>NC_133552.1:4375000-6875000 GCF_048773025.1 Camelus bactrianus
GGAGGCTGAGCTTCCCTCGCCAAAGGGGATTATAGCCGACACCTCTGTGTTTAACTCTCTTCTCCCCTGGCCCTGGAACGCATCCAGCTGGGGGCATGTGGGGGCTGTGGCTGGCACACTCAGCAAAGTTAGGGCAGCTCCAGCTGGAACAGGCCGTAACATCTCTCCACGCTGGGACTGGAGGAAAAAGTTCGCTTTGGCCAATTTCAACTTTTCCACCATTAAATTTGCACCTGTGATGTCAGAGGTCACCAAATAATAAAATGTGGCATCTTTGAAACTGCTCAGTCACGTGAAAAGGGCTGTAATTGAGTAGATTCATTCTCTGAAGCCCCATCAGAGACGAGGAGCTCAGGGTTGGGGGAGGGGGAGAGGAACAGGATGGGGAGGCTGAGCCAAAAGCAAGTGAGACTGGGAGGGCACCTGGAGCAGTGGCAGCCTCTGATATGGTCCCTTACTTTTGAAATTGGAGACTAAAAATAAATAACTATCCTGCACATTCAGTCCACACACGCTCACACAGCCACGCGGGCCCCCAGCTTTTGTGAGCAGTTTGACCTGATAAATGCGCTTGGCTGGCATCAAATAGTTCGGCTTTGACCGATCCTATTTAAATATGTGAATTAGTCATGAAGCAGGACACAGCTTGGTGAGCTGGCTAAATTGCTGGACTCCACTGAAGGAGAAGGCAGAATAAAGGGGACAGCCCTTCAGTGCTCTCAGTTAGGTGGAGAAGTGAGGGACATCCCAGCCTCGGGCCACGTCTCCTCACTCAGGCCCAAGGCTGCGCTGACAGCAGGGAGGAAAGTACTTCCCAGCCTGGGGTCAGGTGGCGGGACACAGGTCACCGGGTACCACTTTGGATTCTCTTTCTGCAGCACCTGTGGGTGCCAGGCCCTCCACAGCACAGAGGCCGTCCAGGATGCCCGGAGGGAGAGGCCCACCGGTGCTGGAATCCGTGGCCAGTGGAAGCTACGCAGCGATGCCCCCACAGGAAGAGCAAACCTGGAGCTTCTGTGGGTGTGTTTCTAAACCCCAACCACCAAAGCTCCCGGGCCCCCGAGAGAGACGAAAAGGACAGGAGAGATGGGTGAGCCCTCGAAACCCTCACTCCCAGGAAAGATTCGCAAGAGTCAAGAGGGCCACCGGGCCAGCAGGGCCAGGACGGCCACTCACCCCCATACTTTACACATCTTAGGATGAAGGACAGACAAATCCCCGTGACTCCAGTTCCTGAAAAATGCCCGGCGCACACACAGAACCCAGGCGCCCCCTCCACCCGCACCAAGACCAATGCTGCCAAGGCCGGCATCACCCCTGCTGACAGACCTAAGGGCCAGAAAGGAGAGAACATGTGCCTCCAAGCTCCAGCTGCTTTGGGGTAGGGGTTGGTGGCAGCTGCCCCCAGACAAGAGGAGGGTCCCATGTCTGCTTTAAGCCTCCCCTTCTCAGTCCAGATGTCTGCACACCCCTCTGCCAAGGACAGTGCTGACATCAGGCACTGCAGGCGGAAGGCTGCGATGGAGCCCATCACTCAGTCTGTTACAAAAAGATGATCACGGAGAGTGGCGCCGAGGAGTGAGCCACCTTCTTGGTCTGCTGCATGTGTGTGGCACGCAGTATGACAAAAGATACGATAAACCCGTGTGTTTTCTGGAGGAGCCACTTTAGGGCTGACGGCCTATCTGCGGGGGGTGAGCCCCTGTGACCGCAGTCCCCGCAGCTGCTGGAAGCCCCACTCTGGGGTCCACTAGGTGCCCTGTGGAGGGCCAGCCCTCTGCGGGCCTTGTCAGTATGGCCCTGGGCTCGCAGGCGGCCAGCATGTTCTGGCAGAGCTAAGGAAACTCAATGAGGCAGAACTCCTCAGCCTTGGCCAGAAAGAGGCTGCCTGTGAAACCATGAAGTTGCAGCGCCCCCTGCCAGCGTGCGGCCACAACAGCCAGCAGGCCTCTGGAGCGGGGCCACTAGGTGAAGCCGCCCAGGCCCGGGGAAGGGCCTCTCATGGGCTTCAAGGGGCAGCTGGGCTCCCACGGGAATCTGAGATTCCTCTGAAATGCAGGTGTCTCAGTGCTGGCCTTCCCTCTTCCCCTCCCCCACTGCCCGAAGAGGACCCAGGAGCCAGTAAAGGACGTAGCAGGGTCCCCCTGGCGTTCTGCAGGCTGGCCTGACCACTCCCCCAGCCCCAGTTTGCTTTGTGACCGCCTTCCTGATTAGGTGCTTGGATGGGAGCCTCACCATTATCCTTACCAGCATCTCAAGTATATTATGCTCACCCCATATTGTGAGCATCTCAAGTGCTGCTCAAAGGTTAGAACAAGATGGGCTTCTGGTTACTCTTACTCCCGGGCCCAGCAGCCCTGAAAAAAACAGTAACAAAGGCACTGCATGGACAGCAAGGTATGAGAGCGTGTCACTTGACTAAAAGTTCAAAAGGCTGCAAAGACTCTGGTCCAATTCCTGACTTGACTTGGACCTTCCATTCTTCCCAGCCCCTCCCATGTCTTTCCCAGGTCCTGTTTTCATGTGAGCCCTCTGCCAGAGTTAAATGCACGTCGGACCAAAAAATAAAATTTGAACTTGTGACATGAAAACAGACTTCTCAATTTTCTTTCCTTTATATCCTAAATACCAAAACAATATCAATAAATGCCTTCCTCAAGACCTGTTAATACACAAGTTTGGTACCAAATGGGCCTTTCCACATCCTGCATGCATTTCTCAACAGTTCACCCTGATGCAGCTTCACCTGCTCCCCAGGGAGTCCTTCCCGCCACAGTCAGAGACCTAGATGCCATCCATGGTCACCCTCTTCCTCAGCCTGCATCCCTGCCCTGGCTCCTTCTAGCCACCCCACAGCTCCCACTCGGAACCAATCCCAGCTCATCCCAGCTCCCTACAAGGCCCCTGCCCTCACTTCTGCTTCCCTCCCCTCTACTGGCCTCACACAGAACAATCCTTCCAAAACCTACATCAGCAATGATCACCAACACATTCAGTGGTTTTCTAGGATTTTATCCAAATGCTTAGCCTGGCCTTCAAGTCTTTGGGTATCGGCCTCCGGCCTGTCCAGCCTCCTCTGAGCCTTGTCCTCCTCACTCCTGTTGACTCAGCCACACAGCCCCTCCTGAAATTGATGACACCTTCTCATCTCAGAGTCTTTGTCCAACATTTTCCTCCCGGTTTATTCTTACTAATCCTTCAGCCTCAGGTTTAATGCCCCGGCTGTGAGCTCTCAACCTAAAGTATTCTTTCTCACGTGTCGCCTTCCTTACATGGACAACCATTTCTGCGTTTACTGGTTTTCAGTCTTGCTTCCTCCTTGGGTGGGAAGTTTCGTGATGGTAAAGCAAGCATCTGTCTCGTTCACTGACGTGTCCCCAGCGCCACGCCCTGGCCCAGCCGGGGTCAGAGCTCAGCTGATGTGCGTGGGCTCAGGAGCTCGACGTCACTAGCTCAGAGAGGGTTAGTGACTTCCCGCAGCTACACGTCTAGCAGGCGGGCGTGCGGCCCCAGGTGAGCGCGCCCCCTGGGAGACTGCCCAGCAGTGGGAGGTGGGGGAGAGGGGCAGGCAGGTGAACGGATTCTACAGCAGCGATTCTCAGCCTCCCCCTAGAGAGGGGCTGCTTAGGAGTGTGAGAGAAGCGTATTCAATATTTACCCTGGTTGCGGAAAATACTTTTTGTTTTCGTCAGAGTGCCGAGAGTCAAGGTCCCGGGCAAGACCCCCCTGTCTGGGGAGAACAGTCAGTACAGGACTTCTCCTCTGGGGACAGCTTTTGGGGTTTGTCGGAAGCATGAGGGTTTAAAAGGTGCCTGGGACATTGCACGAGGCCTGGCTGCTCCCCGAGCAGAGCGCGAAGGCTGCGGGGCGCGGGGATCGGGGGTCGTGGTGACCTAGCGGCCCGAACGCTGCATTTGGCTCTGGGGAGCCGGGCGCGCCAAGGGACCGCACAGCAGAGGGCGCCAGAGAGCCGGGCAGCGGCCGGCCCCGCCGGCGATGCGCAAGGAGCGCCCAGCCCGCCCCGCCTCCCGGACAGGACCCCTCCTCCTTCCCGCCCCTCTCTGCGCCGCCGCGGTTTCACTATGCTTCTGTGTGGGAGTATGCTAAGTGACCCTCCGGATATCTGAAAAGTACATGCTGGCTGCTGTTACGGTTATTATTACTGCTAACAGTGCATAGGTGACAGGTGATCTTAGAAGCCAAGAGTCTTTGGGATAAGGGCAGGAGTAGGGGTGTGTTTGGGTAGCTGGTTTTTGTTTGTGGAGTGTGTTGTTCCAGTGGGTAATGGGTTTTGCTTGCTTGTTTGTTTGTTTTAATGCATAGGTTAAAATTTGTCATTCTGGGAAGAGGTACTTTTTCCCCAGAGTGGTTGGACACATCCCTGGTGAAATGCATTAAATTTCCCTTCTCAAAGGACTTGAGGGGAACAACAACTTATATGTCAAAGAAAATAGACAAGGTTCCAAGAGAACGTTCGCCAACCTTTAAGTCCTGTCCTCCTAACTTCCTCCCGCGCCCCCCACTCCCAAACTTCCTCAACACACACACACCTCTGCTGGGAATGAGATGCATTCAGTCAAAGGACGTCAAAGCTGGAAGAAAGTTTTGAAATTAAACCACCTTCTCGTTGTTGGGTGGATGGAACAGGAGGCCCAGAGGGGATGAGGACTCGTCCAAGGCCACAGGGCCCTCGAGTGTGATAGGGCCGACTTCCAGCCTGGAGCTGGAGGGAAGCTGTCTCCGTGAAAAGACCACGGTGTGTGTTAAGCTATCACTCTACTATTTACAACACAATCACTGCAGGAAAGGAGGGGAAAACCGAGTGATTCTCATATCCCGGAATCCTGCCACTTCAAGACAGTCATTGCTAGTGTTTCTGCTGTTTAATTTTCCAGACTTTTGAACTTAAATCAGTACTTATATCAAAACCCATATCAGTTTCCTAAAACCACACCCCACTCGCCATGCTGCTTGGTACCCTTGTTGTGTGTGAGCTGACGTATCTTGACCACTTTCCCACATCAGTAAACTTCTACATCATAATTCCAAGAGAACATTCGCCAACTTTTAAGATGCCTGTTTACTCCACTGAATGGACTACGTTCATTACTTTAATCAAACCCTTATTGAGACACAGATTTGTCAAATGTTAAGCTCTTACAAATGACACTGTACCAAACACTCCTATTCATCCACATATATATATTTTTTGCACATTGCTATTTACCCACTGATCAATGCGATTTTTTTATAGGATTGCAGCACACAAGTCACAACCTTTCCAAGCCCCAATTTCCCCACCTTTAAGTGGAAACAACCAGTCCTGATCTCCTAGGGGTGCTGGGAGAATTAAATGAGGTCATAAATGGAAAGTTAAACTAGTGCTGTGTGCACAGAAAATCCTACAGAAATATTAACTATTATAACCTGATTATTATGGCCACAACACCTGAAGAATCGTGCCTCCTCAGAATAACTATCATTTTTTTTAACTCTTTGAACAAGAGTGACTGGAATTTTGTGAAGAAGTTTTAGGCACTAAACTAAAAGCTATTTCCATTTTTTTCTACCTTAATTGAGCCACTTGCTGCATTCCGGCTACATGGTTCAGAGCCAGTCAGAATAAAAAGCACCTGGTCCTTAATCTTTCACTGAAGGCTCCTAGTAACGTTCAGTGAGCTGAGTCCTTTGTGGCAGATCAAGCCCTTCTCTGATGTTTCCCCTTCGGAGATGCTGAGCATGTGCCTCCAGGTCCCAGCGCCTTCCAGCTAATCTCTGCTTCTTCTTCTTCTTACTTTTTAATATCCATGAGCCTCCACCACTTCTTAGTCCTGATAGGTGAGGAGGGAACCCAGAAGCAGAAGCTCTCTTCTCCAAACCTTTGTTTCTCATCGAGGCCGGAGGATGCCCACAAGTCACACAGGGACAGATTTCAGACTCGTGTTCTCATGAAGCTCTGGAGACCAACCCCAACCCTAGCCGCGCTTGCACAGGTAACGCAGCTGACATGCCACCCAAGGGCGGTCAACGTGGGAAACCTCCTCCTTCTCTGAAAAACTGGATGAAGGTTCAGTGGTGGAGGGTCCACTGCAGAGATCAGAAGTCAGTGACCGAAGTTCAGCGTGACCAGAGCTTTCCAGATTGCTGTGAAGGCCAGTTTCTCCCTGCTTCCTGCACCCGCCTCCTTGGCTCCACGGAACAAGGGAGGCAGGGCACTCTGGAGATTGTTGGGGTGGCTGTGGCTGGTACACAGGTCCCTCCTGGCCACACGTCACAGCACCAAACCCTGGGAGGCCGCTGGTCTGTAACTGATGCACAGAATGACCCTCCAGTGCCTTTCGCCATGGGGTGCATCCTTCCTGTCAGTGGAGACCAGGACATTGTACTGCAACGTCTCACGCCTGATGGGGAGGCTTTGTCCACTGAGCTTCCCAGGACCTCCTTCCCTGCAAGGTTCTGAGTTCAGGTTGGACCCAAGAAAGACATATACACATTGGGAGGTCGGGGTGCAGCCTGGCCATGATGTCCCGAAGTCGACTTGGGACTCGGCATTCCTGGTGCGTGCCCACACTGCCACTGTGGGCTGGGCTGCACGGCGTGCTGGTGTGGGCGGCACTGGGGCCCGTGGTTGCTCTGGCTGCCACCAGGTCTCCTAGAACATCTCCGTGTTGGGCCAGGGGTGTGTGCAGCTCCAGGCCCACGCGCACTAGCTCCTCATCCAGCAGAGGCAGCGAGAGAGAGGTGCAGGGTCCGGCTTGTCCTCATCGGTTTCAGTTGGTCCTCATGGGTTCCAGGTAGTCCTTGCAGGTTCCAGTTTGTTGCTGCCCTTGCCCACTTCACATCCAGCTTTTCTTTCCCAGCTGCCTCCCTGTGTCGACAGTGACTTCAGGCCACCACCAAATAGAGAGGTCTCAGCCTTCCGTGGGCTTCCTCACCAGCTCCCACAACTGCATATGGTCCAATCCCTATCATAAACCCCCCTGCTGCTTTTGGGCATTTACCCAAAGGAAATAAAATCAGCATCTCAAAGAGGTATCTGCACCCCTATGTTCACTGCAGTGTTATTCACAATAGCCAAGACATGGAAACAACCTAAGTGTCCACGGACAGATGACTGGATAAAGAAAATGTGGCATATATGTACAATGGGATGCTATGCAGTCATAGAAAAGAAAGAAATTCTGCCATTGGCAGCAACATGGATTAACCTAGAGGACATTATGCTGAGTGAAATAAGCCAGAGAAAGACAAATATTCCATGATTTCACTCATGTAGAATCCAAAAAGGTTAAACTCATCGAACCAGAGAGCAGAAATGGTGGTTGCCAGGAGCTGGGGGAGGTAGGAGAATTAGGGAAATGTTGGCCAAAGGGTACAAACTTTCAGTCTTAAGGTGGGTAAGTTCTGGGGGTCTACAGTAGAGCAAGGCGACTATAGTTAATAATACTGTCTTATGTACTTGAGATTTGCTAAGAGGGTAGATCTCAAGTGTTTTCATCACACACACACACACACACACACACACACACACAGGTAACCATGTGATCTGGCAGACGTGTTAATTAGCTTGACTGTGGTAATCATTTCATAATGTATACATATATAAAATTATCACTCTGTACACCTTAAATATATACAATTTTTATTTGTCAATTATATCTCAGTAAATCTGGAAAAAACTTTTAATTTGTAAAAACCTGCAGCAAATGGACCATTCTGGTGGGACATGTTGATACCGGGGGAGGCTGTGCATGAGTGCGGCAGGGAGTGTATGGAAAATCTCAATTTTGCTATGAATCTAAAAATAAAGTCTATTAAAAAAAAAAGAAAGAAGTTTTCTGGCGCCTTGAAAATGGGATGTGAGAACTACAATCTGAAGACGAGGGAAAATGAACAGCACAGCTAGTGCTCAACCCTGGGTTCTGCTCAAGACACAGCTTCTCCACGTACAGCCAAGCGGCCCTGGGTGCTTACACCTGCCGGCCTGAGCTGCCTCAGAGAGCGACTTTGAGGAATGCATGAATTAACATATGCAGAGCTCTTAGAACACTGCCTGACACACAGTAGGGCCTCAGTGTGTTTGCTATTATTATAATTCTGCATTTTAACCCAATAAATAGCACCTGAGTAATGAATCATCTGCCTTCAGAGAAAATGATCATAAAAGGACTTATTTGCAAATAGTACCTTGTAAGAGATTTGCAAGGTTTAACTCAAATCTCGCCTCCGTTCAGATCCCTTCCTGACTCCAGGCTGAGTTTCTCATTCTTTCCTCTCTGCTGCATCTTTTTTTTTTTCTTTATACATTTTATTTTTGTTTAAATAGATACAACCTAATGAACCTACTAAGTTTTTTAAATGAAACCTTGTCTTTTGAGGCAATTGTAGACTCACATGCAGTTATAATGGGAAATACAGTGTACTCTCTTCGCTCAAGTTCTCCCAGTGGAAATATTTTGCAAACCTGTAGTATAATACCACAACCAGTATATTGACGCTGATGCGGTTAACACACAAGACAGTTCCATCACCACAAACATCCTTCCTGCCTGATGCCCTTTTATACCCACACCTACCTCTCTTCTTCCTCCTCCACCTTGTCCCTAGGTCCTGGCAACCACTAATCTGTCCTTCATTGCTGTAATACTGTCATTGCAAGAACGATATAGAAATGGAATCATATCGCATATAACTTTTGAGATTGTTTTTACATTTACCATAGTTCCTGCAAGCTTCATCTGAGATTTTGCACGGATCAATATCTTGTTCTTTTATGTTACGCAGTAGTATCCCATGGCATGGGTGTGCCATGGTGGATGGTGAATGTTTAACCATTTACCTATTGAAGGACATCTAGCTTGTTTCCAGTTTTGGGTTTTAACAAATAAAATGGCCATAAACATCCAGGTACAGTTTTTTGCATGAACGTAAGTCTTCCATTTCTTTGGGGTAAATGCCCAAGAGTGCAGTTGCTGTTTTGTATGGTAAATACATCCTTAGTTTTTGTAAAAAACTGCCAAACCATTTTCCAGAGTGGTGGTACCACTTTAGATTCTCACTATCAATGTATGAGAAACTCCGTTTCTCCTCATCCTCACCAGCATTCGGGGTTGTCATTTATTTTAGCCATTCTGTTACATACGCAGCGATGTCTCACTGTGGTCTTAGTTTGCATTTCCTTAATGACTAATGATGTTGAACATATTTTCACGTGTTTATTCACCATCTGTGTATCTTCTTTACTGAAATGTCTATTCATTTCTTTTGCCATTTTCTAATTGGATGGCTTTCTTTTTTTTCACTGCTGCATTTTGAGAGTTCTTGCTATGTTCCAGATTCTTTTCCTTTGTTGGATATTTGGCTCACAAATGTTCTTTC
The DNA here is from genome assembly GCF_048773025.1 of Camelus bactrianus. Taxonomy (NCBI): domain Eukaryota; kingdom Metazoa; phylum Chordata; class Mammalia; order Artiodactyla; family Camelidae; genus Camelus; species Camelus bactrianus. Next base: position 4,384,379 of record NC_133552.1, read on the forward strand.
CAGTCTGTAGTTTGCCTTTTCATCGTCTTAACCAGGTCCTTCACAGAGCAAAAGTTTTAAATTTTGATTAAAGTCCAGTTTATCCATTTTTCCCTTTTTTGAATTATGCTTTTGGGATCAAGTCAAAGAACTCTGTGTAGCCTTAGGTCCCAAAGATTTTTCTCCTGTATTTTCTTAAAAGTTTAATAGATTTATGTTTTACACTTAAAGCTATACTCCAATTTGAGTCAATGTTTTGCCCATGGAGGTCCAACTGCTCCAGCACCATTTGTTGAAAGGACCTTCCTTCCTCCATTGAACTGCTTTTGCAACTTTGTTGAAAATGAGTTACATTGTGTGAGTATGTCTTGATTGCTGTAGCTTTACAGGGGGACTTAATAGGAGGTAGAGTGATTCCTCCCAGTTTTTTCTTCTTTTTCAAGGTCACTTTAGCTATTCTAGGGCCTGGCCTTCCATATCCTTCTTAGCATAAGTTTATCCGTGTCTACAGAAAAGTCTTCTTGGGTTGCTATCAAATTTTTATTTGCTTCCACCTAACACCCACAGTGTGATTTGATCAAAGACATCTCCAGGGTGTCACCTCCAGGGTGAAGCAAGAATGTCTTCAAGACAGAAATTGCATCTTGCTCATGTTTGTAACTGCCAGAGCACCTAGCAGAATACCTGGCATATGGCAGGTTCTCAGTAAATATCTGTGGGGTGAGGACATGAATGGGTAGATCAAAACACATGCCCTTCAGGCAAAGACAGATGATTTTACAACAGACAGACTCTGACATTTTATATTGCTACAGATCCATTATGCTTTCAGTTCATCTTATTCATTTTATCCATGTTTCCTTCTTAAAACCCAGAGCTAGCCAGGGCTATTTTGGTCATATTTCAGCTGATTGTGTCACTTCCATGTCCAACACCTTCGAAAGCTCATTATTCTATATACTGAATAAAATCCAAATTCTTCTGTACCCCTCCCGTACACAGAGTGACAAGCTGTGTCATTCACTAGTAAGAAAATATTTATTGGGGCCTTCCTTAGGCTGTGTTAGGGACTATAAGCAATGAAAAAAACCCTCAGTTTTAAAGTTCAAAATAATCCATAAGAAGGCAGGAGAGAACAGAAAGGAAAATAAAGGGCTTGGATGCTGGGCCAGTGGGATTTAGATTCAGCAGAGTGAGTTTTCTGAAGGCAAGGCTCATGAAACCCCAGTTAGCTAAGCAGATTGCATAGTTCCTCTCCAAAGACTTCTAAAAATAGGAAGCTAGAGGAGGAATATTTTTATCCCAAATAGTCTTCCCTAATATAAAGTCTCTCTTTGTATCTACTATTTTGTTTCTTCTTTACACCTTCTATTTCTTTGCTGAGATTTTTCTGCTCTTTTATTTGTTTTCAGCATGTTTGTATTGCTTATGGAAGCTTTTTTTTTTTTATTTTATGATCACTGTTGTAACATCCATGTCAGGTAATTCCAACATCTGTTTAGTGGGCATACTGGCATTTGTCGAATGTGTTTTCTTATTCACGCTAAGATTTTCCTGGGTCTTGGTATGATAGGGGATTTTCAATTGTATCCTGGACATTTGGAGTACTACATTATGTGACCCTGGATCTCATTGACAATCTCTATTTTAGCAGGTCTACATTGACACCACCACTGCAGGGAGAGAGGAGACTTCCTTACATTTATTCAATCCCTTTCTATTTCATTTTCTTACACAAAATGTATTGTAGAAAGAGAAGAAATCACACAACAATATTTTAGTGTCCCTTCCAACATGCGTGCCAAAATATATCAATTAAAATAAACAAGGAACTTACTCACAGCATGGGGACAACTTTTTAATTCATTTAAAAATTATTGGCTAGATGACAGCTGTTTTCTCTTTGATAACTCTGTGTTTACTAGATTTTCCCACACACGTATCTTTTAAAAGTACTCAATGATTTCATTTTTCCTGGAAATCCTGGTGCTCCTCGCTTTGAAATGACCTGTGTGTGTGTGTGGATTCTCCTGCTGTGTATAAACTGCTCAAGAGTGGGAACTATTACTTTACCTCCAAAACATAAAACTTGACTCATAGTAATCTCTTAGAACATTTCTGCTGAACTTAACTGTGGGATATTTTGTGTAACTTTTTAAAATTCAAGATTTAAAACAGAAACTTTAAAGTTTAAACTTTAAAGGGACATTAAAAAGGTCTCAACATCATTGATCTCAAAGGGACATAAATGTGTAACAATAAGCTGTCATCTCTCTCCTCTCATATTGCCAAAGATTAAAACCACTGGTTACACTAGAGCTGACATTCAGCATGTAAACGTGTTCATCCAGCTGGCGTCTGTTTGGCGGGTGGGGTGTGCTCCTGTCCCGTGTGACTGAGCTTCGCTGCCCGTTGACCAGCACTCCTGCCCTGCACTGGTATCTACCAAGCTGCTGGGCATTCTGGAAGTCATGCCTGGGTTTTACTCTGCGTTAGCAAAGGAGAGGTGAAACGTCGGTGGCAATGTAAATTAATAAGCCATTTGTAGAGAATAAACAATATCTACCAAGGTGTCCAAAACTTTTGATCCAGGAATTCACCCTCTGAAGACACAATCACATAAATGCACAAAGACAGATACACAAGGATTTCCGCGCTGTATCATGGCAACATACTAGAAATGCTGTGAAAGATCATCAGTAGGGATCTGTGTCCAGCCACCAGCCGCATGGATGGTGGGCAGCAGCTCTCGTCCCTGGGTTGCAGCCTGGGGCTCAACCATCCCCATGGCAGCTCCTGCTTCTGCACCTTGCTGACCACGGCAGAGGGAGCGGTTTCCCCGGAAAGGCCCTGTGGCCGGGAGTTCCTGGGGGCCCAGCCTACAGCCCATTTCTCCTCTCCACCCAATGACTTCTAGAACACATTGCTGTAGCTGAGACCCCCCAAACAGGAAGATGCTACTACACGTACTGCAAAAGCCCTCTACTCCCATCACCCGGGATGTGGGCACTGGACCCAGGAAAGGCAGTGCAGCAGCAGCCTCACCATCTGCAGAGATTATCCAAGAGCACCCCCAGGACCTCTGCCTCACCTCTGCCTTCCACATCCTCGCAAGCATGCGTGGAATGTAGCCTGATTTATACTCAGCTGCAAGGGAGCAGGGCAAATCAGGTTCTCGGCTTTGCAGGCTCTGTGGTCAGAAAGGCAACACTAGAAGGAGGTGGAGTTCAGTGATGAGCACCCCTGGACTAGCCCGGAGCAAAGCCTGCTTAGCATTCCTTATCCTCTAACAGACCAGGACCCCAGGGCAGCCTTGGGAAGCACTATTTATAGTAGGACTAAACAAGACCAACATTTTATTTGAATTTTTTTTTAGATTCTCTTAGTTTCTGGCTAAGTGCTTGAGTATTGTCATCTGCCTCCCCCAACACTAAACCTGCTTCTTACGGACACTCCTGAGGTCACAGCTTAAATTGTGCAGGCATATGAATGTTTTTCAGGAAGGTTTTTAAAAATCGGCTTCTCAAAGGTGCACAAGACCCCAGAAAGGTTGAGAACCACTGTGCTGAGGGAAGTGGGGTTCAACTGTGCCCCCCTGAGCCTGAGTGGAGAGGAAGTGGAGTCCGAGGGGATAGTGCCTGCTGGTGGCTGCTGTGAAGACAGAAACCCCCAGTTGTCTGGTCCTGGGGAGGCCCCCAGCCCCTCTGTCCAAAGCATCCCTTATTTATCAACCCTTAGTAGCTAAATTAGGTTGTGCATCATGGTCACCTGTGGAATTTGTTGACATACAGCATTCTGGTCCCCACCTTAACTGAAACTGTCTGAATCAAAATTTTTGAAGAGAGAAACCAGTTTGGCCAGAAATCCAAATTTTTAACATATTTGATGGTTGCTTTAGATATAGCACCAAGTTTGGGAACCAAGGCACAGAGAACTCTGTTTCTCCCAGGTCCTGGTTCCCTCCCCTGGAGCCCCCTGCCCCACGCCGGCTGCCACACCAGTGACTCGGGACAGGCAGGGCACATGCAGGGGGCACGTGCCGGGGACAGGCGAGCACTCTGCCAGCCACTCCGCTGCTCCATGTGCGCTCGGGCTCCCGTCTGGAGAAATGAACACTATTGCTCTTCCGAGGCACGGGGGAGGAGTGACTCACCCTGAGAACTTTGAAATCTGCAGATAAAAGGCAGTGCCGAGCCCTCACTGGAACTGTTGTCACAGAGAACGCTCTCCTGGGAGGGCACAGGGCCAGTGCTTTCACAGACCCCCTATGAGCGAAAATGCCAGCCAACCTGCTGTGTCCTCAGTCATCAAAGTCACCCTCCCGGCTCCACTTTGCAAAAATCTGTGTCTGGGTGGGGACCACGCTGCAGAGTGCTTCTTGGTGAGCTTGATTCCAAACATTACTGCCTGGGATGGACCCCGGCAGTGGAACCTACCTGTTGAATTTAACCCTGTTGTCCTATCCCCATGGACCTTAAACACCCTTTATTGTATCTAACAGCAGTCAGCGCTCCACAGGGTGAAGGCCACTGGATGACGACTTCACAAGGCGGCCAGATGTCGCCGTGGGGCCAGCGGCTTTTATCCTGCGGCTGCTGAATTTCACGTACATCATATTTATCAGCAGGAATATTGTCAGTTTTATAAACGGAAACTGAGTGGCCATAAATCACTCTGTGGGCAGGTAATCATGGGGGCTGAGGGGCAGCCTTCCGTGTAAGCTTGCCAGCCAGGTGTGTTCCTCTATCTAGTGAACAAGTCTGCAGACTGTCGGCCCTGCCTCGCCCACTGCAGGGCCTGGCTAGTGCCCACCATTCCTTCTACCGGGTACCACACCCTGGCAGGCAGGGCAGAAGAAATCCACTAGCCTTGAAAGCTGCACTGCCTGATCTACAAGATATTTTCCTATTTCCCTGTTCTTTCCACAATGTCAGAGTCATAGGAAATAGTAACCCATGTCTCAGAGCCTAAACACGTACCGCTAAGTGTTACGGGTGGTCTCCTACCCTACCTCCCACCCACCCACACAGGCTGACTTCCTTGAGGTCTAGTCTAATTCCTTCAAGTTCAGGTGATGCTGCACGGCTGACGGATTCGATCCATCTCTGGGCACCTCCTGTGTTTACGGCATGGGGGCCTCCAGGTAAACCCTGGTCTGGTGAGCCCATATGAGCCCCATTTCACAGATGGGAAGGAGGGGCAAAGAGGCCAAGTAACCTGCTCAGGTTCCCACTGTGGCAGAGCCAGGGCTAGAAATCATACTCAGTGTGTTCTCAAAACTGGGACTCTTGACAGGAGAGGATGACAGGGGCTTCATCAGCCTGGGCCAGGGGCAAAGACTCCCAGAAAACATCTCAAATTCATGAGCTTCAACCTGACACCACTTTGTTTTGATATCTTTTCCAAGGTCAGAGAATGCTGACAGTAGAGCAGGCAGTAAAAGAGAGTCAGTCAGAAAACCGACCCCTCCCTTGGAGAGTCTCAGACTTCGGCACCATCCGTCCATCGGCGGGCTTGTTCAAGCCAGATTGCTGGGCCCTGCTCACAGTTCTCTTGTCTAGTAGACCTGGAGCCTAAGAATGTGCATTTCTAATATGCTCCCAGGTGGTCCAGGGACCCCACTTCGAGAACCACTTTGCAATCTGTGATGCTCACCTGGGGTCCCAGGTCACGGCTGGTCAAGGTTGTCTGCCAACAACACTGGGTTCCAGCCTCTGCTCTCCCCACCCCCTTGCTCACACACCCTCCTCTCATCCAAACTCCCTGAGGGACGGTTCTCAGTTCTCATGTATCCCGTCCTGCATGCAGGAAGTTCAGAGTTGCTGTCACCTTCAGCCATCCTCCTTTCCAGGGGTCACCGACACGGAACAGGAGGGAGAGGACCGTGCCTAACACCACGGACTGCGCTGGGGATGGCAGCATTTCAGGCAGCAGGTCTGTCTCTGGGGGGCCTGGACTTTCCCCTTCAAGTCCCGCTTCACGGGGTCAGCACTGCTCCCACCTTCACATCAGACTGCTCTTGATGCCTGGGGCTCCCTAACCAGCCTCTCCCCGGGACACCGCATGTGCGTGCTTTTAAGAAAAGGGCACAACCCGGCACATGTCAGGTGAAAAAAAGCAAGGACAAGAAGAAGCCTCTGGAAGGTAGGCGCCGCCATCATGGGTAAAGAAACAGCAAATTAAAGGCTGGTCGTGTCCACCCTGTCATCAGCTCTCTGCATCAGCAAGAGCAGCAGAGGTGGCTTTTCCCCTTTCTCTTCTCTCCAGCCAAGCCCTGCGTGTGCTTTCAGGTTGCTCCCTGGGAAGGACCCTAGGCCTCTCTCAATCCACGGCCTCCTTTCATCTGCCCCAGCCGTCACCACACCCACCTCTGCCTCAAAGTCCTTGTGCAGACTCCCTTCCGGTCCTTGGCTGGCAGCTGGTCACGTAGGCAGGAGGCACCGTGGTGAGCTCCAGGCTCCTCCACCCCACCCCCACCCCACCCCACACTCCTCCAGATGGTGGTGCCCCCTCCCCCACTGTCCCCTCCTCCAGGCGGTGGCTGTGCCTTCGTGGCAGAGCTCGGATTCATCTGAAGCTTTAGAAACACGTATCTGAATGACTTCTTAGGTCTCACTCAGGACAAACAGAAGCACTGCAAGTCGGCCTCTAGGATGGAGTCTGTGTGTAACCCTCACTGGCCAGGAATGTCATTCTAAATGGCCACGTACTTCCGCTCGGGCTGGTCAAAACCCAAAGACGACTTGCAAGAAGGAAAAATCTGTACTTGGTTCCTCTGACTGCAACTCAGCTCTTTCCTTCATCCTTCATCCCCTCCTCCCTTTATTCCTTCCACCTACTGCGCCTGACTGAGCACCACGTGTCCAGCTCTGGGCCGGCCACTATGGACACAGTGCTGAACAGAGCCCTCACTCCCATCACTGGCCCCAGAAACCACTGCCCCTGGAGCCCTCACTTCCTGGCCTGGACCTAAGGTCCTTTCACTGCAGGGGAGGGAGGCAGTGACTGTCGTTTCCTGGGATGAAGCTGTGTTGAGAGGAATGTTCTAGGCATAGGGATGACTTGGCAAATATGGCCAAAATGTTTTCTTCAAGCACTGTGTGCACACGGAGGAGCACACAGCTCACGAGCTCGATGAACGTCCACACTCATGTAACCAGCAACCAGATCAAGAAACACAACCTGACCAGCACCCACAGGAGTCACCGCTCCAGCCACCTCCCCTCCCCCACCAACGGTAACCAGGATCCTGCCTCTGAACAGCGTGAAACGTCGTACAAACTGAACCACGTGTGTACACTTTGTCTCTGGCTCCCTTTGCTCTGGGTGAGCTCTGTGAGGCTCGCCGTGGTTTTGCCCAGAGCTGCAGCTTGTTCACCCATCCACGCGTCATGGCTGGAGACCGCTCCCGTGGGTGGGCATTGGGCTCCGTTGATCCCTTCTGTGCTGCTGGACGCCTGGCCCGTCCCTGCTCTGGTGCCGCCACAGCCAGTATGGTGATAAGCCATCCTGTACTTGTCTTCGATGAGGTGGGCACCGTGTCTGATGAGTGTGTGCTCCGGCGTGGGGCTGCTAGCGTACTGGGTCTGCAGAGGTCTAGCTTTGCAGGATGCTGCAGTGAGTTTTCAACGTGGGCCTATCCATTTACATCCCACCTCACCAACCCTCAGGATTGGCTGTCTTCCTCAAAGTGCCATCCTGCTGGGTGTATAGTATCCTGGTTTTCATTTGTGTTTCTCTTAAGATGATGGATGTTGAACACCTTTTCCTAAGTGTAACGGCCATTTGAATATCCTTCTCTCATTCAGTTTTTTCCCAATGTCTTCGTCCTGGGAGGATTGTGCTTTATTTTTTATTTGCCTTATTTTTTTGTCAACATGAGTGAAAATTAGTGTTCATCTAATCTATGTCTGGCTTATATTCATGTTCATGGTCAATTGTCAGAGAAAGTAATAACTACACATAATAATAACTCATATAATAACTATGAGAGTGTTTTTGAGTGCTTACTGTCCTATCTCATTTCATCCTCACAAAGACCCTGAGATACGGTCATCCCCATTCTACAGAAGAGTAAACTGAGGCACAGAAAGGTTAAGTAACTTACACAAGATCACACAGCAAAATTAGTGTTCGTATCAGTATTTAAATGTAGGCAACAGTCTCACGCTAGGGCTTCTGCTGTTAATCTCTATCTCAGTTGGCTTCCAGGTCCCACCACCCACAACATGACACACATGACAGCGATTGTCCACCTCTGTCACCCGGCTGGGACTCTCCTCTGTCAGCCTCGCAGCATCAGCTGGTCTGTTCTCCAGCCTCCATTGCTCCTCAGACGGGGTTTTGAGGGTCAGGGGAACGTGGTCTCCCTGTGCCCCAGGTTTTCCAAGGCAATCAGTACACACTCTGCATCTTCAGTTTGGAAGATACAGGCCCCATAACCGTCATCCCCTGTTCTAGATGGAACTTTGAGGCTGGTGGCTCCTTCCTGAGCGCCCCCCTCTGCCACCCTCCTTTAGTTTATTCCCTCCTGCCATCCGTGTTCCCCGTTTCCTCTACTGAGTCTCAGCTCTTTGAAGGGGAGGAGCTTCTGGTTACTTGACTTGATGTTACTCTTATTAAAGGAACAGAGGGAGGGAACTGATTGTCTCATAGAAGGTTTAACTCCTGCCAAAATAAAAACTATTTATCACTAACATATCGCATAATCCCCATCAAGAGCCAGCACCGACATGGGAGAAAAACTGACTGAAAATGCCGGAAGATACCCCAGTGGGAAATACAGGCCCCCCTGTGCCCCTGAGTCCCTTACATTTGGGCAAAAACTATGGTAAAAAGAGTTTTTAAAACAATAATAAATAATGATGTGATGATGATGACAACGACGTAACAGTAACGGAGTGTCTCCAATAAGCTCAGAATCAGCCCTAAGCCGCCACTTTCATAAACAGAGGTCTGTATGTTGGTCCAAAGGCCAACAAACCTGAACCTCACTAGAAAAAAAGGAAAAGTGTAGAGCCAAGAGCTACCCAGCGTCGGCATTCACCGTTCCAGTAACACTCATCTCCCCCTCCTCCCTGCAGAGCGGGTTACAGGGCTGTACCGGAGGTGGCCCCTGGGACATGGGCTTCTTGCCACACCCTGTGGGGCCCTGAAGGAGCCTCCCATCCACATCCCGTGGAAAACTAAGTCCTGCCAATCTGACCTTTCCCTCTGCTCCTTCCCTGGTCCAGGCTTCTGAACCATGCCCATAGCCTCCCTTCTGACTGGTTCCCTGGCCACTTCTGTCCCTCCCACTGCACCCTCAGCCCCTGCCTCTCCCACTGTCATCACAGCACAAGATCTTAGAGGCCCTTCCTGGAGCCCACTGTGCAAAGACAGAGGCTTACACGCCAACCCTGGCTCCCCAGTACCCTGCTGCTGCATGCCCCTCACCTGGGCCCCACCGGCTCCCCTTCCACCCCCCTCCCTGTCTTTGTCTCGCCAACTCATAGACTTTCTTCTTGACTCTGATGGAAGCTCCTGGTGCCGCTCCAGGCTGGGCCCAGCAACCCCCGTCTCCCTGTCCGGCCCCCTGCCTCTGTCCACGTGGAGCACACTTCACCATGCGCCCCACCATCTGTCTCCTCCCCGCGCGGTGCAGACTCCCGAGAGCACAGGCTGGGTACCGCTTCTCACCCACAACTCCAGAGGGCAGCCCAGTGTCCGGCTCAGGACAGCTGCCCAGGAAGCTGAACCCCTCAACCATTAGGGCCCGAGAGCCTCAGCTCCTATAGCTTTGGAAAGGAATCAGGCCAGAAGAGGAATCCGCCCACTCACTTCACAGCTGAGAGAGCGTAGAGGCCACAGCGGGGCTTGGTCAGGACAGGGAGGGATCTGCTCTCCTGTGCTCATCTGACCGGGCCCAGCACAGCACAGGGCAGGTGAGCAGACGGACCTGTTCTCCCCAGACCCCCTGGGAAGAGAAGAGCTGGAATCCAAGCCGGAGAGGGGAGTGAGGAGTGATTACAGGGTCCCACAACCACTGGCCAGTCAGAGAGGGGCCAGCTCTGCCCACACAAGTAGGAGTGTCCACAGAGCTGGGCAGGACTGTCACCTCAGGCCACCCCTGGGAGGGGCTGCTGGCCCTCCCCTACTTGGTTAAGGGCTTGGTTGGTGTGGCTGACCATCATCAGGCCAAGTCGAGAAAGCAGGGGTCTTACAGCTTAAACACAGCGGGCGTGACCAGACATCCAGGGACTAAGTCCTTGAAAGCACAGTGCTCAGAGACACGCCCACTCACACATTTCAAAGCCAGCTCTGGGGCCCAAATTCAAGTGGCTGCATTTTGGTCTGGCTGTCAGCGTCACACGAGGCTTCAGAAGGCAGTCTGGGGCCCAAGGGAAGTCTCGTTAAGACGGTTTTTGCATGGAAGGGTCCAGGCTCTGTCTTGGATGGGGTCTCTCCACCCAGGACCTTGGCTTTCTGTACCCGCTCAGTGTCCTTTTGGAGGGATGGCCATGCCCAGACCCGGCACCTGGATTCCACCCTGACTCTTACTAGCTGAGTGTCCACAGGCAATTCCATTCCCCTGAGTCAGGCTCGGCACGACCCAGCCCAGCAGAGTCAAGTGCACTGGACATGCCCACCAGCGGGGATCAGTTAGGAAGTGTAAGTGCCTCCCCACCATGGAACACATCACAGTCACTTAAAAAAAAAGCACTGATACCAAATGAACTCCAAAATGCACTGACATGTGAGGAGCAGAATATAGAACCTGATGTGCATAGTACCTGTCACGAGAAAGGGACAGGAGCACCGTATGCACTTCCACGTTATCTCCGAAGGACTTTACAAGGAACTGATGGCGTGGGCTATTTCCTAGACGGAGACCCCCATGATCAGGGAGAAGGCGGAAAGGGACACTTCTGCCATCCTTCCCCTTCTGAATTTCAACTACATGAGTATATTAGCTCTTCACCGAAAAACTTTTAAAAAGTCAAGTAACATCAGTAGGATTTGGTGACTGACAGGACAGGGTGTGCAGGAGGGCAGAGAGGGGCAGACGTCAGAGGTGATTCTGAGATGCCAGTCTGCATGACTGGCTTGGCTCAAATACAGACCCCATAAAAAAGGGAAGGTTTGGGGGAAAGCAAATAAATGTAAACTTGGACTGTTGAGGTGGAAATGCAAGGAATATCCAAATTAAGACACTTAGCAGGGAATTGAAGATGTGTCAGGAGAGCTCACGAGATGAGGTGGTACAGAAAGCAGAGATTTGGGGCCGTCATCTCAGAAGGGACATTTATGGCCGTGGAAATGGATGATGGGCTAGTCTTCCAGGTGAGAGGGGCAGAAACCTAACTCTGCCTGCCTTAAAAAATAAAAGGAGGAGGGAATTTGTTAGAATAAATTAGTGTGAAATCCAAGGAGAAGCACAGATCTGGTTGGATCGAGGGATTGAAAAAAACCTCCCTGGGATTCTGAGGGGGGAAGTCCCTATTCTGTAAATTCAAGAAAGAAAAGACATTGTTATTTAGCCCTACTCCCAAGCCATGAACACGTAGCCACACACAAGGTTTTAAAGCCATCCCCATCACTCGATGTGAGTCTCACACCAGCGCCACATCTGGAAACCAGCCACAATGAAGGCACAAGCCAGCTCATCCCCAAAACCCGTGCTTCTCCCAGCTCTACCCGAGAACAACACTTGCTGGGTTCACACAGAGCGACACAGCCCTCCTGACGGAGCAGGTAAGACGGTCATCACACGCACAGAAAGAGGATGCTGACTTCTCTCCTACCGCGCTCTGCCGTCCCACATCCGCCGCACAGCCCGGCTCGCCTCTGCTTGCTGTGATTCACATGCGGGTTCCAGCCACTTGTCAACGAATTGTTCCTTGGCAGCTCCAGGCCTTCTTGGTCCTTAGAGCTCTAGTCCCAGGATTCCTGGTAACATAAGGAAAAGACACAGGGAGGATTCCATCAGTTCAGTTTAGATCACGCGACCAACACTAGACCAATCATAGTGGAAAAGAGGGGAGAGTACTCCACTTGACCAAACCTAAATCAAGTGCCATGCTGGTTACTCTCCACTGACCAGCCCCCTGGACCAATTCTCCATCCTCGTCTGTCCTCAATGTGGCAGATGCTGACTCCAATGAGTGCATCCCCGACATTCCCTCACCCACTGGCTTCTAGCTGAATTTAGCCAGTAAAAGGCACTGGTAGGTACTTAGAGGGCAGGAGGAGAGAAAGGTTAGAGTCTTTCTTCCCTGCACCCTCCTTGCTTTGGGCTGCAAATTGTCAGTGGTTGCATCCCTTCTCAGCTACTACAGAGGAGTTCGTTCTACAAAACCTGGCTCTCACTGGGTGCTGATAACCATATTTCTTCCTCTGTCTCCCTTCAGACTGAGGGATGAGAATGGCTTCCTGCTGTTGGTTCTCTTAGCCCTGCCAGCACCTCTACAAACAATTCCTCCTTTAAAATCTCCTCAGTTGACCCATATCAATGGAATTCTGCTTCTCCCCAAGATCTCGACTGACACAGGTGTCCAACATTCAGGTTGAAGGTACTCATTTCCCTTCAAAGAAAGGGGTGCTGAGCAGACACAAGTATGCCTCCGAGAGAGGGGAACTAGCTGAGAGGGTGGGAGGGGCTCCAGCTGAGGACAGAGCTTCGGAGGTGGCTGCATCTAAGGGGCAAGAGAAAAGAGACAGTCTAACAGGGAGGGTGTGGAAGTCAAAGGAGTTATGAGAATGATTCCAAGAAAACGTTATGGAAATACCCTGAGAGAGAGGAGAGCATTTCAAAAAAGTGGTAAGTGCTATAGAAGTTCAATACCATGAGAGCTAGGAAGAGGCTGCTGGACTTACTGACTGGAAAGTATTGCTACATCACTAATCACCAGAGAAACGCAAATCAAAGCCACAATGTGATATCACCTCACACCTGGCAGAATGGCTATCATCAACAAGTCTACAAATAACAAATGTTGACAATCATGTATAGAAAAGGAAAGCCTTGCGCACTGCTGGTGGAAATGTACACTGGCGCAGCGACTGTGAAAACAGTGGGGAGGGTCCTCAGAAAACTAAAAATAGAACTACCATATGATCCAGCAATTCCACTCCTGGGTACACATCCAGAAAAAGCTAAAACACTAATTCAAAAAGACACATGTACCAAAATGTTTATAGCAGCATTATTCACAATAACTAACATATGAGAGCAACCTAAGTGTCCATCAACAGAGGAACGGATAAAGATGTTACTTACACACACACACACACTCACACACACACAGGAATACTACTCAGCCATAAAAAAGAATGAAATTTTGCCATTTGCAACAACATGGATGGACCTGGAGGGTATTATGCTAAGTAAAGTAAGTCAGACAGAGAAAGACAAATAGTGCACGTTCTCACTTATTAGTGGAATCTAAAAATGAAACAAGTGTATATAACAAACAGAAATAGACTCTCAGATATAGAAAACAAACTAGTGATTATCAATGGGAGAGGGACATAGGGAGGGCAAGACAGGGGTAGGGGGTTAAGAGGTGCAAACTACTATGTATAAAAAAGTTAGCTACAAGGATTTACTGTACAGCACAGGAAATACAGCCAATAGTTTATAATGACTTTAAATGGAATATAATCTACAAAAATATTGAATCACTATGTTGTACTCCAGAAACTAATGAACTATTGTAAATTAACACACTTCAACAAACAAATTAATTAAATTAAAACAAACAAGAACAACAAAAGAAAGTTATTTCTAACCTTTGAACAGTCTCAGGAGAATGGTGTAATGGTTTTAAAAACATGCCCCCTCCCATTATTTACATTCTTCCCATGAGAGCTGGTGCCTCTGTCCCTTCCCCTTGAATCTGGGCTGGTTTATGACTGTTCTAACCAAGAGAGTAGAGCAGAAGAGGCATTGTGGGACTTCTGAAGCTAGGTCAGAAAATACCATGAAACTTGAGGCTGGTCTTGAGATGCTCACTTCTGGGCAAAATGAGACACCACATCAAAAGTCTGACTATGCTGAGTCTGCTGTGCTGGAGAGCCACAACCAGGTGCCCCAGGTAACAGCCTATGTGAACCCCTACCTGATGGATTATGTCCCCTACCAGCCATGTGAATGAGCCCCTTGGACCTCCAGCCCTGTCCAGCCTTCAGATGACCCCAGCCCCAATGGATATCTGACTTTGCACAAGTCACTTCAAGCAAGAGCTTCCCCCCAGCCCTTCTCAAATTCTTATTCTACAAAATCACGAAGAAAGTTAAATGGCCGGTGTTTTCAGTTGCTAAGCTTTGGGGGCGGATTGTTACACAGCAGCAGTAACAAACAGATTTTGGCGCTGGTGGTAAGGAGCTCCCTGAGCAAACACGTTTTAGACGTGTAGGGCTGGCTGTGGGGCTGAGCCGAGCAAAGCTCAGAGGACTTCGAGGAGATTTTTAGTAAAACTTAAAGAGGTTGTCCGTGGTGGCTTAAAGGAAAATGAGAGAAATGCTATTGGAAAGAGGAAAGCAGACCCTTGTTATAAAATGGCAAAAAGTTTAGCAAAATTCCACCTTTGGAAATGTGGAAAATCAAAAACAGACCTAATGAAATCCTCCTCCCCTGCTGGTGTGAATGTAATTGGTGCAGCCACTATGGAGAACAGTATGGAATTTCCCTAAGAAACTAAAAATAGACTTACCATCTGCTCCAGCAATCCCACTCCTGTTATATGTCCATCATACCTCAACCAAAAGAAAAGAAAATAGGTAGATTAAATTAAAAAGTGTACATTGGATGCTGAGATCCTGGGAGGAGACTGGAAGATTCTCCTGTGGAGATTTCCGTGCAAGAAGAAAAATCTACAGATACCAGCATCAAATATCTCACAGGTAACCGGCCCAGCTCGATCACCTGATGGTGAACCGTGGGCCACAACACCTGAGACCTCGGCATTTCCATCACTGTCAGTTTTTTGCTCTTTGATATGGGTGGACAACCAAGAATTGTCAGTCATCTGAGGAAATCTTTGAACTTGAAAAATAGAGACCAAAACAAATAAACAGGGAAAAAATCAACTTGGACAAAACCGAGTTTGTACAGGAGGACGAGAAGTTAAAAAAAAAAAAACCTACCATGAATATCCTTAAAGAGAAAACGCACTGCACCCATGAAGTAAGGACAGATGCCGTGTCTAAAGGGAAAGTCAGAGAATAGTGAGAACTGTTGTAAATTTTTAAAATATTCAGCAGAAATGAAAAACTCAGTAGAAGGAATGGATAGAAAACTAGGGAAGTCTCTTCAAATGATAGACCAAAAACCAAAGATATAAAAAGAAGGCAAAAAAAAAATTGTTAAAAAATTTTGAGAACCAGTCCAGGAGGCACCACAGCTTAATAATGGATTTCCTGGTGGAGAAAAAATAAACCAGGCTGAAAATATTCAACAATGAAATAATTCAATAAAAATTTCTGGAACTAAAGGACATGAATTTCCTGATTGAAAATGCTTGCTGAATGCCTGACCGAACAGGTGAAAACAGATCCACACCAAGCCACATTACTGTTAAAATTCAGAACGTCAAAAATAAAGATTTCACAAAGAAAAATAAATGTATCAAACATAAAGGATCAGAAATTGGAATGGCTTTAGATTTCTCAAATACTGACAGAAGGCAATAAAGCATTGCCTTCAAATTCTGAAACTTACTCCCAGCTGAGACTATTACTCCCAGCCAAATGGTCAATAAAGCTTGAGGGTTAGAGTGAAGTCACTTCAGACATGTTGTCTCAGCCAGCTTTTGCTGTATAATGGACAACCACAGCTTTTACAAGCATACACAATATGCATTTTTACTCTTGCTTTTATGCAAGATTAGCAGAAATGACTCTCCTTCAGGCTCTGAGTCTGCAGGTCACCTGGAGAGGTTCTGATCCGTGTGTAAATACTTAACAGTGATAGAAGCAAAATTGCAATATAACTGTATTTGGAGAATGACGGGGTGGAAAGGGTGAATATGGGTGGTGGGTAGGACAGGAAAAAAGCGAAATCCTTATCTGCAGAGAGTATTGCAGTAGTTAAGAGTGTGAGCTGTAGGGCCAGATCACTTGGGTTTGAATCCCAACTCAGCCACTTATAAGATGTGTGACCTTGGGCAAGTCACTGAATCTCTCTGTTCCTCAGTTTCCTCATCTGTAAAATGGCACTAATAACAATACTCACTTCTCAGAGCTGTTATGACCAGTAAATAAATTAATATAGTAGGAAGTACCCTCCAAAGTGCCTGGCACATGCTCTATGAGTGAGTGATATTATTACTTATCATGGTAGAAAACCAATGGAAAAATGCCTAAACTGAAAAAAAAACCAAAACCAAGAAGTAAACATTCAATTATATTATTTATAGACATGGATGTAAATGCCAAAATAATTGGCTAGGAGGTAAAAATACTTGCCTTTAAGGAAAAAGAAAAAAAGGAAGGGATGAGGAACTGCTGTTTTTCAACAAAACCATAGGAGTGGTGGATTCCTCTGTGCATTGTAACTCCGAGAACAATAAAAACGAAAAATGAAGAAAAATGAAAGTGGGAAGATGCCAAGCCATGCACGAGGGAAACAGCCATTCCGTTTCTTTGAGGGTAGAAAGCCCAGTGGTCCCATGATACCAGAAATGGGAGGCAGGGATCAAAATATTGGGTTCCAGCAGCACATGGAAGGCGTCTGTAGAAGGAAAAACTTGCTAATTTTCACTTAATCCAAGAGACAATGTTATGTTTGTAATTAGAAAAAACATAATAGTTGGGCTCAGTAACATCCTAACTGCTGCAGCACAGTATCCACTGCTGTTTAATGCACTGCCCCAGTCCTCCCTCTCTTCTATTTATTTGTGTACATTAAGGACTCTGTGGATATTCATAGGTGCAATGCATTTTTTTGTTTGTTTTTCCAAATTAAACCACTGACTATCAGAACATCAAATAAATTTGGGGGCTTAAAGCAAACTTACCCTGTTAAAAAGTCCCCATTTTTCAATCACTCCATTCTCTACAACTTTTACCTTCTAGATAGTCTTGTTCTTAACAGTTAAAACAAACAAACAAGTAATCAATCAATTCCTGAAAAACTTGTCTTAAAGAAAAAAAGAAACAAAAGCTAACAAAACCAAAATACTAAATCATTCCACATAAAACTAATATTATAAAACGGTCTGATAAAAACATACATAGATAGGCCTAGAATTTTTAAAGAGGGAAATGAAAGCATAACTTCAATTGAAAATGAAAAAGAAAATATAAAACAAAAACAAGCAGAACTAAAACAGAAATAGGTCTATTTTTTTAAAAAAAAGAAACCATTAGGAAATCTCAGAAACAAAAACTACAACCATTGAAATAAAAAATGCAACAGATGGGATAAACTCTGAACCCGACATAGTCAAAGATAAAGTCAGCAAATTGAAAAACAGTGAGAAATTAACTCAGAATGCAGTATACAGAGGCAATAAAAAATTAATGAGAGCTAAACAGACTTGGAGATAAGACTGAGAGAGTCAAAGAAATGTGTAACAGGAGTTTCAAAATAAAGAAAAGAATGAAGCATGACAAAGAAGAAACATTTTTCTTAATAATGCAGGTACTTTGTCAGAATGGAAGAAACATGTTCTAATGCATGTTGGATACTAAGCAGGAAAAATCAGAAAAATAAATCCTACACACGGTACATTACAGTGAAACTTGAGAACATTAAGGAGACAGGGGCAATTTCAGGAGCCATGATAGAAAAAAGATATATTATCTACCAAGGAATTTCAACAGACTTCTTATCATAACAGTAAACGCCAGAAGGTAATAAGGCAGCATCTTGGAAAGTGCTGAGAGAACTGTCTGTGTAGGTACTACTAACATCTCCGGAGGAGTAAACTAAGACATTGCTAGCTTAAGTAATCCTCTTAAGATTCCACAGGTGGGATTTAAACCCAGACAGTCTTAGCTCCTCAATCCGGATTCTTAGCTATGAACCTACCCTGCATTTATAGGAATGCAGGGATAATTTTAAAAAAGAACAACTCACCAAGCAACAGCTAGACTAAATATTTAACAACAGGAAAATGAGTAAATTATGCTACAGTCACACAACAGAAGGCGAAACAGCAATTAAAATGAATAAATTGTACCTACACCCATCAAGAGGAATACTCCTCAGAAATTATAATGAACCCTCCACCAGAAACATGTGTTTAGACCTCTGAACCCTTCAACTCAAGAAGAATTGAAAGATGGCTAAGGATCATTAATGGTGAAGTTATATATTTTTCTTCTGAAAAATTTCCTTCTGGGAAATTTACCTGTTACATCTTTCAACACTTTTTAGATTTGAAAGAAATAGTACAGTCTATTGTTTGGACTGAGAATGTTTAGGGCATCTGACAGTTTCAATGGGCTGCCAATCTGACCATACCTGCAGAGGTCATGTAAACACATGAAACTCAGTTAATTCAAAACCCACATGATCCTACTTAGAGTTGATCTCCTCTCAGTCTTTTGGCCAGAATCTCTTGTGTGTAGTCTGTGACCAATCCCCTTTGATTCTTCTGTTGAGTTATGATAGAGGAGCAACCAGATCATCTCATAGTTGCCAGGAACAGGGAAAAGGGGAAACTGAGAATCAGTTTAAGTTTATTCCCCAGGAGTTATACTAGGAAGCTAAAAATGCTTGGCAACAACCATCCATAGGTGACCTTGAGCTGAGAGACAATCCTCAGAATCTCAGACAGGACTATTTGTTTAAAATGAAGAATTTTGGTATGACATCCCCAGCTGGCCTGAGGACAGGCAACCGATGTCAAATCCTGGAGCTTTTCCCTAACTATTTAAGGACTAGACAAATAAATACTAGCTTTGAATTTAGAAGGGGAATTTTGTGTTTGGATGATTGAGGCTATGTTATTAACCACCTCCTATCTCATCTTCCTGTCTACAGTCTGGTCTCTCTCAAGCCCATGCTGAATTCAAGGGCTGAAATGACACATGTATTTATGACCCATTCTCCTGGTACTACATGCCTCAAAAAATGTCTGTCTTCTCAGCCAGACTGAAAGTTTGGTCGTGGCAGAGCTATAATGTTTATGCTTGACTACAGGAGAGTTCAAAAAGTGTCTGATAAATAAGCAAACAGCTGGTCATAATGTAATACTAGAGGATGCTAGTAGGTGGCGCCATGTTTTCTTTTTGAGCTGAATTTTAAAATCTCTGGATAATTGAGAAAAGAAATCCAAGAGCACAGGGGCACTGAGAGCACAAAAGTAACCTTACTACTTGACACACTCACACGGGGACCTGAGAAAAGATACACTTCTGCAGGTGTATCACCCAGAGCCCCCTTTAGTTAAGAAGTCCCTCTCTGAGAAATCCCTTTCTGCAAGTTTTTAGGGCCCAAAGTCGAATTTATGCTATTATGTGGGGTCAGTAACTCTTTCCACAGTTAAGTTTTACGAATGTGAGCCTGCCCTTTATAAAAAGCTATGTCTAAATCGCCACCTAGTGAAATGACAATAAAACTATGCACAGACCAAAGATAATCTGAGTATGAAAATGTCTGACACTTTAATGTAAGAAAAGCTCGTATACTTTTTTAATCTAAGGAACCTAAGTAGAAATGATTTAAAAATATTTGTAGACATATGAAAGTTTTAAATTTTAACTTTGGTGCCAAGAAGACATCTAGCCACATTGATATCTAAATTCTCTGTATTTCCTGGAAAATCTAAAGCCCGGATAATTAATGAATTACTAAACTCATATGTACTCAGGGATTAAGTGTTATGTGAACCAGTTTTTAAATTCTTTCCAGAAGGAGAGAATTCTAAATGTTTAAAAACTGCGAATGAGCTAAGTCACCAGGGAACAATTCAATTTAACAAACATTTATTGAATGCCCCCTAAGGACCAGGCACAGGGTTAGGTATTGAGCAGCCTCTGTTAAAATACGATGAATTTTATTTTTTAGCTATAAAAATACTCATTGTGCAGCCCTGGAAAATTTAAAAAAGAGAGTAAGACTGCCCATAATACAACCATCCAATGAAAACTACTATTAATATTATAGTGTACTTCAATCTAAATTTTTTTTCTGAAGATTTTTTTTAAACCTGAATTTTTAAACTTCATTATATAAAATGTTTTTGCCACCTAGCATTTTAACAAAAATTTTCTCAGGTTACTAAAAGGCTTCCTAAACAAAATTTTAATATCATATAAGAATATGCCGATTTTTAAGGCTTTGTTATCTGTTGTCAAATTAACCTACACAAAGGCTGCATCAATTCACACACCCACCAGTAAAATATAAAAATACTCACTTCCACACATCTTCATGACTGGATACTAAGATTCCTTTAAATGTTTGCCAAAATGATGTGCAAAAATTATTATCTTGAGTTTTTTCCTATTTTCTCTTACAAGATAGAATTAACATTTTTCATAGGCTTAGTGACAGTCAATGTTACTCAGTTTTTATAAATTTCCTACTTATTTTTAAACTAAGTTTTCTATTTAATGTAAGTTTAACATTTAATAAAATGTAATGTGGAAAAGGAACTTGTCCTTTGCTTATTGATTTGTTAGAACTCTTTATATTTTAAGGGTGTTGATTACTTATTTGTCTCATGTGTTGAGGTTTTTGAGTTTTTTTAAAGTACAGAAGCTTTTGATTTTTTTAGTTGATCATTTTCTTTATGGTTTCTACTTGTGGTGTCATGTTTAGAAAAGAATTCCCCACTTCAATATTATATTCATTTATATTTTCTCCTAGTTTAATGGTATTACTTCTTCTTAAATCTTTAATATGTTTGAAATTTAATTGGTACAAAGAATGAAAGAGTAGCTATTCTTATATTCTTAACAAATGCTTACCCATCTTAACAAATGCTTACCCACTTCACACAATACCACTTATTAAATAGTCAGCTCCCACATAAATAATAAAACACTACCTTCATCATCTAGTAAATTCTAATATACACCTGGATATCTCTTTTATTCCACATGTCTATTTATCTGTTTTAGCCCTGGAATAATACTGCTTGATTATAAATATAAAACATATTTTCACTCCTGGCATATATCCAGAAGGAACCCTAATTCAAAAAGACACCTGCACCCCAATGTTCATAGCAGCACTATTTATACTAGCCAAGACATGGAAACAACCTAAATGTCCACTGACAGATGACTGGATAAAGAAGTTGTGGTATATTTATACAATGGAATACTATTTAGCCACAAAAATGAGACCATAATGTGATTTGCAGCAACATGGATGTCCCTGGAAAATGTCATTCTAAGTGAAGTAAGCCAGAAAGAGAAAGAAAAATACCATATGGTATCACTCATATGTGGAATCTGAAAAAAAAAAAAAAGAAGACAAATGAACTTAAATATAAAGCAGAAACAGACTCACAGACATAGAATACAAACTTGTGGTTGCCGGGGGGAGGGGGGTGGGAAGGGACAGACTGGCAGTACGAGATTTATATATACTGACAGGCATATATAGAATAGATAAACAAGATTATACTGTATAGCACAGGGAAATATATTCAAGATCTTGTAGTAGCTCATAGTGAAAAAGAATATGAAAACAAATATATATATATTCATGTATGACTGAAAAATTGTGCTGTACACCAGAAATTGACATATTGTAAACTATAACTCAATAAAGAAATGTTAAAATATACATATACACACATATATATGTATATATATAAAAACATATTTTAATACCTATTAGGACAAATTTTTCCTGATTATGTTCCTTTTTTTTCCCAAAAGCTTAAAGAATATTTTCAAACATTTATTCATCTAGATAAATTTTAGAAACATTCAGTCATACTCAAAAAAAAAATCCCATTGGAATTTTTTAAGGAATGCCATTATATGTACATGTTATCTTGGAAAAAATTGGCAGATTTACAGTATTGAGTCTTCTCATCCAAAATTTTATTCAAATCTTCTTTCAAGTTCTTTGACATCCAGGAGATCTGTAGTTTTCTGTTGCATGTGGGCCCTGCATATTTCTTACAAAACTTATCCCTAGATTTTTTTGTAATCATATATCAGATCTTTTTTCATTACATTTCTAACAATTTATTGTTCATAATGATACTTTGGGCATAATTTTATTTTCCTGTATTTTCAAATTATCTCTTTAGGGTAAAACTCCCCAAAATGTTACTGGGACCCAGTTCTCACCGGAAAACAAGTTCATGCAATATGATATATGGGAAGGTCAGAAAGAACTCTGTGGGGTTTGGAGATACTAGTGTAAGCGCATTTTTAAAATATATGTCTATGTACATACAAGAGTTTTTTTTAAATAATCATCTCTGGATGACAATCCTAGAGGGAAACTGTGACGAGGAATACGATTCTTCATTTTAAAAAAAAAGTCTCTTCATAGATTGCTTATTGGTTGCAATGAACAAATCTAGCAACAACTTAATAGAAGGATCAAAATTAACATCACCAAGAAGAGCTAGATGCACATCATGTGTCTCCAGGTGTGATGTCCTTAGAAGGACATGAGAAACATCAGACAAACAAATAATAAAGAATATTCTAGGGGAGGGTATAGCTCAAGTGATAGAGTGTCTGCTTAGCATGCAGGAGGTCCTGGGTTCAATCCCCAGTACCTTCTCTAAAAATAAATAGTAAAACCTAATTACCTCCCTCCTGCCAAAAAATAATAATAATAAAATAATACAATAGTAAATAAATTAATTAAATTTTTTTAAAAGAATATCCCATTAGGAAAATGGGGGGAGGGGCTGTATTCTCTAAAACTGTCAATGTTGTAAAAGATAAAGGCTATGGAAATGTTCAGAGTTAACAGAGGCTAAAGAGACATGCAATGCTTGACAAACTGGAATGTTAGTTCAACTGACAAAATTGGAATAGTAGCAGTAGACTAAAGAATTATATCAATATAAAGGTATCAAGTTGATTACTGTTGATTACTTATGTAAGACCATATTCCTATTCTTAAGAAATACAACAAGGTCCTACTGTAGAGCCCAAGGAACTACATCCAATACATTGTAATGGCCTATAATGAAAAAGACCACGAAAAGGAATATACGTATGTGTATCACTGAATCACGATGCTGTGCACCAGAGATTAACACAGCATTGTAAACCACCTACACTTCAATAAAAAAAAAATGCAATGCCTCCCCAAAATAAAAAAAATAGAAACCATGAGAGAGAGAGAGAGAAGAAATACAAACAAACAAACAAAAAATACAGAAAGTAGTTAGGAGTACCAGGCCATGACAGATGTAGCTGACCTGCAAATGACTCAGAAAAAAACCTGCCTGCACTTGTGTGCATCCCCAGTACCTGGCCCATCCCAGGTACTCAATAAACGTCTGCTGAGTGAAGGAGGGAACTAATCTGATGACTGGTTGTCTTGGGCTACCGTGATAAATACAGACTGGGTGACTCCAGCAGAAGGTACTGACTTCTCACAGTTTGGGAGGCTGGGAAGTCTGAGATCAAGGTGCGGGGTGGGGGGGGAGGTTGTTCATGACACAAGCCCCCCTCCTGGCTGGCAGAGGGCCAGCTTCTTGCTGGGTCCTCACGTGGCAGAGAGAGCTCTGGTCTGGTCCTCTTCTTACAAGGACACGAGTCCAAGCCGGGGGCTCCACCCTCATTACTTCATCTAAACTGAGTCACCTCCCATGGCACCATTAACTCAGGGACTAGTTTCCTCCAGTTCCACCCCTGGCTCACGCTCACGTCCTCCCTCACTTCAGTGCTAATTCCTCAGGTCACTGGGAGTCAAGGTTCTTCCTGCCCTTCCTGCTGTCGACTCCTGGGTTCCCTGTGAAAGCCACTGTCCCGGAGGCCACCTGAACCTGCACGTGGCGGTTTCCCTGCTTTTCCCCCACAGAATTTTCTGCACGTGTTGCCCTCTTCCTGGACACACCTGCTCCTAGTCAGCTCTCCTGCCCTAACCTTGATCTCAGCATCTCAACCCCTCATGCTTTCTGAGGCCACACTTGTCATGCAAGTTTTCAACTTTTTAATCATTAATCCTCTCCCTCAAAGAGACAGCGCCAAGAAAACCAGGCTAAGCTCCTGTTTTGTATTCCTACATCCTCTTCTGGAGGGATGTCTCCTGTTTCCAGGCCACACTGCTATCGTAGAAACACAACCATAAACACTGTCATAACTAAATCAACTAAGTCTCTTTTTTATGTTTTTAGTACCCTGCTCTGGCTACAGTCAAGTTACCCTCAGTGTGCAGACATTTTTTAAAGAAAAGGAAATTTTACCTCAAAGTGAAAGACAAGTGAGTCACTTTTTCTATCTACAAGTAACTTAAGTAAAAGGGAATTCCCAGCTACTGCCTCAGTGGGGTTTCCTACTACCCTTGGACTTTCTGCGTAGATGCTATGCACCAATAAATAGCACATCCGCCCAAGAATTTTTATTCTTCTCCAAAGCCTGACTACTCTGTTCAGAAATAGCCTATTGAACCTCCTGATTTGGTTCTAGGACAATTTATCTCCTTATCCAGTAAAACTTTGCTAAGTATTTATCGTGAACGAGGCATCATTCAAGGGGCTCCGTGACAGAACAAGCCTCTTGTCCTCCAGGAGCGGCAGCGGCACAGGAGGACAGTGAGCTGTAAGTGCTGATCCTCCGACCCTTCTAGCAAGCTGTCCCTCCCCCTTCACCTGAAGATGCGCGCGTGACCCAGACCCGGACAGTCAGACCCTTCCATCCCACCGGCCCCTACATGGGACAGGAGTGGTCAGGCCGCCGAAGCCAGGATGGTCCGAGTTCCTCCCAGGGGTCTGCAGTCAGAGGCAGACGGGAAGTTTCTTTCGCACATGGATCCCAAGCCATAGCATTGGCACCGGGCTAACTGATAACTATTTTCCCTTCACAGAGGAAACCAGGCAGCAGCAGGTGAGAATTAAGCCGATTCACAAAAAGAAGTGAAATCAGGTGTGGGGGCTGCGAGCCCCCTGGCCTCGCCCAGGGCTTCAGAGCCTGGACGTTCTCTCCTCGCTGGTTTGCATGGAGACCCTGTCACTTGCAGCTGAGAGGGTCCTGCCTCAGAAAGATTATAGTAATCATGAGTGACAAGAGAAAAAACTACAAAAATTCAGTTACGAGAGTTCTCCTCCCTTAGGGAAGATCAGAAAACAGTGACATCTGAGCTTGTCCCTAAGGAGCCTATTAAACCGTGGTAAGTAGAAATGGCCAAGAGAACGCCTCAGGTGGAAGGAACAAGGGGAAGCGGCAACAAACTGTCCAAACTGGCAAGAGTGTATTCACAGCCGAGCAGTGTGGGAACCAGGACGAAAAAGGTGAGTTTGGGCTGCTTGGTGGAGGACCTTGCATTCCGACAGACTACCCCAGTCGTCTTGTCCAGCTGGACAAGGAAAATGTCATGCTGTATCTCGGGAGAGCAGTGAGGGCTGGAGACATGGGCTGGGCGTTGTCTGCAGAAAAACTATTTTCCAAGCCTCCAGGTGCTGAGCCCCGCACAGTAACGGCCACTAACGTACCTGCAGCCTTTACACAGGTTAGACGTTAATGCTGATATCTGGTATGTGCATAGTTTTATTTAATCCTTAGAGAAACCCTGTAAGGTAGGCACTGTTTTTTTTTTTTCAATCCCATTTTGGAGTCGAAGTTTGAAATAAGGCTTACAGAGCTGGCCCTTCACAGGGACCAGCTGAAAGTCCCACACTAGTCAGTGGCAGAGCCAGCCCTGGTCTTCATCCCGGGCACAGGGGCTTCACCACCACGCGCCTCTGTGCTCCTCAGCGGGAGAACTGAGGAGGAGGGAAAGGGCAGATAAAGCATCTCGGGAAAGATTCAGCAGAAGTAAGACTTTCGTCCACCTCTGGGTCAGACGGGAGCCTGGATCAAGACGCCACCTGAAGGGAGAGGACCCAGGCAAGGGCTTTTAGACTTAAACCTGCTACTGTGGCACCAGCTGTCACTTCTGCTCCTCTTCCAATGACCACGGAGCCTAAAAACTGGCTCACCTCGTTCTGGAGGCCTTTTTCATAATGTCTCAATCCATCTTTTTAAGTCGAACATTGAAGATGTCCGTTTCTGTTGGCATAGGTGCTGGAATGACTGCAGGAAGCAGGCCCTTCTCTACTCCAGGTCATATGATCTGGAAGGTTATGTGACAGTAACTAATGTTGCCCTAGTTAAGACTTAGGAAGATTCAGTTAAAGCATTAAGCCAACCAACTCCTGAAATTTAACAAAAGAAATTCTTCCCAAGCTTAAAAATTCAGAAGGCAAATTGAAGGACAGAATTGCCACTCTTGAGATTTAAAATGGTGGTTTTAAAGACCATGTGAGAAATAATTTCAAAAACTAGGACAGAAGCGCAAAGAGAAGCATTACATAAAACAAAAGTTACCTGGAAGTTAGGTCCTAAGAACTCGATATGCAAATAACATGAATACCAGGAGGGAAAAAATGTAACAGGTAGAGGAAGTAGTAATAAATAAATGACCAGAGAAATGTTTGTTACTTGTGGAGTTATTTACGCAGGTTTTTAGAAGAGGTGATAAAAAGGCACACGCCTAGGCATATCCTAGTAAAATTTTAAAATTCCACAGTTAAAGAGAAATTTTGCCTGCTTCTAGACCAAGAGGACAGATTACCTACAGAAGAAGAAAAAAATCAGCTGGCCCTGGACTTATATCAGTCCCAGAAGTCAGTGGAATGGAGGAATGATGTTTACAAATTGCTAAGAGAAAAAAACCAGGAGCCAGGAATGCATAACACGTCAAGATATGATCCACTTGTTAGAGTGAAAGAAAGATATTTTCTGGCACGCAAGGATTCCAGTGCCATCGTTCACATAACCTGAGGAGAAGGTTCCAGAAAGGACTCTGCCAAGAAGAGGGAGGAGGAAGAATGCCAATGAGAAGGAGAAGACGAAAAAAAATGGATAAAACAAAGAAGCAGAAAAGAGGTCGATGGCAGGCAAAGAACTCTGCGACATCTGTGGTTAATCTAACTGGATAATAATTGACTGTGAATGTGTACTATGAACACTAAGATCCTTGAAATATGAGACACAGTGCAGAAGAAAGCGTCATAATAGTCTGGGGCTAAAAGTACTGTTCATCTCTGCGATATCCAGGAATTGGGATTTGGGTAGGCCTTCATAAAACAGCAGTGACACTAAAATTCTCTTCTTATTGAGGATGAGGAAAGCCCAGCGGGGGCAGCGGGGAGCACGTGGTGAAGTAACAGTGGCCGGCACGCCACCTTGGGGAAGACTTTAGCAGTGTGTGCCCAAAGGCAATGATTAGGAATGGAATACTGAATGGAAAAGGAGAGCAAAATTTCCAGATTTATCTGAGGGAGGGAAGAGAATAGACACCAACTGGATCAACCAGCAAAAATAAAAAGCAAATAACACAATAAAATAAGCAAGTTAAAAAAATAAGGTAGAAGGTAAGGTGAAAGACAGGGATGGGGAAAGAAAGAAACGCTCTGTTATACATTGTTTGTAAGAAACATACTTTATAAAAAGTTGGAGGGAAGGTTGAAGATCAAAGGATGGGCAAAAATATTAACAAATATTAACTTTTAAAGACACAAGAGTGGCCAAAATGCTGATGAAAGAAACTAAAGACCTAAATAAATGGAGACATATTATATTCATGGATTAGAAGACTCAACATAATAAGGTTGTCAGTTCTCCTTCAAACTGATCTATAGATTTAACACAGTTCTTATCAAAATGTCAGCAAGCTCATTTGAAAATTTACACAGAAGGGAAAAGGAACTAAAATAGGGAAACAATTTTGAAGTGAAGAATTAAGTGTGAGGAATTGATCTACTAGGTTTTAAATTTTGATTTATAGCTACACTAACCAAGACAGTGTGCTCTTAGGAGGAATGAAACGAAAGAGAGAACCCAGAAACAGACCAACACAGAGATGCCCAGCTGACTTCAACAAGAAGCAAAATGACAAAATCTCACACCTTATACAAAAATTAACTCAAGATGGATTTAAGGTAAAATATAAAACTGAAACTTTTAGAACAAAATGTAGCAGAAAGTCATTAGGGCTGAGGGCCAGGCGAAGAGTTCTTAGACTTGACACCCAAAGCCTGATCCACGGTAGGAAAAAATGATGAATTCAACCTAATCAAAATGTAAAACTTTTGCAAAAGACTCTGTTGAGAGGATGAAAAGTATGTAACTTTTGGGTATTGGCTTTTTTCACTCAACAACCATCCAAGTTGTTGTGTCTGCCAACAGTTCACTCCCTTACTGTTGAGTGGTATTCTGCGGTACGGATGCTCTGCAGCTTAACCATGCACCTGTGGAAGGATGCTAGGGCTGTTACCAGTTTGGGGACTATTACGAATAAACTGGTGTGCACACTCTGGTACAGATTTTCATGTAAACACAAGCTTCTCTTTCTCTGAGATAAATACCCAAGAGAGCAACTGCCAGGCCATGTGCTAACCACATGTTTAGCTTTTTAAGAAACTGTCCAACTGTTTTCTAGAGTGGCTGTACCATTTTACATTACCACCAGCAACATATGAGACCCAGTTTCTCCACACCCTCACAAGTACCTGGTGTCACTATTTTTTACGTAGCCACAGTGTGTAGCAATAGTAGTCTGGGTTCTCCAGAGAAACAGAACCCACAGGAGAGATATGTGTGTCTATGTATACACGTTATTTTGCTAACAGTTGCTGAAACAGTTGCTGAAAGCAGGATTCATATATAAAAATGAATGAGATTTATTTTAAGAAATTGGTTCGTTTAGGTATGGAGGCTGAGAAGCTCCAAAACCTGCCGTTGGCAAGCTGGAGACCTAGGAGAGCTGATGTCAGTTCTAATTTGATTCCAAAGGCTTAAGAACCAGGGGAGCCAGCGGTGTAGGTTCCAGGCTGAGTCCAAGTCCAAAGGCAGAAGACTAATACCCTAGCTCAGACAGTCAGGCAGAGAGAATCCTCCCTTCCTCAGCCTTCTGTTCTATTCAGGCATTCAGTGGACCGGGTGAGGCCCGCCCACACTGGGGGGACAATCTGCTTCTTTTGGATTTTTTAAAAATGTATTGATTCAAATGTTAATCTCATCCAGAAACACCCTCACAAAAACACCCAGAATAATGCTTAACCAAGTATCTGGCACCCCATGGCCCAGTCAAGCTGACACACAAAATCATAGTAGGCTATCACATTGCAGCTTTAATTTGCATTTCCCTAACAGCTAATGAGGAAGAACACCTTGTCATGTGCTTATGTGCCATCTGCGTATCTTCTTCAGTGAAATGTGTGTTCATGACTTTGCCCATTTTCTAGATGGATTTTTTTTAAAAAACTGTTGACTCTTGAGAACTCTTCACATATTCTGGATGCTGGCTTTTTGTCAAATACGTGGTCTGCAAGTCTAGCTTGTCTTTCTACCCGCTTAACAGTCTTTCATAGAGAAAAGGTTTTAATTTTAATGAAGTCCAGCTTGTCAACTGTTCCTTTTAGAGACTGTGCTTCTGGTGTCAAGTCTAAGAACCCTTTGCCTAGCCCTAGTTCCTGAAGATTCTCTTCTGGAAGTTTTATAGTTTTATACTTAGAAGATGATACATTTTCAGTTAATTTTTATATAAGGTATGAAATTTAGGTCTTTCCTTTTTTTTTACTTATGGATGGCTGCTTTAAAATACTTGCCAGATAATTCCAGTATCTGACTTACTGTGGTGTTGCTGCCAGTTGACTGTCTTTTCTCATTCAAGTTGTGGTTTTCCTGGTTCTTGGTGAGAGGTGATATTTTTATTATATTCTAGACATTTGGTTACCATGTTAGAAGTCTCTGCGTCCTATTTAAATCGCTTATTTTAGCAAGCAGTCACCTTGTTTAGATTTAGCACGCAGATTCCTGCCTAATTTTGTGGGCTCTGGTTCTAAAGACAGATCAACTTTTGGAGCCCTTGCAGTGCTGTTCTGGTTTGCTTGCTTTACTTGGTGCAGCTTGGGCTTCTACTCGGCCCTGCATGCACTGCCTAATGGGGCAGAAGGAGCCTCTGTAGACCAGGCCACCTGCACCTGGAGGTGGGGCGGGGGAGCTCCAGGCCCATGGGAACAATTAGGCTTCCAAGCTGCCCATCTGTTGTGGTGGGATCCCCCCTGGCCGGTGCCACCCTGCCTCCCAGCGTCTCTCGGTGGGGCAGGGGCTCTCTGACCAGGCAGGGAAGAACAAGTACCTCCCTTGGTCACTTAGTGTCCGTGGTTTCCTTACTTGTCCCACATGCTGACGCTGCTGTGTTCACCTGGTATTACCGGTGAGTCTTCCGTTTGATCCAGGAAAAGAATGAGCCACCTCCGCCACCTTCTGTTGCTAGACTGGTGGTCAGCGAGCATCGGGCCTGGCTCACGTGTTTCTGTCGGCTGGGTAGCTGTAAGACGCCCCACCACCGTGTTGCTTCCCCTGTCCTGGGGTCCCCAACCAGTCCTCCTTCCTCTTTCCACCTTTCAGAGCTGTCCCTTGGTAACCCTTACGTTGTTTCCAGAGCTCACTGCTGTACTTAGAGGGGAAGGACAGAGAGAGCTAGCTAAGACAACACCTTCTCGTCTAGACTGCAAGTCTGATCTACTCTTAGTGCCTCTTGCTGACTAAACCCAACTGCCAGCGGGAGGGTAAAGGAGATGTCAGTGCCAGACTGGAAGGCAGACTCTCAAAGAGCCCAGAGCAGGAGGGAGAAGGGCGAAGAGTGGTTTCGGAGAGACCAGCAGAGAACACCCAGCACAACCACCATTTTTTGGAGGAGGAAAAATCCAAATGTTTAAAATATGCAAAGACTCAGAGTATTTACCTACCCCAACCATCATTAAGAGAGTGTTGTCTGAAGAAGGAAAGTTACCTTGGAGGGGAGAATGGAGATACAGGAAAGTGAGATTGGAAGTGAACAGAATATGTTGAGATATTCGATTAAACATTTGTTAACCACCAAGAGACCTAATTCTGGGGTTTTAAACAGATGATATAAGTCCTTAGATAAAACAATGGGTGTTTCAATGAGTAATTAAGTGCAATAATGTCCCTTCTTGTTCTGAGGAAGACAGCAGTCTTAGATAACTCTAGACCCTGTTGGAATTTATGATCATAATGGATATTTTAAAAATTTTAAGGAAACTACTCAAAGAGCAGCAATTTAACCTATAGTTTCCAAATAGAAATTTAATCAATTTTAAAGACAGCAAGAAGGAGAGGGAAAAGAAATAAGGCCAAAAAAGACAGTAAAGGTAAACCACCTATTTTTGCCGTAGAAACTATTATAAGGAACAAATCACTGGATTCCTCAAAAGGCAAACGTTTCAGTGGGCTGAAGGCATATCATACACAGCCTGCTTTGTGCTCAGATGCTTTGAAAAGAGTGAGACAGCTTTGCTTTCTCATGGAAATTGATAATTAACCAGCTCTGTGGAGAATATTGATGTGTGTCGGGGTTGGGGGGCTAAAAATCAATTCCTGCAGAAACTGTTCCCTGCCTCCCTTTCCTCCTTCCCCACTGCCTTCCCACCCACCGTAAACCCTGGACCTGCAAACCCATCCCGTTCCTTCACTTGTTCTTCCCTCCTTTCAGGCCTCTGAGCCCAGCATTTGTTCTGCTTTGGTAAAAAAAAAAAAAAAAAAAATGTGTAAGGAAAGAAGCAATCAGTAAGTGAATCTCTTTTGCCAGAAATTTCCAAATCAATAAAACAATCAATAGCAGTGGCTAAGCCTAATTCGTCTTCAGATCCAGGACCCAGCACAGCAGTGACTGACACACCCAAGTTATGAAGGTGAGAAGAAGGAAGGAGGGAGGGAGGGCAGGAGAATCAGCCGTTATTGTGCACTTGCTACGAGCTAAGCACTGAGGAAACGGGATCGCAGAGGCATGGCGTTTATAGGCACGGGTCTGTATCTGATGGTGCTGAAGGGCCTCAGCTCCATCCGCAGGGATGTGAGAGTCCTTGGACCAGACAGAAGCACAGAGCAGCTGTAAGCCAAGCACAGTGGGCTGATAACTGTCTCATCCTGCATCTTAGCCATTCAGGTTTCTACAACACAGCACCACAGACTGGGTGGCTTACAAATAACAGAAATCTACCTCTCATGGTTCTAGAGGCTGGAAAGTTCAAGATCGAGGCACCAGCAGATCGATGTCTGATGAGAGCCCACTTCCTGGTTCCCAGAGAGCCTTCTCACTGTGTCCCCAATGGCAGAGGGGCAAGGGAGCTCTCCGGGGTCTCTTTGATACGGACACTGATCCCACTCATGGGGGCTCCATCCTTATAACCTAAGCACCTTCCAAAGGCCCCACCTCCAAATACCCTCACACTGAGGGGGTTGGGATTTCAACATAGGAATTTGGGGAGGATTCAAAATTCAGTCTTAAGTACCCCACGCTGGTCCTTCCTCTTCCCACTAAGGCAGAGCAAATGAGGTTGACCGTGTGGTTAAAGTCACGTGGCTGAACAGTTTGTGTTGGCAGAATTCCAGAACTGCTCCTTCCTCTTCCTTCCCTGCAGGGTGGGAAGGTTCCAGTGGACCTTGCTTGTGCATGTCCTGGGGCATCCCTGCCAAGTCTTAGGGACCCGCACCTGAGTCGGGTGCCTGTCCTTCTAGAACCCAAGCTTACGGTGTGCCCATTGTGCTAAGCGTGCAGGCAGAATGGTGCAAATTTTTATAAAATGAGCAGGACAGGAGGGTACTAAGGCAAAGAATAGTTGATAAGAACTGAGTTCAAATTTAATCAAAGGACCTAAAAAGCTTGGCAATTTCAAAACCACAAAATAAGCTTGAGGAAAAAGAACTTTAAAAAATCTGCTGTGTAATAGTAAATGTCTGACATGTACCTTCAGAACACCAAAGGGTAATTTCTTGAAATAGCTCTATGACCTTAGGAAACGCATTAAAGTTTTCTGGATATCATTTTTTTCAGTACTTCCAGGTCTAAAAACTAAGATTATTTAAAGGTCTCTTTCGAGTATAAGAAAACGCACTCCCAGAAACGGCTCCCAGGTACACGCAAGCACGCGCCTGCCTTTGATAGAGATGAGTCATTTTCCTATGAAAATGACTAACTCCTGGGCAGCCCGCTGGTGCAGC
Organism: Camelus bactrianus; assembly: GCF_048773025.1. Taxonomy (NCBI): domain Eukaryota; kingdom Metazoa; phylum Chordata; class Mammalia; order Artiodactyla; family Camelidae; genus Camelus; species Camelus bactrianus. The sequence continues at coordinate 4,417,508 of NC_133552.1, forward strand.
CATCACCAGGGCTTACCCATCCTCCTTGAAGCGAACTGGAATTTCCCAGGCTACAGGTTCAAAAATATCTACCTGTGGTCCCAAACTCACCTGGCCACCAGGTATGCTCACCTCTGCACTGGGGGGTGTTTGTTTGTTTTTTCTCATCTGTGGGACTGCAGAGTGAGATAGGGAAGAGTTATAAGTCATCTGATTTTGAGGAAAAAAATTGCTCAAAAGCAAACCCCCAAAATGGGAAGCATTTGGAAAGGGTACCAGTGTGCCTCCAAAAATATTTTCTCTTTTAATCTCACAACAGCCCCACGAGGTAGTGTTATTATTATTGGCAATTCATGGGGAGGAAAAGTAAGATCTGTCTCTTTTCCTTTTCTGAGGCTGCCATCACAGGTTACCACAGACTGGGTGGCTTAGAACAACAGAAATGTATCCTCTGACAGACTGGGAGTGTCAGCAAGGTGTCAGCAGGGTCGCTTCCCTCTGGAGGCTCTTGAGGGAGGAATGGTTGTACGCCTCTTTTCCCTCCTGGTGGCAGGCAGTCCGTGGCTTGCAGACACACCCCTGCTGGAAAAATATCTGTGGTAACCAGCCAATTTTACCTAAAGTCAGAAACATAGCTTCAGCCCTTATGTTCTCATTTTAGCAAATCTTCCACCTTAGCAACACCTCCATGGGCAGCATCCTTAATTAACTCTTCATGAAGGTCACCAGATCCTCGAGCTTCAAATAATTCCTTCAGGTGTTTGGAGAGTCCTTCAGCAGATGGATGGCTCATGGCTGACCTTGCAGGTGCCACATTGGAAACTCCTGCTGAATTCTATGTCAAAGATGTTCCACAAATGTCCACCTTTAAATCACTGTCTGTCTCTTTAGATCACAGTCACTAAGTAGCAGGGACAAGTCTGAAATGCAGATCTCCAGGCTCTGAGTGCAAAGCACCATTTCAGCTTTTCAGTTTTCTTAGGTTTTCCAAGTTCAATTCCAGGGACATATCATGTGTGCTGGTCTTCTCTGGACCATCTTAACCACCCATCCTGGGTGCTACAAAACAATCAAGTAAGAAATCTGTTCATCATCCAGGCCTTAAGGATACATCCTAGGGCTCAGAGAATGCTAAGGGCACCTGCCATGCGGACAAAGTCCTGAGCAGAAGACAAGGAGGACAACTTATTGTGACAAGAGGAGGTTATTCTTCTCAGATGAGAGGAGAGTGGAAACAGGGAAGAGCTCTTCTGTGGATGTCAACATTCCATCTGGGAACACCACCTGAGAAACCTAGCAAGGAAGGAGAAAAAAAATAGTGGTTCTCCTCACGCCTTTTTCCTACAAGAACCATAACTGCCTAGATCACAGGTGTCTATTCCTTGGTTTTGGATCTAATAATATTTTCTGCTTCATCCCAACATCCTTTCTATGCCACCTGCCATCTTGTTGGCCTTCAAAGGGCAAAGGGAAGTTTGCCAGGATCAAGCATGGAAGAGTGTGGATCCAGGCGGTAGGTGGGGGCTCTGGGAGCGCAGGATGCCCCAGGAAATGCTGAGAATGGACACTTGATGGAGAATTGGGTGCTCAGTGAGGGGGGAGAATTGGTGAGAAAGGCAGCTTGAAGACAGGGTTGGGACCACATCAAAGGACTCGCTGGATTTGGCTAAGGAGTTGACTTTAATCTATAGGCAGTGGAGAAAATAGACTTTCAGACTGAGAAAATTATAAAACTCACAGTGTAAGAAAAATGACTCTGTTGGTGATGTACACATGCTGGGGTGTAAAGAAGGCAGCAGGGAGCCTGGGTGGACACCTGTCCCAAAGCCTGATGAGACCCAATCTTCCCTAAGGCCGTGCCAAGGGCATTGAGGAAAGACCAACTCAAGAGCTGTTTAAGAGGAAGGAAGGACAGAAATTGGGAACCTAGTGGATAGATAAAGGTATAAAGCAAACGCCAAGGACATCGGAGGAATCACGGTACTTGCGCTGAGATTAGGGGAGTGAACTCCTCTACTCAGAACCCTTAAGTAATTTTCCTGAGTTACGACGGACAGCCGAGAGCCCGCTGCCGTGGCACGCTTCTCCTCGCGGAAGCACCTGGACTATCTTCCCACGGACTTTCCTTTACTGACCTTGCTGACTCCCCTTTCTCTTCTCTGCCCCCTAACTGGGGAAATCCTCAAGAATGTAGCCATGACTCTTTCCTTTTTAACTCGATCTTTCAGTCAGCCAGTCAACACCTGGGTCTCCAGCCACCCACCTGCCCAGCCCTGTCCTTTCACTCAGTTCTTCATCTCCAAATGCCTGTAAATCCCTTAAATTTACATTGCCCACCTTCACCCCACACTCAGCATATCTTTCCCTGAAAATTGGCCCCTTCCCTCAACACTCCCTTTTCTGTCCATAGTAAAATGATTTTTCCAGTGTCCCAAACTAGCAGCCTCGAAGCCACCTTAGAAAGAAAAGAGCAAAGGTCTTGAAGTCAGACAGATTCTGGGTGAGTATGTGCGACTCAACCAGCTGCTACTCATACAACTCTGGGCAAGCTAATCCAACTTTCTGAACCTCTGCTTCTTCAGGTAAAAAGGGGGTAATAATATTTAACTCTGAGGGATGTCACAGATGTAAACGAGGTCCCCTGGGCTCGGCCCAGCACTCACGAATCTCCCACACCTCTCCCTTTACTTTCTGCTCGACAGGTCATCAAGTCCCATAGTCTCTTCCTGTTACACTCTGGATTTTTCTCTTTTTCTTCACTTTCATTATGATTCTAGACCGCATGTTCTCCTGTCTCAACTCCTAACAGCTTCTGAACTGGTCTAACTACTTTAATCTCTCATGTTCCAGTCCATACTCCACTTTGTCGCATTCCTGTCCCTAAAACACTGCTTTTATCCCGTTAGACATACGTGGTGCAGTTTGGGCCCTTCCATGTGTGTAAGACACACGTGGACACTTATGTGCAGGTGCTTCCTCTCTCACTTGTTTTCTTGTAACTTCTGTGAAGCAGACCTTTCTGACTCTCTCAGTCTATCTTCCAACGGAGGTGAGCTCAGGGGTCAGCCAACAGTGAGAGTCAGTCACCGCCATCAGCCCAGTGATTAACAAGCCTGTTCCGAGAACATTGCTTAATTTACAGCCATTTATTTTCTGGAAGACACAAAGTTCATGAATTCATGGAACTCCAGAAAACAGCAGTAGTAATGGAAAAGGAAAGGTCAGTATGATTTTAGAGTAAAGTCTCCAGCCAGGTGGAACCCATGATGGAAAACAACGTCCCATAACTGTGACTATAATGACAAAACATGGAGAAATTAACACGATGGCCATGCAAGAAAGCTATAAAGCCCTGGGAGGTGGCTGCCAGGGGCTGGGTTGTTTTAAGGCTATGGAGTCGCAGTTTTGCAAGATGCAAAGAAACGGATTACACAACCATGTGAATATACTTAACACTACCAGTTGGTACTCTTAGAAAAAGCTAAGATGGTAAATCTTACTAGTTTTTAAACTTTAATCTATTTTACTTTTATTTTTATTTGGGAGGAGGTAATTAGGTTTATTTATTCACTTATTAGTTTATTTATTTATTTAGATGGAGGTTCTGAGGATTGAACCCAGGATCTTGTGCACACACTACCACTGAGCTATACCCTCCCCACTAAGTAAATTTTATGTTATGTGCTTTTTAACACAAAATTTTAAGTTCCTAACAAAACAAAACAAAACAAAACAAAAAAACCTCTGAGGAAAAGCCTTAAGGAGATGAGGGTGTGCATCTTAGCTGGGGAATTAATGAAGCAGGAGGGAAAGCGCCCCTAGGCTGGGGGAGTGTGCCCCTGCCACGGGTTCTCATCACAGCCTACACTTGCCTCTAGCACAGAGATCATGCCACTGCATTTAAACTTCATCTCTGGTCGCCAGATTCCCCTACTAGACTAGAGGTTTCTTTAAAGCAGAAACTCGTTCTTTACCCTGGCATCCCCTATGCGTAGCACTGTGTGGGGCACAGAACAGGCGTTTGATAAATATTTGTTGAATATGAATGAATGAAGAGCCAGGCACTTTGTACGTGTGTTCGCTTTGGAATGCTCCTCACATATTCATTGTTAACTCATGGGCTACAACTCTCTGTGGGAGGTATTATCCTCATTCCCATTTTACAGAAGAGGAAACAGAAGCACGGAGAGGTTAAGGAGCTCACCCAAGGTCACACAACTAAGTAGTGATGCCGGGATTCAAACCAGGACAGTCCAGCTCCAGAGTCCAGGCTCTTAAGCACCCGTCAAGCTGCCACTGGGTAGAGGAGAAATCTGAACACTGGTCAGCTGAAAGTCCAAAGTCAAACTGCTCGTTGGTGATGGGGCCAGACCATACCCCACCTGCTTTCAGGAAATGCCTGAAAACTGGGCCACAGGGGAAAGCCAGAGCGTCTCTCTGTGAGTAGCGTGCTCACCAGGCCCAGTAAGAGCTGGAAGAACCGCACTATCGGGGCATCTGGAGTTCTTTGCTGCGTGTGTGCTGATGAGTTTGCTTTCTTCCCACCACTGGAATCTAAGGCCTCCAGGGTAGGATCATGTCTTATTCTGCTCGACCCCCAACACCTGCCACAGTGCCTGGTACAGACTAGACATTCAGACAGGAGTCTAACTGAAGGGACAAAGGGAAGAACAATCTTCAGCCAAACCACCACTTACAGCAAGAGAATGAGGTCACAGCCCAATGTATCTGTAAGCCTACAAACTCCTAATAAATCTCAGAATTATAGTTTCACCCCTTCCCAACTCACCATTTGCCCTCATGATGTTTATCATCCTCGTGGAGCACGTGACTACGGTCAGAAAGTCAAGCAGTCACCATCCAGCGTGTAAGTGCTCTGTACCCAGTATGAGTATTTAGTCAAATAAACAGTGACCATAGTGAATATTTACAAGGAAGCAGCTTTTGCAGAGTCCCAGCCAGCACACAGCACCGTCACCCCAACTCCCCAAGGGGAGATAAAAAAGCACTAGTCGGGCATGGGCCAGGTCCAGGTAAACCATGCCAGGTGAAGGATGGCAGTGGATGGGCTGGGGAGGCAGGGAGTCATGAATTTCCTGAAATCTCATGCAGAATTAGTGTGCTGACACACTTGTGCATTTTTCTAGAGAAATGATCCATAGCATTTATTGCAACATCAAAGAGCTACTTGACTAAAACAACAACATCAGGACTAGGGCTTCAGTATCTTTGCTTACTGATTGCAGTGCCGTGTTTTCCTTCCAGGCACCAAATGAGAAGGAACTCTAATGACTGCTTGGTATAAACTGAAGAAGTGCCTCAGGGCCCCTTGTGGACAGAGTGGATGAGAGGAAGGAGAGGGAATTTGTGAAACCCTCAGTAACTCGACAGATGTGAAGGTTGTGTACCAAATGTGGTGCTAAGGTGCTATTTCCTTCTATTCCCCTAATTAGTGATTTTCTTAAAAGTTTAACAAAATTGAGTTTTTTCAAGTACATTTTTGAGAAAAGGGAGCTTGAATTAGATGAAGAATGAGCTGGTCGGGCCATGTGCCCATCTACTTCTTTTCTGGACCATTCCACCACCCTTTACCCAACATACTGAAAAAAAAATCATGGAAACACCAGTTAACTCTGTTAAATTCTTTTTTCAGCTGATCTGTGCATAAACCATCTCCAGTTCTTTTCTCTCTTCATATCAAGCAATCATCAGAACCAAAGTCCTAGAACATTATAAAGAGTAGATGGACGCACGTTGTAATTGACTATACCTCAACAACAACAATTAAAAAAAAAAAAAAAAAAGAGTAGACGGAAAAGATCTTCTCTTTCAAAACGGCCCTGGGGCTTGAAGGGGAGAGATTCGTAAGGAAACCAGCAGGAGGAAGAGGAACGTTTGAGTGTTTCCCGGGAAGTACTCTTTCTTACTGAATTTCTCTAGTTATTGTATTTAAGTTTGGCTACTGGTCATACAAATACAACAAGGTAAATAGTGTCACTCCACTCTCTTGAGAAAACTCCAAATCCTGTGTAATTTCAGGCCAGGAGACAGATAACACCAGCTTAGGGGCTAGAGGCTTTGTTTGCCTTTTTGTTATCACTTGTCACAATTTGCTGGGAAGGTAAGAAAACACTGCTGTTTATCTGGATTCGTGGCAATCTCTAACTCCAACTTCTAGAAACGTCAAGGTTTGGCTGTGACCACAATGACAGAGTCTAATAAATTGCTTTGTAAATGAAGCAGACAATGCTGACTGGTTACATTGTACAATATAGCATTAGTAGAAAAGAGAAAGATTTCCTTTCTCCTAAACTGAATTTTAGGTCCATATGTGTGTGCCTCCTTCCCAAGAAAACCAATAGAAATTAGGCCAGTTTACATATAGGCTGCTTATTCAATCTGGGATGCATAGATTATGTATAAATATATATATTTTTGGATATATGGAATACAAAATATCACATGTAGCCACTTGCTTCGGACTTCAAGAACACCCTAGATAAAGTGTTAGAATGACAATGAAATGTGAACTGACTGGGTCCGTCCTGAAAGCTCAGCACACAAGTGACAACTCAGGCGTGAGCCAGTGCAGTAAAGGTGGACTAACTTGACCATTTAAGCCCTCAGCTTCGACTTTCCCTGATTGTCCCTTCGGTTATCTGAATGAATCCATTCAGGAGAATCTCTGTGGTGTGTGCATCTAGTTATCTGCTGTTACAAGCGCCTGCGCTGTAGGAGAGACGGCTCTGTTCAAACCAAGATGTACTTCATGACTCTTGAGCTGAGTCATAAATATTTACACACAAAGAAATAAACAAGAAAGCCCCAAATCAAACCAGAGCAACTCCCTGCTGTTTTTTAGATAGATAGTTCAGTAAAGAGAGCATTTCCGGACTCTGAAGACTTGGGTGTGAATGAGGAAAGCTCTCAGAAGAGCACATATGGGGCAAATGCTGTTGTAGGAACAAAAATCAGGCTGGCCAGATGATCCAGACATTTAAATGAGAATTTTGCATTTATGGTTTTCAAAATTCAAAAGTTGTACACCTATTGAAAGAAAAAGAAGAAATAATATGTATTAGATTTAAAGACCCAAATTCCTTCCCATGTTTTAAAGTACTGTGCTTTAAGTGATTAGAATTTGGCATGTTCCTACCACAGGCACTTTCTTTAGAAGCCTAATCCAGCTAGAAACATTTTGTGAAAAATAATTTACTATTCAGAAAGTTTTCCTGTTTCCAAGATAAGGAAGCCTGTTCTGCCATCGCGGCAGGCAAGAGTTGTTTAAGTTACTAGATAACAAAGCTGTTATTGATTCTATTATTTTTACTCTTCCTGATTCCCTGCAGTCCAAAGGGAGTTTGTCAGACCAAGAATGGTTTTATAAAAAGGAGTAGTTGTTATTGTTGTAACTGGCCTCGTTGTGACAGATGGGGTCCCAGTGTTTTCTCACTGCTCTTTACTCAGGAGCTAGGAGAACAGAAAGCAAACAACCGAGAAACCAGCACACTCCTAGTAATCTGGATTTCTCTGCGCTGAGCCAGACCACTTGGAAATCAAACACTGGCCTCCTCCTGATGCCCCTTTTAGCCTGTTACTATTGACCAGCTTAACATTCCCTTATCACATGCTCATGTGGGCAGAATTAAATGGAATTAGCTGCAAATTATATAAAATTCATTTACCTTTAAAGGAAGCTATTTGGTCATGTTCAGTGTAGGGAGCGTATGGCATTAAGACACAACTTAATGGTACTGCCTGGAGATGGATCAATTTGCTTTGGTTTTATTGTCTCCCTTTATTTGCCCTTATGTGTTAGCTACTGTGGCTGGAAATGCTCAGTTCAACCTCGTGGAGCCCACGCTGGGGCCACATTAACACCCCAGGGAGAGTCCCAGTGTTTCCAAAGGGTTCCGTGGGAGTAAGTGAAATAATACAGTAAGACCATGCTCATCCTTTCTAAATCCTTAGTCACACAGAAGAATGAATGTATAAGAGAGAAGAGAAAAATCCATAAAAATGTTCAGGATTTATAACCTACTGTGGAAATGCTTAGGATTTATCTGTGTTTTGTTCACATAAAAATTCAAGTAACAGGCTTTCTGCACTGACTTGGGCATTTTTCCATACATTTCCTCACTTTAACCTCACAACCATCTTATGACATGGAGGTATATTTTTATTTGCATGTCTATACTTCCTGCTTGTTCCTTAAGAGCATCTGTGAGCCTCCGTATATCAAAATAATTATAGTTTTAAGTGTTTGTTGTTGTTCTCAATTCACAGTCTGCATAAGAATGATCTTGGGTGTGTTTAAAATGTAGGTTCCCAAGTCCCGTCCCCACCCGCCGTGTGACTATTCAGTAGGTCTGGGATTGGGCTTGGAAATCACATGTTATGAGCATCCCAGTGATTTTGATACATATGGTTCATGACTTGCACTTTCACAAACACTAGGAACCCATGTGATTTCATTGATTGGTAGGAGTCTGGGCCTTTGTGGGATTTGCCTAAAGGTAATGTGTTGCAATATGTAACTGGAGAAATACACAAAATAAATGTATTCAAATACAGCTTATCTCTGCACGAGGATACACTGATAAGCGATATCTACCGTAGGAAGAATTACCAAGGGGAAAATACAATGGGGTTGAGACCACAGTCAAACAATGAGCCTTTACTTGAACCACTGCAAGAGAAGGTACAAATCGATTGCAGGCGATCAAAAGTGAGGTGGAGCCCTTCTGAGTTTGGAGCTGACTCTCCCACTTCAATCCCCATAGATTTCTAACGGTAACACTTTTGTGTGGGTCTCAGGTTTGGGGGACTCGCAGGGGAAACAGTTTGACAAGGGTGTTTCTGCATCCTCACAAAGAAGGCCAGGGTTTCACGTGACCACCACTATGACCTGGAGAAGGCAGGAGTGGAGCAGGGTTCCAGCCCTGCTCGGACCCAGACACTAGACTCACTCCTTCTCTCCTGAGCCTTTCAGGGTTTCCTCTGGGTTTACGATAACAGCTTCCTCTCCAACCTGGAAATGGGGTGGGGTGAGGCACGGGAAGTGCCGTGCGCAGGGCCTCTTAGATGCCAGACACTCTCAGATGCTGCTGTCCTCATCTGCGGGGAGTTCATCCCAGTAGGGATGTGATCAGCTCACCCCTTCAAGTCATTCTTTCAGGCTTTGCTGGATATAGAGAAGCAGCCCCTGCCTCTGCCCCTCCACTGTTTCTCTCTCCGTGGTGTGCTGATGCTGGCTGGGGTGGGTGCCACCCCGCTCTCCCTCCTCCCCTAGCCCTTTAAGCAAAGCTCCACTTGGGGGCATATTCCCCTAAAGCACAGGATATACCCACCTCGAGCTTCCTCTCAGTGTTCCTGAGCATACCTTTCCAGGCCTACCTGTCTGGGGAGGTCGTTAGACCTGGGCTTGTGGAAACAGCTCTGCAATTCTTTGGGATGCTGTAATGACCAACCATCAAATGCTTGCAGGTGCATTTAAAGTAATGCCAGCGGAGAAAGGGAGAGATGACCATCTACTGAGTGCCTACAAAGTGCCAGGAACATTAGACATGTTGAAATCTCACAAAAGTAAATTTAAAATATTCTTTTTTAATTATTGAGTGCTGCCACACAGCAAGACAGTATAACGCCGTGGGCAAGAGAATGAGCTCTAAAGCCAGACCTCCTCAGCCCGGACCTAGGTGCTGCCACTTACTGGCTGTGTGATTCCAGGCAAGTTAAGCAACACCTCTATGCCTCAGTTTCCTGTACAGCAAAATGGGAATGACAGTATCCACCGCGTGGGATCTCAGTGAGGACTGACATCTGTAAAGTACTTGAAACAGTGCCTGGCTCCACGTGTCTGCCGTTATTATCACTCCACGCCTCGGGTATACCTTATGGAGGAGTATTACTGTTTTCATTTTACAGTAAGGACAGAGGTCTTGTGGAGCTATATGACTTGCCAGGGGACACAGCTTGTGCAGGGCAGATTTGGAAGACAGGTATAAGCAGCTCCTAAGACCTCTGTCATACACCAAGGCCAAGACATCTTTCTACTACTGAGTTTTTGTCACTCAAAGAGATTGCAAACAGGCACGCAGTAAGGGCTATATATGTGTTGGATCAATAAATATTATTGAAAATATTCCTTCTTCTAACCAATAAATCATGTGAAATGCAGGTTGGTTCACGAAGGCGGCAGGAGTAACCCTAAAGTGAGGGGCAAGGCTTTTTTGGGCTCCAGCAGGAATCTGGAGGTAAGGAAAGGTTCCCAGGAGAACAAAGGATTAGTCACAGGAAACGGTGATGGGTTGGGGGAGGGCGAAGAAAGGGAATCTCAATGGAAGCAAGAAGCTGGTTACCCAGGGCTCAGATGAGAAGGGAAACGATGAGGCCCGGGGTTTCTAGCCACTGCGTATCTGGATGACAGAGCAGAGCCACAGGGATGAGCCCAGGGCTGCAAGGGTGACTGCAGGGGTGCTGGAGGAGGGACACGCTTAGATCCTTTGGAGTCTCAACTTCCGTTCACACTTTTCCTTTCAGCTGCAAAGTAAACTGAGGGCCTCAGAAAGATTAAACAAAAACAGGAGGAAAGGGCTGCTGTCTTGGAGGGTGGGGGTCCACTCCCGGGGAGAAAGCACTAAACCCAGTCCTGGGGTGCAGTCTCCTATATTGCCCCTTCCACATTTCTCTTATGGCAGAGAGAGCCAGTGAGGTAGCGAACAAGAAAATTGTCCAATTAAATTAGATTCTCAGGCTGTATTTATCTATATGACTGGGAGGAGTGCTTAACTATCTGGAAAATAATTTTGACTCTCCACCTATTTCTGCTTGATTTTTTTTTCCGCCTAGGAGTCAATGGCAAGCCTTTGATTCAAAGTCTGAGGTCCTTTTTCCTGAACGAGTTAGATCTTTCTTGGCCCCTGTCAGACCTGGATACCAGACTCTAAGGAAATCCCAGAGTAGGAAGGAAGGATTCCCTGGGGGAATAAAAACCGCCTGCATGTAAGTAAGGAAAGGTAACCTACCAAAATTCAAAGCACATTATGGAAAAAATATTCTCATTATTTACACCACATCATTCGCTTTACTGCTCCAACCCAAAGTATAATTTAATTTTGAGAGCAAATTAATTGTAAAAAATATATACTCTAATAAACTAAGCTCCACACAAATTCATCACAAACACATCCATGGAGTTAAGTGATGTTCATGTACTGTTTTCCTTTAATGGGATACAATGGCTTAAAAATTCTTACTGCTAAGCCAAATTCAGCCCTTGGCATGCTTGGGAAACCACCAAGGCAGACTTAGCCATTTACCAAAAACAAGGTAATTCTGTTTTCCAGGTACAAACTGCATCTCGGGAAGGGAAGGGGGAAGAGGGCAGGCCAGGGCCTCCAATATCAGCGAGGGCCATCAGGACGTCCCGCTAATAAACGACTTTTTCACTGTCCACACTATAATTGGTTTACAGCCTTTTTTGTTTATTTATCCATAAGAGCTGCTGTTAAATGGCTCGGCAAGGCGCTCGCCTAATGGCTCGGTATCGCTCCCGGGCCTGTGGGAGGCGAGAGGCGCGCAGGCGTCAGCGGGGATTCAGAGCGGAAACGCATTTCACCTGTAATGGACTTGGCGATTTTATGATACCCTGAGCTACAGCCACAGAAGAAACACAACCCACGATCTTGCCCAGTGGCAGGTTCTTCTGGGTGCGTCTTTTATATGTATATACAATATAATTAGCTAATGCAAAAATCCTGTTACCTTTGTCCCACCTAATAGTAGTAACAAATGGCTGTTTGACTTTAGCTTCCTGGGTCGCTCCTTTAGGTAGCCAGCAGCAGAATAAGCTAGTGTGAGGGTGGGAGGGCCTCGGGGAAACACCTTCAGTGCCCCTCGCCCCCGCGTGCCACCCCCATTTTTTTTGTTGTTGTTCAGCTGGGGGTCCCCGGATTTTTCCAGCGAGAGCCCAGGCGGATTCGCTTTCTGCTGAGCGCCTCTTTTCTTTCTGCAGGGCCGAGCAAAAATATTAAATGGGAGCAAATGAAGCATCGAAATGGAGACCAATTTACAGAAACACGCAATTAGACCAGAAGTGCAAAGTAAACACTCTGGGTCGGGGGGGAGGGGGCGGGCGAGGTCGGGAGTGGGTGGGAGGAGGAGGGGGCCGCAGCCGCGTCCCGAGTAGAGGGGCAGCCGAGGGGGCGAAGGGAGAAGAAGAAAGAGGAGGAGGGGAAAGGTGGCCGATCTTTGTCCTGAGCGGAGCTGCCGCCCGCTCATAACCGCGTCGCCAAGTCAACCCGTGGCGACTCAGCAGATTATCTCAGAGGGTCAACACGCCGCGGCCGGGCAACCCCCTCCGGCCCTGCCCTTCTGATCGATGTGGTCACTCGCGGCCGGGTGATAACGCCGGGTCCTCCGCGGACGCCGCGAACAATGGACTCATTGACGCCGGCGCGGAGAGATTAGGTGCGCTGGTCCCACAGTCTTTCGCTCCCTTGCCCCATGGGACTGCAGGTGGCCCTTTTCCCTGAAGAAATCGCCGAAACTCCCCCACCAACCAGCCTCTCTCAGCCTGCCCTTGGGGGAGACCCGTTGCTTAGACGAGCCGCAGAGCAACACGCGTTCTCACCCTCGTGCGGACCATCCGGCCCACCCGGACCACCCGATGCCCAGCGCTCATCGGAGCACTGATGTTAACACGCCACCAGCATCTCAAAGAAGGAATCTGCAGAGAAGTCCAGACTCCCAACGGGCTTCTGCTTTCTAATGAAAATGAGGCGTATTTCAAAGTAGCACACTCAATCCATACGCATACGGATCTTTCCATCAGGAGAAAATACATTAAAAAGCTGCCTCCTAAAAGGCTGCTAGTAGTCTGTAGTTTAGGAAAGTCAGTGCAGTGATTCTTCTCTTGTTGGCTCCTTGTGGTTCACGCTCCCTCTAAGGCTTTCTGCAAAGGTGTGCAGTTTTTCTAAAACCTTCGTGGCGGTTCTTGGATTGTGGTCATTTGGACAGGATGCCCAGGGCAAACTGGTCGGCGGCGAAGGTCATGCCAGGGGTTAGGTGCCACCGCGACCCGGAGGTACTCTGTCTGCACCATTGGGTCCGAAAAAATCTATTTAGTGAGGACCCCAGAGTGCCCAGAAGTTACCGAACCAGTGGAAGCCAAACACTGACTTGTCATCAGAACACTGCGCTTTAACTTCTTTTTTGAACACTCTCCTCCTCTCCCTGTCCTGCCTTGTTTCAGTTGGACGCAAGAGTAGACTTCTGCAGCTGACGTCTCTGCAGAAGTCTCAGGGTCCGCAGGGAGCGGTCTAGGCTCTGAAACCCAACCCCCGCCCCCCCCCTCAGCCACAGAGGGGACGCCACTTCTTTTCCCCGTTGCCACATTATGAAACCGCATTCTGAGTTGGCCAAATGAGCCCCAATTTTCCCAAAATCAGAATCAATGACTTTCAATTTGAAGAAGAAATTTAAAAGTCATTGTGAATGCTTCTGAAGTTATAGTTTGCACTCCAGAAATCCCCGGAGCACAGCCACAGACAAAAACATACTAGGAATGCTGGATCTTCATGTGTTAGATCACTGACATCACTCGTGGTTGTGTACAAATCTCATAAATAAAATAGAACCAGCTGCTTCCGACCCGTAGACCTGGGGTCTGCAAACTTCTTTGACCGTATTCCCTAACAGTTTAAAAAAAATAAAGCTTAAGTGTACAACCTCAACATATGCATATTTATAATTTATATTAATGAACTATGTACGTCATCAAACATACAAGGAAAATAGATCAAAGTACGATGAAAATGTTTCTATAAATGAATAAAGTTCTATTATTTTCATGTGTGCCTTACTCTGGAGCGTACTGCCAACTACACATACAGGTGTGTGCGGTAAACTCAGCTCAGAGAGAAAACTGATACATTCAGGTGCTCGTGGGTACCTGGGCCTGGCTTCTTAAGCAGTCAGCCAGGCCAATAATGGCCTCAGACTGAGCCACGTGGGGCACAGGGGAGCCTATGGCGCTGAGGCCGCCCGCCCGTCCCCGCCGGCAGCGGGTTCCCACTGCGAGCGGTGCCGAGCTGTCAAAGCAGAAGGGGTGGCGCCGGGAGCGGGAGCGCCGCACAGCTCCAAGACCCCGGCTCCAGCAACCTACTCCGGGTCGCCAAGCCCGGGAGGCAATCATGAATGGCGAGGAGCAGTACTACGCGGCCACGCAGCTGTACAAGGACCCTTGCGCATTCCAGCGGGGCCCGGCGCCGGAGTTCAGCGCCAGCCCCCCTGCGTGTCTGTATATGGGCCGCCAACCCCCGCCGCCGCTGCCTCCGTTCCCCGGCGCCCTGGGCGCACTGGAGCAGGGCAGCCCCCCAGACATCTCCCCGTACGAGGTGCCCCCGCTAGCAGACGACCCCGTGGTGGCTCACGTCCACCACCACCTACCGGCTCAGCTCTCGCTCCCCCATCCGCCCTCCGGGCCCTTCCCGGATGGAGCCGAATCAGGCGCCCTGGAGGAGCCGAGCCGCGTCCAGCTGCCTTTCCCGTGGATGAAGTCTACAAAGGCTCACGCGTGGAAAGGCCAGTGGGCAGGTAAGCCTGGCTCCCCGCCCCCTTTGTCCTCACCTGCTCTCGACCCGACTGCCCCTACCTCCAAGCACTCCCCAGGACTCTCTCCCAGTTCGCGTCCCCTGCCCCTAGGGATAACCCAGAGTCGGACTAAACCACTAAACCGTGCAGGGAGCTAACAAGGCTATCCTAAACAGAAGAGCTTCTCCGGTCCAATTTAGAGCATCTTCTCCAGTAGAAAGCTCCTCCTGGGAGCTTAAACCCCGTCCTTCCCTATACTCTGAAGTCCAGGAACCCACGCGCTCCCTGCCAGCCTAGGCCTGGCAGAGCTCAAGGCTCCAATCCTCCTCCAGCGAGGGGTCCACCCGCCCAGGGCTCCCGGGAGTGCACACTGAAGGAGTTGAGCAGGGCTTCGGGATGCTCCCGACCCGGCCTGAGCCCACCTTCAGAGCCCTGGGATCCTTCTCGCCTTGAGCCCGCTCCCTGGAGGCTTCATTAAAGAAAGCCAGGCCATCTCAAGGGCACCGAGTAGGTGCACCCAAGCTTGCCAAGTTGTCCAGCTGCCCCGTCTGGGTTAGGGGTGAGGTGGGGGGGCTCACCGCAAGGCCGAGGATGACCACTCACCCTCGGAGCCAGGCAGCTGAGAGAGGCGAAAGCGATGCTAGTTCATTTTTGAGCAAACAGAAGCGTTTGAAGGGCTCTCCTCGCGCTGCTCCCAGCGAGTCGGTTTGCGGAAGGAGATGCTCTCCTTACACAGAGAAGGCGCCCGGGGCTCAGGGAGGCCTCAAGGCGCCGGCGTGTAACGGACGGTCTCCCCGGACGGGGAGCTGGAGGGGGCTCCCAGGTCCCTCCCCTGCCCCAGCGGGTGACGAGTTCCGGCGCGGCCGCTGTCACCAATACACAGTGTTATCGCTTCCGTGCTGAAGCCGCTTCCAGTCGCACCTGCCCTGCAAATAGTTGACTTTTCTTTTCCTTCCAACTAACTGTCGGGACTCAGAGGAAGAGGCTGGAGCTGTCAGCCCCCCGCTCCTCATCCCCGCCACCCCAAGAGTCCTCGGCCCTGGTCTGCCAGGTCTGGCTGGCTTGCCTGACACTGACCCTGACACGGCAGGACTTTGGAGGGGGTATCTGGGCTCACCCAGGATCCCCGGGGCCCGGCTTTCCTCACTCTCGACGGCTGTGTGGGGACCGGGCAGGTCCTGAGGCAGGACAGGGCCCAACTCGGCTGCGTTCTCCTCCACTTCCGGCGAAACCCCGGGAGAAAGGGGGCCAGGTGCTGTGAGGCCCTCTTACTCTGCCTGCGCGCTGCCGCCAAAGGAAATGCGGGATTCTTGGGAGGCGGGAGGACAGCGCCCTTCGATTCGGGCAGCGGGACTCTCAGTCTGTAGTTTCCTACGGGAGCTGCTTCCCTCCAGGTCTCCCTTCCAGCTGTGCACTGCAGGCCAGGGTTCCCGAATTCCTGGCTCTCCTCACAGCTTCCTCAGGAAAAAGGCATGCAGGTTCTGAAAGAGCCTTTCCGAGGCGGGACAACTTCCCCACCCCCGCGGGTGTTAACCCCTGCTCCGATGGAGCTTGGGCTCGGGCAGACCGAAGGAGCCAGAAAGAAAAACCCGAAGGAAAATCAGCAACCTTGGAGCAGATGGGAGGGACCCTGGAAGGGTCTTGGGGCTGGAGAGCTGGGACCAGAGAGGCGGTTGTAACCCCTCTGACCCACTGCATGCTCAGCTCGTGGTGGTGGGGGGGCACCCTGGCAGCTGTCTGCAGCCTGCTGCGGTGCTTGCGGTCCTCCCTGGGGACTTTGGAAGGAGCCGAACTTCAAGGTCTGAACCGCCTGCCGCTCCTAGTGAGGTTTCATGCCCCTGGGGAGAATGAGATGACCAAGGGGCTTCCATTCATAACAGGGATATGAATACTAGTAATAGGGACTTTCAAAATTGTCAGCCTAAAAAAATGAACTGCACCAGCCTCATTGGCCGGCTGGTGCCTAAACGCCTCCCTCTGCGCCTCGGAGAAAGGTGCAGCCCCAGGGCCCTTGACATCCTCCCAACACCATCAACAACAGCCTCCATCCTCAACCTG
Source organism: Camelus bactrianus (assembly GCF_048773025.1). NCBI lineage: Eukaryota > Metazoa > Chordata > Mammalia > Artiodactyla > Camelidae > Camelus > Camelus bactrianus. The sequence continues at coordinate 4,434,140 of NC_133552.1, forward strand.
TGTTCCCTGCCAACCTGGCACAGGGCCCCTGGGCTACTGGACCGAGGGCAGCCTCTCAGAGAACCTCAGTGAGGCCCGCGAAAAAGGGCCAGAGCCTCACAAGATTGTGGGTTGAATTTACAAAGTTTGGGGGACCTTTTAAATGTTCTTTTAAGGCTCCCTCGCTTCTCTCCCAAGCCAAGGAAGGCTTGGAAGTGTTAAGACTCTGAGAAGCCCCCAGAGAGCAGGACTCCGCGGACTGGGGCCTGAGCTTCTGCCTTGGCTTCTGGCTGGCTCCTTTCCGCCTGGGTAGAAACCGGAGCGGGTTGTATCCAGTAACTAACCCTCCCCCCGAAACACACACACTCGCTTTTCAACTCTAGCCAACAGTCACGGGAGAAATGTCGCATACATTTGCTCTACAACAAGCCGACTCAGGCCTCTTCCCCATCTTTGGTGGCCCCTTACCGCCCCAGCGTCCACAGCCCTGGTGCCGTCGGTATTCCGCTCAGGAAAAGATCGGGACCTGGAGGCGCGCAGCCGTAAACACCGGGCCTGCGGCGCTGGTCTACCAAGCCAGGCCTGGCTGCTGCTTCCGCACGAACCGGGCTTGGGGCTCCTCTACCACCCCGCCAGTACCGCGGCCACCGGCGGGGCTCTCAGCTCCCCAGTGGGAGATCCAGGCTTCCCCCAGCCTCCCCTTCCACCTCTGCCAGCATTTACGTCCCAGACGCAGAGGCTGGGGCTGACAGCGATCTTCTCCAGAGCTCAGAACAGTTTCCCTTCTCGCCCAGGGCAGGGGCTCAGCAGAGGGTAGAATGACAATTACAGAGGATTTACCAGCTCTTGAGTTGGGTCTGATTACAATATAACAATATATAGAGATAATATATAGGTCAGATATAACAATATGTCATAACCTCGGGAGTTTTATTAGCTCAAGGTTTTTCAAACTGAGGGTTGCACCCATTAGTCGGTCATGAAATCAATTTACTGGGTTGAGACCATTTTTTTAAAACGAAATAGTAACGTAGGAAAAACTAGATAGCATCATATGTGGTAAAGTTTAGTTTAATGTCCTAAATTTTTTGTATCAGTTACATATTGGTGTGTGAACTGGGAGATGATCTGAAATCTATTTTACCCAGGGTCATCTCAGAAAAGTTTCTTTTCTTAGTCCCGTATGAAAGGCATTTTTGCCTTTGTAGAATCCAATCAGTTTAGATATTATGTGCATTTTAATCAGTATCAACCCAAAATATTAAGTGAACTCATTCTAGAACCACTCGTTGACAGAGCCCGCACAGCTTCGGTCTTCAGGAAAAAGCAGTCTCACTAGGAAAGGGCTGCGTGCCCCAGACCGGGCTCTTGGACTGGGGGCTGAGACTCAGTGGCTGGAGAGGATCGGAGGGGTCCAGCGCTCCTAGGACTGGGGCTGAAGTGTTGGGCTGCGTGGGTCGGGGCAGACCGGAGGAGCCAGGGGTCGGGACCACATTCACGTGCTGTGTCGTCCGCAGGCGGTGCCTACGCGGCCGAGCCCGAGGAGAACAAGCGGACGCGCACCGCCTACACTCGCGCGCAGCTGCTCGAGCTGGAGAAGGAGTTCCTATTTAACAAATACATCTCCAGGCCGCGCCGGGTGGAGCTGGCCGTCATGCTGAACTTGACCGAGAGACACATCAAGATCTGGTTCCAAAATCGCCGCATGAAGTGGAAAAAGGAGGAGGACAAGAAGCGCAGCTGCGGGACCGTGTCCGCAGGTGGCAGGGACGCGGAGCCCGAGCAGGACTGCGCGGTGACCTCTGGCGAGGAGCTGCTGGCGCTGCCACCACCGCCGCCCCCCGGGGGTGCCGTGCCGCCCGCTGTCCCGGCCGCCGCCCGAGAGGGCCGCCTGCCGCCTGGCCTGAGTGCTTCGCCTCAGCCTTCCAGTGTCGCGCCCCTGCGGCCACAGGAACCCCGGTGAGAGATGGGGCTCCTCCCACCAGGTGGCTTCGACCCCTCGCAAAGGAGGGAGGAGCGGAGCTAGGACCCCGGGTATGGACCACCGGTCCTGGTCCTTCGATGGGGCAGGAGCTGAGGGACCCACCGCAGACTGGAGGGGAGAACCCGCGCCGCGAGGCGCCTGTGTCTACTGGGGCGCGTAGCTGCTCTAACTTCTGGAAGGAGAAGAGACATTTTCTGTAATATCTGGGGCCTCTTCTGGTGACGTTGTTGGATTGACAACGTCTGCTGCCTGTTGCACAGGTCCCAGCACTCCAGAACCGTGGACTTCTTTAGAGAAAGCAACTCTTCAAAAGACAGCAGAAACTATACAAACTGCAACACTCCCCAACACGGCAGGCAAGCTGGATAGAGCGCCTTAACCTTCCTGGAAACAGCCATTTTCACTCCAGCCTCCACTTTAACGTTTAGAAATAATTGAAAGGAAATGTCAGAGGTTTCAAAGACCTAGTAAAATCAACGCCTGTGGACTAGAATAATCCTTCCTCTTTTTAAAATCCGTTTAGCGTAGTCACATACTTCACCCCCATCCTTCAACCTCCACCTCCTTCCTCTGGAGAAGAGAACATCTCGCAAGGGTGGCTGGGCAGCGGCAGGGCTAGGGTGTAGGGGCAGTGCCTGAGTCCCTGTACACCCCAACGTTTCAATACTTCCGAGAGGGCTAAGGGAGATGGACCTGGAGCAAAGGTTTTGGGTAGGAAAGGCAGCCCCTGAGCAATCACTAAACTGAAGATACGTGGAGCTTTCTATTCAGGATGTGGATTTAGTGCCTGGTCCCGGGGCAGAGAAGAGTATGTGGGAGGCAAGTAGGGTGACCTGACCCACCCTGGACATTAGTCTCAGGGCCAGTATGACTTCCACATCCTTAGAAATGATAAAAAGGTTGGTGTGTAGGGAGTATGGGTGGAAATGGTTACTTTTACTTAAAGTTTTAAAATTACCTAACAGTTCTTTACAAATAGGTCGGTGGTTTCCAGGTCAGTTGCTTGTTTCAGAGTCCGGGACTTGATTCAGGTGATGTGTATGAGAAATGTTTAATAAATATAGGCAACATGGAAAGAGATAAAATTTGATTCCTCTCGCTTGTAGCAAACTCTTCTTATGGTGCAATGATTCCAATTCATTTTCTAAAAATTAAAGCAGTATTTTTGGGGGGTACCAACCAGGGAAAACCTGGTAATTAAGACACCATCCTTGGGTTTTGGGTTGGGGCACCATATGAGCAATTTTGGGGAGAATTTTGGGCTTTGTTTTGTTTTATTTTAAAGTCACTTCTGAAGATGAATTTCTTGGGCAATACAGGCCAGAGGCATCAGGGGTTTGGAGTGTCACTGGCTGTCACAGAACAGGTACAGAGCCAAAAGCTGCCGGCATGCACAAACCGGGGCAGGCAGTGACTCGAAGACCAGAGCCCTGCCACGTCTCTTCTTTCCTCCCAAATTGGCGGTCCTGGGTGAGACGTTTTCCTGTGGTTCTTCCAAAGGAGATGTTGCTTTGGGTGTCTCCACTCCTGGAGCCTGAGGGTCAAGAGTGTCTTGTGTTAGGGGCCAACAGGCTCTGACTTAGTGGGTTTCCAACCCCCGGGCCACCCTGCTGCTCCATGCAGCTCTTGGACCGGGGTCATAGCCCCTCTGGGTAGCACCTCCTAAACGCTCTAACCAGTTTCCGGACATCTGCTGAATCCCAAGAGTCGCTTATATTAATTTTTTTTTTTTTTTTGGAATGAGACAAGAGGTTTTTGTTTTGTTGTTGGGTTTTGCTTTTACTTTTTGAGAAAGAGAGAAATCGAGTCATAACATCCCTCCGAAAAGAAGGTTCTGTGGATCAGAAGGATCTCATCCATTACGTCTCACAAGGAAGAGGGGGCCCTTCCCTCGCAGCCTCTCCACACCCGCCTGGGCTCTGGAGTCTAGCAAATCTGCTTTTGAACCCCGCATCCTTCAAATACTGGCCCACGACCCTGATAAAACTACTCAACTTCCCAGTGTCTCGGTTTCCTCATCTGTAAAGTGGAGCTGAATATCACCTGCATCAAGTGGTGCGGTTTAAACCAAAGAATACGCGTAAACAGCTTAATTCAGTGTCTAGAATCCATCCGCAAATATCAGCTATTGTTTTATGATCATCATCATTTTCAGAAGCCGCTGGGGAACTGTGGCTGCGGAGATTTTCCGGGTCTCCTTTGACAAATCCCCCTCACTCGTGACCTCCGCCGTCGCTGTGCCTCTGGTTCACACAACGACTGATCTTTCTTGAGCAAGTCCTAGTTTTACGACGCCATTCCCCATAAATAAAGTCCTCTGACTTCCCACAGCACCCTGCACCAGGTGAGGCTGTCTTCATCTTACTCAAGGGAAGCTGATGCTGGAGTGGAGGGACGACCTGCTGGAGCTCCGCCGCCCAGTTGGCCGAGGTGCGGAGACTTGTCCTCGGAGAACAAGGAGGACTTCGGGGCTCCACGGGGAAGCAGCCGCCCCCTCCGAGGCTCCCGAGACAACCGCGCCCGGGGCCGGGCTCGGCGGCGGTGGGCGCGGTCCTACTCCGGGGCGCGCGCCGCCTCCAGCTGAGCGTGCTGCGATCGCCGAGCTGGGCGCAAAGCGCGCCTGGGCCGCGGTCCGGGGCTTGGGGACCGTACCGCCGCGCACACGAGGCCCGGCTTTCAGTCGCGCCTCCCTGGGCTTTAATTACGCCCTCCCTGACCCGCCCCCCGCCCTTAACTACGAGGGCCCTGGAGTAAATCCCTGAATTCTCCGTAAAATGAGCTCAAAACGAGGATGGAATGAGACTATGTCCTTCGAGAGTTTACTACCGGGCCTGGGGCGTAGTGGCCAGGACACGTGGGGTGGGGGGTGGCGGAGGCGAGGTGGTGCTACCAACCGAGGCCGGCCTTCCTGGGAGGCCCAGGGAGGCGGTGGAGAGCGAAGCCAAGTGGGCCTGGAAGGGAGGAAGGGGGCGGCCGTGCTCGGGCCGGGAGCCACACGGGGCCCCACCCGAGCGGAAGAAGCGTGGTGCAGCCCGTGGTCCCAAACCCTCCGGCCGCAGGGTCCAGGTCAGCCCCACAGGGCGACCCGAGTGAGGCCGGACCTGCGCGTCTCCAAGCCAGCGCCGCCACCCTCGGCCGACTGGCTGGCGGCCGCGAACCGGGCGTAGGAGAGCGGGCGCTCGGCACTCCCGGCCGAACACACGCGCGCAGTCCAGGCTCCCGAGTGACGAGGCCTGAACCATTAGACCGCCCTGGAGCCCGAAAAACGTCAGCTAGCCGGGCCTGGGGCAAGGCCTCCTTCTGCCAGTCAAGCGATGTCCAGGTGTCAAAACCCCAGAGGTGACCGCGGCACCTACCTCCCGGTGGGGCTGGCAGCCTCCCTCAGCTCTTCAGGCCGGCGCGCTCCTCACGCGGAGTGCGGAGTGAACAGAGCCCGGCGGCCCTCGGACGCCCAGAGAAAGCGGCCTCGGCGCGGAGGGAGACCAGGGTTCCGGCCGACGCCGTGCGCAGTACGCCCGCGAGCGCGCGCCGCCGCAAGCGCCCCGCATCCTGGGGTCGCCGCCCGCGTCTCCGCCCCCACCCTCCACTCCCCAGAGGTCATCCACGCTGGACCACGAGCCCCACCATTCCTCCTGGAATCTTCCATCCGCCGTGAGAGACGTTTGTGCCGCGCCGCTGGGCGCTGCTGGCGCGCCCAGATGAGGCAGAGCGCTCCCCGCGCGCTGACGGCCGAAGCACCGTCCTGGCTCAGCCAAAGCCGCGGTCCCGGGATTTGGAAGAGCCCGCATGGGCTCCTCGCCACGCACATCCTCACGCAGAAGCCGTGGAGAGCGCGCCGCTGTGAGGCCGGGGGCCTCCTGGTGCAGAGCATCGTGTTACACAGTGCCAGGAACAGTGCGCGGCAAAGGCTCCTTTTGCGATTTATTTTTTCCTGTAGGTTTAACGGTTACTCCAAGAAGTTCTCACCTTAAGAGCTAAATTCATACCACGCAAGAACAACATCTGAGAGTTGGTTGGTGATGATTTCAGGTCCTGCTTATTGCTTTTAACGGATTTGGCATCTGTAATTCGCTTGCAACTTTCGATCTGGACTGGCGCCTGAGTGCATCCAGCAACGTTTATTAGGCTCTTACTCTGTGCCGGGCACCCCTGGAAACCGTACAGTGCTTACCCTGGAAGCTCTCAGTTTTTAAAAAGCCGATCACCTCGTCTCCTGATGGTCGTCACAGTCATGGGGATTGGATTGATTATGGGTGAATTTATCAGAGTATATAGGAGTCATTTAGGGTCCCCAGATTTCTCCTTTTTGAACAGCAAAGGCTGTTTTGATTTCCCAAATCATTTTTGGCCCCTGTAGTCTAGCGCTGTCACCTTCTCCATATCCTCTCCTTCAACTAATTCAGTTCAAAGCATTAAAGTTTGAATGAAATCTAAGAACTGCTCTGCCCTTTCAAGTTGGTGAAACCTGCCTGTTTTTCCATTCCCAATCTCTCTCCCCCCACCCCTTCTCTTTCTCTCTAGATCGGTGTGTCTGTGTAGGTGTGGGTGTGTCTTAGGGTGGGCTTCTCTATCTTCGTGTGTCTGTGTTTTCCTGTTGGCCAGCGTGCATTTGTGTGCATGTGTTTAAGGTGTGTTTTATGTGGGTTGCCGTGGTGACAGTCATAAATGTGTATGCAGGGACCAGGGACATCTTCATATATACTCACAGCCATCTCCCAAGTGCCTGATGACATTGCTGCTGATGAAAACTGTCCACTCAGGTAACTGTCTCAATTCCTTGTGTTGATACAATGTTTGAAGGCAGGAAACGCTATCTGCAGAAGAACACAAGTTGGAATTTTGGTAGAAGCTGGCTAATTGCTAAAGGATTGCATGATTGCATAAGGAATTAAAATTGTTTTTCTTTTGAAGAAAAAGTGTTCACAGCTGAGGTCTTTCATAGGTCAGCAGCGTTACCTGGAAACCTCCTGAAAATCAAGTACTTAGAAGGGTCAGAAGAGGGAAGTTCTGGGTTGACACTAAATCAAATTATATTCAAACCCATTCTGACAAGCTGGATGGAGCAGCAGTAAACCTGATAGGAAACTGAGACAGGGCAGCAGGAAGCAGAAAGTCTCCTCTGCAAAAGAACCGGGAGTGATGTAGCCTCTCAGCTGGCAGCCAGCCTTCAGGAAATCGCTCCACGTGGACAGCTGGAGCCGTGAGAAACGATCTGCCGGTGACTCCCAGTAGGAAGAAGAGGTACCAATAGCTGTCTTAAGAGTGAAAGTGACTGCTCATCTTTTGGACTACCTAGTGATAACCTGCCGAAGCCAGGTGCCCATATTAAAGTATGCTGTATTTATATATCATGAGATAGAATGGTAATACAATTTTATTCCTTTTTTATTAAAATTATTTTCTCTATTATGGAAATGCTGTGGCTGTTGAAAGCATAGACAGCTCCAACCTCAAGTGATATTTTGTAATTCACTTTCAAGTTGAATTGCTTAGAGTCTTTCCCTAAACATGGAGCATACAGACACGTTGCATATGTGTCAGATCACCAGCATGCAGTCAGCATTCTTGTCTGCATTACAGAATACACTGAACTCTCAGGTCTGGTCATAATTACACATATAAAAATTATAACAATATTTTTGCTGGGAGCTATTTATATTACTTGAATACATTCTATTATTTCCCCAAATTCTCAATGAGTCTTACTTCCAAGGGAATGAGAGTTTGAAAAATCGTTTCTTCTAATTATACATGCTCTAAAAAATTCAGATGTTTCACACGTCTAGATGCATCTGGAAATACTGCCAGTCTGAAACTGATATATTACATGGAATTATTTCTGCTTTGGTAGTTCTAAAAACACAATAAAATAGCCTCCAAGATTTAAGAACATTGAAAATACTGTATGACTGAATTTATTGCCATAAATAAATGCATGGTTTATTTCAGTTTAACATTGAAAGGCTAATTTTCTAGACCAGAAGTGCAATACAGGAGATTATTTCTCCTCTGGACTAGCAGGTCTTTCACAGACACACAAACACACAGACTTTGTAAAGCACAAGCCAACTCTCATGCCACCTGTTTTCCTCGTTCCGCATCCACTAGTAACTGCTCTTCCGGACTAGGGCAAGTAACGTAATCGCTTTGGGCCTGTCTGCTCACCTGTGAATTACCAACAGTGCCACCTCATGTGATTGCGTGACAGTTAAATAAAATAACGTACGTAAAGAGTACGTGCATGGGTGTGTGGGGTGGTTCCTCCAGAAACTGCGGTCTTTCTCATCCCCCTAGAGCAAGGACAGCACTTTGCTCAGTGGGCTTCAAGCGTGACAACAGTGATACAAAATGGGTGTGTGTGCGTTTTTTTCCCCCGGGGCCCTAGGTCCTTCCTCCCTCTGATGGGGGTAGCTAGGTCTTGTCTGGGTCTTCACAAGAGAGTGTCTGGGCTGAAAAGTCACCTTGGTGCTGACCAGGCAGGAGCAAAACCAAACCACCAACTCTATAAAATCAAGAGGCAAAAGCCAGTCCCACTGAAGTTACACTTCAAACAGCATTGATGTTTCAACTAGCTTTAGATGTAAGGCACACATGTTTCAAGTAACTTAAGGATCCTCTGATGACCAGCAATAGAAAGTCTCTTTACAAAGTTGACTTTTTTTAGGGGTCTTTAGGCTCCCAAGAATAGGTGATTGTCCCAGGACTCCCTTAGTAAGTCACTCCCTTAGATGTTACTGTGGGGCTAGGCCTGGCTGTGACTGCTACAAACCGCAAATAGCAGTGGCTGAAGAGTGAAGTTAACTTCCTTCCTACACAGAAGTCTGGAGGGAGGGGGCTCGGGACTGGACTATTGTTCCAGAGTCATCTGGGGCCCAGATTACTTTCCCTTCCCTTTCTGCTGCCTCTAACTTGTGCCCCTCATTTTACAGGCCCGTAGGGCACTCCAATATGACACCCACTTTCTAAGCAGCAGGAGAGAAGAAACAAGGAAAAAGTGTAGGCCCCTGTGATAAGGGTGGAATTTTAGTCCCTGTGAGATGTCCACATTGTCTTCCCTTGAACCCGTGGGTATGTTCCATTACAGAACAAAAGGGACTTTGCAGATATAGCTAGGTTAGGGACCTTAATTTAATCTCGAGTTATCTGGTGGACCCAATCTAATCATACAAGCCCTTAAAAGCAGACTATGTTCACCAGCTGGAATCCAGGAGATGCAGCAGAGGGAAGAGTCAGAGGGATTCAGTGTGTGAGAGGATCCCATGTGCCACTGCTGGCTCTGGGATGCAGGGCCCATGTGCCAGGACTGGGGAGAGGCCTCCAGGAGCCAAGAGATGCCCCCATGTGACAATCAGCCAAGAATGAGGACCTCGGTCCTATAACCACAGGACCTGGATTCTGCCAGCAGCCTGAGTTCTGCCCAGAGCCTCCCTAGTAGAGCCCAGCTGGCCAGCAAGTTGATTCTGACCTTGTGAAACCTGGAGCAGAGAAACCTGCTGAGACAAAGGGGACCCCTGGCCTACAGAATCTGGGAGATAACACATTTGTGTTGTTCGGTGCTGCTGTCACTGAAGCAATAGAAAATGGAAACAGTCCCCTTTACTTGAGTGGCACTTGGAGGATGCTGCACCATGCCTGCTGACACTTCATTAACAGGCTTAGGTGCATGACAACACCCAGCAGAACAGCAGGCCGGAAGGCGCAGTCTTCATTCTGCGTGGCTGTTTTTCTAAGTAAAAATAGGAGGGGCAACATTGAAGGAGGAAGGGTAGAACGGATACTGGGGACAGCTAACAGCCCCCACCAATGCTACCAAGAGTCTGTGTTTAAAAAATTATACTCATAATTTGGCATCTTCTGCAAAAGTCATAGATGAAAACAATAGTCATTATCACACATAGCCCGGGCTACGCATGGAGCCCACGTCCTGGGATTTAGTGCTGGAGGGAAGCTTGTTTGGACAAACTTGCCTGTTTGTTTTTATCAGACACTTGTTTGCCTTGTATGTCAGAGTGTTCAAAATTAAAATCGGTCTTCATTTAGAACTCAACTGTGTCTCTTATCCAGGCAAAGCATATTGAGGAAGGCTGAGATTTTTAGTCAGAAAAACTGGCTTTCACCCAATTAAAAAATGGGCAGAAGACCTAAATAGACATTTCTCCAAAGAAGACATATGGATGGCCAATAGGCACATGAGAAGATGTGCTAATTGTTAGAGAAGTGGAAATCAAAACTATAATGAGATATCACCTCACACTGGTCAGAATGGCCATCATTAAGTCTACAAGTAATAAATGCTGGAGAGGGTGAGGAAGAAAGGGAATGCTCCTACACTATTGGTGGGAATGTAAATTGGTGAACAGTTTGGAGGTTCCTTAAAAAACTAAAAATAGACTTACCATATGATCCCACTCCTGGGCATATATCTGCAGAAAACTCTAATTCAAAAAGGTACATACACTCCCCATGTTCGTAGCAGCACTATTTACAAAAGCCAAGACACAGAAGCAACCTAAATGTCCATTGACAGATAAATGGATAAAGAAGATGTTTTATATATAACATGTAATATACATATAGAATAGAATATTACTCAGCCAGAAAAAAGAATGAAATAATGCCATTTGCTGCAACGTGGTTGGACCTAGAGATTATCATAAGTAAGTCAGACAAAGACAAATATCATATGATATCACTTATATGTGGAATCCAAAAAATGATACAACTGAACTTATTTACAAAACAGAACGAGACTCACAGAGATAGAAAACAAACTTATGGTACCAAAGGGGAAAGAGGGGGAGGGATAAATTAGGAGTTTGGGATTAACATATACACACTACTATACATAAAATAAATAAGATCCTATATATAAAATAGATAAGCAAGATAGAGCCCAGGGAACTATATTCAATATTTTGTAATAAACCTTAATGGAAAAGAATCTGGAAAAACATATAAGCGTGTGTGTGTGTATATGTATGACTGTATATATGATTGAATCACTTTACTGTAAACCAGAAACTAACACAACATTGTAAATCAACTATAGTTCAATTGAAAAAAAAATTTTAAAGGAGAAAAATTGGCTTCCAGTTCTGCGTTCACTGTCCATCACTCTTCCGAACTGCATAGCAAATGACTTGGTCTCTTAAAGCCTATCTTCTCATTGGTAAATTGTGGGAAATATCCACCTCACAGGATTGCTGTGTACAACAAGGTACTTCAAAAGTACCTTTGGTATGAAATGGGCCCTGAACGTTTTATGTCTTTATAAAACATTGTATCTCCCCATCCTCTAAATCAGTGTTTTTCGAAGAGGAGGTTGCAACCCATTAACCACTGATGAAGTCAGTTTAGTGGGTTGTTACCAGAATTTTAAAAAATAAAACAAAATAAAATAGCAAATATCAGAGCGCATTATGCATAGTGAGGTTAAGGATTGGTTCATGAAGCTTTTTCAGTTATATATGTATATGCCTAATAAGTCATAATATAAATATGTATTTCTACTTTAATTGCCATACAAAGTTTGGAAAACACTGTTTTAAATGGTGTTTGATCCTTATTTTAAGCCTTTTTTCTATGTGACAAATTTTCAATAAAATGTTTACTTCAGAATAGTTTTAAGCATTTTTGTTTTAAATGTCCTCTTTAGGGTGTGCCTGGAGTAGAAACCAACTCAAATTCTCTTTGGAGGGAGAAAGTTGGGCTGAAAAATGAAAGAGAAAGGGGAGGAGGGCGGTGGGGAGAGCCCATGTCCTCATGCGTATCCCAGTCCTCTGTGTCACACCACAAATCAGAGGTGATTGGGTCCATTCACTCTGCCTTCCAGGACCACCTCAAATCTGTTTCCTCCTCCTCTGCTTCCCCACTGCCAGATTTTTTCTTACCCTCTTCCTTCCTCACAGGCTCCACTGCCATAGTCTAACTGGTCTCACTGCCTCCAGGACCCCCTTCCTCAGACCAACTCCTCACTGTCCTTCAGCCAGAAGGATCCTTCTAATATACGAATGTGGTCGTGCCTCTCCATTGCCCAAAGCTGTTCAGTAGCCTCCACCGCCTGAAGGTCAAGTCCAAATCCCCCAGCCCAGACCCTCCGGCCCCTCTGTCCTCTGAGCCCACGCGTATCCGTGCAGGTCCTGAAACCCGCCTTGCTGCCTCTAAACAATGTTCTTTTTCTTTCTTTTTTTTTTTTAATTTAAAAATTTTTTAAGATAAGGAGAGATCAGGTTTGTTTGTTTGTTTTTTAATGGAGGTGCTGGGGATTGAACTCAGGACCTTGTGCATACTAAGCACACGCTCCACCACTGAGTTATACTCTCCTCCCTACTAAACAGTGTTCTTTGGCCTGACCCGAAGGGCCACCAGCTGACACTTCCTGTGTTTGCCTGCCCTCCCTTTGTCTCCCACCCTTCCTTACGTTGAGATTTACTGAGGAATAGCTATGCTGGGCTCTGGACCAGGCCCTAGTTCCTCCGTCAAGTCTACCAGCTGCTCGACCACTGGGTGTTCTCCATGGACCTTCCCTGACTTCTAGAGTGCCCCTCCATGGTAGCTGGTTCCTGAGACGGCCCCCAGGGAATCACGCCTCTCCGTCTCCACATCTTGGCATGGTCCCTGCCCACTACACCTGGGCTGGGCCTGTGACTCACCTTGACCGGAAATCTGCAGCATCACGGACGCGGTGCCGGTTCTGGGCCTAAAACTTAGGGGGGCCTGATAAGTGTGCTTTGGGGAGCCACCTTGCTGGCGAGACTACATGAAAAGGAGAGGCCCTGGGAGATCCGGGGAGAGAGGGAGGCCCTGCATCCCAGTGTCTCAGTGGAGCCTCTGGAAGCCCCAGCCACCATGACAGCAATTCCACAAGAAGAGCAGGAGAACCGCCCAGCCAAGCCCAGTCAACCCACAAAACTGCGAGGGACAAGAAGGCCCAGGTTTGGGGGTGTTGGCTGTGCAGTGGTAAAGCCCTGGCGCACCCCTCCCCCGGCCTGTGCTTTCCTCCTCCCTGCCGCCGCAGCACCTTCTGCGTTCGCACCCTTACATTCCTAACCACTTTGCATTGTCTTTCTCCTCTAATGGATAGTAAGTTTCTTAAGGGCAATCCTATTTATTTCTTTTATCTGAAAAGATTCAGTATGAAAATAGAAACCGCACGAGATACTCCAAGCAAAAGGTGATTCAGCATTTACCAAGTCATTGCCAGGCAAGCCGCCACTAGACGTTTGGCTGCAGGGTCATCTGACCACGGTGGTAATACCGAGCTCTGCAAAGGGCTGCCCCACGGCCAAGGAGACGATGGCTGAACAGTGGAATGTGGAATGTGGCCCCGGGAATACCCACATCTGCCAGAAACAGTCAGCTGCAGCTCTCACAGGAAGAATGACTTCTGCCTTCCTCCTGTCTTCCAAATATCACATCAGTGCATCTCACCCACAGGACTTTAACTGCACCCCAGAGTCTTGCTACTAACACTTCTGGGAATTGTAGATGTCAGCCTTCCAGCTAATGCCAAACAGGGGAGACGCTGGATGAGGTTAGAAATGGATGATGAGGGCCAATGGACAACACGTGTGCGTTTCCAGCCTGTGACCCAATGCCCTGTAAGTAGTAAGTCTTCAGGACAGGCTTGTTGAATGGATGGATTAATATACAAATTAACTAGCTTATCAATCAGTCATTCTAGCCTACAATTATAGGTCTGTTAGGGACTTTTTCCTCACTGGATGCTGTGAAGGAAAAGGTGACTGTATGGTAAAAAAAAAAAAGTATATATATATATATATATATGTATACACACACACACACACACACATATATATATAAATATTCCCAAAATGCAAAATCTGAGGGTGGAGCTGAGTCATGGCATGGGTGGACCTCGGGGTGGGGTGAATTTTGTAGGGCTGTCACTGCTGTTTGTTTGTGGAGCCTGTATCCCTGTCTTGCTATGAAAGTAAACAGGCAAATACAGAATCCATTTCAGGTGTTAACTTTTCAATCTGTCTTGAAAATGTAACCAATTTCTCCTGGAAGTAAGGAGGTTGCTTTTCCAAAGCCAGCCTTGGAGCTGATTCTGGAAACACAAAGCATGTTTAAAGAAAATAAATCAGCCACAGAGGCTCGATTCTTGAAAGCAGTCACGACTAAGGCCCACATTGACAGGTAAACTCCATGGCTTCACCTTGAACTTTATTTAACCTTGGAGGTTAAATAAATCACTTCACACGTACTATGTACTTATCCAAGCTGTCACGACAGTGCCCCATAGCTGTTGATTCCCCAGGGATGAGGACCAGAGACCAGAAATAGAAACTCAAGATTCCAGGTTTCTTTACTTAGTTTAGCCATTAACGAGTCCAGGCAGGTTAAGAGCTCGTTTTCAACAATGTTATTTTCACCATTTGTAAAATGCAGGTATTAGATGGGTCACCAAACAAATATTGGGCAAATCCCCACCAATTCCATTATCCTCATCCACCGCAGACTGAATATCTGAGAGGGTCGGTGTGACCACACGGCTCCCGTACACTTACAAAACACCCCCACGTGAGTAGTTCAGCCATTCATAAAGATTCTTTTTAAAGAAATTAACTGATCTTAGTAGGTTTTGTGGAATTTTTGTTATTTATTGACATTACTATTGTTGAGATCTTGTTGGGTTTTTTTTAAGAGTTCCTTCATAGGGGGAGCGTATAGTTGAGTGGTAGAGTGTGTGCTCAGCATGCACGGTCCTGGGTTCAATCCCCAGTACCTCCATTAAAAATAAATAAATTAAAACCTAATTACCTCCCCCCAAAAGTTTTTTTTAATGAAAATATGAAATTATAAAAAAAAGAGTTGATTTACTTTTTTTTTAAAAGGCTAAAAGAAACTATAACCGAATATTAATTAGTAGTTAACTCTGGCGACTGGAACTCGGTATTGGTTTACACTTTATGTTCTGCATAGTTTATATTTTTGACAATAGTAATGTCAATTTTAGCGTTAATAATACTATATTTAACGTTATTGATGATTAACTATGAGTAGAGGGATTGTAGATGATTTTTAAATTTTTTTCTCATTTGAGCCTTACTTTATGTGGAGAAGAAAGGGGAGTGATTTACAGAATATTGACTAAATTGTTGCTTCTCCTATAGAAAGTACAACAAATGTATCGAGTTACAGCTGGGTCTGCTCTCAGATGTCCTAAACCCCTCTTCACCTCATTCATCATTGGCTGACCTGTGAGCTTCAACAATCAGAAAAAGGGCAGGGGTCAAACTGCACAGCACTTTGGAAGCTGTCAGACTCAGGATGCCCTCAGATGGGACAGGTCAAGGTCAGACTGCCTGGGGCGCGAAGGGGACAGCTCGGGGCTGTGAGAGTGAAGGGGCAGGAAGACACAGTCTCACCTGATTCCCGGACTGTGGAGTGAGTCACCTTTATGATAGGACTTCATGTGGTGTGATTCTTCACTACGGTTTTCTGTTTGATTTTGTTTGTTTGTTTTTATTCAATAAACTTGGATGAACTGCTTACTATTTACCAGACCCTGTGCCAATTACTGGGAATAGAAAGAGACAAAATATACGATCCCTGCTCTCAAAAACTCATCATCTGTCATGTATAGTTAATAATGCTGTATTGTATATTTGAAAGACGCTAAGAGAGTAGATCTTAAAAGTCTCGTTGCAAGAAAAAAGATTGTGACCTTGTGTCGTGAGGGATTTTAACTGCACTTACTGCAGTGATCATTTTGCAATGTATGCAAACGTCAAATCATTATGTAGTACACCTGAAACTAACATAAAGTCACATATCACTTATATCTCAACTATAAAAAAAGCAAAAAGAAAAAGCCCATCATCAAAAGCAAGAATCAGACATTATAATACAGTGTAATATGTGCTTTAACACAGCTTTATGCAAAATGTTCAAGGAATACAGAGGAAGGAGACACTGAACCTGGGGGATTCAAGGGAATCTAGCAGAGTTTGAAGGAGGCAAGCTGGAGAGAGAGGGTGGAGAGAGGATGTTCTGTGCAGAGGACACTATGGACAAACCTGGAGGCCAGAAAGGGTGCAGAGAAGAGGCACCCAAGTAGCTCCCATATTCGTTTTGCAAGTATTGCTGCCATCAAATTACTACAAACTTAGTGGCTTTCAATGGCACAGATGTATTCTCTTACAGTTCTAGAGGTCAGAGGCCAAAGTGTTGGCAGGGCTACAATTTGTGGGAGGCTTCAGGGGAGTCTGTTCCCTGGTGTCTCCAGCTGCTGGCCGCCTCCACTACTACCCCTTCCTCCCACCGCTCCAAGTCTTGCTTCCATCACTGTTTTCCTATCCCCAGCTCTTATCAGAACCCCTGAGATGGCACTGGGCCTACCCGGATAATCCAAAGTGATCTTCGCCATCTCAAGATCCTTAACGTAATCCCATCTGCACAATCCCTTTGGCTCTGCAAGGCCACAGTCACAGGTTCCAGGACGGGCTGGCGATGGCGGGGGGCTAGGGCTCAGCCTGCCGCTTTCCCCCGAGGCTTTACCCGGGTTCTCCTGCCTGGACAGCTCTTCTCCCTCAGGTCTGCATGAGTGGCTCCTTCCCAGTTGCTGTGTAAACTTGGGCCATTAGCTTCACTTCTCATATTTTGGTCCCTTCATCTGGAAAATGGGGATAATAAGAGATCCAGCCTTGTCCATTTTTGTGACGCTAAAATGAGTTAGTGTATGGAAAATGCTCAGAGCAGAGCTGGATATAATAAGTTTCCAGAAGAACTAGACTTCTATTGTTATTGTCACCGTCACTGCTTTTATCACCGAGGTCTCTATTCCAACATCACTTCCTCAGGACCATCTTTCCTGGCCACCCTACCTAAAGTAGTCCCTCCAGTGACCCTCTACATATCTCTTTGTTTCTTTCTTTCTTTTGTTCATAGTAATGATCACAAGCACATGAAATTGCCTGTGACGTGTATTTATTTATTTTCTGCTTTTCCTCCGCCTCCCTCACTAGAATGTGAGACGTAGGTTTCACGCATCACAGATTCCCCTGCACCTGACACTTGACACATGGTGACCTGCAGTAAACGTCTGTGAATGAGCATACCAAACTCCCTAGCCCTACATCATCCAATAGAGTAGCCACTGGCCGCACACGGCTACTGAACACTTGAAATCTGGCTAATCCAAACTGAGATTTGCTGGACATACAAAATGCACATCAAAGTTAGAAGACTTTGGGTGAAAACAAAGAGTGTTAAATATCTCATTAATGATTTTCATATTGTTTGCATGTTAAAATGACAATAATTTAGAGATATTGGGTTACATAAAACATATTAACATCAATTCCAGCTGTTTCTTTTTACTTCTTAATTTAAAACATTTAAATTTTTAAAAAGTTAAATTGCATATCTGAAAAATTTAGAATACCCTTACTAGTGGTTGGGGGGAAGGGCTTCACTTTCAATAATTTATATTCC
Source organism: Camelus bactrianus (assembly GCF_048773025.1). Classification (NCBI taxonomy): domain Eukaryota; kingdom Metazoa; phylum Chordata; class Mammalia; order Artiodactyla; family Camelidae; genus Camelus; species Camelus bactrianus. The sequence goes on from NC_133552.1 coordinate 4,451,565, forward strand.
TGATGGTTTGTATTTTTCACAATCACTGCCACATTTGGACTAAAAAAGACATAATTTTTAAATAAATTAATAGAAATTTGCAAAAGTTCCTTAAATTTGTTCATTATGAATGTCATTGTTCAAGTCCTAAAACTGAAGACTCTACTCCTGAGGGCTGCCAGGCGTGGACCTCACACCTCTCACATCAACCGTGACGAAGGTCCACCGTCCAAGGCAGCCCACTGCATCTCCCTCCTTTTGACCTATGATTCTGGGATGTGCTAAGCCAAACAAGTGCCCAGGGAACTATAGACAGAGTTTCCATGTTTCTTTTCCATGTACTTCCTTTTTCCCACTTGACTTTCCTCCCGTAGGCTTATCAGCACTGTAAGACACAACAGAGTCCTGTGCTTGACAGCTGCTCAGTAAACAGGGAGAGATTCACCGAAGGAACGAAGGCCCGAAGGAATTCAATGCAGCCAGCATCTCCCTCCTTCCCATCCTGTCATGCTTCTGACTGGTTTTTCATTGTTAGGTTACAATTTCCCAATGGATTCACTTCCTTCTTTCTTTTGCCTCCCCTGATGCCAATAGCTTCTGTGGATTTCTTTATACTTTTCATTTTATTTATCACTTTTACTCTCTGATCCTCTTTAACATGGTTCCTGGTGAAATTTCAGGAGCCTGCTTGGATTTTCTTTCAGTTAAGAGTTACAGTCATGTTCTCAAAATAACTCTTCATATGTAAAGCACACTTCCATTTACCATTCAGCTCAGAAAGGGGGACTATACGTATTATTATGAATATATATATACACTATGATGATATAACCAACAAATCAGAATGTAGACTTCCCCATGGGACAAACAAACCTGTTTTCTTCAACAACTAAACTGTAAGATTAAAAAAACAAAGAGATTGAGGCTCTGAGGTCTCTCTACCATAGATTAATAAAGCCGTAAGAGACATATCAACCAATAATAATTTGTGAACCATTTTTGTACCCCATTAAAAAAACAAAATTATAAAATAAAACATTTACAAGACATTTGTGTCATTTATGAGACAATTGTTACTTTGAACACAGACCATTGCTGCATAACAGCCTCATGGGGGCGCAAGGTAGAGAAAGAAGGGCATCTCTCATTGCTCGTCCCTGTCCCAGCTGCTGACCCACAGAACCCATAAACATAGTGAACTAGTTGGCGTCTGACGTGGTTGGCTACACAGTAGTAAATTATAGGAACAGAATGTGCGACCTGGAAGTAGGTTACTGCCATAAAAATGCCTCAAGTGTGTAATTTGTTTGGGGACTGGCTGGAGGGGAAAAGCTGATGGTGAAGGATTGAATAGAATGAGGAAAACGTTACTGGATGCTAAGGAAAGGAGATCTGTGTTATGTGTTGGCAGAATGTTGGTCAACACGGTCACCGGTGGTAACATGGAAAATAGGAAATGTACTTAATAAACTCAGTAATCCGACGGAGGAGATTTCTGGACCTGGGAGCCTTCGAATTTAACTGAAGAAAGTCAGGTTAACAGGAGAAAAAGAACACACATTTTGTTAATATTTTACCTGCATGGGAGTTCACAGAAAAGAAGTGAAACTCAAAGGAGTGACTAGACTCAGGGACTTATAAACCATTTTAACAGAGAAAAGGAGGTTTGGGCTTTGAGAAATGATAAATGTGGAAAGTGACTAGGAAATAAATGAGGAAACAAATGGAAGATGCAGTTACTTTAGTAAAGTGTGTCTATGCAGGCTCATCTTAGTGCTGGCTCTCCACCTCCAGTGATAAAAGTTGCTCTCCAGAAAACTCTAATTCAAAAAGACACATGCACCCCAATGTTCACAGCAGCACTGTTTACAACAGCCGAAACATGGAAGCAACCTAAATGTCCATCAACAGATGACTGGATAAAGAAGTTGTGGTATATCTATACAACTGAATACTACTCAGCCATAAAAAGAAGGAAATAATGCCATTTGCATTATTTGCAGCAACATGGATGGACCTACAGATGATCATACTAAGTCAAGTAGGTCATACAGAAAAAGACAAATACCATATGATATCATTTATATGTGGAATCTTAAAAAATGATACAAATGAACTTATGTACAAAATAGAAACAGACTCACAGATATAGAAAACAAATTTATGGTTATCAAAGTGCAAAGGAGGGGAGAGCTAAATTAGGAGTTCGGGATTAGCAGATACAAACTACTATATATAAAATAGATAAACAACAAGGTCCTACTGTAGAGCACAGGGAAGTACCTTCAATATCTTGTAACAACCTATAATGAAAAGGAATCTGAAAAAGAATGTATATGTATGTGTATATATATGTATATATACATACATAAAGAATATATATGTATATATAAAAAACTGAATCACTATGCTGTACACCAGAAAGTACCGCAACATTGTAAATCAACTATACTTTAATAAAAGATAAAAAGTTCCTCTCCAGTTCCTGGTACAGGAGAGTGGTGATACCTTCACAAAGGGAAATGTATGCCCTACTTTTAGGCAGGAAAGGGAAAGACAGAGCACTCTCTCTGGATCTACTGACTCTCAGTTGCCTACAGCTCAAGGCAAAGTGGCACATTTTGAGACGGCACATTCTGGACCTCTTCAGCCTTCCAAGGATTTTAGGGCAGGCCTTACAAACAATCTCTGGTAAACAATAGGGCTTCTAAAAATCTTCAGGGAATTGCTGCATAACAGCCTCATGGGGGCGCAAGGTAGAGAAGGCCTTCTCTCAAAGGCTTTATCTAATAGAATGGATTTTTAAAATCAGTTGCAACATAAGAAATCCACAAAGATGTTACGGGAATTATATCAGCTTGAATTAGAGGAACTGAAGGTACAAAATGAAATGAGGCCTTTGGCTCCCCAAACTTAGGCAGAAAACAGGCTGAAAAAAAATTATAGTCATTGACTACATTTTATGGAAAAAGGAAGGAGGATTCAGAGACTTGGAACAAAGGCCCAGAGGACAGAGGGAAAAGTCCCAGATAGTTACTCCCAGGGAGAAGGACAGAGTCCTAATCAATAAACAACATATGCTTGGATGGAGTTCAAAATTAATATAAACCAGTGACTGCTCTGCATTTCTGTTTTCTCCACTTTAGAACAGGAATATCTACAGCGTGTATCCCGTACTTGTCCCGCTGTTGTATGCTGGGTTTACCTGAGGGAGGAGTGGCGGGAAGCTTGTCTCTTTCATTCAACAGCTTTCAGATCAAGTGGAACCAAACCCAAAGAGCTTAAGTCAAGGAGCCTAACATCCACCTGGACCTGATTTGTATTAGGAGACCCTGTAACCTGAGCCTAAGCCCAATGCCTTAGTAAGTAAGATAAACTTTAAGGAGGGGAGAACTTGGATAGGGAGAATGTGAATAATTTGTGGGCATGGAACTATGACAGTTTTACAGCTTGGCAGTTTTAAAATACGGTGCAAGTTTTTTGACATCCTCCCATAGAGAGGTGGATTTCTTCCTTTCCTCTTGAATCTGAGAGGATTTGTCAATGCTTCAATCAATAAATGGAAAGTGAAAGTGGCATTACATGACTTCTGAAGGTAGGCCATACAGCTTCCCTCTGGCTCACTCAGAACACAACCTTTCAGAGCTCTGAACAACAATATAAACAGTCCGACAGCCCTGAGGCGTCCATGCTGTGAAGAAGCCCAAGCCACATGAAGAGGAAGGAACTCTGGTTAACAATCTCAGACAATCCTAACTTTTGGCTCACTGCAGCCTAGACACCAAGTACATGAGTAAAGAAACGTCCAGATGACTTCTGCCCCAGCAACTCAAGTCTTCCTGAGGGTGCAGACACTGGAGTGGAAACAAGTCATTCTTGCTGTACCTCGTCCAGATTCCTGACCCACAGACTCTGTGAACTTAAGGAGATACATGTTATATGACACTGAGTTTGGACTTGTTTGTTAAGCAATAAAAACACCACTAGATCCGTTTTCCTGTGGCTGCTGGAACAAGTGATCACAAATCTGCTGGTTATAAAACAGCATGTTTATTCTCTCACAGAGTGGTTAAAATGGCATGGTATTTGATATCAGAAAGGCCTGGATTATAATCTATCTTACAGAGATAGATGTTGGTTTTTGCAAAGATTAAATGAAATCATTTAAGCTAAAGAATCAAGCACAAGACCCAGGATGTGTAAACATTTCATTTCTTTTCCTTTTGTTTAATAGAAAATAATAGATTCAAGCAGATCACAAAAAATGCAAATGTCAAAAAATATGAAAATATGCTCAATCTGCTTAGTAATTACAGAACATTAAATTAGTCACCATTCACTAGTTAGTCCATCAGATTAACAAAAATTTAAGCAATAACCTCTAGTGCAAAGAGGCCATGAAGAAAGGAGAACTCACTTACAGGCACCTGTGCGGTAGTGTGAATTGCTAAACCTTTTTGGAAAACAATAACTATATTTATTAAAGTTAAAAAATGAAAAAAAGTTTTAAAATGAGCATTTTCTTTGACCTGGGAGTTCCAATTTGAGTAATCTATCCCTTAAAAATACAAACACACAAAAGGATACATGTAAAAAGATGTTTACCTTCATACCACTTATAATAGCAACAACGTGAAAATCCATCAATAGGGAAGTGGTTGAATAAATGTTTATTTTCAGTCTCTACGCACTAGCATGTGACCTCCCCAAGAGCAAAGGTTTTTATCTGTGATCTTAATGCTGTTTTCCCAGCACTTAGAACATAAAAAACATTCAAAGAAATTGTTGAATAAATGAGTGAGTAAAATTCTGGTGTATCCAAATTTGTAAAACGCAGTGGCCTTCAAAGAGTCAGTTGGATTTATACATAATGACCTGGAGAAATGCCCATGATATATTAACTGATAAAAGCTTCTTTTTTTTTTTTTTTTTTTTTAAGGAGAGAGACAAAGGAAGAGGAAGATAATATGTGATACATGTTTGTATTAGCACAAAAAAATTCTTGGAATGATATGGACCAGGGTGTTACCATTGGTATCCCAGAGGTATGAGATTGAAAGAATGGGGAAATTTTCACTTTTTCCACACCTCTGCATTGTTTAAATTTGTTGGAAGGAATTGTTCGTGGACGCCCTCCGCTTGTGTTCGTACAAGCTTAAACCAAACCAGGCTTTGCTATGGGAAAGGAGCCTGTTGCAGTCTTCTGCCCCCGCGTTAGGAAAAAGTGTCCTTGCATTACTGGTTTGTTGCCTTTTAAATGTTTGTGTTTGTTGAATAGTTCACGGCGTTCCCAGTGAGTTTTGCTCCCTCCCCACCACACCGCCCCAACACACACACCTCTCCCGAGGCTGCTCGGCCGGTCCCCTTCCCGCGGGTATCTCTCCCGTCCAACCTGCTGACTCCTGCGCGCTTATCTCCCCGGGGCTCTGCAGGCGGAGCCGCGGCGCGGGCGGGCGCCGCCGCCGCTGCGGGGCAGCCACCGTGTGCACTCCCGACCTTTGCCACTTGCCGCGCTCACGTGGACTGGAGGAGGATGTGGTTTACAAAGTCGTGGCCCAAGGCTTCTTACTCCAGCGTCCTTATTTCCCAAGGGGGCCCCAAAGCACAAGGCTCATCTCCAGTTTTAGAAAGAATACCACAGGAGGGGGCTGGGCTTAGAGGAGGAGGGGGCGAGAGGGGAAGATGAGGTTTGAAGTACCTGCCCGGCGCCTCCACCACTATTAATATTAACTTTTATTAAGACTTGGCCCCTCTCTCCCCGGGGCTTCTCAGAGCCGGAAGTCCAGGGCAGTGGTGCAGGGAAGGGAATTGGCAGGAAGAGAAAACCCTGAGTAAATTATTTAGCCGCGCGACGAGATTAAGAGTGATTCCGCCCTCCTCCCCTCCCTACATCCCCCAAAGTGGGGCCAGGTTGGGAATCAGCCCTCAAACCGCCACTCATCCTTTAAGCTGGACAATATCTGGAGTCTGGTGAGGAGCAAACCAGGAAGACGTTTGTCTGCGAGATGAGGCGCGAGGGCGGCGGGCACCCAGCGGGCGCCTCGGGCTCTGGGGGATGTGGCCTCTGCGCCGGCCTCGCCTTCTGGAGGCTGTGCAGGGAGGGGGCTGGGGGCGAAAGTGCCAGAGAGCGGCCGGGAGAGGCAGAAAGATGTGGGATCTTTTGCCCAAAGTGCGAGGCGACACCCCCTGCCGTGGACTCCGGCTCCCTGCCTTCCGTGGGGAGGCGAGAGAAGCAGCCGAGGGGCGCGGGCTCTCCCTGGGGCCGCTCTTGCCGTCCCTGCCGTACCTCCCGCTTCACGCCCTGCTGGTCTCGGCTTTCGGGTCCGTGGACCGTCGGGGCCCCAGCTGCTCCACCAGAGCAGCAGCGCCGCCTGCCGGGCACCTGGCGCTAGCGCGGCCGCGGGCGGGGCGGGGGGGAGTGGGGCCGAGCGCCGAAGCTCCCGCCTGCCCTTCAAAGTCAAGTCCCTCCCGCCCGGCTGCTGCTGCCGCCGCCGCCCGGGGCGCTCAGGCCGGACGGTGGAAGCCGCTGCCCGCTCTCCTCGCCCGGGCCCGCCGGCGCCTGGGGACCGAGCTCTTGGCACCTACCTCCCCTGCCCATAGCGGGGCGCGCCGGTGAGAGTCAGAGTAATTTGACTGTAATGACAAAAGCAACTGTGGCAACCAAGCTGCTCCGAGGAAGAAAAGGAACGTGCCTGGGATCTGGAGGCGCGACTTCCGGGGCGCGGGCGGCGGCGGGCTTCCCGGGCTCCCCGCCGGGCTGGCGCGGCGGCCGCGGGGGCCGTGCTGAGCTCCCACCTCCGGAGGCGCCAGGCCTCCGCAGAGACGAGTGCGGCCTTCCGTCCGCCCGGCGCGGCATCTGAGGGCAGGAGAGGGGCCACACCTGCGCCCAGACGCCGCCGTGCGCTCCTGCGGCTCGTGGCGCTGGCCTCTTCCCGGATGGCTGGGGCCGCACACAGACGCCGCCGAGCTCAATGCCAGGCCGAATGCTTCCCCCAGGCTTGATGAGACAACTGGTCTATTTGGGCACGGGCCAAATTTGCTTTCCTTTTTCTGTCTAAAAACATTCAAAGACTCAAATCCAGGCAGTAGTTTCTCTGAGACAGAGGTATGAGGTGGGAATAAATTTAACGTTCCCGCAAAGGGAGCACCTTGCTGCTTGTCTGTTTTGTTTGGTTTTACATTTGCAAAAGTAGCGCCCACCTTTATTCAGTAATTAATACCAAGTCCATCTAAAAATTTACTCCCTGAACAGCTTCAGATGGCACGATCACATGGTCATTTGGCCTTTGGGTTCTCAGTTCTGGCCATGTGTCCACACAACAGCAGTCATCATTACACTGTAGTACATTTCAAGTACAACTCGAGAAATGAATAAATGTTGGTTGTCGGTTTTCCGTGGGCTTAAGGTCATGACCAAGCAATGTCACTCTGAGTTAATGTCTACTGTGTTTAACAATATGTATCATTAACATATCTAAAAGCATAAAGACAGTTACATGAAATTCATAGATAAGATGAAAAGTTAACAGGAACACATGAAACTGACTAGAGGAATATGGATTTCTGAAATGTGCATTATTTTGAATAAAGTGACTTGAGGGGAAAAATTATGTTTTTATTTTTATATGTGTGGATTCCCGGACGAGCAGTCTTTCTTTTTGTGCTTCCTGCATCCTCCTATATTGCTATTTATTGGATAATGGTCTCTGGTTCTCACTTATGTCTTTCTTCTGTTGGCTTCTGGCAATGCGCATGCACACCCTATCATAATTCTGCCTAGTAAATGGGGGGGGGAGCTGAACACATAATCTAGATCTATTGAGTTTTGTTGTGGTTATTGTTTTTAATACATTAGATACACAAAGTGAAAGAACATTCACTGTCTTTCATGAGTAAAGAAGACTGCCCAGGGCATTTTTCACAGCTCCTAATTTGTGGTTTAGGCACTTAATCTTTCTCCCTGATTCTACTAATTGTCAGTAAGTTAAAATTATTTAAATGCCACCCAACAAGCAATTGTCTGTTTATACTACAATGACTTTAGCTTTTACATTGTTTTTCATTGTTTACTTTCCTGAGGTGGGAGAGGAATTTATCAACCACTGCTTATATAAAACCTATTACTGTCATATACAAAGAGTTATGATATACAGACTGTTGATCCTGAAAGTTCTGAGATAACACATGAACAATTAGAAAAGAATTCCTTTCCTAGAAATTAAAATGCAAATATTAAAGGCAAGCAATACCTAGGTCCCTACTTACCAATAACATTATTTGATGCCTAAACCCAATATATGACCTGAATATTATTTTTAAAGTAAATGTGTGTTTGTGTGTGAAGGGGCAGTTTGGTTGTCATTGAATCCCAGGGCACTATTCTTTGTGGATCAAAACTGGTTTGTGTTCTGGTTTATGGATTAGATCTCCAGCACAGAATTGCCAGGATTCTGCAGAAAGAAGAACAAACTGGTCACTTAACTTTGGGTCTCTAGCAACTTAATTGATATTATCCATATCCACTGAGGTTAGTGACAAATTCCAGTTTGAAAAAGTTGTTAAAGAAAATGTTTGGAGACTAGAGATACAGACCCAAAAGTTCACCTATGCACTTGCCCCCACGGTCCCTTAACTGATTCTTTCAAGAAGAATGTCAAGGTAAATGTATAATCTCTGGAATTGACAGATTCTACTTTCCTTATTTGGAATTTAAGGGTTTTTTCCCCCTAGATCTTATTTCATAACCTTCAAGAAACAGATGATATAAGAAGTATATATATGCCCTCTGGTTTGTAGCTAAGTAAAGAAAATATTTACTAATTGTTTTGGTCCAGTATCAATCATCTCGTCCCACAGTTGTCAATAAAACCTACTTGGATTCCTAAAATCATAGTCATCTCTTGAAGAGAAGGTGGCAAAAGGAGAAAGGCAAAAAAAAAAAAAAAAAAAAGGCTAAATGTAGGAATTATGGGAGTTACAAGGTGGTATATTCTAAATGTGATTTAAGAAAAGTAAATTACATTAAAATTATATTAACATTAAAATCAAAAATTAAAAGTAATAAATTTAAGACAATTTAAATATTAATTTTAAACATTTACAAGGCAATCTACATTATTTAGATATGAATGTTTTCCTTATTCTTTTTTAGTATCCAAAGCAAAACCAATTCAACACAAGACCTGCTGCTGTAGTTTTAATGTGAGGGGAAATTGTGGGGACTAGACTGAAATGCTTGCCTTAAAACGACTTCAAAGGAAGAGTCAGCCTTGAAAAATTAAATTCACAGTGGCTTTTTGGGGGTGGCTCCTGGAAGAGTACAGAACTTATATTGAGGTGTCAAAATGGAAATTGTTTCAAAATAAAGAAACTTTTAATACCATCTAGGTAGAGTATCTGTCTCTGCCCCTTTTGGGTTGAAGGATCCTGATGAATTGTGAGGAGGCCCCCAACTGCATCTTCAACTGATCTGAGTCTCCTACACACAATTAGAGGTGTCTGAGGATGTCTTTCCTTTCCTAGATGAAAGGGCGAGTAAGCTATCCGGAGCAACCCGTCTTCTCATCTGGAATGTTTGTGCTTTGCCACTTGAGATTTCGTGCAGTGGAGACCAAGAGACAACAGACTTGAGGCTATTTTGACAAAGTAAGCAAAGCTGAATACATTAGAAAAACTTCAGAGAAGGGGTTATTCTATTGTGATTTGAGATATTATCCTTGTTCAAAAATACTTTGCAAGGACCCTTGAGCACCTGGGAGAAGATGGTTCATGATTAAAAGGAGTTCATGTCGTCACTGGGGTCTAATCATCAGGGTACCCTGTAACTTGCATTTGCTAAGAGGTTGTGATCTCCCCAAGGCTGTTAAACTGGCAAACAGCAAACTCAAAAACAAGGTGCAAATAGTGCCCCTAAAATGTATAATCACTTAAGATTCTGTAGCTGAGATGTCTTTATTTCTGTTTGTTGCCTTCTCTTATCTTTTCCTGAGCGGCTGTGAATAACAACAGCGAGAATATTGCTACTTATATATTTAGGTATCTATATAGTTTTCTTGGCTAATGTAGGCATTCTACGAGATAGTATCAGAAAGAAATTAAACTCATGAAACTTTTCACTGCTTTCATTAGTAGTCCATCTTGTTAACTTCATTAAATGAATATGATCGAGTTAAAAAGACTCGGGCTGTTTTCTCCCCATATATACCTTTTTTGATATGAGTTCCACAATACTGGTACCTCCCACCCCCACTCCCCATATTTATCCTGAGTTCTCACTCTTTCCGTGTATCAATATCGTACCCAAATTTCTGTAATTTCTTAAAAAGAAACGTGCACGAAGAACCTTTCAGAATGGTAGATAGCTCCCCTGTCCCCCATTTTTTTTTTCTTAAACATTCACCAGATCCAAGAATCTTCTGCGCCTGACTTACTCTGAACTTAGTTTTCAACAGCCCGGTGGCCATGGCGAGGAAGTCTCGCGGTGCCCCAGTCTGGGAGAAGCGGGGTGGGAGAGGCGGTGGACCTTGCACCTCTCAGCTGGGTCAGAACTGCGCCCCTTCTCCTCTAGGGGCGGCAAGGAGCGCGAGCGGTGTCCCCAATTCTTCCCAGAGCGCGCACGCCCCCTGGCGGCCCGAACACGAGGCTGCGCGCCTGGAGGATGGAGGGATTAGGGCCCCGGCCCCGTCCCCCACCCCCCTCCCGCCGCAACGCGCGGGGGGCGCTCGGAGCCGCAAAGTTGTGTTGTCAAAAATATACGCGGGCGTCCGGGCGCCGCCCACTCGTGCCCTGTCCCCGTGTTCCCCTGGGCTTGCTCCAGGTTTAGTGCCTTGGCGTCGGAGGCGCGGACCCTCATTCGTGGACTTTTCCGTGGCCAGGATGACCGATGGGCCGCTCGCCTCCCGGAGCAGGGTCCTGGCCTGTCCGAGACCAGCCGAGCGCCCCTCGGCGCCCGGATGCGCGCCGCGCGCGGGCGTTTGTGCGCGCGGGCCGAGCCCCGGGAAGGGGAAGAACTTGTAATCGCTTGCAGCGGGACAATGCCGACTTTTGAACCTGTAACCACTAAGCAAACAACCCTTGTGCTCTCGCTCCACTGTCCAAACAGGGTTTATTGACAGGCGTTTCACAGCAACGCATAGCAACCGCGGCGGCGGCCGGGGTGGGGGGTGGGGGGGCGTGCGGGCGCAGGGTCCGCGGGGGCCCCTGGGGATCATCTGCAGCTCAGCAGACCCTGGTGCGGCTTCCCCCTCGGTCGGGAAGCCTCTGCCCCGAGAGGCGGGCCAGGCACTCTCCCTCCAACTTCCAACTCCGGGCGCCGCGGGCCCAACCCCAGAGCCCTTTTCTCAATCCTGGAACGGAATGCGCTACCCGGAAGGGCCGCGGAATTGGGGAGATGCTGCAGGGGGTATTTCTGTCTCGCAGCTCGGCTCGTCCTGCCCAGCCCTCGGGGCATCTCCTCCCTCGGTGGAGGCGCTGATTAGGGCTCGAAGGTGCTTGTGGCAAGAACGACAAGGAGAGCAAAGCCCTTCTCCCCAGGCCCTGCCGAGAGCGCCCAGGTCGATGGCTTCCAGGACCAAAAACCTCAAGGGCAGCAGCCCGGTCCCCAGCGGCTCCACCAGATAACAAACAACCATCACTGAAAGGATCTTCTTTTGCTGGGTCTCAAATTCCTCTCTGTGGGAGTAGCTGGGAAGGAGGGGGTGGGGAAAGGAAACCGAGCGGGACAAGGAAAAGGATGGAGTCAGAGGGGCCTCTCGGAAAGTTATTTACAGAAGACTAAGTTCGTGGAAACGTTGCCTTAGGAGAATAGAAAATCGAATTTTTAACTTGATGCTTGTGTTTCGCTGGATTGTGGGGCGTCTTGGGGAGAAGTGACTCACCGATGAGGGGAATGCGCGCAATCGCCGCAGTGGGGATTTGAGGAGACGCTACCAGCGGGCTCTCAGCGCCCTCCCACTCCCCATCATTCCCCCAGCTGAGAAGCAGCTGTGCGCTCAGCTGTGCGTTTTGCCCACAGGCACCCCTACAAGAACCACACATTCCACAATCCAAGGCTGGGCTCAGGCTCGGGGGCAGGGAAGGTCTCGGAACCTGCTCCCTCAGGCTTCTGACGCTCAGGGGTAAAATGAGGTTGTCCAGATAACCTTCTCCACCCCATCTCTCTGCTCTTCCTAATTCTCACTTGTAAGTAGAGAAAATATTTCATTTCTTATAAGATAATAATTCCAGACAAAATCTGAAGATGGTAAATACAAAATCCGAAATCTGGAAAGCTCATTTATCTTTTTTTCTTTTTAGAAAAAAAATCCATGTGTTCAAATCCCCCCCACCCCCACCACTGCCCTTCACCATATCACTTCTCTCCCCACGGATCCAGAAGGCTTTTTCAATGCTGGCTTGGATGTTACCCAGACCAACAACCCAAACAGCAGCAACAAAAACAAAAACTCCCCTTTTTCATCAGCCCCAAGATTGTGAAAATGACAGGAAGTCCAGGTTGGCTCTGGCATTTATAGCACTGACATACATTCAGCCCAGAGAAGCTCTGGTGACAGGCTTTCTAAACAAGGCCCTGTCCCGGGCCCCCTTGTCAGGCCTGGAGTCCAATAACCACCCCCTCACACCATACACCACACATACACCAGCCAAGCCTTGCCTGGTCTGGGAAGAGAAGAGAAAAAAGACAAAGACCTGGGGGTTCTGCACGCTTTGGTGGGTCCAGGTTTCCATCTCAGCTGTCTCTGGCTCCTGCAGTTTAAATCGTGCCTGCCCTTGAGGCAAGAGGGGCTAGCTGGTCCTTGGAGGGCAGTGAGGAGACAGCAGCCACTTTGACTCCCAGCCCTGTCAGTCCCCTGAGTCCCTCTCTCCCCATGGCTCCAACGAGAGACGCAGCCTGCAGATTTTGGAGGCAAAGAGCTGGGGAGGAGGGAGCTGAAAGGCTGGTCTGTTTAGCCAGTCCAGGCAATGTTTCTGCCAGTACTAGAGGAAGCCCCAGTAGTCATTTCCCATCTCCTCCCTGGTAGAAAGAGTCAAAATCTGGGAGAATGTCTTCCTTGAGGCCTCCAACCGCACTTGTCTTTACCCCAGCTTTTTCCTCTGAGTGCTAGGGAAGTTGGCAAACATTTGTGGGTGGGAGGGGAGGGGCCTTTCCTGAGGATTCTAGCAGATTCCACGCTCCTCGTGGCTCAGCCTGGAATAGCTCTGCTGCTGCAGACCGCTGCGGGTCACTGGGTGACAGTGGGGTTTAACACCCCCCCAGTTGGCCCCAGAACCCCAGCGACAGAGCCGGGCACCGAGCCTTGCAGGGAAGACACAGGACTCAGGGGCTCGGGGACGCTCCTCAGGGGGCCGGGCTGAGGCTGAGGGGGCTGCGGGGCAGGCGGGGGCTGCGGCTGCTGCTGCTGCAACTTCTTCTTGTTGATTTTCCTTTCCTTTGCTCTGCGGTTCTGAAACCAGATTTTAACCTGGACATGGAAAGGTAGAGGAAAAAAGGAGATGGTGAAGAAGGTGTCAAGGAAAAAGGGACTGTGCTCAGCACGAGCACCAGTACCTCCTTCTCCAGCGAAAGAAGTGCCCTCGGACCTGAGCGACCCCAGCCCTTCGCACAGCCTGTCCCGGGCTGTCCACTGGAGTGGTGGGTGGGGGGCATTTCCAAGCCCCATTCGGCCTCAAAAGAGAAGAACCTCCCTCCCTCCTGTTCCCCAGGTTTCGTTCCAAGGCAGCCTTTATCTACAACTTTACTGGAAAAGTTCAGAGTCTTAGAACCAAGGGAAACAGAAACTGCCAGGCCCTTTCCACACCAAGCAAGAGGAAGCCAGTGCAGAAGTGCTTCAAAATGACAACCTTTGGCCTCTCATAGCTAAACTGAAATGTAATATTCCTCACCTTGGAGCTGAGAGTGAATTTTAATGTGGGGGTTCCTGGCTGTGAGTTTGACCTGTTTTTTTCCTAGACCTTATAGAGAATTCATGCGCCAAGCCTCACCTTCTAGATTTTATGGGCAGGGATTAGGGTCTTATACTAATTTTGCCCCCAGGATAGTGCTGGATCCAAAGAGTAAGTCTTTAAGTTTCTATTGACCCAAACAGAATTCTAGGTCACACTAGACTCAGTTTTTTCTTGTATCTCCCAGATCTCCCAAAATAGAAAAAAAAAAAAAAAAGTATCCAACAACATCCAAAAAAGACAACTAGAGGTGGAACAAGCCTTCTAAAAGAGCATCTGGGAAGAAAATACCCTCCATCCTCTTGCTTTAATCTGCCCACAGAACTAGGTGGATTCTGGGGCCTGGCTTCTAATCCTCCCCCACGGGACTCCCTGGGGCAGTGACCAGGCCCTGGAGGGGTCTCACCTGCCTCTCCGAGAGCCCCAGCGTGGCAGCCAGTTCGGCTTTCCTCCGGATGGTGATGTAGCGACTGTAGTGAAACTCCTTCTCCAGCTCCAAACGCTGGTGGTCCGTGTACACGACTCGGTATTTGTCTTTCGTCCTGGTTTTCACTGTGAAGGAAGGAGAAGTTAGCGCTGAGAACTGCAAGGCAGCCCATCAGTCATGGGTAATGACAAACCTCCCTAACCAAGGGCCATTTCTCTTCCTCCGCCGCCCTGGGGGGCCAGGGTTTGGCTGTTTCCTGCTGAGTCTGACAAGACCCCCTAGAGGGTCCTGAGGGGAGGGTGTGGGGCTATCCTAGACAGCTAAATCAGTCTTGGGATTAAATGGCTTTTTTTAAATTAAGAAAAACTAGAAATTCATACACACAGAAGATAGCAGAACCCCACTACCATTTTTGTAAATCAAACATCCTGGAGCTGGTGAGGCCCAAAGGGGAAAAGGGTAGAAGAGAGTCACCAGAGTCTTGGGGATATTCAGATATTCAGGCTTTTTAGGGAAGCCCACCCTAAAAACAGCTGGGATGGTGGGTATGGGTGTGTGTGTTACTTTGTTTTATTAGAAGTGGAAAGGGGGTGGCTTCCCTCAAATCACCAGAAACACACACACACACACACACACACACACACGCGCACGCACACACACACCGCTCACCAGCCCTATCGGGTGGAATTCGAAGCCGGGGTTTGGCAGGCAGATAATCCCTCTCTCTGGGGACACTGTATACATGGCTAAACCTGGTTTGGCATTTGGCACTCTTTCTTTTTTAATCCTCCATTTATTTCTGCTGCAAACCCTGCCAGAGCTATCCTGACCAGAGATCTATGCTCATTGGATTGAGTCAACATATTAAACCTTGGATTGATTGTTTTACTGAAGGGCCTTGACAAATAGTCCGACGCAGTCAGAGCAGGCCCGAGCCTGGCGTCTCCACCAGGTCTGTCCCGGGTCAGCCCTTGGCAGAGCTGGGAGAGAGCTGTTCTCTCCCGCGCGGCCCCAGGTCGGGGTCTTCTCCCAGCAGAACAGGTTCAATCGCGCGGCGCTCAGTGCTGCAGGAAGATCTAAAGGGTCTGAGAGTTGCTTGGAGGTGTTTAATACCCCGCAGGCCGACTTTGTTCAGGTAAAACTCTTTGCAAACCACAACAAAAGCGCCCTGGGAGGATACAGGCGGGATCAGAGGAGGCTCCCCCGAGCCGCTGAAAGGAGAACACAGTCGCAAACAATGCAGGACAAGGCGATCTTATCAAAGAAAAGCCCTTTCAATGCCTTAATAACAACCGCATTCTGTTTGAATTACCACTACTGAGCAAATGGCGGCCCGGCTTTCATCCCCCTCCCCGCCAGGCGCATTAACATCAACACGGCCGGCAGGCGCATTTGAATGGGCGCAGCGGCCCCGACCCCGCGCCTGCGAAGACAGTAAAGGGAACTGACACGTCCTGAGAGCCTGCGCTGCCGCCTCCAACCCGCTCGAGCTGCCAGTGGTGGCGGCCGCTTTTTACGGAGGAGGAAACTGAGAATCAGACTAGGTTACACAGACAGCATAAAGCGGGGCTGGCACCGGAGCCAGGTTGGAGCCACAAAAGACACCTCTGGGGCTGGAGAGCCAGACGCAAAATTCTCCGAGCCGAATTCTCTAGTAGCGATATTCGCCTTGGGGGTGTTTGGGAGCGGCTCTGGCTCGGGGGCTGCCCTTTCAGTATCCCGGAGGGGCCAGAGCGCGCGGTAACCAGGACCTCTGTGCGCTCTGCAGCCCGCGCCCCAAGGGCCTTGGAGGCGCCCCGCACCCCCTGGGAACCAAGGAGGGGGTTGGAGGAGGGGAGAGATGAGAGGGACTTGTCAGAATTCATTATTGACTGCGAAAGTCACCACCCTCTTTCCGGGCCCTAAAAGAGACAATGGCAGGGCTGGGAAGGTGTATATCAAAGCGGGCCGGGCCGAGTACCACCCACCCCCCTCGCCCCTTGACAGATGACACTCCGCAGAGGAGTCCGGCTCCGGCCCGCGGGCCGCGGCCTCCCCACATTAACATCACAAGGGCGCCCGGCGCCGACTGCGGCCTTGCCACCTCTGCGAGGGACATCACAGCGGCCTCTCATCTGCCTGGGCTCCTGCGGCTCCCCTCCCTCCCCCCTGCCCGGCCACAGCTCCATAGACACTACCCCGAGACGCCAAAGGTCTCCCTTAGGCCGCCCCGGGACCCGCCAGCTGCTCCTCGGGCGGGCTCTGTGGAAAAGGGCGTCCCTTGGGAGCGCACTCTGTACAGAGAGGGCGCCTTCTCTTAGGAAAGGGACCCAGCCGAGGGTCCAGGTCGGCCCTGAAGCCTTCTCCCAGGGAGGCTGTATTTCCCACCCGGTCGGTCTCAGCATGTGCCCGGTGACGCAAAAACTGATGCCCAGAGACAGCCCCCAACGGCTGCTCTGATTTATACGGCTGTAATTGGCTATAAACCTCTGCAAAGTGCCCATAACCTGCATGCAGGCCAGGCTGGGCTAGAAAAGAGGGAAGAGGAAAAAGCGGAAGTGCGGAGGGCTGGGAAAGACTTCATGGAGTAAAAGGGGAGCCATCAGGACTCTCCCAACACACCTATTGAACTTCCTTCCCACTTGACACACATTATCACATCGGAAGGGGGCAGACCCGGAACCTAGAGCCCCCACAGTCCGGCAAACCTAGGATCTTTGCAGAGACATCTCTGGAACAAGCTTCTTGATCGTATGCAAGCGCGCGCGAGCGCGCGCGAAAACACACACACGCACACGCACACGCACACGCACGCACACACACACACACACACACACACACACACACACGATCCTGGCAAGGAGGGTTCCGGAGAAATGATCCCTGTCTGGAGCAGCGGCAGAATTCCCACCACCACTTCCTCCCTTTCTTCCTCTGCAGACACGAAGGGACTCCCAGGGCATCTTGTCCTAGTCCTCCAGGTTTTGATTGAAATAATCCCTTTGCGGATCAAAGGTTCAAGATTGGGGTGCCCCCCTTCCTTTAGCTCCTGGGGCTAACACTTCTTTCCAGCTGCAGCAGCTTTGCCGGTTCTCCCTAGGCGCCGGAGCTCCGATTCCTGAAGTTGGATCTATTGGCCAAACCTGGTGCCACGCGCAGCCTCGCCGCCTCCTGGCCCCCAGGCCACCACTCTTCCCAAGTGGCTCCGACGCGGGAGGAGGGTGTACACAGTTGGTCTAGAGCCCGGCCCGGTGGAGGTGCTGGGAAGCTGCGGCGCGCCGAGCGAGTGGCAGCATGTGGGGAGGGCATCCCCACTCCCGTGCAGCCAAGCTCCGCCGACACTCCCAGGAGTCTCCCGGGAGTGTTCGGACGTTATGAATGAGGGACCGCTGGAAAGAGAAAGCCTCTCCTCTGCCCTAAACTGAACGTGGCTCGTGAGACCAAAATACTCACTCTCGACTTCCATCAGCCCAGACTCAGGGATTAGAGAAGCTCCGGAGGCCAGAGCCCCCTGACTCTGTCGCCCCGCCCCCCTGGCCCGGAGTCCCCACACCGCCCCGGATGGCGGTCGGCCCTGGACACGCGCGGCCCCGCAGCCGGCGGCTGGGACCGCGCCTTTCCGGGCGCCCGCCGGCGGGGCGCCACCGCCGCTTACCTTGGCTGCCGAGCGACGGCTGCGCGGGCTTCCGCATCCACTCGCACAGGTTCCGCCGCTGGCCGCCGGGGGACAGCTGCTCGGCGGCGGCGGTGGCGGCGGGCCCGGGGGGGCCGGGGTTGAGCGTCTGCAGCAAGCCCGAGGCGCAGGAGGGCGCAGCGGCCGGGTGGTGCGGGTGGTGGTGCGGGTGGTGGTGCGGGTGATAGTCAGCGGGGCTGCTGTAGCCCATGGCGGCGGCCGGGGAGCCCCCGTTGAGGCCGTGCGCCACGGCGTTGGCGGCGGCCGCCGCGCCCCCCGGCGCGTAGCCGTTCCAGTCCTCGCGGAGCGGGGCGCCGTATGCGGCCGGCCAGGACGGCCCCGGGGACTGCGCGCTGTCCAAGTTCGCGGCGGCAGCGGCCGCGGCCGCCACGTGGTAGCCGCCGTAGTCCGGGTACTGCGGGGGACTGACGAAGTTCTGCGGGGCCAGGTTGAGGCCGCCAGAGTGGCGCACGGAGCTGGGATACATGCTCACGTCCTTGTCCAGGAGGTAGCTCACGTACATGGTGGCGAGGGCCCGACAGCAAACCTCACCATGCTGCCTGGGGACGGACGCTGGAGGCTGCTGGGGGCCGCTGGGGGCCGCGATGGGGAAGGGTCGAGGGGGCGCAGGAACAGCGGGTGGCTGCGCCTCAGACCGCGGTGCTCCGCCGGCTCCTCGCGGCGCTTCTGCCTCTGAGGCGGTCCCTCCCTCTGGCCTGCCTCCTCCCTCCCTCCCTCCCTCTCTTCCTTCTTTCCTCCCACCTCCTTCCCACTAGGCTGCAGAGGCGGGGAAGACCCGCCACAAGCTGGCGTGCGGAGCCCCAGGCCGGCGGCCTTACGTGATTAACGAGTGTTTACAAGACTCTATTAGTAATGACACAGACACCAATGGCTGGAGACGTCGAGGCGCAGCGCGCACCCGGCGCGCAACCCCCCGAAACATGATTTGCATTTTAAAAGATAAGGAGGGGGAGCTCGCGAGAGGGCAACGACCCATCACAGCTAAATATTCAAACCTTTATTGTTAAGAGCTTCCTCCTTCCAACCTGGTGCACTTTAACCTCCAATCACAGGTTCAAAGAATGAAATCAAGAGACTTGCAAAAGAGAATGGGAAAGAGCTATCTTGGTGGGAATCTTGGTTTAGAGACGACGTGTTTACGCTTTTGCAGGAAAGGGCGGGGGGGGGGGCTGTCAAGAAGCTCCTTCCATCCCAAAGAGAAAAGAAAAGGGAGACCATTGCTTTGATGACAACGTTTCTGGCCAACCCGGGAGGTGACGAGGAGGGCCAGGAGAAATGGGCCGGTTTCTTCACGCTCTGTGCCTCTTGTCAAAACGACTGCACACCCTGACACCCTGAACAACTGTCACCGCTAGTCATTTATTTTTTTTCCCCAAGGAAACCGCTTGCCCTTCACACGAGATAACCTAAGACTGTAGCTACAGGTTGCATCTGAGTTCATCTCATATTTGGGATTTAATTTGAATTAAAGCAATTAATTTTTAAAAAGCATTTACACGCAAGATTCAAAAGTCTTAACTGCAAACCAAGGAGCCGGTGGGAGAAGTCAAACTACTGGAGGGCGGTAATGGAGGGGAGCAGGACAGCTTCCTACAGAGCTTGTAACATACTGTTTCTTGAGCAGGGTGCTGATACACGGTGTCTGGTGTTTGTGAAAGTTCAGCGAGTTACACGTGTATGTTTATCACACTTAAATACGAGGTCAAAAATCAACGAAAACGGAGTCTAGAATTTCTGCTAGTAGGTCTTTATATGTTATCATGATTAATAAAAGCTTAAAAACACTTTGTCATTTGCGAAATAAAACATTCTTTGGAGAAAATTGTTTTTCATCTCCAGGGCATGTGCAGGTAACCCGGGGCCATCACTAAGGATTGCTTCTGAAAAGCACCGAGTGGGGAAGGATCGAGAAAGGATCCTCCTTGGTTTTTGAAGCACAGTGTCCCAGGGGCCAGGGCTGGCAGTGGTGACTTGGGACTCTGTGTTGCTCAGCCTGGCTCGGGACCTGCCACCAGGGACAGGAGCGCAGGGCGACTAGATTCGGCTCCGGAGGCACCCATCTCGGTTGTGCGGCAGCGGGGAGTGGGCCCGCGGTCGTCGTCTGCCTTCTCTTTGAAACCCAGACGGCGCTGCCCGACTCGGATCTGACGATTGCGGCGGCCAGGGCCGCGGGCGGTGCAGGCTGGCTGGTTGGCTTTGAGCGCTCAAGGAACCAGCGGTGCGCTGCCACTCTCCTCCCGGTCTGCCCCTGTCGGTTCTCACTGGCCAGCGCTCTCTGGCATTTGTCACTTCATCTCATCATCTCTGGAGCTGCTTCCAGTGTCCTTTATCTCCCTAGACTCTCACATCTCCCTGGATGGGGAATAAATGGGTGTTGTCATCTTCTCTGTTTTACAAGATGACATCCACCCCACTACAGAGGGCAGAGAGGCCAGGCCCAAGCAAGATCAGGGCTGTGAACCTCCTGCTTGTGGTTCCTCCCGTCCTCGGTGTTTCCTAAAAGAGAAAGTTAAATGTAGGGGGTAGGGCAGCAAACTGGGTGCTCTAGTGGTAGAGACCAGAGCAGATCACCCTTGTGGACCTCCGGGGGCTGGCTGAATTCAGGACAGCTGAATACCATCCCTGGAGAAATAAAATAGGAAAAAATTGCAAAAAAACAAATTACAGAATCCAAATCACTGAATTGGGGTGGGGTATACAAGAGGCGGGCAGGAGTCTGCAGTCCTGATGGGTCGGGAATGTGGGAGGTTAAGTGGTGGGCACTGCAGACTTTTGATCTAGCAAACATCTTCCTCCTCTTCCTGGGAGACACAATCCCTCTTTCCGCCCCCCCATAACCCCCGCCCAAGCCTCCAGCTCTGGAAGCCGAGGCCCAGGCTTGAGCCTGCATCTTCGGAATGTGGGCATTCTTTGGAACAATCACTTTATTGGGGACAGCCATCCCCTCCGCCCTGCGGTGGCCGCTTCCTGCGTTTTTATGGCTCGGCCGCCGGGCTGCTGGCTAATTGTCCCGGTTTTCCAGCTGTGTCTCTGTGCTCTGCCCTGGAGAAAGGGCTCTGGCCTGCCTGTCTGAATGCTTTGGGAGCAGCCAGGGTTGATCTGGCCCCAGGGGTCACACCAGGCCCCAGAGCTGGCCAGAACTCATCGAAGCCTACTGGTCACTTGGGGTTTGGGGTGTGAGGGCTGGGGAAGGGACATTGATCAGTTTCCTCCATGAAAAATGGGCCCCTCATGGCAGTAGCATGGCCCCACCCATAGTCCTGGGGTCTGAGGTCTTTGGTGAGGGGAAAGGAGCCAATGATGATGTACTTGGACAAGCTCCTTGCAGCGGAGGTGTCCCGTCGCATCTGGGTGGCCCTCTCGGCCAAGAGAGGGTCCATGCGGGTTCCTGCAGGCACAGGGCAGCAGGAGCAGTCAGAGAGGGGTGGAAGGTGGCTGCCGGGAAGGAAGCCTGGGTGTCTTTTCATTCTGATGGTGTAGCCTCCGCCAGCTCTTTGTTGGGTGCCTACCCCCTGGAAACCCGCTCTGGTCAGGGGGTCAGTGGGTGGGAGGTGGCTCCTCCAGCCTCTGGGTGCAGGTGTGTGTCCCTGGGACGATGAAGATGCCACCTGCAACAGGGCCCCAAGCAGAGTGTTCTCAGCCCTAGACCCAAGGTGCTTGGTGGCTTTTTAAAGAGACTTGTGGCCTGAGCAGAGAACTATCTTGGATGATCATCCCCAACCTCCACTGCTCAAGGCTTTCTTCCAGCCAGTACCTCTGCCTCCAAAGAAGCCTTCAGCAAGTTGCTCTGGAGGAGGAAGCCCTGTTCTGGAAGCTTGGGGCTGGAGTTGGGCTGCGGCTGAAGCTGTGACCCCCCATGGAGCCAGAGCTGGAAAGGGCTATTAAGAGAAGAAAGAGACCCAGGTAAATGAAGCATCAGGAAGACTCCAGGAGCAGCCATGACTTGGTTATCAAAGGGATGTCTCTTTGTTACTGACAGTGTAGGGGCCATGCCACATTTCTCAGAGAGGGTCAGGGCTTCCGGGATCCCGGCTGCTGGCAAGGGCAGGCACACGAGTGAGGTGGGGACCGGGAGGCTCCGGAAGGGGCGGGCTGCTCCTCCTGGCAGATGAGACACTCCTTGAATCCACAGATCATTGACAGGGCTCCCTCCCTGCTCAAAGGTCCCCAGTGTTTGCTCCAGCTTGGGGGACCCTGCTTGCCACCAATATTCATGGTTCCTGGAACTGGGGCTCCTGTGACCCTTGGAACCCAGATAGGACAGGCGGTCTACATCCATCTCAGCATGCAAGTCTACTTTCTGAATCCCTTGTAGATCAAGGAAATTATCCAAACAGTGCAGCTCTTGAAGGCGCCCTTTTCTCTCCTGCACAGGAGACCTTCACCCTGCATCGACCTGAGTTTCCAGGATAATTAAGAAAGAGTGAGGAGGAAGAGAGCATTGTCTGATAAAGCGGTTCAGCTTGGCAGTCTACACTGCTGTGGGAAAATGCCTCGGTCTTCACTTAATTTGGAGTTAGGGAGTTCTTCAGCCGTTGCACTCAATCAGCAATGCCCCACACAAAGGAAGACTCTATAATGGGTGATTTGACCCCAACCAACCCTGCCTGACCACAACCCACTCAGCTAACGTCTCTGGGAAGAAAATCGATCACAGTGTCCTTTCTGTGGGGCCTCCCCAGAGTCCATGGCCTGCTCAGCCCTGTCAGGTCACAATGGAGCCCAACGTGTTCACCCTGAACAGCACGGAGGGGCCGCAGCTGCCAATAGCTGCCCAGGCTTCATTTACAGGAGCAGATGTGGCCCCGCCCAGTGGACAAGAATGTTTTCCCCCCAAGCAAACTGAGTGTCCAGTCCTCTCCACCTGGGAAAAATCTCCTGAAATTGTGGGAGGTCACTGGTGGACTAACGTTTTAACACTCAGGGTGCAGGAGACTGCGGGAAATACTACACTTTCTGATCCAGAGCAAGGAATACTTCTTTTCTGCTCAAAGCTGGATCAAGGAAAATAAAAATCCTCAGGAGGGGAGCTGATATTTGGGTGCAGAAATCTAGTTTTGGTCAGTGGCTGACAGTTATGAAAATAAATAGTGGTTGCTCATTTTCTTCCTTTTTTTTTTTTTTCTAAAATCAGTCTGTGGACACAGTGCGGGTATTGGATAACAGACTCATTCTCTGTGATGGATGAGCACAGAGAATGACTTAAAAGCCCAAGGAGTGCGTGGGACCTCACCCCATAGAGACCCCCTTGATGCCGGGGAGGACCAGGCCCTAAGGCCAGCAACAGCTAAAGTTATCATGTCACATGGCTTTGGCATGGAGTTACCATTTGGTCACTCACCAGTGTCTCATACTTAGAGTGTCCTGTGTTTGTCATATGAAAATGTGTTCCTAGGAAGCCCTACACAGTAGGCTTATGAGGCTGAGGGAAGGGGCTCAGACAAAGGTTCAGGTCTCCTGGAGTCACTGGGCCCACTGGGAAGCTACTCTCCCTAGAGGGGAGGCAGAGGACTTAGTGTCCAGGTATCCCTTCCACTTTACAAAGGAGAAATCTGAAGCCCAGAGAGGTTGGGTGATGTTCCCAAGGTTGCACAGCTAGCTGTCCCAGTCACTAACATTAAATGAGCTACTCTAGGTGTGTTCTTTGCCACCCATAGCACCCTGTACAGATGTTAATGATTACTAAGGCTGCTGGTGCCACCCTGGAAACACTGCCTCCCCAACCCAAAACCAACTGATGTCATTGCCCACATCCAAACTCCCCACTCCACTCCGCATACCAAATAGTACCAGAACAATGGAGCTCAGCTGTGGCGACAATTCTGCCTGCTTTCCCCGTCCTATTTATTTCTACCTTTCACAGGCACCTGCTAACTGCAGTTTGTTAGTTTATTGAATGGCGAGTTTTCCATAAGTTCCACCCCAGATTTTTCTTCAGTTGCCAAAGAAGGTACCCATCTCCTTTTGTCCTACAGTAAATTACTTTCTGAAAAAGAACTCATCTTGATTTTTGAATTGGAATTCATATTCTGTAGCAGATCTCTGGAGATGTGTCAAATTTAAAACGAGTAAAAGTTATGCGAAGAAACTGGGTTGTCTTTTTGCCCCTTGTCTACTTCCGGTGTCAGTGTCCGTGCCATCTTTTGGACACACAGATCAAAAAGCCCACCTGTCCGGGAGAAGAACATAGGTGAATGGGACTGGGCTCGGGAAACCCTAGCGCCAGCGCTCTCGGGGGCGCTCAGCTCGGAGATTCGCCGGCTGGGCTTGGCCATTTTAAGGGGGAGTGAAAGTCGGCGAAGCAACCCCCCACCTCGGAAGGCAGCGTGCATGGAGGGGTTGAGGGTTACGGAAACTGAAATCAGCTCGTAGCTCTCCAATTCTTCTTAGAGTTGCCATCGTGCTTTATAAACGAATTAGTACGTACGGTGTTAGTTATTTACCCTGGACTCTGCACCCACCGCTTCTGCGCCCCCGGACATCTCTGAGCAGCTCAGGGCCACCCCGCCGCCCCTGCTGGTGCGCACGCCGAGGCTGCAGTAGGGGCCGCGGTCCCCGCCGTCGGGGTTCGTCTCCCGCATCCTGCGCATCGGAGCGCGGAAACCAGAAAACATTTCCGAGGCCGGGAGAAGCCCAGGGCGTGTCGCTGTTTGAGCCCAGAAGTGACTGGAGAAAACTGCCTTACCAGACCCCGGCAGCCTCAGGTGACCCGCCCGCACGAGGAGCACCACCTCGCCTCTCTGCTCCTACCGAGAAGGAAGCAGCAGCCCTCGGGGGCTTCTGCCAGGGTCTTCCCAGCCGGCGCCCAGGTCTGCGTCCCGCGCCCGCCCCTGCGTCTGCAAGTACTCAGGTCTTTGAAGGAGATGCTGTGCAGCCAGCTCTTCCTCCCCCTTCTCCCCCAGCTCCTTTGAAGGGGCGGATCCAGCGTCTTCCCCAACCTGTATCCCCTCCTGCAGAAATAAACAATTTTACTGACAAGCGTTGAGCCCTTGAAATTTAACTGTGTAATTGGAGACACCAGATCGGCCTAGAGGTCCAGATCACATTCCCCTCTTGTTCTAAAAAGACGGCTGGGAATCTTGACCTGAGTCCTGCCTAGCTTGAGCATATTTACATAAAGAGCTCAGACTCTGCATTTTGGGGTCCATCTAAGAGCTGCACTCACCCCAGGGGTTGGACAGGGTGACTGCCTTCAATATAATGCATTTTTCTGAGTCTCAGGCCCAGCCGTTGGCCCTTGTATCCTGGGCCAGAAAACCCTCCTTGCTAAGCAGCAGGTTTTGTGTGTGAGTCAGGAAAGCCCCCAAGTTACCCTGGCTGGAGGGAGGCAGGCGTCTAGCCCCAGGCCCAAGGGCCTCACCGTTGCATCCAGGTCCAGAGCACAGACACTGAGTCACTGCATTTCCTTTGTGGCTTGCACCTGGTGCTCCTACACCCAGGGAAGGCGCCTGGCACCGGCCCACGGCAGAGGGGGCCCTGGGGCTGGTCTACAGGAACAATGAGGCCACAATTAGCTTCCTGGCACCCCCACCTACTGCCCTCACCAGCTCTGGCCCTCACCCTTACCGCTAGCAGGCAACACCTGTAAGATGGGAAAGGGGAGGTTTCCTTTACATTCCTGCGCTACCACCGCAGCTTCTTTCTGAGGAATTCAGCCCCCAACTGAGGGTGCAGCCACACCGATTTTTATGGAAAGAAGGCTTTCTGGCTGCTATTGCTGCTGCCAACTCAGACCCGGGCGGGAGGTTCTAGTCTTCAAAAGGGCCGACTCTGCCTTCACTCCTTGCCTGGTGTGTGTTGAGGAGGACACTGTGGCTCGTTTCTCCTCTGCCAACAGAAACCTAAGTAGTATTTGTCGGGGTCGGTTAGATCTTCCAGTGGGTATGGCTGAGAGAGAGAGACATGGGTGGGCTCCTTCTTTGTGAGCGGACAGTCTCTGGAGCCCGAGTTGACAAGCTCCCCAGAGCCGGCCTTCTCTGGTCAGAAAGATTTCTATGGGCACTGATTTTCCTCCATCACCCACTTTATCAGCTATGGGGTCCCATCTTCATCCTGGGGACCACAATATCCAGCACTAGTCATGAGTATTATTCAATTATTTTAAAAATTATGTTTAATGACATGGTTTCCAGGGCCAGTCTGAGCTTCTGACCAACCTGCTCTCAGGGGCCGACCTTCGGGAGAGACAGGAGGCCGCTGGCCCTGACCTTCAGGCCTGTCGGGTTGGAGAACCCCCACTCCCAGCGCTCTCTGCCTGCCCCCACCGGGCGCCTTCCCAGCGCAGCCCACTGTGGGGCTCTCGCCCGCCCACCGTGCCCCTCGCGTGCCTTCCCCGGGGCTCTGCTGTCCTTGCACCGGCTCCCGTAGGTGTCCCAGAGCGAGAAAGCCGCTTCCGCTCACATGTAAATGTCGGGTGCAGCCACTGGGGTTGGAGAAGAAAAAACAGACTAACTGCTGTGGAATAAAAGATTCCTTTTTCGTCCGTTTTACTTTGCGGTTCGGGCTTAGCAGGAGAGGGTGGGGGAACCAAAAGGGCTGAATAAGCGCTTTGGAATCCACAAAGGCTGGTGTGTCATGGGCCGCAAAGGAGTGAAGAATTGAAGCAGTGAGCTAGATAAATCGGGGGCAAAGCACGAAACTATCTGGATATTTCAGCAAAGCGTGCGCATAAGGGTAGGTGGACAAAAGGGTTCATTATTTGTGCGATTCAATTCTCCGTGGCCTATGTGCGCGGGTGCGGACGCCGTTCCGGGCACACCGCGTGCAGCCGCGGCCCCCGCGCGTCCCGATGTGCGTCCGGGGTCCCGGGTCCCGCTACGGCTTGGGGAAGTCGCTCCCGAGAAGGTCGGCGAGACGCAGGCGGCCGATCTTCTTCACCTCGTCCATGGCGGTGCTCAGCTCCTGCGCCCGCAGGCAGCGCAACCGGCGCGCCAGCTCCCGCGGCACCGCCTCCCGGTCGCTGAGGCGCGCGGCGAGCACGAAGGGGAAGCCGAAGCGCGCCTGGTACCGCGCGTTGAGCTCGGCCAGCCGGAGCCGCTCGGCCGCGCCCAGGTTCATCAGGCCCGCGCCGCTCTGCTCCCGCTGCGACTCGGGGGTGAGCGTGCCCCGCTGCAGCTCGGGGCCCGCCAGGTCCGGGTGGCAGCGCAGGATGCCCTCTCGGCCTGCGGAGAAGCACAGACACGAGGCAGGAGCGCGTTACGGCGCCGCGGAGAGGGCGCAGCAGGCCGCGTGCGGGCCCAGCCGGACCTCCTGCCCCGCCCCGAAGAGGGCTTCAGAGGGAAGCAGTGTCCTGGGTGGTGCTGAGGGACAAGGGGGTGTCCTGGAGGCTCGGGGCGCCCCTCAAACACGTCCCGAATCTTGCACCCCTCTGTCCCCACTTCATTAGGCCTCGGCCAGGACCCAGGGGCGGGGCGGGAAGTGACAAGTTTGTCCTTTGAGACCTTGGGGCAAGAAGAGCGGAGGGAGAGGCCGCTGAGGCTCGGAATTTACGACTTGCTCGGGAGGGAGCAGGGACGCGATAAGGAGCCTGAGCATTTCGTATCTTTTCAAAGTCCTTTGCTCTCAGGGGGGCTTTGATGTCGAAGAGGGCCGGACACAAGGGCCTGAAGACTTCCTGCAAAAGCCATGGAATGGGTTTCTCTCTGTTCCAAAGGTGGGGGGGGGGGGCGGGGAGGGTCCATAGGGATAACATCCATGGGACTTGGCAAATAAATGCCCAGGCTTTTGTGACCCTAAGTGTGAGTTCTGGGCTTCTGGAATCAGGCAGCCAAAGAGCTTTGCAGATGATTAACTGCAAAGAAACCCATTTCCAGCCGAATTCTTCAGGCCCTTTGAACGAAAGTGGCTTTCCTCCTTCTAGGAAAATAGCACCCACTCACCATCCACCCTGTCTGAGGCTCATTTTCTTTCTCTGACTGTCGATCTTAAAGCGATCTTAGAGCATAAGGTTTCCTTGGAAGACAGCTTCCCATAATCTCCTAAAATTGGCAACCCCTGGTGTAATACCTGGGATTTTAAGTCCTAATCCAGGAGGTTTTCCTGAGCTCCGGCCAATCATTTTGCTTAGCTCTCTAAAGAGAGTTAGGATCCTTGGGGCTGGGCAAGATTTCAGATTTGGTAAGCAGGAAGCCCGATCTGTACAATTGTGGTAATGACACCTAACTTGCTGAGTATTGGCCAGGATTAGACACAACTCATATACCCAAACAGTGCCTAACGCTAGCAAACATTCCATAAACAGCCATATTATTTGTCCTAGCACACTCAGTGCAACTGCGCTGGGTGCAGCTGGAAGCAACTGACCCTGGGGCTGGGGACAGGCAGGGGTCTCCACTGGAAAAGGGAATCATTAACCCCCTCCTTTAATTATGGTATAAATTTCCCTTGCTTAAATCTTACAGTTTCTGCCCTATTAAAGGATGACTGGGGTTGTGCTGTCTAATTTGTGGACCAGTGTCCTGAGACGCAGGGAGAACTGGGGGGAAACATCTGCATTGAAGAGAAGACTCAACAGAGGCTCAGAAAGGCTTAGGTGACCTGCCCAAGGTCACTTAGCCAGTGGCCGCCTGTGCCGGGATCCAGGGCTCCAAACCGCGGGCGTCTTGGGGCACTAGCTGCCCCTACAAGGTTAAAGAGGAGTTCACAACGAAACGCATGTCACCAATAATCCCATCTCTGTAACACCACTTTTTTAGAACCCCTCTCCTGGGCCCTGCCCCTCGGGCACTGCAAACCGGAATTGGTTGGTTCCCGCTTCCCGCGTGCAGCCGTGTCCGGGTGGTGAGAAAATGTAGGCGTTAAATTCCCTACCTGGGGAGCGGGGCCCAGCCCTGGGCCGGGAGGTGACTGTGCTGAGGCCGCTTCCAGGGCCTGAGGCCGAGCTGCGCCGGAATCTGCTCCGCACCCACCCAGCCTGGGCCGCACCGGCGGCGGGCGGGGGGTCTGCGGGCGGCCTGGGGGGGGGCGGGGCCTGGGAGCCGAGTCCTGGGCGGCCCCCGGGCCCGCCCCGCCCCGCCCCGCCCCGCCCCCTCCCGGCTTATTCCGATTTACAAAGCCGCCTGGAGGCGAGGGGACTGAGACCCCAGCTTCTCACCAGACTTCCCCCTCTCTCGGGCTTCCCTTCCTCCTGTTTTTTACTCTGCAGAGGCCCAGCTGGAGGAAGCAGTTATTGGTGGGAGGGTCCCGGGGAGGAGGGGAGGGTCGGCCCCCTTGCCGCCCCTGACAGCCCTCCCTCTCCCACGCGGGGCACAGCCGCCCCGCACCCCGGACCCGCCTCTCCCTTCTGGTCCTGGCATCTCGCTTCTGACTCCTCTGGTTGGTCTCCCTCCTTGAGAACATCACCGGGGGTTAATGTTTGCCTAGGGCTGAGCATGTGTTTCCCACTGTTTGCGGGAGAAGAGGAGGAAGAGGAAAGAAGGGAGGCCGAGAAAAGGGCAGAGCGAAGAGAAGAAGAGACTAGAAAAGAGGAACTGGAATTTACAGACACACACACACACACCCTCAGCTGCAGATAAAAAGAAGAAGGTGTGGGGAGTCCAGCAGAGCAGGCGATGGTAGCTCCGAAAAAACAGAATCTGACCCAAAGACTTCATCTTTATTGCCCCAAGCCACTGACCCCTTGGGTGTCGCCCAGGAAGCACTGACCCAGCCACACTGGCCTACGGCACTGCATCACCAAACGTGCTCTTAAACCCCAGGAGGGGGCTGGAGACTGTGCCTGGGTGCCTCCCACCTCCCAGCCTCAGTCCTGGGGGCCTCCCACCCGGAATGCCCAAGCCCAGTCCGATCGGTCAATGTCCTGTGGCTCATAGGGCCTCTCAGTGCTGCCTGTTCTTCAGTCATTCCTAAAATCTTAGACAGTACTGCCTGTGCTGTTGGTATGCGACCTCTAGAGATGTAGGTGTGGACAAGCTTTTTTTCTTCCTGCAACTGCAAATCATGACTCTCTGCACCTAGAAGAGTTCCTGACATAGAGCTGACATTCCCTGTTTCAACAGAAGAACAGGCCAGACAGTCATGGCCACTGAAGAGCAGGCAGTTGGCCTTGAACCCCATTACAGTCCACTAGTGCCCCTACTAGTGTGTTCTTCCTCCAGGTACAATGGATCACCTATCCTGTCTGTCGAAGACCAGCCTCTTCACTTGTGTCCTTGAAGCCAGCCCCTCCTTCCATCTTAAAGGCTACAATTCAGACATCAGTCCCCCCTGCCCCACTACCACCACCTTAGCTTCATCAACACACAAACATGTGCTGGAATCACTCATCCTGTAAACAAAATTAAAAGCTTCCCTTGATTCTCGGGTGTCCTCTGGTTCCTCTCTGGGCTCTGCTCCTTTATACAGCAAAACTCCTCAAAGGAATGGTCAACGCACCATCTCCACTTCACCTCTCCTTCCAGGTTCACTCCATTAAGCTCCTAGCCTCACCCACCCACCAATCTGCACCCATCAGGTCACAGATGACCTCTGGCTGGAGCCCAGTGACCAGTGCTCTGTCCTCTTGTCTTTCAACCTCTAAGTATGTCACATGGTTGACTCTCTCTCCTTGGAAGATTACCACATTCGCCTACTCTCATCACTGGTCCTTGCTCTGCCAGATCACTAACACTGAAGTACCCTAACTCAGTACTCACACCTCTTCCCTTCCGTATCCACACTGATGCCCTAAGGGTTCTCATCTAGTCCCATGACTTTAAATGCCATTGGTTCTTTCACGACACCCAGATCTAGTCTAGTCCATGGCTTTCCACTGAGTTCCTTTGTTACGGGCCAACAGAACACTCCATACTTCCACTTGGATGATTACTAGGCATTCCAGACTTCGCAACTTCCCTTTCTCCATCATGTCCTCTCAATTCTGAACTCTTCTTCATTGTAGAAAAGAGCACCATCACCTACTCAGTTGCTCAGACTAAAAGCATTGGAGGTAGTTTTAATTTCTCTGCTTCTGACCTGCCTTCCCCCAAGAAACCCATCAAAAACACCGGATGGCTCTGACTCTAAAACTAATTCTGAGAATCCAGCCACATCTCTTCATCCCTCCTGCTCCAACCCTGGGCCACCCAGCCATCACCTTTCACTTCTCCTGCTGCCACAGTTCCACCACCCGAGCCCTCTTTCCTCATATCCCTCCACTCACCACCATTCTCCAAACACCTTGGTCTTTCTGTGCCCCACCCCGCCACCAAATGTCAAAAATCTCATGTTCCTTTTCCTAGGGTGGCGTCCTCTGAGATCTTTGATGGCTTCCTTCTCTTCTTTTGGTTTCACACTCAAATATCACTTCCTAAGAAAGACCTCTTTTATTACATACTTGCTACTGTATTACAAAAAAACATATTACATTCTACCAGTGTCTAGAATTGAAGTGATCCTACTTATGTTAATTCTGCCTCTGTTCCCTAGAGCGTAAACTCACTGAGGGCAGGGGCTCGTCTTGTTCATGGCTCTATCCCGATGCCTGGGGCGATTCCTCAGGCACAGCAGGCACTCAGTAAGTGCTTACTGACTAATACATCACTCTTGGAAAGGAGTGTTATATATTCTTTGACCGAATGAACACATTTTAATAGCTTCATCTAAATACCTTATAGCCTGTATTTAAGGAAATGTTTAGTATCCAACTGTTTCATTCACTCAACAACTATGTCCTGAAATAAGTATTAAATAAGGAATTATGGCATTATTGCAATTCTGAAATGTCACAAAGAGATGCATGATTGTTATGACAATTTTATTGCTTTTTTATTTTTTATCACTAATCAGTACTGAATTGGGTTGTTATTGGGGTGTGTGTGTGTGTGTGTGTCTGTGTGTGTCTATGTGTGAACCTTCCTCCCTTTAGTATTCCCATTCCTCCGGCTTGGAAATCAGAAACTGGCTTGAAAGGGTTCCTTGCCAATTAGCACTGGAGCTGAATATTAATCCTGGACTGCCACCTACTGGTTAATAATCATCATAGCGTCACCTAAATGGGTTGTCAACCTTGGTTTACTCTAGAAACAGGATGATCAGTTTTCTGTTAACGGCAGCGGAGTTTCTTAGATCATCTAAAAAATAAATCCTTGACCAGGTAGATCACTATATCCTGAACATCTCTTTAAGGTCCCTTTTGGTTTTAGGATTCAAAGACTCTGTTACACCCAGTGTTTTGCTGACTATCCAAGGAGCAAAGCTAGACTATGCAGTGAATCGCATTTTATTTGATTATTTAAAAATAAACAAACAACCATGGGACCTGGGACATAGAGAATTAATGTAAATTGAATAAATTAATGAATAAATAAATGAAACCCCCAGAAACTCTTTCTAGATTTTTTGATTCTCTGGAAAATCCTTCAAAAGGTATTGGGTTGACCATCAGGGTTTGAATCCTGTGTGTCCTTGATCAAGTTACTTAATCTTTCTGTGCCTCAATTTTATTATTTGTAAAATGGGGAGAGTAGTGATAATACTTGTTTTATAGAATTATTATGAAGATTAAATCAGTTAACAAACTTGAAGTGTCTGGAAAACTGTCTGAAAGACACCAATAGCAAGGATTAAATACATTTCAGTGACTTATTTATTACTATTGCTAGCCCCACCCATCTAATGCCATTAAGGTGATTAGATACAGGGCAAGGTGATAAGAGTCGGGCTCCGCTCCCAGCTGCCCGAGGCGAGTGTGGACACCAGCCTAGGGCTGAGAAGCAGGCTCCACCAGCAGGGAGGGCCCTCGAATGAACTGTGTCCCGTGCAGCAGCAAACAACTGTCCAGGCGGCCCTAGCTCCCTCCAGGCACTTTGTCCCACTGAACTGCCACTAAAGTCCCTCTAGTTAGAACGTGTGGGGATGGGCTAATACCAGGATCTTTCAAAATCCTCTTAGGAACAATTTCATTCACTCGTTCAGCAGGCCTTTATCAAGTCCCAATTTCCTATCCACGGAGTGATGGGGATTCTGACACCGGCCACCATGCAGAGGCTCCCTGGTGTCTGAGCCCAGTGGCAGAGCTGAGGGTTCAGCTTTGGAGTGGTCCTGAGAAGTGGGTGAGTGTCAGCATGGCCCCTGAATTCCTGTCAGTCTGATTTTATCCCCCATCCTCCACTCTTCCTAGATGTGCCAGAAATGAATTAAAACGAGTTCCTTATTTGGGAGCCATTCCTCTGACAATCAGAAACCATGCCTGGTGTCAAAGACTGGGGCAGACAGGCAAGACTGGGGTCCTTGCTGCGGAAGAGAGGAGACCACCCTCCTCTCTCCCGCCCGGGTCTCTGTGGAAGCCCCCCTGGCAAGGCAGCGCTCTCCCTCGCCATCCCTTCAGCTGGCTGGAGGACAGCCCAGGGGGCAGCCTTGGCTGCTAACCTTTGGCCTCTGAACTCCTATGGGGCTGTGTGTCATTCTGAGTCACTTGGGGTTGGCCTGACCCTAACCTCACACCCCACACCCACAAGTGCCTCCTTTTCTCTCTCCACCCAAAGGATACCAGCCATTTCCCGCCTTTCTCCAGAGGGATTCCTTCAGGTTTTTGTCTTTGTCCCCCTCACTCCCCCAGGGGAGTGCTGACCCGAGTCGTGGACGTTCCTTAGCAGTCTGGTCCAAACCGGCTGTTTCTGGTAAAAACGTCAGCCCTTTGCTCTTTCCCCTGGGCTGCGGAGATACTCTGATACGGAGCCATCTCCTCTCTTGCATCAGGACATTCCCAAAGTGAGCATGGGGCTGGGAGGGTGGGCCCCCAGCCTGACCTCTGGCCCCTGGGCCACTGTGCGGCCTGAGGAGACAGTGCTTGTTCCCGGGAACCCCCCCACCCCACCCCAGCTTTAATATTTAACAACCAGTTTAGCTGAGCCAAGAACCTTCTTTCACTCCGCTGCCAGCTTGATGCCACACGCACCGGGTTCTCACTTATAAAGTCTGAGGAAACTGACCCTGGCCCCAAAAGTAACTAAATATGTGCACCAGTGATGAGCAATGAGGCTAAAATATCTAAAAATGTCTTGATAACAAAAAAAGCAGACTTACTGATGTAGGAAACAAACGCGTGATTACCGGAGGAGGGAGGGGCAGGCCGCGGTGGGGGAGGCGGGTACAGACCGCTGGGGCTGAGACGCGGGGATGCGTTGGACAACACGAGGAATATGGCCAATATTTTGTACTAACTGTAAGTGGAAAGTAACCTTTAAAATTGTATAAAATTTTTTATAACTTAAAAATTAAAAAAAGAAGCCACCAGGCCTTCCCCCACCATAAGCGCATCTGAAAGCCCTCGGTGGAGAATCTCAGTGTCTAATGCCAAAGCCTTACCTGACAGCGGGAGAGCATCAATAAAGGCAAAAAAGTGCTTCTCTAAATCTTCCAAGTTAGAGAATGGGCGCTGGGACCACACAGCGGCTGCGATCAGAGGACATCTCTCGATGACATTCCCAAACACATCCACAAATTCTCTGAAGTCCATGGAGTTGACCTTCTCAATGTCCATCGCTTGTGTCCCACAAGAGGCAGCAGGTCTTCAGTCCCCCACTGGGCGAGTGAGCGGCGCGGCTCTGCTCACCGGTTATATTTGCCGAACGCACAAGCTTGTCTTTTATGCAACACCAGCTTGGCATGTTTTAAATGCCTCTGGGAGAATCGGACCTGGAGTCCTTGTGCAATGAACAAACACAGGCTTAAGGTCTAATCTAGGGAGCGGAGATCTTGCAAAGGGGTAAACGTGTCCAGTCAAACTCTCCCCACCATCAAAGCCAGCAGAGGCCGTATTTCCCTCTCAGCATTCAAGCCAGATATACTTTTGGTGCCATTAAGGGTTTAACATCTATGTTATCCCAGGGAACGCTTCCTGGTAACCCAGCTAGGTCACAAGTCAACACACTTGACATTCAATTTCCCGTCTTGTTGCTGCTGTGAACAGGTAGTACTTTCAACCTTTCTCTGTATCTCCCATGAGGAACACAATAGGCACTTAACGAACGCTCATTCAACAAGCTGCAGAATCTAGGGAATCACTCTGCCCCATTCTCAGTCACTCAGACATCACTGTGATGTTTTCCTTCTGGACGTGCCTGTCCCTGTCTGAAATCACCTTGCTCTTTGTGTTTATTTCTTTGCGTACCCCTCTCAGCCACGGCAAATTCCACAAACCCAGAGACGGTGTGCCTTGTCTGCTTCCGTGTCCTGGGTGCCGAGAACCCTGCCCACAGTAGGCATGTGATAAACACCATGTAGTGAATTAGCTGATTTGATGACTACATAGATTAAATTTCTCACCCTGACATCTTTGACATATACTCAAAACAGAAATACTGTGGAAGATCAAGTCACAGAAAAGGAGGGGTCAAAATTTCAAAATAAAGAAAGATATTGCTATTTCCCTTTAGAACTGAAAATGCAAACGTATCTCCAAAAGTCATGCTACTTCCACACCTGCTTTCATCGGAATGAAAAGTTGGTAAGTGGGCAACCACATTAGCATTAATAAATTGGTCACGCTGGCCCCTGTGGTCTATGAGAGGTGACAGGCGACAATAGTGCCCGTGAAAATCTACCAGCAGCCACAGATACCTGTTCTAACTCTGTCGCTGGCGTTTCTCAGCACAGGCCTCGCCCTGACTGCCTGGGCCAAAGGGTCATGACTGAAGAACCCACAGAGGCCTTGTCTCTTGAAAAGCAGTTGATAAAATTTGCTTTTCAAAGGGGTAAATCTGACCCCAGAAATACCACAATTATAGGCCAAGTCTCCGAATATAAAGGAAGCTGTATATGTAAGATTAATACTTACATAGCATATCCCTCACAGAGATATGTGGAAACACACTGGGTCCTGTAGTGGGTGTGCAGTTTCCGGCAAACAGCACAGTGTGGAGATCATAGGCCCAGGAGAATTATGACCCAGGCTCTGCCACCTGCCATCTGACATTGGCTAGTTATTGAACTTTTCTGTGCCTCAGTTTCTCTGTCTGTACAATGGGGATAATAAGAGTACTTCCCTCATGGGATTTTTGCAAAGATTCAGTGCATTCATATATCAAAGTTTCATAGCACTGCAGAGATGTGGGCTGACATAACATTTCCTGTGCGCGATCTCTGCAAGGGACCAACCATGGAATTTTCTCTTTTCTTCTGCCACCTTTCCTGTCCCTGCAGGTTTCCCTGCAGGTTTCCCCGCAGACTCAATTCATGGCCAATGTCCATGTCTTCCCCTCTCCCTCCACCAGCGCCCTCAGCCTGGGTTCATTCTGACTGTGGGGAGGGGAGGATGCGGTCTGTCTAGCCCCCACCATCCATCTGTCCAGGCTCCCCAGCCTTGTTCCCACCCTGGTCCTGGGTGAGCAGATGGGCACAGCAGCTGAGGGAGAAGGGGTCCCGGCTCCACGGCTCTTCGCCCCCTCCCCTTTTGTGTGACCCTTACCTCTTATTTCTGCACACGGAGGATCCCCCACCAATGGTCCTCTGGCCTGGGCTTGGAGCCTGGCGGTTCTCAGGTCCTCTGAGAGCAGCTGAAAAGAGACAGACACCTGAAGTTGCAAGTGGAAACTCCTCTCATGGAAATGCTGATATGAGCAATAGGAAGGGCCTGGCTTCACACAGTGCTGAATTTCTGCCAGAGACTGGGAAGCTAACCTCCTTTTATTTTGTGTTACCTATTGCATAACAGTAGCCTACTAATTCCAAATCGCCTACTAAGGGCTGAACCTTCAAGACACAAAAGGTGAAGATATTAAGTAGTCATGGATATAGAAACAACATCCACCAAAAAAATCCCCAAAACAAAAAAAACCCCTCCAAAAACAAAAACGTAAAGCACACCCAAATTCCTAAAATGGAACTTGGCAACACTTGCATGGGCTCAACGTCTGCTGTTTGACTCTCTCCAGTCGAATCTATCAAAGGTATGGAAGAGGGTCAGAGGTAAGGCAATTTTCATCTGAGCAAAAAGTTAAGTTATTGAACTGTCCACTGTAAATGGTGAATTGTCTGGTATATGAGTTATGTATCAATAAAGCTATTATTTTCAAGTTAATTTATACAGAGAAGTAGCCTCATAATTCGCCTTTAACCATTCAAGATATGATTCTTCTCTTCTGATGGCTGAATAGATTATATTTGACATTATTATCATTTTTCTTGTAAGATAAGAGACTTCTAACAGTACTTAGAGAAAATTCTTAAATAGGCCCAGTCAAATTTTCATTGTTTTTTAGCTGAAACATTTCCAGCATCTGCTCCCTTCAACTAACTACAGCCCTTAATTTTGCATGAGCAGAGCTTGTGCAGAAATGTTTTCTCAGTGAAATATCAGAAAGGCAAATTGCTTTCCTATGTGCACACTGTAAATTTGAGGCGAATTGGGAGTTGGAACTCCTGTAATCTTGCTGTTACCAGGCTCCTTTCACTGGCTGAGGACTGAGACAAAGCAAGATGAATTTCTAGCAGAAGGAGCCCAGGGGGGCTGCTGCGGCCGGTGGGGCTGTGAGGAGGTGGCAGGCGTGGGTGACAGGTCAAGCCTGCATTTAGTATCTCCACTTACCTAAGTAAGTGACTTAACCTTCTTAAGCTTAAGCCTTGGTTTCACTGTGTGTTGAATGCACAGAACCAGCTCCTACCTCTCAATGTGTTCAGTGCAGCAGTCCATGTAAATTCAGCACAGCTCTGGCACACAATGTGTTATCCATAAATCAGTATAATATAAAGAATTATTCAAAGCGAACCTTGAAGACATTAGGCTAGCTGAAATAAGCCAGTTACACAAAGACATGTAGTGCATGATCTCACTTATATGAAGTAACCACATTCATAGAAGCAGAAAACGGGAGGGAAGGGGCTGCCAGGGGCCGGGGGGAGGGGGAATAGGGACTATTTAATGGGAACAGAGT
Organism: Camelus bactrianus; assembly: GCF_048773025.1. Classification (NCBI taxonomy): domain Eukaryota; kingdom Metazoa; phylum Chordata; class Mammalia; order Artiodactyla; family Camelidae; genus Camelus; species Camelus bactrianus. The sequence goes on from NC_133552.1 coordinate 4,489,435, forward strand.
TTCAGTTTGAGAAGATGAAAAAGTTCTGGAGATGGATGGCAGTGATGGTTGCACAACAGTGTGAATGTACTTAATGCCACTCAGCTGTACACTTCAAAATGGCTAAAATGGTAAATTTTACGTATGTATATTTTACCACAAAAAACATCATCAAAGATTTTTCTGCCTCTTTAAGATAATTTAAAATTTAATATGTGTTGGATTTCCAGGAACTAAAAAGATGTGTTTTTTTAGGTGATAAGTGTTCCCTACTTTTTCTCTGTTGCTGGTGGTGATTGTGACACAGACAGTAACAAATGTGAACACCGATACGTCATTTATTTTTGACAAAAATGATAGTGGGCGCGGCAGGGGAGAGCAGACAAATCTGTTACTGAGATGATCCTTCGTGAAGAGCTGAGGGGAGAGAAGCAAGATCAAGAAGAAAGACAAGTGAGGGCAGTGGGAGAAGGGCTGCCTCTGTGACGAGAGGTCACCCAGGCATCTGCCTGCTGCAAGCCCTCGCCGCGGGGTGTTTCTCTTACTCCCGGACACAGTCTTCGTTTTCAGTACAGGAGGCCAGTCCAGGCTCAGATAATTCAACAAAGAAGGTGCTCCAAGAAAAATAAGTTCAAAAGTCAATTCCCTGTGCAAATGAACGCACGGTATCAAACAGAGTGGTGACTACCAGGTCCTGTGAAGGAATCTGACATCAGGCTGCTGTTACTGTTGGGACTGTGTAAACAATGCACAATGAGTGCACAATCCCTACCACAGTTGGTGAATAAATGAAGTCAAGTTATCTGTATAGAGGTTGTTTTTCCATCTAATCAACACATTGGCCTTCCCTTCCATTCTGCTTCTTAAAATGTGCTTTTCCCCAGGCAGGGTGTGTCCTGGAGTCAGGCTGCCAGAAGGACAACAGCAGTCCCAGGGCGCCACCTGCTGGCAAGACCCCTGCAAGGGGCTGCCGCGGGGCTGTCCAGGCGGCAGCAGCAGCACTTGCCTGAGATCGGGGCAGGTGTGCTCTGACACGAGACAAAAATGTGTAGTGTGTCAGGGACACAATTTGACCCAAACTAAAACCAAATCTGGGGTAAGGGCTGGGTTTAAAAGAGTCTAATTTCATTTTCCAACACCATCCTTCCTAAGAAAATGTGGGCTTTTTTATATCATATTTGGTGTTTACAAAAGTTACGTTATTAAGGATAATACCATGAGGAACACCTGTGAACCCATGACCCCACCCAAACCCCGAAACTTCAAATGTCATCATGTGATAATGAATTTTTTTGGGGGGGTAATTAGATTTGTTTATTTATTTACCTATTTTTAATGGAGGTCCTGGGGACCGAACTCAGGACCTCTTGTACGCTAACCATGCGCTCTGCCGCGGAGCTGTACCCTTCCTCGATCATGAATAAACAGTGATAATTATATAACCACAGTTCCGTGTAATATCTTGAGTGAAATCTAGCATAATGTTGATTCTTTTTTTCTTTAAGAAATTAGCCTCTGGAAGTCGATATGGTGTATGACACATTTTGGGGGTGTTTTGTTTTGTTTGTCAGTGGAGGTACTGGGGATTGAACCCAAGCCCTCCTGCATTCTAAGCACGTGCTCTACCACTAAGCTAAACCCTCCCCCTAACACTTTTTTTTTATAAAGCTCCCGAACAAGAGAGTACTCATTTTCAAGAAAATTAAATTGTTTGGTGCCTGTAATACTGCAGCAACCAGAGGGGTGCTCTACAGGTCAGTCCACGTACAAATGTATTTATTTGGCGCCATCCACAGTGAAGTCATGTTCAGAAAGTACGTGTGTCCTGACCACAATCACTGGAGCAGAAGGAAAAGGAGAACATGCCTATAAACGTTAACCCACTTTTATTTTCCCCCCTGTGATCACCAACACACAAGCAGTTCAAGAGGGCTTCCCCAATGCCTGCCGCTCGACTCCCTCCTCAACTACTATCAAAATCGCAGAAGGTACAGAGGAGAACAAATCAGTGCAGCCCTCAAAGCTAGAAAGACCGTGGGGTGATCAAAAATAGAGGACTTTCTGGAGAAGGTAGGGCAGCGCTCGGGTGGCTCACAGGCCCAGCAGGAAGGCTAGTGACCCAGGCTTGGGCAAGAGGAGGGACCAAGGCAGCCCCAAGGACCCAGGAAGTTAGAGCTGCTGTCACTCCTGCCGGAGACGGTACATGTGAGTAATCAGCTCCAACTCCTTGTCCATCCTTGTCTGATCCAGTGAAGCTACAAAGTTCCAGAACAAGGGGGAAGTTTATTAACTTGGCTTGAGTCAAGGACCCACCTTGGCTTCAAGGCAAAGCCCCCTGACAGTCATCCCACCTCACTGCATACAACAGGGAGACGTAAGTCCTCGAATCACGGGGCTGTGACCAGTGAAACGGGAGTGGGTAACTGGATGGCTAACAAAACCCTTGATCACTGCCACAGGGTCTTTGAAAATAGTAAGCACAATAAAACATCTAAAATGGAACTACCATGTGCTCAGCAATCCCACACCTGGGTGTATAAACAGAAGAACTGAAAGCAGGGTCTCAGAGGTATTTACACCCCCATGGTGATAGCCACATTATTCACAATAGCCAAGAGGTGGATACAAACTAAATATCCACTAATGGACAACTAGATAAACAAAATGTGGTCTATCCATACCATGGAATACGGTTCAGCCTTCAAAAGGAAGTCTTGACACCTGCAACAACATGGATGAACCTTGAGGACATCGTGCCATGTGAAATAAACCAGTCACAAAAAGACAAACACTGTATGATCCCCCTTCTGTGAGGTGCCTAGTGTCATCCAATTCCTACAGACAGAAAAGATGGTTACCACGGGGTGAAGGGAGAGGGAAAGGGTGGGGGGCTTCCGTTTAATGGGAACCAAGTTTCTGATTTTGCAAGATGAAAAAGTTTCAGAGGTCTGTTTCACAACAAAGTGAGTATGCTTAACACTACTGAGCTGTACACTTAAAAGTGGTTAAGATGGTAAGTTTTAGGTTACATGTTTTTTCACCACCACTATTAAAAATACAATAAATAAAATGATAGCAAATACAAGGATGGGAAACTACAGCTGAAACTGTAACGGTAGCTCCTCGGAGAAGAATTTGGGGTTTGGGTGCCTAAAGGGGAAAGTTCACATATTACTACAGGTAAAAATACGAAGTTATTTGAATTTTTAACATCACGCATATGGTATGCTTTGAGGAGGTAGAAATTGACTGCTTAGACTTACTGTGTCCTGACTGTGCGCACAAAGGGAGTCAGGCATAGAATTCGGAGGAAATCACACCTACTTTCAAACGTCTTAAAATCCAAGCCAGAGAAAGGATGTTTACGTTATGTGGTAGGCTTGAAACTATATTGTAAATCAACTACTTCAATCTAAAAAAAAGAAAGGACTTTTACTGAAGTTTACTTAAGAAGGTAAGTACTTTAAGTAGGTAGACTCAATATTAAGAGCCAACGGGATGACCCAGGCAAAAAGCCCCCGCAAGGATTCAGAGGAGGACCTGTCACTCAGGGCGGGGCCGAGAGAGACGGGGGAGAAGACGGCGCTCAGGTCTTGTCCTCTCGTCCCCAGCAAGGACTCAAGTATGGGGAGAAGGGAGCTGGCATCCCGGATAGAGAGTTAAGAAAAGAAAAACTGGACATGGGGCTGCCCAAGACATCCCCGCTGGACATGAGCGGTGGGTCTGGCTAAAGAGACCATGGAAAGCTGGCATGAGCAGTGGGTTTTAACTGGTGGACCCAGAGGCACTGAAAGCGCTCCCGCCGAGGCGCCGTACCCGCCAACCAGTGTGTTAGGAAGAATTTGTCAGCGGCACAGAAAACTTTGGGGGTGGAGAGACTGGGAGAAGAGTTAGGGGAAGAAGGGATGCGTGTGGTCTGAGTGTACAGCGGCTGGTCTAAAGCAAAGGATTAAAGCCAGAAAGTTACGAGCCAACGACAATATCACGTTATACTCACCAGCTAGGCGTGGATCTAACTGATTTATGTTTATCTAATCCAGTTGGCCTCCTGTACCCGCGATTGGTTGAATCTGTGGATACGGAAGGCGCGAACACAGAGTGCCAGCTCTATGATCCCATTTTATGTAAGGGAGTTGAGCATCTGTGGATATTGGTATCTGAGGGGTGTCATGGAACCAGTCCCCCACGGATACTGAAAGACGACTGTATATGTATATATGTGTAACGTACATATACTACATGTGTAATTCATCTAATTCTTACAACAATCTTGTAAGATAGATGCCATTATTATCCCATTTTCTGGAAGGGGAAACTGAGGCCTAGAGAGGTTAAGTTACCTGCTGAAGGTCCCACAGCTAAGAGGTGGTGGGAAGAGGATTCCAGCCTAGACAGACTGGCTGAGAGCTCTTCTCTGCAATCACTACAGGGGAAGGAGGACAAGAAAAAGAAAGAAAGGCAGAACTTCAAGTTCCTCACCAAGGGGATGAGGACAAATCCAAGTTTACAAGCTTGTGGGATGAAGGATGGTGAGCTTCAAAGGATGAAGGGTACAGAAGCAAAGGACTGCTTCAGGGAAGCCAGCAGAAGTCCACATCAGCTGTCCCTCACTCAGTCTGGGGGCAGGAGTCATGGATCCACTCAAAAATCTGATGAAGGAATCAGCCTTCCTGCAAGAAGAAAAACACACAGGCACAAACGAAACATCTCACATGGTTTCAGAAGGTTCGTGAATGCCAGCTAAGTCTCACCCTCAATCTACTATGTAAACAATTCAATAATGAACATTTCTATAGTAGAAATTTTATTTCCATTCATAAAATATATCACTAAATAGCTGAAAAAGTTACATATTATTTTAAAACATAGAGTTAAAAAATCATATTTGCTTCTCCTTAGCAAAATGCTTTTGTCTTATATATTTACAAGAATATAGTATACTTCAGGTACACAATTTTCACTCAAGCCAGCCTGAGAAGGCCTTTGGATGTAGGCAGATGCTCCAATAAAGTTACTTATCAGCTCGTCCTGCCTTGTGCAAAGGATGACTGGATTTACAAAAGTCCCTTTGGAAACAAGAGTAAACACAGAGAGCTTCTAGAGAAAAGTCCAGCAAAGCAGCAGTTGAGAATATATTTTCATTTAGTGATGACATTAATCTTGTTTTGGTAATCTACAGCCTGTTTAAGGTAGGTGTGGGGGCAGGGAATGAAGTCCTTAGACTAAATCGTTTCTCTATGAATCTTCGACGTGAGCCTGTGGAGAGGGTAGCCCGGCATCCACCTCTCTGCTGTAAGGCCGCCTGTTCTGGTAGACCGAAGCACGCTCGGAGACGCAGCCATCCATGTTCTGATACATCTGCCAGAGGGAAAGAGACAGGACGCTGGTTACCATCTGATTAAGACTTCCATGTCATGTGCCTACAGTGCAAAGTATTATCTTTATTATGCTTTGATCTTAGAGGATAATCTACGTATTAATGGACAAAGCAAATCTGGTCCTTTTATTAATGGAGAAATCAAGTCACAGTCAAAGATGTTATGTTATTATTGTTTCTTCTCTTAGATGTAAAATCTCAGACTAGAACTCCTATGGCCAGGCAGAGAGAACATAAAAGACAAAGGCCACAGAAGGAGATCAGTTCTTCAGGCAATAGAAACAGAGAGCCGACTTCTTGGGCTTTTATTTGGGAGTTTAGTGACCTTTAAATTTTCGTCCAAAATGAGAACAGCTCTACTTTTTTTGGTCTCATTGTAAAGCTAATACGCATTCATATAGATAATCTGAACAATATAGAAAGATATATAGAAAAAAAGCTAAAGTCGCCATTAGAGGGGGCCTGCTGTACACACCCAGTTTGGCGTCAGCAGGCGCGGACGTCGATTCTGTCGCAGTACTCTGCTGTGAATCGCTAATATGTTACCTGTGTTACATCTCTTCACTGTTTACTAAACACGAACACATCTCATCTTTTCCTTGGCAACCCAGGGCTGCACAGTACTGACGTACCATGATCAACCTTCTGATGAATTTAGGTGCATAATATAAACTGAGAAGTGCGCACGTGACCTTGTCTGTCTTTGGGATAAATGAGGGAAGTGGAACTGCTGGGTCAGAGAGGCTGCACCTTGAATTGTGAATCGCATCGCCAGGCTGCCCTGCAGAGGGCCTTGCTTCATCTGGGTCTGCCAGCACTCTTCTCCGGAGCCTTCCCAGGGCTCCAGGGCTCGAGATGTGGACCCACTTTTGAAATTCTCTTTCTTAAGTGAGTTCACTGATTCTTGCCATTTTGTCTTTTCTATTTCCATGAATTCTTTTTGTTTCTCTCTTTTCCACTTTATTGGATTGATCATGTTTTCTCTTTTTCCCTTTTACACCGAACCTGAGGTTATATATTCCTATTTACCAGGGGTTATACTTACACTTTTAACACCCATTTTATTCTTTAAAAAAAATTGGGGGCGGGGCGCTAACTTGGTTTGTGTATTTTTTAGTGGAGGTCGTGGGTTCAACCCCCAGGACCTTGTGCATACTAAGCACGTGCTCTGACACTGAGCTACACCCTCCCCCAACCCATTTTATTCTTGTGTTTATAACAGCGGTGTTGCTCCCACTGCAGAACTTCTGCAGAATCTCACCAGACCTCTTCGTACCCTTTTAGGAAAGCACTTTTCTCTAGTCTTTCAAAGAATCCTCTGTTGTGGGTCTTCCCACCTCGGCTTTAACTGCTTTCATTGTCCCAGGGATTGTCCCTAATTCCTGGTCCACAGAGATCTCCTTCTTTCTTTCAAAGGGAAATATGGCCTCAGTCCTATTTTAAAGATGTATATATTTCCCATAATGTATAGGGGCTGATAGGAGAAGAGAGACGGCAGGAGTCCAGGCCCCTTTCTGGAAGCAGGGCACACGCATGTCCGCCCCCGCGCCTTCCTCCCACTGCCAGCGCCTCCCTTACTCCTGTCTGCTCCTGTCTGCTGCTGTGGTCACCTCTTCACTGAGGTCCTTCCTTCCACTCTTTGCCTTTGTTTTCCCAGACTTAGTTTTATGCTTCCTTTCCTTCCTTCCATCCAAAAATATTTGCTTAGTACCTGCTTTATGCTAAGATGATGCTAGCAGCCAGGTACACGATGGTGAACAAGACACATGCGGCCCTCACCTACTTTCAGGCCGACATCCATTCGTTTAGTGACCTGTTACTGTCTCCTGACTATGGGGTGACACCAGCTGATGTAAAGATGAGGACGCATCATCCTTGGCCTCGTGAATCAAGTCTAGTGATGAGACAGACAGACTCTTAAAGCAGAACTATCACACAACATGACTTGAGTCCCATATAGAGTGATATATACAGTGTTGTGGGCATTCAGAAGAAGCAGCCTGAAATCTGACTGGGGAAGTTGGCAGGGAGATTCTGGAGAGGAGAGAACATTGGGTCAGGCTCTTTCTTTATTATTGAGGTATAAATGACATACAACACTATATTAGTTTCAAGTGTACATCACAGTGACCGATATTTGTATACACGGCAAAAGGGTCACCCCAATAAGCCCAGTAAACATCCGTCATCACACACAGTGATCTGGGTCTTTAAGACAAATATTGAAGCATGTCTGTCCATTCCAAAAGCCTCATTGGCTTGTCATTGTCTAAGTAACGCCTTAGCGTGTTACTCAGTGATCTCTCTGCTCTCACTCCGTACCACTGGGGTTGGGTTAGACCCAAAGGGCTAACACACGTTTTCCAGATGTGTTTCCTTCCCTGTCCCACTTGCTCTCCAAGAGCCATTTTTCTTCCCTGGTCCATGATGAAGCAGAAACAGAGATTCTACAAAAACCATTCAGGTGCATGCCAGGAAAGATGGGCCCAGGCATGCTGGCAAGGCCTGTTTTCCCATCCAAGGGACCGGATGCGACTGTGTTAGGAGATGTGAAGAGGAGAGACGCAGGAGGAGCAAGGCTCTGCCCACCGTGGGCGGAGCTGCCCCGTAAGGCTGTGCGGAACAAAGCCAAGGCCGCCCCGGCAGCCGTGGGCCCTGCACCCCGCTCACGCTGGCTGTCCAGTCTCGTTTTCCCCTACATCCCCCCACCAGCCTCTACTTCGGCCGCGACCCTTTGTCTTCCCTTCTACTTTCTCAGCACTGAACCTTCGTTCACATTCCTCACCCAGCCTGGGACACCCTGGTGGCCCCCACTCCCCAGCGAGCAGCCCAAATCCTACTCACTCCTCACAGCTTGGCTCAAATGACACCTCTGTGGATCCGCGACCAACTGCCCAACAGATAAAAATGACTCATTCCTTGTGTCTCTAAATAGCTCTCCTCTCAGTTTATCTTACAGTGTCATCTGCTCAGCAGAGTCCCTGGGGGCTTTCCATCTTTCCTTTTTGACCTAATTCCCTGACAATAACTGAGTTTCCATATGTGATTTTTTTTAAAAAAAATCATGATAGGAGGAGAAGACACACACTGTCCATGCAGGTCTCTGGAGAGGCTACAGAATTGAAAACAGACTCTTCCTAATTTAGAAAAAGAGGACAGACAATCCATTTAAAGACTCAGATTCACATTTAACTACTGTTTATTAACTACTAAGTGCCCTCTGCCTGCTGCGTCTTTTCACTACATCGTCTTATTCACTCTGTACACATCCATGAAGGAAGATTTGTTAACCCCATATTTTAGAAAAGGAAACTGAGCCCCCAACCCCCCCCCCCAGAAAGATTAAGTTGTTAGGTAGTTAGATAAGTGGGGGCACCGGGCAGACAGATGGAGGAGGGGGAGGATGGTCTGGAAGATGACCCGCCTCCAGCAAAAAGAGACTTTACTTCTAAATGAGCGTCAGCAAGAAACTGGTTAAACCTGACAGCCACGACTGTGGGGCAGCAGAGAGGACTTAACGGACAGGACCCAATGCTCTCTGTATTGTAATTAACACTGCGGTTTAGGCCCCCTTCCATGGGTTTTTCTGTGGACACCGTAAGTAAGGACATGAGCAAAAGGGGCCAAACATGAGTAAGCACTCCAGGGACAAGAGCCGCCAATCAATCAAAAGCCCACCTCTCAGCGCGGGTGTGAGAGAAAGGGAGATAGAAGTCACCGTGTCGCCTCCCCCGGGGCCAGCCTGCCTCCCGTTCCTGGCGTACTTTTCCTTTTCTAAATAAATCTTTAAAATCTCTCGCTACAGAATGCACTGTCTCCTGACTGTAACTTACCTTTCGGATATCACAAACACTGGGATCTTTACCTTTTGGGGTAACAAAGCAACCTAATTAACCCATATAAGAAGCAAAGATTTGAAGGGAGGTAGTGGGAGTTTCAGGCCCCATCCTTTGTTGGCTCCATCTAGGGGATGGCTCCTGTCACTACATCAGGTGCTACCGATGAGGGACGAGTCAGCAAAGTCATTCCAAGTTCTCAAAGCTCAAAGATCGCCCAGCTTAGCAACCCATTTTACAGGTGAGAAAACTGAGGCCCAGAGCTGGTATTAGGTTCTCCAGGTCAGTGCTCTCTCCACTCCGCCTTATGACATGACTGAGTTATACGACTATTCCGTACTAAAGCTTCATGTTGAATTAGGAAAGGTCAGTGGCTTCCGGAGGTTAGTGACTGCATTTCATTTACTTGTCTAGTCCTCTGCACTGGTCACTGAAAAGCATTTAATTCCTTAATCAAAGGGGTGAAATCTTCAAGAAAAGCTCCCCCCCCCCTTTTCCCCTAAAACCACTTATCCATAAGTATATCTAACCTTATACAGTTTTATTTTATTTTTCCCTGGGGATTCTTTTAAAATTGAAGTATAGACGACTTACAATGTTGGATTAATTTCTTCTGTACAACACAGTGATTCAGTTACACATATATACATACATATTCCTTTTCATATTTTTTCATTATAGGCTATTATAAGGTATTGAGTATAGTTCGCTGTGCTTAACCCCATACAATTTTAAAGAGCAATCAAGACCAGCTGCGGTGAGAGACACACGTTGGTAACTCTGGTCCTTAGGAAACCGCAGGGAGTGTTCTGAGCTATTGCTCCTTCTAGGAATGTTTTATAAGACACACCGTGCTACGTACCGCTTCTTCTGCGTCCGCCAGCTGACATCCTAAAAATGAAGTCAGGTTAGGGAAGGACGGCCGTTTCCTCGAGTCAAAAGCCCAGCAGGACTGCATTATAAAGTATCTGTAAAAACAACAGGACCAGGAGCAAGATAGGCAATGTGCAGGAAGCCAAATGGGTCACTTTCCACTTAGTAAATCTGTGGAGCTACGTATTTCTGGATGTTGTCTTGAGGCAAGTACTCTCCTCAATTTCGAACTCACATCAGAAAGGTCAAATCGATGATGGATTTTGAAAAATACAGTGTGGACCAGACGTCAGGAGAAGGGCCCTTCAAGGAAGGGAATTGAAACCCAGAAAAGGTTCAGTTTTGTTCAGAAATTCCCGAAACTAAAAGGAAAACTCTTTTCTTTTTGTAAGAGGAATTATGTGAACTCTGCACTAAGGAGTTTTACTGTTTTTCTCAGGGCTTTGGAACTAGACAACCTGGACATCTCTGCTTTCAGACCTTCCAGTCTGATGTGAACTTACATTTCTTCCGTAGCATAAAACGGCTGATCCATCTTAAATCCACTCTGAATGAGCTTGTAGAAGTTGGCGTCAGCCGGGATGCCGGGGTAAGGGTTGACACCTGAGAAAAACATGAGGCTTGCTGACCATCCACTCGCTCTTCCCTTGTTTATCAGTCACTCAGTTAGCAGACACGGTTGTGGCTCCCTGGCCCAGCATCGTGGCGTCAGCAGATGCCATGGTTCCTGCTTGAGAGCAGGACAGACTGACGGACACCAGCAAATAAAAATAAAGGGCTCATGTTGCAACAGAAGTAAGACCAGGGGACTCTGGGAGGTGGCGTTTCCTCCACTCTTTGACTCAGGAGTCGGGGAGGGAGCAGAGAGAGCCGAAGCCCAGGGCAGGCGGGCAGCAAAGTGCAGAACTTACCAAGCGAGAATATTTCCCAGAGTAATATTCCGTATGACCAGACGTCACTCTTAATTGTGTAGATCCCCTCAAATAAGCTTTCGGGGGCCATCCACTTTACAGGCAGACGGGCCTGTGTACAACCCAAGAGGAGATCGATGGTGAGTTTTCCACGCACAGACAGTCCTTCTTTTCTCCTGTTGGCTGGTGGTAACGTTTACTACCTCCCTAAGGCCACTCTTAGTGCTTACTGGAGAAACTCGTATTCCTCAAGGGGATGTTTTTCACCTTCAAATTAACCTTCTAGCATAGAGGCCTTAAACAAACCAACCAATCATATTTCTTTAAAACGCAAACTTGTTGGGGAGAGTATAGCTCAGTGGCAGAGCGCGTGCTTAGCATGCATGAGGTCCTGGGTTCAATCCCTGGTCCCTCTATATAAGAAAATAAATTTAAAAAAGAATAAATAAACCTAATTCCCCACCCCCCCAAAGCCATGACAAAACACAAAATGACAGGATAAACAAGGTAAGAAACAGCAGCCTCACGTTGCCCCTGATCACGTAGTTGGAATCACTCATAATGTCCCGAGCCAGCCCGAAGTCACCGATCTTCACCACTTTCCCATGGGTCACGAGGACATTCCTGGCGGCCAGGTCTCTGTGAACACACTGGAAAGAACAGAGTGGAAGTGCTGTTTACCACAACGTGCGTAACCCTGGACCGTGATCGTCCTTCTAGCTTCCAGCTCAGTAGGCGTTCCGGATGATGGAGGTGGAGTTCATCAAGGTGTCTTATCTTTACTGGGCTACGAGTCATCCTCACCATGCGGAACAAGTGTGTGGATGACTCTTCAGCCCTTGCAGCTGCAGCCACGTGTGCTGCTTACAGAACATTCCCAGAGGCCGAGGGGGCCGGGTCCTGAGAAAGGGGGTCACACCTGGCCAGGTGCCGTATCCTACTGTTGGTAAGAGACACGGCCCAGGCCCTCGGCTGGGCTCCCGGAGGGGCTTTCAGAGCACTCTCCTGGTGGGAGTGGAGACAGTAATGTCTTTTCTGACCAGGGAATAAAGCTCTGGCAATAAAATGGCATAATATTAAAAAAAAAAAAATGGGGAAAAGACTAGAAGTTTGGGAAGGTTGACTAAAGAGGAATTAGAAGCAGACTCTGAATTGAGAGATGACATGACTTTAATTTGAGTGGTCTGGCAAGAAAATTAACTCCACGAAGGAATGTTACTGAATGCCAAGTTCCTGTGCCCGATGTACCATGAGGCCAAACAAAGAGAAACGTCAGAGTTTGGAAAAGAGAGAGGTTTACTGCAGGGCCGAGCAAGGAGGACAGGTGGCTCAGCCCAAAAGAACCCCTGAACTCCCCAAAGGGTTTCAGCTGAGCATTTTGAAAGGCCAGCTGAGGGCGGGGCGCCCAGCGGAGCACGGTTCTCTGATCGGTTGATGTGATCGGTCCTCAGGCGCCAGAAGGCCTGGGGTCTACAGGCTCATGACCATCACGTAGTTAATTTCTTCCATTTGGTGGTGGTTTTTAGCATCTGAAACACTCAGGAAACATATGTGACATACTATTATCTGGGTGCTTCAGGGAGGAGCTACCACAGAGGTCATGGGGGAGGAGGTCTGTCCCAGGAAGACCACATGGGCTCCTGCTCGGTTACAGGAAGAGTTCAAAAGAACAGGGCACTGGGAGCAAAGGTCCAAAGGGCTCTCTTCAATCTTTAAGAAATAAAAGCCAAAGCCATGAAGGCTGCAATCCCTCCGGCTCGCCCCTCCCCACCCTGTCCTCCGAGTGTCATCCAGGTCCATTCCTGACTTTGCCCGCAGCCTGCCTTCGGCTGCCAGGCTGAGCCCCGTAGTGACCTGCAGGGATGTGACCTGGCCCCTCGGTGCATCTGGTCCCACCTGGCAGCTCCTCCCTTTGCAGATCCTCCCTTCCGTGGCCTCTGCGCGGCACCCTCACCCCCACGGCCGCGTCCTCTCAGCCCACGGCCTCCCCGAGCCGCTGCCTCCAAACCCAGGGATGCCCCCCCCGTCACCCAGATCTCTGTCTCCAGCCCGAATGCCCCCCTCCAGCTCCGGGCAGGAATGTCCAAGGATCTGCTGGCCTCAGCTCCCCTGTGTTGCCTGAACACGGAGCCTGACATTTAACACGTTTAACTCCTGACCTTTCTCAGTAGACTTCCTCCTGGTTCCAGGTCCCCTACCCTAGCCTGCATTCCCCGCTGGGTGTCCTTTTCCTTCAGAAACCTCCTTGGGCCCAGGACGAACTCTTCCAGAAAGCCTTTCTGCACCACTGCCTGTCTGCCAGGCCTGCTGGGCCTGTCGCTGCTCTGCTCCCAGAACCTGGCTGAACACAGTATTTGTCTCACTCCAGGGTAATCTTTGATCTGTCTGCCTGCTTGCCTGCCCAGGCCCACCCGGGAATGGCTGCAGGCAGGAAGAAGTGAACACAGCCCCTCTGGAGGCTGACTGGAACCAGGAAGTGTTTGTCATTACATCCTCCCCTTTTCGTATAAAATAAGCCTGATTTCTAACTTGGGCAACATGGTCCCAAATAACATCACTATTCCTTGCCCCAGCGACTTGTCTCTCGATTCATTGGCCTGTGTGTGGCGAGCGTGGACCGGGTAACACCAGTGGGCCCACAAAGTGGCTGCTGGCCGAGCGTGGACCGGGTAACACCAGTGGGCCGGGTAACACCAGTGGGCCCACAAAGTGGCTGCTGGCCCACAGCAGACACTCAGAAGGGACACAGCGCCTAGGGTGGCGGGTCTGGCTGCAGAGCGCCTGGGATCTGAGCCTCCACTCACCCCAGGGTCAAACGCTCGCGAGCAGGACACAGCCTGAATAACCTGGCCTGACTGTCCACGGAAGGCCCGACAACGCTGCACCTCATTTTGAGGAGGGATTCCCGACTGTTTCCTGTCTGGAAGCTTCAGGGGCTTTGCACAGCCTGGAGGGCTGTGATAACCGACATCTGCTAAGGGATTCGGGGCCTTTACACTGTAATTAGCCAAGAACCCATGTAGCATCCTAGGTGACTCCAACAGTGAAGAGGCGGGAAAGACACACTTTAAGGGATGGATACAAGTTACACCAGGGGAAAAAAAGCACACCTCTTTTTCAAAATCATCTTTTTTTGTTGTGGTGGTGGTGAGTTTCCTCTTTCAAAGGAGCTTACCGACTTAAATTCCAGAAATTCCATTCCTTTGGCCACTTGATAAGCAAAGCAAAGAAGGTCTTCAAAGGTAAGTACATTCAGGTCCTCTTCCTCCTCCAGCCTCTTTTGGTTTTCATATTCAATTTCATCTGCAAAATAGAACTGGTCCTCATTTTTGCCAAAATGCGAAGAAGCTGCCTTCTGGGAGGGGGGTGGGGGCAGCACAAGGGTAGGGAGCTGAGGTACAATCTAGCATCTATACAATAAGCTACAAGGAAATGCTGCACAGCACAGGGACCACGGCTAATATTCTATAATAACTGCAAGTGGAGTGAACCTTTAAAAATTGTGAATCACTATATTATCTTAAATTTATATAATATTGTATATCATCAGTTACATGTCAGAAAAAGAAAAGTTGCCTTGTGAAATCTTTGTGAGGACCTCACATACAAAAGCAGCTATTATTCAGGGTTCTGCTGAGGCAACTCCTTTACCCAGCCACCTTTCGTCATCTTTCTTTAAGCACTGAGTGTCCTTTTGGGTAAGAAACATTTGGCTGGATTCACAAAAAGGTCAATGAGTCAGCAAGAGGTCAGAAAACATTTGCAACTTGTAAAAGTCTTCTGATTCAAAGAAGCCGCATCTTTGTCATCAAATTTGAAAACTGGATCACATTCAACTCACTGTAACCGGGTTCAGTGTTCACGCACCATTAAAGAGCACTCACAGAGCAATCTGTCTGAACGTTGACATTTGAATAAATAGACGAATAAACAGAAACAGTGTTTAACCAGCTAAAGATACACTAGATGCAACAAATGAGCAGGGGAGCGTATAGGTTATTCAGCAGTGCACAGCTTATTAGTATGCACGAGGTCCTGGGTTCAACACCTCCACCCAAAAAAAAAAGACAGCGTCAGGAATCCCTCTTCAACAAAAAGAAAATGCTGACTCATAAAGATATAAAAGTTTGCCTTAACCGAATGCTCAAATAATTATCTGAAATTGCCTAGCATTATAAAAATTATAGAATTATAGAGTTTCTTACATTTCACAGGGCAATTAACTTTGTGGGAGGCTGTACTTGACTAACATATCTTCTAAGAATTCAGAAGAAATGTTAAAAAAAAAAGAAGGCGCCATCACATGGTCTTCCTGGTAGCGCTAGGGCTAACCTGTTCGCGCTGGGAACTGCACGGCCCAGGACGGCTCCCCAAAGAGTCTCTTCGGCTAGAGGAGCCCCTTCCCAGCCCTCGGTGATGTGTGGCCGCCCAGTGAGGCAGCACTTACAGACGCCCTTCCTCTGCGCTAAGTGGTTTCGTCACATTGTAAAAGAATTACAATTATCTGCCACATTTTATGGACTGTTTGTGCACTTACGGTGCTTGCAGCCAATCCTCTAACAGTCCTATGAGGAAGGTACGAGCAGGCCCATTTTACAAATGAGAACATTGCGGCTTGGTTGTCCACAGTCATCCACCCAGAAAGTGGGGCAGCCGGAGGCCCCCCCAACTTCTGTCTGACTCCACAACTCAGTACCTCTTCCACTTGCCAGGGAAGAGGATGGCGCTAATTAATTCATGACTTTTTAAAAGAATAACCTGATCAAATAAAATAACCCTCAGTGTTTATTAGTTGAAACAGTGACATGAAATTCATAATATACAAACCGTTGGATCTTCACTGCCTTTAAAGCAAATATGCATTAATAAAACCTATAGAAGACATTAGCAAAGAAAAACATGCTGTCACACTTACACACTTTGTAAAAACAGCTAACACACAGACCTCTTGTATCCGTTTCTATTTTAAAGTGCTACTATTTTAGAATAAAATCTTACCTTCGGATTGAAATGAATTCCCATTGAAACCTGAGGCAGGATCTGAGTCCTGGTGTATTTGAACTTCTCTTGTTCCAGGCATACTATTTTTAAAAAAAGTTATTTCATTATTTATGTTCTTCTCTGGAGTAGACATTTTATTTTAAAAAACACAGTTCATCAAAGAAATGAATTCCAATTATAAATGAGCTTTTAAATTAAAAGCATAGCATCAACCTTTCCTTTTTTTTTTTTGTGGGCATTAAAAACACCTGTGTAACTGAGCTTGCCAGTCCAGCTGGGGTAAGAGGGATCTCTGTAATCTGTATGGACTCCTACGGTTCCAAGAGGATCTCACTCAGTCCTTCCCACAACCTTACGAGCTGGGTGTCAAAGTCACATTTTATAAAAGAAAAATTAATTTGGTGAGATAAATATGATTTGCTGAAATCACAAAGCTGCGAAAGAGTGTGACCAGGACTCCCACCTTGTTCTTGTTTTTAAACTCAGCCCACTCCCTATAACAGCTCATGGAACGCAGATTTTCTGTAGAGACCTTTAAGTGTTTCACCATCCCTTTTTCCCCAGGTTGGCCTTTTGTAAAGCTCATTTCCTCTTCCTGTGAAATTAATAATAGTAATAACGCCAACCCCTTTTATGGTACATAATATAGAACTCTTCACCGAGGAATTTTGCATGCATTATACAATGATTTAATTCATTCCAGTGTAATAGTTAACCCCAATTACAATTTCCACACCTTTAGAAAATGGCTTAATGTTTTCAGACCACAAATACTCCCAAAGTAATTGCTTTGGTGTATCAAATGCCCCAGCGACTGGGATGAATCAAAGGCCCTGAGCTGACCAGCGCTGCTGGCACTAAGCAAGGAGCGGTGGGTCACAGACTCTGACTCTCTGTTCCGGCATACAGATGACGTTACAGAAGCCTCTCGGTTTGGGAATATGAACTCAGAGGAGAAGGGAAGACCGGTGGGAATGGACTGAGGGCAGCTGCACGCAGGTGTGCGTGGAGGTCCCCACGGGGTCCCCGGCTTATCATGCGGAGCCTCTTTCTCAGCATTAGAAGGCTAGCGAGCTGTACGGAAGCTCACGTGCTGGGAAAACATGGCTGGAATCTCAAACTCATTCTCCAAGTGTCTACCAGTAAAGGATAAAAGTCTCTCAGCACATCTGCCTTCGGAAAAAGGGAGCGCTTTCACGTAGGATGGAAACAGGAATGCACTGTGGCTGGAGGAGGCACTCTCACAGAGTGCCTGTGAACTCATGCAGAGGAGGGTGGTCTAGAGCGACCATGTTCAAGTGATTAGCAAGAAATCTCCAAGGATGAGGAAGAGCATCCTACCAAACCCGCAGCCCTCTTGGGACCGAGAATCACTCAGGGTCCCAGGGATGGCAGAATACACAATGCAGGGCAGAGGGACTGTTTGTCCTTGTCATTAGTCAGTCAATCCATCCTCACTTTAAAACGTCCAGTTCATGAGATTAGAACTCTTTTGTGCAATACTCCCAGGACCTGCACTACTTTCCATGAATATGTCAAGGATTTGGGGAAAAGTGTTCATTCTTTCTGCCAATTCCTATGTGTCAACCAGGAGGCCTGAAAGATCGAATAATGCATCTTTCCTAAGACTGAATCTATGTCTAGGCTGCGATTAGGTGCAGGTGGACAGAGACCGGTTCAGCTACAGCACCTGCTACAGGAAAGGAAAAGCCTCATTGTTCCAAGTCAATGGGGGAACTAGAGCAAAGATAACTGACCTTTCTAGTCTTGGAACCCACAGACCACACAATGCCGGACGATGGCCTTTAGAAACTGGCTGGTGAGGGGTGCTGAACCATCTTACTCTGTCTGTTCTATAATCTTTAATTAGGAAACTGACCCAGCATCTTACCTGGAATTTGGGTGTGACTGGAAAGTGGGATAAAAGCTGAAATTATGTTCCTTGAAAATCTCCGTCCACGTCCTGTGAAATTTTTCTCTTTTACTTCTCAGATAGTTGAGAAGATCGCCGTAGCAGCAATATTCAAAAATCAGGTAGATAGGTCCTGAAACAGTGACAATTTTATTTATAGGTGTACAAACACGAAATAATTCTTTCAGCTCTCTGTGTAGCAGAAAACATACATGAGCGCTCCCTTCTCCCCTGACTTGGGAAGCGTACCCCTTTCTCTGAACCTCTCTCTTCTTACACTTGAAATTCAATTTCAGCTTTTTGCTCAAACCCGCTTGGAAAGCTGTACCTTCCTGCCTCCCACTTTCCCCCTTGTGGTCCATGTAGCCTCACCAGTAACCACTGGCCACCGGGATTCTCCAGTTTGCAACTGGGGATGAGATGCTGACTGCACGGGGAGCACTTGGTAAACACAGGCTGATCTGTCGTTTGCCTGAGGAGGGAGAGGTACATCCCTAGTCACCTCTTAAGTTCATCTTCTCTTTATCCCTTCGTCCCAGTCCCAGGCTGGCTGTCCCAGAAGGAACAACTGCTGGGCCCATGGTTTGGGTACTTCTAGGCAGAAGTGCGAGAATCAGGGCATGTGCTCCATTGGATTCTGGGAAAGTAAAGTTGGACATGCCTCCTTGGCTGTGCCTCATTTGAAGCAGCCCAGCAGGGGCTGCGGCCAAGCTGTTCAGCTGTCCTCACCGCCGCATCTGTGCCAGTTTCACAGCCGAGGAGGAGAGAGACGCCACAAAATGCGCTTGCCGCGTTGATATTGTTTTAAGTAGGTTAGAATTAAGTGGCTTATCCCAGTGAAGACAGGCCTTGCCTACACAGACCCACCTGACTACAGAGCGCTCAATGTCCTGCCCCACTTGGATTCGAGGGCCCCCACCAGGACTGAGCAAAGGAGAGGAAAATGAGCACAAATGTCCCCTTTGTCTTCAGGCTACAGTGTTCCCGGTTAGGTGTCCCCAGGGGGAACCAGTTACCTGACAGCGTGCACGCACCCAGCAGGTTCACGATGTTTTCATGACTGCCCAGGTGAGTCATCATTTTGAGTTCAGACATGAGAGCCTCTCTTTCTGAGCTGTCTGCTTTTTCTGTCAGCGGAAGAGCATTACAAATGGAAGGTGGAAGTCAAATAGGTATTTTATGTCTTTTAAAAAATTAACATTTTCCACGGGTCAGAGAAGATTTGCATAAAATTTTAATTTTTTTTATTTTTTAAAAAAGGTTTTCATGAAGTTTATTCATTTTATTATTTCTTTTAATTCATTTGTTTGTGAGGGGGAAGGTAATTAGGTTTATTTATTTAGTAGTTTTTTTTTTTGAGGGGGGTGAGTTAATTAGGCTTATTTATTTATTCTTCGAGGAAGTTCTGGGATTGAACCCAGGACCTCATGTCATGCATGCTAAGCATGCGCTCTGCCACTGAGCTGTACCCTCCATTCTTTCTTTCTTTCTTTCTTTCTTTCTTTCTTTCTTTCTTTCTTTCTTTCTTTCTTTCCTCCTTTCTTTCTTTCTCTCTC
The DNA here is from genome assembly GCF_048773025.1 of Camelus bactrianus. NCBI lineage: Eukaryota > Metazoa > Chordata > Mammalia > Artiodactyla > Camelidae > Camelus > Camelus bactrianus. The sequence continues at coordinate 4,508,880 of NC_133552.1, forward strand.
TCTCTTTCTCTCTTTCTTTCTTTTCAATTTTTTTAATGGCGGTACTGGGGATTGAATCCAGGACCTTGTGTGGTAAGCACACACTCTAGCACTGAGCTATACCCTCATAAAAATGTTTAAATGCATAAAATAATACATACATTTGGAATAACAATACCTTGTGTTTTCAGACAGAATTTTAAAGATTTTAGTATGAAAGCTGAATCAAATAATGTGCCTTTTGTGGGATGGGACAGCTCAGACCAGGCTACATAGTCTATATATAGACTATAACATCTAGCAGGGAGCTTGCACTCATCTGTGGCGTGAGAGAAGACTTCCCTGAGGAAGTGGTATCTGAGCCAAGATCTACAGGAGGAGTGGGAGATAACTGTGTGAAAGGGGAAGTGGAAGGATGGCCTGTGCAAAGGCCCTGAGGTGGGAGGAGGGAGCACAGAGCTCCAGAGGAACCAAGAGACGGCCTCATGATGCCGTGCAGAGGGTGCAAGGGGAGAGGTGAGCAGCCAAGTTGTCCTGGGAGGTACGGACTGTCCAAGAGAAATTGAAAGCAACTGAAGACATTAAGTAAGAAAAGTGTATGATCTGCTTTGTATTTCATAACCATCACTTGAGCTCCAGTATAACAGAATCCAAAAGGAGGGAAGAGCGCACATAGGGGAGCTGCTCGGAAGGCTAGTGAGGCCATTCAGAAGAGCTAGACTTGGACCAGGTGGCAGTAATAGAAATGAAGAGAAAAGAGGACGCACTCAAGAGGCACCCAGCAGAAAACTAGAATGAGGATGGTTTCAAGGATGAGTCAGTCCTAGGTTTCTGGTCTGCCCAATTGCATGGAATGTGGTTAGTCATTGGTACCCGTAACCAACCAGTGAGAGAGGGAGTGTTGATGGGGGGCCAGGGTTGGAGGAGTCCACTCTGGATGAATCAGAGGGACTTTTGAGACTTGCAAACATTTGGTCATAACCTGAAGCTCAGAAGGGAGATGTCACTGTGAGAACCCCTGGGATGTAGGATGGAGTCCCGGGCAGAGCTGAGCTAGCCGATGGTGAGGGCGTGGAGGGAAATGGAAGGAGGTGCAGGAGCAAGCCTTCAGGAACTCGGCACAAGAAGCTGCGTGAGAAGATGACGGGCCAGCAGAGGACTGGGACGCAGTCAGAGCAGTGGGAGGAAAACCAGGAGAATACGGCAAGATGGAAACCCAAGGACTGAAGCATGTAAAGACGGAGAGAACAGGCAATCATGCCAATTTCTGCTCAAAGTTCAAGTAACACAAGGACAGAAGAATGCCTGTTAGACTTAGTTCATTGGTGGGGATGTGTCACTGAGCACTTAGCCAAAGCCCGCTTGTGGTGCTCTCAAAAAGAGAGAGATGCTAAGGGGAGGACCTGGGGGTGGGGGGAGATGAGAGCGGATGAGAAATGGGTGGAAAGTTGTACAGAAGGTTCCAATTCCCTCTTCTACCCAGACTCTGTGTCAAAAGGTAAGACACAAGAGCTGCCTTAGCAATGGTACCCCAAATATTGAAGCTGAAAAAAACCTATACAAAGCGAGAGGAGGAAGAAGAGGTGGCATTCTGCATTCATGACTTGCATTTTACATTCATGACTTGGTTGACACTAACCCATCTCGCTCCCTCTTTAGCTCTGAAACATGGCAAGTGGTAGCCATAAAAATGATGGAAAAGTGGAGGTGGGGGACGGCACCTCCCCCCTCTGTGCATCTCCATGGGTACATTCCACGTAACCGTACCTTTCAGCATTTTGACTGCCACCTGGATTGAGACTCCTGTTTTACTAATTCCATAGGCGGTTGCATTCATCACTTTTCCAAAAGCACCCGATCCCAGGACCTTCCCTGCAAGATAAACGGTGAGTGAGTGCACGCCAGAGAGCTCCCGACAGGAACAAAATGCGACAGAAACATTTGGAACATCCTTACCAAATTCTAAATTTTCTCTTGGAAACTCCCATTTGAGATCATATTCGTATTCTCTGAAATCGATGTAGAAGTACTCGTTATCCAAAGAGCCGGTCACCTGCACCATCTGCAGCTGGCTTTCATACCGAAATTGCTTCGGAGATGAAATAAGGAGTCTATTAGCCACAGGGCATTCTCCAGAAGTGGGACACAGTGATGACTTTTTAACCTTCGCTCTTACCTTTTTGTACTTGTGACAAATTAGCATGGTCAAAACTGCAATGAAGGGAAGACAGAGGCCAATCGTTGCATAGAATGAGATGTTGTCCTGGATGAAAGGGAAGGGGCCTGCAACAGAAGAGCATTGCAGAGCAGCGGGTGAGAATTCCTGGGGGACACTGCAGCCCAGGATGCTCCTTACAGCCTCTCACATGCTCCTAGAGGAAACATTCTTTTCATCCTGACAAGCCCTCTGCAAACATGCTACTCCCCACAGAAAATCAGGCCACGTTCATAACAAAGGACGCTTCCTTCCCAGAAAATTCTAAACGATTCTGAACCCACTTAGAAACTCCATGTACCAAGGGTTTTAAGAATTGCATCCATTTAAACCCACAGGATACGCAAGTCAGATTAAAGAAAAAAAGAAGTTCATGTTCCCGGAATGAAGATGTCCTGCGAACGTGGAGAAGTTAGTTTGGGGATGCTAAACTGTTCGTGTAGGCAGCTGGGTTTCGGAATTGCTTAACTTATGAGGGCTCTGAGAACCGAACCCAAGTGATAAAACAGCAGGCTAAAGGTAAATGAGGAGATTAACCAAAAGGGAAAATGGTAGCCTCCAAATGGCTAAGTCCACTTCCGGGATCTTTCTGGAGGTAACCACTACACTGAGGGTTTACGGTCCTACCCACGTCACTCGAATTTGTGGGTCACAATGACGTAAGCAGAAGTCACTCTGCCCTTGAACTACGAAACATATATGTTCAGTGGGGGTTCCTGCCTGACCCCAAAAGCCTTGTCTCACACACTGAACCTACATCCTCTTGTAAAATTCCCCAAATAAAAGTGAACTACGGGGACTAACTTCTCGTAGGGAATTCCTGACGGTGGTGCTTTACAGCAGTGACTGCTGTCTACCTGGGGAGTTTAACAGGATCGTTTCACAAGACGTGCCCAGGGAGTTGTATGCACAGCACTTCACCAGGAGCCCTTTGACGGCCTCACTCATGTTCAGAGTGCTGCTGGACACCCACTGGCCAAACACTTTCCTGTTAGCCTTTTTATTCCAGACTCCTTCTGTGATTTCTTCCGTGCAGCTGAAAAGACAGGGCGGACAGAGAAGTTAGAAGGGGAGGGGGCATCACCGGATTGGGAGTGAGGGCTTCTCGAGTGGGCTCTACCAGAGACACACCTATTGTATGTTATCAGAAACAGTCTGCGACCACTTAGAATTATGGTTGACTAGGAAGGTAAGCATGCATGCATGCATTTATTTATTTATTTATTTAAATTTTGGGGATTTGGGGGGGGAATAATTAGGTTTATTTATTTGCTTGTTTGTTTATTAGATGGAGGTGCTGGGGATTGAACCCAGGACTTTGTGCATGTTAAGCATGTGCTCCACCACGGAGCTATACCCTCCCTCCTGGCAGGTAAGCATTTTAAATCCTTTATTGTTTCTTCTGAAATTGTGTTGATGAGAAAGTGTTAATATGTCAGAAAGAGTGTGAGTGTTACATTCTTCTAATACAAGAGACGCCAATGTCCTTATTACTTGGGGGACTTGTCTGAACACTTCTTCCAGGTCCAGGATGGTAACGGGTACCCATCAGAGGAGCAGGAAGCCTGACTCGCCGATGCCTCGGCGAGCACTTGAGGTTTCCCTGCAGAAGACGACAGGAAAAATAAGATCATGTACTTTCTAGAAAGGGCTTCAAAGTCAGCTTTACATAGACTGCCCGAGTGCGCCAAGCGGTTCGTGCTTCTAGGAGGGTCTCATGCAGGGTGACTGGATTTTCCCTCTTTCCCCTTGTCATGCAAACCTGTACGGGCAGCCCCACCACCTCTCTGGGGAGCACCCCTTTTCCACTGCTGGGCCCCTCCTGGAGAGAGCTGAGCTGTGGCCCCCTGTCTACCTGCGCCCCTCAAAATGAGTCTTAGCTTCAGGAGAAGCATCTGCAAAAAGTCCAGTGAGATGTACTCTCATCTTTTTATCGACCAAAGACACAAAAGATATCAAAACAACTCAACAGTGGGTAACATGACTTTTGGCCTTTCCTTAACATGACCTTTCAAAATACTAAGATCAGTAAAGCCACACACTCAAGCACCTTCGGAGAGGACATGGAATCAGCCTCTGAGCTTCAAAGGATGAGCCCAGAAAGAGATCTGTGTATAAACAAAGCCAGTAGATACGGATTAAAATTTCAAAACACGTCAGCATGTCAAAACAGTTTTACAGCATTCCTTCCCTAAGCCACTGCTTAGATCTTTCTGGTCCGCGTTAGTACATAATTAAGGAGTTAAGAGATTAAAATCAAATTTCTTGGCAATTTAACTTACTTCTTATATTCAGCGTGAATGTTTTTGTGAACTGGGCGTCATCATTTTCTGCATGGAATATATATTGTCCTGGCTGGTGTTTATGGTTGCAAAACTTAGATACACTGTATGAGAAAGAATTGAAGACAGACTTAGTCAGGTTCTCTTAGGAGATGCTGAAATGGGTGGTGGTGGACATGGAAGGCGTCTTCTTGGAGACACTCACTCTCTAAAGTTCAATGGACAGGGAGGTGCCTGTGTGCTCCTGCTGCTCAAAGTGTGGTCCACGGATAGGCAGCATCAGACTCCGTATTATCTGGGACCTTGCTAGAAATACAAAATCTCAGGCCCCACCCCAAATCCACTGACTCAGAGTTCGCATTTTAAGATAATCCAAGTGTGATTCATACGCACATTAAAGGTTGAGAAGTTGGGGCTCCTAAGAGAGACAAGGAGGTTCCAGCCTCTACTCTTATATACATCCCAGACTAGTCTAACTCCCCAGAAATATGGAAGACCCTCTGTAGGTGGGGGAACCCGTAACTCCCCAGCTTCCTGAAAGAACAGCTTTCTGACATTGGTCTCCTTACATAGCGATTAACAGTGAAGAGGGCTCAAACCCACTGAGTTTGTACAGAAGTCTTTGGGTGTTCTAAGCAGGCTTTAGTATCTACTTGAAGTGTTCATCCGCCATGCCTACCAGGTATATGGGATTGGGGATTATCCACTGAGCCTACCAGGTACCTGGGATGGTGGATAATACAGGAGGGGTGGGGGACCCAGGAGCTGCTGAACATGCCTTCATGCATTGAAGAAATAGAAAAAAATTCCCTTAGAATAAGAAAATCTAAGGCTTGTTCAGAAGATACTGAATTAGGCCACTTCTATATAGCCTATTTGAAAAGAAAGACAGACAGACAGACAGACAAGACTATGTATGGGCAAGAAATATAAACAGGAGGAACTGTGTAGGATGCAAAAGACCTATAAGGATGGCTCCTGTCCTCAGACACACCATAATCCATGTGGGTGACCAAACCTGCCCACATGGAATAATTAAAGCATTAAACTGAAGGCCCATAGACGATCAAAGAAGGCAGACCAGTGACAGTGAGAAACGTTCAGAGGGCTTCAGAGAAGCAGGAATTAAGTCTTCACAGATGAGTTTGTTTTAATGAGAGCAAAGAAAAGACATCCAAGGAGGAGGCAACAGCATGACTTAAGACATGAGATGGGGGAATTCACGAGGCCACAGGGAGAGCAGCGGGGAGACCTCTTAGCTGAAACAGGGGTGCACATTGCAATATAGCAGAAAAGAGGGTCCAACGGGTCGCATCAGGGACCTTGAAAAACAAGCCTAATTATTTAAACCTGATGGAGAAAGCGGGGAGGAGGTGCTGTGGATCCCTGAGCAGGAGAGGAATGTTACCAACACCACTGCAGTTTAGGGTGACGGCAGCGGGAAAGGTTATGGGAGGGACGTCTGGAGGGAGTTGCAGAAATAACCCAGGAAGTCATTCATCCCTTCGTGAATTCACTCATTCATTCTCTGGTCCAGGGTGGAGGCTATTTGTGGCAGGAATCAAGAATACAACAGTGAGTTAGGAAAAGCAGGTTTCTGTTCTCAGGGAATTGACAGTTTGGGGGTGAAGGCAGACAAGTAACTAGCGGCTCTGGGGTAATGTGGGAAGTCCTGGGAGAGGGGAGGTGAGGGCTCAGAGTTGAGAGTTCAGACAACAAGACAAGAAGAGAGGGGTCTAAGGCAGGGAAAATGGGAAGGGAAAGGTAAGAGCCAAGCCAAGAGGCACCAGGAAACAAGAAGCAGGAGGTGCTGGATCCGACGTGGAAGACGAAGGAGGGGACAGAATCCCAGTCGATCCCTGAGTCAAACCACACACCTCGCAACTGGTAGAGCAGCTTGGGAGCCCAGGTTTATCTGACACCAATGTTCTGCGTCCTTAGCTCCGACTGTGTATAGTGCCGGGAGATTTCATTTCTCTGACCTACCAAGTGACCATTTCACAAGCTTTTTGTTTGCCTTGTTAACCAGAAGACTGAAGAAGTAGAAGGGAATTTCTTATCTTGACCTACTTCTGGACAAGAAGAAAATGGTTGGTGAAGTGGAAGTGACAGAAAGGTTGGCGGAAAGCCAAATGATAACTTTAGGGAGACAGGTAAGTACAGATACATGTGATTTCCAGACTTTACGAAGGCAGTTTAAGTGGACCAAGAAGAGAAAGATGTAAGCTTCTAAAAGGGAAGATGTAACTCTCACTGGACAAGAGCCAAAGACCCTGAAAAGGAAGAGGAGAGGAAGTAAAAAAGAAAAGCGGAGTCAGTGTGGGTGGTCAGGGACCAGGCCAAAAGCACCAAGCAATTTGATTTGAAAAAAAAAAATGGAAAAGAAAGAAATCACCAATACAACTATTGATTCTCATACAGCCCAAGGCAAACTGTTTTGCAAACTTTTCCCCTTCTAAGGTCTTCTGTGCTGTCCATTAGGAGCGTGGCTTGCCGTGGGACAGACAAGGTAGCATCGGAAACAGTCTCACTCTTCCAGGTGGGAAATTGGTCACAGAAATAGCCTGAATGTGAAGCTGAATACCCAGGCGGTTCCAAGCCGCTGGTCGTCCTGTTTGTGACAGTTAACCCCGGCAAGAGCAGCAAGGCCACCGCTGACCCTCCCCTGGAAACTCCGAGGGCACTAACCAGTGAGGGACGGGGAGTTTCACAGCTTCCTCTTTCCCTCGGGTTTTTCTGAAAATGGCCAGTGGGCCCGAGATGGGAGGTCAGGAAACTGGAGTTTACAGTGAAATCTCCTTGGTGACTAAGACTGAGATGTCTTCTCATTACAGCTATGGGAAGGGTTTTCGCCTCTGTTACAAGCAAAATGCAGGTGATTTTTATTTTCCATCTAGTGCCCAGAGGGGAGGAGTGGGGAGGGGCTGGTCTTTCCAATGGGTCAAGGAGACATTTCACTATAAAGGGAAGAATGCTTTTTTCAAAGACCAAAGGATGATCAAAGTCAAACCAGAGAACAGAGGATAATAAAGCACGTATTGGGGAAGCTGACAGCTTCTGAAACTGGGGAGCGAGGAGCTGGCAGGACTGAGTGACTTTACCTGGAACTGGGGGACCCCTGATCAGGAAAGCCTGCCCCTCGGACTGCAGGGGGTGGGTGTCAGGGTGGGAGGTGGGAGGGAGCTGGGGAGCGGGCTACAGAAGTTGAATCCAACCTGCACACAGTTTTGTCCTGAGTTAGGCGAGGGGGTGGGGGGTAGGTGCTGAGGGGTTTATATCACTCTGTGTCATCCTGTGCTCACTTTTATTGTACTTCAGGGGAGCGACAAGCCTGGGGAAGTACAACCATTAAAAACTCAATAGCGAAGCATGGCACCAATCTTAAGGAGGGGTGCACTTTTAAACAATCAAAGAGCATGCCTGTATTTTTGTTTTCTTATATTCTGGGCTTGAGGATCTCACACTTCTGAAATGAGTTGTATCAAGAGGCAGGACCAAAGTGATGGTTAAAAATGCAGGCTTTGTGATGAAAAAGAGCATGAAAACAAATACATGTGTGTATATGATGACTGAAACATTATGCTGCACACCAGAAATGGACACAATATTGCAAACTGACCACATTTCAATAAAAAAAGAATGCAAAAAAACCCCCAATCAATCAAACGAAAAAAAAAAAAAACGCAAGCTTTGAAGCCAACTCTGCCTCTGCCTCCGGATGTGCCCTTGGGCAAGTCATTGAACCTTTCTGTACCTCAGTTTCCTCACCTGTAAAAATGGAAGACAGTAACAGTATCTACTTCACATCGCTAGAGGAGAACTCTGTTTTTATTAAAGCAGTTTTGTATAAAGTGCCTATAACAGTGCCTAGTATGTAGTAAACATGATATATTTGTTAGATTATCATCACTATGAGGCTTATTAAGTCCAGTAATCATTTTGAATAAAAAGACATTTAGAAGCTTTACTCTGGGGTATACAGGAAGTGAGAAAATTACATAGAAATAAAAAGAAAGATGCAAAGAAAAAAAGAATCAAATGCCCACCAACAAGTTAGTTAAAATAAAATTTTCGGAAAAGTGGACTCTCATGTAGCCATTAAAATGAAAATATAAATAAAAATATTAACATAGCAAGAGGTGAAATTTTTAAAGTCCAAAATCAGGTGACAAATGGCCCAATTAATACCACGTTTGTACAAAAACCTATACTTACATGTTTCTATTCTGGTGCTTACATACACAAGGCCTGAAATACAATCCCTACAGATGGAGTTATGGGTGTTATTTCTGGGTTTTTTTAAAAAGATAATTTCAGAAAACAAGAGTGACTGAAAGATGTGGACTTTGCCCCAGCTGATGGGGAAAGTAACTTAGCCTGGTTCCATACTTCATAAAATAGGATTATGAGGATTAAATGAGATAATGCACATAAAGGACTTGCACACTGGCACTGGTAAGGGCTCAGAGAAGTTTCTTTTGGTCTCAGTCAGCAGCTGCACATGACGTGGTTAACACCTTACAGCGGAGGGGCAGGGTTTGGTTGGAGGCTCCTGCTACGTCACTATACCCAAACGTCTCTCCCTCCTTTCTGTATTCACTCATGGCTTATCTTCAGGGAACAACAACAACAACAACAGCAAATCCTCCCAAAGAAACTGAGGTCACTCCTGTAATTACAACCATTGATTGATTCGACAGCTTGCTTTTCTCTGTTTGTCCAGAGAAACCCAGACTTCTCCCACACTGCTGTTACAGTAAGTGCTCAGGTAATGTTTGCTGTGGGCAGAACTTAGACTTCTGGAGCAGGGAAATTAAATAATTCAGGGAAAAGGAAAATGCAGGGATTGAGCACATCTAAGGAGAGTCTCTCAGAAGAAATTACTTAAATAATTATAACATCTTAAGTTATGTGTGTGGTTTTTTTTTTCACCATGAAACAAGGAAAAGCTAAGGCAGCCTTGTTTATAATTAAGTCTACAGAGATAAGAAATGATGCAAGCTAACAGATAAAATATCCTAGGATCTTTTCCCAAGACTATGCTGTCAGGACTACTGGAAAGTTACAATTTCATAAAGTGTAAACACACAAAGGCAAGCCCTAATAAACTTTAGTGTAATATTTGAGGAAGTAAATTGGAGAAACGAAGCTGTGAAGGTGGGGAAGCTGAAAGATTTCTGGCACAAACCCTCTGACCACACCTTTTTCAAGAGTACTGCTATTACACAGACTTTTCAGTTACATATAAAAACTTGTGTTGCTTTGCTTATAAAGTCATCTCTTGCCACATGATTAAAACACTGTACCTCATAGAGAAAATTCAGTTTGACTCAACTGTTGAATCTAGGTGGTGGGTAAAGGATGCTCAATGTACTGTTCTTTGAGTTTGTTAGTAAATTAGAAACTTTTTACAACAAAAAATTGAAAACAACTCAGATTAGAACTTAGTCTGCATCTCTGATCTCAACACAGAGCCTCGTGTGGAGAGCAAAAGACATTTAGAGCACGTGTGTTCAATTTTTTTGTAGTTCATTTTTCTATTCAATATTTTGAGCATCTTTTTCATGAAGAAAGAGGCTCCATCTTGCCTTCACATTGTGAATCAAGCAGCCCATCACACCTAGCGCATCACTATCACCAATTAATATCCTAGCTCTTCAAGAAATTTTTAAATAAAATAAACACTAAGGGTTAGGTGTTGTGGTAAGTGCTGTTTGTGTGGTCCTTGCAGTGCAAAGAGGATGCCACTGACTCATCTTTGGCTCAGGCTATGCACTTTGAGTTCTGTAGAAAGGGTGATGATGAATTCACTCATTTATTAATCAGCCGTTGACTGAACAAGGCATTGTACAAAGACAGAGAAATGACAGCATCTCTTCTAATGCAGGTTATAAACTCACTGGTGGGATTCGACACACAAAGAGGTTAACTCTATGGCCAGGTAATTAGGAATGAGAGGTGCACAACACCATCAAAATCAGGACCTGCTGTGACTTATTCATCGGCTACCTCTACAAGGCAATGACTTCTGTCAGGGGTGCAGATGGGGATCACACAATGAAACCAGATTAACTAGTCCACTAGAATGGCCCAAGACCTGTATATCAGAGACACGGTCCTCTAATCAGTGAGTCTGGAAAATCTTAAGGATTGTGCCAGGTGTCACCAGCACAAGTAGCAATGATCTCCCAGGTGGCCCCTGGCATTTAAATGTGCCTGGATAATTGAGAGGGTGGGGGTACTTTATTCACCCTTGTAGCCCCTTACAGCATCAGGCTCATCAAGAAGATATTAAAGGAGTATTTGTTGAACTAAATTGAATGGATCCTCTGTCTCTTTGAATCAGGTTCAAAAGAGAACCCCATAGTGCTCAGGGCTTCTCTGACATGGGGTCACAGTACAAAGGAGGACGGGGAAAGTGACGGCACTGATATCCTGGACACAGGCAGTCAACTCAACCGGAAAGAGAGGTGCCGACTCCCTGGCCTTCTGCTTTCCAACGTCTGATAATAAGGGCTTATGACAAGGGAGTGACCCCTCCAAGGCAGTGGTTCTCAACCACAGGCATTTTTCCTCACCAGGGGACGTGTGGCAATGTCTGGAGATATTTTTGGTTATCACAACTGGGGATGGTGGTGCTACTGACACCCAGTGGGTGGAGGCCAGGGATGCCGTTAAATTTCCCACCACTTGCAGGAGAGACCTCAGAACCCAGAATTACCCCGCCCAGGATGTCAGTGGTGCTGCTGTTGAGAAACCCCAAGTCAGGGGATTGTGTGTTCATCAGCTCACAGGCCAAAGGCTGCGTTCTTAACTACCTGAGAAACAAATGCTTTGAACATGTCAGGAGGTTTCGGTGAGAGAGGGTAGACGGTTCCATGCAAACCCTGCATTACAACTCTTTTAAAAAATGCAAACAAGGATCAGTTACAAATCACTCCGGGGTATGAAGAACAGCGCGGTAATCGCGAGACAAACACCGCGAAGAATCAGATGGAAAGGGCTGAACTCTTACTCTTCACCTAGACCCGTGCTGTCCAATAGGAATATAACTCAAGCCACATACGTACTTCGAAAGTTTCCAGTTAGCTACATAAAGAGTAAAAAGGAGTAAACCGTATTTAATAGATTTATTTAACTCAATATATCTAAAATCCTACTGTGTTAACATATAATCAAGATAAAAATTATTGAGATATTTTACATGCTTTTTTGCATTCTAAGTTTTCAAAATCTGGTGTGCATTTTATAGTTTACAGCACATCTCCATTTTGACCAGCCACAATTCAAGCTCTCAACAGCCACATGTGGCTGGTAGCTACTGGACCACAGAGCACAGATACAGAACGGTGATTGGGATCCCCAGAGGTTCTCATTAAAAATGTAGAATCTGGGCATTATCCCTCAATTGGGGGTCAGCATGTCTGGAACGGGAGCCAAGAATCCACATTGTTAACATTTACTCAGATGAGTCCTACACAGTTGACTACGGACTGTAAACTGTCACCTGGCTTGGGGGATGACAGGTGCCTCTCAGTCGCTCACAATCTATCTTGAAACCATGTTATATAAGATTAGTTTTAAGAGATAAGAGGTATCTTAGGCATAGAAAACACTAGAAAGAGTTGGTTTTTGTTTTCCAAAGAGAGAATGAAGAATTTCTCCCAGAAAAGAACCCTGAGTGCAGCTGTACAAATCCCCAGGAAAATGAAATTTCCCTTTATCACTTACCATTGGGCTCTTTCTGCGTTTATTTTTTGAAAACTTAAATCAAGACACGTATAGGTAAGGTTTTCCTGTTTTTAAGGGGTTTTACTTCCTCAATTGTCTGCAAACGTGCTGAGGGAGATTCGCTGTACCGAATAGCACATATTGTTAAACAGGAAGTAACTATCTGGTGACTCAGAAAACGCCACCGAACCATCCTCAAACACACAGCTTTTTTCGTTTTTCATGTGGTGGGTGTACACTATCTGAGCTGATTAAAGAACTGTTACCCTCGTATCTGCTGCTTGTCTTCTCACCTTCAGTGTCAACGTAGTAACACGCAAACTTAGAATACCAAACTATCCTCGAAGGTGACCAGAAGGGTTGTGCCAAGAATGATGGGTCCCAGGCTTTGCTGGCTCACCTGTACCCGTCATCGAGGCCACTTTGCTCGCAAGGAAATGATTTTCGAGAGAAGGTCCATGAGCATCTGATTTGTGGGTACGCTTTAAACCTGACAGAAAAGCAAAACTCTTCATACTGGTCAATTTCATAATCTTCATTTGATTTGGAAGCGTTAATAAATCCCTTTTCTGCAGAAAAAAGAAGAGGAATTTATAAATTAGATGATGAGATTCATATGGAAATAGAGTGAGAAGATAAATTTTTATTCATTGGTTTTATGCAAGAAAACTCAGATTTGATGGTCCAACAAGAAACACAGGAGTCTTGTCCCCAGTTATAAGCCTGAACACGTCAGCTCCTGAATCCTCTTAGAATCAGATGTAAATAATTGATTCTCTTTCCAAAGAAACGTATAAATAAAGCTATAGATTTTTCAGACAAGTTCACGGGGTTGAAGGGCTCCCCTAGCCTTGCCAACAGGGATCTAGCAGGGATCCACTGACAAAATCTGGAAGCCCCTGTCCTCAGCCAGAACGGCTCTCTCAGTGACACATCCTACAGATGATAATCTCAGGGCACAAATGAAAAACAGTCTAGCCAGTGATAATCACAAGGTTTCCTTATGGAACACCTCCTTTTCAGTCTGATAAGAGAATCACTTCACATCTTGGCATCTTCATGATGACTGAAGGCTGCCACCTATTCTGACATCGCTTGACCTGGGATTATTGTCAGACCCTACACAGCCCACCCGAATTCCACGCATCTAAGTGCCTGTCCAGTTCAGCCACTGCTCCCTGCCCTCCCCCCGCCCCCCAGTTAGTTCTTAGAACAGGTGTTTACTGAGGGCTGATTTTGTCTGGCTCTCTGCCAGGTCTGGGACTACAAGAAAAGAAGGGATTGTCCCGGTCTTTAGGAAACTTCCAGTCTACTGGAAGGCAAAAATCCATAGAGGGTCACCCTACAACATGGTGAGACAGCGGCATTCAAGTGGGCACGGTTTAACTGGAAAAAGAAGGGAGGGGGCAGCTTATTTTCATCCACATTCAGTTTCTTCCTCACTTTTTGATACTAACATAATGCTGAAAGCAGAACTTGCAGTATGTACCCCACATTGCACTCTAAAACGACTAAAAACATGAGCACAGGTTGTGCGAGCGGCCAGCATTACCTAGGATGGTGACCAAAGCTGATTTACTGGGATGCTCTGAAGAGGAACAAGTGTAATAGCCAGTGTCGTTTCTTCCCACTGATGATACAAAAGCAAACAGAATCCGTATCATAGTTCTGTTTGTGGAATAGGTACTCATCTCAAAGTAGCTGCCCTAGATTTTAATAAAACAGAGTTTGAATTGAATGGTTTCCACCTGGACTCTTGGTTCATCTTTTCTGCATTTTCAGGATGCAAACTGATCATCTCACCTTCTCCAGTGCTTTGTTCTCTAACTCCCAGGTGAGCCCGAATCCGTGGTTTACATGAACTGCTTTGCACCTTATCCACAAGGGTTCCCCTACTTTAAGAAATAATTGTGGTGGTGTGGTCTGAGGAGTTTGGTTTAGATCTAGGAGATGAAAACATCCCGGGTAAGAAAAACGTGATTTTTCCCACATCACAAAATATATCCTGAATATTCCACAGAACAGAGATTGTAAGGTCATCTCAATTTTACGACCCATCTCAAAAGAAAAGAGTCTTTTAGAGATTGGCTTGTCTTTTAGGCGGAGAGCAGGACTTACAGAATCCATAATATTGCCCTGGAAATGGCCTGAAGGAACTATACAACTTCTGAAATTGAACGATGGCCCAAGGACGGACACTTAGTCCTAGATGGTTGCTAAGGAACAGTCACTGAAAACAGAAGGACAGGATATGATGGTCGTACCTATAGTAAAGAGCTTGGTACACTCCCTGCCCAGCTCATTTCTTGCACAGCACCTTATGTCTGTTCCAAATAACTCATGGAGGACGCTCTCCTCCTTTGTAACAACAGCTGAGCTTTCTCCTTTACAGCTGCAATTAAAGAAATAAACGTCAGTTGATTAAACATCTTTTAAAATTACAAACGGAAGCTCAGGAGTAGAACAAAGTTAAAGATTCTAGAGTTTAAGAGCCTGGGGACAAGGGCAAAGACGGCAGCTGGTCGAAATGTTAACCAACCCAAATCTACGGCGCCAGCCCAGAGCTCGTAAGGGAACGGGTCAGTCACTCATCACCTCAACCAATGAGAATAACCCAAGAGGGAATCACATAATAAAAGAGTTTAAAAGGTTTTGTGTTTGGTGACCTCTTTTTTGTTGTTGTTTCAAGACAAAGAATGGAAGAATTGAGAGGAGACTGAAAAAGGGGGCGGGGGGAGAAAGAGAAAATGGAGAAAAGGAAAAACATGATGAGGTTTTAATACTGCTTAACGAGGTGCAGCTCTGAAGCTCTGAAGAGGACAACTGGTGAGAGGGAGAGAGGCCAGAGTCCCCAGAGCTACGAGAAGAGGGGGCGCGGTGTCACTGGAGGGAAGCGGCCACAGCCGGATTTGCGGGACCGCTTCCCCCTCCCGCCTCCCTAACCATCACCTTTCCCAGAGCAGATTCGGCTGTCGGAATCTGCCTGAGGTCACTTTTCTCCTCTTTATCACTTTAGTCAAGTGTCATCTTTTCTTTGTTTATGTATTAATCCTTGAGGGTTTTTTTTTTAATTAGAAGACAACAATAATTGTGAAATTATAGAAATGCAGAAAATGCATTATGGAAATGCAGAAAAACCCAAAGAAAAGAATTTTAAATTGCCCATATTCCTAGCAGCCAGAGATAACAACTGTCAGTATTTAGCGGTGTGTGGCTTTTCAATATTTTTTTCCTATGCACATATTACATATATATCTACATGTAATCACTTTTATTTGCCTTTAAAATTTGGGATACCATTCATATCATTTGGTAACCTGATTTTTTTTTTTACTTTTTCTCATTTTCTTTAGTCCCATTTTTCAATAAAAGTTGTTTAGTTGATTTTAATTAGTTCAAAAGGCATGAACCCTTACTTTGCAAACACCTAGCTATGACATGTGTGAAAAACAAAAGTAAACATTCATATGGTCCTTACTACCTACCAGGCACTGTTCTATGTGCCTCACAAGTATCAATTCATTTCATCATCACAGCAATTTTATTTACTGATTTTTTTTCATAGTGATTTTATAAGGTAAGGACGGCTACCATCCCCAATCTTCTGATGAGGTGAAGAGGGGTTAAGCAACTTGTCCAAGGCCACCCAGGTATAAGCAAAGCAGGGTTCAAACCCAGGCAGATTCTACATCCTTAAACAATCATATTAAACTGCTCTTCCAGAATAAACAGAATAATCACAATCATTTATTCACAGATTTCTTACTTACAGGGAATTATGCACTGAAATCTATACCTCTCTTTTTCTCCAACCAGATACTTAAAGAGCCGACAATCCTGTAACTTAAAAAGTGCTTTTATTTGTGTTGTGTGGTATCCAGGGAGGGTCCTAGAGGTCAGTGACAGGACAGACGAGGAGTCCCGAAAGGCCTCCTCGTGAAAACACCCCACCATCCTCCCCGGGAAGTCCATGCTAACCATTCTGTAAACAGCCAGAGCCTCCTGTTGACATGGTGACAAACTGCACATGCAGACCGATGTCAGCTACATCAGAGAAAGGCCGAGAAAGGAAGGTGTAACAGCAGGTTCCCTGCAGGTGTCATACCTGTCACCCTGGGACTCGCAGAACACCCACTCCACAGTCGGTTCTGGAGTGCCCTCGGAGATGCAGACCAGGGCGTCCTGATTTTCCAGTTTTCGAAAGTAAGGTCTCCTTAATGTGTAAAGCAGTGTATCTAAAACATCATAAACGATTCACATTTTAATATTAAAAAAATTGTCTTAGCAGCTTCCTCAAAACAAAGAACTCTACACTGTTAAGAAAAGTTGATATTTTATACCATAGTAGTGTCTTCTGCTTCACTCCAAATATGCATAATAGTATAGCGCCTCTTCGCCAGTGTTTAAATTCAACTCTGGCTGAAATGCCAACTTCAGCATTTATTCTCTTAGCTAATTTCTTTGTGTATTTTATAATTCAAAGACAACAAGTTAAGTGGAGCGAAGCCGTGTAAAAATACAAGTATTGGTACGCAGAGGAAAGAGAAAACTAGAAACAACACAGTTTAAAACACACCCTTATTTAGTGTGAGACCCAACTTTCCTCCTATAATTTTATCTAGAACTAAGCAGAAATACAACCATTTAGAAATGCAGAAACACAGTAGGATGGAGTTGGAACTGGAAAAGAAATGAGAGGTTTAGTTTGGCCTCCCATTCACGGTGGACCATCACACCTCTCCCCTCCCCGACCTCCCCACCTTGCACTCCCCACCCTGTGTAACGTGTAAACTCTCTCCTTCTGCCCCAACCCCTCAGGGACAGGAGATCACTACCTCTCAGAGTAGATCCTTCCATTTTTCAGCAAACTTTTTTTTAAAGAAAGTTTCCCTATGCTAAATGTCAGTCTTCCTTCTTAATATAGTTTTAAAATAGTATATAGTACGTTTATATATATATATATATATATATATACACACACACACACATACATATGTATATATATATATACACAAAATAATACATGAAGGTTAATTTTGAAGCAGGATAATAAAAACGAATACCAGACTGATGGTCAATGTAATAACCAGAAGAATAATAAATGCCCTTGTATCTACTTCAGTGCTTCTCCCCATCTCTTGACCCTGGGTACGCATTAACCTGAATTTGTTTATCATTCTCACCCGTTAAAAAAAATGTTTTCACCACATGGCTGTGTGGCCTTAAACAACATATTGGTTTGTTTTGTGTGTTTTTGAGGTTCAACACGGGGCATGACTCAATATGCAGTCTTCTACAACTTCAGTTTTTCATCCAACTTTATGTTTTTAAGATTCACCCATGGTTTTGCACATGGCTATGCTTAATTCATTTTGTTACCACCACGTGGGATTCCATTGGTGAACAGATCACAGTTCATGATTCCATTTTCTTGCCGAGGACATTTGTGTTGTTTCCAGGGCTTTGTATCCCCACAATGGTGCTATGAACACTGCACACTTCTGCCAAGTGTGTAAGTTTCTGTAACAATACACCTGGGGGTGGAGGTGCTTCATATGGTATGAGAACTTCAGCTTTACACATAGTGACAATTTGTCTTCAACAATCTGGTGGGTCTAAAATGATACCTGATTGTGGCCTTAATTTGCATTTCTCAGTGATTTAATATGATTTAACTTAATATGCTGATTGACAATCGTGAAATGCCTGCTCATGTCTTTTGTTCACTTTTCTACAGTTTTTTTCTTATTGATTTATATAAGTTCTTTACCTATTACAACTCTTCTTCCTTTGTTGATTACGTGATTGCAAACATCTTTTCCCATTTTGTGGTGGTTTATACTTTCTCTCCCTGTAATTTCTGACCATTGGTCCCAATTCTTCCCTCTAGTGCAAAATTTTTTAAGTGTAGCTTTGCTTCCACATGAAAATCTTTCAAATATTTAAAATCAAATAGGCCAAGGGAGACCATTACCATCGAAGGTGTTTTAAGCAGTTAGCCCAGGTCTCCTGACTCATGCCTGGAGAAATTCCCCTGCATTCCCTGAAATCAACCTTCTCTCCTCAAAACAGTCCCTTCTCTCTGCTAAACATTCTTAATTCCCTCAGCAGCTCCTAATATAAAGAATCACAAGTTCTTCACTCTCCTGGTTGCTCTGTTTTGTCAATATTCACCTGAAAAAAAAATGTAGAACTGAAAATAATAATTTTCCATTAATTTCCTTAACCCAGACATTACATTTTCATGAATGCTGCCAAAGTTCAGATCTCCTTTTTTTAGGAATCATGCCAAACTGCTGGTTAACACTGAACGTGTGGTTCACTAAAGACTTCCCTCTTTTTCAAGTTGACTGTCGCCACGTCTCCCCCACCTGATGTTTTTGAACCCCACCACCCAGCAGTGTGTTAAAAATAGTCACAATTTAATTGAATGATCGTTGTGATATTTGTACTTTGTAAATCTTAAGTAAAAAGAAGTCACCCTAAAGATAATAAAGACAACAGATGCCCATTTACTCTACACAAACTCAAATATAAACACTTTGCAAAAAAAAAAAAAAAAAAGGAGAGAGAGAGAAAGAGAGCAACAATCTCATTCTCTTTCCATGTGAGGACTTACTGTCCCACAGAAGGGAGTCGGGGACTGGGGAGGGGACCGGGAATAAGATCAAAATCGAAGAGAAACGAAGGCGGCCCTCTTGACTTTTGACCTTGTAGGACCCTGGTCTTACAAATATTGGAGTAATCGTAGGAC
The DNA here is from genome assembly GCF_048773025.1 of Camelus bactrianus. Classification (NCBI taxonomy): domain Eukaryota; kingdom Metazoa; phylum Chordata; class Mammalia; order Artiodactyla; family Camelidae; genus Camelus; species Camelus bactrianus. The sequence goes on from NC_133552.1 coordinate 4,527,841, forward strand.
TTTTCAAGACAAATTTTGACCAATTTTGACTTGGCCTGAGTTTTGCCTTACAGGCTGACTTTGGAACCTAACGCACTACCCCGTCCCCCCTCCGCCCCCCGCCCCATCAGATGACACTCCTGGGAGTCTAAGTGACCAGGAGTCCTCTGCTGATAGCAGCCCTGACCTCAAGACCCAGCGCAGTGATGCCAGGTGCAGACCTGGCTACGCTCGGCCTCTGGCTGTGACCCCACTTCCACCCCTCTCCGTTTATCTCCGCGCGTCCGTTTATCTGCGATGCTGCGCGCAGAACACCCTCCGCAAACGGGAGCCGTGCTGACCCCGAGCCCGGGCCCTCTGCGGGCTGCACCGACCCGCCGCTGTCACTTCGAGGCGCTGACAAGGAAGGGAGTGGGCCTGGCAGGTCGTGCCAAGGTGTAGCCGGCGGGCTTGATTTAAAATGGCATAAACCCAGAGTTTCCGGGGCCCTGCCCTGGCCCCCGCCAGCACTGGGGCCTATTTGAATGCCCCCACCTCCAGTCCTCATTTGACCCTGAGATAAAGCAATCAGCGGGCTTGGGATCGAGTCCGGGCAGCCACTGGGCCTGCGCGTAACTGGGCGGAAACCAGCAGAAGCCAGGAGACGGGCAGGCGGGGGTCCCGCCACCTGCACCACGGCCTGCCTGGGTGAGAATGTCTGCATTGCTCCTGACGCTCTGCGCAGCGATCTGGCATTTATATGAACACATCAGGGACACGTAGTTATTCAAATTTGATTTTTAATTTGCAAAAATTAAATAAAACGAAAATTTGGTCCCCAGACACACTGGCCACATTTCAAGTTTTCAAAGGCCACACGTGGCCAGCGGCTGCCAAGCAGGCACGTTCTCACCCTCAGAGGCCTCTGTTGGATGGTGCTAAGATCTTGCTATCCTGGGAGGTGTTTATTTTCACCCCCGTTTTACAGATTGGAAAATTGAGGCTCAGAAAGAATTACGGGATGTGCCAAACAAAGGTGGTCCTGTCAGATCCAGAATAAGAACTCAGGTCTTATTCTGACACCAAGGTCAAAATGTTTTCCATTTCTTGCCTGTCATCATCCATCTGTCACTGAAAAAGGTGGGGAGCCCGAAAATAGAGGACACCCCAGATTCTTAGAAGCGCTCACTCTGACATCCATGGGGCACATCAGAGTCTCAGCAGGCGTGGGGGTGGTTGACGTGACTTCAGTTAATTCAACTACACATGGAGGAAAACCTGGCTTATGTGTCTGCAGCAACTGGGGAAAGCTTTGGGCCTGGAATATTGAGAATACCTGGAAGCAAAAGGCACTTACTTCTTATACTCACTGTAAACAATACTGTGTAATTGGTAGCTTCAGCCTGAATAAAAAGTAGGTATTCTCCAGCTTGGTTTTCTGTCATTTTCAAAATGACCATGGAAACAACTCCTCTGAAACACAAGAAAGAGAACTGGTTACTTTGGAAAATTTTGCGTGAAACGAAAACTATCCAATTTCACCCTGAGTCAGAAGGCGGCTGGGTGTCTCTGCTGGTCCATCTCTGACTGTGGTGGCGGGAGGGAGCTCCTGTCTTGTGCTCAGCATGCAGCCTGGGCCTTGTCAGTTGGACCTTGACCTTTAACCAGTTCTCTCTGGGGAGTGAGCGCCATCACCTCCTGCTGCCTGAGCCCCCTGATGGAAAAACTCCCACAAAAAATCCACAGGTGGTTGGGTCGCCCTCATCGGCAGCAGTGGACCACTTGCTTCCACAACCAAGCTCTCTCCACAGCCGTGTTTCCCCAGCCACCTGGTCCCCACCCTTGGTTCCCCATTTGCAGAACCAGATTCTGGTACAAGCAAGATACATTGAGATAAAGAACAGCTCGTTTTGTGCCTCTCTCTCTCTCTCTAGAGGAAAGAATTCAAGCAAAATCTGACACAATACATCTTCCTATCAGGTAATCACACTGACATATCACATAGATCCAAAGAGAGCTGCATACTCAATGTGAGTATTTCTAACTTTTCAGATACTTGCTAAGGATAAATTTGGCTGGAAGCATTCTCTTCAAAGAAACAACACTGGTGTATGTTTGGTGATATCTATTCTCGTTAAAGCTTAAATTCTATCTAGCAGTCTGTTGAATTTAAATGGACACTTTCTGACCTTTAGATGTTACTGCTCAAGGTGTGGCATCTGCTGGGAATGGACAGAAATGCAGAATCTCAGGTCCTACCCACATCTACTGAATCAGAATCTGCAGTTCAACAAGATCCCCAGCCAATCCAAGTGCACACAGTATTGGAGCAGCCCTGCTCTAGAACTCCAAGCAGCATGGTTCCAGAGCACTGTGCCTGCATTCACATAGGCAGTAAACTAGTAAGAAATACTAGTAAGAAATACAAAGTACCTGCTTATGCAGGTATTTTGGTGATATGCTTTCTCCCTGTGAACACTTCACTTTCACAGGGCCACTGGTGAGCTCCTGGGCATCAAAACTTAGTGTGCAATCTTTCTGGCTATGAGTCTGAGTCTGGATTTAATTTCTATAACTCTTAAGTGTGGAAAAGTTGTTAAAAATATTTTGATACTAAGTTAACTAATCTACATAAGACCTCTGACTTTGGCTGTCTGTCCTAGAACCAAAAAAGGCAAACTCTCAGCAGAGTAAAAAGAACCCTACTTTTTTTACTTTACTTTTTGTTCTCAATCCAACAAGAACTATTGTGGCATCAAGTTTTAATAAGATTACCAGAACATTTCTTTAAGCCAAAATGCTTAACAGGAGAGTGTTTTGGTTTAACCCCAAGAAAAAAGTAACCAAAAAACAGAAGTGAGTAGTATGCTCTCAAAAGAGGAAAGGAAAATGAATGTGCTCCAAGATTTAGAACCAAACTTCAGAATTGTAGCTGCTCCTGTCCTGAAAATTACATAAAAGTTGGTTTGACCTTAAAGAAACAAATGCAAATACTTGGTACAAGTCAGTCACAGAGATGGACCCCTCAGTCAAGTGGCCTGGAACCCCCTTTAGGCCCCTGGGGGCCACTGCCTGCATTGTTCTAGAGATAGTGCCTCTTCTACAGCTTTGGGGCACCAGAAGACCCCCAAAAATTAGAAAACAAAGGCCCTTAGAATCATTAAGTGGGCATTTAAATGGCAGGTGCCCCTTGCTCCCTGCCCTACCTGGTCTCGTGAGAGGACAGGGACAGCAGGGGGCAGTGGTCAGCACAGGGTTAGATACAGGCTTGGATGTCAACCTATAAACCTTGGCTCAGACATCTTTCTGGCTCATGAGACCAATGTTCTACACACACAGATTAACTTCATACTAAAATGTCTCACGGATATCACACGTCCTTGCGATTTCTGCTCATCATACTGGGGAACAAAATAGGTAAAGACAAATGTTCTTCTCCAAGCATCACCCAGCATGAAGCGTCTTACTGCTTCAACTGGTAAGCTCCTTGCTACTGCAACTAAAATGGAATGAAAACTTTCTAACTTTTTATCTAAGACAAAATCCAATTAGAAAACAATCCATCTTTGGGATTTGCATATACTAACTACTACATATAAAACAGATGAACAGGCAGATCCTCCTGCACAGCACAGGGAACTATATTCAGTATCTTATATTAACCTATATTAAAAAAGAATATGACAAAGAATATATAAAAATGTATAACTGCACACCAGAAATTAACACATTGTAAATTCACTATGATTAAATTTAAAAAAAGAAAACAAGCCATCTTTAAAATTCCAAATATTCTTTTCACTATTTTACATTTTGCCAGCTTTCACTGATTTCTCAGGCCCTAAATATATCTATATATCATTTTTTAAATTAATAGACTATTTTCTAGAGCAATTTTAGTTTATAGAAAAATCAGGAAGCTCAGAGAGATCCCACATACACCCTCCCCTTCCTTCTCTCCCACCCACGCTCACCGAGTTCTCTTATTAACATCTTGCAAAGGTGTGGTGTGTTTATTACAACTGATGAACCAATACTGATATCAACTAAAGTCCACAGTTGACATTAGGGTTCCCTTTCTGTGTTGTACATCTTACAGGTTTTTAACCACTATAAAATGTCACATATTCATGCTCTAAGTATATTTTTGGTTCATTATTTCACTGCAGATAAGAGTTACAAGGGACATGTACAGAAATTTGAAAATAAACTCTAAATGAAACAAGAAAGCACTTGTATAGCAATAAAGTATCTTTCCCCAAATCCTCATGGTTGCACATCCCCGCCTCTCACCTGTTTTGTAAATCGAAGTGTGGCTGGCAGTTGAGGGTCTGGGTCTGTTTAAAGACCCAGAGACAGGAAATGTTCCCTGGGGTGGTGACGAGCACTCGCAGTGTGATGGACACAGACATGTCCACCTCCACGGTGGCTGCTTCGTAGACTGCCCCTGCGCTCTCGGGCCTTAAGGCACACTCCAGGTCTTCTGGGGATTCTGACGCCTGTGTCATAGATGAAGCAATGTGAATTTACTGCCAATGCATGGCTTTTTTGCAGGGGGTGGTTATTAGGTTGCTTTTTTTTAACGGAGGTGCCGGGGATTGAACCCAGGACCTTGTGCATGCTAGGCATGAGCTCTACCATTGTGAAAACAATAAAATCCTCTCATTTTGGTTCCAGGATATTCTGTAATACAGCCAAGGATGGAGTTGCTTCTACAAAAGAGTGCTTCGTTCTTCAAAACACACCTGAACTATAGGATTTTTAGAAAGATGTCTCATCTGAGAACTGTAAATGGTAGAAGAAATCAAAGCCATTTTTTTTTTAAAAGCCATCGACACCCTAACAAGCCACTTCACACCAAAGTGGAAAAACATCCATAAGGAGCGGCTTCCATATCAGGAAGGTGGAAGCTCGGCTCTGCCACAGTGAGGGTTTGCATGGCTGTCTGATGTTGTTTAAGAATTACCAGGTCTTAACACAGTCCTGAGTGCTGCATATCAATTTATGTTACATGAAAAAAAAAATGCAGGGCTTAACACTAGAAACCATGACCCTTCAAAGTTACGTTTTTAAGATGATATTTTATAAGAAAACACTTAAATATGTGCAGCTATTTTCTCACATTGAAAAGACACTAAAGGTTTAAAAAAATCATAGCAAATGATGTTAAAAAACTTCTGTCCATACTGAAATATTGTATATGCAAAAAGCCTTAATTATTAATAACCCAATGTTTTACAACACCAATATCTGTTAAAAAAGATTAAAACTAACCATGCTTCTGACATAAAAAAAATCATGTATTAATGATGAATAAATCAGGAGTTTTATATTCATGTAGAATGCTGTTATTGAAACTTATTTCACGCTGTTTAAAATTTGAGAATATTTTTAATACCTCTGATTCTGGGGGGGAAGTGGGAGCCCAGGGCATCACGTTACGCGTCTATGTATTACACTCACATAAAACAAAACAGAGTGACTGTATATTTGTGTGAATCCTTAACTGGATAATGTGCATGGAATTGCCTACTTTATGTTCACTTTTTGTTGTATAGAGACTTCACGTATTTTCAGTTATCTATCATTTAGGCTTCCTTCATTGGAGTAAATATCTAGGCTCCATTAGATGAATACCATGAAGGAGAAGAGTAATGAAAAAACAAGGCTGGAACTTGAAGGAGCTGGGGCAAGATTACAGTGTGCAGTTTGCATGTCAGTTTTAAGCAGAGAGGAGTCCAAGCCAGGCTGCACAGGATGTAGCTGTGCTTCAGGAAGAACAGCCTGGCAGCCCAACCTGAGCCGAACTGTAGAAGGAAGAAGTCACTTACGATATTATTGTGACCGGGAGGGAGTTAATGAGGGCTTGGATTAGGGAAGTGGCAGCGAGACTGGAGCACATGAGGTGATTATATGAGGACTAGTCAAGAAAGAAAATTGATAAGACTTGGTAACTGACCGAACGTGAAGGCAGGGAGAGGAAGCAGCCCACGACGGCACTGAGCTGTCAAGCCTAGGAACTGGACAGGGCCACGAACAGAAATCAATAAAAACGAGAATAGCAGCAAGTTTGGGGAAATAGAAATAAAAATCATAGAGGTGGATTTTAATGAACAAATGGGAAATCTATTTATCTATATCCAGGAGGCAGTTGGAAATAAGGGATTTAGATTTGAGTGAGAAGCCTGGCTTCTTTTGAAGGAGAAAGGGAAATTCTTGTTTCTTATTCATTCTGACCGTCAGTGCGCTTCCTGAATCCAAACCCAAAATGAACCTGACTCTTGATGGAATAAAGTGCCAGGAATGAGCATAGATCCTCATCTGCACCAGATATGAGTGCATCGTATACTTAAATACCAAACAGAAAGGCCCATAAGCCATGGCAGGTCTCAATAGCTTACAAAGTATGGTCTCTAGAGAAAATAGCTAAAGTTGTAATTTTAATATTACTTTACCATGGGATTCGATGTCGATGTCCCCACTGATGAATCATTGTTCCTATGGTTGATTAAAAAGCATTTGATCACAGGCAGCTCTTGATTTGTAATAGTCTTGAATGTCATTGCTGAAAAAACAACTGTAAAGCAAAGTAAAGACAATGCTGTTGATAACGCGCACACCCTAAAAAGACATAAGCATTCATCTTACAACAAAATGAAATGTAACCAAGGAAAAGTGGCCAACAGGAAAGTATGTAGGGACTATAATTTCATAGAAGGCAAAGTCTTACTATAAATCAGGAGCAGAGGTACTCAGAGCAGTGTTGTCCAAGGGAACGTTCTGCAGTGATGGAAACTTTCCTAATCTGTGCTGTCCAATATGGTAGTCACTAGCTGCACGCAGCTATTAGGCATTTGAAATGAGGCCAGCGCAACTGGGGAACTGATTATTTGTATAAAAGCCATTTTTTCTTCTTTATGGTTCTCCAGTGCATACAAAAGTTATGTTTACACTATATTGTAGTCTCAGTGTGCAACGGCATTATATCTAAGAAAACTGTATGTACCTTAATTAAAAAATACATTCTTGCTAAAAACTGCTAACCGTCACCAGCCTTCAGTGAATTGTAGTAGTAACACCAAAGATCTCTGATTGCAGATCACCATAACAAATACAATAGTAATAAAAAAAGTTTGAAGTATTGTGAGAATTGCCAAAACGTGGCACAAAGACACGAAGGGAGCAAATGGTGTTGGAAAAATTGCGCTCCTAGACTGGCTCGAGGCAGGGTTGTCACAGCCCTTCAATTTATAAAAAATGCAGTATCTGTGAAGTACAGCATAGCAAAAGGCAGTAAAACAAGGTACGCCTATATCAGTAGCGCATTCCTTTAAATTGCTGAGTGGTAATCTATTGCACGGATACAACGCAGTGTTTAAATTCATCCCCCTGTTGGTAGACTTTGGACTGTTTCTACTTTGGTGAGCTTACAAACAGAGCTGCTATGAACATTTGTATAAAAGTCACGGTATGGACATACGCTTTCATTTTTCTTGAGTAAATACCAAGGACTAGAATACCTCGGTCATGTGGGAGGTGTCTGTGTAACTTTTTCAGAAAGTGTGAACTGTTCGCCAAAGAGGTTGCATCACTTAGTATTCCTGTTGGCAGTGTATGTGGCAATTCCAGTCTGCCACGTCCTCACCAACGCTCGGTATGATGAAAATATTTAATTTTAGCCATTCTTATAGATGTAGTATATCTCACTGTGGTTTTAACTTGCATTTTCCTAATGATTTGGAACATCCTTTCAGGTGCTTATATGACATCTTACATATTCTTTAGTAGTGTGTCTGTTCACATCTTTTGCCCAAATCAAGTCTTTTACAATTGGGGTATTTTATTGAGTTTTGAGAGTTTTTACCCTTCAGTTTTATTGAGATATTGTTGACATATAACATTGTATTCGTTTCAGGTGTACAACAGAATGAGTAGACATATATATATATATATATATATATAGTGATAACGATTACCACAAAAGTTTCGTTAACATCTATCAACTCACTGAGTTACAACATTTATTTCTTGTGATGAGAACTTTTAAGATCTACTCTCTTAGCAACTTTCAAATATATAAAAGACTACAGGTACCTCCCACTTTCCGAAAGTTCGCTTTGCACCACTTCCCTTTTATAAAAGACCTACGTTAGTACCTGTTTTCACTAACTGAAAGAAATCTGAAGAGGATTTTTGCTTTTACGAAAAAAGGTGAAAAGCAAAAACAGCATTCAGAGTATGTTTTGTGGCGAACTCTTACAGAGGCAGCTTGAACCCCAAGCAAGGAGAGGGGCCCTGACAAGCTCTTACCCTGGAAACTATACTCAGCATCTTGGCATCAAGCTGCCAGAGCTTTGAACTGTGTCTATGAGCATCTGTACGTTATCTGTTTATTCTGTGTATCTGTCATCAAGATGTGTCCTAAGGTAATAGCTTCTTCACTTTACATCATTTCAGCTTACAGAGATTCCACAGGAATGCTCTACTTTGAGGTAGTGGGGAAATCTGTATTGGTAACTATAGTCACCATCTTGTACATTATATCCCCAGAACTTATTTATGTTAGAGCAGGAAGTTTGTACCTTTTGACCACCTTCACATATATCTCCCACCTCCTAACCCCACCTCTGGCAGACACCAATCTGTTCTCTGTTTCTATGAGGTTTTCTTTTTAGATTCTACGTATAAGTGAGATTAGATTATACAGAATTTTCCTGACTTACGTCATGTAGCATAACGCCCTCAAAGTGTATCTATGTTGTCACAAGTGGCAGGATTTATTTCTTTTTTATGGTTAAATAATACTCCATTGTATATATCCTGTTGACCCTTGAACAACACGGGTCTGAACTGCACAGGTCCACTTATACATGGATTTTGTTCAATAGATATATTAGGCAATTTTTTGGAGATTTATGACTATTTGAAAAAACCCACAGAGGAACTATATAGCCTAGAAATATCTAAGAAATTAAGAAAAAGTAAAGTGTGCATGAACACATAAAATATATGTAGATACTAGTCTATTTTATCACTTACTACCATAAAATAAACATAAATCTATTATGAAAAGTTGAAACTTATCAAAACTTAGGCACATGAACACTTACATACTGAATGTGGCACCATGTGCAGTTGGGAGAAATGTAAACAGATGTAAAGATGAGATGCTAAATCACAGCTGCATAAAATTGACTGTCATACACACTGTCATACTGTAGTAATTTCATAACCACCTCCTGCTGCTATTGTGATGAGCTCAAGTACTGCCAGTACCTGCTTAAAACACCATGTGATGCTCATGATCTCCAGTGAGCAGTTCCTCTCTCTGGTAAATTGCACATCACGGTAAAAAGTGGTCTCTTTAGGTTCTTGCGTATTTTTCATTGTTTAGTCCATTGCCATAAACCTTGAATCACACCATGGGACCCATACAAAGTTTCACTAGTGATGCTGGAAGTGTTCCCAAGAAGCAGAGACAAGTCATGATATTACAGGAAAAAGTTGAATTGCTTGCTCTGTTCCACAGATGGAGGTCTGCAGTGGTCGTCTACCATTTCAAGACAAATAAGTTCACCTTAAGGACCATTGTAAAAAAAAAAAAAGAAAGAAAGAAAAGAAAAGGAAATTTGTGAAGCAGTTGCTGCAACTACACCAGCAGATGTGAAAATATTGCACTTTTTGCAAAGTAACTTTTTAGCTCATATTGAAAATGCAGGATGTGGGTGCAGGATTGGTATAAGAAAGGCATACCTGTGGATTCCAATATGATTAGAGAAAAACAAAGACATGATATGACAACTTAAAGCCAAAGGAAGGTGAAGTTGGAGAATTTAATGCCAGCAAAGGAAGGTTTGATAATTTTAGAAGGAAGTTTGGCTTTAAAAAATGTCAAGATAACAGGAGAAGCAGCTTCTGCTGAACCAGAGGCAGCAGTCAGGTCCCAGATGCCATTAAGAAAATCATCGAGGAGAAAGGAGATACATCTGTCTAAACAGACTTTTAATGCAGATGAAAGCACTCTATTTTGGAAAAAAACGCCACAAAGGACATTTATTAGTAAGGAACAGAAAGAGCACCGAGATTTAAGGCAGGAAGGGGTAGGCTGATTCTACTGCTTTGTGCAAATGCAGCTGGGTTTGAAACGGAGCGGGAACCTGGGGGGCTCTCCTGGCTACAAAAGTCTTTCCACGTCCCCCGTTTCTAGTTTGTAGGAAAAAGGCTTCAGCCTCCTAGACCTTCCCTGAGTTCCAAAGGGCAGATTCAAACAGTTACTAGTTAGGAAAGGGAGGGAATGCAGAAACAAAGGAAAACAGTCAAGAAACAATAGTGAAGCAATAAAGCAGAGTCGTGGTTCCTCCCCGGTGGACAGACATAACAATCTGATACTTCCATTGAGTTCTTTTACAGGAACCAAGGCCCCCACCCAGGGGAGGATGGTAACTTCAGGCTGAGCACAGGAATCCTGGAGCGCCTCTCTGTTATCTCACCACCAACCAACCAGAAGAAAGTCACACCTGCTGCTGCCCTCACACCCAATTTTGCCTTTAAAATCTCTCCTCTGAAAACCGTCAAGGAGTCCGTGTCTTTTGAGCACAAGCTGCCCGTTCTTGCATGGCCCTTTCCATAAATCTTTCTCTGCTCCAAACTTTGATGTTGTCGTTTGGTTAGCCTCACTGTACATCAGGCACATGAACTTGGGTTCAGCAACGGGTTTATGATCAGGGCTACTCGTATCTACAAAGCTGATAACAAGCCCTGAAGGGAAAGGTACACACCAACTGCCTGTCTTTTGGTTGCACAACAAGAAGGCCTGGACAACGAGTATGCTTTTTCTGAACTAGTTTCATTGATGCTTTGTCCCCGAAGTCAGAAAGCACCTTGCTGGTAAGGGACTGCCTTTTAAAGTTCTTTTGATGTTGGACCAGAGCCCCATGAGTTTAACGCACAAGGGCATCGAAGTGTTCTACTTGCCCCCAAACACAACATCTCTAACTCAGCCTCTAGATTGGGGGGTTCACAAGGACCTTTAAGGCTCATTATACACAGTACACTACAGAAAGGACTGTCAGTGCTGTGGAGGAGAATCCGATTGATCATGAAGGTCTGAAAGGCTCACACCACGGAAGATGCCGTTGCTGTTATACAAAAAGCTGTGAAAGCCACCAAGCCCCAAACAGTACATTCCTGCTGGAGAAAACAGTCTAGATGGGGTGTGCCTGACTTCACAGGATTCACAACAGAGCCAATCAAGAAATCATGAAAGAGATGTGGACCTGGCAAAAGATGTGGGAGGTGAAGGGTTCAAGACACGGATCTTGGAGAAACTCAAGAGCTGACAGGCATCACATCAGAGGAATTAACGAAGACAGTTTGATGGAGATGAACACTTCTCACCAGTGCCAGATGACGAGGAAGAAGACGACGTAGAAGCAGGAGTGCCAGAAAACAGACTGACATCAGACAATCTGGCAGAAGGGTTCTGACTACTCAAGGCTGCTGTTGACTTCTTAATTTATGACAGGGACCCTTCTATGATACAAGGGCCGAAACTAAAGCAGATGGTGGGGAAAGGAGTGGTACCATATAGAAACATTTTTAGAGAAATTAAAAGGCAAAAAGGTCGGACAGAAATTATGATGTATTTCCATAAAATTACACTTAGTGTGACTGCCTCCCCCACCCTGTCCTCCATCTCTCTCCTCTGCTGCCCCTGAGACAACAGGACCAACCCCTCCCCTTCTCTCTCCTCCTCAGCATCCTCAACGTGAAGACGATGAGGATGGAAATCTTTATGAAGATCCACTTCCACTTAATAAATAGTAAATCATCACCATGTCTTACAGTTAATAAACTTGTCTGGTGTGTGTGTGTGCACATCTTGGTGGGACTATCTAATAAATGGGAAGCAAGAACTGTATGAGATGTTTTTTGGGTCATTATCATCATCACCTACATATTCATCAAGTAGAACATTGTATGCAAGACTCGTATTTATATAGATAGCCTATCCTTACGTAGGCATAAGGTGAGTGATGTTTAATATAAAATTAATAAGGTTTTAGTGTTCTTACTGGTTTATAACTTTGCTTTCAAAGAATTACATTACCGTACAATATGACTCTCTCTCTCTCTCATACTTGGAGTAATTGCATTATCAGTCTGTCACCACAGGTGAGAGGTTTTGTAAAAAATATAATGAACTTTCCACTACTGTTTTATGAATATGACTGTAACATTGTATGTCATAAAAATTATAACAATTCATTCATTCATGTATAGGCTAGGCTACCGTGAAGAGCAATCATATCACTTACACTAGGCCACTGTAAAGCTGCTTCTTCATTATCAAGGCAAGAATCATTACACCTGTAAATAAATATGAATTTCCTTTTCACATTACCTTTTCACTTTTGAAGCCTAGTGTTAGTAACACATATAACATCTACCCTGTTTTGTACCATGTAAGATAATATTGATGTAGATACTGACAGATAATTCGTTCTGCAAACACGATGGAAACTCACAGTATTGATAAATACAGGACAGTACTGCAAATGTATTTTCTTTTACTTATGATTTTCTTAATAGCATTTTCTTTTCTCTAAGCTTATTTTATTGTAAGAATACAGCATGTATATAGATAACATACAAAATAATTATTAATGAGCTCTTTATGTTATCAGTAAGGCTTCTGGTTAGCAGTAGGCTATTATTAGTTAAGTTATGGGGGTGTCAAAAGTTATACTAAGATTTACAACTGCACAGGGAGTCGGTACCCCTAACCTCTCCGTTGTTCAAGGGTCAACTGCATGCTGCATTTTCTTTATTCACTCATCCATCAAAGGGCGCTTAAGTTGTCTACATGTCTTGGTTACCATAAACAATGCTGCAATGAATATGGGACTGCAGATATCTCTTTGAGATAGTGATTTTGTTTCCTTCAGATATACACCCAGAAGTAGAATTCCTGGGTTATATGGTAGTCCTATTTTTAATTTTTTGAGGAACCTCTATATGGATCTCCATAGTTACTGCACTAATTTACATTCCCTCCAACAGTGCATAAGGGTTCCCCTTTGTCCACATCCTCACCAACACTTGTTATGTTTTGCCTTTTAATGACAATCATTCTAACAGATATGACTAATGTCTCATGGTTTCGGTTTGCATTTCCACTGATGAGTAGTGATGTTGTGCACCTTTTCATTGACCTGTTGGCCACTTGAAGGTCTTCTTTACAAAAATGTCTATTCACTTCCTCTGCACATTTTAAACCAGATTGTTTGGGTGTATTTTTTTTTCCTATTGAGTTGTAAGAGTTCTTTATATTTTTTGGACACATGATTTGGGACTATTTCTTCCCATTTCGTAGGTTACCTTTTCATTTTGTTGATGGTTTCCTTGACTATGCGAAAGCTTTCTAGTTTGATGTGGTCCCTGTTAACTAATTTTTGCTCTTGTTGCCTTTGCTTTTGGTGTCAAATACAAAAAATAATTGCTAAGATAAATGTCAGAGAGTTTATCTCCTATGTTTTTTTCTAGGAGTTTAATGGTTTCAGGTCTTATGTTCAAGTCTTTAATCCATTTTGAATTGATTTTTGTGGATGGTAAAAGATATGGGTCTACTCTCATTATGTTGGGTGTTGCCATCCAGTTTTCCCAATACCATTTACTGAAGAGATTATATTTTCCCCATTGTATATACTTGGCTCCTTTGTCACAAATTAATTAACCATATGTGCATGGATTTATTTCTGGGCTCTCTACTTTGTTCCATTGATCTATGTGTCTGTTTTTTATGCCAATACCATACTGTTTTGATCACTGTATCTGTAATAGTGTTTGAAATCAGGAAGTGTGATGTCTCCCACTTTGTTCTTCTTTCTCAAGATTGTTTTGGCTCTTTAGGGTATTTTATGTTCCATACACATTTTAGAATTTTTTTCTATCTCTGTGAAAAATGCCATTTGAATTTTGATTGAGATTGTACTGAATCTATATATTGCTTTAAATAATATGGACATTTTAACTATATTAATTCTTCCAATCCACAAGAACATAAATTCTTTCCAGGAATTTGTGAGTTAGTCATTTTCTTCCATCAATATCTTGTACTTTTCACTGTACAGATTTTTCTCCTCCTTGGTTATATTTATTCCTAGTTATTTTATTCTTTATGATGTAATTATAAATGGAATTACTTCCTTAATTCCTCTTTCTGATAGTTTGTTGTTAGTGGATAGAACTGCAAGTGATTGTTGTATATTGATTGAATTTGTATTCTACAGCTTTACTGGATTCATTGATTAGTCCTCATAGTTTTTTGGTCTTTACAGGTTTCTATATATAACATGCTATCTGCAAATAGAATCAGTTTTCTTTCTTTCTGACTTTATTTATTTTTCTTGCCTAATTGCTCTGGCTAGGACTTCTAGTACTTTACTGAATAAAAATGGTGAGAGTGGGCATCCTTGTCCTGTCCCTGATCTTAGAGGAGAAGCTTTCAACTTCTCACCATTGATTATGATTATTAGCTGTGGACCTGTCATATAGAGCCTTATTATGTTGAGGCATATTCCCTCTGTACCCACTTTGTTGAGAGTTTTTATCATGAATGGTGTTGAATTTTATCAAATACTTTTTCTGCATCTATTGAGATGATCATATAATTTTTACCCTTCATTTTGTTAATATAGTGCATCACATTGACTGATCTGTGGATGTTGAATGGTCCTTGCATTCCTGGAATAAAGCCCACTGGATGATGGTATATGATCACTTTAATGTAATATTGGATTTGGGTTGCTAATATATTGTTTAGGATTTTTACATCTATGTTCATCAGGGATATTGGCCTATAATTTTCTTTTCTTGAAGTGTCCTTGTCTGGCTTTTGTGTTAGGGCAATGATGACCTCATAAAATGAATTTGGAAATGTTCCTTCCCCTTCTGTTTTTTTTTTTGTAAGAGTTTGAGAAAAACTGGTATTAATTCTTCTTTAAATGTTTGTTAGAATTCATCAGTGAAGCCACCTGGTCCTGGATTTTGTTGGGAGCTTTTTTTTTTCGATTGATTCAATCTCCTTACTAATAATTCTGTTCAAATTTTCTGTTTCTTCATGATTTGGTTTTAGGTAGGCTGTATGTTTTTAGAATTTTATCCATTTCTTTTAGGTTGTCCAATTTGTTGGTATATAATTGTTCATAGCACAGGCATACCTTGCTTTATTGCACTTTGCCTTATTGTGCTTTGCAGATATTGCGCTTTTAATAAATTGAAGGATTGTGGCAACCTTGCCTCATGCAAGTCTGATATCATAATTATACCTTTTTATTTTTTGTATCCATTAACAAATTATCATGGTTATATTTTTACTACTTTTGTCATTTAGCTTTCATACTAGATTTACAAATGATTTATCCATCATCCTTACAACACTAAAATATTCTGAATTTAACTATATATTTATCTTTACCAAAGATATTTATACTTTCATATGTTTTCCTGTTACTAATTAACGTCCTTTCATTTCAGCTTGAAAAGTCCTCTTCAACATTTCTTTTAAAGCTAGTCTAGTGGTAATGAACTCCCTCAGCTTTTGCTCATGTGGAAAACTCCCTCTCCTTCAGTTTTGAAAAACAGTTTGCCAGGTAGAGTATTCTTAGTTAGCAGTTTTTTCTTTCAGCATTCTAGATAATGCCATTCCCTTCTGGACTGCAAAGCTGCTGCTGAAAAATCTGCTGATGGTATTATAGGGGTTCTGTTATATGTAACAAGATTTTTTTTTTTTCTTGCTGCCTTTAAAATGTTCTCCATGTCTTTAATTTCTGACTATTTATAATGCGTCTTGGTGGGTCTCTTTAGATTCATTTTATTTAGACTCTCTGGGCTTCCTGGATCTGGATATCTGTTTCTTTCCCCAGATTAGGGAGTTTTTCAGCCATTATCTCTTTGAGTAAACTTTCTGTCCCTTTCTCTTTTTCTTCTCCTTCTGGGACCCCTATAATATGATATTGTTCAGTTTGATGGTGTCCCTTAAGCTATCTTCAATCTTTTTATTTTTATTTTTTCCTTATTACTCCTCTGATTGGATGAATTCCACCACTCTGTCCTCAATTTCAATGATCCTTTCTTCCACTTCATGCAGTCTGCTGTTGAATACCTTTGTTGCATTTTTCAGTTCCATTATTGTATCACTCAGCTCTATGATTTATGTTTAATGCTTTCTTAAGCTTTCTATCTGTTGAAATTCTCATTTTATTCATGCATTGTTCTCCTGACCTCAGTAAGCATCTTTATGACCGTTAGTTTAAACACTTTACAGGTAAATTACTTATCTCAATTTCATTAAGGTTTGTTTCTGGAGTTCTATCTTGTTGTTTTGTTTGGAACATATTTCTCTCCTTCATTTTCCTTGATTCTCTGTGTTGGTTCCTGTGGATCAGATAAAACAGCCACCTTCTCCGTCTTCACAGAGTGGGCTCCCGCAGCAGATACACCTTAACGGTCAGCCCAGGCTTAGGTCTTGGTTGTCTCTCAAACTGCCTTCTTTGTGCTTATTGGCTCCCAGTAGTGACGGCGTGACAAGACTTGTCAGTGTCTCAAAGGAGGGGCTCCCAGCCAGCACCTAGATGCATAGGGATTGGAAGCTGGACTCTCAGGCAGTAGCTTTTAAAGTACGCAAAAAGACCTCTTTCAGGGAAAGAATGGGAGCTAGTGTTCTGTCTGCTCTCTCTGCACTGAGCCCTAAAGGACAGCTGATTAATAACCACTTCTTTGTTTGCTACAGTCCAGTGGGACCCATAAATACAAGTCCTGCTGGCCACCAGATCAAGGAGTGTGTCCTCTGGGTGGCAGCCACAAAGGCCAGGCTCTAGATATGTGCGCAAACTCCATTCAGACAGATACCAGAGGGGGATCGTGTAGATGGTGCTTGCCAGCCTTCTCAGTTTCAGGCATAATTGCAGTCAGTTCCTAGATGCATGTTAAACTAGGAGCCTGACCCTCAGGTTGAACATTGGCCTCTTTAAGAGAAAGACTGGGAGAAGGACGTTTTCTGTCTGTTGCCTCTGCACTGAGCCTGGGGGATCTAGTCACAATGAGTCCTTGCAAGGCATTTATGAACTGTTTCTTTGTTTGCCATAATCTGGTGGATCTTGTGAACACACCCCTTGGCTTTCAGAGCCAGGTGTTTTTCCTATCAAAATCTCTGCAGAACTCCTGCAGAAATTGACAAACCAATTTTAAAGTTCACATGGAAATGAAGGAGACCTAGAATAGCCAAAAAAATTTTGAAAACAAGACAAAGTTGGAAGATTTATAATACTTGATTTCAGGGCTTATTATAAAGCAATATTTAAGACAGTGGGGAGTAGACATCAAGATAGACAAATAGAACAATGGAAAAGTATAGGAACTCCAGAAATATGTAGTCAATTTATTTTTTATGAAAGTCGAGAGGTAATTCAATGGAAAAATCATAATATTTCAATAAATGGTGCTGAAACAATTGGATATTCATTTCCAAATGTATTCTATGAAAATCTTTGATTCATGCATCATACCATATAAACAGTTTACTCAAAATGGATCATAGACCTAAATGTAAAACTAAAACGCAAATGTAGAAACCTAAATGTAAAACCTAAAATTGTAAAACTTCTAGGAGGAAAATCTTTCTAATCTTAGATTGGACCAAGTTTTTTTTTTTAGATACAAAACCAATAGCATGATCTATGAAAGAAAAATTGATAAATTGGACATCTTCAAGATTAAGAATGTCTGGTTTCCAAAAAACAAGTGCAGATTGGCAGAAAAATAGTTGTAAATTACTTATCTGATAAAGGCCTTATATCTAAAATATGTATTTTTTAAAAACTCAAAATTCACAGATGACCAGGAAAGAGGCCCCTGAGCTCACCTGCTCCCATGGATACACCAAATCTAAAGGTACACATGGAACAGTTCACTCTGAAAGAAATCCAGAAACTAAGCAACTCCTACATATCAGGCAGGTCAACTAAAAAAACCGCACAACCTAAAAGTTGAGAATTATGTTTTATGTGGCAGACTTTCTGAGGACTTCAAGCCTGGGAGGCAGACTCTTCAGATTACTCTGAGGGACTGCCCCAAGGAGGCAAAGGAGGGACCACGATATATAGGAGTTTTGCAATAAAAATCAAGTATTCAAACATCAAAAGATTATTGTTAATTAAAGAAAACCAGACATCTCAAATCAATGAATTTAGCACTTTTCTGTATAGATGCAAGAGTCTGGGCCTATTGAAATCATTCCTTTGATATGCACCATAGCCATCTAGGACCAGTATCCTATTCTTTGTTTTATGTCTTACATTTAGTAAAATGACCACTTTGGGTGGTCAAATATACGTGTAATTAGAGTTCTTGGAGAGAATGGGGGGAAGGAGGACAGAAAAAATATTTAATAAAATAATGGAGAAAGTTTTTCCAAATCTGATGCAAATAATGAATCCACATACCCAAGAAGCCCAACAAAACCCAAGCACATGACTCAGGAAGAAAACTACAAAAGATACATTATAATCAAATTGTTTAAAGACCATGATAAAGAGAAAATCTTTAATGCATCCAGAGAAAACAGATGCATTCACACATCAGACTTACGTGTATATTTGACCAAATGAAGTCCTCATGTAGCTCACTGATTCTCTGTTCATTTCACTTTGTCTGTTTTCTCTGTTGAGTTTGGACAGTTTCTATTGCTGTGCCTTCAAGTTTACTAATCTTTTCTTCTGCAGTATCTAATCTGCTATGAATCCCATCCAGTGTATTTATAGTTTTTACCTCTAGAAGTTTAATCTGCGTGATTTTTCATATTTACTATTTCCCTACTTAACATGTACAAGCTTTCCTCTAGCTTCAGGAATATATGGAATATAGTTAAAACAACTATTTTAATGTTCTTGCCTACTAATTGTATAGTCTATGTCATTTTGGGGTCCCTTTTGAATGTTTGAGTTTTCTCCTTATTATGGGCTGAATTTTTATCCTGTGTTTGTAAATTTGTAATGGGATGACATTATGAATTTAACCAGGTGTCAGATGTTTTTGTATTCTGTTAAATATTCTTGAACTTTTTTTCTGGGATGTAGTTAAGTTCCTTGTTCTTTTTAGGTCTTTGCTTTTAAGCTTCATTAGGTGAGCAGTGTTTAGTATAGGGCAAATTTTTTTCCACTAGTGGACTTCATCAAAATTAATAACTTCAAAAGACATTGCTAAAAAAATGAAAAGACAAGCCACAGAATGGGAGAAAATATTTTCAAAACAAATAACCTGATAAAACACATGCAAAAGATTTTGACACTTTACCGAAAAAATATAGCAAGGCAATTAGGCACACAAAAAGTTGATCATCATCATTAGTAATTAGGAAATGCAAATTAAAACCATGATGACATATTGCTACACCCCTATTAGAAAGATTAAAAAACAAAACCAAAAAACTGACCATACCAAGTGACAACAATGATGTTGAGCAACTGCAACTCTCATATCTTGTTGGTGTGGACAGAAAATGGTACAAACACTTTGAAAAACTGGCAGTTTCTCATAAAGCTGAATATTCACTTAGCATGCATTCCAGCAATACAACACCACTCTTAAGGTATTTACCCACAAGAAATGAAAACCTATGCTCACACCGAAACTTACATTCAAGTATTTATAGTGTTTTTTTCATAATTGTCAGAAACTAGAAGTAAACTCATGAGCTTCAACTCATTAGTAGATAAACTATGGCACATCCATACAATGGAGTATTACTCAGCAATAGAAAGGAAAAAAAGAACTGATATATGTAACAATGTGGATTAA
Organism: Camelus bactrianus; assembly: GCF_048773025.1. Classification (NCBI taxonomy): domain Eukaryota; kingdom Metazoa; phylum Chordata; class Mammalia; order Artiodactyla; family Camelidae; genus Camelus; species Camelus bactrianus. Next base: position 4,547,656 of record NC_133552.1, read on the forward strand.
TCTCAAATAATTATACTATGTGAAAGAAACAGACTCAAAAGTAAGTCTACATACTGTAAAATTCCACTTAAATGACATTCTAGAACATGGAAAAATGATGGGAACAAAAAAGAGATTACTGGTTGCCAGGGGTTGGGAGTGGGCATTAAGGTTGACTACAAAGGAGCAGAACGGAAGTTTTGAGGGGAAGGAAATGTTTTATATCTTGATAGGGGTGGCAGTTATGGACTGTAAGTGTTGGTAAAACTCATGGAACCAAACACTAAAAAGGGCAGAATTTGCTAAATGAAAATTGTACCTCAATAAATCTGACTTTTTAAAAAGCCAAAGGAAGAATTTTCCACCATTGATTATCAAGGTTCTTTCTGAGAATCCATTCCAGAACCCTGGTGGCTTGTCCCAGAGTACAGTTTCAAACACTTTCTGAGCAACGAGGACAGCTCTAGAACTAGAAAAGAGTTCCCAAAGGGGTGTTGGTGGGGTGGAGGGAGTGGAGAAAAACTTTGGCACCAATCTGAAACAAAATTTTAAGTAAAAGTAAAATCTGCTCTATCGAAAAAGTGATGAATTTAGACATTACAGAACAAATCAGACAATGTCAGGGCACCTCACTGTCAAATTCTCCAAGTCAAGTCTCCAGTGCGGCAAAGAGAACTGGGTAAGACCTGGAGACCTGAGTTCCAAGTCCCTCTTCAAGAGTTACCTGCTGTGATCTCCCTGAATTTCAGCAAGTCGTTTCACCTCTTTGGGTCCCACTTTCCTCTGGCATAAAAGGGCAGCAGACTAGAGCGGTATAGTAAATATATTTGGTCTTACTCCCAGTTTCTGGAACAAAGTTTCTAAAATCCTTGGAATTTCCTGAGTGATAGGAGTGTCTGTTGTTACGCATAATGGCCCCTTTTGATCACAGCAGAGTTTATGCTAACCAGGTGGCGTAGGGTGGGGCCCTCGGTAGCCTCAGGATGGGGGTGGTTGTAAGAAAGACTGAGCGATTGGAGGGTGGGACTGAAAGCTGACCTCTGGGCAAAAGGGAAGAGGGTGTGCTGATTAAATTCTATAAAAATTCTTGAGATTTGGTGAGCTTCTGGGCTGGTGAGCAGGAGTGGTTGCTGGGAGAGTGGCTGCCTGGGGGGTGGGGCACGGACGCTCCAGGCCCCTTCCCATCTGCCTTGCCCTGTGTACCTCTTACATTTGGCTGTCCCTGAGCCACATCCTTCCATAAGAAACTGGTAATCCAGTAAGTAAAATGTTTTCTGAGTTCTGTTCTCCTTGAGCCGCTCTAGCAAATTAATCGAACTCAAGGAGGCGGTCATGGGAACCTCTGATTTACAGCCGGCCATCAGAAGCCCAGGGGGTACCTGAGACTGACTTCTGAAGGGGGCTGAGAGGGGTTTGAGCCCTGATCCTGTGGGATCTGATGCTCTCTCCAGGTAGAGAGTGTCAAAATTGAGTTAAAGTGTAGGACATCCAACTGGTGTTTGAGAATTGCTTGGAGTGGGGACCCCTCCCACCCCATACACGTGGTGCCCAGAAGTGGTCCTTGTGAGCCGCGCTGTGAGTAGGGAGGAGACACACAGGGCTTGTTCTTCCTTAGAACTGGGGACCTCTCATCCTCTCCACTCAGTCTATGCCCTTTCTCTGTAAATTCTCATGATTTTAACTATGGTCTGTTAGCCCATGAGTTCCAACCACACACTTCCTGTGTGTAGGCTCTGTATCTGAGTCGTCCCCAGGAATCTTAAACTCGGATTTAATCTCCCCTTTTCTTTCCTAAATCTACTCCCTCCTCTCCTTCTTCATCAGTTGGTGCCAACACACCCACTGTTTGAAGCCAGAAACCCAGAAGTCATTTTCCACTCATCCTTCTCCCTCACTTTCCATCATCCAGGCAGCTGCCAAGCCTTGACATTTTAACCTCTTTGATAATCACCAAATCTCTCCGTGGCTCTTCGTCTCTATTACCCCTGCCCTAATTCCAGTCCCTGCTGCCTGTGGCCTGGACTCCTGCCAGCAACTTCCTAGCTGGCCTCCCCGCCATGGTCCTGTCTGCCTGACACCCACCCTCTACACAGATACCCCAATGGTCTTTCTAAAACACATATCAGAGCACCTCACTCCTCCCCTTAAAACCCTGCAACAACCTACAGTGATGGTCCTTACCCTTTCTTGAGTCACAGACCCCACTGAAATCTGATGGAAGCAATTTACCTTCATACACACACACACAAACACACGCGTGCGCACACACACACACACACACACACACATGCACACACACCATAAAGGATGAAGTGGACCCCCTGAATTCCATCCAGAGACTCTTGGTCCATATGATAAAGTCCAAGTCCTTTATCTCATCACTGAAATACTCCTTCCACATTATACACTGAGCCTCTGGCAACCCTGATTTTTTTAAAAAAGCTTTCCATTGAACAGTTTTCAATTTTCTGAGTTACAAGTTTTTAATGACGGTCACCCTATCCTGGAGGCCTTCTACACTGTGCCTCAGCAGCCCAGGATGAAGTTACAGTTTTCAACGACTCCGTGTGTTGGACCTCTGTACCTTTTTCTTCGCTGCCCTATTTGCCTGGAGTGTCCTGACCCTCCTGTTTCCCCGTCAACTCTTACTTACCTTTCTAGCCAAGGCTCTGGCCTCACCTCCTCTTGGAGGCCTTGCCTTGTTTTCTCAGCTTGCAGGAGAGGCTCAACCTCAGGGCCTATTTCTCAAATTGCACTGAGATTTTCCTCCTACAAGCCTGCCCCTTCCCACCAACACCCCCGACACTGGGCTGTGAGCAGGAACCAGGACTACGCGGCAGCTAACACAAGTCCTGGACTACATGGGACTCCCATGTGTCTAAGAAGGGAAGGAGGAGCATCCTGGGACTCTAAACCCTAATGATTTCTTTAGACTTGATGCATCTCTCTTTCTGCAAAACACCTGCCTGACCAGGGATGCCACTGTACTTTCCAGGTATTGCCCGATGAAGGGGTGAGATACGGCTCATCTCCTTTTCACAAATGAGGAACTTAAGTGCAGAGAACTTCCCTGCCGGAATAAAAACTCACGTTTCTCAACTGTGTTGTCAGTCCTAACATATCCAACTGCATTGCTCCAAGGACAGAATCCCTGACATTAGGAAAACTGTAACTCAAATAGCAGAGCAGCTGAAGACTGAATTCAGCAGCTATCTTACAATCAAAGCACAACGGTTTAAATAAATAATGACAATATCCTGTTTTAGAGCAGACCGTAAATAATTTTACAGCGTATTCTTGGCTACCAGTTGACTTACAATGACAGCAGTGAAAAAAATACTTCTACTGTTTAACCTAAAAAATAACAATAGTTCCTCTTTTAGGATCTTATGCAATTCCTCTAGCCACAAAAGAACAGTGCGTGTGTGTACTTTATATTATTTTTAAATTTCCTCTCCATGTGTTGGTACCCATGGAACAGAATTGCACTATTCCAACTAACGACCATCAGTGAGTCCTACAAAAGCTTTCATCACTTGAGGACCAGGGTTGATCTAGCCATAGAAGGTATCACCCAAGGGTAAGTAAATCACAGAGGTGTGAAGCTCATGGACCCCAAAGAGACAGAAAAACCTTTGGTCATATCACTGTGGCCGCCTAACTAAGCAGTAGCGTGGGCTTTTTTTGAAAATCCTGATGGAAAAATCTTAAGATCACAAAGTCATCTGACAAAAACCAAAAGCTCTACTCAGACAAACCGCCTACTGTGAGATTCACAAGGCTCTGCTGATTTGGAGAGAATAAAGGACACAGCACCATGGAAAGGCCAAGCTCACTGGCAGCCCCACCACTTCCCCTCCCCAAATTCTTCTTCCTATTCTCTGCAAGGTCCCTTTCAAAAACCAAGAAAAATGATAAGATATACTCCTTTTGAGATTCCTTGCTTTTTGCCAAATCAGAATCTTTAAAGATTAAGGCAACATCTGGTGGCTGTTTGGGGGTTCAGCAAGACTGCAGTCTTGAACACTGAATGATAAGGGTTCTTGTCACATGACTTTAAGTTTCATTAGAGAATGACAAGATGGGAGGAATAAAAAGAATTGTGGGAAACGTGACGAAGCTGAGCTATCCTGTGGGCTTTTCAACTGAGCGGGAGTGCTCTCTGGAGAGTAAAACACAGTCAACAAATTTGTTCAAAGAACCATTTGGAAAATCACTTCTTCCTAGGACCTGAAAAACGGTCATGTTTCACTCTGGAACAGTCCATTTGTTTTATTTTAAATGGAAGACTAGTTTCTTTCCCACAACAATGCAGTACAGCATATCCATGTTTAAGTAGTTTTAGGGCACAAAAACCTTCTGGGAGTCCTATTCTGACCTGGTGGCAGCTTCCTTTACTGAAGCATGCAATTTTTCATCTATTGATATTTAGTGATCCTCATACCTGTGTAGAAAGGTTTAACTAACTGAAAGCAAGCTTTGTGCCAAAATGTTTTCTTGGGGAAAGGTGATGGCCATGCATTTTTAAAATAAAATGGAATTAGCTATTTATAAGTACGGTACCCCCCTTCATCTTTCATCTTAGTACCCCTCGGGCCTAGCACAGAAATAAGTATTCAGCAAAAGTTTGTCAAATAAAAAAAAATTTTTTTTTTCTTCCTCATGCAGGCTTCCTCTTCATCTTTCTTATCCAAAGTCTTTCCTTGTATATAAGTAAGTCTCCCTCCTCCACATTTAATATCTCATTACCTGGCTGTTTTTCAGCTAAATAACAGGAGCCTTCAACACCACCACCAAAATAATCACTGATAACTAAGAGTTAATGAAAGTGCCTTTTTAGTTACAAAAAGGAGAGCCAAGTAGTTCACAATTAAACCTAAGAGGATAATTTACAATAGATCCATGTGAACTATCCAAGAAGAAATGAATAGCCAATCTAACTTGTATGATGGCCACAATTAGAACTACCCTTTTAGGATCAAAGGACTAGACTTTAGGATCAAAGGGGACCTTAACAACAGCTCACCAGGTCTGGTGTCCTATCCAATCCAAACCAGTCTTTGCCCAGCATCCCTACCCTCCATCTCTTCCCGAACACCTCCCCCCCCATCTTAGGTTAGCAGTTCACTAGAAGGCAGATAAAGTAAGATAAATAGCAAGGGCAAAGGACAGCAACTAAAATGTGTAAGTCAAGGCTCTGAATATGAATTTTCTGACACTAAGGAAAGAGTACCACAGTTATTGAAATATTGAAATCCCCCTCCTCTGAGCCACTATCAGCACACAGTGCAGTTAAGGCCGCGGAGAATATGTTTCCATCCTTTAAATACTAATTGGAAAATCTCAACATTATTCACAAAAGGTTGAACTTACAATAGAAGGGAAATGGGGTGGGGTGGCATCCTATCATTCAAGGAATTTAAAGCTTTTAAACATTTACAGTCCTCACTTTTAAGCTCCTCACTGTACGCTTCTTTATTCAAGAAAATCTGTAATAACAAGTGTTGGCAAAGATGTGAATAACTGGAGCTCCCATACACTGCAAGTGGGAATGTAAAATGGTACAACCACTTTGGAAGACTCTTTGACAGTGACTACCAAAACAGACATGTGCCTCCTCCTATCAGCTAGGAATCCGACTCGAGGATATCAGCCAAAGAGAAACGGGTGTTTATGTCCACCAAAAACACGTAAAACACTGTTCATAGCAATGTTGTTCCCCATTACACAAAATTGGAGACAACCTAAAAGTTCTTCAACAAAAGAATGGATAAATAAGACGTATAGTCTATTCATACTAAGGAATAGTACCTAGCAATGAAAAACAAACCAACCCCAAAACCACTGTTTTAATGAAGTTGAAAAAACAGGCAAAACTATGGTATTAGAAATCAGAATAGTGGCTACCTTTGAGGGGTATAATCTGAGAGGGGGCGGAGTTAGAATTGCTCTGTGTCTTGATCAGATAATGATTAGGTAGGTAGTACATATATAAAAACTAATGGAGTTGTACTACGAAGATGTATGCATGTTTGCTGTATGCAAATTATGCCTCACTTATAAAAATCTAGAGAGAGATGTAGGAATTTCTGAGACTGTCCCTAAATATATAAGAATTCAATGCAGCTTAAATATAGTTGCATGTACTGATGTTTATACTTTTAGAAAGCCTTTATATGCTACTGGAAAATTCACTTACTACTTAATGTTATACACAGCAGAAAGCTTTTTGTCACAGACTCTGAAAAACATATTGAACTATACATTTGAAATATACATATTTACCAGTTAACAGAGATGTTTAGGAAGTGCAAGATGTTTGCCCACTCCCTTATGCTACATTTTTTTACTCTGCAATTCTGAATTATTTACAACAAAAGCTATTGGAAATAATTCTTGCACGTCTATACTGCCAATATTTTCTCTCTATGTACCACAGAGGCTTCAAGTTAGAATGCTCGAATTTTGGAGCTGGAGGAGACACAGCTGGATTCCCTCACTGGACAGAGGGGGACGCCGGGGCCAGGGGCAGTGAGCGCTGGTCCCAAGGTCGCAGAACTAGGACAGGGACCTTAGGCTCCCTAGCTCCCAAAACTGTCTCCTGCACCATATAAGCAAATCAACCCGCTCATGTCTTCAAATAGATGAACTGGATCTAAAGGGGAATATTTTTCCCCCAATAACAATTGTTCCACCTAGATTATTTGGGAATGGTCAGCTGAGTCCTTGAAAATCCTCTTGGGGTTTAATGCCAGGATAAAAATCTAGTACAGGAGGAGAGGGTAGCTAGTATTTTAAGATGTAAATCCCGTTTCCAAATTTCCAAAGTAACTATTCATTGATCCAACTGAAATTCGGCGGGGTGGGGGTCGTTACCCAAGACGACTCGCTTGGGAAAGCGAGAACGCGGGCACATTTCCCCATCAGAGTTCACTCCTTAAATCAAAACCTCAAAAGAAGAGTGGAAGACGCCCCCCAGGAGTCTCTGATGGCCAGGGTCAGCGCAGGCGAGGTCCGGGCCACCTGGCGCCCAGCTCCGGGCCGCAGACTCGGGCGGCCTGCCCACACCCGGGCGCGCGGGCCGAGCGGGCGGCCAGGGAGGCGGGCGGTGGGGCCCCGGCCCCGGCCCCGGGCAGCGCTTCGGCGAGGCCGCCGGGGAGTCGGGGCCGCCGGCGGGGGCCGCGGGCCAAGCCGGAGTGGCGACGCGAGAGGAGGGGAGGAGGACGTGGGGTGGGCAAGGCCGGGGCCGCGGGCGAGTTCTGGGCGAGTCGAGAGGGCGCGAAAGAGGGGAGGGGCGCGGGAGCGAGGGAAGGAGCGGGGCGGGGAGGAGCGGAGCGCGGCGGCGGGGACGGAGGAGGCGCGCGCCGGGTCCCCGCGCCGGGAGGGGGCCGGGGGCCGCGGGGGCTCGAGCGGGGCCTTACCGAGCAGCGGCAGCCGGCCGCCGAGGCGCGCCAACGCCGGCATGGCCTCTGGAGCCCGGGGTCCCCAGGCCGCGCCGGCCCAGCCCTGTGATGCCGCCCTCCGCGGCGCGCCCCGCGCTGCAGGTGGCTCGCTTAAGGATGCGCGTCACCGACCGCAAATTCCCTCGGACTGGTGCAAAGTAAAAGGGGGGGAGGATCCCTCTCCCCACCGTCAGGGGCTGCGCCGGGGCGCCGGTGCCTGGCGCAGCGCTGCGGCCGAGCCCACGTGCCCGCCGTGGTCCGCAGCCCGCGCTCCGCGGCGCCCGGGGCTCCCCGGCTCTGGCGGGGGAGACTGGGCGCGGTTCTGCCGGGGAAGTCGCAGGGGCTCCGCGGCTCCGGCTGGGGAGGACGCACGACAAGAGCTGCCTTGCCCCCGGGAGTCCCTGAACCCTCTCGGGTTTGGGTCCAGGAGCGTGAGGACAGCAGGGAGCCAGCTACCGTCCTCCCTGCGCGCGCCGCGGCCTCTGAGGCCGCAGGACGCGAGCTAAATCCGCGCCGCACACGGGCGCCTCTGGCCGGCGCGCAGGCGAGCGGAGGGTCGCGTTCCACGCTCGGTGGAGCCTAATTGCGGACTGATTTTCTTTGTCTCCCCTCCCATCTCCTAGATACCCAGGACCCAGTCAACAGCGGCAGCAAGAAAAACAGGCTCGGTTTCAATGTCAACCAAGGCAATGAGGGAGGCTAAAAACCAGCCATAGAAACCAAAGCAAAACACAAAGTGCACCTCCCGGGGATGTTTTCAATTATCCACTCCATAATTCTTGTTCTTTGGCGCGTAATATTGCAAGTTGAACTGATTTCCTTTGCTGAAGTTGACGATTGGAAAGCCCTTGAGGCTGGCTCTGATTCTGCCCTCAGCCAGCCCCTGACCTTCACCAGGAATTTGTCCTCTCAGAATCCCAGTTTCCCCACCGTCAGTGGGCAGAGTGGACAAAATGGTTTTAACGTGCCCCTAGGTTCTAGGAATTCCATGCTTTTAATTATTTTAATCATGTTCTAATCAAGGATGATAATTGACAGTGTTCCTTCTTGGCCATACAACCCTTTTCCTCAGCTGTAGTCTGTATAGCAGGATAATTTTCTCCCCTAGGGCACAACAGAAACTTTAGACGTGTCCGCCGTGGTGCAGCAGCCACTATGGAAAACAGTGTGGTGGTTTCTCCAAAAATTAAAAATAGAATTACCATGTGATCCAGCAGTTCCACTTCTGGGTATACACCCAAAACAATTGAAAACAGGGTCATGAAAAGGTATCTGGTACATCCGTATTTATACCAATATTTTTCACAATAGCCAAAAGTGGAAGCAACCCTGATGTCCACTCACAGATGAATGAATAAACAAAATAAAATGAGTGGATAAACAAATGTGATATATACATACAGTGGGCTATTATTCAGCTTTCTTAAAAAGGATATTCTTGAGGACATGCTAAGTGCAATGAGCCAGTTACAGAAACTGGTTCTACTTATGTGACTTTCCTGGAGTAGTCACTTTCCTAGAGACAGAAAGTAGAATGGTTGGGTTGGGATGGCAGGAGGGGAGATGGGGGAATGGAGAGTTGTTTAATGGGTACACAGTTTCAGTTTTGCAAGATGAAAAGCATTCTGGAGGTTGGTTGCACAACAGTGTGCATGTTCTGAACGGTACTGTACATTTAAAAATGGTTAAGATGGTGGTAAGTTTTATGTTATGTGCATTTTACCACAAGTAAAAGTTTAAAAAATTTTGTTTAAGCATCTACCTTAGGTCAGACAGAACTAGAGGAAGACAACGTGAGTTAAGTGAGGCATGAATAGATAAAAGCAATGAAACGGGTTGGTAATGGGAAGAAAGGTGGGCTATAAGCCTTCCAATTGCCGAGATCTAACGCGTTACCTTTTATTTACAGCTTGATTACTGCAAGCTTTCAAAGAAACTGCTGATTACAGGTTTGCAACATATCAGCTTGGGTGGGGCATTGTTCAAGGTCACAAAATCATGAAGATATTACTGCTTTTTTTTTATTTAAAGAATCTTAAACACAAGGCAGAAATCTCTGAGAGGGGAAAAATAGGAATGCTTTCTACGCACTTGATTCTCCCTGGAAATTGGTTGAGAAGATAATTCTCGAAAAAGCAAATTTTATGGCGGGAAACATTTCGGAGTATGAGGGATAGGCTAACGTTTAGGAGGTGAGAGGATGTCCATCGCTCCTGGAAGTGTGGCAGGAGTCCTATCTAACATGATACCCAAGTTACTCATCACAGCAACACTTTCAGGAAGGTAACCCTACATTATCTGGAGCCCTAGATTACATGACTAGTTATGCACACCCTTGTGTAAAACTTTGATTCCTGAGCTCATGACAAGAAGCAACCAGGAGGAATGAGATGAAAGAAGAAACAATAGAGAGAAGAGTAAGTTTGTTTCTGAGTTGAATGGAGGGTCTTGCATTGGCCCTACAAAAGATACATTTTATCTAGATTCTAGACTGCACAGCTATGGGTGAGTGGTCCTTCATCTCATAAACATCTTTCCAGCCCTTAAGTTACGCAAATCTCTCTCTCTCCCACTTCAAAACTTGTGACATATCTTCAGTGAAAGTCTATAGGTGAAATGCCTTAATGTCACTTGTAAAATATGAAGCTTTCCAGATAATAAGGGACAAGCAGAAGGAATGTTTGAATAGGAGTCCTGTGAATTCAGCTGAAATATCAACTGTACAGTACAATTTTACACATCTTTTATTATAGAGAATTTGAACCTACCAGTTGGCAAAATCTGACAATACCAAACATTGGCAAGATTTCAGATCAATGGGTAACTCTTGTCTGCTGCTCATGGGAGTCCAAATGGGTGTAAACACTGTGGAAAATAATTTGCCATCACTTACTGGAGTTGAAAATGTGCACACCCTGTTCCAGCAGTTTCACCCTTGGGCATATGTACACCTTAGAGAAACTCTGCCCACGTGTACCTAGAGCCATGAGCATGAATGTCCATAGCGTTATCATTTTTAATATCTAAAAATTGGGGAAGTCTAGTGGGGTGGGAGTATAGCTCAGTGGTAGGGCATGTGCTTAGCATGTGTCAAGTCCAGGGTTCAATCCTCAGTACCTCCATTTAAAAAATTGTATAAAAATTTTTTAATTTAAAAAATTGGCGAACCATATGACATGTCAGATCTCAAAAAGCTGTTTAAAAATGATACAAAGTCTGAGAACTACTTCAAAATAATTTGAGGTGGGAGGTTTTAGTGGAGGAGTCAAAATTGATCATGAGTGACTAATATTGAACCCAATTGATAATTAAATAAGCTCATTACAATTCTCTTAGAAGTGTTTTGTAGTAAAAAGATTTGGGGGGTAGGAGGGAAAGGCTTTGAGAAGACTGATTAGTGAAGTCATCCTGAATGTGTAGAAGAGAACTCTTTCCTGGGACATCATCTGTCATTTTACTAACCCGCCTAAATGAGATTAACTGTAGCATAACCGTGGGAACTGTTTCCAAGATGGAAACTTGGTGGCACACAGGTGAACTGCAAAACTCTGATGGCAGAATTTCAAGATAACTGTTTATGTCCAAGATGATTTCAAAAGAATTGTCTCCTTAGAATTCTAGGCACTGGATAATGGATGACTTTGCGCTCCTAGCTTCCGGTCCTTCGCTGGGGATCTCTGGTATTCCTTGCCTTCTGGTGCATCACCTTGCTCTCTGTCTTCGTCTTCACATGGCATTCTCCCTGTGTGTCTGTCTCCATGTCCACATTTCCCCTTTGTATGAGTACATCAGGCACATTGGATTGGGACCCACTCTCATGACCGCATTGTAATGTGATGACCCCTGTAAAAGACCCTATCTTTGTATAAGGTCACATTCTGAGGTACAAGGGGTTAGGACTCCAAAATATTTAGGGGGCAGGGGAAGGGGGAAGGAATTTAATGCACAACAGACAGGTTTCAAAATCAATGGCTAGAAATTAATCCATGTGATTCTCCTATAGATTAGTTGTTAATTGCTATATTAAAAAGATTTCAATTTGATATTGTTTTTACACAGAAATATAGCATGGCTAACTTAGAAGTTAACACAAAAATAGGAGAATTAAAAATTATACTTTCAAAGAGTGTAAGGTAAAAAGGATACAAACTATATGGTATGACCCATGTTAGGTTAAAACAAATAAAGAAGTATATATCTGCCCAGATGACCGGAAGGCAGTACACCAAAGTGCAAACTGGTCATCTCTGACTTGCCTTAGGAGTGAGTTGGAACTAATTTCTCCAATTAGAAATCTAAGGCTCAGAGCTGTCAGGCAATACGCCCAAGGTCTTTCAGCTAGTAAGAGGCTGATGGAATTCAGATTGGCTTGCATCACATCCCCTGCTTTTAACCATTTGCCTCAGTATAATAATTGCTACCATCTGAGTGCCGACAAGTTGCCAAACAATGTACTAATCACTTTACAACTAGTGTCTCATTTAATTCTAATTACAATGCCGTAGGTTAGGTACCATTATTTCCATACCAAAGAAGTCTAATATGAGCATAAAGTCTGAAGCTGGGAGAGATGGATGGTTCAAGAGGCCAAAGGACGGAGATCCTAAAAAGAAGACAAGTTGTGAATGTAATGACTTAATGACTGCTGTGATGACTTAATGACTACCTGGCCCATCTTAAATTGCCCCCAAAATAACTAAGGATATAGAGGAGTTGAACAAGATAATTAACAAGGAAAAAGTTAACATATTTATTTGAATTTATATCTTAACAAGCCGAGAAAATATCTCCATTTTGGACTTCTACGGCACTTTATAAATATTGATGATATACTAGGTTACATCAATTAATCTCAAAAGCATATGTTATGCCCTCTGATCACACTACAGTAAAGCCAAAGGATTAATGATCTATAATTTTATTCCAAGATCTTAGAAGTTTCTAAACACTCTGCTAAGTAGTATTGGGCTCAAGGAGGAAATCATGAATTCAATTACCAGCGATATATAAAATACTGAAAATAAGAACAAAATTGATAGAATGGGATAGAGTTTTAGCCAACCAAGAAAGTCTTACAACCAGCTAATTAACGTACTTCACACAAATGGACTAGAAAAGAGTGGGTCTATGGGATGGGGATGAGGAGGGAGCAAACTTAGTCTATTCACATATCAATGAAGGACCAAAGGTGACTCTACTGTGCTGGTGTCCAGTAGAGAGGAAAGGCCTTCGAGGAGCCACAACCCTGCAGGGGTAAGGGTAAAGGGACTAGTTGGTGGGGGAGGGTGGGATAGCATCCTAGATCCCTCCTCTGTAGGGAGCCAGACAAAGAGGACTTCAGGAAGGGCAAAGACAGGCAGGCCAGCTGAGTGCAGCTTGGCCCAAAGCCTAGCAGTGGAATTTTTAGAGACTGAAAAAGGACTTACGTTTTTATCCACAGGGCTCATGATTACCAGAGGCTGCTAAAGTGTAGTAGGGCAGTTTAGCTGGGGTGTATAACACATCCAGACCAAAGAGCAGAAAGGACTGATCAAAAGAAACCAAGAATTGAAGACAGATAGCAAGTGTTGGTGAGGATGAAGAGAAATCCAAACCCTCATACATTGCTGGTGGGCGTGTAAAATGGTGCAGCTGCTTTGGGAAACAGTCAGGCAGTTCCCCACAAGGTTAAACATAGAGTTACCGCATGATCCAGCAGGTCCACTCCTAGGTACATACCTAGGAGAATTGAAAACATAGGTCCACACAAAAATCTGTACGTGAATGTTCTTAGCAACTTCATTAATTATAGCTCCAAAGTGGAAACAACCCAAATGTTCACCAACTGATGAATGGAAAAAATCTGGTGTATCCATAGAATGGAATACTATTTGACCAGAAAAAGGGAAGAGAGATACTACAACCTGGTAAACCTTATTTTAAGTTAAGTGCAAGAAACCAGTCACAGAAGACCACATGTGATACAATTCCATTAATATGACATGTCCACAATAGGCAAATCAAGAGAGATCAAAAGTAGCTTAGCAGTGTTTTAGGGCTGGTGAAGGGTGTGTGGTGGGAGGTGGTACAGATGAGGAGTGACAGCTGGTGGGTCTAAGGTTTCTCTGGGATGGTGATAAAATTCTCTTAACTGAGGTCATGGTGATGGTTGCACAACTCTGGGAATATAATATCACCACTGAGTTGTACATTTTAAGTGAGTGACTTTGGTGGCATGGGGATTTTATCTCAGTAAATGTATTTTTTTAACAAAAAAAAAAAAAAGGAAGAAAGAAACAGAATTATATGTGTGCAAAAGTCAACAGCAGAAGTAACCTTGGGTTTAAAAAAGAAATCATTTGATTCAGGATCCAACCCAACTAAGGGAACTCTCCCAGCCATCTCATACGGTTCTCAGAGAAGGGGGTTGAGAGCTGTCCTAGACTCGTTCACATTTCAAGAAAACAGTAACTAACAAAGAGTTCTTATGTTGTTTTTGCAGAGTTCTGTGCCTCTGTTTCACTCACTTTTTGTTCTTTTTTCCTTATTTCTCTTGTAGTTTCTTGAAGGGAGATAATTCAAAAAAATGAAAATGTGTTTGTGTCTGATAACAAGATGATAACCGTAAAGCTGGTGACATTTTCTGTTCCTCTCGGGGTCCAGGTGGTGAGTCGGCGGAGCAGATGATGATGGAAGAAAGGAAACAATCTTCAGGGCAGGGGAAAAAGTCACTCCGGCTCAGTGTCAAGAGGTCGATGGAGGAAAAGGGAATGCTAATTAGTTATCGGTCGTACATTCTCCTGCACAAACCTGTTCACCTAGGGTCTTCGTGCTGCTCCCTGCCTACCCAGGGCACTTTCCTCTTTATCTCTTTCTCCACACTCCTCCATGCCCATGCAAAGCTCGTTAGCCTTAGTTTTTATTCTTTCAGACTTCTCTTAGAAGGTAGCCAGCTAAGCTGCTAATGTCTTGTTAACTCCAACCATTCTCTCTTATGGTCCTACCTCTCAGATAATACCTTCTCAATCTTCTTTGCTGGCTCCACCTTCTCTCTCTGTCCTGGAGTTAAAGCCTTCTCCCCACTCTCCCCTCCACCCTCCGGGTCATCACGTCTACTCTTGGTACCCTCTCAATGCCAAAGATTCCGGGTTCTCCATCTGCAGTTTCTCCAAATTCATTATGTTCTACCTGGTTGCCATGTCCTGATGCTTGGTATTGTTTCTGGAATGAAGCATCTCCCCTTCCCACCATTTTCCTTACCACTTCCAGTCTGCCTAACTCCTATTCCCCAACTAGATTTGTTCTGGACAGCTCAAACTATCAGCCCCACCTCCCCGCAGCTGTGAGTTAGGTATAGCCTGTAGTTCCCCATGACTGTATATGGCACTGTGTTTGACCCACTACTATCCACACCCTTAACTTGTACTCCTAGACCTTAACGCAATGACTAGCATGTGGTATGCTCTCACAAATCATTAACTATTTGTTGCATGGCTTGTTGAATTTTTGGACAGGTTTCTGAAACACTTTTTATTAGTATAAAAATTTTCAAACATACACAAAAATTGAGGGAACAATATAATGATACATGTATCCATCACTCAGTTTCAACAGTCACGATCATTCCGCCATTCCTGGGAATGGACAGAATTCAAGAGTCAATAAAAATATATTTAAAAAAAGAATCTTTGGAGACAGCACTTTAACTATAAAAGCTTACTTCGATCAGGAGAATTTCAGTCACTCTGGCAAGCTGGTAAGGAAATATTTTGGAGCAGGTTGGTTTTTAAGGGGGAGGAGGTCTTCAAATCAGAGTCTACATTTTCAAGTAGAGAGGAAATAAGAGAAATAGTTATTTTTCCATTCCTTCTTTCATTTATTAAATGCCTTCTTTGTGCAAGAACCTAGGTGAGACTCCGTTTCTATATACAAAGAGGTGTGTAATCTAATATGGCTTGACAGTCAAATAAATAAATACTTGCACCAAAGTGTGACAATGGCTTTGACAGAAATGTGGCAGGCATAACAGGGTCACAAAGGAAAGTGTGGTCAATTCTCTATAAAACATTTCCTCCACCTCTGGGTCTTAGAAACCTGGCTTTACCCACAAGGAAACTGCTTCGTCTGCAGTCCTCTCAGATGCTGCTTATTTCCCCAGATTCTGTACACAGTCGGCCCTCTCTATCTGTGGGCTCTGTATCCGAGGGTTCCAAATGCAAAGATTCAACCAACCATGGAGGGAAAATACTGGAGGCAAAAAATTCCAGAAAGTATCAAAAAAGCAAAACGAAATTAACACACCCAGGCAACTATTTACATATCATTTGCAACGTATTTACAGCTCTTTACATACTATTTACATGTATTTGGTATTATAAGTAATCTGGAAGTAATTTAAAGTATACAGGAGGATGTGCATAGGTTATATGCAAATAGCAGACCATTTTATATAAGGGACTTGAGCATCCTCAGAATTTGGTATCCGTGGGGGTCCTGAAACCAATCCCCTGTGGGTACTGAGGGACACCTGTGTGGTGGAGCCTGGGATGTGGGCATTCTCCTAGTTCTTCATTGTCACTTCTGCACTATTATCTCTTTCTTTTTTCTCTTTTTCTAGCAGAAGTATATATCTTCAATATCCCTCAAAATTGAAAAGTACACACTCATACACAAATACCTGTAAGTACCAACTAGTAACTGCTGACAATTTAATGTTAGTCCATCCAAATTTTTCTCTATGCACGTATGTATACATAGACATTTTAAAAAATTAATATTCTTAGAAAATAGGAGCATCTTATACACACTCTTTTATAGCTCGCTTTTAAAAAAATCAAATGCTGTCCACATTGATTTTTCTACAAAATTATTTTTAATAGTTAGAAATTCCATCATATGGATGAATCATAATTTATTTAACCAATCAGTGTTTTGGGGACATTTTACAGCTACTTTTATTTTAATTAATATTCAGTTATGGTTGCAAATTTTAGAACTTAGCTTTCTGAAGCTTTTGAGCTCAATGTGCAAATCTTACTTTATTTATAAATCTAATATGGTTTGTCTTGTAGTTTAAAGCACTCATTGTTACTTGTACTTAGTAAATATTTATCTTATAAATTTAAATTAGTCATTATAATTTATTATTAAATTCCCCTAAACACTTAGCAGTTTTATCCAATTCTCCTAGACATTTCAAACCATAAGTCACACATTCAGTAAAATTATCCCTCTTTAGCACCTCAAATACCTAATAAAGCCTAATCAAACTTCCTCAGCATTTAGAGTATTTACACTCATAATAAAGCAAAACTTGTAGATTTGACGATCAGATTTCCTTAAATGCTTAAACATTGATTATAAATTTAACCATTTAAATATTTCTGTGTATTTCACTTAAAAAAACCTAAATCTGTCAGATTCTCTTAAGCATATCAAATATCTCAAAGTCATGAACAAAACATGGAAATTATAACAATGACTACAAAACTTATTACAACACCTAGACAAAAATATTAACATTATGATTTGGCATCTTTTTTTTTTTTTTTTTTACCATCTAAAAACTTATTTTTAGCGAGGAGGGTATAACTTAGAGGTAGAGTGGGTGTTTAGCATGCAAAAGGTCCTGGGTTCAATCCCCAGAACTTCTACTTAAATAAATAAATAAATAAACCAAGTTACTCCTCCCCCAAAATAAAATGGTTAATTTAAAAATAAATAAAAACGGATTTTTACATTTTCCCAGAGTTGCAAGTTTACTTATCTGACAAGAGAAGCTCAGACCGGCTGTGATAGGTGCTTAGAATCACAGATTATATAGTTGGCTTCAGGAGGTGAGAACCTGGGTGCATCTTTCAGAATAACTCACACAGGCCAGTCTCTGTTTGGCTGATCACTTCTTCAAACCATGTTTTTGGTTTTTTTTTGGTTTAAATTAAAATCCAGTACACTCTGTACTCCTCTTGACCACTGCCACCCTTCTCTAACTGTAGCTTCTTACACAACTTTTCGTTTCCTGAATCAAGTTGCACCCCCATCTAGTTACTCTCTTCATTTCTTTGCATCTCTCCATCCAGCTGTTATGAAGTTGTACACCCGTCCAACCAT
Organism: Camelus bactrianus; assembly: GCF_048773025.1. NCBI lineage: Eukaryota > Metazoa > Chordata > Mammalia > Artiodactyla > Camelidae > Camelus > Camelus bactrianus. The sequence continues at coordinate 4,565,166 of NC_133552.1, forward strand.
CCACCCTGGAAGAATATTCACACCATTGCCGCCAACAACTTTGATCAAGGTCTACCAGTCCATTGTCATGGTTACACCTTGAAAATCCTCTACCTCTGAAAACTTAAATTTCAATATACCAATCCTTCCAATCCTTCCCTGGTCTGCACCTCATTCAAGTCTGATCAGATTTTTGTGATTAAAAATCTGCTGGGGTTAGTCTGGAAGGTGAGCTTCAGTAGAACTTTAAAGGAAGGAAAGGGAAGAATATGGTTTGACAGAAAGAAATATAAGGGCTCTGTCATCAATCTGAATGATTGCTATGTGCTGGCCCTGTAGGGAGAAGATCCCTGGATGAGTCTGGTCACAAAGGAAAACTCCTGTCAGGGTGTATAGTGAGAGCAGAGTTAGTTACATGGAAGGAGGGGAAGCAATTTTATATGAGCCCTTTAATCTGAAATGGGGATTGGGTGTCATTCTCAGAGCAGCACGTTTTTGTGCCCTGGAAAGGCAGCAGAAATACTTAAACCTTGCCAATAACATGGAAGAGTCTTGGGGGGGACTAATTTTACTCGCCTATGAGCAAAACCACTCCTGGGCACCTCTGGCTGTTGATTTTTAAAATACAAGTTTCAGAGAATTTTAATGATGCTATTAAGACTTTAGGGGATGGGCCATATTTTATATACTTTGGGATTTTTTTTCTCGTTAATCATAAACATAATTCTAAAAATCCCAGTGTTTCAGCAAATAGTCACCAAATGTCTACAATATTATATACACAGGTATCAAAAACATTTGGTTACATCGGCAGATTTATGGTTAACGATGACGAAAGAGTCACTGTAACTAAAGACTTTCCTTGAAATCGGTCTCAGTTATTCAAAGGATCATTAACCAGTTTTGGTTAAAGTTCAAATGGCTCACAACTAACGTGCTCCTTGTGGTAGACAGCCTTTAAGATGGTCCCAAGGGTCATCCCACCTCCTGGTACTCATGTCCTTGTGTAATAACCTCCCCTGAAGGTAGGCCAGACCTAATGACTCACTTCTAACACACAGAAAATGGCAGAAGTGACTGGATGCTGTTGGGAGATGAGGCTACAGGATGGGTGAGGCTTGCATCTTGCCTGTCCTCTCTCCTCTCTCATTCGTGCTCTAAGGGAAGTCGGCCGCCCTGTTGTAAGCTGCCCCGTGGAGAGGCCCAGCAGCAAGGAACCAAGGGCTTGGCCAACAGCCAGTGAGGACAAGCGGGAGGCCTGTCAGCAGCCGCACAATGTGAATTCAGAAGGCGATTCTCCCTGAGTCAAGTCTAGAGTGGCCTGCAGCCCCGGCTTGACGCAGCCAGTGGGAGACTAAGCCAGAGGGGCCGACCTGGCCACGCCCAGATTCCTGGCCTTGGAGGCCAGGAGATAGCAGCTGTTCCTTGTTCTAGGCTGCTAAATTTGGGGGTAAACGGTTAAGCAGCAATAGATAACTAATACGCCCCCCTTTCTTAGGGAATTGAAAAATGCCCGGGACTTTGTAAAGCAGGAAATTATTAAATTCTCCGAAAGGAGAAGTTGAAGTGGGTTTGAAAATAAAGAATAGTGAGAATTTATTGGAAATTTACTGGAATTTACTAGTAATTGTATAAAAATAATTATATTTTTATTCTAACATCAATTTAAAGTTTCCCTTGGGCTGCCCTTTTTTAGGAGGATGAATGCATTCGTGTTGTTCCATCCACATTTCCATCTTTAGGTCCAATAGCCTGTATCTGTGTACTGGTTGGGATGTCTGGTGTGACTGATGGCTGAAAAAGCTGATGAGAGCAAATGGCTCCGGCTAACTGAGACTGAAGTGGTTGCTTTCTTGAGATCAAGGAACAGAGGAAATCATCTTTGACTCCACCTTAGAGGTCTCTAGCACAGAGTCATCTAACAGAAATATGATGCAAGCCACGTATGTAATTTGAAATTTCCTAGTAGCCACACTTTTAAAGAAAAATAAACAGGTGAAATTAATTTTAATAATGTATTTTATTTAGCCCCAAATATCAAAGATACTATCATTTCAGTATGTAATCAAGACAAAAATTAATTAGCTATTTTAGTGGGTTTTTTTTGGTGTGTGTGTACAAAATCCAGTGTGTATTTTAGTTACGGTATATCTCAACTTGGATGCTAAATTTGTATTTATAAATACTTGAACTGTATTTGCATTTCATAAAATTTAGAATTGAAAAAGTTGATTTACGTACCCAAGTTGTTTCAAACATACTTAAAAGTTTTCCAATAACTGAATTGAATATCAATTCTTAAAAACAAATTGATTAAACTTAAACACATACATTTAAAAATTTAATTCCTTGATTGCACTGATCATCTTTCAAGTGCTCAGCAGTGACAAGTGACTGGTGGGCACCATACTTCACAGCACAGCCCTGGTGTAGAGTCCACATTCAATAAATAGTTGCTGGGTGAATTAATTTTGCAACAATATTTCACCAATTAAATTAGCCATGAATTAAAGCAAAAGACTGCCTGAGATTTCTTCCAGAAAAAGAATTGTTAGGAATAATTATGTTTGTAACAATCAGAGAATTTTCAGTTTTATGTGGTTTTACTTATATTAATACCTGCAGACTGACTGACAGTATGATCTGCACAGTGAAATTTGAAATCTGAGTCATCAGAGAGTCCCTCTGAAATGTTTAACTTCTTTGATGACACTCATTTATTTGTATTTTTGACTCATGCGATAATTTGGGAGATATAAAATTGGGAGTCATTAGTCTGTGGATGGTATTTAAGCCATGGGACTGCTGAATGAGGTCACCTAGGGAGACAGTCCAGAGGGAGGAGCAAAGAGAGCCCAGAACATAGGATGCCCAAGTGTATTCGCATAGTCTACGAGAAACTAGTCTTCTGAATAGTGGACTATAGCAGTGGGCAGGTTTCACTTTCCATTGGTTCATAATTTCATTCATTCATTCATTCTTTTATGTAGATCTATCACTTTCTAAGTCCTGGGATATTTTTTCCCTTGTCAGAGCCAAAGGGAGGATCCACGTTTGGGGGCAACCTAAATCATGTGTAATTTGGGGAACATTCTTTTAAAAAAATCTAACTTTACAAATGTCTATAAAATTAGACACAAAAGTAAATATTTATTTAGAATTGGAAAAGATCTTCCTACAAATGATAGATTTTAAAAAGTTGACAAATACCAGAGATGTCACAAAATCAAGGCAATTTTATTTCCATTTAAAAATTATTTTAATTAATAATTAACAGCCTGACATATGTGTATATTAATTTTTCCTACCTTTTCTGGCTGTATAATTTTTTAAATTGAAGTATAGTTGATTTACAATGTTGTGTTAGTTTCTGGTGCATAGCAAAGTGAATCAGTTATACATATATATATTTGGCTGCATAATTTTTGATTATCTCTTTTCATGGCATTGCTTTTAGAAAATCATGTTCTATAGAGAGAATAGAGAGAGAATTGAGTCTTTTATAAAACAATCAAATCTTTTTTATTACTAGGTTAAAATTTCTGCATCACAACTCATGAGGTTATGCCATGTCAGTTTTTAGAACCATTGTCAAACTTGGGAAAATCTCAATGAAATTTTTTGACATATGAGCAGTAAGATTTCAGTGCCATTTCCCTGCCTTGGTGCCAGTTTTGCATGCCATCTTGTTTAGAACCACCAGACTTTGTCATGAAAGGATGTATAAGATACATATTAAGAATCAATTCAATTATAGAGGCATAAAACATGTAACTTCACACGAGACATGCTTGCCATCTGTAACACTGCTATAGGCTTTGTCCAGCAAACACAGGGATTCTGACAGATTCTATTTTGGGTCACTCCCATTTTTAAAAAAATGAATGGGTTGTTTACAGTTGTGTAAGTTGTCCAAAAGGAGAAGACTTCCTTTTTTGTTTTCTTTTTAAATGGAGGTACTGGGGATAGAACCCAGGACCTTGTGCATACTAAGCATGTACTCTACCACTGAGCTCTACCCTCTCACCAGAAGACTTCCATTTTCACTAGGTGTTGATGAGAAGCAAAGCCTCCAGTTTACAATCTCACATGTTTGATGGCTGGAGGAATTTTCTACAGATTAGGCTCCAGATTTGCACATTTTCAATCTTGTTTCTCCTCCATGACCTGGATACTGCATGCTCTGTAAAGCAATGTGACCTCTGGTCCTAGATCTTTGTGTCGTGGTTCATGGCGAGCTGGCATTGGGAGGTAGGGGTGCTCTTGGGAGCCATTCCTATTACGTGGATGACGATCAATGACTTTATTATATGTGGAAGTGACTATGAATCCCATAAATATATCCCACTTACACCTAAATTACATAAATATATCACCAACATAACCCAACACAAGGGGAAGTCTCAATGGAAAGAGACAATTGTTGTAGCTCTTGTGATTAAAATATATCACTTTTGAAAATTATATAAATACATGTGGCCATGGGAACACAGTGTTGGGCCCCTCCCAAAGCCTTAGCAGGGTGCTTTGCAAGTTCTACCTCATTAGTTTCGCAGTAAAACTACCTCTGGTCAGAGCATGAAATCTTCAAATACAGAGATGTGAATGCTTACAACTCGATTCCTCTTTTATCCTCTCCTTGCAGGCAGAACAGTTATTTCCCTCTCCTGACACCCTCCTGTCAGCTAGTCTTAGGGAAATCTCAAGGTGGTGGTTTGAGTTGCTGCTCTGGAGATACTGATGGCCAGTATTCTTTTCTTCTTTCCTAGCATGTGCATACTGAGAAGAACCATTTTTGCTCCCGAGTATAGGTCTTTCTCTTACAAACCTTGACTTTTAAAAATTGCCATTTATTATTAATGGTACCAGATTAAATAATTAATAAGCATTTACTTTTTGCCCAGAATGATTATTAAGTGTACATAATCCTACTAGAATTGTATGCTGAGGAGACAACAGTTCTAGCTGTATGCATTAGCTTTTAAGAAAAATTTGAGCCCACAAATGCTGGCAAGTATCTTGTATATGACTATCAAAATCGATGTCCTCTAAGAATCTTCCCTTGCACATATGCTTAATTCAAATCCCAGGGGCAGTAAAAACCCACAATTAACTATTCCTCTAACATTAGTTACCACAACTATGTCTCTACTTTGATGATTCTTTACTTTTGAAAATGATAATCAAATTTAAAAACTGCTCTCTAGCATGAGAATACCTTTAATGAGGAATTATATCTTCTACGTAATATGCTCAACTTTCCTTGATGCACTATGAATTTTTGGCCTAAACAAAAATCACCTAATTATACACACCTGACTACAGAGCAGTTACCCCTACCTGGGAGAGAGAGAACAGAGAAGGGAAAGCGGAGATAGGTGGAATGGGAGGGATGTATTTGGGGAAAAGGAATAACAATGTTCATTCTGCTGGAGAGATAGTATGGGGTACTGAAAACAGAGCAGAGCTCTCAAATTTAGGTTGTCTAGGTTGAACATGGCTCTCTGAACTTAGCTGTATGATCTTAGGTAAATTATTTAACTATTCTTAGCTTCATTTTCTTTTGAAAATAAGGGAAAATATTTGAGAGGCTTCTTGGTGAATTTGATGGGATGGTAGTGGGAAATCTTCATTAATACTTAAAAATTGTTTCAAAAAGATGCTTGAACTTCAATGTTCACAGAAGCTCTATTTACAATAGCCAAGACATGGAAGCAACCTAAATGTCCATCAACGGATGACTGGATAAAGAAAATATGGTGTATATGATATATATACGCATTTTTTTCTAGTATTGGCCTACAATAAACAATGTTTCTAGGAATAATGTACATGCCTTTTGATGCACATGTATGCATTTCTATTGGGAATTCACCAAGGGGTTGAATTTCTGTGCCTGCTAATGTTTAATTTAATAGATATTGCCAAACTGTTTCCCAATGTAGTAACAATTTTAACTTCCAGTGGTAGTATATAAAGATTTCAGCTACTCTACAATTCTTGATAATAACACTTGGTATTATCACTTAAAAAATTTTAGCCATTTTGTCATCTATGTTGTTAGTATTCATTTTTGTTTTAATTTTCATTTTGATTACTAATGACATTGAAAAATCTTTTCATATGCTTATTGGCCTTTTGCATGTCATCTTTTGGAAAGTGCTTTTCAAGTCTCTTGCTAATTTTTCTATTGGGTTGTTTATCATTGTCTTATTGATTGGAGGAGATCTTTATATACTATGTTTACAAGCCCTTTATTGGTTATACATGTTATAATATTTTATCCCACTCCCATTTTTCACTTTAAAGATTAAGATGTTAATTTTAATGTATTTTTCATGCTTTTCCCTTTTGTTAATGTCTTATGTCTTGTTCATGAAATCTTTGCTACGTCAGGGTCATGAAGATAGTCTATCATGTGTTATTTTCAAGAAGATTTATGGCTTTAATTTTAAATCTGTAATCTACCTTAAGTTTATTTTTCTAAGTGGTGCGAGGTAGTTTCAAATTTCTTTTCTTCCCCCCCGACTCATATATAGATATTTAATCAAACCAGCATCACTTATTGAAAAGACAACAGTTTCTTCACTGATCTGTAGTGAACAGTCTTTCTCTCTCTCTCTCACACACACACACATACACACATTCTATTTGGGTTTAACTAAGATTGTACTAAATTTGTATAGTAATTTGGGGAGAATTGGTATCTTTTTAATATTTCCAATCTGTGAACCTGCTATGTCTACTTATTTAGATAATTTTAATCATAATTCATGTTTTTCTAACTGGCTTTATGGTTCTATGTTTTGAGGTCTTCCACACATTTTATTAGAATTGTTTCTAGGTATGGCTGTATAAATTATATCATTTTTAAAATTTCAGTTTTCTGATTTTTGCTGGTACACAGAAATATGATTGAATTGTGCATGTTGATCTTGTATCGACAATCAAAAATTGTGTATCAATGATACACATACATAATTTCTGCAGCTCTTTTGTTTTATCTCTTCCTTTCCAATCCTTAATTCTTTTTTTCTCTCCCTTTTTATATTGGTTAGAATCTCTGGTACCATGTTAATGTAAGTGGTTATAACGGGCATCCAACGTCCTGATTTCCAAAGGAAAACTTCCAACATCTCACCATTAAATATGCTATTTGCTATAGGATTTATTTTTTAATAGATACCATTTATTAGGTTAAATATGCTCTTTCCCATTACTAGTTTGCTATGGGTTTTTTTATTTTTTTATTATCATGGGCATTCAAAAACATTTCATAAAATGTTTTTTTCTGTGACTATTAAGATGATTTTTCTCTTTTATTCTGTTAATGTGGTAGAGTACATTGATTTTCAACTATTAAACCACCCTTTCATTCCTGAATACACTCATCTTTTATTATCAGGGATTATTCAGGATCAGCAGAGAACTGCAATTTGGGGTCTGCACCCATGGCGAGCCACGTGGAAGTAACATAAAGCTATGGCCACGTGACTAAGTTATAGAAACAAGGGTTGAAGTAGCTATTTCTTGTTTTGATTTGAATATATTTGTGCATATTAAACAACTTTTTCCTCTCCTCTCCCATTCCCCTGCCATTTAACATGACTTGTGTTAAAATATTTAATAACAGTAATTAACCTTATAACATAGTATTTAAGTTACAGGCTATTAGGAGAGTGTGATTCAGCTGGGAGTGAGTATCACCGAAAGATGGACAAGGAAATTTTGTATCCTCTTTTGGGGACAGAATTGCTTGCTTTAAGTTTATGAAGGTTAGTTGATCATCTAAGCTGGAAGCATGACTCTACTATTATTTTTATTTTTATTTTAAGGATATTTAAAGAAAAAGAATGCAGACACCAAGTTGATAAATCATGGACTGTGGTGGTTTCTGTACTGTCAAATTAGCCAAACTGGAACTTGTATTTAGCAGAATTTATTTCCCAGTATGGTTTCCATTAGTGCTGACCACAAGAGGAGTTTGTGTGTGACCCAGAGGGTGAAGATGAAGAGCCGCCAGGGCAGGGCACCAGGCACTGTGGCCGCCTGCACACGGGTTACCATGTGCGAGCTGGCCTTCCTGGTGCGGGGAAGTGCTGGGGCCTGAAGTTCCTTCAGCTTCTTCTTTCAGCTTTTCTGATTCCTGGGCCAAGTGCACGTGCAGTGCCACAATGACCACTGAGGTCAGTGAGAAACGGATCAGGTTCCAGTTTGTCCTCGGGAATCCTGGGTGCCCTTTTCGGCTCCAGGTTGCCCCTGCCCTTGTTCACGTCCAGCGGTCCTTCCACACTGTTGGTTAGGATGACCCCTGGTGGCTTCAGCTCTGCACCTGATGCAGACGCCGGCGCTGCAGGGACCCCCCCCCCCCCAGTCGTGGGGTCTCTGATCTCTGTAACAGGCCCCTTGTTCTTTATCGCTCATAGTGCTTTTGCGTCTTTGATGGAATCCTGATACACATACAGTTTTCTTCTTTTCTTCCTAATCCAAACTGAAAGTCTTTGTCGTTTTATTTTCCATTAACCTTGTTTCCACGTTCTGTTTAAGAGTCTGGGGAAGAACAGCTGAGACCCCTCAGGGTGGTTCCTACCCCTTTGGTGGCCTGAGCAACTAACTCTAATGAGATGGTTGCAGTTCAGGAGAGCAAGATCACAGAACATGGGAGTTTAGAGAGCCTAAGCTGACTCATTTTGGGGCAAGTCATAGAACTTTATAGATCTTTTCAAAGTCTCAGAATCCCAATATTAACATAATATCCTCATTTTAACTGTTTCACAGGATAGTTGGGAGGAGAAGTGAAAAACACGCCTAGCTGCTTTTGTAAGCTGTGAAACATTATGGAATTTGAAGCATCATTACAGCAATTGCCAACATCATCATCATATAAGTTAAGGGATGCATGAGAGAGACAGAGAGAGCTAAAAGAAATAATATTAAAGGTAATAAAAGTTATAAGAAGTAGAATGCCTTCTATACAGAGAGGTGGTTAAAATTACTTTTCAAATAAAAACTTTGTCTACCTAGTGGCAGAGAGATAATTTTCTCCATGAGGTTCTCATTGTATCATTGAATCCTCAGGACAGTCCCATCAAGTAAGGATTATTTCCATTTAAAAAATTAAGAAACTGAAGCTAAGAGAGGTTAAGAGATTTGCTAAAAGCCACAAGGGTATAATGCAGTAAAAACTGTTTCAAATCAGTTATTTTAATTCCAAATCCAGTGTTCTTTTTTGTCTCATTAACATTATATTTCATGTTCACCATATAAGCTTAAAGCTCAGAGGATAACTTGTGAATTGTCTGGAATTATAATAACTGAATTACTTGAAATGTTATTTCACAAATATTTCTGCAAGGCCTACCAAGCAGGTGGCACTGAGTGGCAGAGGCAGAGGAAACATTAGCGAGGGGCTAAAAACGCAGGAAAAACAAGAGAAAGAGGTGATTGGAAGCCAGGAGAGAGGAGTGCTGTGAAAATGGTTAACGCCATTGAATATTACAGAGGAAATATAAAATGGCTGAAAAGTATGTAATAAATTTGCTAACTATTATCAGTGGTGGCTCCTGTAAAAAAATATTTTAACATAGGAAGGGCAAATGTCAGATTAATCTTGATTAAGGGATGAATGGGAGATGAAGAGACTGGCTATGAATGGATGATTCAAATAAATTGCTCGTGAAGACAAGGCAAAAGAGGGAAACCAATGGGAATTTTTAAAATAAAATTTTAATTACAAAAGCAGGCACACCTTCTTCTGAAGTGTGAAATATTACAGATGAAATCCTCTTTGATCACTACTCCCGACCCCCATCTTGTTAGCAATTTAATGTTTATCCTTCCAGTCTTTTCTGTATACATTTATATATATTCTTATAGGAAATATTTTAATGGTTTTACAGAAAAGGTGCTATATTACACATATTTATCTGCATTGTGCCTTTTTCATTCAACAATAGGTCTTCAAGGATCATGGTACATATAGACCCATCTATGAACATGGAGGTTATTTCCAATTTCGCTATTATCAACAATGCCTCGAATGCGCACTGGGTGTATGCCTCTTTGAGCACTAAAGTGCTTTTCTAGGGGAGATACCAAGAGCGGCACGGCTGGGACTAGGGTATAGATGTTTAACAGTTTTATAAGTATTGCCCATTGCCCTCCAATGTGGCTGTATCAGTCAGCCTGCTTACTAGCAGTGTTTGTTTCTGGGACTTTTAAAAACAGAACAAAAACACTTTTGTTTCTGATAACAAGACGTTCACAACAGGAAGGAATAAAGGTCTTAAAAATTATTTAAATTTACATATCCATATACTAAGAAGAGGGTCAGAAAAGAGAAGATATTGGATGGGGAATGACAAGATTCCTAAGGAAATGTCAGAGGAGGTTTGGAGCAAAAGGACTGTCCCAGGTGGAAGGAGCCCCCTGTTCTGATGAGCTGAGGTAGCATTTCCTTTTTACGGCTGGACAGAAATAGAAAGCAGGGTAGCATGGTCGGGATGGCAAACTGAAGAATGTGGACAAATTTTAAAACAGAGGGAAAATCAGAAAGCAGATGACTTGGACAGTGTTTCTCAAAGTAAAAAGTGTTCTGAAAAAAGTGGTAAAAATTTTGGTTAACTCTGCATATTAAGTCCCGCTTTTAGGGAATTATAACATATCAACACATTAAAAGCTCTGAAAAAGACCTGAAGTAAAGTTGCTTAACTCAGTTTCCCAAAGTTTTGCAACAACAGAACTTGTTTCTTTGTGTAATACTGATTAATATACTCTTAAACCAGACTTCCATGAAATATACTTTGAGAAACACTCGACTAGTGAAAATTGAAAGAAATGACCAAGTGTTCAGCTTATCTTCATAATTTATTTGAAAACAAAACGAAATAAAAAATACAGAGAACACTGTAACAAACATCCGTGTACTCCTCAGCATTAAAAGGTTTAGATTACACTACAAATTTAATGTTTATTTTTCTATTATAGAAATAATATATGTTCATGATACAAATCTGGGAAATAGAGGAAAAGTTAGGAAGAACGTACTGTCATCTTACCACTGTCTTAAAACCACTGCTAATGTTTTAAGGCAGTTACTTTAACCTTTATTTCTATTAGAGTTTTACTGTTTACACCATTACAATAAAACAGCATGTGCAATTTTGTATCATGTTAAATATTCACACTGTATCATAAACACTGTTGCACAATTCATGGCTTTTTAATGGCTCCATAATATTCAACGTGGACAGTTTACTATTTAACCATTCCCATTTTAGAATTCAGGTTGTTTTCAACTTCTCTTTTTTAGCTTTCATAAGTAATATTGCAGCATAAAACTTGTTATTTAAGGTTATTTTCTTAGAATGTATTTGAACTTTAGTTCAATAGTTCAAAGGTGATGTAAATTTTAAAGGCCTTTGAAACAACCTTGCTAACTTGCTCTGAGGAGGCAGGGTTGAGGGGTGGGTGAGGTTGTATCATCAGTGATGTATTAAAGTGCCCGTTTGCTTTTTTCTCCCTCATGTTATTTTAGGTTTCATTTTGTTAGCACTGCTCCATGTTTCCAGATGATGGAAACTGACAAATCCTAACCTGTCATTTATCACATTATCTATCCTCCCTGTTTTTGCAACACATTGCAGATCTGCTAAATATGCTATATATTTCTTCATCTAGGCAGTAGATAACATTTTTTTCCCTAAAAATAGGTTAAGGACAGTCTAAAGGAGGACAGTAAAGAGCAAGCTGACAAGTATCAATTCATCAATACTCTGGATATTCTTTAAGGAGAGGCAAAGCCAGCTTTATTAACATTTTGATTATGACTAATCAGAATACTAAAGTCACTTAATCATGGAATCTGAGCCTACTTTTCTCCATCTTCTTCACAAGGATTTAATAGAACTCTGTCAAACGTGGTACTCAGTGTGGTACTGAGGAATGATTTACTTTATCTTTGGCATTTCTCTCACGATTGCACTAACTCATGACGACAAAGGCTGTATCTGACACACTTCTGTGTATCAGAGCCCAGCGCAAAACTTGCTCAGTACACAGTACACAGTAGATTCTTGATAAAGGTTTGAATGACATGCTTAATTTGGCATGAATTTAATGAATCTCTGTTGTCTCAGCACAGAACCACTTTCCCTTCCAAGCTATCGATAGACATATATGCTCATGTAGAAATGGTAAAATGTGTAATGGGAAGAGCACATGTTTTGTAATCAGAAGGTCTGAGATTAAGCCTTGGCTTTGCAATTTACAAGCTGGTAACTCCAGGCCTGGGTTTGTTCATCTACAAATTGGTGATAGCCCATCTTCCTTACTTTCCTCATGAGTTTCTTAAGAGAATCAATTTTTTCTTTTTAAAGGGAAATCTGATGTCATTTCTTGACTTTTTAAAACCCTGTGATAACTTTCTATTGCCCTCAAGAAAAAGTCTAATCATTTAACATGCCTTTCAAGGACTTCTGTGTTATGGTCCCTGCTCAATTCTCCACTATCACCAATCTAACAATCTAAGCTCTTTTTCACCTCAAAGCCTTTTGCACAAGCTGTTTGCTTTGCCGGGAAGGCTCCCTCCTGTACTCATACGTTAACTACTAGTAGCAGCAATACTACTACTAGCTACAACCTACTGAATATTTACTAAGCATGGGACACTTCATATACATTATTGGTTTCTATTTTATGAAACACGTATTATTCTTACCTGGCTTAAGGATTAGGCACAGAGAAGTGAAGCAACTTACCCAGAGTAACACAGCTATTAAGCATAGGCACTGGGTTGCAAAACTCAGATCTGCGTGAATTCAAAGCAGATATTCTCAACTCTTTACTATTAAAGTATCAACTTCCTCCAGGAAGTCTAGCATCTTTAATATCCTCTAGTGGTTAATGTCATAAGGTTAGCACCTAAGACACTGGTTTGTAATCACCTGTGAATCTTGTGCCTCTCCAACCAGAGTATAAACAAGCCATCTGAACTCAGACAAGACTGCACCTTGTTTACTTCTACTTCCCCAGCTCCCAGCTCAGTTCCTGGTACACGTAATGGGCATTAATAAATATCTGTTGAATACATATACATGTGAACATGTTTTTAAACAGAGACATAAGACAGTTACTACTATTTTGAATTTGGCTAAGGAACATCACCATGCTTACCCGTTTGCGGTCTATGGACTCCACTTCCCCCCTTTCTGCAGCATGGCACCCCAGCTTACATCCGTTCTCCTGCGACCTCTACTGTTTGCCACAACTCCCCAAATACTGCCAGCAAACATCCCCCTTCCAACTGCCTTTTTAGAAAACCCTTCACAGAGGAAACTAAAATGTTAAAATTATTTTTCCTTCATAGCAATTCTTTAAAATCCCTGAAAATTTAAAATTGCCTTTTTAAATATGGCAGAGCAGAACATCAGAGACCACTGAGGCATAAACTACACTTTAAAAATGAATTCCTCATCAAGACGGAGCTGATTGGAGAAGAGAAACCAACCGCAGTTACAAATGAACCTTCTGCCGCTGTCAAGGCAGCCTCGTTCCCAGGTGGCATCTTACTTTTTCACAATATTTTACTGCAGGCTTTCAATAATATAAATAGAGAAAACAGGTGCTGCACTCAGCTGGGGGTTTGACTAAATCAACCTTCTTCGGTTCGATTTTTGGATGAAAGGCCCAGAAGTTAACGCAATCAGTCCTGTAGTTCTCAGCACCCTCAACTGGAAGGAAAAAGAGGGTGGTGAAAAAATGAGGGCGCGGAAGTGTGGCGAACAGACGAAGCTCTTCTTCAGACAGAGCAAGGGCTTGGCTCCGTCCCCAGGTGCGGACCGTCAAAATGACCGCTCACATTGTTAATTTTGCCTTTTCAATTAAAAAAAATGACGTCTGGTTTTCTAAGTAAGAGGATAGACAAAAACGGAAGGCATTCGTCTCGTGAGAACTTGGCCAAGCGGCTCGGCGGACCTCCCGTCCAACCGCCGCCGGCTCGCGGATGCCCCGGGGGCCCGACGCCCGGCGAGGCTTCCCTGGCGCTCTCGCTACCCACAAGCCCCCGCGCCTCGCCGCGCAGGCGCAGCAGCGACGGCCGTCTCAGGAAGAGGAAAATGGAATAAACAACTCGGAGGAACCAGAGCGCGAGAGAGCGAGTGGAGGCAGAATTTAAAAATAAACCGGCCCCTCTGCCCTCCCCGCCCGTCCGCCGCCGCCGCTGCCCCTCCCCTGGCCCGCGCCCTCGGCGTCCCCGTCTGGGCCCGCGCGCCCACCCCGTCGTCCCGCGCGGCCCCTTTAAGAAAAGAGAACGAGAGAGTGAGTGAGAGAGAATCCCAACTCTCCCCCTCCCCTCCCTCCTTCCTACCCCCTCCTCCCTCCCCTCTCCCCTCCCCCCGCTCCCCGGGCGGCTCCGGCTCCCGCAGCGGGACAGACCCACCCGCCCAGGCTTTTCTCCGGCACCGGCGGCGTCCTCCTCCCCTCCCCGGTCTATGGTGGCGACGGCGGCGGCGACTCCTCGGGCGGCAGCGGAAGACGAGGCTGCGGCGTTGCCATGAACAGTGGCGGCGGCCTCCCGCCCCCCTCGGCCGCCGCCTCCTCTTCCTCCCCCTCGCTGGCGGCGGCAGTGGCCCCGCCGGGGGTCGGGGGTGTCCCCGGCGGGGCGGCGGCGGGAGTGAAGCTGAAGTACTGCCGCTACTACGCCAAGGATAAGACTTGCTTCTACGGGGAGGAGTGTCAGTTCCTGCATGAGGACCCGGCCGCCGGGGCTGCCCCGGGCCTCGGCCTCCATAGCAACAGCGTCCCCCTGGCTCTGGCGGGCGCGCCCGTGGCCGGCTTTCCGCCCGGAGCGGTCCCGGGAGGGGGAGCCGGGCCGCCGCCGGGGCCCAAGAAGCCTGACCTGGGGGGCCCGGGGGCCGGAGCCGCGGCCGGCGGAGGAGGTGGCAGCGGCGTCCTCGATGGACCGCGGTTGGCAAGTGAGTGTGGTCTGGGCGGGAGGGCGGCCTCGGCCTTGGGGCGGCGGCGGAGGGAAGGCCTGGGGCTGGAGGGGGGCCGGATGAGGCCCTGCGGGCGAGCCCGGCTCGCGGGTCCCTGCCTTCGCCTCCCTGGGCGGTCTGGGAGGCCTAGGCCCGGGCTGAGCCCTCCGTCCTTCTTCCCGCTTCCCCTCCCCACAGCCGTCGGCGAGCCCGGGAGCGAGGGGAGGCCGGCTTCCCGGGAACGTGGGTGGTGGACTGGGGTGATTGGAGTGGGGGCGGGGAGGAAGGGGGATGGGCTGTGGCGTGCGGGGTGTGGGAAAGGGGGTGTCGTTTCCGGGGGGTGTGGAAAGGGGCTGGGTTTGCAGGCACATGTGTCTTGCGTGCCCGTGTGGAGTGCAGTCGGCCGAGCGCGGAGGTTCCCTAGTGGGTGTGTGTGGGTAGGGGCGGGAGGTGAGGGCGGGCTCTAGGCTTCCTGGAGTAGGTCGAACGAACGGAAAAAGTTTGTGGAAAGCTGCTGGGACAGAGGTTTTCCAGGCAGGAAATGCTTTCTAAGGATTAGGAGTGAAGGGACAGCAGCTTTTACAGTATGGTTGGGTTTAGTCGAGAGTTGAGAGTAGGAATTTCACAAGACTTGCATTTCAATATAGATCTCCCAAAAGCTGGAAGAAGTTTGCGGGGTGTCAGGATCTTGTCTTCCACTGCTTTGTATCAAGCGAACTGTTAGCCTTTGAGAGCCACCAGGGGTGTGCGACTGAGCCCTTGAGTTCGGATGTCTTAGGACTGTATTTTTTACTCTTTCCCTTGTTGTTATCTATTGACTTGCAACTTTTTAGTTGTTCGTGGGTGGAGTTTACAATTATAGTTAAGTGTAAGTGGGATCTAGTTTACAGAATGTTACCCTGAAGGAAAGAGTAGAGCAAGTGTCAAATTTTTTCCTTTTTTGTTTCTGATGTATTGAGCATTTCTCAACCAAATGGGAAAGTCCTGCTTTCTTGGGAATTCTGGACAGTTTTTAGATCTTAAAATCATTTGATAGGCAGCTGAACTTGGACGTCAGAACGTTTTTGTCTTTTTTGTTTTTTAAACTGTAAACTTGGCTTGATGCTTTAGCACTTAATTTGCTCAATGAGGAGATTTGTGTTTTTTTGAAAAAAGATTGTGTCTGTTTCTTTTTGCTGTGGTGGGCTGGATTTTAGTGCAGTATATTTCCTGAGGGTGATACGCTAAGAAGATTAATTTGTAACTTAAAATGTTTTGTAAAAATGGTTATCTTGTTTGTGGAATGTTATCACTTTTGAGCAGCAACTTTGCATTTTCAAGGTAAACTTGCTGAGTATATTGAGTTGTGGCTCAAATTAATGCAAGAGTAATGTTTGATTAGTAAGCAATTAAACTGAACAGTAGTTTTGTTACCTACAGGAGGAAGCACTTTCAGAAATGCTGGGATTTGATTTATTACATGATATTTCTAGGATTTTCTAATCACAGAGGTAGTAGATTTGGGACATGAAAGATAGGACAGGTGAAAATGGGAGGTGGAGGAGAAATACTAGCGATGGCTTGAAGGTGGGGATCCTTCATATATCTCAGAAAAGGGAAATAATTGTCTGGGATGTAGGGTCTTGAGAGGACTGGCAGGAGTGGTAAGAGGCATTTTAAAATTAACATTTAGTCATTTAGCAGTTATTTCATTAGGTAACTGCATTATGTAGTTGGATTCTGTCGGGCTTGAATGAAGCCTAAGTCTCTTTTCTGCTGTAGGCTTCTTGGTAACTCAGTGGTACAGGTTGTGACTCCTTAAGAATGAGATAAAATTGCCTCGTATCACGAATGGCAAGTCAAGTTGTTCAGGAATCAGGGAAGTGGATTGTGTTGGTGCTTTGAATTTTTATACTTTAATTTTTAGTCTACTTTCTACATTTTATGGTATTCTTATCTTTTGAGACAGACTTTTTTTTTTTAATAGAGGTACTAGGGGTTGAACCCAGGAACTCGTGCATGCTAAGCATGTGCTCTGCCACTGAGCTCTACCCACCTCCCCTTTTGAGACAGACTTGATTTGTTAATTAAGTGTATAAGGCAATTAAAATAGACAACACACTCTAAGAGGTGTTCCTGTTAGGAGATATTTGAATTTTGTTAGCTGCTGACCTGATTATGTAGTGTCACTGAGACAGTTTTATTTTGCTTTTACTTATTCCTTTGCTCTTCTTTAAAGTAAAAATGTACAATATTTCCTTAGCTGAGAGGTCATAAACAGATTTACTTTGATAAGCGGGCTATACCTGCAGAAATATTTTGCTTGGGCTCCTTGGGTATCTTCTAGGTGTGTGTATGTGTTTTAAAAGCTTTTATTTGAAGCACACGTACCCAAGAAAAAGTATACCAATCCTCAGTTCTTGGAATTTTCACCAGATGAACACCTACTTAGAACAGGACACAGATAAAGAACTAGAACATGATCGGTTCCCCCGGACGCCCCGCTCTTGCCCCTCCCA
This sequence comes from Camelus bactrianus, assembly GCF_048773025.1. Taxonomy (NCBI): domain Eukaryota; kingdom Metazoa; phylum Chordata; class Mammalia; order Artiodactyla; family Camelidae; genus Camelus; species Camelus bactrianus. The sequence goes on from NC_133552.1 coordinate 4,582,615, forward strand.
GTCACCACCCTTTCCCAAAGGTAACTACTGATTGCAGACACCACGTTCTAACGTTGTGCATTCATTTTTCACTTTTTCGAGCTTTATAAGAATGGAATCAGATAGTGTGCCCTCTTTCTGTGGGCTGCTTTCTTTCAGCATATTTGTAAGATCTATTCATGTTATGTAGGAGCAGCCTCCTTAGTCTCATTCCTGTGTAGTGTTACATGATATGAATGTACCACATTTTACTTTCTCATTTTAGTGGGCAATGGAATGTTGCCAGTTTTGTCTATTAAGGATAGCACTGTTTGAAAAATTCTTGAACATGTTTTTTGGTTCAAGTCTACGAATTTCTGTTGGATCACGTGGGAGTGGAATTGCAGGCTTGTACTGGGGCATGTGTATATTCAGCTTTGGTAGATGACGCCCGACGGTTTTCTGAAGTGACTGTGTCATGTTTACGTTCCCTCCAGCAGCTTATGAGAGTTCCAGTTGCTTCACATTCTCCCCAACACTTCATATTAGGCATCTTAGAATTTTAGCCATTTTGGTGGCCATAATTTATGGTATAATCTTGTGTTTTTAATTTGCATGTGTGTGGGTTGTAATTTAATTAGTTGACAACATATAGAACACCAGGAGATTTAATATAGAAATGTGGATTTCTGGCTTCCTTTGAAGGGCAGCTCTTATTGAAATTAGGACTGTTGATGGGGTGAGACTCCATATTTCCTTCTTACTGACTGGGTGACTTTTATATGCCTGGCTCCTCTTGGTAGTTGAGTTTTTGACCCTTGTTTTAGTAATTCACATTTGAGGAATTGTTTTGTTAGTGTTTCAGATTGTGTGTGAAAACTTTAGAGGTAAATGCAAGAGAAAATTTTATACTTATTTTGCAAACATTGGAAAACTAAAGCACAAAGGCTTTTTTCTTCTTAGTATAGTTTGTTGCAATGATGTTTCAATCTCGTAAAGGAACTATACTTTCTTTGTTACTTATTTATTGTCTATACAGAGTATTATGTTTTCTTACTTCCAGCTCTTCTGTTGACCTGGCAATGTAGTAAACATCTTCTGGCATTCAGGATTTTTGTTTGGAAAATAAGTTTATTTATTTATTTTTAAAAGCATTTACTTTAAGTCTTTGACATTTCATATTTCTGTTGGACTTGGTATCTTTTAAGGCTTAAATGTGGTTTGATTTAGGTTCAGCTGAATTATTGATTCTTTACATTTTAATGATGTAATTTTCATATTTTCAACTAGCTAGACTTTTCATCTTCAAGTTCATTTTTTAGCAGCTAAGGTATTATGCCAATATTTGTATTTTATGTGCTTACTTTATTTGAAACTCAGATTTCTTTTATTTTACCAAAATAGACATTTTTAGTTCCACTGATTTAGTTAGTAATGAAGGCTTTGCCATAAGACATATTTAAAATGGGCCTGGTTCTCTTATCTGCTAGCTGTGTGATCTTGGGCAAATTTTTAATTTTCAAGCCTCAGTTTTTCTCATTTAAAAAAATGGAGTTAGTAATAGCGCTTATTTCAGAGAGGTGATAGGATTGCATGTGTCCCTCAGAGCATTGCCTGGCACGTAGTGAGGTTTCAGTCTTAGTTGCTGCTCTTATTGAATATTTACTACTAATAAGCCTACAATTTACCTGTGCCTTTCCTTACCTCAGCATTTTTGAGAATATTTTCAAGACTAGTAAAATAGCTACAGATGATTGAACTGTGGTTGTCTGCCCAAATGGAAGAAAGCAGGGGATAACTTGAAGTTCATGTACAAACTCTGGAATGTATGATAAGGAATATGGCAAAACTGTTTTTGTTTAAGCCAGGATTATGCTTGTCATCCCACGACCCTGAATCAGCTGACAGAGAAGCAAGTACTGGGAATTTGCCAGGAGGAGAGCTGGAGTAGGTTTAAACATTTTTATTTGGCGATAGAGTGGATAACTAACACTTATAACACCATTCCTTTCACTCTTTTAACATTAGTGGCAAGCTTTGATCTAGGTGATAGAAACACAACATTGAATGAAACAGAAGTCTGCCCTCATCCCTCATGGAGATTGTATTCTAGTGGGGAATACAAATGCGTGCATAAGTTAATATTAGATCTTGAGAAGTTTTAGGAGGAAAGCTTGAAGCTTTATCAGAAATACTCAAAAAGGGTTGTACTAACATAAGTCTCAGTAAGAATCAGTTAACGAGTAAAACTCTTCTTTCCATAAAAGTAACAGTTGAAACGACCCTGTGAGAAGAGAAATGATTGCCAAAACGTCTTCCTGTTTTTACCCTTTTATAGAATTTTTCTTTTCTTTCTTTCTGGTTTTTTTTTTTTTTAAACTAACTTTCTATTTTAAGGTAACTGTAGAGTCCCATGCAGTTGTAAGAAACAACACAGGAAGAGCTTGTCCTATTACTGTGTTCCCCCAGTGGTAACACCTTTCCTAACTGTAATGCAGTATCGCAACCACGCTGATTGACAGGCCACTTACCTTGTTCAGATTTCCCAAGTCTCATTTGTACTGGTGTGCATACGTGTGCATATTCAGTTCTATAGAGCTTTATTGTGTGTTTGTGTGCCTGCCAACAACCAAAACATAGAGCAGCTCTGTCACCCGCAAGTGGCCCTTTTGTAACCCTCCCTCTCAATCCGTGCCAACCACTAATTTGGTCTCCATTTCTATAATTTTGTCATTTCAAGAATGTTCTATAAATGGAGTTATGTAGCATGTGATCTTTTGGAATTAGTTTTTTTTTTTTTTTCCTCAGCATAATTCCCTTGAGTTTCAGGCAAGTTCTGTGTATCAAGAGTTTGTTTTTCTTGCTGAATTTTTCTTTTTTTTAACATGGAAAATTTATATCTATCTATTTTGAAACAGCTTTTTTTGGTTTGCTTTCCTCTAGGCATATCTGCTTTTGTATACAAAACTATGAATATTTAGAGTACCTAGAAATATTTTAAAAATCTATTTCAGTGTTGAATTTCATTTACTTAATTTAGCTTTTAAGCTATAAAAGTCAAACATTGTAACATTTTCATTGAAACAGCAGTAAAATTTAAAGTAAACCAACCTCATCTTATTGCCTGGGGTTAATCATTATTAATAGTTTTTGTGTGTGTAGCCTTAATTATTTCCTAAGGGCCTCATCTCCAAATACAGTCACATTAGGGGTTAGGACTTCAATATGTGAATTTTGGGGGGAAACATTTCAGTCCATAGCATGTGCTTGCATAGACACAGTCAAGTTTTGTAGCAAGTTTCTTACATTTATTTTTCCTTATTAACTTACTTTATATTCTGTTTATCAAGTAGTTTTTTGGTCAAAGCTATATAAAGGAATATGATAAAATATTTGTTTTATATATTGTTATATAGTTGTTAGCAAGTCAATACCTAGAGTATTGGTGTCTCCTTTCAGTATATAGGAATTACTACTGGACTGGGGGTCCTGAGGTTTTGATTTTAGTACTCTCTCTTACAAAATAACTTTGTGATCTTAGGCTAGTAATTTAGTCCCTGTGGAAATGTATTTATTTGTCTGTAAAACAGGAGAATGGGATATGGTACATGATGTCTAAAATTCCTTCAGCTCTAAAATGTTTCTCTGCTTCTAAATGTTTATGTTCTTGAAAACAAATTATTTTATGTTCAATCTTTGGAATTCATCCTCCTCCCTTCCCAACAACTTTTAAAAACATTGACCTCTCAGCAGCTTAACTTTGGGGCAGAGCATGCTGATCTCACTTACCTTGGCTGAGTTAATTGGCATGTAGATAATAGTCTTCTAAGAAACAAAACCTCTCCCTTTTTTGATGTCTTTTTTTGGTATCTCTTGCTTTTCCTTTAAAAAATAAAAAATATTATTCCTATTTTTCTCAAGCTAGTTTTTAATTATATTTTTAATATTTAAAATTCCAGCTTTAGAAAAATAGGAACAGTATCTTGTTTTTGGAATTGAAAATGTACTACATGCACTGGTTAAAAATTTAAATAGCACAAAAGGGTACACAGTGAAAAATAGTCTCCCTCCTTCCTTGGTTCCCAGATCCTTCTCCAAAAGACTGTTATTCTTTCCAATTTATGATGTATCTATTCAGAAATATTCTTTGTACCATCACTATGTTTGTATTTCCTATCTCTTGCACATACCAACACATGTATACATGTGTGGGCACACATGGAAGCCTAATGCTCTTTGAATGTTCTCACTGAATTGCATATCTTGTAGTTTGTTCCACATCCACACATAGAAATTTGCCTTATTCTTTTTAACAGCTGCATACTATTCCACTGTATAATTCTACTTTTCTCTTTAGTGGATATTTAGATTGTTTATAGTTTTTTGTTATTACCAATGATGGCACAAAGCTGTTATATCTTAATGTATTATGTATACTGATACATAAATTTATGCAAAATATGATATACACAAATGGTAAGGAGCATACAGAATCTTCAGCAATCTGGTTCAAACTTGGTTCATTAAAAGAAAAAAAGAACTGTGTAGACAAGTACAGTATGATCTCACGTACATGTGGAATCTTAAAACAACCCAAGATATTACAGAGAACAGATTGGAGGTTGCCAGAGGTGAGGGTAGGCGGGGTAGGTGAAGGTAGTCAAGAGGTACAAACTTCCAGTTCTAAGATAAATGAGTCCTTAGAATATAATGTACAGCAATACTGTATCATATGTTTGAAAGTTGCTAAGAGAGTGGATCTTAAAAGTTTCCATCATGTGAAAAAAATATTAACTGTGTGGTGATGGATGTTAGCTAAACTTATTGTGGTAATCATTTTGCAATATAAACATGTATCAAGTCACATTTTACATCTAAGACTAATACAATGTTATATGTCAGTTATATCTTAATAAAAAAACCTGTATTTTACACACCGTTAGCTGAAAATAAGATGTTTGAAATAGTCATCCATCTCAAGATTTTCCCCAGAAAGAAATTTTTCCCAGTGGCTTATATATCTAGAGATAGTTATGTGAATCACATCTTTTGCAACGTAATAAGCTAGTATTTGTAAATAAGTCTCTGGGGGAATTGCATTTGTGTATTTAATAAAAGACTAGTGTTACTATTTAATAGTCTTTCATTGTTTGTCTACATTCTTAGTATAGATACGTTAGACTACCTTCATAGATTCTAGGTGGAGCTGGAAGAGCTGGCAAGGACTTTACATTGCATTTGGCTTAATTATTTCGCTTATTTGTTCGTAAACTTATTCTGTCTATTAATATTGCTGTTCCTGAATGTGACTGTATCCTTTATTGAAAGGATGAGATCGGGGTGAAGAAAGACAAATGGAATGGGACTGTTTAAATTCCGTAAGTGACCTTTATGGTTCCTAGACTTCCTGGCAATATGTCGGCTATCTTGAGGGAGAGTCTTCTTGACAGAGACAGGACAGGGAATCTTACTCCTGTCCCCAAGGCTTGGAAAAATTATCAAGGCAGCTTTTAAAGTTAAAGTTTTAGCAAGGTCCTCTGACACATATTGTAAAAAAGATTTAAATGTATACAAGTGGTGTGCTTGAAAAAAAGATTATGGCAAGCTCTCAACTTAGTATAATTTGGGCTAAAAGTGGGGATTCATTCATTCATTCATTCATTCATTTAACAGACATTTATTGAGCACTTACTCTGTGTCAGGTACTGTTTTAGATTCTTGGAATACATTAGTGAATCACATAAATAAAAGATCCTTTCCTTTGTGGTCCGGTCCTTACATTTTAATGGGTAAAGTTGACAATATTTATAAATACAGCTCCAGTAATTTTATAGTATGTTAAGAGATGACAGGTGCTATTAAAAAAAACAAAAAAACAAAAAATGACTTCTCATTTCTCAATAAAACATGGGTTTAGATGATCTTAAACTGATATTTTGCACAAGGAATAAGCTGGTTTTAGAAATGAAATTTCTCCAATATTAAATTCCAAGTCACTTTACTGAGAAAACAATTAAGAACAGTGGAAGACTTTCAAAACATTTATTGCTTTGTTGTCAGCTTTTGATTGTTAGGAAAAGCAATTATCTTGGCATGGATCCCAAACTAAAACTGTCTTTTATTGAAAGACATTTTTCAGTAAGTAATCAGACGGGCAGTACTAAAGATTAAGTAGCTGCAGCTGAGAGTCGTTAGTTATGATCAGGCTGGTAGTCAGCTCACCTGGGAAGGCCTTAGTGTTGTCGTTCCCTTCAGAATCGTGCTTGCCGGCGTTTTGCAGCACTGCAGTTACTTTCTGATTGAGGAGACTAATAATGTGTATCTTAAAAAAAATTTAATGTTAAAACAGTGTACTGTATATGCTGTGGTGTGGAACAGTAGGATCTTAGCTGGCTGCTTGTTAAGCCTCTTGATTCATCTAAAATTGTTGGTTCAGGACTTTTTATTTTTGTTTTTGCTATAGGCATTGCTGTGGCTAATCTTGGTGCAAAGGTAGGATGACTTCCGTAAGGGCCAGTTTGCCAGATAGACCTTGTGGCTTTTAAAACAATGCCAGCTTACCTCTCTGGAGGTCTGGTACTTTGTGCAAATGACTTACTCTTTAGTAAATGACACAGCACATATATAACTGGGCACTGACTGGGAAACTTAATTTAATTATCAAACATTTCCTGAACACCTCTGTGCCAGATAGCATACAGGTGTTGGGGAGTAAGAGATGCATGGTTCCTTCCATTTATAAATGCGTGGCCTAGTAAAGGATTTTGAAATGGATACATTTTGGCATAGTATGATATGGTATAGATATAAAATGTGTAACAAACACTGTTCAGGGATGTTTTGGAAGAGGCGTTATTTCAACTGGTTTTTGAAAGATGTATGACGCACACGTGGTAGAAGAGAAGGGCATGCCAGGCAGATGAGAACAAGGACGCAGGCTTTGAGAGAAAGCATCATACATGATTTTGTTCTCTGGTCCTCTAGTGTGGTGAGTAGGCTCTACTATGGAGAGTGGTGTCAGAGGACAGATTGTGTGGCCACGTTGTGAAAGCCATTCTGGGCTGTGCTGGTGAAGTGATGAGGTCTGTGTCTTAAGAAGACACTTTTTTTGGGCTTCTAAAGGTGGGAATAGGGAAATCATTCAGATTAGGCTTAATAATAGCTGGAAGGAGAAATACTAAGGACTTGATTTTGGCAAGTGGAAATGAAATATAGGGGGCATATTTGAGAGATTGGACAGAGCAACTACTTGGGGGGGTTGGATGAGAGAAAGGAGCTAAGGATAAACTTTAGCTTCAAAGTACTTCTCACATGTCTAGTTGGAGACATTTAATAATAGGCAGTTGTAAATGTAAGTCTGGACTTTAGGAATGACAGAAGTGGAATGTGATTTTTGGAGCCTTTGAAGTACGACTGTTCTGGTTTCAAATCTCATCACTGGCACTGCCGCCAAAATGGTCAATGAATGATGTACGTCTGAAAGGACTGTTGAGATTGTGCATGTAAAGCAATACATGGTGACTGGTATTAGTTCATATCTGTCTGTCTATCTGAGCCAGGAATGAATGTTTCAAACAAAAGAATGGAATTCAAGAGGGAAGTATTGGTCTAGGTAGATCACTGAAAAGCTAAGTACTTGAAACATATTGTTGGCTCTTTATGGAATTACTTCAGTTGGGTTGTGGTTTAATATTATGTTTTCTACTTCTGTGGAGAATGACTATAAAGTATTTCTGGAAATCTTCCTTACAACTGTATTGAAGATGCATTATGTTAAGTGCACCATATATAAAAATCCTTGTGACAATTTCTCTAAAGAGTTTAGTACTAGCAAGTATGTTTGCTCTAAGAAATTGGTGTTATTTTATCAGGTGAGTTTTTTTTTAACTTAAATGTTTTCTTTTTTATCTTGGCCTTTTATAAACTTCTGAGCATACTGTTCATCTGAAATATTTTTCTTTAGCCTATGTTTTTGGTTTAATGGTTCCCATTTTAATCTTTCATTTTTATTACATGACTTTTTTTTTTTTTTGACTTAAAGAACAAAAATTTATTGTCTTAACAGTTTTGGAGCCTAGAAGTCCAGGATTAGGGTGTTGGCTGGTTTAATTTCTTCTAAGGGCTGTGAGAGATTATCCGTTCTGTGTTTTTCAATTAGCTTCTGGTGGTTTGTTGGTAATTGTTGGTGTCTTTGGCTTATAGAAGCATCACCCTAATCTTTGCTTTCATCTTCACGTGTGTGTGTTTGTGTCCAAATTCTCCCTTTTTATAAGGTCGTAAGTCATATTGGATTAGCACTCACCTTAATGACTTCATCTCATTGAATCACACCTGCAATAACCCTGTAGCCAATAAGATCACGTTCTGAGGTACTGAGAACTAGGACATGAACATAGGAATTTTGGGAGGAGCACAGTTCAACTTGTAACAGTTGTTGAGTAGGTAGCACAATGAGGTAGTGCACATAAAATGCCTTGGACATTTGACATATGATCAGTGCTCTGTGCTGCTGAGGCCTCACTTCTCTCTGATAATCACCCGTATTGGATAATGATGCTTCAGTGTTGGGTGGGGAGTTTAAAATGTGGAATTGATCTCATTGTGGCTCTGCACAGAAACTTTATTGCGAGGATTGGAAATACAGTGTTTGTAGTCATTAATTACTGTTTTCTCATACTTCCCTTGGACTTTTTTCTTAGTTGATTAGCTTTGAGGGAATTCCAGCTCTTCAAACAGATCAGTATGTCCTGCCCAGCCACCTGCTTTGGATTCAAGTCTTTTCTTCCAGATGACTCCTGTGGGTTTTGTAATAGATGTGTAAAATGTTCCAAGCTACCATTTCACTATTTATATTTTAAAAAACCATAAGAAATTTCCCATAATGGATTCTATACAAAGAACATATTAGTGTTTCATTAGAAAGTAAGCTAACCTTTACAAATAAATTTATAAATAGATAAAAGTTTTAACCACAAAAAGTAACCGCTTGGCACCTAATAATGTCCAGGTGTGCCAGTATACTGAATTATCCACACAACGACACTGGAAAGTAGATCTTACGATTTCCGTTTTACAGAGGTGCAAACTGAGACTTAGATTAAATATGCTGTCGAGGATCAGTTGTTGGCAACTGACTGAAACAGACCTTGTGGACAGTTGTATTTTCTCAAAGTCTGGTCTGTGCTCATTCCACAGTCAGTAGAGAAAAGGATGGTGTGAGTGTCTCCTGAGTGGTCAGAGGAGCGCCTGTTTCTTGCACCTGCATCCACTGCTCTGTCTCATAGCATCTCTATCTCCCTGCCTCATCAGAAAAATGGAGGCAATATTATCAATGAGACTTCGATTACATTGTAATCTTTGATCTTTTGGAAACATCTGTGTAAGGTACTCAGTTTTCTCCCAGATGGATACATAGGTCTTAAGTCTATTTACTGAATAATCCCTTTTTTCTTCACTGATCTTTAAAATGTGGCTTTACTGAAGTACAATTTACATACTATAAAATTCACCCATTGTAGATGTACAGTTCAGTTGTTTTTAGTGAATTTACAGTCATGCAACAATCACGATTTTTACAAGAACTTTTAAGATACTGTTTCTTTGCTTTTCATAACTTTTCATTGATGTTTACAGGTAGATGGTGTGAGTCTCAATTACAGATGATGGTATAATATCCATTTTACAACATTTTGCCCAAGACATTGTAGTCTAGATCTAGTAAGTGGCAGAACAGAGACTCAAACCCAGCACTTTTAGGAAATACTAGAGTAAGTTGAGGACAGATTGGTGAGGGCTTTTTAATGTCATGCTAAGAAGTCTGGATTTCATCCCTTAGAATGAGCATTGCCAGCATCTTGTCTGTGTTGTCCTAGTTGGCAGAGGAGAACCACTCACTATTTTCAGCGGGGCTCCTTTTGTTTTTTAAAAAGTATGTTCTATGGAACTCCAGTCTCTCAAGCTGCTCCAGAACTTAATTCTATTAGTCTACTGTTGGTTGGAAGCCTTATTGATGAAATAAACAGTTGATTAATGTATTTTCTTCTATGTTATATGTATTATATACTGTATTCTTACAATAAAGTAAACTAGAGAAAAGAAAATGTTATTCAGAAAACCATAAGAGAGAGAAAACACATTTCCAGTACTGTACTGTATTTATCGATACTGTAAGTTCATGTCATCTGTTAACAGATGAATCATTTTATGTCAGTACCTACATCAATATATATGACACAAAATACTAGAGGTGTCATACATTTTACTAACACTGGACATTAAAGATGAAAAGATAATGTGAAAAGGAAATTCATATTTATTTATAGGTATAATTATTGTGCATTGATAAGGAAGCAGCAGCAATAGAAGTGATATGACGGCTTCACAGTAGCCTAGCCTGTACACTAATGAATGAATGGTTATAAAATCTCTATATAAAAATAGCACACAGTGCTACAGACATGTTCATAATATAGCATTGGAAATGTTACTTTAAAAAAACCACTTACCTGTGCTGATAGGTTGATATGCGGTTTCTCCAGGTAGGAGAGAGAGAGGCACACTGTACAGTAATGTAATCCTTTAAAAGCAAAGCTATAAAACAGTGAAAAAAACCTAACACATTGTTAATGTTATGTTAACTATCACTTACCTTATGCCTGTGTAGGGAAAGACTAGTATCTACATCTACATATATTCTGTGCATTTATGACATACCGAATTTTTTCTTAATTTTTTGATATTTCTAGGCTATGCAGTTCATCTGTGAGTTTTTCAAATTGTCATAAATCTCCAAAAAATTTTCCAATATATTTGTTTAATTGGATCCATGCAATTCAAACCTGTGTTGTTCAAGGGTTGAGTGTACTCACCAGGAAGTAGTATCTAAAAGGTACTATCCGTCGCTTTGTTGATGTATGGTAGATTATTTTTGCAGTTACAGTCAGTCATTCTCTACTGACTATTCTACCCTAGAGCCAACCAACAGCTTGTCTGTATTCCTCAGCTCTGTCCCATTGCTACCACTGGAGAATTGGTTCTACTGAATTGTGAGTTAATGGGAGATTGCTGATCTGTTTCATGAGATATGTTATGAGAAACAGTCCTGAGGAACTTGTCTCTGCTTAGCATATGAAGAGTCGGGAGAAATTGCAGTGGTTTATAATCCCCTGTCCTCTTGCAAAGTTAAAGAAAACTTAATGAGAAAACTACAGATGCAGTGTGGTTTGTTTCTTCATGTTGTGCTTGGTGGTTCTCAGGTGACTAATATAAAATAGCTATCTCTGTGGGAATAAAATTATTCAACTTGAGTATTGTTTAACAAATTTTTAGAGTTGAGCCAGTTTTATTTGGTTCTGCCTTTTGTTATGAACAAGTAAATAAAAGTAAGTGTGACAGATTTGAGACTTTAAAACTAATTTGGAAACAGAGAAACGACATCAGTGTTCTGTGTTTTTAAATAATTTAGACTTGGATTTTCCTTCTCTTTCAGTTCCTGGAATAGATGGAGGTGCTTTGACTGATACGAGTCTCACAGATTCCTATTTCAGCACCAGCTTCATTGGCGTTAATGGCTTTGGAAGTCCTGTAGAAACGAAGTATCCCTTGATGCAGGTATTGTTAGTGTGAATTTATATGGCACTAAATTTTGAAGTTTTTCCAAAGAGGGAGACATGTAGAGTCTTCGTTTATCCCCAGATTTGTTTAGTGGGAGGTGGAGTTTTAGGAGGTGTTGAGGAGTGGGGTGTACAGGTAAGACATCTCCTGTAGGTTTGAGAGTCAGGGTGAGCTTTTAAGAGTGGGGTTTGAGTATGTAGAGAATAGCTAGAAAGAGACTAGTTTCACTCCTCTGTGTGTTTGTGAGTATGGAATGATGGCCTTTTGGGATAGTGAGACCATAGAAGCTGGGGAGGGTGTTAAGAAAACATGGGACATATTTAGAGAGCAGAGAATAGCCTAATTTTATAGCATTTGTAGAGTGTACAAAGGCTCATACGCATTGGGAGAGGATATTAGAGAGCACTTACTGACTTATACACAGTCACTTTACATCTTCTCGGATGGATATTGTAATTTATATTTTATGGACAAGGAAACGTAGTTGTTATGTGTCTTGCCCAGGCTGATAAGTTACGGAAGTGCAATTCAAAATAGTGCAATTCAAAACAGACATAGAAAACAAACTTATGGTTACCAAAGGGGAAAGGAGGGGAGGGATAAATTAGGAGTTTGGGATTAGCAGATACAAACTACTATATATAAACAATAGATAAACAACAAGGTCCTATTGTACAGCACAGGGAACTATATTCAATATCTTGTAATAACCCATAATGAAAAAGAATATGCAAAAGAATATATATATGTGTGTATAACTGAATTGCTGTGCTGTACACCAGAAACTAACACAACACTGTAAATCAACCATACATGAATTAGAACGAAAAAATAGGTCTGTGACATTGGTTTTAAATACTTAGCTAGTGAGTAAAATTTTCATTTGATGTGTTAGAGTATTTAGAAGTTTTTGCATAGATGATGGTAATCCAAGCAGCAACGTTTATAGGAGGATTAGAGTGTGATGTGAACCATGGATTGGAGGGGAAGGTGCAAAAAGGGTCAATTTTAGCTTAACTAGTTGAATATTCTTAATTCTGTATTCCTCGTGATATTATGTATTTATATTTTATTTTTCAGAGAATGACTAATAGTAGCAGTTCCCCAAGCCTTCTAAATGACAGTGCCAAGCCATATGGAGGCCACGGTAAGACTTGGTCTCTTTTCTCTCTCTCAGACTCTGAAAATAATATGTCCATTATAGAAATTTTGAAAGTTATTGATAGATAAAAGGAAGAAAATAAGAAAGATGTTATCTTTACACTCAAAGATAACCATTAAGATTTGGATATATGCATACACACACATATATGTAATACATAATAATACTTAAGTATATAATAATACTTAAGATCATATTAAATATACTTTTAAATGGTAATGTGAGTGTTTCTTGCTCATTATAAATTGAATTTTGTTGTTTATTTTCATAACTTACTTAACTAATTTTGTTTCTGTTCTTTTTTAAAAAAAGACTGTTACACTCCAGTATTGGACTATGTGTATGAATCTGTGTTCATGTTTTGAGTTACTTCTTTTGGAACATTCTTAGATGTGGAATTGTTGTTTCAAAGATTATGGACATTTTTAAGGTTTCTGATACAGAATTTCCTTTTTGTATCCCAGTTTACAAACAAGAGTATCTTTCTGTATCCTGTTTTAAAAGTAAATGTTCAGTAATTAAAAAAAAAAAAAAGTAACAAATGAGTGTTATATTCTCTATCAGTAAAGTGTTAACAATTATTAATAATGATGAAGAAAAGAATTTGCATTTATTTCCTGAGATAGACATTTTATGTGTGTCAAGTCTCTATCACTACTTGGAAATTTCAACCTTTGTTCCTTTGCTGTAGGAAAAACCCAGCATTTTAATACTGAATAAAATTATTAGAAACTAATGTGTAGTATTATAATATTTTGGCATGCCCATAGAGTTTATAGGCTGACTTTTAAATGATCTCAAAGGTAGCATAACGGATGAGTAATACCTATTTTTAAGAGTCTTGAATGTGTAAATTACACAAAAATCTTGTCTTTTATTAGCATTATTTTATTAGCGTCTTTCTCTTTGTATTATTAGTTATATTAAATTAAAGCTAATTCTGACGAAGAACTAGACTATGAAAATCCAGACGAAGCCAGAGAAATTAAGCAGCAATTTATATGTACTGCATTATGAGGAGATCTAAGGTTCCTTTAAGCAAGAACATTTACTATATTTTGTAGGATTTCATAGGTTATTTAGTGAGAAACAAGATTGACTAAAGCTCAGAAATGAAATGAAAAATATTTTAATGTATATCATACATTCCTTCTCAGAAACTCTTCTGATTTGTTAAGTGAGAAACAATTTAGAGATATATTTTTGTTTGTAACTTTTGGCCATGGAGTAATAGAGCTTTGAACCTATACATTCTTTGGATTTCATGTTATATTGTGAAGTATATAGTATTTCCATCTTTAAAAACTTAATTTACCTTATCTTTTTACTAAGAATATCAAATATCTGGTGATAAATGTAAAAATATGGACAATTCTGTAGGGTAGATGGTTTTAGGGCCTTGCCTAAGTATGAAAATCTGTATCCAGTCACTCAGAGTGTGTTTGACTTCCCTCCCCTCACCCCACCCTGTTCTTATTTTTCTTATCATTTGGTCTCAGGAACACACACTAAAGGTTGATTTCCTTTCTGAACACATTCCTAATAACATGGTTAAAAGTCACTTTTTTTTCCTGTTTGATTTTTCTTTTGGTTCTAAGCAAACAGATGCATCCTAATCGATATAGCTTCTGAATAAATGTGTACTGAATATTGGCTGAATGACCTGTTCGTGTCTCATTCACTCAGAAAATATTTGAGCTTCCACTATGTGTTAGGCATTGAGTTTAACTATTATTGTGGTATATGGCTTTTATTACTATTTTATAAGCATTCAAATTGAACATTTATTAGATCGGTAGGTTTCCAGAGTTGTCTGTTTGGAAACTTATGTAACTTACCTTCCAGATCCTCTAACTTCACCTGCTTCATCCTTGTTTAATGACTTTGGTGCCCTCAACATCTCTCAGAGAAGAAAGGTAGGTGAGATGGAAACTTATGTGAAACTAAATGGAATGTAGTGGGGATACTGGGATGTTTACGTGATGGTCAGTGTTCTCTTAAGTTGGGGGAGGGCTGCTTATGGGCTGTAATACTTCTCTTGCTTTTTGTTTACCTTTTTTCTTGTTGCATATCTCTTACATGTAGAATTTTATTTGATCTCTGTACATGAAATAGAGACATTCTATGTGAAGGGATGAAATCCTCCTGCTTATTTTTCCTCATTTTCTTTATCTTGGCGTATTCTGTTTTCAAGGTAACATCTGATGTAGTGCTGTGGTTGCTGTTACGTCACACATTGTAGGCATATTCATCATCTGTTAACTTTATTTTCTGACTGCTTTGTTTAAACTTCAAAGATTTCTCCCCTAATTTAAACTCCTCATTAAACTTAAAATAGTCAACTATTCATAATTGGCCTCACTATTTAAAAACAGTTTAAAAATCTCTTCATATTAGAAATTTAATTTTATTTGGAATTGAGGTTGGTAGACCATGAATAGGTTTTTAAGGACTTTATAGTATATTATAGTTTGATGCTTTTGAGTCTTAATGATAATCATTATGTTAATAATAATTGTAATCTAGAGAAAGTGGTGTTTTGGTTAAGGTCAGTAGCACCTAAAGATATTCAGGAGATTGGTGGAGGTTAGAGTTATAACTAATTCAGATTTGTAAGTAATAGGAGAAAAATCTGGAGGAAAAGAATACTAATTTCAGAGAAGTGATATGAGCTTATGATGCTTTTAGGAAGTGTCTGATCAGAGGGTTGGATAGATAGAATTTCAAGAAGACTAGGTGTTTTGAAGACCAAAAATTATAGGCTCAGGTACAAATTACATCAGTGCCTCATGTACCTAGTATTATCTGCATTTTGAGACATAGATGAGAACAAGGAGGTAATTACAAAATGCTTTTAAGCAACTGGAATTGTAGACTAAAATGTATGGGTTTTAATTTGATTTTGTAGACTTCCTTATAGGCTCTCACCAAGAACACTTTTACTCTTGCTTTAGGTACTGTTCTCATAAATGGGGGTGTGTATTTCCTAACCCCCAGAGTAGAAGTTGCATAGAGTTGGACACAGCGAGACTCATTGGGGGTGGTGAGCAGGGATGGTAGACAAAGCCTCTCAGTAAGGAAGGAAACGGTCCAATGCTGAAAAGCAGGTACAGCCTAGAAATCAGGTTATCTGGAGCTATTCAGGATTGAGGAAAATAAAAAGCCCTTAAGTAGTCTTAGGGGTCCACCAGTGGTTTTTTCACATTAAAAAAAATAATAATCAGTTAAAGTGATGAGTAGCATTTCTGATGTATGAGTAGAAAGTAAAAGTGGAATGACAAATACACATAAATATTTCTTAATGTGAGGGTTTGATGGACTGCATCTTAAAGTTGAAACATATGATTTAGGGCTACTGACATTTATTTTTGAAAAAGAGTAAAAATCTCTGGAGATTGGGAAAAGGAGATTATAATACCCATTTAAAAAATTTATTTTAGTGGAGGAAAATAGTAGAAGGAAATGTTACTACAAGTATGACCCCTATATTTGGAGAAATATTAGAATGTATCCAAACGGAAACAGATTAGTATAGTGAAACAAGTACTTCGCTGCAATGTTTGAGGTCCTGGATCTCTAGCTTTGTGACCTTGGGCCAGCTTCCTAGGCTGTAATCTTCACATCTGTGAAATGACGAGCATGGCTTGGGTAATTGCTGTGGTGTGTCTCATCTCTAGAACTCAGTGTCTAGTTAAACTAAAAGGACCTGCATGTTAGCCTCTACTTCGAAATTCAGGACTCATATAGTATATTTTTGAAGGACCATATTTTCTTGCCATTTACATTTAAAATATGTAGAGACATAGAGGTCCCCCCTGCAACACATGTGCTATATAAAGTTAGGAGTCTGTGTGTGTACAGGCTGCATATATTTTAAAATTGTTAATGGTTGAGTTGAGAAGGTTTAAAATCCCTTTATATTAGACATACTCTTGGCATGAGAGTACTGCATGCTGTGAATTGAAGGCATATGGGAACTTTGTCTATTTTTCTTTTGTTGTAGTAATTCATGTCAGTTTAATCATGTAATTATAGTGGAAATAACTCAAATTTATGAAAATGTTTAATCGTAATTCCAGGTTGATCTAAGCAGGCTATCGTGATTACTCAGTGACATTTTATTTCATAATGAGTTTGGAAAACAAGTAGTTAAGCCTTACTTAATACTATCTCATAGCTAGTTAGCTAAGTTATTTTCTGAAAATCTCTGTTGGCCCAATCCCTGGGCCACGTATGCTGCCTTTTGCACGTGGGATCTGTGAATTATTTGGATCGGATCAGTCAGATATTTTTACTGTAGGCAGTCTTACTGTGAGCTGTGTGGAAAATTTAAAAAGAATGGGGTGATGTTTTTCCTGCTTTCCCCAAATCTGATTCAGGAGACAATGCAGGAATCTTCTAGAGAACATTATGCAGCAGCGCGGTGACCGGTGCCAGTTAAATGTCTGATGACTGCTAAGTAGCAGGGAGCTCTCTGGTCAGAAGCGTTTATGGAGAAAATAGGTTTTGAGTTGTGGTTTTGAAGGTGAGGAATAAGAAGCAAAGATATTAAGCAGAAGGTTCTGTTTGATTACTAGTGGAGAGTTGGAATCTTCAATAAATTTTAAAATTCTCTTCTATCATAGATGAGCTAAGAAACTGTGGCTGAGGGCCTTGTATCTATAAGGACTTGTTAAAACAAAATGTGTGATGTGAAAAACAGTACAGAGAGGTTCATAGCCATTCGTCTGAGTTGACTTATTGTTGTTAGATAATGTGAAAAAATTCTGAAGAGTTGTGTGCTGAGAATTTATGCCTGCTGCTCATAGTGTGTCAGGGGACCAGAGCTAGTCCATGAGTTGTACCTGTCTGTAGGGAAATAAGTTAAAACATTGAAAGTAAATGTTTAGAAACTCGTAGAACAACTTGATAATACTGCAACATCTGAATATGTCATCATTTTTCTAGTTATTTCATTTTTATTTTACAGAAGTGTAAGACCATGATGTATTGGAAAATTTTTAAAAAAGTAATCCCCCACAGTTGATATTTGAGAAGCACTGAGTTTTACATTTTTTATGTCAGGAATACATATATACAGATAGGAAAATAACTATTATTTGAAAATGTGTATAATTATTGTTGGCCAAGGGTGGTGGTGGAAGAAATTGAATTATGGCTATATAGTCAGTGGGAGAATTAAGCCTCCCAAAACACTGGAGATGGAGTTTTGTTGAAAATAAGTTAATATATTAGAGATGAATACATTTGGAAACCTTAACAACAAGGTAGGTAAAGTTGACAACTGGAATGACAGCAAAAGGCATGAGATCAGAATCGCTGTGCATCACAAATGTGATCTAGACAGCAGGAGAATTTTCAGTAAGAAATCCTCTAGGAACAAAGTACCTTTGTAACAAAGTTAGATGTAGAGATACAGATATTCATAAAAGTAGTGATGACATCTTGCTAACTATTCTTGCTAAGGTGTGAGTTTGTATGTAGTGCAGCCACAGGTGACTGAGACAAATCTTAGGCAAAATGAGAAGCCCTTAGTATTTGTGTCTGCTGCCCTTGGCTTCCCTTTTATATCCTTCTTGGCCCTTTGCCCTCTATTTTAAAATCTAGTCATTTTCCTATTCAGCTTTCTCCCCTTCCCACATTAAAGCAAAACGGTTCTGGTGCTTGTCTGTTGCGTTTCTTGTTTTAACTGTGCTTTAGTGTGATGTTTCAGTCAATAGGCAGCTTTACCTGGGCGTTTGCATTTTATTTCTAATAATGGGATAACAAATTTCTACTTTCGTAAAGTTTTTAGGCGTTAATAACACGTTAAATTCTTTGGCGTTAGAGGACAGAGGCTTGTGAAGTACCATGTTTGTTTCTTCTGTCTTGATTTTTAAGCTCTTTGTTAGGGCGAGGGAGGTGGGGTCACGAGAGGCTGCTTATCTACCGCGGAGGTGTACTTGTGAGGAGACACAGCTGGTGGAGGCCTGCTTCTGGGTTATTCTGCTCGAGGTAAAAGTTTACTAACAGCACTTTTTTCACTTCTTTCCCTGTTTGATCTCAGTGTGGACCCTCTTTCCCACTGTTCTCCAATCTTAAGAGCATATGTCCCCTTTTCTACCATCTCTGTTACAAAATTTACTGATGGTATGTATCATACATTTTCTAATTAATCTGACATTTAAAATTTTTTGTGTAGCATTTCTGTTCTAATGTCTTTGAAAGATGACTTTTACATTATTTCTACTTTAGGGAACAAAGTAGGAGTAACAAACTGGAGAGTTTTATGGTAGAGTTCTTCTATGGAGAAAGCTAAAGTAAATTTGGAGAAATTAATAGAATTATGGTGTAGACAATCTGGGGTGTAAATCTTGCCTTAATCCTTCTGGTGGTTAGGCTCATTTTTGAACATGGAACCAAGCATTGATCTCAGGGGAAATAAAAGATGAAAAAATGGAGAAGATATTGAAAAATAACCAAAATCTTAATGGGAATCATAATCTAAAAATTCACTTGTAAAACCATTTTTTAAAATTTTATGTATGTTCTCAAATATTGTTTACTTAGTATTCAGTTTTTCAGATCAGTCACATTAGTGTCTTTTACCCATGGGTATGGTGCAGTGAAGTTTCTATGGAAAATTGTGTTTAGAATTCCAAATTAATACACCAGGAACGATTCTTCTTTTGCTGGAATCAACTAAACCTACATTCACCTCCATTTGCTGCACTGTGGGATGTGCACTGCCCCACGTCGAGTCAGATGTAGGTGAGCTTGTGGACTTAGGATATGTCTGGGTCCCTTACTGAAGCTGTAGACTTGTTGGGAGTCCAAGTTCCTGTAGGCGGGGTCACCGTGGTTCCTGTTCATAACTTGCTCAGAACTGCTGATGAGTTTTCACTTCTCTCAAAGAGCAAACAGGTAGGAATAGTTATAACCCAGTGGTGATGAATAATGATCTAGATTTTAGGGTTTGGAGTTGGATGCCAGGCAGTCCGAGTTGAATCCCTGTATCTTCACTGATTACCTCTGTGTCTTTAAGCTTAGTTAAATCTTTGTTTCTTCATTTGCAAAAAGAGTAGTACTTAGTGGGTGCTGGGTAGAGTTGTTCAGAGGACTAAATGAGAAGCTCCGCTGAGCGGTAGCTGTTATTGGTGATCTGTGGTCTTAGCCAAACCTTTCTAACCTAGTCTGAGAATTGTTAACTATTACTAAACAAGTGAATATCTGTTGCTGCTCACTCTGGGTCAGGCTGCATTTGTACTGCCCTTTGGAAAAGCCATTCTCCTGTAGTTGCTTTGAGGATGTCCATCTTCTCTTTGAGGTGTTCTGGCCCCTCCTCCCCCAACATTAATGTTTTGCCTCCTCCTCGACATAGTTGTTAGCTTTTCAAACATATACTCTTCAAATATGGTAAAAATACATTTGGAATTTTCTCACGATGCAGTGGCAAATAGATAGAAACTCGATTTCATTATGTTGACAATAATTTCCTGTATCTGTTTCAGGTTATATGATATACTTAAATAATTCTTTTATAAACTTAAATTTATTATATTTTATTATATTATTTAGTCACTCTGTCAATTCTTTGAGAGGTATTGTTTTTTCTATTTTACAGATTGGGAAATGGAAGTTTTGAGAGATCAAGTAATTTACTTGGAATAATGTAAATAATATTTAGTTAAATTTCAGAGAAAAACAAGTCTATCTAGAGCAATATGAGAAGGGTAGGATGACTGAGTCTTCTGTAAGGTGAAAAATGAAGAGGTGGTGGAGAGATGCCGCTGGAAACGCACAGAGGGGAGATAAAACACTGATCTTATGCCTGCCTTTTTTTTTTTCCCCATTTATGTGATTATTGCAGTGTAGGTTTCTGTAAACAGTGTAAATTTCTAGGGCAAGAATACACAATTAAGCTTTTGATGATGGGTAATTTTTCAGAAATGCTGCACAAATTTATATTTATACTCACGGTTGCTGGTTTTTCTATAGCCTTGAAAACACTGAGATGTAAAAGGCTTTCATGTCTTTGTCATTTTATTGTTTTACTTTTAAATTTGATTGCCAGAACTGTTGAGCTTCTGTGTTTATTGACCTTTGGTGTTTTTTCATATCTTTCACTCACTTTTCTGTTGGACTGTCTTTTTTAACTTGTTGTCAACACTTGGTATATTAAGCATTTAAGCTTCTTCTATCAGATGCTTCCGTTTCTCCCCCCATTTTGTTTTTGGTCTTGAATTTCATAAGTAATTCATGCCGTCAATTCTGAAATGTCATACTTAACGCTGATTATCTTTTATTAGGTACATTAAGAAAAGAGGAAAATATTAAGCTCCTTTTTGTTAAAATAGCATGATAATTTCCTGTCTGATGAGCTAGTGATTTTTAAACTGAAGGGACTGTCACTGTTTTTATGTAAGTTGAATCCACTATCATTTTTGTTGCTAATGGTCTATGTAGTAATCAACCTCCCTTAGCAAATGGATACGTTCTCTCCGGTGCATTTTAATTGTCAGACTTAAATATGGTATTCTTCCTGTTGTTTAACTCCAGTCTCTATTCTTTTCTTAAAATGATAGATTAGATTAGATTGAAATTTAGTATGATAGTTCTTATAGAAAAGGACTAAACTTTGAAAGACTTAATTTTATTTTCCTGCTAAATAAATGAGTACTCCAGGTTGAACTTCCGGGATTGCGTTGAGATAAAGATGTGCTTTGGAAAGAACAGATTAAATTTTGTTTTAACAAATTACTTCAACCACGTACTTTCTGTACTTTATTGTTATTGGTACTTTGTGTGCAGTGACAACTTGCTTTTGTTGAGTCAAGAAAGAGTCTTCCGGATTTATAACTGCAAGGGAATTTTATTCTATCAGTTGACTGAAAAAGGATCTCTTGAGAGATTTTTATTTTGGAGGCTTTTTTTTTGGGTGTGTGTGGTGGTTTGATGTTTAACCCTTTACCATATTTAAATATGTGACCTGGAACAGCATGCCTTTCTATATGGTGTGTGATGCTGTTGACTGAAGTCATTATCCATCTTTAGCTTTGGAGATTTTGAGGTTTTCTTCTTACCTAATAATGATAGCTTAGTAAAAGTATGGTGCATTTGCCACTTGGACCCAGGAACTCGTGGATCATTCTGAGATCATCTGATTGGCTTCATTACGCTCTACTCTGATCACTGTGTTTACGAAGTGTAGTAGCTGATATTTAAGAGCTGGGCATTACTGATGGTTCATCCCTGTTTCCCTAGGAGGTATAGGGGTCAGGAATAAATTAGTAAAGGTGAGTTTAGAATTCTCATTCACAAACATGCTAGCCTAAGTTTTAAGCTAAATTTAACCAAAGCTATGTAATTTTTCCCAACTCTATTTAATTTCCAAAATTTGTTCTCTTTGCATTTTGAAATTGGGGAGGAAAGAGTGGCTTAATTTTATTTCTTTGAATGAAGTCTCAGTAGCTAGAGCTTCTCATCGATCTCATTCATGCAGGTTATATTCAAAGAGAGATTGATTCATTTAGGAATTTGCATTTGGTCATTTTAGGATTAGCTAGAATAATGTTAAGACTGTAATATGTTAAGGAATATTAAAGAATGTGGGATGAGTTTTTTTTTAAATTGGAGGCAGAATACCATAGTTAAGAGTACGAGCTGTGAAGCCTGGCCTCATGTTAATTTTGAGATTATACAGGCAGTTTATTTTAACCTCTTCGAAGCTTCACCCATCTCATCTGGAAAGTTGGTGTTATTGTTGTGCCTATCTCATGGAATTCTGAGTATTAAATACATTGAGTATAAAGTACTTGGCCTGGCGCCTTGAGCTTGTCAAATAGTAGTTGTTGCTGCAGTCTCCTATTGCTTTTAAATCTGCAGTTTAAAAACATGCTTATCTGTTTCTGAATGTATAAGATTACTTTTGATTAACCACTGCCTGCCTTAAGTTTAATCTTAGTAAAAGGTGAAGGTATTATGAAGATATTCTGCTTCATTTCAAGATTGAATTTAAGCAAGAGTACACATATAAATAAATCAAAAGGGAAACTTCTGCTAATAAGCAAATAGGTATTTTAGCATGATTGTTGCTTTTGACAAGGGACTGAAATTCATGTAAAAACTTTTATGGTCATTACAGGAGATGTTTATTGTAAAAATAACTTTCACAACTTACAACTTTACTTATTTGCACTAAAAATATTTTAATAACTTTGGGATATAATTTTATTTTCCTACATCTTGTAATCTGGTTCTATTCTAAAGCAAAAGAAAAAAAGTTGTAGTTTCGTGTTCCAGTTTTTTAGGAATTGAATGTGGCCTTGCTTAACAGGTATTCTAACTGATTTCATTTTTGGTGGCATAAAACTGCATTGTAACATTGAGGTTTTAAGAATGGAAGTAATAACTGTTTTGTAGGCTTTCTTACATTAATGTAGATAATATTATAGTTTCTTCTCTGAGGATCTGTCTCAGTAGAGCTTAAAAATATGTTTCTTTGTATGTATTTCCTGTTTTGCTGTATTTGATATAATTCAGATCAGTTTTTACCAGGCAGAGCTCTCTGTTTTCATCCTCTCAATTTGTATGTGATTTCATCCTCTCAATGTAATGTGATTAAAAAAGGTATTTTTTAGTTTGCAGTTGTTTACCTGCCCATGAGGCTTTAACAATGACAGTCTGTTTTAACATAGACCTACTTTCTGTGACCTACCCACAATCGCTTCTACAACTGTCTTTATTTAAACAATGAAACGTAAGGAACCTAATGTATTTCCATGAAAAGCCTACAGTTAGTGATAATGAATGGCAGGACAAAATAACAGCACAATCTTTGAGACTGACTTGTTTTTGTTTTTGATTTTGAAATCTCTTAACCTGTAGAGAAAAATTGGAATCTAATCTACAATTATTTGTAGGTTTGGATTTACTAAAATCCAAGTGTATTAAAACACCCAGTTAACTAATAAATTAGATAGAGATAGCTCTCTATGTTTGTATGGAAATATGGTAATTTATTTGATTTTAAACATTTAGATGTTTTTAATCAGTTTGGGGTCTGTTTTTTCCCAGTAACTTTAGACTAACCACTGATGGTTAATGGAATTATACTCTTAAATTTAGTTCTCATAATTACAAATATGCTTAACTCTCAGGGCATTTGATTAATTGAGGGAAGACCATTGTGAACCAGAAGAGGTTATAAAAGAGAAATGCAAGTTTACTTCCAAATAAATATATAGTAAATTCTAGGCCAGAGGTTTCTGTTAGTGGACTTCAGACCCATAGGGGTGGCAAGAGGTAAGTGGCTGAGTCGTTACTGCAAAAGTCAGTGGGTTAATATATTCATTAAATATTGTCTGAAGGGACGTTAATTTTCCATATATGTGTCCTGCTATTTTCCAAGTATGTGAAGATGTTCTGATTAATAAAATGCAAATCATTTAAAAGTGCCCTTCATAGTGACTCTAAATCATCCTTCTCTGTTTCAGAGTATAAGTAGTGAAAGCAGTTATTATGTTTTTAATGTTCAAAAGGGAGTTCTTAAAATTCAGAGCATTGGAAACAATGTTGTCCTAGGATAACAATTTGATTTCTCTAGTTAGTTTTATCACTAATGATTAATTATAATATATAATAACAAAGCCTGTAATGTGAAGCATCGTAGAGATGATGCTGTTTTGCACTTTTACCAAAAGAATTGTGCTCTGAAAATTGATCTGTAACAACATTTTCTGTACAAGCAGGGGTATTTATAGAACTTTTCTTTTCTTTTTTTTTTTTTTTTTTGCTAGACTGTCAACTTTTTAGGGGAGGAGAATAGATCTTACCATTGTATTTTTAGGGAGGTAAAGAGCCCCATGCTGAAATGTTAAGTGAATGAATGAAAAAAAATGTGTGTACATTTAAGCTTCTGAACTAAAACAGTCCTAAAACCTAACTTTTACTGTTCTTCCTTTTGACAGAATCTAGAGACTTATAAATAAGTCTCTAACAAATAAGGTTAGGAATGAGAGTAGATGTCTCTTAGTCCTAAACCATTGGAATGGACTTCTGTGGACCAGGGCAAGGATTTTTGAAGAGCCAAGGCTTTGGAGGCTATGAGTAATGTTATTGAAGGCTCTGAGTATTTAGTTGAAGCTCTAATGAATTGGGATGTTGAAATAGTTGAAACCCTGTCCCTTTTTGTTTTGTGGAGTGGCTCCAGTTTCTTTCACCACACGTTGTTTCTCACCCAGGGCTTTTCCTTGAGATTCTCTAGAGCTTTAGTACTTGGGGGCGATCACCAGACCAGCAGCACTAGCAGTCTTGGGAGCTTTTTAGAAATACAGAATCTCAAGCTTCACTCTGGACCTACTGAATTAGAATCTTTATTTTAACAAGATCCCCAGAAGATTCATATATTCATTATAATCGAGAAGTGCTAGTCTGGAGTATATTTCTTCTTATTGTCCTTGAAAACTTCTTATCCTTAAAAACTATTGTTCGAGCCCTGAGTTGTTTTTCCCATGTCCAAAAAAAGAGTAAGACTATTTTCAGCTACTATCTTCTTGTGCTGTTTAGATTTTATGAAGAATGATAAAGATCAATAGTTGTGTAGTGAATCTTGAGACTTAAAGTAAAAATTGCATATGTTAGAGGGAGGAGAAAAAGAGTTACATGCTCTCCTGGATATTGTGCCACAGAAACAAAAAGACATTGGAAATTTTGGTGTTGACCTGTGTTGACTGACTAGGAAGTGGAGTAGGAAGGCTAATTATTTACTGATAGGACACGACATCTTAAAATGCTTCCATTTCATAATAATGAGGGGCTGGACTGGCAAGGCTGTCAAGAGAAGTGGGTCAGCTGGGTGACATACCTCCTTTTGTCTTGTGTGGGGGAACCATCACATCCTCAAGATGGGTCTAGGAAGGATGGCTAGCAGCTACAGGGAAGGGAAGAGGGGTTGTGCCAGTGTTTGCGCTGGAGGAGGAGTTTGGAGTTTTGTAGAACTCAGAAAACTAGGGGAAAATAAACATTTCCCACAAAATTTTGTTTGCCCTTTTGTCTCCTGATCTTCATTTTACTTTTCCATTTCCTGTAGCCTTGGCTTGCATTTAATCACCAATAGCTGTTTTTAACCCAGCAGCTCTTTCCCTGGCCAGGCCTTCACCTTCTCTTTCTGTTGCAGTTTCTGTGTTCCCATCCTTCACCTAGATCAGTGATTCTCAAATGGGCACAATTTTGTCCGCCTACTCCCACAGGCTGTTAAAGTTACTTTTGGTTGTCACAACCATGGCAGATGCTGCCATACATCTCACAGTGGCCCGTGACAGCCCTCCACAGCAAAGGTTTATCCAAAGTCTGTAGTACTGAGGCTGAGAAACCCTAACCTGAATTATTGTCAGAGTCCATTAATTGGTCTACCTGTCTCCAGTTTAATTGTCATTCGCAGGCTTTAAAGAGTTTCCCATTGCCAGCAGAATGCAGTCCAAACTCCTTGGCATAGGATGTAAAACAATTCATGGTGTTTTATTGCTTTCAAGCCTCATCTTTTGGTTGGCCCTCTACTAATGGTAGACTGAGTACTTCTAGCTTTCCCGTAACCACACAGTGCCTGTGTGCCTGTACACACTTTTCCCTTGTCTGCAATACATAATCCCCGTGTCCTGCCCTTTTTTTTTTTTTCCCCCTGTCTAGGTACACTCACTCCTCCTTCAACACTGCTCAGGTATTTGCCTTCTCTGTGAAGGCTTCTTTGCCTCTCTTCTATTTGTGTTTTGATTATATACACATTTATTATATCACAATGAGTGTGACCTGCTTGCATGACTTTGTTACCTACTAGATTATGTCCTCTTTTTGAGGGAAAGGTGTGTGTTTTATCTGTCATTGTATTCCAGGTACTTAGAACAGTTCTTGATACAAAGTAGGCTCTCCAGTGTTTAGTTGAAAATACATTTTTCCTTCAAGGTATAAATAATAGTTCATGTAATTTGGAAATTAGCTTACAGATGAGATTTTACTGTAATTTACATGTGATCTTTTTTGCCTCACCAGTCATTCTTTGTATTACTGCCCTCTTTTCACATGTCATTTATCGTCTGTTGCTTATAATGGTACTTACATGGTATTGATACCCTAGGCGTTTTCATTCACTATCAGATAGAAGGTTTTACTTCTTGTTTAGACTTTAATCTCTGGCTATTTATTGAAGAAGCTCAAATCTGTAATGATACAAGTTTGGGGATCTCCTACCTAAGAGGAAAGGACTTTGGCTAATTACTGGTTTTAGAGGGGATGGGGTGGAGGGAGAGGAATAATGAATTCCTCTTTGGAAAAAACAAGAAACATATAATAAAAGCTGTTGGGGAGGGAGAATTATACATTGGTTTTATTTAAACCCTTTTTTCTATATTTCTTAGTGCACTCCTATAAGAAAATACATTTCATTAATTGTAATAAGCAGGTTAAAAACAAGTCTGGATTTGTGATGGATCTAAATGACTGGAGAACATTTAAAGCAGTAATTTTATTGCTTTCAAATATATGACTGGAATTTAGGTGTCCTTATATAGATCCTATTTCACAGATTGTGACTTTGTTTAAATAAGTATTTGATTTGTTGAGCTCTTGGTAGGATAATCTTTAGTCCAGATATTTTCTAAAATATAAATTTTAAATTAGTGAAGGCTTAATGAAGGCTACGTTATTTTTGCTGTATGTCAAAGCCTTATAGGTGTGAACTAAGTTATTAAAAATAGATTGCTTTAAAATTCTTTGTTTTTTTAATTTAATTTTTTAATTGAAGTATAGTCAGTTTACAGTGTGTGTAAATTTCTGGTGTATAGCATAATAGTTCAGTCAAAATTCTTTCATTTATAATATGGTTCTGAAGGGTGTATTTTTATTCTCATTCGCAAAAGTTACTTGTGATGTAGATGCAGAGAGCAGTTGGTTCAGGATTGTATGGAGGTGGACATGTTTTAGCCACATGAAACGTACTAAGAGCTGTAATTACTGGGGAGGTAGGTAGTCTAGTTGCCTTTATTATGCAATTTTAATTTTTCCCCCTCCTTAAATCAAATACAGCATAGCAGAGGCCCATTTGTGGAGTGGAGAATCTAATTTACATAGAATAATTTCCATAGGCGTTATTTTCAGTATCATTTTGAAATTTAGGAATCAGGTGTTTTCTTCAAATTGGTTGTCTTTGTACTGGAAAATTATTTTCCTTACATATTTTATATAATTGACACCTGAAGAAAGTTAATTTTAACTATTTGCTTCAGCAATCTTACAACGGAACAATGAGTAATATAGATTTTCTTATTTCAGGTCTTAAGTTAGATAACTTCCCAAGAATGTGTCAGTATTCCTTAAAGGGAAAAAAAATATACAAATTCCTTTAAGGTGCAATTTTGTTCAAATTCGCTATAAAAAAGAGAAGTAAGACAGTGGAAACTATCATTAACTTTGACATGTAAAAAAGCCCTACCAACCACCATTAAGATTGTTTACTAACTTTATTATAATATTAGCCAATGAATCTATGCTTTTATTGGAGAACTTATTTAATTAATATCGGATGGTTCAAATTACTTAATTTGGAAGACCAATGAAATTTGTGTATTTTTTTTTAAGTCTGAGATTATTTCTCTTCATTGAGTACCTTAAGTTGAATGCCGACTTTAGATTGATTTGTAGTCTGCTCTAATGTGCATAGAATTTTAAAAATGAAAAAAATCCATTCCTTAGGAATTAGCTTCCTTTTTTAAGCAGAGTAGTTCTCAGGAAATAAGGTAGTGAGATGGAGAGCAGAAAAAGATAAGGTCTGAGGAATTTTTTTACCTGTATTTTGTGCCCTTGAAGCCATTTCTTCATATTGCAGTGAGAATAGGTAAGTGCCAGTGGGAAATATTTTGCAAAGCATTTACTTTGCTGATAAATTAATTTTCTATTCATTGAAGTCTTATAAAATTAGATTATATTTCATGAAAACATCTGTTGCTTTATGTAATATTGTTTTTCAGCCTGTTAGGACTGTGGGTTGTTTTGGAGGTGTGTATTGGGAGTGGGGGTGGGAAGTGATGGGTGGTGATAAGGACATTAGAGGGAATGTCTGTAAATTTTCCTTGTTTCCTATTCCACCATTCCTGATACCTTCTGTATGTTAGTTATGTTAGTTTAGATTAGTGTGGGGGATGTTAGGAGTGGCCTGGTTTCTTTCCTTCTTTTTCCTAGCCAAGGAAGTATCGCCTGGGGATGCTGGAGGAGAGGCTAGTTCCGATGGGATCAAAGGCACGAAAAGCAAAGAACCCTATCGGCTGCCTTGCTGACAGGTGTAAATCAGGAGTACCCATCAATATGGTTTGGTGGAACAGAGTCACAGAAAACAATTTACAGGTAAAAATAATTTTATTAGACATTTTTGAAAGTGAATATTTTGGCTGCTTTCTCTGTCTGTGGGGGTGGGGGGGATGGCTTAGCTGATACACTTAGGTGATTTAAAATTTTTTTTATTTTTAATTTTTATCAAAGTAAGGTTAGTGACCCATTAACTAAATGATTTTATTTGGTGGCTTCTTGAGTGTTCTCTGTTTATAGTATATTTTCCTTTTGTTTTATTAAATATAGTTTTCCTTTTTTGGATTTTGTTAACAGTTAAGTTTAATTATTTTTAACACACAAAATTTTCCAGGGTACTACATTAAAAAATCATAATATAAAATTTATTACAGAAAATCTAATTTATTTGGAATCTGAACAATAGGAAGCTCCATATATTGTCTTTTTGTACATTTTTACTAGGAGATAAAAATTGTATGTAAAGAAACTTGTCAAGTGTTGGCTCTAAAACCAACTTCAATAGTATGTTGCCAAAGAGTTATTACAGATACATTTCAGTCTTTGCATTGTCAGTGCTAATGAAAATGAATTTTTGTAACTCATAGGCTAGCTTTTGTATAACACTGAATCTGAAGTAACTACAAAATAATTTGTTATATTCCATTTGAATTTGAATTATAGTTATTCTCATATAAAGAATTTAGTAATTGTATAATACAGATAGCTCTATTAATCAAAATTTCAGTTTAACTAGAAGTAGAATATCTTTCCTCCCAAACTTTGAGTAAATTATCATTTTTAGTATATTGCTAGCCAAAAGCCTGTATATAATCCCACATACACATATCACACACAGAAAAGATGGAACAAAGTTAAAAAAATTGGTTTTATTTCTGTTACCAACCTTGCATTATGAAGGGTTCCACAGTATTTTGGTCTGTTTAGTATTACTGCCATATCAGTATCTGTGTTGCCTTGGGCACAGAAATAAAGAAGTTATTCCAAAACTATTGCAAAACATGGTATTTGTCCTAACTGAAATTTTGGTAGTATTTTTCTAAATATAAGGAAAAACAGGGAAATGGGAGTCCACATGATCAAAGACTTAAAATTTCAATGGAAATTTTTGGACGTGTCAATTATAACTAGTAATATAGCTTACTGAATTTTTATTTTTGGAATCAGGAGAGAGATTTGATGTGAATTGTTAGAATTATTTTTCAGTTTTAAAAAGAAAGTCCGAAAATAAATTGGGCCCTGATTATGTAAGAACAGATCCTAGTGGAACTGGAGCTGCTTGTCGGTTGTGGGGTGAAGCACTGACCGTGCAGAGGGCTAGCCCCTTGACCTCCCCCAACTTGTATCTCTTATCTCAGTGTCCATTTGAGGTGCTTCTTTTTATCACAGCTTGAAAAATCATTAGGTTAGTTTAATAATACATGCTGGAATTATGCTTTAGTTTTAATTTTTAAAAAGCTAGATATGCATTCAGTGTGCTAAAGATTGAATTGGTGGTATCTGAATCTAATATTTCAAATACTAATATTATTTTGTACTTCACATATGTATGTATATTTTTAAGATATGAAGAATGCCATATTAGTTTGCTCTAATACTGGAAGAGCAGTAATACCTTACACTATCTGTTGAAGTTGAAAAATACCCACCTGATGTCCATTACTGTCCTTGTGGATTCCTGAATTGGGCACCTGGTATTGTTTATGCAGAGCAAAGAGCGTATCAGTACACTTTTTTTCTTTTGGGGTTTCTATCTTTTTGTTCTATAAGAGAAATGATTTATATAAATAAATTCTGCACTAATTCTTTTTAATTTTTTGCATATAAAACTTTTAAAGGATTGTGTAGTCAGACATATTAATCTTTCCTTTTTCTATTGTTTCCTTTCCTTTAAAGCTTAGGTCTTCTCAATTCTAAGGTCAGAGAAATATTTATCTGTTTTATTTTAGTGATATATAGCTATGTTTCTTTTAAATGATTACCTTGTGCCAGGCACTGTGCTAAGCTCTTTATATATTTTGTGTCTTTTGGTCTTCCAAATAGCTTATGGGACAAATTTTATTGTTAAATGAAAAAGTGTCTGCAGAGAAGCTAAGTAACATTAGGGTGAAACGGTAGTCGGTAGAGGAGCCGAAATTTGAATCTACGTTTGTCAGGCTTCAGAATCTCTTCACTTTTTGTAACATGGCTCTGACTGTATTATTGTGATAATTGGCTCAATTATCTAACTGGTAACTGAACTTCTATAGGACACCTTTTTTTAAGGATGAGAATGCATACTTAGTTTTCAAGACATGGACTGTAACTTATGCATAACTCTACAGTATTTATGAGGCCAGTCTTTTTCCCTCGTGATCCACTTTTTTTTCTCAGTGACATTTCTTTCTAGAACTTTAAACATTTCTTTACACTGATTTCTTAATCTTGTCCTGATATCTTTTTGGAAAACAAATTTTGAAAACAGAAGTTTTTCCACCTCTGAAAACAAAAGAAAACTAACCAAACAACTAACCAACACAAATCTTAAAACAACAACAACAATCACAGAAACTTTCTTTGAAAGTTTCTACCTGAATCATTTGTAAGTGCATTTATTTGCTTCAGTGCCGGATTTCTTTCAAGAGCCCTATGATTCCCACTTAGTGCTTAATAATCTTTTATTTATTTTCTACCAAGAATCTCTTGATATGGAATAGTCTGTCTCCTGAACTCATGACAATTGTAAAACAGTCATGCATGCTTTCATTCTAAAAATATATATATATAATATGCTAATCAGAAAATAAAAGAAACTTAATATTTTCCTTATATTGTACAGGTAGGTTGGTGGAGTCTAAATTTATTTTTCATATGGCTATTGGAGATACTGATAGGGCCCATCTGGCCTCCTTTACTGCTTTTGTGGAGTTCCCTCCTAGGGAGTCTTGAAATGGATTCTATTCTTTTCTCTGCTTTCTTTACAACCCATTTTTTTCCTTCAATGCTTGCAGTTTGGTGTTGTCAAAATTTTGCTGAAACTGCTCTCAAAGTTTATCAGAGATCTCCTTAATCAACAGACCCAGCAGTTCGCTCCAATACTTAGTACTGCTGGCTGCCTTATTATTTGAAACTCTTTCCTGTGTGCATTCTTGACTCTATTTCATCCCTGGCTTCTTGTGAGCTTCTATCCTTGACTCACTTGTTCTTTGCTTTCCCCTGTATGCCTGAAGTCTTAAATTTTTATTTCTATTAGAAGTGTGTTCTGAGTTCAAGACCCAAATCTTTCATGCCTCCTGGTATCCTTGCATGTAGATACAGATCCCTCTGTCACTGCAGATTTGGCATGTCTGAAACAGTGTGTGTTTTCTGTTCTCCAGATACACTGCTTCTTTTGTATTCTCTTACGTTCCTTCTTCAGTTAATGGCTTTATCATCTTCCCAGTTACTGAGACTACATATCTTCACTTCTTCCCTGTTATCACCCACATTCCACCATTTATTATGAGAAGGAAATTACTGAGGTTTGACTGCCGATTAATTGAAAGATGATGCATTGGGCAGCTTACATTTGCCATCATATTAAAGTCTTACCACAATGATGACATATTATCCCCATTTGACAAATGTGGAAATTGCAATTTAGAAAAGGCTTATTATTCTTAGTAAGTGATACAGATGGGATTCCAGCCCAGATCTATTAAATTTTAGTCCTGAGATTTCCTACTGTATCTTCTGCCTCTAATCCCCATTCCTTAAAATTCTGCAGTATCTTTTTCTTCTTTCCTTTTTTTAATACAACTGACATAGAATATACCCTAAGTGTATTTTCTGAATAATTTTTGTCAAATCCCTTCAGGGTCTGTTCTGCCTTTTAGGGCTGTCTCTTTTTAACTGTCTGCACATACTAAATTCTAATCATATGGAATCTTTCATACCTTATATGATATGAAATGCCATGTCAGTTCTCAGTACCTTTATATCTCTGTACCATTGTTAATCGAGACTAAAAAAAAAAAATCTTTCTTCCCTTTGCCTTTGAGAGTAGCTCAAATGCTACCTTTTCTGTAAATACTTGTTCCAACACTTCAAAGAAAATTTTTTTTTTTACTGTTTTCACAATACTTGGTGTCATTTAACTGTTGATCTCATTCTGTTTTATATTAAGTTCGTTTACCTGTTTATCTTTTCCCACTGGATTGTAAATATGTGTGACTAGGCATGTGTTGTTTATTTTTGTACCCTTAAGGTATTTTGCTTATCTCTGAATGTTGTTTAATTTTCTTTTCTTAGGTAGTATGTGAAATTTGTGGTAATTTAAGAATTTGTATATTTTGAAAAGTTGATCATAGGTTTTTTGGGATTTATAGCCACCGTATATTATTATTGTTTAGTTTTATTATCACATATGATTTAGAACATAGGGTGGTGATTTCTTTTGAAAGATTAACGGATCTTTTTTTTTTTCGTTTTTTGTTTTGTTTTTTTAAAGTCAAAATTTAACATTTTCCAAGTGAGACCAGCCTAGGTTCTTGGACTCTTGCATCAATATTAATTGATAAGAGGCCAGATGAGAAATTCAGGCAAGGCTTTATTGGGGCTCATGCTGTAGCACAAAGGAGCAAAAACAAGTAACAGGTGCCCTTCTTTGCTCCCCAGAGGAGGGTGTGTGTGGCAAGCTGCTTCCTTAAATGGGGTGAGCGTAGGGGCGGGTCAGTGGTTCGGGCCAGAGGATTGGCTTAGATGGTCTGCCTACCCCCTTGGTGCTGTGTGCAGGGATCATGCATAGTACCTGCTTTTGTTACCAACACCTCAGAAGTGCCTTTTGGGTTTCTGGTCTTTTTGTATCTTGTTCATAATTGCCCCCACTGTGTGCTGTTACTTTTCATCCCTTCTACTAAGTTTCTTTGTATTCTGAATCTTGAGGAGATGTTTGTCCAGATGCAGGCACTCCAGTAAAGGATTCCAGCCTGTCTCGCAAGTATTTTTGATTTTTAAAAAAAAAATTGTTAAAGTTTAGTTGACTTACGGTGTTTCAGGTGTACAACAGAGTGATTCAGTTATACTGATATTTTTCAGTTTTCTGAGCCTGGTTGGTAGTAGTCTTTCTTACTTCTTGACAGTGCTGTGAAGTGACAGAGCGTCTCCATTTTGTACTTTTCTCATGGTCTCAGTCTAAACACCAAGCAGGTGGCAGATGGAAGGTCACCTGAGACTCCACATTCTTTATTTCACCTAAGTGCAAGTTCACTTTTATCTCCGCCTAGGATGATTGCCCACTGCTCTGCCTGACCAATCTGTATGTGGATTCACGAGTTTTCGTTTGTTCTGTGATTCCTTAATTCAAATGCCATTGTTCAGGATTGAAATATTACCTACCTTCCAGAATTGTTGTCAGGATTCAAATTTCTAAGCACATGGTGGTTTGTGCTCTCACCCCTAAACTTTGTCTTTATGTTTATTTTGGGCGCTGTCTCTCAGTTAATGGTGCTCAGATGTATGTGGCATCGTGCTGGATATAGTATGAGGCAGTGACACTGAATGTCTTTTAGGGGCTCTCATTTTAATGCTGACTCATTTGAATAGTTTTAAAAATTATTTTGAAAATGGTTGTTTTGAAGGGATAACAGTGTGTTCCCATCCCTCCTGTAAGAATTAGATGTCAACTTGAATGGAAGGCTGGGACATGCATGATTTTGTAAACTTCTCAGGGTATTTATTGTAGGTTAAGATTTACCTAAAAGTAATGACATATCAAATAAAGTCTTCCTCATTTTGTCTTAGGCCTTTGGAAATAGTGGGGTTATGAATCATAAAGTACTAGCATTCTGTTGCTTTAGCCTACCCTGGGAATGGTGCTGTGGGGTGTGAGAGTCATACTTGTTAACACCTCTTTTGATGGAGTTTTTCCCCCTGCGGTCTGATTAAATGGTGTTTCTTGTTAAGTGTTTTATTTATAAGAATACTCACATTAAAGTCTCTTGGCCCACAAATTCTTCTGTGAATTCTAGTTGCTTATTACTGGTGCTTTTAAGATCCTAGGGAGGTTTTAGAAATTCACTGGATGTACTTCACTCCTTAGTTATCACTGATTTTTTCATGTTATTTAAGAAGATTTCTAGTTTCTATGCCCCAGGAGATGGAGTTTTTTTGAGTTTTAGATGGAGTGGATTCGAATTTATAAGCGTGAAGCTTCAGCCTCTCCGCTCAGAGTTCCTTAGGGCTTTGAGAAGTCACAGAACTAGGGTGCAGCTAGAATGACACTACTGTAGATGTTCTACCTTGTCACCCCCAGCACATCCCAGATCTGTTCTTTTCTCTTCTCTGTAGCTGCTCTTCTAAAACTTTAACGTTCTCCGCAAACCTGCTCATGGCCTCTCTGTCACTTTTGACTAAATGCCTTGTGCTCTTTAGAGGAGGGGAAAAGAGGGCATGGAGAATGACTTGCCTCGTGTGTTGATTTCTTACCTGTGCACGTTTTCACTCATACCCTTCCGTATCCCTCCTGTCTCAGACAAGAGGTGCTCCTTTACTACCTGCTTCAGAGCCTGTCTTTAGTCCCTCTAGCAATTTATTTCATGATTTATCCCTTTTCAGCTTTAGGCAGACTCTCCCTTGACGTGATTCCTTCTTCCCAGCATAGACATGTCATGTTTAGTCTCGTCTGTTTTGGAACCCCAGGACCAAGGAATGCTACATGAGGAAATGTTCTGTGGAAACATTTGGAAAACTTGTGATACAATTAGAGAAATGCTTCCTACTTAGTGCTACTTTTCACCTTTCATTCATCCCTCAATCCCTAGTGCTCGCCTTTCCCTCTTAGTGCTCTACTGAAACTCTTTTTGCTAAGGTTCCCTAACTACCAAAATTGACCATTCTCACTTCTGCTGCTTTGTGATGTAGTCCATTCCTCTTTCCTTGGAACTGTTGTACCCCTGGCTCTTAGACAGTTCTTTGTTAGTCTCTCTCAAGGACCCCTTGTCTGTTGCTGTGCCTCCGGGACTCCCCCAGGCTCTGTCCTTGACGCTCCTCTTTCCCTCCCCACGGTGCCCCCGGGGATCTCACTGCCTTCATTATTTCATCTGCTCCTGATTCATAGTTGACTTTTAGATAATTTTTTTCTCTTCCCAGTCCTCTGCACTCACTCTGAATTCTAGCTTCTTCTGGACATCTTCATTAGTATGGCATAAGGCTTTTTAAAATTCAGTATGTCTAAATCCAGTTGTCTAACTTGTGAGTTCTTGATTCTTCTGTCCTCTGTGTCTGCCACATCCTTCAGCCACTAAGATCTGTTGGTTGTGCTACTTTGAAATGCTCTTTACTTTTACTGTTACCGAGGTGCAGTTTGGGCTCACCTTCATTTCTTACCTGGGCTATTATTGTAGTCTCTTTCATGGTTTCTGCTTCTGGTCTTATGTTTCAAACCACTAGTTGAATGATTATCTGATCTTGTTTCTCATCTTTGTCTTCTGTTCTTTGTCATTAGAATAAAATCCAAATCCCTTAGAAAGGTCCCGGGGGTGTCTCTGGATCGCACTGTGAGTACTGGTGCAGACCCGCTCAGCTGTCTGCAGCGCCTGACAAGTAACATGCTCTTCCCGCCTCTGCCTCTGCACGTTCAGTTTCTTTGAACATTTGCTTTGCTTACTGTGGCCTTCTCTCTGTCTTGACTCAGCAAACTTGTCTTTTAGGATTCATTTCAAACTTATGGTCTTAGGACCTAATCACTTTCCCATAGCTCTTATGTTGCTATGATTAATGTGTGTGTAACTTTTGTCTTACAGGCTAGCAATGTATGGCACACTATAGACACTTAGTATTTTGTGAAATTGGGTTCAAGGTACATTCTATATATGTGAAATGCTGGCCTGTAAACTGCTAGAACATGGTGCCTGTGTTTTGTGTATGTTTTTCACATTGCCTAGCACAGGGCCTTTTATTATTAACTATTCAAATAATTGAATGAATTAACCTGCATTAATGATTATATTGTAAGGTGAGTATTTGGCCTAAAATTTAATGTTCTGAAATTTAATGCTTTGTACATTTTCTTAATCTTTTCCTTTGGTACAGTTTCATGACATAAAATATCATCATGGGAAAATGTTTGAAAAATCTAAATATATGTTAAAATTTGTGATTAAATCTGGCAGGACTCTGGGCTAGAGAGAATGCCTCTAAGTAAATCTCTCTTACTGTGCAATGTGACACATAGGTTTTTACTGTTACGTAATTATGGACAGAAGACATACATGGGTTTACAAGGTAATTACCGCTGTACAGGGTAGTTACCACCTCTGAAATGTGGCGATGGTCTTCCACTCTCCTGGACAACTCATGGACTGATCTGAATGGATATTTGTGCTCCTTTTAGGTAGAGTAATATTTTTTTCCAGCTTTATTGAGGTAGTTGACACATAAATAGAAAGAGTAATACTGAGGATGAACTAGGCAGATTATTGAGATTGCTTCTGTGACCGCTAATGATTACTGTTATTGGAGAACTCTGACTTTGACATGATAAAAGGAGCGTTTCATTTGTTTCTGTTTTTAAATGGTTTCTATCCTCCAGATACAGATTTTGCTTTTTTATCTACATTGCTCCTACTAGTCTCAGTTTGAATATTGCATATTCTATGCGACTTATGGTAGTACCACTTCATTTAGGGATGATGGTTTGCAAAGGAAAGGGAATGGTGTAAATGGCTTTGTAATTTACAAATCTTAAACTTTCTGAAAAGTTTTTTGGTAAAAATTACATATACTTATCGAAAAAAATACAAATACTACAGAGAAGTACAAAGAAGGAAGCAAAAATGTCTTCAGTTCCCTCACCACCTAGGGGCACAGTCTCACTTAATGTTTTAGTGAGCATCTTTAGTTGTCATCCTTTTACACACCTGCATACAGACACAGACACACACAGACACGCCTTCTCTTTCTCCCCTTCCCTCCCCTCCCCTTTCTCTTAGGCATGTGCACACCATTTTACAAATAGCAGTTTGGTATAATTACTGTTTTGTGGCCTAATTTTTATTTTATTTTATTCTCAGTAGTGGTATGAGCCTCTTATCTTGGTAAATATATCAATTCACATGATTTTTAATGGCTACACACTGTTCTATGTACTGTAATCCACATAACTGGATCCTTATTGATAGATATTTTAGTTATCTGCCTCTCTCCTTTAAAAAATCATTTAAAAATGTGCTAAATGTAATCTTTCCTACTTGTGTGATTTTTTTTTTTTTCCACTTAGTCTAAATTACTAGATGTGGGAGTACTAGGTCAAAGGGCATGCTTATTTTTCATTTTGATGCATAGTATCAAACTGTTCTCAAGAATAGTGTTACCCATTTCTGGAAAACTTTTGAAAGATGAACTCACGAGCATCTTTGGAAATTCAAGTACCCATAGTTTTCATGCTCTTAAATACAGAGAATTACTTTAAGCTGAGTTCATGAAAATTTTCATTAACTATGATAACATAAAGCTTATTACTAATTGATTTTCATCTGGCAGATTCTGGTATACACGTGCTACTTTCCCCTTGAGACAGTCAAATTATTAGTATGAGAACTTGTATTTAAAAGAACACTGATGTGAATCTCTTGGAAGCACTAGTGACCAGCTTTCCTCCACTGTCTCCACAAATCTAAATCTGGCTTATTTAGAAAATCATATTTCCTCTGTCAGGATGTTTATCAGAGGGCTCAGTTTGCTTCAGAAAATTTTCAAATTGTGATATTAGACTAATTTCACAGTAGTTTAGTATTTATATTTAGCTTTTAACTTACGAGATGAAACTTGACTGATCTTAAGTAGATCAGTTTCTGAATAACCCAGAAGTTGGATATATTTTGATACATTTTAAATTGACCATATTTGGATATACTTGAAATATGGAGAAATGACAACCCATTAAGTAAAAAAAAAAAAACCTTCTGGAAACGTGAAGTTGGAGGTTCTGGTTAGCCATTTGACTTCTCCTTTCCATCGTACATTGTTCCTCTTTATTCTGTGTTATTTATGAACACTGGAGACTAGTGGAAATAGCTCTGAACAGTGCTGCCCTTCATGTCCATGGGTCTCATCTTTTCATGCCTCTTAAGATAATTTTATCAAAGCAAAATATTTGACTATTTCTGCCTTTTTTCCTCACTATCAGCACCCCATCTTCTACCTTTCCAAATAATTGAGTGGAGCCCTTGCCAGAAAACACAAACACACACACAAACCCTCTACCTTGGACATGAATCTTTTGAATTAGTCCCAACTAGGCTCCTTTGTCACTCCGAAGAGGGCAGAAGAGTAGTGAAGATGGGAGATTTTGTGAAAAAAATATACAAAGCTAAGATTAGTATCAACATTTTATCTCTCTTTTTCAAAATGATTTCACTCAGTTAAGGACTAAAGTCATTAAACAACTTCCCATTTCCCCCTCATTTTTCTCCTCTTCTTCTTCCTTTCTTTTTCTGCCTTTCTCTCTCTTATCCTGGCTGAAAAGTAGAAGTAGAATGATTGGAGTTGAGCAAGACTGGAGTCCAGTTGGTCCGTTGGGACAATGTTGCAATAAACCTGAGTTGAGATGATAACAGCCTTAACTTAGGGCTTTGACAGTGACGTGGGTAGAAGTAGGTGAAAGTATTTAGGATGTAGAATAGACTCCATGACTTGATGCTTCAAAGATAGATTATCAAAAGGATAGTTGTGACATACTTTATCTGTTTAGGAAAGAGATTATATAGAAAGCACAATAAAACTTGAACAGAAAAACCAACTTTATATGGAAGTAATGTATTTTTTCATAAATAGTTTGAATTGAGGGTTGCAAAGTACCTCTTTGTGGGTGTCTGATCTAACCAAAACAAGGAGTTGGCTAAGTTTTATATATTTATAGCTTAAGATGAAATTTGGAACGCTTTGTTTTGAAAACATCACCACTGCATTTGTCTTCTGGGCCACGATGGAAGAACAGGAATTAGACTTACCCTCTCTCCAGAAACAGCTAAAAAACTGAACAAAATATATGAAACAACAGTTTTCAAGGCGTTAGAGGTCAGGCAGTGAAGGACGATGATCCTTGACAGATGGGAAACCAAGGAGGTGAGCCCCATGATTACCTTAGCGTACTGTCTGGAGGCAGTATCCAGGCCTGGTGCCTGGAGTGGGACTTCAAGTGGAGTCTAGTGATCTCTCTAATTAAGGAGACCAAACTAGAAGTTTACAGAAGCCAATGTGGTTATAGTTACCAGAGAAGTACTAGAGAGGAGAGAGCTCATACATAGAGAGCTTTGGTTACTTGCAAAAGTTCCCCTTGAATTTTTATCTGAGTACTGATCAGAGAGTAGTAGTGAGGAGGCTACTTAAGCTGGAAAAAGAAATTCTTGAAAAGATCACAGAAACAGTTCTCAGAGCTCATGCAAGGCCGAGAGTTGTTCCTGTTCTCACCAGCCAACATGGGAGACATCATAATTCATGAAGCGTTAAGTAGGGTGATGGGAAGTCTTTTGCCTCAGTAGTTGGACCAAAATAGCCTTAGACTAAACGCTACCCTCATTTTTCCTAATGAAGCTTAAAATAGCAAGACCTGAAAGAATCAGACTAATTTTTAAGTGGTTTAATGACAATGGAGAACAAAGCACAAGGATATTTATAACAATTAAAAAAAAATCTAGCACTCAATGAGATAAAAGTAACAATATTTGGCATCCAATCAAAAATTACCAGATATGCAAAAAGTAATCCAATATGACTGGTATCCTTAGAAGACAAAGACATACCAGGGATGCATGGGCGCAGAGAAAAGGGCTGTTGCTGTGAGAACACAGTGACATGATGGCTTTCTTCAAGCCAAGAAGAGCTGTCTCAGGAGGAATCAAACCTCTTGGCACGTTGATCTTGAACTCTCACCTTCTAGAACTATGAGAAAATAAGTTTTTATTGTTTAATCCACTCAATGTGTGACATTTTGTTATGGTCCTAGCAGACTAAGACAGTCAGTGGTAAGTTAAATATGTATATACTGTAGAACCTAAGACAGTCACTACAATAACAGAACAGAGAGGATTACAGCTAACAGACCAGGAGAGGAGATAAAATGAAGTTTTAAACAGTCAAGTTAATCCCAAAGAAGAACAAATAGCAAATAGCCAGACGGTGAGTAGATTTAAACCCAACCATGTTGGTAATCACAATAAATGTAAGTAGTCTAGACATCCCAATAAAAAGGTAGAGATTTTCAGATTGGATTAAAGAAAAAAGCAAACTCCACCTGTAAGAAGCTGACAAGAAAGCTACTTTAAATATAAACATGAAGTAGGTTGAAAGTTATACTATGCACTGGTCAAAAGACAGCTGGCATAGCTGTGTTCCTATCAGACAGAGTAGATTTCAGAGCAGAGAATATACTGGGAACACATTAGATAAAGATAAAGGGGACAGTTCATTAGGAGCATAGATACACCATTCTTAGACGTTTATGCACCTAGTAACAGAAGGTTAAAGTATATGAGACAAAGACTAGTAGAATTGCAAGGAGAAATAGACAGTGTTAGGGATTTCAATACTCCTCTCTCAGTAATAGAAGAGAAAGAAAATCAGTAAGAGGGGTAGAGGGTATAGCCCAGTGGTAGAGCACATGCTTGGTGTGCACAAGGTCCTGGGTTCAATCCTCAGTGCCTGTTAGGAAGAAAAAATAAAATTAAAAGGAGATGGGAGATGAACAACTCAATCAGTTTGGTATTTATAGAACACTGTACAACAAGAACTAAATACATATCCTTTTCAAGTGCACGTAGAATACTGACCAAGACAAACTAGTTCTGGGTCATGGAATAAATCTCAGTAAATTAAAAAAGTCCAAGTCATACAGATGTGTTCTCTGACCACAGTAGAATTAAATTAGAAACCAATAACAGAATCTTGGTTTCTTGAAGAATCAAGTATTTGGAAACTGAAAAACGCACTTCTAAATATCACTCATGAATCAAAGAAGAATTAGAAAGGGAAATTTAAAAGTATTTTGAACTGAATGAAAATGAAAACAGGTCAGTAGTTGTGCCACTGAAACAGTAATCAGAGGGGAAATTTATAGCACTAAATGCCTGTATTAGAAAAGGAGAAATTTTCCCAAATCAATGATTATCACTGAATATTAATCAGTACAAAATGAATGAAATATTAATAGAGGCAATGACATGGATGAATCCTGATACAAAGTGAATGAAGCTAGTAAAAAATATACCCCAGGACAAACATATGTATGTAAGATTCATTTATATTAAATTCTGGGAAATCCAGACTAATCTGTAGTGACAGAAAGCTTATCATTGGTTGCCTGGAGTCCAAAGCAGGGGAGCAGAAGGGAACGGGCGGGAGGGATTTCATGAAAGTTGGGGAAACTTTGGGGCATGATGGAGATAGTGATTTTCATGATTTGGGTAGTGACCTCCTATTGTCCACCTATGTCAAGAGTTATCAAAGTTTACATTTAAGTATGAGCAGTTGTTAAATGGCAGTTACCAGAATAAAACTGTTAAGAAAAATTTACCGGGTCATTCATGTTTCATTTGGAATAGAAAGATCACTGTTAGCAGCTTGTGAAGCTATTGGGAGGTAGAGCAAGTTAAGCTCATTACAAGGAGATATACTTTGGAAAA
The DNA here is from genome assembly GCF_048773025.1 of Camelus bactrianus. Lineage (NCBI taxonomy): Eukaryota > Metazoa > Chordata > Mammalia > Artiodactyla > Camelidae > Camelus > Camelus bactrianus. Next base: position 4,625,317 of record NC_133552.1, read on the forward strand.
TATTTTATGTTTTTTTGAGTTTACTATGTACTTTTTAAAAGCCTGACCAATATTCAGGGATACTAGTGATTTCTCAATCATTTGTCACATCACCTTAAGGCAACTTTCTAGGTCTTACAGACCTTTTGGCATATTTTCAATGAAATATTGCATAATATTTTGTGTTCTGTTTTCATTTAGTATAAACTTCTTCCTGTCATTCTATCTAATTAAAAAAAATGGCTGAAATTTTTATTTTGTTGCACTGTTTATTAAATTAGTCCCTTAATTAATAGAATTGAATAATTTTATTGTGTTCTTAATAAGTACTCTTACTTGTAGTGGAGTCCAGCAGAGTATTAAATATTGAATTATACTTTAAAAGTAACAGTTTCCAGGGAATCATATAGAAAAGTATAAAGTTGTTTTAATCCTGAGTTAGAAACCTCATTAGGAAATTATTTCATTTGTTAAAAAAAGCTTTATTGGTCATTTGTAAATAGGAAATACTCTCATTTTGTTTGGTTAGGATGTCTGAATTGAATAATTATTATTTCATTTAAAATATAATGACATTAATTAGACAACAGTACTTTTTAAGCTGAGGGTCGTAACTCCTGATTTAGTATATTTTTGTCCAGTGAGTAGGGACAGGGATCATATCCAAATGTTGGGGGATGATGTCAGTTTGGAGAACTCACAAAATAAAATGGACTTGGTTGTTTTGGATGTGAAAGTTGCAGTGTAGATTTAAGTGTATGAGAACCTAAAATCTGTTTTTATTAATGAATTCTCACAAAGTGAATGTATTATTTGACTTAAATAAACATTGATTTTTTTCCAAATGTACATTTAAAGCTGTTTAAGATATGAATGAAAATTAGAATTTAAAATATGAGTAGGAATTAGAACAGAAATTATGGATAGAAATATAATTATCTGTATATTAAAAAACCCATACATTTATTATTATAGGAATATGGCTAGAAAGTTATGAAGGGATTATGTAAATCATAGGGCAGGAATAGTAAAACTTTGATATTCTTTTTCACTATTTCTTTTCTCATTTATTCCATTCTCTGTGGTGGTGGTGAAGTTAGACAAATTTATGTTACCCAAGTCCTTGAGTCTTCTTTCTAGATATGACTTTCACCTCCTAAAGCCAAAAGAAATTGTTTATTTTCTAATGAGCAGAGATTTCATTTTCATCAACAATGTGATCCTGGTTTTAGTTGCCGGTTTTGCTTTATCTTTCAAAACAAGTAATACTCTTTTTAACATGTTAAAGGTGTATGTCCATGCTATCTTATTACTTCATAAAACCCTTATTTATGTCTTAAATGAGTAATATTAAAGTGGTTTTAAGGATGCATTTTTATTATTTTAACTAATTTTACCATGAAAAAATATTCTAATTATTATAATTTATTTCTTGAAGTGTTTCTTTAAGTTCTCTAATTGGGCTGGAGGAATTTATATTATCTGTTAATAATAGTAGCTCTACTCTTTTATTCTTGGATTTTGTTTTTCGTGTTGCACCTCCCATGTCTTTTTTCTACCATTTAGATTCTTTTACCTTTTTTCTCATTTCAAACTCATCTGAAATTAACTCTCAAACCACCCATCTTAAATTAGGTAAAAAAGGATGGAAGAGTTTACTCCCTTCATTTTACTTCTTAATTAAAATTCACTGCTGATAGGTTTTTTGCATCTATGGTTGTTGAGTCTCTGAAAGTTGCAGTTAGTGGTAAATTTTCATTTACATTACTTTTAATAACATAATAGATTTGGAGGACCTTTGTAATTTGTTACAATGACATTTTATATATGACTTGTTTGAGAAAGGCAGAATAGACTCTTCCCCCCTTTTTCTCCATTATAGGATCCTTTAAAAGTAGTCTTTCAAATTAATTTAAAATTGATTTGATTCAGCTTTGAAATCAACAGTCTGTTACTCACGGTAAATGTAGGGTATAAATGAACTGGGAACTGTATGTTAACCTGCTCCTCAGGATTAGATATTCTTTCGTAATGTTGCTAAGTTTGCTGTGTTTTGGTAATCTTGTAGTCCTGAGGTCCCCACCTCTCCTAAGAGTTTTGAACCCTTTTACCAAGTTATCAGTCTGTTTGATTTTATCATTACTCTCGTCTTCTAAAACAGATTTGGCATTAACTGCTACATGCTGGTTAAGCTCTAACTAAAGTGGTCCTGTTGGTAGCCATTTGTTCCTTTATAACACAGGATTACTACTTCAATAAAATGTGGTGGTTTATTTTCTCCTTCAGAAATTAAGGATTTGACCATAGTTTTAAAGGACATGACAGTATTTTTGAAAACTTTAGAATTTGGAAAGTTTTAAAATAGACACATAAATTGATAGAAGAGGACTTTTTTTTTCCTCTTTGGAAAATATATTTTGGTTCAGGCCTGATTCTTTTTTTTTTTCTTTTCCCTTCAGAATTTCATGTCTTAGATATGGTAGTAAAAGAGGTTCTCTGTATACCTAATATATTTTAATTAAGCCCAGATTTTAACATTTCTTCTCTATTTTGTCACTTTGTATTTAATTTTAGCTGGAATGTAACTAGTAAAATACCATTGTTTTAGAGCTTAAAATTAGGTTAGCCTGTTTACTAGCTGTCTTCCAAGTCTAATATTTGGAACTCTAACTTGGCAGTTTAAAGTGTCGTTTATCAAAAAGGGAAGTTGTTCTTGGATTGTACCGTAATTAGTCCATCTTCTTATTTTCTGTCTTCTGTGGAAGTGTATTTTTACATTCCAATGACCAGTTCTAAAATAATCTAGGTGGTTAAAATTTTTGCATCATGATTCAGTGTGTTTTAAACTTAGTTTATACGTACACATCAACTGTAGGCTGAAGTACGAATATACTAAATTATCTCCTTGGTTGACCCTTTTGGAAGTTGAATTTAAATATCATTAATGTTGGATGGTCATTGGATTTTCATTATACTTAAGGATGTAGGTCACTATTTCAAAAAAATATTTAGGATATTCATTTGTTCCACACAAACAAAATATAGGCCGTTTATGAATTTGAATTACAGTCTTACAGTGTGCTAGTCTTAAAGCCAAAAGTACCATGCCACTTGACTAGATAAAATGTGACATTGTACAACTGGGAGGAAATTTTTTTTCATGTAATCTCAGTAAAATATTTTTAATATAACAGAAGTCACATGTGATAGTTTGCATACGTTGGGGCCTCTGTTGTGTTTTTCTTTTATCTTGATTCCTCCCACATGTTTGCCTTGTTTTTAAGTGTTTTTCTCATCTTTACTGTTATTTAAATACATGGCACCATATTATTGGGGAAATGTCTTAAGAGCTTATAAAGAAGGAAGTGATTAATTTTGGAATAAAGGCAGTTTTGACCTTTATCCTGGTAGAAGTGGTTTAAGGATATTAAATTTGAAACTTGTTGCTCAGTTTTGAGGTAGTTTCAACCTCCCAGTTCTCTAAAATGTGTTAGGATAGTTTAGTAATGATATCCATTTAGCAATAAAGGCAAATTTTCATGTTCTGAAAATTCTGCAAATTAAATGATTAAAACACTCAAATTTGATTTGAACATTTCCTTCAAGAAATTTAATTATACCACCTCAAAATATGGAAACCAAAAAACCCTGTAAATTCTTTCAATAAAATATTTTACTCAGTAAATAAAGCACTGTGGAATAATGCCTAGTAGATTCATTGTATTTTTTGGGCTTAAAGTATGTTAACTTACTATATTTGATTTTTAAATAGACACCAAATCCTACTGCAAGCGAGTTTATTCCTAAAGGAGGATCAACCTCCAGGCTGAGTAACGTGTCCCAGTCAAATATGTCTGCCTTCTCTCAAGTGTTCTCTCACCCATCCCTGGGAAGTCCTGCTGCTGCTGGATTAGCACCAGGTAAGTTGAGTAACTGTTTCTAGTGAGTTCCAGGTATCAGATCTCTAAGCACCATTTATTTGCTGTTAGTTTATCAGAACTGAAATTGTATTTTTCAGCAATTCACATTTGAACACGTTATGAGTGTTATATTGTAGGTCCTGGTACCATAGATCAAATGTGTAGTTGAAACTTTTAAAGCAAAATTTAAATATGAACAAAAATTAAATATAAAGATGTATAAAAGCACAAAAATAAAATTTAAAGGAGAAAATGGTTATTGAGAAAAAAATATACCTGGACTTTAATAGTTCCCTATTTTTGAAAGTTAATGATAATGCTATTTCACTCAAAAACTTTTGTAAAAGCATCAAAAATAGAATATTGATGTATACGTATGCTTCAGGGTCCTCCTTTTGAAATAAATTTCTAAAAGATAATTTATATCATTCTAAATAAAAGTTTAGAACGTATTGCCTTCTGATGTTTTATTGTAAATCTATAGTAGTAATTTTAAATTGGATAAAGTATTGTAAACTATAGTGGCAAAGAAATGTAAAACATTAGGGGTCATTGAGGTAGGGAAAACAGTACTTTGCAGTCACTTTCTTCCAGGTTTACCCCTAGTGGCAGAAGAATTTGAACAAATGCACTTGAGGCATAGTTTATAGTGACCCTTTGGGAACCCTATTGTCTTAGAAGGTCCTCTTAAAAATTCACGTGGATTCTGCATTCTGCTTTGTAACATAAACATTTATATAAAAATATGAAAATTTCTTAGGTAATTTTAACATCACCCATTCCTACTGCTGTGTACCTTAATTAGAAAAGCAAGGTGTGCACAATTATATTGAATTCATAGTAAGTGCTGAGCGGGTTACCTTTGTAAAATGGTTAAGCTGCCCACACAGATTATGTTTCTAGAACTTGTACTGGTTACTCAGTGCTTGGTCTTGAATGTTTCAAGAAACAGAAACAAGATGAAATATATATGCAGTAAAGCCAAAAGATCTATCTAGGTCAGCCTGGGACTAGTACTGCCTCCCGGGCTTAGTCTAATCAGATAGGTCGTTGGTTTTGATATTGATATTGAACGACCTTTTGGGGAAGAAGAATGAGAGACAATGATAATAGCTGTATAGAACAGAGCACCTGGTGTAGCTCTAAAATGTCCAGTGTTCTCAGAGGCTGAATAACTTTCTGTTGCCAAGGGTTTTATTAATGCTTCCTTTTCCCCGTCTCTCCCTCTCCCCACTCCTCCTTCCCCCTTCCCTTTCTTCTCCCATCTCTCCCTCTCCCTCCCCTTCTCTCTCCCTCCCTTCCTTCCCACTCATCCCTCACTCATCCTGTTTTTTTTCCCAGTGAGCATTTGATCATTTTATTAACAAAATACAAGCAAGAATTACATCATTCTCTGATGATACTTCCTCAGTAATTTTATACGGAGGGCCTTGAGATGTACCTGGCAATTCCCTCGCCCTTACTTGTCCCTTTACCTTTTCTTCTACTTTGGCTCTTTTCAGGTTCAGTTAAATTTGTAAACATTTTCCCTTCTTCCCTAGAGAGCAGTGTCAGAATTGAATGTCCCTGGTAGCCTTAAAGTTTTCCTTGTAAGTAATATGCTACTATGATTTTTCTCCCTCTGAGGTGTGTTCACAGTGTTTACATGAGCATAAAATCTACATGTCAGCTGTACATCTAAAGTTTCTTATTGGATGGTTCTGACTTCTGAGCAGTGTTTATAAAGCACCTACAGAAATGGTATCCACACAAAACTTTGGCTTTCTTAATTACCAATTTATTTTGGCCTAACAACACATCTTCCCTTGTTTCATGAGAAAATATTTTGTTCATATCTTTGAACAGACTAGTTCAGGCTTGTCATTAAAAAGATAGGCTTTTTAAATATTGGGGGAGTTAAAAATGTCAAAGGGAATTTTAGATCTTGAAAACATCTAATTATAAAATCTATTAATGTTGTGGTATTTGTTTAAGCTTTTCAGTAGGAGTTAACTTGTATGTAGGTATTAGTCCCAATTCGGTTTCACAACCTAAATTTAGGATTTAATGCATTAATTTAAAAATTAGTTGAGAAACTATTTACTCTTCTGCTTAGCTCTAACATTAAAATGGTCATTCTACTTCCTATTAATAAAAGTAATTACTGTCTGGAATCATTGAAAATAGGTCACTATATTATATTAAATGTATTCCTGCATTCTTTATACCAGTTATTTAAAAACTGTTCTTCATTTAAGTGATAATCAACTAAGCTAAAATATTTTAAAAAATACTGGATTGATGATTGGTTTTGCATTTTTTATTTTCTCCTTTTAATAATGTCTTAACACTCTGGAGATGAACAAAGAAAAAAAATTAGGTCTGCCTACTTTCAAAAAACCATTTTATTCCTTCAGTATCTTCCATTACTTCTTACCCATAACTATTATTTTTTTGAAGACTTAGGAAAGGTTCTTGGCATTTCCACTTATTTAAGATTGTAGAATAAGGAAGGTTGTAGAAGTTTTACCTACCTCAGTGGTCGTTTAATTGATCTTTAGTGCTCCTTGTCTACTGAAGGTGTAAAATGGTAACTTCCTGTTGTAAAGTTTCATTTTCTCTTTTTTCCAATTTCTATTCCAGAAATTATTATCCTTGAAAATTTGTCACATTACTGTTTTCCTAAAAGATACAAGAACTTAAATATTTTGACACTCAAATGTGAACTATAGAACAATGTCATTTTCATTATATACAAAAAATACATATTTTAATATATTTTTTCACCAAAAATATATGCTCAAAATATATCTTTTGAGCAAAGTTGAGTAGATACTAAGATTTTGAATTTCCTCAAATTGTAAGGAACAGAAGCAAATTTCCTCGAATTGCCTGGAACAGAGTAGATCCTGAGTGAAGCAAGTTCCTTGAAAACTCATTTTGATTACTTTAAAAACATGATTTATTTATTTTTTGTTTCATTTTATGTTTTCTTTTTTTCTTTTTCATTTTTCAGTTTTATTAGGTAGAATTGTTACAAATTGACTGCATATATGCAGTATATTGCGTGTAAATACATACCCGCAATATACTGCACATACTCCTTTTAGTTTACATCTATGTACTGTTCATTGTTTCTAAGAATGTTTAGAGCTTTAGCTTTTTAAACTTACATAGTTATCAAAGGAATAAAGCCAACCACAAAATAAGAATTAACTCAGAAAGATACATACACCCCACTAGTGCCTGGAACAGAGTAGATCCTGAGGGAATCAAATTCATTTAAAACTTGTTCTGATTACTTTAAAAAGCACAATTTATATTTTAAAAAAGTTTTAATGCAATAAGTAAAACTTTATACAAAAGTTATTTGAATTTAAATAGCTAATTAGGTTTAAAGGTATTTAAATGTGTTAAAATAAGCCGGACATGTCAAGTTTCCATTGAATTGTATATCCAGTCATTTTATTTTTATTTAAGAAATCAAAGATCTTTAGGTTTAGTTGTTTTGTGTACATTTAACCTGAGAACAATAGCTACATTTCTGAATATCTTTCATGAAGTGTATTTGGGGTATGGCACTTAACTTGGGCTCCATTGTCTTTTAGAACCCCTGCAATTATATACGTATTTTTTTTTATTTGTAAATATGCATTTTTCTCTGGTCACAGCTTGTATTATCCTCTTGGAGGTTCACAGTCTTCCAAAAAGTTAAGAACCACTGGTTTAACACACCCTTAGCAAAATTTATTTCCTGAGTATGATGTAGTAAGAATACTTTTAAAGTAATGTGTTAAAATACAGATTTCTAATAGCTCTGCTTTAGGCAAACATTTTTTGAATAGTCATTAGAAACAGTCACTAAGTATGTGAAAAGGCAGCTTATACTTCAGGTTTTTGTGCTATGAAAAATAATTTTATTATGAGAACTAAATGCTGAGTAGTTTTTTATCAGAATTTTTCCTAAGAGTAGTTTGATTTGATAGTAGACTTAGTAAACTAGTCTTGGTGTACTTTAATTACTTCAGTCTTGGCCACTATCTGTTTGAAAGTGATTTTAAGAGAGGTAGCAACAGGAGCGAACATTTCTGGGTGGTGTTTTGATAAATCATCTGGTAGTTTAATGTACAGTTGTGACTCATGAATCTTGTTCTGCTTAATTGTTTGTGCACACTTGAGGGGAATAGTTCTTGAATTTAAAAATGCCTTTATTGATTAATGAATGAGAAAGAGAGCTATAAGTGACTTTTCAGTATTTTCAAATATCTCAGGTGAGATTTGAGGAGAAGCATTTAATTATTATACTAAACTTACCATTATTAAATATATTCACTTATTACAAATTTTATTATATTTTAGATAAATGTAAACTATATTTTTAGATCCAGTCTTTTGAAATACTTAGTCATTTCTTATATATTCCTGAGGGTACCAAAGTGATAGATAGATAGATAAGATTGGCTAATATTGTTCATTTTTTTGGCTTGGGCAAGGTGTTGGGGAAAAGAAGGGGAAGAAAAAGGGGAAATTAATATTTATTCATCATTCTTTGTTAAAAATATTCAACTTTATATATGTATAATGTACTATTTAAAACTATTATAATGTTAAAAGGAGATCTTTTTTTAGTTTTAAAGTTCTATGCTAAAAAATAAAGTTCTGTGATTCATTAGCTCTGTAGTATTTCAGACCATAATGAAGAAATGGAGACTTAACTCATTTAAGTTGCATTGCAGTTGGCTTATGTGATAGTCTGATATTGGTCATTGATGTAGGTGGAAGTTTTGGGATTTACATAGTTTAGCCTTGTGGCAATTTAGAGGTGGCATTCCTGAGAGATTATCATATAGCTTCTGCTTTGTCACTTACAGTAAGAAGGAATTTTTAAAATTTATTTATTTATTTATTGGGGGGAGGTACTGGGGATTGAACCCCGGATGTAGTACATGCTAAGCAGGCGCTCTACCACTGAGCTATACCCTCCCCCTAGTAATAAGGAGTTACTTAGCTAACCAAGGCAGCCCAGTGAACATTTTAATATTTTGAATAAAAAAGAAAATATCTTTTGTTGAACTAAACTCTGACTTGTCTTTTTTTATCCACTAATCCTAGTTCTTTCCCTTTGTGTTGAATGGAATAAATTAAAATCTTTCCTACATTATAGCCCTTTCACTTTTTTTTTTAGACTAGTGGCGTGCATGTGTGTGTCCATACAGCTGATGTTTGTGTGGCTCATAAAGAAGACAAACTGGGAAAGTACTGGTAAAATTAACAAATTGTATAGGTCAGAAATCATGGACTCTTGTAGGTCATAATAGTTGTAACAGCTAATATGGGTAGAATTAAATCCACAAATATGTCTACCTAACTGTATGACTACTCAGATACCCAGCTAAGGAGTGTATGTACCACCGGGAACATAGGCTGCTAACAGGTTGAAGCTATGGCTTTGCAGATGGTAAATATCTACGTTCCTATTTTAAATTTCACTGTGTATTTTATGCTTTATATTAAAATCATTCAAGGCATAAAAACTGTAAGCTATTATTTTAGATTATTTTGTATTTTACTAAGTAGTATAATTGCTGAAAATAAAAATTATTTTTAAAATACTTACATAATTCCAAAACATCACAGTGTTTTATAGGATGTAACTTAGACTTTCCTTGTAATTATTTTTTATTACATGGATTTTGTGGGACAGTCAAGTAATTCTACAATGAGTTTATTTTGATATTTCAGTCTTAACTGATTTCTCTGAATTATTTTGACACTTAATAGCATTAGAGGTAATTTACTATTAAAATATTCTTCTAATTGTTTTAAATATCAATCTAGGTTTCCTAAGCACATGACAAATTCCTTAAGAAGAGGCTGTGTCATTTCTTACCTAGTGCAAATTTAGGCATAAAGATGGTGCCTAATAAATGCTCCTTTAATTAAGCTGCATTTGTATCTCAGAAAAAAAATTTAATTGGTAGGTATCTCTTAATTCAGTGAATTTTAATAATTCCACAAACGTCTTTGAAGAACTCCTAAAAACTGCAAATGTTCAAGAGGATGTAGATAAATAGTCACATGAGGAACAGAAATATGCCTGTTGAAAGTTTAACTTCATCAAAACTAGAGTCACTGTGTGTTTTGAGGTGCTAAAATATTCTTAAAACCAGTTAAATTTTTGTATTATTTTAAAATTATTTTTGTAACTACTTTGTTTTTCAGGTGTATTCAGCAGAATCACTCAGACTTGTCCAGGTTTTCTAATTGGGGATTAAAAAATAAAAGAAAACTTTATAGTTAAGATCAGGGGTCCCTGAGGTTTTTGTGAAGCAGGCCTTTCCATTGCTCTGTAATGTGGAGCTTATCCTAGGCGGAGGCTGCTCTGTGCATGCATGTGTATGGATGCAGATGGGGACGTCCCAGGGAAGAGTACTAACAGTACGACTGTAGAACCGTAACTGGGTTGGGTGTGCCTGCTGGCTCTATTTCCTTCCCAGTTGGGAATTTCAGGAAACTGAGGCATGACGTTAATGGCGCAGAGGGGGATGTGGCTGCTGCAGCTGGCTTGGAGACCGGTCAGGTAAGGCTTAAAATAGTTACTGGTAGATCCTTTTCTGCTGGTTGGGGAATCCCTGGTTATTGTGTCCCGTTAGGTTTGAGAGTTCCTATTGTGGACATCCTGTTTAAATCTCATGTATTGGCTAACTTGTCCCTTAACTAAGAGGTAGGGGCTGGATGGGAGAGGGTAGGGGTTCCCTTCGGCTGTAGGTTCAGTGATCTACAACTGCGGCAACATGTCCTGCTGCTTTGGGGCTGCTTTCATTGGATAATGACTTGCTGTCTTTAGAACATGGTACCAGTTCTTCTACTAAAGCAGCTGTGTAGCTTTCAGCACATGTTTGATCCTGGTGTTTTAGCATCTTCATTTCTGTAATTAAAAGATGATACTAGATAATTTAAAGTGCCTTTCAGATCTAAAATTCTATTGTTTTGTGACACGTTGACCAAAAGGGAATAGATAGATACACTAAAAGGAGACATGAATGAAGACAGTGATGAGAGGTATCAGAAGGGAAAGAGGAGTTTGATTTTTGTCCTGGACTTAAAAAGGACTTTAAAGGCATATAGACTTCCTTGATAAAGGATGTGTAAGTGGAAGATCCTTCGTGTCACAGGTGGAGATGAAGTGAGTTTCGTTTTAGCAGTGTAAGGTTGGCATCTAGGGTGAATCAGAGCACTGTAGTGACTCTGAGTGAACTGAGAGGCAGAGAAAGCGTGTAGTAAATGCCCAAGAACACTCCTGGTTCTCAGCTGGATGTGGAGAGTCAGAAGTCATTTTTTTTTTTAAATTTCCTTTGAGTCAAATAGGTTGAGAGCCCCAGGGATCATTTTTTCTTTAAACTTTGGGCTCAGTGGTACCTGGTACACTGTAGGTACTCAGTAGAGAGAGTTTGTGTGTACAAAATTACTATACTGTTTGTAACGTGCCAGTGAGGTCAGTCCTCTAATTGTGTAGGAAAGAACTGAATGGTGGCAGCCTCTTTTATTTCTTGAATTTTCAGGGAATTCTTCTCAGCTTGGCTAATCATATTCATATGTGAAAGCCATCTTTTCTTCTTACTCTTTTTGACTTCTGGGTGTGCAGTTACCCTAGAGTAGGGCATGTGGGAAGGATCTGAGTAAAAGGGAAGGCATCAGAGACGCATCCCTTTAAAATCCCCCGTGCACACAGGCCTGTAAAACCTAGCCGTGCATACTGGCAGACAGTCAGGCGTGGACTGCGTGTTTGTGGTGGTCATGTTTGGTTCTGAAGTTTTTAGTCATGAATCTCATACACTGATATGTCTGAAATGAGATGGTTTATGATTTCATAAACATCTTTGCCATATTTGAGATGTGGTCATCCAAATTTTAGACTGGTATTCGTATAAATATTAGCTAGTAACTAATAGTCCCTTTGTGGGGGGTGGGTTGTGCCTTTTAGAAAACAGTACAGATTGATAGGATATTAATATAATTTTAGCCACCAAAACACTCTCTAAGCCATAGTTATTATGGACCATAACCTTACTGCCCACTGTTGGGATGTTGTAGGCTAAATTGCTTAAACATGCAAATCCAAAAGTAATGCCTTCACATTTATTTATTACTGTTTATTTCTTACTGTTGTAACAGAACAGGGCAGATTGTTCAGGTTGACAGGATGCTCTCCTTCACATAGTAAGTTAAGGACCTGGATCAAGTGGCTTGTAGGCTTCTCTCCAGTTGGCTGGAAGGGGAAAGCACTGGAGGAGCACGAGTGGGGAGTTAGGGACAAACCTGAAAGTTGTCTGAAAACTTCTCCAATCATGACTGTCCACCAAAATCCGGACATCATTTTTTTAAGCAACTATCCTACATTCCCTGCATCTATTCATCTACAGTCTTCTTTGGATGCACAGTTTAAAGTTGATCCTGGTTATCTCATGTAAATACATTTTTGAGGCATTATCTTATTTACATCTTTTGTATCTACTTACCTACTTTAAAGAAATCACCAAAGCAGCTATAGTAACTGATTTGTCTAGCATCGTGGGAAATGAGGTTTCCTAGCTTGAACTTTTTGTATATAAGTAGCTTTTCGGATTTTATTGTCAAAGCTTTATATTCTCAGCAGTTTTTCACAGAAAGATTCCCCAGATTTGTAGTGCTCTGTTGTTTCACAAGAACGTAACCTTTCGGTGATGACTCATGCTCGACTTGATGTGCTCCAGTGACTGTATTGAACCAGAATACAGCTGATACCCTAAAGGGGAGAGTTTGAAGAGCAGTTTGCTTTGGTGTTTTGTATAATTTCTTGTATTCTTTACCCTTTCCACTGTCCTCCTGCTCCAGTTAGATTATAACTCCTTGGAGGTAATTTCTCTTGATCCCCAAATCTGGTAAAGTGCCCGAATGTAGTGCCTTGAATGAACATACTCGTGGTAGTTTATTTGAACCATTTTAGTGAGTTCTTACTGGCTTCTTATTGATGACTCTGCGGTGCTGTTAGGATTCCTATCTCTGGGACAGTGGCCCTCAAATTTTTGAGTCCATCAGAATCACCTGGAGTACCTATTAAAACCTGCTGCTCCCTCGGTCCCATTCCCAGAGCTGCTAACTTCGTAGGTCTGTCTGGGTGAGCCAGAGAATTTACTTTTCTAATGTGTTTCCAGGTGGTGGTGATTAAGATTATTTTTCCTGGGGTACCATTTTGAGGACCACTGCTCTACTTAATGCTCTTTACTGCCTTCTCTCCTCTTTTTTCTTGGAATCCTTCTCTTCCTGATCTGCTGAGAACACAAATATTCTTCTTTTAAATAAGAAAAAGACTTTGAGTCAAGGACTTGAATTGTTGCCTGTGAATAAGGTACATGAGGCTTTAAAGTATCCTTTGCCTGAGGCTAATTTTACTTTCCTGGTTCCAGTCTATGTTCTGAGTAACTGAGTTATCAGATAAGTAACCATTGAATTAATTGTTACAGGGGTTACTGAAGCTCAGCCAAGATCACCAATACCAGTTTTGAGTAAAACTTAGGCAACAGGGCTTTCTTCTACCATAGTAGTAGTAATGGGACACAAATAATGTAAACTGATTATTGATACAACTAATAAAGTGTTCAGAATACCTGAGAAATGAATAGCATAAAAGTACCTTGGCTGTTTGAAATTTTAAACTTCATGGATCTAGAACTAGTAATCACACATCTTTTGTTTGTATGTTACATTTTAATATGCATGTTTTAAGATTTTTATGTAAAGATCGACTGAACTGTTTCTAATGTTAAAGAAAACATAGGAAGTGTTTATTGATTCAGTGAGAGCATTTCTTGAAATCAAACTTTAATTTTTCTTTTTAATTTGGTATTAGCTTTTATTCATTGGAAAGAAATGCAAAACTAAAATTACATTGTTAACTAATATTAATCTTACATTATTTTGTGCGTATCTATAACTTTTTGTAATCAGGCACGCTTGGAGTAAGTTTATTATTTATAAACAATACAACATTGTTTATCATTATAGATGAAGGCTATCATTTAGTCATAAACATTCACTGCCACTTGAGAAGAAAAGTGATGTTTTGATCCAGAAGAGTTAATGTTTGGTAGCTAGCATCTCTCCTCCTCCCATTTTGTTTTGATTTTGTTTAAATAACCTAAGTGTTATGTTTTAAAAGACTGCCACCATTGCAGAGGCTAGGGAAGATCCTATTAATTCAGATAATTTGTCCAAGTTTAGGGGTAAAAAGGTCACTGTTTTGTCTCTTCACATATTATAGTGATCAAAGTAAGTTACCTAATACACAGTCCAGGGGGTATAGTTTTTAAAATTGTAATTCAGTTGTTTTTAAAACAACGGTTCTTAAAAATCTGGACAGGTTACTCACATTTTTAGAGGTTTAGGCACTGTAGTTAACACATGATCTAATAACATGTGTTGAATTAATTAATGAAAACTCATGTGGAAATGAGGCTATTGATGGAGGTAAGGCTGAAGTTATGCTAAATGGAAGATTACTGTGTACAGACATGGAAAGCAAAATAGTTGTGCAGGGCTGTGGTTTCCATCAAATATTATGTAAGAGTGTGTGGTTGATAAAACTCAGGCTAAATTCATAATGTGAACTGACTTTAGTAAATTTGCCTAAATTTGGTGAGATTAAATAAATTTTGTGAGGAAGCTTTAGCACACTTAATAGTTTTATTAATGCTTATAGTGTTTCTGATACCCAGGTAGTTCAAAAACCTTTTTTCACAGATAGACTCAACCAGAATAAATATGACTGTGTAAGTCAGGTGCTGAAATCCTTTAGATATTGAGGGAAAAACCAGAGATGGAAACCGAGGTGCATTTGTTTTGGCTAGGTCCACATAGCTTTTAGAAAGGTTACTTACGTTTTAAAAAAGCAAAGCATTTTGGAATGTGTTGAAACTTGTTATTTTTATTGTGTAATGGAATGAAGAAAGATTATTTGTACTTTTAATCAAATATGATTTTTATAATTGAAATGTTACTGTAAATCAGTAGAGAAACATTTTGTACTTTTTCTTTATGTTTTCCTAAAGTAAAAATAATGCTGGTTCAGTGTATGTCTTAAATGAATGAAAAAGGATCCTCTATTTGTGATATCTTCATGGGCCTATTCAAATAATTTTTAGTTCTTTTTATTTTTGATGGAGGCTTTAAAAACAAGAATCAAGTTTCTTCTGCTCATTAACATATTACAAGATTTAAGGTGCACATTGAAGGATGGCAAAATAAGAGAAGAACCAGATACACCACAAATACTGGAGGGAGGGTCTTTGAATGCAAGGCTCAGTTTAGTATGAAACTAGATTTTGAAGACTTCAAGAACAGTAAATTGTTTTATCACATCTTAGAAAACGTAGTTTCAGTGGTAGCCAATGATTTGAATCTGTCCTCCTCTGTGTGGGATATATTTTCATATGGAATGTGAAGCTTTACTATCTTCAACTTTTAAAAAATATATGAAATACATACATCATTGAGAATTTAATTTCTGTAAGCATAGAAATAATGTCCACAAATTTTTATTTATATATATATATATAAAATTTAAGTGTAAGGTATTTACTTTGTATTAATTTAATTTGAGTTCAGGCATGAATCACCTTTATCCACAGTTATTTTTCTAATGCTCCCTTTTATCACGTTGGGTAAAAGCTGTAATCTTCTAATAGGAAAACACCTTATGTTTTTATGTAGGATCTATGAATCATACCTCTATTAAATACTGGTCTGTGAGTATATGTGTTCCCTATCATTTTTACAGAATGAGTTTTTAGGTTAGGCCCAGTCCAAAACTTTTTACCTGAATTTACAGATTAGAATACTATTTTCTTCTCTTTTTCTTTTTCTTGAGTAGATTAACAAATGTCCAGCATGTATAGTGCTAAACTAGAAAATGTTCATTTTTAAGTAAGTAATTTCAAATGAAGGCAAATGTATTAGTATAGTTGAAAAGATTTAATAAATAGTAACTTTGGGTGGTTGCTTTTAGTAATCCTTAAAACAATGGGAGAAATTCTTTTAATAACCTCGTATTTTTTTGTAAGTTGTTAATGATGAGATTAAATCTTAAAATGTTTTGAGAAAAACATTGTAAATAGGATAGTACTGCTTTCTTGTTTTCATACATTTCTGTAGTTTCTTGTGTTAAACACATCTGTTCCATTTCATCTCACCAGTTACTTCACACAGTATTTAAAAATTGGTCATGCATTTTAATCTCTTCTCTGGAGAAGCAAGATTTTTGTGATTTGCTTGTTTGCATTATTTCCTAGTATTTGGAAATTATGGCAGTCTAATTTGTGGAGTTGTGACTTATTTCTTTTGGAGGAAAAGTGTGTTGTGTGGTTTGTGTGCATTTTTTATGTTGCAAACTAATTTTTTGTATTGGACATTTAATCTATTCCTTGAGGAAGATTTAAAGTTATTTCAGGATGTCATAAACTCAGGGTAGGGGTGAAGCAGATTTTTCTTTTCACTGGCAAAAATCATGTTTATAGTCTTTCCCATCTATCTAATTTCCCTGATGAGAGAGCCCTGAGTTTTCCATGTATATTTGTATAAAAGTATATATTTGTAATTAAAAAATTTTATCTAATGGAAAGTAATTTATTTCCAGAGAAATGTTTTCAGTTTTATTGCATTAAACAAAATTACTTGATAAAATAAATATTAATGCATCTCTAATTTTTTAAATTTTGAGAAATTTAAGGTTTATTGAGGGGTTTTGTTTCTCATACTTAATTCCTGAAGATAATTTTGTATATACCTATATTCTCAGAAAATAACATCAGTATCCCATGGCAGAATTGCTTGGAGAAACTTTTAAGCAGATATTTAGACTTAGTTTTATCATCAAGTAATAGTATATTTAAACTAAAATCAGTGGAGAACATGACCCACTCCCCAAAAAGAAAGGTTTAAAAAAATAATTGTGTAGAGTAATCCTTATTTGCTTTAATAATTTTGACTTTTAAGACTAATATAAGACAAAGTACTATAGCTTGTGTTCATGAAATATTTCTGACAGTAATGAATGTATCTCATGGCTTTGGCCATTAATGCTAAAAAACAAAAAGCTACTAATTAAAGTTTTGTGAAAATTGAGCTTGGTTCAGTGTAATTCTTTTAGAGATTAACCAAGGATGTGTGTCAACATTTCCCAGGATGCTTTTAAAATAAATATACTCCTGACCAGGATCTGTCCAAAACCTGCCATTCAGTTTCTCACCCAGAGCCTCCCTCCCTTTTCCCTCCAGTTCTGACGTCTGTTTTTAGAAAGCCTTTCTTCTGCTTCTGGTGTCCAGTAGTTCTGATGTCCATTAGGAACAGTGCTTGAGGAGGTCTGGGGCAGCGGAGAAGCCAAGTCTTCTTACAGGGAGGTAGAGCAGGACCTTTTCGCCCCTCAGACACTCTGAGTTCCATATGTTTATAATTAAAAGAAAATTGTCTTAAAATTTGGAGTTTTGCTGTAACTGTTACGCAGTTTTTATTGTCTGTGTGCACATGAATGTATTTTCTACATGTTATTAAGAAATTATAGGTAGCAAAAATCATAAACTACTTAATTCATTTTCACAGATTCATTTCCCTCTTAAATTAGCTAAGCCATATGAAAATCTCTTAATTATCTTAGAAGAATATGTCCCAACTTCCCGTAGTACCTCAGTTCATTTTGGAATTTATTAATTCTTTTTCCGCAGTATATTTGCTGAGTAAGGTTTTTTTCTTGTCTGGGCTCTTAGGATGTAGAGTAGACCTACTATAACCCTCTGAAAGATGCTTGAGCAAGAAACTTAGGACTCATCTTTACTCTTTCCTTCATCTTCATCCTGCATATTATATCTCAAATATGTATTGTCTCCATCTGTTTAAACAGTCTTATTGGTCTACCCCTGCAGTTCATTTTCCATGTTAAAAGCAAAAATAATCATAAATATAAACCACGTTATGGCTTTCTAACTGTCATTAGAGTAAAATCCAGGCCCCTAACTATGGCCTATATAATCTGTGTCTTACATACCTCTTTAATCTCACCTTCTCACTCTTTCCATTGTGTATTCAGTTCCTGGTCTGTCTCAAATCTGTCAAGTCCCTTTCTGGCTCGTGTTCTCTGCATTTATTATTTTTATCTGTTCTTTCCATGGCTGGTTCCTTCCCTTCTCTTAGGTGTCACTTACAAAATGACTTAAAGTGTCACAAAGAAAGGCCTTTGCCTAATAAAAAAAAAATTTCCTATCATTAATTTTCATCATATTATCCTGTTTATTTCCTTTGTAGAACTTACTATAATTGGAACTTTTTTAAAAAAAAACTAAATGAGTGGTCCTCTTCATGCCCATCGGAACATAAGCTCCTTTGTGACAGGAACCACCTAAGTCTAGATGCTTTTAAAATACTTTTAGAATTAAAATAATTGAAGATTACTATGAAATGACCAGCAGCTTGCTTTTCTGGTTAGATACGCCTGGTCCCTTTAATTCTACTTCGTGGAGGACCTACTCATTCTGTTTGGGAATATGTATTTGAAAACGGTCAGCTTTTTTCCCATCTCTGTGCCTTTGCTGTGGCCTTAGGCTACCTGGAAGGCTCTTCAGTTTCTTGAGATCGGGCCGTTTTTCACTGACTAGGTCAGATGCCTCTCTTTTTGCCTCCCCTCAAAGCCGCCTCTACTTCTCTAGTCAGTATTACTATCTTCCATCTCTGCGCTTCTGTAATATGTTGAGTGTCTCTTAATGTTTTTAAAATTTTGCCTGTATGTTTTATATATATTTATTTCCTTCACCAAAGTTAAATGCTTCTGGAGGCATTTTTATCATTTTGTTTATACCCAGAGTAAATACTAAAGTTGAAAATTTTTAAGCACTGTAGTCGGTTTTATGAATAGAATATGAACTTCATGAGATCAGGACTAGATCTTACTTCTTGAATTCCTGGAACCTTGCTCAGTGCCTGATCTCATACATTGGTTCCAGTAAGCTTTCAGATGTAGTGACAGGTTAGAATCACCTGTGGTGCCCTGAACATAAAACTTTCCCTGTTCCCATCTAAGACCTGCGAAACCAGAAACTCCACATTTGGTGCATTGGCCTTTGTATGTTTAAAATTTCACAGGAAATTCTGACATTTACCTTTTACTTTAGAAAGAAAAAGTTGAAAATTCCAGAAAATTGGAAGGTGAGATTTTATCGATTGGAATGAGAGTATCTAGGAGTAAAGGTTTATGGAAAACCCGTGAGATGGGTTGTTAAGGATGGATAGGATACACAGAAATTTTAAACATTTTTAACACAGAGTTGCAAATCTGTGAAGTTTATTTTTTTCTGTTTTAACCAGTTTATTACCATGGTAGAGAAATATTCTCCCTTAGTCAGTGAACTTTCAAAAAGTAATCCAGTCTGAGTTAGGTAAAGACTGAACAGACATGAAAGAAACTCAGGCCTGGTGCCGAGCCATAGACTCGGAGCAGGTCCTGCTGGAGCAGGCGCTCCCTGACACGCAGGTAGGTGGTGGAGAAGTGGCGGAGCTGCCTCGGAAGCACTGGGCAGGGCTGGTCCCGGCAGCGTGCGGTGATTCCCCTGACATGTGGCTGGTTCTCTTTCTCTGCCTTAGGCTCTTGGTCACTGCTTTTATTATGTGGAGTTTCTTTCTCATTTATCTTTTCAAAGAATTTTTTTCCCATTTTTTATTGACTTATAATCATTTTACAGTGTGTCAAATTCCAGTGTTCAGCACAATTTTTCAGTCATTCATGGACATATACACACTCATTGTCACATTTTTTCTCTGTGAGTTATCATAACATTTTGTGTATATTTCCCTGTGCTATACAGTGTAATCTTGTTTATCTGTTCTACAATTTTGAAATCCCAGTCTATCCCTTCCCACCCTCCACCCCTCTGGCAACCACAAGTCTGTATTCTCTGCCTATGAGTCTATTTCTGTCCTGTATTTACGTTTTGTTTTTGTTTGTTTGTTTGTTTGTTTTTGTTTTTTAGATTCCATATATGAGCGATCTCATATGGTATTTTTCTTTTTCTGGCTTACTTCACTTAGAATGACATTCTCCAGGAGCATCCATGTTGCTGCAAATGGCATTATGTTGTCAGTTTTTATGGCTGAGTAGTATTCCATTGTATAAATATACCACATCTTCTTTATCCAGTCACCTGTTGATGGACATTTAGGCTGTTTCCATGTTTTGGCTATTGTAAATAGTGCTGCTATGAACATTGGGGTGCAGGTGTCATCCTGAAGTAGGGTTCCTTCTGGATACAAGCCCAGGAGTGGGATTCCTGGGTCATATGGTAAGACTATTCCTAGTCTCAAAGAAATATTTTTGAAGCCTGCCATTTATGTGATGTGGAGAGCTGCCATCTCTGAAATACCGGAAGAGGGAAATTTCATTTTAAAATTGCTAGGCAAGTAAAAAGGTTAGATTGGGCAGGAACTTGGACAAATTAATGAAAAATAGCACTGAGATAAAATTTTTATGTATTTGAAGTACCTCTCAAGATCATTACTAATTTTATTTGCCATTAGCACTCCAGAGTTCGGCACTTGGAGTTTGAGGGTTGTCAGCATGTGGGGAGAGGACACCAGGAGACAAGACTAGAGAGAGTTTGGAGCACATCTGTAGAGGAAACCTGCATCAGAAACTTAAGACTTAATTACCACTTCTGCCCCTAGAGGACCTGTGAACCAGGAATACCAGAGCTTAATTAGAGCTCAGAACGGTGGTTTTCAAACTTTTTTTTTTTAAATCAGCAGAACTCTTGTGGCATCTATATGCAGTCCCCAAATCTAAAATTATATAAAGCAGATGAAACTGGCATTTACAGGGTCGTGTTTATTAAATTTACTCACGAAGTTATTCAGTGGGAATAACAAGTCTGTGTGGTATTTTCTTGAACACAGTAACTTGAAATTGGTGGATGAAGGGTAATAATTAGTCTTACATTCCTCGGCCTCCTTTTCTGTATTTTCTGTCATATAGTAATGTAAAAATTATGATTCACATGAATAAGTTGTGCACCCATTTGTGCATTTTTATCTGAGTACATGTGCACTTAAATAAAGATTATTGTTGAATCACTACCTTCCTAGTAAAAGATCTATATACATTGACGGGGTGACAGGAGAGAGACGTTTATTCTGAGGTCTCCATGAAAACACCCTAACCCAACACAGGTTGAGTATGTTGGTGATGATCCCTTGTTTGCTAAAAAATGAATGCATGCTAATTTGGACCTGCATTTGTGATTTTATTATTGATTTAATAAAAGTGAAATAATAGATGAAAATCAGATTAAGGTTTTACAGAACCCTAAAGCATTTCTGGAAGCCTGGAGTTCTGCTTAATGCAGTTGAGAACCGCTGGCACAGAGGCCTGCCTCTTGATAGGAGTCAGCCCGCCAGGACACAGGTGCCGGAGACTGCGAGGGTGGTTTCCTCACCTGAACCCCAAGAACACAGGGAGTGGTTTGAGTGGCTGTTGATGGATTCTCCCGAAGGTAGCACACCACAGGTGCATTTGTTGCACACAGTGGGGATCTGAGCTCATTAGGATTTTACTTTCTCTGAGAAAGGCTGGGAAAGTGAGGAGTGAGCAAGGCTTTAAAACCAAACCAAAACCTCCTTGCAACCTGCCAGGTGCCTGTATTCAAATGAGAACAGTTTTCAAGACAATGTGTAGTCACTGCTAGTTTTGTCCTCCGTGAATCTGAGCTCTGAGACCCTGAGATTCTTGGTTGAGAATCAAGAATTTTCCACATTGCAGATGACAAGGGAAAATTTTTAATTAGAATTTTTTCCTATACGAATAAGTGAATGAATAGTTTTTTTTTAAAAATGAGGTCTATTGGTCACCTTCATGCCTCCTTCTGGAGGCAATCTTGAGTAACATGTTTTATGAGAAGGTTTCAACCTAATTCATGTGAAAGGACAAAAAATGATGTTTCAGTGTTCTGAAAGTAACTTGAGCTCTTTGGTTGCCTCTCTTATGGAGGTTTTTTCCCCTCTTTCGTAACATGTTATTGTAGACAGAACCCCTAACTCGTGGAATGGAAGGCCTCCTTGTTGCGGTGTATTCTGAAGCTCAGAGGCGGTACATTTTTTTGTTTGTTTGTTTTGTTTTTGTTTTAGAGATAACAGGGAAGGTAGTTCACTATTACAAGTCTTGTAACAATGTGTTACCCTTTTTATCTTTTGATTCAGAATATTTTCTCTAACTAATGAATGAGGACCTTGCGTTTAGGGCATTAAGTACCATTTTACTAGTTTTTTTATATATGGCCATAAGCAAAGCTGCCCTGGACATGTAGACCGCTTTTGGGGTGGAAATATTTAATATACACCCCCCCCCCAGCTTTTCAAAGATTAAAGCAGAACAACAGCTTTGGCCCTTGGAATACTTTCTGTTTTGAGTCCCTGCAGATTTCTTCTTGGGTGAGAAACCCTATGGTTTGTGTGATAGCTTTTCTTTTAAGCTTTTTAGTTTTAACATTTCTTACTGTAAATGAGTGAAAGCTTTAACCAAGAACTGCTTATGGTGTATAGACGCCTTCAGTTTGTTGGCTACTACTGTAGCTGAAAGGAAGCTGAACTATTTTTTGGACCCATTATGTTGTCCTTTCCACTTGGGTTTGAAAAAGCTTATGAGCAGTAGCTGTTCTGATTTTTGTTGGTTGTTTTCTCTAGGGAACAAGCTACCCTCTGAGTCAGCACTGGACTTGAAGATAAACCCTACAATTCATGAAACTGACTGATCCGACTAAAGGATGGATAGTTTGGGCAGCGTTGGACAGCTCTGAGGGGTCTGTTTGTTTAACTGAAGGGGTTGTTGAGTTCAGCAACTTTTAATTCCCCCGATCATAAGGGGTTGCTGCTGTGAAAACAGGGTTTGTGAAGGAATTGGTTCTGGCAATTAACATCAGTATTCTTAATGACTTTGTTTTCCTTTATCACCACACCTACTGGAACAGTCCTTTACAAGTGTAGAAGTTATACTGCTGTTTGTTTCCAGCAAGAATTGGCATGCCCCTGAGAGGTCCGCGTAGGACTTTTGCAGTCTACTTACCAACCCAAGTTACCCTTTTCCTTGCACGGGGTTATAAACATTTCTCTCAGGTAAACCTTTTGGCATTTGGGTTGTTTCATCTTTTCAAAGGTAGTTTGTATTTGTGGCTTGAAACTTTTAGGATTAAATTGAATGTAATTTGATTAGTGTGTATTTTACTAGATTAGTTAATAATTTATATTTTGGCTTTTGGCTAATATTGTAATATGATTTTGATAATTAACAGCTTTTATGTTAAAAGCTTACAATATTTTTTTGCCATTATAAATTATGCAGGAATTCTGTGGGTTGTCTTTTTGGAGGCTTTTAAAAACAGAGTGTAGCATAACATAGGAAATGCTTTGGCCAAAGGTACATATATGTGTGTGATGACACATAATTTTGTGGTTTACGAGTTAAAGGATTATAAATATATTAACTTTATTTTAATCACTTGAAAGTATGATTTAAAATATAAAGGAATAATGGGAATTTTACCTAGCCAACATCTGGGTTGATTATTAAATATCTTTTACTGTTCAGTGATCCTTTATCATGTCAGTGTTTGGAAAATGGGGCTTCAGACAGCGAGCTTTTATACAGTTCAACTTTAGGTTCATTAGTAGCACAGTTGGTATTCCTTTGTATCTGGCACTTTTGATTAATAACATTTCTATTCAGTTTTGATAATTATCTGCAAAGCTGAATTTGACAGATGAAATTTTTATGGGGAAAGAAGTAAAGGCTAGTATTATCTTAACTTTTGCTTCCTAATTCAATTCTTTTTGAATAGTGGTTTTATTTTGTGCAGTCTGATGAATAGATCTACATTTGAAATGCAAACATGCCTAAATGGTGGTTGTCTCAGTTAAATATTTATGTCTATTTTTTAAAGCTCCTTTCTTATCTGAGTTTGTGGCTTAAAAGTGATGGTAAAATGTTCCCAAAATAAAATTCAGTAAAATAGTGACTTTCTTACTTAATGGCAACATCTTGAAGGATTGTTGCCATTTAGCCCCTGGATTCTAAGATGCCATCTGTTACAAAAATATCAATGTAATAATAACCTTTTGAGAGTAGAAAAAAAATAGTGTGACTAGACATACAACTTTAAAAAAATTTAGTAAGAAAATAATTCAAACTTCCATATGACTTGAATTCTTCAGAAACACTAATTCAAGTCTTTAAAGTCTAATTCTAATTCAGTGTTTAAGTTCAAGGATTTTCTGAATTACCCTTGTCCATAGTGGTTATACATAGCTTCATAGTGACTTGTTTCTTTTCACAGTATCTAAACCTTTAGGATTGACAGTGTAATTTTGAGGCTTATTGTAGAAATGCAGACACTTAAAACAGATAAATGTTTTGAGTTGGTTGTACCATCCTCCCACCTGTAATATTTTATATATTCTAAAATTTGACAATTCTTCTATTTTTAGTCACATTTTCTCCTTATAACTTTTTCTTCTAAGTGCATTATTTTTGTATGACCATTAGGGATTTAAATTTAGGTTAAATTCAACAGCATGAGAGTGCTGCACTGGGCTGTAGTAACACTCAAGGGACCTGGATTCTAGTTTCATTTGTATCATCACTGCTCAAGGTTATTCAAAATCTAAACTTAAAAGAAATTGATTTTATTTTAGGTAAAGTTAGTAAGTATTCAAATGGCTTTTTGTTATTTCTGAACTGAACTAAATAATTGTGTCATGTGAAAAATTTAGTGTGTCATAGAACATCACTTATACTGAGCTATTTTCCTCTAAAACCCATTCTTACCACCTTAATAGACTTCAGTTGATTGACAGTGTTTTCTCCATCCTTCAAATTGCCATTCAGTTTTTAAAAATTTATTTTATCTATTAAAACATTGAATTACAGTGTTACCTTTTAAAAAGCATCATATATGTTTATGCTCTGTGTGTATATACATTTATTTTAACTAATAAATGTCTTCCAGGATTTAAGACTATTTCTTCAGGATACTTTCCGGAGCTAGAATTTCTGGGACAATGGCTGTGATTAGTGTTTAAGCTGCTGAAATTGAAAGCAGCTATTTTTTATGACACATACACTGGATCATAGCCTAGCTGTTCCTCTTTGGGATTACTCTGGAAGTCCAACAGTTATTTACTAAGAATAAAGTTGTGTTTCATATACTTAATTTTTAAATAAGTAAACTTCTTTAATGGCTTCTATAATTCCAGTATACTAGAAGCTAAAATATGACAACTAATGATTTTACAAAGTCTTTTATGTTTAATATTAGTAGCTGAAATCTTATTTTAAACCATAGTGTACATATTTACTGTGTATGTTTAGACAATTCAGATACTGAAGAAGCTGATGAAACACACAGATTCAGCTCGTGTTTATGTGAACTGCACTTAATTTTCCTCTGCTGTATTTCCTAGCCATGTAGTGCACATCACTAGTTAATTTTTCTCAGTGTGTATGGACAAAAATCAACATAAATCCATTGCCCTAACTTAAGGCTTATTTTTTATTTTTTTTCCCCTCCTCTCTCTTCCCCGGGGCATGTGTTTAGATGTGAGAAGCAAAACATTTGCCCTTGCTGGGGAGGGTATAGCTCAAGTGGTAGAGTGTATGTTTACCACACACGAGGTCCTGGGTTCAGTCCCCAGTACCTCCTCCAAATAGAAATAAATAAATAACCTAATTACCTCCCCTCATAAAAAATAAACAGTTTGCCCTTGTATTTCTCTGTAACAATGTTCGCTATACTGTAGAGTGGGATTATGAGGGCGTAGTGGCTATACTGGGACAGCTCAAGGTATCTGTGCAGGAACGAGTTAACGCAGCAGGCTGAGGGCTGCTGTCCTTAGCGAAGCCTGCTTGCAGAGTTGGCCCTGGGCTGGAGCCTGTAGCTCAGAGCTGGGGAGTGTTCCCCTCACCCCCCACCTGATTAGGGTGGTTTACTGTTCCTAGACTCTTTGTGCAACCAGTGTGGTTTATGCAGCACACCTGGTTTCCTTCTGGGAGTGTAGAATTCTGGTGCGGGCTAGGCAGAGGTGTCTGTGTGATCAGTCCCCCTGTAAAAGCCTTGGCTGCCAAGTCTCTAATGGGCTTCTCCACCTGGAGGAAGGGTGGACTGTGTGACTCCTTGTGAGGAGGAGAGCACAAGGAAGCCCACACATAGGTTCCTCTAGATTCCCGCGTGTCTTTCCGTCTTGAGATCTGGACGTGTACGTTCACTGCATTGCTGAGATAAATCTTAGTGCTGACTGCACCTCTATGCTGAGTCCTTTGAGTTCCAGTGAATTTCTGAACGTGGGAGTGGTCTTGGGGACCCCCAGTCAAGGATCTTTGTTATTAAATTTACTGGGAATCTCAAAGGATTATATTTTAAAGCTGTTCTATTTATGCAGTATGTGGAGAGTGCATTTCTGATGTTATTCCGTAACTCTTAACCCTTTATTTCAGAAAGTTCTATTCAATAGTAATCTGTCCTGCATGCAGTGTAGCTACCTAGAGTATCCTGGGGAATTTGTTTGACAGGTTGCATCAAATTGCAGATAACTCTGTGACATCCCAGACTTCTAATTGTTAAAGTAATTACAGTTAAAACTTTCTTTAAACTCACTTTCTCCTTCTGCTAAGAACAGCTAGTGATGGAAGCGGACTAAGAAGGAAAGCTTGTCTCTGAATCACTGAAAGAACAAGAGGGGGTAGGAGGTGGAGGAAAGTGCTCCGAGCTCATTTTGGAGTTACACCCACCCTTTAAATCATCATAAACAATGCCAAGGGAAAGAATTTATTAATTCTTAGTATATTTAAGATCCTATTAGAATTTAGGAGCATAAACTCAGTGTCTGCTTTTTGGGCTATAATAACCGTGCATTATTTTATTTGGGAAGGGGTGTGTTTGGGGAATTTGGTTAAGAAATATCAATAAAGAAATAAATCTTTAATAGTAACTTTTTTATATTCCTGGATATGATCATACAAATTCCTTACTATGATTTTCTCTTGAATGAGGCCCCAAATACTGGCGTTGTTTTTATGAAGATAATGCTCCCTCTGTTTGTCTTTAGTTCAAGTTCGTCTGTTCAGTATGAGGTATGTTTTGGTGACTTCTAATCTAAACCATGCTCTTCAGTCTAGTCATACGTGACAGTTTATTTCTAAGGATTTAATTTGGTTATCGGAACTTTGTGAAAGTTAACAACTTCAGTTACAGCAGCATTAACGACTTAGTTAATAACATTAGGGTGACCTAGGTTTACCCAGACTCCACTGACCTGGGGAGAGTAGCGCGAGAATTATCAGAGCGCTTTGTCAGAAGGATGTCTTCCACCCTTGAGTCTTTCTTCGCATTCGCTTGTTTCACATTTGCCTTTAAACAGTGATGACTGATATGTATGCCACTTGATGGCATGAACATTTGCTTCTCTTCTCCCAGCTTCTTGTTACACTCAGATAATTCTGGTGGTGGCACTCTCCATTTCCTGATCATAGTCGTTGCAGTACCAAGAGGAGGAAACTTTCGCCTCTTTGCTCTTTTCGGCAAATGTGCTGTGTGCTGGCACTGTGTGTAGTTGGGGATACGGAGAGGATTAGGGCCCAGTTTGAATTGTGAGGTACTTGTAGCAAAATACAAAGTACAAAATGATGGGGATAACTTTTGAATTTGGATACCAGGAACATTTGTAGAGTAAGAGATTTTTCAGAAAGTTGAATTGGAATTTACTGTGAGGATGGGGTGTAGAGAACTTGGTGTTGACAAGGAAGGTTGTTGATAAATGTGCCAGAGGAGGAAACAGCCTTGAAGACCTGTAGATCCGGAAGCAGCTCTGTGTCTTCAGGGAACTTGTACTGACTCTCTAGATGGATTAAAGACGACTGTCGTCATCACAGTATTGTCTTTCTGTCCACAAATGTGGGCTCTCTCTCCATTTCTTTTTTGCAGGTCTTCTTTAATGCTTTTCCACAAAGGTTTATAATTTTCTGTGTCTTACGTATATTGGTAGATAATCTGAGACAGTTCGTGGTATTTGTTGGTATTATGATTGTTACCTTTAAAAATAAAACTTTTCTAGCTGATTATTCCTAGTGTGTAGATATGTGATTGACATTTGTATGTTGGTTATTTTGATACATTCATCCCATCATTTAAAGATGGTTAGTAAACTGGCATATCTGACTACTGTGCACCTGCTCCCCTGAAGTTTTGTCTTATGCTTATTTTTTCATATGTATTAGAGCTCAAGTTTTATGCTTACCCTATTGCATTGACACACTATTCATAGGAGCTTTTATCAAACATTTTTGTAACTACAGCTCTCATCACTTTTTAGTATCTAGTGGCCTTATACCATACTTCTTCCCCTTTTCCTTTTGCATTCTTTTCTCTTTTTCTTCCTGTGTCCTTGCTTTACTTTAATAATTTTCCTCTCGATTCTTAATGGTTATTTTTCCATGTGAGTATAACTGGTTTGGCTAATTAAAAAAGATGCTGTTGGTATTTTTATTGAGCTAGCATACTTTTAGATTAGTTAGGGGTAGAATTGACGTTTTTACAACAAATAGATATAGGTATTTATTTTCTTTTGTTCAGCTTCTCTGTTGTTTCTGACAGTAGTCTTTCCCTTTCCTTCATGGAAGTCTTGCACATTCTAGGTAAGTTTGTGCCTAGGTATTTTATCTGTTTATAAGGGCCAATTAATGTAAGTGGATTATTTTTCAGTTTATTTGTTGCCCCCAACACACACACGTGCGCACTCACACGCACACACATACAGTCTTCTGTTGGATTAATGGAATTTTCTTGATCCTTCTGCCCTGTGTTCAGCAGTGATCCCCCATCACAGTCTAATTCCACAAAATTCCCAGTACTCCGGCAGGAAACTTCATCCCTATTAGTAGTCACTCCTCATTTCCCCCCTCCTCAGTCCCTGGAAACCATGAAGCTACTTTGCGTCTTCATGGGTTTTCCTGTTCTGGATATTTTATATAAAAAGAATCATACATTATGTGGCCTTTTTTGGTCTGGCTTCTTTCACTTAACAGTGTTTTCAGGGTTCATCCCCAGTGTCGCATGTATCAGTATGTTTTCCTTTTTACAGGTGAATAATATTCCATTGTGTAGCTAGATCACATTTTGTTCACCTATTTATCAGTTGATAGACATTTAAGTTGTTGCTGCTTTCTACCTATTATACTTAATGCTGCTGTGAACATTCATGTACCAATTTTTGCATGAACATAATGCTTTTAGTTCTCTTGTGTAGCATACTTAGGAGTAGAATTGCTGGGTCATGTGGTTTCTCTGTGTTTAACAATTTGAGTTCCTGCCGAATTGTTTTCCAACATGACTGCTGGATTCCCACCAGCAGTGTGTGAGGATTTCAGTTCTCCATTTTCTTGCTAACATTGTTATTTTTGTTTTTGATTATACCTTCATAGTGGATATAAAGTGGTATCATTGTGGTTTGATTTGCATGTCCCTATTGGATTAGTGATGTTGAGCTTCTTTTTATGTGCTTATTGACCATTTATGTATCTTCTTTGGAGAAGTGTCTGTTCAGATCCTTTGCCAATTTGAAAATTTGGCTATTTGTTTTTATTGTTGAGTTATACAAGTTCTTTGTATATTCTACATACTAGACTTTCATTGAATGTATGATTTGTATGTATTTTCTCCTCTTTTGTATGTTGCCTTTTTACTTTCCTGCTGGTTTCCTATGAAGTACAAAAAATTTTAAGTTTTGGTGAAATCCAACTTATTTTTCTTTTTCCTTTGGTTATGTGTGCTTTAGGTGTCTCAACTTACACTATTGTTTAACTGAAGATTATGAAGTATATACTGGTCTTCTTAGAGTTTTATAGTTTAACTCCTATATTTAGATTTTTGATCCATTTTGAGGTAGTTTTTGTATATGGTGTAGAGGTTGAATGTTACATACTGTATTTCCATTTTATGTGTAGTCACCCCTAGAATTTTAACATGCATGCTTTACCAAGTATGAAATTGTTGAAGAGGAAAGAGGTGGCTGATCATTAAATTGTTCTTCACTAGGGAGGTGTGAATGACAAACCTTAAAACTCTTTTTGTCCCCTCATTTGCCCGTTGTGTATAAACTTTTAAGATGACAGTGTATTTTCCCTTCTTACTTTGACTATATGATTTCATTGTCTAGTGTTACTGATCAGTCTCCTGTTAATGTTTTTCTTCTTTAAAGATAGTCTATCTTTTTTAGCTTTCGTAGCTTTTTAGATTTTTCTCTTTATCTTCGGCATGCCACAGTTTCGTCTGGTTAATTGGAAGGGATTTGTTTTTGCTTATTCTGTTCAGAACTCTTGTTCGGGACTTCTGGAATGAGGATTTCTTTGCTAAATTAGATCTTGAAAATCCCAAATCTTTTCTTTGAAAATTGCTTCTCCAGTACTCTTTTTTTTTGTCCTGGAAATTGGCTTTCTCATTCTACTTTTCCTACTTAACCACTCTTTTGTGTTTTCCAAGTTTTACTTCTAGATTCTTCTCTGGTTTACATTTCCTGTCTTTGTGTCTACTTTGCTGTTTAACTCATCTGTTAAGTTTTTTCCCCTTTAATTTTAATGGTTATATTTTTTGCTCCTATAGAGTCTACTTTGTTCTGTTTAAGAAGAACAAAATTTTTTTTGGTGATATTTATCTCTTCTTTCATGTTCTTAATCATTTTAATTGTCGTTTTAAAAAATATCTGTAGGGTTCTGTTATCTGGGATTCATTGCTTTCAGGTGCTGGTTCTCAAGTATATTGTGCATGCTGGTTCTCATTTTGGGAGTTCTTTCAAGTGGGATTATTTTTTGTGTGTTTTGGGTTGTAGAAGTGTTTGTCAGAATAGTTGGTGTCTGCTTTATCCAGGTGTCCAGTGCTGATGCAGTTTAAACTTTTGCTAGTTTCTCTCTGGCGGTCCTGTAACGTGGACTCTCCTGGGAGTTTTCTCTCCTCCTGTGCATGGTACAGGCGTTGGGTTTCCATTTCTCTTGACACCACCCCAGCCCTCTTCCTCCTCCATCTCTCTTCCACAAACAAATGTACCTTTTTCCTCTGGGCTGATAGGTAGAAGTTTTCTCCTCGAACTTGGACTAATGTTACAGCTTTTTCACTAGGATTTCACTGACTTTACACTAGGATTTGAGTTCCAGTCTCCACATTTGAGGCCACATTTCATTTGCCCATGTGGGCGTTGAAGCCTCACCTCGTAGAAACTACATCTGGCCTCGGGTAGAAATCCTGGAGATTTGCCTTCTCATTCTGCTTTTTCTACTTAACCACTCTTGTATTTTCCAAGTTTTACTTCCTACAGCATCACCTCTTAATTCCAAATTTTGCCCCGATTTCTTGCTCTTGGAATTTTTTGTTCTTTTTATTTCAGTTATATTTTAAAATTTAGGTCTTATATTTTATCTTGTAGTTCTGTGTATTCGTAGCTTTGGCTGGGACTGAGGGAGTGTATCCATGTTAGCTCAGCCTCTGATTTCCCAGAAGTAGTATTAGCTTAAGTGGTTGTTTGTATTTAGGAACAGTGTTCATTTGGTGTATGTTAATATTGGGCATTTACTTTATGTGTTCTGTCAGTATTTACAAGAGTCTTTTTTTTTTTTATTTGTTTCCTTGGGTTTTTCAGGAATAGAATTATGTCATCCAAAAACACTGACACTTTGTTTCTATAAGTTAGCTGTAAAAATTTATATCTCATCTCCTTATTTTGTTAATTGTTTTGGTTAATTCGTCCAGTGAGCATTTCTGTATTATACTTCACTTTTAAGAAGAATACTTTTAAGATACTTTTAAGAAGAATCAAGAAAAAAAAAGTTCTAAAGCAATTAATTTATATCTCAGTTTGCATATTGACTTAATAAGAAATTATAGTGAAACTATCATGTATGTCACCAAGATGTCATTTTAAGAGTTAATTACAACAGTAATGCAAAAAATAAATACACAAATGGAATATTTTTAGTTCATATTTTTTAAAATACAAATTTTCACTCTTAAAGATTGTCTCTTACGGTGTCCTCAGTGTGTGACTGTGTTTGCTTACATGCTCTAGTGACTGAGTGCTGGTTAATAGCAGGCTGTTGTCATAACCACATGTAGCCCCCTCACTCCCTCCACCCACACACAGAAAGATAGAACTTAAAAAGGAATATTTATATGTGAGAGAGGTGAAATTGCACCTGTTCATTTAATTCACCTTTATTTTTAACTACTCATTTCTGTAGTATGGTTCTACCCCTTTGTACTGGTTATAATTTAGTGTTACATGTAGGCAATTAATATTAACTGTGTTGTGGTTGTCGTCTTCACAATACCAAGCACAGAATAACTCTCTTCAAGTGGGGATGTGTGTATTTTACCCATTTCTTTAACGTTTTTGTAAAATATTTTGGTGGGACAAAACTTTGCCTTTTGTGACTAGATCTGATGTTTCAGTAATTTGAAGGTTCCGTATCCTGTTACCTTTATGGGTGGTGATACTTACTACCACACATGTTTTATTTTTAATATATTTACATGACTCCAGTCAGCCTCGGTTCAGATATACAAACTCAGATTTCAGTGCTGAAATAGCCACAATATTTACAATTCTTAAGAGAAAGCTTGTACTTAGAACTTGTAAATTCTACTGTACATGAATTTCCTTCCTAACTGACTCCCATTGTTTTTGGTAATTTTTTTCCATTTATTTAGCCTTATAGAGAGATTCTAGCCTTTGTTTCACTGCTCTGGTGTCAGAATCCCCCCTCTCCCCGCTTAGGTGGTCCCGCTGGTGCTGCTGATGTGAAGACCCTCCTCTGCGCTCTGGTGTGAGGCTGAGGGACTGGGCGGTGTGCAGAGGATTGGCTAAGAGCACGGGCTTTGGAATCACACAGACCTGAGTTTGAATCTTGATTCTTTTGTTTAATAACTTATGTTTGTCCTTGCAATAATTTTGTTTTAAATTTTTGTTTTTAAGCTTGTTTCTTCCTCTATGAGGTGACTGTGTCACCTGCCTCACAGGGTTATTGTGAGAACTAAATAGGCTGGTGTATGTGAAGCGCTCTTTTTAATGCCTGACACATGGAAGGTGCTTAAGAATCAGTAGCTGTATTTGTTGCTGTTGTTTAATTTAAAGGTAGTAAACAAATTTACTTATTTTTGGTGACTTGACTAGTTTTATCTTGGAAACAGAGACTAGCTTTAGGAAAACTAAATGCATTTTGTATCAGATAAGTGGGGAGTATTTATCTTTTGAGAATTGTTGAAAATAATCCAATTTTTACAGTATGGATTAACCTACAATTAAATGTATAATACAGAGTTAGAAAAACATAGAATTCTGGAACAGTTTTTTAAAAGTTAGGCTTATATCTTAATATAATAGCTTGGCTTCCTTATAAATATCTTTTGTAGGAGTTTTAGATTTTTTAAGTTTCTCTTAGATATAGTTAAGGCATACTTGAGAATTCTTGGCCTATTTTAATGTCAGTGCAGCAGACACTGGTACAGCAGGAGGAGTATGAAATTGGAAGTTTGGAGACTTGGGTTTGAGGCTTGGCTTTGGTGTTGACTTTACACATACGTCCTTGGTCGCACAACAAACACCTTGTGTCTGAGTTCTAGTCTGTACCACATTGCTTGTAGCCTGGCCTGCCTCACCTACCTGCCCACTTAGTTGCTGAGAAAATCAGAGGAAATGATTATGTTAGGGCTCTTTAGAAAAGAAGGGCTATCCAGAGCAAAGATGAGTATTATCTTAGTTCTCACCTTGTTTTTGTTCATCTACATCTTTTCAAAAAACAGTATTGGTGTTTTATAAATTTTTAGCAAGTGAAATTCATATCCCTGTTAATCAGATTTATGTGACAAGAGGCGTTTTGGTAGCTTTTTTTCTTGAATCATGAGATGGCATATTCAAAGGTGAAGGTTTTGAGTCATTCCCCAGGTAGCCAGAAAACAGTCCCTGGACAAGCTGATTTTTTTCAGGAAGTATGACTGTAGCTCTAGAAATTGTTTTCAGTCTCTGCTCAGAACTGATCACCTCCATTGAGCCTTTGACTGACTACCTGGTTTTACTTAATTTGCATTCCATCTACATCTATGCATGTAGTTTGCAGTCTGTTACTTTATATTTGAGTGTTTCTGTAAGTCATTTTATGTGTTTTACATGTGACCTGGTCTTGTTTTCTCAGCTAGCTTGGAGTCTCCTGAAAGGTGAGGACAGTTGTCCTTCCCTTTCTTCACTGTAGACCCGGGAAGAGAGGGCGCTCTGCACCCAACGGTTTCTGACTAGTTGTGTTTAGGTGAACCTTGCACGACAACAGACTGGTGTCAGCTGGCCTGATGTTAAAAAGCGTGCATGTGCAGAAATTTTCAGTTGTCTACTATAGTGTATGCCTGTTTAAAGCTAAAAGGCGTCAAAAATACAATATTTAAGCTGCCAGTTGTTTCAGCTAAGACTGGACTTAATTTTTTTTGCTTTTTCAAGCCATTCTGTTAATTGTATTTTGCCAAAAGAAATCTAATAAATCTCATTAAGTAGTTTGATTTTTTTAATACTGTAATATTTTAGGGAAATGTGGTATTTGTATTTCTTATAGCTATGGTTTTAAATGATTCTTAGCAAAAAAGG
The DNA here is from genome assembly GCF_048773025.1 of Camelus bactrianus. Classification (NCBI taxonomy): domain Eukaryota; kingdom Metazoa; phylum Chordata; class Mammalia; order Artiodactyla; family Camelidae; genus Camelus; species Camelus bactrianus. Next base: position 4,659,924 of record NC_133552.1, read on the forward strand.
AATTCTATTTTTTGTAAAAGAAAGGCCTTTATAAAAGGTATTTTATAATAGGCCCAGTTTTCCACTAAATCAGTTTATTAAATTATCAGTAATTCTTATTATTGAAGTTTTTCCTGTGTGAACCTTGATACGGAGGAGACTTTTTTTAACAGCAATTTTCCTAATTTATTTGGAAAGACTACATTTGAAAAAAAAATTCTTTGCATTTTCTTTAATCAGAGCTTTCTCTAAAACAAACTAAAATTGTCTTTTATCTTTACATTTAAAAAGTTTTGCTAAAGATATTTCTTCCAAACGAATGTTTGCAATTTATTTGCCAGATTTTTCTCTAAAAGCAATTTTTCCTTTCTAAGAAGCAGTTTTATATCTTCTTCAGGAATGTCACTGTCTGCTGGGTCTTCTCCTCTTCATTCCCCCAAGATCACTCCACATACTTCTCCTGCTCCCAGAAGAAGAAGTCACACTCCAAATCCAGCAAATTACATGGTGCCTTCTAGTGCCTCTACGTCCGTCAGTAATCCTGTTTCTCAGACTCCGTCTTCTGGGCAGGTGATCCAAAAGGAAACCGTCGGGGGGACGACTTACTTTTATACAGACACAACCCCAGCACCTTTGACTGGAATGGTAGGTCTGCATTAAAGGAGAAAAGACAGAGCTCCTAGAACAGTTTCTTCTTGTAAATGAGGTTAATGAGGAGGTTATCCCCTCTTGTATCTTTTTACTGTGATGTGAAAATGTAATTTCCTAATTTAGATAATTCTAATCTGTTCTTACCTCTTCAAAGTAATCTGTTGCTGCATTTTTAATAACTGTATAGTTTTGGACAAGTCAGACATTAGATTACTCCAGCTCTGGTTTCGTGCTTCATGGCTTATGGGGTTACCTCGTACTTTTGTTAGCTGGAGTTGATGTTTGCTGACATTTGTTTCTAGCTATAGGTAGTTGCACCTCTAGTAAGAAATTAGAGAAAGTGGATGGTTTCTTATCAGTACTTACTGAAAGTGGACTGATGATAAACACTTTTTCAGGCAAGGCAGTGATTTCATAGCTAGAACCCTGCAGAGTGGTGGCTGCTGTCATAAGAGGCCTCCAATGTGGGTCACTGAGAAGGAGGGAGGAAGTTTAGGGAGCGCTGATGGTGCCAGAGGAAAGAGCTACCAAAGAGCTGCCAGGAGAGGAGAGGGGGAGGGGGCAGAGAGCAAAGTGCTGTGTTCCATAACTTAATTGTACCTTTTTAGCTTCATAACTTTGTCTATGTTGAAAAATTGTGTAACTATAGAAAAATAAGTAGTAGATGAAGATCTCATGAGTAAGAAAACCAAATTCCATCAGAGTATGAAAGCTGGTCTGAACCATAGACATTTGAGAAGATTGTGGACAGTAGGCTTAGATGAAAAGTGCATTTGGATTTTCGGAAGCAGATTTTGATCCCACAAGTTAAATTCATGATTTCGTTTTGATTGTATTTAATCTTTTACTAAAAGGCAATTTGAATGGACAGAAAACAGGTTTTTTTGTTTTTCCTTCGTAAGAGTCCCAGCTCTGCCATTGTTTTGTGGCTCTTGAATCTTGGTGCCTCCGAGACTGTTTCCCGAGTTGTAAATGGGAGTGATAGTGCCTAACTGCCGGGTGAGAAGTAGATGAGAAAGTATTTATAGAAGTACTTGTAAACCATGTAAAATACTTTTTAAAAAATAATAAAATAGCTAATAGTTTTTTGTTCTGTTTTGTTTTTGGTCAGAGATCTTTCAAAAATTATCACAGAACAGCTTGCCGAACAGAAGGTCAAATAATTGAGGTAGAGTAGAGACTTTCCTTGATTCTTTCAAGTAAGAATTCCATTAATGTTTTACTTTGGGGGGGGGTTATTATATTTCATAATTATTTACGTTTTTATTATGCTTTCTTTTAATCACATTTGTAGAAAAAAGGTGTAATGTATAAAGAGGTTCTTTTGTCACAAAACTGCCTCAGCTGTTCTGTAGAGATTATATATGGCACATATTTATAATGTTTTTACTCTTCAAACCATTCTTAAATAAAAATATGCTCCTGGGAAAGCTGAGGTAGTCAGGCCAAACTCTGCTACATTCTGATGTAAGGAAACCAAGGCAAGAAAAAGTGGTAGTACTGTCATTGCAGATATAGGTTAAAGGAAACCTTACAAACCACTGTGCAGATACAGTGAAGGCAAAGAGAGGCAGAGGAAAAGGGCAGAAAGCAGGGCGGTGGGAAGAGTCCTGCTGGACAAATGAAAGACAAGAAGCCGGAAGCAGAATTTGGTCACTTAGTTGTAGTTTGATTGGAAGGTAAATATATTGTTGCCCCCTTCTGTTCATTTCAGCTGCTGACCCAGAGTATGTTGGTCCTCTGCTGTTGTAGTTTGAGGTATTAAACAAGTATCTAGATAACACTTTGTTTAGTTTGGCTGCAAAAAACCCTTTAAGAGGGCAGTTCTTTGGGCAGCCAGGCAGTGTTGCTTCATTATCTGACTCTTCCCAAGCACTTTTAGTACCTACTTTCTTCCTCTCTTCCAGTTGTTTTAAAAAATTCTTACCAACTGTTTGTGTAAGATTTCTTTCAAAGACTTAGTTTTGCCTCTCATTGAAACTATAATTTTACTGTGTCTGAACAAATGTTTCTTTTCTCATCAGAGTTTTAAAAATTATCAAAATAAAGATAAAGCCTATCAATTGAGAAAAATTGATCATTACACTTTCCCCCTCCCTACCTTTTAGGTGTTTCCAAACTATCATATTTACCCTCCAACTGCACCTCATGTTGCTTACATGCAACCAAAAGCGAACGCACCTTCCTTCTTCATGGCTGACGAACTCCGCCAGGTAGGCTGTCAGAATTCGTTGTGGGAAGACTTCATGTCTGTTGTGTTTTAGCAAAGAACTGGAGAAAGGACAGAGCGCTTCTCAAATCTGATTTAATCAAACATGCTGTACTAAAGCAGATAAAACTTAGAATTCATGAGTTCTAACTGATATATTTATTTAAAGAAACCTGTTTTTCAAGAAGATTGCAAGTAATTGTGTTAGGATAGAAAGCATGGAATAGCGATTTAAATGGGCTGCCTTTCTGCATCTCATGAGCAGTGCATTGGAAGGTCTCTGTGAAATATATAAATCAATAATTTAAATCATTTCTAACTGCTAGACAACTTTTTGCTAATATCTCTAGTAGTTAGCTAAGGAGTAGCTAATAAGTAGTTTGGCTTAGAAATAAACTTCATTTTAAGAGAGCTCAATATTTTCTATAAAGTAGGTTTCATAAAATAATTTTTTGTAAACAGTTATATATTATTTGATGTGTAGAATTTTATTTTTACACTTAGATCTCAGAAATGTTTTTATTTCACAGAAGTAGGTTGCACCAGTATAATGTTTATAGAGTGGATTATTAAAGAGCTTAGCCACAGAATTAGTTGTATGTTTTGGGTTACAGACTGCTGCTTGCACCCGTCCTGAATTATGGGCAGGGCTGTCTATCTAGGACTGGAATTTGAACACTTTACCATTATTAGGAATGTTATTTCATGATATCAACATTAAAAACTCACATGCCAAGAATATTGATACTTATGCTATTTAGTAATAATAGAAAATCCAGATTTCAGAAGCTGTGTTTAGATGTAAATATACTTATTTTCTTTTCTTAGGAGCTGATTAACAGACATTTAATAACAATGGCTCAAATTGATCAAGCAGATATGCCAGGTAAAATGGAATAGCTGTATAGGGCAAGGGGTAGGTGGGAGGGTGGGGTGGGGAGCTTCCATGCCCTCACTAGCTGCGCCACCCTCCCAGCACCTCACTGTGCTCACCAACCTGTCAGCTCTCTGAATCCCACTCTTCAGGAGTTTTTGTGGAAGTCTGGTTGTCTGGGCATGGCTGATTAAATCTCTGGCCATTGGTAATTAACTCAGTTGCTGGCCTTTCCCCTCTCCCTGGAAGGCTGGGGGTGGAGCTGAAAGTTCCATGCTTCTAATCAAGATTTGGTCTTTATTTGTTTTTTATTATATACAGCATAGCAGAGCTTTTTATAGTATATGATAAAATTTCTCAAAGAGTAAAGGTCCACGACTGCTGAAAGCACTTTGAAGGTTCTGATTAGGAATCTGGGTGTACTGGGAGAGGAGAGGCTTGGTTTGCATCTGCAGTAACTAAAACAGTGTGGTAATGGTGCTGAGTTACACACGCTGATTAATGGAACAGACTCGGGAGAGCCCTGGCACACTTTGTAATGGAGGGGGCGCATCGGTGGGGAAAAGGAAGGCTTGGGGAAACTGGTTTTCTTTAAGGTAAAAGATGATATCATTATCTCAGACCACATGCAAAAATCAGCTCCAAATAGATTTAAGAACATAAATGTCTAAAACAAAACTTTAAAACTCCTACTATAAAACATAAATGAATAGATTTAACATTTCATAGGGAAAGATTTCCTATATAGGAGACAAATACAGATTGTTGATGCTTAAAGAAAATACTGATGAATTTTATTGAATTAAAAACAGTCCAGAGATATTTGTAGTAAAGGAAAAACTTCAGAGAAGATATTTACACAATTGACAAAGAAAATAAAAACCACAAACCAGTAAGAGCGTAAAAAACTCAACAGAAAAATGGCCAAAAGATAGGAATAGGTGTTTCAAGAAAGAGGAAATTCACACAACCAAAAATATGTGCAGAAATGTTGAAAATTACTGATGATTAGGGGAAGATGAGATCATTTGACAGTCTGACCATGGGCAGCGTTAGGATATGGACCTGCGGGTTCTCCAGCTTGTTGCTGCTGATAGGATAGATGGGTGAGCCTGTAATCAGTTTGGACAGTTCCTGAAGTTGAATATCTGTTACCCAGTGATTTAGCCAGCTCCGCTTCTAGATGTAGGGAAGCTGTACATTTTTAACCAGAGAATGTATGAAGTATTCATAACATCACTGCTCACTGTCGCAGATACAGCGATCATTTCAGACGCCCATCTTGAAGGACAGCCGATGGATTAGCTGATACTGTCAGACGGTGGCATGTTAAACAGTAGTTTAAATGAAGAAAGGACATTTCAGAAAGAAAGCAACAATACAGAAGAATCTTAGTAATGTAATGTTAAGTAAAAAAAAATGAGTTGCAAGAAGCTATATATAACAGGGAAGGGTATAGCTCAGTGGTAGAGTGCGTGCTTACCATGCACAAGGTCCTGGGTTCAGCCCCCAGTACCTTCATAAAAAACAAACAAATAAATAAATGAACCTAATTAATTACACCCTCCTGCTAAAGAAATTTAAAAAAGGAGAGAGATTACATTTAGTATACCTTTTTATAAAGTTAAAATTTATATATGTATTTACATTTATATATATGTATATATACATACACAATCTTTTGAGGAGTACATGTAGGTGTAATAAAACTATGTAAAAAGGGGAGGAAGAGAGAAGGACAGCGGAGGTTAGAGAGAACCGTATACTTAGATGACAGTTAAAGGTCTGAGGTTTTGTTTACTGTGTGTTTTCTTTGGGGAATGTGGTAGGCAAAGTTGTTTTGATTTTTCTTTTTAATTTTTTACTGTTTTGCTAGGGATTAAAACTATTTCACCAAATAGTTCGAGAGTTTGATACAGATTGCCGTATTTGCACATGCACATAGACACGGGCGTATTGCATATATACTCTAATTTATTGTTACTTGTTTTGAATTTTTTGTTTAAAAAGCAGAATTCATGTGCTTTAACACCATTGTCTACGTTTTGTACAAAATAAAATGTTTAAAGAAGAAATCTGTCTTGATTTTTATTTAACAGCAGAATCAGTAATGTTTAATATCTCTAAGTGATAGTGCAAATTGTTTCTAATAACTGAGAAACAAGAGTTGTGCTATAAAAGATAAATATTTTTGAGTTCATGAAATCTAGTTGTTCCTTGGTTGTTTTATAATGCCTATTTTTATTGATAGTGAAACCAGTTTGTTCTATAGAATTGTTATGAATGTAGACATTGTTGTAGGATATAAAGTGTGTTTGATACTGATAGTTTATAGATTTGATTTCTCTTGATTACTCTGAGAGACTGTGAATGCCTGCAAGTTAAAGTCATGTTCCTGTGAATTACTCTAGCAGTCCCTACAGAAGTTGACAGCTACCATAGCCTCTTCCCTCTAGAACCACTGCCACCACCCAACCGGATACAGAAATCAAGTAATTTTGGATACATTACGTCTTGCTACAAAGCTGTAAACAGCAAAGATGATCTGCCATATTGCCTTCGAAGGATTCATGGTGAGGAAGATAAGTTATCCTCTCTTAGGAGCGTATTATTGAGGCTAAGATTACTCAGACATTCCTGAATAGGTTTAGTTATTTAACATGAATTTAAAGGATAATAAATAAGTGTATTATTTCATCTGTATAGTAGTATCTCATAAATGATGTATAACATGGCCTTTTCTTCACATTTCTGATGAAGTAAGGGGAAGGTGTCATTTACAGCTCAGCAGAAAAATTTTCTTTTTCAGGTTTTCGTCTTGTTAACACAAAGTGCATGGTATTGGTCGATATGTGGAAAAAAATTCAGCATTCAAATATTGTAACCTTGCGTGAAGTATTCACCACTAAAGCGTTTGCAGAGCCTTGTAAGTAGTTTGTAATTGTTCTGCTGGAGGGCTTCAGGATTTGAAGCCAGCTTGCAGTAATGAGTGTTTGTGTTTTATTTTAAGCCCTTGTGTTTGCGTATGATTTCCACGCCGGAGGAGAAACAATGATGAGCAGACACTTCAATGACCCTAATGCCGATGCCTATTTCACAAAGAGAAAGTGGGGTAAGAAAAGATGCCAGCAAGCTGTGTCTGACACGTGTCTTTGCTCTGTGGAAGAGTAGTTTTGTATTTTAAAATACATGTGAATTTAGCCCTGTAATCATGCAGCTTAAAGACCTTATGGCATTTAAAAAAGAAATACATTAAAGAAATGGAGACAAGACGTAACAAGTTAGGAAATAACGTATTATGTGTACAGACTGAGATGAAGGTGGGTTGTGAAAGAATCATGTAAATATTTGAAACTTAAGTGACTGAAACTATGATGAAAGTTTTTTCCTCTTAAAATTTTTTATTTTTCAAACCTACAATGCTTTCTGAATAAAGGTGGTTTGGAAAATTCAGTAAATTGAAAAATAATCCCTGTAACTTCATCACTGAAACCACAGCCACGTTTAAATCTTGTGGATTTCTTCTCAGATTGTCCAGTGTGACTGTGTGTCATTTATGAAATTATTTCCCTAAACAAATGCTTTTGCTTAAAGGTAGGATTCCATGTTACTTAAGGAATTAGTCTTCAAAACAAATTTTCAGGTAACTTTTACTTGAATGGAGAATACTTTTTTTGGGGGGGGGCCCTTTCTAATATTTACTTGAAGAATTGTTTTATAGTTCAAATATTACACAGAACCAAAATATTTTAATTACATTCTAACAAATGTTTATTAAAGTATAAAATCATTTCAGAGTAAAAATCCTTTTAGAGATGTCTATTAATTTATTTATTTGCAGAAGGAAAATGTATATGTCATTTTCCTGTTTGGGGAAAGAAAAGAAACATTACCTTCTTTGCTATGGTTTTTAATTTGTTTAAGATTTTTCTGACTGTATCCTGAGAGAAAGTGAGGAGGGAGAAGACTTGAGTCCATGTTCCAATCTCTTTTGGCTCGTGACTCCTTTAAGGATCGGCGTTATGGATAAAAATATGTTACTTCTGTTTACTCGTAACTGCTTTCTGACAGTTGGAAGAAGAAAGCTGTGGTTACATGGCTGTTTCACATTAAAACTCTGGTTGCATAGTGTGGGCATGTTTTCCCTTTTTGCCGTGTCATCTGGAGCACATACATAATTTTGTTGAAGGGGATGTGGTATAACTTTTCCTATAGATGAATATAGCTGGAGTTGTTCAAGTTTATTTTAGTAATAACATCTGTGAAATGACTGTTGGCTTTAATTTATAGCTGGGTTTCTTAACCTCAGCACTGTTGATGTTTGAGGCTGGATCCTTATTTTTGTGGGGCCGTCCTGTGCGTTGCTGGGTGTGCAGTAGCGTCCCTGGCTTCCACCCATTGCACACCAGTTACAACCATCTCCTCCAGTTGTGACACCAAAAATATCTCTAGACACTGCTAAGTGTCCCCAGGGGGCAGAATTGACCCCTGTTGAGAACCACTGATTTATAACACTCCTTTCCAGTGTTTTTTTTTAATCTTAATTATTCTGTTGTAAGTGTTGACTGGTTATTTGATATAGTATGTTTACATTGTTGCAGGAATAAGTTCTCTTTCGGATATTTGAAAGTGTTGTTGAAAGTTAGTAACTTCCCTGAATGTACCATATGTACTTTAATCACAGCCACTTGTATTACAAGGCAACCTTCTGTTTTCCCAGTGTGAATATTTAACAAAGAAGGAAAAAAGGGCCAGTGTTCGTTTAATCTTGTAGAGACTTAAGTGGAAGTCTAATGCTTTCTTATATTATTTAATTTGTTAACTTAGCACAAACTGAAAAATCTCATTTTGTAAGATGTAGTAATTATGAAATGGGAATAATAATGCCATGCCGTGCAGGGATTGTGGAGAGAAGTTTACAGTGACAGAATCTGGCACACTGTGCACTGTGTTTGCTATAAATACTTCTTTTCCTATTACCACATTTATTAAATACTTCTGTTAAAACTCTTCATGGTCATCTTTGTCTTGGCTTTTATCACTAGAGCCACTTTTTGAGTCATCTAACACTGTCTTCCAGGTTATATTTTTTCATTCTGTCTAAATTGAGGGATAGCAGTTTTTGAATTTTCTATTTGCTTTTCCCTAGAAATTTTGTCACAAGCCGTAAGTACTTATTTGTTGTTTATTGTCTCCACAGTTAACCATATAACTGTGTTTCTTTTATAACTGATTCAGAAAAAGTTTGTTTACAACCATACGAGCACTTGGATTATCAGGTCATATTCCCTGAAATAACTGACAGAATCTAGATTAAATTTTTATGGCTCCTTTTCTACTGATTAACAGTGACCCAGAAAGTAGTATTAAGAAGCACTTCCAAGAGTTGAGAGAATCAAAAGGATCACTTTCCATGGTAGACCAGATTACTTTTGTGTTTCATCATTACACATAAGTGACATATTCGGTGTTTTACATTCATGTTTTTGTGAATTGGATGCCATCCTGTCTAACTGATGTGGTGTAGTAGAGGAGGCTGAGAATTAAGAACGATAAGAAACTTTTTAAGTTCTTACTAAAAACCTAAACTTAAATTATATATATACACATAAATTAACAAGTTGTGCAGTGAATGAACATGAATTTTCTTTTTTAATTTTGGTTTGTTTTAGTCTTTTAGCTGATTACTTAAGTAAAGATGCCATTTTAAAATTTGTTTGTGTGACAGGTCAACATGATGGGCCTCTGCCCAGACAGCATGCTGGGTTGCTGCCAGAATCTCTCATTTGGGCGTATATCGTCCAGCTGAGTTCTGCGCTGCGTACCATTCATACAGCAGGTTTGGCATGTCGAGTTATGGACCCAACAAAGATTCTGATAACTGGCAAAACGAGGTACTAGCATTTTGAGTGTTGGCTTCTTTATTGAGCATCTGACCTATGAGAGCTCAGTAAACATAGCATGATGATTTGTTTTAATTCTACCTTTTCATATATTCCATCCAGAAGAACTGCTGTGACTTTGGTTTCATTTGAAAGTTTCTTTAAAATGTTGACTTCTTAATAAAATGCTGATTGATAACCAAGATCTTATAAGGGTTTGGGAGGTATATATGGTTAGGGTTGGGCAGATGTCTGAGTAATACCAGTACAGCTTTTCTATATGCAGCTGTGCTTCTCCGGTTTCGGCGTGAATCTGAGTCACCAGCGGGCTCAGTGAGCACAGGCTGCTGGGCTCCATCCCCAGAGTTCTCAGTCAGGAGGTCTGGGGCGGGCCTGAGAGTGTGCGTTTGTGACACGTTCCTGGGAGGTGCTGTTGCTGGATTGGGTCCCATGCTTTGAGAACCACTGATGCAGAGTTAAGTAAAACAGACCTTGACATTAGCAGGATTTTTATTTGAGTTGCTGAAATTTTGAGAATTGTCTTGGACAACCTGGCATAAAAAGCTCAAGATCCAGTAGCAGGTTATTTGGGTTCATATCCTGGCTCTGTTCGTTAACTAACAGCAGATTACTGAACGGCTTGGTGGTCAGTAATCTGTGAGACAGGCACTATTGTTATCTCCATTTTCCATATTTATAAGATAACCTGCCGCATAAGATTATTGAGAGGATTGAGTGAGTTAATACATATAAAATGCTTTGAATAGGGCCTAGGACCTTTTCAGCAAGTGGTTATGAAACTAAGTCTCTTTTCTTGAATAACTAATAAAGCAGCAGCTTGGTGTGGTGAAAAGACCACTGGCCTGGTAGTCCAAAGATGTGAGTTATAGTCCTGGCTTCATGTGTTCCTGACTTTCATAACCTTGTTGTCTCGATACCTGTGAGCCTTAATTTCCCTATCTCTAAAGTGGGGATGGACAGGAAGTAAGACCAGATAGTGTTCTGAGATCCTTGCTGTTATAGGAAATGTTAAAGTTCCACGAGTATATAATTTTTTAAAATCTCATTTTAATTATTTTAATTTTCTGGTCTTTAAAGGTTGCGAGTAAATTGTGTTGGAGTTTTTGATGTTTTAACGTTTGATAACAGTCAGAATAATAATCCATTGGCGTTAATGGCTCAATACCAGGTGAGTAAGAATTAACATGGATACTTTCTTAATAACTGAAGGCTTGATTTTTTTAAGATAAACTTTATTTTAAGGTGTTTCAGGGTTTTAAGTCTAGATTTCAATTTATTCTGGGGTGATCTCTCTGCAAAGTTTGAACCTGTATTCTTAATCACTGTGATGTGTTTAGTGTAGAGCCCTTATACGTTGGGATACACAGAATTAATGACAGTGTTAGAGACAGTAGCTGTTCAAATGAAAATGCATTTATATGACTAGGAGATTTGTCCTCAGCATAGATTAAAACAGATTACTTAGCTAAATGAAACATATTAAATGACATTGTACTTTTTCCCACTTTTTAATGTGTTAAAATCACACCTAGTTTTTACTTTTAGAACAGTTGTCCCACTACCAATCCAAAAATTTTATTTTCAAAGGAATATTGTTGTGTTGCCATCTTCTAAATAATTTTTTTCTTTTGCTTAATCAAAGCCTGTGACTCATGTCTTGTACATTGTTAGAAGTTGGTTGCAGAATGACTTCATAACATTGTGGACTTAGGTCCCATTATGTTCTTAGTTATTGGTTCTTCTTTCTTGATTAACACAAGGTGTGGGAGAATAAGAACTTATCTCTGCAAGGAGCATTAAGTGTAGTTACTTTTGCCTTGATTGCCCTATGGAAGTAAGATAGCTGTTTAAAGTAAATACATCATTCAGCTTGTCCCACAGTGCTTTATGTTTGTTTGGAGGATATGCAAAGCAGCTGTCATTTTAAGATAATGTTAGTTTTTTTCATGTAAGAAATTTCTGGTGTTTCTGAATATTTATTAACTTACAGAGGTTTGATATAAGGCAGAATCTCTTATTTATGTGGAGAAACAAGGAGAAGACCATCTTACCTTCCACTGCCCTTCTCTTTTCATTTTCTTCTGTTTAAATCTTTGAAAGATTTATTTCACTATATAAGACAAAATTTCAGAACAAAAAGGAAAGGCCAGAATGAGCAGTAGAGTTTAAGTAATGTTTAGTATTCCAGTTAATTCATGCATAAACCTCTTCCTTTTTCTACTGGACCACGGATGGTGCAGTCCCCAGACTTGGAGGCGCTCATCACACTCAGTTGCATGCAGCCCTTTCACAGCCTGGTCCTTCCCCTCTGCTGGTTCCCCGCTAACCATGACAGCAGCCAAGCTGTCCTGGTTGGTAGCGCCATCTAGTGGGCACTGCGTGGAAGACTCAACCCCCACCAAACCCCGACCCACCACTGTCTTCTGCCTAAGGGAGTTTGCGCCTTCTTTCTTATCTAGGATGATTGTTTCTTAGCTACTTTTCTGCTTAACTTCTGTCTTACACTTAGTGCCTAAGTAATTGGCTCTGAAATTTTTTCTTATAATCTTTGTGCTCCTGAAAGTGACTGTTGACTGTTAAAATACTAGTGATCTTTATATATCCAGGAAAATAGTATTAAACTTTTGAAGAGAATTTAGGCATTGTTTAGAACCAGTGCCATCAACCTCTGTTGCAAGTGTTTGGAAACCGCATGTCTATATTAGGTTTGGTTTGGTTTGGTTTGGTTTGGTTTACAAATGTAGCCTCACAGTACCTCTTCATTCTTCTCTATTCTGAATAGAATTCCTTTTTTAAAAATTACTAGTGTAAGGTAAGAATAGTTTGATTTTATTTTTCTGTATCAAAGCAGTATTGTTTTCCATTTTTTCTTTGCAAATGTACATAATTTGCATCATGTTATGGGTTGTATAGTTACCATGAAAAACAGCTCTTCTTAAGAAAAAATAATTCCAGAGTTCCAAACAAACAGCTTTAAAGTAAGCATTTGGGGCAACTGACTGGTAAGTTAGGAACTGCCTTCATTCATAACTCAGGCTGCTTTCAGCCACTTGTCACCTTCCTTTTATTTTTCAGTGGTAGAGGATATATCAGGTTTTCGTTCTTTCCTTTTTTTGGATGGGTGCATATATGTAGAAGATTTTTCATATAGCTTATAGTAAGGTACAGGAGACAGTCCCAAACAGGGGTTTGTGATTTTTACAGAGAAGAGGGTGCATGAGAAAGGAGTGCATTGTTTCTTGTAGTCTATTTTTCATAGTCGGTTTCAGACACGTGAATAGAGACTGACTTTCAGTAAAATGTACATAAGTAGAGCCATAGATAGAATCAGAGAATAACCAAGAAATCAAGAATCAGGAAGAAACTGAAAATGAGTTGGGGGGAAAGCCTCCAGAATTCAGCAAATGAGGGGAAAGCCGGGTGGAGGTAAGAAGCAAAGTAACAAATGGAAAATTGTTTAGCTGGGAAATAGGAAAGGAGAGCTATGGACTTTCTCTGCTGTTAAACTCTCTTAATTAAGCAGGGCTTCATTAATAACATCTTTCATTTAAAAATCAGTTCTAATTTAATCTGGGTTTCGTGTCATGTGTACTTTATTCCTACTAGTTGGCATTCCCACCTTGAGCCAGCTTTAGGAAGGTGGTGGGATGTGCTCAGAATGAGAACCCATACAGCCTGTCCGTTGTCTTCACTTTTCGTTTTCCTGTCTTATAATAGGGAATGATGAAATGTTCTAGGTAGATTCAGGGTGGAGCTAAACTGAAAGTTCTACTGTTTAAGGGTTGGGAGGCTGTGTGTTGGTACATGCTACTAAAATACCTAATAAATACCAAGAACCTTGAGTTTGCTTTACTGATGGCTTTGGATTGAAACGCTTGTAGAAATTTATAATTAGCATTTACGTGCACTGATTTCTCTTGATCAGCATTTTTGTGATTTCATTAACATGACTTTGAATGTTTTACTTTAAAAAATGTTCATTCTTGAGAAGGGTTGAGAAAGATCCTCCTTGAGTTCACTCCCAGCAGTGCCCTCCAGAGAGCAGAAACCGTGGCAGCAGGGTTAGGGCCCCTCCCTCCTGCCGGTCTGGGCTCCTGACTCTCCCACGGATGAGGTTTTAGTTTTTCTGACATGAATCCTTAGGATCTCTTGTCCTGATAGAGTCAAATTGTTTGTCTAATCAGGTTCAAAGTGTCTGATTTACAGATGCTAGTTTGGGATAAATTTTTAAATGTGAATTTTTATGTGTTATTTTAGTATGGGATTTATTTTACTTCCATTTATTCTTTATTATTTCTGTAGAATGTTGCTAAGGATAGCTTTATCGTCCTAAAGTTTCATTAGCGATTGCCTTGGAATACTCACTTGATTTCTCACGTACACCATTTATGTACATCCACAAAACCAGTGGTTCTCAGCCCTGGCTGCGTATCTGTCTCTTACAAAGCTTTGAAAAATACCACCATGTGGCTCTTACCCTAGACTAATAACGCCAGAACTGGGATGAAGGGACAGCCTCTGGGTGACTCGGTTTGTTGTTTGAGCTCCTCCAGTGATTTTAATGTATAGCTAGGTTTGAGCACTCCTGTAGTAAAGCGCTGTTCCATAAATAAACACGTATCCAGTAATTCCGATGAGATCCAGGTTTTGAAGATTCATGTAAATTTTCTCTAGAAATTACTTCAGATGATTTCACTGAACTCTGAGCTCCTCCACTCTCTAGGAATATGATCATTAATAGTTACCTGCGAGGCAGGGCCACTTGGGGTGACCATTCTGTTTCCTGGAGTTATAGTGGGTGATGGAGAGCTTACCTCAGTTGAGCCAGCTGTCTTTCGAAAATCCTTTTAGAAGGAAAGCCTGAGAGTGGCAAATCTTTTTTTATTATTATTTTTTTTAATGGGTAGGAGACCAGGTGGTTACAGAGCTCAGTGCTTTTTTACAGTAAAAGTTGTCTATTTGGAAACGAGGGCAGATGGTTTGCAGCGTTTCCGATGTCCTGGAGGATGTGTTCTGAAGTCAGGTAATGCTGATGCTGTGTTTGAAGTAAGGGAGTAACTTCTCTTCAAGTAATTCTTCAAAATCCCACTATATTTTGTGCTTCATGGGAAATGAGAAAAGTGCCTGTCGTGAATTGTAATGATCACTGCAAAGCAACTGTATGGTAACCAGCCTTAAATTTCTTGTGATAGTAAGAATATCTGTTCTATTTAGATACAAAAATCAGAAAAATTTTTAAGCAGCAGCTCTGTAGTTGGCATGTGAATTGCTTGGAGTAATGTTTCTTAAAATATCACCTTAATCAGAATTACCTGGGTGCTTTAAAAATGTTGGGCCTGTTCCTGGACCTACTGAATGAGAACCGAGGGTGGAGTGGCTCACAAGTGGCCTTTTTAATGAGCTCCCGGGTGATTCCGATGAGCACCAGTGTTTGACAGCCCTGTGCTGGGTTTTTCAGCCTCTTTGTACAAATGCTTTTTCCATGCAGGCAGTAGTGTCAGTGTATTAAATTTGTACCTACAAAAAAAAAATTAAAAGTTATATTTATTCTTTCATGTCAGCAAGCAGATCTGATATCATTAGGAAAAGTTGTGTTGGCTTTGGCTTGCAACTCTTTGGCAGGAATTCAGCGAGAGAATTTACAGAAAGCCATGGAACTGGTGACAATCAACTACTCCTCTGACCTGAAGAATCTCATTTTGTAAGTTTTAATATAATGATCATATGAGATAAGATAGAGCTTTTTCATGAGGACCTTTTAATAGTGATTCTGTGTATTTTAGTTTCCACTGTTTAAAATCAGGGGAAATATAATTAAACAGCTTTTAATTTCTTTATTTTTATTGCTAAGTGTATCTTTCTTGGAATACATTCATAAACCAGTGTGTTTAAATTAGTTACTGATATTTTAAACATTTGGCCAAAGGATGGACCCTATAAAGCTGCATTGGTATCTTCTAGCTACATGTGACCTTTTAAGTTTAAATGAATTAAATAAAATGTGAAAGTCAGTTCCTCAGTCACACCAGCCATATTTTAAGAGCTCAGAAGCCGCGTGTAGCTTCTGTCGAATAATTGGACAGTGTGGACATGGAACATTTGCATCATCTCAGAAAGTTCCATGAGACAGTGCTGCTCCGGAGAGGGATCAAGTATCTTTGTGAAAGCAGCCTGGCGTAAACAACCTCAGGTGCAGCCCAGCTCCAGAAAGCATGTGTGTGAGGGGCCCCGCATTTCTCCTCCAGTAGCTTCGTACTCCGGGGGATTCTTGAGTATGGGTTTGCATGGTTTTGGCTTAAGAGAAGCCTAGTGCGGACTACTGTCCCCACAGAAGGACTTCTCTCTGTCTAAGGTACATCTAACACTGGGGAGTTCCAGAGGATGGACAACCGTAACTCTTAACATAAGTTACTCAAGGGAACACATGCAAGGAAGTCTCTTGTGAAATTTTTTTCTACTATGTTCTAGAAGCAATTAGAGCTTATTGATCCTTTTCAGTCTCTTTTAGCTTCCAGCTGTTCCTTCTGATCTTTCTGTGTAACCCTGGATGATCCAGTTTCTTTTTGGACTAGCCCTGTGGTATGGAATTGAGGGATGGAGGATGGGGCTACCCACCTGTGCTTTGTTGCACTGGCATAAGTGTCTTGCTTGTGACAGAGCCCTGGAAGCCAGTGGTTACCTGGTTCCTTTTAACAATCAAATGAGATGATTGCTCTTTTAAATGAAAATATTTGCTTCGTGTATTACCACGACAGTGATTCCTAGCGTGCCTTGCGATGCCTAGGACGTCGTAGATAATACCAAGTTACAATTTTCCTTCTTTAAAAAAGTGAGAGTAAAGGATGTAAATGTAACAAATTGGCTGTACATTAATAATTACTGAAACTGGGTGATGGGTACATGGGGATTCATCATACAGTCTCTGTACTTTTATAAATGTTTGAAATTTTCTTTAATAAAAGAATAAAAAAAGTCATACTTTCATACTAACGAATAACTAAAATTTATAGAACAATAAACTATGTGTCAGGCACTTTTGAAATGATTGATGCGAATTAATTCACCTAATTCTCCCAATAACTATATATATTAGGTACCATTCTTAGCTCCATTTCAAGGATGACAAAACTGAGGCTTGGAGATGTAAAGTACCTTGCCAAAATAACGTAGCTTAAAATGACTTTTAAGTATGAGTAGTTAGATGTAAAATATGTCAGTAATTATAGATGAATGGTTAAGACATAGATTATCCACATGGATTTATAACATTCATTTATTCAACAAAAGAATGGCTATTGTATGCCAGATGCTGACAGTACTTTGAATACGGTGAACAAAATTCCCCATGCTCTGAAGCTTCCAGCCCAGTGAGGAGGATCTGCTAAACATATAAGCAAGTAAGGTGTTTGCAGATAGTGACAAGTCCTATGAATAAAATAAGAGAAAGATTTCACAGAGAGTGAAAGAGTGGGAGCCTGCTCTAATGTGAATGGTTAGGACATGGCTTCCCTATCAGAATAAGCAGTAAAAAGGTGATGATCATCGTGTTTGGACAGGTAACCCTTTGACATACGTAATATCTTTCTGCTTTAATTATGATAGAAGAAATTGACTTGGTCTTTTCTGATATGTGTTAGTGCATGAAGATTTCTCATAAATATATGTACTGTGACAGCTGCTGGTAAAAGAAGTCGCAGAGCAGGAGACGGCTTCCTAAAAAGCTGAACCCTGTTTGACTTCCAAGGTGGGAGACCTAGTTTTAGTTACAAAAATTATTTTCAAAGAGCAATGGAAAAATTTCCCTACCTACAGCCACCCATCCCCTCTCCAAAAAAGCTTGTAACAATCTTTTCATCTCCTACTATTGTAAAGGAGGGTTTGAGAATAGAAATATGGTAAGTGTAACCCTACCCACCTTTCCTTTCCCATTGTCATAATAGCAAAAAAGTTAGAGAAAGAGACATTTTTACAGTTTTCTCCATTGTCTTTTAAAGTCTTCCAGAGAAAAGAAATGTAATTTTTAAGCTTTAAAAATGAACTTGCATGAAAAATTTTTTCAAAATTGTGCACACTAACATGATGGTGGCAGCAGGACCCGTGTGCTTGTGGGTTATGTTTTTTAAATTGCATGTTTGGCATTCAAGTGATCCTTCTTTATTTTGGTTAGATACTTGTTAACTGACCAGAACAGGATGCGGAGTGTCAATGACATCATGCCCATGATTGGTGCTCGATTTTATACTCAATTGGATGCTGCTCAAATGAGAAATGATGTCATAGAGGAAGACCTTGCAAAGGTAAATTGTGTAGTTAAAAGAGTGTTGACACACTTGCATCTGTGTGTGTAAATAGATGTAAAACAGTAATCACTGTGCTGAATATAGTGCAAAGCTGAATAAGATGGTTTGCAGATATATTTGTCCAAACTTAATGTTCAGTATTTTGATTTCTTAGATCCTCTGGGCATTTATTTTGTTCTTTTTTGCTCATGACTTTGCTGTAGTCATGAGAGACAGTCTTGATTTTTTTTTTAATTGTTAATACTTTATCAGTTCTTAACTATGGACAACCGCATAGTCTTCTTGAGTATTACTGTTGAATGAAATGGACCTGTTGTGTTCAAAAGTACAACCAGAAGGTGGAGATGTTAGGATTTATTGTTTAAAGGTAATGTTGATACAGGATACCAGTTTTGTAAACTTTTGCTTTTATATTCAGTTAGCTGGAACATTAATATTCTCTCTCTTTTTAAAATGTTTTATAGGAGGTTCAAAATGGAAGACTGTTTAGGCTTCTAGCAAAATTGGGAACAATCAATGAGAGGCCGGAGTAAGGATTTACAGTATTTTACAATGTGTTGTCAATCAAGGGCACTATTTTGCATAACAAGAATGAGTATACCTTATTCTTACTGGCTTTATTTGGAAGAAGGGAAGAATTCTCAGGTGAAGTGACCTTAAGCTTGTTGTTAGCCATTAGGGGGCTGTTTTTTAACCACAACCTAGGCGTGGTGGCCCCTGAGATTTCACATACACACATGCATGCAGAAAAGACACTGTGCTAGAAATCTGTTGTGGTTTGCACACGAGGGAGCGTTTCACGACCATCAGTACTGCCTCTGTCCTGCCTCCTTTTTGAAGCCTGCTCAGTTCAGTTGGCCTTGGTCAGATTCAGATAACGTCAGAAATTTCTAATTGTTCCGTGCCTCCTATCTTCTGTTAAAGTGCAGTATTGATCGCTGTCGTATCACTGACATTGGGTAGGGATTGCCGTCCAGTGTTAACTATTTGTTGTTTCGCTGTGCCGTGCTTGCAGGCTAAGTTAGCCGTATGCTCAAGAGAGAAGCGGGGTTGATGTTTGCTCTTTATACATGTCAAAGACGGACAGAGCAGCAGGGCAGCTGTTGTGCCTGCAGTTAAGTTACATTTCAGGACTGTTACCTCTGTTAGCAGAGGTAGGTGATGGAGAAATACCATTGCTTGGGGGACTTCTTGACCACAGTATTTAAGTTCACTTACCTTTCTTCAAAGTTAAAAGACTCAGTGAGCACTTTTCCCTATTGCTCTTTCTAAACAAAGAGAACATGACTTGAACCATGTAAAAGACTACCAGCTGTTTCTTTTGGCATTTATCTCTTTATATAAAAATACATGGTTTGAGTGCCATTTCTCGCTTTTTCTTCAGTATCTTCCTCAGCTAATGATCTTGTCCTGCAAGATGAGGCCATATCCTTCAGACCCCCTTCCCTTAACTAGACACACACATACACCTTGTAACCCATGTTTTTGAGATAAATCTCTATTCAGTGTTGACGTTATTAAAACAAGGTAAATGTTGTTAATAGCTGTACCACATAGTAAATCATGAACATATTTCCTTTCTTTTGCATTTTGTTTTCTGATTTTTGTTTTCCTGGTGTTAATAATTGTCTCATATAGAAAACTAAGCAAGTAAAAAAATATTTACCACCAGTTCATTGCAGACTCTCTGCCAGAGTTGACCTTTCCATATGGTCAAAAATAGGTACCCTGTCAGCTCCCTGTTTCCCTCCACCCTAGAGAAATTGCCCCTGGAGCTCTGTTCCTCTTCCTCTCTGGGCTGGTTGTGCTTAAAGCCTGCGCACTTTCACTTTAGAACTGGCGCTTCCCTTCACTCTTGCCCTGGGGGTCCTTGTGCCTCTCCTTTTGTGTTGGATACCCTGTTCCTTGCTTTTTCCCTTGGTTTATCCTTTTGAGTTAATGGAGCATATCCTCCTGTAGCTTCCTGGGAAAGGTGAGTTTTTTGATTCTTTGAAAGTCTGAAAATGCCTCTATTCTAGTTCCATACTTTATTGTTAGTAGGATTGGGCATATAATTCCAGGTTGTCCCCAGAAAATTCTTCTTATTAATTAAATCCTTTGAATAGGTTGTATACTAACTAATTTCTTAAGAAATAGACAGAGATTTGTAGTGAAAAATATTAAGTTTCTCTTTCATACCCGCCACCCTCAGTCTACCCTGTTCCTTCCACCAGTCTTTCATTTTATTAGTCTCTCACACGTATTTCCCAAGTCCGTGTTTGTAACCGCTGTGCTGTGCTGCCCCACGATTTCTAGCTGTGTGACAGTCCATCCTGTACATACTTGTCCTTTATTTCTCCAGTTCCTCATCAGTGGGCATTTGAGTTGCTCTCAGCCTTTTGCTAGTATAAGCAGTTCTGTGGGGACTGACTTAGGCACACTTAATTTTGTGTGTGCATAAATATGGGCCCAGCAATGATTGTTAGGTCAGGGCCCACTATAGTTTGATAGCTTAGAAGAATTTACCAGCATACAGTGCATGAGAGTATTTCACCAACAATACTTTTCTCAAACTTTTGGATTTTTGTGAACCTAATAGATGAGAAAATGAATCTTAGTGCAGTTTTTTTTTTTTTTTGTACTTACTCAGAATGAGCGTGTTGCCAATCTTTTTTTTATGTTTTTGATTCATTTCTATTTTCTTTTCTGTCTGTCCGGATCCTTTGCCTATTTTTGTTTTCATTTGGATTGTCTGTCTTTGATGTGCAGAAGCCAGAGAGTTTTACCCTCTGTGATCATTTTCTTTTAAGTTTGTCATTTTTTTTTGACCTGCTTATTTTTTTCCCATGTAGACATTTTTATATGTAGTCTAATTGATCAAACTTCTTTTGTGCTTTTGGATTCTGAGTCTAATAAGATAGTTAGAAAGGCTTCTTTTACTCCAAGATTCTGAAGGAATAATCTGTTCTGAAGGAACAGATTCTGCTAGGATAGTTATGGTTTCATTTTTTCATATTAAAGACTTTTATATATTTGAAATTTATATAAACTATAAGGTATGAGGCCAGTCCCCCCCCCCCCCCCCCCAGTGACTACCCAGTGGTTCAGAAGCTACTCATTGAATAGTCCAGCTTATTCCCGCTGGTTTATTAAGGCAGTGCTTCTTTGACACTGTCTTAATGATAGATGTCTTTAAATATAGTTGTGTTAGAGGTCTTTCTTTTTTCCATTTTACTGTTTTTTGTTTTCCTAAAACTTTAATTTTCTGGATAAATTCTAGAGTCAGCTTTTTTAGTTAAAAAAATCAGTAAACTTGATGGTATGTTTATTCAGTTTGTTGGTAAACTGAAGGAGCGTTCGTGTTTTTAGGCATGGAGTTAATCAAGATAATGGCAGGCATTATATTTGCTGGCATCTACTTTAGTACTCGGTGTTTCAGGTTGCTCTTTATATAGCCACAGCACACTAAGTTTAATCTTAGGTGTTTTTCCTTGTTGCTGTTATAAATGGAAATTTCTCCCCATTCTGTCTTCTTAGACTGCTTGTTATTGGTATACATGAAAATGACTGATTTCTAGGAATTTTGTGCCTTAGTACTTTAGTGCTTGGATGGTTTTTCAGTGGATTCTTCTGGGTTTCCCAGGCGTATAGTCATGTTTTCACATAATGATGCTTACATTTCTTCCCTTCTAATTTCTGTATTTTTTATTTCTCTTACATGATTGTGTTAACTACTACCTCTAGTTAATAGTAATGACAGTTTCTTTCAGAATTTGAAGCTTTGCTCCATTGTCTTTAAATGTCCAGGTAGATCCAAAGCCATTTTCTTTCCAAATCCTTCTCCACAACCCCCATGCTTTTAGGACCTTTTTTTTTTTTTTTTTTTTTTTCCTAAGTCACTGATGTACAGAAATTCACAAGGGTGTGCCTTGGTGTGGGTTTTGGGTTGATTCTGATGAGTCAGTAGTGGGCCTTTTACTCTTGGGAACTTGTGTCCTTCCGTTCTGGGAAGCTGTCTTACTGTTTCTTTGATAACTTTTCTTGACTTTTTCTGGAATTCCCATCGCCTAGCTGTTAGACCTTTGCAATTGATTGTCTAATATTCTCTTCTATTTTCTATATTGTGTCTTTTTGTTCTACTTTCTAGGCAATAACCTCAACTTATTTTGTCTAAAGTCAAAGATTTTTTTCCCCTAATCCTTTGAATTTTTAAATTTCTGCTACCATATTTTGAATTTTTCAGGAGCTTTCTGCTTTCTAAATGTTTCTGTCTTATAACATCTAATTCTTGTTTCTTTGAGGCTGTCAATTATAGTTTTTGGTTAGTGGGGTTTTTTTTTTAACTTTTTTTTTTTTTTTTATAATGGAAGTACTGGGGATGGAACCCAAGACCTTGTGCATGTTAAGCATGCCGCTATGCCACTGAGCTATGTCCAACCTCCTCCCTGCCTTAAATTTTATTCTGTTCCCTGCAGTATCTTATAGGAAACAGGAGTTTGCCTTGTTTTATTTTATTCCCCAAAGAATTTGTGATCCTTGGCTATTCATTGATACTAAAAATGAGGTCCTAAAAAGCTAATGGGAAGCTCCTTGTTGGGCAGGGGTTGTAGAATGTGTGGGAAAGCAGTGTGATACTCTACGTATGGTTTTTGCTTGTTGTTGGTAGACTCCCAAATGTTAATATTTCTCTTGGGAAGGTCAGCTTCTCCAGAAAAGAGTTTTCCACCATCTGTAGTATAAACCCATAGCCAAGCACTGAGGAGCCAAATAGTGAGAAAGCGCTGGTTGAATAGTCTCGCCCACCGCTCATCTCCTGACTTGCTTTACCTGGCCTTCCGGAGGCTGGAGTGTCTCTGTTCACTTTGTCTAGTGTCCTTTCTCGCAGATTTCTGTTAGGCAGAAGCAGGGGTGGGGATGAGAAATGGGTTATCTATTTGCTGTTACAGAATCTTTCATCAGTTCTGTTTCCAGCCTGGGTGCATGCCTGCACCTGTAGTCGGACCTAATGACTCCCTCACTGCCTGAGCCTCCCTGGGTGGCTTGTGTCTTGTGGCCCCCCCCGTGATGCACCCGCCACAGCGTGAGTTCAGTGTCTTCAGGTCTCCCAGGTCACACACTTGCCTGTCTGCTTTCTACCTTCTAGATTTCTGTCAGTATGTTTTGTCTCCTGTTGTTTTGGATCCCTTTGTCCTTGTATGTTTATACCCTTTCTTAGACATTTATTGTCAGTTTTGAAAAGGACCAGAGATAAATGGGCATGTTTATTTAATCAGCACTTTAATTAGAAGTCCCTTGCATGATCTTTGTAAAGCAGACACATACTTGTGCTGGGCTTCCCGCCTTGTTCTTGGAATGTAGACCTGAGTTTTAAACATGATCCAGGGCTGCATGGTCTGACCTCTCCCTTTTTATACTTGCTTCAGATCTGCCTCTTTTTCCTTTTAATGTCCTTTCGCCTCTTGTGCTCTGTGCTCCTGTCTCTCACCCCTCCGTGTCCTTGCTCCTCCTCTTCCCCCCAAGCCCCGTCCAGCCACGCTGACCGTTCCTGAGCGCCCCGTCCTCTGTGCTTTGCAAGTGCTGCTGCCCGTGACTGAGAGGCTTCCTTCCACTCCCTCCTCTGGAGGGCCTTCCTCTGCTTCCCAGATGAATTTATATCTCTGACCTATGCCTTATCCCTTTTGCTTAATAGCGTTATCTAAATATGCAGTTACAACTTTTTTTGGTTGTTCGAATGTCTGTGTTTTCCCACCAGCCTGCATGTTCCGTAGATCACTGAAAACCAACCGTGATCATCTGGTCCGTTTTTCAGTTCTTTGTAGCTGACTTTCATATCATCACATGATGGGAGGAAACTGAAATCTACCCTCTTTTTTTTTCTTAAACATTTCCCTATTTTATTCCCACCAGTAAAGGTTACTGTCTTTCATCCTATTTCTAAAGATATCTAAAGACATTTGCTTTCTTCCCCATTTTATCTAATGGTAGGGGCCTAAATAAGGAAGTGATTATAAAATTATTTTCAAACTATTTTCAAAATTATAAAAAGGAGTGTGTAAGGGGGTGATCGCCTTGAGTAGAAACTGGTATTCATACTTTGATGTTTAGTGAGATTATTTTTTTTAAAAACATCTATGAGCAATCTGGACATAAAATTTGAAAAAAAGTTTTTTTAGCTTTCCTGTAACTTTGGGAGGATTAAAAAAAAAAAACTGCACACACAAAAAAACCCCAACTTTCTTATAAACAATAAAATTAAACTAGTTTTGAGTCTGAAGTATAAACATGTAGCCACATGGTCCACAGCGTGAATTATTGAGATAAAATATTACCTTCCCCCAGGTTTCAGAAGGATCCTACCTGGTCAGAGACTGGAGACCGTTATCTGTTGAAACTCTTTAGGGATCATCTTTTTCATCAGGTGACAGAAGCAGGTGCTCCCTGGATTGACCTCAGTCATATCATTTCTTGTCTTAACAAGGTAATTTGTATCTGGGTTTTGAAGATCAGAATGCTGTCTGCAATTTATAGAGTTGCATCTTTTGCAAATACTAAGAGACTTAAGAAATTAAGGTGCTACTCTACTGTAATCTACAAGACATTTTATTAATAATTGTTAGATGTGTCTACTTAATACTAATTTCTAGAATGGGGAGAAAATTTTTTTAGCAACTACATGAATAATTTCAGAATTTTTCATTGTGAATCCTTTTGTTGTGATAAAATGTCACAAAATGACTGCGTCTCTTCCTCCGCATACTGTATTTTATTTAACAAATGTGGTTTGTTACAACAAATAAAGCAATGAGTGGGAAAAACAAAAATAATTTTGTGTTTAAGTATCCTTCAAAAGTTGGATTCCTTTCTTCTGAGTCATCGTGAGTCATGTTGAACGTGCTCGTGTCGTCGGTTTGTCCACCGTTAGCGGTGGGTCCTCGTCAGTTGTGAGACTTGGAAACGCGCAGGACCACGAGCACCGGCAGGCCCCACTGTGGTGCGTGGGGAGTCAGGTCGTCAGATGAACTGAGTAGACAGAGATGTCATGATTTGAGAGGCGGGCTTTGTGTTTCTGAAAGGGCTAGGAGGGAGACAATTTACAGAGGAAGGGAGGAGTGCATTTTCCTTATGAATTACTGGGAATTACAGAGAGCAGAATGGTCTAGAAGTAAATCCTAGCCTTTGAATAGGTTTATGTCTAAGTCAGGGGTTGACAGACTGGCCTTTGTACCAGATCCTTTCAACAGCCTGTTTTTGTACAGCCTGCAAGATAAGAAAAGGTTATACATTTTTAAAAGATTGCAAAAACAAAAACAAGAAGAATATGTGGCAGACTTATATGTGGCCCTGAAATTTAAAACATTTACTGTCTGGCCCTTTATAGAAAACATTTGCTGACCCCTGGCCTGAACTGCCCCTAAGTTGCAGGTACTAGAGGAGAAGATACCTACGGTGGCACACGATTTAGGACTGTTGTCCGGTATGCTAACCCTTCAGGTGAAACACGTGGAGTCTTGTTTTTAAGCCCTGCACTGCTTTTCTTTGCTTGAATTTCCTTAGAGCTCTTTAGAGAACATTGTCAGTAACGCACATGAAGACAGGACATAACCGTATGTACCACTGAGCTCATCTGGTATGATTTATAGACTCAGTTTCCCTTTTCCCATAAAGGGAAGGCGTTTTTCTTGAGAGCACCAAGTGGAGAATAATTCTTCCAGATTTTCAAAAACAGTACCCAGTATCAAAGGCCCAGGAGTTAAAAATACGTAGAGCTAGTGTGAGCACTGACAGGCAGATCCTGTGGGATAAGCTGTGGGCAGATATCTTGTATGAAGATTCTTTAATGAATATTAGAATAATTGAAAATTTGAAGAAATTCTAGTTCATTTCATAAAATAACTAGGAGCAAGTAAAATTTACCTTAAATCTGAAAATGTGACAATTTTTTTTTAGGTTTGGAAAGAGTATAATAAATTAAAAGGGATGGATGACCATTTGATGATATAAAAATTAAAATTTTGCATCGCTTATTTTCGTGAAATGATGACAAATTAAGTGGTAAAATGATTTGAATGGTTGTATCATCAGAAGTAGTTTTAAACACATTTTAATGAATTAGTGAAAAAGGAAGGGAAAATGTACATTGAAAACTTTTAAAAAGTAAAGTGAAAACCCTAACGAGAAGTTATTTGATGGACTGTGGACTAAGAATTCGTCCTTATGCTTTATAAAGGCCTCATTAAAATACTGTTGCCAAATCCTGATAGATAAGAATTTGATAAAGGTCACATACTGGCATTGACACAAGTGGAAATAAAGTAAATGTGTGAAAACATTTCATAATATTAATAAAAAGATTTAAATTAAAATAGCAAGATACTCATTTGGTATAGAGTCACTGATAAATTGGTATGATTCAATAAATCAGTGGTGTCTGATATCCGTTGGAAAGCAATTTGTATGTATTAAGCTATAAAATTACTCATAAGTTTTGCTTGATTATTTATACTTTTAAGTGTTTCTCCTAGGGAAGTAATTCTACAGAAGAAGAAAATAGGTGGCTGAATGTGCTCATTGCACTGTAACTCATGATGCCAAAAACTTGGAAGGTGTTGGGGGAGTAACTGAATTATGCAGTAATCATTGAGTATGCCACAATTGAATACGCAGCTGGATGGAATTATAATGCAAACAGGTGTTAAGCATGAAAGAGATAGGTAGCAACATAGGACAGTTCTTTAAAGAAACACATAAGGGTTGAAGCGTACATAAAAGTGTTTATGTGTATACGGAGGGGGATGTGACAGAATATTTAAAAATGTTTCGTGTATCATTGTTGCAAATGTTGTCCTAAAAGAGATGAAGTAGATTATCTTCTGCATGGTTTGAAACTCCTCTTTTGTGTACCTGTCTGTTTCAGTTAGATGCTGGTGTGCCAGAAAAAATAAGCCTCATTTCCAGAGATGAGAAGAGTGTGCTTGTGGTGACTTACAGTGACTTAAAGCGATGCTTTGAAAATACTTTTCAAGAGCTGATTGCAGCTGCGAATGGTCAGTTGTAGTATTTGCTGAAAAAAACAGGCGGGATCTGGCCGAGGAGCTGAACCAATAGCAAATTGCACTACAGCTGAACTGTTCTGTCATCTCATTTCGCGTTTGGGAAACAAACAGCAGATGAGCGGAGCTGCTTGCACGTCAGTCAGGTGCACTGTTACTTGAAAGGAAGAATGTCTCACTTTTCCTCGAGCTGTGGCTGCCGGTGGGGCCACACCTGTGAAGAATTTATTTTAGATTAAGGAGCACCATTAGGTGAATGATGTTCCAGCTTTTCTTTTTCCACTTGTATATGCACTAATTATAATTTTTTAAAGACTTTTTTCTGATCTTTGAACTTTTGCCACATTGTATACTTATTAAGGGAAATTATTTGCAAGGACATTTTGGGGAAACAATGCTGGGGAGCATTTTTTGTCACTGAGGGTTGCGGAATTTGCTCCTTTGGGGATGGGTTGCCCTGAATAACATAATGGACCAGGTAATGATTTCATGGAAGTACAGTATAGTGCATAATTCTTGTAAGAGTATTGTATGCAAGCTCTGTATGCCACCCACTGTTAGTTCAAATTGAGATTATTTGTGTTTTTTGTTTTGTTTCTAAGAACACACAAAGAGAAATATCAGTGAGTTGTTGGATATAAATTCCCCTGTTAGTTGATTGAAATCCTTTGCAAATGAGGATTGGATAAACAGTAACTGAAGGAGCACACAGAGCTCTTTGCTCCAAATTTAGCCGGAGCCTTTTTTTAAAAAAGGTGTTTCCCTGCTAATCAGATACATTTACATTTATGCCATTTTTTTAAATAGAAAAAAAAAATTAAGAAATTGTGTTAAAGGCCTGAAGTTCAGGAGTATATTGCTTTAGGTTACTTCCAGTTTGCTTTTTTGTGTTAAGTTCTGTTCTTTGAACCACAGCTTTATTATGGTACTTGACACTGGATACAGACACAGACACTGTTCAGAAGGTGAACTGAACACGGCAGTGGTCTGGCATCAAGAGCTTTCTGCAGTTTTACAGCCTGAATCTGGAGGAATAACAATCTGCTGTGCCTTTGCAGTCACTGCTTCGCCCAAAGTAATAGTACTTTTGATAATAACTTAACTATGTGAGGTATTCCTGAGTAAGTCAATCTCAAAAGTTTGGAATTTTCCTCCTCTTAACTTTCGTAATATTTGGACGTGCAGCCAAACTGGGTATTCATGGGATTTCTAGTTAATGAAATACCTGTACTTTGATACTGAAGACTGCCAAATACATAGGAATTTTCTTTCATAAAAAACAGTAATGAAGACTGCGTCTCCTTTCCCAGCACTGAATGTTTTACCTGCACTGGGTGCTCACCCTGCAACCATGAAGAAAATGTGGAAACTCAAAAAAGGTCAGGAAAGACTTCCAAGCACTTGCAACTGATGTTACAGTCTTCAATTTTAATAATTACACATATTTGTAGTTTTCAGAGAAGTTTTTAATATTTCTCTGTACACTTTTTATAAGCTTTAAAATGATTTTCTCTGCCTTGAGATTTGCATCAAGAAAAAGCACCTCTGTTCACCTGAAAGCTTTGAAGACTAGAGACATGCTTTCCATGTTTTACCAAGTGTGTTTGAGTCCACGTTCGGTAGCATCAGTTGTTGAGTTAAAAAGAAAATCAATTATTGCATTTGATCAGGATGGATTTTGAAAGAACATAATGCTCAATATTCAAAGGATAATTAACATTTGCCACCATAATGTTCTTTTTTATGTAAAAGGAACAAGAACTTAGAGACATTAACATGCAAAAGTCTTTTATCATTATTAGCTCATGTATTTGAGAAAGAGCAGCTGTCTTTTTATATGTTTTTTGACAAATCATATTGTAATTCTTTTGTACAAAAAAGAACTACTTGTATTCTAGAAGAAATATGAAATGCTTAATTTATAAGCGGGCTGGAGATTTTTTCCAATATTATTTTCTTTGAAAATGAAAGGGGATCATCTATTTTAGTTTTGGGGTCTGGGAACTTTTTGAAAATTTCATTTGTGGACCAATGTTTTATGAAAGCTAAGGAAGGGCAGGGGTAAAATAGGGCTTGATTTTCTCACTCTGTGTAGACCAGCAAACCTCCCTCTGCAAGGCAGGCTCAAATTACAAACCCAAGAGTGTTTGCATCATAAATGCTAGCTTGCTTCAGCCCCTGGTAAGCTCAGGACTTGGTTTGAATATAAAAGGCAGACAGCTGATGTGTCTTCGTGAGTAAATATTGTCAGCCAGAAAAGAGTTGGTGTCAGGTGATACATTTTTTTTAAGCCTTGTTTTATATTTATTTTTCACCTAGTTTTTATTGGGAATGGTTTTCAATAGAACTCTTAGTTCTGCTTAGGTGTTTTTTTGGGGGAGCCCTCTTATCCATAGTGTAATTCCACTTAAGGTTGTCTAAAAATTAGTCTTTTTAATTCATAGGAAGATTTTAATATCTGAGAGCACTCAAATTAAGGATGTAAACTTCCCACACCTTCCTGTTACGACAGATAAAAGCACAGAAGGGACAACCCTTGAGATCATGTAATGTTGGTCATTTCCATTTTTTGTACCTATTTTAAACTCTGTTCGTGTATTTACCTCACTGTAAATATTTTCGAGGGTACCTTTGTATTTTGCTTTTGACCTTGGTTCTGTGGTTTGGGTGTCAGCAACTTCCCTAAAAAGCACCAGTATGTTAAGTTCTAATGTCATGATCCCAGTATGGGTTATTCATCTTTAATCCGGTTTTCAGTCTCTATGTGTACAGCAGTATTTTTAATAAAGAATTACAGAGAGAAGATTGTCCCTCCCCCCCCCCCCTTTTTTTTGATACCAGTTCATTTCACAGGATGATACTTGTCTTATGATTGGGGTTTAAAAGGCTGAGTATTTCATATGTGTTTTGGAGGAATTTTCAATCTTTGGATGAAATGGTAGAAGATTTATTCATTAATTTACCAAGTATCTGTTAAGTGCCTAACTTGGATGTGTTCTGGGGACTAAAAATGCAGATAGGAATACTTGTTAATCACAGAGTGTTCAGCTATACCCAGTGTTTCTGAATCATGTGTGCCAGACGGTGCAATTCAGGGGAGAGCTCCTGCTTCCGTGGAAGGGTAGGGAATGACGTCCAGCTGGTCCTTGACTCGGGACTCAGGGAATTGACAGTATGGGTGAAGGTGCCCCTCCCCCCACAGCCTCCAGAAACATCATTCGGAATCTAAGGGTAGATCAAGAAGGCACTTGGTGTGGGGCCTGTTAAGTTTGAGATGTTTAGTACACATTTGTTCTGGTTATTGTTTTGTAACGAGCGACTCCAAACTTCATGGCATAAAACCACCACCATTTCTCCTCAGGGATTCTGTTGGTTTGGAACTAGGACTGGGCACAGCCGGGATGGCTTTTCTTTAATGTGTTACGCTGGGTCTCAGCTGGGAAGACTCCAGAGGCTGGGGACTGAAATCATCTGATCTGGCCCCTGAACTGAAGGACTTGAAGGCTGGACTCAGCTGGGGACTGTCAGTGGGAGCACCCACACATGGCCTCTCCATGGGGCTGAGGCGTCTCCAAGCCTGGTGCCTGGGTCTCTGGTGGGAGCTTTTGGAGAACACGTGCAACTGGAGACTCCGGTGGAGGCTGCGTGATCTTTTCTGACCCCACCTTGGAATAACACAGTGTCACTGCTGCCACATCCTGTTGATACAAGTGACTCACAAAGCCAGCTCTGATTCTAGGGGAGAGGAACTGTTTTTTTTAATTGAGTTTTGGTCAGTTTACAATGTTGTGTCAATTTCTGGTGTACAGAACAATTTTTCAGTCATACATGAATATACATGTATTTGTTTTCATATTCTTTTTCACTGTGAGCTACTACAAGATCTTGAATATATTTCCCTGTGCTATACAGTATAAACTTGTTTATGCTATGTATAGCTGTCAGTGTCTACGTATCTTGAACCCCCAGTCTGTCGCTTCCCACCCCTCTCCCCCCAGCAACCACAAGTTTGTATTCTATGTCTGTGAGTCTGTTTCTGTTTTGTATTTATGTGTTTTTTTGGGTTTTTTTCTTTTTTTGTTTTTAGATTCCACATATGAGCGATCTCATATGGTATTTTTCTTTCTCTTTCTGGCTTACTTCACTTAGAATGACATTCTCCAGGGACATCTATGTTGCTGCAAATGACATGTTGTCATTTTTATGGCTGAATAGTATTTCATTGTACAAAAACACTACAACTTCTTTATCCAGTCATCTGTAAATGGACATTTAGGTTGTTTTAGGGGAGAGGAATTTGATGGACAGGTGGCAAGAACATGTGGCCAAAGATCACGTGGGATGGAGATACTGTTGGAACTGTTTTTTGGAAAATAAAATCTGCCACAGCATCAGGAGGAGATGTCAATTTAGCACTCACATACATGAGTTTGGAGTTAGGGGGAGAGATCTGGTCTACACATACAATTTGCAAGTCATTGTCATATAGATGTCATTTAAAGCCTTGAGATTGGTTGAGATCATGAAGAGAGTATAGACTGACCAGAGAAAAACAGTAAGAGACAGAAATGACCAATGAGATAGGAAGAAAAACCTGTAATGTCCTGGATCAAAGAAAATGTTTCTAGGAATAAGGGTAAGGTGTTTAAAAAGTCAAGAAAGATTGAGACTGAAAATGGCCATTGGGTTAAGCAGTATGGCGGTCATGGATAAACTTATCAAGAGCAGCTCCTTTTAGTGAGAGTGGAAGCTAGAATTGAGCAGGAGGAATCAGAAACAAGGAGTATAACCAGCTCTTTTGAGGAATTCTGCGGTGCAAAGGAGTAGAGAAATGAGGTGGTAGCTGGAGGGGAAAATAGGGAGGGAGGTTTGTTTGGTTTCACAAGATTGGGGGGAGAAAAAGCATGTTTGTATGGTCCAGTGGAAAAGGGAGAAATTGATGGGTGAGGGAGTGGTGAATCGCTGGAGCCAAGCCCTTGAGCAGATGAGAGGAAGGGGCGAGGGCATCACCGCGCATTCTGAGTCGGCCGTCCAGAAGGGAGGACTTGGGTGTGTACAGGTGCTGGTGGGTGGGCAGGTGTCATGCTGGGATTTTGAAGTTCTCTTGATGCCTTTAGTTTTCCCATTGATGTGAAGGGTATACTAGTAGTACCTATCACATTGTATTGCTTTGAAAATAAAACGGACTTCTTTTTCTAAAGCACCTAGAATTATTTGCTGGCATATAAAATGCAGTTAATACGTTCTAGCCTCAGACTAAGCCCTTACTCTTTTTAAAATGGGTTTCTATGGAAAGTTGTAGTACATCAGGTTTTTTCCTTTTAATAAGCTTTTTTGTTTTCTCCTTTTAAGAAACTTTTTATTTTGTATTTTTTTATCTTTTTACTTTTTTTGTTATTAATAATCTTTTTGGGAGAATAGCATACACACACACTTTTGCCAATAAGTGTACAGCGCCATGAATTATCACAAAGTGAACACACCGTATGTACCACACCCAGATCAAGAAATAGAACATTAGTGACATCTACTTGGTTTTGGAGTTGTTTTGTTTTGTTTTTTTCTCTTAACATTTAAGTCCTTAGTTCAAAAAATAGAAGGCTGATCATCCCTGTGTTGGGACCCAGGATATTTTTGAAATATTTCCGGGCCTGTGAAACCCAAAAGTCTGGTAATATGTTTAACACTGAAGGGTCCAGTAAACCTTACTGAGCCATCCTTCTGCTGCAGGAAAGAAAAAAAATCAATTCCCAAATGTACTGTTAGTTTCTAGAGTCATGAGAAAATTTCTAAAGTATGACGTGAGACCAATTCCTTAAGCATTCTTCAAATCATTTGCCCAAATGAGTGACTTTCATGTTATGAAAAGCAATAATGTTTTAAAGGGATTTCAAATTCTTGTAGATAAAATGCCTTTTGCCCTCTTCAGCTAACCACAAATTTACTGAAATTAGTCATTTATACCTTTTTCTTGCCTTTGTCCTGAAGAAAGTAGGCCTGTTTTCTTTGAAAACGTTTCTCCAATCTAGTTTGTTCATGGTGTTAAGACAGTGTGTTGGTCACTTATTCTATGTCTGTTAGTGATTATCGAAATCGTTTCTCTTTCTAGGATGCAATCCACAAAACAGAACTGAAGAATACTTAGCTGGCATCCTTAAGGAAGCTCTTGTGTCTTAGGCTTTTGCCTAATTATTTTGTACGTTTTCCTGTACAATCTGTAAAACACACACATACACATGACATGTACACACACCCAATAGTTACCCATTCTGTGGTAACTATTGGCTGAAGGTGAGCGTCTGGGAAAACACGCCTCTTCTCGAGTTGAGGGCACTCCGTGTGCAGCCAGCACGCACCGGGTCTGTATGTTCCACTGTGACCCTGCTCACTTTAGTGTTTCGTTTCCTGGGCCGCCCGCTGAGTTTGATTTGATTCACCGGTGGCGGTGTCTCGATCGCTCAGAGCAGCCGCTCTGTAGGCTGACGGACAGAAGCCCTGTGCCCCGTCTTAAGTGGTGCTCGCTCTCATGCTGTGCTTAGTAACTGGCGTCTCACAAGATCTCCCGGAACGCCTGTCCTCCACCCCCAGGAAAAGACCCTTTTAAAAATGTGCACACAAAACAAAATATATAGATGTTTTTGGAAGTTAACTTTATTATATGAAGATAGCATACAAAATACATTCATAGTGACTAGAGATGTAGGACCACATTATGTCTTACTTATATCTGCAGCATATATTCTTGGTTTGTATAAAAGTAACTTTAAAATTCCAGTTTCCTTAAATAGTTATGCACAAAACACACACACACACATATACATATAGTTACTACCACTGTCAGTCAAAGATGCGCTCCTTCTTTAATCAGTTAAAAGGGGCTGGCAAGTATTACATTTGCCATTCTCGTGGGCTAGGGAATAAGGCATATCCAGAAGACCTAGGCAACATTTTCAGAATTTGGGCACACTGTTTCCGCGGGCTGAGACTCGGGTCTGAGCATCATGCTTAGACTGGAGGCAGGCTTGTGCGTGGGTCCAGCCCCCTCCCCACTCCCTGTCAAGGGTACACGTCCCCCCAGTCCTGAAAGGATGTGCTTGTTCCTGCACTATTCCCACCTACCATTTTTGTCAGAAATGACAAATGGTTCAGTTAATCAGTGTTGAAATTTTCAGTGCTGCTTCAGTGAACTAGTCTGTGGCAAGCCCTTTGCAGCTAGACGTACTCACTACCCCCAGCTTGTTTTCTCTGCGTTAGGACTCCCACTGGAACAGGCTGGCCTGCGGACAGACCCGAGTCTTAAGGAAGCGAATTAACATCCTCTAACAGGTTCTTTTTGTTTTGGAAAGATGGTATCATTAAGGTCTCTTGATGACTAAGAGTTAAGAGTATTGAAATCGAGACATAGGTATAGCTAAGGTTTTTCTTTGTTTTCCCCAATTGCTGGATCCTTAACTGATCTGAAAAAAACAAGAGAACTGATCGTGGTCTTCTTACATTTTCCCTGTTGCACCTCCTCCGGGTTACCTGACTGATACTGTGGCCAGCGGTCACAGGTGCTCTCGTGCTTGGAGACAAGAGGGCACACGAAGTCCTTGCCCCCCCCCCCCGCCTGCCCTGGCTGGGTTGTGTGTGGACGTGACTTTTGGTGGAGACTGGCCGGAGTCCCTCCAGCCAGGCCCCCACGGGAGCAGCCACTGTCTCGCCGGGGACAGGCCTCCTCTCCCAATCTCTTCACACCAAGAGCCTTGAAACAAGACTGGCACACAGGGAAGGGGTCCAGACTCGCCTGCCCCTTATGACTAAGGCCCTCACGTTCAGCCACTGGCAGGACTCCGTTCTCAGCAGTTCCGGCAGCCTGTCCGGCTCTGACTGGCCCCAGAAGATGCAGACATCCTAAATGCAGAGCCAGTGAGAGACCAGGGCTTCCCTTTGGTACCCTGTCTCCCATTTCCATCATCCTCAGACCAAAGGCAGGGCCCACAGTAGACGAAAGAGGCATTTCTCCTACTGATGGCTCATTAACTAATATCCTGAGTCCCAATTCTAGAAATATCTTGCATACATTACATACCACCTTTTTTCTCAAGGAGCATAAAGTGCTTCATAGACATTGGTTAATGCTCTTCCGTCTGGGAGACGACATGAGATAGTGGGGCCCCCATTACACAAGGGGGGGCCAGGCTGACTTCCTGACCTTTGGGTCCCCACTGTTTCAGGGAGTCAGTTTGGTTGGTGGAGAGATGGGGTTTTCACTCTGCCTTCTCTTTTATTCCATCTATCCTAACTGGGGTCTAAATGATTCCATCTCTCCTAGTTTGGATCTAGAGAAAACCTCCACAAGACTGCTTTTTCCTTCTCAGCGTCCTTTTAAAACTAATTGCATGAAACAGGTTAATACAAAAAAAAAAAAAAAAAGTGTCTTGACTAGGTATTCATACTCAAAATAGACTCTGACATTACTGTTGAAAGCGTGGCTTTAAGCCCAGCAGATAACCTAACAGATCAGACTCACTCGGGCGGTGTGCGGGGTGCGAGGCTGTCAGCCCAGGGCACACTTGGCTCGTGGTGCGGGTCCAGAGGCCGGGCCGAAATGCCAGAAATAAACCATGTGCGCCTTGGTGGTAGGCGCAGAACCCGTCCCCATCACTGACGTTTACAAATTTGCCATGTAATTCCAAAAATAATGTTTGTCCTTTGCTCACTCCCCGCACCCCTCTGTCCTGTCTGCTCCCTGGCCGGGTTCTTCCATGTGCCACCGGGTGGCCTTGTCAAGGCCTCTCCTCCCTCCCGCGCGCGGTTCAGCTCAAATCCCTCCGTTTCCTCCTCAGTGGCCTGTCCTATTTTCTCTCCTCTTCTTCCTCGCTCCCTTCTTCCCTCCCCTCCTACGTGCCTCGGCTGCTGGAGGACCAGGATTGGGGCCGCAGCAGCTGGCGTGGAGCCCGCGCTGCTGGTGCCCAGCGTGTCTCCCGAGCCCTCTGGGCCCTGCTGCCCTGAGGTCCGGGAGCAGAGGTCAGTCCCTGGGCTCAGAGAGGAAGGCTCTTACGCACCGAGTGAAGTGAGGATTAGCCGTGGTGCCCTTTGCGTGTCTGGGGTTACATTTTTGTTAGTTAAAAGAGAAAAAAGCACTGTTACAAATCAGAACAAGCAGCTGCTCCCAGGGGGAGAGGGCGGTGTACATTTATATATGTATGATACTGGCAAAAGCTAGTTTTGGGGGGCTATAAGTACACACGTGGCTCTAGAAGTCAGGCTGTGCGTCAGGCTTTAGACGGGCGGGGTGGGACACAGGACCACCGAGTTGTAGTCGGGGGGAGGGGAGCAGCAGGAGATGGCCTTCTCCAGCTCCGAGTGGTCGTAGGTGAACCTGCGCTGGCCCGTGCTGATGTGCCCACAACTGGAATGGCAAAATGTGGGTCTGGGGAGGTCAGAAAGCCCGGACTCCTTGCTTTTACTGGTTACTCTCAAGCTAAAAAAAGAAAAGGAAACAAAAGTCAATTGAACAAAATTGGTTTCTAGAAAACAAACACTGAAGTGGTGGGTCACTTGTTCGTAACTGCCCCGCAAGTAATGGCCACTGAGTCCCAGCCCGACCTCCACTCAGATTCTCTGCAGCTGCACACGGCCTCTCTCCCCCTCAGCTCGTGTCATTGGCAGAAAGAGTCGGTCCACTGGCAGGGGGCGGAGCGTGTGGCTAGTTACTGCAAACCCAGAATTCCTGGTGGGAAAGGACTCCCAGGCTTGTGTCCAGCCCTCCCTTCCTCTCGGGTCAGTGAGCTGCCGGGATAGGCTAAAAAACACTCCCCACCCCCAAATACACTCATGTTGAATCCCTGCAACCTGTGACTCGAACCTTCCAGGGCAAGAGCTGTGATTACGCTAAAGGACCTTCAGAGGAGGTGCCGCGGCCGCATCACCCAGGTGGGCCCACGGCGCAATCACTCCCGTCCTTATAAAAGAGGGGGCGGGGCTTCCGGCTGCGCGCGCGCACGCGGGAGGACGTGGTGGGAAGGCCGAGGAGGGACGCGGCCGCAGCCTGGGGGTGCCCAGGGGGACGCCGGGGCTGAAAGGCGAGGAGCCCACCCTCCCCAGGGCCTCCGGAAGGAGCGCGGCCCTGCTGACGCCGTGATCTTGGACTTCTAGCCTCCGGAGTGCCGAGAGAAT
This sequence comes from Camelus bactrianus, assembly GCF_048773025.1. NCBI lineage: Eukaryota > Metazoa > Chordata > Mammalia > Artiodactyla > Camelidae > Camelus > Camelus bactrianus. The sequence goes on from NC_133552.1 coordinate 4,697,030, forward strand.
GCATTTCTCTGGTTTGGAGCCGCCGAGTTTGTGGTTGTTACAACGGCTTCAAGAAACGACTAGAACGTCCTACTGAAAGGTTAGTACAGTGGTTTCCCTACCGTGTTTGTGTTCTAGAAACTGAAGTTCTGGGCCGGTATGTCGCCAGCAAGGGCGGAGGTGAGGACACCTGCTTGGCTAAGACGGACACGCGGGGGCGGGAGGCACTCTTGTCCTCTCGTGCGGGGTTTTGTCAGCAGCCGGGGTGCGAATGAGAAAACCCCGGGCACCAGCGCGTTGTGAGACTGGCTCTGGGCGCCGGCGTCTGGTTCGGGTCCTGTATTTCAGTCTCAGAGTGGAGAATGCAGTGAATGTTTTTCCTTTCTTCGCCAAGATCTAGAGGTGTCCCCAAACATAAACAAAGAGCGCCTCCCCTCACCCCGCGTCGAGTCCTGTAATCTGCTGCTCTCCGCGGCTCGGCTCTGGCACCCCGGCTGTGCGCGGGAGCCGAGGTGTCTGCCTGGAGTCGGTGCGGTCCCGCGAATTCTCTGGTAGCGGATTGGTTGTGCTCCGGCCGTCACTCGGACGCGTCTGTTACCACCCTTTGATTTACATCAGAGTCAGCCAACTGCAGCCTGTGGACTGGCCACCTGTTTGGCGGTGGTGTTTTTTTTTTCTTTTCTAAACAACAGCTTGACATAATTGACATACAATTTTACCTAGTTCAAGCGTACAGGTCAGTGTTCTTTTGTATATTCATAGCTGGCGCCACCATTACAAGTTTCAGAACAGTTTCGTCATCCTCCGAAACCCACACCCATTCGTGTACCAGTCACTCCTCTTCCCGACTCCTCCACCCCCAGCCCCTGACAACCACAGATGGGTTTTCTGTCTCTAGATTTGCCTCTTCCAGGCATTTCATAAGTGGAACCATACAATACATGGTGTTTTATGACTAGACTTGTCTACCTAAAGTATTCAAGGTTCACCGATGCGGTAGCGTGCGTCAATATTTCATACTTTTTATTGTATGGATATACTACTGTTTATTTATCCATTCATTAATTGGTGGACATTCGAGTTGTTTCTACTTTTGGTTTTTATGAGTAATGCTGTTATGAACATCTCTGTGCAAATTTTTGTGTGGCCGTGAGTTTTCATTGCTGTGGGCGTCTCCCTAAGAAGCTGGAAGGCTGGGGCCGAGTTACTCTAACCTTTGGAGGAACTGCTAGGCCATCTTCTAAAGTGGTGCGTCACTTCACGTTCCCACCAGCAGGCGTCCCGAGCCCGAGCTTCTCCACGTCGGCCTATGCTGATTCTGAAGTTCTAGCAGGTGTGAAGCGGTAGCTCATGTGGTTTCCATTTGCATCTCCCTGGTGACTAATGACAAGTGTATTTTCCTGTGCTCCTGGGCCATGGACACCGGTTTCTGTGCGCAGAGCTGACTTGGACACAGCTACACCTCCTCGCTCGGGTACTGTTGACGGCTGCTTTTACTCTCTAGTGGCAGAGCTGAGTGGTTGTTTGCTATCTGGCCCTTTAAGACTATGTCGGCAGAGCCCTGATGTAGATAAAAGAGGAGCCGGCTCTGCCTGTGGGTGACACAGGGGCTGGCCTTTGGACCAGGAGAGGAAGGCATGGCTGACAGGCCTGGCCTCACCCTGTTCAGCCCTGTCCCTGGGCAGAGATGAGCAGAGAGAAGCAGGGCCGTGGGGAATTTGGACAGCAGTGTCAGGGGTCAGGTGTGGAGGAAGGAGGGCCAGGACCGCAGGGGAATGAGCCTTCACTTGGAAAGGTCGGGCTCTCTGGATGGCCTGTCTCAGGACCAGCTCCACCGCGGCCCCGGGCACGGTACCAGGTGCGGGTTCTCCCCGCCCCCAGAAGCACGCCTCTGTCTGAATCGTGCGCTGTTCACAGTTGAGTGTGTCAGGCTCCTTTCAACTGAGGGGCTGTGCGTGGGCTGCCTGTCTCTGCTGGAATTTTCTGTTTTTCTCTGAAATCGCAGTCTTCCCAGAGCGTGGCACTCATGTACCTGATTTTTCTGCCTTCTTTCCTGTCCTTCCGGGGGAAGAGTGCTTCCTGCAGTGCCTGGACACTAGTTCAGGAGAGCAAGTAGGCCTCAAATATCACAATTAACCAGCCCACCCCCCAGCATCTTCCTTCTCACCCTAGCCCCGCCCGCTCTGGGAAGTGACCCTAGAAGAGGCACCCAGCACCCTTACTTGATCTTCAGCGCAGCCTTGGGTTTGCTCTCAGCCCAGGTGAAGCGCTTCAGCAAGGGGGATGCCAGCAGACTGCCACTGTCCACCTGGTAGTCCTGGCGGGGAAGAAGGACAAGGTTACACCAACTGCTTGACCCGGAGGGGTCCTTGCCAAGTGGGGGGGGGGGCGTGATGCTGGGATGCACATGTGCAGTCACTCCAGGCTCTGCCCTCACCTCTCGCAGTCCCTGCCTGTGAAGACAAAGCGTTCTCTCTGTATTGGCTAGTCTAAACTGTCCACTGCAGGAATCCCTATTCCCAGTGACCCTGAGGCCCTTCTTCCTGAAGGTGAACAAAGTAAATGTAAACAGAATGGAAAACTGCAGGCGACAGGTGAGCATTTTTCTTAGTAAACTTTCATGAAAATTACTGCATAAGTATATTAAAGCTAATTTGGCAGATGACCATTGGCTATGATATGTGAAGGTTCTGAGACATGATTAAAGACATGGTTTAAGTTTCTTTCTTGAAGATTCTATAGAATTTTTAGGCCCTCTTCGGTCACAGTTTCCAGCAATTTTACTTCCTCACTGATTCACATTTAGCATCGAGTTTTACACAGACCCCTTCCTACCCGGTTAATTGGGCATTTCCAGTAAGCGGACCTCACGTGCTCTGCCACCCCTCCCGTCTCCAGCAGGGCTGTGTGCACGTCCTTGACTACCAGGAAAGGAGTCTCAGTGAAGGGGCTGCTCGAGTTCCCTCTGTGTCAGGGAGCCGAGGGTTAAGGTTCAAAGAAATCTTCCATGTTTTGCTCAGTATCGTTTCCTTGGACTGAAAACCCAAAACCAGTATCCTGAGCAGCAAAGCAGAATTTCCAGCTACCTTGCTTCTGTATTCTCCAGCTTATTAGCAGTGTTTTTAATGTTTAAGTCTTTTTATATCTGGTGTCTGAGAGGGCTGGGTGTTTTCAGTGGTGGCTGTGCTGGGCCTCAAGGCCGCACTGCTCACAGTCATAACCTTCGCACCGCAGCTGGTCTCCCGGGCCCCTCTAGGTCACGGGCAGCCCCGGCGCCTCTCAGACTGTAACGTGTATGCAGCCCCTGGAGATCTTGTGACGGTGCAGAGCCAGCTTGGTACATAGGGGTGGCCCTGAGGTCAGCATTTCTAGCTCCCTCAGCAGCAGGGTGTCTGGAGGTCACACTCAGGCCCAGGCCTCCCTCTCCTCCCCGTGTGCCAGTTCTCTAAGGGATAGGCTGGTCTAGCTTCCCATTTGCCGGGCCGTCTGGGCTACTACTCCCTGTGTGGCTGGGTGGGAACATGGCTGGAACCTCAGCGGGAGGGAGCAGAAGGCCCAGGCAGGCTTCTTGCAGAATCCTGAAGCTGCTCGTAGGAGAGGGCTCTCTGCTTTGTTGTGAAGGCTTTGGGTCCCTCTGTTACTCTGAAAGCAGGGTTCTGTCACTGAGAGCCCAGAAGCTGAGAACCCACCACGGAGGGACTAGACTATGACCAGGCAAGGACTCAGGCCCTGGAGTGAATTCTGGGTCATCTTCAAACTATAGAATTACTTTCTAATTAGCTCTGTATAGCTAAGTCTTGTTGTCAGTCCCCCGAAATTGTCATTTCAGCCACCGCTGATTACTGGCCCCCGTGGACCGAGAGCCACCAGACCACTGGGGTTTGTGTTTGGATGGGGTCTGGCCAAGGGTCCTGCCAGGGGGGCACTGGTGGGTTAATTCCATTACTTACATCAAGCATGGAGGTGGCATTTGGTGAAAGTTCTTCGAAGGTTTTGATTCTTTCCAGGCTGATGAAATTGAAAGCATTTACATATCTAAAGAAGCAGAAAGAGTAATCAGGACAGGGAAGTGCCTCCGGCTTTGGTTAGTCTGGAGACCGTGGGCACCGCAGCCCCGCTACGAGGAGCCAGAACACCAGGAGGGCTCGCCTCGCTCCCTGAGAGGCTGTGAGTCTCTGGCTGTGCCCTCCTAGGAATCCTGAGGTGATGCTACTTCCTCCCATGGCTGCTAATCCACATGGCATGGTTTTGAGCAAAACCCCAGGGGGACCCTTCAGAGATTCGGTAGTGGTCGGGCCTCTGGTCCCTCGAAGAATCAGGTGTCAGGCCAAGAAGACACCTGAGTCGTCATCTGGTCTAAACACTCACATCCCAAAGGGGAGAAGTGATGCCCAGAGCGGGGACACGGCTTCATCAGAACAGCTGTTACTGTGAAAGGCCAGGACCCGTCGGGCCACACAGCCAGTTTGGTGGCATAATTGGGGACTGGGGCCTGCACACCCTGTTCTCTGATTACAGATTGGGGGACGGGGCGGTGTTTACATGATTTCCCTGTAACTGCCCACTGAGCTTTTGTGGACCATGTACTAGGAGGGACCAGCAGGGACACCACTGTATGCTCACTCGGCTGATGCCCCGTCGCTGTGGACGAGGCCCGCTTCCCAGGCAGGCACCCTGTTAGGCTAAGTGGCAGGCCGGACGGGCCCACGTAGCTCTGACGCCTCCTCCCGAGGTCTGACCCAGTCCGACTTTGCTAATGGACTTAATGCAAGCTAGTTTTCTCATCTTCAAAAGATGGACGGCTCATCTCTTTCAGCCTCTTGGGCTGGTTGTGAAGTATAAACAGGGCCGCTGACCTGCAAGCCATTCACAAATGTCGGCTGGCCCAGGGCTTGCTCCAGGCCTGTGACAGGCTCAGTCCTCTCAGACATTGCGGCTCTTCCCTCGCCTTGCCTGGTCGCCTGGCAAGGTTGGCCGGACTGAGGTCAGAGCCCTGGGACTGTACCTACTGCATATAAAGATGCTAGAAGGCTCACAGGATAGTCTAAAAGTCCTAGAGAGAGTCCTGACTGCAGGGGACAGGGAGGGCGTGTCAGAACGCCTGGGTTAGAAATCCTATTTCTGCCGCTTTCTAGCCACACAGTTTTGGCGAGCTGTGGAGCTTTGATGTTGCTGTTTGTATGACAGGAAGGATATCTGGACGTCCGCATAGCACTGTTCTGAGCATGAGAGTGGAGTCTGCAGAGAGCCTAGCACAGCGCCAGGCCACACCCAGCACGTGTCTGCAGCCGCTGGCCCTGGGAGTGGGGGACACACAGTAACCGCTAGCATGGGAGTGTGGATCCCCCGCGCTGCGGATGTGCTCAGTGCATCTTTCTTCCTTTCCCTGCCCCCAGTCTCTCACCCCTTCCTCAGTCTCCTCTTCAGTAATGAGAGAGATGTTAGTTTGTTAGGTAAGAGGGAAAAATCCAGTTTGTTTCCTTTTATGGAAGGTATCATGAAAAAAGTCAAGGTCATTGGGGGAAGAAAGATGGAGCAGTTCGTCTAGAATAAGACAGACTAGAGAAACCAGAGGGAATGCAGTATGTTATTCTCGATTAGAGGGTGCTTTTTAAAAAGTATGAAAGACATTTGGGGAAAATAATGGAAATTTGAAAATTTAATATGAAGGAATCACCCGTTTCTGTGGTGGCTGCACAGGAGAGTAGCCTTCCCAGAGGTGGACCAGTGTTCAGAGGGAAGTGTCACAGGGCCTGCTGTCCTCTTTCTAATGGTTCAGCAGAAAGGAAAACACACGCGTGTTCGGAGGGGAGAGACAGGACAGGCAGGATGCTCTGGTTGGGCTTAGGAGGTGGGCTTTTTTAATACGTTTAAAATTTTATTAAATGAATTTGGAGAAAGAAAGAAATCTTACCTGACATTATCAGAACTTCCTGAATTAAACTTTGGAGCAGAAATATCTTCCTTGAAGAAGTCCTCAGAGAAGGCAGGAGTTGAGTACGTGAACCCGCTGGTTCCTGTCAGTATGGCGTTGAGTGGGATGTAGTCCTTCCCGTCCTGCAAGACCAAGGGCAGGGCTCTGGGTGCCCACGTTCCCACTTCATCCCGCGTCCGCGGACCACCGCGTTAGCTTCTACTGTGTGCCTGCCACAGTCCTGGTTGTGTTTGGGGAAGACAGTTCTGCGCGTACGTGCGCGCGCGCGCGCACACACACACACACACACACACACACACACACACACACACACACACACACACACACACACACACACACACGTATTTTTCTTTTACTGCTCATCTCAGCTTTTAACAGCCATTAAAATAACACCAGACAAATAAGACCCCCTGCCTTACATTCAAGGCGTCTGGCGTCCTGATAGTCCGGGTAAGCTTACCTGCTGTACGTTGGCTTGGAGCAGGTCGCCTAGTTTCTCCACAAGCTCTGCGAATCGCGGCCTGTCTGCGGGGTCTCTGTGCCAGCAGTCCAGCATGGTCTGATAGCTGCCGGGTGAAAGCAGAGCGGAAGTCGCTGGAGAGCAGGTGACTCCCGGGGTCTCCCTGCTCACCAGCAAAGGGGCTGGGGGCGCGCGAGTGAAGACCACACGCGTGTGGTGTTTGCTTCATTTTTAGATCTGGGGACGCAGCTGCGACACACACGGGCTGCCTGGGTCAGGTCCTGCCGGTAGTGGAAAATAGGTCTGCACTGGCAAGCTAGTAAAGCAGCCCCCGGAGCCCCTGACGGCCCGGCTTTTGGGAGGCCTGTGCTCCGAGTGGAGCAGAAACAGCCCTGGCCACTGGGCTGTGGAATGTGGTGCCCTCCCGCCTTGTCAAGAGCAGGACAGTGTCCTTAGGGGGGGAGGTGACGCAGACGCAGACGCAGCTCTCCGTGGGTGAGGAGGCTGTAGGACTGCCGACACGGCTGTGACGAGGGTCGGCTTGGGCTTGTTAATGAGCATGTCCAAGTCCATTACCAAGCTGGGCTGTGGCAATTCGGGGGAAGGCACTGTGTCCACCTCCCATGTCACTTCCTCTTAAAAGGTGGCCATCCACACAGCCTGAGGCGCTCCTTGGCCGAGTGCGAGCTTTCTGCACGTGGCTGTGTACCCCCACCTCACATTTCACAGCTGCCCTCATAAACACTGGCCTCTCCCCACTCAAGCAAAAGGTACAGGCTGAGCCTCTGGGTTTGAAACCGTTTATCTTAATATTACAGAAGCCGACTCTTGTCCTGGGACTTAAATGTCTGCAGGTTCCCCCGTGATTCTCCTGACTGTTTAGACGGAAAGGCATCGGTCTCCTCTCTTGGTCACGTTTGCGGGGAGGACAGGTCTCTGTCTGCCCCTTCTTTGCAAAACACCTGCGGTGGGTGGGCTGGGGCGCACACACGCTGCCTTAAGGGTTACTCCTCTTTGGGCTCTTTGTCCTCGAGAGATGTTTATCGTGAGTAGTCTCTTCTCTCAGAAGACCACCTGGACTGTGGAGGACTCTGGCGGGGTCAGATCAAAGTTGGAGTGTGTGTCCAAAGGTTCTGATTTAACCCAAGGACAAAATTCTAGGTGCCCGGGGGAATGGTGGTACCACGGGCACCCATCAGCGCAAGCAAGCTCTCCTCATGGCTGGGGGGTGGAGCTGAGGTGCTGCTTTCTGAAAAGTACCCAGTGGGCAGATGCCCTAAGTCTTTGATGAAGGGACAAGAGCTCATAAAGATCACACGTCTGAATCACTAGTTCTCCCACCTAGGTCCAGACCTCCAGTCAAGACTCTGCAGAAGCTGATTCCAGTCCCTCCCACCCTGTATTCCATCTTCTGTACCCCTTTTACCCAACTCCCGGGGGTCGACCAGCTCTGAGCTGCGAGGGCCCTTGGCTGAGTGTGACCAGGGGCCAGGGTCAGGCACCACTGCACTGGGCACAGTTTACAGGCACCTAGGAGGCTGCAAGTGAGGAAGGGGGCTCTTAACCCTGGGCTGTTGTCCCTGCTCTCTGGGGACACAGGACACGGGCTGCAGTGCCCAAGACCCCTTACCTCTCCCTGCCCAGCAGTGCCGCACAGTCAGGGCTCCAGGCATGGGCTCCATTCAGACAACCTGGGCCAGCCTGCTGGCGGCCAGAGGTCTGAGGCACACAGGACAGAGCCTGCGTGGGCCTGCGCGGCCCTCCTGGGAAGGCATGTTTACCCCCGTGCTAGTTTATTGCGACAGGTACACAGATGCATCCTGCAGAGACAGGTGGTCACCAGATGCAAGGCTGAGACCTGCACCGCAGGTGCATGGGCTGTGGTGGAGGCTGGCCTGCGTCAGCCCTACGTCTAAGGCTCCCTTGTCTCTTGAAATAAACACTCTCAGAGGCATGGAAGAACATTAAGTATATACACAGATATTCTCTCAAAGGTCGCCAAACCGAGAAGGGCTTGAACCAGGCAAAAAAGAGAGGCCTAGAGTGAAGAGTGTTCGGGCCGGCCGAGGCCGCAGGCTTATCTCGGCCAGCATCACTTGGCCGCCGAGAAGCAGCTGTCAGCACAAGGACCGTGCGTAGTTCCCTTTCTGCTGAAACCAGCCAGAGGGAACACCTACGACTACTGCTGGTTTTTATTTTGATTCTTGGTTTCAGATTTCTGGTTTCCATTCCTCTGCCTAAAATTCAATGCAAATCATCTCAGCAAACACCAAAGGAAGAGAAAAAAATATCAAGACATTCATTACTTATCATCTTATTGAAAGACATCTGATTAAACAGGCTCTGGACAAGGGACCTGTGACTCAACGTTGAACAGTTTTACATCACTGAGTAAACAGGTTTAGTAAGGAAAGGGGGCACCAGTTGCCCCCAGCCTCACACCCCTTCTTGAGACAAGCGGGGGTTGTGGGAAGAGCTTCCTTTCCAAGCTGTCACCCAAGCTCCCAAGCGCTTGCCAACTTAGGCCAAGTTCAGGGCACAGAACCCGATTCAGAGTGCCGCTCTCGTCCTCGCCCAGGCCCTCCCACTGTGGGAGCAAACAGGAAGGAAATTACTCCATGGGCTTCCAAAGGCTCGAGGATGGCTGGAGGTCTGAATCCTGGACTTCTTAACAAACACTTCACAAAGCCCCTGCTTTCTTGTTATAATTTCTAGAATAAACTCTCCAGATCGAGGAGCCACCCTTCTCTCTACAGGCTGGGGTTCAAGTGCTGCCTTACACAGACGTGAAGGTGTGATCAGGTCCAGGGGAGGTTTTGGTCCAATGTGACTTTGTACCTGTAGAGTTATTTTGGACCAGAACCAGGATAAGAATTGGAAACACAGCCTGAAGGTTTGTAGCATGGTGTCGTGGACTCTGGACCCAGGCTCGGTTTGCTTAACTTATTAGCAAAGTGGCATATCACTTAGGTTTCCTCATCTGTGAATGGAGATGACAGTACCCGCTTTATGAGGTTGTTTATGAGAACTGGGTAAATTAATACGTAAAGTGTTTAAAACAGTGTGACACTTAATAAGCACTAAATAACTGATAAATATTGAATGTTATTATTAATGACTGCAATGATTATTATTACTGTTAGTCATTGAGAACTTGCCCTTGTGATTTTCAGATCATATGAAAAGTGGAAGGAAATACTTAATTCAAAGCATGAGTGGACATATTAAAGAAACATTTCTTCTAAGGAATGTGGGGTAGATTCCTCATTTAACAGCCCTGTGATCTAGGGAGCTCAGTCCCGAGGGCGGCCTTCTAAACCGGAGTCCTCTCTACTTAGCTGACAAGTCACGGTCCTTCTCAGGGGCTTAGTTTCATTACTCATCAAATTCATATGAGAAGCCTGCCTGCCCTGTGAAGCAGGCTGAGATCTTCACATGAGGCCCATGTGAAATACTTAGAAAGCTGTAAAGAGCGAAGTGCCCTCATTTTAAACCAGACCTCCTGGCATTTGCCCCTCTCCAGCAAGTAAAGAAGCGAGCAGTGGGGAGCTCTCTCTGCGGCCCAGAGGTGGCCCTGGGCCCTGCCTCCAGCGCTTTCCTGGCCAGGACACCACCTACGACTGACAGGAACAGGCCCCTCCTCTCTCCTCTGCCCTCAGGCTGCTCCCTAGCCCTGCCTTTGCGGCCCGAGTCCCCTGTCCTCGTCCTGGGTCTGACCTAGCTTGTCTCTGGACAATGGAGGAGAGACAGAGGCCTTGCACTGTGGCCAAGCCCGCACTTCCTTCATTGCCTCTGACTCCTCCCAAAGGCCATCGCAGGGCTCCCGCCAGGCCCCCACTGTGCAAGTGGTGGTGGGGGGCTCTGCCAGTTCAGGAAATGTGGTGCCGCCTCAGACAGGCCCAAGTCCTTCTCAGCAGCTCCACAAAACCGCCAGCGTCATCACATTCCTGCCCAGGCCCCCGAGTGCAAAACATCCACAAAGCTTTAGGAAGAAAGTATCCGAGAGAAGGAGCAAGCGTCTGCGCAGGGTCCGAGGGGGCCGGCTGGCATCACACAGGGCCTGTGGTCCTCCTGGAGTCGCAGGCCGGCGCGGCAGGGGACCACCGCGAGCAGCGGCTCCGGATGGTGCCAAGCAAAGTCCTAAAGCGAGTTTACACGTGTCCTGACATGAGTCTAAACAATCTCATTCTCCACGTGGGCTTCTGTGGAGCAGGGTTACTCCTGTCAGGAGATCCCCTCACCCCCACTCCAGACCAGCCCACTCAGGTCTCTGGTGTGGGTGGAGGATGGGCAGTGTGGCCCTCCATCCCTGGCTCTGAGCTTGCTGGCTCCCACCTGGTGAGTGAGGACCAGGTCTGGCCTTCAGTTCCTGGGTGGTCTGTTCAGCTGTGCCTGGATTCACACTAGAAGCTGCGTTTCTAACGTCAGTTCCCAGCTAGAGGCCTTGGAGAGTCATGTCAGGGGTCAAGAGAAGACACAGGTAGGGAAGGGTCAAGGATGTGCTGCCCACTTTTGGAAAATACTCCTAGCACAGCTGGGCCCCACAGGGCTACTCAGGGGCATCCCTGAAGACACCTCCCAGGGTGAACAGAACGCCCCTCTCCTGAGGGGCCGGGCAGGGAGTGGTGGAGGCAGGGCTCACATTTCAGGAGTGGCGTATTCCGGGGCTCTCATCCGCATGCCTTCCTTCAGGCGGCTGCAGAAGTCCTCATCCATCTGCACGCCCGGATACGGGGACCCACCTGTACAGGGCAATGTGGGGAAACACAGGGCACGTTAAGGCTGCAGGGCCCGAGAGGCCAATACCGTGTGTATTTCCTCCCCTCAAAGTGATGGTTTAGTAATAAATTCCCAGTGATGGGACTGGATCTCAGAGCACGGGACGGGCCACAGGGAAACCCAGCACATCCTTGCTAGTGGCACACGCTGGATTGCTTGGTGCCGGGTGCCTGATGCCAACATTCCCACGGCTACTCCTGTCTGGTCTGGAGAAAGGGTGTCATCTGAAGGGTTTGGTCCCTCCCCTCTCCCTATGAGGAACTCTAAAGGAATTCCATCATTTAGAGACTCATTCCTTGGGTTAATGAGCTTCTTTTGAAAAAGTCAATGGACTCTGAGGTTACTTGTGGCTCATTCGCACCTCACTGAGAATGATTTTAACTCACTTTCTTGTAAACGGCACACGGCTGGGGGACTGGTTGCTGTGATATGCCCGAGGGAAGGGGGCCTGGAGCTGCAGGACGAGGCTGGGGGTGGGGTGAGCAAGGCCTCCCAGTCTGCTCCGTTCCAGACCTCGAACCTCGGCTATCTGAGCGCTTGTTTGCACTTTCTAGTGATTGCTGCTGGAAGGAAGCAGCTGGGAGGCGTGCAGTGCTGGCACTGTGTCACTGCGGGGCCACTGGGGCCGCCAAGCTGCTTTCAAAGACTGGAAGCCACAGGTGCCTGTCATCGAAAGCAGGGGAATGGTTTTCACACATTACAGGAAACCAGGGATGTTACTGGGTGATTTTTATTTGCTCGGAAAGGCAAATTTTTGGCAAAGTCCAAAAGACTCTTGGCTAGACCCCATGTTTGGGAGGCCTCAGAGCATCAGTGTGTGACTGCAAGCAGATGTGGGCCCTGTGCGCCCGTGTGTGTGTGGGGCCCTGAACAAGGCTTCCAGCCACCCAGAGTGGGTGTTGTTGGAAGCAGAGTAAACACAGCCAGTGTTCCTGCTGTTCATCCTGCATAAGCCAATGTCCAGGGCTGGCTGGGCTAACATCAGAGGCGCTGGTTGAGCTGTGTTTGTTGGGGCCTTCCTGGGAAATTCTGAGGGGAGGGAGGACGCAGGAAAGAAAGAGAAATAGGCATTAGGATATGGATGTTTGAGGAATCAGGGGAAGGGAACAAAGGACGGGAAGGAATAGCCAGATGGGCTGAAGGTACATCTGAGTTGAGATTTTGTCCTGGTTCAGCCTTGTTCACATTTGTAGGAACATCTTTTTGGCCCAGGGGCACGTGTGTGCACCACTCCTCATCTGAGAGCCTGTGTGGGCTTGCAGTTCTTTTTGATGCTGATCTACCCAAGGGACACTGGGCAGAGGCGGCGCTGCTCCGTGCTGGGCTATTCGATCTCTTCCCTCCCCAGGTTTACCTAAGGAGAAGATTTCCCACAGCAGTACTCCGTAAGACCACACGTCACTCTTGGTGCTGTAGATTTTGTCAAAGATGGATTCAGGAGCCATCCACTTCAGAGGAAGTCGAGTCTAGAAAAGGGCAAGGGGGCCTTGAGCAGAAGGACATGCAGACAGAGCACATTCAGCCCAAGCACCCGTGCGGCCACCGCCCAGACGGCGTTCGGCCCATAAGCCATTTCCCAGAGCAGCTGTGGCTTCCTGACATGGAGAAAACTCGTCACACGCACTGTGACACTGCAGCAAGAGGGCCGTGTGCGGCACCAACTTCGGTGACGGCAAGGAGCGTTTCGTCAGCTGTCAGTACATCCTCACTCAGTGGTTGTAAGACATCCTTCTCCCCTAAAAAGCCTGTGCTCCGCAGGGAGACCGAGTGAAGAGCGATCTGAATTAGTAGCTGTCCTGAAAATCGATGGTTTCCAGGAATTGTTCTCAAAAAGGGGGGCTCTGAGAGGCATTCCACTGTAAAAAGATGGCTTCTAAAAGCCATTGAACGGGGGTAGGGAGTAGGCAAAGGTGCTGGAAAGAGGAAGGTGACAGATAATATTTGGGACACCATACGGCTGGTCTTCAAGCAGGAATCCCAGGCGTTAGGCCTTGCTGCTTCAGATGGATGGGAACTGACAGGAAGTATGCGGTGATGCAGAGGCCCGGGGGGAGGCTGAAAGAGATGCAGGTGGACAGAAAGGGAGGACAGACCGACACCCAGGTGGTGCCACCTTTGCAAATTCGGGCTGCAGGGCGAGCTCGTGCGTGTCATCTCCCTTTTGTGAAAAGAGGCTGTGGAGCAGCGGTTCTCAAAGCAGGGTCCTGGGGCCAGCTGGGGCTGAGGCCCCTGGAAAGCTGCTAGAAAGGCATATTCTCAGGTCCCACCCCTGACGGACTGACCCCGTTTAATTAGCTCTCCAGGTGATCTGTGTGCTCGCTCGAGTTTGAGAACCACGACTGTAGAGAGGTCTTCAGAGCCCAGAGACAGACTCAGGCCTTCAGGGTAAAGGCCAGAGAAGAGAGGGGACACAGAGGTCACCCACAAAACTGAAAATAACACTCTGTCCAGAAGCAGGCGGGGAGGAGAGGCCAGGGGAGCCAGCAGAGACGCTGAGCAGGGCAGGCAGACGGGGAGGGGCGCCGCTTCCTTCCTTGCGAGATCACATTGATGCCCTCCCCACCCTTTCCTGAGAGGCACACCTGCTGAATCCATCACCCAGGTTTATTTGAGGGGACGAGTCCAGGCTGTTCTTTCCAGCAGCACAGGAAACTCCCACAGAGGTCAAAGGAGGGGATGACACGGTCTCACCAGGGCCCCCTGAACAGCGCACAGGTGCCCAGAGGACGGAACCAAGCCAGGACCAGGGGAAGAGCAGGGCGAGGAGACAGTGGCCTCTCTGAGCCCCAAGCAGGAGCTCTCTGTACACAGCCCATCTGGACTGCTTGTCTTCACAGAAAGCACATGATGGTTTTCAGGGCCCTCTGCCAAGGAAGTGTAAATATTTACCAAGGGCTTCGGTCTGTGGTTTAGAAATGACAGGGCATAAAGAAGGCAAATAAACATCAAACTGACTTACATCGCCTTTCCTCACATAATCGGGGTTCTTATAAATATCCCGGGCAAGGCCAAAATCGCAAATCTTCACCACATTGTTCTCAGATAAAAGAATATTTCTTGCGGCCAGGTCCCGATGAATGCACTGTAAGAAAGCAGTTGCATAATCAGTGCATTTCCTTAATCTCATCGACTGGTTTCCTGTGTCTTCTCGGTGCTGTTCTTCTTAATTCTAGGATCCATTTCACCTGCTTCCTTTCCATGAAGGGAGCAGCTCCCGATGGGCGTGCAGTCACCACAGACCTGAAGCACTTCTTGTCAAACACAGACCCTTCGAGGCCCCAAAGTCAAGAAATGCCCTGATTCCCCTTTGCTACTGTTTCGCAGGACAGCGTCCTAGTAAACAAAGTGGGCAGCCAGGTTCTCCCAGGGAGCACAACTTCCCACAGCCTTTTATTCTAAGCTGCTGAGACCAGATCACGATGCAGCTGCGTTTCCTGGGAGGACCCCGCATGAATGTAGTAATAGACACGCTTCTGCGAAGTCGGGTACTCTGAGATTCTGGCCAGTTTTGAAAACAGCCAAATGACCGTGCGGACGGAGCACGGATGTCAGGTTTCTCTCTGCTGAAACCCAGCGAGCTTTTCTCCTGGAATTAAGTGCTACACGCTGGTCCCCAAGACTCATTGTTCTCAAAACTCTCCACTCACATCAGGACAAACCAAGGCATGTGTGGTGATGGTCACTCTACATTCTAAGGACATAAATGTAAGTGAGTATGAGGAAAAGTGTATTTATAGCAAAGATGTATGTTTGTGTGAATACCCACAAGTCCAGGCCTGGCTGAGAAATAAACAGTGGAGAGTGAGGCTGACCTTTCTAGAAGACAAAAACTCCATGCCTCTGGCCACTTGAAAACTGTAAGAAATCAGATCTTCCATCGTGATGGGCTGCTTGTAGAAATCGTCAGGATCTGGAAAGCATTAAAAACCGTAACTGTTTGTAATGGCTCACGCTAGTCCACCAAATCCCAGGTTATTGGAACAATGTTAGCAAAACATAAAACAAACCAACAAGTAGACCAGAGTTCATTTTCAAGAGCATTTGAGTTTCAACATGAGTATCAGAGATTTTTCCAGGCCTCTAGCCCATTTTATCCAGGCATGGGGGTGGGGGGGTGATTCGTTAAGACAAAAAGGCCCAAGGGGAGACAGTTGTACAGTTCCTTGTCAGAATTAGTAACTTTGTAAATAATCTAAATCCACATCTTATCTCCTCAGGACATTACCCTTCGAGTCTCCCACGGATGTTTATTAAGGTGATAAATAAGAAAAAAATTTCAGAGATGCACAGTATGTTGTAAAAATATCTCAGACTGTAGGACAGGAAGGAATTAATACCTACCCTCCTCTTCCTCAACATCACTCAGACTTTTATCTTCCTGGAACCCGGAGCTTGCGAAGCTCTCGCTGCTGGTGACACTGTCTAGTCTTTGTTTCTTGTCTTGCTCCAGGTCCGGCTCCATTTTTTCTTTCTTAGGCTCCATGTGTAATGCTGCATCCTTTGAGTAGACCAAGAAAGACACAGATGAAGGGGACAGAACAGCAATGGGGAAACCAGTCCCTCAGGCTGGCAATCACTGGAGTTGGGAGAATGTCACCCGACAACATAGACAGTAAATTAGTAGCAGGGGCCCCACAGTGGCCAGGTGGCTGGCTGCTCTGGGGCTGTGGGTCTGTCCTGCTCTTGACGGGGCTTCTAGGCAGCATCGCAGGTAGGATAAGGGAGTATTCACAGCAGCTGGTGCTTACTGAGAGCCTGCTGTGTGTGAGCCAGTATCCTAAGCATCTTAGGGGCATTTTCTCATTTAATCTTTCCAACAATGTTATGAAGTTGTTCTTGCTTATACATGAAAATAGGTTCAGAGAAATCAAGTAATCAAAGTCACATGCAGATAGTAAATGGCAGAGCTTGAACCTAGGTTTGGCCAGCCCTAGTCTATGCACTTGAGAACTTTTCCGAATGGTGTGCCGTCTGTGAAAGGTGATCTGGAGCGCTGGAACAGGAGCCTCACTGGTGCTGGGGCTTCACTTTGTAACCCTGATGAGGAGTCATCAGGGAAGGCTGCAGTTGTCAATTTCTCTGGTTTCGTTTCTTTTTCTCCCCTCCATTCAAAACAGAGGTACAGTTTGATCCTAACAAGGGTAGAAAAGGCCTTTCATCCTGAACTGGGCGCCCAAACCCTGGCGTGTACCTGGGCCCTTTCATTAACCATGTTATCTTGGGCAAACCACCTTCCTTTTCTGGATTTCTTTTTCCTCGTCTGAAAAGCTCGATCATCTTTTTTTTTTTTTTTTTTAAATCTGTATGTCCAGGGAAGGAGCTGTTGATTCTGGATGGAACCAGAGAAGACCTGAATCACCTTTGGTACTTCATCTAATAGCTGTGACACAGAAACAGCACTCCCAGGGGCTTCATGACTCGACATGTACCTAGGTCCACTAGGAGGCAGCTCCAAACAGGTGCTGAGAGGGACTGGGGTTCAGTGGTGTCCCTTGGTCTACCTGTGTGGTGTGGCAGTGCTAAGGTTAAGCAGGCTTGCACCTGACCCTGGCTTTTCTCTGAAGTGTCACAGAGCGGGGTGATCCGTCCACCAGAGGGCGCAGTGGGAGCAAGCAGAGACCGAGAAGGGTGCTTCTGCCCCATAAACCCTCAAAGTGTGGAGGGTCCCAGGCTCCTGTCCCTGCAGAGACCTTCCTGGGCTGCAGAAGGGAAGGGAGGCCTCAGAGTGAACACCCGCCGCCACCCAGGTAACCCACCTGAGAACAGATAGAGAGTGTAACTCTCGGTTATTGTATCTCCCTGAGGCAGTTAGATTTGATTCTGCTCAGTTGGGCACGGAAATTTTATTTTCCAAAAGACCCTTCCCAGGACAGAAGGCAGCAGGGAAAAGTGCTGGCAGAGGTGATGGGGTGAAAAGGGCTCCCGGGCCCACTCAGCGTTCCCTGGGCAGCCTTCTTCCTCCTCCTTGCAAAATTCACAGCCTGGGGTGTGACTCCAAGGACCATAACTCACACTCCCCCACCCCCTTCCCGACCCCCAAGCAATGGTATACCGAGCTTTGCTTATTGGTAACTGTCTCTGGTAAATAAAGGTTGATTTACTAAACTTTCAGGACTCTGACAGAATACAGTGAATTTATTACAAATAATATTCAAAGATCCTAGTGAGTTTATGTGGAAAATGAAATATCCCGTTTCTACTTAGCCTTTCGGTTTTTCCTTCACCTTCTCTTTATATTACTTGAGGTTCCAAGTATGAAATACAGCCATGTGTTTTCCACGAAAACACTAAGCTCCATCAACAGGGAGGCGAATCATTAAATATAGCCAGAGAAGGAAGCAAGCTCTTCAAAACAAAGGACGCACGAACCCAAACGTTCCATCCTGCCCAGGTCCCTGGGGTATCCTGCTGGCTTAGTTCTTCGTGAAGCCAGCCCAGGATTTCAGGACTGGAGAGAATTTGTACTGCTCTCAGCTCAGGGCACCACTTTCCAGTTTTTCTTAGGTTTTTTCTTCTCCTTATCCAGTGTAGTGCATGGAAAAAGCATTGAAGGGGAATCAAGAGAGCTGGGTTCTTTCTCCCTGACTTCACCTCTTGCTAAGTGTGCATTCTTAAGCCAATCACTTGACTTTTCTATAATGTGAGTGCGAATGAGCTGATCACAGAGGTCCCTTTCTGCTTCAGATTCTAATTATTAGCGGCCATGGTTTAAAATTGGGGAAAATACGTTCTTGCATCTGTGTTGCCAGTATGGTGGGTCACCTGTGTCTCCGGCTGGATCAAAGTCTGAGAGCTGAGAGAATGGGCCAGCTGTCTAGTGGTTCTTATTTGTGTGAAGAATCTTGCCCGCATGACAGAGATGGGCATCGTTCTTGGACGCCATATACTTTATCCGTCATACAGCTCATAGAGATGAGTGGCATTTAGCTGGACTGACCCAAATTTTCTATCTCAGTGGGGCAATAATGATGACGATAGTTCACATTTATTGAGTGATTAATGGAATCTGACTCAACAATTCCATGAGGTGGGTTCTATTCTTACCTGCATTTAATAAATGAGGAAACTGAAACTTAGGGAGATGGAGTAACTTGCCCAAGGTCCCAGATTTCATGAGTAGTACAGACAGGATTTAAACCCAGGAAATCTGATTCCGAAGTCTGAATGCTTAACCACCACACTACATGGACTTACCACCTACACTGCTGATTATAGGTTAATCACGTCAAATCACTGTCTCCAGAGCTTCCCTAGTCCAGAGAAGGGCACAACATTGGTGAGGTAGGTCACACTGGCAAAGCTTTATTAAAGTCCTTCTCCTCCATTCAGTAATTTCTTTTAAACTTTGTTTGCCTTAGGACTTGGACCCATGTGTTCCTTTAATTGCACAGCCTTATTTTAGTGGATAAGGCTGGTTCAGTGTGTGTATAGGGGTGACATGGGTGGGGAGGGTGTTGGGGGAGAGGGAGAAAGGGTAATTGGAAGGGAAGGCAATGATTTCTCTGACCCCATCACTGGTCTGTTGATTGAGTCTTTAATAAATGGAAACAATTATACTTGCAATCATCTTTTAAGAAACGAGTGACTGATTTGTGCACGTCTAAGAGTGTGCGTGTGTGTATATATATATATAAAGATAAATTTATCAAGATGACTTGATAGGTATTCAGGTGGATGGCTAGTAAATTTTAATCCATAATTGTCACTGCATACAGTAGGATCAAATATTCTCTGTGCTGTACACAAAAAGAGTATGATATATTAGCATGGAAAGAAAAGAATTTTTTAAAAGGAAAAAGCAGAGATTGTGTTTTAAGCTGTCATTAATAGTGTTGACTGAAAAGGAAAAAAAAGCACAGTGTAAAAGCTGAGTCAAGTTTATTCAGTGTCTTTCTGAGGACAATAGCCCGGGAGACAGCCTCTCAGAAACTGTGTTGATGAGGTAGGGGGAGGTCAGTATGTCTGAGATTTCGGCAAAGAGGGTAAGTACAACCAGACACACATCTTATGCATCACAGTCACAGGAAACAGATATCTTAGTTAATGGTTTTAGGGCTTTTCTAAGTATGGGAAGATGCAGGAATCCAGGTTCATAAAAAAAAATTTTCATGAAAATACCTAAATATATCTGAAGGCCTGTCCCGCCAGTTTTCCCAGAGCAGAGTGTCCCATTCCTAATCTCCTCCCTGAACTCCTTTCGGGGTGTGTTAAAGGTTACCGACGGCAGTGGTGAGTGACTCAGCCCTCGTAGAGCCGGGCGATAGCTAGCGACATTCGTTTTGAGTTGGCAGTGGAAAAATATAGGTTTCCCTTGCTTTATGCTGCTACAGCCTAAATAGAAACTCACTGCTGTCTTTACAAACCTCCAACCCTCAGTTCCTTACCTTGTTGAGAAAGAACAAGGCCCGTTTGCTCTTGAGGTAGTTGGATAGATTTCCATACTTGCAGTACTCCACGATCACCATCAGAGGCCCTGCAGTAAAACAGCACATGCTCAGTCACATGGAGCCGGCCAGCCATCTGCCAGCCTTCAGTGGGCCTGAGACACCTCCATCCAACTTGCCTTTATATTAGCGGGGTCTGGGAGATGCAACTTAGGGGTGAGAGATTTCTTTCAGTTGAATCTGAGTAGGGGTTTGAAAAATACAAAAGGAACAGGAGACACTTGGGGGATGGGGAAGAAGCAGAAAAAAGAGGAGAAGAAGAGACAAAAGACTCTGGGGAGGGGAAGGGCCATGGTCAGGGCTCTACCTGTAACTAACTGCCAGCCACCGTCTCCGCCTGTGAGCCACAGGACACTGTCACAGCACCCCGCCCCCTTCTGGTCCTACTGGCCTGACTGTCCCCATCAGCACAGCAACCTGAGGGTGTCTGCACAGAGATTGCCCTGGGGCTTTGGAAAGGCTAAAGCAGGGGTCGGCAAACTTTCTTGCAAAGGGAGAGAGGGTAAATATTTAAAACCGTCAATCTAAGCTCACAGGCTGGCCAGCCATCGTTTGCGGACCCCTGGGCTTAAGTAGCAAGGTGTTCAGGAAGGAAGAAAAACTCGGGACTGCACTGCGGATCCCCAGGGAGCCCTGAAAGATTCCGTTGCCTCATCTGTCCCCTCTGATGAGGCCCGCGGTGAAGAAAAACTTCCGGTTCCAGGTTAAAGAGGAAGTGCCCTCAGAGAAGCTCCCAAGGGCCCTGCCCTAGGGCATGCTGGGAGTGCTAACCTTGCCCTATGAGGGAGGAGGGAATGGTCTTCAAGTCCTCAGTCGTAACCACAGCTCTGTTCCTGCACTTGCCCTAGTGGTTGAGGCCTGGGAAGGTGCTGTCCCCACACCACCTCCTCCTTGGATCCTACCAGGATTGATTCCTTTCTCCAGATGAAGCTTCAAGGAGTGCTCACCCTTTTATGCCTTTACCTCAGCCCCGTTCATACTCCTTCCAAGTCATCCTGAGAAAAATGCCCTCCACTTGACCTCGGGCCTGTGGAAGGAGGTCTAAAAGGGCGTCCTTCGGTTCAGAGCCTTTAAGTTAAGTGTACATATAAGGAAGGCATTTCCAGGATGGGAGCACCTTCCATAATCGAACAGGCTGCTCCCTCTGGGCTGTTGCGGGGCCATCTTCCAGGAGATGAGGAGGAGCTGAGGGACGGGGAGCTGCCCCTGGCGTGTGAATGGGGGAGCAGGGGCCCTCCCTTCCCATTTACCTCCTTGCTTGGTACAGGCTCCCAGCAGGTTGACGACATTCAGATGGTGGCCGATGTGGGTCAGGATCTTGAGCTCGGTCATCAGAGCTTTGTACTCGCTGGCCGTGGCCCCCTCTGTGTAAGGAGCAAGGGAGAGTCAGGGTGACAGGGCAATGGGGCTCTTCCTCTGGGGCGGCCCTCCTGCCCCGCCAGGTTTGCCACTGCTCAGCCGTTACTGCATTCACTTCCCCACATTCTGCAGAAAGGCCAAGCCTCCAGCCTGTTTTTATTCCCCATCCTCTTGAGCCAACATCCTCTTGATTACAGTGAGGCCCAGAGCGGTAGGGGGGTTCGCCATTGGACGTTTCCTCTTGGTGGCCCTGGTGGTCCTGTTCAGTAACGCACTGACTCAGAGCTGGGCACCTCATGGGAACGCCTTCCAAAGGCTTCCTACCCTCGGAACCAGAGCCAGCAAGAACCTTCCAGGTGGGGATGCACCCACACCTCACGTCTTTCGCACTTTTCCCCTTTGGAGAGTTACCGAGGAGGGGCGAGAGGGGGCCTGCAAGAGCGGAATGGCCGCTTGTGTAAACATCTTTGCCGTATGTTATTTTCTCCTATAACCTTTTCCTCCCAGCAGCCTGCAGGGTTATCTCGAGTCGGGAGAATGCATACGCATCTGACTTCAGCTTCGTTCTCGGAGATAAACAGTATCAGTCTGAGACTCAGCAGAGCCTAAAGCCTGAATTAAGTTTGTTCTGTCTGTTTTTATTGGTTACTGTCTAAGGCATTTAAAAATGTAAATTATGTTTAGAAGTTTAAAAAAAAAAGGTCATATAAGCTTGCTGTAAAGTATTTCAACAATATGAAGTTTATCAAGTAAAAAGTGAAAGCCACTTCAACCTGCTTAGAAGTAACCACAGTTAGTCATTTGCAGTTGCAGACCTTTTTCCATGCATTTATAAATATATACCCAATCAAAGGTCCTTTTTGTTTGTTTACATAAATGGGATTATATATATACATACATATATTTTTTTTTAATTTGCTTTTCCCGTCTTTGAAAAATTTTTCTAATTGAAGTATAGTTGATTTGCAATGTGTGTTAGTTTCAGGTGATTTCCCTCTTTTTAATACATCATAGACTTTTCCCATTTTTAAAAATTGATTAACGGCATTCCTGACATTTAGACTGTCTATGGTTTTGTTTTGTTTTTGCCATTACAAATATACTGTAATAGACAGCCTGTGACCTTTGTGCTCATGTGCAAGTGTTCTGCAGGAGAGTCCTGGAAGTGGGTTGAAGGATGTGCATTTAACATTGTGGTAGACACCAACATGGGGTTTCATAAGCACAAATCACTTTTTAATAATAACCAGAGAAACTCTAGAAACCTCCCAGTGGGGTTGGGATTGGCTCACAGTAGATGCTCAACAAATATTTGTTAGACAAATAAACAACATGATGACTCTTCTCATTCCAGACATGGGCTTAAGGCCCAAAAAGGTTAAAGGTTTTACTCCAAGGGCACTTCGAAAGAGCTTCTGACTTATGGCCTTTGCTTGACATTCTGCCTTTCTAATTTCTCCCAGAAACAGATGGCTGACCAATTTAAACAAGAAAGCTTGAATGAAAATAGTTTTTTTTAGGAATTTTATATAATGAGTGATTTAGCAATCTTTTTCAATCAAGGCTGATGGCTTTTAAAAAAAAGTAAGCATTTATAAAGCTATTACACACACTCTTTCTATATTGCATAGACCAGATTCTCCAGGGCTTTAATAAAAACAAAACCAAAAACAACTCAGGTCAGAATATCCCCCCCTCAAACTCATCCATCCTTCCATGCATTTATGCCCCTTTTAGCACAGGGGGAAAACCAGGTTCTTTTGTTCAGACTGTCCCATTTATGGGCAGGGTCATAGGTATTATCTTAGGCCCACAATCGACAAACACAGGCAGCAGACTTGCCTCGCCTAGAGATGGTCTAAGTAAGCAAGCAAGCAGGGAGGCGCAGCAAGCCAAGGAAGCAGGTGCTTCCAGGGTGAGTTTTGACTTCTCTCGAGGCTGGGTGTAGCTTGCCTCCAGAATGCAGGCAGGATCCTTTGTAGGATTTTGGAGCGATGGGTCATTTCCAGGAGGCCGGGCCTCTGCAACCTCTCTGTAGTGTTGAGGCTGGGGGTGGGGTGGGGAAGAGCTTGCCCTCAAAGCTGCAAGCCTTGCACTCAGACCTCCCTTCCGCACTGGAGAGCTGTGTGGCCTTGCAGAGGCTGCTTAACCTTCCTGGGCCACGTGTCTTCACCTGCAAGCTGGGTTAGTAGCATCTACCGCCAAAGGCTTAGACAGAACAGGAAGGAAAGTGGCGATCTCATGTGGTCTGCATTAGAGTATCTCATCTAGGGGGAGGGTACAGCCCAGTGGTAGGGCGCGTGCTTAGAGTGCATGAGGTCCTGGGGTCAATCCCCAGTACCTCCACCAACAGAAAAATAAATAAGTGCTTAGTCTGGTGCTTTCTCTCACAGAAGACATACTGATGCCTCTTCTCTTCAGAACCTGGGGTGGGGCGTACAGGGTGAGGTGGTGGAAAGCAGGTCTGCTTCCAGAAACGCCCACCATTGTCTGGACAGGCCACCTCAAACAAGTGCAGATTCGTGGAGGTGAAACTCCTTTCCTGGCTACTCTCAGAGTAGGACTGTCGGGCTCTTTGTAAAGTTTTAGCAGAGCCTTCACTTGACAGCCTTTTGAAGTGGAAAACATCACTGTATGGGACTTTTTGCAGGGATGGTGTCCGTGCTGGACAAAGACGAAGACTGAAGTCTCCCTGGGCAGGTGGCCCTTTGTCCTGCAGTCTTTGTTGCCTGCTTAGTTGGGTGTATAGCTCCCCACTCCCCTCCCCCAAAATCCCGTGGCGGTTTCTTGGAGACTTTGGAAAGCTATAAACTGCCCTTTGGGTTCTTAGTCTAGTTTCTTTTTTGGTTTTGGAACCTTAAAACACGTTGAAGTAACATGACAGTTTAATCACAATGAAGAAATGAAGTCCTGTCTACCCTTTAAAGGACCTAGGAGTCTTTGAGATGTTTGGTTTACACAATCTTCTGTGATTTTCATTTTCACTCTGTGTTAGGATGTGGTTGTAAATCACCATGTGGTTTGGCTCCACCTCCCAGTGCTTCACAAAGTGGTGGTATCTTCAACATTAGAAAATTTTTTTAAAAATTGAAGTATAGTTGGTTTATGATGTGTCAATTTCTGGTGTACAGGTTTTGTTTTGTTTTCTAAAGAGGAAATGTTTAATGGGCGGTACTTGACAGTATAAAATAGCTTGAGGTTCTGATCAAGTCAATTGTCCCAGCTTCATAGTTTTACTTTATAATTAGGTCCAGACCCAGCTAAGCCTTTGAGATTTGTGATGGACAGCTAAGTTTCCACGATAACGTCACTGTGGATCATTCCAAGATTTTGAAACTGTGGTTACAGTGGACTTAAGGCCCTGGATGAGATGCGGTGGGAGAAAGGTCTTTGAGATGACCAGTCATTTTCCCAGGGACAGGGCTGGGTTTCATTACCAGGTCTATTCTGAGCTCTTGCTGGCCCAATCTCAAGCCGCTGAGGTAGAGGGACTTCTAGCAAAAGAAAGTTACGTGGCCAGAGCAGAGCGAGCTTCTGTCTGCTCCTAGGCCAGCTCCGGATCCAACATGCACCAACATTTAGGGAACATAATGGGTGAGTCGAAAGCCAGACTACAGCATCCATACCTTTCAGCATTTTTACAGCCACAGTCCGGCACGTGGGGGATTTCTTAATGCCAAAAGCTGATGCTTGAACCACTTTTCCAAAAGCCCCTCTTCCGAGCGATTTGCCTACAATGAAAAGGAGAAATTGGTTTGTTTGCCAAGCCAGCAGGATGAGTTTATGTCTTTTTTCAGAAGGAAGGGCCCTTTTCCCTGTGTATGTTTGTGTGGCATGTAGCTTTCAGTGGAATCTCCAATGAACTGACTCCAAGAGTGGGAAGTAAGGGCCACATTTCTGGGGTATCTTCCTTCCAGCTCTGTGCTTCTGAGTTGCCTTCGTCCTTCACCGCTAAGCTAAGCCCCTAGAAAGGATTTGGTGCAGGTAGATGGCCTGTTTCCTCTTTTACAAAGCCCTTCTTTGGGGGAGAGGCTACCAAATCCTGGGTGGTCTCTTCCATTGTTTAATAACATCATTACTGCAAAAAATTTTCCTGTGTTTAAACTAAGCCCCCTTTCTTGCCACTTAAGGTTATTTCTTCTGATCTGTTTTCAGCAGGAGGGAAGAAACTGGGAAGGGTGGTCACTGCTGTTGGCTATAATAATGCATCAGAGCTACCAAAAAATCAGGGTTGTTTCTCAGACGTCCTTGCCAGGCAAAATATTCTCAGTATTTCTAACGCATCTTTACATGATGATTACAAATCTTCAGGGTTCAGTACACGGGCCTATCAACCACTGGTAGTAATTTGTTTCAACCACAGAGAAGTGTACAGCATAGTGATTCAGATATATTTATATATTCCTTTTCGTATTCTTTTTCATTGTAGGCTATTATAAGGTATTGAATATAGTTCCCTGTGCTGTACAGTAGGACCTTGTTATTCATCTGTGGGCTGGTCTTACAAGAGGCAGCACCAGTCCAGGCAACATCCACTTGCCAAATTCCAGACTCTGTGTTTCCCACATTAGATAACTCTGACTTTGTTTTCTAATAGGAAGATGCAAGGTCAGATGTTATCCCAACTTCTGGGATAAATTTATAGGAGCTGAATTCTCTCCCAGGTTTAGTGAGGCATCATTAATAAAACAGATTTCTTTAATACTGGGTTTCAGGAATTTCCATGGTAGCAACACCTTTGACCCAACCTCCAACTCGATTATCCATCAGGTGCTATCAGCTCTGTCTTCTCTCAGCAGGGCTGCTAGTTGTAACCTACGGAGGACGTTCAGCTGCAGTAAGAAGCCGTTTGCTTGGTGTATTTCTCTCCATTTATAACCCACTGTAACTCTGCCCTCAGCCCAGCTTTTTCTCCTCATCCATCCAGACATAATTTTGGTTACTTTCACTTGCCAGACATCACTTTGGTTTACTTTCTGTCGTTTATTTGGCTTAAAAAAAAAACACATTTTGGGCATCTCTGCTCCCACGTAAGTAGGAGAGGACTCTTCTGGCCCTTGCAGCCACACTCTGCATTGAAAGGCAGAGTTAGTGGGTTTGACATATTTTCTCTCACCCATCAAAGACACTCACATGCACATTAGCCGAATCATAGCCTCTGGCAACTCCAGGAAGGGAAAGAGCTATAGGAGAATCTTCTGAAATCAGATTATCTAAACCCACAGAGCCCCTGGGCACTTCTGGTAGCAGGCTTGGCCATCTCCCTGGAAGTGCCATCACAACGGTACTCGGCCAAGGAATGAAGAAATGGGCCCGAAAGCTCCCACATCCTACACTGGGAGACGCATGTCTGCTGTGACTAACAACTCTGGGAAGCAGTGTGGCCTGACAGCGGCTTACGGTTGTGGGAAGATGCTCCCTGCCTAGGTCACCGAGGGGCTAGGCTAGCTGCCGTGCAACTTAGACTCGCAGAAGGAACCCATCCAGTGTGTCACCTGCCTTTCACTCCTCCCAATTTAGTTGATTTTTTTCCCCGTCAGCAGCCATTGCTGGCTTTTGCCTGTCTCGCCAGCTTTTAATCAATTTCCAGTTGTCTTCCCCAAGCCAAACAGAACATATTTGGGGGGCCAAATATTCTTTCTCAGGTAGGAAGAAGTGGAAGTGGAATCATTTCAAGGCTTTCCCTCTCTGTGCCCTCATGCCCCACCCCAGTGCAGTCTGCCTGTGTATTGTTCTGTTGCACCACGGGCTGGGGGCTACTTTGCATGGTGATGTCTGTGTGGGAGGAACTTCGGGATAAGCGGGACTGATGGCATCTCTGTTACCTGGGAAACAGCAGTCCTCGCTCTTCACAAACAAAACTTAAAGACCCCTCCTTGGACTTTCTTTTCCGTCTGGTCATTTCAGACACCCAGGAAATTTGAAGCATGTCATTTGTAGATTTGTTCAGAGGGAGTTTTTGATCCACAGCCTTGAAGAATGCCAACTCTTTGACCAAATACTTGGTTTTACTGTGCCTCCCCATCCTGAATGGTGGTCTAGGTCACAAATGTCCAACCCTCAAAAATTTCATCATTGAATAGTGTCTATCCTGGTAAGAGTCTGCTGGAAGGTGTCTCTCCCCTTCACCTTCACTTACCTGCTTTTCTGTGTCCTTCACCCTTCAAGGGGAGAGACTCAAGCACCTTTGTGTCCCCAGGACTTAGGTGTCTGCTGCTCAGCAAAGGTGCTTCATAACTGTTGAAAGAATAAACAGCTGCTCCCGGGTCCCCTGGACCTGCTGGCTTAGGCTTCTGTTAGAGTTGTTTACCTCTGTGTCTATCTCCCTTGCTAGTTGGAAAGCAGTTGGAGGGTAGAATCCTGAGACTGGTTTACTTTTGTCTCCCTCAAAGCACAGTATTTGGGAAGTGATGCTCAGTATGGGTTTAGGTATCTGTGGAACAAATACATTACCCAGTTTAAGTCTCTCCCGGGCAAACTCCCACTTGCTGGCATCATAAGGGAGCCGTTCACACTGCTCGTCCAGGGGAACTTCATCTGGGTCCATGATAATTGATAGATAGTCAGTTTTAATCTCAGAAGAAGACTGAGAAATAAAGAGATCCCAAAGTCACCAACAAGGAAACAACTTACAAACCCCAGATAGCCAGCCTGAAACCAACCTTGGCAACATCTGCTGCTGTTTTGGTGTGTTTGGTTGAACCCACGTGGCCAGGTACAGAAAGTACCCTGTGCACACCCATACACACAGCACAGCCGAGTGTGCGGTTTCCATCAAACAACCTCTTACTGTCTCCACACTGTGGTACCAGCTCCCCCATCCCATCTCAGACAGAATGCACTCAGGTCCTCCAGTGACCACATTGCTTGTTCTTAAACAAGTTCTTATTACCTGACAGTCCTTCTCGGAAAACTGCAAAGTGTTTTTATAAATCATTCCAAGCATGACGAAAAAGAACTTTCCATGACCCTCTGTACAAGCAGGAATATATGCTATAGAAGGCAACAGTGGGGTCCATGTTTGTGGCTTTTCTACATTTGCAAGAAAGGCCAGAAGTAGCAGAGAGAACCCAGGACCCCTGGGACAGTTGAGAGACACTGTTCATATGAGGTGTTTAAATACACTCAGAAGCTCCCTGAAAAGACTGCAGGGTCCATTAGTGAGATCAGAATAAAATTTACCTGGAGGAGTTTTAAGGAAAAGCATTCTGAACTCAGAACTTAACACTGAAAAGTCTGCATTTCTGAAAGAAGACTGGAAAGGAATCCACCAACAAGCAGGCTACCTAAGTGTCCTGGTGACCAAAATTTTGTGGGTCGTTGTTCACAAGTGGATTGGATTCATTCACACTGTTCATTTTGAATGTATGTAAGTTAAAGTTCACATAAAATGCAAATGTATTACATATGTTGCAAATTTATATTCACCATATGTTATTGTGACTCACAAGCAGGAAAAAGACAAGAAAAAGTGAAAAAGGAAAAGTATAACAAAAAAAAAGATTTGGGGGGAAGCTATAGCTCAGGGGTTGCATGTGTGCTTAGCATGCCTGAAGTCCTGAGTTCAAAAAAATTTAAATTAAAAAAAAAATAAACCTAATTACCACCCCCTCCAAAAAAGAAAAAAAAAAGATCTATCTTCAGTAAGAAATCAAAACTGATTATTTCAAAGGCCAAAGGGTAAGACTTACACATAGCAACGTTTGAAGTTCTTTTGGTAGTATGTCAAGTAAGTGAGGCGGCATCTCTGAGCTTCAAGTGCTGGTTTTATCTTGGTAATGCAAATTAAGCCCAGAAAAGACACTTTATTTCCAATCAAACATCACTGGATTTGCATGTACTGTCTTAGAGTCACATGAATGGGTAATACCCTGTTCATGGTTCTTGTAGAATTGACTGCATTTCCGTGGGCAGGACAGAAAGGAAGTATGTTTGCCCACATCAGCTGGGTTTTGATAACTCTTGCCTAGAAGTTATGTAAACCACATTTAAATGAGTTTAGGGCCCTGTCTTTCCTCGCATTTCCCTAAATAGGCTCAGAGTTCAGCAGAGAAGACAATCTCTCAAATGCACCACATTTCACACCCGCCTGCGTTCTTCCACCCTGACTCACCCTGCTCTGTGCTGTCACCCCTCACCTCATCCATCACAAAAATTATCACTAAAATGGGTGACAAATAGCTCTAGGCAGGAAGATGTGCCTGGCCTCCACCAAGAGCGGAAAACAGGGAAAGAGGGGGCGCACACGTTTGTCACGGCCTGCGTTCGCCACCGGCGTTAGACTGTGAGGGCCCAGCCCGTCAGACACTCGCGAGCGTGCAAGCTTGTAGGGGAGCGTCTGTTCCTGCACCAGGGTGCTGGGTGCTCATTAGTAGAGATGCCGGAGGGGGTTTCAGGACTAAACTTTTGTTTTTTCCTTTAAAAAGGCATAGATGTATTATCCATTTGGGGACTAAACCTTTCGACGTCCTGTCTAACCAAGGCCATGAGAAACGATCCCCAGGCTTCCAAGAGCACAGGAGAGCCGGAGCCCAGCGAGGGGCAGCTTGGGTTCTGCAGGGAGCGAGGGGAGGGTGGTGGCGTTGATGGAGGCTGGGGGGCAGGCCGCAGAGACAGTCTTCCCACGGGGCACCTGTGGAATTTTACGGTTTACCTCAATCAGGCAGATGAGAGGAAACACCAAACCAGCCTTAGGGAAGGGCTCTGAGGCGAGTGTGACAGCAGAATCTTGGTTGACAAATATTTATTCTTTCAATTGACATTAACGCTAAGCAGTTACCAGGTGCCGGACTAGGAAGGTGCACGGACAGGCACTTCAGAGCCCAGGCCCATGGGGCTGGATGTGAATCCTAGCTCAGCTTCGGGGTGGCGTATAGCCTTGGGCCAGTTGCTTAAGCTTTTTAAGCTTAGTTTCCTTATCTGTAAAACAGTGGTGGCGATAGTACTTATCTCCCAGGGTTGCTGTGACTATCAGATGAAATCATCCAGGTAAAGCTGTTAGAACCGCCTGGTGTATGGTAGGCATGAATAAATATTATCTCTAGTTAAACCACTGGCCTGTGGAGGCTGGGGATAAGAAGATAAAATGCAGCCTTTATCAATGAGGAATTTACATGGTGGTTAAAGAAATCACATGGAAATCTTTTTTGATGCCTTGTTCCTCTCTGCTTCCCACAACAAAATACTTCTCAAAATCTATAGGCATTCTATTACTGCAGTGACAATTTCTTGTTTTCATCCTTTCTTTTTGATATTAAAAATTTCATAAATTTTCATTAAATCAAGGGATGTCTTCAATTTAGCCCCAGTGCACCTTTCCAGTTTTATTTCCGCTGAGCTCCGATGTGCAAAGGAACCAGACTCCTGCCCTGGGCTGTGTTTTTCTGTTGCTTTTCCTTCCAGGCACCACCTTCAAGGTCTGTCTCGAAGCTCTGCTTTTCTCTGAAGTTTTTCTCCCCATCTCCTTTGAACTCCCGTAGTCTGTGTAGCTCCCTTACAGATTTGGCAAGTTTTGCTTTTGTTAGATCTATTTCCCTTTACAATGTCTCTCCCCTTTCAAAATGCCACTGTTTAACTTTCGTTTCCT
This sequence comes from Camelus bactrianus, assembly GCF_048773025.1. Lineage (NCBI taxonomy): Eukaryota > Metazoa > Chordata > Mammalia > Artiodactyla > Camelidae > Camelus > Camelus bactrianus. The sequence continues at coordinate 4,727,572 of NC_133552.1, forward strand.
TCGAAAGCCGTGGCCTTAATTGTCGCGTCTCAGAACCAATCACTCCTTGTAACAAAAGCCTAATGGTACACATTCACCAGGGAGGGTGGCTCCCGCCTGGCCTCTCACACCAACACTGTGAAGAACCCCTTGCTGGTTTTCAACAGCAAGTCAAACAACCTGGGTTCAAAACTCGGCTCTGACTCAAGCTAGCTGAGGGACTCTGGCCAAGTGACTTTACCTCTCTGAGCCTTGGTTTCCTTCTCTATAGAATGGGAGTAATAGTATTCCCAGCTTTGCGTTGTTTTGAAGGATTAACTGAGATACGACCTGAAGAGCTTCCCAGAAGACCAGGTACATTAATAGAGGCTAATAAATCTCCAGAAATTGAGGAGGCCTCCTGGGTGCTTCGCAAGTCCTGTTCATTTTATCTCCTAAATCTCTTTCTCTTTTTTCTATTTTTTAAGAAGTTGAAGTATAGTTGGATTACATTGTGTGTTAGTTTCTGGTGTATGGCATAGTGATTCAGTTATACATACATTCTTTTTGTTTTTGTTTTTTATTTTTTAAATTTATTTATTTTTGCTGGGGAGGAGGTGATAGGTTTATTTAATTATTTTTAATGGAGGGACTGGGGATTGAACCCAGGACCTTGTGTGTGCTAAGCACACACTCTACCACTGAGCTATACCCTCCCCCCCTTATTTTGTTTTTTAAATTATCATTAGTTATATAGATATTCTTTTTCATTATAGGTTATTATAAACCATTGAATATAGTTCCCTGTGCTCTGCAGTAGGACCTTGTTGTTTATCTATTTTTACGTATATTAGTTTGTATCTGTCAATCTCAGTCCTAAGTATCTCTTGACTCAAATCATTTAGACTAAGCTACCATCATTCCTTACTTGGACCGCTACAGAGTCTTCTACTGGGTTCCTCTAGTCACTCCTGCTCCCTCTCTGGTCCATTCTCCTCATACGGCCAAAATCATCTTCCAAGACACAAATCTCTCACACTTACGAACACCTATCTTTGCTTAACAGCCCCCCCGCCCCCCCTGCCCACAAGGCTTCCTATTACTTCTGAAACATGGACGAAACTCCTTCCCAGCCTTTCCTCCCCTCTCCTTTCCTGCCTCACTTCCTGCCTCGTCCCCATCGCCGCCTCAGTCAGTCTCTCCTCCTCACCGTGTCCCCTCTGCCCAGCCCCCGGCGCCGACGTGCTGTCCTCTCTGCCTGCAACACTTTCCCTCCAGGAGATGTCATTCATTCGGCCACCCTGAGTTGCAGCTTGACGTTTGTCTGTCCAGTTGGTTAAAGTCAGTCTATCCCCAGGCTGCACACAGAAGCACAGTTGCCCTGCACTGCCACCCAGTAGCCTGACACAGGGCCTGGCACTCGCATCCAGCAGGCCCACAGCCAGTATTTGAGGCGTGAGTGGGTGTTGGTGCTTTCCCACCAAACTTCAGAGAAGCAGGTCATGCTACAGGCCTGATTATGGAAATCTGATGCCCTGCATTCCAGCCTGAAGGTCACACTCTAAGTAAGGGATGGGATTTTATCATGGGGCTCAGAGAGCATGGAACAGCCGTGCTGGTGTCCGTTTCTACAAATTTGGGAGAGATAAGGCAGAGGTGGGTCTTTATTTTGCTTTTTCCTTTTTGTTTCTTAGCCAAGAGTGAGGTTGAGGAAAGGAAAGCTTTCTAGGTCTCATGTTGAATTTAATTCGAGGACTTTATTACATATTTTAATATAAAAAATGTCCCTTCTGTCCCTGGGAAATAGTCATCTGTTCATTACTCTAGTTTTTCTTTTGACTACCCCACATTACGGTTAAGAGACATTTGAATGATTCATTTTCCATGTTCGCCAGGTCAGAGACAGGAACAAGGGGTAGGGGGGTAAGAAGAGGGTCGAGCATTGGTTCAGGGCCGCACCAGACATCAGGCAGGCATTGTGCAGTCTTACATAAGATGGAGGATAGAACTTCATCTGAAACGTTCTTACCCTTTTCAGTTTTCGGATAAAGAGCGTTAACAGGAGCCAGAAGAGGGTTGCAGCCACACAGGTACACGTCAGAGTGATTAGCTCCAGGTTGGACTTGTCTGAGGTTCCTGGAGAGACAAAAACACCACGAGGGCGCTGAATGGCAAGTCGCCAACTCAGGGTCTGTGATCTGACGGGTGTGGGCCAGGGCCCCGAAATGCTCATCATGGCAGACGCGGTCCACGTCGGCCGGCTCAGAGATCAGTTTCCAGGACAGAGCCTCGTAGCTTCCAGGTCAGGCGGGATCCACGCTGTTATCATCATAAACTCATATGTAAACTAAAAGAGTTTTCAGAAATCTTGCTGTGGAGTTTCCAAACTTTCTAAGCCCAGAAATAGCTCATTAAAAATCATAGGAGTTTGGGATTAACAGAAACCCATTTCTGTATATAAAACAGATAAACGTCAAGGACCTGCTGTGGAACACAGAGAACTATATTCAGTTTCTTGTAATGAGCCATAATGGAAAAGAAACTGAAAAAAGTATGTATGTATGTATATGTATAACTGAATCACTTTGCTGTACACCTGAAACTAACATTGTAAATCGACTAGGCGTCAATAAAAAATAAGAATAAAAAAAAATTGGAGAAGAAGTTAAAAATGGGAAAAAATTAAGGCAGGAACCAAAGCCCATTAAAGTGCTAAATCTGGACTATGTTAAATCTCCCTAATGGGTTTTAGAGGAAATTCTAAAGAAAAGGGAAAAAATGACATAAAAAAGCTCCTTTGGGACTCACCAAATTCTTCAAAGTATATTTTAAGAATAAAAATAAAACTCAAGGACTGTCATCATCGCCAGCTCACTCCTTTCGGACCAGCCAGGCCCGGCCCCTCCCCATCCTGCTCACATGTGGGGCTGTTTCTGGCCTTTCGGGCAGTCAGCCTGCAGGGCTGAGATGCAAAGAGCTCACTTCTGAGGCTGATTCTTCCCAAACACCTTACTCCCCAGAATCACAAAGCTCAAAAGCCGAGGACTGTTTCTCCACAACCAAAAAGAGAAGACCTAAAGTATCCAAGAGAAGCTTCCACAGAGAGAAAGCTCTCGGATTTGTAAAGAAATGCTCCAGTAAGCCAGGATGGTGGTTCTTTGCCTTTTCTTTCTTTCTTTCTTTTTTGTAAAGAAGGTAAATTTTTATTATCTGAATTCCCTGAGGTGACCACTGTCAGAGGTTCCATATAGTCTTTTCCCCCTATATATATTTTACTTATTGAAACTCATGGATAGAAAGGTTTGTGATGTGATTAAAATTTTTAAAAATTGAAGTATAGTTGATTTACAATGGTGTGTTAGTTTCAGGTGTGCAGGAAAGTGATTCAGTTACACATATGCATCTATTCTTTTTCAGAGTCTTTTCCATTATAGGTTATTGTAAGCTATTGAATACGGTTCCCTGTGCTATACAGTAGGACCTTGTTGTTTACCTATTTTATGTACAGTAGTCTGTATCTGTTAATTCCAAACTCCTAATTTATCCCTCTCTCCCTTTCCCCTTTGGTAACCATAGTTTTTCTATGTCTGTGAGTCTATTTCTATTTTGTAAGTAAGTTCATTTGTGTCATTATTTTTTAGATTCTACATATAAGTGACATTGTATATTTGTCTCTCTCTGTCTGACTTACTGCACTTAACATGATAATCTCTAGGTCTATCCATGTTGTTGCAAATGGCACTATCTCATTCTTTTTTATGGCTGAGTACTATTCCATTGTATGTATATACACCACATCTTCTTTACCCGTTCATCTGTGGATGGACATTTGGTTGCTTCCATGTCTTGGCTGTTGTAAATAGTGCTGCTGTGTACATTGCAGTGCATATATCTTTTTGAATTAGAGTTTTTTCTGGATATATGCCCAAGAGTGGGATTGCAGGATCATATGGTAATTCTGTTTTTAGTTTTTAAGGAATCTCCATACTGTTTTCCATAGTGGCTGCACCAATTTACATTCCCACCGACAGTGTAGGATGGGGCCCTTTTCTCCACACCCTCTGTTCCCAGCTTATTGATTCTAGTGGACAGTTTCCTAGGAACTCTGAAGCAATGCCCTTTTCCTTTAAGTTTACTAAAAGGAGACGGGCTCATCATTACGTTAGGCCAAGAGCAAGTGAAACTTATTCCTTTTAGAAATGATGATGTGGGTGATGGTAATTTTAATTGAGCATTTATTATGTGCCAAATCCTTACAACCACCCTGTGAAGCAGTAGCAGAAATAACCCCCTTTCATAGATGAGCACTTTGTCTTGTAGGCTCTTTGCTTCAAATCAGCAAAGACATACTAAGCCCTGCTCCAGGCAAGGAGGTAGGAAGCTGAACAAGGGAGAGTTGTCACTCCAGGAGCTCACCCACAGCCTAACCGAACACTAAGAGATCGGGTACAAAGAGTTCTGGAGATTGAGGGAAGCTAATGCCTTTTGGAAGAGGTGACATTTGAAATGGATTTTGTCCTAACGGGGATGACGGCAGGACAGGACGTTGTCGGCAGAGGGAACAGTATGAGTGAAAACCCAGAATCGGGAAGCGATAGGACTCTGATGGCAGCATGATGCGAGATACAAGACAGGACCAGACCACGGAGAATTCTGAGCATCCCTGTGCAGGCAGTCGGAGCCAGTGAAGGTTCCCGGCCCTGAGCAACAGCAAATACACCAGCTGGAAACCTGGGCATCTTCCCTCTCCTCTCCTATCGGTTCAGCCACCCCGTACACGCACTTCCTGTAGGCCCTGAAATTCTCACCTCCTGTCCTACACATTCTCGCCTCCTCAGTCCCCACCATTAGCTTCCTAAGCAGCCTTGAGTCCCCCCTGCCTCCCTGACACTCTAGCCAGGGTGACCTTGCCAAATCACGAAGTTAATCCCGTGACTCCTCTAAATTCCATCATTGCTGCCCAGCCCTGTCACTGTCAGAATAAAAACCCGAACTCTTAGGCTCTTTGTGCCTGACCTTGTCCATTTCTTAAGCTTCGTCTCCTGCTGCCTCCTTTGAAACTTGGAGAAATTTCAAAGGATGCTAACCTTTCCTCTCAGTACGCATCCTCTTGATGGGAGTACTATAAGTGCAAGGTAATGGTGGGATTTCCTCCCCCACAGTGAGGGGTCTAATGCTGCCTCGCTGTATTCACACGCATGCACACATGCACAGATGCACACATGCACACTTCCTTGCTTATGCTGCAAATAAGTTTTGTGGAACTGAAAAACTGATTGAGACGTTCTCAAGGTGCAGCAGCCTCTGGCAGCTGGAGGTGCTGAAGGCACCCTGAGACAGGCACTGTCTGCATAAAACCTCTGCAGATGCCTCCCACTTGACTGCCCTGGGAGAGGCCCCGCCCCTTGTGGGAACTTTCCCACCGCATTCCCCAGGGTAGGCCGTGGACCCCCAGAGTAATTCCACAGTCCTTACTCAGGCAGAATTCCTTTCAGTGGGACCAAATGTGTTTATGTGCACTTATGCATTTCAGGAATCAGTTCGTTAAAAACATCTTTAGGATGAACACTCATTATTAGAAGGAGAAGATCTATCTAATATCCTGTTACTATGTACTGAGAACTAAACTGCGCAAGAGGCAGCGTCTGTCTCGTCTCGCTCGACAGCCCCATCGCTGTCTTTATTTGGGGAGTAACCGTGAAGGTGGTCTGCGGCTGCATGTTAAGTCGGCAGCACCTCTTCCTGTCCAGCTCTCAGAGGTTTGTTCAGAGGTCAGACATCCACACACTGGCCCGACTAGACCCAGCCTCACCTCGCTGGTGTTGGCTGGCGAACTCAGTGCGTGAAACAGCCCAGCTGCACGTGGCAGGGGAAAGGAGGCCAGTGCAACGTGGGTGGGATTTGACAACACCTGGGCATTAGCCCTGGATCTCAGGGACATCCCTCCCATCTGCCGTGTGTGAAAGGCCGGCACCAGGACCTGGTACGAGGGTACATTTACATGGAATACTGACCAGCAGGCGGCTGATTTGAAGAGTTAGGGTAACTGGACCTTCTGTTACAGATTGCTGCCCTGTTGTACAGAGCGTTCATGTCAGTTACCCTTCCAGGCTCGCACCATCCCTCCTGGGATGGAGAAGGTGGGTGCCAGACAGGGGTCAGGCTGATTTCTGAAGGGCGCCTCGCCCCCTCTGCCTGGGCAGCTGGGTCATCCTGCCCTGAGCTCTTCTGATGGTGACGCAGCTCCATCTGCCCAAGGCCCAGGCTGTGGCACTGGAAGCATCACACCCACCCTGACACGAGGCACCAGACTGCTCGCGCCAACAGGCAGCTCAGCTCACGTGGTGTAAACAGATGGTACTTCCCAAGAAGTCAGGGCAATACCCCCAGCCCCAGGGCCTGCCCGGACCTCAGAGACTGAACGCAGGTTTGATCAGGGCGGTAAGTCTTTATATAAAGTGGCCCTACGAGCAGCTGTGCCCGAGACAAGGACTCTGCACCCCAGTCCCTCATCCTTAGTGTGGAGGTGATGGCAGCAGCCCACCCCGCAGAGGAGATGGAGAAAACAAGTGGGAGCTGTTATTTTGAAGCCTTCTTGCTCCCCTCTCTCCCCCTTTTCCCCTCTTTCTGGACTTCAAGTACAAGATAATTTTTTCTTTTCATCCAAACATATTGCATAAATCACAGTCCGTCCTTTTGTTCTAAAACTAAACAGCCTTTGACCCAAGTACCGATTGTTTTCTGCAAACAACCGAGTTACTTTCCCTGAGAATTGTGCCTGGCACTGCAGTGTGGCTTGGGTGTTGTCCTCTGGTTCTGTCATTATTTTAATTTTGAGGTAACTGTGTGTGTGGGTTTATGGCCTGTGAAGCTATCAGGACATCAAGGGAAGGATGTGTTTCTTGTTCATTTTGCATCTTAAGCTCTGGCCTAGTGGAAGTCTCAACACATATTTATATGTGGATAAAAATAAAATGAATCGGGTACATCTGGACCTGGCTCCCCCCGTGAGCCACTCAAGTAGTGCTGCCTCCTTTTATCTCGAATCCAGTAACCAGTGATCCAGTTAACCTGATTATGCAATTTCTCTACGGCTTATTGGATATTAAAATTGGCCTTCATCCTGTTTATGAAGCTTTTTAGGACTCTACCTAGATTAGTGTACACATACCAGTTTGGAACCCCTCTTAAGGACAGTGAGGTGTGGACATACTATAATCGGATTAAATGTGAAATGCATTTCAAGAGTAATTTTAGGTAAAGATATTAAAATTCTGTCTTGTCAGTTTCATAACATTTTTATCACAGCAAGTTAAACCCTTAGGTCCAATAGGAATTTTGTGGTTTGGAACACCATTTGTGTGACTTACTGGCTCAGTGTAAGAAAACTACAACATGGAAAATTTTGTTGAAATGGAATTTGGTTTATCATATTAACAAACAGTAATGCTAGCTACTATTTGCAGGATTTTTTTAGTCACATGTCAGATACTGTTTTAAATGTGTTCATCCTTGCCACATCCCTGTAAGGTTGGGAGGCCGTTATTCACGCCCATTTTGCAAATGAGCAAACTCAAGCACCAGGATGTAAGTCATTTGCCTGAGGTGACAAAGCAGGGACGCACCTGGCTTCGGATCGGGGCCTCTGCCCCACCCAGTCCCACTGCCTTAGAGCTGAGGGTCAGGAGAGCCTCCGTTCTCAGCACTGCCACCTCCTTGCTTTGAAACCCTGGACAAAGTCCTAACCCTCTCAGTGCCTCAGATACTCGCTTGTAAGTAGGGAAAAAAAAATCCTCACTGGATTGTTGCAAAAGTTAAGGAGGCTCATGCATGTTATGTGCTTAACACAGTGCATGGCATGTTCCACAAACACAAGATGTTATAGCCGAATTCCATCACCAGTTTTTGAATTCTTGATCAAGGCCAGCTGCGTGTCACTGTGTAGCCTTAAGTGCAAAGGCACACACGGCCCGCCCCCAGCCCTCCCATGTGGAACAGCGAACTCTGTCTCCAGACGGTCTTCTCCTTAGGAAACCCTCCGGAATTGCCGACACCCATGAGAGGGGTGACATCAGTCACCAACATCTTCATGTGAATTAGTTTACCACATCCTTCCTGGTGCCCGGATAGCCCTGGGAGAGCACTGGGGGCCGGCTTCGGGAAGAGAGGCGCTAACCTGGTGGAGAGTCAGGGACCATGGGAGGCTCAGAAAAGAGGTGGAGACTGAACGCTGGTGGAGGCCGGTGAACAGGAGAGGCTGGATGCCTAAGATGAGTCTGTTTTGAGCTCTTCCTCTTCTTACTCTTGGGACTTTATTAAAGAACATAGTGTATCCTTCCTGCTGTGAGTCCTTTCCTGAAATGTGTTAACGTGTAATTTTTGTGGCACAAAATTTACAGATTCCCACCCATAATGCCATTTCAAGTATGCAGGACCCTTGAGGCAGTCTTTCTGTGCTTCCCGTGATTTTTGCATCCATCAGTCATCCTCAAAAAATGTTAAAAATGGTAGCTATTCTTCAAGTTGTTTTCTCCTGTGTAATTAGAAATGCTGTTGAAATAGCATTTCAAGAGCAAGGCCTAAATCTGTTATACGAATGTATGTATATATGTATTGTGGTTATTCCTTGCAGTAATAATGATAAAGTCTAGTTTATTTTAAGTCCCTGGATGAAAAAGTGCCACACTTCCATTGTAACAGTGCCATTGAGTTCCCTGGGCTGTGGAGCGCTGTGTTAATTTCAGAAGTTATTTTGGTTAGTAACAGATTTGTTGCTGTTGTTTTTAATATTAGAACTTCCCCTTTGAGCACTCCGCATGTGCTCCTGCGCGGTCCAAACCAAACACGACCTGTGATTATTTAAAGAAATGACTTTGACTCCCCAGTCCGCTCATCCTTTTCAGATACAAAAATAACACATTGTTTTATCTCTGAGTATAAGAATCCTTTTTCAAGGGAAATAAAAAGAGCAGACAGTTTCCTTCCTGGCTAATTCACGAACCTCTTTAAATCTGTTAAACATAGCCACAGACACAACTTACTTGCCTGGTTTCATTTCCTCAACTCCACCTGACAAGATAGGTCAGTGTGAAGGGTCTGTATTGCACATATTAGAAAATTAGGGAACGTTTCACAGCCACCAGAGTGAGAAGACTGACTTAGACTCTGGAAGCGAGAATTTAATTTCAGTGATGAAATCACTTAGCAGGTACGGCATTCAACTGTTCTGAACAGCATCCAAAGATCAAATTTTTATTCAGTGAGCCCAAAGTACTTCTGTTCGAGATACTGCTTTATAAGGTCTACATAATGCCAACTTTCAAAAATTCTTCCTATGCAAAATTATATCCTTATATGGGCTGAAATCTGCCTCCTTGAAACTTCACCAGCATCTCCCTTCCTTGGTTCTGGTTATCTTTTCTGGTGTATCACAGAATGAGGTCAGTGCCTCCTGTCTGAAAGCTCCTTAAATATTTGAAGGAAACAATCATGTCACCATGAAGTTAACCCCTTTTTAGACTAAACATCCTCATTTCCTTGCACTATTTTACCATTACTCTGTTAGGACATGGCTTCATTTATTTGTGCTTCTCTTAGAAATGGGTACCAATATTTCAGGTGTGGTTTGATGACGCTGATCAGGTCATCATTTTCTCAGCTAACCACAATTTTTCAGCAGAGAGGCTGGATAAGGCCATCACTCTGAGAGTAGAAAAAAAATCACAAAGAGCAAAGGAGAAGACAGAAAAACTAGAAAAAGCACAGCTGTTGGGACAATAATGGGTAAAAAGAAGGAGCCATCTATGTAATGTCTGCAGCTACCTTGCAGATTACACCGTCTCTTTAAGTGATGTTGAAGGTTAACGCCACATGAGGAGAAAGAGGTCATGAATCAAAAGTACCAATTCCTCAGAAAATTCAATGGACTAGCCAATAAGAAATGTTTAGAATTACTTAGACTGTATCATTGCCAAGGGAGATATCCATGTAGGAAGCCCCAGACTGCCTCATAACTTGCTGTCTTCTTTCCTGCCTCATTCATTTTCCTAATCTGACATCTTGCAATGCCTCCTTCAGAGGTCGGGTCACTCTCTATATCATTTATTGTGTTTATGAAGTCCTTTAGCCCTTATTAGCAGCATTGTGTAGTCTGTTTTATACAAGCTAGTGTTCCTCTTTTACCTCTAGGACAAGCTCAAGATGTTTCTTGGTCTGGTTCTAGTTGTTTCATGTTCCCCTTAATCTCCTTCCAAGTAGGTTTTCAAAATCCACGGAGGTTAGGGATCATGACTTATACATTCATATCCTGCATAGTCTTGGGCAAGTAAGTTTTGAGCTAACGACTAATTTAATTTGCCTTCTCTCTATTGCCCTAAACAATATATTGATGTATTTTTTTCTTATGTGTGTTGGGGGGGGGCAGGGAGGAGGTAATTAAGTTTGTTTCTTTATTTAAATGGAGGTACTGGGGATTGAACCCAGGACCTCGAGCATGCTAAGCATGTAATCTACCACTGAGCTATACCCTCCCATTGATACATTATTTTTTGTCAGACATTCAGTGGTGGTTTTCTAAATAGATTAATCCAACAAATATTTCTTGAGTGCACTGGAAGAGAAAAGGGATAAGCATTGCATTAAAGGGCCACGTCAATCGCTGTGGGAGCACGGAGGGAAAATGACGGTAAAACAGGAGGTTGGGTGTAGAGAAAGACATGGGAGCAAAAGTGAGTTTTAAAAGATGAGCTGGATTGTCTGGGGAAGAACCATTTGGGAAGGAAGGCTGTTCAGACAGAAGGAAAGTGCTGTGTAAGAGCAGAAGAGTCAGGGGGTGCGGTGTGTTCAGGGACTCACGAGTGGTTTAGTGCAGCTGGGGGCTGGGGCGTGTGGGCAGGGGGAAGAGACGAGGCTGGAAAAGGAGCACATGGAGGACCCTGTGTGCCTGGATGAGGATCGTGGGTAGTCAGGAGCCACAGTGAGATCTGAAGCGGGGGGACAACAGATTTGTCATTTAAAAAGCTCTCTCTGGAGATCTGTGAGCGGGCTGGAGCAGGGTGAGAGCACAGGCGGGCAGGCTGTTGGTGCGGCTCAGCGATGGTGTCCAGGGATGATGGGGGTCAGAACACCTGCAGTGGCAGCTGATAGGGGGCAATCCGAGTGAAAATGGTCTCCCCTTTCCTCAAGCGCAAATGATACAGGCTGATAGAAACTTGCAGAAACGATCAGTGACAGCGTATTCTTAACATCGTCTGACTTTTCTGAAAAGCATAAGATTAGCGGGAAAAGGAATCGTTGGAGGTAATCTAGAAGCAGGCAGAGGGAAAACCGCATCACAGGTGACTGGAAGAGTCTGCAGGCTCGGTTTTACATGAAGGCCTTGCAGACAAGTTCTGAGGTGCCTCAGGAGGAAGGAATGAAGCTTTTCCAGTTTACAGCTACGGACTCAAGTCTCAGCCTCACCGCATGTGCGTTGTGTGACTTTGGGCAAGTAATTTAACCTCTTTGAGCCTCCATCTTCTCATCTGTAGACTGAAGACAGTCGACTTATTCTGGATTCTCATGAAGTCAGTGGGATTAAGTATTACAAGTGCCTAGTGTGGTGCCCACACACAAAGATACTAAGTAAACACCGGTTGTGGGGAGGGTAGAGCTCAGTGGTAGAGCACGTGCTTAGCACTGCTGGATCCCCAGTGCCTCTGTTACAGATAAATAACTAACTCACTGATGTCATAAGATAACGTGGCTTCTAGGAAACCCAGATCAGCCTGGCAGAAAAGGGGAAGGGACAGGACGGGGAAGGGACAGGACGGGGAAGCCTACAAACTTGCATAAGTATCTCTGCTATTGGCAAAAGTTTCTCCCAAGCCATCTTTGCCCAGCCGTTGCTGGACAACATTCCTTGGTCAAGGAGGTCGGGGAGGGAAGGCAGCAATGTTGGGGGCTGGAGGGAATCAAAGCAGGTAACCCCGCAAGTCTGTTATTACTGGCTATAGGATTTGGGTTAGTCATTCCATTTTTCTCCACATTTCGTAGTGACTGTCCTGTGTGTCGAACAGGGTTATTGTGAGGATGTGGGGAAAATGCCTTCCTGACCGAGGATTAGGGAGCCCTCCTCGCTCCCTCCTGCTACCCCTGAATCAGACCTGTGTCCCTCCCTCGCCTGGGGCAGCTACTTCCTGAGGGGCAGGGGTCCTTGTTAAAAGATAAATGAACAACCTTTTGAAGATGGAGGTGTTAAAGAGAGAGGCACACTTAATCCACTGTTTCCTCCATGTGTTAGCAGAAGGGTAGAAAGAATACTTTAAAACAAGGATTATCCGGGAGACAAACAGAACCATTACTGAAAGTATTTGGGAAATGCTACCCCGGGCTTTTTCTGAAGATATAAATTTGTGGTAGAGTCATTTCAGATTTTTCAGGAGACTTAAAAATCATTTCCTGGTAAAAGAACGAGATAAGGAATTCTCAGTTACAACCCTGAAGCAGTGTAAGTTTCCAGGGTGGAAGAACTGATGTATTTTGCCTTCTCCCTTAGTTCCTCCTCCAGAAATGCCTCATTTTCTTAAGTCTACTGAGGAGCCTTTGTAAACAGGCTACTGAGCAAATTCCATCTTTTCCTGTAAAACCTCAGCATGCCAGGGCTGTTTACATCTAAAGGGGCGCCAATCTGAATACTTTATGGTGCTGTCAATGTTAGGTGTTTGGCTGACTCTTGGCACTGGGAAATTGAAATTGAGGTCTAATCTCCTTCCTAAATGGAAGCCACGTGGCCATCGCCCAGGGCAGGATTAGACCTCTTTGGATTTTGCTGCTGCACAAACTGTCTGAGGAAGCACTTGGAATATTTTCTTTAACTGGGCCTGTCTACTGTTGCTTCTCTCTGATAATATTTTGCAGCCTACTTCGTGTTAAAAAGCAGCTTAGGAAAACCCTGGAGAGAGAGCCAGCAGATGTGTGACTCGTGGGAAGTGGAAAAGGAAAAAGAATAATTTCCAGTGTGGGGACTTTTTCCCCTGCCTCTCCCCTCATCTTCTTCCTTCTTGGATTTCTGTCTCACAGGTCTGGCCAGTCCGGTCATTCTCTGCGGGTCAGTGTCATCACTCGCAGCAGCTGGCACTCCAGAAACCACCTCCCCTAAGGAGGCTGTTCCAATGGTGACCTCTCAAGGGTGGCTGGCCAGTGTCCTCACCTTTGGCCTTTCCAGGAGGGACCAGACAGGCCTCCCCAGAGGGATGGGGAGAGGAGGAGGGGTCAGGGAAAGGAATGGGCTGGAGCTGCAGCAGGAGACCAGGAGGTGGAAAGCTAAACAAACAGGGAAAGAGATGTCTGAGCAGTTTCTCATGGCTTCCCAAAGCAGCTGTTTACCTTGAACGGTGAGGTAGGCTGAACTCTCCGCGGACCCCTTCTGGTTGGTGGCTTTGCAGTGATAGACGCCTTCATCCTCTTCCGTGACTCTTTCAATAAACAGCGTGCTGCTTCCTGGTCCTAAAATAATTCCTGAGGAGTGAGAGGTGTTTAGATTAGTGAGCCTGGATGTCAAACAATAACAGCTACTTCTGTAACACAGCCCTCTTCCGATCATTATGCCTTCAGACGAGGAAATCCGAGCTCTGGTTCACCTGGACCAGGTCTGCTTATTTGTTTTCTCTCGTCTGGGCTTTTTTTTTTTTTTAAAGCACCTTCACCACTGAGGCAGAGCTCTGAGCCCCGGGTTTGGAGATGGAGACCGGCCCCGGGCCACTCACTGTGCAGAAAGACACGATGGGGCTGCCGTCCCCGACTGGAGAGAGCAAACATCGAGGAGGCGGCGCCTCTAACCGCATAACTACCGCTTCCTGAGCGCCTGCCGGGGCCAGGCACGGCTCCGGGCGCCACCCGTCTCCTGGCGCCCACCCTGTGAGGTGTCCTTGTCCCTCTGACAGACGGGGAGACTGAGGTTTGGCGAGGTTCAGGCGCTGCCCCCCCCGGAGCACACAGCTGGACAGAAAGCACTCCTTGGCCCAGGGCTGGAAGCCAGTCCCGTTTGGCTCACAGCGGGGAAGACCTCGGGCTGGGCTTCCAGCCGGGTCTCACCGCCTGTGGCTCTGTCCCTTTAGGCGAGTTCCTTAACCTTTCTCAGCTTCCGCTTCCTCGGTCTTCGGATGAAAATGAAAGCAGTTTCTACTCCATCAATGGGAAAATGAACAGCAAGTGCCCAGCACATAGTAGGTGCTCGGTAAATACAGGGGTATTTTTGAGGAGGGAAAATTAACTCATACCAAACACACACACACACACACACACACACGCACACACGCTCTGTCACAGACACACACCTACACCAGCAAACAGAAAAATGTTCAACAAGTGAGAATGAATACGTGTAAGCGAGCACACCCAATTAAAGGCAAAGCCCGGGCAGGGAGATCAGTAAGAACAGTAATAATCAGGGAAGGCAGCCTGGAGGAGGCAGGCCTTGAGTTGAGGTCTCAAGGATTATCAGAGGCGATGAGAAAAATGGGGGCATTGATAAAAGGCATGACTCTGAAAGGAACAGTCCCTGAATGCTCGTTCTGGAATAAAATGGGCCTGACCAGGCCAGCGGCTGTATTATTTTGTTACTTTAAATAGCTTGTACCTTCCTGATTATAAAAAATAAATTCAATATAGAAAACTTGAGAAATACAGGCAAGCAGAAAGAATATGTAGAAATACAGACAAGCCTGCAGTCTCCTCTCCGGTCAGCTCTGCACTCGTCTGCTTGAGGAGGATGTTTTTGCACAGCTTTTGTTCATTGACATCATACTTATTTTTTTTCCAGTTGTTGTTTAAATATATATTTTGAGCTCCACCATGTACTAGACACGATTCCAGAGGCTGGTCATGTGATAATAAGCCAGGCAAATAAATCCTTGCCTACAAAGGGCTTAAGTTATAGTCTGGGAGAAGTAAAAGTGAAGAATGTCACTTCAAGGTGCCAAATAGTCTCTGAGGAAAATAAATGGGGTGAAGGGGGTCACGAGTTAAGGAGGGCGGGGAGGCTGCTTTGGGTGGGGTGTCCGGGGAGGTGGCACAGGGAGTAACCTGTGTGAAGCCCGTGGGGCGGGAAGGAGCTTGCTGAGGGAAAGATACGGCGGCTCTGTCCTGGAGCGACCGTGGGAAGAGCTGGGAGTTGGTGGCCTCGGGGATCTGTTTGAAGGCTTGCTTTTGGATTAGCTTGCGGTACATAAAAGAGTAGTAAGTGTCTGACTTCACGGTTGATGGCTTGAACCAAGGAGAATGGTGGTCCCTTTCCTGTGGGGCCAGGTGTGAGGGAGGAAAGGCCAGAGTTCTGCTCGTGCACACCAAGTTTGAGGGGCCCACGACACATCCAAAGGAGGTTTCACGGGGGCTCAGGGAGGAGGTCAGGGCTGGAGACCGTGAAGTGGAATCAACATTCGGGAGGCAAGTGAAGCTGTGGGAACAGAAACAGACCTCATGGGAAGTGAGTGCAGGGAGGGCCGACAGCAGGTCTGAAGGCTGAGCTGCAGGAACTTAGAGGAAGCAGAAGAGGAAACAGCAGAGACTAAGACGGAGTAGCCCCGCAGGTTGCAAGGAAACCAGGAGACCGTGATTCCTGGAGCGCAAGGGAAGAGGTCCCAGAGGGGGAAGACGGTCAGCGGCGCTGAGGGCCGGAGAGGGGAGGTTACTCACCGCTGGGTTTGACAATGTGCCAGTTCGGTGAAGTCTGGGAGCAAAAGCATGATTGATGTCACTTAAAGAGAAGACAGGAGGTGATGAGTCGAGCTGGTTAGGAGGTTACTTTCATGGAGGCAGCTGGAGATCAACAGGGGATCAAGGAATGAATTCTGTTTCAAATGTGGAATTTTACAGCATGTATATGTGCTGATAGGAATAATCCGGGAGGAAGAGATTGGTAGAGAGAATGAGAAGAGAAGGAACCACGCCTGGAGTGGATTCCTGAAGAAGTGAGAGAGGACGGAATTCAGTGGCCAAATTGGCTTTGGAAAGAAGTAGGGATAAATAGTTCACCTCAACAGGAAGGATGGCTAAGCATAAAGGGACCGGTAGATTGGACAATTTGGTGATATATTTTCTCAGTAGATAAGAGGTCCTCATTTGTTTCAGTTGAGGAAGAGGAAGGAATTTTGGAGCTTTCAAGAGAGAGAAAAAGGTGTGAAAGAGTGTGCTGGGAGAGAAAGGAGACAAATTCAGAAGAATTTGGAGAAAGGAGAAATGTTTGCAACGTTATTTTTGGAGGGGGGAGGTAATTAGGTTTGTTTATTTATTTTGATGGAGGTACTGGGGATTGAACCCAGGACCTTGTGCATGTTCTCCCATGGCCTTACATGCTTTGAATATGATGGTTCATTTTATGTATGTCCCTGCTGATTGGTATGAGGTTATACCTAATTGCTCGTAACTGCAAGTAACAGTGCCATTGTGTCTTTAGGCATAAAGATTCTTCTGTATTTCAGACTATTTCCTTAGGATAGATTTCTGGAAACAGATCTATTGAGTCAAAAGCTCTTGACTCATAATCAAACTGCCTTCCAAAAAGATTATACCCTTTAACACTTTTTTGTTGTTGCTGTTGGTTACTTTTTCATATTCTTTTTTTAAGTCTTTAATTAATTAATTATTTTGGTGGGGGAGGTAATTAGGTTTATTTATTTATTTATTTATAATGGAAATACTGGGGATTGAACCCAGGACCTCCTGCACGCTAGGCATGCGCTCTACCCGCCCCCTCCCCTCCCCTCCCCTCCCCTCCCCTCCCCCCACCGTTAACACTTCTGTGAGCAGAGACCATCTATCATTCTCCTGCCAGGACTGAGCAGTATCATCTACAAAATATAAAACACAAAATTTTGTTGATTTCCTAGATAAAAATGATTACTGTCTTAATTTGTATTTTGGGGGGCACAACCTTTCATGTGTCTGTTAGCCGTTTTTATTTTCAATGAAAGCACCTGTTTTGAGTATTTGGCCAAGAAAGGTGAGCTCAGATGGAGAGCTTTGAAATCCTGGCTGAGGAGTTTCCATTCAATGTAGAAGGAAAGAGAGGGTCACAAAGATTTTTGAGGGAAATGACATAATGACAGTGATGTTTAAGGAAGTTTAGTCTAGAAGGAGAATGCAGGATGGATTGGAATGAGGAAAAGTGGTCTCTGGCAGTCCAGCTCACCAGTTGTAATTCAGGCAGGGAATGAGGAGGCTCCAAACCTGGAGGATGGGAAAGGAAGTGGAGGGGAAGGAATGGAAACAGACCCTTTGTAGAAACAACCTATAGGAATTGGTGCTTCTGGATCCAGGAATAGACAGATGAGTCCAAGATGATTCCAGGAAAACATGAGAGCTCTCCCCTGTAACCTTGGCTAAATCGTTTAGTCCTTTTGGGGCTGTTTTCTCATTAGTTGGAAAAAAACAAAAACAAAAAAACCCAAAACAACCTGCTTTACCTATTTCATGGTATTGCTATGAGGATCAACTGAAAGAATTTAAGTGAAAGCTTTGAAAAGTTTAAGAGAGTAGAAGTGGCGATCACAGGAAGTGAAAGTGTGGCTGGATAGCGGGCGGTCAGGGCAGTGAACACGTAGCTGACCCGCAGTCCTCTCCACTGCAGCACACTGAACCTCAAACAAGTTTCTGTCGCTCAGATCTCCAGTTGTAAGGCTAACAGCACGAACAAGTAAAGCCAGAGGACCTGGATTTCACCCAGGGAGACAGATGTGTTATTGTGGAGGCGAGAGGGTGGTGCCACGGATGCTGGTGAGCTGACATCGTCTGGCACAGGTCCTTCTTTCCATCACTGGGAGGAGTGGAGATGGGGTGCGAGGGAGTCCAAAGTCAACAAGCACAGCTCCTCTTTCTGACTTTGCCTCACTCTGTGCTGCTGTAACAAGGATGGCTGAGGGGGAGCGTATAGCTCAAGTGGTAGAGTGCATGCTTAGCATGCACAAGGTCCTGGGTTCAATTCTTAGTACCTCCTCTAAAAATAAATAAACATTTAAAAATATATTTAAGCCCCCCCAAAGAAAAACAAAAAAAATTTTTTTAACTTAAAAAAAAAAAAGATGGACTCAAGGGATCCACGTGGGAGCGTCAGCATCAGATGGGCCACAAAACAGCACTCTGCGCTCTCCAGAGACACACTTCTGTGCAGCCAAGCACACAAGCGGGCCTGAGAAGGCAGTGGTGCCTCTGGAGAGAGGGACGAAGAGTGGGGACAGTACAAATTTCATACATATAAAAGGGGTGGGGGTGGGGTCTAAAGCAAATATGGCCAAATGCTGACATCTGATTATCTTGATGATGGGTTATAGTTTTCCTACACTTTTCAAATCTTTGAAGGTGGGGAGGGTGTAGCTCAGTGGTAGAATACCTGTTAAAGTCAGAAAAGTGTTTTTCTGCCAATTGGAGAAGAGCTAAATAAAGTATGGGGACACATGCCACATTATAGTGGATGGCTGCTGCATTTGCAGCAGCATGGGTGGACTCAGAGCTGGTCATACTAGATGAAGTAAGTCAGAGAAGGATAAACATCATGATTTCACTTATATGTGCAATCTAAAAAACTGACACAAATGAATTTATTTACAAGAAGACTCACAGACATAGAAAACAAACTTATGGTTACCAGGGGAAAAGGGGAAGGGGAGGGATAAATTGGAAGTTTGGGATTTGCAGAAACTAACTACTGTATATAAAATAGATAAACAACTAGGTCCTACTCTGGAGCACAGAGAACTATATTCAGTATCTTGTGATAATCTATAATGAAAAAGAATATATATACATATAACTGAATCACTATGAGGTACACCAGAAATCAACACAACATTGTAATCAACTATACTTCAATAAAAAATAAAAATAAGAAAATACAGCAAATGGCTCCTAAGAGAATGAGGCAGACAATATATCCCAATAACGAAAGACCTTCAGGATACACAGCAGTAAAAGCAAGTCACAAAACAGAGTATGATCTCACTCAGGTTTTCCTTAGGGAGGCCGCTTCCCCACGCAGCCCTGCTGCAATCCATTACCTCGTTTTGTTCATCACGGCTGGTATTTCTATGTAATGGTATGCTATATGCTTATAGTTCTGTTCATTAAATTTACTACCTGTGCTTTTCCATTAGAAAGTAAATTCAAGGTGCCTGATTTGTTTCCAGCACCTCGTGTATTCTGGCCACAGAGCTGGCTCTCAGTGAACAGCTCCTGAATGCATGAGTGAATGACTCCTGCCTATCATTTGCCCCACATACAACTAAGCCCCACGGCTGCATATATGCACATGTATAGGTGCAAAATGGAAAACTCTTTGACAACATACACATCAGCTAGCATGTGTAATTTCTCCATAATGGAAACCTTTATAGCTTATTCTATTTTGGTACTATGTGATCTTTTACAACAAAAACGTATTCTTGTACTATTTATTCAATGAAAATAAATGACAGTAGTTTTAAAAATGAAATTGTAGTCCTCTTTACGATCAGCAAAGAGACACCGATGAAAGTTTAATGGATCCAAATATGTATACATTTGCAAAACTTTATAATATTGACTATGGAATGATGAAATGTTTTTGAAGCAAGAAAAGCAGATTTCTGCTTCATAATAAATTACAATTTTGGATTAAAGCAATAAAAGGACAAACCAAAACCTATTCCATTAGAAGACTAGCCCCTAAAGAGTGTGTGTGTGTGTGTTTGATTTTTCACTGATAGTTTAATTATGACAGTCAAATGAGATGGCTGCTTAAGCTAATATATAACCTTATTGTTTAAGACATCTAAGTAGCAGATTATGCAAAAATCAAGCTTATCACCTGAATGTGGAGTGGAGGAGGAATTTCTTTTTTTTTTAGTTGAAGTACAGTCAGTTACAATGTGTCAGTTTCTGGTGTACAGCACAATGTCCCAGTCAGGCATATACTTACATATATTTGTTTGGAGTGAACTTTCTTGATTTGACTTTTTCCAGCAGCAATTTAGTCATGCAAATGATGGGCTGAGCTTAAGGTCATCTGAGAATTTATTTGTTTGCATATTTTCCTTAATTGAATTAGGCACAGCGGTGACCCCAGCTACTTTGCCTTGTGTTACTTTAAGTCCTGGTTAAGCTGTTTAAAGTTTGTACTTGGCGGCAGGTGGGGCTTCCATGCAAATCCTGGACTCGTGAGACAGAAAAACCTCATCTAATTATTTTGCTGAGAGATTAGAGGAGAAAACTTATCTAGGTAGTATCTGAGTTTTCTTTCTTAGTCACCCAGGCTTCCGTGTAAGCAGGAAATTGTGGATTGGGGTTGGAGAGCCCCTTCCACTCCAAGAGCCCAGATGGTGGATCTTAGTTTTGGAGTTAGTGACGTTGGACGGGGCACAGTCCTTGACGGTCTCTGCGATGACTCCTGGGAGAGTCGGCCCTCCCTCCTCCCCCTCATACTCCATACATTTCTCGTCTCTTTGTTTTTCTACATTCCCTATTTTCCTCTGCTCCTGGCTTCACAGACATTGACTGCTCTTCCGACAAAGCAGGCTTCTGATCGTGTCCATGCTCAAAGTACAGTTCCGTGTGTCACAGAAGGTCACAGAAAAGGATCAAAAGAGGAGGTTAATTCACAGTCGAAAGGGAAGAGTCGTAATGGGTCTGAGGTTTCCGTTTGAGGTGACGAACAAGTCCTGAAATTAGATAGTGGTGTGATGATCGCACAACACTGTGAATATACATAGTGTCCCTGAATTGTGCACTTTTAAAGAGTACGGTGGTAAAATTTGTTTTGTGTATTTTGCCACAATTTTTTTTTAAAGGAAGAGGCTCTTTCTAAAGTGATGCCCCCATCTGCAAGATCTCTCCCATTTCTTAGGTTCTAAGTTTTTCATTTGAAAATTCAAGATGACTTCTAAAAAGGCACCCAGTTGAACTCGACTAACGAGGGACCCTGTTATTTATATAAACGAGTCTGTGCCAGCTGGGCTGTGATCCTCAGCCGGGTCCTGCTGTAGCGAACAGCTTTCAGGAGGCTTTTTTGGGCTGAACGGGGATGAGGATGCTGGCTGGAAAATGCATCCAAAAAGCTTTTTTGGGGGCAAAGCATTAGGATATGATGCTATGTATGTATATGCAAGACCTCAGTACAGTGGAACTTGACAATGAAAAGAGGCATATTTACGGGTGTCAGGATTGAGTCTTCATAAGTAACTTTCTATTTCCAATACAAAATGGGATTCTACTCCTGGGCTACGTTACTTTTCTGGGTGTAAACCTTACAGCTCCACTGCCCCATGTGGGTCAGTCTCACAGAACTAGCCAAACGTTAACAAGTCGTTGCAAAAAGTGCAGAAGGTAACTGTCTCCACTGTTTTCTCACCGGATTGGAGCAGTGGTTAGGGCCCAGGGGTCCTCTTTTGTCTGGGGCTGGGCTTGTAGCTCTCGACTCTGGTGATGCCAACCAAAGAACTGTGTTCCCTGCTGTTCCCCCAACTCCACTCCTTAATTGCATTGCTTTCTCCTCACCTTCTAAATGGAAGTTTATTCCCAGAAAGGGACTGAGCCTTAGCTCTGCCAGTTGTTCAGGATGTCCTTCGTGCTTCGGTGGCTGTTAGAGGAACAACTAAACCTTAAGAAGCTTCTGCAAGGGAGAAGAGCACCTGGTATAGCTTCTAGTGAAGCTTGGCCCTTCTTGGTCTGGGTACATAGACCTCCTCACCTTAAAGGCACATTGAAGAGGAAGGAATGATGTTATTGGCTGCTTAGTCAGTCACCAGCAGCCAATCACGTGAGCAGACTGACGGGCTTAGCATGGGTAACAGCAGCCGGCCTCCCCTTCCATGCACTGCCCCGCGTGTGCCTGGGGATCCTGTACTCATTTTTTTTCCTGAAACGTTTCTTAATTCATTTTGCACTCTCAGGGTAGATGTCATGAGGAAGAAAAGGCAATTACTACCCAAGTTTTGCAAAAGGTAATTGATATTTCTGAATTTTATTACTCTAGGAAATCAAGCTCGAATAGCCTGAGAGTGACAGTCAGTTTATGAGCCTTACAACATCCTCATCCATCTTTCTCCTGCTTTTCCTCAGGATCTTTCCATGATCTCTGTCAGCCACCTTGCACTTCAGCTGTAATTTTGTCCCCCGGGTACTAGGACAGGAGGGCACCCTGATCTGAATATGTGCTTCCAAGTATAGGTATTTGGTGTCAGTGCTACAGTGATGACAGGAAAGATGTCCCTTTCAGATCATTAGATAAACAGTCCTAGTGACCAAGACCCCACTTGGGAAGGAGGAGTGATCAGTGGGCTCAAGTGATTCTCTCCTGTTCCAGCCTTCATCTAGTCAAGACAGAATTTATGCTTCCTAAACACTTTGTGGTTCCAATTCTACTGCTTTAATCTTAAAATATTCTGAAAATGTTCTGCCGTCCTAGAAATTTTGATGATGATTTCTCGGTTCAGGTGGACTTGACTCAAACAGCTCAGGTCACATTGCCTTCTGTTCTCTTAAATATTTTCAGAGAAGAAGAGTTCGTGATTTTTTTCAGCATTTGAATGGCTTTTTCCCCAGGAACCCCATTTTCTCTGTACCCCCATTTGGGAGCTGGTGCTTGCTTGCATCACTTCGTGTAGAGCCAAGTCAGACGCCTCCTGCCACCTCTGCTTTGCAAACTGACCTTGATCCCTTACAGCGTTGCTCCAAAGTCAGTGGCCAGCAGCTCCACTCGCAGTGCTAACTCAGCTCTGTCACACCTTTGAGTACTTTTAGGATGTCATTGGAGAATCTGGGAAAAGTGTGAGCTAGAAAGGTGACTTTCTGATCATTTGGTGGGGGGAACTGCCAGTCCCTTGGGCAGGGGGCTGGAGAGAAATGAAGACACCCAGGGGAGGCAGCTGTTCTCCCAGGTGACTTCAGACTACTGTCCCAAGTCTGGGTGCAAACCCTTAAAATGTTCAGCCCGACAGAAAGAATGTTCCTTAAAGGAGCTTTGCTGTTGGTATGCTCCTAAGAATCAAACTGTGCTCAAAGCAGCCGCTGGCAGGTAGGATTCGTCTCTGGCTGAGAGTGCTGAGGATGCATTTTTGGAACTAGTCCTAACACGTCATGTTTTTCTTTCAAGTCTGGTCCTTCATACTATACTCACTTTAGCTGGCTCCTCTTTTCACCTGTCACCTCAAAGTAACACTGTTGTCTTGAGTTTGAGATTTGCAGATACTAACTACTATATATAAAATAGATAAACAAAAGTTTCTATTGTGTAGCACAGGAAACTATATTCAATATCTTGTAGCGACCTATTATGTAAAGGAATATATGTGTGTATGTATGACTGAAACATGACGCTGTACACCAGAAGCTGATGCAACATTGTAAACTGACTATACTTCAGTAAGTAAACAAAACAAAAAAAAAGTAAGTATGTCTCAAATCACCTTTCTCTTTCCACCTATCTGTCCCTCGGAATCATTCCCAGCTGCTGCTTTACTTGGCTCTGGTTGGCAGCTTCTCCCTTTATTACTTCTTGCACATCTTCTCTTATTTCCTTTTTCTCTCTCTACCATTCAGTGTATTCCACTAAAAATGAATGATCGCAGATCTCTTGTATGCTCAGCATTAAAGTAGGCAAATTAAAGCATAAAGGATGTATCTAATGTATTAAAGATATTTTAATCCTGTGATTGCACCACGTTTTCTACCTGTCCTGTTCGCTAGTTCACCTGATTCCATTTTTAGACTCATTAACTCTGGTGCCCAGTTGACACTTGATAAAGAGTAAGTTGGGACCCACGTGGCTGCTGCGGGAAGACACCGTCTCATTTAACACATACACTAATTCATTACCTCAGCTATGTGGTTTTTCAGATTTTAGTTTTCCTAGTCACTGTTGTGTTCACAGAGCCTAGCATGGCACCATACACAAAGTAGTGCCTTAATAATGTTTGTTGAAACCAGAAACGGACTGAAAGACATAGAAAACAAACCGTGGTTACCAGGGTGGGAAGGGGAGGGTGGGGATAGGTTAGGAGTTTGGGATTAAGAGATTCACATTACTATATATAAAATAGATAAACAACAAGGACCCAGCGTAGAGCACAGGGACCTTAATTTAATTTCTTATAATAAGCCGTAATGGAAAAGAAACTGAAAAAATATATATGTATATATATGTGTAACCGAATCTCTTTGCTGTACACCTGAAACTAACACTGTTGAACTGACATCACTTCAATTAAAAAAAAAAAAAGACCATTAATGGGATTAAATCTCTCAAATGGGGAAAAAGAGAAAGTTTGTTAAATGAGTAAGATTGTTGGGCTGATATGGAATGAATTCTGGACCTTTTAAAACTTAAAAAGACCTAGACTTTGGTTCAAAATAATTTTGAATTTTATATAGAGCATGTCCACTTTCTAAAAAAATGCTTTGATATTTTTAATATGCATTACATTTTTTAAAATAAATAAAATTTTAAGAATGAACTATAGTTTTCAGGAAGCTTAATCTTTAAGGACTGGAAATGAGAAAATAGTCATTGTTATAAATGCTTGTTAATGCACATGGAGTCATTTAAAACCAGCATCTGTTCTGTCCTGAGAGATGCAAACTAATGTTTAGCTCCACGTGCTCTGAGTCCCTCTTCTGGTTTGAAGCTTGGTCTGCTACCCACTAACTCAACCACCTGGAGCCAGTTATTTCTCCTGTGTCTTTGCTTCCTCAAACCTTAGCCTGGAAAACAGGCGTAATTTAGCGAGCCTCACAGACTTGTTAGGAGGAGTAAACAGATTAATTTTAGCAAAGAGCTTAGAACAGCACCGGCCACCTAGCAAGTGTGTGAAGTCCAAGCAGAGATGGGAACGTGTCTAGTAACGGCACCTACCACAGGTGACAGGGGTGAAAAGAAACTGAGACCGTTGTAAAACTCCTAACGGTTCTTGGGTGCCTGGTGATGCTCAATGCATTTTTATAATTATTTTCAATAAAGACATATGAAGAGTGTAGAGCTTCAAAACATCACACGAGAGAGCAACCAGTGAGGCTCCCTAAGGCGTGACACGGACTATACACGAGCCCAGGCATCAGAGAGAAGGCAGCAGTCCGTGTGCTGGGACGGGAAGGGAGGAGCCTGATGGGGCCAGAGGCTGGGGGGAGAAGAGGATCCTGTAAAGGCTGTCCGGGGGAGGGTACAGCTCAGTGGTAGAGCGCATGAAAATGCACACGGTCCTGGGTTCCTTCCCCGGTGCCTCCATTAACTACATAAATAAACAAACCTACCCCCCCCAAACAAAGACAAAAACAGTAAAGGCTGTCCGGGCGGCGTTGGGGGTAGTTAGTAGGGTGGCCGGGCAGTCGAGGCCCGGGAAAGCCTGCAGCTGTGTGCCGGGCAGTAGGGAGCCCGCCCTGCGGGTACCCGGGGAGGTGACCTTGTGTCTGCTGTGCACATGACTCCCTGGGCTGCATGCTTAGAGGCCCTCCTGTTGCTGCTTGATGCTTTAATCCCAAGAACTTCCTACTTGGCTTTCACAGAACTTTCTTGAAATTGTATTTTTCCCTAGAATGCCTGTGCCCCACTGAGGGTTTCCCTGAAAGGACATGAGAAGGGCGGGAAGAAGTCTGACCCCCCTGAGTTCTGGAGGCAGGCGTTCCCCCACTGCTTGTCTGGAGCGGGAACGCTGGCGCGTGCCCTGCTTCCGTGATAGTGGGCTCCATCCCAGCCGTGAGCCAGGGCCACCAAAATACTCGCCGGATCGCATGTCAGTGCTTTCTGGGTCGCCAGGCTTCATACAAAGGATGCATCTCAGGTCTCCAAAGGATGTAGTTTATTCTCAGGGTTTTAAAACTCAGCTGAGTTTTCCAGAGGCTTCGGACACAGTGAACTAGTTTTCCGTCTTTTTCGGGGGGTGATGTTGATGGTTTTCCCTGTCAGCTTGGGAACAACTAGTGAGTCAAGGATGGGCCTTTGGTTGCCCATAATCTTTACTTACAGATTTGTAAAAAGAAATAACTATAGAAAGAACTGGTGCTTTTGAAGACGCCCACACGCACGGACACGCGGGTCACGGTCACGGAGCGTGCTGCTTGGGCTGCTGAGTTTGCCGTCTCAGATGGGAATCTTACGTATGAAACCTTACAAACACCGTATCCGTGTAAGAAAGATTATCTCCAGAAAACTAAGAAGTTCCATTCCAAAAAGCTACCTTAGTTTTAGAGAGTAAAGTTAAGAGAGAGAGAGAGAGAGAGAGAAAATTGACACAGTATTGCTGAACTCAAAAAATGCTAATAATATGACATATTAGGATGATATATATGAAAGATTTTATGTAAGAATTTATATGACTCTTTTTAGATATTCTTCTTTTGACCCTCAGAAGAACAAAGAAAGCTGTGAAGAGGACATCTTTGTTAGATTTAGAGTCGTTTGACATTTGAGCTGACTTATTAATTAACTCTCTGAAACCACCCAATAAATTCTGACAACTCATTGACCAATTTCTGTATCAATGAGGTGGGTCAGAAGGTAATATTTACTAAGCCATGACATAGGTCAGCTTAGTTATATTAACGTGTTTAAATCACACCACATCCCTATGTGGTCAGTATTATCCCAGTTTTGTGAATAAGGAAACAGAGGCTCAGAGAGTAAGGACAGTTGAGTCGCCCAGATTCTCTGCCCCCTGAGGACGATGCTGGGACCACCCCCTCCCAGCGCCTCACCGTCTTTCTCCATTTGCAGTAACTGCCTTGTCTTTCCTCTAATCCCAGGGTGGTCGTGAGCTTTCAAGTCGGTTCAACTCCAATTCTTTAACCCACATCCAAAGTATGAAACCTGAATGTAAGCCAAATCTACTACTTTCAAAGAACCAACATCTTATAAAAACATTTCATAAAATACATTTTGTGATCAAGTACACTTGAGGAATACAGAACGTAAAACCATGGTTTACCTGGTTTCTTCACTACGGGACTTCTTTGGGTCTTTAATGTACTAATGGGAACTCTGAATCTCCAGGGGGAGGATATTACAGCCATTGTTTCACAAGCTGTTTACTAACTCACATACTCATTCATCCTTTTACTTTGGTAGAATTGTTCAAGGGATTAGCGTTCTATGAAATTACTCATCTTAATAGTGTGTCTTCTTGAGCAAATCACCTTCCCTCTTTGTGCCTAAATTTTCTCTTCTACAAATGGAACTAAAGATATTCCAAAGATCCCTTCAGTTTTAAAATTCTATGGTATAGCCTCTCTCCTCCCCCAAAGTCTGGGCATTTGTGCTCCCAAGTGAACTTGCTAAGGATAGAATAAGATTTTCTGAAAACTACTCATTCTTTCATTCATGAAACATTTATCGATTACCATGCACTGTGGTATCTACACTGTTGGTCCTCAGGATGCGAGTGTGATAGGATTCGCACAGAGGAAGAGAGCGTCCACAGGAAGTCATGACACTGCAGTCAGAGGGCAGTAGAAACAGGCATAGATCATACAGACACACATGAACTGATGACCAGAAAACAACTCAGTGAGAGAATAGAAATGCTCACAGATCCTAAGACGCACAGAGGACCTGCCTCCTCTTCGCAGGGGTTGAACAAGGCTTTCTGGACAGAAGACGTCCAGTCTGTCTTAAGGGATGGATTAGAGGAAGGGAAGCTTCTCCAGGCAAAGGGGACACGAGAACAAAAAAAGCGTGGGAGATGAAGCAGCAGAACATGTGCCGTGATCTATGAGTTTGGCAGTTGCTGGAATTTAAAGTTCAAGGCCGGGGAGGGCGAGCAGAGAGCTGTAAGCTGCAGGCAGGGCGTGTTGCTGAGGGTCTTCCTCATCAGATGCGTGAACCCGGTCCTGCGATGGAGAGCCAATGGAAGGCTCAAAACGGGGAAGTGACAATTTATGCAACTGAGTGGAAAGTAGATGTAAAGAAAGGAGGGGGAGGCAGGGAGACCAATTAGGAGAGCCCTGCGGATGTCCAGGGGATGGGCAGCACCTGAACCGAGAGACTGACAAGAGTAAGCAGAGGAGAGGATGGACCGGGACACGTTTTGTGTTTAGTGGGTCCAACCTGCTCAGCCTGATGGATCAGAGGCGGAAGGAGAGGGGTCACCTCCTAGCGTGGATGATGAAGTACTTGATGTCCATGCAAGAGGAGAAGAATGGTGTTGTGGGATTAGTTCTGGACCTGCTTAGTGTAAGGCCTTCCTAAGGTATTTGTAGATATTGGAAAATTGGAGATGTTACACCAGGACCTTTCTTGGTGCATCAAACTCAAGTGGAGACTTCATTTAGAGGAGAGGATTCACATTGAAGGATGACCCCATGTGCCAGTTATGTTTTAGGGTGTTGGAATGTTGGAAATAAATGGCAAGTTTATTTTCAATATAAACGTAATTATTAATCAAACTTACAGATAAGTTCATTTTAATCTTACTTAACCATGGGATCATGAGGCACACAATAGGTACTGTTTCTACTTTCTGATTTCAGTCTAGTCGTCTTTAAATATATCTTTGGTTGAAAGAAGATCAACACATGACCATGAGTTTAGATGTCTTTTTTTAACCAGTATGATAAAACATAATTTAAAATATTCTTCTTTTTACAAAATCATTAACATCGGTATAGGTGAACTAAGATGATAAATCTGCTCTTAACTTCATATATTTTCCAAACTCTGTTATACTGCAAGCCAAGGAATGGATTTACTTTCTCTGTTGTTGTCACAAACTGAAATATTTTCTGAGCGGCTCTTAGCGTTTCTTTCTGAATGCACGATTTAAAGCAGATTCCATGAGGCTCTTTCTATAGGCTTAGGAATATGTCTGCGTAAGTACTGGCTCAAACAATCCTCACCTGAAGTGATCTAAACCCAGACCGGAGCCCCGTTTTTTTGCAGCTCTACCAGCAAGGGGTTCTCAACAAACTGGAAGGAGGTGATAGGAAGGTTAAAGGAAGAAGGAGAAAGAGTAAACACAAGGGGAAAAAAGTCTCTTACCAGGTTCTTGTTGTATTTTGTGGTTGTTTTTAAACCAGGTTATCTGGGGTTCTGGAACGCCGTTTGCATGACAGTCTAGGGTCGTGGAGCTGCTGAGAGCCACTGTGTGGTCACTGAGGTTGCGCAGGAGGTACGGCGCTTCCTGATCTAGTGAATAAAGAAAGGGGATTGTTACTACGCCGCAATTTTATGCTTTTGTTACAGACGCATATCAACATTTTAAAAATATATGGAACAAGAGTGAAACTCCACTGTAAGGTTTCATTCACAGTTTGTTCCCTAAATTTCTCTTTGATGGTTAACCTACTGCTTCCTCTTAAGTCACTATAATAAATTGAAATCTGTTAGAACACTGAGTAAAATCAAGAACTGAATTCTGTAGTGTTAGATTTCAGTATCATGGTTTTTGCCTGGCCAACTACTTTTCTTCCTTTTTGAGAGAAGCTCTTCCTAAAACCTAAGGATTTTGTATGATATTTTAGGAACTAAAAAGGAAAAAAGATCATGACTTTTGGATACAGGCTTGTAATGAACGTTTACCTAAATATGCAGAGTGACAGCAATGCACTAATGTAAGTGTATGCTTTTATTGCTGTGTCTGTGAGGGCACGCCTGCGCTACTCCACTGTCAGCAGCCTAGATTGTAGGGCAGCAGACCAAACGGGAGCAGCTCTTGGACTTTGAAAGCTTTATTGATTGTTTCCTTCCTCCAGTCCCTTCCCAAATGCAAGCGACCAAAGGATTAATTCAAGAGGCAGAGGCACAGATTTGTAGGTTTTGCACTATATAATAGTACAAATATTGTATTTTATATTATTTTCTCTTAAAACATACAAATATGATACAATACAACTTATTTTAATAAAATGCCAACCAATATAGTACAACAAAATGAATTTAATACATTAGAATGTAATACATTACAACATTAAAATCGCACACAGGAACAGCAGCACCCCCGAGGCCCCGCGAGCACAGTGTGCCTGTCGTAATGAAGTAGTCCGTCAGTCCCGCTGGTGTGTGCACGTTCTAGCTGCGCGGGTGCGGGCTTGGTAACTCAAGCTTCCAAGGTAAAAGAATAAAGACATCTACAGTCTTTCCCACCCTCCCCAGTCATCCTTTCCCCACCTCCTTGCAAATCCTGGAATAGAAATCAAGAGAGTTTTGGCATAACTTAACATATTCTGCGTCACTGGTTTCAGTTACACAGTCTGAGCTTTCTCTAACCGCTTTTGATTTCCTCACCTTATTGTACTAAATAAAACTGTGAAAGCAGCTTAGGAGTGATTACAATGCTATAAGAGATGACACCTTTCGATGGCTTTGATTCCATGTCCCTGCAGAATTCTGCTGAGTCCCCAAACCTCTCTGTTTTTATTCCTGCAGGGAAACTCTCAGGATTAGCATTTATTAAAGCAATTGAGAAGTCTCAGGTTAAAAAGTATATTACCATATGACTCATAACATGTTGACAGAGTATACCATGGCAGGGTTATTATCTGTTAGGAGAAACAGATTTCTCATTCAATTTTGATTCTATAGTTTATCATTCATCTTTTCTCATTTTATACAAAATGAAATCTGAAGGCAAAGAAGAGAGTTGAAGGAGTGCTAGTTTATACTCTTCAAAAATAGCGTGAAACGGATGAGAGCAACAGTCCTTCTGCCTGTTTCAGTGTAGCTTTCCTGGTCTAGCATGCGCCCCAGGCAGACCCGCTTTAATATTTCTGTGTTTGCATCCTGTCCAATCTGTCAAATAGCTTTTCCTAATTGAAAACGCAGCCATGTATCAAAATCTCCAATTTTGATAAATTTTACACACTTGATCATTACAATTTTGACATTTTGACACAGTAAAGACCTCAAACAAATCAGCGAAACATGACAAGATAACAAAGAACAGTATTATATTACTCTTTAGCATCTTTTACAGTGGCAAGCCCACTTTGGCATATCTCATTTAAAACTCAGAACAGAGCCAGTTCTCTGAGTTATACTCGTGGTAGCTTCTCCTAACACATCTGCTATTTCCCATGCACTAAATGTGATAAAATAATCTACCATTGCCTGTAGGTCTTATTATAAAAAGGAAGTCTGAATACATGGCCTGTCACACCCAAATTCTTTTCATGGCTACAAACTGTAATATCATCAACACATAGGATTTGGCTTCCCTGACAGGTGAACTGGAAAACAGTGCTTATATAAAAGAGAACATTTTCTTGTAACATCAATGTCACAGAGAAACCTCAAGGCCCTGTCTGTTCTATACAAACTGAAGAGAAGAAGCAGAGTGGCTGCAGAATCAACAGAGGACTCTGAATTAAATACAAAGTTCATACAAACATGTCTGAAACATACAGCAGTACGATTTATTTTTCCTTTGTACCCGTTTCTGAAAAAATGTTCTCCTAGGTGAAAAGTCTCATTTTGGTCAAATTTCTAAGCGATCACCAAAGGGATCGTTTTAGCAACTCCCGCTTTCTAGTCATCTGGGCACTTTCAGTAAGGAAGGGACATGGAACCCATATTTTCAAACCAAAGTTATCTGATGGAAATAGATCGCTGCATTCTAAAATGGGACAAAGTGAAGCTGATCCCTTCAAACTGAGAAAATCAGAATTAACAGACTATTTCTGCTGGTTATCAGAAGCCAAAGATAGCTCCCAGCAAGTTCTTTTGAAGCCCCAGAGATGTGTCACACCCTACAAATGCATAGTTTCTTTTCTCCATTTGGAACAGGGACTGAGGAACCAGCCTCGAGCCCTCCACTCCATCCAATCCTCTCTTCTCACACCCAGAGACAAATTAATAAAAAACAAAACCTACCAAATTGTTTTTTTCTTTCTGAAACTCTCTGAAAGGAATAATTACATCGTGAACAATTGATTCCTCTATGGCGCTTAAAAAAATCATCTCCTGGAGAGTACTGAAAATCCTCTTCTATAAATTTGGACCCCCTTCCCCTCTCCAGGAAATGACAGGTTTTGCATGTCCAATTCACCACGTTTTTCCAAAGCAATCCCCTAAACCATTGCATTTGCTTTTCCAGCTTTCATAAAGACCAAGGCCCCCCAGACCCTGGGGTTCTGAGGCCTTGTTTCCCGAAGGAACACACTGACTTATAATGAACAAAGACGCCCGAGCCAAAGAGCCATCGGTAAAATTTCCAGATGCAATTGATTATTCTTTCCTCTGGGCTGACAACTTCCAGGTTACTAATTGTTTTCAGTGCATTTGGGGCTCCGTAAACCTGGCATTCTGGGGAAATGCTATTGTTTACTCCTTCACACTTGACAAGCAATTCCCATGTGAAAGACAAGTTTAGCCGTGGGACAGAGTCTGTTCCCTAAAGGAGGAAACAGTCTGGTGAGTTCCCAAGCCTGGAAAGTTGTCATGTTGTCACCTCCTATTGAACAGCTCAGCCACTGTGTTCTCGGCCGGGGCTATTTTGGTCATTATAGTTTGTTTTCCAGTAGTTCATGTGAGTCACATATAATGATCAATCATAAATGAAAACAACAGAACCATGCATATTAAATTGGTGAAAAAGTCACTTTCCCCGCAAATGTAAGCTGAACACAAGAGATTACAAATCTCTCTTGATTCACAAATGGTATGCGTTTTTAAATGACTCTGCATTCTGCTTCTCTAGTTTTGCCATTAATCCCCATTTTAAAAAATCCTGTTAACTTCTGCATATGGCGAAAGCAGATTTTTTTTAATGGACATTTACTAGCAACTGGAATTGCAGAAGAGGAAAGCGGGCCTGACCTGGGTGGACTTTCATAATTCATGCTGTGATAAAGCTTTAATCCCTTTGAATGACACCAACACCTTGCACCCCTGGGGCCCATTTTAGAAGCTCCAGTTTAAGATTAACGTGCTTACTGTAAAAAAAAAAAAAAAAAAAGCATTTTCAAATAAATAAGCTTTATAACTTGCTATCCAGGTGCTATTTACAAATCAAGAGCAGGTGAAACAGTACAACATAAAACCCGGCGGAGGTCCGACAGTCTCAAATTCAACTGTACTCATTCTGAGCTGGAAAACGAACTTATTCGTGTCCATCTTTGGCAGACACCAGCCTCTGTTTAAATTATTCGGTTTTTTGCAGCTGTGACACACAAAAATAACAAAGAGGTTGGCATCAAAGTGGGAGGAAAGGGTCAGTCCCAGGTGGTGGTTTATCAGGCAGGAGACAGCAAAGAGCAGAGCACACAGAGAACGCAGGGCAGGGATCATCCAAATCCAAACGTGCACCAGGCCGGCCCCAGGGAGCGGCCCCCACGGCCTGAACGGGCGCCCAGAGCTGGGGCCGGGGCTCATTGTTACTCCTACTATCTCCAAACTCATTTTGGGAGGAGCTTCTCCTCTGAGCCGGAAAGTTAGCAACAGTGGCAATAAATCAAGATGATATGAGACAACTGTTACTTTTTTTTTTTAATGAGTCCTTTAATGTTTGACATGACTTTGTGTGGTACAATCATTCCTTGTGCTTTTAAATTTGGAGATCCGAGAGAAAACAGCCTTTTTGTTGCAGTGCTCACCTCTAATTGTAACTTCTTTCTTCTGGAGGACTTCTTCCCCTGTGTACGTGTTCCTGGCTCGGCAGGCATAGGTGCCTGAGTCTTCCAGGGAAACATTCTTGATGGTAAGGTTCAGAGTCACGGAGTACTCCTTAGTGACGGCCGTCTTCTGCTTGCTGATACTGTGGTGCATTGTTCGGTTATTAACTGTCCGCAGCAAAATCCAGGTGATGTCTCTGTATAAGAACTTGTTAACTGTGCAAGACAGTTTCAGGTCCTCTCCTTCCGTAGGCATGTTTTCCACGTGAATGTGAAATCCATTTGGCACGTCTGTAAGATAAGAATAAAGAACCTGAGTCCGCAGGAAAATCAGCCTGCTCCTGAAACGGTATCTCATCACGAGATCCCCAAAGATCTTAAGAACGGTTCCCACACGAATTCTTTGGGTATCAGCAGTAAAAGGGGGGAGCTTGTCTTTTTATTTTAGGGGAACTGAGCAGAAACAGCAGGTAGGAACCAACCAAGTTTGTTCCATCAGAAGTGAGGCAGGAAATGCAAAACAGGACGTAATGAGGATGTACGTTTTCCGTATTTGCCCAGAGCTGCTCTTCAGAGCGGCACGCTTCCATTCCTGGTCATGTCCAGGACTCCTCCTGGCGCGTGGGCAAAACAGGGAAGTCGTGTAAGAGGAGTTTATGCTAAAAACCATACGTGCTTTTACAGCCACTTATTTAAATGAGCTGTGAACAAGTGAGAACAGGACGTCCCAGGTCCACACTAGGGGACTTCAGTCCTGACAGTCAACCCTTTAATCCTCAACTTTTCCAGTAAAAAACCCACTGACGTCCCGAGTGTCCTGCAGCTGGACTGACCGTCTCCTCCCGCTACTGGTGCATCGCCTTCCCTGTTCTTGGCGGGTACTGAGGGGCAGAGAGGAGTCGGCTCACTTTCTCAGGGCTCCTTTGATGGTGATTATTTTACTCAGACATAAAAGAGCAAGATTTCTTCTGAAAATGTGGACAGCGAATCTGGAAGAGTTGCCAGATTCCCGAGCAGGGGCAACGTCAGGGAAAATAATTTTTAAATCAAATTTACTCTCAACAAACATGAACCGTTTTCTTAAAGTGACTGCATCATTTGAAGTCCTTTTCTCCAAGGTCAGTTTCTGGCTAACCTGCATGTCCGTTTTCTCAGGGCCTCTGGCCGCACCTGATGAGCTCTCCTCCTCAGCTTTCTACACCTGGACAATCACTGAGCCTCTCCACTCAGCGTTCCTTAGTCTCCCTTTGGACCATTTCACCAGAGGATTTTAGAAAATCATTGGTTACTGGCCCTGAACTGGCCTGCTCTCAGACCCCTCCCATTGCTAGTTACTAGTGGCGCATCTGTATTTAAGTAAAGAATTGGGGCCAACATTTTACAAAGTACTTTGAAGATGAAAAGCGCTATGTTATGCTATTATTATTATTATCCTTTGCACACAAAGCTATAAAGAAACCTTTAAACCTTAAGGGGACAATAGTCCAAAATTAGACATCATATCAACTCTTTCCTAAATCCCACTTTGCTTGTTTTTCTGATTTTTCTGGGCTTTGGCTTTATTATAAAGTGTCACGTCTGAAGAAATGCCAAAGTATTCATCTGAAACCTGGGAGCGGGGAGTGGCTTACGATGTGGTCAATAACGGGAGAGAGAGGAGGCCCATGGTGGGTTTCCTGCTTTTAAAATGAAACTCTAAGAATGTTCCAGAAAATGCTGAAGCAGCTGACCGTCATTTTTAACATAACAACAAGGTGTCAGAAATCGCCCCCTCTAGTTCAGCGTCTTTTTACACTTGGGACGCTTTCCAAGCACGAGGAGTAAGACATCAGCCATCAGCTTCTACACAGATACTCGGGCAGAAGCACTGTGCGCGAGCTGCTACCCAGTCATGTCTGCAAAGACCACGGACTTCCACTTGCGAAGTCTCATCCCGGTGGCTAGAACCCAGGCGGGCCCAAGTAACACCACGGAGAGCGTGGAGAGAGTTCCTATTTACTTTAGTGATTTGAAACTTCCTGTGGAAATAGCTCACAGGTTTCCTGATGGAAGATTTTGTTTATCTTTGCCAAGCACCACCAGGAATCTCAAAATAAAATGCATTTAGTGACATTGGGAAACCAGGGAGATAAGGCAGTGCTGTTCCTGTTTCACCCTCAGTAATTGCTAACACACCCATGGTCATGCTGAGTGCCAGCAAAACAACAAAAGCACACACGCTGGAAAAGAAAAGAACTCAGAACCCGGTAGGTTTCTCACACAGGAGACACTGTTCGGTGGCGAATTTGGTTTATGTTGTCAGACAGCTCTTAGAATGATGACCCGTTTCTCAGCATAGACCCTCTGCTATTCTTTTTTGATCCATGGAAGATGATAAAATGTCCTAAACTAGTTAATGAATCCAGAGGGATTTTTTTCCCTTAATTTACGTAGGTTTTTTGTTTTTTTTTTCCTGAGTACTAAAACAGACCCGAGAAAGAATTGCCTTCTAACTCTCAGAGTGAAAACAAGAAATGTTCCCACACTTCAGGAGCTGATGTCAATGCACCAGCAGACACTCAGCCATCTGACAGAAATCACGTCTTAGAAGGTGCCGTGGAGAAGAGTCAACCCTTGCTCAGGGGAGACATTCCACTGAAGGTTAGGTGAAATCTATTTACAAAGGGGCACATTTGGGGGTGAACATTTTGACATGACTGGATCCAATGTGTGAATTGAGCTCATGAAAGAGACAAGCAAAGAAATGAAAAGAATGAAAGTTATCTCATTTGTCGGGTAGAAATAAGAAGGTTTTACTTGTACTGAAGAATAGAAATAGCATTCTCAAAAAAGACAGTGAGGGGTTACTAGGAACTGTTGCTGGCTGCAAATAGATTCTACGTACCAGTGAACCGCAAAGTCTGGAGAAGCAGCAGGCAAGGATGTGAATGGCCAGAGTGAACTAGTTTGCATCAATTTGGAAGGCAGCTCTGTTATTGTATCTTAAGGAAGGGGCAACGTAATTGAAATGAGGATCAATAAAGATCCAAATTTAGATTTTTTGATTTAGAGTAGTTACATTGTAGACACATCTTTCAAAACAGTAACTGTACTAGGTCAAGTATAAACATGAAACAAACATACATTCATTTTTCAGAAAACAGTCATGGAAGGTGCAACAGTCCTAAGAGTATTTAATCTCGTCTCTAGTGAGAATAAATCTCATGACAGAGATTAAGAAAAAGAGAATAGTTTTAGAAATAATCAATGTAAGTAAATTACTCTATTGTGACCAAACCAAACTAGAATCTTTCAAAACTGGTAGCGAAGAATTCTGTTCCAGGCAATGGGGCTTGAATGGATGAATTTGTGCTTGGTTTTAATATGAAAACTCTTACATTTCTAGAGGAAAAGTGTTGGGAACTTCAAGTTAGGTATGTTGGAATAGAGTTCTCATTGCTCCTTTCAGCAGGATCTAGAAAAGTTTCCCACCGTCGCACGGTTATAAACAGTATCAGGTGGTGGGAGGTGGTTTCTGTCTGAATTCAGCAGGTGATCAGCTTTATCCACTGGGGTCCTTTGGGCAGCAGTACTGTGCACAGATCTCGGACACAGCAGTGAAGAACTCAGGGGTACAGGTAGGCTAGATGGTGCTGCCGTTAACACTGGCCTCGACACCCCTTTCTTGGGATCTCTGAACAATAAGGAAAAGAGCATGACACCCCCTCCTCTCAGTACATCCTCTGCCAGTACCGCCGTCAGACCCAGTCAAGAGGGCTCTCTGTGCTGGCTGTATCCCTCCACAGTGTAGAGTCTGCGGGGCCAAGTGAGCATGCCCACCCAGGGCCCTACCCCTATTTCTTCATCTTCCTTCTGCAAAGATGTCTCTGAGTCTGCTTCCTGACTGTCCCAGGCCTCTCCCCTCTTTGGTCAGTCTGCCCTCCTGAGGCCAGCCTTGCACCCTCCTGTGGCCCAGGGAGACTGACTGTTCGGACCAGGAGGTGTGGGCAGAGTTGGATGTGTGGGCTGGGGACCACCCACCTGGGTACATGGCCGCTTGCCACAGGGGCTGAGCCAGGAGCCAAAGGACAAGACGGGTGGGCTCTCCCTGCACCTCCAGGCATTGCCACCATCTGCTCCGAGCAGTCCCAGAATTCTACATTTGGACCTGACCTTTCAGGTCATCATGAAAGTCTATTTGTCCACTGGAGGCTAAAACATATTTAACAGCTCCTTTGCTTGACAGAACTCGCAAGTAGTTAATTGCTATGACGACAAACCCAAATCCTTTGATAATTTAATAATAGGTTCTGTGATATTTAATAATAGGTCCAGTTTTTAAGTTGCTCTTAGGCTCTCAAGAGCCTGAAGGGTAAAATGATTTCTTATAAATCCACAAACTTTAATGAATACTTAAAAATATCTAATGACTGCAGGTTTTCAATGGTTTTGCTAAAAGAAAACGATCTATACTAAAATGTTATATGATAGTACTCTTTGAAAAGAAGAAATAATATACTTTTGTTTGGGGATTCATTCACATTAGAAAATTAGTAATTAAAACAGAAGCAGTCATCTAACAGCTAAAGCTAGACATACAGCTCGCAGGCCTCCGGGGGCGCTCTCGCCTCGGCTCTGACAGTGTCAGGACAAGGCTGTCCTCCATCTACCTGTTCAAGTTCTAACCCCTCAGGACCACCTTGAGTCCAGGACTACCTTGAGCCCGGCTTCCTTCTCAGAGGCTCAGAGCAACACTGTACAGAACAGGGCATCGAGTGGCTGCTGAGCACTGAAAATGTGGCCAGTGTGACTAAACTCAATCTTATTCAATTAATTTTATTTCAACTTCAGCTTTTAAAATGGAAGCAGTGTGATATTTAAAAAAAAAAATACCTATTACATGTTAAAATGATAGTACTTTGGATAGACTAGGTTAAATCAAATTAGTTTCACCTTTTCCCTTTTGTATTTAAAAGAAATGGCTACTAGACAATTTTAAGTCACGTATGTGGCCGACACGATACTGGAAGGTGTGGGCTGAGCTTTGGTAAATTCATCTGTCGTATTTACTCCTGCTCATTTCTTTCTTTGGATAGTAGGATACACGGAACATTTCTTTTCTTTCTGTGGGGTCAAAACTCCTCCTAGAAAGACAGGCCTCGCGGCATCGCTTGGCGAGCTCAGCGCGGCGACGCGTCCGGGTGTGCAGGACGGGCACGGCTCCCTCTTTGGTACTCCACGCCACGCAGACGGCGGCCGTGAGTGGTAACTTGTTTCCAACCAAATACAAAGCACAGTACAAACCTTTGGACCTAATTAGTCCCAATCATCTGCGATTGATTAGAGAATCAATGTGTGAAAGGGCTCTGAATCCTCCTCTAAACAGAGGGCTGTCCTACTTGGCACGGTGTCAGTGTGACTTTCCCTCCACCTCTGGAGCGTGGGAGGACAGGGACGGCTTGGTTTTCAGAGGCCCTGCTGTGTGCCACTGCTCTTCCCCACATCCCACTGCCTCGTCTGGAAACTGCAGGGCCGTGTGGCCCAGCAGCCCCTGACGCCTGCCCTGACTCTGATGGTCTCTGAGGGCCTGTTCAAGGCTCTCTCCCGTGGACGGCTTCCCTGAGGGCTGGTGAACTTGCCAGAAGTCTCCCTGTAAGCTGGCAGCCCACGCTTCTCATGAAATCGGACCGACCTATTTCTTTCTGGAGAACTCAAGGCAACTGCTAGGGCCTGCCTCACACAGGGCGAAGTTTCCAGAGAGTTGGCAACCTGCCCAGGTTTCCTCAGAAAATTGGGGGAGTGTGGAGCCAGGCAATTGTTTTTATACTTTGAGCTCTTACTTCCTTCCTGTACCCATGGAGGGACACAGGGAGTGCCATTTGTGTGCCTTGGAAATTTTCAGATTTGCAGACACCATCATCTTTTAAGGTGAAAGATTCTGAAATGCTACCAAAAAGTAGCACGTGAATAATTGTCAATGAAGGTCAGTTTCAGATTTCTTTAGGAAAGCCTCATTTCCCCCAGAATTACTGAAGTTGTAAAACAATTCACTTCTTGGGTTAAAAAAAAATGTCATCACACATATTATAACTGGTTTCCTTGATTATTATTAAACAACCTCTGTGTGCTGGGCCCTGTGCGAGGTACTGAAGGGGGTTCAAAAATGCATATGACAAGATCCCAGATTCACAGCCCAGCCAGGGAAGGAGACAGACACAAATAGCTCTACAGAATTCAGGGAAATACCTCTTTAGGAGACCCAGTGATGGAGAAACTGTTCCTGAGAGCAAGGATGAAGGCACTCAAAGTTGAACAATTCTATGGAAAACTTTTTTTTTAAATTAAAATCACTCAAGTGCACTCAGAGAAAAAAACAAGATGTGAAGAGAGACTGAGGTCACCAGGCTGTTTTTGTGAGTATAGGGTATGTGGCTTACCTGTGACATAAAAGCTTATGTTTCTTTCCACAGTCCCTACTTTATTAGAAGCCATGCAACTGTAGATTCCAGAAATTCTAGCATCAGCCACAACCAAGGTGCTAGCCGTCTGCAAAAGAAAAGTCAACTTTAGCAACCAGACAAAGAACCATTTATAGATGCATCCCAGTGGTCACAGCAGCACTGTTTACAAAAGCCGAGACATGGAAGCAACCTAAATGTCCATCGACAGATGCTTGGATAGAGATGTAGTATATATACAATGGAATACTACTCAGCCATAAAAAATGAAATAATGCCATTTGCAGGGACATGGACGGACCTAGAGATCATCATATTAAGTCACTCAGACAAAGACAAATATCACATGATATCACCTATATGTGGAACCTTAAAAAAAACTATACAGATGAACTTATTTACAAAACAAAGAGGCTCACAGACATAGAAAATAAACTGTGTTACCAAAGGGGAAAAGGGTGGAGGAGGAATAAACTAGGAATTTGGGATTAACTGATACACACGACTATGTATAAAAGAAATGAGAACCTACTATATAGTATGGGGAATTACATTCAATAGCTTGTAATAACCTATAACGGAAACAAATCTGAAAAAGTGTGTGTGTGTATATATATATGTGTGTATATGTGTAACTGAATCACTTTGCTGTATACCTGAAACCAACACAACATTGTAAAGCAATGAAATTGAAAAAAAAAAAAGAAAACAACAAAGAACCATTGGAACAGCCCTCAGGTCCTTCTGAGGGGGCAGGAGTCGGCTGTGCCATCACTCAACAAAGGTAGCATTGCAGTTGGGGTGGTTCCCAGAAACTCTCCTCGCCGAGCCCCAGCAGGAATGGAAAAATAACAGGAAAGCAGGTCCTCAGGAGACCGGGGGCTACGACATCCGACTCATTCGAGGGCTTCAGGCTTATTTATCTGATGCTGCTGGCGTAACAATTACCGACCTGAGGCCGAGCTGCAGGCCGGCACGTCCTACTCTAACGAGGTGGTCAGCTCCACGTCAGGGAGAGGGCAGGTGAGGCCCAGGTCTGCCCTTCTGCTGGGAGGACCCACGATCGTGGACACCACTTGGCAACAGGAGACTCTTTGCTGTTTGGTTCTGTGACGGGTGTGCTAAGTGAGCAAGGACCGAGAAGGCCAGACAGCTCCCTAAGACCCTCGCGTGTGTTTGTAGGTTAGAGTCTCTCAGCCTGTCCGTTCCTGCTCTACAAAAGGAAGCTATACGTTACCAATTAACAATATCGTTTTACTAGACTTTAGTGCTGCTGTTTGGCAAATGAGCTCTCACAGAAACATGAGTCATCAAAATGGGTGACCTCGAAAACACTTTCCAAGCTGTGATGTTGCAAAAAGTGATGTCTCCCCCCCCCCCAAAAAAAAAAAAAGGCAGGAATAGCTCAGTGGTAGAGCACGTTCTCAGCATGCATGAGGTCCTGGGTTCAACCCCCAGTACCTCCATTAAAAAATAAACAAACCTAATTACCTCACCCCCCCAAAAAAAAAAATTAAAAAAATACAAAAAGTACATTATACAGCTTAGACTGCCCTTGCTGTCTTCGTTTAAAGATAAAGATTAGTAGTATGAAATAAATTGAGAATTAAAAAATTTAACCCAATTGTGCAAAAGAGGGAATGCATGCTATATATGAAAAATAAAAAGCTAATAAGTTTTTCATATTTAAAATAACAAAAAAGGTTGCTCTAGTTATTTATAAATCATTGCAGCCTGTCTCCTCAGACACACAAAACTGGTCACAGACTCTGCAATTGTCGACCAGCGAGTGTCCGAGCTGGAGTGTGACGACCCAGAGACTCACGGGCTAAAGTCACACAGAGGCCGAAATGTGACGACAGACTTTCTAAGACGGTAACAAAAATTCTACAAGAAGTCTTGTAACCCTTTTCTGAGTTGCTAAGCAATGTGGTGGGTACTTTGTGTTCTCATATCCCTTCCAATAAGTTAAGGTATTTCTGTCTTTAACCTACAGATCAGGAAGACTAAAAAATACACGCCTGTTTGTTTTAGCCAGCAAGTT
This sequence comes from Camelus bactrianus, assembly GCF_048773025.1. Classification (NCBI taxonomy): domain Eukaryota; kingdom Metazoa; phylum Chordata; class Mammalia; order Artiodactyla; family Camelidae; genus Camelus; species Camelus bactrianus. Next base: position 4,769,548 of record NC_133552.1, read on the forward strand.
CACTGCTCCCAATTCTCTGTAATTTTCACTACAGTAAGTATTTCATGATGATTCCTCTTCTGTTTGTTGGATGTTCAATTACATCTACTGACCTAGCCTCTGTGTATTATTGAAAGGATGGGAAGTGAAAGTGTCTGCCTTGGGTGGCATTTTTCATTCAACTTTGCAGACATTTATTGTTTGTGAAGGCACTGTCCAGATGACATGAGGGAGCGGGAGGTCAATCTGATGCAACCCCTATTCTTAACCTCAAAGGACTACTTTAAGGCAACGGGGAAGAATGTCCCTACTTGAAGGTCAGGTGTATATTATTCTCTCTTTGTCAGAGAAACACTCTCACGAAGGCAAATAACCAGTGGAGGAGAGTATGGGGTGAGCTCAGGTGTCTCGTTCTCTATCTTGATTATTAATCTTGACAAGAGGTGGGCAGTAACAAAGTCTGGACAGCTGTTCCTTTTAATGACTACATCTACCACTTCAGAGTCATGGATGAGACGTTGAAGTAGCTGGAAGAGGAGCTTGTAGGTGGCAGTGAGAATGGAAGTATTAGCTGGTGGCGGCCGGAAGGACAAGAGAGACAGCAGGTAAGACTGACTCCTACTTACGGTTACCAGGGGTGGGGACGGATAAACGGGGAGTTCGAGATTTGAAGATATTAACTACTATATATAAAATAGATAAACAACAAGTTTCTACCGTACAGCACAGGGAACTATATATTCAATATCTTGTACTAACCTATAATGAAAAAGCCTATGAAAGCAAATACATGCATGTATATGCATGACTGAACTGTTATGCTGTACACCAGAAATTAATGACATTGTAAACTGACTACACTTCAGCTAAAAAAAAGTTTTTTTTTTTAGTTTTTTATGCAAGCTGCAAGCTGTTTTCCAAATGATAGTGTAATATGGTTTTAAAATATGATTGATAATGCAAAAGTTGAAAATAAGGAAAATTTAGGAATAAGATGGAACTTATAACCTGTGATCAACATTAAAATTTATCTGCTTCTAGAGGATATTTAAGTTATAAATCAAAAGCACATTTTCATGAAAAACAAAATTATATGACAACTGATGCACAGATTCTATAGAGGCAGAAAAGGAGGCCAGCTGTGAACTGCAGGTCAGTGTAGTTTGGACCGAAGACAACTTTTTACAGGACAGAGGTTTTCTGAGTTAAGGGGACAAATCTGATCGCCAGTGCTCATAACCAAATACTGTTTCAAGAGGGGAAAAAAAATGGAGATAGTAAAACAGTTGGAACACTAAATATCACTTTAAAGGAGAAAGTATTTCAGACTCAAGATTGAGTTGCAGAATGTGTTTGAAATTAAAATCATACGTTATAAGGGATACCAAAAGAAGTTCTCAAGGATGTCTGCTTGTGTTAGTTCTATAATTAGTTTCCATTTGCCACAATGTTCTTAGTTCTGAACCTACACTTTGGATGCCTCTTCTGGCCCGGCCAGGACTGCAAGGATTAAGATATTAGCAACAGACCCTTAAAATCCATCCTCTGGGTCTTTTTGTATGGCCCAGGAACGCTGATGACAGCTGTCGTCAGGTCCTGTAAATCTGGAAGTTATTCATACTCCTTCCTTCCTTCCCTTTCGCTAACCCAGTGATTCACTACTACAATGTGGTTGGAACCTCACGGAATAGAATGAATGGGATGCTGTGTGTAATTCAGCCTAATTTCCAGCACTAGCTTTTAAAAATAATCTCGGGATGTTTCTAATACAGTTTCCTTTTAAATGTTTCAGGGAGAAATAAAAGATACGTAAAGGTCATGGAAGAATCTAAAATTATCTCAGGGTGGCACATTTGGGCCAACTGATGGGAAAACAGAACGTGAGAACTAGACAAAACTGGGTGGCGTGTGGGAAACGGAACCCAAGCTGTCATTCTGTGACGAGGTACTCATGCTTCTCTGATTGGACGTGTCTCTGACGGCACACACACTTCTCAATGAAGCCTTAGAACGATTTCAGTGGGAATGTTGCTAAGACGTTAAATTGTCGCCATCTTCCAGCCTCACAGAATTAATGCTATAAAACGCATGTCCTGTTTTTTTTCCCCCTCACACAGGGTTCCCTCTACTTCCTACTCCATCTCTACAAACCAGCAGTCTGGCAACTGCACTTAAACAATACCGAAGCTGCACATTTGCTAACAGCAACTCCGGTTGATGACTCACTTTTCACAAATCTAGGCCAAAACTTGGCCATAAGGAAACTGAATTTTATTGTCCTCGGCACCCTTCCTTGGGTTAAACAAAACAAAACACAACAGTGAGGGGAAAAATCCTGTCCCTGAAATCCAACAGGTGGTCCAGCAGGACCTCGCTCCACTGCTGGCTGGAGTGGGGCTGCTGGATGTGCTGACTACATGCCTGTGGGTCGAGGGGTCACTGTGCTCTAAGCTAGGATTTTAATTTGCTTTCTTAAAATGTACAGAAAATAAAAGCAGTTTTAATTGTAAAGACCAGTGCAAAGAATTCTGAGATAGCAAAACTTCCATTTGTCATTAGATTTTTTTCACACATACACAAAAATATATTTATAGATGCTAAAAGTAAAATTAGTAAATTCTTCTAAATTTAGGACAAGTTAATAACTCATAGTCTAATGTTAGTTACTGATAGGATGTGTGTGTGTGTGTGTGCATATATGTATATACGCGCACACACACATAGTTTGGAAGGAGTATTCAAAGTTTTTTCAGTGCAAACAGTAGTTTCACAAACAGTCTTCATTGCATATGTTCAGTCAGTTTGGGGGACTGCAGCAGGGTATATATGACAATCTTTATAACAGGCAAACGAGGTAGGTCAGATATGAGCTCCATTTTTCTGGAGGAGGGAACTCAGGTTCGGAGGGGTGAACTGATTGCACGTGGTTATGCACACTAGAAAGCACAGAGCTTAGCCCACGGCTCCTGACTGCAGGCTGGATGGCACCAGGGCCAACTGTGTCTGGAGGTCTATATTTAAAACCTCTGTATAACTACAGAATTACAAGACAATAAATTTGGCTCAAGCATGCATGAAAAAAAAGCAGGTACGTTTATTTCATGCAGGGCTTTTTTTTTTTTTAAGCTTTTTTATGGGAGTGGGGAGGTAACTACGTTCATTTCATTTTTTTTATTAATAGGGCTACTGGGGATTGAACCCAGGACCTCATGCATACTAAGCATGTGCTCTACCATTGAGCTATACCCTCCCTCTCACCCAGGTTTTCTTAACTCTACTCCCATCTTTTTTTTTTTTTTTTTTCTTTTAAAAGTTACTCTATATGGAATCAGGTTGCTATTTCATGGTTCAGGCTAAGCAGAAACCTCACCTAGTCTTTTCGTTTCCACTTTCTTTTCTATTGTATATTTAGGTGGCTGGGATACCAAAATAGGACTAGAAGCTACGCTTGAAATGAAGCTCTTAAATTCTTGTTTTACTATCCGGCGGTTCACAGTGCGACCACCTGGTATGGTCAGGAAAAGGCAAGCCTGCACTGACAAGCTCAAGGGCATCTTGGAGTTTCCTAGTACGACGTGACCACTCGCTCGCTTTCTACTCTGGGGCAGTTTCCTTTCTTAAGTCATGTAGTGTCACTCAAGTTAAAACTTTCAGGTTTACAGAATTTCCTCTTTAAGTATGTCATTAAGCTGCTCTCTTACCTAGAGCCACACATCATGGAGCGTTTTAAACCACAGTTCATCTGTATTAGAGAAAAAGAGCTGTAAGCCACCCACAGCAATGCCTGTAGCTAAAACGACTGTTCCTAAGTGAACAAGTGACTGCCGATATTATCAGGCAGGCTGTCAGCACCTTAACTAATTTCTGTATTGGCTTAGTTGGCAGAGCACTAGATTTTGGCAAAGAAAGACTTTGGTTTGAGTTTCTCATATGCCAGTTTTTTGTTTTTTAAATTCTCTTTGTCCATTTTATTATTATTTTGGTGGGGGTAGGTAATTAGGTTCACTTATTTTTAATGGAGGTACTAGGGATTGAACCCAGGACCTCTTACAGGCTAGGCATGCACTCTACCACTGAGCTACACCCTCCCCCACCTCATATGCCAGTTTTAAGTTGTATGACTTTGAATTAATCATCGTATTGCCTCAGTTTTCCTCATCTTTAAAATGGAGATAACCACTCTCTGGCCTGCCAAAGAATGATGCAGGCATTACATAGGTCACAAAGTTTTACAGAATGAAGAATCCAGGTGTGATTTGTTATTGTTAAGCCCTACATGGGTGGTGGAGGGAAAACAGCTCAGTGGTAGATCTTAGCATGCTTGAGATCCTGGGTTCAAGCCCCAGTACCTCCACTGGAAAAAAAAAAAAAAAAAGGCAAACAAACAAAACTCAGTAATCAAGTCCTACATGGAGAACAATGCCACCTACCTTGTTGCCTTCAAACGCAAAGAAGGTAGCTGAACAGGTAACGCGAGCATAACCAAACTAAAGCAGATGGTGTCTGTGTTAAGATTATTCGAAATGAAGACATGCATGTGTAAGTAGACACTTCAGCAAGCGGTGATTTGATCAATTTTTTTTCCTTTTTAAAGCATCCCTACCCCTGGGGCCTGATAATAGATGTTTAAGTGTATTTTTCACTCATTCAACAGAGAAACAAGCCGCCAGCTCTGAGACCTGCTGAGATTTGCCTGGCTCCCGAGCTGTCAGCTCCCGCCACGGCTAAGGAAGCTCGGGGGCGTGAACGAAGTATGTGCGAGAGGGACTTTTCTCCATGCCTGCCAGAGCCCGGTTAGGTCAGGGAATTTTGTTCTAAACTGAGGTATAAGTGACGACATTATATTGGTTTCATGTGTACAAGGTAAAGATTCAACATTTGTATGTATTGCAATATGATGACCACAGTAAGTCTAGTTAACATCCATCAAAATATGTAGTTAAAATTTTTTTCCCGTGATGAGAAATTTTAAGACCTATTCTCTTAGCAACTTTTAAATACGCATTTTAGTATTATGATTGTCCCAGTGCTGTACATGACATCCCAATGGCTTATTTATTTTTTACCTGGAAGTTTGCACCTTTTGCCCCCCCTTCACCCATGTATCTACCCCCTTACCTCCTGCCTCTGGCAACCACCAATCTATGAGCTTGGTTTTTTGTTTTTTTTTTTAGTTCACATATAAGGGAGGTCATATGGTGTTTGTCTTTCTCTGTCTGACTTACTTCATTTAGCATAATGCCCTTAAGGTCTGTCCATGTTGTCACAAACGGCAAGATTTCATTCTTTTTTATGGCCAAATTATATTAGATTGTGTATCTCTACCACATTTTCTTTATCCATTCATCCATCAATGGACACTGAGGTTGTTTCCATATCTTGGCTACTGTAAGTAATGCAGCAATGAACATGTGGGTGCATATACGTTTTGAGTTAGTGTTTTTGTTTTCCTCAAGGGTTTCTACCCAGAAATGGAATTGCTGGATCACATTGTGGTTCTGCTTTTAACTCTTTAAGGAACCTCCATACTGCTATCCACAGTGGCTGTATAATAACACCAATTATGTTGCCACCAACAGGGGACGAGGGGTTCTGCACATCCTCACTCACATCTATTTACTTCTTGTCTGACGACAGTCATTCTGACAGGTGGGAGGTAACAGCTCATGGTGGTTTTCATCTGCATTTCTCAGGTCAGGGAATCTGATATACTGTGTGTGTTTTTCTACCCCAACTGAGTGAGGCTTTGTCCTTGCAAAGACAGAGGGGAAAACAAGACATTAGGTGAAATGGGAACATTTGATTTTAGCCTACACTCTTGTACTAGCATTTGCTTGTTTACATCCCACTTGATAAATGCCAGAGATTCTCAGTCCTGGTTATGTTAGAATCTCCCAGGGAGCTTCTGTGAACCCTGGGCTCCACCTTAAAGATTCTGTGATCTTTTATTTATAAATAGTTGGTAGAGTGGTAATAATTGGTGGAGCACACTAACATGCAGCCAGGGCTGAGAGCCACTGACGGGGACCAGTCGGATGTTCAGGAGCCTGGTTCCACCTCTTCCACTGGGACCACGTGCCCCTTCCCTTGGAACCGGTGGTCAGCTGGTGAGTCCAGCAGTCTGCGAAGTCTGAAGACATACTGCCTTTCTTCTCTCAGAATTTTTGTTTGAGCTTTTGAATTACTTCCGGCTCCCATTAACCCAGAACTGGAAGCTGAGTGCGTGTTTTTGGAATAAATATCCCAATGCTTTTTTTTATACAAACAATACCTTATTCTTTCCTTCTATTACTGCCGTGCGCTGAGTGATGCTCTCAATTCTGTTTCCTACGTTGCTGTCAGCATCCAGGATAAGGGACTCTTCATTACTTGAGCAAAAGTCATACCTATTTTTAAAGAAAGGAAGTCATCACTATGTTGCTTTGCAGCCTGGTCCAGCCCATGGTAATGCGTGAAAAGAAAAATTTTCTTCTTTTCCTTAGATTCCTCCCCCCGCTAATATCTATCCTCAAAACTTAAAAGTAGCAAACAGATTTTGCCTGATCTGGGAAAAACCCTACACCAGTGTCTCTCCATCCATACCTTCCTGTTCTAAATGTTAAATATTAAATAAAAATGCATATTCAAAAATTTAGCATTTTGATTTTAATTAGTTCCTAGTGGAGGAGACATGCAAACACAGGGAAAAGAACGAAGTTACGTTAACGAATAGAAACCTCAGGGAAATAACAGCATTTCACATCTATAAAAGGATGGCCTTTAATGAGAAGACTCCATATTACAGCTAATTTTTTCCAGGGCTAATTAAGTGTGTATGGAAATGCACATCACAGAGCAGTTATTATACTCAGTCTATTTCTTTTTGGGTTTTGGGGGCCATGGCAAACTCTTCAACGTCTCAAGCCTGAAGTATTATAAGTGTGTGGAGGTTATCTTTAAGATCTTTTTTCCTTCTAAAAGTCTACAAAGTCTTATTAAAGCAGCTGGTGGGGTACCAGACCTACATCTGGACCTTAGCATGGTCTTTCCAACGCCTTATCATCAGCAGATTTCTGTCCTCAGACAGTTTACTCCCCAGGTTATTGGTGTAAATCTCTATGGATTGTTTATTATGTCCGACGTACCCGAGGTTATGCAGGAGTCAAAAATCCAAGCAACAAAAAAGACACTCAAGTCCACTCTAACCCAGGCGGGGCAGTAGTATCTTGACTGGCCTCGCTGTGCGATGGCTTTTCCCAAGTCAACACCCACAGAAACTGCCAGGCCAACCCTCTGAACGACCTGGGTTCTAGGGGAATCCTTTTTGCTCCAGAAGCTTCCACAACTGCTCTGAAGACAGCCTGGGCTCCTGTGACTGACAGGGCCGCCTGCAGGTCAGTCCCGACCTGCCGTTCCAGCCTTGCCCATACAGGCACCCCTGGTCCTGGGTAAACCGCTGTTTGGTTCAGCTCCTCCCAAGAAGGCCTGAGTCGTAGTCTCAGCCTGACTTCTCCTAGCTGTATGACAGTTTCCTGCTCTTAAAAACAAGACTAAATTGCCACCTGCCCTGTTAACCTCATGGGATTAGACAAGCACTAAATGGCTTAATTTGCTCGGAGAAGTTCTGTGAATTACAGGCACTGTAGAAAAGTGAGGGACTATTCTTCCTGTGTCACAAAGGGCTGCAATTGACCTCCATCCTCACTCACCAGCATTCCATAAACATTTGTAGACATACAGTCCTGGGTTTCTGATACATACTGTTTCTAGTAGGAATTTTCATTGCTCTTCATTATTTTCAGACACATTGATGAGCAGAGACATAGCATCACTCATCACCCAGACTTAATAATTATCATGACTTTTCCAGCTTTGTTTCATCTACCCCAATTTTTAAATTTTTTTTGTGAACTATTGAAAGCATGTCATTTTAGCCCCATTTTAGTGCATGTGCCTAAAAATTATACACTTTTTCTAATTCAGTGACAACCCCATTATCATACCTAATAGCATAAGCAGTAATTCCCTGGTGCTGTCTGGACCTGATCCATACATCAGATTCCTCCGAATGTTTTTAAAATGTCTGTTTTTTACAGTTTAGAGTATAAGACTGAAGAAAAAAAAAAAAAAGGACTAACCATTCCTTGAGGAATTTCTGTGATTTTGACCAGGAGTTCCTTATAATCATCAGGTGAGATAAATGAACAGCCTACCTCACTGATTAGTAGAGAAAACGGAACCAAAGAGAAATTACATACTTTCTCCTTTACTGGACATACTTCAATGATAAAGTTTTAAAGTCATGAGACAGGTCATTTTGCCCTATTTTTCACCACCAGTATCCTCCATTCTCTAGACGAGAACACCTGTTTTGAACTCCCGTTTGATCTCACATCTTTCACGCTCGCAGGGGCCCGTGTGCGCAGAGGTAATGGACGTGAACGCCTAGAGTCGTACTTGGTACTGCGACGCCTACGAGCTGAAGCTCTCTGCATCGGAAAGAGAAGCTTTTAATTTCATTCTTTCTTCCTCCAAGAAGTAGAAAAGAGAAGGGAGGCCTTAGACAAAGCTCTTAATTTCATGCTCTTGGTTGTCAGGAAATGCAAAGAAATTCGCTGGAGTAAAGCAGGTCGAGGCATTTCCCGAGGGAAACGCAGTCGGCTGTGAGTTCACTCGGGGCCGTGGCTGCCAACCTCCACCCGCCACCCACCCCCTCCCCCCATCCTACCCCCTCCCCCTGCCCACCCATCACTCTAAGGGCAGCTACTGACTTGCACAAGCTCTGGTAGAGAGAATATAGGCCAGACTGCCTGCTAGCTCCTCCAAACGAAAAGGACAGATTCTGTGGCTCTTTTCCAACTTGGGGCCTGTTATTTTTCCCTCTTTGTCATTGGAACCGTAAAAATAGAATGTCATTTAGAAGCCTGACTATATAACAGCACTTGAAAAGAGATTTAGGGGGAGGGGGATTTGCCACAGCCTTAAGAATACATCAAGCTCTTAAGGAAGTAGATTGTGCCATGTTTGAAGATGCAAAGATAATCACTGTGCTGGGAACCGTCTTGAGGGGGGAGGAAATCGAACAACAAGAGGAAAGCAGCGTTCGCTCCTGATTTCGCACAGGAAGCCCTCAGCACCTCCTGCCAAAGGGAGATAAGAAAGCTCCCAGGCACTATTCTGGACAAGGCCACCGTTATCAGCCTCAGCTCCTCGCCGTCCTCTCGGGGCTCCAGGCCCCGGGCCTGTCCTAATGAGCTTTAGGACTCCTACCTCCATTTGCATGCCGCACGCCAAGGACAATATCGTGGAGGTATTTATAACCTTGGAGAGGCGGGGCAAGGTTTCCGGGGTAAGAGTGTACTCCGTGTCATCTCAGCTGCCCCAGAGTGGAAACAAATTCGTTTCAGACTAGAGATTGATGGAAATAAATGAAAAGACTGCAGCCAATGACGCCTCCAACAGACAGAGCTGGGACCCTCCACGTGACACGGCAGTCAGTCGAATGCCACGTGGGAGACACCTGTGAGGCTCTCCCCTCTGGTCAACGCCACCAGACACGTGGTGGGGAAGCACCTCCCTCCGTGGGTGTAGAGGACGTTACTGACCGTGTTACACGCTCTGGGTTTTTTCCTGTCGCGCTAATGGATTCGCCCTGTTCCCTCCATGCTCATAAATACTTGACTCCTCGGTGGCCAAAGATGGATGAAGGCAGACCGGGGCCAGAGCAAAGGTAGAGCCAACCCTGGGACTCAAGCTACAATCTTGACAATCTTGACTATCTTGACTGCCGGTTCCAGCCAGCAAGCCACAGGTTGTAATATTTATACCAAACACTATGTGATAATACACTCTACTGTCATTTTCTACTGTGCTAAGTGACTCATACACACTGTCTCACTGATCTGTACAACATCCTGAAAAGTAGGCACTGTCACCCCCTGTTTAACCGATAAGGACACGGAGGATTAGAGAGGTTAAGGAAGTTAACCTAAAGGCTAGACAGCTAGTGAGCGGCAGAGGCAGAAGCCGTCATCCTGGAGTCTGCGCACGGAACCAGCACACCGCGTGTGATGTGACACCCGTGGTCTCGCGTCTTCTGAAAACAAGCTGTTCTACGTCAGCGCTTTGTATGTGGGAAGAAAAGGCTTTTCAGGTGTTCACTACACACATCCCATTCCTGCACTGGGGATGAAATGTCTTTTTTTTTTTTTTCAGCCATTTTTACATAATATGATCAGCTTCTTCCCAAATTTGGCAAACAGCTCCCATCAGACACAACCAGAACGTACTGAGTGCCCACTGTGTGTGTGATCTGCCATGACAGTTCACATCTGTCACCCCAAGGTTTCTAAACTCAGTTCCCATGCACCCTCATGAATCCAGCACAGGAAACACAACGCAGACTGTGCACCCACAGGTACCCTCCTGGGCCCACCTGTGCTTTTCCTTAGGTGTTGGCTTTGAACCATTCCGATTCAGATGTCCTTGAACCCTCCTGCCTTCCGTTCCCCTCCCCCAGCCTAAAATGCAGAGCTAGAACTTTCTTTACAGGATGGATTGTTGTATCTGGGGGAACCAGAAGGGAGAGGTGAGCTTTAGCCACTCACGGTTCAGACCTGTGTTTTCTTTGGAGGGATTCTCATATGAGAAAACAGCAGACTCTCTGAAGAGCCAGAGGAGGGATGGTTCAGCCCTTCATTCAGCCCTTCTAGAAATTGCCCGGTTTAGTACTGTTATGTGCCTGTTACGGTACCCAAGACTCGTGTAGTTGCCCTGTGTGAAATTCTCATTTCATAAATGGTTTCTAGCATGTTTAATAACCACCCCAACACTGGAAGGTCTACTTTACAGCCAGAATCTTGCCTAAGAGTTTTGTGGTTTTCTTTTAGGGTCTCCTTCCACCCTATGATAAATGATGTTAAGCTGACCTTTCTTTCAAAATCTCTCTTCTGCTAAATCGGACTCTTGCTTGGCTGAAGGGATATCAGTTGTTGCTGGGCAGCTGGGGGAGCAGCTGTACACACTGAAGCTCAGCTAATGCTCAGCTACGCGGTGAAGCAGGCATCACGGGCCTCATCTCACAGATCCTTTTACCAATAAGGAAACTGAGACTCAGAAACATCAAACGTCTTGCTCAGATTCAGGGAGAAAGTAGCAGACCTGGGGTTAGAACCCAGTATTCCTCTTTCCACCACGGCAGAACTCAGTCCGTCACACAGGATGAATTCGTTCCCAAGGAGCACTGCCCCCTCCCCCCAAAAAAACCTTTACCACCATGCCTCAGAGTCTCGTTTTAGAGAGGAAACTCTGGGGTTCTCTGAATCCAGCAGGTACAAAGTCAGACACCCAGAGAAGTGAAACACTAGCTTTCAGGGCAGAAGTAGCGCCTAGTCCTCTGAGGCAGAGAACAACTCAATAGTCACATTTTTAAAATTGAAGTACAGTTGATTTACAAAGTCATGTTAGTTTCTGGTGTACAGCGTAGTCATTCAGCTATATAAATATTCCTTTTCATATTTTTCATTATAGGCTGTTATAAGATACTGAATATAGTTCCCTGTGCTCTACAGTAGGACCTTGTTATTTATCTCGTCATTACATTTTTTACATACATTCTGGTTAGTTTTAGTTACGAAGATGTTTTAATGCTAAAATATAGAAAATCTTGGCCTTCTATAGGCTTGATGAATTTCATTATATTAAAAAATCTTGCAAAAATTTTAAAAATCCAACTTTTATCAACTTTTTCCCCCCTGATAACGTAACACTTTTGTCTGCATGATTCCAGAACATGTTTGGGATGAAGCTGGCCTGTTTTATGAAGAACACCACTACCTTTACAGCAGGCGGCTGGCTTTCAAGAGGGCCTGTGGGATGGGACTGGGGGACCACAGTGGGAGCTGAGCATCCCACCACCCATGGCTGCCTCCTGGGAGTCTGAGCCATTGCCCAGGAATGAACGTATATATTAATTTATAGTTAAAGTGTATTTAACTTGGGGAAGGAAAAAAGAGGCTCTAGAAAGCTCTGCAAAGTCCCAAGACAGTCATCTCCCCCTCTCTTCTTTTCTTTTTTGGATGATGAAAGGTGAGGGTTTCTTGCGTGGATTCTGCTTCTCTGTTTAATGGGATTTGACTGCACATGCTGGGAAGAGAATCCATGTGTAAAGAATGTGGAATCATTCTAAGTTAGGAAGCAAAGGGGTAGAGCAGTCAGAGTCAGTCGAGGAGGGAGGGTAGAGTTCAGTGGTAGAGCGTGTGCTTAGCATGCATGAGGTTGTGGGTTCAATCCCCAGTACCTCTGCTACAAATAAATATCTAATTCCCCTACTCCCCCGAAAAAGAGTAAGTCGAGGCTGTAAAATGTCTTTTTAAAAAGTGGAAAGAAGGAAAAATAAATCAGAGAACTGGCAGCCTGCCAGAGGGCAGGGCCAGGGCCGGCTCCCCATCGGCCCGCCAGCCTGCAGAAGGGCCTCGTGTAAACTTCCCGCTGCTACTAGGGGTGTTGTCAACACGTTAGTGACAGTGTGTCCGAGCCATCAGATTAACAGAATTGGCCAGCACTATCTTTTCCCCTTCTCTCACATTCTCTTCAAACAAATCAAACAATACAGGGGAGAGGATGCTGGCAGAGAAAGACGCAGCGTTGGGGAGGAGTGTTTAGACAGAAGGGTTCCTGCTCCTTCTGCTCCAGGAAAAGGGCCTGGGCCTTCGGGGTGGCCAGTGGGTCAGGCTGGGGAGATTCTGGAGAGGGGATTTTCCTGCGGCTGTGAGAGACCCTGGGATGCCCTGGATGGAGCCCACAATGAAAATGACTCCTCGTCTGAATGGAGCCGGGAGCAGGGAAGACTTCGGGGACTGACGGCTGTGGGTCAGCTCTTTGGACAATGGTGGAGTCCTGGCCACCTCTGTTTAGATAAGAGCTTTTCCGCGAGCATCTTGGCCTGCCTTGCTTCCTGCTCTCGAAGGCCCTGGGCTCCATTCACCCTCAGAGCAAGGCCTGTCTTCCCAGCCTCTATTCTCCTGCCTCCTCGCTCTCCTGCTCATTTCCACCAAAAGCCCCACGGATCCCCCACCCCTGACGCTGACTCTCTCTCCTTTAGGGCCTCTGAGCCAGGGGCCAAGGCATCCTGACAGAGCTACACTGGGGCGACCGCGAGGCTGAAGGGTGGACACGTGCTCGGCCGCACCCAGACAGGAGCCTCCGAGAGGCCATCTATTTTCTTCATTCATTTTTCTTCCTAGTGAAAGACTGGCCAGCTGAGGAAGGGTGATTCGATAAATGAAAAATCTTAAGGGAAATGTTAGGAGTGGCCACAAATAACATCCTTTCCTCTGACACATTCGGGGAGTCTTAAGGTATCAACTCCCATCACTCAGTGAAGACTACTTCAAGCTATTGTGACATTTTATTCTCATAAAAAGGAAGAGAGCAGATTACTTCCTACATAGGGGTCAAGACTGAAATCTCCAGGAGGACGGCGGGGGCGGGGGCGGGGGTGGGGCATCACACCCAGCACGGATCCTACAGCTAGTTGAACCTGAGCTCAAATCACGGTTTTGCAACTTTCTGGTTACGAAACCCTGGACAGCAAGATGGGGAGAATCATCCTCCTAGGAAATTGCTCAGAGGACTGGCGGTCTTTTCCATCCCTTAAATAGTTCTGAAAATGCTGGCCCACACAATCCCTTTTAACAAATTCTGCTTTGGAGTCATGCCACCAGTCACCACGGAAGGAGGCTGTGGTGACCAGTCCCGTGACGCTCCCTGTAGCAGAAGCGTGGTCAAGGGGGTTATCTACTGCAGCCCACAGAGTGCAAGAGGAGAAGTCATTTTTCTCAGATCTCAGTTCCCTGAAAAGCTGTAGTTCTCTTGGTCAGTTTTTATCTTATGAGCCCCTTAATCTTGCAAATGTCTATTTCATTCCTCTTGCCCTCTCTTGACAACAAGTAAAGCACGTGGACCATACCTCTGTCCTGGTCTTAGCCCACGTCCTTCTCCTTTCATCCAAATTTGCTAAATTATTCATCATCCTTTTTGTGAACCATCATGAATTCTTTGCACACGGATGTGGCCTTAACATCGCCAACTCAAAAGAAGCACGCCTTACTGGTTTTCTCATAGGGGCTCAAAAACAAACAGAAGGGAAATCCTCAGCACACACGAGGGTGATATTAAGTGAATGACTTGTGAGACCTGGAACATGGCGGTCAGGTCATTAACGTTAGTGGTCATTTCATCACTGGACCGGATTGAGAGCTACTTAAGAGCGAGGACTGTGTCTTATTCATCATCTTAACCTCAGGGCTTAGCCCAGCTACCTGGGGGACCGCAGAAGAGCACAGGTGTCTCTAGCTCAGTGACAGCTCAGTGGACCCTGATAAGAGCCTGACTAGCTGTGGACTCAACCTCGTGTGTCAACCCTCCCATCCATCACTTACCTCAAACGTGTTGAAAAAGGGGGCACTGCTGACCCTCCAGTGACCTCACACATAACCCCTCAACCAAGCGCCATGTCACCACCTTTCAGGGCTGCCTGCTCCCAAGGAGGAGCATTAATGACACAAGGCCCTGGCTGTGACCTGGATGAACCCATCACAGCAATATCCGTATCTGACAAACTGAGAATCGTGGAGTTTCAACTCAGGCAGTGACACTGACATGTGGAGAAGAGCCTTCTGGTCTACCAGAAAATGCTCCTCCCCTTTCTCACGGGTAGGCAATTACCAGCACCATCTTATTCAAACAAAAAATGATTGGTTCACACATATTCTATTTAAGAAGTAAACTCAGATCCTCCAAAAGAAGTAGAGGAATTAGTTCCTTCTGTTACTAAGAATATGTTACCAGAGGTAAGTCCAATACATGGGGAACCATCAGAACACAGCTGAGCGCGAGCTGGTAAAGCATATGGAGCCCGTGGGCCACCCTAAGCTGGACAGCGCTGGGGGCAGTGAACGTCTGAGTGAGTGAGGGAGAATTCACAAACGCCAGTAGGTCCAGGATATTACAACTCCTCTAATCTCCTGAACAATCTGAAAGCTCTATTTCTGGTCCCACCTTCATTGCTTTGGAGGAAATCAACCACCGTCAGAAGAACTGTCCAGAGAGCAAAAGCATCTTTCCCGGGAGAATGTTAACCCAATAGCACGGACCACTGTGTCAGGGGGTCAGCTTCCCCCGGACACTGGAGTGTAGTGATGCCACTTCAGAGAGAAGCAGCTCTGTGGTGGGCAGCCCCAAGCTAAAAACACTGGACAACTTTCCGCAAACTTAACGGCGCCAGCCTGGGCTACGTACTTCCTGTATATTATCTCATTTAATTCCTCTCAACAACCGTACAACGTCAGTGCTGTTACCTCAACCGTAAGGACCAGGAAATCTGGACCCGGAGAGCTGGTTTCCCTTGCCCCGAGCCACACGGCTGGTGAGGGGTAGTGGGTGGCAGAGCTGGGATTCGGGCCCAGGAGCCCGTGCTCTCACGCCCAAGGCTACGCGGCCCTGCTGCAGCCTCACACCCTGTAGAGTTGGCCCTTGGTGTCCGTAACACAGGCTTCTCAAAACATACTTGCTTTCTGGATCATGAGCTTCTGATAAAAAATTACTCATCTGAATTTCTAAGTAGTTGATACAACACCGAGCCTCGCTGTGACAGATGAAGTGCCTGGTCGATGACGTGCTGGGAGGCCACTCATTTCCCGTCTCTGACATGCCGACCAGGACTGGGTTCCTACCAGGGTACCTGGAACTCTCTGTGCCTCATCGAGGAGGTGGCTGGAGATGGGAGGGCAGTAATCCCAGTACCCGCTCCCAGAAGTGCTGTAAGAATTTAGTGAGATAGCGCACACAAAGCCCTTAGCGTCCTCCAGACAGGCGCTTAATAAACTTCAGCTACGAAAGGAATATAAACAGGCGCTGGGGAGGACAGAGCTCAGTGGCAGAGCGCGTGCTTAGCGTGCATGAGGTCCTGGGTTCAGTCCCCAGCATCTCCATTAGAAAAATAAAAATAAATAAATACAGGTAGAATTACCTCGCTTTACCATCCTCTACTGGCCATAATCTATTCGGCTCTAGGTAGTCTCCAAACACCCACTCCCCCGGCCCACTGAGTCCGCTCAAGTCCGTCCCTCTGCAGGAGGCCAGGGTGCGCCTCCGGGAAACAGCAGAGAGCAGACCACCTGGGCACTGGCCAGGGAGGGCGGGCTGGAGGAAAATGGCTTGCTCAGCTATGTAGCCCCCACTCAAGAAAGTCCACCTCAGGTCCAAACCCCCCTTTCCAGCTTGGGTTTTTATATTTTTTTTTTACTTTATTTTTTTTAGGGGGGAGGTAATTAGGTTTATTTATTTAATAATAAGTACTGGAGGCACTGGAGATTGAACCCAGGACCTCATGCATGCTAAGCACGTGCTCTGCCACTGAGCTGTACCCTCCCCTCTCCCCGGCCAAGTTTTGGTTTTTATTTTCCCCCAACCTAAGCCAGCCCAATGCCTCTTCAGCCCATTCCTATCCCCACACCACTCTATCCCCATCTGTCCCTCTCTCCTTCCACTTGACCTTCCAGTACCTTCCCCTCACCTTTCGGACTCATATCTTCCTTCCCCCACGGTGCCGCCTCTAAACTGCACCACCTGCCACTGAAACCATGTTGGTTCACCGAGCCCCCCAGCTTACAAGCATCTCCCGTGGGGCCCAACACCCTGTCGTGGTGGAAGTGAGAAGACACAGAAATCAGACTTGGGCCTCGTCCTGGGCTCGCCATCATCAGCTGTGAGGTCAGGGATACTGGAGCCTGTTTCTCATCTATAAAAGAAGCTCTCTTTTTTTTTTTAAATCTTGAAAATGCCTTAAATTCTAAGTGAATTCATCATTGAGAGGGACCAGATCTAGGCACGCCAAGGCTGGGATTCACAGCCCCCGTATCCCCACTTCACTCACTCATCAGCCGTAAACCCTTAAGCTTTCTCATCTCCTTTAACCCCTGCCCTGTGTCTCTCGCATGAACAACCACGAGCCTCGTGAGGCCCGCTGAGGGCTTGCTGAGCCCTGATTCGCAAAATTAATCCTGAACAATAAATGAGGGAATGGGACTTCCCTGCAAGAAATCAAATGACCCCACGGGCTGAGAAAGTCCCAGAGAGGGATGGCACTGTCAGAGGAAAAGTGCTAAATGAACACTTTGACTTGCTGTCCTTCTGAGGCTGGTCTTACTGAGGTTTGCTCACCCCACTGGGCTCTACACCTCATCAAAGGGTCTGCTCCCACCTGCAGGTCTGGGGCCGAACCAACTCCACATCATCACTGGTTCCCAAAGAAACTGTGAACTTGGAGTCAAATTCTCCCAACAGCTGCTAACCTTTCTCCTCTCCTCTCCCATCCTCAGTTCAAGTCAAACTCAACTGGTGACAAGAGTAAACCGATAAATCAGGCCGGCGCCCTCCTAAACCTGTCCCCTCAAAGATCTCCGCTCCTTCCCCTGGGAACCTGCCAGGACCCCCCTCGAGGAGTCCCGCGGCTCACCAATGAACCGTAACCTTCTGAAAGGCCAGCCCCCTTGACCTTTTTCATTCCATTACCTGAAAACACCTGGGAAATGACTTTGAGTTTCAGTTTCCTTATGGGAAGTTTGGAGAAATTGTGTCCACTGTGCGCAATTGTTGCACAGATTACAGACAATGCATAGAAAGGCACAGACACTGCTTTGGCACCAGAAAGGGCTCACTGATGACATCCGTGACAGCCATTGTCATTAAGTGGTCAGCTGCATTCAAGGGGACAAAACACCCCGTGAGGCTTCGAGGAAGTATGAAGAACAAGTATTGACGATCATTAGAAAGGCGCACCGGGGCCACGGTCTAAATCCATCACACCCTTTCCTTCTACTCAAATCCACCAGGTTCTGCTTCTCCACCTAAAAGGGCACCGAAGTGACATTAAAACCACACACTAGGGTCCATTTTTCAAGAAACAGTCTCCCAAGGCAGTGGAGGTGTAACTGAAACGCAGCTTTCCAAGGAAATGGGCATGTTTCACAGCTGCTTTGCCCTGTTCATCTGTCACCTAAGGCCTGGGGTCAGGGCAGTAGTTTCTAGATTCAGTTATGAGAATGTCCATTCAATCTTTAAAATCTGTGAATATGTGCTGAAGAAAATTAGAGAGGTTCTGCCAATCTTCCCAAGAAATCTCCCCAAACTCTGCGTCCCTCCCTTCTGCTCCTCACCCTGGGAAGCCGCGCTGAAGTGTGCTCAGAAGACCCCTCTGAAAACCATCCGGCACAGACTTCCTGTGACTCAGCGTTTTGGTTTAATTTAAACCCAGAATGAACCGTTTGATAGGAATTACAGGAGACAGTTAATTCATTAGAAACAATTTTTCATCCGACTCCCTGTATTCCCACGAAGAGTGGGAAGGGAGGAAAACCTCACAGAGCACAGAAAAGTGGCAGAGAGGCACTTGGCAAACGAGCGCCCTCTGTTCTCAGCACTTGCCTGAAACATCAATCAGGGCTGTTGTCTGAACGTTCACGCGGGGCAACCTGCACCTCCCATCCCGTAATTATGTAAGAGAAAGCAGGACGTGTCCCGTTAGCAAGTGAGCGCTCCCTTTTGGCTTGTGATGAAAGCTCCCTGTACAAGATGGCCAGCTCTCCCGCTCGGTGGCTCCTTCACGCTCAAAGTCCTGCTAAAGTGCGCTTTGGTGACACGGTCTTCTTAAAGTCCCCGTTTTGATTCAAGGTTTTGCGTGTGGCAAGTTAAAATTCCCTGTAGCATGCCTGCCCACATACACACGGCACACGGATGCAAACTGTATGTACACTAAGGGGAGAGCGATGGATATTAAAACGTGTGGTATGTGACCTTATTTCCAAAAGAAGAAGTCTGCAGTGGCAGCTTCCCTCAGACGTCTGACCTATATGCAGCCCCCAGGCAAGGGTGACTTGCGATACTCAAATTGCTAAAAACCTTCATTTTGTAGCTAGCAAGGAGAATATGGGACATAAAACTGTCTCGGCATAAAAATAATAGACATTCATGCTGGTAGTCAATTAAATTTGGGTCCTTGAATACATTTCTAATTAACTACCATTAACAATTGTTTTGTTTTTGTCCTGGTCATTTCACATACCCCACTGATGCACAAAACTGTGTTTCTCCCAAATGATCTATCCCCAACATGTCCCTAATGATTCAGGCCTTCCTTTCTTTGCCAATTTGGTGACGTAAACAACAAAGAAATGCAATTAGGCAAGCCCTCCTCAGAGTTCCTGGGTGCCCCTGCCTTCCTTTGGTTTGTAGGCCACCCTCCCCCCAGCCGCACTCCAGTAAAAACCCTAGCAAACCACACTCAGTCCTGGAGTGATCGCCTCCTCTAGACGCCCCGCCGCACCCTGCTGCCGGGGCAGAGGGCGAGGGTGTCAGAACTGGGGCATCAGATCGTGTGGCAGGAAGTACTATTTTCTACCCAACTTCTAAAGCGTGCAATTGAGACTCCAGCTCTGCCTGACTCCAGAGGTTTGGAAGCAGCTCCTTGAGAGCCATGTATGTCTATCCGGCTTTTCTTAAAAAATCGACTATTTTAGCCAAGGAAGTAATAAAGTATACCCTGCCCCCCCACCCTTCCATGAGTTGAGAATCCAATCACTTTTTTTTTTTTTTTTTTTGCATTCTAAAGGGGGCTCGATGGCAAAAGGCCAAATAAAGCAAGCAAGGTTTTAGGGCTAATTGGGCGAAGAGTGAGAGCGCCTTCCTCTGTGTGGGCTGGACCATGACCGACCAAGGAACCCCCGGCTGGCAGTGAAGGACACGGGGCTCAACACCAGCGGTGGAGCAGCGGCTGTATTTTTTTTTCTTCACAGGACATTATTGACATTATAATTATGGAGTCAATTCTGTATCACAGAATACATAATTACATGTAAGACTTCTCTTACAACCATTTTACTTTAAAAAAAAATAGAAGTATCATTGATTTGCAATTTTTTTAAATTAAAAAAATTTTTTTTCATTTTTTTGGGGGGAGGTAATTAGGTTTCCTTATTCATCTATTTTTAGAGGGGGTACTGGGGATTGAACCCAGGGCTAAGCATATGTTCTGCCACTTGAGCTATACCCTCCCCCCGATTTGTAATGTTGTGTTCATTTCTGGTGTACAGCACAGTGATTCAGTTATACGTAGGTAGGCACATTCTTTTTCGAGTTCTCATTCTATTTTCATAAGTTGGTTTTATTTTTCCCCTTTTAATTTGGCCCTGATCCCCAGAGTTAGCCCTTGGGCCAAATTGCTTTATAATTTGTAAGAAGAAGGGAAAAAAAAATTAGTGCGCAACAACTAGGAAATTATTTCAAGCTTTTTTGAAGATGACAACGTAATTTTAAGCGACTTGCTCGTTCACTCATTCATAGCTGAGTATTACAGGAAAAGGGAAGCAGAACCATTACCATTTACAGAAGGGGAAATTGAAGCACAGATTAAATAACTGGCCAAGGTCACACAGAAGTCAGGGACGGTGCCAAGAATAGAACCCATTTCCTTGATTCCCAGTTCTCCACCCCTCAGCTGTGGAAGGGAGATTCTGTAGGTACATACACAGATAGAGTAAGGAATCACCAAATTCATTAGATTTTACATAATTCAAACATACATGCTAAACACAAATGGTATGTATCTGTGTTTTGCACCTGGTTGGTGCCCAGTAAATATCTGTGTGGTTAACAGATGGCTGACAGCATCTTTCGACTGAATACTGATGATGCATAAAATGCATTTGTAAGATGTGAGTGTTGTCAACACAGTGGAAGTTTCTCTCTGCATATTGTTTTTGTTCATCACAGATAGCTGATAAAGAAAATGAGGCTTTTGCAAAGAGCCCAATATACCCAACATTTTTCCCACTGAAGACCAATAACACAGTATGTGTTGCAACTCTAGTGCAATTTACCAGGTTACTCATTCCCTGGCAGTTATAACCTGTGACGGTGAGATGCGGAGAGGGAATTAAAACAACCTGGGATCTGAAGACTGTCTGCTCTTATGCCAAGATGCCCTCTAACAATGCCCTCTGGGTTCCTCAAATCCATCCCATCCACTCCCCAAAGAGGGGCCCCTTCCCAGCACTCCAGTGGGGTTCCTTGTTCCTTCACAGACCGTCTGTCCTTCTAGGGGTGGGCGACCCTATCCAAACAAGGCTTCCTCTGAGACTGGACCAGCCCACCCAGGGCTGTGAGGTCAAGACCAGCTCACGGCACGGGCGGTTCAGGAGTCCTGCTTAGTCCCTCAAAATCCAGCGGGGGAGGTGAAGTTCTAGAAATCTAGTGTGGGCTCTCGGAGCAGGAGTCAGCTCTTGGGACCGTCCCACTCTGCCCCACGCCGGCGTCAGCCCACCCACAGGTCAGAACCACTTCCTCCCATGACGGGAAACAAATGAATGGGACAGGCCACCCAACTGAGAAGTCACTCATTCCCCCGTTCTAGCACTTTTGTTCATTCTTACTTTTACTTCCGCCTAACTTACTCATCTCTATTCCCATTTCCTTTTTGCTTCTTCTGAAAAATCACAGTTTCTACTTTCCTCACTCCTACCACCCAGACCTACTAAATTTCTACATCTAAAGCGCAGCAAAATTACATTTCACTTTCCACAATTTGTGTTCATTTCTTAGCAGTATTAGGTAAAAATCCTCCCTGTTGTGAAACGAGTTCTACAGTAAGTGGAAAGCTCTGTTCAAGTTCCTTAAAAGTTTTGGAGCCTTGTTTAGAGACACTTACCCTGACACCAGCAGTAATTACACGCTCGCATTTCTGGAGCGCTCTATGCCTTTCCCAGATACATTACCACTTCCTCTGATCCTCATTCCATGACGTGTATGTAATTTTCTCTATTTCTTATGAACACAAGCTGTTAACTACACACGTGTGAAAGGAATTGCATGCTCCATACCCTTCCGTGCGCTCCCTGAGTTTATGCTCAGGCCAACAGGGAACAAGTTTAGGATGATCTATTGAGAAGTCCCTGCCAGTTGCTGAGGATGAGAAGAATCCCCAATTCCACCCCATTCGGTGTTAATAACTTATTTTAATGTTATTAAACATTCAAAAAGAACATTCTTGTCTTCTACTACTTGACCACCCAGACTATGCAGAAAAGTAAAAGGGGGAAAGATTCTGAGTTAAAAAAATAACTACCCTTCCCCTTGCCCTCTATTCTTAATGTTTTATAAAAACAAATTCTAGGTGAATCAAAAACGACAATGTTATTCAGTTACAACATAGCCCAGTAGCTTACCACACTTACTCTTTTTAAAGGAGGAAATTTCTGTTAAATGTATTTAATGATCCATAAAAATGAAAGAGTTGAGCAGTAGTCCTGATAATTTTAAAATACACACTTACTGGAGTCCAGGAAACTGTACAAGTTAAGTCTGCACCTCTTGACTTGAGATCCACTGACCAGCTGGCTATATTAAACCAATTAATTTCGAGCTACTTTAAGCAAACATATTCTAACCTCTAAACTAAACTAATTTTTTGGTTGTGGTCCTTATATAGATATATCCCTTCACTAGGGCCTAAAATTCAAATACCAAGAATTATTCTAACTATTCAAGAGCAATGTGTATGTGTTAGTCGCCTTTTGACGATCAGATCATGAACAAGTTACTGTGCAAATATGTACTATGTGCCCCAGAATAAATGAGGTTTTTTAAATTCATGAATAGAACATCCCATATTCAAATGTCACTAAAATTCCTGTCTGCAACTGAATCTAAGCATATAAAATAGACTTATATAAAGACATATTTGAAAGATTTTCACATTTAAAGAGGGTTTCACTTATCTGTCCATTTGAGCTTTTCTCTCTGTGACAGGATAAAACAGAGTTACTCTGCTTGTTTCCTAGTACACAAAGGCCCCGTATATCTCTCTGAAATATTTCTAAGTTAAATGTACTGATTTAACCACCAAGCATCAAATCTGAGCCTGACACAGGTAAGCTACTCGATCAGTCTGCTGACTTAAAAAACGAGAACTTCTTATGGAAAGGTGCATGTTCAGCAGATAATTTCAAACAACAACATGTTTTTTTAAAATAAATCATCACGAAAGAGTTAAAGCTTTCATTTTGGATCTATCTTGTGATTGGTTAAAAAAAAGAATGCGTTTAACATTAAGCGAGTAAGTCAAAAGGCCAACAAACATTGAAGACTGAAGGTACTGCTCTGAATCTTGAGAGAATTCCAAGAGGAGTAAGACATCTTTCCAGCCTCAGCAAACTTGCTCTGTAACGTGGGAGAAGGATCCCACAGACCAAACAGAAATCGAAAAAGAGGGCGACCTTTCACCTCAGCAGGTCTCATTCCCAAACTGTGTTTCACCAGCAATATTCAAACCTCGCTTTATTATATGCTCTCACTCATAATTGTTATTTTCACATAGTTACTAACTCTTATCCTAAATAGAGGTGAAATCTTAGATTTGCTACTGTCAAACAAGAAATTAACGTTATCTATAAAAGGCTATTTTATCTCATAAAAATTCAGTCATACTTTTGTCCAAATCTAACAGCTTAAGTTACTTCGTTATTTTTAATTTATTTGCATGTTAGCACAAATATCAAGGCCTCAGAGGGTCCATAAGTGTGCATGCCTACCCCCAAATTAGCAAAATAATACAAAATCTCAGTAGATCTCACTTTCTTTTGGGTGGAATCATCCCAGGGATAAAAGAAGGTATTCAAGATTTGTAAGTTCTCCATATTTCTATTCTTAGCAAATGATTCAATCAGATGAGAAATCAGGTATGTGGAAACAGCGACTTCTCAAGAATTCTGTAATTCACCAGTAACTTTTGCAATCAGAATAACATGCATCAAACAGAAAGTTAAACACAAGATGATGGACTGGAAATTGTGGGTAGAATCTAGAAAACCAAATAGCCTCTTTTAAGTGTTGTTTATTTTTTGATCAAGCTGGGAGGATAAAGGAGGACTTCTGAGGAGGCGGGAGATGGGCTGGCACTCAATTCTGACAGATGGAAGAGCACGTACGAGCAAAGCCTGGGGAAAGGGGTCATCTTCCACAATGGGAAGGTTTCACGTCACACTCGATGCTTACAGGATGAGAACTGGGGAAACCCGTGTAATGACGCAGCACTGGAGCCCAAGTCTGGGCGTCCCTGAGTGGAAAACAAGAGACTGGAATTCCAACCCGAGTTCCAAGGATGGCTCACGGGGTGACCTTAATTCTGTCCCTGTGTGCGCCTATCCTCAAACTACAAACTAGAGAGAAAAATGATGAAACGGTTAGACACGAGCAAGGAAGAAGAGTAGATAATTGCCTGCCTTTCCCCAAGGCAGGGAAAACCTTTGCCCTCAATGCACTGCACATCCCAGCTGCAGGCTCCCATCTGTGTCCATTAAAGACCGTGAGTCCACGTGTCAAAAAGCATTTGAGAGTTATTCCAGAAGTGAATGGCTCCTACCTTGCTTTGGAACGGTTACGGTTACAGGGATGCCAGAACCACCTGATCGTAGGCTGAGGGACACCATAGCTGGTACACGTCAGGATCTGTCTGCTGCCCAGTGGGTAGAGGATCGGGTCCGGAAACGATGACACAGCCTTTTCATAAATCTGGGGTTTCACTGAAAGGAGATAAAGAACGACAAAAGTCAAGACAGTTCTAATGACTTTCTCCTGGACCACATAGTCTCACTGGTTTTGATGTCAAGGAAACAAACACATGAACAAAAATCAAACCTTCATATTTGTCATTTTATGCCAATTTAAAAGAAGTAGAAGTGTTTTGAGAACATTTTAAAAAATGGATTCCATTGTACGTCCATTATGATCACAATAATTAAAAAAAATCATATTGCTTTATGGACGATAAGAAGCAAACATGACAGAGTTGTGATGGGGGAGGATATGGTTTTAAAACAATTATTTAAAATGTTGTTTTCTCTGATGTTGCTATACTGACTTTCAACTTGTAAATTTTCACTAATTTTATCCCTACCAGAAGCAGAAGAAAGCACGAAATGGCGAACTTACCATTTACAATCAGAGTGGCAGTGAGGTTTTTAAACACATTCGACTGCTTTATGCCCAGCAAGATTGTGTAATCCCCTGCGTCTTCTGCAGTTACATCTTTGATAATTAACGAATAGCCATGAACCAAGTAGCGGGCAGATTTCTCAGTGGCCGGTAACCCATCTTTTAACCTGTGGTTAAGCGCACGGTCAGTAAGTCATTTGACACTACCTCTCAGACATCACTTCAACATTGCCATTTAAGGACGTGAGCTCGTGGTTCTACATCTCAAGCCTCTGATCCTCAATATTCATTAAAAAAAAATGCACAGACTGACTTTCCAGTAAAGCCAAGTGTGATCTTTAGACTGGGAAACACTTCATGCTTGTTGGCAAAGAGGAAGAAATAAACTGAAGGAAGAAAGAAAAGTAAGTGATGGTTCACTGTATTCACAGGGATGCCGGTCACCACTATGACTTAAGTATTAACCCAGAAGCACAGGCTGATTCTATCAGAGATGTTTTTCAGAATTCTCCGCAAGGCTCCAATAGCCATATAAGCGTCATTGTAAGTCAGATCAACTAGATCTCTTCTCCAGATAAAAACAAAAATAGACTTTCCCATTGTGGCCTCATGTGGAGTTCGTATTAGTTATCTAAATGGTCACGCCAGTTGTCCTTTCATAAGCTATAGTGAAACCAAGGTTATCAGGGCTTTTCCCCTGAGGAAGAACAGTTAAGGCACAAAACTCACAAACAAAACATAAATGAACATAAAACTTTTTTTTTTAACTTTAGAGACAGAGTCAATGCCCAGGTATCATGCAGTTGCATACGGAACTGAGAGTCAGGCCTGAATGCTTGCCCCGTGCTGTGGCCTTGCCTTATCCATGTGAGCCTCAGTTTCTCTGGGTTTCTCAAAGATCTCTTTTAGCTCTAAAATTCTCTGATTTCGTTCAGGTACACAGTTCTTTAAATGGGCACCTTAAATCTGTGCGTAGGAAGCGACTGTTCTGCACAGAGCTTTCGTGTGGGAACAGCATCCCGTCCTGCTCGTGAATGTGCCACAGTCACGGGAACCAATCCCCTTACGCGTGGGTCTCGGTTCCAAAGCAGCTGAAGTGAGCGTGCTCTGCTCTGTGACTACAGGTCCATATTCCTCTACATTATCTCCCATTAACAAGTCAGTATTTTCAAAAATGGACTGATTTTGCTTGTTTGCTTTAGGTTCTTGCTCCTTAGTTCCTGAAGAAATTAGTGGTGTTTAATAGATGCAGACGCGCTCAGACACTGAAAGAGGAAATACAGCTCCTCTGTGACTCAGTTCCTATTCAGGAAGAATGCACATTCATTGGAAAGTTACTACTCAACTCTTTAGATATTATGAAACCAAAAAGAATCTCCTTTCTACTCCCAGCAGCACGAAAGGGCACAGTACAAAGTCTAACTTTCTCTCTAATTCCCAGTTAACTGAGGAGGCTGAAAACAAACACCACACCCATATGATCCTGAAAGCAAAACAAATCCTGGTTGAGGAGGTTCTAAAATGGCACCAGGTCTGTATTGTATGAGTGGTTTTTCTCATCAGTTTTGCACCATACTCTTTGTTTAGAATATGATGGCTTGAGCCAAAGATACCGGCACTTAAAAATGATTTAACAAAATGATGCAGATTTGAAAGATTACATTGTTTTATATCAGGTGTTGTGCTAGCATTAAAAAAAAAAAAAGCAAAAAGCTGCTTAAGGAGTTTCTGAATATGCAAACCTTGAGCCAAAAAACACTTAATTGGTTCAAGGAGGTCCATTCGCGCACCCCTGCAACTGAATTAAGTCTTGTCTCTATTAATGTTTGTTTAATTTTAAAACAGGACTGGAACTTTCAGCCCAGCTGTATCTAAAAGAATTATTTTCTGATAATAAAAGAATTATTATCCTCATGACAAGGGCCCACTTCTTCAGGGTTAATAGAGCATGTTACATATTCAAGATGCCCGGCATAGTCCATTCAGAGGACGCTGACATCATAGGAAGGTTTAGAGAAGCAGAAATTTAGTCACAGTGAGTGAACGACTACACTGAAATGAGCACTCAGAAACCCTCATCCCTCGCTCCATCCTGTTACATTATTTCCGCCACCCCCAACCTCTCCCACCCACACCACTCGCAGCCCAGCAACACAGTCTCTCCACGGCTGTCTAGGAAACTTATCTTGTTTTGTTTTGTTTTTCCCAAGAATTCAAGTCATCGGGCCCCTGCATCTTCTATTGACAAAGCCTATCTTAAACTGATATGAACACAACTGTGGTCCTACCATACGACTTCCGGCGAGGGAAACGCCTTCACTTTCATGGAGAGCCGGTAAGACCGCTTGCCAGCTACAGTTTCCAGCACAGGCTGTTTTCGATGCTTCACAGTGATGAATGCTTTATCTTTGAAAGGAGAAGGGACAAATCCATTAGGAAAGACTCTCTTTTTGTAAACAAAACAGTAACAGAAACCCCAACTCACTGCCTCCTTCAAGGAAGGTGCAACAAGAAATAGAGCTGAATTACGATCAAGTCCATCAGTGAGCCCACATATTGCTCGGTGAATAAAATGATTTAAAAGTTGCCTATCTGGTGAAATACTTTCAAAATCAAATGGTCCCAGAGACAGAAGTTGGAAACACAGAGGCAGGGCAAGAGAAGGGGAAACACTTAACCATCTATGTCACAATGACATAAAAAGGAGAAAGATACTTCTAAAAATCTACCTGGGCAATATGAGTGTGATGGGAGGAGGCTGTTTCACGTGCTCTAAAACAGTGAGTTTGATACAAAAAATCAACTGGAATAACCAAGACCACTGATAGAACGGTCCCTTCATTTCTGCTCCTCACAATTTTTCAACAGTAGAAATAAACAGTAGAAATAAAGTAGGTTTTTAAGCATTCTAAGTTTAAGTAGTTTCTTTATAGAATTTGCCTCTTGGAATTAAGCAACAATATCAGAATTTCATGAGAGTAAAACCAAGGATAAAAGAGCATCAATTCTAAAGTATTTATCACACCACATTTTCTTCTGAATTAGTAGGACCTGAGAAATTTCTCCCAGAAAATAAAGGTAAAACTGATTGTATTTTTGTTTATAGGAAACCCTAAAATAAGAATGCCACGGAGATTATCATACGATCTTAACTGAATCATTCATCACAATGAACTCATAAGGAAAGGTCTCTCTGCCCAAAATGCAAAAGTGTTACATTTAAAGAGCACTTGATGTGCTTTGCTCTTTGGCAGTGGTGGGGAGGCGGGAAATTGTGTTTGTTTGTGACAGTAGGCCTCTTGGCCAAAAGAAAAGTGACTTGTGTTGTAGAACCCTCCAAAATCTGCGACGATTAGGAAGCGGGGCGTGAGTTGCTTACCATAGACATGCACGGAAGTGTTGACAGATTTGAAGGATGGGCCACTCTTCACGTGACAAGTGTACAGTCCTTTGTCTTTGCTCTGCACTTTGTCAATAATCAGGATGCTGTAGAATACATTGTTATGGGAACTGCGTCGGTCAATTCTTCTCCTTATAGAAGCTCTCTTATTTATCTAGAAAGAAAATGCATGACAAATGTGGACGTAGTCACAGTTTGGGCTTCAAGTTACAGCGTTTCCCAGAGGCTTCCTAGCATGAGTTTTCTATGCTAAGAGGCAAGCCCACCTCGACCAGGATGCTGGGAAAGCACAGCTCCATCTAGGTGTGTCAGATACGGGCTGCAGGAGCGTCTGGTTAGCACTTCATTTTCTTCGCAGGGACTTTCACACACATTATCTCCGCGGTGTCTCACCACAAGCCAGCGAGACTGATAGGGTCAATGCCCTTTTACAAATGGAGAAATTACAGCATCAGAGACACTGACCAGAGTAGGCTGGGCACTCAGGTCTTCTGAGGCTAAATCTAACAGCTTCCCTCCAGCACAAACCTGTCCTCTAAGCATGGACATCACACACAAATGCAGGCAGTAATTATCGTTAGTATCTGGGTTTAATGACAGTGTTTCTCTTAATAAGTCACTGTGTGGGTTTTCTTTTGCCTTCTTCCTAGAAATGAAGGAAAAGACCACGCATCCGGCTCCACCTACTAAGGTGTGATACTCCGGGCTTCATTGCTGTGTTGTTTGAGAAATGCTTGCCGGTTTCTGCTAAATCATGCTACGTGGATCTGGGGACACCCAAAGCTATTGACAAGTTCAACCATCGCTCTGGGAGTGAGTGTGGGGTAACGGGGGAAGGGGTTGTCCCCTCAGGGAGGGCCCAGAGCCGGCCTCAGGCTCAGCCGTGGAAACCAGCCACAATGACCCACTCCTGGTTTTGGAAGATGAAGTCACATTGCCTTTTCCTTTAATTGTCTCTTCCTTTCTTTCTTTTCTTTCTTTTTTTTTAAGCATTATATTTTATAACACATAATATGTTATTTCCTCCCCTCAGTTTGGCCCCATGAGAAGGGCTGGAAAAGCCTTTGGAAGCGGGCCAAACTGATCCCTGGGTCGTGACTCAGCCCTGCCCTGTGTGACAAATCCCACCCACCTGTCCTCTCGCTGCCCTGTTGGACCAGATGCACGTGACGCCACCTTCTCCACTCTCTGCACTGACCAGAGAGAGAACACCAGTCATCGCCATCAAAACTCAGAGAATCAATCCCCCGCACACCAGACTCAGGGATTCTGGGCAGCACTGTTACGTGGGTGTTACTTCTCCCTTCTCCCTTGGAGAATGCGTCCCTCCCCAAGTTCCAGTAACATTGCTATTGCTTCTGCCTCGGAAAGCAGCTGCCCCAGGATTAGAGCTGCTTTGTGAGCGCCGACGCCTCTAGCTGGGCACGATTGATGTTAAAATTAAACAAAATTCATTAATTTCTTCCAATCATTTCTTTTTTCTGTTGGATTATAGTTGACCTAATGATGCTGTGTTAGTTCCTGGTATACAGCAGTGATTCAGTTGTTTTATATATATATTTTTTTCTCCTCCATATTCTTTATCATTATAGGTTTTACAAGATATTGAATATAGTTCCCCGTGCTCTACAGTAGGGCCTTGTTGTTTATCTTTTTTAGATACAGTAGTGTGAATCTGCGAGTCCCAAACTCCAAATTTATCCCTCCCCTCCCATTAACCCCCTGGGAACCGTAAGTTTGTTTTCTATGTCTGTGAGTCTCTTTCCGTTTTGTAAATAAGTTCATTTTGTCATTTTTTAAAAGATTCCTCATATAGGTGATACCATACGATATCTGTATTTCTCTGCCTGACTTATTTCACTTAGTATGATCATCTCTAGGTCCATCCATGTTGCTGCAGATGGCATTATTTCATTATTCATTCTTTTTTATGGCTGGGTAGTATTCCACTGTGTGTTTGTGTCCATATACTACAACTTCTTTATCCAGTCATCTGTCAGCGGACATTTAGATTGCTTCCATGTCTTGGCTTTTGTAAATAGTGCTGCTATGAATATTGGGATGCATGTATCTTTTCAAATTAAGTTCTCCACAGATGTATATCCAAGAGTGGGATGACTGAATCACATGGTAAGTCTATGTTTAGTTTTTTAAGGACTCTCCATACTGTTTTCCATAATGGCGGCACCAACCTACATTCCTACCAGCAGTGTAGGAGGGTTCCCTTTCCTCCACACCCTCTCCAGCATTTACCATTTGTGGAGTTTTTAATGATGGCCATTCTGACTGGTGTGAGGTCTGAGGTGATACCTCACTGTAGTTTTGATTTGCATTTCTCTGATAATTAGCAATAATCAGCATCTTTTCATGTGCCTGTTGGCCATCTGTATGTCTTCACTAGAGGAATGTCTGTTTAAGTCTTCTGCTCATAAAATTAAACAAAATTAATAATTCAGTTCTCAATACCCTATTGTCACAGTATTTGCATTTCTCATAGTATATATACTTCCTTGTTCCTGAGATTTTGCCCATTTTTCTAGAATGTTGACCTTTTTCTTATTGATTTGTAAGCATTCTTATACATTAAGGAAATTAGACTTTTGTCTGTGAGATGAATTACAAAAAAATTCCTCCATCTGTCCTTTGTCTTTTGACTTTTTTATGGTGATACGATTTTTTGTAGTTAAATAAATGGATTTTCTCGTTTAAAAAAAAAAAATCAGTTCTCAGTCCCACTAGCCACACTCCAAGTGTTCATTAGGGCATATGCAGCTAGTGGTCAGTGTATTGGCCAGCAGAGCTATGGATTGCTTCTATTACAGAAAGTTCTCCTGGACCGCGCCATTTTCAAAGGTTACTGGCATTCGATAGATGTACTACCCTACTCTTACTTACAGTAGCAAAACCAAGAGGATGAAAGTTTCTTCCCCCTTTGCATTTATTAAGAATATATGATTTCTGAGGTGGGGTGGGTATAGCTCAAGTGGTAGAGTGCATGCTTAGCACACATGAGGTCCTGGGTTCAATCCCCAGGACCTCCATTTAAAAAAGAATGAATATATGATTTCTATCAAAACCCAGAAAATGTTGCTACAAGTCGTAGCATTTTTATTTAAATGAAACAATGCCATTTTCTAGAAAATACTTTATGACTGATGAGTTATTAATGTGTCTCTACAGCGCACCTGTGACACAATTTTTGTTGCCATTTGTTGTTATTCTATTTTCATAGCAAGAAACGTTGATGAGAAAAAATGAGCTTGGGTACAAGGATATATTGTACAAAGAATATAGCCCAATATTTTATAATAACTTAAGAGTATAATCTATAAAAATTGTGAACCACTATGTTGTACACCTGAAATCAATATAACATTGTAAATCAACTAGACCTCAATTAAACAAAATTAGTTTGGGGCCAATGCATCAATTGCCCATACGTAATTTAATCACAAGCTAACTTCAGGACTGGGTCACCTAAATGCTGTAGCAAATGATTTAGTTGGGAAATGCCGCATAAATCATATAGACGCACGAGAAATGGGGCTGGAAACACTGTCAAATGTTTCTGAACAGTTTATCATAAATTGTCCACCTACACATTTTTAAAACAACGATTGTTTGCAAGGATGTTTCATTTGAATAAGGGAAGCCAACTCAACCTTCCCTCTTCTCGTTTTTCTGAAGGACAGAATCGCTCCTTTGTCACTGAACAAACAGAACACCGGGACGGCTGAGTTGTACTATCTTTCCCAAACATGCTCCAATCAGGTGCCTGCCTGTCTGCCAGTCCTTTAAATTAATGTGCTGACAACAA
Organism: Camelus bactrianus; assembly: GCF_048773025.1. Classification (NCBI taxonomy): domain Eukaryota; kingdom Metazoa; phylum Chordata; class Mammalia; order Artiodactyla; family Camelidae; genus Camelus; species Camelus bactrianus. Next base: position 4,801,770 of record NC_133552.1, read on the forward strand.
CTTTCTGTTGTTGTTGTTACAAAAGATAGCCCCTGCCTGGCACGCAGTGATAAATTTCTCTCTCATCTCTAAATCCTCGAGAATAGTTTCCAAGGAGGAAACAATCCCTTTTTCCACCCAGAATCCTGCAGTAGAAATGCCAGCCTATACACTTCAAAACAAAACCTCCAGACATCAAAAGACCCTATCTCTGCATATCACACTCATGACATGCAAGGCAGGGGACATTTCCCAACCCAACCCAAAGCTTCTGTATTGACTCAGACAGCTACAGGAGTCAGAATATTCTGATTTTCCCCACATCAAAAACTCAGTGTAGCCTTTCAGTGGCTAAAACGAAATATTGTCCTGTAGAAGAAAAGAAAAGTGGGTCACTCACTTCCCCAGGGTAACTCCAGGTCATCTGAACTCTCGTGTTCAAGGGAGTCGTAGCCGTGCAGTTGAGGGTGAGAGTGTGGCCTCTCAGTAACCTGGCTGGGCTGGGCGTGCTGATCTGGACGTCTGTGATTGTGGTGGCTGCGAGGATAAGAAATAACATTAAAAAAAACAAAAACACAAAACAAACAAACAAAAAACCCGTTTCATTCAGCAAAGAAGCCCCTGAGCGCCCTGGCTCGTGCTGGCGCCTCTGGAGGCCACTTACTCTGTCGGAGTGTGAGATAGTTGGTCTTGAACGAGTGCCCGCCGACAGCCGTTTCACAGGTCAGAAGCCCGATTTCCTTGTAGGTTGCCCGTGATATTGTAAAACCCTTCCTGCTATCCCAGGTTATTCTTTTCCCATCTGGGACCAGAGTATCAAGTGGAAACTGGAAAAGGAAGCAACAGGTTTTAGCAAAACTGTACTAGCGCCGTGACAGCAGCTTCAGTCGCAGCTTGTGGAAATGTAATTAAGTCCAAGATGAGAATGGCGCGGGTAGAAACTCCTGTTTGTTGTAATTGGTTCTTCGGTTTTCCTTGCGTGTAGCAAACTCTACATTTACTATGATAAGTTATGGTAAACATGATCATTTGTTACTGGCCTTTGCAACAAGCTGCATCCACCTGGGACAGACCTAGTTGTCACGTCAGCCTCCGGGTGGGAGCCTGAATCTCTTTGGCCTCTGGGAATCCTGGTAATAAACTGGCCTTATGCTCAATTAAAAAAAAAAAAAATTAGTATTTTTTCCGTTGGGGCTGCCGGGTTATCCTTCCGAGTCTCACCACCTGGAGCTTTTAACAAGCCAGACCTTGCCCTCCCACCTTCACGTGACTTGTTAAAGAGGTGGCTGCCTGAAAAGGATGGTACATAATTCCAGGTCCCCCAAGACGCTAGCGTTCACCTGACACTCACTGGGGTTATCACTCTGGGGAAGACTGAGGGTATCGACTGCCTCTGGGAGGGAAACGCCCAGAAGCTGCGGCTGCTGAGCGTGAAGAGAGCAGAAAAGAGATGCAAGGCCAGAGACAGTTATGGATGGAGTGCTCTCAAATTCCTATAAGTCCCAAACCCAGCGAGTCCAAACAGAAGAGTCCACGGTTTGAGTCTCTCCTACTGCCTTTTCCTATCTGCCAAGGATGTAATTGAAACCATCGGCTTTGGGGTTGACTTTGTAAAGGGTCATCACCCCACCAAACTCCCCTGATGCCAGAATGCCTGCCACTTTCAGAGGCTGAAACCTGCCAACTACTGTGATTTATCTCCAGTTGGACAAGGGGGGAAGTATCAGATCACCCTCCCACAATGGGTTATAAAGATTCACAGCATTAGCTGTCATGAAGAAGTTTCAAATCTTTCCTATCTTCTTTTAAAAAGTACATCTCAGAGGGTAGGGTACAGATCAGCGGTGAAGCACATGGTTAGCATGTTCGAGGTCCTGGGTTCAATCCCCAGTACCTCCATTAAAAAAAAAAGTACACCTTAGATCACTCTACCCACTTAGCATTTATTTCTATTGCTTGTGGAAGGAGATAGAGGATAGATAGCTGGGATGTGTGATCCAGCAGATTTCTATTCCAAAAGCCTCTAGTTCCCTCTCCCAGTGAACACACCCGTGTGGATCCATGTTCCCAGAGTGCTACCTGGGTTTGAGACGAACTGCATCCTGTTTACGCAAAACTGAAAGCAATGAAAGGATGCATTTCACGTTTTAGTAAATTAGGATTCTACCTGTAAATTTACGAATGCTCCACATTCAGCGGAGGGGGAGAACTTTCTCTTCTAATTTGGTGCTATCAAAGGAAAAACTCAGAAAAATGTACGTCAGGGACTGAAATTTGTGATGCTTTAAAAACATGTGAAGGAGGGGATAGCTCGGTGGTACAGCATGTGCTGAGCGTGCACAAGGTCCTGGGTTCAATCCGCAGTATCTCTGTTAAAAATAAATAAATAAAAACCTAATGCCCCCTCCCAAATTAATAAATAAAAAATAAAAACATGTGAAAACAAGCATGCACTGAATCTTAAAAAAAGGTTGGTTGATGGCCTTCCTCTGCACCGGTTAAAAACCCGTGAAAATTTCCTGTAAGGTGTTTCTTTAATCTATCCATTACTGTCGCTAGGAGAGCTCCATGGACAAAGTAACTTTATTTCTAGCTGATAGGAGCTGAAATAACAAAAGACTACGTAGCTCATGAGCTGTGTTGCTGTATGTCAAGAGGCAGACAGGTGAACAGCCTTGGGAACAAGCACTCTCTCCAGCTGACCAGGGCGCGGCAGAGCGGGTGTGGGAGGGGAGGGCGGGCCGGCAGATGGGCAGCAGGGACGGGGAGAGAGACGGGGAGAGAGACGGGGGGGGGGACATGGGGACAGGGAGAGGGGAGAGAGACGGGAGAGAAAGCTCCTGGATTAGAATATCTGCAATATATCTGCGGCAAACCAAAATCCCCGTTAGAACAAAAAACAAGAACTCTGTTACATGCTGTCAATGTAACAACATTTTAACTTACTCAGAATTACCTTTCTGTTTGTGATTTTTCTATCATTCCTGAGTGAGGCAAGTCACTCACATTCTCTAAGAATGGAAGTGACCTATAAGAACATAGTAATAAAGTCGTCTCTCTCTCTCTCTCTCTCTTTGTATTATAGATCTGGGTGGCAGGACAGAGAAAATAAGCTTTTTCCCCTGGAATGTTTGCATGTGGGAACGTGAGAAAGTTCCTCAAACAGACCAGCGATCTGCATCAGGGCAAAAAGGCAAGGGGTTTGAAAGAAACAGAGAAGTTTCCTCTCCTCATGGTTTGTCCCATGTTAATCATGGAGCAATTACAATCCGGGACTAAGAGTGATGTCAGGCCACTGAAAACATCGCTTGATAATAAATCAATTATTGGGCATCTGGGGGTTAGATGTATGACATTAATAGCTAAGCCCTGAACAGGGCTCGGGCCAGGCACGGTCCTCAGTGCTGTTCACACAGCTCGGCACATCACCGTCCCAGCAGCCAGGTGAGGTGGCTGCCCCTGGAACCGCTCCCATCTCTCAAATGAGGACACTGATGTGGAGAGAGATTTGAGAACTTGCCAGTTTGTCCAGCAGGTCAGTGGTAGCAGGTAAAGAAAGAATCCAGGCAGTGTGGCCCCGGCCCCTGCTCTGAACACTCCCGTCTTCCTCTGACACCAATTCCAATTAAACTATTAGCAAAGGATGGCAAGAAGCCAGAGGGAGAAGTTAGGACCTCGGCTCCAATGCCCAGGGGGGCCCGGAGGTCCCCAACCCCCTGGGGATCTCCATTTTTAATTCTGCCAACGGAGTTTGGCTCCTCTGGTGTTTCCAGCTCCAACATACAATGATTTTATAATTCCTGGTGAGGGAAGGGAAGCCAGAACCTGTCACCGCTGGGCTATACTGAGGACTTAAATCAAGAACGCAGGAGGGTGAAAGCCAGGGAAGAAGACAGGCAGACCACCCATCACAGCTCAGGACTCAGGGGCAACTGGCGATACTGCAAATCGCTGGAGACTTTTTCCGACTTGACTACTGTCGCCACCAAACACTTGCTGAGTCCCTACTCTTAATGCTGCCTTGGGACAGCCTTCACTTTTCCTCTAAAAGCTCCGAGCTCTAAGGATTCACTGTGATTTCCCTTTTGGGAAGGTTTTAATCCAATTCCTAGACTTAGCTTACTCCTGAAGTTACTGCAGATGAACTGGCTGGCACGTCCCATTTTAGGTTTTTGTTTTGTTTTGTTTTTATTAGATTTTACCCTGAATCATCATCTTCTCTCCGTGCACAATTTACAACATAATATGAAGAACAATCTCACTTATAACTTCCTTTCCCTTTTTTCTCCCCCTAAGAGGTTAAGTTTGGATGTCCAGCAGGAGATAAGGCTTTTGTTACCAGGAACTTCCCAACTCAAAGCAAAGCAAGAGCTCTTAAATGCCCAGAGTCAGACACCCAGCCTGACAGTTCTGCCTTGAGCAAAAATCTGGATTATTGATTTGTATGCACAATAGAATTGGATTTTCTGACATTTACATGCATTTGAATTGGTGGCAATACATAGAAATTTTCATTTCATTTTCCTTCTTTCATTCACATAGATTTATGCTTTAGACATTATCATTTTATTCCACTGAAACGCATGCATGGATATAACTTCCAGCACGGCATACACTTTAAAGTAAAAAGCTGTTATAGAAAAGTCTACCTAGAAATCGACAGCCCAAAGGTCTATGAGAAAAGCATCCCAGAGAGATAAAACGACTCAAAATTCGCCGTGCTCCCTGGCAGCAAAACTACTGGGGGAGTAGCACCGCTCGGCTTTACCTTTGTTAAAGTGACAGTGATGTTGGGTGACGTGACCCGGCACGGGATGACGACCTCCTCTCCTTCCGTCATGTTTATGATTTGGGGGATTTCGCTGTGCATCTCTAGGAAAGGTCTACCTGTATCTGAATGAGAAGAAAATGAACACACACACATAAATGATCGTACTGTGAACACGCGGACTCCGGAGCTGGCGAGGCTACGGGGGCCTTGCCGCAGTTAACATCATTGTCCAGGAACCCATAAATCCACGTTCTTCTGAGACTGGCCCTCTGTGTTTCTGCCCAGAAAAAAGAGTGCATCTCTAATAAAAACCTAATCCTGGTTCGGGCTTGGCCTCCGATCAGATTGCTCTTATGCCTCCTTTGCAACTGCGACCTCTTGGGGGTGGGCTGGGGAGGTGTTTAGACCACTAAGGGGAAAAGCCATAAAAGGGCAGGGGGAGAGAAAAGTGAATATTCCGCATAAACTTCTTCCCACAGCTATGCTAAGTGCCTGGGGAGGCGCCCTCCAGAGCCTTTGTAAGAAGTCAAAGGGGCTGGGTGCAGGTCAGCTGTCTTTGGGGCACAGATGAGGGCAGAGAGGGTGATAGAGAGGTGTCAGGTTGGAGGGGCGATTAGCATTTGAATGACAGAAGCATCGCTTCCCGGTTTCTAGACCTTCGTGGCAACTACTAAGGAAGGTGCGAGCGACTTCAGGGCGGGGAAGGGCTGGAGCAGCAGCGTGAATCCTGCAATTATTTCACATCTGTTTCCTTGGCTTGCACTGCACACCTACTAACAACCAAGTATGTGCACGTGCACGCAGAGAGGTCTGGAAAAGGCCACCCTTAAATGTGCGGCACTGGGCTAGTCTCAGGGGTCAGAAGGGCTCAAACCACCTACTCGGCTTCCCTGTCATCCCTCTGGACCAGAATGGGCTTCGGAACCTTTCAGAAACATTCTCACAGTCCACCTGGCCCTGGCCCTCGGGAATCCACCAACAACCATCCTTCAGAAGGTGCTCTCATCTCCTCCCCTTGGCTCCAGCCTTAGATGCCCGGATGCAAAGACGTCCTGTGTTAACTCTCTGTCTGGGCCTGAAAGAACTACCTGAGCCTCCACCTGCCTGCGGTAGCTTCGGAAGCTCATCTTGGATGCTGGATGGAGAACAAAGCGAAGAGTAGGCCATGGCTCCCAGACTAAATGGTGGCTGTGGACATCACTGTGGGTCAAACTGTGCCTCCCTGCCATGATACATTCTAACCCCGGTACATCAGAATTTGACCTCACTTGGATCAAACAGGGTGATTGTCAATATGATTACTTCAGTTAAGTAAGGCAGGCCCCATCCATTAAGACTGGTGTCCATGTAAGAAGATGGTCAGAGGAGGACAGAGCGACGGGGAGAACGAACGTCAGGTGAAGACGAGGCAAGGCTGGAGTGATGGAGCTGCAGGTCAAGGTGAGACAGGAGGGAGGGGGCAGGGTGCAGCCCCTGAAGGAGTGACACAGCAGGTGGAGATCTGACTCCCAGGAGACCTTGAGGCCCGAGGTGGTGGGAGACTCCCAGTAGACCCTGAGCTTCATTTTATGCTCATTGTAATACATCAGCAAGGTAAATGGCACCCCAACAGGCACCAGGACAGTTCTGAGGCTGGCCATAAGGGGCCGAAAAGTGGGCTGCGGCCCACTCCCTGGGAACCCCCAGCCCTCCCCCAGAGTAGTTGGAATAATCCTCCCACTTGCATATGAAGCTACCGAGCCCCTAAAAACTAACCACCCCGCACCCTGAGGTCTCCCTCTGGCCTTCTGAGATGGCCCACACTCTGTCTATGGAGTCTGCATCTCTCTGAATAAATCTACTTTTGGGGGGTGGGGGTATAGCTCCGTGGTACACGCATGCTTAGCAGGCACAAGGTCCTGGGTTCAATCCCCAGTACCTCCATTAACAAACACAAATAGCTAAAACATAGATAGATATAGATATAGATAGATACACAGATACAGATAAAAATAAATCCACCTTCACTCAACTATGGCTCGCTTTTGAACTCTTTCCTGTGCGAAGCCAGGGACCCTGACTTGGTTGGGTGCATCCCAGGGACTCACCTGTGACCTGGAACACAGCCATCCTCTCGTGCCCCGTTTTCCTGTATCAAAGGACCGCCAAGGATTGCCAGCGGCCGCCAGAAGGCAAGGAGAGGCAAAAAAGGATCCCCTAAGGTTTCAGAGGGCTGGCACCTGGACTTCAGAATTCTAGTTTCGAGGATGTTAGACAAGAAACTTCTGTACGTTTAAACTCGCACCCCCACTGGCAAGCAGCACTGCCGTAGCCTGCTGAACATGGGAGAGTCGGACACACATTCGAGGGGGCCCCAGAGAGACCCGATCAGCACAGTGTGCCCTGTGTGCCCCGAGAAGCCGCAACAATTCCTACTGGTCCTAGGGGGAGCCTTGCTAAGCCGGCCCTTCTGTCTGATACCCTCTCGGCCCCAGCCCACCCTAGGGGCTTTTCCACCACCCCCGCACATTCTCCTATGACCACACTTAGAACACTTTGGATGAAGGATTCCTAGAGGAGAGGAGCCAGGCCATATCCATCTCTGCCTGATGGGTATTAAATGAACAAATGAACAAGCGAGTGAACTACTATCCAGCCCCATCATTTTAAGGGTGAGAAAACACGTGTAAAGAGGTGAATTGTCTCACTGAGGTCAGAGCCAGGCCTGGAGCCAGTCCGTCCTGACCTCCAGCTCAGGGCTCCTCCCCGCCCCCCTGGATGCAGACCTGGATGTCCTGCCTCCTTCTCCCTAGGTGGGGCCCCCTCCTCCATCCAAGGAAGGGCTGTAGGTGGCCACTGTTTTCGGTTCCCAGGGGAAAGTAGGTGCTATGTCACACCATCTAGTGTTGGGGGAATTCTGCGACAAGGACACTCACCCAGGGCAGAGCAGTGGGGCGGCTTTGGGACTTGGCCAGCACGAGGCTTAGAGTCAGCGGCAGGCAACAAACAGAGCATGGTTAAGATGTCACCCTCTCCAGTCTCTAACCCCTTCCTAGCTGTGAGAGCCAGGCAAACTCATTTTACACTCTGTGCCTCATTTGTAAAATCTGCCTCAAAGGGTTATTATGAGGGTGACGTGAATTCATACATGTAAAGTGCTTAGAACGGTGCCCGGCAGACAGTACTATGTATGTGTCAGCTGTTGATTTTCTTCTTCTTATGAGAGATTGGAACTTAAGGAGAGAGGGGGTTAGGATGTATTAAAATCACAAATTATATTCAAGATCCAAACTATAAAAAGTATAAATATAGGGAGGGGTATAGCTCAGTGGCAGAACACATGCCTAGCATACACGAGGTCCAGGGTTCAATCCCCAGTGCCTCCATTAAATAAATAAACCTAGTTACTAACCCCTCCCCCCACCAAACTGTTAAAAAAGAACAAAAGCATTCTGAGATCAATAAAAATAAAAAAGTATAAATATATACTCATATAATGGCACAGAAAATGACAAAATGAATACACTAAAATCTTAGCAATGATTATCTTTGAGTATTATGAGTTATTTTATTTACCTTCTTTTGTATTCGTCAAATTTTCTAGAACAATCGTATTATTTTATAATAACATTTTATTTTCTGTCTGATTTTTTTAAATTGAAGTATAGGAATAACATTTTAAATTACTGTGTCTAAGTCTCAAATTCTAAAGCATCATCCATTTTTACTTGAGGAAAACTATAAATTTTGTGTTTGGCTTACTTCAGTTTTGTCCAAAATAATAGAACGAGACACTAACTATCACATTAGTAGTTATATGTCTATTAAGAAGGCTCACTGGGGGGTAGCAGCGTTTGTGGAGAGGAAAAGTTAATTACACAGAGACAAAGATTCACTTATCAGCACGAAATTCCTCCCCTAAATAAAACTGCTGAGCTAGACGTTCAGGCAGGGACTACTGGGATTTGATCATTCTTTTCCTTCCTCCTGTGAGTCTATATTTTTGTCTCCTTTGTGAGTCCCAAGGTAAACATAAACACCAGGAAATGGCTGAATTCATGTAACTGAACTGTAAATCCTTCACATTTCATTTAGTATCTCCTTAAGCAACCATTTTCAACAAAGGACACTGCCATAAAAAGTTCCTGCAGGAAATAGTAAACATCAGGGTGGTCATTTTTAGGCTAATGAATGCCAATTCCGAAAGAAGAGAGAAAAGGTTAACGCAACTTTCCTTCGGTCGGTTGTTCTGGATCCCTCAAACACCTGAATGATATCAGAGCTATTGGCCTTTAAAAGCCAATACCCATTTTAGCACTGGGTCCCCTGCAAGTCTGTTCCTAGATATCAGAACTTCCCTGATTTGTGTCCATCCCAGCACAGCGCAAAACACATTCTTCGCAGCACAGTTAGGAGTGGCCTTATAAACCCACTATGCTGGCAAATGAGCTTATGCCTGTAGATACACACGCACGCACGATCTTCTCTGGGCTTATTAATAGTATATTTCCTCTGCAATTTGTTTCAAGGAAGGGCTAAGAATGCACTTGCCTGACGTACTATAATACAAACATTTTTTGTTTTGTAGGACCTAGATACGGAAGAGGTCACAGTTCCATTAATATCACCAGTAAAACCACTTACTACTCCCATAGGATGCATTTGTCTTTGTCACAAAATTAAAAATGACTTCCAAACCCAGCCAGCACTGCAGAGTGGTTTCCTGAGCCCAAATTGGCTGGTTGTTGAAAGAGTGAGGAAGAGCTGCTCCCGAGACTGCCGGTGTACCCGCAGCTACAGACACACTGTCACCAGGGACGCATGCCAACACACAGCTCTGGAGAGGTCACGCCACCCACTCCCCCCTCTGAACTCTTAGAACTCAAAGCAGTGACAGGAAACTGGCACAGAATATGAGGTTTTCCCATCCAATGGGAGTAGCTGGGCTATCCTTCAGGACGAGCAGGCTCGGACACAGGGAAAGATCAAACAGGGACCCTTGCTTAGTGTGGTATTACACCTGCTTTTTAAATGTGTTTTTTCCCTTTTGAAATCTGTGATCACACTGGCACATCACAGCACACAGACATCGAGGCCCCAGCGTGCCAGTTCTCATTCCACTCCATTTCCCAACGGTATCGCCTGCGACTTCTCCCACTGGGCTTGGAGCAAGTGAATGACCCAACGAATTTAGGGAGCTTTTCTGACTTGAAGAGGAGTGCAAGAGTAAACATCTTGCTTCCTAGCTCTTGTCTCTTCCCATTTTTCATAAACTTTTTCTTGCTTTCCTTTCCCTTTGATTTTATTTTCCTTACCTCTAAGTCCTGGTCATAAGGACTCCAAGTTATTTTCAAGGAGGACGTGATGTTACTTTATTGAGGATGAAGTGAAGAGGCTCAGAAACTAATTAATCCATCCATGAAAAGGATTCTGTCTAGACAGAGTTTTCACATCATGCAAGTCTTTGTGAACCACACCTAGTGCTCAAGGAAGTTTGCTGATTGGTGAAGTATTTCATTTGAGATAAGAGCGAAAAAAAAAAAAAAAAAAAACGGAGAAGAGGTAATTTCTTCATCGACTTTCATTGCCCATCAAAGCTTTGGAGCAACCACAAGAAAGCTGAAGTAACTATACTAACATTAGATAAAATAGACTTTAAAACAGGAAATGTCACTAGAGATAAAGAAGGCATTTTGTAATAATGACAGGGCCAAGCCAGCAGGAAGATACAATAATTATAAATATATAGGCAACTAACAACAGAGCACCAAAACACATGAAGGAACGAAGAGAAGGAGGAAATTCAACAATAATGGATGAAGATTTCAATATCATACTTTCAATAATGGACAGAACAACTAGACAGAAGCTAAAAAAGGAAACAGAGAACCTGAACAACACTAATAACCAACTAGCCCTAACACATGAACAGAACACTCCACCCGTCACAGCAGGATATACACTCTTCTCAAGTGGACATGGAACACTCCCCAGGATGAACTACATACTAGGCCATAAAACAAACTTCAATACATTTAAAAGGATGCCAATAATACAAAGAATGTTCTCCGACTACAGTGGAATTAAATTAGAAACGAGCAAGAGAAAGAAACTCACAAATACATGGAAATTAAATATCACACTCCTAAATAACTAATGAATCAAAAAAGAAATCAAAAAGAAAATTGGAAAATACTTTTAAGAATGAAAATGAAGACACAACATATCAAAACTCATGGGATGGAACTAAAACAATGTTTATAGGGAAATTTAAAGCAGTATGCCTACATTGAAAAAAGGAGAGACTTCAAATCAATAACCTATCTTCCACCTTAGAACTCTAGGTAAAGAACACCAAACAAACCTAAAGGAAGCAGGAGGGAGGAAATGATAGTGAAGATTAAAGTGGAAATTAAACTAGAGAATAGAAAAGCAACAGGAAAAAATCCATGAAGTCAAAAGCTAGTTCTTTGAAAAGATGAACAGATTGAAAAACCTTTTGCCAGACAAGTCAAGAAAAAAGAAAAGACAAATTAGTAAAATGAGAAACAATAGATATTACTACTGACATTAGTAAAATAAAAAGCATTTTAAAGCAGTAGTACAATTGTATGCCAATAAATTATATAACAGGTAAAATGGACAAGTTCCTAGAAAGACATAAATTACTGAAACTAACTCAACAACAAATAGGCAACATGAATATAAGTAGAGAGATTGAATTAGTAATCAGAACACTGACATTAAGAAAAACCCAGGCCCAGAAGGCAAGTGAATTCGATCAGATATTTAGAGAACTAATGCCAATTCTTCACAAACTTCTAAAAAACAGGACAAAAGGGAAACTTTCCAATTCATTATACGAGGCCAGTATTACCCTGATACCAAAACCAAAGACATCACAAGGAAACTATAGATCAATATCTTTTCTAAACGTGGATGCAAAAAACCTCAAATTCCTAGGGAATTCAATACAGGTAAGAGAATGATGCACCATGACCAAATGTGATTTGTTCCAGGAATGCAAAGTTGGTTTAACATCCAAAAATCAGTTAATGTCATTAATATACCATACCAATAGAATAAAAAATAAAAACCACATGATCATTTCACTAGGTGCAGAAAAAAATTTGACAAAAATTTAAACCCCTTTCATGACAAAAACACTGAACAAACTAGAAACAGAAGGGAACTTCCTCAACCTGATAGGGAGCATATACTAAAAAAAACCTAACAGCTGACATGACACTCAATGGTGAAATACTGGATGTTTCCCCCCCAAGATTAGGAACAAGACAAGTTGTCCACTCTATTCAACATTGTACTAGGGATCCACTGGCTATTATGAATAATGCTGCAATAAACATTCCAGCCAGGGCAATTAGGCAAGAAAAAGAAATAAAAGGCATCTAGATTTTCTGTATTTTCAAATACATGATCTTATATATAGAACATCCTAAGGAATCCACTAAAAAAACCTGTTAATTGGAACTAGTAAATGAGCTCAGCAAGATTTCAGGATTCAAGATCAATATACAAAAAATAATCATACTTCTATATACTTGCAATGAACAATCTGAAAATGAAATTTAAAAAACCAATTTCATTTATAATAGCATCAAAAAGAATAAAATATGTAGGAATCAATTTAACAAAAGAAGTGTAAAACTTATACTTTGAAAACTGCAAAAACATTGTGGAAAGAAACTAAGCATCTAAACAAATGGAAAAATATCCCATGTTCATGAATTGGAAGCCTTGATATTGTTAAGATGGCAGCTCTCCTCAAATTGATCTGCAGTCCCTATCAGAATGCCAGCTGACATCTTTGTAGAAACTGAAAAGTGGATTCTAAAATTCAGAATTGAAAGGGACTCAGTAGCCCTGAGACTCTGCTTCTGCATTTCAAAAATTACTACTAACACTATAAACAACAGTGATTAAGACAGCGTGGTACTGGCATAAGAACAGACAATCAGATCGATGGAGTAGAATCAAGAGTCCAGAAATAAGCCCAGGAGTCCATGGTCAATCGGTTTCTGACAAGGCTGCCAAGACCATTCAATGGGAAAAGAATAGTCTTTTCAGCAAATGGTGCTGGAGCAACTCCACAAGCCAAATGGGAACAGAGTTGGACCTTATATCACACCAGACACAAACAGTAACTCACAATGTATCAGTCCTAAATTTAAGAGCTAAAGTTTTAAAGCTCTTAAAACCATAGAGGTTAATCTTCATGATCTCAGATTTGGCACTGGATTCTTCCACATGACATAGCAACAAGAGAAAAAACTAGATCAATTGGACTTCATCAAAATTTAAAACTTTTGTGCTTCAAAGGATACTATCAAGAAAGTGAAAAGAGAACCTAGAATAGGAGAAAATATTTGCAAATTATATGTCCGATAAGGGACTTGTATCTAGAATATATAAATGTTTATATAGCTAGAATATATTAAATCTACATATACGTATTATGTGTATCTTAATATATATCTCTAAATTATATGTCTAGAATATAAAATATTTCATAACACAATATATTTAGAAAATTATATAGAATATATTAATATATAATGTTAATAACAAAAAATTGAAGAACTCTTACAACTCAGTAACAAAGACAAATAACCCAATTAAAATTGGAAAAGGGATCTGAACAGACATTTCTCCAAAGAAGATACACAAATAATCAGCAAGCACATGGAAAACGGCGCAGCATCCCGAGCCATCAGGGAAACACACATCAAGTCCACGAGGATCCCGCCTCACACCCACGGGGATGGCTACGACAGGAAAGACACGGTGACGAGTGACGGCGAGAATCTAGAGAAACCGGAACCCTCACACGCTGCTGGCGGGAACGTAAAGTGGTGCAGCCACTGTGGAAAACAGTCTGGCAGTTCTTCAGATGGTTAAGCACAGAGTTACCATACCACCCAGCCTCGAGAATGAACACTTACATCCACACAAAAACGTGTGAATGCTCTTCACTGCGGCATCATTCATAATAGCCAAACGACGGAGATGATTCAACTGTCCAGCTACTGAAACGTGGAGAGCTTAAATGTGGGAGATCCACACAGTAGAATATTATTTGGCAATAAAAAGGTCACCTTACACAAATATTTCCATTAGAGCAAGGTAAATAGAGAAAGGTCGCTATATTCCAGACTCAAGATGCCATCCTAAAATTAAAAATTAAAAAATGTATTATTTGTGTGGTACAAAATAAGAGGTGCCTCTTTCCAAAAAGCTCTTTCCTGACTACCTACCTTGCATCAAAAGAGAAACATGTCGTTTTCCCTTATCTCACTTTGAAGCCCTGTCTGTCTACTTACAACAGCAGACTGGATAGCAGGAGGGTAAAAAAGAGCAAGGCTTAGAAAGGAGAGAAGAGAATGGGACAGTGGTCCACCCTCTCTCCTTCCTCTTATCTCTTCTACGAACTTGCCCCTTGAAATGTGGGTAGCTAGCAGCAGGCGATCAGGATAATCAATCATTTCACCCCACCGTCCAGCACAGGCTGGGCACACGGTGCACAGTCAACTGATGTTTATGGAGAAGATACCAGACGAAGCCAGAAAAAAGTAAAACTAGGACATATTATGTACCCAGCCCTGTGCACAAAGCATATCCACGAACTCAAGGTCCTTAAGAGTCTAGCTGCACAGACAACACACATACGTCCCCCCACAGAAACTTTCTTCCTGATTAGAGGGAAAAGTTAAGTGCTAAATTCTGCCTTGAAGGAGAACACATTTTTAAAAAATTTACAGCGAAGATCTAAATCAGTTAGTTGAAGACCCACATAAGAGTGGAGTACCAGGTAGACAGTAAACCTGACAAGACTGCAAGGGAGAGGAGGGCAGACAAGGTCTCCCACCAGGAGAACAGCCCCTCCAGGGTGGTGCGCAGCGGGAGTCGGGAACCAGGCTTCTGCTGAGGTCCAGCACTGTGTTTTCCTCTAGGAAATGCAACTGGCACTTTCCTGTCCCCCGGCTTAGGACTTGTTATGCATTCACATGGAATATTCACTCTGGTTGTAGCACACTGACACCCCTCAGGGGCCGAGCAAGGGAGGCAAACGCTTGTTTGGGGAGTGGGGAGGATGGTGGCAAGCAGGACGGGAGGCAGTCGGAGCAGTGGCAGTGGAGGATGTGGGGCCAGGTCTGGCAGGGGCAGTTCCTGCTGGCTGCAGCCAGGTATTGCCAAGTGGGGCTATGGGCCAGCGTGGCTAGAATTTCCAGTTTTTAAAGATAACTAGGAAATCAGATTTTTCTGTGAACTCCTCCAATTATTGAATACTGGCAGCCCAAGGCACTACGCCTGCCAATCAAAACGTAAGTCAGCTGAATCTGGCCTGAACAGTTCCTGTTTGTAACCCTTCACTGCGCCCCATCACCCCCAACTCCATTTCATCCTGCACACAAAGCTCCAAGGAGTTGGGGTGGGGGGCGGGTAGGGGGAGTTCAGCAAGGCCATGTTGGAAAGAGCAGGGACTTCAAAGTCAGCCAGATCGGGGTCCAAAGCTTGACTTGGGAACTTACCAAGTATGCAGGCTTGAGCATGGTATTGAATGTCTCCAACTTTTTTGAAAAAGGAGATTGATAAATAGAATTTATCCCACTGACTGTTAAGGATGAAATGAGATGATATATGGTAATGAGCCTCAGTCGGACGTCAGTGAATGAGAGTGACACACACCAGGCCCTGCCCAAATCTCAACAGTGCAAAGGCCCTGGGGCATCATCTCGTCCAATCCCACCAACTGAGCACCTGTGCTGTGCTTGACTACCTAGCCGCGTGGGGAACTCTCCATCTCCCCAGACAGTTCATTCTACGGGTGGTTAGCTTTAGATGCGAGGAAGTCTTTCCTTATGTCAAGCTGATCTGCCTGTCCTGACTTCTCTCTTTCTTAGACAGTAGTTCTGCTGTCTGGGATGACAAAGATGGAGCTTAATCATCTAGAAAGGTTGGAAGGAGACTGTCACACACTTGTGTCTCCTATTTTCCCACCTAATTCTTTACTTTTTAAAAACATTTCAGTACCCTTAGTTGTTCCTTGCTAATGAAAATAATAAACCTGTCAAATTACTTAACGCTCCTAACCTTATCTGGCAGGCACCCATTTTATGGATGAGGAAAAGGAAGTTTAGAAGGGTTAAGTAATTTGCTTAGAATTCCTGTTCTCATGGTCCCTCTTGAAATGGAAACTAAACAGTAAGACTGGGGCCACCTTTACCCCAAGACCGCACATTTATTCACACAGTCTGAGCTTGGGCTCATTTTCTTGGCGAATGTGGAGTCCACTGAAAGCCTGAAGCCTTCCTCCCGTGTGCTGTCCCAGCCACCGCCTCCCCCTCAGTCCCAGGGTGGTTAGCGGGCTTTCCAAGCTAAATACAGACTCTTACACTTATTCCTGTCAAACTTCATTTGCTTATTAATCCCAGGTCACAGTTCTAGTCTGTTGGAAATTTTTTGGATGGTGATTCTGTCACACGATATGTGAGTTTTTGCTCCCAGATTTGCTTCCTTTGCTCACTGTGCCCTCAGTTTCTTCATCAACATTCAGGAGGACAGGTGAGACTAATGTAAGCGAAAACCCCAAGTTTCTTTTATTTAGCAAACATTTCCAAGCATCTCCTACGTGGCAGACCCTGTGCTGGAAGCCTTCAGGGTGAACAAGATAGTGCTGGTCCTCACAGAGCTTTGAGAGGTGAGTCCTATGTGAAGGGAGGTCAAACCTAATTTGGGGGAGCTTCTCAGGACAGGTGATGTTTAACTCGAGACCTGGAAGATGAGTGAGGGCACAGCGGTGCAGGAGAGCTGGGTGGGGGGAGAGGGTGGGGAGGGGTGGAGGGTTCTCGGGGAGCATCCCTTGTCTGCGACACTCTCACCGCTCTCTTCCCACGGTGCTTTGCACTATGGTTAGCTGTGACCTACTTCAGTTGCCTTACTAATTAATTATTGGCCCTTGAAAACTGGGAGGGAGAGGATATAGCTCAGTGGTAGAGTGCACGCTTAGCATGCACAAGGTCCTGGGTTCCATCCCCAGCACCTCCTCTAAAAACAGAAAGTAAGGAAGCCTAATTACACCCCCAACAAATAAATAAATAAATAAAAATCTAAAAAACAGCAAAGTAAAAAAATTTTAAAAATTAAAAAATTAAAAAAAAAAAAAAGAAGGAAAGTTGACGGGATCATCTTTGTCTTCACTCCTCTGCCTGGCACAGCGCCTCTCACCGCGGTGATTACTCCTGATTAGTCCTCCTAACTGTGGGCGCAGCGCTGTGGCCGTCACCTCACTGAATCCCTGAAAACCCCCCGGAGTGCGCTCCTCTCTCTTTACACACACGGAAACCAAGGCTCAGAAGACGGGAACACTAGCAACAGAAATGGGCACACGTGAACAGTGCACACGACACGCCAGACACTGAAACTGTTTCCAGCAGATGAACTGCTGATGTGAGATGCGGCTTAGGACAAGAGCCGTGCTGCCTTCTCCACCGGGTACTAGTTATATGACTAGTTATATGGGCAGTTACTTATACTTAACCTCTCTGTGAAACGGACCTGAAAATGACCGCGCTACCTCGCAGGGTTCTGAGAATGAACCCTTTAACAGACGCAGGTGCCTAGCACAGCAGCCGGCACACAGTGGGTCTGAAGTGTGAACGGTTATTCTTACTAAGGAATCTGTACAGAGTCAAAGACCTCCCATGTATCAGAACAGGGCTTTGAACCCAATTTGAACCCTGGCTCATGTTGTTTCAAATATAGTTTATTAATTGATATTTGATGATGGGAAGGAAGGGAGGGGCGTTCATTGCATTAGTAAGTCTCCGATTTTGAATAGTGTAATCAGTGAGCCACGATGGCTGCCAACATAACCCAGCAAAAATGCATCAGATGACCGATCGACAAATATTTTCAACAGTAAAGAAAACGGAAGAGTGTCCAAACGGCAAGGCCCAAAGGTCAAACCAGGGCACCTCTTTGTTCCCAGGCAGGGCTGGCATTTCATTACCATTGGTAGAGAAAATTAGGAAATGTCAGAAACTAAAACCTTTTCAGCTTAAGGGAATTTCTCCTGAAAAAAGTCCCCTGCTCATTTTTCTTAAAAAAAAAAAAAAAAAAAAACAAAAAAACCAAAAAAAATTACGTGGAGGAGATTTTTTAAATCCTTAAAACCATAAAGTTTTAACCTATTTTTCACACTTCTGGTTTGTAGGGGGGAAATGAGAGGATAAGGTCAGATTTATTGGACTTTTCCTTGGACTTCACTCCCTTCTTGAGATTTTATCATTCTACCTCAATCACTAACTTTTTCCAAGTGTTAGGCCGTATCCAAGTGGCTCATTCAAGAGTAAGTTCGTTCTGATTATTTCTGAGGATTTATGTAGTTGAACTCAACACCTGGTGATAGACAATGCTGTCTATAATAGCTGTGTGGCTCTAGAGAGGTGGCCTGTCACATTCGTCTGGTATGGAGCCTAGAGAGCATCAAGAAATGCCCTCTTTCTCAAGGAATGACCTGAACATTTAACTGGCAGTTACCACCAAGCGCTAAGGATACTCGTACACTGTTGGTGGGAATGTAAATTGGTGCAGCCATTATGGAAACAGTACAGAGATTCCTTTAAAAACTAAAAACAGAGTTACCATGTGATCCAGCAACCCCACTCCTGGGCATACATCCAGAGGAAACTAATTCGAAAAGATACGTGCACCCCAATGTTCACAGCAGCACCATTTACAACAGCCAAGACACGCAAGCAACCTAAACGCCCATCAACAGATGACTGGATAAAGAAATTGTACTGTGTATGTGTGTGTGTATACACACATACACATGCACACAATGGAATACTACTCAGCCATAAAAAAGAATAAAATAACGCCTTTTGCAGCAACATGGATGGACCTGGAGATTGTCATACTAAGTGAAATAAGCCAGAAAGTGAAAGAAAGATACCACATCACTTACACATGGAGTCTGAAAAAAATGACACAAATGAACTTATTTACAAAACAAAAACCGACTCGCAGACGCAGAAAACAAATTTATGGTTACAGCAGGGATCAGGGGTTAGGGATACATTTTAGAGTTCAGGATTTGTAGATATACACTACTGTACATAAAATAGATAAACAACAAGGACCTACTGTAGAGCACAGGGAACTGTATTCAATATCCTGTAATAACCTATAATGAAAAAGATTATTTAAAGGAAATATATATATGTATAACTAAAACACTATGCTGTACACCAGAAATTAATACAACACTGTAAACAGACTATACTTTAAAAAAAAAAAAAAAGCACTAAGGATGAAATTCCTAGGAATGTGCTGGGTCAACATAGGGTTTGGGGCAGGATCTAAGGAAAGAAGATGGGGCACTCCTGACAGCCACCAAATCCACCAACACAAGTGGCTTCTGTCCCAATCACATGCAAGTCTTTTCTGAAAGTCCCTTGGTGTCTAACAGCAAAAATGTCTCTAGAAGGGAAATGTGAAACGGCAGGGCTTAACGATATCAAGACTGTCTTCCATCAAATTTTCATGTAGCCGGAAAGGAAGATGGATAAGAGTTAAGTTACTCTTCTCTGAGCTCTCGCCATGTGGTCCTAATCAGCTGTCCCTCCCCATGATGGATAGAACGGATAATCTCCTTCAAGCCTCAGCCCTAGAGGGAGCCCAGCGCAGGGCTATAGAGGAGTCTGTTTCCCAAGGAAAACTCTGCAATTCCAATCAACAATGTCGTCAGTGTATCTTTTAAATCCCAGCAATACTGGTTTCCTCTTTTTCACAACTTCATCAAAATCAAAGAAAAAAATCCAGCCAAACCTGACCTTGTACTAGATTTCTGCTGAAGCTGTATGCAGAGAGGCAGGCCCCCAAACTCCTAGGAATTTACAGAAGATCATTTGAAGTAGAATTCAGCAAATCCAAGGCAGACTCAAACTGCTGCCATTTTAGGAAACCCACCTGGGACACAATCCAGAGGCTGAGAGTCCAAACTTTGTTCGCCCCAATGTGTTCATCTGTCTCCTGATCAAATACGGCAGGCAACGATGTGAAAAGAATGAGAACCACGATCTATCACCCGTCCTGGCTGCGCTGGCTGCATCCTGGTGGTACAAGGTGTCTGGTATACTTTCTTCTCAACAACTTTGGGCTCAAGCAGCATCTATCTTAGGCCCTGAGACCAAAACTTTGGAAACCAGTTCTTACTGAAACACTCATGCTAAAATAAACACAGGTTTCAGAAAGTACATGGAAGCAGCCACGAGCTGGGAATGGAGGTGCAGTAAGCGAGGTGAACGGATGGGAAGGGGTGATGAGTACCTGCTGAAAACGGGCTTTTAAAACCAGAGAAGACTCTGGACATTAACCCAGCAATAACAGATAATGTTATAAATTTGCTGAGAAATCCAGATCTTGAGATTTCTGCCAATCTGTGGCTAAGTGGGTTTTTTTTTTCTAATTGGTTTCTTAACTTTTTCTTCCCACAAAATGTAAGCTGTTTTAGCCTGTTTTTCCCCCAGAGGAAAATTTTGATGACTAGAAAAAAACAGTTCTCTTTAAAGTTTCTCCACACAAAAATATGACAGTGATGCCACTGAAAATGTTTTAGAGGCTCTGAAAATCTGTTCAGCCCATCCCAGTCCTGACCCACAAGGAGGCAATGGGTTAATGAGGCAGCCAGTGGTGTAGCTGCGCGCATCAGACCTCCCTTACTATTTTTTAAATTATTTTTTTAATTGAAGTACAGTCAGTTACAATGTGTTGATTTCTGGTGTACAGCACAATGTCCCAGTCATGCACATACATACATCTATTTGTTTTCATATTCTCCAGACTCCTTTAGTTTTGGCTGGAGGGCTGGTATCTCCAGTGCATCCTCACCTTAGAAATGTTGTCACCACCGGGGGGAAAGTGGAAGCGGTGAGACTCTGTGAGTAAATCTGCTGATCACTACTCTTTCCATCAGTGTCCCTGCTCGTTTCATGGCCGTGCTGATTGGACTGGCCAATCATACAAGTATGGCAAATCCAGCAACAAACGCCAGCTGCTCAGCTGCCACCCAGCTAAGCGGTGTGGCCCCAGCATCCTGTGTGTGCTCGGCGGGGCATCAGACCCTGGTAGGAGTCCAGTGGAGGGCGGTGCTGGAGCAGAACTTCCAGGATCCACAGAACATCAATAAGTTCTGGGGCGCTCTCAGTAAGGGCTGTTGGAGGAGTCCTCCTCACCCCCTGGAAAGACCCGCTTTGGGACAATAGCTATTATTTTAAAAAGTTAAACATGCGCATTTTAAAATCCTCATAAATCTACTGTAAGTCATGGTCCCACAGAGGGACCAGGGGACTCCTAGGTCCTAAGATGCCATCGCTTTGCTCTTCGTGCCTCCGAGGGCCTTGCACACTGCAGGTGTGTT
Source organism: Camelus bactrianus (assembly GCF_048773025.1). Lineage (NCBI taxonomy): Eukaryota > Metazoa > Chordata > Mammalia > Artiodactyla > Camelidae > Camelus > Camelus bactrianus. The sequence goes on from NC_133552.1 coordinate 4,822,943, forward strand.
AATTCACATCCACCGACAGACGCTACCTGCTGACCACACCTGCTGGGTCAGACCTATTGGTGGGAAACCCCATTTCAGGAATGTGATGAGTGTGCACCGCATAAAGCCACACAGGAGCCCCAAGAACCACATCAACGGGAGGAGAGGTGGTTTCCGCCACCACGTTCTGGTCGCGCCTGTTTCAGTAGCGGTGTGCAAAAACCACCGTGGTGCTTACGATCGGTGTTTTCTTAAATAAAAAGCATTGATAGGACCTGCCTAAATCTGTTAAAATCTTAGTAAGTTTCCCTGTTTCAACTTAAAGAAGATCAAAACCTGTCAACTTATTGTACTGAGTTCCACAATAATACATTTCACAGACCCATTAAACACACACACTGATATGCATTTTACACATACGTGGGTATAAAGTATGTATGTGTGCGTGTGTTTATAAAATGGAAACAAAGGATTTCATTAAAAAAAAAAGTTTCACTGTAACAATACATACCATTACTTCTTGCGATATATTTGTCTACTTTCCATTTTATTCTGCTCTATTTTTTTTAATGCTGATCACAACCCACTCATTTTACTCCACAGCCCACCAACGGCTGAGATTTTTAAGAGCCCTGCTCGTCACAGTAAGTGGCGTCTCCTCCCTTTGCGCTGTGAGCTGGAACACAGAGAGGGAAGGGTGCGTGCAGATGGTGAGGGGCCAGTCCTGACCCCACAGGCGACAGCATGAAGATCTCTGGGGTCGGGGTTTGTTTACCTCAGGTCTGTCGCTCAGAAAAACACCCTGAAACCAGAGTAACCTATCACTCCTCAAAAGAGAAAAAAACTGAATTCAAATGTTAAAAAAAACACTATATAATCTATATGTTCAAAGATTAAAACAACAACTGGTTCATAGTTTGAAGTCAACAGCTGAAACTCCGGTGTGGTGGAACAGCCTTGACCTGGGGGTCTGACCTGGAGCCTCACCCTGGCTTGTCGTTTTATTAGCTCTACCCTGTGCAGGGCATGGAGGCTGCATTCTCACATCTAAAGTAGGAGAAGTAACTCCAGCGTGGTTTCTCTCTCAGAGAGCTCTGTGAAAGCTCTTCAGGAAAATCGGAGGTGTTGTACCAGTGAGGACACTGAGTCCTTCTCAGAATATCTGCACCGCTAGCATCTTTACTTGCTGAGTCCCACAGCCATGTGGAGCTTTTTCTCACGACATATACTAATGTCTAGGCACAATGATCATTTTCCCCCAGAATATCAGGTTGTGAGAATTTCTACTACTTTCCAATTATATACTCGGTGTGTCTGGGAATTTTTCTACCTGAAATTAAGCGGCTATGCAAATGTCATCCATTTTATACACATTGGAGAATCAAAGGAAGAAAAATCTGTTATGACAATATTCCAACCTGGTTGCTTTAACAGACACACAGAGAAAATCAATCAAGTAAAGAGAAGAAGAAGAAAAGAGATGAGTCTCTTCTATAGGGAAAGACGAGAAGTTATGCACTTGCCCACAACACATGCACTCCCATTCCCCCCCGCCCCTTTTCAATTACAATTTTTCAAAAGAAGACATTACACTTAAATAGCCCTGAAAGTCTTGGGCCTGGATATAGGCTGACTTCAAAGCGTCGAGGGCTCAACAGGCTAAGTTCAAGGTCTTCCTAACTAAATTGGAGACACTGACAAAGTACTAAATACTTTGGAGATGCCATTAAAAACTCTTCTGGTCAGTTTCCTTCCTTTACAGTCACAACTCATATACTACAAGACTAATTGCAATGAAATCCTCTTTTAGACAAGGCTGATCTGGAGCAAATTTCTTATGCATACCAGAGGGTCAGCAAAGAAATGCAAATGCGTTCCTTCTCCGCAAAGGGGATGAACAGCACCTAAGCAGCCCTGACATTACCATTCGTCTAACATCTTTTTGTTTTGTAGTTAGCAAGGCATTGATAAGTACTTTACGGCTTGTTTTTCTTTAGGACCCAGAATTTTGTAGCTATAACTGCTGGGGGATTCCATTCATTTTCACAAAAGCAATTTTTCAAAATGTATATAGCTTTTTCCAGCTACTTTCATTCAACAGCCATTTCTCAAGATCAGGCCAAGAAGCGGATGATGTTAGTCTTAGCATCAGTGTGATTTAGTGAGACGAAGCTCTCCTTGGCCATGGGACCTGGGGCGCATTGGCCAGATGCCTCTACAGAATTGCAAGTGTCACTTTCCCTCCTCCTTCCCCTCACCCACTAAGGCCCATTGAATCCCTCTATCCATCACCTTCTCTCCTTTCCCACAGCTACGATATGACTGATGTGACCATGGGCCACCAGCTCTCCCACCTCAACGCACACAGTAGCCCCTACCTGGTCTTCCTGCCTCAGCCTTGCACCTCTGATCTCCTCCAGCCACTGAGAATCTGGAGGGGAAAATCTGACCACCTTACTCTGCTGCTAACACTTCTCCATTACTCCCCAGGTAGCCTCATGTGAAGTGGATCCTAGGTCCTTTGCTTGTAAAATGAAGAGACAAAATCTTCATGGGATTGTTGTGAGAATTAAATGTAAAAAAAAAAACAAAAAACAAACTATATATTTACATGAAAAGAAACCACAAGTGTAAGACGTTATTATATTAAAGGAAATTTAAATGTATCAGACAATTTAGTAATTAAGCAAAGCAGTTCAATATTATTCCTTGAGTAATTTAACTGATTTTAATGCATTATGTCAGAGGTTCGGTGGATTTATATAAGCTATAATGACAGAGTGGTGATACTGATTTTTCTATACATTATATATGCATATCTGATGTTACGTCCACATCGGGGCTCACAGGAGCCACGTCTGTTGGACAGCAGGCAGTCGATAATGTCGAAATAACAGTTTGCTTGTAATCCACGTGCTGGGTTTGGCATTACGGAGACAAAGCTATACCCTGATTCTTTTTCTCAGAGCCCTATTCGCCTACAAATCTATGCCTTTTCAAAAGACGCGTCTAATAGTGTTCCTCATGGTCACAGGAAACCAAAATGAAATGCCAGCACATCTGCAGGCCCTCCAAACAGAGTAACATGTTCTGAAGTAAATACTCAGCAATAACGAACAAGTGATAACCCCTTAATATCTAGTAAGTAATCACAGCTGTGTATCAGGAACTGGTTGGCGTCACCCTGAGTCAGAGGTAAGTTTTGTGCCCGTGAATAAAATTAAACCTGTCATGTTGTACGTATTCCCTAAAAATGGAAGCTTAAAGCCAAACTTTCTCAGAAATGAAATTAATTAAGGAATGAAAATAGGAAATGCATAAAATGTTAGGATACTTGGAAAAGTTACACCTGCTTGATGAATTATATCACAGCTAACTTGGATTTTAGTAGAGTGTGGTTTTGAGACCAATATCTCCCAGGGAACAGACAACAGAGTTACTCTTCAGGGCAGGACAGTTACAGGCACCTAGCAAGTGTTCCCTAAATACTTGCTAATTAAGCAACAAAGAAAGAAGATTTAACCACTTTTCTGTGGTTACTATTGTTGATTGAAGTATCTTTTAGTACTAGTGCTATTCAAAAACAACAGGTCACAAAGATCTTCCCAATGAACGTGTCTGTTATTCACAGGATTCCACAGTAACGTCCTACGACACACAATCAATGCTCTCTCTCTAGTTGCCTTATGTCAAAAAAGATTCCCACCCAAACGGAATTCTCTGATGCTGCCTTCAGGGCAGAGACCTGGTTCTTTAACTCACCAGGAGGTAGACCTGCAATGAGAGGCAGGTCTGCTGACACCCGATGACTGGCTGTCTTGGTTTCCAACTTGAGTTAGTGCCTTGCGTGCCTACTCATGGGGCTTTACGCCTTCTTAGGGCTCCAGCTTTAAAGCTAGAGCCTTGTGTTTGCTTTTCAACCTCTCTCAACAAGATTTGGAGACTGGCTGGAGCTCAGCAAGGAAGGAAAAAGGGACAGGGCATCTCCCTTCTTTCCAGGGAAGTTCTCTCGTCAACTTCCATTTCTTGTAAGGAGTTTGCACTTCTTTCCTCTTTTGTTCATCCTCCAAGGCGGGAAAAACACTGCCATAAAAATTATACACAGAAAATCGTTCGTGTTTGTCTTTCGCCCTTCTCACCACGTAATGACACGTGCCAGCTCTTACATCATTATGATCCCCGTTTCGTGAGCATGAAATAACACAGCGTCATCAACCGAAATGAACTGTGTAACCTTCAAGAGACATTAGCGACATTACACTTTTGAATCTAGTAAAGAACAATATTTTACATATCCAACATATCCGAGAACGCAGTTGTGTTAAAGGATAAAAATCTTGTGTTCTGTTTTGGGCTTCTCAATCATTAAGAAATAGAACTAAAGCCTTGCCATTCATTTATTCCTTCCACGATGCGCCAGACAGTATTCTAGGTGCTTGGATACAGTGTGAACAAAACAGACCAGCATCTCTCCCTTCAGGGAGCCTACTGACGGGTCCTTGAAAATTCTGGTTGAAACTGACACTTCAGAAATACATGAACACGCACTCCACATGTTTCTACAGCTTGGGGGGACTCTCTTGCCAGGGCCACAGGTTGCACACTCCCTAGGAAAGTCCTCTTTCCAATGGCTCAGGTGGGTTTACAACCACTGCAAAGCTAATGCAAACAGCACGTGGAAGGTGGGAGACTTACCATTAATAAATATGTAGATGGTGGATTCTGCTTTCTTCTTCTTTGAAGCAGGTGGAGATAGGTATCTGCAGCTGTAGAAGCCGGTGTGGTTTGCCTGAGCGGCGTTCAAGGTCAAAGTACTGCAGAACTGCTTGCCACTCCTTCCACAGGCAGATTTAGTTATGCTCAGCCTCCGGCTTTCCTGACTCACTGTTGCAGGCAAAGACCACGCATGGGCCACTTCCCCTCTGCCATCACAGAGAAAAAAACAAAACTCAGTCATGGCTGGGGCCAGTTTCGAAGCATTCATTCCATCAGGAAGCGCTATTCTGAGGTCCTTCCTTAAGTACACTCATAAAAGCAACATGTTTAGAAAAGCTTTTAAACAACTGAAAATGTTCAGGGCATCCCTTCCCCTGATTTCCCAGGAGTGAGTCATTCTCTCCCTCAGATGAATGAATCACTGTCCACAGGAAGCTGGGTACGTGTGGTTTGCACTTGGCAGATCACAGAAGACCACTGAAATCTACCTGTCTGCTCTGGGGGGCCACCTGTCTACGCTACCAGGGAAATGATCCTGCCTTAGGAAGAGCAACCAGATGACCCCCAGACCAACGCAGCCACTCACCTGCATTTGAGATACAGCGTCTGGCCTGCTTGTATCACGTGCTGGGTGCCTTTTAAACTCAGCTCAGGACCTTTGAATTTTGAACCTGAACTAGATCCTGGAAAACAAATTTTTGAAATGTATTATTTGCAGATTGTCCTCTCGTCTTTTTTTTTTTAATCTTTCCATAAAAGGCAAATTTTCCTCTTACTTTCATATGCAAAAAGGTACCCCTAATACATATTTCATTTGCAAATTTTTGCTAGCCCACGACTTGCTTACGGATATTAAACAGCCTACTTTGCTAAATGATCTAAATATCCAAAAGCCCATTAATTTAGAACATTAATAAATCCAATTATGGTTCAAAATGCAACCATATGAGGAATAGATAGTAACTTATTAAAAACTCAAGATTAAATATCAGTGCCATGCAAAATATATTCCTAACACTGAACTAGCAGCGTGGGTCACCTGGACATATAGGCCTGTCTGATCTTTTTTCTGAATAAAAGGCATAGAAATTTTCCTGGTTTCTAGACATAGTTCAGTCATTACTTGAACCATGATATTTTGGGCAAGTCATTGCTCTTTCTGAATCAGTTTCCTCATTTGGAAGACTAATTATAAAATCAAAATCAGTTTTAGAAGCCATTCGGTTTGTCTTACATCATCCTCAAGTTCCCTCTAGAGTGGAACAGAAAAGAGGGAACCACCCGCTCCTACGTGACAGTTGACAAGTGTATTTCACGGGGGTGCTGAGACGGTGAGAGAAGCGTTGTGGCAGTGGTCCCCACCCGCACATCTCTGTACAGAGCAATACTGATGTCCACCCCAGCGGCAGGTTGGGAGACCCTGGCCAAGTCACCTCTCTCCAGGCCTCAGTTCTCCTATCGGTAAGATGGGAGACTGGACCAGGTGACTTTGCATCTCTGACTGTCCATTTCTGACACTCCCAGACCCACGATTCCTTGAGCCGTTGGGGTCATAGAGATTGAAGGTCTTGTTGACTGTTCATCAACAGGGGTCTCCATCAGGAATTCTCCTCCCTCTTTTCCCTCATCTCCCATTCCGCCCTCCTTCCCCCACCCATCTGTCCTGTCCGTCCATCCACCTGTCCTTCCTCCTCCTCCTGGTAAAAATAGGAGATCGGGGCTCAGGACTAGAGAGGTAAGTGTCAAGGGGAGGAAGGAAAGAAACAAGGCTCAGAGGCCTGCCCTGGAATCTAAACGTCTACACTTCCTAACGGCCTGGCCTCGGCATGACTTGATGTGCTGCTCCTTAGCATCCTTGTGTGTGAAACTGCACAGCCCACGACCTACGTCACAGGCGCAGTGTGTGGACTCAGTGCCATGTAGTCCACCTGGCACCGTGCAGATGCCCCCTGTCATGACCTCCCAGCAGGATCACCCCCTCCCCTACTTCCACCAGAAAATGTTTTGCTGAGTATGTAATTGCAACGGTGTTAAACTGACATGATCTGCTTTGCTGGTGTTCTAAATTAATATGTGAGAAGTCACTTTTACGTACGCTAGGTCCTGGTATCAAATTATGACTGGAACAAACGGCTCATTATTAGCTAAATTTAACTTAAAAGGACTGTTTCGGAGAGATCCAATTGGCCTATCAAATAACCCTATTGAACAAATCAACCCATTCAGGTACCTGAGGGGAAATTTTGTACTTTCCTCATCTCGATGAGTTTCCTGAGGCAACAGGTAGCTCAGAAGCAGTGACCCAGGAAAAGACTAGGTTTTTCTTTTTAATGGTTGTTTTGCTGTTGTAGTCGGGCATCCCTGGGTGGCTGTGATCCACCTACGAGAACACTAGGTTTTACTAAAGCCACAGCCAGCAACTGATAACACCTGCCCTGGAAAATGTCCCGGCAGGCTCGTTTCTGCCCTTCTTTACGGCATGAAACTCTGCTGATGTGGCTGCGCTGTTGTTCACGTGTCGGCACAGAGCTAGCCAAGCTTCCTGCGGAAAATTCTGGCATCACTTGGAGGTATCTCTCTGGTTTGTGGGCAGGTAGTGAGCTTTCCCGCCCAGGGGAGGCGAAGGGGAAGACGCCTTCCTTTTCATGGGCGAGGAGGTGGTTCCTACTGCCTGCTATCTTGGTTTCCACATCGTCCGAAACTTTCTCTATCAACACCCTAGAACACCGGTACTCCTGACCCTCATCAGAGAGAAACTTAAAACATAAGGGACCACCCAAATCTCAGCAGAGAAAAGTGTTATGTAGAGACGATCTCCTTAAAAACATGCCATCTGCCTGTCCAACTCCACCCTCCCCAGGCCACCCTCCAACCCAAAGAAGACAACACAGCTGAGTACTTAAAATACGACACTGAGAGAGACATGGGATTACTGGAAAGTTCAGGGGGAAATGTGGGGAAGAGAGGTATTTTGTTATATAATTTTCTCCATGGACATAATGACTTTGCACTTGGAATGAGGAAGCCAGATAAAAGTGGTTGGTTGGAACCAAAGAAAAGAGAAGTGAAAAGACACGGCATTTCTAAGTAACTGGATACTTTGAGATGTCACCATTCTTCAGCCAATAGGAAACCAGAATCTCAGAAAGATGAAAGGAGGTGCCAGGACTATAGTTTAACAGGAAAACTAGTAAGGAAAAAGGAAAGTGAAATCTTTCTTCCTCAAATGCTCTGAAATTACATCAGGCCTTAAAATATTTCTTTGAAGCAGTTTAACCCACTTGAGGAATAATGGATATTTAACATTTTTGGAGTTTCTCCTGCACTTCAGACACCTTTTCAGCCTCGGTTGTATGAGGACGTGAATGCGCACACAGCCAAGATCCAGTGCAGGATCCGCCTCCACCATAGACAACTCAGTTTGCTCTTCTCCTGAGTAGCTCAAAGTCACATTGTCCATTTAGAAATACATCCACAGGCTGCTTCTTTCCAAGGGTGGAGCGCTATAATTTAACAATGACCCCCCACTGTGAAGCTCAGATGGGGATCAGAATTTTCCACTGTTTGCCATGGCAGTCTCGAAGTCTGGCTTAAAAGAATTATTGTCCCCTTAGTGAACTAGGTGGTCCGTGAGCTATTGTTTTCATCAAAGTCAACTGCAGTATAATCACGAGGGTCAGAGAGATCTCCTTACATCGGGCAAATTATTATTTAAATAAAACAAATAAAAAACTCAATGCAATCAGCAAAACGGAAAGGCCATCTACTGAATGGGAGAAAATATTTGCTAATTATGTATCTCATAAGGGCTTAATATCCAAAACATAAATAACATATACAACTCAATAGAAAAAAAACAAACAATCCAATTTTTAAAATGGGCAGAGGATCCAAATAGACATTTTTTTCAAAGACAGACACATGGTCCACAAGTTCATGAAAATATGCTCAACATCACTAATTATCAGGGAAATGCAAATCAGAACCACAATGAGATACCACCTCGACACCTAGAATGACTATTATCAGAAAGACAAGAAGTTAACGAGTGTCAGAAAGGGTGTGGGAAAAAGGGAACCCTTGTGCGCTGCCGGTGGGAATGTAAATTGGTGCAGCCACTATGGAAAACAGTATGCTGTTCCTCAAATAATTAAAAATAAAATTATCAAAAACATTTTAAGAAATAAAAATAGAACTATCACATGATCCAGCAATTTCACTTCTAGGTATTTATCTGAATGAAACGAGAACACTAACTTGAAAAGATAAGCATTCACAGGTTCATAGCAGCACTATTTACAATAGTCAAGACATGGAAGCAACTTCAGTGTCCACTGATGGATGAATAAAGAAGATGTGGTATACTTATGTCTACAATGGACTATTACTCAGCTATAAAAAAAAAGAATGAAATCCTGCCATTTGCGATAACATGGATGGACCTTGCGGGCATTATGCTAAGTGAAGGAGGTCAGAGAAAGACAAACATCCCTGTGGAATCCAAAAAAAACCCCAAACCAAAACAAACCAAATGCAGACTATGGAAATGGGCTTTATCACATGCTTTTTTATTAGAAAAAACTATTAAGGTCAAGCAGAGTGGGCTAAGAACATTAAAAAGCCAATGTGTGTCCGTGGAATTGTCCGCCGACACGCCAACACTTTGTATTGTTCTTGTCTGAATATTTTCCTCATTGTTCTGTATTATCTGGTAGGTAAAAAGAGAATAGAGTTTTGTCGCTCTTTACCAAAACCCCTTCTCAGAGGGGAGAGCATAGCTCAGTGGTAGAGTGCATGCTTAGCACACATGAGGTCCTGGGTTCAATCCCCAGCAACTCCATTTTAAAAGAATAAAAAATAAACCCAATTACAAAAACAAAACAAGGCAAAACCCTTCTCTCCCTACACGATGAACCTCCAGGAAGAAGCCATACACAGACTGTTCTAAGACAGGCTTTATTTTGCAACCAAATCAAAGCCCCAGTGATTGAGGCTCTTTCTTCAAGGCTACTGTGCCGGACACTAAAAGCAGGAACTCTCACCATAGGCCACTATGAGCCAGACAGTCTTGCCCATCACTTTTAAGACAGAGAGAAGATTCTTATGTAAAGTTTGACTAAAAGTATCTTTAGAAAACAGCTTTTTTTTGGATGTTCATGGAGAGTTTTACTGGCTTGGAAAATATTTTATGCTCTATAATGTTAATGGAGTGGGAAGAACCTACAACTTTTGTGTAAACAATATGAACTCAAATATGTAAATAAGAAGGCAACAGAAAATCAGTGAAAGGGAAGGTTCCAGAATATTAGCAAGGATTGTGTTTCTGAGTTGTAACATTATGGATAATTTTTCCCCATTTCTTAGTACTTTTCTGAACTTAAAAAAAAAAAATAGTTAATATGTATTACTTTTATGGCCAGGAAAAAGTAAACCACGTTCAGAGATGCAACCATACTGGAGATAGCCAGTGACTTGTGGGGTAGAAAACAGCTATTTTTATTGATCTAAATAATAACAAGTGTTCTGACAGCTGAATGCAACTTCAGACAAGTCCCTGAGCTCCTCCTTCCGGATGACACCTCCTTGTCTCTAACTCACTGAAATCAAAGAGCTGCTCCCTGTAAGAAAGGGGCTTTATTCAAATAGGACTCATGAAACTGCTACATTTTTCCATTTTTGATTTAGAATCATGAATCTCCCCAGCTCTGCTACTAACGAGTTCTATTGTGTCCCCAAGCCAGTCATTTTAAGCCCCAGAATCTTCATCTGCCAACAGAGGGGGCTGGACTGAGATTTTGACCTTTGCTTTCAGCCTAAAAAGTCAATGATTCTGAAATCCACAGTAATTAATAATGCACAAGTTAGAAATCACATTGTAAAATACTTAAGACTCCTGAAAAAAATCAAATAACCCAATATAAAAACAGACAAAGGATCTGAATAGACATTTTCCCAAAGAAGATATATAAATGGCTAATGAGCACAGGAAAAGACGCTGGATGGCATTAGTCTTCAGGAAAACACAAATCAGAGCCACAGTGAGACACCAACTTCACAATCACTAGGATAGCTTCAAAAAAACAGACTAAACAAGTGTTGATGGGGATGTGGAGAAACGGGAGCCCCCATATATTGTTGGTAGGATTGTAAAATGGCGCTATTGCGTTGGACAACAGATGGCAGTTCCTCAAATGGTTAAACATATGACCCAGAAATTCTACTCCTAGGTATCCACCCAAAAGAACTAAAAACATATGTCTGCAGAAAAACTTGTACACAAATGTCCAGAGCAGCATTACTCATTATAGCCAAAAAGTGGAAACAACCCAAATGATGGGTGGATAAACAAAATGTAGGAGATCCGTACAACTGAATATTATTTGGCAGTGAAAAGGGATGGATGGAGTATGGATACCTGCTCCAACACAGATGACCCCTGAGAACATTCTGCTGGTCCACACAGAGGAAAGTCTGCATGGGGACCCAGAGAGAAGACGGCCGTCTGCGAGCCACCGAGAGAGGCCTCAGGAGAAACTGGAACTGGTAACACCTTGAGTTTAGACTTCCAGCTTCCAGCATGGTGAGAAAATCACATTCTCTTGTTAAAAAAACAAAACAAAACACGAAACCACTATGCTAATTAAAAGAAGCCAGTCACAAAAGGCCACATACTATATGATTCCATTTCTATGAAATGTCCAGAATATGCGAATTCATAACGACAGGAAATAGAGGCGTGCTTGGCAGGAGCTGGGGAAAGAAGGGAACAAGACTGGCTAGTAACGGGAGTTCTTCTGGGGGTGGAAACGTCCTAATATTTGATAGTGGTGATGGTTGTGCAATTCTGTGAATACACTATAGACCACCGACTTACACAATTTAAAATGGTGAGTTTTATGGTAAGTGAATTTTATCTCAATAGAGCTGTTATAAAAACAAGTCTTATGACTAAAATAATCACAGAGTTAAGTCAAATATTGGGCTATTTTGAGCTTTGTTGCTACATATAATCTCAACACTGTTAGATTTTTATACTTTAGCTTTTCCAGCTTAGGGCTTTAGAAGGCTGATTTTAGAGAAATAATTTTTCCTTCCTGTTCAATAACATCATTATTTATGTAGTAGAAGATTTATAAACATATTGCAAAAACCTTACTATTGTTCTGCCAAATTGTAACCTTTTAAATTTAACATTCATTTAAAATTTCTAACTGCAGAATTTGAATTTTAACTATTTAAATTTTTAAAAATTGAGCACATCAAAAATTATGTTGCTTGAGTTCTTGGAAGAAATCTACTGGTATTTTATTTCCTTTTATATTAAAATTATTGATTTCCATTTATTTGTTTTTAACACAAAGCTTTGCATATTAGGTTTATTTCAAATGAGATGCATCTGTCTTTGATTTTGCCTACCACATTTTCAATACTACATAATCTTTCATGATAAATGACCTCTTTATCTAAATATCAATCCCCAAGTATCATGTTTCTAAAATTTGATTTTAAGACTCTGGGCCTTTACCAAGGTTGCGTGAGGTTAATGAAACATAATTCCTAATAAAAGAAGACTTTCTTTCCTCAAGATGTAGCTTATTAAAAGCTTAAGTCCCATAGACTAAATCCCATAGAATCTTTTTGGTTGGTGGCGAGGGTGGAAGAAAGGTTACGAATACAGTTGCAGATGAACCAAATTTCCAGAAACTACCAGAAGTTTTGTTTGAGATGCTAATTCCTAAAGGGCTGTAATACTTAATAAAAAGTTAATTCTTGGTCTTAACTTCTGTGTCATGACTTCAGATTATCTGATACTTGCGTAGATAGTATGGAGGGGACATTATAACTGAACGCACTGGTTAGAATGACCGCCCTAAATAAAGATTATGTCACCAGCCCATCACAATGTGCATTTTTCCTCCCTTCGAGCATGATGGAGAAGGACCAGCGCGCTCACGTTCCCTCGATCCACAGACTAAACCGAAGGTGGGAAAGCCATGGGAATTTGTATGACGGCAGCGTCACTGGATCCCACAACGACAGGTGATATTACTCTTTTAAATGATATTTTCCCCCCATAAACAACTGGCCTTAAATCAGGGAAGGACCTAAGGAAAGGAAAGGCTGTTTACGTAACCACAGGTGCACAGACTGCTACCTACGGGTAGGTGCACGCCTCTCTCCCTGGGAAGCTGGTTTTAGGTGGTGGGCGGCGGGGGCAGAAACGAGAGGGGTGGTGGCGCGTGCGTTTTAACCGCACTCTTCGTTCTCGGAGGCGCAGGGACAGCTCTTGCTACGCTGGGATTCAGAAATTGACACGCATCCAGCAAGAGCACGAAACTCTGACTCACCGCTGACTAATCCCTCGCGGAGATAAGACTGTGACTTTCAAGTGGACAAATACAGGATATTTTAGATCAGGGTAACTGTGTTATTGATCTTCCGGGTCCACAAATGAATAGTTTGGTGGCTGCTTCCAGCAGCAGTTCACCTAACTTGTAGAAAGTTGCTGACGCCGGAGACTTGCTACTCCCTTTTCATCTTTACATCATGCTAAACTGTCTTCTCACTCGGACCCACAAAAAAGAATTCACTGGCTTCTTGCTTTGGAGTTTCTGCTCTCCTGAATAATCCCCAAGTCATCAGATCCGAAATGTGAAGCATCTGATCACCATGCCTTGATAGAAAATTTCCAAAGTCATCTATACAGCATGCATGTCTTGAATTCAGGGGGGAAAATTATTTAATTTCATCAGTGACTTTTGGCACAACCCTAGAGACGTTCATTTGAATAATTTTAAAGCCGTCTCACAGTTCATACTGTAATTATCAGTCAACAAAACTCCATAAAAGTTATTGGAAAGAAAAAGAAAACCTGTGTGGTGGAAGATGTTTACCGAGAGGAAAGTCCTCTACCGACACGAACATTCCTACTGTCAGTGTTTATGAGGGCCGCGTCCCCAGGGTTCCTCTCTGAGCTTTTTACTTGACACTGGCTTCTCGGAGGGTCATGGTTTTAACAGGGCACATTCATTTATCACCGGGCCTGTCACCAGCTACCATCAGGAGCCTACCCTCCCAATGACCTGGACCCGGGCACAGCTCCTTTTCACGTGACATCAGAGTTAATTAAGGTTGGTCAGTGAGAAATCTCCTGCCGACCGATGAGTTACCTTTTTCCCCAAAAATGCTCTCGTCCCACACTGATGTCTTTTTATTGAATCAGTTCAAAAACCACCTCCACAGAGCCGTCTAACAACATGTCATTTCAATTTACCGTACGTTGTCAGGGAAGTTATCTGAGCGGCCAGGAGCAAGGGTCAAGATCTGTCGACAGGACACGGGACAGAGCTTGCAAAGCATTCAGCAGAGAAGATGGCCCGCTTTCATCTGGCTACACCAAGGGAGACGGACAGAACAGACACTCGTTACACCCTGAAGATGCAGAGGCAGGTTTCGGGGGCGGGGGGCTCAGACAAGGCTGCGTCTCTACCAGGAGTGGGAAGCTCACTACATGCGAAGCAGACACCCTCCCGGCCTCTGTGCTTATCCAATGCGACCGTTCAGAGGACCGTGGGGGAAGCGGCCTGATGCCCCCTCATCGAAAATGGCTCGTAAGCACCAGCCCGCTCTGCCATCACTCATGTTGATTCCCAAGTTATTTCAGGACTAGAATATCTTCACTTTCAGGTTATAAACACCTGAAACAAAGAATGCTCAACAGAGGTGCAGTCTCAGTAAACACACACACACACAATGCACACAACACTTGGCTGACTGGAAGCAACTGGGGTTTTTCTGTTTTTAAATAAAGAATTATTAGTCTGGAAGCACAGGACAGGATGTATCAACCCACCATTTAAAATCTAAAGCCATCCCGACTCTACGCGGCAGTACGATTACACGTTGGTCTGCCACCAGATGCTTTGCCGAGTTCTCTGTGTGCATTACTGTTCCACGCCGGAGTTCCAGGCGTCTTTGGAGACAAGGACGGCAGGTGGACATGTTCTTTACATGATCCCTGGGGATCCTTTAAGAAGGAAAGCACAACAGAGAAGATCTGGGAAGTATTTTATCGGTTCGATATAAGAGCTTGCCATAGAATGGGGAAAGCTTAAGGACAGGAATTGGAACTTTAAATTTCAGTTTAGCCATTGCCTATAACCTGTCGTGTAATACTGATCAGCTTCAGACTCACACACAGTTCTTTCTGGAAAAAAAATGAATAGATCATGGAGCTGTATGCTGGAACGCAGCTAAGTACCCACAAAAAATCTATCATGCTGAAGTCTTAAATTCAAATCCAAAACAATGCCTTAAATTTTTGGATCATAAAATGAAGAAGGCTGGCAAGCAGGCAGGTGGGCAAACACGCACCTTAACACTCTAGCTGTCCGTGCGAGAAAAAAGCTGAAAACATTATTATCGCAAACCCAAAGTTTGGTCTATTCTTGTCATATATTCTTCCACTTCATAATCTGTTATAAATAAGGACACAATACCATTGGCTTTGCATATAAAAGTAGGAGAGAAAGAAAACAGATTGGAAGGCTGAGTGAGATAAAGTTCTGGTGTTAATTTTAAGCTTCCCCTGATAGTTTATGAAGTCTCGACTACATAGAAAACATTTTTCTGGAGTTCGTCTATAAAGGAGGTGCTTTATAAATTCACTCCCTAAGAGGAAAGTTGAGCGATCTCCGTCTTTGTTACCAATAACATATACAAACCTTCTGACCCTCGAGATTTAACTGGCCAAGAGTGTGCAGTAAAGTTATCCATCATCAGGGAATTGAGTTTTTGAAAGCTACGTTAGCATACTTTCTAAGGCTCATTAAACACTGTCCTTGACCATTGTGTTTCTGTTGTCAAAATCAGTTTCCTTCTAAATTAAACAATTTGGAATACAATTGCTTTTCATTACACGTATTTTTGAGACTAATCCTACATAGACAATGGGATGGGTGTGTTGACTGAACTGTGCTTTTAAATACTGGTCTGCTTTAATTTTCACGTTTTCTTAAGACACACTCAATTTACATAGTAAATATTTGTAAGAGCTGGCCTCCCTAAGATTTCAGACTTCAAAAAAAATATATTATCTCAAATTGAATTAATGTGGTACCAGTTTTGCTGAGAGCCAAGGTTCTGGACGGGAAAGTAACCATTACAAGCAGCGTGCCAGCACCAGAAGTATCTCAATTTTTAAAGAACTAATTTACTGAAGGTCCCTCACTTACTTAGGTATGCGATACTAAGGTCTTCCTTACAAATATCCATGGAAGACTTTAAAGTCATTTGCACCCCAGACCTGCCTGGAGAATACTGATTTTAAATCTTGGGGCATTTTTACTCGTACAACTTCATTAATCTATTATAGAATTAGCATTTTTATATCATCCAAGATATCATACGTCTGACGGAAGAAAAAAAATAAAACACCAGTTTCTGTGATTGGTTGGCCATCAACCTCACAGGCTTTAAAATAACTCCTTCTGGAAGACAAGACCAAAACCAGTAAGTGGAAGTTACAGAAAACCAGAAGAAAGAACTCTGAAGAGAGGCAGTAAGGTTCCCAATATTGGAGCGGTCCCTGTAAAGCAAAGCCACCAACCCTGATGTGACACTGACGGACTGGGCTAAGGGCTGGTCCCCATCTGTGATTCCTGGAGTCTGGAAACGCGATACTCTCATTTATCTCTTCTTCTCTCTCTTTCCCTGCCAGCCAACCCTGGCTTATTTTCCCGACTCCATTCCCAATGTGACCCGTTCCTCTCACCCCCTCACCTGTTTCTCTCTGCTCTTTAACCTCAGCATTTATTCTTCCACTTAATACTGCAAACATATACTAAGAGAAGGAACCAATAATAACTATGACAAGCAAGATCACTTCTTTAAAGTGTTTATATCTTAGGCTGGACAACAGATACACAAGTGTGTGTTCTATATATATATATGATAGATGCAACTATATACGTACAAACTAGTTTTTGTACAAATATAAAGTGACATTATGTTGATGCATTATCCCAGGGAAGCACCCGACATGGGGGTGGCCAACCGAGCCCAGGGAGTGAAGGACATTCTCTCAGAAGGACACTAAAGGTAAGACCTGAAGAATGAGTGTGTGTTTGCTAAAGGAAACTCTAGGGTCTAGAGTTTCCAGACCCTCTAAAACTCATCTTTACTTTTTAAACAATTGTTTTCTTTACCAACTACTTTTTTTTTTGGAGGGGGGTGGTAATTAGGTTTATTTATTTTTTAACGGTGATACTGGGCATTGAACCCAGGACCTCATGCATGCTAAGCAAGCACTCTACCAATTGAGCTATACCCTCCTCCCCTTTTACCAACTATTCTTCTCTTGCTTCCACAGCTCTGCTTTCCTTGACCTCTTTGCTGAGATATTCACTGGAAGATATGCCTAGGTCACATTGTGCTTTTTGAAATCATGTAAGGATGGATGCAGAGTGAGGGGAATAAACGAAAATGATCAGATGTGACACACCAGCCAGAACTTAACCTGTGCCTCCTTTTCTCTCCTCTTCCTGGCCTGCATGACGGACGGTTCAGAGCCAAGAGGAAATCGTTTCCAACACAAATGTTCTTAACCGAGATGGCAAAACCAGCAGCAGTGGTAACAATGCTACCTGGTACCTTCAGGATGCGCTGATGTACCTACAAATTAAGATTCCCAATCAACTGTCTCTCTTCTGGGCTGTTTGGGAAACTTGACCACTAAAAGCATCCCAGCAGGAGGGTCTATCTAAAGGAAGTATCTCTTGGTGATCATTTCTCTCCCGGCCAGGCAACTTACATCCTCGTTCTGAATCCTGAGTCTAGATTCAGTACAGGAGAACATGGCAGCTTGGCCAAGGATACGAAAGGGGTCACTGAAACCAGAGGATGGCCCAGGTAGGTAACAGCACATTTCAGATGTGTAGGGAGAATTCCTGCCAACTCTTAGACATATTTCTGCCAACCTCCTCCACTACAGCCACACATAGGTTCTCAGAAGGTGAACCAGTATGGAACCATGACTCCAGAAGAGCCTCTGAGACCCAGAGGGCCGACTCGGATACAGTGCCAGGCAGTTCAACCGTTTATTGAGTGACTACTACATGCCAGGCTCTGTACTGGATCACAGCTGTGAAAATGGAGCAGAAGCCAGTCCTTCCTCCCGAAGGGCTTTCAGCCCTGAGTGGCCCCTGAGGACATGAGTCACAAAGAAGCAGATTAGGTAAACACCACGCTGTGTTCAAGATTATCTAAGTCAACAAACAGATCACCTCAAAGCTATGCACACTTTTTTTTTAAAGGACATGTTTTAGAGTACAAGGAGTCATAAATTCTTTGCTAACGTAAGTGATTAGCTTCAGTTAACTTCACAGTTCACTTCGCAAGAGACTTGCTCAATGGTGAACCCAGAGCACAATAAATACAACCCTGTTTCCCTCTTGAAAGAAAATATAGTGGGTTAACTGGTGAGAATTGCTTGAGCACCTTTCAAGGGAATATATTAAAATGTTCTAATATAAAACGGGCTTCCAGGCACCACACACTGGCAGCTGAACAGGAACCCGGACTCATGACTGGTTATGAAACTGCATCAGGAGAATTAAATTCAACATCATCCATGTCTTCCCTCATGAAATCACAGCCAAAAAAAAAAAAAAAAAAATATATATATATATATATATATATACACACACACACACACATAGGTATATACATATGGCATACAAAAACATCGTTAAGAAAATACATTTCTTAAAAGAAATCTCCTCTCCTCAGTCTGTACTTAAGACTCTTCCAAACTGGTGAGTGAATTATTTGAGCACGGCAGTTCCACGCCCGTCTGCTTGGACTACAAAGCACATTTAAAATCAACAACAACTCTATTTCCACACGTCGGAATTTTATTCCCCCTAAAAAGAGACCTACTGGGATTTAGAATCACTGACTTTAAAGTCCAGTCCCAAAGGGCTAAAGCAACGTAGAAATTCTTGGAAATCAGCATTCATGTTAGTCTCCTGCACATCTAAGCGACTTTGTGTGGCAAATACTTGGCTTAAGGTATTTTCCATTTACCAGTTTTGAGGGCAGAGGCTGGGACGGGGGAGTGAGTGGCAGAACCACTTCTAATCTGTACACCAGCAATGTGTGTCAAATATCCCCTGGCCCCGAGAAGTTACAGGTACACAGAGTCCATCCGGGGCCGCGCGATGGCTCAGTTCCCATGTCTTTCTTTTTCTTCCCCTCCAGTTCTAGCAGAATTCCCTCTGGAGAAGATTTCAAAGCTATAAAAATTTCTAAATAACAACAGAACACAAAAATCTGATCCAGCAGGAGACACTGAGTGGAAAAGAGAATTAAACAGGTTTTCCAAAAAGAAAACACTGCCATTAATCATAGACGAAGCGCTGGCACCCGAGTTTACACTGCCTTTTACAGTTGTTTGCTTGCAATTCCCTCTAATACAACCCCGTCTTTCCGTCTGTTTACATGTATTTTTGGCTTCTCTAATGCCCACTCAGAAAAAGAAAACAATCATAAAAATCAAACAGCATATATATCACCACTCCTTATAACTTTCATCCATTTGACCACATTTTCAGCTGCTTCCCTGAGATGAAAGATAAAACTCCTCTGTAGGTGGCAGAATTGGATTTTTCTCAGATTCAGATAAACATGGTCATATTCTGGTTTCAGAAGGGGTCCCTCTTCCTAGTAATGATCCAGGAAGAAGTCAAATACTTTCCTTCTCTTTCTTGACTTGCAGGCTTTGAGTATCTGAAAGAAAGGGTCTAAGGAAGAGCAAGAGACCCAAGGAGCAACAGGGCTTATAGAAATGCTTCCATTTTTGAAAACTGTACAAGGACTGTCAATCAAACAGGGAAACCAAAGCCTGTGGCGGTGCCCATCCCAGAGCGCCGGGAGCATCCTCTAGTGCACTGCCCTCGGACGTTTGTCTTTTTCCCATGAGCATTGGAGCTTTTTCTACTAAACGCTGAAAACCAAACTCTGTGGTTTTCCTGAATTCCTAGATGTTATCATTCAAGGTCTTTTGGGTAAATATTGGTGGAAAGAGTACCAATTTTAAAATCGGAAAGACCTATGTTTTCAGTCTTGGCTTGGTCACTCTGTAAGAATGCGACCCTCAGCAAATCACCAGTTTCCCTGAGCCTCAGGGTTTCAATTCATAAAACAGAGTTAAAAGTGCGCACATTGGATGGTTAGGAAGAGGTTCACGGCACACGGCACCTGCGCTTGGAGGTGCCCAGCTGCACATTCCTCCCCTTGCCTTGGGGACAGAGTCCTCCCCCATGCCAGCTCAGGAAGCATCTGCCTTCGGGGCCTTTCTCATCGTCCAGTTTTACTAAGAAAAAGCTCCAAGTCTTTGTGGTTTCTGGGATCTAAAAGGTGCAGAGAAGTAGACATTTGATTCCTGGAAACAATCTGGCCAAAGGCAGCCCCAGCTTGTTCAGGGAATTCTTCCTGAATCAAAGCATAGCCTCATCCGTCCCTCTATGTGATCTCAATCAGTTACACGTCACATTTCGGAGAGCAGTTGGGAAACCTATATAAAGTCAAGTTCTTATACTGGTGTTGGAGATCCTTTCCTGACTTGAATTTTTGGGAAGGTCCTTGAATACCAATGATAAGAAAACCCACATGATTAAATCTCTTTCTTAGCTATGTTCAATATCTTATAATAACCTTTAACGAAAAAAATTATGAAAACAAATGTATGTATGTATATCCATGACTGGGACATTGTGTTGCACACCAGAAATTGACATATTGTAATTGACTGTACTTCAATTAAGAAAAAAATTCTGTCTTAGTGGAGAATTTAATGGTGCCTGTGACACACAGCAGTGGGATCTCTCAAGGCCACTCCAGGTTGGAGTCGCAGTGGTGTCTCATGTTCTTTGGAGACGGCAAAACTCCAAGGATAGAATGGTTTTGAAAGAAGGGAAGGAAGACTAGCCCGCTCTCACCCACAGTCTGTCCCTTCTCCCCTTTGCCTTTCGGCCGTAAGGCACAGTGAGAGAAGGGAAGTTGAGGGTCTGATAAAACCAGACTGAAATTATCCCAGTTTAGGGAGGTATTTAATTTACCTAAATACTTAGGTTATCTGTGATCTTAGGAAAAGTATTTAATTTACTTAAGCCTCAGTTTCCTCATATTTAAGAGCATAGCCCACTTACCTCGGGACTGAGTAATATAATATGTGTAAATCAAAGTGCCTGACAGTTCATAAGGGTTGGTCTCCTCCTTTCCCTCCCCCAGCACACACAGCCTCACCACATCATCCAGAAGATGCTCAGAGACCCTGTGAGATAAGCCAAGAAGCTGCAGACTGCTTCCACTCACAATCTGGGGTCCACCGTCCCCCCTTGCCGATGCCACGGGGTTTGTGAGAGGCCACCTTCACTGTGGCCTATGGCCCCTAATCAAGAGTTACGAATAGGACTCTTCCTTGGGCTCAGCTGTCCTTAGCTCATGGGTTAAGAAGGGCCAAGGCATTATTCACTATGATTTTCTTGGCCAAACTCCAGCCTAATATCTAGACTGAAAAGAAAGGTTAAGTGCTGGACAGCAGTGTGTTCAGCTTGAGGGGTGTGGCCACGAGACTGGGCAGCCCCTAATAGAGAGGAGCCTTCTCCCCAGCCCCCACTCTGAGTTAGGACCTCTCTGACCAGCCCAATGTCAGGTCGCAGGAGTGGTGCTGCAGGACTTGCAAAGGCCCTAAGGCATCCACTGTCGCCCTCTCAGACAGCCCCTGCCTCCAGGAAGGACGCCAGGCTAGACGGCTGGATGGCAGGAGGCTGGGTATGGAGGGAGGCCAGGGAAAGCCAGCGCCACTGTCCCAGTTACAACGCCAGGTGACTAGAGCTGCAGGAGCAACCCAGGTGAAGTCCAAAGAAAACCACGCAGCTTAGCCCCACCCAGATTTCTAACCCAGACTCAGGAGACATCTCGGGTTCTTGTTTTAGGCCATGGAGTCTCGGGGCAGGCTCTTATGTAGCAACAGATGACAGACAAAATCGTGTGGTGACTCAGGCCTGCAGAAGCAGTGATTCAGCAGTGGAAAAAGGCTATGCTCTTTCTGTATTTGAAAACGAAAGTGTCCAAGTGGAGCTCACAGAATAGGCTTAAGTGCCCCCCGGTGCCCTCAGATGCTCTCAGGGGAAGGCCACACGGTGGGAGGCCAGCTCGGTCTCCAGTATGGCGGTGGTGCAGCTCACCAGTGGGGACAGAGCCACAGCATGTCACGGAAGTTAGCAGAGCCCGACTGCTCCATCAGCCACCCGAGCTGGGGACACTGACCCCAGCAGAGACCTAGAGACACAGACGCTCGGTCAGAGGCAGAGCACCGCAAGACTTCCGGCAGCTTCGTGCGGGGCTCCCTGGAGGGAAGCAGGACTGGACCAAGGCACGTGGCGGCCCAGGCTGGGCCAACAGCACGGCACCTTTCCAAAGGACCCTACAGGCACGTGCCAACTTTTCTGTAGAGCCGAGGCTGAGGGCTCAACCGTGTGAGGCAGGGAAGGAGGGCTACTGTCAGCCTCATTGTCCAGACCAGCAGCTCGGCTCTGGCTCCCAACTCACATCCCTCACTCGGCAAAACAGACCCGCTTTCCTCAGAAGGCAACTGCATCACGTCCAGGGTCGCCCCAAGCACTTTATCCCGGTGTTCCTCCGCTGACACTCACTCCTCCTCCGAAGCCCACCGTGTTAGATGTCCAGTGACGTTTTAGTGCCTTCGACAGATTGGCCCCGGTCAGATGCCTCCCCAGTGACCAGGCCTCTCACACCAGCCCGAGGGCAGGGGCCCCAGAACCACCTGGGAACCTGTTGGAAATGCAAATTCCTGGCCCCACCCCAGACCTACTGAGTCAGAAACTCTGGGGCAGGCCCAGCACCGCAGCGCAACCTCTCCAGGTGATCTGGGTGCGTGATAGAATCCGACCTGGGAGCTTTAAAATTACTGATGCCTGGGTCCTATTCAAAAGTTGCTGATCAAATTGGTCAGAAGTGCAGCCAGGGCAAAAGGATTCTAAAAATCAAGCTCCCCAGATGATTCTACTGCAGAACAAAGGCTGGGGACCGTGGCCCGAGAGAAAAGCAGAGGGCTTCACAGAACTCAGCTGGCATACCAATTACTAATCAAGGCCACAGAAGGTGGCCTTGAGTTCACGTGATTTCGTATTTGTATGTAACAAAAGCCAAGGCTTCTCATTTACACAAGACCTCCTTCACAAAAGAATCTGATCCTTGTTATAGCTTTAGTGGTGTCAACCAACTGCATGGGTGGGGCTGTCACTTGAAAGGAAATGCATTCAAACTCCAGTTTATGGAAGTTTATTCAAACTCAGTTAAATGGAAGGAGAGACGACGGGGCTGAGGAAAAGTGCCCAGAAGCACTGGGGTCACCTGTGAAAAGACAAAAGATCTGCCCAGGAAGAAGGCGCAGCCCAGCACGATGGGACGGCGATGCCGCCGTGACGTCGGGGATTCCAGAGAAGGATACTTAATCTTCGCTGATTTTTACACCAAGTGGCTTTGCTTTGGAAGCAAATGCCTTGTCAAACTTCTATTTCTGGTTAAAGCCTATCTATATAATGCTGTTTCTAGTGTTCTTCACCAGGTCCCTCTTTTCTAAGACCCTGACCTTACACACATGGGGTGCTTAACTCTGGTACTCTTCAAGAGCACCACCTCTGTTTACTCTGATTCCAGGTCCAAGCTAAGTCTAAGATTCTGTTAAAAAAAAAAAAAAAAAAAGTCTTGAAGTAGGACACAGGTGTCCCAGCAAAGACAAGAACAGGAAGAGGCTCCTCGCTGTCCCAGGCCTAGTCCCTTGGTCACACAGGTCAAAGGTCATCACTAGGATGCTGGCAGAGAGACACTAGGGCTAAGAACCCTTTACTAAAATCAGTGCTTCTCAGTTTTTAATGTGCAAACAAAACATCTGGGGACTTTATTAGTGTACAGGTTCTGACCTGTTAAGTTCCCAGGGGACGCTGGGCTGTGGATCCTGCTTTGAGAAGCATGTTGCGGGCATATGCAAAGTGTGGGGGTGGGCGTGGGGGGGGTGGGCGTGGGGGAAGGGAGGCACCAGCTTGAGCCAGGATCAGAGAAACAGTTTCACACCTAGTAGGTGGGTCCTGCCAGGAATCTATTTGCATGAATGGTTGAGGAGAACTCATTCTAAGGAAGGAGGAAATCAGACAACAAGCCTCGTTGGGTAACAAGGGTCCTATTGAAACAGAGCCTGGATTCTGAGTGTGGCCAGGTCTCTGTCATTCAGATTTGCAACCCAGCCCACCACCCAGTGACTCAGGCTTGAGTCTACGAGAGGATGAGCAAATCAAACCATGAAATCTGAGAACACTAAAAACTGTGTAAGACACTGGAGGAAAGGCGAAGTGCTGGCCCCTCGCCAGTAGAGGCTCGGGCAGAACTGTGTGGACTGGGGTCCCAGGGAAGCATCATGACAGAACACAACAGGACTAAGGACATGGGTATCTCAGGGAGATGAAGACCACAGGTGATTTCCTACAGCTGAGCCACTCACTGCAGAGGACAAATGTTATCTATTGAGAACAGCCCCTTTAAGGAAACCACTGTAACTGAGGCCAAAGGGACAAGCAGGAGTGCATGAATATACTGGAATAAATTCATACCTGGCCCTGAGAGATTTCTCCTTTGAAATGATAGTGTGGCTACATCATTCACTCATTCATTCATTCATTCATCCCAACACTGACCAAGAGCCTCCATGCCAGGCATGACACAAGGTGCTGGAGCTCTGAGGACAGCTAAGACGTGGGCTCTCCTCCTGCAAGAGCCAGGGCAGACACCCAAACAGAATACCAGCAATGCAAGGTGACAAGAACGGGATGAGGGACCCAGAGAGCATAGGAGGTGACACATAGGAGTGGCGGAAACTAGGCTTCTGTCTGGGGCTGTACAGAGATGCTTACAGAGCTGGCGATTTCTGAGCTGAATTTTGGAGGCAGGGGAGAAGATGCAGAGGGAGAAAAGGGGTCTTGCAGGCAGATAAACAGCACGAACAGAGAATAATGAAAATGCAAGGCACAGCTAAAGATTAATGAGTAATCTCTCTGACGGGGGTAGTTTCGGGCTGGGACACAGGGTGTGTGCAGGGAGGTGGTCGCAGACAAAACTGGTACCATAAGCCACAACTGTTTAAACCAGATCAGTTCAAAAGGAGGATTCCAACTGCTCACAAGAAAAATGAACAGTCTTCTTACCAAATCTCTTGGAATACGAAGCAGCCACCATTTGGATATTCTTCATTAAACGCCTGATGGGCTTTTATATTTTTTCATATTAAAAAAGATGCCAGTTAGTTTAATAAATTACAGCACAGCTATACCATGAAATGCTACACAGTCATTAAAAACACTGTTGTAAAAAAAATTAATGGTGATGCCTTATAATATGAATGAAGCATTAAGTTTAGAAAAGCAGTTTAAATGTATTTTTTCACAGAGCAGCCTATAAACACATATCAACCACTGCAGTATGCTCATATGGTCCTGATTGTGTGTATGTGTGTAAAAAAATTGTGTGTCAATGGCAGGAAAGACCATTAAATGCATTCAGTAAAATGAGAAATAAGATTTAAAAAGAGTGGGGAGGGTAGAGCTTAGTGGTAGAGTCCATGCTTAGCATGCACGAGGTCCTGGTTCAATCCCCAGTACCTCCATTAAACAATAATAATAAAATAAGTAAATAAATCTAATTACCTCCCCCCCAAAAGTATTAAAGAAAAAAAAAAGATTTAAAAAAAGATGCCAGCATTTAAAAAGAAATTTTAGCACTGTAATAATGTCATTCAACAGATATTTGAACATATGTACTCTGTTTAAGGGAGATTCCTCTTATATACAAAATACAAGAATGAAGAAATGTCAAGAATGAAGAAATGTAAAATGAACACTGGGTTCTGTTCCTGGAGCCACCGCTAGCCAGCTGTTGACCTTGAAAAAAAAAATCCCCCAACTGCCCTGGGTGGATATTCTCATCTCTGAAGGAGTAGACTGAGTCCATGAGGCTCCATCTAGGCTGCTAATCTATGTGTCTGTGAGAGGAGATCTAGGCTCTCAAGGAGCTGCCAATCAGGTAGGAGCGATAATCAGACATGGCTCGCAGGCCTCCAGCTTCTCCAAGACTGATGGGAAATCCCCAGGAATTCTTGACCCCGCCCCTCGACATCCGCCCCAGCAGCAATGCAGGAAATCCAGTCCACTATCTTCAGCAGACTCAATGGAACCATTTCCTTAATGAAACCACCCCCCCCCCCCCACCGCGGTCCCAGATACTAAGCCGGAGGCTTTCCTTTCAAGCCCTCCCTCCATTACCCCATTGCTCCCGTTTCCTTCCCCTCCCTCAATCTGGTATAAAATCAAGCACTTTAATCAGCAGCGTGCAATTTCCAAGGCACCCAAGTGTGTGAGGGATCAGCAATGATCCTGGGAAGCATCTGGCAGGGGATCGTGTCATCCTTCACAAGCCTCACCAGTATACTGAGCCCAGTGGAATGGAATGGACTGTTCTATTAAATCACTTAAGTCAAATGCAACAGATGCTTCTAACCATTCCTAATGACGTATTTTTACTTAAAAAAAAATAAGGTCTGGTGTTATTTCAAATGTCCTTCTTCCTCTGTCCACAGTGACAAATGCTCTGCAAAGTGATGATATTTACTTGATATCCAACAAACTCCTGACCGTGCAGCTGAACCAAGACCCTAACACCAGCCAGCTCTGCATTTAACACCCAAGTGCCAAGAGAGCGTCTATCACTCTCTCTCCACTCTCATACTCACTCGAATACACATCTCAATTTAAAGCGCCACAGAAACTACTTACTCTGTTATTTGTCCTCACTTTGCAGAATTCCCAAGCCAGAGTAAACATCAGTCATAACTTTCCAATCGATTGAGTAACATTCCTCAAGGACACTGCATTTCTTTTCATAGATACAAAACGAATTTTGGGGGCAATGTATCATTTTCAATTTCTATATTATATACAGTCAAAGTAGATTTAGAATATCTCAATAGTTTCAGGAGGAACAAAGGGGTTATTTGGTTCTAAAAAGTCATAAAAAATAGATTGAATTTTAAATAAAACGGTTAGTATCTTCGTTGAAATCTGAAACTCTTTTAGACTTAAGTTATTTGGGAATTCAAGCGAGCACTCATTAAGAAGAAAACAAGAAATACACACGAGCATAAAATGAGTGATATCCTTAGAAGAGATGATGTAACTAGGGCTATAAAGTAGATTCTCCTTCATAGAGTTACACATTCTGTTAGTAAACAAAGCTCAAGATAACGTTTACTACTGGTGTGGGCAAACTCTTAACAATTTAGTTCTTGCAACCCAATAAAGAGCAAGGAGATGGGGTGGAATCAGGTGCATTCCACTAGTGAAAGTACGAATAACACACTGTGATTACTGAGAGCAGGGGGAACCAGTTCATCCTTCCAGCCCCAACTCTGGCATTACCGGGTTATCATCCATCCCATATGCACTGTAGTTAGGGGTGGGCGGCAAAGAGACACTCTGTCAGTCTATTTCTTGGAATCATTTATCGAATTTTAGAGTTGGAAAAGGCCCCTAGTAATAACCATCTTGCTAATGTCTGAATTTTACAAATGAAAACAAAACAAAAACTCCACTTAGTGCTCACTAGAAAAGAAACTGGATAGTCCATTAGAGAATTTTCAACAGGGAAAGGAAAAAACTTAATAATAAATAGATAAGTTTCCATCATTTGGAAAGCTACGTGGACTGCTATGTAATTAACATTTCAAAACACGCAATTCCAAAAAACACAACAAAAAAACGGTGGCTTCATAAACCTTGGGGAAAACAAAAACTTATGTAAAATTAGCTTGAGAGATTTGTGACATTCATTTTGGAAATGAGTATTATTTTCGTGTACATTTTGATTTAACTTTATGTTACTAATTAGACTTCCCTCACAAAATTTGCAAGTGGGGCATTTTCAGTTAGTTATAGCAAACTGTACGTGTCAGTTGCTCCAAAGTTCAAGAAAAATGGGAGCAGACGAAAAGGGTCTGTGGCTTTAATCAAGGGTGTGGTGCCTTCAAAGTAAGAAAATGTGACTTTGAGCTGGAGAAAGGAAGACTGGTATCCTTTTGAGAGGAAGAGATTGCAATACAGAGTCTTAGAAGTATCTGAATTATTGGCATCTTTTTATTTCCCAAGATATTTGGAAGATGGTAAATATACTCTTTATGGGGAAATGCATTATCTTTTTGTATTACTGAACCTCTGATTATTTTATATCTCAGTGCACTGTGCATACACAATATTAATAACTCATAAATATTATATAGCACCCGACAGTGAGCAGACCTGGCCCGTGATGGGTGCATGTTGACTCCTTGCACAGGGCAGAAACTTCGCCCCTGTCTGTACTCCACTCTCCAGACACGCAGCCCCTCCATTGAGCCTGAAAGCTGAGGCAACTTAGAAAGCAGGTGGCTGACTGTTTTACGGGAGGCAGCAGTTAACTGATGGGAGAAGCCTGTGGTTTACAAAGACACAATTTGCAATTACAAACCCCAGCTGCTGATAGAACGTTCCCCTAAACCCGCAGGTGAAGTTCTCACCTTGACAATGTTTTGTCTTGCTTTCTCCCTGTAACACACATGTAAAAAATTTCAAAATCACAAAAGACTTCCAAGACTTCTGCCTCATTTAAGTAAAATAAAATCTAAGAGAATCATAACAGAATCTCATTCGTGTTTCTGAAAAGCTTTCACCGATCTTAAATTGCTCCTAAACCACGAACAGAACTAGACTTTGCTAGTTTTTGAAACAAAATAAAGATATATACGTGTGAAACAGAAAATCCAATAAAACATACTTTTCCTGCCATGTTTTTAATTCACAGTAATTTACCGATATTTACTTTTACATAACAGACGGACATCAGCAAGTTATTTTGATGCTCTAAGCAATTATATTTCAAAATAAGTGACTTTTCAAACCCCAAAAGGTGTTTTTGAAATAGAAAAGCCGTACTTCATTAACAGTTATTTTAGCAACAGTTCCAACTTAGAGCCAGCTCTCAGACGGTAGGACTTCGCCTTGCATCTCGGTAATTAGAACCATTACTTGTTGTTTAGAAACTGATGGTCAAATTAGTCTTCCCACTGAGAAAGTATTATCTGTTACTGCCTTTTAACAAGTATTTTAAAAAATATGCTCAACCCTACTGGCTTTCCCAGAGATCTTTGCAGAGAGTTATTTTACGTTATTGTAATTTATTTCATATTTTACCTTTCTTCCATGTTGCTTAAAAGACAAGCGCCCCCCAAATCTGGCTCTTTGCGCCCAGGTGGACTGAACCAGGGGGTTTGGCCATAGCCCCGCTGAGCAGAATGGCAAGTCCCGGCCGCTAAGTGCCCTTGGGTTTTGGCGCCTCTGTGGGAGCTGCCTCCACTCTAACCGCAGTACCACCTCCGGGCCCCCGGCGGTTTTCCCTGCCGCCCACGGACCTCACCGATTCCTCAAACCGCATCTTTTGGTCCAAATCGTTTGCCCTTTCTTCTCGCGGAATGTAAAGACTAGAATTGCAATTCCGAAACTTAACGGTATTTGGGTCCTCGACTGCCCTCGTCGGTTACGGTCATTCGGGTCGGCGACCTGGGCTGGACCAGCGGCAGGGGCTCCACTCGAGGTACCGCGCGCAGCGCGCTCAGGCCCAGCGGTCGGCGAGCGGCGGGAAGGAGCGGCCGCTGGGGGAAGGTTCCCCAGGGCAAGCGGGCTCGGGGGCCCGAAGTGGGTCAACGGATACAGCTCTTGCCATCTCCTGGAATCTGTGTGCTCCCACCAGGAACGCAATTCCCTTCAAGGGGGCTCACCTTCCCTCAGGAGGCGCGACGTCGTGGCCAGTGCCCAACATCACCAACTGCAGGTCTCAGCCCAGCCCCGGGGCAGCCTCGCGGGCGTCCTAGGAACAGCCGCTCTGGGGGCGCCGCGGACCCGGCCAGGCCGCCTGAGAGCAGGCTTTGGGAGACCGGCAGGTCCGAGGGCTCGGCGCTCTCGGAGCCCAGAGCCTGGGCGGAGAGACCGGACTTGGAGGAGGTCGCCAGGCAGAGAGGATCAGCGACTCCAGCCGCAAAGGGGCAGCCGCTGCGTAGACCCGAGAGCGGCGATGCTCGCGGACCCCTGCAAGCTGCTCTCCGAGGCGCCTACCCCGACCGCTTGGCGGAGGAGAAAGGGCGCCATGGCCGCAGGAGTGCCCACCGCAACTAGTGCCGCGGGTTCCCTGCGAGCTCCGCACGGCTGCATCCCGCCCCCCCCCCCCGCGCACCCGGCGCCCCGGGGCGTGCCCCTGCCACCCAGCCAGCCCGCGCCGGCTTCCCGCCCGGGCCGCGCCTCACCTGTGAGAAGCAGACCGCCGAGCAGCGCGCACAGCAGGACCCCGGTGTCCCAGCAGCTGACCATGGTGAGCGCGACGCGGCCTGCCCTCCCGGTGCCCGCGCTCCTCGCGGGCGCCCGCCGCAGCCGCTCGAGCCTGTCTCCTCGCGCCGCCGCCGGCCCCGCGCTCCGGCCCTACGCCCCGAGCGCCCCTCTCCGCGGCTCCAGCCGGAGAGACAGCCACTTCCCCCGGTAATCCTCGCAGCCCGGCGTCCTCTGGCCGTTGCGTTCCAGCTCCGGAGCCCGCTCCGAGCCGCCGCCGCCGCCGCCGGGGAGGAGCCTCGAGGAGCGTCCGCCCGGCGCGCTCCAAGCCTCCAGCGGACCTCGATTAAGAGGAGCCGAGGGCGGGGGCAATTTATAACCTTTCCCCCCACCCACTTCCTACCCCGGCACCTCCTTCCAGTGACGTCAAGGGGTCCCCCACCCCTCATCCGCCTCCCCAACAACCCTCTTCCTCCGGGACCTGATTCCCTCCGGCTCCGGAGGGGGAGGGGGCCGCCGGGGGCGGGGGCGGGGAGGGAGCGTGCGTGGGGAGGCGCGGGTGGCGGGGCCCCGCAGGGCCGCCGGGCAGGTTCACGGCTCCTGCTCCCGGCTCCTGCCTCCTCCCCTCCCTCCTTCCTTTAGCTCTCAGGAAATCCTTGCAGTCTCCCTCCGCCCGGCTTACTCAGCCCTGGGGGCCGCCCGAAGCTGGGAAGGGGACAGGGCTGGACCTCCACCGCCCGGCCCCCGGGGCGGAAAGTCCGACCCTGGGAAGCTGGCTGCGCCTCCGCGACGGTGTCCTTGGCACGGAGGGGCGAGGCGCAGGCTGGCTCCCTCCCTTTCCTTGCTCTTCCCGCGTTGTCCCGCCGCCCCCGACTCCCTGCGACTCTCCCCAGACGTCTAGGAAGGCGCCGGACACCCTTGGCACAGGGGACTGCGCCAAGAGCTCCCGCGGGGCCCGGACGCTCGGCTGGCACCTTCGGGAAGAGAGCGAAGCCTCTCAGGTCCCTGGGGAGCGCGTCTGTGGCTTTTTCGGCCGCACAGATGCACCCGCCCAAGTCATTTCCTAACCCCTCCGCTTCCTAGAAGCAAAACAAGCAATAACATCATGATACCTTTTAAAGGGCTGAAGCATGAAGCTGCTCCTTCAACTTTTAAGGGCCGAGCACTTGAACTTTATTTTCTAAGTGCTCGAAAAGAATCTTTCTGGTGGCAGCTTGCTACGCAGGATGAGTGACTCCACTGCTCTTCGAACAAAACTAGGTGAAATTAACATGAGGCCCTAGATCTTTTGCGATGACACTAATTCCACCTTGTTCTCCAATTACGTCTCCATTACCTCGAAGGCTGATACCGTCCTAGGCTCCACGGAGTAGCCCAGTCTCGTCCCTGTAGATACTGCCGGTTTGAAAAATAGCTCTATTAGAACCTGACAGATGGTCAGAATGTGATGGCTCCTAAAAACAGGGCCAGCGACTTTTACTGAAGGGCTGGACTGCGCAACCTGAAGTTGCCACACCTCTGGGCGGCACGGCGAGGACAGGTCGTCCCGCTGGGCGCCCCACGCGGGAACCATGCGTCTGCGCACCTGGCGCTGGGGCCCGGGAGCCGCAACCCCACGCAGCTCAGATCAGGGGAAGACCACGTGGAGCTTTTGTGCGCCTGCAGGCTTCACCTCCTTTTCTTTATTTTTCCAGGGCTCCTCTCCACTCTCCCTGGCTCCTTTTCTCTTCTCCCCCAGACTTAATCTTGCAAAACCGGAGGATCACTCCGTGAACACTTGAGTATGAATCTCAGGATTAGAGGCTGACAGCGCTGATCTTTCTCATAATCGGTCCCCCATCCTCAGTCATATCCTGGGACACACGCGCAGAGCCGAAATTTCCCACTGCCTCACTTCAGAGCTGTCGTCACTCCGACGCTCTCTCCCAAGAAAAGGCTGTCAGCATCGCCCTTCGGCAGCCCCTCACAGAGCCAGACATTGTGTTGGGACCAAAACCATTGTGATGGGAAGATGTCTTCCAAGGGGCTTAGAATCTGGAAAGGAGGTTGACCATAAGCGCCCTGGCTGACGTTGAAGTACGAGGGTCACGGTGCTGGAGGGAGCTTGGGTCCACGATAGGCAGAGAAGAGGCGGTCTGTAGTACAATCTACAGAAGTTTACTACAGCTCTTCAAATGCTATTTGAGCTACAACACTCCACTTACCTGCTGCATGAATCTACATTGAGTTGATTTGTGAAGCCAGAACAGCTATATGGTGGACAGTTGAAACAATCTTCATAGCCTCAGATGTCAAGCAACAATAGTAGCATATTGCTCAATTATTTAAGATTAAAAGAGTCCTGGTTGAATCTAACTTTACACCAAAATCATTCTGCACTAAGAGTGGTCCTCCACAAATTCCCCAACAATTCTTTGGAAAAGTTGCAGGCTTCTAATTGTAGTCAGCAATTGCTTTACTACTTTTTCTTTTGTTAACTGCATTAGCCTCCCTCACAAAGAGCTCAAAATGCTAAAAGTTACCACAAGGTTTTGTTTGTGATTTCATTTAGCTCACATAAATTTCAGCATTTAGGTAAATGAATATCTAAGCTAAAATGATGGGAAATAAAAGTATGATTCTCAACCCTCCCCCTCCCTGCAAAAGAGATAACGTTTGAATGAGAATGGGCTACAGCCCTCTTCTAAGTAAATCACTAACGAAAGGTGTTTTATAGATAATAGTGATGGAAAAGATCAATTTCAGCGTGCTTAGTGGGTATAAAAAGCTATTGAAGTAGACTAGCTGCTTGCTTCCTGCTCCCATACAAAAGAACATTTCATCTCCTGCAAAACCAGACACTCTCTCTCGTTATCAGCTACAAACATTCTCTTGAGGATTCTTTCTAGTCCCTATTCAGAGGCACACTGTTGATAAAAACGAACAGCTTTAATATTCAAGAGTGAGAATAGTGTGGGAGCATCCGTGTGAGAGACAGAAGGGAACCCAGGGCCTCATCTTCCTAAAGTGGACCAAGCGTGGAACTGGTCAGATTGCAGTCACTGGGGCTCAGTCAGGACTTCGTTCCATGCACCCCCTTCTCTGCCCCCACACCAGGGGTTAGGTAGCTTCAGAGCAAAGAAAAACTGTAGTCCATGGCTCCATGCTGCATAGCATAAACACATAAGGTTGGGCACAAGAACCAAGTGACTTTATAGAAGTCTTCCATGTTATGTGAAAAAACACTTCCTAGCGCATCTCCGTTTGACAGTTCAGGCTCCTAGCTCTAAGCAGCGCATGCTCACAGCTCCCGTGCGGCAGGCTCTGCTGAGCTCACCAGGCAGACGCACCTGTTCCCATTTCCAGATGCTGACAAGTTCTGGTGGCGTCCCTTGGGGGCCTGTGGGCGTGGACATGCTCCCTCTCTCTCTTGCTTTAGCTCCACATGCTTCACCCAGCCCGTGACTACCTCCCTAGAGGCTGTGATGTAGACACTATACTTCTGTTACTGCAGCCCTAGATCAAAGGAGCCCTTCCTGTTGGCTACTTGGTACCCTGGATGCCTGTGGGACTTTTTCTCGAGTTAAAAGCCCTGAGGCTCTTTCACAGGAGCTGTGGTCTGGCTGTACTGGATTAGTCACAGCGTCTGACAACTCAAACTGCAGACCCTTATACACACTCTTATTAAACTTCTTGTTTGATTTAGTGCATCTTTCTGGCCTGTTGAAATCTTGCTCGTTTCCAATTCTGCCGTTCAATGCATTTTCTGTATGTCCTGCTTCAAATTATTTCAAAACTTTGAAAAATGTGCCTTCTGTAGTATCAAAATCATTGACTAGGGCAGAGCTGAATGAATGAATAAAGGAAGGGAGGAAGGAAGGAAAGAAGAAAAGAAGGAAGGAAGGGTGAGAGGGAGGGAGGAATCCGTAGAGGCTGAGTAAACCCAAGTATTATTTGTGTCATTATCTCTAGATGTAGCTGCACCATTGGAGGCTGCACATTAGCTTAACATTTACCATGTCATTATTCAGGGATAATTGATGGTCCTAGCAAGAGGAAACAAGACAGTTTAGTTTTATTCAAAATATTTTAGGAAAGTTTAAAAAAAAAGCCCAGACTGAGATCAACAGAGAAGACTGGGGCAGGACAAAAGGCGAAACAGAGAAGGAACTAACTCCTGAAGGGAAAGCAGCTGGCCAAGAAGTCTGCCCATCGTATTGATCATCTAACCAACAGAGGCAGCAGCTTTTCCCAAAGGTTAGTTTCATCGCAGCCTGTATCTGTCACTCCTGACTTCCTCTTCTTTTAAAGATATTACTTTTAATACACTGTTTTAGTGAGAAAACATTTTAGACAGATGAAAATGTTAAGTCTTTTTCTTATAGAGTGCTTTTTTTTCTGTTTCTATATAGCTTTCATAATTATTGTGTTTAATTGCTATAAAATATTATCCTACTGCTGGACATTTCCATTTCACTGATATAAATAATTCCAAAATGAATTTAATTTGACACTGGAATGTCTTTTAGTCCATTAGGCACATCCACAGACTCAGTACCCCTTCCTCTAATCCCCTTTCATACACACACACACCCACCCAAATACTCTTGTCTCACTGGAGACTTGCACCAGCTTCGTCCAACAGAAACCTGGCTAAGTGATCAGAAGAAAAATGTTCATGTCATGGTGCAAAATCCACAAAATGCATTTGCT
The DNA here is from genome assembly GCF_048773025.1 of Camelus bactrianus. Lineage (NCBI taxonomy): Eukaryota > Metazoa > Chordata > Mammalia > Artiodactyla > Camelidae > Camelus > Camelus bactrianus. Next base: position 4,857,808 of record NC_133552.1, read on the forward strand.
CATTCAGTAAACTTTTGTTTTTTGGTTTTTGGTTTTGTGTTTTTTGGGGTGGGGGCACGGAAGCACAATCCTGGGTCAGTCTTGTTGAAATTAGTAGCACAGAAGATAGAATTATTGCCCTAGAAGGACTTACAGTTTATTTGAGAAGGTGCACATTGAAACATTAGGAAACAGTTCTATGGCAATTAAAAGAGAACAAGGTACAGGTGTAAGTACTAAAAGGAATTATTAATCACTGAATTGGGAGCCGGTTTGGAAGTTGTCAGCGGAGAAGAGAAAGCATTCCGTGAAGGAGGAAAGGGGGCAAACCCAGGCAGCTGTAGGGCTGGCGGAGAGTGTGGGGCAGAGGCAGCCAGCGGAGGAGGGAAGTTACCAGGGAACAGGAGGGCAAGTTCTAGCAGGTGAGACTGAGGGACCCTGACTGCTTGGTAGGTAAATTTAAATGTGTTTCATCCTACCAGCCCTAGGGAGGGATGGTTTAGGACTGTTAGACTGGCCTACAGGGGATTAAAGGGAAGTGAGACTGAGAGGCAAGGAATAAAGTATTATGAAATAAATTTATGAAGAAACAAACTATTAAGAGGCCATAGGATGGGGCCAGGTCGGTGATGGGAAGGAGAGCACAAGAAGGCGGGGTGGCTCTGGCTAGTAGTTCAGGGAAGGGATGGGGAGAGAAATTAACTTTGAGGTTGAGGTGAGGGAGAGAGAGGAGCCCAGGAGGACCCCAAGGTTCCAAGGAGGACTCTAAGGCTGCTGAGCATAGCCAGGATGGGGAGGGGGAGGGGAGAAGAGTGGGGAGGACTTGTTGGTTTCAGCCAGGGTGAGGTGAGAGGGCATTTGCAAGCACCCTACTTTATTTTCCTGCTGGAGCCAAGACAGGGTTTAAAGTGATAGTCTAGCTCAGGCCCAGACACTTTAAGGAAGTAGAAATTCATCATCAGACTGCTGTCCCCTAATGCTAGACCAAAATCTTCAACACAGAGAACGTGTGAGTTTTAGGTAATGGCTGGGCTCTGATTAGGAAGTTTATGAAAAGCCACGAGTTGGATTTCCACCTCTGAGAAAGCAGGGGTGAGAGCAGCAGAGCTCACCACCTTCAGCCCTTCCTCCTTCCAAAGATCCCTGAGCTCCAGACAGAGCCTCCGGGCAGGTCTGCTGGCAGCTTCGGTGGAAGACCAACCCTTTCCTTCCTGCATCTCTTCCAGACTCCTCCCAGACGTACTTTTCATGCGTATCAGCAGCAGCAGAAGTCATGGAGAAGCCCAGCCACTCTGCCCCAGACCACAGGCGCATCTGAACCAGAAGTCAGCCGGAATGCAGGAACGCGGCCCCGGAACTTCCCAAGGTGCAAAATCTGGCATTTGTAAGAAAGACAGACCCCCAAGCTCACCTGATCCAACTGTGGAGGGAAGAGTTCAGTATAATAAGTGGCTTTAGATTTTTTCTGTTGAAAAAATAATATTCCATGAAATCAACTTCTGACTATGCTAAGAATACTGCTTCCAATTATTCCCCGAAAGACACATCATAAGCTGCTTTCCACTAATTTTTAGACGCTTAATGCCTTTGCTTCTATAATTTTATAACAAAATTTCTTCAGAATACCTGCAAAAATATCAGAATCATTGTTTCATTTTTGGGCATATATCCCCTGTTTATCCACGTAAGAGAAAAAAGTTAATGTCAAGATATGGTAAACAAATCTCAGTTTTAGACATAAAAGATATCAATGTCCAAAGCATCAAGTCAAATACTAGCGTAGTTTTTCTTCGTGCAATTTAAAACTCAGCCAAATCATAGTTTATTTAATTTTATTTAAAGAAAATATTTTATTTAAATAAAATTCCCTTTCTTCACACCCTGAAGTAATCAGAGTGATAACATGCCTGACACGTGCTTCAGAATCATCCAAGGGGGTAAACTGGGAATTCGAGTTTTGCAGATACACACTACTGTATATAAAATAGATAAACAAGTTTATGCCGTGTAGCAGAGGGAACTATGCTCAATATCTTGTAGTGACCTATGACGGAAAAGAATATATGTATGTATATATGATGGAAACCTTATGCTGTACACCAGAAATTGACACAACATTGTAAACTGACCATACTTCAATTAAAAAAAAAAACCACTTTAAAACAACCTAAAAAACAAAAACAAAAACAAAAATCAAAAAAGAATTATCCAAGAAGAGTAAAGAAGAAACTAGACAGGCCACATGTTAATGTTGTAGCTGGGTCATGGATATAGAATTTATATATAATTCTTTCTTCTATGTTTAAAATATTTTCTCGATAAAACATATTTTTCTTTCCTAGTCTAAAACTGAAAATGCAAACCATCAGCCCAAAGCCAATTTTAGGATCTGAGCCTAGAAAAAAGTGACACTAGAGAGGAAAGAGGTACAGTGAATGTTCCCTGGTGACCAAAGCTTTGGTTTCACTGACAGCCATGAGGACCCGTGTCTTTCCCTGCGTTTTCAGCAAAAAGCCCAGTGTTGGTTGATAAAGAGATGTGAATAGGTGTAAAGCAATCTCAAGGGAAACAACTGATGGTTTGAAAAATACACGTGATTCAGAAAGTACTGTTGTGTACAGAAGTAACATGGATGAGCAGAAACAAGATCAAGAAGGAAAACTAAGAAAGAAAATAGGAAAATTCTGTAAAAGAAGAATCAAGGAAGAAATTCTGTCTATAATGGAGAGGAGGGAAATGCACAAGCTTTGAAAATCATTTTTCTTCTCCATCGTGTTTATTTCGAAATTGTGGCGGGTGATCATTAACTAAAGAAAATGAAATTTGGGGTGGAAGGATAGAAACCCACGCTTAATCATCTCATGGTATTAAGACTTTAAAAGCTATGTGTTAAAAAAAAAAAAAGATTTGTTGGCAAGCATCCGAGGAAATTTTAGGAACAGAAAGACAATGCTGCAAGACCATTGGCCATTTTTTTCTAGAACATGTAAAGAAGAGAAGTTCCAATGGTTGGAAAAAGAGAGATTCCAGAACACTGGGGAAAATAAAACATAGACTCATAAAATACTAGTGTACAAACAAACCTCATGGATGATCTAGTCCAACCATCTGATTTTATTTTAAAGAAACAGGCAGAGAGATGATATGCTTTGCTCACAGTGAGCCTGAGTCAGAAGGACCTGCTTGGCTGATAGTTGAGACTCCCCCACCCCCGCAGCTCCCCAGCCCTTCTGGTCTCTTCATATCAAGCCTATTAGACATAAAAAGAGAGCTGGTTCCTAAAGACCCGTTGCTTCATCCACTAAGTCAGCATGAGATGATCTGACAAATCAGTGGGAGGAAGGAAAGTAGGAAGGATTTGCCCACAGGTCAGGTCAGATCTCAGTCAGGTCAAGATCACCCACTCTGGGCAGAAGGTCACCTACACTCAGCAGCCTAGGGGGTGTGGGTATAGCTCAGTGGTAGAGTACCATGCTTAGTATGTACAAGGTCCTGGGTTCAAGTCCCAGTTTCTCCATTTAAAAAAGAAAAGAAAAGAAAGCAAAATAAAGCAGAGAGCAAAGAGCTTCTACTGATATAGAGGGGACGTGCGCGGCTTCTCAGGCCAGCCCGCCCTGGGCTCTCTGCCTCTTACTGGATATATGACCTGGAGCAAAACCACTTAACCTCTAGCTCACGATGTGTTCCTCACTCTGCATAGCAGAGCTGATGACATAATAATAGGGTTGCTGTGCAGATTCAAAGAGAAGTCTAGAAAATCATTTATAATAGTGTCTGGACCAAAATAAACACTGAGTAGTGTCAGCTAAGGTTACAGTAGTGATGTTTGTTTGGCATGGCCCCCTGCATGCTCCCTCACTAACCTTCCTTCACCTAATCCCATGGCCCCCACAGTGTCTGCACTTACTAGCCTGGTCCCTAAAGGGTAGACCCACTTCCCTTTACCCTAGAGCATCCTTTGAGATGCTGCCTCCTGCCTGACTTCACGTGTCCTAGGATGCCGAGAGCCTCCAGCAGCCACCCTCATCTTCTAGACCAGAAGGCCTGTCCACTGACACCTCACCCTGAGAAACTGCTGGGCATCATGGCCATCCCTGCAGGGACCAGCTCAGATGATCACATTTCATTGCTCCCTTTCCTCTCCATCCTGCCTGGTCCAGCTGCCCATCGCCTCTCTCCATGGGCCTCTGCTACTGAAGTTCCAGTATCAAACCCTAAGCTTTTGTAAGAAAACTCTGCCCCTTTAATAAGCAAAACCTTTGACCCACCGAGGTTGACAGGGGCGGGGGACCTCACCTTGGTGAAGGTCCCCCCATCCTCCTCTCAACCCAAGATCTCCTTTCCTGAGTTTCCCACTCATCCCACCACGGAGCTGGTGTTTGGGGGCCCAGGGCTGCCCCGCAGCATTCCACAAGCGTGGATAAAAGCTTCCTTTACCTGCCATCAGTAGAGCTGAAACCGGTCGTGACGGTTATCAGGACCCCATGAAAGGCTCAGATAGGAGAACAGTGGGTGCGGCCCTCCCCGCCCACCAGATGTTCTCCTCTGGACCCCATTCAATCATCCCAATGATCTGGCTGAGCTCAAAAACCAGGTAAAGAAGGCATAGGTAAAGATCTTTTAAAAAAAAAAAAAACAAAACCACTGCTGTCCTGTCTGGACCTCCTGTGGCCACCATTCTTTCTGTCTGGCTGGGCAAGCTGCAGCCTGCTTTGAGCTTTGCTTATTCTTGCACTTAAAATGCTCCCACTTTAAAAATAGTGGAGGATGAGGAAGAATGCCTTGAACTTGGTAGGCATACTCACCATTCCTGAGTGGCAACAGGAAGTCTGCTATACCCTGGCCCCCAGACACACATTCCAAATGACCCCCTAGTGGGTCCATGTCACTCTTGGTTGGTAAGTGGAGACCAGAGTGTGTTTTTGGTTATGAATATCCTATCATAGTTTATAGAATTAAAGATAGAAAGGGATGCCATTTCAATGCTCTTGAGGAAACATCCCAGGGACACTAAAAGTGAGACGGGTATGTGTGTCCTGCCATCAGAGGGAAGAAGAACGCAAACAGAACAAGCTTTAGAAGCAAAACACAAAGACAGGAGCTTGATATGAAGAGACTCCTTGGCTGGTTTAAAAAGTCAACCTTGACTAAGTGAAAGAAGCCAATCTGAAAAGGCTACATACTGTATGGCTCCAATGGCATGACATTCTGGAAGAGGCAAAATTACAGAGACAGTAAAGATATCAGTGGTTGCCAGGTGCTGGGGGAGGGACGAATGAGTAGCGGAGAACAGAGGATTGCAGGGGCAGTGAAACCACAATGGCGGCTACATGTCATTATCCATTTGTCCAAACCCACAGAATGTACGACACCAAGAATGGACCCTAATGTAAACTATGGACTTGGGGGGAATCATGTGTCAATGCAGGTTTACCAGCTGTAAGAAATGCACCACTTTAGTAGGGGCTGTTGACAGTAGGAGTGGCTGCGGGCTGGGGGTGCCCAGGGGTAATGGGAGCTCTATCATTTCCACTCAACTTCGCCGTGAATCCAAAACTGCTCTAAAAAAAAAAAAAAAGGCCTATTAAAAAAGATTTTAAGCCTATTTTAAAAAAGTGAACTTTCATCCTCTTGATTCACTAGTTTGTGGGTATTGCCAACTTGACTCTGCCCTATTTTTAGCATTCACGGAAATCCGAGGCCTAATTTCATTCAGTATTTCCCAGTGTCTGCCCAAGAGGGATGACCAGGTATTACTGCCATAAAATTTAAGTTACAAAATGCCACTACGTGTCTTTAAAAAAATTAGAGGGTATACGTGGGAAGTCACACGAATGAAAAGAGGAAAACAACCTGCAAGCGGTGATTAATTTAGCAACTTAAGGAAAACAACTCCGCCGAGGACACAGCTGCACCGCCGGCCGAGCACACGCACTGCGACCCGGAAGCCATCCTGATTCACGCTCGTCTTCACGCCAATTTCGTGTCGTTAGTAACGGTTACTCACCGCCTCATCTGTCTTGGGAATTTTCTTTTCTGAACATCCTTCATTTCATAAGCTCCTTTCCTAAGTTCGCTTAATATTTTCATTTATAAAATTAGGAGAATGTAAAAGAATTTTTTTAAATTCCTGAGACAGAGTAGGCTTCAGCCCTCCACGATAGCGCTGAAGGGTTCTCAGAGCCCAGCTGAAGACCAAAATGACTTGGTCAGGTAAACAAAGTGGCAGAGGAGATGAGGGTGGTACAAGAAAGCTTCCGGTAGGCTTCAGAAAGGGGCGCCTGGATCTTCCTTTCCTGCCCTCCAGGGAGCGAGGATGCTTTGGATCCCACCTCTGAGCAGTGTGATCTTGGTAAACGACGAAACTGCCCTGAGCCTCACTTTCCTGGCTTGTAAAACAAGGATTAAAAACTGCAGGCCTCCTGGGGTGATTGTAAGGGAGAGGCATAGAGATGCTTGACACAAAACTCTGCCATCTGCACAAGCTCAATAGGGCTCCCCTGCTAAAAGGACTCATTTGTCATCCCCTCTGCCTGTATCTTTTCGAGATTTAAATTGTCAACAGACTGAGTCCTGTTGGCTAGTCAAGTCCTTGGGGGGGGGGGTGTCACAGGTGCACATGCACACGTGTGCTTGTGTGCATGCACACACGTGAGCAGAGGAGTGTGCCAGTATATCTGATGCCTGAACGTGAACTCTGGCTTCAAACTGAAAAGAGCCTAGTTAAGAAAGGTGGCCAAAACATACATTCTTCGATTAGAGAGAAGAGGACCACGTGCTTCTCTGCTGGCACCATTTATTTCATCCTGTCCTCTTCCTCAATCAGGGCTCTTGGAAGGAAAACAAAGAGGGCAAGAGAGAGGCAGAGGAGGCATTTTTATAGAAACAGCACCATCTGCATCGGGGATGGACAGCCCTGCTGTTCTTAGAACCCAGACTTAATGTAGGAAAGAGGCTGGTGGGAGATGGGGACATGGGGCTGGAAGGTTTCAGGTGAGTTAAAAAGGTGTTTTCAACCCAATTGTATACGTAAGGCCAGGGACTGAGCACAGCTGAAGATCCATGACAAAGTCATTGAATTTTATCGATTACCATCTTTTATCCAGATGTTTTCTGTAATTAACTCATGCTTTAAGTAATAATAATAAGTTTCAATTAGCCTTTGGATCCCAAACAGGGTAGAGCCATTTAGAAATTGCTTATTGGCAATAAGAGATCATCATATTCCTCTTTAATGTTCATGTTTAAGATTTTAAAAGAACGTTTACTAAGGGTTAATGCTAAGAGTTTCTGTATTAAAGGCACCTTCTTTTCCACGTATAATTCATTAAAGCTATGCTCTACTCTTGGACTCAGTGACTCTTACTGTGGGCAAATCTAGCCACTTGAAAATCTAAGGCACCGCTGCTCGCCTGGTGGCAGCTTGCTTAGGATCTGAACAGAATATCCAGGAGAAAATGAACAGACTTGGAACCTGGGATTGCAGGCTAACACTTGCGAGGCGACTGCAAACATCACTGGGCATTTCAAGTCTTGTGATTCACGTTTCTGTGTTTTTTAGCTGCTGTAATTGACTCTTGATTGATCTTAAACAGTTAAACCTGTCTCCTTTCAGAAAGGTTTTGAGCTGTCATTGGGTCCATTAGGGCAATGGCCAGATACTTGGAATAAACTGAAACAATGAAGAGGGGAAAGAGGCCAGGAGGACCGTGCTGTGGACGCTCATATGAGAGAGGTGCCCACAGATGACGGAAACCTTTAGTCCAAGTCCAGGAAACTTATCAGCAATGAGGACAGGAGCCTAAGATGAAGGAAAGGGATACCTGAAGATGTGGACAGAGCACCAGAGTAGGAAATCAGACGGACATACGTCACAGGAAGGAGCAGGCCAGGGGCTCTCAACCAGGCCCAGCCTCCGGACAGAGCTGGAGAAAAGGGACGTGGCAACAGCCCTAAAAAGAGAAGATCACAGGCCGGAAACCAGGGTAGGAAGGACCAGATCAGAAGCCCGGAAATAGAGCAAGAAATGGAAGGCAGAGGCGGGACACCCTAAGGAGCAAGAGAGGGCTGGTGCTAACTCCCTGAATGAATTTCTTTCACGTAGACTTTACTTCATGGAGCCAAGGAACAGCTTGACTGGGATGTTTCAGCACTCCATGAAGGGAAGAAAAGATTCCTCTGTAGCCACCTACACAAGTTAAGCCGATCAGAACAGCCCACTGGAAGGCAAGAGATGCAACCACTCTGCCTCTGCCAAGGGGCCCTGAGATCCTCCCAGCAGAAGGTTATCAAAGATGCTATGCAACTCAATCAGCCCTTGATTTATTTAGCTTATATTTGGGTTAATCCTTTTGTGAGAGGACTGGGTGGGGCAGGGGTTGTGGGGAGCCATCTGCTTCTTGGCGGGCAGCAGGAAAGTGAGGTGGAAATGCCAACAGTGTGTGGACCTGTGGAGCTTAAGGAATCAGAGCTGTTGCGCACTGACAACTATTTCTGTCGAAGAGAACAGAGGATTAAAACCTTTCACCATTTTCTCCTAGTTCTGAGCAATTCTTATCCAAAAAACTTTCTTTTCTTTCTAGTTCATAGAGAATATAGCAAAGTTTTTTTTTTTTAAAGGGTTGGTGATGGGGGAAGTTCAATCTTAAATGTTTCTTCCATTAACAGGTTTGGGATGGCAACCTGCCTTTGCCTATGGTTGTCATTCTTCTAAGATGGATGTTTGCAAAACTGTCCTGTGCAGTAAGACCTCAAATATAAAATCACTCTTGGAGAAGGTCCTTCTCCACTGGTCCCTTGAAGCACATCCAGGGACAATGCAATTGGACAGCTGCCACTGGAGGGCATTAGACATCATTTAATTTGCTGCATGATGACTTTTGACCTCTGCATTTGTTTTATGTGGGTCACCAGCTGGTTCTCACCGTCCTTATCAGACATTTATTGCCCTATTTCTAGGGGTAGGAAACTGTTAGATCTGCAGATTCAAGATGACACTTTACGGGGCTCACAGCTAACTGGAACACAGATATGTTAAAAAAAAAAAAGTAACAAGGACAATAGGGTCAAAGCAGAGTGGCACCCTCTATCAAAAAGCCACAGCAACAAGGCTCTCAGGGGCCGTAAGCATTTTGCAGAAGCAACGAGGACCCTCCTCGGTGAACTCACAGCACCACAGGGGTTTGCACACTCTGCTGCCGGAAGTCTCATCTCGTCTTGGCTAACCATAGGAGCAGGCCAACATTTTCATTCCTAAAGAGTGTTGAGCAATTAGATGCACCCAATTTATATCTTCCTAGGGACTGCTCCATCTATGTCTCCCCAAATTTATTCCTGTAGACCGCAAGCTATAGTCTCTTTTCTAAGCTTATAAATAAAATAATATAGAAATGAAAAACAGATCATTCATTCATTCATGAAGCATTAAGCAGCCTTGGCTTTTACCCCCCACTCCCCTCAGAGGGCAGTAAGAACTGAAGAAGCAAAGCAATTAGAGGATGATTTTCACATTACAAAGAGTCCCAAGGGTTCCTTTTAGTGCTTCCCTAGAGGATTTAAATATTTAAGTATTGTTTTACAGACCATTAACTCTTGCAGCTGGAGAAGGAGAAGGGCTGGATGTGGGTGGTCAGGAAAAAAGAAGACTTAAACCTGAAGTGTTAGAAGCCAGTCCCCACAACAGATCCATAATTGCAGTAACTTATTTACATCCTGCTCAGGTAGGATAGAAAGTCCTCAAGGCGGTTTTCTCATCCTGCTCTATTTTGATCTTAATGTCAATTAGGCATCGTGATAAACTCAAAAAATGAGGGTTTAGAGGGATGAATAGATGCAACACAGGATTTTTAGGGCAGTGACACTACTCTGTTTGACCCTATAATGGTGGATATAGGTCATTACAGGTTGATTCAGACCCACAGAATGGACACCAGGCGTGAATGTAATGTAAACTTGTGTGCTTTGGGTGATTATGATGTATCAGTGTAAGTTCACCGGTTGTAACAAAGGTACCACTCTCGTGGGGGATGATGGTAACAGAAGAGGCAGGGCCTGTGGGGAGGCAGGGGGTGAATGGGAAATCGTGTACTTTCTGCTCAGTGTTGCTGTGAATCTAAAAAGAGCTTTAAAAAAGAAAGTCGATTTTAAAAATTGAGAGTTTAAAATTTGATGGGAAGTAACATTTTCAAAAATTAAATTCACATAAAATGTGGGAAGTCTGTTGCCAAAGAAGATGAACAAGAAGCAGAGGTATACCTGTGATGGGTTTGGAATGGAGTTTCCATTTCCTTCTCTCCAGACGGACAGGATGGAGGCGAGTGGGTGGTAGCCACACCGCAGTTACTAAACACCTCCTGTCACATCTGTGCTCTCTGAGTGTGTGTCCACAAGTGGAATGTGTAGAAAACAGCATGTAAATTACGTACACATATAAATTCTGTGGGTCCGGTCAGTAGCGAGCTGTTAGTATTCTCAGTCTACAAAGGTGAACAGTGGGAGATGGTGGCAGGGGTGGCAAGGAGAGTCACAAATGTCTACATATTTAGTGACATTTATAGTGATAAATGCAGACAGGAGAACCCCTCCCTGCCTCCTTGATTTTGCAGTCTAGTGCTACTCCAAGAGACAAGAGACACCATATAATTCAGGGCAAAGTAGGATGAGTACCAAAAAGGAAGTCCTAAGTGGACTAGGATAACGTTTACTAGACTGTCCGTGGGCCTAACAATAGTTCAAATGGGTACGTTTTGGGACCACCGAGGCAACACCTCCCATTGCCCAAGCTTGCACGGCTTGGAGCTGACCGCAGGTACCTCCAGAGATGGGGTTCCCTTTTGTCAATTTTCCCTTCCAGACAGAAGGGGCGCAGGAGGGCTGTGAGCCTTGGCACAGCGGGTCCTGACAGCCCCAGCGGGAGGGTCACTGCCGAGACATCCAGCCCCATCTCATTGTTCAGCTCCGGGAGTTTCCTCCTCTGGCAGAGACCTGGAGCCGTGAGCTGAGCGGGAAGGGGACGGACCCGGGCGGGACTGCGGGGTGGCTATTGCTGCCGCTCCTTCCCCTCTCCGGGAGCTCGGGTTTCCCGGGGTGTGTGCGGATTCGCATTAAAAAGGGAAAAGCACGATCCAAGTTGATTTTCCAGCGCCGAGAGGAAATGCTGTTTCCTGCATCGTACAAAACTGGTGCCAACAAGACTGACACAGGAGCCCATTGTCCCGCTAACAATGTGGTGATGGGGGAAGGACGCCTGAGAAAACAGACCTTGGGCCGCCCTTAGCGTTTGATCTTTCCCCGTGTGTGTGTGTGTGTGTGTGTGTGTGTGTGTGTGTGTGTGTGTGTGTGTGGTGGAGGGGTGTCAGGCTGGTAGAGACGGCCACTGCCCCTCTTTCCGTCCTGCCTTCGCTTCCCCGGCGCGCTCCTAACGATGGCAAGAGACCTGGCCCTCCAAAACACCCAGGGGACAAAAAGAAAAAGGGAAGGGAAGAGAAAAGGACGGAAACGACAAGAAAGGAAAGGAGAAGGGAAAAGACAAGACTCGCCCCCAAGTCGCCCTATGGGCTCATTTCCAACCTTCCACCGGCCTGGGTCACAGGCAGAACCGAAAGTTCCCAACCCTTGTCTCCACCCTGTGCCAACCCCGCTCCTCCAGTGAACCGAGCCCAGGGTGATCCCACGCGGAGCGAACCCCATCGCGAGGGGTTGTCCCTCGAGAGCTGCGTCCCGGGGCAGGACTGACCGGCTGCTGCCTCGGGGCAGCGAGCGCCGCGTGCGCCCCGCCGGGTGCGCGCCGCGCCGGGGTGGCCCCTGGGTGGCCTCTGGGTGGCCCCGGCCCGAGGCGCGCGGCCGTCTGCTTAATGGCACCTGGGCGCCCCGGGGTCAGAGCCGCTGCCTGAGGACACGTTGCTACAGGCTGCAGGGGACGCGGGTTCATCCCAGCGCCCAAATGTAACCTCCCCGCCCTTCTCCCGCTCACGTAGCCCGGGGTTTCGGGACGTGAAGTGCCGGCGAGGAGGCGGCTCCGGCCACCGCATGGGCTGGGCGATAAACAATCTCACAGGATACACAACACCCTGGACTGTCACAAGTCCCTCGCAGGAAAAGATAAATAACATCTGAGGAGCCGCGGCGCAGCCTCCCCGGGCCCAAACAAAAACCCTGGGAGAAGTTAAGTAAACAAGAGAAGGGGAGTTCACCCAGCCTCCGCCGCGGAGAAACCAGACGCGGCGCCCCTCCCCGGGCTCTCCCTGCTGGGGGTCGCTTCCACTGGAAGCCAGGACAAAACAAAATCAACCCCACACGCGGTGCCAACTTTGTCCTTTCAACCGATTGGCAATTGTCACTTTCCGGGTAACGAGCGAGTTTCCTGGGCACTGGAGGAAATCTTTCTAGAGCAGGGGTTGAGATGCGCTGGGTTTTCTGGAAGAAGAGGCCAAAGAATTTCCTGAGGAAACAACTCTCTTCCAAAGGTTTGCTCCTTGGGATCCTAGCTGTCAGCTATCCTCACGTCTGTGGTTCCATCTTGACTTCTTATAAACACTTCACCAGATCAGAGTGGGAGAGGGAGCTGGAATTGAGACAGGAACAAAATCCAAACCTGAGAACTACAAACGCTCGGTGAAATGGCTGTTGAAAATGCACACCTAAAGGTCTCACCTTTCTCCCAACTGGAGTTTGAGTGCCTTCAGTGAGGGAGCCAGATACAGACTCTGAAGTCAGTGCTAAGCACCTTCTGGGCTTCCTTCCTCCTCCCCTCCTCCTGCAAAAACTTAGCTAGCTCTAGACTGCCAGTCTTCACAGCCCAAGCAGAACCTCTTAAGAAGTCCAGCCCCAGGCTCATATTTCCAACAGCCTCTTCCATGCTGCCCAAGGTATATTATTTGGAATCCGGATTAGACCTAAAACACAATTTGATTCACTGCTTACACACCTATTTACCTATTTACCTGTCAGTGTCAGCTGGACCACTCTAGGAGCTCACTCCCTACTGCGTACTATTTTATCTTTTCAGTAATCTTTACATCCATGTAAATATAAGTTTATGTGATGTTTTGAGATCAGCGAAAGTGGGATGAGGACAGTTGGGTGGGGGGTAGTGAGTGTGCGCTGGCCAGTTACTAAATATAACTCATAGTAGACTGATGTCCTCGTCCCTCTGAATGCTCTGACCCCTAGCTCAGCAGGGACGCACAGACACAGTGTACCTAGATTTCCAGATGTTCTTCAAGCTTCCTCATGCCAGCCATGTGGGCGTAATGGAAGCATCTGGGTTGGATATTGGCACAAGTAGATAGGTCAGTGGTTGGAAGACAGAACACGCAGAGCTCTGATGAGAACGCTGAGGGACTCTAATGGGAAGCTTTCACTGTAGTCCAACACAACACACACATCTCCTGCGGACTATGAGCGCCTCTCAGAAGCAGCCCCATTTCTGATTCATCTTTGCATTCCCAGTGGCTGGCCCAGCGCACAGAACATAGTAGGCACTCAACAAATATTCATTGCTGATCAAAGGTATTATGGATCTGCTTATCAAATATGGAGGTGTCACAAAATTGATATAGTAAACATAATTGATTTTAAAATCAGGGTCACCCAAAGTCCAAGCAAATGGGAGCAGTGGGTGAATTGATGATGAGAACATATAAGGTCTCTCTTGAGTCTCCCAAACTTTGATTCTGCACGTACAGGTTGGGGAACGTAGGACTCCTTAGCCAGCCACACAGATAAGAGCTGATGGTATATTCAGTGTGAGGCACCAGAGACCTCTGTCTCAAAAGTGACCTTCGACTACATTAAAAGTAGAAGCTCTGGGTCAGAATCTACTGTGTGTGTGCTGGGCGTATGGAGCTCTGGGCTCAGCGCTGAGCTCCCCAGTCTGGGAAGAGATGAGACACAGACGTATCCATTGAGAGGAGAGGGATGGGATGGAGGAGTGACCGAAATCCCTTTGTGTGAGGACGATGGAAGGAACTAGTGATGTTTAGTCTGGAAGAGAGGGGAGTCCTTTGGGAGACATGAGAGCTGCTTTCAAATATTTGGAAAGATGTCAGATAATGAAAGGGGTTGGAATTCTGTCGTCTCCCATTCCCCAGACAAGACCAGGGAGCTGAAGAATCCTGAAACGAGGGTGACTGTCCACAGATGACACAATTCCTGCTGACTGTGTCTTTTGGTGACAGACTCCTGGTTAACACGCTGCCTCAGGGGGCAGTGAGATCCCTGAGAGGACTGATTACAGCAGAACCTACGTGACCTCTGGCCAGGAACGTACTAAGATAGTTTCAAGCATTCGGTGGTGAGTGGGGTGGAGAGAAGGCTTCTAGGATCCCTTCTGACACTAAGCATGTACTAGTCTATGATCTGTCTATTTCTATTTTGCTAAGGGTTAACTCTGCCTTGCTGTAATTTCTTAAACCAAATGAGATCATTAAGGCTTTTTTATATTACTGTTGTATAAAGACAAATATGCATCATGGAACCAAACCAAGCAGTGCATATTTCTGAGCCTCAGCTTATAGAGTGAGACGTTTAAAGCTACAGCCACACATTGCTGATGCTATACAATGATCATGATTACTGCAGGTTTGAAGTCATTAAATGCTGATATTTGCAAAAAGCTTTGTCTGGCCAGCGGGGATACAGAACAACTGGAACTTGTATATACAGCTGGCAGGAATGCAAAAAGGTACAGCCGTTTCAGAAAACAGTCGAGCAGTTTCTTATTAATTCAAACCTACACTCTTCAAATGACCCAGCAATCCCAATCCTAGGTGTGAATCCAAGAGCAAAGAAAACTTATGTCCACACAGACCCATACACAAAAATGTTTGTAGCAGCTTTATTCATAATGCTGAAAACTGGAAACAACCCAAATGTTCGTCAGCCAGTGAATGAATAAATAAGTTGTGGTACTTCCACACATGGACTACTACCTAGTAATAAAAAAGAATGAATTGCTGATACAGACAACAATACAGGTGAATTTCAAGAGCATTACACTAAGCAAAAGAAGTTAGACACAAGAGTGACACACATACAGTGTGACTGCATTTATTTGACCTTTGGAAGAGGCAGAACTGTAGGAATGAAAATCAGATTAGTGGTTGCCAGGTACTGGGGGTGAAGGGAGGGCTTGTCTACAAAAGGACATAAGAGAGCTGTTTAGGGTGATAGAAATATATGTTGATTGTGGTGGTGGTGATGCAATATACACTTGTCAACTCAGAGAACTGTACACCCAGAAGGGTGAATTTTACTGTATGCAAATCATACCTCAATAAAATGGTCTCAGGAAAAGCTCTGTCCTCATTTGTAATAGTTATTTTCTGGAGATTTGCACAGAGTTGGCATTCTAGAACTGTTTGTGGAATGAATGAATGAATGAGTCTTTACGGATGAAGTCAGGTTGTACAGAGATGAAACTGGAGGAGATTAAATGCTCCAATCCTCTTGGAGATGCTCTGCTGTCTGTCTGAGGAACGCCTCCCCCCCGCCCCCCCCCCGCCATGATGCCTCATGAGGTACAGGTGGGGTGGGAAGATGGGCTTGTGGCAGGAGGAAACAGCACCTCCACAGCCAGCTTTCTGAGGAAGTCTTATTCATCTGCAGTTGGGACCTTCATTCGGGAAATGCCTAGTAGCCAACCCAATATTGCAACGTGCAAATGTTGTCTGAAGAGGCGGGGCGGGGAACACCGCACGTGGGAGAAATGCCTGTCGGAGGGCAGCCAAAGACTCTAACAGTGTGCGTGCCTCCCCAGAGGGTGGAAATTTCCTTCTACGCTTCTAGTCTAGCAATTGTCTTTTAAATTTTACTTCAAAACAGGTAGATCAGAAAACAACACTCTCCAAATCTGAATAATACACTCCTAGTAATCACTGGAAGACTACAGCTGGCTTTAGGAAAATATGCCAAGTTGTATTTATAGACCAGTTACTTTGCAACTTTCTTCCTCTATGAGTATTACAGGATTCCTTTTTAAATCACGTGAACCATTCTAAGCATATGGTTCAGTAGTGAAGTATATTCACTCTGTTAGGCAGCAAATCTCTGTAACTCTATTATCTTGCAAAACTGAACCTGTCCCCATTAAGCAACTTCCCATTCACCGCCTTCCCCAGCCCGTGGTAACCACCATCCCACTTTCTGTCTCTGTGGATTTAAATGGGCCATACGGTATTTGTCCTTTTGTGACTGGCTTTATTTCAGTGAGCACAATGTACTCAAGGTTCATCTATGTTATGACATGTGTCAAAATTTCCGTCCCTTAAGGCTCAGTAATACTCAGTTGCATGTATAGACCACATTTTCTTTATTCATTCATCCATCGATGGACACTTGGGTTGCTTCCATCTTTTGGCTCTTGTGAATAATGCTGCTGTGAACATGGGTGTACAAGTATCACTTTGAGACCCTGTTTCCAATTCTTTTGGATATCTCTCTATCTCTATATATCTAGAAGTGGAATTGCTGGATCATATGGCAATACTATCTCTAATTCGTTGAGGAACTGCTCTACTGTTTTCCATAGTGCCTGCACCATTTTACATTCCCACCAACAGTGCACCAGAGTTTCAATTTTTCCACATTCTTGTCAACACTTGTTATTTTCTGTTTTGTTTTGTTTTGTTTTGAATAGTGGCCATCCTGATGGGTGTGAGGTGGTCTCTTGTGGTCCGATTTGCATTTCCCTAATGATCAGCAATGTTGAGCATCTTTTCTTGTGTTTATTGGCCATTTGTGTATATCTTCTTTGGAGAAATGTCTACTCGAGTCCTTTGTTCATTTTTTTCCCTTCGTTCATTTTAAAGTCAGGTTGTTTTTGTTGTTGTTCTTGAGTTGCAGACATTTTAAAATATATTCTGGAGATCGCCTTAGTAGAGCTATGATTTGCAGTATTTCCTCCCATTCTGTGTGTCGTACGGTGGAATCTGTCTACACAACAGAATCCTCTGTGTGGGAGCCAGTACCTTAACAAGCCCCCTGGGCTGTTCTGCTGCACTGGAGGGCATCTGCTTCACGGTTCTGATGCTCTTACAATAGGGCGGAACCTTCGTTAACAGATTTATGTAATAAACGTTAGTGGATTTGAATTGAGCCTGAGAGTCCTAAGAGTAGGAAAGGATACTAGGTGGTCACATCACCCAAACACCTATTTTTAAGATGAACAAACCAAATCCTGGAGATCAAAATGACTCCCCAGAGGGGTCACATGGCAAGAGCTTAGACACAGGCGTCCCCCTCTGTCTGTGGTTCTTCCATCATACTAGGGGGCTCTGGAATCTCTATGTAGGAGAACTGTGTGCTATACGGGCAGTCTGTGTGGCAGGTGCACACATTCCCCTAACAAAATAGGTGCATTAAAAGTGGGGTGTTTGTTTTCCTTAAGTGTGGGAATGTCTGATTAGAAAAATTTCCAGGCTAATGTTTTGCCTGAATGCCACGTTTCCTTGACGGCATGCTAGAGCTAGTTTGAGAAACCTAGCATCCTTGAGGAGTGGAGCCTAGGGACAGGTTAAGGGACTGTGTCTTCCCTTTTTGAACAGTAGTTTCTCCTACCTGCCTCCCTGGTGTGTGGCTTCACTGTCCCTGGCTCTCCTCCTGCTTCTATGGCTGTACTTTCTTTGTCCCCTTTGGGACCATTTCGAGTTCCTTCTCCCCCACAAATGTGAAGGTTCCTATGGCTCTGCCCTCAGCCCTCTTCTTTTCTCCCCAAGTACCTTCTCCCTAGACAGCTGTCCTTGGGCCCTTGGTTTTGCTGGTGATGGCTCCTGGGTGGAGCCCAGACCTGGATACGCAAGTGCCTTCCACCTGTGTCCGTGGGGCGGCCCCAGCACATTAAACTCACTGTGTCCAAATTTCACCTGGTCTTTTCTTCCTCCAGACTTGCTCTCGTTGCCCTGTCTTTGCATTTTTCCATGCTAGAAACCCAGCTGTCACGGTCACTCAGTCATCTCTGTTCCTGCTATTTGTTAAGTCGCGATCAAGTTCATTATCTTTCTTTTTATCCTGGCTTGACCCAGTCAGTTTAGCAAGTCATTGCTAAAGCAGAGACACTCAGGCTCCCAACTACACACACACGCACACACACACACACACTTACACACAAAGGAACGTGTGTGGTGAACAGGCAACGTGATGGCAGGGATCCCCACCCAGATCCCTTTGCCCCGGAGGATGCCTGGACTGCTGAGTGTTGGCTGCTCAAGGCTCGCCACCTGCATAACCTCTCAGCATGTGTCAGGTTACCTGTGTTCCCCACCCTCGAGGCGCCCTCAGCCAGTGACTGATGAGTCCAGGGATACAGAAGTCAGGACCCCTGCATCAAAGAGGGACACCTCTGTGCTGCCGTTCATCTTCCAAGCATCTGTGGGAGGAGGCTGAGGCTAGACTTCAGCTGAAAACACATCTTTCCTTAGCCGCCTCCCCTTCCCTCTCCTGCTTCGCTCTCCTCCTGACAGATCCCTCCGGAGGGCCTCTGCATGAGAATCTCATCTCAGCTCTGCTTCTAGGGACCCTGACCCGAGACAGGGGGCATGACTGACACTTGTCAAGGGGAACAAGCAGAGCTTAGAAAGACCAACCACACACAGGCCAGGCCCTGGCAGCCCTCAAGGAATCAATGAAAAGACGATTCAGGAAGTGTTACTTTACCAACCAGACAGGAAATTTAAGATATTGATTTACTTTTTTTTAGCTTTTTTTTTTTTTTTAATGGAGGTACTGAGGATTGAACCCAGGACCTCATGTGTGTTGAGCACACACTCTACCACTGAGTTATTTCCCTCTCTCCTGATTTACTTACTTTAAAGAGAGGTGATTTGCAGACTGTTTGCCTATCTGCCCATTTTGCTCTACTGGACCCTCTGTCTTCTGGCCTTATCTGGAAAGGTGGTGTGTATTTGGCATAAGCCCTGAAAGATGAGATGCAATCAGCAGAAGGTGGACAGGAACATGGAAAGAGCTTGTGCAAAGGCCCTGAGGCAAAACCAAAACACTCCAACATGTCCGCCGCCACCACCAACAGAAAGGCAGAGTGTCCCAGGGACCCAGAGGAAGCCAGGGTGCCTGGAGCTTGTGGAGTTCAAGAAAGAGGAGGACAGAATGAAGTTGAGAGAAAGGTAAAGGCCAGAACACTCAGGGCCTCATAGGAGAGGCATGTGGATTTTCATCTGAGATGTAACCGGAAGGTTTTAGGCATTGTGACAAAGCAATCTGTTTTGTATTTTTAAAAGACTATTTGATTCCAGAGTCTTTTGTCTTAATAAGGAAACTTCTGCAAGTTCAAAAGAAAAATAATTGACAATTTCAAGGGTCAGAATATCACTTTTCCATGTATCTTTGAAATTGTTAAAGCCATTTTAATTTCCAGGCTAGCACAGGAAGGGCTAAGGAGGGCAGCTGGTTTATTTTTAAAAAGTAAATTATATGAAACCTTTATAAGATTTTAATTTTCTTTTTTTTAAATAATATTTTTTGTTTTGTTTTCATTTGAGGGGGAGGTAATTACGTTTATTTACTTATTTATTTTAATTGAGATTGAATGGGGATTGAACCCAGGCCTCGTGCATGCTAAGCATGTGCTCTACCACTGAGATATACCCTCCCCCCCTTAATTTTCTTTTTATATCATAGCAAAGGATGAACATTAGTTGAGCAATTTTTATTTGATTAGATCATTTCCAGCATACCTTATATTCAGGAGCTTTATTTCAATAGCTTATATGCAAAAAGCTTTGGTGGTCACTGGCAAAAATATTAAGCATTGAAATTCGAAATTCTCTTTGCATGTACTGCTGTTTTTAAAATGACAGCTACTATTTCAAAGCCTAAATTAATGTAATGAAAATAATTTCTTTAAACGAAAGGAGATAAAATGGTGCCTACACAAACTCTATAAACTTAAAAGAGGAATAATTTCTATCAAACTGCTCCATCAAAAGATGAATAATTTCCATCAAACTAATTTCCCTCCGACTTTCCTGTTATACTTTCCCTCTAAAAATCTTATATAAGCTTGTTCATCTCTATGCAGTTTAAAGAATCATTGTATTGATAGTTTATTTTCTACACATTCTTGTAATTGTCAGTGACAATAGTGAAATACTCATCTGTGTATCCCTAACGTCGTTAAAATCTATTTTAATCTCCAGGATTTTCTTCCTTAAAACTTTGTTTTGCAGAGAATTTTTTAAGCAGGGGCAGCAGTAGAAATGAGACCAGTCAGGAGGTCCCCGGGCGCCCGGAAGCGAGGCACGGGGGTGGCTCAGAAGACCGTGTGGAGACAGGCAGGCCAGTGAGACGCACGTAGGAACAACAGGACTTGCTGATGCTTTGGATGTGGCGGGGCGGGGGGGTGAGGATGAGAGAGGAATCCGGGATAGTGACCACATTTTCAACTTGAGCAAATGGCTGAACAGTGTCAGCAGTGACCAGATAGGGAAACTGGGAGAGGCCCTAGTTCGGCGGTGAAGGAATCAGGAGTGGCACTTTTTAAAGCAAAGGGTGCATCCACGCAGAGCTGTCAAGTACGCACTTAGATGGAGGAGTCGGGAGGTTGGAGAGGTGAGGTGTCCTTTGCGGAATCCTTAGCACTTAAGTCACAAGACGGGATGAGGTCACGTGGGGAGAAAGGACAGAGGAGAGGAGAGAGCCTTGAACCGCTCTGGACACCAGCACTTAGGAGTCGGGTGTGTGTCTGAGGGAGGCAGGCAGAAGCCTGCAATAGATTCTGCCAAAGAACAGCAAGAGAAGCAGCAGAAAAACTCAGAAAGTGCAGCATCAGAGAAGCTGGGAGAACACGCTTTAAGATGCGGACGTGGGTCGGTGAGTTAAATGCAAAAGTCACGTGAGACAAAACCAGAGAAGATGTCCCTTGGATTTGTAATCCGGGGGAGTTCAGTGGCTCTGACAAGGACAGAAACAAGACTGGAGGGGGTTTGAGAAGAGGACGGGGGAGAGGAGGTCACACCGTGGACAGCTCTCGAGAAGTTTTGCCTGGACGGGGGCGAAGTGGGGAGGGCCCGCAGAGAAGTGTGTGCGCAGCACCAGGAAGCTTTGGCGATGCGCTGGTAAATGTTTAACAGAACCCCCTTTGGAGACGGAAACCTTCATTTGTTCAGATAAATACTCTGCACGGTCAATTTCAAGTCACCACCACAAGGTCAGACAGCTTGCAAGCTCACCGAGCACTGAGCACTTGGCTCTGAGGAGCCAGGGTGACCCAGTTCCAGCAGCCACTGCCTCAGAGGGAAGTTCTTCCCCAGAGTAGGGGCTACTAAACCGTCTGGGAGGTGGTCCTGAGAAGAAAGAGAGTGTTGTTTCAGGACAGCAAAAGCCTAAACGAGGGAGGGAACAGGCACCGAGAGGTTTGCCGACTTGGGGGTGGGAAGAGGAGGGAGACCCCTTCCAGGGCTCCTAGTCCCTCAGGGAAACAGGAGACGAGGCCGTCAGCAGAGGGACTGGCCAGCAGATGCTGGTGATGGTGGAGTTGAGGGATCGCGTGGTGGAGGAAGGTGGACAGGAGCCTCAGGAAGACAGAGAGGAGCGCTGTGTGACAGGAACGTGGGGTGAGGGCCTGGGAGGCGTCTGGTGACCTAATCTGCTGAGGATCTGCCTGTTGCGGGTGGTGTCCTCCCAGACTGTGAGGAGTAGGGTCTGCGAGGCCAGCGTGGTAGATGTGTCATCTCCATGTACACTGAAGTGGCCAAAATCCTGCATAAGGTGAGTGGACAGCCAGATAGGCAGCTAGGAGCTGAAACATTCTGTGTGTGTGTGTGTGTGTGTGTGTGTGTGTGTGTGTGTGTGTGTGTGTGTGTGTGAGAGAGAGAGAGAGAGAAGTCTGGGCATGACGGCCATCAGGAGGAGGAGGAGATGGCCTGTGAGAGGTGCAGCTGTTTGTGCAACAGTGAGGGAGAGATGTGGTCTGCGAGGGGCAGTGGGGAGCCAGGAGAACACAGTGGATGTTTCTGGTCCTGAGCTCCTAGAGGCATGAGAGAGAAATGGCTCCAGCTGCTCCAGCTGCAGTGGAACATTCCCAGGGTGAGCCAGGCACTGGTGAAGGAATGGGGTGGAGCTGAGGGTCTGCTGATGGCAAAGTGGAGAGCCCTCAGGGGGATAGGGGGGACGGGGTCCGACCGAGGGTGCATAGAGCTGACTGTGGGTGTGACTCTGGGTGAGCAGAGAGGCTGGGGTTTCTGGTGGTGGCTGAGTTAAGAACGGATTAGAGGCACGTACCCTCGTTTGGGTACAAAACATTCCACACCAATATGCCGCCAAGATTATCAACAAGACGCCCGGCTTGAGAGCCTTTGAGACATTACCTGATTTAACCTCTAAGCGGACTGAAATGCTCTCAAGCATCATTTGGCGTCCCCCCAGTCACTGAACCCGAATTCCTTCACTTGGCACCTCCTGGGTTCTTGTTCAGATTTCTGGCACCCAAATGAGATTTCTTGGCCCATGTCATTTTCTGCCTTAGAGAGTTTTTCTCTCTGAAATTTAATTTCATATACCATTTGTATGTCCTCGTTTGCTTTCTTCTCCTAAAGCTGTTTCTGTGTGAGCTGTAAAATGGTGTCTTTTATAGGATTTATTTTCCCTTACTTGTGAGATTAACTCCAAACATACTACTTTGACTACTCAAACTTTTCTCCTGAACAAAAGGGAGATTCAAAAACATTAACCAATTGAATCTCCTTGATTCATGTACTGGTATTCGTAGGAAGCCATCTAGCAGTAGGCCTCCTTCCTTCTATGAGTGTTTTGAAAGAGTACCAAAGGGAAACCAGCCACCACAAGTATTTTTCTGCAGGACTTAGAAAATTCTTAGTAGTCAACCAAATAGGATAATGCAGTCTGTTTGCTGCAAGAATATAACTGGTATCATAACAGCTGCCACCTCTTATTTCAGAGGGAAAAAATACCGCATTATGTTAAAGACACAGGATTTCAAATGCTCAATTACATATATATTTTTTTTTGCTGGAATTTTCCATCTTTAGAACCTAGCTTCTAGAAACAAGAGAAACACTGTCCTGGGTTCCTATTTTCCAGGGTGGTGGCATTTCATGGGGTAATAGTACAAATGAGAAATTCAACAAGGTTACAGGAACTTCTGATAGAAAATACGGGTCAGAGTCAATCTGGTGTGGGAATCATTAGCAGTAACTTTTAGTTCTTTTGGGAGTTTGAGATTTGCAAATGTTAGCTACTAGTATATAAAAATAGATTAAAAAAACAAGTTTCTTCTGTATAGCACAGGGCACTATATTCAGTACCCTGTAAAACTTTTAATGGAAAAGAATATGAAAACGAATATATGTATGTGTATGCATGACTGGGACATTGTCCTGTACACCAGAAATTGACACATTGTAACTGTACTTCAGTTTAAAAAAATAAATTAAAAAAAAAGAAAACCCCTTTAAATTCTGAATTCCTTCAACATGTGCAAAAGAATTAAAAAATAAAAAGAAAAGAAAAGAAAAGAGCACCAGGCTCCCAACCATTCTGTGAAAGGTACTAAACAATGGGAAAAATAGTCATTTTAAATGACGTGACCATTCACCTGGCGATGCCTAACCCCACTTACCAAATTCAGAAATCTCTAAGAGCCTAAAAGATATGGCATTTCTGAGTATGGTAAACAGATGCCCTTGTTTTGATATTATTTGAGATCCACAATCTAAGCTTGTTTTGACAATGTATTTTTCTATTCATTTTTGTTGAGTGTCTGCACCACCCATGTTTTGGGCATAGTGTTAACCCATGGAAATAAGTTACAAGTAGTTGTAATACAGAGCACATTGATAAGAGATATAAGGAAACCCCCAAACCCTCTGGGAATTTAAAGAAAGGAATGAGAGACGAAATCTCAGCGGAAGTGGAATTTGAACGGTGTGTCACGGGGACAGTAAGTCTGGAACAGAAGCAAGAGGTGATGGGAGGACCAGCTAAGGCAGTGGAATTAAAGTGAAGATGTGTTCCAAGTCTGGGAAATGCCAAGTAGGCTGGTTTGTGGGGGGGAACACAGGATCCACGAGGCATAGAAAATTAGTTTACAGCCAGACGTGCCTGGATACCACGCGGAGAAATCCGGGCTCCGGGGAAAAGGCAGCGGGGAGCAGCCGGATGTGGAGTGCACCCGCTCTCCGAGGTGGAATCTCCAGCACGCGTGGGAGAATTTGGAGAAGCGGAGACTGGGGCAGAGCTGTCAGCTACGACACTGTTCGCATCACAGGTTTAAGATCTTTTGCTTTTATTACCTCACAATTATTGCCATCATTATTAACTTTCATGGTCGTTTATTAGATGTCTGCCATGTGCCAGGCACACTCATCAAGCGGCTAGCATACACAAGTGATCAGGACAGAATGTAAGGGAGTGTTTCATATCGTTGGTATCATCCGATAACAAGCAAGAGGAAGGAGGAAGATTTCAGATGAATAAATTCTATTAAGAAAATCAAATGCGGTATCCTTCCCTTTGCAGAAACAGGGTTGGGTAGGTTATTTTGAACAGCCCTCCCACTGAAAACCATGACAAAGGGTAGGTAAAGTATCTTTTTTTTTTTTTTTTTTTTTTTTAAAGAAAAACCTCAAAAGCTCAGATACAAGCGTAAGGAATTTACTAGGTTGAAATCTGTAGGAAAGAGGAAGTCATTGAGGCCTGGAGTTGCTTTTGCTTTGAGAACAAATGTGATCCAGGAGAACCTGAATTTGGGATTTGGTGGCCTAGAGGAGTAGGAGGGAAAAATCCTTGCTCCTCTTCAAATTGGGGGACTGGCAATATGACATCCTCACCACATCACGCTGGAATTAAGGTATGAGCCAGTGCAAGTGTAAGACGCAACCAGGAGTAAGCCTTTCCACCCTCGTGACTTGAGACCTCATCTCTGCCAAAACCCTGGAGGACTTAGTCCCTTTTCAAATATGCAATTAAATTATTCTAGAAAGTTCTTCTGAACCATGAGGATCACTAAGACTTTCTGAAGTGAACTACCAAGTTTTAGTTACTCAGATCCTCGTGTCTATTCTGAGTGGTTTGTGGAGGGGCAGAAGAAAAATCCACTGGAGACTTTTGGTTTCCGGCCCAGCAGGTAAGCAGCTTTAGAAGTGGATACTCCAGCCTAACAAGGAAAAAACTGAACACACCTAAAAACTAACAACTCGTCTTAAATCTGAAAGAGAAGTGAGAACACAGGGCAAACGACGACTCTCCCCAAACTGGAAAGACACACAGGCAGCTACAGAGAATCACAACTTACCGGAGCAGACACTTCCCAGCAGACAGACACTTCCTCGGGAACCAGTGCTGGGGTGGGAACCCTGAGCGATAATGGACCGGCTGCTGGAGCCTCAGTGTGGACAAGTCTGAGAGATGAGAACTCCTGGGACACCGAGTCATCAGGGGCCTTCACACTTTGGGGAGTTTTAGCCCCGGGAGCTCTACCTGGTTCTCCTTGTGAATATCAGCAAAAAATCCGCGCCCCGCTTCAGGCAGGAGGAAGGGCAAGGAGCCCCGGGAAAATACACCGGAGGCCTCTGTGCTTAACCAGGCCTGCCCTCGGGGGCACCAGGTAAGCAGAGCCTGACCTGCTGGGGTGTCATCAGAGCCCAGCTGGCATGGGGAAAGAAAGACCCGACTCCAGTCCTCTCGAGCCTTAAAACTGAGAAGCACTGTCAAGTTCAGTCTCAAGGCACAGGCTCAGCTAAAGTCAATCAGAAGAGGCATCTTCCTTGGCAGGAAGGGAACAGAGGACACCGCACCCCACAGCCCCCGTCAAAGGCTGCAGCAGTCAGGGAACGGGGTAGCGGGGGAGGAGCAGTTGTAATGACACGATACGACAGCAGAGCCAGAAAGTGAAACCTGCAGCCACATCTCACTGTACTGAATGCCGGGCGCGGTGTTCCATAGTCCAAGCACCTAGCACCCCCGGCACCAGCCGGACCTGAGGGTGAGGCCCTCCTCCTGGGCGTGACCACCCAGCACAGCATCGCAAGAGGTGGCCAGACTGGAGGGGTGGCTTTCGTCACATTCATTCATGGCGGAATGTGACTACACCTTCAGCACAGGCAGAGAGAATCAAGCATCCTGTCAGATAATTTTCCTATAGCTGGTTGTTAATTGCTTAAAGAACCAGAGGAGAAAAGCAATGAGTAGGCCTATTTTCTGACGAGCTCTTGAGCGTATTAACTCATTGGCAGCCAACTGAACGACACACTACACATGTTTACAGTTTTCTTAATTTAGGCTTTCTAATTGGCAAATAGATAAAAGGATTTTAGAAACTGGCTCTTAAATAATATCATTGATTGGCACTTGTTAGATATTTTACTTACGAAGCGTTATCCAAACAACACACCCTGAGGGAGGGTATAGTTCAATGGTAGAGCACAGGCTTAGTAGTCACGAGGTCCTGAGTTCAATCCCCAGTACCTCCATTAAAAAAAAGAAAGAAAAAAAGAAAGAAAGAAAGGAAACACCCTGCTTCATTATGCCCATGGTATAAAAGCAACTGAAACTCAGTGAGAGAAGGTGGGTTCCTTGGAGAACACTGTGTCTTCCTAACAGCGCCCTCAGCATCCTCTAGTGTAATTATTGTGTAATTATTGTAATTGAGGTCCATCCCGCACCTAAGGCTGTGAGCTCCGTGAGTCCAGCAACCACGTGAGACTCATTTACACCTGTGCACGGAGGGCCAAGCCAGGTTCATACATACCGGGTGTTCCATAATCATCAAATGAATGAAAGAAAGAATGAAGAAAAGGAAACCGAGTCCAAGGGAACGAATTTGGGGCCAGCAGAGATAGCTGGGGGAAGTCCTTTCTGGGGGGAAAGCGTCCTGGCACGGTGCCTCCTGTTCTCAGCTCAGCGTCTTCAGGAAGTTGTAAACGGCCAACAACGGAGGCAGATCTGAAGAGCAGCGGGGGCAGCTGGCTACACTAACCCACAAGCTCATGGAACAAGTTTGCTCTCAGATTGAGGCCCTCCTGGCGGCTTCCCTTTCTCTTGGGGTCCAGGCACTTGGGTGCAGACATGGCCAAGTTCAAGAACCACACCACGCACAGCCAGCCTTGAAAATGGCACAGAAATGACATCAAGAAACTCTGACCACAAAAATGTGAGCCTTCTAAGGGGATGGGCCCCAAGTTTCCGAAGAACATGCGCTTTGCCAAGAAGCACAAGAAGATGGGCCCGAGGAGGATGCAGGCCGTGATGCCAGTGCCACGAGTGCGGGTGCCAAGGCTGTCAGGCCCTTATAAAGGCAAGAAGGCCAAGCCGAAGATTGCAAAGGGATCAGCAAGTGCAGTTGACTTACCTACATTGCAGACCCCAGACTCGGGAAGCCTGCTGGTGCTGCATCACCCCAGGAATCAGGCTCTGCCGGCTGAGTCTAAGACCGAGGTGCAAACCAAGGCCCAGCTAAACCTCCTGCTCCAGCTCCAGCTCAGCTCCAGCTCCTGCTCCAGCTCAGCTCCTGCTCCTGCTCGACTTCCACCTCCCAAAGGTGCCCAGGCCACCACGACGGCTCGGAGCGGCACCTCTTTCTGCCAATGTGAGGGTAGAAGGACTGATGTGACCCCTGGGCTGCTAGTTGGGCTGGTCTCCTCCTGTGCTATTTGTATAAATAAACCTGAAGCAGGATCTGCCCCTTCCCCTCCCAGAAAGGAAGCCCTCCTGCTGGGGAGTAGGTAACAAGGATGTGTTCTGGTTGTTTAAACCAGCATCACGCCCCCCCCCCAACATCTGGCAGAGTACCCTCCTGTACAGCGTTCTATGTTTAAATAACAAGTGTTCATGTGCTCATGTGTTGTTGTTACTTCTGTTGTTTCCCCCCTCCCCTGAGAGAAAGAAGGTGGTAAAGTTTTCTAGTCACTCCTACTTTCCCGGCTCATCTAATCTAAAAAGGGAAAGAGGCTTTCAGTCAGTAACTATTTATAGTGGGACTGGGTTCCCAAATGAGCACATCAGGCCAAACGCATAAATAGTCAGAAGGACACTAGAAAATCTTTTAAGTTGCCCATAGATTACAGTCGTCTGTCCTTCCTTAGCCTGACAGCCAGTCCTGCCTAGGGCCTTGGAAGAGATCCCTGTGTCTTCTATGGACACCAGAAGTAGTCACCCTGTGCTTGGGGTCCATGATGAAGAAAAACATTCGCATCTTTACAGGGTCAAGCAGATGCCAGTGGGAAACAGCCTAAATGTCCATCAGCAGGTGACTGGATAAAGAAGATGTGGTATATTTATACAATGGAATACTACTCAGCCATAAAAACCGACAACATAATGCCATTTGCAGCAACATGGATACTCCTGGAGAATGTCATTCTAAGCGAAGTAAGCCAGAAAGAGAAAGAAAAATACCATATGAGATTGCTCATATGTGGAATCTAAAAAACAAGCAAACAAACAAAAACAAAGCGTAAATACAGGACAGAAATAGACTCATAGGCAGAGAATACAGACTTGTGCTTGCCAAGGTGGTGGAGGGTGGGAAGGGATAGACTGGGATTTCAAAATTGTAGAATAGATAAACAAGATTATACTGTATAGCACAGGGAAATATACACAAAATGTTATGATAACTGACAGAGAAAAAAATGTGACAATGAGTGTGTATATGTCCATGTATGACTGAAAAATTGTGCTGAACACTGGAATTTGACACAACATTGTAAAATGATTATAAATCAATAAAAAATGTTTTAAAAAAAAAAAAAAGCACATGCCAGTGGGAAGCAGCGTGATTCTCATCTCTCACCCACCAGGATGCTTGGTCCGTGAGGCTGACTCACCAGGACTCCACGTGCCCTCCCACCCTCCCTCCCCGAGCAAATGCATATCCCCTCTCCCAGGAGCCGATCCCTGTGCTGGGTCAGGGGACACAAAGAAAAGGCACTGTCCTCACCCTTGAAGAGTCTGCCACCCAGTGAGGGTCACAGCCTGATCTTGGCCTGATCTTGTCTCCTTTTCAGCGACCTTGGTTGGGGATAAGAAACACAGCAACAGTCTTGACTTTTGAAAACACTGGAAGCCTCTGTTTCTCTTCTCCCGACCTTAGCTGGACCCCTTTCACACCTGGACCCCAGCCACTGTCCCCCAGGCAGGTTAGAATCTCAGGCTCAATCCAGTTAGAGAGGTGGGAACTTGATCTAGGCTAACATGTGATCTCCAGCCACG
Source organism: Camelus bactrianus (assembly GCF_048773025.1). Taxonomy (NCBI): domain Eukaryota; kingdom Metazoa; phylum Chordata; class Mammalia; order Artiodactyla; family Camelidae; genus Camelus; species Camelus bactrianus. Next base: position 4,886,968 of record NC_133552.1, read on the forward strand.
AGGGACTTGGCAAGATCCCAGGAGGAAAAGAAATTTGTATTCTAAGCTGAGGCTAATTGTTCCCATATTATTTTGCCATTTCCCTATTACAGGAGCAGCGTGCGTGCTTGAGGCAAGACACAGGCCGAGTTAGAGCAAGTGTTAAAACCAAGCAGGCTGTGCCATTTACAAAAAAAGTGAAAGTTGAGGTTCCCCAGAGAGAGGGAGTCGCCACTAAGGTATTTTCTGATTCTGAGAATGTTACTGTGAACTCCAGCAATGCTGCTACCCGCGAAACCCACGCTTCAATTTTCTTAATACTCATGGTTGAGCCTCGCGAAAGGTCAGTTGATGTCAACAATTTTCTGTTAGAGGCAAATTTACAAATTCCCAGGAAAAATATGTGAGAATGTCAAATCTTTGGGAAGTATACGGAAAGAGTCAGGGAAGGGGTGAGCCCAGATGCCACCCCTCTCCTAAGAGTTTTTAAACAAAATCAGGAAGAGATTTCGAGGTAAAGTGTTTAAAACATCTGGTTCTTATTGGAAATATAATTAGAAATGTATCTTACTATATGAGGCATTTTGAAAACTGAGAGGAAGTACATTTCTGGGTGACCCAGTGTTTTGGATGATGTCACAGTCATGGCACGAAGAGAAATACCAAAGGCTTTTTTGAAATATTTTGAGAGATTTGCTTTGTATGTTGTTTTATTATTGTTTTTATGAAAAGCTGTTTACAAATGAAATAAGAAAGAAGAGAATGAGACTTGCTCAAACGCAATTAGGACTCAAGAGATCCCTAAACCTAAGTAACGTAAAGAGAGAAGGTGGTTGATAAGACAGGGTTTCAAAATGCTGGTCAATTATAAAGCAAATGTTTTCTTTTCTTTCCATTCTCTGCCCTTTCCCACCCCTGTTTGTTTGTATTTGGTCCATTTTCCCCTCTGAAAGTAATAAAGAAAAAGGAACATGTATTTGATTAGAGAACCCAAAAAAGGAAATAAATGGCACTGGCTAGCTCCTGGTCCAGCTCACCCACCTGTCTCTCCTTAGCCAATTTTTTAAGTCCTAGCAGCCAGATCTATTGCATTGGAACTCCTGGGGGTCAGATCCAGGAATCAGTGTGTGCTTTTTAAAAAAAAAACCAAAAAACTCCCCAGATGGTGCTAATGGTGCAGTCAAGGTTGGGAGCCACTGTCATTAACACTGCAACATCACGGGGGAGAGACTCCCTGGCCAGCAACCAAGTATTTCCCAGGCTTTTGTACTCACAGACCAGAAACATTTCAAAACGCACTTTGGGGGAGCAATATATATTTTGGTTTGTCAAGATAGTAAAAACAACGATTACCATTTACTATCATGATCAATTTCATGCAATACAGGACATGCAAATACTAAAAAGCAGAAAGGACATAATCTCAGAGTATTAAAAACCTGATTGCATATGTATATATATATATATGCATAGCTGTATATGTTTAAATGTATATTTCATCATATTTCTTTCTCCCTTTTACTGAGAAATGTTCTTGGACTGCCTGGCTTTGGGACCGCCTTGGATCCTATCTGCAACACTCCTTCCCAGATGCTGACACCAAAGGAACATTTACTCTTTGCCAAGCCCTTGTCTAATTGGTTTACACATATTAAATCATTTAATTCTCATGACCCTAAAAAATAGGAACTGTTATTATATTCATTTCTCAGATAAAGAAATAATCACTGCCGGTGAAGCAATTAGCTCCAGGTCACACGGTAGGGGCCGGAGCTTCGCTTTGAACCCAGGCAGTCAGATTTCAGAACGCCACATCCTTAACCACTTACAGCACCAGTAGCTGTATGTTCATGTATTATAGTAGTCGGCAAACATTTATTAAGCAACTACTGTATACTTGGCACCGTGATGAACGCCAGGAATACAGAGATTAAGGGGAGTGAGACTAGGTCCTTGGTACCTAGATGTGCTGGGGACACACTTAGTCCCACCCCTCATGTCTCCACAGAGGGAGGGACTTCCCACTCCTCTTCCCAGGAGGGAAATGAAGGAGGTGCCCATCCACTTCTCTCAGCCCCCCTACTTGCTACCAGCAGTGGCTTGTGATGGTTTACCAGATGATCGGTAATTTGGAAGAAGAAACCTGGTTGGCCAAGCAATGAGTTTCCTGGGTCGGCCTCTTCTCCCGGGAAGGGGGTGGTTTGCATTGTTTCGAGGCTGCCAAGGAGCTTGGGGAAGCCTGGCTAATTCACTGCTGTCTGGACGCCCTATTGGCCATTCAGCTACTGAAGAGCCTGGCCAAAAGCCCAGGCCCTGTTGCAGCTGGGCTTGTGGTCAGTGGCAACAACACCTGGGAGTGATTAAGGATTTGCCTCCCTGTGAAAAATGGTCATCAAGTAGAGCTTAGTTTGTACTAGGGGGGTGGGAGGGTCTGCCCTGAAAACATATGGCCGGGCATCTAGGCCAACATTCTTACACCCGCAAGGCTGCCAAACGCCAAGAGTCTTGTGTAGGATGTGCAAATGCCTATGAAGGGAAACCAGGAGGCGGGAGAGCCCGGAGCAGGGATTCCCAACCCAGACGGGGGGAGAGGGCGCATGAACTGAGCCCTGAAGGACCACAGACGGTTTAGACTTTGAGGAGTAGGAGTAGGGGCGGAAAGACACTCCAGGCAGGGGTGAGAGCAGATGCAGAGGCAGGAGAGGACACAGCCTACTGTTCAGAAGGACCAGAGCACAGAGCATCTGTGGCAGAGAGGAAGAAGTGAGCCTGGAGGGACAGGCAGGGATGGAACTGTGAAAAGACTCGAATGCCACGCCAAAGCTTTTGTATTTCACCCTGAAGGCAGTGAGGAGCTCGTGAAGGGTTTTGAGCAGGGAGTGACATGATCACTGTTACATTTCAGCAAGATTTCTCCAGCAATAACGTGGTGAACTGGGACAAGAGGAACTGCTGGGAGGCTGGGATGGTGGCAAAAGACAATGAGGTCTGGAAATAAGGGAGATGGCTGTGAGGATGCAGAGGAGAGAGAAATTAAAGAGACATTAATAGCGTAGGGAACTATATTCAATATCTTATAGTAACTTATGGTGAAAAAGAATATGAAAACAAATGTATATATGTTCATGTATGACTGAAACATGACACTGTACACCAGAAATTGACACAACATTGTAAACTGATTATACTTCAATAAAAATACATATTAAAAAAAAAAGAGACATGAATGGATCATAGTGATCCATTAGCTTTGGAGATCAGGGTAAAAGAAGTCTGATTTCTGGCTTAGCGAATTCGTGTACAGAAGTGCTATTCCCAAGATAGGGAATATAAAGAGATCAGGAAGAGGATGATAGTTCAAAGGCGGCCAAGTGTGTTTTGAGGTGTCTGTGATGGGAGTTCCTGTCCTGCTCTGTGGTTAGCCCCTCCCGTGGTTCGTTGAACTGGACACAGCTCTGCCAGCACTCCCCCAAGACTCTCCTGTGGTTACCAGTGACACTCATGAGATGCAGTAGCCGTCCTGTTACACGTGGAATCCACGTTGCTTCTTCCCCTTGCTCTGGGCCCTGGCAGAGCATCCGCTGTGGCTCTCAGGAGTGGTTCTGGCTCCTGTCTCCGGCGAGTCACCAAGCTCCTCCTGCACTCACTCCCTCTCCTAAGTCACTCCTGCCACCTCCCCAGTAACTGGTTCCACCAGTTGTTCTGAGCATTTTGCTCTCTCCTCCACTCCAGCTGAAAGTGTTCACTTTGCCTCCAGGCAAACACGTTTTTGCCTTCCCCGTGCAAGGCACCCCATCTGAGCAGGAAGCCACAACCCTGCTATCTTAAATCATGGTCCCAGCTGATTTATCTCTCTCCTTTGGAGCCATTTGGAGTCGGTTCTGCCTGGGGCTGGCAGATTTAGGTGAAACATCCCAGTGGCTCTGCTCTATTCTGAGGTCTGTCCTGACAGAAGGCATACTCTGGTCTTTTAACAGGAATTAAGGGCCAACCTGGGGTCAGCAGAAGGGTTTGGGACTACACCAGCATGGAGCTAGAGCATCTCCAAGAATCTCCCCAGTGCGTCCTCTAAGACTCAGCTTTGACCAAGAAAGAGTCCCCTGGATTGTTCACCTCCGTCTCTGCCCTCTGAGACTGGGCCAAGCTTGGGAGAAGACGTTTGGATTCTGGGCCAGTCTGAAGATCACAGGAGCAGCTAATTTTAGTAGACAATAGAGAAGTTAAGTCCAGGACTGAATTCGATCTCGAATTTCCTTCTAGACCCTGCAGCTCGAAGGACTTGTCTATGAAACATGGTTGATTCGTGTTGGCCGGGGCCAGTGTGGAGGAGGCCACAGCTCCAGGACTGTCTTCTGGGAGACTGGCTACCCAGCCCAGTCTTCTATAACTGCATACTTTCTCATCCAGAAGGCTTCATTTCGGTGGGACTTGGAGTTCAAACTTGGGTTGATTATAGACTGAGCTCTGCCAATGAAATGGAGCTGCTACATGAAAGCTGTCACACAGAACCCAGACAAAGGCCAAAATACAAAAACATCACTCTGTCAACACTGTTGCTCTGATGAGGCAGGCTGGCCTAGCCAAGGAAGTTGCCTCAGTGTGATAACTTTCAACTCCAACCCGTCTTTTCTTCTGTCCCCTCTGGGTTGGTGATATCATGAGATTAGTTCTCGACTGAGACCCAAGAAATTTCCTGGGTCCCTGGAAATTCTTATTTTGCCCCTTACCACAGGGCCACTTGTGCAGGTCATTTAACTTCTTCGGGCTTCAATTTTCTCATCTAAAGATATTAGATTGAAAAAGAGATCAAAGGAGATTAAATGAGAAAACATGTGGAAGCTTTTGCATTCAGTACAAAGCCATAGAACTAGAATTTTCTGTAAAGGTTGCTTCAAAGGATTGCTGACCTTACATATACTAATTTCAGTGTTTCCTGTTGGTTGGTTCACTATATGCGTTCATTCAGCAAGCAGTTCTCAACATCATCATGGTGTGAAGGGGTCGTCCTGTTAAATGGATTTGTCTGTGTTTTTATCTCCCTGGTACATTCTGTGATACTACCCACCCTCCCTCCAGCCCAGTCTAATCAGACAATGGTAAAAGGCTCTGTTTTCACTGTCCTCAGGGTCAAAGGTTTAGAGCAGAAATGCAGAGAGAACAAATAAAGACACACTCAGCTTTTGGATTTTGAAATAGATCTTGAGTCTCAGAGCAGAGATAAGATACAAGAAAAAGGTTTTGAGTCTTAAAAAACAAGGTCTTGAAGGACTTAGGGCATAGTGTTTGTGCTATAAATGACACAGTTAGGAGAATGGATGATCAGATGAGAATAAATTTTTGCACTCCAAAGGAGTCATCCAGACCAAATGGGGTGGGCAGGGGAGAAGACATCAGGGGGAGGCAGGGAATGAAAGAACCCCTAGGTATGTCAGGGGATCAGACACAGCTGGCCTTTCACAGCAAGGGTGCCGGGTTTGGTGGCAAGGCTCTCTCATGCTAGTGGGACAGAACAGCAATAAGGTAAAAATGACAATCTATGGGGAGGGTATAGCTCAAGTGGTAGAGCACATGCTGATTAATTGTCCAAAAAGTTGTGGGGAAAGCATCACCCAGCCACTCTTGATGTTTGGCATTGAACCAGTGGTGCCAATTCATGAAACAATAACCCAAAGGAGAACCTCCCCCCCACTCCCCAACCCGCCATGGTCAGTTGACTCTGTTGTTTCAAGTTAGCTCACGGGAAATGCAGTGACTAATTTAGATTTGGGAAAGACCTTGAGTGGTGGAAACCTTGAGGACATGAGATTTAAGTTGAAAGAGTAACATGATCACGTAGAGGGACAGAAACCCTTATTTGCTGCTGAGGACATGTGAGCAATGCATTTCTGCTGCACCCACACGGGACTTCTTGGAAATTGATAATCCCATTCAACGGTCAGGTGATGTCCCCGGGACTACTGATGTCCTTAAGAAAACAAAAGCTTAAACGAGCCCTATGGCTAATGTTGGAGCAGCTGCAGGGATGGCAGAGCCAGCAGGTCCCAAGGTCAGAGTCCGGGTTCAGCTTTCCAAAGCTTCCCCTGCTCCCCCTCCCCCTCCCACCCCAGCCTCCATGCATCTGTTCTCCGCCTCCTTGCTCTCATCCCCGAGAGAGGAACTAAACAAAGACAGAGGAAAGAGATCCACATGCAATGGGGAAAGAAAGCACAAGAAGAAGGAGGGTGGACGGACAGAAAGGGAAATACAAAGAGGAAGAAAACAGAGCGATATAATTTAAACTCTACAGAGTCTGCTGCATGATTGTAACGCCCCTGTTACCTTCTACTAAGTGTGTGGGGTCATTTTCCTCTTGGTGAAAAGGATGAAAATCTAAAATAATAATGATAGTTACCTCGATTGAGTCATAACTGCTCTGCACTGTGCACACACACACACACACACACACGTATACGTTCAAAAGAAATGTAGATAAATGCATGGATTACAAAGTTCAACAACTTCAAAGTAAAGATTCTTACTGTCTTAAGGGACGGCGTCAGCCCCCTCAAAAAATTCTTATTGCAGGTAAAGAGGTATTTCCTCGTGGGTGGGCCCACGCACACACAAACACACACACAGTATGCCTATAAGTTGTATTGTGTATGAAAGAGATTGACTTGTTTGGATAATTTGAAAGTAGACGTGGGGCACTCCCCAAGGTGATGAGGAAAGCCTGAGCTGAGGGTGTGTGGAGAGCTGGAACCACTTCTCTTTAGCCATTTATTTGGCACAGTCACTTCTCTTGCTTTCTAAGCAATGATGGGGAGGAGAGCTCTTCCTCAGCAGAGGCTCGAGCCCTCAGATTCGGTTCCTCTTCATTAGTGACCTTCTGTGAGCCTGTGTCTTGATCCCCCAGCTGGATCGCTAGCTCCATTTCTCCATCTTTGGGTTCCTCCCTGCCCCTGCTCTGGGACCTTGGCTGTAGGGAAGTGTCAGCAAGCACTGACCGGTTGGCTGAGGGCCAGCTGGGCCATGTAATTTCCTCCAAAACCAAGAGGATGGCTTATCCTGGCAGCTTATACCTTGAGGAGAAAAGACAAACACTGATTTAGAGCGTACGTCTGGCTGTCAGAGCTGACCAAGGTGGGGTAGGATGCACTGGGCCTGGCCTGCGAGAGTCCAGCCGTGTGGTCAGACAGCCACGAGGGCCTGCCTGCCTTGACCAGTGCAGGCCTGGCCGGGTCCTCCTTTGAGAAGAGAACAGAGCCCCCACTGAGGGTGTGAATTCAGACATGATTTTTCAACTAGATCAGTCACCTCAGATTCCTGTAGGACTTGCCTCTGTCTGTCTTTCTCTTTTTCTCTGTGTCTCTCTGTCTCTCTCAGTATACACTGAGTTCATCTGGATAATGTAAAAAGGGAGAAAAGCTATGGCAGTTCCTATGAGAATGGCCCCTGATAGAGCAGTTATTTTATTGCAAAGAGGAATGATTCTTGTTTTTAAAGCAGGGTCCTTTCCTACATGAAATGTCTCTTCTCCCCAGCCTCCCTTCTGACATACATCTCTAAGGCATTCCTTAATTCTGGGAGTGCCACAGTGGTAAGCCATTCCTTTATCCTCTAGTAAAGTATACACACACTCATTCAGAGCCCATTCCCCCAAAATGGTAGCAACCACTCACATTTTAGTATAAGTGAGTTTATGACACTCTGCTATTTATAGATTTCACTAGAAAAGAAGCAGGTGAAATCATGGGCCCTGGGATATGGGAGCCTAGAAAAACATACAACTTTAGGGGAAGGGGAACTGGAGGAAAAAATGAAGCAAAAAGGTGAGGCTGAAGATACCAAACAGAAAATTTTCTTTTGCGTTTTTTCCCAACGTCTTTCCTGCCCATCTCTCTCTGACGTTGCTGCTCGTCTTTGTGTGCATGTGTAGATTACTCCTATGTAGACCCACAGGGGTACCAATGTGATTTCATCAGTGCACAATGCTAGCTGATTCTTTTAAATCACATTAACATTTGTCCTTGAAACCATGGAAAATCTCCTACTTTTTTTAAAGGCTTTTTGAGGGGCAGGGAGGAGATAATTAGGTTTATTTATTTATTTACTTTAGAGGAGGTACTTCAGCCAAATCCCTTTCATTCATTCATTCTCATAAATATTGATTTAATACTGTTCTGGGCATTATGAATACAGAAATGAACAAGACAGATAAATGGTTTTTACCTGTATGGTGAAAATATATGTGCCCTTTGTCTAATTAGACTGTACTTGGGAAGAAAAAAGAAATGTCCCTGTTTGGCTTAGGTTGGTGGGAGTGTGTGTGTTGGGAAGAGAGAGACATTGAACCTATGAAGAAATCACTGAGTCTTTTGAAGTTTTCCTATATTTATTTTTAATTAATTTGAAAGTTCAAATTACCTTGAACAAGTGCCTTAATTGCTCACTCTGCAATTAAGTCATTATCTCCTTCTTTCTTATGTTCATAATATTTTAAATAGGGAATACTTTCCTAGCTTCAAACTCCAAAGATTTTATAACAAAAAGCAAAGAAACATAAAGGAGGCTCAAATACATGCTTTTGTATTTAGTTCTTAAGTTTCACTCAAAAGCAACCTTGCTAATATTTCTTTGGGGAATTTTTCTGCAAAGGATGTACTGACTGAGAATTAAAAATGAGTCCATTCAAATCTAGGCTAGAGATGGCTTCTACCATCAGCATAGGTATTACTGCCAGAAGGCCCTTGATGGTGTATAAAACTTGAAGTGGCATCTTTCTCAAGTATCTTTTTACTAATTGAATGTTGCTTTTGACATCTGAGGAACTCTCATTTCCTGGCTATGCTGTGTATGGGACCTGGTACAAAATAAAAATGGCAGACCCCTTGTTCAGAATTTCAAGACTGACAACAGAGCATTAAACCAAGTGTAGGCCCTTCTGAGTGCTGGACTCTGGACAAATGCTGTTTGCCTGCCTGTAAAGCCAGTCCTGCCCTGACCCGGATGGAGACACAGCCTGGAGAGGCACTGGCCGACCACATTCTCCTTACCCCACACTCCCAGCTCCGTGGCACCGGGCACTTCCACCCTTCTGTGCTCTGGCTCCATCCTCCTGGCTCCCCTGCAACCTTCTCCTACCTGAATGTTGTCCCTCTGTAACACTCTCTGGCTCCCTTTCTTCCTAACTCCAGCATTTTCCTGTTTCTACATATGACCTATCCAGTCTCTGTATGCAGATCCAACACCTGTCCTGAGATGAGTTCTAGTCTCAGATACGTAGGGGTTTTTCAGAATGTCCCTTTTATTTTTAGGTCTGCCTCTTTTTGGTGTCAAAACAGGTTCTGATGACCAAGTGCTAATGGGTCATGCCTGTGTGATGTCGCAGGCACGTGGATGTGGGGTGTAAGGGGTAATCTAGGCCTAATTAGAGGGCCAAGAAAGAATCAAAGAATGAAACAGTGTGCCCAGGTGATCCTGGACCCACGCAAGACAGGGAACCCCAAAACCAAGATGTGACCTTGGGCCCGGGAGCAAGCATTCACCCCCAGCCTTGCGCACACCAGGGCCGTGAACTTCCTCTGATACATGTTCTAAAGGAAGAGGAAACGTTAGACACATCTCTCAGATTGCCTGCATGGAAACTGCTTTTTAGATGGTTCTGGTCTAGCAGCATAAACGTGATGACTCACACCGAGTCTTTATTCATTGACCCCCTCCTCAGAGGACTCTGTGAAGTGACTCACACCTCTATTTACTACACTTAATTGGGAATGTTTGGTGAAATCCTTTCCCCTGGGAACAGGAAGTTTTTGGTGTTTCTTCCAGAGGTGAAGCGCCACCGCTGGGGGCAGATGGGCTACTTCCCATCGGGAGGCTCAGGCGGGGAGACCCAGCATGGGGACGGCAGAATCACAGCGCGGGGGAAGGCGCAGCGCATTGCAGGGGGCTGGTCGACATCGGCACGCTATGAATCGGCCAAACGCACAGAAGATAAGGCCCCACAAAATATTTCCTGTTTTGAGTATTCAGAAGAGAGACTGAGAGTAAGAATGGACTGTGGGGAACGCTGGCAAAAGGCTCAGTAACTGAGTTTTGGGAATTGCGACCCCTGGTTTTCCCTATGGAAGATGCTAAGGTATCTGCAGTCAACGGGGCAATGTGGGGAGGCAGAGTCAATACTAGGATCACCGATGGCAGCAGAAGGGCAGACCGTGAATTCAGCAGCCACAGGCCCCAGACTCAGCGGTGAGCAGGGCAGGGAACAACCAGGCAGACGAGGGACTTTAACCACAGACCAGCGGACGCCACAGCATGTGCACCCCAGTGCCTCCAGGAGTCCAGGGGACCCTCTGCCCCCAGCCCCACAGGACAAATAAACCACACATCCCTCCCCCAAACAGCATATGCCATCTTGGGGAAAGAAGCAGGGGGAAGGGGAGGCCATCGGAGACACTGAGTAGTTATACAAGTGAAGCAAAGCACTACCTGCAGAAGTGATTTAAATTATCAGGTGGACTAAGCTTGAACCCAGATCAGACATTAAATTACAATTTCCCGGTAGGCTAGATGCAATTTCTTGTAATAACATACAATGGAAAAGAATCTGAAAAAAAAAGTATGTATATTTATAACTGAACCCTTTTGCTGTACACCTGAAACTAACAACCACACTTCAATAAAAACTAAATTAAAAAAAAACAATTTCCCAGTAGGGAACCCTCCTATACTATATATGGGTGGGAATGCAATTTGGTGCAGCCACTATGGAAAACAGTATGGCGATTCCTTAAAAAACCAAAAATACCGTATGATCTAGCAATCCCACTCCTGGGCATACAACCAGAAAAAACTCTAATTCAAAAAGATACATGTACCCAAGTGTTCACAGCAGCACTATTTATAATAGCCAAGACATGGAAGCAACCTAAATGTCCATTAACAGATGACTGGATAAAGATGTGCTATATTTATACAATGGAATACTACTCAGCCATAAAAAAGAAGGAAGTAATGCCATTTACAGCAACATGGATGGACCTAGAGATTATCATACTAAGTGAAGTAAGTCAGAAAGAGAAAGACAAATTTCATATGATATCACTTTATATGTGGAATCTTTAAAAAAAATGATACAAATGAACTTATTTATAAAACAGAAAGAGACTCACAGACATAGAAAACAAATTTATGGTTACCAGAAGGGAAAAGGGGTGAGGGAGGGATAAACTAGGAGTTTGGGATTAGCAGATACAAACTACTATATATAAAATAGATAAACAACAAGGTCCTACTGTATAGCACAAGGAACTATATTCAATATCCTATAATAAACTATAATGGAAAAGAATATGAGAAGAAATATATATACGTATAACGGAATCACTATGCTACACACCAGAAATTAACACAACATTGTAAGTCGATTACACTTCAATAAAAGGGAAGAAAAAAAAATTTCCCAGGAGCCAGGTGATGGCAGCGTGAGAAAATAAGGTTATTTATAGACCAAAGTCATTATGGTTTTGTCTACACATCGAGAGGTGCCAGGCAGGAGTAAGTAGCCCTGCTACACAGTTGATTATTTACCACCTACTGTATGCCAGCCACTGCACTCAATGCGGAGGCCGGGGGTGGGGTGCAAATCTGGTTTAAGAGAGAAGCAGACAGGTAAGTAATTATCCGAGAGCACTGCTGGTAATCTCTCTGACAGAGGAATGCCTCAATGACCCAGGGGTCTGGAAGAACAAGGACCCAGAGAAGTCTCCTGGGACACTGAGACTTGAGCTGAATTTGGAAGGACAATAGGCGTCAACTAGAATTTAGGTTCTAGATGAAGAAGTGAGGGAAGCACTTTCCAGACAAGGAGGACAGTAATAGACACAGAGGCAGGAAAGTGCACGATGAGGTCAGGGGAGAGTGAGGACTCCACGTAGCTGGGGTGTGAGGATAAGTCAGAGGTGACGCTAAAGAGATAAGAGTCCACTGAGGAAGAGACTTGTGTGTTGAGCTTAGGCATTTGAATTTCACCTTGAAAGTTATAAAAGATCATTGTGAATACGCACAGGATTTTGTGGTGGCTCACAGTGAAAGAGAATGTGACAATGAATGTAAGTATGTTCATGTATAACTGAAAAATCGTGCTTTACGCTGGAATTTGACACAACATTGTAAAATGACTAACTCAATAAAAAAAAAAGATCGTTGTGGGGGGAGGGTAGAGCTCAGTGGTAGAGCGTGTGCATGAGGTCCTGGGTTCAATCCCCAGTAATTCCATTAAAATTTTTTAATTAAATAAATCATTGGAAGATTCTAACCAGGTAAAGATTGTAACTGTAGGGAAGAATCAGATTCTTATTAAAAAAAAAAACTTAGGCGACAGTGGGAGGACCAGCAAAGAGGGGCAGGGAGAGGAGAAAGGGAAACCAGTGAAGTGACAATTGCAGTAACTCAGTGAGAAGAGAGGAGGACCTGAACCAGGAAGGCAGCTCTGTGGACGAAGAGGAGGCTCCCCGCTCTGGGGAGGCTGGGGTTTTATTCTTGTTGCCTAACACAATGCTTGCCGTGCGTTAGGTGTTCAGGAAAGATTTACTAAATTAATGAATGAACGGATTGAAATGAATGAATGAATGCATGGGGTTGCATGCTCAGGTAATCATAGCACTCTAAGACAGCAGAACCTGTGTCCTGACACAGGTAATACAACCAGCCTCTAAAGTAGAAGATCTTACCTGGAGGTCCCCCCAATTTCCTAGAGAATCCATGCATTGGTTTGGGTGGAAGGACTACAGATACCAAAAATTGAATGCAAAATTTTTTGGTTCCATATGGTTTGGGGAGGGAGGTGATTAATGATTTTCATCAGAAACTCAATGGTGTTAACCACTATATATAAAAATAGATAAAACAAGTTTCTTCTATATAGCACAGGGAACTATATTCAATATCTTGTAATAACTTTTAATGAAAAAGAATATGAAAATGAATATTGTATATATATGCATGACTGGGACATTATACTGTACATATTGTAATTGACTATTGTAACTGACTATACTCCAATTAAAAAAAAAACTTAACAGCATTGAATCCTTGAAGTTAACACATCTTTGCTTTGAAGCAGTGCTTCTTAAGGTGTGATCCCCAGAAGAACATCTTCAGTATTATTTGGAAACTTTATTATAAATTCTCAGGCCCTCACTCAGAAACTGTGGGTGAGGAGCCCAGTATGTGTGTTGGCAAGTCTTGCCGGATCTTTCGGTGCACACTTAACTCTGAGAACCATTAAAGAATTATAAATAGGATGCTGTGTTTCTAAATCTGTAGAGGTGAAAAACTAAAAGTCAGAGAGAGCCCAGAAATAAACCCTCACATTTACGGTCAAATGATTTTTGACAAGGGTGTCAAGACTGTTTAATGGGGAAAGGACAGTCTTTTCAGTCAACGGTGCTGGGAAAGCTGGATATTCACATGCAAAAGAATGAAACTGAACCCCTATCTAACTCCATCTCCAAAAATTAATTCCAGATGGATTAAGGGCCCAAATGTGAGACCTTAAACTCTTAGAAGAAAACATAAATCAAAAGCTTCTCGGAAATGGGTTTGGCAATGATTTTCTTGGTTATGACACCAAAGGGCCAGGTAACAAGTGTCAAAGTGACCGACCCCCAACAAGAACCCATGCCACCGAGACTTCCGTGAGCTTCCCTGGTTAGTGACAAGCTCTGTTTGTCACACATTGTTGCTGGGGGGAGCTGAGGCCCTCTGCCCGTGTCCTCTGGGACCTGGGCTTGGCCTCCCGGGACCCCACTTCGGTGCCTTCCCTGCGGCTGATTGTACCCTGTATCCTTTCTCTGTAAAGACCAAAACTGTGAGTAGAACAGCTTTTCTGAGCTAATAAATAAATGAAATTAATTAATTAAAAGGCCGAGAGAGAGACACACACACAGAGAAAGCATAGCAAATAGAAACCAAAAGTAGGTAGCAGAGTAAGTCCAACTGTATCAGAACTCAAAATATATGCAAACATACTGAAGTCGCCAGTAAAAGATGGAGAGGCCCGGTGGATCAGTTACAAGCAGCAGCAAGCCTGTGCATCACTGAGGTTTACACTTGGAGAGGTTCTAGGCTAGTCCAGAGTCGTGAGCCGGGGAGGAGAGAAGCAGGGGGCGCCCACGCTGTCCTCCCACCGCGCTGAGAGCGGGACCCGGATGCCCCCGGGCCCTCTGCCTCCATCCTCCATTCCGAGGAGTTCGGGCGTGTGTGCAGTATTGCCATCAGTTATCCCCAGGCCAGCATGTCAGCACTTACTAAGCCATAAAAGTAATTCCTTTTTTATACATGATCACTCATCAAAGGCATTTGGTTTACTCTAGGAGGTTTTTATATGGCCTCAAATTAGTAAGTCTTCTTTTTTTTTTCTTTTGATAGCTTCAGCCTCAAGAAGCAAGAGAACTGGAGAAAGGTCAAGAGGCCCCTCGTAAAAGAACACAAGATAGGCAGCAGGATATGCGAAATGAGGCTCCCACGGAGCCCGGAAAATACAGGGACGAACCTCTGTGAACAGACAGAGCCGGCGGCTGGGGCTGGAAAAACGGACTCGCAAGTCGAGTTCGCTTTGATAATGAAAAGGACGAATTTGACCTAAGAGCAGAGGAGGTAACATCCCCAGGGGACTTTGAAGTCCCGTCTGTTTCCTGGGCTGAAAGGAGCTGGGATTTCTCCAGCGGCTCACAGGGATGGGCAGACAGCGGAAGATCTGACGCCGCGGGGAGGGCCCCCCGGGGAGCTTCAAGTGAGGAGGACCAGGCTATTTGAAGTCAGGAGTACCAGACTTCACATTCGATGCCGCTGGATAATTTTGTTCAATTTCCCGGAGACTACGTTTCTTTGTCTTTAAAATGAGAACAACCGGATCACCTCCCTGAGTTGCTAGGACGATGACATAAAGTGATATGGGAAAAGTCGGGGGTAAAAGAGGAACTCCTTAAACGTCAGCTCCCCTTCCTCCAGCGTGGACTTCTGTGGATTGAAACTCATTTTGAATTTCTAGGTCTCCAGCAAATGTATTTAGTGCGGCACTAAGGACTAAATGTCACCTCTTGGGTATCCCCAAGTCTAAAAAGTCAGAAATGTTGAAATGTCTTCTCCTCTCTCTGAACTGTCCTGGGATGTCCTGACTTGTCTTCTTACCCACTTCCCCTTCTGCGGTTCAGATATTCTCTCAGTATCTGTGTTTGTGAAGTTCCTTCCCTAGCTCTGAATTTCCTCCACAGTTCTCGTGGCCGGGGTCCAGACAGCCTGCCTACATGTCCCTCTCCTTCACCCAACACTCCGTTTGTTTTGCCAGCAAATATGTATGGAATGCCGCTAAGTGCCAAGTCCTGTGCCCAGACCATCGTTTCCAGCTAAATTAGAAACAGTTCAACCCTCAAGGAGCTCCTGTCCATGGGGAGAGGGATTCTGTGATGATGGTGGTACCTGATCTGCTGCATCCTGTTGCCCGGGAGACGCGGCAGGGCCAGGCACTGCCTGAGGACCGAGGAGAATCAATCCAGGACCAAAGAAACATGCATCGCCCGAGGTGCTAGGGCCCAGCCATGCCAGAGGGCCTGTCGGGCAAGGCTCCACCAGGAATTCCTGGCGGGGGGCTGTCCACTCTGCAGACAGAACGTGAAGCCCTCGCAGCCCGATGTGGCCCGGGAGGCAGAGCGGACAGGAGGGAGTGATCCGCCGGGGCCAAGCTGCAGGGGCTCAGATGTCACCAGCATCCAGCATCTAGCCTGTGGGATGTGGGAAGCCCGATGCTGCATCCTGGCACCCCAAGGCCTCAGGGGCTTGCTTGGGGAAAGATAAGAAGTGAGTTGTGGGGAGGTTGTGTGGGCTGTGGGTGCAGGGATTCTGGCAATGCCTCAGCACATGGGAAGCCGTCCTGCACTCAGAACGCTCGCCAGGCAACCCGGACGGCCTGGGACCCCGCCACCCAGCAGCACTGCAGAAACCAGATCACTGGGGAGACTTCACAAAAGGGTGAATGGACTGGACAGGTAAATGAACAGCTATAACACATGGCCGTGTTGCTCAGAAATCACCGTGCTCACTGTCACCGGGCAACGTGATGCGGTGAAGAAAACATGGCCTGGGGTCAGACCTGCCAGGTTAGATCGCAGCTCAGAGGTGTAGCAGCGGGTGATCAGGGCCTCAGGGTCCTGATCTGTCAACTGGGGCTGCAGGAGGCTTTACTGAGAATCGATGTATGAAAATACATCATAGTATATACTGGTATAGATTAAAGGTTCAACAAATAGTCATTATGATGATTATTATTGAGAGATAAGCCCAGTGAGTTTTGTCCTCTCCCTTGTGGTCTCATTCACCACCAGGTCACTAGACGAGTCCTCTGTGAGCTCTCCTGTCTCTGCTCCCCTCCGGTCACTGCCCTCTGCCTCCTTACGTGCAGAGCTGGCCCTCCTCACTCCAGCTGAAGGGAGCCTCTCCCACCCCTGAACCCCACCACGTGTCACGTACACACGTCCCGTTCTGCTTGGCAACACGGTTTCCCAGCCCTGTCCTTGACTCCGTCCTGCAAATGAATGCAGAGACCAGGCCATTTAGTTCCCGATCAACACCCAGCAGACTGCCCTGCACCTCCTGTGCTCATCAGGTTCTAAATGTCACTGCAAAAAACAGTGAGCACATAGCAGATGTGTCAACAAATGAAATTGCTTTTCCCCTACACAATTCCTTATACTAACCCTCCAACACATGGGGGAATAAAGGTTATCTAAGCCCATTTCCCATGGACTGTACCCTAAGAGAGCATGCAGTTAGCACCTAAGTGCCCCTGTCACCCTTCAAAGCAGGCCACCAGACCACATATTCTGGTCCTTATTTTCTGGAATTCAGAATACAAAACAGAACCTGATGCCACATTCCAGGGCTATGACAAGTCAAATCCCAATACTGTAAACTCCAAGAGATCATAAAATACATCATAACAAAGATTACTTCTAATAAGAGAGTCTGGATGCCTAGGGTTTTGAAATCTTCTTGGTTTGTCAAATAGACACTCAGTTATAATCTAATTTCCCTTGTGGCACCACTAGCAAACTTTGTAAATACCAAGGATGTTGTCGGCGGGGGAGATGGGTGGGACTGTTAGAAATGCCGTGGGGTGGAAAACATACTAGAGATTAAGGAAAAATGTACAAAGGAAATGAGGACAGAATAGGCAAAACGAAGAACTGGATGAAGTCTTGGTGGAATGATGCTCTGTCCTGGTCCTGAGGTCTTTCTTCCTCTTAGTATTTCTTTACCCAGGCCTGGACAGATTGTAAACATAGCAGAGTCAGCTGAGAAATCCAGGAAGCAGAGTAGACTGGTTGCAGAAATACTTGTAGACTTTCTCTGGTGAGGTTATTCCTCTTCTAAAGAACTCCAAGAAGGTGCCTGCTTATCTAGAAGAGTAACATCAGAAAAGGCTTTTCCTTTCCTGCCAATTTCTACTCATCTCGAATTTCTTTTCTTTTCTTTTCTTTCTTTCTTTCTTCCTTCCTTCCTTTCTTTCTTTCTACTGGAAGTTCTGGGGATTGAACCCAGGACCTTGTGCATGTTAAGCACATGCTCTACCACTGAGCTCTACCCTCCCCCTCCACTCATCTCAGTCTCTACTAACTGAGACGACTCTGAATCTCAACTAATGATCGGCACAGAGTAGTTCCTCAGGAAAATAGCTTGGAACTGATTGCTGTCTTGTCTGATGGCTGCTGGCTTCGGTTCCGATGCCCGCCACAGTAAATCGTGTCCTGTGCATTTGAGGGTAAAATGTCGTTCACATTAGAGATTGCTCCAGGACATGGAGGGCGGCTGGCTCTGTGGGATCTGAACAGCTTTTTGATAGGGGAGCTTCCGCAGGTTGCGGTGTATCTCTTCCAGATGTCCTGCTGTGTGTCTGCTAGAAGAAATATGAGCAGACAAAACATAGCTCATTTTACCTTAAAAAAAAAAAAGGGAGGCTACCATGCCCCAGGGCACAAGTGACAGACGATAAAATAGCAAATACCAATGAACTGTTGGAACTGGGTTTTTGCTGGGCCATGGATGGAAACACATTTGCACCTAATAAACAGGAAATGACGAGTAAATGGAGGGAACGGCACACAAATGGTGACTACTACCTGTGTCTTTAAGTAACTCCTGGGCTAGGGAGAGGTGGGTACATGACAAGTCTGGTGCTCTGTTCCAGCTTTGTGGACACACACCAGCAAATCCTACAACAAGCCCATAGGTGTGTTGAGAAAACCGTGATTTACGTAGGTGTACCTGGCGCATATGAAATTTCAGCCTCTGTCAAAACACACATTCTTAGGGAAACGTTCAAATCGAGTGTTTGCGTCACCATGTTTATGAAGCACTGGTGATTCTGGCTCCACGCTTCCTAAAGGGAACCAGCCTAAATACTGCCCTGAGAGGTTTTCCTGTAGCTGGTAAAGGCCACTGTCCCTCACTGCACTAGGTCCCCGCTTGCTGATGCTGCCAGGTTTTCTGCCAGAGAAAGGCCCCTGCTTGGCACCTGGGACGTCAGTGAGAGCCTCCGGGAGCAGCAGAAAATTAGGACCCAATCCAATGGAGTGTCACTCCTGGGGCCTTAGCTGTTTATTTTCTCACATTCCTCCTGCCCACCGCCTTGTAAGTCACCTTCTTCCCCTTCTGTGGCACTCTTGCTGCAAAGCAGAACCAGCAGAAATGAACACAAGGCCACAGAGGAAGCAGGCTGGGGACAGTTGAGACTCAAGCCCCGGGCTGGGCGGAAGGTCCAGGCCAAGGGAGCCGTCATGTAGTCCAGGGACAGGATGGCTCGGAGGGGACTGAGAAACAGGCCCAGGAGCTCCAAGTAGGGCAGAGCGCACGCCGTCCACAGGCAAGGGAATGGGAGAGGAAGGTCTACACAACCAGAGGAGTTAGGCTGGACCAAGCGGAGGTTCACCTGTCTTCCGGAAGTTTTTGACAAAAGACTGGCAATCGTGTTACCCGGAGAGGCGGCCTCACCTGAGTGAGGGTACGCATGTGTGTATGTATTTGAAAATGTTTTATCAAAAATGATCATTTGGAGATAGAAAGTAATATGACGTCCTTCCCTAGCCCCTTACACATGCGTGCGTGTGCACATGCACACACGCATACATACATACACACTCTCATACACACACACACACACACACTCAGTGAATATTCCTCACTAGAAACTTCTTTCCACAGGTCTGGCCACTACTGCACACTGGCTTTATAGGAAGGCAAAGGAAGATTGCTCTAAGAAAAAAGTAAATTAAATGGTTAAAAATTTTAAAAATTTCTAATAATGCTTGTTATTTCAGCATTATAGCTTCATTCCTTGGGATCTTTATGAGTTCCTATTTAAAATTTTAAATACCTTGGGTCAGAGGCAGAGGGTAGTCCCTCAGCCCATCAGTAAGTTAATGGGGCCAGTCATTCTAGAGGTTGTCCTGGGGATCTTTAGCTCTGAATTATTTCGACACCTCAGATACCCTGGCCTGGCCTTGTGTTGCCCAGGGCCCCAGGCCAGCTATGCTGGGACTTAGATTTCACTGAGGTAAACTGGCTGACTTAGGTCCCAGGACATAAGCCTAGCTAGAGATTTATAGGCCAACAATGAAAATTAAAAAGCAAACAACATATTGGGAACATATTTGCAATTTGTGACAAAGGCTAATTGCCTAAATATAAAAAGAGCTCACGCAAATCAATAGAAGAGGAACACTTCAGTAGAAAATCAGCAGCAAGAACAACCAGCCCCCGTCCACCCTCACACACTCACACACACACACACACACACACACACACACACACACACACACACACACTCACACACACAAATGAAGCAACAATTCAGAAGGGAAGAAATACAACATGATTTTAAAAAGCAAAGAAAACAACAGTTAACCTCACAGGTAATTAAAGAAATGCAAACTAAAGCAACAATGGGATACTTTACTGCTTATCAAATTAGCAAACACTTTGTTTTGTTTTATTAACGATAAATTTGGTATTGGCAGGCATTCAGGAAAATAAATCTCTTTTACACTGTTTGTATGAGTGTAAATTGGCACAACCTTTCTAGGGGGAGATTTGGGATATTTACCCGAGGCCCTTTAACCCAGCATTTCTTTATATGTACACCACAGGCAATTGGTGAAATGGCTATGATACATCCACATGTCACCGTTAAAAATGATGCTGTAGAAGAAACATCCATTGCCATTGCTAACAAAGTAGATTATAAATGAACATGTTTAGTACAAATATAATTTTTGATGAAAATATATATATATATGGGCCTCAAGAATCAGACTCTCTGTGATATAAATGATTAAGTTTGACATTTATTTTGCTTCCATGAATAAGTCTACTTTAAAAGCTAACACAAAGAATTTCCCCAGCAGTAATTAGTTTATTCTATAAATATTTATTAATCTCTTTTTATGAGCCAGACTATTCTAGATGAGAGATACAGAAATAAGACAAAATTCTAGTCTTTGCCCCTTTTGGCAGGGAACAGAGATGATAAGTAGAACATACAGAAATAAGAGAGTGACAACTTCAAAAAGAAAAGAAAAGAGTTTACAGTGATAGAGACTGTCAACAGTCCAGGGGACAACATTAGATATGATGGCCAGTTTGATGGAATTATAGTTGAGTTGAGAGCAGACTGGGGAGAAGTCTAGAGCCATGAGAGAAACATTCTGGTGGGACAGAGAGCAAGTGCAAAGGCCCCGAGGCAGGAACAATATTCTAATGACTAAGGAACAGAAGTAAGTTAGATCAGTGTGGTGAGAATCTGTGTACAAAAGTGAGCAAGAGGGTGGTAAGAGATGAGGTCAGAGAATCAGGCAGGGGCCAGACCATGGAGATGCTTGGGCCAGGAAAGGATGTTGAATTTTATTCTAGGGCAATGGGAAGCCATCAGAGGACTTCATTGATAATTTGATAAAATGTATTTTTTTAAGGATAAAAATAAAATACAAACTCTTGGTAATACACAGTTAATACATTAACTCCACATATATAATTTTATTTAATAAAACAATTCTTCAGGGTAGGTATTACTTATTCTCTTCCTAGACGTTGAGTGACTTGCCACAGCCACACAGCTGGTTGGTGGAATGATTGGGATGAGAAACTGGGCTCCTGCATCCCAGGTAAATCGTTACAAATAAAAATAAAAACCAGTTTTATAAAATAAATGTGCATAACGTGCAGCACGGGGAATACAGTCAGTCATATTGTAATAACTGGGCGTGGTGACACGGCTAGACTTACGGTGACGATTTTGAAATGCACATAAATATCAAATCACCATGATGGACACTTGAAACTAATATGATACTGTATAACAAGTCAATTAAAACTGAAGTCAATACTTCAATTTAATTTAAAAAAAAAAAAGAGAAAAAACGGTCTGCAATACTGAACGCTAGTCAGTTGGTGTGGTGGCTAAAATTCATACGTTAGCATTCCCGTATGAGTACGCTGAACGAACAAATGAATTCTCCCACCGCCACTTCCCCCAGCACAGGCTTTTAAGGAAGCAGCCTGGGGACTCAGCCTGCGCCTCCCAGGTCATCACAGCAGCACTGGAAAATCTGAGACTTCTGTAACATTTGGCACCTGCACTTCAGATGACCTTCAGACCTTTTGAAAGACCGGCCTAAGTGTACTGAATGCAACCTCTCTTCTAAGAGGGCCGCCCAGCCCTGCCTGCCTGGGTGCGAGCCGCAGGCCTGAGCACTGACTTCCAAAGCAGAGGGACCGCCTCGAGTCGCGCCATCCGGCCCCAGCGACGTCCCGCTTCCAGTCGGGATGGGGAGAAGTGCCTGTCTGGGTGTCTGGGGCCGCGACCTGCTCTTTGACCACCGCAGAGGCGGACGGAGCCACGGCCATCAGCTGAGCCTCCTCCAGCCGCTGCCAGGGCCGGCCTGCGCCTCCTTCTCCCTGACGGAGCCCCGACAGCCACACGCTGGCACTTCTCCTCGTGGGGCCTTGGAACCTTATTCCCCTCCCTGTCCATCCTTGGCTTTTTCCAGCTCATTCTTGGGGTAGCCGCGAGCGGAAAGCATCCCATTCACTCAGCGGTCTCTGTTTTATCTCTGAGTTCCCCAAATGCTGCCCTCGGTTAGCTGGACGTCCCCTGGCCTGGGACTTGCCAGCCTCTGCTTACATGTTTGTGCAGTCTAGCTGTTCTGTAGGGCCCTTCACACGTCTATCTCTCTGGGATCTGAGTTCAGCCTTTATAAATGAGCAAATGAGATGTCTAGAGTAGTCAAACTCATAGAGACAGAAAGTAGAATGGGGGTTGCCAGGGGCTGAGGGGAGGGGGATGGAGAGCCGTTTAATGGGAGGTTCAGTTTTGCAAGATGAAAAACATTTGGAGATTGGCTGCACACCAGTGTGAATGTATTTAACACTCCTAACATGCACACTTAAATCTGGTAATTTTTTTACCACAATGTAAAAAAGGAAAGACAATTAAATATTGGATTCTTCCCAAGGAAGAACATACCATCACCTGTGAAATAGTCTTGTCAAAAAATTCAAACCAATTTAAATCTGCTCAAGACTCTGGACTTAACTACCAATTTACAGAAAATGCAGAAACAGAGGCAGATGTTAAGCAACGTCACATGGAAACAATCAGCAAAGCCCAGTCTGTTGGAAACTCTACTGGAAAAACAGGGTTTCTTCAATTAAAAAATTGCAAAAAAAAAAAAAAAAGTAGTCAGAGGAGAAAATCGCAGAGTTAAAGAGTCTTAAAAACCAATTGCAATGCTTGGTGTTATTTGGATGCTGATTCAAATAAATCATAAAAATGTGTGATACAGTCAGGGAATATTGGATGATGCTCAGGCGTCTAATGGATATTTGTGAGTCCTTATCTTCTGAAAATAGATACTGAAGTATTTATGGGTGAAATAGTATGATATTTGGGACTTGCTTCAAAATAATTTGGGCTGGGGAAGTCGAAGGGTATAGATGAAACAAGACTGGCTGTGAGTTTGTAGTAATTAAAGCTGGCTGATAGGAGCTACTATTCTTCTGTCCTGGACATTTTCCATAATTCAAAGTTTTCTTTCTAAAAATTAACCTTGTATTCCACTCAAAGCGTGTCTCGTCTTCCCCAGCAGTTGAGCTCAGGGGGCGGGGCTGTGGTCTGCAGACCCTTTCCCTCTGCGTCCAGGGGGCCGGGGGAGGGGCGGGGAGCCGGGGGAGGGGCGCGGCCGCCCCTCCCTCTCCACGCCTCTGCCCGCGTGTGCGGGACGGAGCGCATGCCGGGTCTCCCGGATCGCGTCTGTGGCTTCTCCACGTGAGCCCTCAGCTGGCCTTCCCTGCCACATTCTCCCCAGCACGGAGGGCTGGCTCTGGCTCAAGTGGGGACTCTCTCCAGCCACAGTCCAGCAACAGCAACCTTGGGTGAGGGACCTGAAGAGAGCTTAGGTCCAGCCATCTACTGAGCTGCCTGCAAAACCTATGGAAATCCAGGTGTCCCTTCTGTGTCAAAGGGAACTCCAGCTGCCCGAGTGGGACACCTGCTCCTGGCCGTCTCTCCCACACCTTTTCCCACATCCGAGTGGCATCAGACAGTGTCTGGGCAACTTGTACACAGAAGACAGAATGGGGGCTGAGTTAGGGTCCAGCTGGGCATGCCTGGTCTTCACAGTGGATTATCTTGGCGTTTCTCTTCCTCACTTCCTCAATGAATGAATAAATGATAAAAGACTCCATGTAAAGTATTGCCAGGCTGAGCCTGCGGTCATTTCTACCAGCCCAGTGTCCCAAGAAGGAGAAGCCTGGACTTCATGTGATGTATGCAACTGGCAACCGGATTAAGCTTGGGTTTGTTTGTTTGTTTGTTTTTTCCAAATAACTGTGTTTTATGAAAAAAATCTATTTATTAATTATTTCAACTGGGGGGTATTTTACAGATAGAGCTGCAAGGGTGCCGGGATCATAAAGTTGCTACCAGATCATCAGTGCAATACTTGGATAAATTTCCTGCTATGGAAGCATTTTTCCCAGCACAAAACAAAGGCAGAGTCAAGACGCACACACAGCACAGCCAGCAGAGAAGAGGTCAGCGGATACCACTGACTGGCACAGGCAGAATGCTAAGTGTTTTGTAGATGTTACCTCACATAATCCCCACAACAGTCCCACATGGTCTGCATCATTATTTCCACTAAGAGATGAGGCAACCAAAGCTTAGAGAATTTATTTGAGTAAGATAGGGGCAGGGGATTAAGAGATACAGTCTACTACGTATAAAACAGACAAGCAAAGGGATATATTGTACGGCACAGGGAACTACAGCCATTATTTTGTAGTAACTTTTAATGGAGCATAATCTATAAAAATACTAAATCAATATGCTGTACACCTGAAGCTAATATAATAATGTAAACCAACTATATTTCAACAAATAAAAAATATTCTATTTGTTTTGACAAACAAAGACAAACAAAACAAACCCGGATCCTGTGCTAATCATATTACCTCAGGCTGTCAAGGCTAACAGCCTGAAAACGTCTGTAGACTTTTTCCATGTAAATTCCACTCTTTGACGTGTTTCGCTTGACTCTAGGGTCAC
The DNA here is from genome assembly GCF_048773025.1 of Camelus bactrianus. Taxonomy (NCBI): domain Eukaryota; kingdom Metazoa; phylum Chordata; class Mammalia; order Artiodactyla; family Camelidae; genus Camelus; species Camelus bactrianus. The sequence goes on from NC_133552.1 coordinate 4,911,587, forward strand.
GTGGTAGATTCAAGCCAACTTTCTTATAGCTTCAAAATTCACTCATTGTGAACAGAAGGGAACAGAGTGTTACCTTTCTGAAGACAGTAATCCCCTCCTCCTATCTTGCCCCTCCCACCTCCCTCTCCCCACTGGTAACTAGTTTGTTTTCTGCATCTGTGAGTCTGTCTCTGTTTTGTTATATACATTCGTTTGCTTTATAGTTTAAATTCCGCAAAAACAAACACATAGATCAAAGGAACAAAGAGAGGCCAGAAATAAACCCACACAACCATGGTCGATGGTCAATTAATCTATAAAAAAGGAGGCAAGAATATACAATGAGGAAAAGACAGTCTCTTCAGTAAGTGGTGCTGGGAAAACTGGACAGCTACCTGTAAAAGACTGAGGTTAGAACATTTACTCACACCATATATAAAAATAAACTCAAAATGGATTGAAGACCTAAATGTAAGGCCTAAAACCTTAAAACTCCCAGAAGAGAACATAGGCAGAACACTCTTTGACATAAATCATAGCAATATTCTTTGGATCTGTCTCCTAAGGCAAAAGAAACAAAGGCAGAAATAAACAAATGGGACCTAGTTAAACTTAAAAGCTTTTACACAGCAAAGGAAACTGTTGACAAAACAAAAAGACCACCTATGGAATGGGAGAAAAAGTTTGCAAATGATATGATCAACAAGGCATTAATATCTCAAATATATAAACAGCTCATGTAACTCAACAGCAACAACAAAAAATCCAATCAAAATGTGGGCGGAAGACCCAAGTAAATATTTTCCCAAAGAAGACATGCCGATGGCACATGAAAAGACGTTCAGTATTGCTAATCATCAGAGAAATGCAAATCAAAACCATGATTTCTCACACCTGTCAGAATGGCTATCATCAAAAAAACCACAAATAACAAATATTGGCAAGGATGTGGAGAAAAGGGAACCCTTGTTGGTGGGAATGTAAATTGGTGCAGCCACTGTGGAAAAAAGTTTGGAGTTTCCTCAAAAAACTAAAATAAAACTACCAGATGATCCAGCAACTCCACTCCGAGATATATATCTGAAGAAGATGAAAACACTAATTTGAAAAGATACATGCACCCCAGTGTTCATAGCAGCCAAGACACGGAAGCAACCCAAGTGTCTAACAATAGATGACTGGATAAAGAAGATGTGAGATATATATATGCATATGCATGCACACACACGCATACACACACACACACACACACACACACACACACACGGAACATTACTCAGCCATAAAAAAGAATAATGAAATTCTGGCATTTGCAGCAACATGGATAGACCTAGAGAATATTATTTTTTCTAAAATTTTTGAGGGGAGGAGATAATCCGGTTTTATTTATTTATTTTTAGCAGAGGTTCTGGAGATTGAACCCAGGACCTCGTGCATGCTAAGCACGTGCTCTACCACTGAGCTCTCCATTCTCTGCTCCCTGCACCCAGGGAATATTATTCTTAGTGAAATAAGTCAGAGAAAGGCAAATACTGTATGATATCACTTATATGTGGAATCTAAACAAATAATACAAACAAATGTATTCAGCAAAACAGAAACAAACTCAGATGCAGAGAACAAATAGAATCTTTAAAGATGGAATGCGGGCTGCTCCTGGGCCTCCTAGGGAGGCAGGGGTGAGGGTCCCCTGCCCCCTTCTTCTCCAGGTGAGCTGGGACTCATCATGGGCCCCAGGCAGCATTAATCAGCACCTCTGTGCTTTCACAGATCTTGGGTTATTTTTCTGTTACTGTACCTGGTCAGCAAATATTTATTGAGGACCCAGGATGTGCCAGGCAACTGGGGATACAGTCATGAAATGACCAACTCAGTCTCGGTCCGCAGGGACCTCAAAGTCTCCTGGGAGAACCCATCACCTGGTACTATGGTGCCCCCCCCACCCCCTGCCCAGCTACGCCTGCTTCACGGGAGCCCGGACCGCACAGCCCTGCAGGCTTCCAGGTACGGAAGGGCTCAATGAAATTTGCCGAATGGATGAAAGCGGCCAGGCCTCTGACAGCTCCCAGTGAAAATCTACCCTGAAGAAACGGGGAACTCTTCGACTTGTCAGAACTGGGACACAAATTTCCCAACTGCCATCTTCCCCGTGACTTACAAACAGAATGACTTACGAGCCACAAGCCAGCGCATGAATATGTGAACCAATAATTGATTAAAGAGCAGCTTAAATTTCTGGGTCAGAGATACCCTGAGGAGAAAGCAAAATGATGGTTCAAAAGACGTTCTACGATTCCTGGAAGTGGCGGTTTCTGTCTGCTGTGAGGGAGTCTATTTTTAACCAGCCATTGCATAAGAATGTAAGAATGTTTCTTTTTCTTTTTTTTTAAATTGAATGAAGACAAAAGGGGAACCAAGGAACAGGTGGGAATTTTCCAACCCCTTTCAGCCATGCACATCTATCCTCCGCATCCCTGTAAATACCCGGGACACAAAAACAAACACCTGCGAGGAGATGCGTAGGCACTCGGAGCACGTGTCTGTCTCACCGATGAGCAGGAGGACCACGGGTGTCTTTTGATGTTAACAAGTGAGCTCTTGAAGAGAGAAGTCTTTTATAGGCAAAATAGTGAATAGTGATTTCATAGGTGAAATGAGCATAAACCCACCGGGGTTTTGTTAATTAGGTGCATTCTCTGGCAATGTTTAAAATGATCTCCTTGACGTCTGATTTTACACAAATTGAACGGGGCTTCCCTACTTTGGAAGATAGTTCATCTGATAGAGTAAACACCTCCTTTCATCTATAAAGAAATAATCTGGAAAAGTCAGATTTTGTGTCCTTTCCCAAACAGTCGTACATCCAATAGGAAAAGCATGTAGAAAACATACACTGAGACACCACCCACACAACCCACCCGCCATCAGTGCGCTGCCTCCCCACCAGTCTGCAGCGAGAGACACCGCTTCACCTGTTACACGAGCAGGCTTCATGGTCGCTCAGAAATGTGGCGTTAGGTTCTGCAGCCCGGTGTCCGTGGGGTCACAGAATGCGCTGGAAGGGAGCTTACAGCTCTCTCTCCCACTTCCCAGGCAAGGAAATACAGGCTTTGCGAAGCTGTGACCCTACTACGCGGTCTGGGAACACCTTTAACTACATTAAGCGGGTTGTTTGCTTTTCCAGATCTGCTCCCCCACCTGTCTTCCTCCCTGCGCTGTGCGAGGCCCACGTGTGTGGGCTCATCTCTGATGTGGTCCCAGATGAGCAGCATAGTATCACCTGGGAACTTGTTAAAAATGCAAATTCTTTATGTATAAGCGCATCTGACTGTCCTTTATGATTGGATTATCGCATCTGTTAATTCTTATTTTGTGGTTGGCTTTATTCCTTTGATAACTATGTTAAGTTTAAAAAGCTAAAACTCTAATCTGTTCTTAGAAACAATGATCAGTACATACATGTAAACTAAAAAATTGTGCAGTGTATTGTATGTATGTATTCACATGCAATATAATATATATGTGCAAACTGTAATAATTCTAGCTAATAAAACTGAGAAAGGAAAAAAACTGCAAATTCTTAGGACCCCTCTTAGACCTGCTGAATTAGAAACTTTGGGGTGGGGACCAGCAATCTGTGTTTTACCAAGCCTGCCAAGGGTTGTTGAAGTTGGTTAAGGTTAGAGAGACACATGGGACCTCTGGCGTCCTAACCTCTGGCGTCCAGCTGGGCCTTGGCCAATGGGAAGCCCTGGCAGGAGGCCCCAGACAGAAGGAGGAGTGACTGAAGGGTATTGTTCCCCAGGCTCCCTGCCTGTGGGGTTGCCTAGGACTGGCTGCATCCAGGCACCAGAAGTCACCATAGCTCCCAAGACAGCCTCTGAGTGTGACTCATCCCTTCTTGATCCAGGAACCACCCTCACTCTGACCCTACATATCTCGGGATGGTGACAGTCCCCACTGTCTGCTCTAGAATATCACCCTGTCCTTCGTGTTCTCCACCCACATCTCCGTAAAGGGGCCCTTGCCTTGGCTTTCTCTAAGAAACCTGACTTTGATGTGCTTCCCAGGATCCTCACCGGAGACAGAGTGCTTCTCTGGCTGCTGGGTGAGGAGCATGGCTCAGCGGGGCTTTTCTAACATGGGATGAGGGTGCTTCTCTCCACTTTCAATAACAGGAATGATGATGGGGACAGCTCCGGGGACCACATTTACAATGCAAGAGCATAAAATGTATGTATACTTAACATGACCATGATGTTTATTGTGTAATTTTCAAGACATGGTTATTTCTCCCCATAGATCACCTGCTCTGAATTTCTTCTTTTCATCCTCTCCGCTCTCGTGGTCACACAACCTGGAGCCAGAGTTTGACTTGGCCTGGCCCAGACCTGATTTGCCTCTATTTGCTGCTCCATCTCCTAAGATCTTTGCTCACAGACTCCTCTTTCCCTTTAAATCCACTCTGCTGCTTCTTGACTTTTTGTTCTGGGAGCTTTCTCGTGGTGTGTGTGTGTGTGTGTGTGTGTGTGTGTTGAAATACACGTAACATAAAACTTACCATCTTATAACCACTTTCAGTGTACAGTCCAGTGGCATTAAGTACATTCACATGGTTGTGCAACCATCACCACCATCCACCCACGAAACTCTTTTTATCTTGCAAAACCGAAACTCTGTACCCATGAAACAGTAACTCCCATTCCTGTTCCCAGGCCTCTGACAACCACTGTTCTACTTGATGTATCTATGCATCCGACTGCTCTAAGTATCTCACAGAAGTGGACTCATACAGAATTTGTCTCTGTGACTGGCTTATTTCACTTAGCATAATGTCCTCAAGATTTATCCATGTTGTAGGATGGATCAGGATTTCCTTCCTTTTTTAGGATGAGTAACATTTTGTTGTACAGATGGACCACATTTTGTTTATCCATTCATCCATCAGTGGACGCTTGGGTTGCTTCCACCTTTTAACTATTACGAATAATGCTACTCTTAAGAAGGATGTGCAAATATCTGTTCAGCTCCTTGCTTTCAATTCTTTCAGGTATGTTCCCAGAAGGGGGATTGCTGGATCACGTGGTAACTCTATTTTTAACTTGTTGAGGAACTGCCATGCTGTTTTCCCCAGTGCTGCACCATTTTACATTCCCACCAGCAGTGCACAAGGGTTCCGATCTCTCCACATCCTCACCAACTACTTTTTTACTTATTTTTACTGAAGTATAGTCAGTTGCAATGTTGTATCAATTTCTGGTGTACAGCATAATGTTTTAGTCCTACATATACATGCACATGTTCCTTTTCATATTTTTTTCATTATAGGTTACTTTTTTTTTTTTTAATGAAGGTACTGGGGATTGAACCCAGGAACTACTGCATCCTAAGCATTGGCTCTACCCCTGAGCTATACCCCACCCCCTTTCCAGCTACTTTTTGACAGTAGACATCCTAATGGGTGTGAGGTGGTATCTCATTGTGGGTTTTTAAAAAATGCAACCTCCTCCACCTAGGATGCCCTGCCTGCATTTTGCGCAAGAAGAGCCTCGCCCAGCTGAAACTAATCTGCTCATCCTTTGTGTTATCTTAACACTCGGCACTTTCATTTTAGCAACTATTACTTCCTCCCTTATGCTCTCAGGTTTTTATCTGCCTGTCTCCTCAATTTGGATGCAAGTTCCCTGAGGGCAGCTGCCTTGGACTGTTTGTCTTTGTACCTTCCATTAGGCGTGGCCCAAGGCATTGCACAAGCTCTAAAATCCTGAAGGACCGAAATCAGACCCAGGTTTCTAAACTCTCAACGGAGTACTTTTTCTGCTGCTGAGGAATAGTGGAAACACATAAAAAACAAACAAACAAACATCATTGTGCTGTGTTTGGAAAGATCTGGCTTCCTGACATGAACTACCAGCTCTCAGCTTCTTACTTAACACGTTCACAACAAACAAAACAGCAGCGACAACCCGGTGCTCTCAAATATGAGGGGTTCAAGCTGCGGTTGGCGAGGACCCGTGCCGGGGTTTCGGGCGCTCTCCGGCTGAGAACTGCGGAGCCACAAGCTCCACCGCCGCGCTGCCTTCGGACCAGCTTCCAGCGTATCCTGTTACTTTCACCGTCATAGCTTGTCCTGCTGTTTTAATCCTGTTGTGTTTTCCCGGGTTCGCTTTCCTCTGAGGGACAGATGCCCTGTAACCCTTGTTCCTGATGAAGATGTCGGTGCTCCCACAGAAGATCCAGAAAGTCAGTGACAGGGCAGGAAGGAGATCTCATCTGGTGCTGAAGTCTTTCGTGATGCTCTCAGGGAACCGGACCATCATCTTCCAGGCATCTGCTCATTACCCTCCAATCTGGGGGATGAATTCCTCAATTGTTTTGCCATCATGTGAGCTTTTACAGTTTTAGCCACAGGAGCCTCCTGGAGATTACGAGTTAAGCCCCTGATCAACCAGTCGACATCCTGCTGACAAGACTGCAGTCAGCTCAGATCTTCCAGAGAGCAGCTCTTCTTATCGCTTTGGGGAAGAGGCCTCCCCTCGGGTACTGAAGCACTGAGTGGGATGCAGTGAGATCACAGGATAAAGGCCACTTCCTGCCTTCAGTCCCTTTGACTTCTTTAGAGAATCCAAGAGGAAAGGAGACAGAGATGGGAAAGCCCACGTCACTCCTTTGAAAGGTCCTCTCAGGGAACCTGCCACCCTCCGCAGGGCTTGAGTTCATCATCACAACCAGTTCCATGTGCCCTTGGAATAGGGTAGTGACAGTGTCAGAGGTCACACAGAGCAATGTGATGCTCTTCCTCTCAACCATTCCCTTCCCAGTTCCCACCGTAGGACCCGGATGGTGATGCCAGGCACCAACAGCCAAGGCATCTCCCTGCATCCTTTACGTTGTAAGCAAATGAATCACTCCCTGTTGTTTTTGGAGGCATATCTTGATCCCTATGGTGGGCGCTGCTGTCCTTCCTGCCACCAGAATTCCTGCTGGTGCTTGTCTGAGTGGGAGCTCTATGCATCTCATGGGGCTTGGAGAGATAAGCATGGCTCGGTTTTTTCCAGGGCTGTGCTGTCATTTTTCATGAACAATTCCAGACGTTCCCTGGCTAGACATGACTTCTTTTTTTCACCAGGCCCCCTCCTCGTGAAGCATACTGCCCTCAGTTACTTTCAAGCATTGCGTGCAGGATGTGGATTTCTTGTCAAAGACATTCCTTGTGCTCTGGTTGGTTGTCACCCTCATTTCTGCAGGCTTGACCCCAATCCAGAAGAAAAACGGGGGGGGCCCGTTGCTGTCCTTTGATTTGAAAATACACTGATCTGGGGTCAAGTCTGACTCAAATTTGAGTTCCAGCCTGCCTGCATTCAGCTGCCGCCGTGGTGCACTGGGAGGAGGTGGCATTTATGGAGTGGTGGCTGGGAGCGAAGACTTCAGAATCCTGCTGCCTGGGTGCACAGCTTGTCTCAGCCATTGATTGTGTAACCTTGGGCCAGTGACTTGAGCACTCTGAATATCAGTTTGTTCATCTGTAAAATGGAGACTTACCTCATCTCCATCACAATCACGCCAAGTGAACCCACGGAAAACGCTTAGTGCAGTACAGACCCTGCCAGTAATTAAAGGACACTGGATCTATCTGGTGTGCAGTCACTAGTGACTTAAAAGAGCTCAGCTTTAATAACACGGTATGGTTCTAAGAAACCGTTTCCAGAACCCTTTACAACAGTGAGCTTTGACCCCTGGGACATTAAGCAGGACCCTTAGATTTATTCTCAGTTCCTCAGTTCCTCAACCCTTTGCTGTTCCTGTTTACTTGCTCAGCTCTTCTGTTGCCCAGACCTTGTCCAAAGGCTCAATGTCTTCCTCACTGTCCATCTCATTCAGGACCTGACGGTGAAACAAGGCAAATGGGGAAGCACTGTTTCAAGATGTGACTTCGTTCAGCACCTTTAGGGCATGTGCCAGCCCCGTGCTAGATATTAGAGACACAGCCTTGAGCCCGGTGGACACAGTCTCTGACCTCGTGGAGCTTACAGCTTGGATAGAGGGGGACGTGGTCACTCTGCTTGGTCACACCAGTTTTGCTTCTTTAATGTCCTGACTATGTCAAGCATGTTCCTGCCTCAGGGCCTTTGCATTGGCTGTTTCTGTCACCTGAATACTATGTGCCCAGACATCTTAATAGCTCGTTCCCCCAACTCCTTTCAGCTGGTGGTAAAACACTCCCTTGTCAGATGCCTTTCCTAGGTAGGTACCTTATCTGAAATAGCCTGCCTCCTGTTCCTCTTTAACTGCCTTCCCTGTTTTGTTTCTTTATAGCATTTATTAACACATGACATATTATGTGAGTCTCTAGTTGCCAACTGCTTGTCTCTTTCCACTAAAATGTAAGCTCCAGAGAACAGAGATCTTGCCTATTTTGTTCACTTCTGTATTCTGGGTACCTGGATCAGTGCCTAAGACATCATGGATGCTCAATAAATATTTATTGATAAAGGAGTAAATAAAAACAAATACTTGAACATGGAGCTACAAGCTAATGAGCTAAGTGTGAAATTGGAGTCACACAGGATGTTATAGGAGCCCAAGTGAAGGGTACTCAACTCAATGTGGGGGCCCAAGCAGGGGAGGGGCAGGAGGAAGCCAGAAGGAACAGTATGTGCAAAGGCCCGGAGGTGAGAGGGAGCACGGTGCACTCAAGAGTCTGGAAGGTCTTCAGGTTGGTTGGAATGTGTCACGAAGGCCAGAGGGATCAGATCGGGGGCAGGATTTCTAGCCTGACACCCTCAGCCATCTCACACCCTCTTGGTGGTGAAGCAGGTAAATTACAACCAAGTAGTGACACATGTGCTGGGATTAGATTTGAAACCACAGACTGAGGCTGGCATGGAGCAAAACAGGTGAAAACAGGAGAAGGATTTGTAGCTTGATCTTGTGTTAAATTAAGTTAATAAATTCCGTGTATTTATCTATTCGTTAATATTCTTTAATTTATTCTTTTAATTTAGCAAATAGTTATTAACTTCCTACTCTGTGCTGGGCACCGTCTAGTCACGGAGGTGATCAACGCAGGCCGACGACACCCTCCCTGCCATCATCGGGCTTCCTGTCCGGTGGGGTGGAAGAAGGAAAAACCAACCAACCAGGAACACAGACAAAGAAAGAAAATCGTGGCAAGCTGTAATAAAATCTGATGGAAATAAACCAGAAGCAAGGCGGGACGCCTCCCTGTAGCAGAACCGCGTGAATCCTGTGAGCCGCTGACGTACTCAAGAGGACCAGACGTGTGGTGCGGGGGGCTCGAAGGGGCCGAGGGAACGGTCATGGTCACGATTTCTGTCTTTCTTCTTGGTGCCTAGAAATGCTTTGGTGAGGACCTGACCAAAGAATCGTCACTGGTGGGTTATCTGGGGGGACATCCATTTTATTCTAAAACTCCTCCTCCTTGGCATCTCATCACTGGCCGTTTCGCCTTCTAAGAGGTGCCAAGGGCCTCCTCTTCTGTCTCCAGGCCCTCCTGGGCTGTCAAAACTGTCCAGTCCGTGTTTCAATGTCACCTCTAGGCCCCTTTGCCTTCAGTTCACTTAGGACCATGGGTGGAAATGCACCATCTTTGCAGATTGTGCAGGGCAGGGCAGAGGGTCCCCCAAAATCAGGGGGCTCCCCTCTCCTGGAGTTAGATCAATGCAGGAGGTCAGCATACTTCTATGGAGGACCTCCCTTTGCTGACACTGTCCTCAGCTCATCCTCCATTTCTCACTGGGTTCACTTTGTGATGAAGAAAGGGCCAGGGGGCACTTCCCGAGGTTGTGGGACCCCAGTGTGAACAGCCCCTCCTTGGTTGTGGAATTGCTCTGCTGAGTAACCTCTCCGGCTGCAGCTGTGTTTGGGAACAGCTTCCTCCCCCACACCCCACAAAGGTGCGTCTGCCTTAGAGATGACCTTGGAAATCTCCCTTCATTCCCCAGAACCTCTTCCGCAAGAGAGGTTCTTTCCCTCGCACCCCACCCTGTCTAAATACTTTCTGCCCACGACGTGTTCCCTCCAATACACCTGCTTTGTGGCCAACATCAAGCCAACTGTTTGCTCTTTGTGCTTGGGCTCCTCTGCATACCTGTGGGCGGACAGACCAGTAAGCTTCCAAAGGTCCAGCCAGCATCTGTTTCTTTGGAACAATTATTACTCCAGGCAAATGTGAGTCCACAAAATGAGAAAACATATACAAACACCCAGCCTGGCACTTGTCCCAGAGAAGGGACAAACCAAAGGAGTTCTCAGTAAAGAACAGATTGTTTCAGACCCTGCATTTACCTTCTGGGGGGAAGAGTGTGTGAATATGGTGTGGAAGGCGAGTCTTCTCCCCCAGCCACGTGATTGTTCATTTTCCACGGGTCTTGGGAAGAGCTTCTTAAAAAGTGAGGCTTTCACGATGGAGAACAGATTACTGTTGTCTGGCTTCACAGTTTCCTGTGGAAACGACTCCAGCCAATCCCCGTGTCACCTGGACATTTCCATTGGGTTATTCCATTCTGAAAGACAAAACGAATCAAGGTAACAGAAAGGGTTTGAAGGAACGCAGACTCCCCACCATGGACAGCGTTAGAAGGAGTCACACTTGGCCCTGAGCTCCTTCAGTGCTTTCAGCCTGAGGCCAATTTCTCTATAATACAATTGCTCCCTACAGTTGTTCACTAATAAAAAGGCATATGGAATCATAATGTGTGATATGATCATTATGTATTTTAAAATCTATTTATAGAAAAAAAATACTCCATTGCTAGCACACCAGCAGAGAGTTACATAAGTAAAGGTGCTGGGATTTGCTTGCTTGCTTGCTTGCTTTTTTCTATTTTCAAAATATTCTTTGATATGTTTATAATAAAAAATATATACTTTACAATTTGCAATACTTTAAATTTTTTACAAAGTAATTTTTTCTGGTGTTCACATGTGTATATAAATATTAATTTTACTACATTGTAATTAATGTAGATATTAATCAATGTATTTATATATTATATTTTAATCTATTATGTATTGCATTGTACTTAATGTAATACATGATTACTGTGTTTATATGTTATATTTATAATATATAAATATTAATTACATTAATTATACTACATTGGAAGAGGAAAGGTAATAAACTCTCCCAGTAACACAAACACCTTGAGTGAATGAAATCGATTCCATTCTTGCCACTATGTTTATTTCTTGAGACAGACGCAGCATCACAGAGACTGATGTTTTTTTCTCTGCCAGGCCTGAGTATTGGCATCACTTGGGGGGACCTTCAGAAAAGCACAAAGGCTTAGATTCTGATGTTGTTCTGTGGTGTGGCCTGGTTTGGGGTTTCTACAAGCTTCCCAAGTAATTCTAGTGTGGATCCAAGGTTGACAACAACCAATTTAAAGAAAAGAAACAGGAATGAAACCCACTGGGAATTTACTGAAACAAAGCATCTAAGAGAGTGTCTTTATGAACTACAACCAAGCTCCCTCAGATCAAGAGGAAAATATAGCATTTTGGCAGTTCAAATAAAAATTACCCTAGAATTTAAAGCTGATTATAAATGACCATGATGCTCCCTACTTAGCATGTGCCTGGCATCTTCTACATATCACCTCTAATCTTCATAAGAGCTCTGACAGTTAAATAGCATGATACCCATTTTAAAAGATGAGGCTCAAAGAAGTCATGCAATTTGCCCAAAACACACAGCCCGCAACAGAAGGGGCTGGGAGCCGACCCACAGCTCTGATGTGGACCCTGCACTGACTTCCCACCCTACGTTACATCCACTTCCGAATAAAAGATGCAACTGTCACACAGAACAATACACAGAGTATGATGTAACTTTCAGTGAAACAAACAGTCCTCGGTGTGCGTGCCTGGAAAAGGTCCAGGTGGATGGTCACCGCCCTGCTGACCCCTTCTGAGGAGGCAGGCCCTCACCTCTTGCTTTACATACTTTAAATATTTCTGTTGTTCGGATATTTTTAGAAAGAGCATGGATTATGTTTGTAACGTGCAATCTATACATGCTAACACTGAGGAAACCATCACCAGGATTTGGAGGTCAAGGGCAAACTTCTCAAGTGTAGCCCACGGGGCAGGACTTCTGTTCTCCCACTGACATCGCTTCCCTAAAGCTTTGTCATCTTCACTGTCAACTGGGATCACAGCTCTGCCTGGGGGGCTTTGGGGAGATTCTCACCAAGGAATAGTACGTACACCATCTCTACATTCTATTACCCATAATCATTATAATAATCCATGTTGTCCTTCACACTGCAGTATCTTGAAATTTCTTCCTTATTTAAAAATCTGGCAGTCAACCTAGGGTACCTTCCGTTTCTGTGGATGCGGAACCCTGGTCAAACTCACTTAAGACTTCAATGCTGGTTCAACACATGGGAAGCTTCCAAATTCCAAATCCCTTTTCCTGGCACCAGGCCTGCCCCGACTCTGCACTCTGGGGAGGCCGGTGATTTCCCATGAAGTAACACTGGGTAAGGATTAGGTCATTTTTCAAAGCTTGTTTTCTCTTTTAATCATGGGGGTGGGGGGAATCAAAATTAGTCAAAACAAAACAGCAACAACATGTTGCCAGAGATGTCTGTGGGGAAAGTGGAGATAAACAAGATGCTTTCCTGGGTCTCCTGACGGCAGCTGACCTCAGCTCACTGTTTAAAAGCTGCAGGTGCCAGGCCCCAGGTTTTATCGGACCCCGTCTGTTACCCCCACGGTTCTACAAGAGCTCACTGCAAGGGACCAATGCTCACCTTGGGGTTTCTAAATGTCAGGGCAGCCCTCAGTCACCAACAGTTCCATGTTTTTGTTTTCAGTAAGAGAGAACAAATAAACCCTGCAGACTGCTTCGTCTGCAGTGTTGCTGATGACGGGGAGACTGCACATCACGGACACGCTTTAGATGAATGGGACCTGCAGGAGCCTGACATAATTTGATGAGCAGGACCTATGGAAAAGTACCTGCTTTTAAGCCCTTGTTGAAACCCTCCATTCAGCTTCTCCAATAAAAACTCCAGGATTTCACTGGTACTTCTGACATCGGGTGAAATGAACACCCGCTTCCTGGAGGAAGCTGACTATAAGTTGAAGGGAAAGGAAAGACTGATCTGCTCCCTGCAGGAAGCAGGGAGATCCCGGTCATCGCCCCGGCCCTTTCATTCGAACACGTAGCCGCGGAGACCCGGGAGCAGGGCCTACCTGGGAGAAAGTTCCGAGCAGGATATGGAGGTGGCAGGAGGGGCTGGCCAGAGCGCATGCAGGGCCTGAGCTGTCCCGCTGGGCCTCTGACACAAATGGGATGCGGCGTCTGGGTTACAAAGTGGCCCTGGCATTGAAGTGAGAAAACAGACGTGCTGCCTTCTCACACACGTGGGGGATGGGAACCCAGAACAAGTGATGGGGAGCGTAATGAAAAAGATCTAGGTCCCAACAAGAGCCAGGTTAGAGGCAGCGGAGTGTTGGCGTCCCGCTCACACACCTGGAAGTCCTCCGGAACGGCCCAGAAACGAAGGGCCGGTCCGTCTTCTTTTAAAGGGAGAGGAATTGTTTCTAACAGGGGAGCGTGAGTAAAGGCGGGAGAAATGAACTTTTCGTGAATATTAGAGGGTGTTTATCAGGGTCTGACAGGGTGTGTGGGAACGGGAGGGTCTAAGAATGAGCGTTCATCAGAGAAAGAGCTCAAGGCCTCCCAGCCAGTTCCCAGATTAGAAAGAATGAAGCAAGAATTAGAATCAGGGGAAGTGAGGGGGTGGTCTAGGGAGGGGGAGGGGCAGCGACGACATTTGGGGAGCAGCTCCCACAGACCAGGCAGCATCCTGCACCCTTCAGCTGCCCACCTCTCTCTTCTCCATAGCCCTGAGTAGCTTCTAGAATTCTACTCTACAGAGGAGGAATTCTGAGGCTCCGAAAAGTTAAATAATATGTTCAAGCTTATGCAGCCATGAAAGGAGGTAGACATGGTGTCTCACCTCACTTCTGCCTGGAGCCAAAGTCCCTTGTTCCATCCCCTCCGCCACGCTGTCACTCAAGGTGGGGCCAGACCATGGAACACCTGGGAAAAAAAACAAAACCAGCTTGAGAAAGTTGAGAGCAATATGGAAGTACTGAATCACTCTGAATGACCCTCTCAAGGGCCCCGACATCTGTGTCCTACGCGACATGGAGGCTGAGTAGGAGAGTTTAATATTTTGGCATATTGTCTTTCTGGGTGTGGTGCCCCATTGTTATAGGCTGCACACCCAGACAGCATTGTGTGAGGGTTGCCGCTTACCTGGAAACTCCGGGCACCAGGGTTCTAACTGCAAGAGTCAGAAGGGGTCCGCCCTGTGCAGGTATCTTGCTATAATAATAGCTGGTGGCTGGCTGTGACCCAGGCCCTTGTGAAGATAAAAGGAAGCATCGAGAATGCTTGAACCCACGCTGTGAAATAAGGCCAATCTGGGTACTTCCAACTAACTTATTATTTTATGCAATCAATTGTACATTGTATGGAAAGGAGTTCTGGTGTAAATTCCCAAACTCTTCTCCCTAAAGAATAAAAAAACAAAAACAAAAATCTCTTAGCCAGGGGTAGCTAAGACAATGTTCTGGTCTGGTCTGAAGTCCTCTCCATCTTGGGTTTTCAAGGCCTGGTGATTCTCCTAAGCATTTTCCATATTGATCTTGTCATACACCTCCAGGAAGGGCTATGTATCCACATGGAACATGCTCAAATTTTACCTTACGCACTAAATATTCGGTAATAATATTCCTAAGGAGGTTTGTTCTCTGCCATGGGCTCACTCAAATGCCCGTTACTCCTGACTGCTGTTTTGCAGAGGGTTTCTCCACGTTTACCAGGCCCCACAAGTCTGAAAACCCATTGTTCTGGCCAGTGGCATTTGAATTCTTTCCAGTTTGTGTCAGAAGAGATATTACTCAGCTTCTTTTGATGGGAAGAGTGACCTCTTAATTTGGGATCCTCCTCTGATCAAGCCCAGGGATACTGGGACACTCAGTGTGTGGTCCATCACAACTCTTCAGGGATTGCAGCTCAGGGGGGTTCCTCTTAACTATTTCATCCTCAGTACGGTGGGGGAATGCACACATGATGCATCAAATGCAGGAGAAAGGAGAGGGTCGTGTCCTGGCTCTGGTCTCAGCATTCCAGGCTCAGAGATGGCGCGGCAGAGGGCTGACAAGGCTCCTGGCTGCCTTACACACTTCCAGGGAGAGCACTGTGTCTTCCTCATCACACAGAGCTGGCTCTGTCAGTCCTCCGGTCAGCCTGCACTGCCCAAGACTGCCTCCCACCAGCCGCCTACCCCAGCACACACCCTGGCCTCTCCTCTCTGTAAGTCACGTACCAAGATCTGTGGGACGTCTGCAGCGGAATATAAACAGCCCTGAGACCTCACACTCCCCACCCTTCCTCACCCAGCCTGCCCTGTTGCCCAACTCCTCTGTCCCCGTGGCTGTGCCAGTGTCCTGCTGCTTCTGCAGTCCTCTCGGGTTTTCATCACTCACCAGCGGCCGCCAGGGAGTGCGGCTTCCTCCTCCAGAGCCTGCCTCGCCTCTGCCGGTACCTCTCCCTTCAGCACAATCCCATCTGAATCCTCTGACCAGGCCCAGCTGGCTTTGCACCTGCAACACTGTTCTTCGTAGTGACTCCCCCGACGCTCCCACCCTACCCCTCTTCCCTGAAGCCTGTAACCATGTCTCCAGCTTGGCCATCTCTTCTCCTACACCGGGGCCCTCTGCAATCGTCTCATCCAGTCAAACAACACTGTTCTGCCCAGATCTTTCCCCAGCGGCTCATCCACTTCCTCCGTCTTCCCCTGACCCCCCTTGGCCAGCTCTGCTCTGCTCAAGAAGCCTTTCTGGCCCCACCCCCACCCCCAGTCCACACACCTCAAGTTCACTCGCCACCCGTGGACACGCGCCTGAGCCAGCTTGGTCCTGGGCTTCCTTCTCACCCACGGCCAAGGGTCCCCACTCCCTTCTCCCCCTCCCTCTCTCTGGATTGCAACTTGCAAGCTAGGCTCAATCCACTGCACTGTCTCATCTGTCATTTCTGACCTTTCTCGGGTTTCAAGATAATCTGTTTCCTTATAAATTTTTTTGGTGGGGTGAGGGTAGGAGCAGCTATAACCGGGAGGGAAACTTGCTCACATTGGTCCAGGGACTCACTGTTTCGGGAAGGCAGGACAAAAGGCTCATTTCCTATTGGTCCACATGTGAATCCATCAAGGCGAAGGGCTGGAGGGCCATCCCAGCCGTGCTCAGATTCTGAAAATCAAGGCTTCACGTTCCAGTTCTTTCCATTCAGCAGCTGAAATGTTTTCTTTCCATACGTTTTCTTCCCATGTCTACATCCACATTGAATGTCATACTCTGCTGTTTCTAATGGTTAAGAAATGAGAAGGGAATCTTATCCAAGGGCGCAGCATGGAAGTCGAGGGCGATGTGTGTCGCGTTTATAAGTGCATTTATCATTTGCTGGATCCAAAGACTGGCTGGTCTTTGAGGGTCTCCTGGGGGGGTTGGGGGGTGGCTGTGGCTCACCCTGGGGACATGAAAGCTGGTGGCGGACCTATCGGGGAGTACTCATCTGCAGGAGCTCTCCTGGAGGCTGACATCTTGCTTGCATCATTAGCAGTAAGACCTGGCCCCACCCAACCTAAATATTTTAATAAACTCTGTATGACTATGTCTTTCTTTTCTCCTAAGTTCCTATGAGGATGAACTAGGCCTTCTCTTCACATCCTCCAATGGCTCCCTCACCCACACAGCGCGTGTGATACCACCAATGATGATACCATGAATCAATCAGGGAGGGAGATTCAAGATAACCCAAGAGCTGTTTTTCCAGACAAGATGGGTTCAGTGGGGTCAGGGGAGGGAATGAGAGGAAAGGGAGCCTGGGACCAGGCACCGATGAGCTCCTGAGATGAGGCAACATCTAGCAAAACCACAGGACAGACACAGCCTGCTCTTGTCCCCCACCCCGTCACAGACATAGCAAAACGTCCCTTAATCCAGATCTAATCCTGAGAGAAGGAAAGGGAGAGAGAAACGGGAGGATCCTAGTGGACAGCAGGGTTACCCCAAAGCAACAGCGTTGAAACTGGAAGTGACTGAGTTACTCGAATTGGCAAGAGCCCGGCTTCCACCACCGGGAGGAAACGGGGCTGATGAGCTGAGTTGGCTTCATCACAGTCTGTGGAATTCCTCCCGTCTGTACAAGTGATGTGCCTGGCAGACAGTCCGCAGAAACGCATGATTTGTGAACTGGGCTCTCTGGGACGACAGGGGCTTTAGAGGCAGCCCAGGTAGAGCCTGTCACTTCAGTGACAAGGACCCAGGACCTGAGGAGGAGGCTGGATGTGGCCAGCAGGCAGGGATCCAGCACCGGTGCCCACGCCCCGCCTCCCAGGCCAGGTTTTCCATCACCCACCACTGCCTGCCCAGCTCTGTTTTCTGCAAGCAGATGCCACACTGAGTGTAACGAGGAGGGGCAAACTGAGTTAATACGACAGCACTGCTTTAAATGAAAGGGCTCCATAGTTCCAACCACCCGCGGGCCTGTCATATGTGAAGGATGTGAAATTGATGTGGGGATGTGGGGCGTGGGAAGGAACATTTTAGCATCAAAATCTAGGTGGGGCAGAGTGAGGTCTGGGGAGTGGCCCAGGGTCTAGGTGACTTGGGGTCAGACGTGGGGCACCTGGAGTCACCCTCCGGCCGAGTGTGGAGCAGCAGAGCCCTGGCCGGCCACCCCTGCAGCTACAGAACTGAACGCCAGTCGTGCCTCACTCAAAGGACATTCGCTCTTCCTTGCATAGGAACGGGGTCTTCCAAAAAGTTTTACCCATTTTCACAATTATCTAACACTTTTTCACAGTTACAGAGAAGAAGCAAACCCAACTTGTCCTTAACTTGTTTTGAGTATTGTCCTATTCCAGCTGCCCCTCGGCCTCTAAGCCGAGGAGAGAACGTCTTTGTGTTGGATTAAGGAGTCACAGATGATCATTCTGCGGTGATTACGGACTCCTCTTCCCCATGTTAATGCCTCATTTCCCCCACAGAATCGACTATGTGTAGCACAGAAGCAGAGAAATGTATTGAAAAGCTTATTATGAGTAATCTCATAAGCTTATTATGAGAACATTTATTCCCAGCGGTAAGTGAAAGCGAACACCTCTACACAGCGTCTAGATAAGCGCGCATGATGTTCGAGAAGCACTTGTTGAACGAAAAGCGTCTCGGTCATTGCGGCCACATGCCTCCATCAATCTCATTGGATGGAATAATTGCAGCTTATTATGTTAATCACGTCTGTCATCCA
Source organism: Camelus bactrianus (assembly GCF_048773025.1). Classification (NCBI taxonomy): domain Eukaryota; kingdom Metazoa; phylum Chordata; class Mammalia; order Artiodactyla; family Camelidae; genus Camelus; species Camelus bactrianus. Next base: position 4,929,921 of record NC_133552.1, read on the forward strand.
AGGCATGGCTGTCCTTAGAGGATAAGGCACAATGCTCAAGTTGGTGAACCCAGTTTGCCGCATCAAATTGGTTCTCGCTGGCTTTTAGGGGAGGGGGGAGAGAAGGGAAGGGGAGAGAGGCCTCTGGGGCCTTTGGCTCTGGAGCGATCATATGCTTGTGCTAATGCCCAAACAACAGCCGCAACTGAGTCCTGAGTGGTCGGGCCGGGGGCTAGGAAGTGGGGCGGACTCAGTGGTGCTGTGGATTTAAAGGGGGTGAAGCTGAGGACTGGGAGCCCAGGCGGAGGCTTGCAGTGCTTTTTGCTCACAGCCCCCCAGGCAATGTGACGTTTACATGGGCACTCAGCACCATTTCCTTACATTGAATGTTAAAGAGTAGCTGAGTTCTCTCAGGTTGTTTTGTGCAGGGGAGCGTCAAAGGTAACAGTAGTAACACTGACTGTGAATGCTGTGCTTAGCACGTCACTCACGCACCAAGTACCATAGGAGGAAGGTACTGCGGACCCACTGCAGACTGGAAGCTTTGATCCTCCCCACTCCCAAAATTCATATGTTGAAACCTAATCGCCAAGGTGAGGCGTTAGGAGGTGGGGCCTTTGGCAGGGGATTCGGTCGTGAGGGTGGCGCCCTCTAAATGAGATTTGTGCCCTTATAAGAAAAAGACGCCAACAAAATAAAAATAAAAAATACAATAAATCAAAAAAAATAAAAATAAAAAAAGAGGCCCCAGAGAGTCCCCTTGCCCATTCCGTCCCACAAGGACACAGCAAGAAGGCGCCATCTGTGAACCAGGAGGCGGACTCTCGCCAGACACTGACTCTGCTGGCGCCTTTGATCTCGGACTTCTCAGCCTCCAGAACTGTGAGAAATACATTTCTGTTGTTTATAAGCCATCCAGGCACCATGGTAGTTGTTACAGTGGGTGGAATGTAAAGAAAAACCCCTTTTACAGATAAGAGGTCTCTGTGTGTGGTGGACACGGACGGAAGTGGGCAGCTGAACCCTCCAGCACGTAAACTTGCTTCTTTTTATTTATAACATTGATATAATACTCACCTGGGCCTGCTAGGGAGGTGGAGCCAGCTGTGGCCCCACACACCCTGCACGGACCACGCTGGGCTGCTTCTCTGTGGACCAGCAGGGCCAGGTCACTGTGTGCCCTCTCCTCCTGTTCTGATCACCTCGGTAACCATGCAGTTATTTGTTTACCCCTTCACCAGTGCGTACTCCGCAGCGGCCAAGACGAGATCTGCAACACTCACCACGGTCTCCAGGTTCTCCACGATGCCCAGCACATGGGCGGAGGCCCTCGAAGACCCGGCTGGATCCAAGGATCTGTTCTATTCATCTGTAACACAGGCAGAACTGAGCTGACAGCATGGACAGTCTTAGAGTTCATCTTGCTTGGTTGAAATCGATACATTTCAAATATATGAGACATTTCTAAAGTCTGAAATAGTCCAAAAACAATGGTTTTCCAAAATAGCAACCTATTTGGGATGTCTATTAAAAAGGTACAATTTTCTAGGCAGAATGTTGAGCACGTGACAGGCATTTTCTCATTCAGTTCTTATCACAACTCTACTTTGTCTTTCTTTCTTCCTTCCTTTCTTCCTTCCTTCCTTCCTTTTCTTTCTTCCTTCCTTCCTTTCTTCCTTCCTTCCTTCCTTTTCTTTCTTCCTTCCTTCCTTTCTTTCTTCCTTCCTTTTCTTTCTTTCTTTCTTTCTTTCTTTCTTTCTTTCTTTCTTTTCTTTCTTTCTTTCTTTCTTTCTTTCTTTCTTTCTTTCTTTCTTTCTTTCTTTCTTTCTTTCTTTCTTTCTTTCGTTTCAGATGCACTGGCACAATACTGGGTGAATTGTAATTGGGTTAATTGGTTCAGGACACACTGTTGTTCCAGGCATGGCCCTCTTTCACTCACCTTTTATTCATTTATTCATATTTTAAATAACAAAATGAACTTGCTAATGAACTTACTGCCCAACCCAAGAGCCAGAACATGAACAATAATTTGCATCCATCTCTCTGCCCCTCCCAACCCATTCTCTTGCTCTCCTCACACAACCATTATCCGGAATTTTGCATTTCCTTGTTTTTTTGCTATTTTATGTCCCAATACTTTATTGCTTAGTTTTAGTTATATTTGGACTTCATGCGAAGGGTGGCACACTTCTGTCCACTCGGTGTCCCATTCCTTGGATTCATCCATGCTTTCACAAGGAGTTGCAGTTCGTTCATTTTCCAGGCTGGGTCATTTTTCCATTCGCTCTTCTGTTGATGGGCATTTCTGCTGCTTTCCCTTCTTCGTTATTATGAAGGGCTGCTGCTCTTGGGTATAATGCTGATTTTACAGAGGAAGAAACTGAGGCACAGAGAAGTTAAACACCTCAACTAAGATCTCTCAGCCAATAATTGGCTGAACCGGGATTTGAACCTAGATGTCTCTTGCTCTAAAGTATGTGGTATTTCACTACTTTATTCTGTAGCCTTCATCAGTTTTCCTACAAGAAAAAGATAACAGAGGTAAAGAGCACATTTTCCTTCCTCATTGTGCTGGTAGAAAATTACCCCACCCTCGCTTTGTCTGTAGAAGAAGAAAAACTTGTAAGTTGAGTTAATTAGCCTTCCAAATAAAACCACTTACCCTCTTAGATGCAATAGCTAGCCACTCCTCCCATTTCAAAAAGTGACATTGTTGGGTACAATATTTACCTCAGAGACTACATGTCCAAAGAGTTCGGCTTCTATGATCAGTTTAGCTTTTGGTTTGGGACCTACATTCCCTTTACAATGGAATCAATTGCACGTGCCTGTGTGTATTTTTTTTAGGCACTATATATAAAAATAGATTTCTAAAAAGTTTCTTCTGTATAGCACAGGGAACTATGTTCAATATCTTGTAATAACCATTAATGAAAAAAATGAAAACGAATATATGCATGTATATGCATGACTGGGACACTGTGCTGCACACCAGAACTCGACACAGTGCAACTGATTGTACTTAAATTAAAAAAAAAGTTTTTAAGAAGAAAATGATAGAACAAATAGGTAATATGTTCGTTTCTACAGCCTACTGTAATGTTCCTAGAAGCAAGCTCACTAAACTTGCGTCTTCACATTAAAAATAGGGTTTTACATGGCAAACAGCTCAGTAAAATAAAAGAAGCTCTGATCGTATAGAAACTGTAGATCACAATTTTACAACAGAAATGATCTCACTTGTTTGTGAAGGAACTTCCCGGAGAAAGCGCAAAGTTATCTGGAAAGTAGAAAGGTGGGAAGGAACGCAGTGTGTGTCTGTGTTCATTCAGCTTGCTCTTTGAAAAACTAGTTCTCGCTGTGCTTTGGGCACTAAACTGTGTGAACCTCAAATCTGTGTCGATGTTAAATGTGGGCCAGATTGAGGTCTGGTTTTTCCACAAGGCCATGTTCTCCCAGCCTGACCAGCCCCAGAAACCTCACTGACCCGGGGCTCCCACCCCTCCTTTCCTTAAGACAGACCATTCTGTGGGCAGTTTCTTCAATAGCTGTTTCTCACGTCTGTTTCCAACCCTTCTGTGGATGTGGACTTCAGGCGTATGGATGTTTTAACAGTTGTTTAAAAGTATAAAACAACAACAAAAAAATGTTTAGATATAGAACAACTTTACAGATAGTTTAGAAAATAGAAGGAAAAGAATCTAACACACTCTCACCACCCTCATTCAACGCCGGCCACAGTTGTAGACGTCCTCTGCACCCTGGCCTGCGTGTGGACACGTCGTCTATACGGGTGAACAGGGGTACGTCTACGAGTCCCTCTCTGGTGTCTTAGCTTGAATTTTCCCAGAAGCAAGGTATTTATGCAAAGGTAGTTTATTTGGGAGATGCAGGCAACACCGCTGAGGTTGTGGGGAATCAGTACGGGGAAGGGAGAGCAGCCAATAAAGAGCACGTGTATTAAGTGACAGAAGTTTAATCCCCAAGGATATCTGGGGACACGGTGCAAAGCACACAGCACAAAGGGTACTGGAGCACTCCCCCCACCTACTGCTTAAGGGCTGCTTACGGGTGGAGAAAGGGAGCTAATTCCTCGTGTGTGTGTGTGTGTGTGTGTGTGTGTGTCCCCACAGCTGGGGGTGCGTGGAGAAGAGCCTCCAGGTTCAGAGATGTTCCTGGCAGCTGAAACTTGGCTGGAACAACCGAGAACCCAAAGTGACACGGGCAGACCCAGAGCGCCCGCTCTCCTTTCCTGCTTACCTCGCACTAATTATGACACCTCCCTCTACTTCCTTGTTGCCGCCCAGTCTTTACCCCGATGAGATTAATTTCCACATCATATTTCATAATGGAATCATAGTTTAACGATCCCCCTAATACTGGATCTTTACATTGCTTCAAAATGGAACGAGAGAGTTGGCAACAAAGGGCTAACTCATTTCTGTGCAAGCTCTAAAAGCTGGAGCTGTGCACCAGGGGGTGGCAACAGGCGTTCTTAAACATACTGAAACTTCCCCAGTCAAACGAGCCACGCGATCTCCTCAGAGGAAAATGACCGAGGATCGCGACCGGTAGCCCAGCAACCCGTGCTCTGAATCGGATGCACTGTTACTTAGAGTGACACTTCAATTGCTGGGATGTGTCCATGTGATGGATGTACTTTGCTCTCCACATTTTCTCAGGTCGATAAAGTTTGTATATCAACACTTTGTACCAGGGCTGTGGTGCTTAGGAAGCACCACACTGTCAAAGCATTTGGTTCCAGAAAGTAACATTGAAGCAAGAGACCTAGACTTGGCTATGCTCAGTCACCAAGTAGATGTGCCGTCCTGGGGGGGCCTCCTGCATCCCAGGGCTGCCACCTGGAAACCAAGGTGTGTGGCAGACATGCTCTGTGGCATCTCCTACAGCCATTGCCACTCTCCTCGGTCTTCCTTGCCAACACTCCTTGAATTTTACATAGATGCCAGGTGGAGAGTCCCTGTTCTTGGGGAAATCAGTCCTGACACAGCCCCAGGGGAAAGTCGTAATTGGCTTGACTCATTTGAAGTAATTCCTTCCTCCTTAGCCACATACGCAGTTTCCCAGCTTCCTCTGAAGTTAGGCAAGGCCAAGTTAGAATAATAATTCGTACACGACGTAACACTTCCCACATGCCACTCTTCAAGAACTTTCCGTAATATCTTAATTCATTTAATTCTTACAACAACTCTAGAGGCTAAGCTTACTGTTATCATCCTGTTTTTACCAAGGAGGAAACTGCAATAGAGAAGCGAAGTAAGTTTCCTAGGGGCACACAGTGTTGGAGCAAAGACTCTCACCCAGGCCCGTCTGTCGCCAAGATCGATGCTCTTTGTCATCTGCAGGATCCGCAGGCTTGTCTTCGTGCAACCAGGAGTCTATCCGACCCAACGCCTGAATCAGCAAAGGTTGTGCACGGCGACACTGGCTTTCCCATCGCCTCTTCCTCATCACTGATGATTCCCACAGGAGTTATCGCTTGGCTTTGAGTGATCAACATTTGTAGTTTCTCTTCAGGGCCTCACAACTAACTATAGACATTAGTCAAAATCACGTTACAGAAAGGTAGCAGGTAAGAATGCTTAATTCCCCCTTTCCCCCGCTTTTAAGGTTAGGTTGTGCAGATCAGACTGCTTGCAAAATTGCCTTCCTGGAGGAACTGTCTCACACGTGCCCCCACACTTGTGCACACACTCACATGCACACCTGGGGCACCCACATCAGTGGTGCTTTAGGACAGACTTTCCTTCTCTGTGCTCTTTCCTCGACTTCCTATTTGAAGAAACTTTTCCTCAACCACCCCCCCCCCCAATCCGCTCTCAGCTCTTTAGGTTCCCAACTTCTACTTTTTCTTTAGTTTTTCTGTTGACTCTTATTTTTTGTCTGAGACACACTATCATCTTTCATGCAAAAAGGATGGGCTCTTTTCAGAGAGTGTTTACTTTCTGTCTTAGCAACTTAACACCTTTCCCAATTCCACAGGGCCTTTGGGTCCCACCTATCTTGACCCCAATCCCCAAAGCAGCAACATCACAGATGCCAGGCAGTAATGTCCTCACTGTCCACTGTCAGCGACATCGGGCTCTCTGGCAAGCACTGCTCACCCCTCATTCAAGGCTCAGGGCGTGGAATTGCAGTCCTGGGGAAAAATGACTTGAGGTTTTGCTTGAAGAACAATTCTCAGTTCTTGGAGAAATCACATAGAATGACAGAGTGGCCAGAACACTCTGGAAATGGGTAAGAAAACACCGTCTCAGTGCTCAAATGGGAGAAGGCTGAATGACAGAAACTGCAGCCTTCAGCTCAATCCACCCTGGGCATGACCGCGAGCATGCAGAAAAGATGCCCAGGAAGAGGCCCTAACAGTCATCATGAACTCGCTGAGAACAAATCAGGCAGCACGGCCTTGCCTTCGCTTCTGAGAGAGCTGGTAAATGAGAGGAGCAAGTCTTAAGCTCAGCTCTTAATACAGCCAGTGGAAGGAGGGTGGAGCAGAGTTATTTATAACTTGCCCTCCAGGGATTAGACATATATTCAGTCTCTATTAATCTGTTTCTGCCTCTTAAAATATAAAAGAGAAAACTTTAACCTGGGCAATTGTTACATGTAAATGCTTAGAGGGCTGTTGTACAGAAAAGGATTAGATCTTAGGAGGCAGAACCAGGATAAGTGTGCAAACCACAAGGAGGCTGCTCTGCACTCCATACAGGGACAAACTAACACTTAGAGCAGAGTTTCTTAAACCTGAGTCATGTACACACCCCCGATACAGAAAAAATATTCTTGCAAATCCCCAGGGTTTACAAATATTTTCCTATAACGTTTCTTTTTTTCAACTGAAGTATAGCAGATTTACAACATTACATTAGTTTCAGGTGTACATGATTCAATATTTTTATAGGTTACATTCCATTTAAAGTTATTACAAAACAATGGCTATATTTTCCTGTGCAGTATATTTTTGTTGCTTATTTATTTGATACAGAGTAGTTTGTATCTCTTAATCCCATGCCGCTATCTTGCACCTCCCCTCTCCCCTCTCCCCACTGGTAATCACTAGTTTCTTCTCTATATCTGTGCGTCTGCTTCTGTTTTGTTATATACATTCATTTGTTTTGTTTTTAAGATCCACATGTAAGTGATAACACAGACTATTTGTCTTTCTCTGTCTGACATTTCACTAAGCATAATGTTCTCTAGGTCTATACAGGTTGCTCCAAACAGCAGTATTTCATTCTTTTTATGGCTGACATTCCATTGTACATATATATATACACAACACGACATCTTTATCCATTCATCTGTCGATGGACACTTAGGTTGCTTCCATGTCTTGGGGATTGTAAATAATGCTGCTATGAATATTGGGATGTATGTATCTTTTCAAATTGGTGTTTTGGTTTTCTTCGAACTATACCCAGGAGTGGAATTGCTGGATTATATAGTAGTTCTGTTTTCTATTTTCCACAGTGGCTGCACAAATTTACATTCCCCCAATGATGTATGAAGGTTCCCGTTTCTCCATATCCTTGCCAACATTTGCTATTTGTTGTCTTTTTGATGATGGCCATTCTGACAGGTGTGAGGTGATACCTCATTGTGGTTTAGGTTTGCATTTCTCTGATGATTTTAGATACTGAACATCTTTTCATGTGACTGTTGGCCGTCTCGTATGTCTTCTTTGGAAAAATACCTATACAGGTCTTCCACCCACTTTTTAATTGGGTTGTTTGTTTAGTATTGAGTTGTATGAGCTGTTTATATATTTTGGATATTAACCTCTTATCAGTCATATCACTTACAAATATTTTCTTTAAACATTTTTTAAAAATAATTTTTTTGAAGATTTATTTAGTTTTTTTGGGGGGTGAGAGGGAGGTTTATTTATTTATTTATTTTTAGAGGCAATACTGGGGATTGAACTCAGGACCTCACGCATGTTAAGCATGCGCTCTACCACTTGAGCTACACCCTACCCCCTAAATACTTCTTCACTATGGGCATACAACTAGGTATGAAGTCCTTATGCTTATGCTGATATACATTTACAAGTTAAATTAACAACTACATTTACAAATGTATAAATTAAATGCAAAAAAAAGTACAATGTCCACAATATTTAAATAGCCTTATTTTAATGTGAGAGATGATGTTTGCTGAAACAAAATCACTCTTTGGGACATGAATATGGTACCAGTGATGGCTTTTGTCTTGGGCAGGTACAGACCATGGCATAAATTGTGATAAATTAAACCAAACACATCTGAACCACAGACAAATCTTCATTTATGAGGCATACTATGATATCACTTTGTCCTTCACTAAAATTGACATCATTTGTTGCTTGTTCAGTCCAACTCTGTTCTTTTCTTACTCATCCCAAACAAAGTAGAACTAGCCTCATAAACAAAAGGGAGACTGAGAACATCTCCGGTCGTCCTCAGATAAAAAGTGGTCATCGCATCTGTCAATCCCCTAGGACGTACAACACAAAGAATGAACCCCAGTGCAAAGTATGGACTTTAATTAATAATAATATATCCATATTAGCTCATCATCTGTAACAAATGTGTTACGCTAATGTAAGACGTCAATCACAGGGAAGCTGGAGGTGGAGGAGTTGGGGTGTATGAGGCATGTCTATACTTTTCACTCAGTTTCTATGCATACCCCAAAACTGCTCACAAACAGAAAGTTTACTAGTTTTTAAAAAGTGGCACACTCACAACTTAACTCTTTTTAGATTGTCATCCAAATGTAAAGACAAACATTTGCAGATCTTGTTTAGAATGCAGACCTCCAAGAATATGTCCGTGTGTTCCAGGTTCTCAGCATGGTTTCAGAAACGCTGAAACTAGGGGTTCAGAATGGAATGGGGTATTCTAAAAAGTTGTTAGAGCTTTCTCCAAAGCATTCCAGAAAACGTCTGGAAGGTCATCTTTCAAAGATGTTCTTCTGGGAACATTTGCTTTTGGAGAGAGGTCAGAACACACGATCCCTAATTCCAAGGTTATATAAGTCTAGTTTTTATGAAGACTTAACCCTGCATTAGTTTGCTTTTAGCTCTACTTTTCACAGACTGCAGTGGCCCAAGGCCAGAACAATAATGTGCTTGAACTTGTAGCTTCTGAGTCTTTCTCCTAATTCCCACAGCCCTGTCCAAATAGCAACAATTTCATCTAGGCCAACCAATTGTCAATTTTTGGTCCTGGGAAAGAATAACGAATAAGCCCCACTTCATTCCAGTGAACCCAGATCGCATTCCTTTCTGACGGTCTATCACATTCCACTCCGAGCTAAGTACAGAGTCGTAGCTCCGGCTGACATCTTTGGGCAATACACTTCCTGACTGTTCACTTAGAGAAACCCTAGCAAACATTCCTGCTTCACTGTCCCCAGTGGGAAATACTCCCTTCCAGGAATCTGAGGATAGGATAGATCAGTAAAGGACTCTTGTAATTCTAAACTTATAAAAAAAAACACCCCACTTTTAATACTTTATTGAATTCACATGTGTACATCTTTGTTTAGCTTTAGCCAATGGCAATGGCCTATTAGAATATGTCACATCATGGGCACTGAGTAAGTAAAATCCTTCTGCAAAGTGTTCATCGGGTCTAGATATTTGATTTCTTCAATTGGAGTAGAAGGGTTTTCCATGCGGAATTACGGAAGCTGGATCCTAGCCACAAACGTGGGTGTCTGAGCCAGGAGTAGACACCCTCGTTTTCTGGTTCCTGTCTCTCTTGCTCTTTCTCTCCCCTCTCCAGGCATTATTTTCTCCTGTGTCCCATTACATCAGTCTTCTCACACTTCTGATTAGGGTCTTCCAGAAAGGACTGGCTGAGAGGTATGGCTTTTCAACTCCACCTACCGTCTGCTTCAAGAACTGCATTAGCATTTCAGACCTCCTAGCCCCAAATCCACGAGTGGAGTCGACTCTCCCGACCGCAGAAAGAGGAAATGTATTGGAATCAAAAGAAAGAATAAAATGGAAGAGTTAGTGAACACTCAAAGATTCTGGGGAATAAGCCTGAATAGTGAGCCGCCAAGGAACATCTGTTTTTTTTTATTTTTTTATTTTTATTTTTTTTAGCTCTATTTGGATATTTCCAAAAGGGAACCCTTATTCATAAAGTTACAGTCAAATTTGAATAGGTTGGAGTGAGATGATGTTTTCCATGTAATAAGATCTAGGAATTATTCTCCAGCTGAATTAACAACAGTCATTTGATAACGTATCTATTGAACACTGTCAACGACCTTGTGTTTATAATCGCTATCCCAGTGCGTTCCCTGTCTGAAAGCTATTACAAGATTAGCATCAAGGTATTTTTGAGCACAATAACAATCTAAAAAAAAGACAAAACATGCCTCCCAGATGTGTTGAGATTCTCCTTTTTTCACTTCAGTGGCAATTTTCTTTCTTTTTCTTTTTTTTCATACTTTCACCAGTTTCAGGAAAGGGTGGGTGAGAGTCAGGGGCTTCCTGAAACTTTTCAGAACAAGAATCCTAATGAAGCGGTGTGTTTGGAGGGGCCCCTGGAGAACCGTGTTTTGGAACATACCGACCCCATGTAGTATTATGTTTGCCATATTTTGCAGCTTCGTGTGAGATTTATTTTTAATCTTTAACAAAGCATGCCTATGTTTATCTTAAGTTATGAAAAAGTATAATCGTTTAAAACAAAACTTTTACAAATAATTAAATATACAATGAATGCTGAAACATAAAAGTCAGACAGAATGTTACCTTAACAAGAAAGGGCTTCCTAAAGATCAAAGGGTTGTTGTTTGTTTTATTTGCTAAAGACAAGTAACAGTACTTTCACTTTAAGGGATTCGGTGGCTATTTGAAGGAGGGTGGGAGAAGTCTTCACTGTCCAACCCCCACCGAGATAAAGGATTCCCACCCCTCATAGTTGGAGCGCTGGAACATTTACTTAGGGACACTAAAAATACATATTTCATGTTTAGAATGGAATGCTGAGATGTGATTGAAGACAGTACATGAATCAAGCCATTGGCATTTGGGGGAGTATGTCTTTCAATCTTTTTTAAAATGATGAGAGAAAGAGACAATACTTTGGGCTTTCCTTTACTTCTGTGTATGGGCAAGATCCAATCAAAGTGCAGTACTGAGCAGGAACTAACTGCGCGGGCTTCTGTATCCATCAGGGAAGGCAACTGCTTCCCAGTGCGACGCACCTCTCACGTTGTGTTGCTTTTAATGCTGCCTTTAATAAAGAAGAAAAGAAATGGGCTTCTGGAGCATGAAAACCTTTTCCCCCCCAGGTACCTACAGATTCGGGCTTTCTTTAAGTCAGTGATGCTAGTCAAGTCAGTTATGGGCTGACATGCCAGTAGAGGGTATGGTGGAAATACATTCTTGGTTCAACTGGTGGTGGCCTTTAAGAGATGGGTTTGTATAATGTGGTCCCCTCTTTTCCGGGGCCGTTGTAATCAGCCTGAGCCACTTTGGATGGTGCAATATCTGGATGTTTCCATAGGCAGTTATATAAGCCCCAACAGTTGCTGCAAAAATACTGTTCAAAGAGAAACAACAGTTCTTTCCATTTATCTTGTGCGCCCCCTCCAAGCAGCTTCAAAATACGTTGGCTGCTTCTCGTGAATGCTTTCAGCATTTATTTTGCATGTGGCTAGATTGTGATTTCTGGTTTCTTATGGTATCGTTGCCAAATTTTCTACCCAGTAAGTATAGCAAAACAGTTAAAACCTGGAGCTCTAGAATCCAACCAACCGATTCTGCCACTGGCTTGTGAGATCTGGGCGAGTCAGTCAAGGTTTCTAAGTCTTAATTTGCTCATTTGTAAAATGGCAAATATTAATGGTACTTAATTTGAAGGGTCTGAACACAAGCCAGGGGCTCAGCTTGGGGCCTGGTGTTCTATGATGACCGTCATTATCATAAGGAAGGAGATGTGTCCAAGACCTTGAATCAATGACCAGGAACCGAAAAGATGTGAGGCAGCAGTTGAGGGAGGTCTCACATCACCTCTCTTTTCACCTCGGATCCTTCCTGCTATAATCTCATGGAATGATCTGGAAGTGCCTGGTAGAATGCTCATCAGTGAGCAGTCTACAGGCTCATGCTGTGAGGGGTGGAAGAAGGAAGAAGGTCCTGAAGCAAAGACAGTGTCCCTGATAAAGGCACACAAGACAGAATATTCAGGCTGAAGAGGGGTTTGCTGACCCAATCTTTCTTCAAAACTCTGCATGGGACTGAACTGAACTGCAGTATGTGAGAAACAATATCCCATGACTTCAGGAAATCTTACAGAAAACAAAACAAAACAAAAAACCTCTCATGGTTGGGAGAGCAGTAATGCAAATATTCTAAACACCAGGTACTCCCCCAAATCATGGTTTTGGAATGCACTGAATCAGCAAATTACTTTGTTTCGCTCAGTTTACTTTAACGGGAGGCAGGATGGCAGAACAGTGGAATGAAGAAGCTCAGTTACTATTGTTTTAAAAATCACTTCATGGTATTGTTACCAATAACTGCTGGGGATTGTTGACTGACATTTTACAATTAAGCATCCATCAGAACAGCTAGAATGGTAGTTCACATTTACGAGAGATAATGAAAGTATTGAGATGGGGTCAGGGACTAGCAGTTTTACAAGGGAGGAAGCAGGACTAATTATTTGGGGTAGACTTGCTCTGTAGTATCAGCATTCCAAGAGAGTTGTCTTAGTTTGCAGAAAGACTGGAGCTTGGATGCTATCTACTAAGTATGTTTCATACACAGATTTGTATTTAGTTTCCAATTGACTGAGTAAGTGACTTTAAAAAAAAAACCTCATTTCATCCACAGCATGATTAGCATTAATATTTGGACGGAATCCACAATGCTTTTCCTAATGTTAACTTCAGTTCCTTTTTCAATTCTGCATTTGAAGAAGCTTTGGCCTGAGTGTGGCTGACCCAGTAAAGGGAGACTGTGCTATGAGATGGCCCTGCCAATTCTCTACTGGAGTGTTTTTTACAGTCACATATTGATCTGCAAAATTACTGGTGAGTAGACAGTTGCAGCTCCAATCCCATAACTCTACCACAAAAATAGAATTTCAGACTCTTCCAACATGAACATGATCTAGACAGACTTTATCTAGGTCTTCCCTGGCAAGTTATACGATTCAGGGCTTTGTTTCTATACACTAAAGTTAGAAACTCAGAGTGACTCACTTTTCTTTTTTGCATGCATTGAAGTGAACAAGGAAGTCAGACTGCTTCTGGTGTTGCTTTCTTTGAGGAAAAAAAAAGAAGACATGCTCCTTCTCAAGTATCCTTTTTAGGTCAGCAATTTTGAAGTGCAAGACTTATTGGTGTCCGAGCGGAAAGGGCTGACGCTCTGGTTTATCACGACTCCCTCTGAGTAGAGTTCTTCCAGGGCTGGAGAAAGGAAAACATTTGTTGTACTAATACTGAATGTGCTTCCTGTGTAAAATAACCTTTAACTCTATGGAGATCCCCCATTTTAATGACCAGGACATAGTGGAAATAGAAGGAAATCCAAACACCCCATGGGCAACCATTCTCCTCCCTAGCAGGTCAAGCTGCAACCCTCTGCAGGACAGAAACAACTGCTTGAGGAATGTTTGGCTGGACTCCTGTTTCTCCTATTTTAACATGTGACCACTTTGATCATTTAAAAATGTGTGCGACATTTTGACCCATTAAGAAGGCTGGACTATCAAGACCATGCAACCTAAATGTCCATCCACAGATGATTGGATAAAACAGTTGTGATATATATAGTGGAATACTACTCAGCCATAAAAAAGAATGAAACAATGCCACTTGTAGCAACATGGACAGACCTAGAGATAATCATATTAAATGAAGTAAATCAGGTAGAGAAAGAAATATCACATGATATCACTTATATGTGAAATCTAAAAAAAATGAGACAAATGTAAGTTATTTACAAACAGAAAGACTCACAGACACAGAAAACAAACTCACAGTTACCAAAGGGGAAAGGAAGAGGGGAAAAGATAAATTAGGAGTTTGGGATTAGTAGATACAAACTACTATATATAAAACAGATAAACAAAGTCCTACTGTTTAATGTATGTATGACTGAATCACTATGCTGTACACCAGAAACTACCACAACCCTGTAAATCAACTATACCAAAATAAAAAAAGACAAAAAAAAAAAAAAAAAAAAAAAAAAAAAGGCTGGGCTATGCCAATCAGGGATCATGAGGTGGGTGGACCCGGAGAATCCTGGTACTCACACACCTCTCATGAGGATGGGAGGGAATCTTGTCAACTGTAGAACCAGCTCTCACATCCCACGCCAGACTGCAGACTTCTGTATCTCCATATCTTCATTATACAAACAGCACTAAGTCTACAGTGACTACCCTGGCCATTGGAAGTTCTCTTTCTATGCAGAACCTGAAATGGATTCCATATACTGGATGAGGGGAAAATCTAGCAGCGTTCAACTAGAGAAACAAACTTTTCAAATATATTTGGTTTTTGCAGTTGCCCAGCTCTTTAAGTTCTGTGAAAGTACATCTACGTGATGGGGAAAGGAGGTTAATACATGCTTTGGGAGCTTCCATAGAGAGCTAGCACATGTCCTACTGTGGCACACAATCACGTTCTGCAAACTACAGAAGACAGTTAGCAGCAGAGAGCTTCCCACAGGTCAGTCGATGGCATGTCTGTTCCCAGCTCACTTGCAGACTGCTCCTTGAAAGACATGTCTACTTTTTAAAAGACAGCTGAGCTGATTGGGAGAGAAGCATAAAGGGGACCAGCTATTTTGGTCTCTCTCACTCCCTCCCTCCATCTCACTCTCTCCCTCCTCCTCCCCACTTACATCTGCAACTCCTTCAAGCCAGATCTTCTGATTAATCTTGATTTTCATGTTTTATCTCCTCGTCCCTAAGAATGATTTGTCTCAGTGGGTACAGACCAAACCTACTCACATAGGAGTTGTATATTTTACACATCTTAGACTGTGTTTCTATTTCCTAAAACACTAGTTAAGTCTAACAAGCTACAGTGTAGTGGAAGGAACACTACCTGATACTTTAGTGGTTATTTGATAAATATTAGTTTTTTTTTTTATTGAACTGTAGGTCAGCTATAGGTTTTTTTTAACTGAATGGTAGATTCTTTAAATTCTACAGTGCTTCACAATTTTCAAAAGCTTCACACACATGACTTCATATAATCCCATAGTAATCCTTTTTTTTTGGCCCCACCCCTATACTGCCCCTCCTCACTGGTAACCACTAGTTTGTCCTCTATATCTGTGAGTCTGCTTCTTCTTTGTTTTATTCATTAGTTTGTTGTATTTTTTAGATTCCACATATAGGTGATATCATATAGTTCTGTCTTTCTCTGACTTACTTCACTTTGCATAATACCCTCCGAGTCCATCCATGTTGTTGCAAATGGCAAAATTTCATGTTTTATTGCAGAATAGTATTCTATTGTGTGTATATGTATATGTATGTGTATATATATATGTGTGTGTGTATATATCTATATATATCTCACATCATTTTTTATCCATTCATCTGTGGATGGACATGTAGGTTGCTTCCATACCTTGACAATTGTAAATAATGCTGCTATGAACACTGGGGTGCATGTATCTTTTTGAATTAGTGTTTTTGTCTTTTTCAGACAAATACCCAGGAGTGGAATTGCTGGGTCATTTGATAGTTCTATGTTTAGTTTTTTGAAAAACCTCCATTCTGTTTTTCCACAGCAGCTTCATCAATTTACATTCCTACCCACAGTGTGTGAGGGTTCCTTTTTCTCCACATCCTCACCAACAGTTGTTATTTGTGTTGTTTTTAATGATAACCATTCTGACTGGTGTGAGGTGATCCCTCACTGTGGTTTTGATTTGCATTTCCCTGATTAGTAGCTATGTTGAACATCTTTTCATATGCCTATTTTGACAAAGAAACATTCTTAAATAAATCAAACTTATCAAAATTTTCAGACATTTTCAAAGACTAAACACAGATTTCTCAATGGCCATGATACAAAATGATCAGCAGCCATTTGATAAACATTTCTGAGCACTTACTCTGTTACAATGTTTGTTGCACTTCACAGGAGAAATAAAGGATCATGTTTTGATTAAGATTATTTTTGGATGTAACAGAATACCTGAATAAAGAGTATACATTAAGCAAAAAAAAAAAGCAATTATTTTCTTCTTATAACGTGAAGTCCAGAGAGGTTTTCAAGGACATGGATTCCTTCCCTTCTATTTCTCCATTCTTGTGCTTGTAACCTCATGATTTCACGATGATTCTCACAGCTCCAGATCTCATGACTGCATTCAAAGGAGATGGTGGCGGAGGGAGGAAGGAAAGACAAGGGTAGATGTGACTTTTTAAAGAGTGCTTCTCCTGTTTCATCATGGAAATATACCCAACAAATTCAAGGCAGGATATATAAAAAGGCCTTTACACCAAGACACACTGTAGTCAAATGTAGACAAAGAGAAAATCTAAAAAGCTTTCAGAGAGAAAAATACAGATGATTCAGAGGAACAACAGACTTTGGCCATACTTATCAAAAGCAACACAATTCCAGAAAGCAGTGGAACAGTATCTTCAAAATGCAGAGAAAATAGTGGACAACCTAAATTTCTATACCCAGCAAAACTATCTTTCAAGAATGAGGGCAAAATAAATATTTTCTGACAAACTACAAAATGAGAGCTTATTATCACTTATTAGAGAAACTTCCACAGGTATACTTTAGGATGAGGAAAACTCATCCCAGAAAAAAGGTCAGAGATCCAGAACAGCAAAGAAAATGATAAACACATGGTAAGTCTAAACAACCACTGACTGTAAAACAACAATAATAATGTTTTAATTATGGGGTTAAGAAATAATATAGAAAGTGAGTGGAGAAGTTCTGTCTTAAAGCTGTCAATCTTCCCTAAACTCTATATTCAATAAAAATCCAAATAACCTCTTGAGCTAACTCAAATAAAATAGAAGAGCAACATGCCGAAGATAGTCAAGTTACTTCTAAAGAAGGAAGTAGAAAGTCTCGTCCTAACATATATTGAGATGTCATAAACCTATAGTTACATTAGGATAACAAAGAACTTGTACAGAGATAGACAGATTGACCAACGGAGCAGAAAAGAGAACTCAGAGTATTTAGCAAAGCTGGCCTTGCAAGTGAGCGGAGAAAATGATGATTTCTCAGCATGAAAAGAGCTGGATAATCCACATGGGGAAAATGAAAGAACCTGGATCCCTACATCAGCCAATATGTGTGTGTATATATCTGTGTGTATATATATACAATTATAGTTACATTAGGGGCATAAACATGAAAGGTAAATCTTTGAAAATTTCTGAAGGAAAATGTTAATAAATTTGATCATAGTTAATTTAAAAGTGTTTCTGTGTCAAAAACCTATAGCTGACCTATTGATCAATTTTAAAAAACACAAACTAATAGACAAATGAACAGAAGATATGAACAGGCATTTCACAGGAAAGAAAACATGAATTAGCCAATATAGGGAACATACACTCAATTTCAAAAGTGGATATGAAAATGAAAATTATAACCACAATGAGATACAATTTTGTATCCAACAGATTGAGAAAAATGCAAAAGTTGATTCAGCCCAAATACTGGCAAAAATGTGGAGAAATGGGAAATTTATTTGTTGGAGTGTAAATTACTTCAACTAGTTTGGCTAACATTTTGGTAATATCCAGTAGCTGTATGCTCTACAATGTAGCAATTCCACTCCTGGTAGAAAAACTCTTGCACCAGCAGACATGCACAAAAAATTATATTACCACTATTTATATTAGCAAAAACTGGAAACAATCTAATTAACCCAGTAGAGTGGGTTTTTTAAAATGAGAGTGTTTACACAATAAAATATTATACAGCAATAAAAATGAATCAACTGCATATCAACATGGATGCATTCCAAAAACACTGCTGAGTAAAAATTGGAAGTCACAGATGAATATACTTTATGATTTTGTTATTATAAAGGTTAAAAATTAGAAAAACTAAATAATATATTTAAGTTACAGAGAAATTGAGTATAACTGTAAGGATAAGGGGATAATTTAAAAGTTCTTTTCATATATCAGGACCAGATAGCTCAAAGTTTTAAAAATTATTCTAAATAAACCATAGAAAAAAACCTGAAAGCTACACATTTGACTGTATAAAGCCAGCAAAATCTTAATATGACTACCTGATTTTTTAAAAAAGTACAATTAAAAAAAAATAGAATGACCTGACTTAAGATTATCACTGCAAAAAATTCTGAATAAAATTATGGGAAATAGAGTATTTTAGAATAACAAAAGAAAAATGCATTACAACCAAGCAGGGTTATTCCAGGAATACAGGGCTGGTTCAATATTAAGAAATCTATCAACATAATTGACCACACAAGCAAGTTAATGAGGAAAAATGTTCATATAAAGAAATGATTAAAAGGCATTTGAAAAAGGTGAGCAGTCACTTCAAATGTAAACTCTACATATAACCTTAATAGAGGATGTAATATTAGCATAGGCTAGCTTATCTTACAAACAGCCCCAAACCTCAGTGGCTTCACATAATGAGTTATTTCTCATCACATCATAATCCAGTGTGGGTCAGCAATGCATGTCTCCTACAGGCAGTTATTCAGAGATCCACGATCTTTCCATCAGTAGCTCTGCCATCCTCTAGGACCTCAGAATTCTCGACCCAGTACTCTGCATCTGAATGTCAGAGAAGGGAAGGCAGCGTGGAAAACCATGCAGCAGGCTCAGAGTTAGGACTGGAAGTATGGCAAATCTTTTCCACCCACAGTCTTTTGACCAAAATTCAGTTAGATTGGGCTTACTTAATCACAGGTAAAATTCAGTCAGATTGAGCTTATCACAAATGGGACTGGAAAATGTAAGCTACCTGTGTTCTCAGGAGAACAGGAAAAGTGCTGAGTGAGTATCTAGCCTATCTCTGCCACAGAAAGTAACCACCTAAAATACTAAGGACCTTTCCCAAATAGCTGATAGCAGACATTATCTTGAAGAGTGAAACACTAAATACACTTCTGCTGAAATCAAGGAAAAGACAGGGATACCCACTATTACCATCACTTACTCAGCATTGTTTTGGAGGTTATAACAGTGCAGTAAGAAAAGGAAATAATACAAATTTGGGAAAGAGATGAAATTATCTTCTGCTGATAATATGATTACATACGTAGAAACCCCAAGATATGCTTTTAAAAAGAACATTCTAGAATGTGGCTGGATACAAGATCAATATAACAGAGACACACACATATACAAATAGAGTACATGCATATATAAATATAGAGCATAATACTGAAGCTCGCTTAATTCCCTTCTTTCTAAATGACTCTTGGGACTTACAAAGCTCTCAATTTCATCTGTAAAACCTTCAGACTATTACCTACACAGCAAGCTAAATGTTCTGACCTTACAATCATGTATTCCATTTTCACCAGCTGAATTGTACACTTACTAATATCCAGTTGTGTTTGCTCTGAAACATGTTTATGACAGTTGTACTGCTACTATAAACAAGTAATTTAAATAAATACTACAGAATCCAACAATAATATGAACAGAATAAATTGCTTTTATGAAAACAAGCTGTCTGCTTTAGAAAGATTCAATAAAGGTAAATTATAAAAAATGCTTTGATTTGGCCGTGACAATTACAAAAGATGAAGGGGAAGTTGTAAGATTCTGTATTTATATTTTTCTACAAGTATTTTTAAGTTTTTGCTCCATAATAAAGAAATCCACACTGGAAACTGTATAGGATGCATTACGAATGTGGCTTATGTAAGAAAGATACTTGGCATCCAAAGCAGTGGACCCATACTTAAATGAAAGAACTCTGTCCTATATAACAATATGGATAAATGAATACACACACACACGACACTTTTGTTAAAATATGTAGAATATGTACGCTGTATTAGTCAGGATTGGCTAGGTTATGTTGTAGTGGAAAAAAACTAAATTCCCTCAAATCTCTGAATTTGAAACTACAGACCCTTCACCTGGGTGGCCTGCAAGGCAACTGTCTTCTATACAACAGCCCAACATCCTAGCTACATTGGTCTTCTGGTATTTCCACATCAGCACATACTTCCACAATCACTATGGGAGGGGAGATAACATGGAGAATCATTCTCCAGCTCCTGAGTGCTTCCATGCAAAGTGAAATACTTCACTTCCACTTACATTTTCATTGGCCAGAACGAGTCCGATGGCTATGTATCATTTTAAGAGACAAGAAAGTATAAATCTTGCATACTTAGAAGTAGAGAGGGACTGGATATTGTTGAACAAAAACAAAAGAATAAAACATTGTTTAAAGCTAATGAGAATTTCAGGTTGCTACTGCAGCATAATTTACCCTAAGCTGAATAATATACACGCTGCATCAGTAAGGGTGCTTACAGGAACAGCCAGATAGAAGTGAAAATGAAAAAAACCCCTACATATTCCACTTCTAATAGTGATAAAACTGCAGAAGACTTAAGGCTAAATTTGACCAGACAGGTTTAAGACATATGACAAAATGTATAAAAATATTACTGAAGTATATAAAACATGTTAATTCTCCCCAAATCAATGTATAAACCTAAAGTGATTCTAATCATAATCCCAACGGTTTCTTTTTAATCTGATAAAAACATTTTAAAGTTCACGTGGAATAATAAAATTGACCTACAATGTTGCTGCCAGGATTAAATGAGCTGAAATATGTGAAGTGCTTAGGAAAGTATTTGGCACATATATGTACAGTAAATGTTACCAAATTTTGTTAAATTTGGAAAAAAATTAGATCATAAGAATGGAAAGTCTCAAAGCGTATCTTAATACAAACAGGATTTTAAAATAGCCTCTAGAGGGAAATAAAACCAGACTCCAATCATAATCTATATTCATAAGTGAATTAAAAACAAAATGTGAAAAACAGTATTTTAGAATAAAATTTGAGAATAAACTTATACACTAGGAGTTGGGGAAACATTTTCAACTGAAGGAATAAGCCACAGAGTTGTAAAGGCAAAGAGACATTTATTATAAATGTTTAGGTCAAAGATACTATAAACAAAAGAAAAATATTACCATAAACAAAAGATTGTGGGAAATATCTGTAGTGTATAAGACAGAGGTTAACATCCATAGTATGCAAGAAATGCCTACAAATTTTTAAGAAGAAGAAAAACTCCACAGAAAAGTGAGCAAAGGCTGTATGAACAGGAATTTCCAGGAAAGCAAATCTAAATGATAAACATGAAAAATTGCTTAATCTGAACAGCAATCAGGAAGACACAAACTAAAATGACAGTAAGCTCTCACTTCTAACCCATCAGGTCAACAAAAATTTTAACTGTGGCAGAAATACAAATTTACACCTTCTGAATCAGTTTACATTTCTTTCTTTTTTTTAAACTGAAGTATAGTCAGTTACAATATATCAATTTCTGGTGTACAGCACAATGTCCCAGTCATTCTTTTTTAAAATGATGTCTCAAAACAATTCTTTGATAAATATAGTGGTAAAGGAAGGAATTATTTTGTATTCCAAGTAAACATATACAAACTACAGTATTTTGAAATTTCAGATCCTCGGGGAATATATTTTGACAAGACTGAATCTATTGGTCTTTGTAGCTCCCACACTGTACATCCCTCTCAGCTCCAAACAAAGAATATTGCTACTACTTCTGGTCACTGGACAGGGTTTCCTGACTTCATTACCACTCTGACCCAGGACCACAAGAAAGCCCCAGTAACACACCCCTGAACATCCCACCCATGCAAGTTCTGGCAGCCCTGGTTGAGGTCTGGCAACCGCATCTTTTTGGCTCTGTGACTTTTCTGGCTGTCTACATCTAATTCTTTACGTAATTTCTCACAGCCCTGGTGCTAGGGTCTAGGCAATTTTGATATAGGAAATAAATTAGACCCAGTGCTAGTTATACCCTGAAGCTAATTTTACCCAGTCCCTACTGAGCCTTTGAAATACAGCTATTGTTTACTGAGCTTACAGGACTCTGGGGATGACATGGAGAGCGAATCAGGGAGCAGGTGAGAGTGGAGGCAGGTCAGCCAGCTGAAAGGCTACCATGATGTTCCTAAAGGAAGCTGAGCGCTACAAAAGGATATAATCAGCTCCGGAAAGATTGCCCACAAAATTGTGGCACAGGAAGTGCAACAATGTGTTACAGATGCTGCGGAACAAGTGTGTCGATGTGATGGGGCACGGAGGGTCCACTCTCCCTGGAAGGGGGAAAGCAGGGCTGAGGAGCAAGTCAGGAATGGCTTCATAGAGGAAGTGATGCTGCGTGCGATGGTGCCTAGAGCCTTCCAGAAGGAGGGGGAGCAGGAATAAAAGGACAGGGGCATGCAAGCAATGCCGTTTTCAGAGAATTCCGAGTAATTTAACATGACTAGAGTAAAGGATTTAAGAATGACGTTGGCAGCCAGATCACAAAAGGCCTGTCTGCCATCCCACAGAGTTGGAGTCAACCCTGGAGGGTGGGAGCCAGGAGCAAGTGGAGGGCTTTTGGGAGAAGAGCCACAGACTTGACTTTTAGGGGAAAAAACGTTTTTGGCAGCCGTATGGAAGACGGTCTGGAAGAAGGCAAGAAGCTGTTCCTGTGGCTCAGGCGTCAGGTAATTGATTCTGTTAAGTGTGATGCCTGATTTCTCAGGAGATTTCACTGAGTTATTTGAGAAATAATACTTTCTTTTCTCACTGGTGTAAAGACACGTAGGTAGAATGATAAACAAACAAGGTCCTTTTCCCCCCTCTAAACTCCATTGTGTAAACTTAGCTGTACACTCTAATGTAATAAATAGAGTGAGGCTGAATAGCCTTTGGCGTTAATCCCAGACACTAAAACAGTGAGAAAACAACAAAACATGGAACATAATATCTATCCATAAATCCAATTGTATGGTTAGGACTATGGAGCATTTTAAGAGTTATGATTTCCCTGGCAAAGTATCAAAAAAAACGTACCTTCAAAAATCCCTCAGAACAGCCACTTGGCATCCAACCACGCTGACAGAATGAAAAATGTTGACTAAACAGCCTACGTGTAACTCACCATTCTTGAAGAAGGAGAGGAAGGGTGTTTTCTAAGGCTTCAGAATGACATATTTTATTAAGTAACAACACAGTCATGAAAAAAGCTAAGAGAAAACTTCCCAGCTCACTTAGGAAATGGAGTCACTCTATTTTCTCTCAAACGACAGGCAGATACATTCTGTCTGACAGAAGAACACCTGAGAGCCAGCGCGTGCACCGCAGTCACCTCAGCTCTCGGCTCCCGCCTTTCTGCCTTTTGATGGTTTCTAATTCTCTACAACGAGCATGCATTGCCTTCAGGAGGAAGAACAAAAAAGTCAAGTAACCCAATCATACATCAATCAGAGTGACTTGGGCTGCCTTTTTCAGCTTTTAGATTCTAAACCACCTTACTGATTCCAAGTAAGATTAAAGTAAATTGCTTTTGAGGTACCCTTTTGGTGTACTTTGAATACATGCAAATTTTCTCTACTTAAGTCTTTCATGGTCTTCAGTGAATACATTTTTGAATTTTCAAAAATACAAAAACTTCCCCTCTCAATTACCCACAGCAGTGGAGGGGAATACTGACACCAGAATGTGAAGACAGTATGTGGACAGACACCATCAGGCAGACATGTATGATGTATCAAGCTCTCTGAGGCACTGTACAGTGCTTTTGGCAGATATGCACTCTGAATTACATTTTTTAGTTAATATTAAAATGACTCTATGCTCCTACGTGCGGGCCAGCAAATGAAGGGTAACAGAAACAGGTCTAGAACTTAAAATTCATTGCATATAATCTACAAACTGTATGCTCCACTGGCAAAGGAATAAAGATTCTATGCTGAAAATATAAACGACTTCTTAAAAACACAGACCCGAAACAGGGCTATGAAAGCATGGAAAACGGAATGCTAAACCTCTGCTGTGTCTGATGCAATGAACATGTAAAACAGTAAAACAAAACACCTGGATTCAAGAGTCTAGTAAGTACTTACTCTCAAAACCCAGCTTTTCATAATCAGAGGACACTCTTTTAAAAGCAGCTCCAACTGAAATCATAGTCAGCAAAGTATTTCAGAAGAAATATGAAACACTCATCTCTCGGGGTTAAAGAGAAGGGTCTGTCAGATAAACCTGATGTAATGTATTCCTCCATCCCTTAACACTTACAAGGGACTTGCCAAGAAAGATGTGTGAACAGGATTTATCTTAAATTAAGCACACTGAGACTCTCCCAACACTACAAGAATTAAGATAGTTTAAAGAAGAGTTGGATGTACTATTTAAAATTTGCAGATTCTTTTCAGGCCCTCTGAAACACAGGAGCTTTCTTTTTAGTAGAGATTTGTACCACCCCCTCACATGAACTCCCCTGCCAAACCCTGTAGGGGAGCAATTTCTGAAACTTAGACAGTCTTATGACCGACTAAGTATTAGGTACCTTGAAGACAGTAAGTTTTACAAACTTTTTACACTGATTGAATTATTTCCCCTCTCATCTCTCTCAGACCAGGGAGCTCTCATGCTTCTGCCACCCTAAATTCTATGGAAAACCATCACTACTGACCCTGCCACTAGCCCCTCTCCAAATCCCCCCATTCTGATTTCAAAGCAAAAGAATCCATATGACTGAGAAGAACTGTCCTCAGAGACTGGGAGGAAAAAAAGACCAAGCAAGACTGGTCAGAATTTGTAGCCGGCGGGGGAGGGGAAGAGTGGGCACCTCACACCACACACACACACACACACACACACACACACACACACACACACACACACACACACACACACTCTGTGGCTCCTGATGTGACTGGATGACAGAGTTGTCGACTTCGTGGTGGAGTGCCAATTTTTGCTGAGTATAGTCCTGGGGGAAAGGGCATAACTGGAACGAGATAGAGATTTAGGGACTCGGCTGACAGGGCTGCGCTTTAGGCTTGGGCTCCAAGCCCAGGAGGGTGCTTCCGGAAACTTGTCCAAATATCTTGGATCGGCATATCTAGTCTGTCTTACCTACTAGGAACCCCAGCCATTCATTCCCCTCCCCTACTTTTCATTTAATAAACATTTTTTGGATGCTCTCTCTGTGCAGATGTAGATCCAATAATGTGTGAGACACTGGCCCTGACTGCAGGAGCCTGTGGGAGAGAAACAGAGGTGTGGAAGTAGGCCAGCACAGTGAGGGCTCAAGGCTGTGGTGCAGCGTGTACAGGCTGCATGGGGGCGTAAGGGAGAGAACCCTGACCTCTCTACCCCAGGTACTCCTCCGCTACCGTCACCTGCTCAGCCCCTGGCCCCCTGAACTCACCTGTCCGCTTTCACAAGCCCCTGCCGCTATGTCCCTGGACCATGCAACTAGACTTCCCAGTATTTTTCACTTTGCTACCAGTTCTTTCCACAACTTAGCTTAATGGAAACCTAGCTCTCTTGTAAATGATGCTGCTTTCCTCCAAAGCTTGTCCTGTGGTGTCTACTCCTTCTCACACTTTCCCTGACCCACTGCCTCTTGCTCCTGACAGCTACTGATCATTACCATTACCGCTCAACTCCCTCTTCTGCGAAAGTGCACGTGTCTGCTTTACTCCGCCCTTTCTCTACTTTTGGAGGGATGAGGATTCAACTGACGCCTTGGGAATTTTCCAACTCAGCATGCTTTCACATCTCCTAGTTAGCACCATCAGCTACTGCCTGGCTGTCCTCATTCACCTGCTCCTCACCCCTGTTTCAATACCAGCCTGCATTCTCCATGGGAGTTTTTTCTATGTTCAATAACATACAGTCAACATGGATTTGTGCCAGAGAGGCCTAAGGGTGAATTCAAGGAAGATAACGAAAAGTGAAGTAAAATGGGGCACCTGTTGTCATTCAACGCACATAACAAACCAGATTACTTTGTAAAATGTGGACGCAGTAGTACCTACCTCATAGAGTAACCGAGGATTAACTGAAACGACGCACGACGCACGTAAAGAACTAAGAACAGGACCTGACACACAGCAGATGACAACTAGCATTATTACTCTATCCTCCAAACTATGTAACATACCTAAAGCTTAAGCAAACATATCAAACCATTCTAGCATCAAATCTAATTCTTTAAACTACTTTAGTCTACTCAACACTGCTTTGTATTAGTTAATGCTGCAACAGAACTTTTAAAAAGGATATAAATATGGGTGTGTGCACTGCTCAAAATATGATTTTTCTCCTTGCGTTCCTTCACATTGGCCACCATAGGCCTATTTTCAAGACTTCGTGATTTTTTAAAAGCTACTTTAAAATCATTTTCTAGCCTCTCTTTCGACTTCCTTTCAACCTCTCAGCACTTCCTTCCCCTCTGCAGTCCAAGACAGCAGTTTGCTTCTCCATCTGCCTCTCGCCCGTTTCTTGTCTCCGTGGCAGCTCCCCTTCCTCGGCTGCCTCTTGTGTTCTACTACTTCTCAGGTTCATCCCTCCTTCTCACTGCTTCTAGAAGTCTCTCCAGTACACTGTGCTACCTTCATTCATCTCTTCACCTCTGCCTCAGCCTACTGCACCACTCTAAATGGCATTCTGGTTCCTCATTTCTCCCAATTTCATACATCCCTCGTGCTGCATCATTTTTTAAAATACCAATCATTTATATTATGCTGTACACCAGAAATTGACACATTGACTATACTTCAAAAAATTAAAAAAAAAAGTCTTTATGACAAGACCTCCATCATCTCCTGTTTCCTTCGAGAAAACATCTAAAAACCTCAGCATACAGTACATGGGCCCTTCATTTTAGCCCCAAGCAAGCCCTCCCATCTCATCTCACCTTGTTCCAACCACTTACCCAGAACTCCATCCACACAGAAATACTCTTCAAATGTACCCTTTTGCAAATTCCTGCCTTTCCACGTTTCCTCTTCCTCAAATGCCGTTCTTCCCTGTTCCCAGCCACCTCCTGATCCAGCTCTTTTCTCTATCAGGCACTGACCACCTGGCATTTTAAATATTTGTGTACATGTCTATTCCCCAGGAAAATGAAAGTATCAAGCACAGAGAAATGGCTTTTCTTCTCTTTAGCCCCAGAATCTAGTACTAAGCAAATGCTCAACAAGGATTTAATGACCAAACTGTGAGCACTCAACAAACATGAAAATGACTTTTTTTTTGAAGAGCTGCAGTTTTAAAATTTCCCCTTTGGCAGAACTGAGTGAAAGGAAAAATATGCAAATGAAACACTCAAGCTCAAATCTCAAGGTAAACACAGACATTCTGAAGAGTGAGAAGGAAACACTAAGGACAGCGGTGCAGGATACCGGCAGTCTGTATTATCCCAGGAGTTCAAGGTTGTGGGACCATGACAATGGATATGCAAGACACACACACCCTTATCACCTCCTCCTTAAAATCCTTCAATGGTTTTTTTTTTTTGTTTTGTTTTTGTTTTTTAAAGATAAAGCCTTATCTTTAACCTGGCACAAAATAGGCCCCGGTAACAAGCTTGCTTCCACCTCCTAAACTTGATCTCACACTACATGCTACCTTACTCTGAGTATCAGCCTTCATCCCCACTTTATTTTTGCGTAAGCAAACCTGCCCACAATGTTTTTTCAAATAGTCTCCTACCTATTTCACTCATACCTGGGCTGTAAGCCCAAGGATTCCTGAAGTTATCTCCACCACACGGTGCAAGAGCATGAGTCCACTTTGCCACATTATATTTGGAAGGCAATACAGTATAGTGTTATGACTACAACAGATTATGCATCCTTGGGCATAATTACTTAAACTTGTATGTCTTGCTTTTAGCGCCTATAAAACTGAGGTAATGGTAGTACCCACTTCATTAGTTTATTGAAAGGATTAAATGAGACAGTTCACGTACAGCCCTTGGAATTGTTTTAAGAGCCGCAAAATGTCAGAATGTATACTTAGTTGTTAACCCCCCCCCCCAAGTTCCTCTACTCCCGTAGCCCAGGAACCACAACAACCAGGTTCATTTCTGTTCATTCTTAGCCTCAGCACAAGGTCCTGAACATTGCAGGCTTTATCGAACGCTGACTTTAAAAAGTAGAAACAAACTGGCAAAAAAGCCTTGTGTTCCACTTTTGTCCTACTAGCTGGACGACTGCAGGCCAGTCACTCATCCCACCTAGGCCTCGTTTACCCTTACGAAAAATGCAATCTCGACCTCAAAGAGATTCTCAGTTAACTAGGCGATGCGTCTAGCAACGCGCACTGCCCATCTCCACACGCGGCGCTAGCGGTCGGGGATGAGGGCGGGGGCGGAGGGCCTCGTCTCCCCTCCCCCGCACGTCGCCTCCCGAGCCCGCCCGCCTCCCGCCCACACCCTTACTGCGCCCTTGGCCCCCGGTCCCTCGGGACTTCAGGCGTGGGAGCCTCGGCCCCGCGCGGCTCCCTCCCGGCGCCCCGCGCCCTCCTTCCTTCCTCGCCCGGACGGACGCACTTCCGGCGGACGTGGGGGGGGCAACCCCGGAAACGGAAGTGAGCGGCGGGGCCGGCTGACCGTAACGGGCTGAGAGGGTGTGCGCAGAGCGAGGTGAAGATGGTGAGTGAGACCCCGGGCGACCCGAGTTGCCGGGGGCTCGAGCCCATGGACGCAGGAGCAGGCCTCCGCCTCCCAGCCCGGCCCCCGGTGGTAGCGGCGGCGGCGGGAGGAGGAGGCGGGCCTCGGGCGCCATGATCTGTCGAGTCACGGAGATGGGGGGTTCGTGGCGGTCGCCCGGGCCCGGCTCCCGCGCTGGTCCTGCGAGCAGCGCTTCGGCTTCATCCTTTCCCGCCTCCTTTTCTCTTTCCCATCCCCACGTTCCCCAGCTGGTCCCCGTCCTAGCCCCGGACCCTTCCGGTAGTTGGCGCCGAGCCCAAAAGGGCAAATCCGAAAGTGTAACGCTCTGGGGTGCGGCGCCGCCGACTACCCCTCCCCTGTGGAGAGAACCTTTGGGAGTCGAGTCCTCAAACTCCTTACCCATCCCTGACCCTCGGATACTCTTGATAACAAACCCACAACTATAGGTCGCATTTCTGTCACTCGGTTTACTCTGCGAATATCTTTGGGAGCTTGTAGTATGTCAGATGTTGGAGGGGGAAAAATTAGTTGCTGCTTCCCACTTTTAAGTATTGTTGGATCTCCCCCCCCCCTCTCTCTCTATTTTTTTTTTCCGGGGCGGGTAATTAGGTTTACTTACTTATTTTTGGAGGAAGTACTGGGGATTGAACCCAGGACCTCATGCATCCCAGGCTTGCACTCTACAACTTAAGCTATACCCTCCCCCTTCTTTCTCTCTTTTTAACTTAAAAGTTACGGTATTTGGGAGAGATTGCTGAATTGTCATTGCCCATGACTGTGATGCCAGTGCTGCGGCTAGGCCATCCAAATTAGAAAGCTTTTGTTGGTAAATATGGCTGATCATAGTAAAGAGATTTTATAAACACTCGAAGCATAACTAGTGTTCATTAACTTTTCATAGTTTTGTTTTCCTCTGATACTGTGTTAGAAACATCAGGCACTAATCGTGATGTTTTACAGAAGGTAATTGGGAAAGTGATAATTGTAGAACCCAGAGATCAGAATTCCCCTTTTCTTTGTGCCCAGAAGAAACCTTTCTTCTGTCACTTTACAATAAAGCAGTCGGGGAGGAGAAAGTTCATGTAGTAAAGTAGCAGAAGATCAATTTGGAAAGGTAGAGTCATACAACTCTAGGCCTGGAAGGGGCCAGAGAGGTTCTGTGCCTCATCACAGGCACATATTGTTAGTCACAGCCCACACTAGATTCCAGATTCTTTTCCTAATTAACCATGACTTCTGTGTTGGGGGATTGAAACCTGTTGTGCAGGTTCTTGTGTTCCAGGCTTAGGACCTTGGACATTTTCTTCAGACAAGACATTGATAAATCAGTGAAAGGTTTTTTTAAAAACAGCTTTGGTGGGAGAGATCACATACCATGCAAACCTTGCTATGCAGAATTGAAAACTGGAAGAGGAATGCTTTTCAATCTGACAGCACTCGGAGATCAACTCAGTAATCCTTCCTACCCGCAAATTTGATATTATTCGCTGAACCGTGTGTATCCCTCTACTGTAATGCTAAGGCTTGTGGTAATTATCTAGACTGTGGGCCCCTTGAGGGCAAAGACCTTATCTTTTCTCTCTAGTGCTTAAACAATGTTTTATACATAGTCTAGTTCAGTGTGATTTTTAAAAAAAATTTTTTTGTATTTAATAGTGTTTTTTATTTGTGTTGTAGAATGCCAGAGGGCTTGGATCTCAGCTAAAGGACAGTGTTCCAGTTACTGAACTTTCAGCAAGTGGACCTTTTGAAAGTCATGATCTTCTTCGAAAAGGGTATATGGGGGAATTGTGACTTTGATTTTGTTATAATAAAATGTGAATTATTTTTCACAATATTCTTTAACTATTTTGATAGGCCGTAAATATATATTTACTTTAGGGGATAGCAGGTAATATACTTTAGACTGGGGAAGGAGGGGAGTGGAAGCTTGGATGTTTTCTATAGCGTAAGAAGCATTTTATGAGAGTAGTAGGTTCCCAGGGTAGGGCATCCTTTCAGGAGATGTTACCCAGTAGCATGATTTGGTAGGATTCTTCTTTTTGTTGCTAATAGCTTGGAGAGCCATTTGTCTCTTTATCTCATTAACTGTTGGAGTGATTCGCATTTCTTTGGGAGAGATTAGAATATAGCAGTAAAGAGCATAGACTCGGGACTCAGGCTGCCTGGGTTTTGGTCCTGGCCCTGCCATTTACTAGATGTATGCCTTTGGGCAGTTTATTCAGTTGTTCTATGCCTCCGTATCCTCACCTGTGAAATAATGCTGGTAATAGCATATATCTTATTTTGAAGAATAAATGAGTTAATACATGAAAAATACTTAGTACCTGACCTTAGTAAGCACTAAGTATTAGATGCTGTTATTTTTCTTTTCTGGTTTGAGCACTTTGGTTATACCCTTTCCCTCGATTTCCTTTATGTTTCGATCTGTTTAGTCTCAATTTCTAGTATTGATTCTTTTTCTTGGCAGATTATTTTTCTGCTTAATCAAATGAGGTTCATGCTTCCTCTCCCATGTATATACTGTGTTTTGAATTTTTGAGTTTTATATCTAATTTTAAGGTGTTTAGTCTTACTATAATGGAATGTCATTCTAAGACTGGTTTCTGGTAGTAGACATAACACCTCATTATTGTCTTTTCATTTTGTAGTGAAAGATGGCAGTATATTGCCTTCGGAATTGGAGATGTAATTTGATTTATAGTATAATCAAATTCATAAGCTGACCAATAACCAGGTCCTGATGATTTGGTTTTTGTTTTTGTTTTTCACGTGAAATGCTCCTCCTTCTCAGACTCTAGGCCTGCCATTAGCAGAACCATTTTCAAATTCCACTTCAAGGATGATGTTCTGTACAAAGACAGTATTCAATAAATACTGTTGTTGTAGGATTGCTAAGGTTTTTGTCAGCTCTCAAATCCTGGTGTTGACAATATGATAGTCATTAGGTGTGTGTCATTTAATGTAGTACATTGTACATAGTTGGTGTTTGGGAAATGCCAGATTATTCAACATGTGTTCATCAAAAATATATTAACTGTCACATATGCATTAGCTCTGAACAGGAGAGGCTTAGATATTTTACATAATACAAGAATCATGTCATCAGAGTAATAGTAATAAACATACTTTATTAAATTTCTTCTAGATATAGGTCATCATTTGGCACCATGTTTTGGAGGCTTCTCAGTGAATTGAAGTCTTGCCCAAACAGTACCTATAAAAGATGCATTTAAAACAATTACACAGTAAATCTGACTTTTTCCTTTTTTTTGGGTGTATATGAATTTTAATATATGTATCAATTCCCTTAACCCTACCACAATCAGGACATACAACGGTTTCATCATTCCCCCAAAAACCTCCCTCATGTCATTTCATTATGTTACAACATGGATAGATGTCGTTTTGAACTTCAGGCATTGAGTGATATATAATCAGTCTCTCTCAAATGTTTATTTCCAGTTTTTCCTGTGTGAAAAATGAACTTCTGCCCAGTCATCCTCTTGAATTATCGGAAAAAAATGTAAGTATGTTACCTGTGTCTTTATTTTTATTCTCTATGAGAAAAATACCGTTGGTAATTTTTTTTAAGACAATCCTGGTGTTGAGCGTTTGACCATGAAGAACAGCAGGCCTTGTTGTCAGTATCCTTCCAGCATAGCTTTGCGTTACTGTTACACCGCTTCACTAAAGCGCCCTTTCTACACATTCTTCTTTGCCTTTTCTATGGACATTTCTAGAGGTTAGTGCACCTCTCCATTCCTCTCAATATTTTCTCATTTGATGATCCTGTTTTCTGCTATATTTTTCCCCAGACATTTTTGTTATTGTTCTCCAAGCCCATGTCTCTAACCTTCATCTCTTTTTCAAGCACTGCATCTCCAAATTACTGCTAGGCACAGTAGGTACACGGTGAATGTGATGTAATCCCCATCCTGAAGGGGCTGAAAATTTAATGGGAGGACAAGCAGTGGACAGGGGCTTCATAAAGTGTTGTAGGGGACCAAGGATGGAGCAACCACCTGTGCTTAGGGCTTGTGGAAGGCTTTCTAGAAAGGGGACATTTGAACAGTTTTAGACCAGTATTAACCAGATAAATAGGTGGGGAAGGTCATTCCCAAAAAAGGTATAGCCTGTACAAATGTCCTAAAGACAACCAAAAGGGTTTTAAATACATGTTCAGAGCAGAAGAAACAGGTTATCTTACTACTCGGGGATGACGGTGCAGTGTTCCCCAGTTAACAGAACGCTGACCTGCTCCTTTTTGTTTGTTTCCTCCCTCTTTAGCAAGGGGAAAGATCTTTCTATAAGAAAGAGTGGAACAAATAATATAAAGATGAAACTGAAATGCAAATTAGATGAGACAGTGAAAGGGTCCCTGGCTGCCTCAGGTGCGTTCTGATTTCAGGCTCAGAAGTTGACTCAGGAGGGTTGTTTTTCAAAGATCTGAGATTAACCATAGAAAGCATAGAAATCAGGTTTGTGGGGGGAAGAAAGCTGGTAAAGTTAGCTCATTTTGATGAATAAGTGAACTGTATCACAGATGACACAACAGACCAAAAACCTAGGCCCAAACTTCAAGAAAAACCATTAAATTAAAGAGGTAAATGTGAAGTTCTGTGTTTGGGTTCACAAGAAAAATTATGCACATTTAGATGGGCTAAACCTGACTTGTTTCTTAGAAGGAAGATCAGGGCTCGGTTAAAGTATGATACTGGAAAAAAACTGCTTATTAGTACCCAACACAAATTGGACAGAATTTTCAGTTTGTGGTCCCCCCCGCCCCGACTCAATTACTCAGAACAGTGGAGTTAAAACATTGTAGTTTAATCAACAGCATGGTATAATGGGTCTGATTATTTCTTTTATGAAATCCTTTGAAGTAGATTCTTTCACACTTAGAATTTCTTAATAATTTTTGTCACTGTAAGTATTCCTGGATCTCAGATTATACCTTTTCTTTGCTCTGCCAGTTTGGGAGTAATTCTAATCAAAAGCACTGAAATACAGTTACGCTTTGTAAATATACTTTTTTGCAGTATCTAAAACATTCCTTAATTTATTAGTTTTGTAGATCTAAATTTTAGGTAATTTTACATTAATGGAATATACCTGCATGCTAGATAAAATATAGTCATACATATTCTAAAATGTATTGAAGAAATTAGTAAAAACCTTTGTTTTTATTGCAGTGATAGATATTGAAACCCTTCCTCTAAGTGTTGTGTTAACATGAGTATCACTGCTGTGGCAGCAGAGTGTTGAATGTCACATTTAAAATTGCATTGTTGTCTTTTGTAGTTCCAGCTCAACCAAGATAAAATGAACTTTTCCACACTGAGAAACATCCAGGGTCTATTTGCTCCACTAAAGTTACAAATGGAATTCAAGGCAGTGCAGCAGGTGAGTTCATGGGTGATCCCGCATGTGTGTTGATCTCAGTTGGAAGGAGCTTCTATTTTAGTAACAGCTGTACAAACCTTACTTTTTCTTCTTCCCTACAACCTGTCCTATGTTCCCCCTTTTTGGATATGAACTCAATTCCAACTTCATAGAGAAAAGAAGCTTTGAAACAGAAAACTTCTTCAAATTATAGGTTCTGTCTGAAAACTCACCTGTATACACTTTCATGTTTTTTCCCTTTTGGGGGGTAACATTGAATTCGAGATGCCCCTAGGAATATCCAAGTGGAAGTGTCTAATAGGCAGGCTGTATACCACTGCATATACCTGTTGCTCAGGAATAAGATCTTCAGAAATGTCCTCCTGAGTGTGTAAGAACTGTCCCCCAGTCTGTGCTCTAGATTTTGTCACATCTTACTGCGTTGGTTCCAGTTACTGCTGGACAACTAACAAAGAACAGAAAAACTGAAAATTTGGTTTGACTACATTAATGTTTGTTGAGTGCCAACGAGTGTGTATCCATACCTTATACCGCACTACGCTATGGGTTCAAGAGCAAGATGGTATTATCCTGTTAAACGGATGAGGAACCTGAGCATGAGACAGGTCAGGTAATTTAGGTAAAGCCAGTGGACTGGTAAGTAGGAAGAGCAGAATTTGAATACTCATCTCTGACTGTACAGCCCATGCTCTCTCCACTATACTTAGGTATTCGTTTGTAGTATATGTATTTAATGATTGAAAAAAGTAGATAATACTGGTTCAGAATGGTGCTGCATTTTTTAAAGGTCCACAGGTGACTTTGATCTTCGTTTCTGTTTCTAGTACTGTTTTAAGGGTAATTTAAGTTTGCACTATGAGCGATATAAAACAACATAAAAGAACAGTCAGTTTACTGAGTAGAATAATGCTCTCACTGAGTTGGAATTTCTTCAGGAATTTGATCATCTCGCATTTATTAGGAATAAATGGTATTAGGTTCTAGGATTTTGCATTTTATCATATGGTTTGTGCTCTGGTTTTCTTGGACAGAAGCAAAGCCCTCAAATGTGTGCAAACCTCATGGGATTATTAAGTGTTGGTAAAAGCTTAAAATTTCAGTGTCTTTATATATTTTGAGTAAAGTTTTGAATTTTTACAAATTTGGTTTGGTCTAAAATACGAACTTGTGTTTTTTTTCCCTTACTGGTTAAAGTAATATTTTACTTAGTTTTGTGAACTTCACAAATAAAGAATGAAGAATGTGAAATTTGATCGTGTAGTTCATAATTGTGCCTTCATGGTTGTGGTCAATATGATCTGGTTTCCCCCTTGGTTTTTTCTAATTTTGCCCTTTTACACTTTTCCTGAAGGTTCAGCGTCTTCCATTTCTTCCAAGCTCAAACCTTTCACTGGATATTTTGAGGGGTAATGATGAGACTATTGGATTTGAAGATATTCTTAATGGTAAGTGTCATTCCGCACCTTTTTATAGAGTCCCAATAAGGTACAAAGCAATGTCAACAAACAAAACCTATAGCATCTTTGTCCCTTGGAGCTTTTAGCTGATTGGATCCACTTGTGTTTATTCACTGACATAAGATAAAATTTAATGGTGATAACTGTTCTCTGACTGGTTTTAAAAATGAAAATTATTTATGGAGTTCTGAGATTATAGGCATTTCAGTTTGCTAATGACAGTCATTTGTTTCATGTCCTGTTGATAAAGTCTGATGGATGAGTCCAATACAGTATTTTTAGGATGGCTTAAACAAGGTTGGTATTTTAGTATTCAGAACATTTGTGGGATATGGCTGGTTTTAAAAACAATTAAAAAAAAAAGATAAGAGTTTTGTTTAAGCAGTAGTCTCCCTTTGCCCCCCCCCCCATAATTGTGCTTCTGTAGATGATGAATAGTGAAGAATCTATTATTAACAAGATTTTCTGAAGGATTGCATTATATATGAAAGTAAGAGCAATACATATATTATCCTCTATTTTTCTGGTTCTGTGGAAGATAAATTATAATTCTGTCCAGTATTGCCTCTGTCTTATACCCTTGCAATTCAGGAGAAATAGAAAAACCCAACAGGATTAAATTATATTAGTTTTGCTTGGCTACTAGTGTGCAGGAAGGAAATGCTGTGGACACAACAGCCGTCTGGTGAGCCTTCTCTTTGGGAATCTTCCCCGAGGGAACTTTTTAAATACAGGAAAACCAGGAATTCCTAAGCTTTTTCATTGAACTTAGACCTTATTTAAAATTAGTAAAATGATAGCTCAGGTCTATAATTATCTTTTAGTTAGTTATAAAAATGCATTTGTTTAAAAATGAACGTCTGTAAAGCTGTGTAAAAGGGAGAGGCACTTACTGAGCACTCACTCAAATATTATGTGTCAGGCACTGGGCTAGGCTTTGAATATATGATGGTGGAAAAAACAAACATCTGTGCTTTCTAATGGGGAGGTAAGCTGTTACAGATAAAACACAAACATAGTTAAAATTTGTGATTAAATTCTCAGAATAAAAAGAACAGTTGTATTCTTTTGGGTAGAATTCATTTTGGGTTGTTGGGTAGGAGAGGCAGGCACCTCTGGGAATATGACATATAACTTGATTCCTGGAAGACATATGAAATAGTTGAGTTAAAAGTAGAAGAAAGAATATTTAAGGCAAAAGAAGCAGTATTTTCAGGGTCTCTAACTTGAGATCAGCTCAAGAGCTCTGAAGAGTTTAAGATCTCATCCTACTTACAAACTAACAAGTTAGGCTGCCGTGGTTTCCTAGGTGCTGGCAGACACAGACTCCTAGAGACAAAGGGCAGTGTATTACTCACAGCAGTAGCAGAAGCCAGAGCATCAGCTTTTCTGTTGGGTTTCTGAGCCCCAGTTCCCACAGGGGAGCAAGAAAGGATTAGATGAAACCTGCAGATGGAGTATATTTTGTTACAGTAAGGGGAACCTCAAGTTCAAGATGCCTGAATCTTTTATAATAGGCAGTCAGCCTGCCTGTTCTGTGCTCCAAGGGAAACACCATCTTTCTTTAGAAACAGACTTGGAAAGACAGTTTAGAACAAAGGCAGGCAGTGCGCCTGCTTCTCAGGCTTGCTGAAGAGAGAGAGAGAGAGACGCCTAGAGAATTATCTCCCAACACATATAAGAGCATAGTACGAGGGCCCATCGAGCTGGAGTGCCTTGAAGTGAAAAGTAGAATAAGGTGAGGTTGAAAAGCTGGGCAGTACAGGAGCCAGAGCCTTGCAGACCACAGAAAGTTTATTCAGAGTGCAGCAGAAAGCCATTGAATAGTTTTAAGCAGTGACATGACGTGATGTAATTTCATGTTTAAAAAAATTCCTAGTATCTTGTGGTGTTTTTTTGTATTCATTAATTGCATGTCTCTAAGGTAGTGATGTACTGGAAAGATCCCCTGACTGAGTAG
Source organism: Camelus bactrianus (assembly GCF_048773025.1). Lineage (NCBI taxonomy): Eukaryota > Metazoa > Chordata > Mammalia > Artiodactyla > Camelidae > Camelus > Camelus bactrianus. The sequence goes on from NC_133552.1 coordinate 4,967,434, forward strand.
GTGATTTTTATCAGGATCAGACCACTGCGATGCCCTTTGGGACATTTCCCCCGTGTGGGAACTGTAACTGCGAACTGTAACTGCATAATTTATGGACAGTTTAGGGCTTTACCTTAGGGCCTTGCCTTAGCTGTTCCTTCTGCTTAGAATACCCCCCCCCCCCATTTTTCAGATCTCAGTTTAAATGTCATTCGTTCAGAGAGGCTTTCCTTGACTACTTAATATAAAGTGGTCCTGGTCACCCTGTCACGTCACTAATTCTTTGCATAGCACCTGTCTGGTATTTTTCTTGTTTCTTCTTTGTTTTCCCCAACTTAAATATAAATCTCATGAGACTGGGGACTTCTTGTTAACCCTTGTGTCCCCAGTGCCTCATACGGTGTTTGATCCACGGCAAGTGTTAAGAGCTCTTGCTCACCACATTCTCCTCATCACCTTTGACCCAGAAGGGGTTTTAAAGTCTATAATGAGGGAGTCGTGTATTAATCTAACACTGTATGAAGACTATTAAACTGTGATGAGTATCTGTATATTTCTCCAATCTGCAATTTTTAAAGTTTTGGAGATGATGAGGTTTTTGCTTGCTTGCTCATCAGCCAAGCCAGTTTGGCCAAGAAAAATCCTCACATTATTTTATAAGGAAGGGAAGGGAATGTGAGGAGGGCAGTAGGCAAGTCAAAACTAGACTTTTTCTTAGTGCTGAGAATGGTCTTCCGTTTACTCAGTTCTCTCACTTTAAGATGTGGAAGCTGAGACTCACCAGGAGGCCGTGTCCTGCCTGGAAGCCTCACGGGAGGAGGCGCCAGAACCACGGGCCAGGCCCTTGCCTGCGTGCTGTGCTGTCTTCTGGTGCAAGTGACTTATTCAATAAGCACATATTTTATTAAAGTCAGAAGCTTAAAAAAGTAGAGTTTAAAGGAAAATTATAATTATATAAATGAGGATATTCTTTGTTTAAAAATTGAAAACATTGTAGCTGAAACTAAAGTCCTCTCCATGATTGCACAAACCCACTTGTCTCCCTCTTCCCTGGTTGGCTGCTGCTTTTTGTGTATATGCTTCCAGACTTTTCTCTCTGTGGCTTCACACAAATATATATAGTCAGAAAATATTTGGCATTGCTTAGTGTTTATGTTTTGAGCACAGTTGGTATGGCAACTCTGTGTATCCTACAGCATGTATGCTGCGTCGATATATTACTGATGAATGCGTACGTTTTTCTCTCTCAGTAACATGAAACAGTGCTGCAGCAAACATTTTTGTTCTTTGTACTCGTGTGCAGACATACTTTTTTCTTAATTTAGGTTTTGAATGCCTATTGTATACTTAGCAGTTTACTCTATTAGTAACTATAGCAGTGTCATTTGTTGCTAAGGCTACTTTGTTGTGTGACAAGTGTCGAGAGTAGAGAGATTGCTGAACTGATGGGAGGCAATAATCCTTAGTCTCAGGAAATCCAGTGAAGAAACATCCAAATTGATCTGTTACTCTTGGTAATCATTATTTTAATTTTTACAAAGTGATTTTACAGTTTAATTCATTAAGTATTCTGTTTCTCGTCCTATGTTGAGGGGTAGAGGGCAAAAAAGAAAAAAGGCTATTTGTCTGTAGGAAGCTTACTGTTGGTATTCATTTTAAAAACTCTTAGGTGCATTATCACAGGTAAAGTAAGACTTTTGTTTGACGCATCAGTGCAAACAAGAGAATGAAGATTATTTAAGGTTTCCTTGCTCTAGAATTCTGGTTTGTGTATATGTGTTGGTAACAGAGCACAGAATGATAGATGTAAAATGTGTTTTTTTTTTTTGCAAGTTAGATTAAGAGATTGTTTAATCTCTTAATTAGTGATTGTTAGAGTCATCTGGGAAGCCACTGGAAAACTTAAGGACTTTGAAAAGGAGAACTTTTTCAATCTGTATATTCTTTTTAAATTGACTGAATTGAGGTATAATTGACATACACTAGAATGCACCCATTTTCAGTGTCTAGTTCTGTGAATTTTAGTAAATGTGCAGCTGTATAACTAGCCCTCCCAATCAAGATTTAAATGCTTTCATCATCCCCAAAAGTTTCCTTGGTCTCTTTGCTGTTAGTTCCCCACCCTTGGCCCCAGGCAACCTCTGGTCTGTTTTCTGTCCCTTTAGATTAGTTTTGCCTGTTCTAAATTTTCATATGAGTAGAATCATTGAGTTTATCTTTTTGAAATCTTTAATATGTTTGTTTTTGTTTGTTTTCAGACCCGTCACAAAGTGAACTAATGGGAGAACCACACTTGATGGTTGAATATAAGCTCGGTTTACTGTAACGCAGTGTGCTGTTCATGGAAATAGAGGGGCTGCTTCTTGTTTATATAGTTGTCTTTTTACTCTAATTTGATGTGCACAACATTAAAAGTACTGACACCTGAGAATTTTTGCCTAAATAGTATCTGTGATCATTTGAAATTATTTGAGTCTTTGGTTTAAGGCCATGTGGTAATTGAAAGCACTAAAGGGAGGAGATTTTAAGACTCCTCATTTATATTAAAACAGTAGCCTTCTACATCTTTAAAAAAATGTTGCTAGTTAATATTATAAAACCATCCACGGGTTCCAATTCAGTCTGTTTCCTAGTTATTCCATTTGAATAACTATCAATATTTGAGTCTGCAGCTTCATAGTAGCATTTTTCAGAATAAACTTTTGTAGTTGATTTTGGTGGCAACACTTCAAAGTAAGTACAAAATAAAAGTATTATATTTTACCTTGTTTCAGTATATAGTCCATTAATACTCATAGGGATAATATTTGCTGTACTGATGCTACTTTATAATTATAACTATATTCTTTGATTCTTTCATGTTGAAAAGTGTGAATTCAGAGGTTTTGATTTTGGTCTTTAAATTGAAAAATAAAAGAACAAACAGATATTGATTAAACTGTGGTACTGCTTAGGTTTATATATCACGAGATGCTTAAGTTAAAAAAAAAATAGAACATTCATGTACACACATATCCATGAGCAAACTCCATAATAACTTATTTAAAAATAAATCTTCACCATGGCTGTTCTTACTTAATAAGGTATTTATTATGAACCTAGTATACAAAAATTAAAGATTACCAATTTCTCAGGAACGTTTTGATTGTATAAGTCATTGATTTACACTTGAAGGCAGTATTGCCCCTCCCTCCGTGGTTATGGGAACATTTGACAATGTCTAGGGAGGTTTTTGATTGTCACAATTTTGTAGGGGAGGGTTTCCAACTGGCATCTAGTGCGTGGAGGCAGGGATGTGCTAAATTCTACAATAAAAATTGCTCCTGATTGTTGGAATTAAGTTTAAAACCATCTTTGTCAACACAGTATTTGCCAACTTATTTTACACTTAAATTATGATACAGTGTAGACATAATGAAGGTTCACTAATCGATTGTTTCTAAATTTGTTCTCTTTCAGCTAATTAGCAAAGTTGAAGGTTTTTCCTGTACCATAGTTTTAGGAATAATAGATACTCTTCCTGACCAGTAGAGGATACTGTTAATTTAATGAGCATAGTTTAAGTGGAAAAGCTGATGCTTTAAACACAGAAATTGGTAATCATGGTTAGTGCTTATTTTCTGAAGGTCTTTTTGCTTTCCCCCCTCTCCTTTTCCTCTTTACCTTCTTTGGTAAAAAAGAAGGTAAAGAAGCATATTTATATGCTTATGCTTCTCATATTTATAAAGAAGCATATTTATACTTATGCTTCTCATCCCTGGATGCATGTAAAATCACCTGGAAATCTTGTGAAAAAATTGTGGCAGGGTCTGAATCTCAGAAGTCCTGGTAGGACTACTCTGAGGTGGATCCCAAGAAGTCTATTTGGAAAAACTCTCCAGGGTTTAGAACCTTTGGTTTATATGCTTGCTTTCCTTTGTCACTTGCTTTTGCTTTTATATTAGTGACATTCATTAGCATCAATTAATTCTTCTGATGTAGATGTACCTTGGTGCTGAAAAATTTGCTACTGTTTCTTCCTCTGCAATCCACAGTGTTTGCCTGGAGTTGGGTAATTCAGGTTCCCTCATAAGGCTCAGTTGTAGGTTCATCTTAAGTTACTTTGCCTAGGTGCTAGACTCTTCAATTAGGCATTTTTATTGCAGTGATGCTGTGATTTAATTTCAATTTTAATTTTTTTTAGGAATTAGTATTTTCCTTGTCTGTTTTGTTTGTGAAATACTAATCTTTGAGTTAAAGAGGTGTTTCACAGGTTGGTGCTTGTTTAAAGTTAATATTAACATTAAAATGATAAAATTCAAATAGAAAAGATACAAAATACCTAATGAGAGCACAACCTAGTTCTATGTTAAGCGTTTTAGTATATATATAAGAATAAGGGAATTTGTGAGTTTTATTGTCTGGAAGTGTTGAGTGGGTTGGCAAACAATTGAGCACTATTTGGCACATCATGGGATAGTTCTTTCACTAAACACACCTCTTCACTTCTACCCTCTGTACTAAATATAAATGATAGACTTACTGGTTTTTATTAATTTTTCTTTTTGCAGTGGATTTTATCCCTCTTTCAGGAGTACACAAAATATCGCCCAGTGCTTTCCTGCATTTTGTTATTGCTTTGAATACAGACATTTCAAGAATGTAAAAGATGATCTAAATAAGTAGATTATTTTGAAAAGCTGAAAGGCTATGTAGTGTATTATCTTCCACTGGAATCTCCAATTGGATGAATCTAAGTTTATCTAAATTTTGACTTACTGTTTCAATAAAGCAAAACCAAAAATGCTGTGGTATTTTCATTGGACTGACTTAGCTCATGATTTCCAAGTTGAAATTCATGTTCCTCCATGTACAATAAATCCTTAATTAAGAACTTATACTTTGGGAAGAGGAGGTGGCCAAGATGGCAGAGCAGGAAGACCCTGAACTCACCTCCTCCCATGAACATCCCAAGATTACAACTATTTACAGAGCAACTATCTATGAGAACAACCTGAAGACACGCAGGAAAGGATTTCCACAACTAAAACCATAAAGGAGGAAGCACAAGACCGGTAGGAGGGGCAGAGACGTGGTATAGTCAGGACCCACTGACAGCCACAGGTTGGTGACGAAATAGGAAAAGTATCAGAATTTTGGAGATCCTCCCCAAGGAGCAAGGGCTTTGAGCCCATCGGACTCCCCAGCCTGGAGGTCTTGCACCAGGACGATGAGCTCCGCAAAACACCTGGCTTTGAAAACCATGGAGCTGAGAGGTTATAGACTTTGCTCTTAAAAGGGCATATGCACTCCACAACTCCCAGCATAAATTTAATACTTCAAAAGGAACTGAGTCAGACTTGCTGATCTTGGATCCAGGGAAACAGGAGGCAACTGGGGACCCCCTCCCCCTGCCCCCGGGAATGGAGATGCTGGCAGCAGCCATTTTTGGGAACTTTTATTCCACGATAACACCAGCATTGACAAGCACCATATAGGAAATCTCAGCCTGTTAGCACCAGGGACTTGGCCTCATCTATCAGTGGACCAGCAGCTGCCCTGTGCCCCACTGGGCAAGCACCCAACCATGTGGGAAGCCTACCCTGCTCTCCAGCAGGTACAAGGTCTCACAGCCAAATGGGCTGGGGGCCAGCCCCACCTACCAGTGCACTCACAGTAGCCCCACCAAACAGAAGAGCACACAGCCTACATAGGGGGCACCCTGAGGGCATATAGCTTCTGTGACCAGAGGGGAACATGCTACTGGGCCCCATAGGACGTCTCTATACAGAACCACTTCTCCAAAATTGGAAGAGTAGCTTACCTACCCAACGTAGAAATAAACAGAATTGGGCAAAATGAGACAGGAATATGTTCCAAATGAAGGAATAAGACAACCTCAGACAAAGAACTGAAGAAAGTGGAGATAAGCAATCTCCCGAATAAAGACTTCATGGTAATGATCACAAAGACACTGAATGAGCTTGGGAGAAGAATGAGTGAACGTAGATTTTTCAACAAAGAGTTGGAAAATATAAAGAACCACACAGAACTGAAGAATACAATCACAAAAATGAAAGGAATCAACAATAGATTAGATGATACAGAGGAATAGGTTAGTGATCTGGAAGGCAGAATAGTGGAAATAATCCAAGCTGAACAGAAAAAGAAAAAAGAGTGTTTTAAAATGATGACAGTTTAAAGAGACGTCTGAGACATCAAGTGTACTAACATTTGCATTATAGGGGTCCCAGGAGGAGGAGAGAGAGACACACAGGCATGTAACGTATCTGAAGAAATAGGTGAAAACTTTCCTAACCTGGGGTAGAAAATAGACATCCAGGCCAGGAAGCACAGAAAGCCCCAAACAAGATGAACCCAAAGAGGTTCACAACAAGATGTATTATAATTAAAATAGCAAAAATAAAGAGAATCTTAAAAGCAATAAAAGAAAAACAACTAATTACATACAAGGAAACTCCCATAGGACTATCAGCTGACTTTTCAGCAGAAACTTTGCAGGCATGAAGGGAGTAGTACAATATATTCAAAGTGATGGGAGGAAAAAACGTACAACCAAGAACAGTCTACCTGGAAAGGTTATCATTCAGGATTGAAGGAGTTTTACGGGTAAGCAAAACGTAAAGAGTTCGGCACCACTAAACCAGCTTTACAAGAAATGTTAAAGGAACTTCTCTAAGCAGAAAAGTCCGCAATTAGAAAATGAAAATTATGAAAGAAAAATCTTGGTAAAGGCAAACACACAGTAAAGGTAGTAGGTCAGCCACTTACATAGCTAGTAGGAAGTTTAAGAGAAGTAGTAAAATCATCTGTATCCATGATAAATGCTTAAAGAATACACAAAATAATATGTAAAATGCAACATCAGAAACATTAAACATGGTGGGGGGAGTCAGAATGTAGAGTGTAAGAATGTATTTGAACTTGGGATCATCAACGTAAAATAATCATATGTGTTGTTATATATAAATCTTATGGTATCCAAAACCCAAAAATCTATAATAAATACACAAAAGAAGAGAAAAAATTCAAACAACACTAAAGATAGTCATCAAATTACAAGGGGAGAGAGCAAAAGAAGAAGAAAGAAAAAACTACAAAAACAATCAGAAAACAAGTAACAAAATGGCAGTAAGTGCATTCACATCAGTAATTTAAATGTAGATGGATGAAATGCTCCATTCAGGAGATATAAAGTGGCAAAATTGTTAAAAAAAAAAAAAAAGACCCATATATAAGCTGCCTACAAGAGACTCATTTCAAATCTAAAGGTACGCACAGAAAAGTGAGGGGATGGGAAAAGGTGCAAATGGAAACAGAAATATGGAGTGGTAATGTTTAGACAAAATAGATCCAAACAGACTGTAACAGGAGACAAGAACATTACCTAAGGATAAAGAAATCAATTCAATAAGAAGATATGACAATTATATACATACACGCAACATAGGAGCTCCTAAATACATAAAGCAAATATGACCAAACATAAAGGGAGAATTGACAGTAATTCTGTCAATTACTGTCAATACTGAGAATTGACACAATAACAGGGAACTTTAACTCTGCACTTAGGTCATTGGATAGATCATCCAGAAAGAAACAGTACATTAGACCAGATGAACTTAACACACACACATGCGTGCGCGTGCACACATATGTGTAGAACATTCTGTCCAAAAACTATAGAATATAAATTCTGAAGTGCAGTGAAATACTGTCCAGAATAGATCACATACTAGACCACAAAACAAGTCTTAATAAATTTAAGGATATCAGGCATCTCTTCCAATCACAACAGTATGAAACTAGGAATGAACTATAAGAAAAAAGTTACAAAAAAATACAAACGTAGAGGCTACACAATATGCAACTAAACAACCAATGGGTCACTAGAGAAATCAAAGAGAGAATCAAAAAATATCTGGAGACAAATGGAAATGGAAACAACTAGCCAAAATCTATGGGATGCAGCAAAAACAGTTCTGAGAGGGAAGTTTATAGCAATACAGGTCTACCTCAGCAAAGAAGAAAAATCTCAAACAATCTCACTTTACACCTAAAGGAAATAGAAAAATAAGAACAAACAAAACCTAAAATTAGTGGAAGGAAAGAAATCATAACGATCAGAGCAGAAATAAATGGAGACTAAAAAATAAAAGTAGAAAAAATCAATCAAACTAAGATTTAGTCTCTTGAAAAGATAAAAAACATGGATAAACCTTTAACCAGACTCATCAAGAAAAAAAGAGAGAGGACCCAATTAAAATCGGGGGGAAAAAAGCTTTGCACAGCAAAGGAAACTCAACAAAATGAAAAGGCCTCCTACTGAACAGGAGAAGATAGTTGCAAATGATATATCTGATAAGAGGTTAATATCCAAAATATACAAAGAACTCATGCAACTCAACATCAGAAAAGCAAACAACCCAATTAAAAAATGAGCATTTCCTAGGTCAATCTCTCAAGGCAATAGAAATAAAAGCAAAAATAAACAAATGGACCTAATCAAACTTACAAGCTTCTACATAGCAAAGGAAACCATAAGCAACATGAAAAGACAGCCTACAGAATGGGAGAAGATATTTGCAAATGATGCAACTGACAAGGGCATAATTTCCAGGATATACAGACGGCTCATACAACTCAAAAAGAAGAACAAAACCCAATCAAAAAATGAGCCAAAGACCTAAATAGACATTTCTCCAAAGAAGACATACAGATGGCCAATAGGCACACGAAAAGATGCTCAGTATTGCTAATTATTAGAGAAATGCAAATCAAAACTACAATGAGGTATCACCTCACATAGGTCAGAATGGCCATTATTAAAGAAGTCCACAACAAATGCTGGAGAGGGTGTGGAGAAAAGGGAACCATTTTACATTGTTGGTGGGAATGTAAATTGGTACAGTCACTGTGGAAAACAGTATGAAGTTTCCTTAAAAAACTAAAAATAGAGTTACTGAATGATCTAACAATCCCACTCCCTGAGCATATATCTGGAAAAAAAAAAAAACTAATTCAAAAAGATACATCCACTTCAGTGTTCATAGCAGCACTATTTACAATAGCCAAGACATGGAAGCAACCTACATGTCCATAGACAGATGCCTGGGTAAAGAAGATGTGGTATATATGTACAACAGCATACTGCTCAGCTATAAAAAAAAGAATGAAATATTGCCATTTGCAGCAACATGGATAGACCTAGAGATGATCATACTAAGTGAAGTAGGTCAGACAGAAAAAGACAAATATCATATGATATCACTTATACGTGGAATCTAAAAAAAATGATACCAATGAGCTTATTTACAAAACAAACAGATTCAGGCATAGAAAACAAATTAATAGTTATCAGAGAAGAAAGGGGAAAGGGATAAATTAGAGGTTTGGAGTTAGCAGACACAAACTACTGTACATAAATAGAAAAACAACAGGGTCCTATTGTAGAGCACAGGGAACTATATTCAGTATCTTGTAATAACCTGTAATAAAAAGAATATGAAAAAAAATGTATAACTGAATCACTATGCTTTACACCAGAAACAACACAACATTGTAAATCAACTATAATTTAAAAAACTGGGCGGAGGACCTGAATAGAAATTTTCCAGAGACATACAGATGGCCAACAGATGTGTGAAAAGATAACTCGGCATCGCTATTCATCCGGGAAATGCTCATCAGAACCACAGTGAGATAACACTTCACACCGTCAGAATGGCTATTAAGAAAAAGACAACAAATAACAAATGTTGGTGAGGATGTAGAGAAAAGAGAACCCTTGTGCACTGTTGGTGGAAATATTAATTAGTGCAGCCACTGTAGAAGAGTGGTGGTTCCTCAAAAAATTAAAACTAGAACTACCATGTGATCCAGCAATTCACTTTTGGGTATTTTTCTGAAGAAAACAAAAACGCTAATTTGAAAAGATGTCTGCACTCCTACGTTCATTGCAGCATTATTTACAGTAGCCAAGATATGGAAAGTAAGTGCCCATCATCAGATAAACGGATAAAGAAATTGTGGTATCTATACAATGGAATAATACTCAGCCATAAAAAATGAAATTTTGCCATTTGTGACATATGGATGGATCTAGAAGGTGTTACGCTAAGTGAAATAAGTCAGACAGAGTAAGACAAATACTATATGATTTCACTTATTGTAGAATCTAAAACAAACAAAACAAAGGAACAAACATAACAAAACAATTAGAATCATAGATATAGAGAGCAAACTGGTGATCACCAAAGGGGAGGAGTGAGGGGAGGTTGGGCAAAATGGGTGAAGGGGATTAAGAGATACAAACCTTTAGTTATAAAATAAATAAGCCACAGGGATGTAATATACAGCATAAGGAATATGTTAATAATACTGTAATAACTGTATGGGGACAGGTGGTTGCTAAACTTACTGTGATGATCACTTCATAATATATGCAAATGTCAAATCATTATGTGGTACACCTGAAATTAACAAAATACTATAATCAACTATATTTCAATTTAAAAACCCCTGTACTTTTATTATAGGTCCTTAAATATCATTATAGTATGAGAACATACTGTTAGATTTGTTAATAGAATTTAAGCAGAGGTTTTTTTTTTTCAGATTGAAAAAGTATAAGGGACTTTAAAATGTTTCTTCCTTTAAAGATGAAAAATCAAGTCTTGAAAATTGAGAGTTTGCTTCCAGATCTTGAATTTATTTCTGGAGCCAGTAGACGTGCTTTGTCAGTTGTACTCTGTCTTTTTGCTTCTTTTTGGCGTCTTGACCTGGTGAAGACAGGAAAAAGCTATATTGTTCATCTCTGTGATGACATAGAGGTCACACAGAGGATACGGCTTTGGATCAGCGAGGGACCAGGTGGAATTCTGCTCTCAGTTTGGCCAGGCTTATCTACTTTTGGAGAGATGGATTGATTTTAACTCAAGACTTCGACCACTCTTTTTATTTGTTTTCGGTTTTAGAAACCCTGCAAAACATAAACCAAGTTATTTTTTCACCCACTTTTAATTTTGAAAGTTAGAGAAAAACGGAAAGAACAGTACATAGAACACCCAATATAACCTTCATGAGATCTGCCAGTTGTCAACTTATTGTCTTATTTCCTCATAACTAGATTCAGGATAAGCATTTTTGGCAAGAAGGTGGCTGGCGCATGTACTTAACTGTGTCACGTCAGGAGCCACATTGAGGTCAGTTCGTCCCACTTACTGGTGTTGCGAAGTGTGATCACTTGGTTGACAGGTCGTGGCTGCTGAGCTCTCCATTGTAAAAGTACAGCTTTTCTTTTGTAATTAGTAAGTAATCTATGAAGTAATAGTTTGAGACCTTGCGTGTGTCCTGTTCCCTAAGAATCTTTCACCCTGAGGTTTTAGCATCCATGAAAAAACTGCCTCAATCATTTATAACACAGTCATTGGGGATGGGAAAGGATTGAAAAATTGTGATGTTTTTATTAATCCTCCTGCCTTGATTGGTTGACAAATTTTTGTAAAGCCAGATTTCCCCCTATTTCTCTTTCTCTTTAAGGTATCCTTAAGGATGCATGAATTCTTAATGTTTTATAATCCATTTCTATCATTACTCTTCCTAAATGCCCTAAATCTTATCATTTTAATGAAAATACAGACTTTCCATTTGAAAAAACATTACATTGGGATTAAAATGCTAAAAATTTAAACTTTAGCATTACTAATTGTTATTTCACAGAATATTGAATATACTTCACCTACTTTAGTTATCACAATCATCGTTGTCTTAGAAGTTACAACAAAGATACCCTGTTTGCTGTAGGGAGGCATCGCTGTCCTTAATACTACTGATGTCTTGCCCGATTACGTGAGAAAGTCACAAGATCAGGACAAGCCAGGGCAGCTAGAGCCTTGCTTCATTCAGCACTGTGGCTTAAAAGTAGGCACTGTGTTATGAAAATCTAAGAGAAGACAAAGGGAACACAATGAGGCCCCAAAAGTGTTGCATTGTTCTTCTTTTTTAAACATTTTATTACGGAAAATTTCAAACATCCAAAAGTAGATAGAAAAAGATAATATAATCTCATGTTCCCATCACCTAGCTTCCATGATTTAATCTGTGGCCAATCTTATTTCATCTATATTTTTTTCACCGACTTATCCCTTCAATATTATTTTGAAATTCCAGATATTGTTTATATGTGTAAATATTTATATGTGTAAATGTTGTTTATATGTGTAAATATTATAGCCAATATTGTTACCCACCTAAGTTCATGATAATTTCTCATAATTGAATGCCCAGTCAGTATTCAGATTTCTGAAGCTCCAGTAAGTGTCTTTTTTTTTCTGCTGTTTTGTTGAATCTGGATTCAAGTAAGTTACACACATTGTGATTGGTTTTTGTGCCAGCTGTCTCTTATTTTATGGGTTCTACCTCCTTCTTGTCTCTTTTTCTTTTTCTTGCTATTTGTTGAGGAAATCATGCTGTTCTACAGTTTCCCACAGGCTAGATTTTACCGTTTGCACCTTGATCAGATTCAGGTTCATTATTTTTGAGATCACTTCATAGATGGTGTGTTTTTCCATAAAAAGACATTAATGCCTAACAGGCTCTCATTTCGTGATGTTGGTGGCCATTGCTGCACAATGCATAGATCCATTTATTCATTAGAGTCTTCAGAAATGGTGATTCTGAACCTGTCATTCCTTCTCCACTTCACGTCAGAATACCTCCTTCAGAGGAAACTTACTGGGAACCTCCCACTTGGTTACCCATGGGTAGACTTGATACAGCAAGGGCAGGGAAAATATACTTTCTTCTTAACTTATTTTTAGCCATTTTCAAAATCAGTTTTTTTTTAAATACTCTGTCCAGCGACCAATTCATTTTTGTTGTTGTTGTCAGTATCATAATGAAGGTGCATATTGTTTAATCAGTATTTTTGTTTTATTTTGTTCGCTTGCTTGATCACAGACCAAACTGCCATTTTAGGGACCAGGTCTGGCTTCAGAGGCTCTCTCCTCCCTTAATAAAACAAAAACTGAATACCTCCAGGGTTTGGCTTTGGGTGAAAGACAGGCAAGGTCAGCGCCCAGATTCCATGACTCTTTATTGCACCTTGCACGTTGGAGGACTCATCCGCCTTGTCTTGGCTGTCTGGCATCCACCCTCACTTCCTGGTAACACTGCATTCTTTAGGGGAACCGCCTTTCCTCCGTCATGTGCCGTCTTGGGGGAGATAGTGCCTCTTCCCTCTCTTGAATGCTAAGAAGGTCCACAGCTCTGCTCTGGGTGCCTCCTGGACTTGGACTCTAGAGCAGAAACAGGAGGAGGACTCATCGCTGGCAGGAGCAGTGCCCTTTGCCCTTTGTGCTGCAGATCACTGCTGCGATGGTGCTGCTTTATCTCTGGCGCTCCCCTGGCTCTTGATTGTTTCCTAGCCTGTTCTGAGGCTTTTTATTGAAGTTGTGAGTGCCTACTATCATCCCAGTGAATCTCCATGTGCTTAAGATAAATAGAAGGCATGCGTTTGCTTTCAGTCAGCATCTCTGGATGATACAGTAATTGGCATCAGACAGTTGGTGTTACAGGGAATACATCCCCAGAGAGACACGGGAACTGGGGGATTCGTTATCCAACCAAGTTTAGGCAGTGAATCCAGGTAGGAAATCTAGCTGTTTCTGGCAGGCAGTTGCAAAACAGCTACCTCATCTGGTCACATGAATTCGCATGTCCAATTACAGCAAGCTTCTGAGCAACCGGATATGAAAAAGTCAGCGTGGTGGGGTGGCTGCTTCTGACAGCCTTGGAAAGTTTAAATTACGTGCTCAAATCTTCAGACCAACGTACAGAAATCTAAAGAATGTCATTTCTTACAGGTGGAGCACAGGGCAAAAGACAGATGTGTCTCCTGACTCAGTATGGCTGTTAAAGTTACTGTCCTGCCAGATTTAAAGTGAAAACTGGAGCACTGATTAGGACCCTGAGAACTGAGTTAAGTGGGAACAACTGAAGGGAGCAATTTCTTCACTTAGAAGGAGGGCGTTCCTTTTTTCCTTAAGACTTCTATCACCTGAGGGGTCAGCCTCTCAGGGAAAGCCAGTAAGCCTCTTGCCACAGTGCTCTTTACTTCCAAACGCAGAGCCAGTGGGGAGAGCTGAGCATGCCCCCTGGCGGCCAAACAAAGAAATCTAACATGGAAAGAATTTGAGGACTGCCAATTTATGCCTACAAGAACTTCAGGAACATGTGAAGGAACAGATTTTGAATGTGCTTTTGGAATATCATTGTGATGCCCTTATACAAGGTGATTCTAGCTTCATTTAACTCAAGAAGCTGGATGTGTTTTTAATAATTTGCAAAATTGGATTCAGGCCCACGCTGGATGAAGCCGAGACGCCAGGTGGCATTAGTGTAGTGCACAACAGTGGTTCTCAAACGTTTTTTCCATCAGAATCACGGGATAGCTTTAGAAAACAGATTACTGGGACCCATCCCTGGAGTTTGTGATTCAGGAGGTTTCCGGGGAAGCCCGAGGATTTGTTTCCAACAAGTTCTCAGGTGGTGGTGATGCTGTGAATCCAGGGACCACACTCTGAGAACTGCAGGTATAGAGGGAGCAAAGTGAACTGAGAGGCAGGAAGGTTAGAGTGGTTTGCCTGCGTAAATCCCTATTCACTGGCCACCTATCTGTCTTTCCCAAGATAAGCTAGACAACTATACCTTGACCCAAGATTTCAAACGTATGTTAGTGCTGGCTTCAAAGCACCCATGTAGTCTTTCTTATATAAATTATACCTTATGATTTTTTGACATTTCCATGGTGCAAAAACAATTGGAAATCAGTAGAAACTGTATTTCGAATTTTGAATGTGACTTTTCCCCGGGCTGGAGATCTGCAGTATATACTATCCTGTGATGCAGGGCTCCCCATCAGCCACGCTGTCACAGGAGTAAACAGTCGACAAACTTACATCGTTCTGGACCCAGACAGCCATTCTGACTTTGCTTCCAGTACAGTATTTGATAAATGACATGAGATATTCAACACTTTATTATGAAATAGGTTTTGCATTAGATGACTTTGCCTGTCAGCTAATGTAAGTGTTCTGAGCATGTTGAAAGGCTAGGCTAAGCTATAATGTTCCAGAGGTTAGTGTATTAAATGCATTTTTGATTGATGATATTTTCAGTTTACAGTGGGCTTATCCAGATTTAACCCCATAAGCCAAAGATCTGTAGTTTCTTGCCTCATTGAGTTTCAAAAGTTTATTTATTTATTTATTTATTGATGTATACTGGATATAAAGCATCTGTCAGATATATGTATTGCAAATACCTTCTGGAATCTTGGCTTGCCTTTTCATTTTCTTATTGATGTGTTTCAAAAAGAAAATTTTAATTTAGATGAAATCCAGTTAATCGATCTGTGTGTTGGTGTTTTGTGCCTTTGGCGTGCTAAGAAATTTTGCTTAACCCAGGGTTACAAAGATTTTCTTGTGTGTTTTCTTCTGGAAATTTTATGTTAACTTTGATATCCTAACAATGTTGTCTTCTAATTCATAAACATGTATCTTGCCATTTATTTAGGTTTTCTTTAATTTCTCTCAGCATTGTTTTATAGTTTTCAGTGTCCAGGTCTTAAACATCTTTTGTTAAATTTATCCCCAGGTGTTTTGTGTTTTGATGCCACCTTTTTGTTGTTAAGTGGTATTATTTTTGATTTTTGTTTTTTCAGTTGTTGTTGCTAGTGTGCAGACATACAACTGGTTTTTGTACATTGGCTTTGAATTCTGTGAGATTGCTAAATTCATTTATTAGTTCTGTTTTTTTTTTAATGAAAGTTTAGAATTTTCTCTGTCATGTCATATGCAGAAAAACAGCTTTACTTTGTCCTTACCAATCTGTATGCATTTTATTTCTTCCTCTTGCCTTGTGGCTAGAACCTCAGTGTGGTGTTGAATAGGAATTATAATACCGGGTATCCTTGCCTCATTCCCAGTGGTGGGGGGAAGCATCCAGTCTTTTTACCATGAAGTATCCTGTTAGCTGTATGGGGTTTCTGTTTGTTTGTTTTTGTTTTGTAGTTGTCCTTTATTAGTTTAATCCTAGTTCCTTGAGAATTTTTGTCATGAATAGATATTGAGTTCTGTTTAATGCACCTGTTGATATGATCATGTGGGTTTTTTCCCTTTTGTCTAATGTTAATATGATGTGTTATTACATTAAGTGATTTTCAAATATTGAGCCAACCTTGCAGTTTCTAGATGAACCCCAATTGGTCAGGACATTATATCTTTTTTATGTACTGCTTGATTGATTAATATTTTGTTGTGAATTTTTAATTTAATGTGTTCATGAGGGATATTAGCCTGAGGTGTTGAAATCACTTTCTGGGCCCTGGATGATTCTCCTCCCGCCCAGGCCGCCACATCAGCAAATCAAAACCTAGGTAACTATGTCTGAAGGTGCTTCTCCTGACTGGAAAAGCAGTATATCCCGTCAGCCAGTTCCCAAATGCCAGTCAGCTATGGGGTCTGTACAGTTGGCCCTCTGTATTGGCAGATTCCATATCCATGGATTCAACCAATCACAGATCTAACATTTGGGGGGCCAAAAAGGTCCAGACACTTCCAAGAAGCAAAACTTGAATTTGCCTTGCCAGCAACTATTTACATAGCATTTACATTGTATTGGGTATCATAAATAATCTAGAGGTGATTTAAAGTGTACGGGAGGATGTGCAGAGGTTATATGCAAATACTATGCCATTTTATATAAGGGACTTGAGCATCTATGGATTTTGGTAGCCTCAGGGCGAGGAGGAGGGAGGAGTCCTGGAACTGATCCTGAGAATACCAAGGGACGCTGGACTTACTTCCTCGATCCTTATTCTTTATCCTTTGAAAGCTCCCTGCCTTCTGCCCCATTTTGCATTTCTCCACATGGAGATTGTCCGCATCATGCAGTGTTAAACTTTGTATCCTGTCTTCTTAAATTATTTTTTTTTTAAACAATAGTTTGCTTTCCTTGTAGTTTCTTTTGTGGTTTTGCATCAGGATAATGCTGGCT
The DNA here is from genome assembly GCF_048773025.1 of Camelus bactrianus. Taxonomy (NCBI): domain Eukaryota; kingdom Metazoa; phylum Chordata; class Mammalia; order Artiodactyla; family Camelidae; genus Camelus; species Camelus bactrianus. The sequence goes on from NC_133552.1 coordinate 4,984,471, forward strand.
TCATAAAACCAATTGGGAAGTGTTCCTTTCTTCTACTTTCTGGAAACACTTGTGTAGAATTGATCTGTTTGTTCCTTAAATGTTTGGCAATGAAATCATTTGGGCTTGTGAGAAGGAAAAGGTTGGCCTGGGCCAAGACTGGGCTGGGCTAACTCATGAATTTTAAGTCTCACCTTGCTAGATGGGTTTCGGGTTACTGCAAGTGACCCTTTGCTTCCGCTTTTATGATACTGCCTAGCTGTACTCAGCCTATTGGTTGATAGACCCCGAGCTTGTAACCTAGAGGCGTTCAGAGCTTCGGAGCGTAAACCCCTCTAAGTCCGCCGCCGTAATAAACCTCAGTACTCCAACCCTCTGAGTGGTGCTTGTTTCTTGGCTGGTCTGTCGTTTCCATAACAGTTCTGGAGGCCCCAGCGAGATTCAGCCACACCGGCCCCTTGAGCCACTGGACTGGTGGCTCCGGCCAATCGGGGGACGAAACTCTGGTGACGAACAAGGTGGCGCCACCTGATGGTATTCCAGGTTCTCTTCCACGGCGGCGGCTCACCCCACATGAGGCTGGACCTCAGCCAGACTTGGAGGGACGGACAGACTCACCAGGCAACCGTCCGGACAAGGTAGGACCACAGGAAAGGTCAGGTCCTGTCCCAGTGGACAGAAGAGGAGGCTGATCCCCTCTTGCACCCGAATGGTGCACCAGGTTTCAGGATAATGTGGGAGGACTGTTGTTAACGTGTGTGTGTGTGTGTGTGTGTGTGTGTGTGTGTGTGTGTGTGTGTGTGTGTGTGAACATGCGGGCTGGAAAGCATGCGATCAGGCTTGAATTTGTAGCTCCACAGCCTCTGGCTATGGAGTTCAAGTGAGTCCCAACCTGAGGTTCCATGGTGACCTCTTACTGCTCAGGGCAGTATTGACCCCTCAGGGTATTGATCGGAGTCAGCGGTTTATACTGACCCGCCAAAGCTAAGAGGCACCTTCATCCCTGCGAGGGGAGCAGCCAGACGGACGCAGAGAAAACCCTCCCTTGTCTTGTCTGCGACACCGGCACAGGGTGGCCACACCGGCAAGGAAAGGGACATAAAACAGCCTATGAGTCAGCGCCCCCGTGCCCCTAGAGGCTAGGACGCCATTTCTTTGAGAAAGTCTCTTACCTAACCTGGTCACACAACACCCGAGACTTCTGTCCCAGCTCCTGAACCGACCTAACGCGTGTCCCTTTTGCCTAATCTCAGACCCTCAGGACTTGAGTTTAGAACAGATTTCTTCAAGACTGGGCTCACCCGGCCTTAGAAGTCCCCTTTCCAGTCTATTTGTTTAGCCATCAACTGTCAGTCCCAGTCCCTTGGTATGTTCAGGCTATAAGGAGGATTTGGTGAGGAAGCCCCTGGAGCTAGCTCTTGCCTTGGGCTTCAGAGACATCAGCCGTGGTTGGAACCCGGACTCTCTGACCAAGTTAGCCTTCAGGCGATTCATAGAGCCAGCAAGAGAGCGGTCCTTCTGGGAGCTCCTGTGCTTTGAAGAGTGGAGAAGGAGGAGATATAAAGGCTACCTTCCCAAGCACCCAAAACAGCAGGCCTACCACCCTTAAAACGCCGAGACAAAATGGGAGGCTCGAAGTCGAACCCACCATCCTAGACTGCATGATTAAGAGTATCTAAAAGGGGTACACAGGAGACTATGGAGTTCGAATGACCCCTGGAAACCCCCGCACCTTGTGTGAGCTCTAATGGCTGACCTTTGGAGTCGGGTGGTCCTCAGGAGGAACTTTGGACCTAGCAACAATGCGAGCAGTCTATCGAATAATTACTGGAACCCCAGGCCACCCAGACCAATTCCCTTACATTGACTCCTGGCTGAATGTCGCCCAGACTCTACCCCATGGATTCGGTTCTGCACAAATGGACCTGGACAATGCAAGATATTAGCAGCCCAGGCGGTCCAGGCCAAGAAGACAGACAGAGAAAAGCCTATTTTCCAGGGAGACACAGAGGACGAGAGGTGCCTGTCCCCTCCGTATGTCCCTGGGGCACCGACAACTCCCATCCCACTGGAGAGACTGCCACCTCTGTGTCACCACCTCCCCAACCTGAGGATCCAGAGGCAGAGCCCAGCCCCCAGCCTGAGCCGGTAGGAAGGAGACTCTGCTCAGCACAAGCCGGTAGGCCAGCACCACTGGCCCTCCAATGCCGCTGCGGGAGACACATGGGCCACAGCAAGTTGGGGAAGACAGGACTGTCCAACCTGGGCACCCCGTACTCTACTACCAACCCTTTAGCACCACAGACCTTCTCAATTGGTGCCATCACACTCCTTCCTACTCTGAAAAGCCACAGGCTATGTTTGACCTCGTAGAGTCTATCTTCCACTCTCACTGGCCCACCTGGGAAGATGTCCGCCAGCTGCTTCTGACCCTTTTCAATACGGAGGAGAGGAGACGCGTTCTCACTGAAGCATGAAAATGGGTGCAGGGCCAAGCCCCCGGGGACACACTGGATACTGAAGAGTAGGCCATGACACGGGCCCCTGGCACCAGACCAAATTGGGACTTTAACACCCAGGAAGGGAGAGAAGCACTGCGTGAGCACCTGGAGGCCATCCTACAAGGGCTAAAGGCGGGAGCCAAGAAGCCGACTAATATGTCTAAAACGACCACGGTGACCCAGAGGCCAGACGGAACCCCCACTGACTTCTATGAGAGACTGTGTGAAGCGTTCCGAGTCTATACTCCATTTGATCCTGAGGCCCAAGAAAACCAGCGGATGGTCAACGCTGCCTTCATAGCCCAATCGTGCCCAGATATATGCCAGAAACTCCAGAAACTGGATGGGTTCGCAGAGATGAACTCTACACAGCTGCTGGAAGTAGCAAACAAGATTTTCGTAAATCAAGAGCAGGAAGCCCAACGAGAGGCAGACCAGCGAATGAAGCAGAAAGCCGCACTCCTTGCAGCAGCCCTGGGGAAAATGGGCTTCAACCAGAATCCCGCACCACCCTGGAGGAGGGGACCCTGACCCCGGATGCCCTCGAGTCAAGACCGTGTGCATACTGCCGGGAGACAGGTCACTGAAGAACAAGTGCCCAAATAGAAAGAATGGGGAGAGAGCACCCCTCAAGAAGCCTACCTACCACGGGAACCGCCAACTGAAAACCTCACTGGACTGGCTGGAATCGACTCGGAATAGGAAGGGCCGGGCTCCTTGCCCCTGGCCCCCTGGGAGCCCAAGGTTGAAATGTTGATGGGGGCCAGCCAATGACTTTTATGGTAGACACAGGATCAGAATATTCTGTGGTGACCCAGCCTATAGCTCCCCTAACCAAGAAAAAGGCGGCCATTATAGGGGCTACTGGGGACTCGACTGCCCGCCATTTCTGCCAACCACAATCCTGCCAAGTAGGGGGCCATCTAGTGACACATGAATTTTTATACTTGCCGGAATGCCCAATGCCATCGGAAGAGACCTTCTATCTAAATCGGGGGCTCAAATTACCTTCGTCCACAGGAAACAAGCACATCTGATCCTACAGGAAGGGTCTATGATTCTAGCCATCTCGGTTCTCCAGGAGGAAGAGTGGCGTCTGTATGAGAGTAGAGAACTTCAGGAGAATCCTAACAAACTCCTGGAAGAGTTTCCATTAGTCTGGGCTGAAAATGGAGTGCCAGGCTTGGCACATAATCAGGCACCACTGGTGATTGACCTCAAACCTGGAGCCAGCCCTGTCAGGCAGAAGCAATATCCCATGCCTTGAGAGGCCCACCAAGGAATCCAGGAGCATATACAGCACTTCTGACAAGAGGGGATCCTAACTGAATGCAGATCCCCTTGGAACACAACGTTGCTCCCAGTAAAGAAAGTGGAGGGAACAGACTATAGACCAGTTCAGGACCTACGGAAGGTCAACAAAGTAACCATCACCATACACCCAGTGGTGCCAAACCCATATACTCTCCTAGGCCTCATTCCCACAAGTGCCAGATGGTTCACTTGTCTGGACCTTAAAGACGCTGGTGAGCCAACCCATATTTGCATTTGAATGGGAGGATCCTCCTACAGGTAGGAAAACCCAACTGACCAGGACGTGCCTTCCCCACGGGATTAAAAACTCACCCACCCTGTTTGGAGAGGCGCCAGCCGCAGACCTTGTAAAATTCCCTGGAGGAACACCGAGATGCCCCCTGCTCCACTATGTGGACGATTTGTTACTAGCCAGTCCAGATGGAGAAGGTTGTTGGAGAGGAACTCGAGTCCTCCTGGAGTTACTCCAGACGACGGGATAGAAGGTCTCATGGAAAAAGGCCCAAATCTGTAAGAAAACAGTCAAATTCCTGGGATTCATTATCTCAGAAGGACACTGAGCCTTGGGGCCAGAACGAAACCAAGTTATCTGCGCTGTACCGATACCACAAACGAAAAGAAAAATACGGGAGCTCGGGAGCTCGTAGGCGCAGCCAGTTTCTGCTGGATCTGGATCCCTGGGTTTTCAAGGATAGCCAAGCCCCTCTACGAGGCAACTGCCAGGTCAGGAAAGGAAACCCTCAAGTGGGGAGCCGAATAAGAGAATGCCTTCAGGCAGCTAAACTATTAACCCAGGCCCCGGTATTGGGCCTGCCAGATGTGACACGGGAATTCAGCCTGTTCATACACGAAAGATCGAATTTCTCTCCGAGTCCTGACGCAGCACGTGGAGCCATGGCAGCGCCCAGTGGCCTATTTGTCCAAAAGACTGGACCCAGGATGGCCACCCTGTCTGTGGGCCCTCGCTGCCACAGCCCTCCTGGTCAGTGAGGCAGACAAACTCACGCTGGGGCAGACTTTAAACGTAAAAGTGCCCCACTCTGTGGTGACCCTGATGAACGGCCCATGTTTAAGTGGGTAACTACCGCAAGGATGACCCACTACCAGAGGCTTCTATGCGAGAATCCCAGGGTGCACCTGGAGACTGCGAACCTTAAACCCAGCCACTTACCTGCCCGAAGGGGAAGGACAGCCTGACCATGACTGTGAGGAAGTCATTGAAGAAGTATATGCAAGCAGGCCTGATCTGACCGACATGCCCCTGCAGAACCCAGGCCTGGAGCTCTGTACGGACGGCAGCAGTTACGTGCAAGATGGGCAGTGGCGGGCAGGATATGCCGTCACAACAACCTGCGAGGTGATCAAGGCAGAACCCCTTCCCCCGGGATGGTCTGCCCAACTAGCAGAGATTTGGGCTCTGGTCCAGGCACTAAGAGAAGGGCGAGGAAAGCGAGTCAATATATATACAGACTCCAAATATGCTTTTGCAACCCCACACGTACATGGAGCCGTCTGTAAGGAGAGAGGACTCTTGACTGCTGGGGGAAAGGATATCAAGAACAAAGAAGAAATTCTACAGTTACTGGAGGCAGTATGGGATCCGAAGGAAGGGGCTGTTATCCATTGTAAGAGACACCAAAAAGGAAATGACCCTGTGAGCCAAGCTGTTAAAGTTGCAGGAATCATCCCATGGATTCATCACTCCAGGATTAAGATGGTGACTCCATTCCAGGCAGAAGGTCCCGGGAGAGCTGAGAGCGTCCCGGGAGATCCACTCAGGCTCAAGATCTGGAGAACCCAGGAGAAAGACTACAAGCCCTGCTCTAGCCACACCCGGAGGCTGGCTAGTCAACGCACGGCCGAAGCTTGAGGAAAAACTACTGAATGTACTCCTCTTGTGCCCCCTTACCCCTTTCCTTACTTGCTATATTAGCCTGCCTACTAGTGGTGGGGCTGGCCAGCACTGCTCCACCTGACTGGAGCATAGGCCAAAAGATCTTGACAGCCCTTTTATACTTTGTTGTAAGTAGCTCTCTCACGATGGCAGTGTGTCTAAGATAATAATAAGGCTGATGTTACTGGCGCTAATGCCTTCACTTCCCTGGGCTTCGCAATGCACTTGTGTTGAACCAAGTACCAACCTGGATTCACAGCTTATACCTATCAGCCGAGTCAATGACTCAGCTTCAGAGTGCACATATCGGGGCAGGCCCTACTGGATTGGTACGGTCAAGGCTTCCTCTGTATCTGGCATCAAGTGCTATGGCACACCAGGCAAGCCGGTGTGCTAGACCAAGCACACACATTATGGGACGAGTGATGGAGGAGGGGTACAAGACCAGGCACGCCGGCAAGCAGTCCAACAAGCAGTCCAGAGGCTGCATCAGAAGTGATTGCCTTGCCGGGAGCCCATAAGACTCCCGCCTTTAGCCGAGCCTCGGAATCTAGCTCCACAAATAGATGGGCTGTTGGCCGCGGTCCATGGAATTAATCATTCCAGTCCAAACCTAGCAAAGGATTGCTGGCTGTGCTTGCTTCTCGGCTCCATCCAGCACCTGGCTCTGCCTTTGGCAAACCTCACTAAGGTTTTCACCACGACTAACGGTGATGCCGCCTCCACCGCTAGGAGTCCCAGGCTAAACTGGGTACAGCTCACCTACAAGGCACCAGAATGTCATTTCAACAATGGAACCAATCTGTTAGGAGGCTATCTGACCATAAATCAATGTCATAAAACCCCTCACTGTATGAGTCAGGGCTGCCAACCCACACAGGGAAGGTGTTCTAATAACGGGACTTACTTCGTGTGTGGTGAGTTTGCCTACCAATGCCTCCCCGCAAATTGGACAGGGCTGTGTGCTTCAGCCTACCTCACCCCCCGGGTGGATATTTTGCCCAACAACCAGAGTCTCCCTATTCTGGTTGTAGCTCACCAGCAGCCGCAGAGAGTAAAGTGGGCTGTACAACTAATCCCTTTGCTCGTGGGGCTGGGAGTGGCGACCGGGGTGGGCATGGAAATTGGGGGCATAACCTCATCCTCTTATTACTGTTATCAGCTCTCAAGGGAGTTCAATCAGGACTTCCAACGTGTGGCAGAAACCCTGGGGGCTCTGCAGAGTCAGACTGACTCCCTGACCAAAGTGGTCTTACAGAACAGGAGGGGTCTGGACCTATTCACGGCCAGAGAGGGGGGACTGTGCCTCTTCCTAAATGAGGAGTGCTGTTTTTATGCCAACCAATCAGGAATTGTCAGAGGGATGGTCCAAGAGTTACAGGACCGGGTGGAATGGAGAAAATATATTTCGGACAAGGGCCCATGGACAGGCCCCTGGGACTGGACCTCCTGGCTGGCACCATTCATAAGCCCCTTGCTCCTAATCTGTGCAGCTCTACTATTTGGGCCCTGCATCTTAAACATCCTGACCCGTTTTTTCAGCGAACGGATAGAGGGTATAAAGCTCCAGATGTTAGCCTCCAATTATGAGCCTCTGCACCAGATGGAGGATGGTGCCTACTCCACCCTGGGCTGTGAAAACATCAAGAGGGGGGAATGAGAAGGACGAGGTGGGCTGGGCCAAGACTGGGCTATGCTAACTCATGAATTTTAAGTCTCACCTTGCTAGACTGGTTTCGGGTTACTGCAAGCGACCCTTTGCTTCCACTTTTATGATACTGCCTAGCTATACTCAGCCTATTGGTTGATGGACCCTGAGCTTGTAACCAACCCTATAAAGCCTCACGCACACGTCCTAGAGGCGCTCAGAGCTTCGGAGTGTAAGCCCCTCTGAATCCGCCGCCGTAATAAACCTGAGTACTCCAGCCTCCGAGTGGTGCTTGTTTCTCGGCTCGCCTGTCGTTTCAGTAATATTTCGTCCTATCTTGATCCCATTCCAGCTACATGTCATCCCCAAGAAAGCAGTCCCTCAGTAACTTCTGTCAGAGCAACCACAGTCAATCTGACTATAGGGACTGCCTCTCACTAATCAAATGAGACTGATTTTTTCAGCCAAGAGCTCTAACAAGGGTTTTATATTTACACTATTTTATGTATACTATAACCTAAAATCCCAGTAATTACAGTGAGGGACTTATCGCTCCAGAAACCAAAATATCGTGTGTCCTCACCGAGCGCAGGGGTTCAGCAGACTGCTGCCCTGGGCTAAGTCCAGCTTGTTGCTGGTTTTGTTTGTTGGAGCACAGCCGCACCCGTTCTCTTCTGCATAGTCTGGGGTGCGCTGTGCTAGGACAGCAGGCCTGTAAGTAGCTGGGACAGACTGTGTAGCCCACAAAGCTGAGCGAGTTTCCTCTGTGGCCATTTACAGAAGTTGCTAGTCCCTGGTGTAAAGCAGTGACTCTCGACCCTGGCCGCGTACTGCAATCACCTGAAGAACATTGGGAAAAGTACTGCTGTTCACCTCCCACTCCTAGCAGGTCTGAGTTAGTCGGCCTGGGCTGCACCCTGGGCGCTGGCAGTGGTAAAGCCCCCCAGGCGGTTCTGCCTGTAGGCTGAGACTGGAACTCGCAGGCCTTGGATGAGGCTCGGTGCTTGCATTTGTTTACCTGCCTGCCCCACACTGGTTATTTGCCTGTGCGTTTAGGGGTGAGAAGCACGCATCCAGGGCAGCAGTTTCCAGATCTGAATGTGTGTCAGTCACCTGAAGGAGGTTATTAAAAGAGATTCTAAGACCTTACTCCAGACCAACTGAATTAGAAATCTCCAGAGATTTAAAAAAATTCCTCGGGTGGTTCTGAGATACAGACATGTCTTTAAAAGAGACTGAACCTAGGGCACCTTCTTATTAGCAAGAGTTTTGGGTACGGAATGAGTAACCAGAGGATTCTTTAGTGAGCACAGCAGCAGAGAAGAGGGATTTCTTGAGTTGTGCAGTGCAGGCTCTGGATGATCCTACTGAATGGTCCTGCCTTGTAGAGACAGAAATACACCCTCTCTAGTGATGAAAAGAGTGTGTCTCTATTAGATATGGTATAGCTAACCCCCCTTGTACAGTGGTAGGGGAAAGTGTTGTCAGGGAATAGGTTCTTGCCTTGCACAGGAAGGAATTCAGGAGCAAGGCATAGTAAAGTGAAAGCAAGTTTATTTAGAGAGAGACGCACTCCGTAGACAGAGCGCGGGCCGTCTCACAAAGCAAGAGAGAGCGCAGCCACCAGGGCGGAGTTGTTAGTTTTTACGGGCTCGGTAATTTCATATGCTAATAAGCAGGAGGATTATTCCAGCTACTTTGGGGAAGAGATGAGGATTTCCAGGAAACATCCCCCGGCCCCCTTTTTGACCTTTTATGGTCAGCCTAGGAACTGTCATGGCGCCTGTGGGTGCACCATGAGGCTCAAGGTCTTTTGGAAGTCAAATCTTCCACCTTCTTTATTCTTACCAGTTTGTCCTGTCCTCAACTGCTGAGTCATTCCTTCAGTGGTTGTGCCCTGCCCACTTCCCTCCTGTCTCAAAAGGAACATGTTTTTCCTTTTGGTTCCTCTTTATATGGACTTCCTTAGAAACAAGTCATTCCATTAACATTCTTTGTTCAGATAATTAGATAATCAGGTCACATTATAGGAGGTAAGATCATAGCTCCTCCCAACCCACCTTGTGTCTTGACTGTATTACCCCATCAGCTCGCGTGCTTCTCTAGGCTCCTCAGTGTCACATTTACTAATCATCTCTTAGGATGGACGGTTTGGAGATGGCTAAGCCCATTCGTGCTATATTTCTGCCCTGGGCCACCTCAGTCCTATCCCCTGATATACTTACTGCATCTCAAATGGTTCTTCTCAGGTGAGAAACTGTTAATCCTCCCACAGTATTAAACTATCCCAGCAGTGTCCCCGTCAGTTCAGATGGAATGTGTAAAATCAGGGGAGGCTGAGCTGGAAGGGACCTTGTTATAGATCTTTTCTAAGCTCAGAAAAAAGCAATCTTGGAGGCAGTTGGGTACAGATAGTGCTAATGTGGGTTTTTTGCGGGGGGGACCCTTCATACTGTACCTGATACAATTCTCGACATTGGATTTGTAATCTGTCACATGTACACTCTAGCTGTGAAGAACCTCAGCACTGCCAGATCCACCTCTGTTCAGCACTGTTCCTAGTGGTAGCTAAATAAACGCAGTCAGGTGAAATCTGAGCCTTGCCTCCCTTGTCTATAAAAGGGGAAAAATGAAAATCTACTTTGCAAGGTTATTAAGAGGATAAAATAAGTTGATATGGAAAGCATTTTGTAAACTGTAAAGTACTTTTTCTTTTCATTTGGGAAGAGCATTAACAGAAAGTAAAACAAAAGTGAATCAGTCAATCTGAGAATAGCCGGAAGACATTAGCCAAACCTAAAAGGAATGGTCTTGGAAATAAGAATTTCTGGTATTTTAAATTATGAGTGCCACTTGCTAGTCAAGCAGTCACTGATTACCCTACAGGAAAAGCTGGAAGCAGTGCTATGAAACAGAAGACTCTACTTTTAAGAGATTACAAAGGAGTTAATCATGTAGGTGTCCTTCAAGACATTTGTGTTATTACATATGGAAACTTCGAAGATGGGAGATATTGAAGGACCTGTGAAAATACTATAAACCAATTTATAATGCATATGGGCTAGCACAGGTTTCAGTTTACTTGCAAGGCTGGCTTAATGACTGTGGCATGGTATCATTGGTTACTCTCATAATGCATTATATATAACTTTAAATGATTTTTACAAGTGAAAACACAATTTTGTAGTCATTTAGTTCAACATTTATTGAGGAATCGAAGATTGTTCCTGTCCTCAAGGTGCCCATTGTCAAGTAGGGGAGACAGATTTTACAAGACAAGGGAAAACGCTAGGATGGAAGCACGCACAGAGCGCGGTGGCGGGCCTGTGGGTGGAAAGCCACACAGAGGAAGCAGAAGCTATACTTTGGCTGAGACTTGAACGTTTTAGGGAGGCGGGAAGGCCAAATGGAACACTGGGTGCAAAGACAGGAGGCTGGAGAGGATGCGGTGTTTTCAGGGACCCTGGCGGTCCCGGGGTGAGTGTAAGGCAGGAAGAAATGGATATCCTTTGAAAGAAGGAATGAATACTGGCTCTGTAAATACTAATCACTTAACATCATCATTGGCTTTTTACTTGGTTTTTAAATTTCTTTAGAAACTTATCTTTTTTTCCAGTCACCCCTGTTTTACTTACAGAAATATTATCATTCATGTCACCGATGAAACATACTAGGAAAAGTAAAAACATGGATTCTTTAAAGTGCTTCCCTTTTAAAGATTTTTGCATCTACTGAAAGCTTTGACTGTCACCAGCACTTTGGTGGACTCTATAAAACAAAGCATTACCCAAGCAGAGGTAAAACTATATTGTAAATATTCAAAACTTCTATCATTTTTCCTATCAGTGAATGAGTCATCATAATTTTCAACAGTTATGCCTTCAAAGTCCTTGAGAGAGGTCAGAAACCCATTTTGCAGGTGAAGAAACTGAAGCAAACAATCTCAATCTCCTGGAGTTTATCAGGGAGATTATCACTTTTGATTGTATCAAGTTTCCTAGTCCAGCCTTATACCAATAAATTTGTTTTCCTTTAAGTCCAAAAGTGGTAAGTGCCTTGAGATTTGTTCTTCTGTGTGTTGGAAATATATCACATGATCTTCATAAAGTGCTCAAAGTGCATGGTACTCCAAGAAGCTAGAGCCAGGAACTATTTCTCTGACTGCTTAGAAGAAAGGACTTGTAGTATTGATTATTCATGAAGTATTGATTGTGGAGCTAGTTTATATTCTTCAGAAGTAAGAGTATATGATATGTGCATTTGGGTTTTTTTGAATCACAACTAATCATCTGTCTGAAGTGTCTTCACTGGGTTCTTCTTGTACGAGGAGGACGTGGCTTCCCGCGTTCCTGCTGATGCACTTGACGGCACTGCCAGAGCAAACGAGACATTTACAAACTGTGATGAAGGCCATACATAAATAATCTGTGTTCCATCTTTTCCCTCGTTACATGGCTTTTAATAAATTATGCAGCGGAGGAACATACTGATATTTTGAATCAACAGACTTGTTACGCATAGCTCTCTGAAAATAAAATCTACATGAGTTCTTTCTCTTCCAGATTCCTAAGATGTCCATCTGTCCCACTGTCTACTCTGTGCAGTCCACACAAAATAGTTACAGCTAAAGCTATTACTGAAGTTCATGTTTAATACTTATAACTGAAGCTAGGACAGGAAGACATCTGGAAAGAATTAAAGTAGCATGTAATTTTAATTTTAAAAATATTGAACAATGTAGGGCTAAAAAATCTCAGAAGACCACCTACATTTACATTAGAAGCATTATTAAAAGGATAATGACCTTTTAGCCCTCTGTGCTAATTTTTCTAGTTATTAAAAGTCATATGTGTTCATAACAGAATATTTATAAATATATGAAGAATAAAACTAAAATAACCCATCCTTCTACCTCCTTTAATAAGAATGCAATTCTTATTAAAGTCATTTTTCATGATATGTATGCACCATCATTTTTTTTTTTTTAACCATTTCCTGTTGGCCATTTTGGTCATGACAGTTTTTTTGTTTTTTGGTTTTTTTGCCATAATGAACTTCTTAAAATATAAATGTTTGATATTTCTGACCATTTCCGTAGGATAAGTTTCTAAATGGAATCACTGGTTCAAATACTATGAACTTTTTTTTTTTGAAACTTCTGATACACGTTCATGAATTGCTTTCCAAAAATGATCATGCTGATGACACCAGTACCAGCAAGGTACAGGGCTGACGGTCTCATCGTGTGCTCACTAGCACAGCAAGGAGTTTAATTTTGCCAGTGCCATCAGCGAATAGTCTCTTTTTGAAAAGACACCGAGTAAAAATTGCCTTTCAGCACAACCACAGAGGAGCCGTAAATACTACTGTAGTCCGCCTTACGCAGATCAGTGTTCCAGGAGACCCCGTGTGCTGAGGTCCCACTCTGAATGGGACGTGGGCCCGTCCCTTAGGGAGTTCTCAGCTGCGGGGGAGTTTTAACGCCGGTGCGGATAGGCGCCTTTTCCCTCCAGGGAAAAGGGGAGAACAGGTGCCAGACCGTCGTGCCCCACCTTCCGTGCTGGGCGGCAGCCGCGGGGGCTGGACAGAGCCCAGCAGAGGCAGACGGTGAGCTCTCACTCAGCGCCGGGGCCCCAGAGAGTGTGTCAGATACACTTGCTTGTGCGTTTTCACAACCACTTCTCTACTGGCTTCCACTTTTTGTTAATTAAAAGGCAGAGGGGGAAATACATATTTCTCATAAGTTTATGCCTCTTGTCTATCTTTTTATTCTATGTACTATTCACAAATAGAATTTTGTACTTTGTATTTATTTGGATATTTACATTTAAAAGGAAGTCATTAAAAAAAAGCCAACTCTCTGGAAAGAGAATTCTTAATATTCAGTGTATGCTCTCTGCTCTTGTCATTTAATCTATATAATAAAGTGTATCTTCCTGATCTACTGAAATTATGTTGAGGGTAGGAAAACACACAGTATAAATATATATCTAATATATAGGGAAAAAGATATATCTTCCTGTACTGATCTTTGACTTTAAGGGAATATTACACTCTAGGATATCATAGTTTGAATATATATATTTTTTTTTCTTAGATGCTAATTTCATCAGTTGTTCATATTTAAAGATGAGGTAGCTTCTCAGAGGTTAGCCTAGTCTGTCTTCTAGTTCTGGCTGGCCACGTCACTCTCTCTTTCTTCCTAAGTCTCCAAAATTATTGACAGATGTCTTCACATCTAAAACTTCTTGAGAAAAGTACATTCGGAGGCAAAACTTCAACAGATCTATGTAATTGTACTGGCAAGTTCAGGGAATTCCTCAATCCATCTCTCCTTTGATAAAAGGATGAAAAATAATTACATACCATAGACTGATGGCTGGGATTAGTAATAAAACGGCGGAGAGCAGAAAGACGAAACCTTTGTGCCAGGCCACGGTGGCTGAATAAATTCCATTGAAAGTAGAAACTGCAGTGACTCCGCCAAGTGTTTCTAAGAAGGCAATACAAGCAAACAGGGTACCTGTTGGGGTTGGGGTGTGGAGGGAGAAAGAGAACAGGCTGAGTTGCACAACAGCGAACACAGATAATGGAGCAAACTTACAATGCAAACACAGGGGAGCTGCTTGTGAGGGAAAGCTATTCCCTCAAATCCCTGAGAACTCAGCAACCCATTTTGTGGGTGAAGAAACTGAGGTCAGGACTTCTTCTCGGACCTGAGGTGAGAGGAGTTGGAAACACCGAAGTTCCAGTGTCAACAGGGCAAAGCTAAGAGGTACCAGATGCTGAGCCAAGTGAAATCTGCCACATCTCCCCTCCCTGCCATGTCTTCCCTCCCTGCCACAGCCTCAGATGCAGCCACAATGCTCCTGAGGCTCCAGGGGCCACCGTCCCCTCTCGGTCCCTGCGCTCATCTGTGACACACACTGTAAGGGCAGGATGGCTCCCCGTGAGCAATGTCCCATCAGGGGCCTTTTGAAATGTAAAGTCAGATCTAACAAGAGTGACAGGTGCAGGCCAAGAGAGGTGATTGTATCATATGTTCTGCAGTTTGAATTTGATCCCTCTTCCAAAGTGACAAAAAATTCAGTCATCACAAGATTCCTGCAAGTTTGACTCATCAAGTAACTAGGTAGGTAACTACCAGTGCTCCAGTGAAGATTATGCCACAGTTTGACGTTAAGTAATTCTTTAAAACGTCTTTTTCTGCCTGACCTGCCTACAACGCCTCCCCTCTGAGGGAGTCCGAGGTCCTTCCTGCTGGCCCCACAGCGGGTGTGGGAAAGGGCAGGCCCTGGGTCATCGACCAGGCAGCCCGAAATGGCTGCGTGGTCAGTGCAGGCTCACGACCAGGGGAATGGTCATTATTCTACAGTTTTTAGTTTTGTCTGGAATCCAAGACCATATTGACTGAAGACTTAAACCTCCAAAAGCTCACTGGTCATTTTGATGTAATTTTCTTCCCCCTTTTCAAACTTTGCATCACTAAAAACGTGCCGGCTGGTTTCAGCTCTGTGCGGCTCCTGCAGTGGTTTCCGCAGACTGTCTGTAAGCCCCGGGGCCTGTTCCCTGCTTTGCCGAGTGTACTTTTCCAGGATGAACTGTAATGCGCTTTTTTTACAGACAGTGCAGATCATGTAAATTCTGTGATTGGGCTGGTAGGAAGGAAAAGGCAAGCTTGATGATCACCTTCTTAACTAGGTTATGGTTTTCATGTCTATGCTCTGATCTTCCCCATGCCCTTGACCTTTTAGACTGTATTGATTTTTATCTATTTAAACTTTCACTCTGTTACATGTATTCTTCACATTGCTTCAAATGCTTCATTGAGCAGCAGGACACATGTTCATAAAACACACATCTCTCTGCAGAGTACTGGGTTATCGTTTACATGTCTTCTTTTGACTGGAATGAAAGTTCTGTCAACGCCAAGTGCATATCTGCTTTGTTCACGGCTATGTCCCCGGGGCCTAGTTGTGCTGGCACATAGTAGACATTTAATATCTGTGTGTCAAATGAATGAATAAAAGCTTCATTCAAGGACACAGTTATCAATAATCAAGTAGCGTATGGACTTCCTGCCTCCATGATTTATGATGATACAGTAAGTCAGTTTAACTGGGAAGGTGTCCTCTTACTTGTCTAACAACATTATCATTTCATTTTATTTCTGACCCCTTGCTGCAGCCAGGGACAGGGTCACGGAGGACAGACTGCCCGGTACTAATCCTGTTACCCGACGGCTTGCGTCCTTCCTTATCGGGAACTCGGTGGGGCAGTGCTATGCTCTGACACAAACAACCGTACTCCTATGAAGTCACTCCAGCTTGCTGCTGAACTCCCCTGAGCAAGGCAACTGGTTTAATGGTTGCTGGGGATAAATTGGAATAAATACAAGTGCAGTGTAGTTTATTTTCTAAACTTTAAAAAAATCCAATAGACCTCAGAACTCAAGTCTGTTTTTACTGTGTTCCAGTTCATAATCTCGACTACACAGGTGATGATGAGCCAGGAGGAAGTCTGGGGTGGCCCTGGCCAAGAGTTACACAGCTGTGTGGAGCACAGAGATTTCAAAATAATTGCCAAGTCACTTTACTCCCCTTTCGGAGAGAGGAGACGGGGGAGGCATCTGAAAACCTCTGCAGCATTTCCTTTCTCCTCTGATTATTTTAAGGTGCCTAATGTTTCACAAAAATTATCCATTAAAAAAAATAATGATGGGGGGAGGGTACAGCTCAGTGGTAGACTGCATGCTTAACATGCACGAGGTCCTGGGTTCAATCCCCAGTACCTCCATTAATAAATAAATCTAAATACCTCCTCCCAAAAAATCAAAAAATAAAAATGAAAAAGAAAATTTAAAAAAATGATAAATGGAAATATATTCAGTTATGTAAATTTTAATACCACCAAAAGGATTTCTTCGTTTGCAGTTAAGAATTAAGTGAGTGAGCTATACTAGAGCTATGGGATCACAGTCCAGTTATCGCAATTCAGAATAAGAAATGCCAAACTGTAAAATAAGCATTTTTAATGTCACTGTATTTAACAGTATGAAATGACTTTTAAGAAAGCCTTTATAGAGAAACTAAACTAAACCAAATATAAATAAAAATAAATGATACATTCTGACAAGTCTGTTTTAGCTCGAAGGAAAAGCAGGTAGATTTTTCTTTTTTCCCTGAATAGCTCTATTGAGATAGAATTTACATACCATAAAACTCACCCTTTTAAATTGTACAGTTCAGTGGTTCTTTCTGTGTTCAGAGTTGGGCAGCCATCATCACTGTCTAATTTTAGAAGATTTTCATCACCCAGAAGGAAACTCTGTGCCCATTAGCACTCACTCCCCTTCTGCCCAGCCCCTGACAAACACTAATCCGATTTCTGTCTATATGGATTTGCCTTTTCTGGACATTTTGTATAAATGGAATCATATTTATATGATAATATGTGGCCTTCTATGACTAGCTTCATTCATTTAGCCTAATGATTTCAAGGTTCATCCCTGTTCTAGGGTTTATCAGTACTTCATTTCTTTTTATTGCAAAATCATATTTCAGTGGACAGACATAGCACATTTTGTTTATCTGTTCATCAGTTCATGGACATTTGCATTGTTTATGCTTTTTGGCTGTTATAAATAATGCTGCTAGGAACATTTGTGTACAAGATTTTGTGTGGACATGGGTTTTCATTTCTCTTTGGTATATACCTAGAAGTGGAACTTGCCAAGTCACTAGGTAACTGTTTAATTTTCGGAGGCGTTACCAAACTGTTTTGTGAAATGGCTGCATTATATTACAATCCCACCACAGTGTATGAGGGTTCCAGTTTCTCCACATCCTCACCAACACTTCATATGGTCTGTCTTTTTCATTCAGCCCTTAGTGGGTCTCATTGTAGTTTTAATTTGCGTTTCCCTGATGGCTAATGATGCTGAGCATTTTCTCACGTGCTTGTTGGCCATTTGTACATCTTTGGAGAGATGTCAATTCAAATCCTTTGTTCATTTTTTAATTTGGTTGTCTTTTTTATTGTTGACTTTTAATAGTTCTTATATATTTTGGATACACATTCCTTATCAGACATATGATTTGCAAATATATTCTCCCATTCTCTGGGCTGTCTTTTCACTTCCTTGATGGTGTCTTTTGAAGTCTAAAAGTTTTTAATTTGGATAAAGTCCAATTTATGTCCTTTTTCTTTTGTTGTGGTACTTTTAGTTTCATATCTAAGAGACCACTGCATGATCCAAGGATGCAGGTAGATTTTTCCATACTAGTTTTTATATTCTTAAGTGGTTTTCCAGTTAATCCTCATCACACAGTCTATAAACAGCTGTGTGAATATACAGCTACATCTTATGAGTGGAAAAGAATCAAGGAATATTATTTTTAAAATTTATTGAATTATGTAGTCTTCCCTAGTGTTGATTAAAGTGCCAGAAATACAAAAGCATAATTATGAATTATTCATAAACAATTAATATGAACATTTGCATCAGGCTAAGACACGGAACAAAAGAAAGCTCCAAGGTTCTAATAATATTCATATGATCAAAGCAAAGGAAGACAACCCCATGTGCCTGACGTACAGCTGATAACTAGTTCTAACTGGAGGCCTTACTACTGGTTTCCATCTGTACTGGTTGTTCTCTGCCCGCCCCGTCAGCTGTTGGCTCTTCTGTGTCGTGCTCTGTGCTTGGGAGGCTGACCCCTCGGGTTACATGACGGGGACCTCCTTGCTGGTTTCTTCTCTGTTCCCTCCCTGTTGGGCCGTCCTCTCCTCTGTGCTGCCCTCCATTCAAGTCTCTCGATTGAAGCAGCTCAGGGGATCCTGATTTGGCTAGGGCTCTGACTCAGGCCCAGCTCTGACGTTTGTGAGGTCCAGTGTAAGAATATAATTAGAGGCCTACAAATTATACTCTAAGTATTTAAAAATTATAACTCTGAATAACAGTTAACTGAGATATGGTCTATGTCCCGACTCTGAGAAATATACCTTTCTAATGCTTTGGAAGGTCAGACACAAACTTAGAATTCTCAGACTTTTTAGAGTTCTATGTAGGAACATGACAGCCCTGAGAAAGCCAGCTGTCACCCCCTGGTCCCCATCCTGCAGGCTGCAGCCCACCCACATTGTGTGCTACCCCCTGCCCCATTCTGCTCAGAAAGGGTCATGTCCAGAGCAAGCCCTTTAAAGCACGAGGCCCTGGGCAGGGGTCCCCTTGCCTGAATATACGCCTTTCCCTAATGCAGACTTTACCACCTAATTCAAAAGGAGTTCTGAGCAGGAAAAGGGGTGTAGAATATTCTGAAGAGTCAAACACGGATGGCACACAGATGCGAGTTGGTACGGATCACAGATTTATTCCATTCCTTAAGCAGGTGACACTCACCTTGCTCAGTAGGATGCACCACTTTTGTCATCATGGACCGTAGAACGGAGAGCGGCACGACAGTGAAAAGGAACGGCAGCCTGACTGGGAGGGGAACAGTCGGAAATTACTGGCTGAATCGGAAAAGTACGGGTCCGTCTCAAAGACGAAATACTTTCTAAATACTGCATTTCCTATAAGCATTACTCATTGCATCTAATGGCTGAGTTACTTAACAGTAGAATTCTGTGTGATGAATTAAGATAGACTATAGACAGGTCAGTTTAAGATTAGTTTCCTCTCAAATTCTTATCCCAGTGCAGAGAGCAAGAGCTCATGCAAGTTGTAGTCCAGAGCTGTATGACCTGCTAACTGAAATCCATCGACTTCCCTGGTTCAAATAGCAGCCTCGTGTTTAGCAGGTTGAGACTATTAATTCATTTTCTACTTTATATTTTTGCACTTTCAGACTTGACATTTTTAGTGTTAGCAATCTTTTATTATATTGATAAGTTGGTTCCTTATCTGCTTGCTTGTTCATCTTTGTGGCTGAATAATTTCATGAACACAAATCTCCTCTGCTCTTAAATTATGATTCTTAATAGTCAGTAGCATTTTTAGTTATATGACAAGATAGTAAGATATTACATTTGCAGATCACTTTAAAGTTTTGTGTGTTTTCACATACGTTAATGTACTTGACCTTGGCAGCTCCAAGGGAGACGGGGGGGGGGGGGGGGAATTACATGGCATTTACTGAATACTCGGAACTGTGCTAAGTGATTTACAGTTATCTCCTCTGATATTCATTATAACCCTCTGAATTAAGTACTACTATGCCCATTTTATAGAAGAAAAATAAGGGCTCAGAGTAGTTAAGTAACTTGCCCAAGATCACCTAGTACTATAGACAGAAATTAAGCCCAATTCTGTTTGCTCATCCTGCTTCCCTGCAAGGTAGCAAGGGTTAATATTGCCTTTGTAGAAAAAAAAAGAAAAAACTAAACCGGACCTTTCCTGAGGCTCCAGATCCCTTATAGGGTTACAGATCCCTTAACCCTTTCAAATGCAGTATTCCACTTAAGCCCTGCAAAAGCCACTTATGAGGCAGGCAGTTAAGGAAGCAGTCTGCCAAAAAGTGATTCATCAAAAGCCAATTCATGAAATGGCCAATCTGCTGAAAGATCAATTTGCAAAATCTTCTTGAATATAGTCAATAAATATTTTCCTTATAAATCTTTTGAGTTACTTTACATAATTGCCTTTAAAATTTTTTATGTAAAGTAGCCTTCTTATCAGCATTTTAAGAAATATTTAAGTTAGTGAAAGCTATACTACAGAACTGATTCACTTGAAGAATGTTCCTCAAGACAATTTTTGGTAAATATACAAATTTGGAAAATTGTGGTTATTTAGTGAATTACTTTTTTTTTAAGTAAACTGATTTTTAGCTTCTGTCAAACTAGCTTTTAATGAAGTACCTTTAATTGAACTAGAATGTATTAAATCAAGAATTTCATATTAGTTTCTCACCCAACAGACTAAATCCATTTTATATAAATATCAAATACCCCTTTACTTTTAGGCTGCATTTGTAACTCACCTAAAAACATCATCAGTGTTGTTCTGGCAAAAGCAGTCATAGCCATTCCCACCATGGTGGTAAAAATTCCAATGAAAGCCATGTGAATGTCTTCCATGCAGTAAGAAAAAAGCCATATTCCTAGGAAGCTGCTCAAAAAAGAGATACTGCCCAAAGCTGATCCATAACCTATTAAAACTTCATCCCAGCAGAGTGGAGAATTCAATTCATAAAGAATAAAAATGGGGGAAATGCCGATTATCACGAAAAAATAAGTGATCATCGTAAAAATCAACAAACAGAGCAAAGACCGTTGCTCCCCAGAAGCATTTTTAAAAAGCATGTAAGTTTGGTAAAATAGGTTTTTAAAGCCTTCAGTGCATGATATAGAAACATTCTGAGATGAAGACTGTTTCATTGAATCATCAAGGAAAAATAAAATATAAAGCAAGTTAACAGTAAGAGCCACAGCAATCATTAAAAATGACCACACAAAACCTAGTTCTCTAATAAAATAGCCAGAAGACAATGCTGTTAATCCAGTGACGATTCCAAGCAGGAAGTCAATTACAGCTATTCGAATTGTTCTTTGTTTCTGTTCTTTACATTGATCAACTATGTAGGCAAAAGAGGCTCCCAAAAATGTGGTGGAATTGCCACAAACTGCGCCAATAAAAGTAGATGCAATCAAAAGCTGGTATGGAAAAGCAAAATAGGAGAGCAGACAGAGCCAAACACTGGTTACAAGCGCACCCACAGAAGACAGAACCAAAGGGAATTTTCGTCCTCGCTGGTCACTGTGAGACAGAAGAATGAATGTAGACACAAGACCAGGAATTAACCCACTCATGTCCATCTGAAGATTAAAAAGAGACACTTTTTTCTGAACTTCCTGCAAAGAGATTAAAAAAAAAAGACAAAGTGTTTACAGAGGCTTACACAATGTGCCTAAAAATACCATGGTGCATGCTTGTCTTGATACAGCCAGTAGGTCAGGGATGGGGAATCTCTGGGGCATGGGCTGATACAGCTTCAGTCTTCATCCAGTTCACAAAGCAAATATCAAGAGGTGCTATAATCATCAATGCTCAGTCATGATATTCAAGTACCATGGAGGGGCATTAATCCATTAAAAGAAAAATGTGTGTATTGGTGTATGTCTGTCTTACACAGAGCATCCACAGAACCCAACGCCTCGGGGACTGGCAATGTAATGACTTCTCTTTCTTCTATGAACAGTTAGCACTAAGAGAT
The DNA here is from genome assembly GCF_048773025.1 of Camelus bactrianus. Taxonomy (NCBI): domain Eukaryota; kingdom Metazoa; phylum Chordata; class Mammalia; order Artiodactyla; family Camelidae; genus Camelus; species Camelus bactrianus. The sequence continues at coordinate 5,006,023 of NC_133552.1, forward strand.
CATGACCACTGTTCTAAAGCAAGAGCAATAATACCCTTTCTCATGAGACACCTTTTTGTCTACTCTCAAGGGGAATGAATATCACATGTAAATGTCATAGTTGACAGACCTTTATTTTGGAAGAGCCGGTTGCCCTTCTTACATGTATCTCCAAAGATAGATTAGGGAGAAACTTATTCCTTTATTTGCTAAAAATTAAGATGAAACCAAAAAAAAAAAAAAAGATAAAACCCAAAGAGGAGCTTTGAACTGACTAACTGACTACAGATGGTGGCGTGCCATGAACTAAGGAGTGAGAGACACTCAAGTTTCCCTAGGGACCAAAACAACGGCGTCCACACAGTTCGGCAGATGTAACCATCATTACACTAGTTATTTGATGGGAGGTGTTTGGGGTGATTTAAAAGCATTTTCTTCTTGCTACTTCCCTTGTATTTTCCAAACTTTATATAAAGGATATGTGCTGTTTTTATGACAGGGATTACTAAACTCATTTTTAAAAAAGATTTATTCGTGTAATATTTAGGAAGCACCCTAAAAACCTGATGAACCGCAAAATATAAAATAATGAATTAATAGTTATTTAAAATAGTGAGCCTATTTTTATTTTTGTGTATTTATATAACTCAAACAATTCCCTGTTGCCAGGAAATGTTCTAGTCACTCAGACTCAAAACTTCAGTTGTCTTTGCTTCTAGCCTTTCCCTTCGTCCATGGCCCCCTGCACGGTCTCTCCTGTAACCCCAGCGTTTCTCACGCCCTTTACCTTCTTGATGGTCCCTTAGTTGCCACTTGAAGGACAGCTCCCACTGGTTCTCACCTGGACCACTCTGCCATCTAACTGGGCTCTTTGTTCAGTTCAGAGTATAAAGCCAGTCTTACCACTAAAGCTGGGAGCACCTTGCAAGGCCCACTATGTCTTTCCCCTGTTGCAGTCTCTCCCCACTGCCTGCCTGAGAAAGGCCATGCTCTGCAGTCTCGTGTTTAAGGCCCAAGATGGGCCCCGAGCTCACTCTTCAGCATTATTCCCACTCGCTCCCCAGATACGGTCTGTGTTCCAGGCACAGTCCGTGGTCAAGTCCCACTTGGATTTCCTTGAAATTCCCTAACAGATGTAATCTGCTCCTGCCTCTGAAGCTTCTCATACGACGTTATCATTCCCTGACTGCACTTTCTTGTGCTGAGCCTGAGCTCTGGAGTCAGACGAATCTGGATTCAAATCCTGTCAGTTCTGTACACAGCAATTCCAGTGATCTTTAAAAACACACATCAGCTCAGGTCGCTTCTCTGCTCAAAATCCCCAGTGGCTTTCCTTACACTGGAATGAATCCAGACTCCTCGCCCTTCCTCAGACCTCCACACTCCTTCGATTCTGTGCTCGCTGTTTCTCCCGTCTGTCACACAGCCCACGTCCTCAGTTCAAAGTCACCTCCTTAGAGGGGGCCTCCATGACCATCACTCAATCCAAAGCAGTCCCACTGCCCCCCACCCAGTGCTCTAGCCCCTCGTCCTGCGTGTTTTTCCTTAGGGACTCACCACTCCTCGACAGGACATGATAATACATTTCTCTCTCTCTCTTTTTTTTAATTGAAGTGCGGTCAGTCAGGACGTGATATTTTAATCGACCCATGCATTGCATGACTTCTCTACTACGACCTAAGGTCTGGGGGTTGGAACCTTGTCTCCTTCACCACAGTGTCTCCAGCTCCAAGAACAGTGCTTCCAGGGTAGCTGCTCAGTAGATTGACTGATTGATCGAATCATCACCTAAAACAGGCTCTGTAACTTGCAGGCTCATCGCTATAGCTTCTTCATCTGACAAGAGGGGATGACAGCAGTCCCCATCTTACAGGCTGTCAGGACACTTAAACTGGAGGTAACATAAGGTGCTCTGCACAGGGCCCTGGTGCGTAGTCAGTGCTTAGTCAGTTTCAGCTGTTCCTTTTCTACTTGATCGGATCTCCTGAGCACATTTTATATCTCCTACAGATATAGAAGCCATAAGTAAATATTTACTGAAGAAACAAGTACATGAAACAGTTACCTTTTAATGAGCTTCTCAACGAGATGTCCTAGTTTGGGGTTCCTCCTCCCACTTCAGTGCCTCCCCCCAGGTCCCGTCTTCTCCTTTCTGCCTACTACCATCCCAACCCAATCTTTCGCACTGACCACTCTCCTCACCTGGAACCCATGTTTTGAAAGACAGATTTTAACAAAGACAAATTCAAAGCACATTTCAATCATAAATCAGTGTTGAGACATAAGAAATTCTTGTATATCTGTATATTCTCTACTCTGAAGAATTACATTTATTGTGTTATATAAGGGTAGGTGGGAGATATGAGACTAAAAAAATGCTATTTCCTCTATAGGCTTGAACAGAATGACAACATACTGAGTCAGGGATAGATGAAGGGAAGGTGTTAGGAATTTTAAAGAAGTCACAATTTCATAGGCTACAATGTGTATATTCCAATTGAGTAGAAAGTATCCCTTATCTGCTGGTTACAAGGGATTGTGTCAGTTATTAAAAGGTTTATATATAAGTTCCTGAGCAAGAACAACTTTGTGATCTGTTGGGTGACCCTAAGCTGTCCCCTCCATAGCAGAGTGCTGACCTTGAAAGCTGCCTGAAAAGAACAGGCTACAGTGGTCAATGTAACACTTCAAAACCAGTCACTTACAAGGGACTGAGGGAGCAGTAAGGGGCTTCAAAAATCCCTTCCTCCACAAACGTCAACAGACGTCCTAGAATCCCTATGTCTCCCCCCTTAGCCAAGAGTTTCCTTCCACACCTTCGCCAGTTTGAGAGGCCTTTTAGAGATTAATCTCATCGCCCAAGAGAAGTATGTAGGTGCACCTTATAGGCACAGGGCTCAGAAGACATGAAGATTTGAAAAATAGGTTGGATAAATATTTAAATGAATATATATTACATATAGCTTAACCCCAAGTGGGTTGAAAAATAAGACTTTCATCCAAATAGACTTTCAAAATGTTAAATATAAGTGAAATATCTCAGTTTGTTTACCCCGACATGCATAACACCATCTCGCATTGCAATACGCATGTAAATATGTGTACTCATTTTGGCCAGAACCCATCCAGGAGAGCTGGGAATTGAGATGGAAACTCAGGGAACAGAGAGCATTTGTTCTTGGATTTAAAGAGGGGAGAATATTCTCTGAGAAGCTGGGCAGGGACAGGATCCAGGGAAGGGACCAGAAGGAAGTGGTCCCTGTCTTAGGAGCATGGGTGAGTGGGCCGCCGTGGCTGCCCCTGTTGTGGGTGGGGTGGTTTCTAGTTCCCCAGTCTGAGAAAAAGCCCTCGAGGACCAACTTTAAGACAAAGGATCTAGGGGAGTATGTTTTCTTGATATTAAGCCAATGAAACAATAGTCAGTCAATTAAAAATTTGGCAAAAATTTTCAAAATGAGACCACTGCTCTGGGTGGGGGCAGAGGGGGGCTCTCAGCAGCTGGGTCAGGCTGGAGGAGGGACCAGTACTCATCATCTGCACATCACAGAGGTCACCAAGGTGGCTGGACCAAGGCCTGTCTCCCCTCACTGCAGAGGGCAAGGGCAGCCAACTTTTCCAGACACTCGAGTCCTCTCCTCCTCTGTCCCTCCCACTGCTCTCAGGAGCCTGGTGCAGGAATGCACAGAATCAAGTGAGAAACTGATGAGCCTCTGGAACCTTCTCACTCCCTGGGAATGACATACATGTGATAGGAAACATTCCTGAAGGAGGCAAAACCAAGAGGAGAGACCCTTGGCCCTTCTATCTTTATGACCTCACTGTAGGCCAGAACCATGACATCTGCATGGCTGTTCAGAAGTAGTCTGTTCTTTTCTCCATGGATGTAGGTGACTGAGAGTCCCTTAAACTCTCTTCATCTTTTGGGGAAGCAGCAGCAGCAGCTGCTTTTTGGTATTTACCATCACAAAATATGCCCAAGGGGAAGAGTTCAAAGGTCATAAGTGTGGTTTGCTTATGAGGCATTGTCGGGGGGAAATGTCCAAGTGTGGACGTTCTCGCCTCTGCTTTGGTAGACTCTGTTAAAACCTGCCTAAGGGAACAGGGGACTGGTGATGTAGCTCCTGTTTTCAACAAAAGAAAAACTGGGGGACGAGGCAGGAAGGGAGAAGGAAAGGCTCTGTAATATCTGGCTGAACATTTTCCGTGTCCTCAGAGCAAAAATGAGAGCTGTCCACCCCTGCTTTCCTCACACAGCTGCTCCTCAGCACCTGGTCAAAGCTGATTTGATAACATCAAACGATGGATGACAAATGCCACCCCCACCCCATGACAGGCCCTGGTGCCAGGGCCCAGTCTTCAGGGGTAGGCCATTTTCCCAGGTCACTGAAAACTGGGTCACTCATGGGCAGTGGAAGCGGGTGGGGAGACAGCTGGCAAGGGAAAGGCAGGAACCATCTCACCCCGTCCCCGTCCACCTAGTACTCACTCCAGCCTGCTCTGGTCCAACTTTCAGGCCTTTTGTGGGGAAGGAGGAAAGAGATAGGCACAGAGGAGATGAGACTGGGCTGAGATCTTCTAAGAGAAAGGTGAAGAGCCAGTGTCACAGAAGAAGAAGGGGTTTTAAGTAGAAGAGGCAGATTAGAGGTGACAGGAGGCTTCAGACAGAATGAGAACTGAACAGAGTCTCTTGGTTTGGGACTCGGGGGTTCTAACAGGGTGACTCAAGAGAGATAAAGGTACGGTGAGTGCCATGTCTGTCATTTAAAACCCGTTGTACATTCCCTTCTTACTACATTTTAGAGATATTTAAATTTCTTACCTCCTGAAACGCAAAAATCGGGCTGCTTTTGTTTTTTGCACACTCAGAAATATTGCTATCCGGTGCAATACTGTAGTTGCCTGTTTCCTCCCATATTCTCCGGTACACATATTGTGTTGTCAGTGGAGCAGCCAAAGACATGGCAAATGCACTGAGGCAAATGGCAGGCTCCACAAATAAAATCTGCATGTTGCTTGGGTAGGTGGCTGGAATTCTATTAAAAACAAAAAGGGGAGAGATAATCAGCTGCACTCTTATCTGAGAGGCTAGATTTTCTCGATGAGGAAGTTGGAGGAATTTTGTGGCGTAAACAAGCAAACTAGGGAACAGAAAGCATTAAGCCCGTCCTAAGAACTTTCAGTTTGGAACAGAGTACTCAGGAAACCTGCGACGGTCATACTTCCCATTTTAAAGACTGGGATCTTTTAGGGCTCAAGCTGCCTTTAAGATGACTCTTTAAAATAGTCTTAATAAGTTGTCTCCGATTTTGGCTGTGCAACGATCACACTACAACCCCCCACATTATAAACCCAGCCGGTTTTCATAAAGGAAGCAGTGCGGTTGCTCTCGGGACACGACAACTGCGCAACTATTTGTTATTGTTATTTTGCAGCTTGTGAACCGTGGACAGGAAGGGGCCTTTAAATAACAGCTCCCAATCGAAAGGGTTTATTTATTTATTTAACTCACCCCACGGTCACAGTCTTTCTGCCAGGCTAGGCGCGGGTCTGACCATTTTCGGGGCGCGGAGTCTCGGGGGCTGTCTCCCTTGAGGGGCTGCCCTGCGCCAGCGGCGCCTCGGGGCAGCAAGTGCTCCTGGAGGCTGGGTCTGCACCGCCGTGCTGGGACAGGGAGGGGAAATTCCGCTGAATTCGACCAAATAAATACCCAGAACGAGGAACTTCAAGCACTTAATTTAAAGCAAACCAAGGAAAGCGCACTTCCGCGTCCAGAGTGACAACGGCGGCGGTTCACGGCGCAGCACTGGCTCGGCTCCTGCTTGTCCCTGCGGCCTCGGCCCCGGTGAGCCCCGGCGGTGCCTGCGCGCGGGGCAGCTGCTCCCTGGGTCCGCGGCCCGGCCTGCACTCCTCCGTGACTCAGCCCCCGCCAGCCGAGCATCCCCGCGGGTCCAGGAGGCGGGCCTCTGGGGTGCGGGTCCCCGGCCGCCTGGGTTGTCACCATCCTCCCTGGCTCTCCTGTGATTGGGCCCTTTGCCGGCGCCTCCACGGGGATTGGTCCGCTCCAATGTCACTCTTGTGAACCCGCACCCCCCCAGGAGGCCCCTGCGGATCGGCGCGCAGTCCAGGTCTAGTTCAAGGACTCTGCGGTTAGAGAGCGTTCCTGGGTCGGAATATCGTTTTTCACAGAAGTACACGGGAGATTTGTTGCAGAAGTAACGTTTTGGAGTGCAGCTCCCTGTAGCACGCCGGTGGGCTGAGCAGGTGGCCCGAGAAACGCAGAAGACGGGGACAGGGTGGGGAGGCCCATGGAAGGTGCAGGAGAGAGAGTGCTCTTGACAGAGTTCGCCAGGGTCTGGACTGGTCACTGGCTCTTCCTGTTGGTGTAACCTTGGGCAAATTATTTAGTCCCTATGAACCTCCGTTTCTTTATCTGTCAAGTAGGCATAACAATCTTACAGGATTGCTGTAATGAAACACTCGAGGTGCACATACAGCCGTAGCCCTGGAGCAAAGGTGGGATACATGCTCTCCAGAGAGTCCACCGGAAACACACCTGAAGATGAACAGCTGGGTTTACTACTACTTGTAACGAAGAGGAACGCATTCATGGGAAAACTGGGATCAAAAGCTGTATTTTCCGGGGCAGGGGTCTCCAGGAGGATTTTGAAATTTTATGTTTTCAGTTTAATGACTTACAAATTGTAACATAAGCCTATTCTGAATTGTCTTATAGTCAAATACTGACACTTGTATTTGTATTTCTGTTTATGATCATATTGGCTCCAAGTAGAAGTACTTTACAAAATGTCAGGATAAAGAGAAAAGGAGTGGACTAAATATATAAATGCCCAAGCTAAATGAAGACCAAAGGATGTCATATCATGCTTCAAAATGTTTTCATAGTAGTTCTGTAAAAAGTGTGGGAGAATTGAGTCATCACCGGACACTTGAATAGACATACTCATCTCAAAAGAATGTGTGCTGTATTGGGCAGTGTCATATTCAAGTGGCAAAACCAAAACAGAATAGAGTAGCTGCTAGATTTTGTTAATTTCAAGAAGAAAGTGGCTTTTAAGCTTCTGATACTATCAGCAAGGTAGGATGTCATGGAAAGACCTTAGTTATACTAAACAATGACTGTTTAGTAGGTGATTGTTCATACTGTGCTCAGACGAGTTTAATTATACAACTCTAAGCACAAATTGTTGAAACAGAATGCAATCTGATCATATGACCTTGGTCAAAAATATTCTAAAACAGACCTGGATAGGTCTTATCTATCTGAGAAATTCATAACCTGACTTCAACCCCTGTCTTTCTTGACCTCTGCTGCCTTGGATTCTATTGAACAAATTCATCCTTCTTGAAATGTTCTCTCCCTTTGGGTTCCATGACACAACTCGATCTTTCTGTTACCCTGAGAGCTCCTCAGTTTCCTCTGCGAGCTTGCTTCTCCAGTGGTCCTGTTCCTCAGGTTCCTTCTCAGCCCCCTTCTCTCCCCAGTCAGTCACATCCATGCTTGTGACCAACAACCACTAGCATACCCATCACTCCTAAATCGAAAGCTCTTGCGCTTCTCTTGAACTTGACGCACAGAACTTCCCTATGAGTATTTTACAAAACCACTACATCATTTTAAATGTCCGGAACATATACCAATTCCCTCCAGAAATCCCCATTTCAACCAATGACATCACCTGTCCAATCAGCAAAGTCAGAGACCTGGGAATCATACCTGGCTTTTAGACCGCCAAATGCTGTAGCTTTTATGTCATGAATATAATTGATATTATTTATACCTCTTTTAGGTGTGTGGCTGTAAGGCAAGTGGGCCTCCGGTTCTAGAGCAGTTGAGCTGAATAGCTCTTTGTCAGCTTGGCTAAGGTTGGGGGCTTTGTCTTATCATCAGCCCACTAGTGAATATAAAGTTTGGAGAGGAGGTGGGCAAATATGCAAAGAGACCAAGGATTTCCCTGGTAAATCAGAAATCCTGACTCTTTCCCTATGGGATTTCAAGTCATTCTAACACTTCTGAGGTATTGGGATGGTCCTAAGTAAGATAAGTGGTCAGAAATATACAAAATGGCCCTCAAGAAGAACATCTCTGTGATGGTGGTGATGGTGGTGATGGTGGTGGTGTTGATGGAGTGAGAGAGCTAGGCTGGTACAACAGGCCCAGCATCAGGGCCTCCCTTGTCTTAGGGGAAGGTCAGTCACGAACAAAGTAACGATGCTGCACCCTGTCCTGATCCACCTCCTTGGACCTTGAGGTTCCTTAAGAGAAACAGATTATCTGTAAATAAAAATATCTGTCACTAGAGTTGTACTGGGAACCCAGTCTCCTGTGGAGTGGAGTAGCCATTGCTACCCTTGGTTACCCCCCTGGTCTGTGCAGCACTGTCTCAGTGGGGAGGCCTTCAGCCCTGGGACCCAAGAGCCAGACTTCCTGTTTTCTGCATCAGCCTCACCAGAGCAGAAGTTGGAACCTGAGGCAGTCACATCAGACTCCTCAATTTCTTTTCTGCACAGCAGAAGTGTTAAATAAAACCGACTCATCTGGATGACGTAAGCCCTTTGAGGGGGTCTTATTTTCTAAGGAAAGGAGAACTCAGAGAATGGTGAATGGACGTCTCACAGTCAGGATGGAAGCTCAAACCTGATTTGTGAGGTCACTTAAATCTGGCTTCATTTCCACCACAGCAGGTGAAATAAGATATATGTGAAGCTCCTAGAACAGGGTCTGACACTTGGTGGGTATTCAGGAATCTTTGTATATGAAGCTAAATCTTGCTTGATCAGACACACATACTACTGTGTTTGAGAAGTAATGGAGAAGAACCTGGCTTCTGCTTCAAACTGGCATTTCCTTTTGTGATCCCACAGGGCAACTTTCCTCTCAAGAGGAGTCAGCCCCATTTTTACTGGGGTTGGGTGTGGGAGTAGGGACAGATTTAAAATCAGCAAAATAAGTTAAATTCATGCACGCATGACTCCATAATATAGACCATGTTTAGAGGATCAGTCCTCCTTCTCCCATCTCCAGCTCCTTTGAAAGGCCATTATACCATATTTTTTACAGAATAATTACATGGAAAGTTTTTCATGCTATGACAATAAGTTTTTAAAAAGGAAATAAAAAATATATAGTATATCCCAATTTTGTTAAAAAATAAGTATACATATGAATGTATAAAAAAATCCCAGAATGGAATATATCAAACTTTAACAGCAGTTATCTCTGAGTGGTGGGATTACTAACAATTTTTATTTGTGTATTAAATACTGTAGACAATACAATTTTCTGTATTCTCCATGTTTTCAACAATGAACATGTAGTAATTTATAATCAGAACAGTTTATTTAAAAAGAAATGAGAGAAGGAAATGATGACATAATTACTTGTAAAGTCATTCATATTTGCTACAAAGCTATAGGAGAAAAAACCCAAAGGTTGATTCTTTTCCAGGTAGTTCTACAAGCTTTAAAGTTGAATCAGCAACCACATGGCAAACTGACATTCTTGGACTATCACAGGTGGCCCAAGATAAGACAGGACGGACCCCAACTACTAACGGGCAATCAAAGAGTCCTTCATCTAGAAAAGTTGCTTAAGAACGGAGAAATCACTGTTCTGCAGGGGGAGCCTGGGGGAACTCTGGGGCTGCCTGGATCAACCTATTTAGAACCAGATTCACAAAACAGGGAAACTCATAAGCATAGAAACCCTCTATCCAGGCTCCTAACTTTTTACTCATAAGAAAACTGAAACCAAAGTGAATAATTGCATCATTCCTCACGGAACACAGCTGTCATTTCATAGCCCTGTGCTCACAGAGGTATGGGAAGAGTCCTTGGAATCTAGGCCCTGCTGCCTCCCATCTTTCCTCCTTCGTTTTCCTAACAAAGTGAATGGGGTTTTTAAGGAGGACTTTAAGAAGGCAGCTCAGATGTTTGAGAAGGAGTTTTTAAAAAGAAGCTGCAGTCTCTGCCCTGGGAAGGTGAAAGGTGTTCTCTCTCCGTCCTGATAGCTTCTCCCATGGTTACTCAGTTTTTACTACCATGTCCTTCAGGCCACTGCGCTGTCCAAGGTCACGAAAACAGAGTGGTCATGTCACCTTTTCTGGGACACCGATGGGGAGCCCTGCCCTTGGGTATTTTTACATGAAAGGAGAGCTAACTTGTCCTGACAGCACTCACACCAGTCCTGGCCAGCTGTTACTGTTCATTTCATTTCTTGTGCAAGTCTGATCATAGACTTCCAGTATGCAGAAAACTTTCAAGTTGAGGAAAACGGAGCAGGGCAAGAGACTTACCCCTGATGCTGAGAAACGCAAGGGAAGAGGGAATAGGGGAAAAAGAAGATGGAAAACAGAGGAGAGAGTCTGCTTCTCTCCCCACACTCCCTTGAGTAGATCAAAGGGTAAATCCAATTGTTGCCTCCTGACCAGTGGCGCCTGTGATAAGCAGAATAACACCTGCTGAAGAGGCCCGTGTCCTCGTCACCAGCCCCTGAGAATAGCTCCCCGTACACGGCTGCAGGGACCTTTCTGGTGTGTGGATTTTCTGGTGGACTCGATGCCGTCGTAAGGGTACTTACAAGTCAGAGAGGGAGGCAGGAGAGTAACGATCAGAGAAAGAGTTGAAGATGCTCCATTTCTTGCTTTGCATACAGAGGAAGGATCCATGAACAAGGAATGCAGGTGACGTCCAGAAACTGGAAAAGGCAAGGGAACAGATTCTTCCCCTAAAGCTTTCGGAAGGAGTGCAGCCCTGCTAGCACCTTGATTTTAGCCCGGTAAGACCCATTTCAGACTTCTGACCTCTAGAGTTTAAGAGAATAAATTTGGGTTGTTTCCAAAAAAAAAAAAAAAAAAAAAACAAAACACCTTTAGGTGACCAGAATGGGTAATCTTGTGAGTATTCAGAACAAACACTAAGCAGAACTGTATTAACAAGCTTTTTTGGTTGTTTGCTTTTAATTTTCCTTCCCTAAATATCTGCTGTCCTACTGTGTTCCCTGCCTAGTGTTCACTCGTCACTCCCGCCAGACCCCAGTTTCATCCTGGGCTCCTCCCTCTAGTGCATTCCCTCTACTAGGGTTCATTCAGACCTGATTGTTGTGCTTTATTCATTCAGCAGAAACGTGTTGAGGGACTGGTTTCAGCTCCAAAGCGTAAAGAGCTTGGAAGCCGTCCCTCTCATGCTTAGAGCGAAAAAGCTGAAGGAGCTGAAAATCAGTGTTTTACCTTGTGCTCATCAGAGACTGAGGTCACAGGCACAGCTCCATCCCGTGACCTGGAGAGGCAGGCAGAGGCAGAGAGTCACAGCCAAGACCTCCTTAGCTGGACAGAAGGCGCTGGGGCCATATGCCTGCAGGAGCACTTCATGGTGATTTTGGTAAACTGCTGGAGGCTGAGTGCGGAGTGGCCTGGGAGTAGGAAACTCCCGGGGCCCGTCGTCTGAGCGGGGAGGGCTCCGTGCTTTTTCTCTGGAAGAAGAAGGGGAATATTTTGAAATATGCTTAGAGCATCATTGTAACAAAGCCCTACGCTCTCAGGGAAAAGACACGTCCCACCCGGAGAAGGGTGTTTCCCTGACCCCAGCCCCCTCTAGCCTTCCTGTCTCACCTAAGGGAGGGGAAACTAAGCCAATAAATACCTCCGCAGGTCACAGCCCAGGGACGAAGGCCCACAGAGAGACTGGTGTTTAATAATGAGGTTATGTAAGAATGCTTCCCCTCCCCCGGACCTTGCCACCAACAGCGGAGTCCCGGGTTGCAGCTGAAAGAGCCCGAAGGCACAGACTCTGTTTACTTTGAAGCCTCTGGCACCTGCAGCTACAGCAGAAATGAAACACAGCCTAAAACCCCAGCCAGATCAACATAAAAGCTCAGGCTAATGGCCTGTTTACCTCAATTCCTATCACCTGACACGTCCTGTCCGACTTTCAACAAAAAATTGCCAAACGTTCTAAAAGGCAAGCAAAAGCACAATCTGTAGAGCGTCAGAGCCCGACTCTGCAGGTGCGGCAGAGAGTCGGGCTTTACTGGACAGGCCATTGAAAATAGCTGTGACTCCTATTTTAAGTGTCACATTGGAAAAAACGCAGACAACTTGCAAGAACAGATGGGTAAGGGAAGCAGCAAGATGGGAACTTAAAGAAAGCATCAAAAGGAGATACTAGAAATCAGAGACACTGTGACGGAAATGAAAATGCCTTAGTGGGCTCAGCAGCACACTGGACACAGCCAAGGAGAGAACCAGTGTGCTTGAAGGCAGATCAAAATGGACCGAGTGAAACAGATGCACGGACATGGAAAACAAACTGGTCACGGGTGTGGGGGGGGAGACGGGGGAAGGGATAGATTAGGAGTTTGGGATTAACAGACACACACTGCTGTACACAAAACAGATGAACTACAAGGACCTTCTGTAGAGCACAGGGAACTATATTCAGTTCCTTGTGATGAGCTGTCATGGAAAAGAATCTGATAAAATATATATATGTGTGTGTGTGTATAACTGAATCACTTTGCTGTACTCCTGAAACTAACATTGTAAATGGACTGCACTTCAATGAAAAATAAGAATGAAAAAAAAAGAGCTGAGTGCCTCTGTGCGCCAGACACCGTGTTGGGCGCCAGCGAACAAGACAGGCCGGACTCTGCTCCCTCCTGGAGCAGCCTCACAGACCGCCGAGCGGAGGATCCATCTTGAGCTGCCTCTGTCCTGTCCTTCCCATCTGCCCCGTTTGCGCCAGCCCAGTCCCGGCCTCTGCCTTTTCGAAATCTCCCAGATTACTCCTTATACTTTCACATCTTCTCTTCTTACCTTTCAGTCCTGCACCACTCCAATTAATTATTTGCCCTCTGCTAGAAAAACCAATGTCTGATAGAAAACTGGCTGCTTTCTCTCCAGTGGTCACACGCTGCTGTTGGATAAAGTCCAGATTCCTAAGTGAGACATCCATCACTGACCTCTGCCCGCCTCTGTAACTTCAACTTTTACCACTCCCTACCTAGATTTTATGTAGACACACTGAACTCTGGTTCAGTGACTTAGTGTCCTGATCTGCTAAGTTCCCTCCTCTTAATGGAATGTCCCTCCCCTTCCCTTTCCTGCCCTGCCTAGCCATCCAGTTTATCTCTCAAGACACAATTCAGGGAGCAGTGGCCCCAGGAAGCCGTCCATCCTCTCCCAGCCTATCAGTTAGGTGCCTTCTCTGTCTGTTGTAACAATTACTGCTCTGTGTCCTAATCCTGTTTTCTTGACTGTTCTGCCCTGGACGAGGCTGTGGGTTTTTTTGGGGGGGGGAGTAATTGTTTGTTTTAAATTTTGGGGGGGAGGTAATTGTTTGTTTGTTTCTTTGTTTGTTTATAATGGTATTTATTTATTTTTAATGGCGGTGTTGGGGATTGAACCCAGGGCCTCATGCATGCTAAGCATGTACTCTACCACTGAACTATACCCACCCCCCTAGGCTGTGGGCTTTTTAAGGTAGGGGCCATGTCTTAATAGACCATGTATTCCAACACCTAGTACTTTGTCTGGCATCTAAACGCAACCAGTGAATGTTCAATGGATGAATGAATGGACAGATGCGTGAATGCAGAAGGCACTCAGGAGGAAAGGGGTAAATACGAGAAACCATCTACAACAGGCATTTAGGTTCAAAACCAATCTCCGAGGTGCATTAGTGGGTGTTCTTGGTTACAAACAAGAAAAATCGACCCTGGTTCACTTAAGCAGAGCAGGATTTTTCTGGGAGGGTATGAGGTAGCTCACAGAATCAACAGAGTCTGCAGTCATAGAGAAGACATCGCAAAGAGCCCGCCACAGCAATGGCCCGTGGGGACAGGTGCTGGCATCTCTGTCCTCGGGCACTCCTGGTGGGCCTTCTCCCCTGCTGCAGCCACCGTGAGACTCTCCAGTCATTGTCCCATTCCCTCTTCAAGATTCAGAGTCTCAGAGGGAGACTGTGACTCGCCACGCTTGGCTGAGGTGTCCGTGGTGTCGTTGCTGGGGGTGGGAAAAGGGCACGGCTTCCCTCCGGCTTCCCCAATAGGAGTGGCGTTCACGTGCTCAGTAGCCACGGTGGCAAACCTGAAGACCTTGTGTCGGTGTCCAAGGGCTGCCATATCAGAGTGCAGCAGACTGGGGGACTGGGAACGTGGGAGTGTATCCCCTCAGGGCTCGGCAGTCGTGGTGGGGGCAGGGCTGTCCCTTCCGCAGAGTGCCTTTCTGCCTTCTCGCGTGTCCTCACGTGGCCCTTTCTCGAACCACCATCCCTGCTGTCTCTTCCTCCTCTTATCGGGACACCAGTCACTGGATGAGGGGCTCACTCTTATGACCCCGTTTAACCTTAATTACCCCTGCAGAGGTCATATTCTAAGGTTCTAGGGGTTAGGGCTTCAACATATGAATTGGGGGGGGACGCAACACCCTAGACCCCTGCCTCAAATCATAGCAACTCTAAAGGGCTGTCCCAGCTCCAGAGCTCCCTGGAGACCAGCCAAGGCCTTTGCTGCTCTGCTTCTCCCGCTGTCCAGTCCTGCTGCCTTTACCGCCCCGACTCCGTGTACCCCCCAGGAGTCCCCAGAGCCTTCCTCAGTAACCTTTCTGTGCCCAAATTCCCATCACAGTCTGTTTCCAGACCTAAGATGTGCCCTCCACCTTTCCTTGATCTCTCTTCTAGGGAAGACCACTATGGCTGCATATCAAGAAGCATGTCCTTATAGACAAAGCTTCCTCAAAATGTTTCTCTTCCTACAGGAGAGAGTGACCACCACTGGAGGGACTTCAGTGGAGGAAACAGCCTGACCAGGTGGGCTCTAAGACCCATGTTACAGGACTTGCCTGTTCTAACTCACTGTCCCCTGACAGTTCTTCCTCAAATAGTCAAAGGGTGCAGAGGCTCAAATAAATGTGAAAGCTTCTTATCTTGTGCCTGATTCTGCAGTTCTTAGTCCAAACTTAGCTCTCTGCCCAAGCTCCCAGCGACCCCCAAACAGTTTCACTTTCTCCCTACCTACTTTTCTTGCACAAACAAAGGAAAGATTGCAGGTCATCAAAATCCCAGAAATGAAAATTACAATGGAGTGAATTTAACTGAGAAGTTACTCTTTATTGAACCACCGTTCTATGCAGGGCGCTCTATCATGGGGAATAGGAAAAACGCAGAATTAAAACCCTTGCTCTAAAGTTGTCATGGAGCAGATGGAGGGATGAATTATGTTCAGACTGAAACTGGTCGCTGTCATGGGAGATGTGCCCGGAAAGGAGGCCACTGGCCACTTGGGGGAGGACTTGATGACGGAGGCCTTGCGAAATCTAGGTCTTGTGACCAAGAGTAACCCCAGCCACCAGACTCTCTCCATCTGGTCATTAAATGCCACACACCCTCCAAGAGGCACAGATTGAAGATCTGTGGTAATTTGTCCTGATTTTTAAAGACAGTGACATTGGGGGAAGATGTAGGGAAAGTCTGGGTCTCTGGCTGTCTTGGACCAAGGTTTCCCACACCCATCTGGGTGCAGCCAGTGGGTTGGGAACCGCTTACAAATGATCGGAAAAGCCTTTTGAGCTCTTTGGAAATAGATACGGAGTAAACATAATGTTTGCAATATTAATACAAGAAGAATAACACTCTTCTCAGTTGCTCTGTTCATACTGGCAACTGCTATTGTTCACAGGACCTATAGCCTCAACAAAAAGTTAGTATATTTATGTCTGTCCTGTTTCCTCTGAGAGTCCTATGCGTGTCCCTAAGAAAGAGATCACACTGAGCCAAACACGCAGCCTGCCCAGCGAGTGCAGGAAACTCTCAGAGATTTAGAAGAAAACCTCCTCAGACGCAGAAGGGGGAAAGCAGCCACATTTAGCTCTCGAATCCATCCCCTGCCTTCTGCTGCCTCACAGTGGAGCCTCAGTGCCTGTCTCCAGTGTCCCTCGGGGGCCTTATCTGCAATAAACATCCTAGGGGCTGAGCCCCCTGCAGAGCTTGGTACCCAGTCTAATGGAAGCCCACAGGGAGCCTTGGCATTGATTCCGAGACGGTTCTGAAGCCCACACTCTGGAGCTCTCGCTGGGCCAGACCAGGAGGCACGGACCCACGGTCGTTTTCTCTGTTTGGTCAAGGTTCAAAGCTCTGGGATGTGAGGAGGTTCTGGAAGTCTACTGGGGGCTTCTCACAGGGGCCAGGGAGATTCGGGCTGAGTTGGGCTCAGTGCTCTGAAGTCAGTTTGAAAGGTATAAACATCCCACAGAGACTGTCAGCTACCCTCCCTCCAGGACTCTCTAAAGCATCTCCAAACCTGCCCTGGGATTCGAGGCCTGAACTACATTTGTCCCACAAACCCGAGACTGGCTGATTTGGCAAGTATTGGCAGGTTCAGAATCCTCTTGGGGCAGCAGAACTGGTCTGGATCCTTCGGGTCCACGTGCACTACTTTAGAACATTCCCTGGGTGGCTGCCTGTAGTGTTTGGATCTTTGCTTAGAATGTGTTTACCTCAGACCATTAAGGTTTAATACTCAGTTGAAGACCGTGTCAAAATACATTCAGTTCTTTTCCATGACTTTTATTTGTCTGTATGTCCTCTATTAATAAGACTTAGTTTCTTGTAATTTTTTTTTTTCTGAAAGCAGGCCCCTTTTAACCTCAGTGGGGGGTTCTCTTCTGCATTTTGCAGTAAGTCCTGTGAAGAGGAATGAGTGCAACCCATTCACCAATGATGCAAAATGAAGCACATTGCATTCGTATGTTGGGGTTTTCTTCCAAAGACCAATCCCAGCCATCATCGGTTTGCTGTTACAGACGTAAACAGACATGTATATAGATACACATATGAAACCAGATCAATATGCGCATATAAAGATGCAGTTATTACATATGTGTGTTTACACACAGGTGTGGTATTAGTATTGTGTACGTGGCTATATAGGTACATGGGTGGGTACATATGAGGGGTGTGTGTGTGTGTGTGTGTGTGTGTGTGTGTGTGTGTGTTATGTAATCGTAAAATTTAAGCCAAGTGTGGGATAGGTACAGTAGTGTCAATTTCACCGAAGACCAAAAATAAAGTGTTTGTGTTGGAAGATGGAAGTCTTTTCATGATGAATTTAAAATATCTCCTTCCTCAACTGCTATTTTAAGCTGCACTTGAAGGACTGGACCGCTCTCTGTGTGGGGTCCCTGAGACAAAGGCTTCTCTGAGACCCACCTCTCCCCTAGACCTTGAGATTATCTGTAACCACCCTGGCGGATGGCTCTCTAACCTGTTTCCAAGAGAAGCTGTTTTGCATTTCCCGAAGCCTTGTGCCCTCCCGCCTGGGGGTGAAGGGGGAGAAGAGGTGACAGAGGAAACCCCGCCAAGTCAGGAGCAGATCGTGGGAGCCTTGACAGCCCCCCACCGTGTCCTTGCTGGGAACCTCTGAGGACTGAGCCGAGGAGCAGAGGGAATGGGGTGGAGCCCCGATCCTGGCCCCTGCCTTTCACTCTCAGAGACCCTGCGTTCAGTTCTCCGGGAACATGCCCGGAGGCGGGATTGCTGGGCCACGTGGTAGTTCGGCGTTTAATTTTTTGAGGAGCAGCCACACTGGTTTCCCCAGCGCCTTTACATTCCCCCCATCAGTGCACAAGGGGCCCAGCTCCGCCTTCTTACCAGCTTGTTAGTCTCTAGTTTTTGATGTGGTTTTTGTTTTTAAGATGAGGAATTCACTAGGTTGTAGCCAGTACTTCCTCTAAACTTACTCTAAAGATCACTTCCTCAGAACCACCTGCTGTGCTTATACAAATGCAGACTCCTGACTAGCCCCACCTCAGAGCAGGTGGGACCTCTGAGGGGGCGCTTTTAAGCAAACTCCTGTGGGCACCGCCACCTGCACTCACAGGAATGCCCCCAACAAGCGCGACTGCAGAGACTTGAGGGGCAGACGACCTTCCGGCCCCAAAAGCCACAGCGCTGAGGAGCGCTCAAGCCGCGCCCACTGAGATAACCTCATCACGCGGACTCAAATGACAGCACAAATTTAAAAAATCGCAAGTCATTCATACTGTTTTTTTCAAGTTTTCAGTCTTTTCAACCATGATCTACTAAAAAAAAATCAAATCAAGGAAGCAGGACGTTTTTAGCTAAGGAAACGCTCTTGATCAAAACCAGAGCTTTCCTGGTGATCCTCGAATGAAATAGCCCATTATCAGCTTCCTACAGATCTCCCCAGAGCTGTTCTCAGGCAGCGGGAAGCGCCTTCACCAGGGCCACTTCCCTGGCCCTCACGCCTACTGTGATCTGAGTCATGCCTTTTGTCTGGTGCCTGGAATTTGGGGATGTTTATGAAAAGCTGCTGTAAATACTAGTCATAATTCCTCTTTTCACAAGATTCTTTATTTCAGAAAAATGAGTAGCTCCTCACGTACAAACGTCAGATCACTTCCAGCTCCATTGTCACCTGGAAATATTCTCCCTCCTGTTTCACTAGAGATTATTTAAAGGCTTCTGAGAACAGTGTGTCATAGAAATCCTCCAGAGAATATAGATCCTGGGTTCCCACCAATCATGTTAAAAGGTGCTTTTGCATCAACTGTACCTACTTCATCTTTTGAAGGCAGAAAATGGAATCTTGCTCAAATGCTAATGAAAAGCAAAATATCCTTTTAAATGCAGGCTCCTTGAGGTTATCATCTGTTTACTTGTTTCATTTAAGTTCCCAAAGAGGTGGAGATGTAATGAACACACGTGTCATGATGATATTTTCCTTAGCACAATATTTCAAATTAAACTGCTCTGATATTAAGCATGAACATTTTAAGGTAAAGTGTGAGGTTCATAACTTTCAAAAAAATAGAGAATGGGTCACTTGAGCTTTCCTGACTTAATGCTGTCTCTCAGCATCTATTTACCCCTCAGACATGGATGCGAGGCTAGACCAGATGAACGCAGGAGAGCAGGACATAGTCCAGACTGCCCCGCGAGCCTCAAGCAAAACAAACAAAGCCGCCGAAAAAGACAACATTCCACTGAATCCCTGTAAATAAAAATACCTGCACGTGTTCTGTAAACTGTCACTTACCCGTGTTTGTACTCGGCAGACGTTGATGGAGGGAGAAGAGAAAGTTAGAAGTAAAATGGTCAGATGTGTGTGTCTAGCCAGTAGTCTGGGAGAAATGAGTGTACTGCTTATGGAAGCAAGCATTTAAAACTGATTTTTTTCTTTAATTCTACTTTTAGTTTCTATAGGGACATACTGTAATGGAATTGTCCAGGGTTAAGTGCAGTTCTAGTCATGCAAGTACTGGCTATTTTTACAGGTTCTGAGGCAGGTGAATTATTATCTGGGCATTTGGTATCAATTTGACTGTTTGACTTCAAGCTGGGGAAGAAGGCAGGCGGGGAAAAGTTGGCCTCAACTTTTAATTCTGTTCAACAGAAGACAGTAGCAAAGACGTCTTTCACAGGTGGTTTAAAACTCCAGAGAACAGAGTTTCTCAAATGAATGTGCATACAGTTAACATGCAGATTCCGGTTTAGCAGGTCGGGGGTTGGGCCTGAGACTCTGCATTTCAGGGAAGCTCCCAGGTGGCGCCGGGACTGTTGGTGGGAGGGGCAGCGGAGGCGTCAGACACTAGAGCGCTCTGCTGTGCTGTCCCTTGGTGGCTGTGGAGCACGGTGAACCTGTGCCCACAGTGTCCGTGGGACACAAACAGGGGCTTTGCATCTGTCACAGCTGCAGAGCAGAAAGCCCTGAGCAACAGGAAGACGGGTCCAGCTCATAACCTTCGTCCTCTCGGCTGCTAACCTGCTCGGCTCTGTTATTAATCAGAGTCCTTGTTTTGAGATTTAGAAGTGTGTTTTATACTTTCTAGAGGGGTTGTAAAGTGCAAATGAGATTTTTGTGGATGGTGGGTGACTTGACAACTTCATCAGAGACAATAGTGCTCCTGTTTTTACAGAGAAATCCAGGACCTACAGACAACGTCCTTCTTTTAGGAGAAGCCCTGTGGGATGGGTGGTGCCGTGAATGTGTCCCTCTCATGAAGCGCTCCCATTTTCCTTCCCATGTTTCTGCTCCTGCCTGTTGTTTTATTTCACAAAAAGTGTTAGTTAAAATTTATCAGGAACGAGAGGTCATTTTGCCCCAGGGCTCTGTCATAGAGAAACACCAAGGATTTTGGAAATTCAGTGAGTCAAAGATTAAGGCCAAAGTCTTAAAGTCCTGTGTGGAGAGGTTGCAGCCAAATCGCAAAGTCAGCTAGGACTGAGTTTTTACCTTTCACATGATTGCTTTCATTAAGGAGCATGTCTCAGTAAGAGTCGCAGAGTTGTGGGCCAGTTTCATTCAGAGTTACAGGGTCATGGGCAAGATAGTTTCAAGTTTCTCCTCTTCCTAAAATCGACATATGCCACTCCCTCTGAGACTTTGGGGCCCACGTGCAACCTCAGGACTCAGTTGTAAGCTCTTTAACTGAGAGCTGCACAGTAGGTTTTGCTGTCCTAGTCTTTACACTATTCACCTGCCACTACCTGCTCCGCCCAGCCGTTCCTCGTGTACACACCCAGCCACTGAAACACTCCCTCTCATCAGTCTTGAATAACTCTTCATGCAGGTCTTTAGCTTGAGGTCCACAAAGTTAAAGGGGGCCTTTTTCAGATGATCACAAGCTCCTGATTCTGACATCAAATTTCCTTTACTCAATGTCCTAGTCATTAGGGCTGTACCTAAATGAACAGTCCAATTCTCCTCCTCCTCTGGGCACCTGCTAAGTCTGCATTTTGTCGTTTCTTTTAAAATTAGGCTTATCATGTGACTTACGCTGGCCAATGAAATGTGGGTGGATGTTATATATTACTTCCAGGAGGCAGCGTTAAGAGCTTGTGCACAATTCTGTTCCCATTCTTCCCATATCACAGAAGCATCTCCCTGGAGGGACCAGCAGCTGGGTCCCTGGATGGTTACAATGAGAAGAGCACCCCCATCACAACAGCCTGCAGACCACACCACACATGTAGGATGAGCTGCAAGTAAACCTTTGTTGTGTTAAGCCACCAAAATCATCTGTGTGTGTGTATATGTGTTGAGGGGGTGTTTGTTACAGCAGCCTAACCTATTCCATCGTGACCGCTCCACTGGCATTCAGGTGTAATCCTTCGTTCGTAAATACAGAACTGCTAGGAGATGGCCTCCTGATATAGTCTTCATTTTCTGTTGTAGGATGGGGATTGGGAAGGAGTTCTTTCAAGGTTAAGGTAACGGTTCTCCTAACCACCGTGAGGAATCACTTCCTCATCTTCTCAAACAGCCGGCTGATAGTTCAGGAGGAGCTGAAATTAGTTCTTGTATGTTGTGAGGACTTCATAAATATTTGTTTATTTATTAAAAAAAAAACCTTTAAGATATGTATAAGGCATTCCTGTTCATTCTCCCAACACCGCTCCCAAGGGCACATCTATATTGGGTAGAGATGAAGGACATGGCGTGGCCTGCCCATTTCTTTGGCTCCATGACCGAGAACTCCCCCAGGTCCTCCCTCACCAGATCCCACGTCTGTGGACGTGACCCGTCACTGACAGTGAAACACTGAGTCACTGGTGGGCATCCCTCCGTGCACTTGTCCTCGGTCCTTCCTGGGCTTGAAATTAATGTGAGCAGAGAAAGCACTCTCCTCCCTGTCGTTTTGAGTTATGCACGTCTCTGTACAGGCAGCAACTCAGAACCCAGACATGTAAGGTGGGAAACATTTGTTTTAATTCTCCAGGACAGGTGGTATTCGAAGGTGATTAAGATTTTGGCTTATGAGCTCGGAGTGCCCGGGCCCGCATGCCACTGTGGCACTCAACTGCTAGCTGGGTGTCTTGGGCAGCTTCCTCAGCCTCCCTGTGCCCTGGGCTCCTCAGCTGTAAAGTGGGGTGATAATAGTGGGTCTTTTGTTGGCTGTTCTTGTGAGCATCCGACAAGCCGGCACCTGTAAGAGCAGGCTTGGGAAACAGCTAGTGCCTAGGAAGTGTCGGCCCCCTAAACAGCCCAGAAGGGAGCAGTTTGGCCCAGCTGAGAGTACCGACCTCCTGTCCACCGCGCCCGTGGCCTTCGGCACATCAATGACCTCTTCATGCCCCAGTATGCTAGCTGGGATGATACCAGTATCCAGGGGGTGGGTGCTCAGTGGTAGAGCATGTGCTTAGCACGCCCAAGGTCCTGGGTTCAATCTCCAGCACCTCCATTAAAAAAAAAAAAAGTCCACCATGTTGATAAAAATAATAGTGCCTACCTCACTGGAGTTTTGTGAGGTTAGAATGGAACAGTCTGTGGCACGGTCTCAGCAGACAGCGCTGGGACATACAAACGCTCAGTAAATAGCTGCTGTTTTACAATTACTACTACTATTATTTTTATTTTAAAAATTCTTTTAAATTCTCAGCATTTAAAGAAATCTGCTGCCTCCTTTCCAAACATCCTGTGCTTTCCTCTTCTTTGGGCGGCATTTATCTAACAGTTTGGAAGATCGTATTCCTGGAGTTGTCCACTTTTTCTTTGATGGAGCAGTTTCTTTGATCCAGGGGGTTGCAGTGTTTGTGTTGGCTGTCAACAGGGCAACGCCTAGGAATTATTTTTTAAAACGATCTAATGTAGTTTCCCAGAAATTCTCCAAAAAAGAAACGTTTTTAGGCAAAAGAAATTTGAGGCTTCCATTAGCTCTTTAACATACCTTGTAACCCGTCTCCCAGATGCCAACATTCTCCACACACCCGACCCTACGCCAGAAACTGCGCGGCTCTGACACTGAAGAGGAGAGTTGTTTGGGTTCATTTGGTCCATTCTTTTTGGTCTGAGGTGTATTTTATACTGGAAGTTTAAAAGAATTGCCTTGTATCTTATATTTAGACTACAGTGAGTTGTTTTTCTGCCCTCTATATTTATTCAGGTCTCAGGTCTGTTTCCTACTTTATTTTACAATTATTACAAGATCATCTCGAGGCTTCTGTGAAGTCTCCAAATGTTTCAGAATTAGGTAGACATTATTTACTGTTACTTCACACTTCAGAAAAGCACCACATTCAGCTCAGTTTCTGTATTGAAAAGGTCTCTAAAAACACCTGTAGGCATGGAAATAAATTTATTATGAGAAAAACAGCATCTCTTTCTATCTCTTAACTCTTACAAATTTCTTAGTTCAAGGCAAGCTCTACTCAAGTAAAAGTATTTCTCTCAAAATGCTACTACTGATTGTATTCAGGAATAAGGCTGAGCCTCATGTATATTCAGAAACCAACACTCGTACGTTCAAGCCTCTGGTCCTCTTTCTCTCAGGACGCTCCCCCTTTCAGAGAAGTGCTGACCCGTGGCCTGGCTGCACTCACAAGCCTGCGGTTTGTAACAGAGCCACGTGCCGGCGGAGGTCAGAGGTCAGCCAGGGTGCTGGCAGTTTACACCCCACCTTGCGATGGGACAGGGCTCTCTGCAATACCAACAAATATCTCTTTGGTCGAAAGAGCTTTTTGAAGCTTCAACAAATATCAAAATCACTAAGAAAGTCTGGTGGGATCCCCACACCACATTGCCTCCGTCATGCACAAGCTGGCAGGATTCATCAGAAGGGGGCTGGTGAAGAGAAGGAAGGACCAGGGGATGGGAACAGAAGAGGCAGCTGGGGATTGCGGGGAAAGCTGAGCTGGGGAAGCGGCATCTAACTGAGGAGCATGTGAAGACAGACATCTGAGTGATCTGAGTGCTGTGCATTCGGGGAAAGGAAGGGCGGAGCAGCTGAATGCAGGGTGGGGGAGGCGGTGGGGAATGTGGGCTTTGGTTGAACATGACGGGGTGGGGAAAGTAATCTTCTAAAGGCAGCATGCTGCCTATATAGCTGCAGCCAGCATATCTTAACTGAACAATCTGATATGTGGGAAGATGCAGAAATTGTGTGTGCAAAGGAAGCCACAATCCTGCAACCCTGTTCCAAGTGCACCTGGCTTTGCTCAGCCCCGAGGTCCAAAGTGGGTGGCACCCCAGCGCACCTCCACCAGGGGGCACTGTGGTCCACGCAAATCCGACGGTTCTAGCCATGCTACTTCTAGGGGGCTGCGGACAAGATGGGATTATTTGAGGTCGGCTTAATGGAAGGTCTCAGTTCCACGGGGCTCGGTGTATTCGCTGATGTTCTCTCCCCACCCCGAGGTACCACCCTCTGCACCGTCTCTGCAGTGTCTGCAGTTAGGCTCTTCCCCAGGGATGGAGCTGGGCCTTGGACTCTCGCGAATAAACACCCTCGGCTACCTGCTTCCTATCTCTGCTTCTGCTGTGAGCTGCTTGCGCTCTCCCTCTCGAAGGCTAGCCTGACTGCGGCCTCTTCCTCGGGCCGCTCTTCTCTCCCCTGCCCCTCCTTCAAAGTCCTTCCTTCCAGCTGATCACATCGACTGGGGCAAACTCAGATTTCTACAGCTTTTTACGGACTAGCTGATCCTCCACCCTCTGATGGAAGAGGTTATTTATTTCTTCCCAGGAAACCTCAACATTGAGATGGGAAAGGACTGGTTTCCTGGAAGAGCGATTCTAGAAAGACCACCCCCTAGGAAATGAAATAAACTTTTATCTAGGCACTTCCTGTTTCCTCCGTTTCAAGTGCTCCCTCCCCGGGCCTACCCTTGAGAGAGAACTTCAAAGCTGGGCTCCCAGGTTTAGGCTCCTGGGCTTCATCCTTTTAACTCTTTGTGGTTTACGCTAACTGGGCATTTAGTCATCCTGCAGAATGGTCTGTGGCTATTGAAGGAACATGATCTTAAAGTGCTGTTCAGTTAATTTCTGCGAATACTCTTGGGTGTATCCAATCTATCTGAACACATTGTTCTTGTGGTTCGGGGCTTCAGGAAAGGTGCAGGCCTTACTCAGATGTCCTTGTGAGGTGGAAGGCACACAGTGGGTGACATTGTCTCTTCTAAATGCAGATTTTCAGATTTAGTTATTACAGCTTGCAAAAATGTATACCCATTACACCTTCACTTGAAAAATAATAATGTCTATTTCCCCAGGGCCCAGCTTCTGTTCTGCATGTAATCATTCTCCGGGATAGGCACAAACAATAACGACGTCTAAGAGTCTCACGGCTGGGGAGTCGTTGCACAGACACGTGTTGTTGTTGCTTTTGTAAAGCTCCCTTTCATAAAGCTAACGGTTCTTAGAAGGAACATGTAAAGAAGCTATCCATCATTTAAACCTCCTTATAAATAAATCTATTAAGAGATTGGAAAGATCTTAAGTAAAGGAGGCATAAGAAAGGTGGGTTATGTGAACTTGGGCAAATTACCACCACTCCGCACCTCATTTTCCTTGTGGAAAGGGGGAATGAAAAACTATTTCACGAAGTAGTTTGAAGATCAAAATCTAAAGGAGGTGATAAATGGGAAAGTGCTTCATAAAACTCAAATGCACCAAACAAATGTCAGACACTAGTTTGGTTTTGATGGAGGCAGATGAAAGAGGGCTGCAGGAGGGGAGAGGGCAGCTGGACAGGGGGATGTGATATCTCCTCTAGTGGAATAATGCAGTGTTTGTCTTTTTGTGGCTGGCTCGGTTCACTTAGCATAATGTCTTCAAGGTTCATCCGTGTTGTAGCATGTGCCAAGATTTCCTTTTTTTTAAGACTGAAAAAGTATCCCATTGTATGTAAATGCCACATTTTCCTTACCCATTCGTCTGCTGATGGACGTTTAAGTTGCTTCCTTCTCTTGGTTAGTGTGACTAGCGCTGCAGTGAACATAGGAGTGCACGTATCTCTTTGAGAACCTGTTTTCAATTCTTTTGAATATGTACCAAGAAATGGGAATGCTGGATCATATGGTAGCTCCACTTTTAATTTCTTGAGGAACCACCATACTATTTTCCATAGTGGATTCACCATTTTGCATTCCTACCCCAAGTGCACTACAGTTCCAGTTTCTCTACATTCTTGTCAGCGTTTGTTATTTTCTGTTTTTCTCTTTTTTTTCTTTTTTACAGTAACCATCCTCATGGGTGTAAGGTGACATCTCATTGTGGTTTTGCTTTGCACTTCCCTGATGATTAGTGATGTTGAATATCTATTTATGTGCTTTTTGGCCATTTATATGTCTTTTTTGGAGAAAAGTCTATTCCAATCCTTTGTCCATTTTAAATTTGGATTATTTGTTTTTTTTGTTGTTGAGTTGTGGGAGTTCTTTATATGTTCTGAATATTAACCCCTTATCAGATACCTGATTTGCAGATAGCTCCTCCCATTCTCTAGGTTATCTTTTCATGCTGTTGGTTGTTTCCTTTGGCACACAGACATTTTAAAGTTTGATGTAGTCCCACTTGTCTATTTTTGCTTTTATTGCCTATGCTCTTGGTTTTACAAGAAGTCCTTGCTAAGTCCAATCTCATGAAGCTTTTCCCCTGTGTTTTATTCTGGGAGTGTTATAGTTTCAGGCCTTATATTTAGCTCTTTAGTCAATTTTGAGTTAATTTTTGTTCATAGTGTAAGATAAGGATCCAACTTCATTTTTTTTTCCACATATGATTGTCCAGTTTTCCCAGTGCCATTTGTTGAAGAGACTGTCCTTTCCCCATTGTCGAAGATCATACATGTGAGGATTTCTTTCTTATCCCCTTGGGCTATATGTCTGTCTTTACGTCAGTGCTATACTGTTTTTTAATATGTTTTGAAATAAGGACATGTGAGGCCTCTAGCTTTGTTTTTCTTTCTCAAGATTGGTTTGGCTATTTGGGGTTTTTTGAGAATCCATATAAATTTAGGATGGTTTTTCCTATTTCTGCAAAAAATGCCATTTCATAAGGATTTTGACTTTGATAGGGACAGCATTGAATCTGTAGCTTACTTTGGGTAGTATAGACATTTTAACAATATTAAATCATCTAATCCATGAAAATAGGATGTCTTTCCCTTTATTTGTGTCTTTTAAAATTTATTCTAGTATTTTGTTTTCAGTTTTCAGTATTTTAGTCTTTTGCCTCTTTGGTTAAATTTATTTCTAAATGTTTCATTCTTTTTAATAGGATTGTAAATGGAATTGTTTTCTTAACTTCCTTTTCAGGTTGTTCATTAGTGTACAGAAATGTATAGAAATGTTAGTGTATAGAAATGCAACTGATTTTTGCATGTTGATTTTGTATCCTGCAACTTTAAGTCATCTGTTTATTAGTTTTAACAGGTTTGTGTGTGTGTGTGTGTGTGTGTATGTGTGTGTGTGCGTGTGTGTATGTGTGTGTATAATCTTTAAGGTTTCCTACAGATAAGATCAGGTCATCTGCAAACAGAGATGATTTTACTTCTTTTCTAATTTAGATGAAGTGGCAAGAGTGGGCATCCTTGTCTTGTACTTGATCTTAGAAAGCTTTCAGTTTTTCACTATTGAGTATGATATTACCTGTGGCTTTATTTTCATATATGGCCTTTATTGAGGAAATTTTCTCTCTTCTAGTTTGTTGAATGTTTCTTTATCATGAAAAGGTATTAAACTTTGTCAGATGCTTTTTCTGTATCAATTGAGATGACTGTGTGGTTTCTGCCCTTCATTCTGTGAATGTGGTGTTTACAGTGATTGATGTGACTATGTTGCATTGCAGGAATAAATCCCACTTGATCAAGGTGCATAATCTTTTAAATGTGTTGTTGAAGTTGACTTGCTAGTACTTTGTTGAGGATTTTTGCATCAATATTTATCAGGGATATTGATTTGTAGTTTTCTTTTGCTACGGTATTTTTGTCTGACTTTATTATCAAGGTAATGCTGGCCTTATAAAATTAGTTAGGAAGTGTTCTCTCTTTTTCAAATTTTTTTGGAAGAGATTGAGAAGGATTGGTGTCAATTTTCCTTTAAATGCTTGATAGAATTCTCCAATGAAGCAGTTTGACCCTGGGCCAATGTGATTTTTTTTGATTATGTAATGTAATATGTCTACATTTGAAATATCCCTATTACTAGTGAACCAAAAATTTTCAACTGACCAGTGCATAATGTTATAAAATCATGTCTGAGAAAAAGTGCCATTTGAAGTGCAAGATAGACCAATGAATTTTGATGTGACAGAGTATGAAAATTTGACTGATATAGTTTCAACTTTTACACTGCCACTAGCCATTTGTTATGTTTTGGTGTCCTATCCAAGAAAATACCAAAAATTATCTTAAAAGATTATTAAAATGCTCCTTCTTTTACTATTACATTTTGTGTGAGACTGGATTTTCTTCTAATACTTCAGCCACTACATATCACAGCAGCGGGACAACAAGGCATTGTGATGGAGACGGCATCTTTGCACTCTTTGGGGAGCTGGCCTAAACGACCACTAAGAAGGTCTTCCCTTCCAATCCTTAAATTCTAAGACTTCAACTTTTAAAAAATAGGTTTTTCAGAACTGTTGCCTAAAAATTGTTGCCAAGTTGAAACCAACAGTTTGTTCTTATCTTTCTGTAAAGCACCATGGCTATATGCATGTATGTGTGTCCATTCATTCTTTTGCTGTGGTAATCTTATGACTAGGAATGTAGTCTGTGGAAATAGAGTCTAAGGAATACCAAAAGACCAAAAAAAAAAAAAAAGCCAATTTGCACAAATATGTTTATCACAGCAGAATTCATGGTAATGAAAAATTGGAGCAACTCAAGTAACCAATGCACAGCAGATGTTAAGCAAACAATAGTACATCAGAAATAATAGAACTCTATGTAATTGTTAATGTGGCAAGTGTATAGATTATATTCAATAAATGATGAACACACTCAATAGTTTATAGTATAAACTATTGATTAGAACCCTGTAAAAAAAATTCAAGTTTCAATATTGACCAGAATTAGAAATATTTTAATTGAGTAGATTTTTATTTTTTGGCAAAGCGCTTATGTGCGCATTAACATTTATGAATGGCAGACAATCCCTGCAAGAATGTTCAGCCTGGATACAGGATGAGCCACTTTAGTGTCGGTGGCGCCCTCTCGGGGTTCTCCCATCCCCTCTCTGGCCTCCCATCTCCTCACAGTCCGGTCAGAGGAAGAGGGAAGTAGGTAGGACTACAGACAAACCAACTGACTGGGGAGGGGTCCATGAGGAGAAGCTGGGGCCCCAGCTGGGGTTGCTTGGTTGACTTGGAGCAGTTTCCATTTTTCTGGGTGAAAAGTGGAGCAGACAATGGGGTGCTCATTGTCAGCCCTGTCTGTGCAGTTAGTCAGAGGGTGTTGATGGGATTTCTGGTGCGTCAGTTTGATGCACTAAAGACAGTGGCCATTTGGACCTGATACCCCTCCAGAGACCACTGGTCCAACACCTGGCACACAGACACAGCAGGGAAGGCGAGGGCAGGATGAAGCGGAGTCTGGATGGAATGAGGCCCTAGCACTTGGCATCCTGGGACAGCCCCTTCAGGGCCGCACTGGCTGCCGGTAGGGGGGCAATGGTGATGATATAAATAATGCAGATCTGAGGAGGAGCTATGATGAAAGCAGGTCAGTGGCAGGGCAAGGCCCTCAGAGGTGACCTGAGAGGTCAGAGAGCTGTTCCCAATGCCCGGCCCTCCCAGACTCCCCATGCTCACCCCAGACGCCCAGACCTTCTACGGGGCAGTATCTCAGGTTCTGCTTACGGCATGGGGCTTCTGCTTACAGAGCTGGAGGGACTGGTCTGCGTGTGGTGGGCGTGGTGCTTCTGAGCACCGGGAATCCGGCGAGGAGCCCAGACATCGGCCAGAGGAGTGCCAGTGCGGGCACCGTGTGGACCTGCCTGGGCAGAGGTTTGCAGCAGGCCGGGCTGCAGCCTGAAGGCCTGGCCACAAGTCCTGGCGGGGGACGTGGAGCCAGACGCAGCTCCCGGACAGGCCCACAGACGGAGATGGGAAAGGGCGGCTTTCTACCCAAGATCATTCAAATAAATTAAGTCTCCGAGTGGTTGATCACATCATTCCAGTTGCCATGTGCATGTGTAAGGCAGTGTTCCCCAAAGGGTAGTTCTCAGATCCAAGTATCAGAAGCACCTGGATATCCTTGATAAAAACGCAGATGTGGATTTGGCGGGGCTGAGGTGGGGCTCAGGCAAGGCTCCAAATGCTCCTTCTTGCATAGAGATCCCCACCCCCGCAGGTGGACGTCTTAGATGTGGACATGTGGGTAGGACAAATATTTTTGGCCCAACAGCTTCTTAGTGTTCCTCAAGTTAAACTATACTAGTAGTTGTTTACTACATCAAGCCTTGAGAGACAAGTGTGTTTGGGGGGTGGGGTCTGCGTGTTTCCCATTCTCCTTTCTCTGCTCTCAGGTTCAGTGTAACTCTCGAATTTCCAGTGCACATTCCTAGCTTGGAGTCACGGACATCACCCTTCTCCCTACCAGGAAACAGGGACCCCATATTCAGCATGTAGTCGTTTTCCAAGCTGTGTGTCACATCACCACGAACTCTGCAGCTTAAAACAACACACATTCATTATCTAACTGTTTCCGTGGGTCTGGAGTCCAGCCTCGACTTAGCAGGGTCTTGTGCTCCCCGAGGCTGTAATCAAGCCATCAGCCAGGCTGTGTTCTCATCTGGAGTTCAAAGTTCTCTTCCAAGTTGCCATGGTTGTCATAGAATTCACTTCCTTGCAATTAGAGAACGGAGGGTCCTGGCTTCTTGCTTGCTTTTGGCCGGAGGCCACCTTCAGCTCCTAGAGGTGCCCGCAGGTCCCCGCCACGTGGCCCTCTCTGTGGGCGGTCCTCACGCGGCTGTTTGCTTCCCAGAGGCCGCTAGACTCTCTCCATTCAGCTAAGATGGAGGCTTATGTAAGGTAACCTCATCAGGAGGGATGCCCATCAGCTTGGCCATTCTGGCTAGTCCGTTAGTTCACTAGGGCTGCCAAAACGGAGTGCCACAGACTAGGGGAGCTTAAACATCACACATTTATTGTCTCAATTCTGGAGGCTGGAAGTCCAAGATCAAGGTGTCAGCAGGATTGGTTTCTTCTGAAGGGTTGGTTTCCTTGGCTTGCAGGTGACCGTTGCCTTCTGGTGTCTTCACGTGGTCTTCTCTCTTTGTGTGTCTGCGTCCAGAGTTCCCCTTCCTACAAGGACACCATCATATTGAATTGGGGCCCACCCACATGCGTTCATTTAACCTTAATCACCTCTACAAAGGCCTCATAATCCACACACAGTCACATTCTAAGGTTCTGAGAAGATTCGTGGGAGGTGTGCTCGGGTGTGGGCTCAGGCGGTCAGGGAAGGCTTCCTGATTCAGGAGGACCTCAGAGGAGTTAGCAGAATGTAGAGGGAGAGGGCAGTGTCCAGGCAGAAGGAATAGCACTGTGTCAGTTAGGAATGGTTTGGGCTTCAAGGAATAGAGCGCTGTGTGAGGCAGGCTGGAAGCAGTGGTTCACCACGTCTCGGGGCTCGGAGAGGCAGCTGTGGCCTTGGTGGGCATGTCAGGGCCCGTCTTCTGCAGCTCCTGTCACATCCCCTCCCTCACAAGATCGCACTTGCCACCCGGGTACCACTTCTGTGTCAAAGGTACAACAATGAGGAAATGTTCCTGGTGATTCCTGCTCTATTTTTTTCTTATTGAGTCTTTTCCGTTGAAGGCAGTCAGAGTTGGTTTCTGTTACTTAAAAATGAAGATTTCTAATTGATACAGGCCTCTGTTGGTTTTCAGCCGGATCATGATTTATCGAAGAGTGGACAGGAGGAGAGAGAGCAGAGACAAGTGACAAAGGATGCGGGGAGGGCAGGGCTGGGGACAGGTTTCCTGTCTCCCTCTTTCTCTTCGGGTGTGGAGGAGCCGCATGCTGGGGGTGTGGAGCTGCAGGCCTGGGGGATGGGTGCAGAGAGTGGGGAACTGAGGAAAGACGTGAGGGCCGCAGACACATTGTGCCCTCTCCTGCCGTCACAGAGAAAAGGCGGTGGAAATGAACGGAGCTTAGTTTTTAGGAGAGGCCAAAAAAAGTTTACAAGACTCATTTCTAGGGTTTTTTATTTTCTCTGAAGAGTGAGAGGCCAGGTAGTCACCTAGGAGGTAGGGGCACCACGTTTGGTTTACACTGTACCGACCACTCTGAGGAGCTGTGTGCGTGTGGCTCGTATCTGTCAGAATTCACCGTGTCTGAAAGTGCAGCTGAGAAATGTTGAGAAGCTTTATTAATTCATTTTAATATGTTAAGAAGCCCATTACACATTCATCTAAGTAACATCTTTTTGTGTAAAATTAATATATTTTCCAAAACAAAAAAAATATATGAATGAGAAGAGTGGTAGTGTCTTGCATTTTGTAAATCACTTTAATGTCTGGCTTAAAAGAAGACAGCTGGATTCCCGTCTCTGCTTCTGCACTCAGCCTGCTGCGCCATCACACGAGGGATGCCCTGAACAACTGCATGTACACCGTTCCCTGGCGAGAGGGTGAATGGGAAGAGGGCAAATCAAATTGTGTTATTATGAAAACGGTTTTGACCTCCTGAGTCCACGATAAGGGTCTTGGGGACACCCAGGGGACAGCATGTTGAGACCCTCTCTTTAGAGGATTCTACTCTTCCTGGGGCTGGAGGGGTCACACCCCCTCTCCCTCAAAACTTAGGGCACCTCCAAAGACCTGTTCTTTCTTCTCTGGGTCAAGAGTAAACTCAAGTTTCCAGGCCTCAAAGCTGTCCTTGCTTTCTGAGAGGAGGGTGAGAAAAACACTTACTTTTCAGGGAGACACCAGCGGAAGTCACACCTGTGAATTTCTCAGATTAATCTGCTACAAAGGGATGGCAGGGTTGCTGGGTGAGGGTGGGCGAGGAAAAGTTTGGAAGCAGCAGGACAGCGAGGGAGGGGGTGGGAAACGAGGGGCGCCCCGCCCCCTGGGAGGGCTCAGCACACACCCAGGCCCCGACGAAAGGGGGCAGTCGGAGTACTCGACCCCCCCACCCCCGTCCCGGTTTTCTCCTCGCCTAATCTTTTCCTGAAACGTCTCCCTCACACCCACTGTGGGCGCTGATACCCGGATCTCCCTGGTCTCTCTCCTTTATCCTATTTCCCTCTCTCCAGACTAGCATCTCTTGCCATCCGGTTGAAATCTTGCTGGCTGTATGGCCTTGAGCAAGTTGTTAACCTCGCTAAACTTCACTTTCCTGATCTGTAGATGGGAGATTATAGTGGTATCCACCCCAGGAGATTGTGCAATCACATCAGAATATGCATGCAAATCACTTAGCACTGTCAGCGTCTGGTCTTGCTCCCAGCAGACGTTCACTTCGCCTGAGCCAGCTAATGAGCATCTCTGGTAAGGCCGCTGGGAGGTGTAAGGGCCAGCTGACACTTCCTCTGCCACACACGGCTTTTACTCTGTGCTTCTCTGTAGTTATTCATGGCCTCCAAAGCACGAATAATTCAAATTTTGTTTATGTCATATCTGGGGGTGGGGAGTCTGTGAGCATCTCCTTGTGCCTACATCTTCAGTATTCAACTAATTATCTTTGCAGGCAAACACTGGCCACAGTAATCCTACTGGCACAACTCTTCCCTTTCTTCCTGCTTCCTCTCACTCTTTTGAAACGGAGACCAGTCTTAGGCCCACATGAAATTCAGAGTGGATCCCACAGCAAGTGCAGAAACGCACAGTCCTTCCCTCAGGGACCGTGGCGCCCAGCTGCCTGCTTCTCTCCCTGGCTTGTGGGGCTGGGGAGAGGGGGATGCGACTGTGGCTACAACAGCTGCAGTCCCTCTCCAGGGCCCCTTCCTCCGAGACAGAGGGCATTAAACCATCCACTCTGTCACAAGGTCCTCCCCACCCTTTGCCCAAATACTTGATTCTGAGGCTAATTTGGCAGGAAACAGGACTCACACTTAGTTACTGAGGATCAGGTCTTCTGTCCTCTCCTAGAGACTCCTCACCCTACCCCCTTTTATGAGTTCATGTTTATAAAGGAGCATACTAAAAAAAAACTCGTTTCTTTGGTTTATCGTCAGAATGTACTTGGATTTGACAAACAGATTATTTAGGGGATTGTCTATCAGTCACGTATCCAATATGTATTTCTTGAGAGCATCCCATGTTACAGACACAACTCTTGGTTCTAGAGAGCCAGCAGTGGACAGGGCAGACAGGCTTGTTTTTCTGATAGAAGACGAAGAGGGGCAGAAAACACACAAAGAAACAAACCAGAAAACATCATGGAGGCCAGGGGCCAGGTAGAGATTTTGGTTACTAGTAACAGAAGCTGACTTAGTTTTAACAAAACGCAAAAGAAGGGGTTTACTCTGAAGCTGCAGAGAATCGAAGGAAAGGCTGAGGAATCAAGATCTGGAGGCTCTCAAACCAGAATAACTTTGAGGACCTAGGAAACTGAAAGGGCCTGCGGACGGTATCTTTCCAACACCACCCCTTGAACCCATCGGCTCCTGCGGTAACTCCTTCAGGGGCAAGATGCTGGAGAGAGGGCAGCTGGTTGGTCTAGCTTGACTCACGTGCCCTCCTCTCGACCAGGGGAGGAGGGGCAGGCCATCTGGATTGACAGCGCCTCCAAGATTCTCTCCAACGCTTGGAGTAGTAACTCTCCAAAGCAAACTTGGGGTGCTGTTGCTGA
The DNA here is from genome assembly GCF_048773025.1 of Camelus bactrianus. Taxonomy (NCBI): domain Eukaryota; kingdom Metazoa; phylum Chordata; class Mammalia; order Artiodactyla; family Camelidae; genus Camelus; species Camelus bactrianus. The sequence continues at coordinate 5,040,545 of NC_133552.1, forward strand.
AGCAGGAGAAATGGATGCTGAGTGGACAAAAGAGCAGCTGTGTCCTGGTTTAAAGGAATTTATGAGAAGCCTAGGGATTTTAGCTTCTGCAAGTGTTCCAGAAACGGACGTGATTTTGGTTTACATGAATCAGATCCACCTGGGTTTCAAGGTGGTGCCAGCCCCACAGCGCCCTCTAGTGGTGAGAATAGGATTGAGGCTCTAAGTGTAGTCATTTTGAGAAGGGCACCGACAATCTAAAGCAGCAGCTATAAATAGTCTGGAGCCCCTAAAAGAGAAATCAGTGTCTCACTGTCGGGCTGTATTCTAAATGAGTTAAATAGGAGGTTTCACTCCCCCTTTAAGCATACTTTAGTCCATCAAAGGAGAATTTTACAATAGAGTGTCTCAAACTTGCTGTTTCTGCACTTTTGCTTATTCTGATCACCTTTGGGGTCTCTTCTAGTTTTAAAATTTTGTGTTCTACAAATCTCACCATCTTTATCAACTTGCTGTGATACAGCTATGTTGTAAACAATATTATTATTATTTTTAATGGCGGTACTGGGGATTGAACCCAGGACCTTGTGCATGCTAAGGACCCTCTCTACCACTGAGCTTTATCCTCCCCTCAGCAATATTATTATTAACATGGTACCTTTGCTTGCTAAGATTTGTTCTATAATATTTTTGTTTTTTCCAAGAGTGTTAATTAATACTCATAAGCTTTCTTTAAGTAGAGCAGAGTTAGATTGAATTTCTTCCATTTTAAAGATCAGGAAATGAGAAACACAGTGGTTCATAAATAAGGGTATGATAGATTTCAGTTTGTCTTTTCACACTGACATGTATTATTCCTGTCCCTTTTGTGATAATTATACATCAGACACTGTTAGAGAACCATGTTGTGAGGATTACGGTCAAACAGGAGATTTTATATTTATCCAAAAGTTATCTATGGGGTAAGGTATTTGGTTATTTGGTTGTGGCAAGGCCTGAAAAATAAAGATAATATGTGAGCATAGGAACTCAATGATGAAGTTTAAGATCTTTCCAGAGTAGGAAGCAATTACAATTTGCAATTTAATTAGAAAAACACAATCAAAGGAGTAAGAATGTCTGTTCTGCTGAATATTAAAGTTCACCACAAAGGAAAGCCTCATGTGAAATGTAGTTGTGGCTAATTAGTGCAGTATATGGGCTGGAACCGGTGCCGTGCTCAGGGCTAGACAATGAACTCCTCGGGAACCAGAGATCAATGATCATCCAGGAAGCAAACGCTTAGAATCACATACCTTGGAACACGCCTGTCTGTTGCAATATTTCACAACACACAATGCACTCCCCTATCTTTTCTCTTGACATTCAATATGCAATTGCTCAGAACCATCATAAGCTTGGGCTTCTTAATAAAGAATTATGGGTGCATTGGCCCTAAACTGAATCCAAAGCAAAGCTGACTGATCTCTGCAAACAAGCTGAATAAACTCCCCAAAGGCCAGGCCACTAGGTCTGTCCTCCTGACCCTGGGGTAGAATGAAAAGCTCAGTTTGCAGACCACATGTTTGGAACAGTATGATCTCGAAAAGTGTACGAGGATAAAAGTCAGGCTTGCTTGGGTTCTGGTCTTCTTGGTTCGCTCTGCCACGGGGAGCTGTGTGACCTTAAGTACGATTCTTTACTTCTCTAGGCTTTATTTATTTCACCTATAAAAGGAGTGGAGCCGTCACTCTCCGAGGATACTGTAAAAGCATCACAGGCTAGGCGATGGGGAAATACGATGGTCCTAAGCAAAGTCAGCATTCTGCTTTCAAAGCAAGTCTGCGTACTGGAAAAGGGTTCTTCCTTTCCATCCCATCTACTGATCTGACAGATACACCCTGCAGGCCCTGCCCTGGTGGTTCTTTGCTCTTTATTTTTGTCTCATCAGTGGGTTGTCAAGACATATTCTTATTTCAGCATCTGAGTGTTTACACATGCTAGGCACCATTCCATGAGCTGGGGATAGAGTCATGGACCAAAAGCTCCACAAAAATTCCTGCTTGTGTGGATATTCTAGTACGTGCAGACCCACCAGGAGCAGGCTAATTGACACCATACGTCAGGGGTCAGAAGTAAGTGCTCTGAGGAAAAACAAAGGTGGTTTACGGTCCCGGAGGGGGACGCTATTTTAGCTGGGGAAGGCCTCCTCGAGAAGGTGACATCTGAACGGAGTTCTGAGTGATTGCAGGGAGGGAGGGGGTCCCCACAGTCTCTGGGCAAGAAGAGCCCAGGGGAGTGGACATCTTAAGGACAAAGTTCCCAAAAGGAGAGTACACTTGAGGTGTTGGAAGAAACATCAAGGAAAGTGACATGGCTGGCGTTAGGAGAGGGGAGATTGGGCGGCGGCGGTGGCGGCGGTGTCCGCTTTGATGGTCACAGGACCGTGGGGAGTTGTTACCCCTTTCCTTCCAGAAGCTGGATGGCACTTAGGTGACAGCGCAGTCTGGATTTAGGGGGACCTAGGTTGTTAGCGTTGGCTGGGCTCGGAGAGTAAACGGTGCTCTGTCAGGTGTGTGCCCAGTGCTGTCCCAGGGCCCCACGATCCTGGGTCGGCTCCCGGTGCTGGCCCAGGAACCCGGCCAGGGCGCAGGACGCGGTCCCCGCTCGGGGCCGGGAGGGTCCGCGCCCCTCTTCCAGGATCCGCGCGCCCGAGGGAGCGGACGGTAAATAGCAAATAAAACACAACAGGACAGGTCGAGAGAGAGACTGCAGAAGAAAGGAAAAGCTTTCTTCTTGCTTTTGGACAAAGGGCCGGTCTTTTCATTCTGCACTGGCCCTGGGGCTCTTCGTGGCGGGGAGGAGAGGCACCGGCCCGTGCCGGCTGCGGCTCTGAGCGGCCCCTCCCGGAGCCGGTTTTCAAAGCCAGGTGATACTCTCGCTGCGTTTCCCGGGGTCCTGTTGCCCTCTGCTGGGCAGACCTGTGAAGAAACTGCTCCCAAATTACACCCGAATTTCAAAACCCAATTCGAGAGGATGGTTGAATCATCTAAGTTCTTCCTCCGGGTTTTGAAGACTGTTGTGGGTTTGAGCAACCGATTCCAAAGTGAATCGCCTTGAGGGCTGGTGAGTTTTGTTTCAGAACAAGCAATCTCAAACCTTAGTATCCAGATCTAAGGCGTAAAGTGCAGCAGAAACAAAACGTTTTGAACAGTTGGTGATTCTGTTCCATTGTGCCATCGTGTAATATTGCTTACTGCGTATGAAATATTCTTTATAACTTAAAAAATTATTGGAATGGACCTACACTTTAGTGGTGTCTTTGTCCAGGATTTAAAGAACTTAATTACCCCAGTTTTAAAGTTCCATATATCTGGCAATTTTTTCATTTCACTGGACGTAGGGGGAATTACCTAGGGAGTAGTCCTTTAATGGCTGTAAGACATCAAGAATTTAACATTCAGCCGTTAAATCACTGCCTCTAAGATGGCCTCTCTTCTTGGCAATGATGGTACCAAAACCATGGGGTGAAAGTCATTAACATTGGATTTCTGTCTTTACCTGTTCTACTGTGTGTGTGTGTGTGTGTATGTGAGCATCAGTGAAAGATGAGTATCCTCTGTGTGCAGGGACTGGGGAGTGATTAACACAACCGAGGTTCCTGTCTAGACTCTCCTGTGGGCTAAGCACTGGGCCACGTGCTTTATCTCCGTTATCTCATTTAAAGTTCACAGCAGCTTCACAAGAGGGGTATTATAGATTCCACAGAAAGCTGAGCATCAGTAAAGTTAAATAACTTGACCAAAGTTGTTGCTCTAGTAGCTGAGAGTTTGGACTCAATGCCCAACCTCCTAACTCCAAAGCCCTGTATCCTTCCACTGTGCAGTGTGACTGCCTGATGAATGACTCTAATCCTGATTAGGTCTGTGCAGAGCTAAAGTCCTAAGGATTTAACAGATTGTGCAATGCAGTGGTACGTTACAATTTACAGACGGCAAAATTGCAATCACGGGGGATGAAGTTACATGCTCTAAGCTGGGTATTGGGGGAAGAGCTAGACGTGGACCCTAAGTCCCCTGACCCCTAGTTTAGTGCTCTATCCAGTATATCACGGTGCTAGGGTAACTTAGTTGTAAAAACTGGGGATAATCTTTTCTATTCCCACTTTCCTTTCTCCCATGTGGTGTTTGGGCACTCTAATAACTGCCTGGAGTGAGAGGGAGAAAAGAATGACCCGGTACAAGAGCTTACCTGAATTATGTATTGGTCATGGTCTAACAGAAAGGAAAGAGAAAGAAAGCTAACAAACTAGGCTGCTCACCATCGCTTTAATATCACCCAGTGCAACCTCCCAATCAGTTGATCAACCAATATTTTAGTGAGCATCTTCTGTGAACCAAGTACCAAGAAGAGTGCTAGACAATTAGAAATGAGCTACAGCCAATGGGGGACTCACAGTTAAATGGGGTGAACAAACATGTAAACAAAAGCACGTTGCGATGCAAGTCCCATACACACCCTGCTGTGGGACCTCAGGAGGAAGAGCAGCAATTCTCCCCTGGGGAATCGGGGAAGGATCCGCCAGGGACAGCCCTTCAGTCACAGCAGGACACCTTCAATACAGTAGTGCTATTCATGCAACCTTTTTCCAGTCTTGTACAGATAAGAGGATCATAAGATAATCCAGGAACTGGAAATTGCAAAAAAAAAAAAAAAAAAAAATGGGGGAGCAATTCAATTATTCCAGTTAATAAGGAACAAAGATGTGGATTACTCAATGATTGTGGTAAGTTTGAATTCTCTAGAGGAGCGGGGCAGCGAACGAAAGCTTCATTTCAGCTTTTTGGTTAAACACAAAGTAATTGGGATAGTTAAACTGGCATGCTAATTTAATTAAAAATGTAAAGCAAAAACAAACACGTTCGCTCTAAGGGTGACTGTGATATAATCTGAATGAATTTCCAATTTAAACATTTTTCCAATTAGCATTAGGATACACTTTTAGAGCTCCCAGGTGTACTACAGTGAACTCAGGGGAAAAATCAGAGGGTCTAGGTGTGATTAATAGACCTCTCTTATTCTAGATAGATTACTGAATTACATATATTTAAAGTTTTAGAAAAACAGGAAATGGAATTGATTCTTAAATTTCAGAATTGGGAAAGACTTAGTTTAGGTTCAAAAGGAGTATAAGATTAACAGAAGGAAAAGTGTACAAACTTAACTAAAAACGTGAATTTTCCCTCTGTAAAATTAAGGCACACCATGAAAATATAAGACAAACTCTAGCACGAGGGGACAAGTTACAGCAAATGCTACTACTTGTATAAAATTAATTATATATATTAATTGTATTTATATATTAAACTTGTATAAGCTAATCACTACAAAAGTTGGTAAGTAACGCTGTAACACCTTGATCGATAAATAGATGTGTTAGTCAGCTATTGCCTCAATGTTACTGCATGACAAATCCCCTTAACTCGGTGGCTTACAGCGACAGCATTTATTCTCTCATGAGTCTGCTGGTCAGCCTGATTTGCCTCACTTAGACTGAGCTGGGTGACTCTGCTTCAGGCTGCAAGTTCACTGGGCTTGGCTCCAGAATGTAATTTGGGTACAGGGCTGTTCCAGGTGTACTCATCACTCAAAGACCATTGATTACCCTGCTGGTTCTCATGGTGATAACATTGCAGGAGATAAGCCAGCCTGAGCAAGTGTAATGAAAGCCTTTTGCTTAGGCCATGTCTGCTAATGTTCTGTTGGCCAAAGCAAGCCACAGGGCCAAGCCCAGCACCATCCATCTGGGTGGAGAATAGTATTCCATCCGCAGTGGAAGGGGAACCTGAATTAATCTAAAGGATCACAATGGGAAAAAGAAATAAATTGGCAATCTGCAAAATAGGAAACCCACAATTAATAGACATATGGATATAAATGTATAACTGAATCACTGTGCTCTACACCAGGAACTAACACAACATTGTAAATCAACAATACTTCAATAAAAAAATAGACATATGGAAAGATGATCAATCCACTGGTAATATAAAAATGGAAATTAAAATTACATTGAGATAGCACTGTTATTTACTAATAAAGTGTTAAAATCAAATCACACAATAGTGAAAGTTCTTCATGACAAAAACATGAAATCCAGATGGTTTTATGGATGAGTACAATTACATTTTCTAGAAACAGATCATTTCATCTTATGTAAATTCCTCCAGAGGACTGAAAGAGTGGAAATATTCTTAATGCGTTTTATGGTATCAAAACAAGGAAAGAACATGAGAATAAAGGAAAATTGCAGTTCAATCTCACTCTTAAGCATCAATGTAAAAATTCTAGATAAAATATTACTTAACAGACTCTTAACAGCATATAAAATGATAGCACAACATAACAAATAGCCCAGAAAAGCATGCCTTAAGTGAGAGAGACGTTTCCAGCGTGGCTGGTCTAGGCTGGCAGACGGCTCTGCTTCAGCAGGTCGCCCAGAGGCCTAGGTTCCTTTCACTTTTTTGCTAGGTCATTCCTGAGAGCACTGAACTCATCTGAAAGACGGAAGCTGGGCCACTCCCTCGGCAATGTTGTGGTCAGCACAACGTGGGGGAAACCTGAGTCCAGGAAAAGCAGTGATTCTTTCAGTAGGAGCTACCTAGAGGCTGCACCGTCCCTCCTGGCGTGACTGGAATCTCTCTGGGAAGCTGTGTCCCCAGGAAGAGATGAATGGATTTTTGGGAGATAATTGGCAATCTGCCACAGCAGGAATAATTTTAACAAAAGACATGTAAATTCTATATACAGGCTATCATAAGATCTTATTAAAGAACACCCAAGAAAACTGAATGATATTCATGATTTGGAGAGGAATACTCAATGTCAAGATGTTGTTTATTCTCTCCAAATTCTAAATAAAAGTGAATGGAGTTTTCATTGAAATTGTCAGGTTGGCGCTAAAGAAACATAAGGTAGATGAACTTGCTCTAGCTGATACAAAGACCTATAATAAATCTGCAGCACCTATGCACTGGATATTGGTATGGGCAGAGACAAACTGACCAGTAGAACAAAGTGCACAGTTCAGGAAGAAGCCCACATGTGTCTGGAGCTCTGGGACACAAAGGAAGTGGCACTGCGGACGACTGAGGGGAGAAGGGCCTGCTTCGTAAGTGGTCTGGAACATCTGAGTATTCACATGGATGAAATTGCAGTTGGAGTCTCATCTCACACAAACACCAAAAATCAATTCCAATTGATTAAGTACTTAAAATGTGAAAGGCAGAACTTTGATATTTTTAGGACAAAAATATAGGATAATATCTTTCAGAATTTCTTAAACACGACACAGAAACTCATCAATGAAAGGGTTGATAAATTTGATTATTTTAAATATTAAGACTACTTCAAAAAATACCGTAAAGCAAATGGAAATTAAGTCCCTCACTGGGAGAACATATTTGTAATACAATCAGTGAAGAATCAGTATCCAGAATATACAATGAACGTCTATAAATCCGTAAGATAAATGACTAAATACAATTGAAAAATGTGCAAAAGACATGGACTGGTATTTCACAGAAGAGAAAATATGTCTGGCACATAACCATAAGGAGAGTTCTGTTGCATTAGTAATCAGGGAAATACCCAGTAGGACTCCAGTAAGATGGCATTTCATACCCACTAGCTTGCCACCAAGGAAGAGGTCTGACCATAGAAAGTGTTGGAAAGAATGTGGATAACTGAGATATCTCATATATTGCTGGTGGAAAGGTACATTGGTCCAGCCAGGGTTTCCATTGGTCCTTTGCAAAAATATTTAGCATTATCTTGAATGTTTTTTGATACACAAGGTGACTTTTATGAGATGTTCATATGGATTCATAATTTTTTAAAAGGCTGAAAACAATCCAATAGGAAAATGATGGACATTACGTAGCAGTGAAAAATGAATGAACTTCAATTATGTGCCGTAACATAGACAAGTCTTAGAAACATAATGTTGAGTGAAATCAGCAAGTTGAAGACCCCCATTAAGCATGAGGCCATTTTTTATAAGGCTGAAAAAACCAAATTCACAAATACATTATTCAATTATATATGCATATGTGACAAACTTATTTTTTAAAGAAAGGCAAGAGAACAATGGGCATAAAATACAGAACACAGGTTCCCCTGGGGGTGGAGTGAGGAGGAAGGAAGGGGACAAAGGAGTTGCTCCTGATGGATGCAAGTTATTGGCTGGGTTATGGGTTCATCTGTTATTTGTTTGATAACATAGATACATGTTACTTATATTCCGCTGTATGTGCCAATGTTATATTTAAAATCACATAAAGAAAAAGGAAGGGAATTGGATATTATTTATAGTTATCAAATTTGCAAACATTTTAAAGGAGATTAAAAGAGAAGTGAAACAGCTTTTCTTGTACCTTGATGACAGGAGTATAAATTGGTGTAGCCTTTTTATTTGGGTCGCTTTCCCTCTCTGTTATGTATCATATATACAGTATATATTATATATATACACATGCCACACATATATGATATATATATATATGCTGCACAAATATTTTATATAAGCATATACACACCTGTATACAATATATACACATATACACACATATATACACTTACACACATATATAATTTATTATATGTACATGTAGTCATAAACAAGTTAATATTTTCTAACCCAATAATTCAAATTTTGGGAAAATAAAAGCTAGCCCCACCCCTGAAATTTAAAAAAAGCTCAAAATTAACTCTTGAAATTGGGAGGAAAGTTATGAACACAGAGATGGAGTTAGCAAGCTCTTTTCCACCTGGGCACTTGTCATGTTCCCTTCCCTTGGAGCCCCACAGCCGGAGGCACAGCCAGGCATACAGGTGCCAGTGGGCATCTAATGTCGGGACCCTGCTCTCTGCATTTCCATCATGTCCTCCTATTTCTTTCTTCCCTGGTCCTTGCACCTGAGTCTGTCATTATCCAGAATGTAAATTCCCTGAGAGGCGGGGACCATGTAAGTGTGGTCCTCACACTGCCCAGGGAGCACCTGTGGTGAAATGAATGCTGAGGAAAAAGCCTTTTTTGAACCAAATGGGTCAAGATATGGGAGGCCTGGAGGGATGTAAGTAAGTTGTGTGCCGATATTGTGCACATTTTATCATCATGTCTGGTTTTGGGGTCAATACTCACTGCTCTCGAGAGAAAAGCCTTTCTGAGGTCCCAGGCAAAATGCTAGGCGATTCTCAATTGTCCTTAAAAAGCCTCTGGCAAGGCTTCTGTGACGAGGGTTTAGGCGCTGTAGCATACAACTAAGGAGTCTGGGGTGTTAAGGAGACTGGTTTGAATATATATTTCCTGAAGAAGAGTCTTTGCATGCTACAGATTGTGTTAAAATCTCTGTATACTTTCTCCGTAGTCTTTGCTGTAGTAACTGAAGCCTATTCCACCATAAGTACACAAAACAAGCAAAGGGTAGCAAAGAACATGTTTTTGGATATAGAGTATTTTAGTTACAGCCCTAAATTAATGTCACATTCTCAAGAGACTCATAAGGCATTAGAAATTCGTGTTGCATCAAGAAGATTGCAGCCATTTTTATTCTACCGATGTTTCAGCCACGCCAAATATAATTGCCTGGGGGGAATTTATCTTAGGTTTAGGGACAGAATTTATGATTTCTGTATTATTTGAGGAGTCTCAAAGTGGAGGAAAGACTGACCTTCAGGGCAAACACAAGAGGAAAATGTGCATATTTGAGGCAAAACGCAGTCAAACCCAGCTGACGCAGAAGCCAGGACCAGGGAGGGCCTGGTGCAGGGGTCTCCCTGCCCTACATCCTGGAGGAGCCCGTCTGCAGAGCCAGCCCGGGGATGTAAAACAAGACAGAAAAGGCCTTTCCCTTCCCCATGCAGGCTTCCGAGCTTGAGTCCGGCTGGGAGCTGGTGGTTGGCGAGAGGGGAGTGGGGTGGGCTTACGTGGAATGAGACCGAAGTTTCAATTTGGATTGGACTGGGCTTTTTAATACCAGAGAATCAGACTTTTTTTTTTTTTTTTTTTTAACCTGAAAGTGACAGGAAAAACTATGAAATCTTGCCCTAGATTCTTCCAGAGGAGCGAGATCTGTTAGAATAATTTTAAAAGACAGTGGTGCGGAAAAAGGTACTTTTGCTCGATTTCCCTTCACCAAGTAGTGCAGTGTGTTTCAAAAATGAACAGGTATAAAATATGGCTTAACATGGTAGTTTGGAAAAAGACACCCCTTTCCCTTAAAAAAAAAACACGTAAAGAATGCGAGGACCAGCATTAGCATTTCATTTTTATAAGGCAAATGTTATTAACATTGCGGTTTGACCCAGAGGCGGCGGAAGTTCTCCCATCTCGCTTATCTTTTCAAGCCTTACAGGTGCACTGCTCGAGAGAGCCGGGAGCATTTCTTTGAGAAGTCTTTACTATATTTAGTCCTGAGAGGTTCTCTAGAACCTCTCGATCAGTGTTAGGCACATTCAGTGCTTATTAAACACAGACATGAATCCGATTCTAGAAAGCAACACCTGCTTTTTCCGCAAAGGTCAATCTTCCAGAGGTCAACGTTGGGCTCCTCGTGCATCAGGAATCCCACTGTGCTCCAAGTTCTTCCTGGGGCTGAACCCAAATTCCTGCTGCTGAAACCAAATTCTTGCTGCTATCAAATTTGAAGCTGCTCCCTCTTCTGTCCTTGGAAGACAACAGAAGATCCCACTCCTCGAAGCCCACTGCCCCGCAGCCCCCGCCGCCTCGGCCTCACGCCACCCGCCGGGGTCGCCCGGGGCGCTGGGACCGCGGTGGCGCAGCGAGGCCTTCCCGGAGCTGGAGCGGGACGGCGCGCGGCCGGCAGAGGGCGCTGCGGCTCCCCGGCCGGGCTGCGGGGCGCGGGGCGCGGGTCCCGGCGTGTGCGTCTCGGGGCGGTCGGGAGGGGGTGCGCGCCTCTCCGCCCCGCGCCGCCCTCCCGCGCGAGCCGGCTCGCCGCCCGGCCGCTGTCACCGCCGCCCGCACCCCGCAAACGAGGCGCGCGGGCTGCGCGGGGTGCGCGGCGCGCTCCGAGGCCCGGGTTTCGCCGCCGCCCGCCCCGCCGCTTCTCTTTGTCCGGGCGAGGCGGCCGGAGGGGCGGCCGCTGCAGCCGAGGAGCGCCTCGGCGTTCGGTCGGCGGTCCCCGCCCGCGGCCACCGCGCGCCCCGAGCGGGGGCGGCGGCCTGGGCGGCGCCGGCGCGAGGTGAGCACTGGGCGCGGGCGGGCGCCGGCGGGCGTGGGCGGGCGGCGGGGCCGGGCTGAGGAGCCGGCGCGGGCGCGGGGGCGACCCTGCCTCCGCCACCTGCGCCACCTCTGCTGGCTTGTCGCGGCAAGTTTGTCGCCCTCCCCTGCTTTGCGGACCTCCTCGGCCGGTCAGCACAGTCCAAACCTGTCGCCAAATAGAAAACTCGAGCTGGTGAAGGAGGAGGAGGAGGAGGCGTGTGGGAACCCGGTCCGGGATGAGAGTCTCGTTAAGGGCAGTGGTGGCTTCTTGAACATCTTTCTTGACTCTTTCCCACCCAGGTGAGCGAATCCTCTTCTGCACAGTCCGGCGGGGGCGGGCTGGGCTCCGGTGCCTGCCTTCTGGAGCCCGCGCGGACTGGGGAGTGACTGCAGCGGGGGCTCGGGGCAGCGCAGGGTTTATTTGGCTTTTCTGTCACCATAGCACTTATTCTCTGCTGCCTGCATCACCTGCTTGGGCTGAGCCATTGCAGCTCATTTGACACCCGAGTGCTGCCAGGTTAAACATCCTCTGTTTTAGAAGGGCTGGCAGGTTAGTTCAACCGAATTCCTCCCCACCCCTACACCCCCAGCTTTGGATAATTTGTTCTGTGTCTTCGTCTTAATTTAGTATGAATGTGTTATTTCCTTTGAGCTTTATAATGGCAAAGCAGTGAAGCGGTTTGCTACATCCATTTTTTTCATTCTGAGCCTGTGCACAGAAGGAATTTAAGGCACACAAGTGATGTTACTACCATTCTATTTTAAATACAAACACGGAAAGAAGTACTCTTGGCAGGGTACCAAAGACGCCTGTACTCTCTTATTATATAAGTGCTTTTAAAAAATATTTGCTCATTGGTAAAGTTATAAAAGTGATTACCAGAGCATCTAGGAAAAGAGGTTGAGGATAAGTCAGAGCCATAATTTCTGATTTAAACCCAAACTTTACTTGAAAATAAGCATGGTCTTAGCTGGAGATACCCTTTAAGGTAATACAGAACTCATTAGGTAAAATTGGAAAACATTAAAAAAAAGGTTTTGTAAAGGCTGTTAAGAAACTTGGTGAAAATTCTTTGGTATTTACTGATGGTAATAAAAGGACCCCATAGATATCTTTATGGCTTTTAAACTATTGAATGATTTTATTTTTATATCTGATGGAAACTTAGTAATTATGAACTGCCGGTTATTAAAGATCTCTCCCCGCCCCCCCCAACCTCTACTTGTATTTATAGGTTTTTTTTTTTTTTCAGGTAAGAAGAAGACAAAAGTAGAAACATCAGATTTACTAGTGTGTAGGCACCTCCTTTTGTGACCACTACCCCAGTGTTCTGTTCTAACTGGTTTTTGGTGATGCTATATGACACTTGTAATACTAAAAGCTCCTTTGTGATTCTAATGTGTAGCCAGGGCTGAGACCCATTGGATAGCACTGTTTTCTTTTAATTTGTCACTTTTAGCTCAAGGTGTGGCTGCAGTGGCTTAAGGAAAGTAAAAGCAAGTGGTTAGAAATACGGAGAGAGAAAAATGGTATTGGAAAGGAGATGTGTGGAAGAATGATAGCATGTACACTTTTGTATTTTGTCAGAATACCTTGACTTTTCTTAAACCTGCAAGGAATAGTTGATGTTTGTCAGGGACCCATGATTCCATGCAGAATGTGCGGGGGAATCCTCAGTGGGACATTTCTTTGTGCAGAGGTATCAGTGAAGTTGGGTGGCATTATCAGGATATTCCTTTATGTTTAAGTGAAAAGATCATCAAGTCTTATCAAAGATTGCTTTCTCCATCAAATTGAAAACTTACTTTGCTAACAGAGACTAGCAAATTAAGTGCAAAAAGAGCTTTTTTTGTTTTTAAGGTCGGAAGTAAAGCTGGCTGCTGAATCAGTGTTTTCTCTCTACCTTATATAATTGCGAGTATCCCGATCTAGGGGGCAGATCTTATGGATGGTTTGTGAAGGCTTATGTAAGAACTACGATGATGCTTTTCGTATTCCCTTACACTCCCTGTTTTGGCTGTTACATAATTGACACAGTGCTAGATTGTTAGAGCCCAAACAGGGGAAGGATGCCCAACCCCAGCCCAGCACATGCACCTTTATAATGAATTGCTGCTGCCAAATTAGAGGGAACAGCAGGGGTGGAGGTTTGTGAAAGAGAGATAAGAATAGTATCGAGAGGATTGATGTAATAGAAGACTGTTATGCTTAGCGGTTTTCCAAGAGATTTTAATGCTGCAGTATAAACCTCTCTAGCCTTTTCTATCTCCCAGCAGAGGCAGATTGACTGGGGAGCTAATGAATCTTAAGCTTCAGGGCCCCTCATTCAAACTTGGTCCAAACCCCTGGGAGAGCCGCTGACAGTGTGCTCACATGGTCATAGAAGTTTGTATTTGTCATTTTGGATTTTTTTTAAATAAGGAGCTCACTCCCCTCTCCCCATGTAAACATAAGGCTTCACAAACCCTGAATCTGCCCTGTCTCCAAATTATGTTCAAATGTAAATTATAAACATGCTTTTTCTTTTTTTAATGTCTGTTGTATGATTGAAAAGACAAAAAAAGAAATCTGGCTGATATTGCAGGTGAGCTGCTGAGAAAATGCAAATTGCTATAACCTAGGGCTGCGTGGAGCTACTGGAACCAGGTGGTTACCTGGAGAACCAGGCCTGCCTTGTGATCTCACACACGGGATGTTTTTGGATCCGAGTGTGAGCTGGAGGCGGAGGGAAGCTGAGACGGGGATGGGAAAGGGAGGAAAGTGGGTTAAAGCTCTTCTGCATCTCGGACACGGCTGCCAAGGGGAAAGGGAAAAAAATGAACTACCGAAAGATGCTTCATTAATAAAAAGTTAATAGGAACAGATAGCTTCAGCTCCGCAGGAGACCTTCCTGGAAACTCCTTAGGATCTGTTTTTAATATGACTTGTAAGCAGGGAGCAAACTCAGGCCTGGAAGATATCCTGCGGGAAGCAAGTGCAGGCTGGGAAGGGCTGGGGTGAACTATCGGCTTGTTCCCGTTAATGGTTTTATAGGTGAGTGGGAGCCTCAGTGTGCCCATCACAGGAATCTGGAGAGGGCGTTGTTGGAAAGAGTGGGCGATTTTCCCTTTTTCTCTGAGGTGATTTCTATTTCATATCTGAGTTTGGATCTTAACATCTTGACCCCTTTCCCACCAACGCTTCTACTCCCTCCACCCACCCATCCTCCACCCACTCACCCATCCATCCATTCACCCACATCTATCCACCCACCCACCCATCCATTTATCCATCCATGTGTCCACCCACCCACCCATCCATCCACCCACCCATCCATCCGTCCATCCATCCACAAAGACACTCCCCTTTGACCAAACTTTAATCAGGCTCCTCTGAGCCCTCTTCTTGACCAAGGCTCAGCTTTGGCCTGTAAGAACTGCAGCTTTCAGCGCAGCGTTGTGCCCCTCCCTCACCCTTCACCCCACAGTTATACACATGCTCAGAGACTTGAGTAAACTCTAACACGACTTCCAGCAGCCTGAGGCCATGCCCCTGGGATGCCCTGCCCCCCCCCCCCCCAAGAGTTCCTGTTTGGGAAAGCGCATGGCTGCCAAAAAGATTTCCCCTTAGTTCCAGCCAACATCTGAGGAGAGGCCCATGACCTCCCTTCTATTAATCATTTATTAGAAGAACTTACAACTGTAATCCTCTCTCTGTCCCTTTGAGATGTATCTGTATCCCCTGCAACCCGGAGTATCCTTCTCAAGGACCTGAAAGCCATTCCTCTGAAAGGTAACCAGGGAGGACAGGGCCTCCGTCTCCCAGTCTCCAGGAGACCAGGACAGACCGACACAGGTGGCCTCACCTTGTGGACAAGGACTGACCACCCTCCCTGCTTTTTGTAATTGTCCACTGCTTGAGCCCCACCTGTTCCCCCTCCTCATAACCTCATTCTTCTTTTAAGATGTCCAGTCGCCTCTCTGTGGATTGAAGTTGGGCTTGGGTCTGGACCGAAGTCTCTCTCCCCTCTTGCAGTGTGTGCTGAATGGACTGTCTTTACTGCCTTTAACTAGCGTCCGGCTTTGTTTCTCCTTAACGACGTCCAGCAGAGACCTCTGAGTGTCTGTATTGCCAGGTGCTATGCTGGGTGTCAGGTGTCACAAAGCAGTGAACGAAACAGACCAAACCTGTGCCCCCAAGGAGCTGACAGGTTAAGTAAAATATGAAATCTGTCAGGTAGGGACAGTGCTGTGGAGAAAAATAAGTCACAGAAGGGGGAGGAGGAGTGTTGGGTGGGGATTTGCTGGGCCACGTAGATTGGGAAAGGCCTCCCCGAGAGCGATGCTGAGCAGAGTCCTGAAGAGGGTGAAGAGTGAGCTCTCTGGGGAGAGCATTTCCTGCTTGGGGAAGAGTCAGCGTAGAGCCCGTGACAGAGCCCGGCTGGCATTTACGAGGGGCAGCAGGGGGCCCTGTGCTGCCGGCAGGCTGATGGCCAGGCTTCCCCACGACAGCAGCCCACTCCTCTAATTCCGGATCGGTGGTCTCTTGGGCCTACCCTTGGACCCTTGTCTCCAGTGACCTGAGACTGTCAGCAGGTGATGGTGTTGCTCTTGAGGACTTAGGTGGTGTGTTGGTGTGGGATCAGGTACGGCTGAGGGCCTCTCAGGGCATTTGAAACCCAGCCCAGATCGTCACATAAACTAGGAGGAGGGAGGGAGGGTGGGTGTCCTCAATGATGGTTCCCACTGGCTTGGGGTAGGAAAGGCGCTGGCAGGAAGGTCTCATTTCAGCCCGGATCCCCTGCAGTCCCCTAGGACCAAATAGAACTGTGACGATTAAAGGATGCTGACAGCAGGAACCACACTCCTCTTTCTTGGGGAATGTCAGAATGTCAGGAACCGAGAGCAACTGCTGAGGTGAAGCTGAGCCAGGAGAACCCCGTGGTCTAAAGGGGTTAGGGGCTGGTTAGGGTTTGAGGAGGGGAAGTTGCTCACTCGCTGACGAGGCTGCTGTGTGCCAGGATGGCTGCCCTGCCTGGAGTGACCAGAAAACACTGGTGGCCCAGGTAGCCGGTGGTCATGGATCCGTCAGTGGAGAGGTTGAGAAGCCAGTGGGGAGTAGCACCAGGACCTGTGTGCTGGAGAAAAGGCCTCGCCTTCTGGGATGCATGGGGAGATGGGGTTAGGGACAGGATACATAGCTGCTTACATTGTTAAGCCATTAGCTTATAACCATTTCTATCCCCGACACAGCCAAAGAAGCCTTCTATATAGACGGAGGTTCTTTGGTTGGTTTTCTGGCAGGTAGGAGCGTAATAGCAGCCTGAATGAGCACTCGAGCAGGTGGCGGTAGGAAGGTGGCGTGTATAGGAGATTGGCAGGTGGCACACAGAGGAGACTGGCGTTCTTGCCTCTTCTCTGCCTGTCGTTGCTGTGCGTGGTCTCTCACTTTGCAGGCTGCTTTCACATGTCCCACCACGTTTGGAAAATACGATGTTTAAGGTTATGTGTGTATATTTTATACTCTTCTTTAGCCTTCGTGAAGGAGCCCTCTTCCATTGGGTAGTGTTGTATAATCAGTTCTGTATATGGCGCCTGGTGCTATGTTATGTTGTCTCCATCCTTTTGGGCCGCTATAACAAAGTACATCAGACCAGTGGCTTATGAACAAGGGACGTTTATTCTCACAGTTCTGGAGGCTAGGAAGTCTAAGATCATGGTGCCAGCAGATTTGGTAAAGGCTGCTTTTGGGTTTATAGACGGTGCCTTTTTGCTGTGTCCTCACTTGGTGAAAGGGGCAGGCAAGCTCTCTGGGACATCTTTTATTAAGGTATTAATCTCATTTGTGAGGGTTCTGCCCTCATCACCCAGTCACCTCCCAAAGGCCCCACCTCCTAATACCATCACCTTGGACCTTAGGTTTTCAACGTACAAATTTTGAGGGGACTCAAATATTCAGATCGTTATATATATATATATATAACCAATAATTTATGTATAGAAAGATGGTGATTTTAAGACATAATTGTGTAACCGAGCACTTTTCAAGCTCTTATCAACTTTAACCTCTTTTTGGTTATTTTTCTTGAATTTTCTAGGTAGGCAGTCCTGTCATCTTCAGGTAATGACTGTTTTGGTTTCTTTTCTTATTTCTGGTTCATGTTTTATTACCAAAGTTTAGAGTAGATAGAGGAGAAGAGGTTGTTGACTCAAACTGTTGATTTTTTTTTTAAATATAAGATTGAGCCTGGTCTTTCAGGTAGATGTCCTTCCCCTGCCCGTAGAGGATGGGCGGTGTGACCCTTCAAGACTTCTTCCATTGAACCAGTAGGTTCAGTTTTCTTAGAAGAACAAAGCAGTGTGTACACATAATCATTAAAGGTGATCCAGCAGTGTATGTGATGAGGGCTAAGCCAGTGTTAATGACAGGTTGATGTTGACTTTGGGAACTTTGACTCACCTGCAGAAATGAAAAGCCAACATAGTGTGTTAGCTTCTATAAAGACGGTAATAAGGCAAATAAATTTGTCCAGAAACAGGCTAATGTTGATATAGTGATTTTAAATGCTTTCCAAAAGTAGTGCAGACAAAGCATGGAATATAGAGCCATGGATTGTAAGAAATGACAATAAAACAGCAGAAGCAAATAATGAACACTTAATGGAGAAGTTAAATTTCCACACTTCACCAGACTTACTGCAAAGTACTAATCTAGAAACTTAATATGAGCACTATCTCTGTGAAATGACAATATAACGGAAGTAATCTCAAATCATCCAGAATTAATTGTCTTTGTACTAAGCTATATGAAATTACTCACTCAAAATAGCTCCTGAAGACAGGCAGTCTTTCTTTACATGCAAATAATTGTCTTCTCAGATTGGAAATGTTGCCACATATTAAGTGAAACATATTTTTGCCCCTAATTCTTATATTTCTATCAGTTTATTTTCAGGGGAAGCCAATTCAAAAACTGAAATCATTTAACAGAATAATTTTGGTTGAAATGACTATTTCTAAGCTTGATGTGTTTTTTATTAGTGTTGCATAATATCTTAGGAAGTATGTATAGCAGAAATGCCAAACACTAGATTTAATTTCCTAAAGTATTTCTTTAAACTTTTTGTATTAGTTTCTCTGGTAGCTAGTAATGAATTGTACACTGAGTGAGCTAATTTTCTTCCACTAGCAGTTTTAACAAGTTAGTTTAATATAACCACTTTATTCTCTACCCCAAACTTTACACTGAATTTTTTCTGCTAGATTTTAGAATTATTATTTTGATGACAACCCAAGGTATTGTAATGGAATATAAATGTGAGTTAGAACTAATATCTCAGTTTAGAGAGAGAAAAAAAAAAGCAGAGCTGTGGTCTGAAAATCACACTTCTCCAGGGCTGGGACTAGAAAAAGGCTAGTCAGGTAGTTGCCTCAGACATAAAATTTAACGGGATACTAAAAAACTAAGCAGTAAAAATAACTAATATTTCAATATGGTTAAAAAAATAAAACTTAGTGCAAAAATCCATGAACAAAATACCAAAAATTTTAAAAGGACAGGATCAATATTTGATTTTTCCTTTTGTTTCAGGCTCCAGCATGGCATAGTATGACACTGTTACTGATCATGTTTTAATTTAAAATTTTCATATTTTGTTCATAATGGATTTTTTTGCATTAATTTTTGTGTTTTAAAAACATCATTTATCTTGGAACCACCTCTGGAATTTTGGAGTAAGGACATTCGATAAATTCTCTTTTCCAAAACAGCAATGAGAACAGAATTTCACTGAGAGAGGCAAGAATTGTCGAAATAAACTATTTTAGAACTCTGGAAATTAATCAAAGACTTGGAACAATCCAGTGGGTGTTTATTCAAGAAAAATACTGAATTGTGCTAAAAACCATGACCTTTGTGGCATTTAAATTTATTCCCATTACTCCTTCCCAGCACCGTGGTAGCTTTGAAAACTAAAAGCTTCTGGAGGGGACAGAAGAGATTCAGAACTCTCCAAATGCTCCATTCTCAGAAAATTATCACTGTATGACCTGTCTGGCAGCTCCCTAAAAACCTCTATTTCAGAAGTTGTTTTTATTCCTCCTGACTTATTGTGTGTAAACAGCCTCAGGACATTTGTTAAAAACAACCAGTGGCAGTTGTTTAACATCGTAGGTTCCTGGGATATCTACACTAGTTGGGGTTAACAAGAGGTTTACCAAAAAACTTAAAAAGAAAAATTGGGAAAAGATATATCTATAGAGGGCTTTGAAAAGCCCTGACATATTCCTTAGAATCTCAAAGTCCCATGTGCAGATGTAAATCTGTGCATATGTCCCAATGAGAGCCCACAGCAGCAAAGGCTGTGAGATGTGTTGGTTCAAAGCACTTAAGGAAATCTCTATTCTATCATTAGCTGACTATGGAAGAAATCTGGGCAGAGACTTAAGTGGTTGCACATAATAAAGAAAATAGACTTTATAGAATTAGTCCAGGAAATGGACAAATAGCATTAGGAACAACAAAGGCAAACAGCAACAACTGTAAACCTTTGGTTGGGGTGGTAGAATCTGATTTCTGGAGTTACCATATTATATTATTTAAAATCCAGTTTTAACACACAATTACAAAACACAAAGAAACAGGAAAGTGTGACCCATTCACAGGGAAAAAACAATGAAAAATATCCCTGAGAAAGTCTAGATATTGGACTTATTAGACAAATGTTTTAAGTCAGCAATTATAAATGTGTTAAAAAAATGAAAGGAAGTCATGTCTCAAGAGTTAAATGATGTGAATGATGTCTCACCAAATAGAGAATATAAATAAATAGATAGAAATTATTTAGAAAGAACCAAACAGAAATTCTGCAGTTGAAAATACAATAACTGAAATGAAAAAAATCCCTAGAGGGCGCAACAACAGATTTGAATTAGCAGAAGAAAAAATCAGCGAACCAGCGAACTTGAAAGTAGGTCAGTTGAAATCATACAGTTTGAGGAGCAGAAGCCCAAATGAATAAAAAGAAATGGAGAGAACCTCAGAATACCTCATGGATACCAACATACACATAATGGAAGTCCCAGGAGAAAAGAGAGATAAAGGATACTTGAAGAAACAGTGGCCAAAAACTTGCCAAATTTAATGTAATACATTAATCTGCACATCCAAGAAGCTCAGTACATTCCAGGATAAACACAGATATCTACACCCAGACACACAACAGTCAAGCTATTGAAAGCCAAAACAAAGAGAGCAGCAAGAGAGAAGTGAATTATCATGTGCAAGGAACCTTCAATAAGATTAACATCTGACTTCTCATCATAAATCGTGGAAACCAGAAGGTAGTTCTTTCAAAGTGCTGAAAGAACAACTATCCAATCAAGAGTTCTATATCCAGCAAAACTATCCTTCAACATAGAAGAGAAATTAAGACATCTCAGAAAAACAAAAACAGAGAATTTGTCCTTAACAGAGCTGCCCTACAAGAAATATTAAAGGGGATCTCTCAGGTTGTAATGAAGAACGCTAGACAATAACTCAACTCCATGGAAGAAATAAAGACTGTCAGTAAAAGTAACTGCATTATGTAAATGTGAAGACAGTATAAACCACTAAGAAAGTACTAAAAAGTATAAAAGAAGCAACAAAGGAATTAAAATGGTATCAGAAATATCTGTTTAACACAAAAGAAGGCAGTAATGGAGGAACAGAAAAACAAAGCACAGACATACAGAAAACACAGTAAAATGGCAGATGTAAATCCTATCAGTAATTACACTAAATGTAAATGGATTAAACACACCTATAAAAAAAGGACATTGGCAGACTGAATTAAATAAATGTGACCTGACTGTATTCTCTTTGCAATAGATCCATTTTATATTCAAACACAAATAGTTTCAAAGTGAAAGGATAAAATAAGATATACCATGCAAATAGTAACCAAAAGAGAGCTGGGAGTGGTTATACTAATATTGGACAAAATAGATTTTAAGTAAAAAATTACCACAAGAAACAAACAAGGTCATTACATATTGGTAAAAGGGTCAATCCATCATCAGGAAGACATAACAGTTACAAACATATGTGCATCTAGCAACTGTTCCCCAAGATACATGAAGCAAAAACTGACAGAATTGGAGGGAGAAATAGAAAATTCAACTATTGTGGTTGGAGATTTCAGTATCCTACTTTCAATAACAAGTGGAAACTAGGCAGAAGTTTAGCTAGGCAACGAGGCAGAAGGTTAACAAGGAAATAGAAGGCTTGAACAACACTATAAACCAACTAGAACTAACAAACATCCAAAGAACCCTCTACCCAGCCATAGCATAGTGCACGTTGTTTTCAAGCACGTAGAAAATTCTTCAGAATACAATATATTAGGCCGTAGACCATGTATTAGGACACAGAGCACGTTTCAATGAATTTAAAAGCATTGAAGTCATACAAGGTATGTTTGTTGGTTGTAATGGAGTGATATTAAAAATCAACAGCTGAAGGTTCAGAAATTCACAAAATGTGGAAATTAAACAACACATTTTCATAATCTGTGGGTCAAAGAAGGTATCACAAGGGAAATTAGAAAATCCTTTGAGATGAATGAAAACAAAAACACACTAAAACTTATGGGATGCCAGTAAATCAGTGCTTACAGGGAAATGTATAGCTATGAATGCCTCTATTAAGAAAAGAAGAAGGCTCACAGATGAATGCATTTAACTTCAGTGTTACCGTGGTCCACTTTAGGTCAACCTCTGTTTTTATGGGGAGAGTCACCACTGGAACAATGGAGAGTGCCTCTGAATGTTGGGTTTTCTCTCCCAGCATTTTCTCTCCTGGTCTGATGTTTAAAATTCTGATTGGATACGAACAAAATAATAGATTTCACCACCACTCTTGCACAGTCAGAATGCTGATTTTGACTCTATATCTTACTGCCAGATAATTAATTTTAAAAATACGGGAAGAGAAATGAGATGAATGGTATAAAAAGAGATCAAACAGTTTATTTTGCAGCTGGCCGCGTGTTCATACAAACACCAAAGCAAACTGATTTGTGGTAGGCTGCTCATTTAATGGTCTCCCGGTAGGAGGCAAGGTTATCGAAGCCCTTCCTCCTCCATCTCAGAGGAGAACACGTTTTGTGAATGAGTAAATTTTTATGCCCAGGGTACTCACGTGGCCTCTTTTATGTTGGTTGGTTGTAGTTCCAGGAGCATTGTGCGTGCCCCACACTACTCGGATGGTGGTGGGGGTGGGGTTGAGGGTGTTTCTTGTGCTGCTGGTGGTGTTCATAGCAACGGAAGGATGGGCGAGACAGTTGGGTTACAAAGTGTATGATTGGACAGAAGTAAACGTTCCCTTCATCCCATCTGGACTTGGGCGTGTGGGGTGTCCTCAGTCTGATGTGATGCCTGCCGCTTAAGGAAAGGCAGCCTTCTTCCCCTCACGTCTCATCCCTTCATCCCTCTGCCCCCTGCCTCTTGCTCCTCACTCACTTTGACATGCTTTCCCTTCTGCCTGCCCTTCTTAGAGAGCTGCGTTCTTCCTCTCACCTTTTTGCCTCCCAGTCCTCAGCTATCCTCTCTGCCCAATTTACGCTCTCGGAGAAGACTCTTACTGCCGCAAGGAGGAAGCAGAGAGGAAGTGGGCAGTAAATAGGGGTGGAGTGGGAAGAAAGGACTGAAAAGATACTCTCTGGCCCTTCCAAATGCTGGAAACAATTCACTTGTGTCTTTCAGGTACCATGAAGATGTGGTGGGTTGGAATGGAAACGGTTAATACTCAAACCACGGATGCTGCTCAGAAAAATGACGTGTGCAGAGCGATAGGTAGTTTTGAAGATTTAATTGTTTCATAATCACTGGGTTTCCCAAATCTGTCTATTTTCTCTTTAGGAAAAGTGATGAAATTGTCATTTTTACAGATAGAAAGTGGTTGGATATCAGTACTTTTATATGACTCAACCTGCTAATAGCAGGCGTTCTAGGCTATCTGTTGCCGTAGAATTTGGTAGAAGAATATGTGTTTTCTACCATGTAGCAACTAATCTTGCTGGACAATTTAGAGAGGAAAGTAATTTTTACTGTTTTATTTTGAAATACAGTTTTATTAAGGATTTAACTAATATTAATATTGTTAATATTGTAGGATTTATAGTTCCTCTGGCTTTTTATTTCTGAATTATAAGAAGAAGCACAACAGAGTGTAAATTTGGTGCAATTTAAGAAAATTAAGATCTACAAAATGGACATGATTATTCACGTATCAGAGATATTTTTCCCCTGATAAAAGACAAGTCTTAAGTCCTTAAGATACTTCATTTATGTGATGTATTTAAGAATCAGTTTTCAGATCATTAACTGCTTGAGGGATTAAGATAGAAAGAAAATTGAAGTCACGTAATCCACTGAGGATTAATCTGAATATAAGATTAAGTAGCTCTAAAATCCTAGACACAGCCGATGGAAAAATGGGGAACTTGTGAAACAGCTCCCATTATGAAGCGTTTATCTGTGGCACAGTTATGCAGAGATCCGAGAACTCCTGCGCTAGCTCTGTTTTTCAGTGACAAGTGGTATTATAATGAAGTTCCTGTTTGTGCTTTCCTGAACCTTACTCCTTTCGTCTAAATTTTTCTGTATTTTTCCTTTTTAAGGTTTCCACACCTGGATTGTCAACTAGGGCAAGTTATCACCAATGGCAGTAAAACTTGTTTTCTTGGGGTCAAGGTGAGTTTATGTGGATTTCTATTCGATTTACTGTTCATTTGACTGGGGCCCATAATTGCCTTTTAAACGTTGTGTAATATTTCCCAATATTCGAAGGAAAGAGCTGGTGGTAATTTTTGGTAAATATCATTAATGATGCAAGCAAATTAAAATTGATTCTCATCTGAAAGCTTAATTTAATTTTGCTTTGTTCAAGATGTGAGATATATGTTCCAACATCAACCAAAATTCAAGTCCAAGCAACGTGTTTTGTTCGTGGTTTTAAATTGGTGGAGTGCCCAATATGGGCATCTCTTTCCCAGTGGTGATTAATCTTTGCCTGCGACAAAAGGTTATCATGTGGTTGTTAACATGTGTTTAGTAACAGCAGGTGACAGAAATAGGACGGGAGGATGCAGTCGTATTTAGGGGCTTGCTTTGATTAGAGGATGTGCTTATTGGGAGAAAAAGACTAGATTGGGAGGGAAAAAGTTAATGGGGTGCAGAGTTTATTAAACGATGAATAAAATAGAAGCTTCATTGAGCAGCCAAGACCACAGAAAATTTAAAGTATTTGAGAGAGGCTTTTCTGAGAGTGGCTGCTGACCTGTCTGGCATTTCTATGCAAATTAGACAAAGGGATCCCTCCCACAGACTTTTTACTTCCATCTGATGGAGGATTGTTGGACTATCCTGATTTTTAGAACAAGACACTTTATTGCCGTGTGCTGGAAACTTGTAATATAAATGAATTACCCATCTTTAAGTCATCAAAATTGTAATAAAAATATAGACAGTTTTTAAAATAGTAGAGCTGATATGGTCAGTGCCTCCTTGAATGTGGTGGCCTTGCACAGTGCACAGCCTGAACAACTACCAGGCTGCTTTGCTTTCAGGACAGTTTGTAAGGAAGGGAGGCTTTTTACTGAGTTCTGGTCCTTGGGGACACAGGATAGAAACAATAGTTTCAGGTATAGCCAGTGATCTGACTTTTGGGTTGCATGAAAGAAACTTACCAGAGCGGCAGTAGCTTCTGTAGGTTTGGAGGCCCAGAGGGGTAGCCTGAGCTTTCCAGTAGTAAAACTAGGGAGGGGAAACCTCAACTATGCTTTAAACCGAATTGATGACGGAATTCCTGCGATTTAGTGATAGAGAGAATGTGTACTTTCAGATTCCCAGCACTTCTAAAGTGGCTTTATTCTGCAGCTCACCAGCTCTGTAATGTTCTTGTTCTTAGGGACTATTTAAACTTGAGTTTTTCCCCCAGTAAAACAGAGTTACTTTCAAAATGTTGAGTGTGTCCATAATGGCTGTCTCTTCCCTACTTATGACTTTTTGTAATTAATCTTCTGCTGAGACAAAAAGCTGTTATGCTGTTGTTCTTTTTTTCTTTTTTCTTTTTAGTTATGTTGTTGTTAATGGGTAAGTACTGATTGATAAATTTAGGATAGGAGAGATGCCGTCGTGTGTTGGGTCCCGGGGTAGGACTGTGGGTGGGGAATGTGGCTGATCAATGTATTATTGAGATGAAAAAAGAACAGATATGGGAAATAATAGCATAGTGCGGAGAGGTGGTGGTGGTGTTGGGGTCCTGGTCACTGGGGTCATGGGTGGAGGTCACGGTGTCTAGGGGTGGTCCACATGGGGGTGGCAGCTGCGGTGCTATGGTGGCGGGGTGGCAGCAGCCACTGGGACATTGATGAGTCATATGAAGGAAGGGAATGGAAGACGAAAAGAGGCCAAGCTGCAGACACAAAATATATGGGCTGGATACAGCTTTACTTTCTTAGATGCTGACGACAGAGTTGATGAGGGGGAAATCCAAGGGGCTTCTCTTTGCAGAATGAGAAACCAGTTTTGTTACTGTACCTTTTATCCATCTCTTCCTCCCCGAGGAAGAGTAACAACAAAGAGACCTCAGAGAGTGGTTATAATTCCGGTGACTGTTGGTGTTTATTTCCCATACCCCTGCCATGACCCACATTTCTGCCGCACATGCGTGCGTGCGTGCGTGCCCGCGTGTGTGATCTGGGGTGTTGATTCTCTGAATACAGAAGTCAAGGAACACGTGATCAATGAAGAGAACCATTTATGTGATTTACAGGAAAAGGCACTGGTGTTCTTTACATCTGAATCCTCTCCCCCCCGCCCCCCAACCATGCATATATGATCTATGTTTTGAAGGAAAAAATGATGTGGATTTTTTAAAAAATGAGTTTGGGGGCAGAAGGAAAAGGGGAAAGAGGATTAGGTTTATATGAAACAGCCCCCCCAGATAATCGCTGAGTTGTCTGTTCCACTTCGTTGGTGGCTATTATGTCTGATTTTTTCTTTGCCTTTGAAATACCAAGGGAAGAGTGAGAATATGGAGTTGTTTGGGGTCCAATATTTGGTGACTGTGATATTGAGCTAATAATTCCATGTTCCATTTTTCCTTACTGTTCATAGGGAAAATGGTATTTGCTACTACAAAATATTTGTGAAAACACTAGCTTCATAAATGGTAAATTATGAAACAGTGATATTTAAGAATAATCCAGCATTCTCATTGTTATTTATTTTCATAAATTTGGGGTTGAAATATTTTATCACCATATGATCCAAAGAATTGTTTTGATTACTTTTTTTATTGACATATAGTCAGTTACAGTGTATCAATTTCTGGTGTCCAGCATAATGTCCCAGTCATGCATATATATATATATATATATATATGTACACATATATTTGTTTTCATATTCTTTTTCTCTAAAGATTGTTACAAGACACTGAATATAGTTTCCTGTGCTATACAGAAGAAACTTGTTTTTTTTATCTACTTTTATTTATAGCGGTTAACATTTGCAAATCTCAAACACCCAAATTTATCCCTTCCCACCCTCTTTCCCCCTGTAACCATAAGATTGTTGCTATGTCTGAGAGTCTGTTTCTATTTTGTAGATGAGTTCATTAGTGTCCTCTTTTTTATTTTTTAGATTCCACATGAGTGATATTATACAGTATTTTTCTTTCTCTTTCTAACCTCCTTCACTTAGAAGGATGACCTCCAGTTCCGTCCATGTTGCTGCACATGGCATTATTTTATTCTTTTTTATTGCAGAGTAGTATTCTATTATTTAAATATATCACAACTTTTTTTTTTTTTTTTAAATCACAACCTCTTTATCCAGTCATCTGTCCGTGAACATTTAGGTAGCTTCCATGTCTTGGCTGTTGTAAATAGTGCTGCTGTGAGCATTAAGGTGCATGTATCTTTTTGAATTAGAGTTCCCTCTGGGTACATGCCCACGAGTGGGATTGCTGGATCATAAATGATCCTTTATGCTCATTATGCAAAGATGTACATACCTCCACAGCAGGAGAGAGACAGACATACAGAGTAGCTTTCTGAAAAGGAGGGGCAGTGGATCTTCACATGGTGGAGGATGTTGGGTTAGGAACACGGTGCCGTGTACGGGATGCACTGCTTCATGGAATGGGATGACTTTCCAGGTTGAAATGCTGATTCTATCTGCCACGTAGGCAGCGCTCCCTGCTTCGGTGCTGTGCTGAGCCGGTAACACTCACCGTCTCATTTGCTCCTTAAACACCCCATGAGGTGTAGGTACCACCATCACCCTCATTTTCCAGCTCATATGTGGTGAAGCCGGGCTTGTAGCCAGCCGTGCCCTTACCCACTCGGCCATGCTGCCTCCCCGACACTGGACTGGATCCTCGCCTGAAAGTCACGTTCATTTCTCCAACTCTACATGTTTCAGACAAGCCTCTCTCATCCCCCATAATATGAAGCTTGATAGCTTTACGGGCAGAACCGCTTCAAAAAAATTCTGTCATTAGAGGGCACCAGCTGAGAAGGCCAGAGGAGCCCAGATATAAACCCACGCCCTATAATGAGATGTGAGGGAATTGTCAGTTGCGATTTGTTTCCTAGAGACCTTAGAGATTTTTAAAGACTAGGCTTTTTTTTCTTTCCACTGAAGAAGGTCCTGTGATTCTGAAATATTTAAATGTCAAATAGGACTGAAATGTGCTCAGATTTTGTGTACGTGAAGAAACTCAGCAGTGTGTGTGTTTTATTTTCTGCGTTAAAATGGGAATAGATTAGAAGCACCAGGATCTCAGAGTCCATTATTTCAGAGATCCTGAGGTTAATCTTTTTCCTAATCCATCTTCTCGTTAGGCACAAAACACAGGAGAAGAGACCAACTGCATTTTAATATTTAAATCCACAGATCCAGAGCTCAGGATTCTAGGAAATTGGTTGTTGGGGGTGACGGGAGGCAGAATCAGTAAAAGTCAAATGGATGATCCCATTAAGATGATAAAAAGTTGCTTAGACTTTTCCGTTGTCTGTTTTTAAATGGCGCACAAGACCGCTCAATTTCCCATGTGCTGCTCTCGCAGACTGTTAGATACATTCTGTCCTCCTGCCTCTCTAGCTCCAAATTGAACCTGGGTGCTGTTGGATGCGAGGCCAGATTTTATTTAACTAGGTCATCGGGGCACACACACAGGGGCCTGGATCCCACTGGCACTGTGTCATCTTTGGTAATTAATGGGTAAGCTCGCCAGGAGGCAAACGAAATGGCTTCACTCCTGCTATTGGGGCGGATAGCAGGGAACTGTGTAGTATTTGAGCACACGTCCAGTTTATGATGATGAATTACCACGGGAGTCCTGGCAGAGTTCCTGCGCTACTCAAATTATGTCAGATAAGTTCATCGTATTAAGAACTATCACAGAAATTACAGAAGAATTAAAAATGGTTGGGTTATTCCGGTGTGTTATGACTTACTGCTTTAACTTGCACATTTTTAATGCAATGTGGTTTTCTGCCTCCCCACCCCACATCGTCCTCCCTCTTAGAAACACCGAGAGCCTGCTCTGACATCAGCCAATTGGTAGTGACTTCCTGGGGCAGAAGCTTGGGATGTTGTATAGAGAGGTCATTTGGAGATTCATTTCTAGTTCTTCTTTTGAAGGCTTAGTTTGGTTCCATCTAACAATAGGAGGATGAATTAAATGGCTTTTTAAGATCGACTTTTGCCTGAAAAGGATTTTATATTCAATTTGTCCTCATATTTTTGTAGCTGTTATTCATTGTACTTAGCATCTGAATTTTTAGAAATGCTGTGTGTGTTGTAACGTCCAGCTGCTAAGATGGGGACATTCCCCTTAGATGCCAGGGCAGGCAGAATGACCTTTTCAGAAGTGGTTGTCCCCTGTGCCGACTGGGGAGCAGCCTTGGCATATAGGGGCAGGAAGCAGGGCTCTGTGCGTGTTCTGATCTCGCTCCTGTAGGTCCAGCTCATCACCAGAATGTGAGCTTCACAAGGGCTGGCATTCTGTTCATTCACTGCTGTTTTCCTGGCTCCTGGACCACTGGACACCTGACACATGCCGGTCACCCAGCAAATGTCTATAGAATGAATGAGGCAACTTGGAAGCATGTGGCTCTGGAAGGGGGAGTCCTTTTCCTTTCATCTCAGTTGGAGGAAAACAGGAAGACTCACACAGCCCTTTTCACAGCCGAGACGTAGCGAGAGACCAAGGCAAGACTTTTCCTCATTTGAGAAACTGGAAAGAGAAAAACACCCTTTATTCATGGCGTATGACTTACTCCGTGGAAGCACTGACTTTGGATTCCTCTTTGTGCTTTTTTATATAGACGACTTATCTTTGTCACTCAGGATGGAACAGGTCCTCAGCGAGCCAGGAAGAGGACGATGTGGAATTTGGCGACACTCTGGTTCCCGCCTCTCCCATTTTGGAGTGTGTGACCTGACTTGTGTCACAGTGGCCTTCCCTTAAGATGGGATGGCGTCTATCCTGTGGTTCTGTAAGGACTGGTGAGGTTACAAGGGGGAGAACCAGCGATGCTCCAGCGCCCGCACAAATCAGGCCTTGTTTAAAAGTCTCCTTTAAGAAGTTGACATTTCTAGAACTGCTCAACTAACTTAAAAAAAAAAAAAGATATATGTAGTTTTTTGAAAAAAAAAAAAAACCTCCTTTCTCAGAATAGGGCATACAGGCATACTTCGGAGATACTGCTGGTTGGGTTCCAGACCACCGCAATAAAGTGAATGTCACAATAAAACGAGTCACAGGAAGTTTTTGGCTTCCCAGTGTGTATAAAGTTATCTTTACACTATAAAGTAGCCTAAGTGTATGATAGCATTATGTCTTATAAAAAAAACAGTGTACATACCTGAATTAAAAAATACTTCATTGCTAGTGGGGGAGGGTATAGCTCAGTGCAGAGCACATGCTTAGCACACACGAGATCCTGGATTCAGTCCCCAGTACCTCCATTAATAAACAAACAAACAAACCAACAAACCTAATTACTGGCTCCCCCAATACTTTATTGCTAAAAAATCCAAGCCATCTGAGTCTTCACGGAGTGGTAATCTTTTTGCAATAGTAACATCAGAGGTCACCGATAACAGATCACCATAAAAAATGTAATAACGATGAAGAAGTTTGAACTATTGCACAAATTACCGAAATGGGACACAGAGACATGAAGTGAGCAAATGCTGTTGGAAAAATGGTGCTGATAGACCTGCTTAAGGCATGGTTGCCACATACCTCAGTTTGTAAAAAACGTGATTATCTGCAGAGCACAGTAAAGTGAGGTGTGATGAAAGGAGGTCTGCCTGCATTAAGGAGAGTCCTGAACGGGAGGGGATGCTGGAGTTATGATGTGCACTGAGGACCGGGGTTATGTGTTTACATAACCACACAGACCTGAACTAGTTTGTTAATGAAACGACATTGTTAAGCCCTTGTGGGAACCACGTGCGAGAGGATCATGGGAAAATGTCAACTAAGTTTTTGAGGTCTGCCAATCCGGGGCAGCTTTGTCTTCCAAGTTTAATTCAAAGGAACAGTAATGCTGCGTGATAACCAAAATGCATGAAAGAATTAGATTGGAAACACTTGGCTAATTGTAAATTCTAAGATGCTTCTCAGTTCCCTCGAGCATTTTAACATCACCCAGCACGTACAGATACACTCTGAGCCTATCAAGTCAAAAGCTTTGTGTGTCCTTTAAATATTTCAGTTGTGTTTTCTTTTTTTTTTCTCTCTTCGGAAGAAATTAAATTATCTGGGCAGGTTGATCTCCACAGACTATTATAAACGTGCAAACAATATGCCACTTAACGGGGGATTTTTTAATAAACTGTTGGAAGAATTCATGTTTTCTTCTGCTTCATGCAGAAGCCGTTCTTGTTACGCCTTCAGAAAACAAAGCAGTCTTTCCTTTATAAGGAAGATGCACACTTAACAAGACCAGTGGGTTTTAACAGAAGGGTATTAGGACTCATTGTCTTCCTGAAAGGCAGATGTAGCAATACCGTTAGTCCGCGAAGCTCCTGGCTCTGTGGCACCTCACCCGTGCCTCGTGGGCGACGCCTCCTTCTACTTCCCGGTATAGTTACTCACGAGCATGTGTTGTTTCCTCACTGGACACGGTGCATTTTCAGTGGCAGGAACCATGTCTCATTCACTCCCAGCATTTATTTGACAAAAGGGCTGGCTCGGGAAATACTTGGTGAACAGAGACCTTGTCCCAGCAAAGCACAGAGGGTTGGATCCGCTGTTGGTGGTTCTGGTTGGTTGAGATGGGAACCGTGCGGATGTGTTCGTGTCCCTTGTAGGTCCTGGTTGAACTTTGGCCCTGCCCTGTATTGAGGATGCCAAGAGAAACCTGGCTGACGGTCGCCTAAGGTGACTTTCTCAGTAAAGTAGGAATATATTTGAAACAGGCATGCGTGGTTTGGGGTTTCTGCTGATAAGTCAGTATCGCTTGAATTTTCTGGTGGTGCTTGTCGGATTTTGGTTCTCCTTGTCGGATTTGAGTGCAAGGGAGCAGGTGGGGTTGAGGATGGAACTTCTGGTCTCACCTCTCAGAGGGAAGAGACGAGGGGGCATAGGAGCTCTGAGAGGGAGGAGGGACAGTGGCTGGCGAGTGGTCCAAAGGAAGAGGTTGCCTGGCCAAGACGGAGTCAGGAGGGGCGCCCCGTGGGGGACCAGGGGTAGATCAGGTTCGAGAGCACAGAGAGTGATTTTGGAGACTTTCAAGACTTCTTTCCATCTTGTCACTCTCCCCGTTTATTATCTACACCACGTCTCCTGTCTCATGGCTGCTCAGGCAGATGATGAGGACTTGAGGAGAAACTGCGGGGGGTTTGCAGGGCAGGCTTCCTTTCCTTCCACACGAGGCCTGATTCCTCCATCTGAGTCTCTCCATCTTCCCTTTCATCCTTGGCATATTCAACACCTGCCAGAGCCCTCTCCCCCAGGGGCACCATCCGAGGAACCCAGCAGCAGCCCTGAAGGTTGATGCCCCTTGGAGCCATGCTCTCTAATGCCAGCTGGGCCTCGTGTGGCTCCGGCGTCTGGGCGTCCAGCGTCTGCAAAACTGGGCCTGCCCACATGCCAGGGGCTGGCATTTACCCGGCTTCGGTCTCTGCCAGGCCGAGCCCTCGTGTTCTCTGACCACCCCGCGTGTTCACTTACAGGCGAACACCCGGATTCCTCAGCAGAAACACAGGGCTCCTCGCACACGCCCTGGTTCCACGTTTCTTTCGCACTTCCAGGTGCATGCTCCTTTTTTAGTTTAGGTACTTTAGTTTATTTATTGGATACTTGACTTGTAATATTTACTATGCTAGGTTTTAAGAACTTAAAAAGGAAGAAAATTTGGTTTCTGCCTTCCAAGAATTTACAGTCTAATGAGATAGCCCAATATGTAAACAATAGCAGAAGAGTGGTTTAAAGGAACATCACAGGGGAAGCACGGGGGAGGTGGACCCACTGGTCCTGCGTTCTCCATCCTTTCTAAGCCACTTGC
The DNA here is from genome assembly GCF_048773025.1 of Camelus bactrianus. Classification (NCBI taxonomy): domain Eukaryota; kingdom Metazoa; phylum Chordata; class Mammalia; order Artiodactyla; family Camelidae; genus Camelus; species Camelus bactrianus. Next base: position 5,073,337 of record NC_133552.1, read on the forward strand.
AGTTAGTATGTCTGGGGGTCAGTCAGTATTGGTTTGATCCTGGTGCTTTATATCTGCAGGACCGTGTGACAACAGCTGCTGTACGGAAAACTAATTTTAAGTACTACGAGAACTCTCATAGTCAAAAGAAATTAAATCATACATGGTTAATTGCACCTAGGGTGGCAGGAAAAGAGACTAATATTTTGGAGATAAAGTCTTTTAAAATTTTTTTCTTTTTTTTGGGCTTTTTTTTTGTTTTGTTTTTACAATTTCACATTTTTATTTATTTATTTTTGGGAGTAGATAATTTGGGTTTTTGAAATTTATATATTTTTAATGGAGGTACTAGGAATTGAACCCAGGACCCTCTGTATGCTAGGCTCGCATTCTGCCTCTGAGCTATACCCTCCCCCCAAGACTACTATTGCGGAAATATTTTCAATAATGGGGCTGTGATTGTTGAGTTTAAAAGAAAATCAGATGAGCCAGAAGAGTCTTCCTATAAGTGTTCCTGTTGCTGCCGCTTTACAGCGTTCCAGCCCTTCCTTCGTATCAGTCCCTCTACTGTGGGTGAAAGAATGTTTTTGACCTGAACGGCCTAGACCTCAGCGGTGGTGGTTTTGCCACCTCTCCCGGGGAACGTCTGGTGTGTCTGGAGACGGCTTTGTTGTCACACCTGGGGACGTGCTGTTGGCATCTAGTGGGTGGGTAATGGCCAGGGATGCTGCCCCTCATTCTGTGATGCCCGGGCCAGTCCCCCGCAAAGAGTTTTCTGACCCCAGCTGTCATTTGTGCCAAGGTTGAGAAGCTCTGGTCTGGGTAGATAGCCTGTATTTCTCGTGTTCACCAGACAGATTACAAGAGACCAAGTCAAATGTGCCCGTAATTATTTAAAAAAGATCGTTTTGAGCACCAGGGGGTTGGAGGGCCACGTGGGAGGTGGGAGGGAGGTAGTGACTTCTCACTGTTGGCCTCTTTTATTTTGACTTTTGCTGCATGTCTTGTTTTTTTTTTTTTTTTGTAACAAGCTTTTTAAAATTAATTAATCCATCAGATGAATCATTGGATTGTTGCTGAGCGTGTTTGGAGAACACTGTGAATGTGTCTCGTGTCTGGCACAGGCCCTGTGACACGTGGTCACTGCGCATCTGTCCGGTGGAAGCTCAGAGGCAGAGGCTCCCGGAGACGGCAGCATTTTGTTTGTTTTCTATATGAGCTCCTCTGGCACAGTCACGTCCAGCTAAATGGAAAATGTGCTTCCAGAGTCTATGAAAGTCATTTCAAAGATCCAAAGAGAGTGTTAGGTCAGTCAAAATAAGACACCTGGCTCTCCAAGGGGAGAAGCTTTCGACTCTGGTAGCAGCTTGTTTGGAAAGCTGAACAGGCGAAAACACGGCAGAAGTTCAGAGAAGCGTGCTCGGTCCAGAGCCACAGAGGACTGTGCCGCAGGCAAACAGCTGCAGCAGAGAGCAAAGGCCACACACACCCAGGGCAGGAAGACAAGCAGGCTCCACGCAGAGCCCTTGGAGGGCAGAGGAGCAGCGTCGCCGCAGCAGCGCTGGCTGGTGGCCCGCGCGGGCGGAGGGCGCGGAGCGGCTCCCGGCGGCCCTCGCTCTGCCTCGAGGACGCTGCTGGGGCGGCTTTGCCGGGAAGCGCTCTTCCCGGTTGCCCTCTCGCTGCTTTCCTCTGTGAGCGCGTTGCTCCAGCCGCGCTGCCCTCTTCTGCCCCCGCCTGCTGGCTCCTGCCTCCTGTCTGGGTGCTCTCTCCCCTCTGCCTTTGAGCTCTCTTTCACGAGGTCCAGCTCGGGTTCTGTGCCCTTTGTGAAACCCTCCCTACGTTTTTCTGCATCAGAAATCTTTACCCATCTGAGTTCTGCCTCCCTTGGCTCCTCCAAGTTCAGAGACAACTTACGGCCTGGTTTATCGCCAGGGCTTCGGAAGCAGCCTTCAGGGCGTGGCGTGTGGAGCGTGAGTCCCAGGGAGGGGGGCAGGTAGACATAAGGAGAAAACCAGGAGGACCCTCTCTCTAGAGACCACAGGTGTTTAATAAAGTTAGCTGCAGAGAAATTCGTCTTTTCATGGTGGTTGAAACTGATGATAAGAACAAAAGAGCTTCCCCTGTGAGTCCAGCAAGAGCCCATTGGACGAACGCCCACTAGGCAGAGGGTTCTGGCCAGAGTCTGCACACAGCCCCCTGCCTGCTGGCTTACAGTCTGAGTGAAGGTTCTGACAGTCCCTACCCAGACAAAGGAGGGACGTGAAGGAAGGTGTATAGCTTGTCTGCAAACTCCAGACCCAGAAGCAGGCAGAAATGTAACTGCCATCCTAACGTTAGGATGGGGTGGGTCCCTCTCTGTACAGGACCCTATCCTGGTTTTTGGATGCAGGTACCAGACAGCCAGCGCTTGTTTTCTCGGGGTCCAGGTACAGTACAGGAGGTGCGCAGGTCTCTGGCTGTGCCTTGGTCTTGGCTGCAGGCTCAGGGAGAGACGACATGCTCCTTGTTCATTGGCCAGAGCCAAACCCATGGGCCAAGCCCTCCTGCCACTCTCACCAGGGACCCTCTCCCCAGATTCAACCTGGAACTTTGGCAATATTGTGTAGAATTCCCAACAGCAGTGGGTTTTTTATTAATTCTATTTGCAAGAACAGTGTTAAAAACATAAGTTGCCCAGAGGGTATGCTTAACATTAAAGCGTCAAACAGCAGAAGGGAGAAGGGACTTGTGAATGTGAAGTTTAATTTTGCTACAGAGAACTTTCATTCTTTGTGTGGTGTTTCTCTAAACCACCCTGGAGGTGGATCTTTAGACAGCTGATTCATTTTACAGCAGAGCCTCAGACAGACCCATTGCAGTTACAGCCTCATGCCGGGTGTGCGGATGTCATATCATGCTCGTCCTTCTTCCAGACACTTGTTTCCCATGCATAGGAGACCACCACGCAGAGAAAGTTTACCTTGATTTTTGTATTCAGAATATTCAGTTGACTGTTTACCATGGTTTCATTTATTTCTGGATGAAAATTTCCCTGTTTTGTGTGCAGCTGAGTGTATCTCTCAGTTGCCAGAGAGGAGCGAAATATCGCTATTAAATGCGGATGATCATTTATGTGCAAGCTGAAATACATTCTGAAAAGGACGAAAGCTTTTTCTTGCCTGAAGCTTGTCTGTTGTGTCAGTCTGTGAGAGCTCCGCAGTGCCTCTGACGGCTGTTTCTATGCTGTGTTTTCCCCTGTGTCTTAACAGTAAGGTATGTTCCTGTTCCAGAAAAAACCTTTGCACGTATTGGCATAGGAAGTAGAGAAAGGTGAGGAAATGTGTCTGGAGTGGACCAATGGGAAAGCAAAAACGCACAGCATTTATAGCGTTTGCATAATTTAAATGCAGGGCTAGAGCTTCTGCAAGAGTCTGTCTCCCTTTCCCCCATCTTCCATTCACACTTCAATCTCCTGTAGTATGACTTCTGAGAATCTGATAGAATTCTTCTTCTTTTTTTAAAAAAATCCTTTTGTGGGGGGAAGTAATTAGATTTATTTATTTTTCAGGAGGAACTGGGAATTGAACCCAGGACCTTGCATATGCTAGGCATGCACTCTGCCACTGAACTATGCCCGCCCCCCTGCCAGAGTCTGAATTGTGTTTCTCAGTGCCGTCAGATGAGCACGTGCATTTGCACATCAGTGTTGATGGAATTCGTCTTAAATGCCCAAGTGTGCCTGAAACTTTGGGGATGCTGATCTGCGGAGAAAGGAAGTTAGAGCACCTGCCCTCTTCCTTCTGAGCTCTTTTCTTCAGAGCATCATCCCAGGTGTATCCTCACTGGTTTGTCTGCCTCCCCAGCCCGAACATGGGCTCCGGGGGACGCCTCTTCCTCTGCTGTTCTCCCAGCACCTGGAGGGGGACTGGCACATGGGAGACCCTTGTTGACTCTGTTAGATGACAGGTGACAAGGGTAACGGAGAGATGTGGTTTGGGGACAGTATTTGGGAGGTTTGTCCCCGGTGGCTTGTGGAAAGGGAAGTTAATCGTCTTCCAGGGCTTGAAGTATTTGGAAAGGTTAAAATTGTGTTTATTTCTGAGCAATGGAAAATGTACAGAATTTCTAAATTCTTTGGAAAAACTTCCCTGCCAGCTGCCTGTGGACAGACAGCATCTGATTACCTGAAGCGGGTCGGATGCTGTGTTGTAGTTCACGCCTCTGTGAAACGCTTTGCTGTTTCTGTACTTCCTTTGGATTCAATTGGAAGAGATTTTAAGTCAGAGAGTGGGAAAAGGAGGGAAGAGTTCAAAGTGTGGGTGTGGTGGGAGTGCAATTTTAAAGGGGGTTAAAAATCCCGTATAAAATATTTTCTAATTACGCATTTGTTAAACCATCTGCAAGTGGACTTGACCATGGAAGCAGCAGCATGTTGACCCTGAGGGCGATCGCTTGTCCGTTATGTTCCTCCAGGACACACGAGCCTCTTCTCTAGGGCAGCAGGGGGATGTGTCCAAAGTGGGTGCCATGGGGAGGCCCCTGAAATCCTCTTGGGGGTGGAGGATGAAGCAGAAATTAAGCCTTATAATATTTGGCTATAAGGACAGACACAGGTAGCTTCACTTGGTTACCTGTCATGTTCTGAACTGAGGTGTCCTGAGGACGGAGTGGGAGGTCACGTCTGGAAGAAAAGAGTGACACCTTCCCTCCCACCTCCATCTTCTTCGCAGGGTTAAGTGGATTTGCAAGTTACATTATCTAGTTTTAACTAAATTAACCTTCACAAAATAGATAAGTGGCTTAAAAAACAGAGACTGACTTTTAGCACAATAAAAGTGTTAAAAAAAAGAAACTAATACAACATTGTAAATAAAAATAGAAAAACAACCAAAAACAGAGACTGCCTATCCCACTAGCAAGTGAAAGTGCAAATGAACATCAAGAAAATGGCAGAATTGGTGTGGTTTCTGCTGCCCCTTGTAGGAGAAGTTCCTTGGCCAAGTGAAAATAAAAGGCTAACCTAATTGGATTGGACAAGAAGTTGGCCCCAAATTCAAAATCACCAAGATTATTTGAAATGCAGATTTAGAGCTATGATTGTAACAATGCTTGTTGTCCTAATTGGGGAGTAGGTCTTGTATTAGTTACTGGTCTGAAAACATGTACATACAATTTATAAATGAACAAGTGCACCTGTGTTGGGGGAATGCATGCTCAAAGCATCTTGCTGTTCAGGGTGTCCACTGGAGAAAGTTTAGTGCCCACTGCTCAAGTGTCCTGCCCTTCAAAAGTGTGGTCCCCCAGACATGGGGCCCTTTTAGACGTGAAGACTCTCAGGCCCCCATGTCAGACTTCTGGAATCAGAATCTGCATCTCATAAGGCCCCCAGGTGGTTAGAAGGCGTATTATAGTTGGGGAAACGCTGCCTTAGGACGTGTTCTATGACACACTGCTTCTGTGCTTTTGACATCAGGGACTGATTCCCCCACCCAAGAGACCGTGGCATTAAACAAGTTTGGTTTTGAATCTTCCTTCTGTTACCTGCAAACTTGAGCTTCGGCAGCTCACTGAATGTCTGAGACGCTGTCCCACGTCCGTAAAGCAGAGATCGTGGTACCTGCCTCCTAGGTGTGCGTTAGGACTGCACGGATGTGAAGCAGATGGAGGAGGCGGTAGGTGACCACTGGGTTCAGTCCCTCCTTCTCCTATCGGCCGGGTTAGTCTTGTGAGCCCACAGACTGGGTGGCAGCTTCCCTTTCTATTTCAGAGCAGAGGTCTTTAAATTTCTTGCTCAGGTACCTCCTAAAGGAGTTTTGAAAGATGATACATACCTTCACACTTTTTAAAGTTAGCATCGAAAAAGTTCATCACAAGTTTAAAGAGTTGCACAGTAACCTCAGTGTTACTGTGAACATTGACAATTTAAGGTAAAACTAGTTATATCACTTTTCAATCTAGCCAGTGGAATAAAAGCCCAGGAGGAGGTTGTGGAGTGGGAGGAGCCAGAGTTCACCCCCTCCCGCCCCCCTTGAACTTGGGTGGTGTCTCCCCTTGAATGGCGGTACTCGTGGCAGTGCCTTCTTCTTCCTGGGGTGCTGCTCCCGGGCCCTGCTCACCCCGCCCTCCCTTGGTCCCGTCGGCAGGGGGCTGGTGTGACCTCCAGCATTTGCCCCTCTGTCTGGCTGCTTGGTTCCCAGGTGGTTTCTCGGCTCTTCTCTTACTGTGTGGCCAGTTCCCTGCGTTAATTCCTCTGTGGCAAATCTTCAAGTGGATGCTGCCTTCCCAGTGAGAGTCTGACTGGTGCTCCAGCCTTTATCTATATACTGATATTTGGAATCGTCCCATTGTCACTGAAAGATTTTAAAGCCTGGAGAAAGATTCAGGATGTGAAGGGTGTGCTTTTCTTTAAAAACCTACAAGAGGAGCAGATGTGAGGAGGAAAGATGCTCCCAGGCAGAAGGATTTGGGGACAAACTACAAATAACAGACCAGGATATATAAACTGATTCCCTTAAAATGAGCACTTGCAAAGCCTCTGGCTGCCCTAGTTTGAAGATGGCGAAGTCAGGCACATGGCACGCATTGCAGGCACATGAATTCTGCGTGTGTCCAAAAGCCCCAGATGTCCGGGAAGTCTTCTGCTGCAGTTATGGGGCTCCAGCTCAGGCCAGCTCAGGCCAGCTCAGGGAGCTGCGTGCTGAGTCTGACGCATCCTGGGGCCGCAGCTCACAGCTGGCCGGACTGGGCATCTCCCAGGGCTGGCCCTTACGGAGCAGATGGGTCCACCGGAAGAGCGGGCAGCAGGCAGGCGGCCCAAGTGACAGTGCCGTCCGCAGGAAGCGGGCTGCTCTTCCCGCGGCGCCAGCAGCGGTGCTGACGTTTGCTGCCCGAGCACCTGCTGCCTGGCTCTGGAACGCCGCCACTCATCTGGGGAAATCTCTTTGACAAATTTGTTTACAGAATATGAAGTGCATTTATTGGCTGGCCAGCTAATCTGGAAATAGCCTCAGGAGGAATTATAAAACAGCCGCTTTCCCTGGTTCCCTGGCCGGAGAACAGAGTCCTTTCCATCCTCCCCCAACCCAAGGGCACTAGTTAGCATCTCTGCCTTTTGCTGCGACTTTGTTAAGTTGCAAATATATCCTGAACTTTAATCCATATTAAAATGGAATGAGAGGGATAGAATTAAAAATACCAACAGCAACAACAACCAAACACAGAAACAACACCCCAAACCAAAAGAGGTGCTGAGAGACCCTGTCACGTCCAGAGTGCCAGCGGGGCGGGGCTGGGTACCAGACCCAGTGGTCGTGTTCTCCAAGTACCGACCTCTCACTGTCAGCTTATCAGGTGGATGTTGTCACTGAGTCCGTTTTATTGGCGGGGAAGCGAGACGCATGTAAAGTCGCCTGCCCAGAGCCGCACAGTAGGAGGAGGCAGGGCTGAATTTGAACCATGTGTCCAGGTCCAGAACACAGCTTCTGAGCCACTGAAAACACCTGAGCTCATTGGCCACCAGCTCTCTCAGGAGATGTTGACGGTTCCTGAGGGGGCTGGGTACCCTTCACCTGGCCCACCTGGGAATGGAGGGCCTTGGCGCTGAGTGTATTGAGACCAGGGTAAATTTAATCTCTAGCAACTAACACTGTGCCACAGAGCCACCCTGGGTATGGAGTCGGCAGTTTCTTCTAAGGGGATGTCGAACGACCTGAGAAGATTTGGGAAGATAACAGTTCTGAAAGACAAAGGCAGATCTCCTGCAACTTAGAAATGTGACCTTCTGACGAATGATTCTTCTTTTTACAAACTCAAAAGATTAAAGTTATACAAACTTTCTGGAGGAATTAAAGATCAGAGATCAGTTTTTAGGGAACTGTCACATGGGAAATGGGCCAGAAAGACAAGAACAAAGTTGGCTCTTGAAAGGGAAGGCGGAGAGTCAGCAATGCTGACGGGAGGGGCAGCCAGGCAGCGGGAGGGCTTCGACTGACCCCAGGCGGCGGCGGGAACCGGGAGGAGGCTGCCTTTTGGGAAAGTGGGAAATAATTTTGAAAGTCATAAAACTATAGAACTGCCTTTTCAAGTTTTTTTAATGAATAAAGAAAGAATGAAAATGCATTTGACACAGTGATGTGGAAGCAACAATGACAGACTTGCAGTGGAGCTTTGATGATCGGCATCCCTGAGGGCATTTAGGGGGTGAGAAAACATGAACACATGGGATGGGGAGATGCCTCCTTGCGTTCAAATTTGCACGGAGTCGAACCTTCTCATTTCCCTTTGGTATATGCAGTGTTGGTCATCACCATTCACCCATCCATCCATCCATCGTTTGCATAAATACTTTAGAGCCCCTGCTATGTGCCAGGCCGGCCAGGACACTCAGGACACTGTGGAGAACAAAGCCACACATGGCCTCCACTGTGTTAATGCCATTAAATAGCCCTAGTGTATACAGTTACAGCAGCGCTAAGCAGGATGCTGGAGAGCCCTGTGCTCTGGAGGTGGCTGGATCCCACCTAATCAAAGAACGAGGAGAAGACACCGTCGAGTGAGGCTGTTCTGTTCCCCTGGGAGGCAGGACTCACGTCTTCCCCGAGGTTGGAATTTTTTTCAGGAAGGAAGGGTCCTCAAATGAAGTTATCCAGAGGTCCAGGGCCTTTTCTACCTTGCGTCATTTTTACGTTTATACCAGGTAAATTATTCTGGGTTGCAGCTCGGAAATTAAACCCATGGTAAAGGCAGCAACAACTGAACTGCAGATTTGCCCTTTTCACTGACCCGTTGTTTAAGGGATACTAAGACCAGCATTTGCGGAGCGAGTCACAGTTAGCTGAGTGCTTCATGTGGCTGTGGAAACTTGTGTCTCTGCTTTGTCCCAGTCTTCCTTCCGCCATTGTTTGTCCACCTACTTCCCAGCTCGATTGGACAGGCAGGCCCCTTATTCTCATCCCCAGCGACATCAAATGCATTTTGAAGATTTGCTGCATTGGAGATTAAAAACAAAATTATAATGTGTGCCCACCCCCGCCCCCAAACTTAACATCTCGAGAGGGGGACAGATACTTGCAGATATCACATGTTCTGTTCTCCCAGGGCGGGCATGAGGGTTATCAGCGTGAGGCGGGAACCCCTGCCTCTGAATGTGGGGTGGAGATGAGTGGGGAGCGGGCTTTTCCTCAAAATTTTGAAGACTGGGTAAGAGTGAGTTCGAAAAGGACGGTGGGGGTGGGGGCAGGTTCAGAGAGGGTGAGCTTTGCTGGAGGAGGAGGTGGGGAAGTTCCAGGGGAAGCCAGGCCTTCCAGTTCCGTCTCCAGGGCTCATTCCCTGAGCTCAGCTGCATTCACGCGGGGGAGGGGAAGGGAGAAGGCAGGAGAAGGTGAAGGCAGCAGGAGGTGAGAAGGCTGTAAATTGGCATTAAGAGGCGGCAGGTATGAGGGAACAGGCTAACTTTTGGGGAGGAGGGAACAGATAATCATAGGTGTTTTTTCAGTTTTAGGTATGGATGTTGAAAGTTACCATGTCTTTGTAGTTTCATCATTTACTTTTTTCTGTTTTTAATTTCTTTTTTTTTGGTGGGGGAGGTAATTAGGTTTATTTATTTATTTGTAGTTTTTATTTGCTTTTTTTTTCATGGAGGTACTTGGGACTGAACCCAGGACCTCGGGCATGCCAGGCACGCGCTGTACCGCTGAGCTCTACCCTCCCCCACTGTAGGTGATTTTTTTAAGGTGTCAGTTTTGAAGCCAGTGCAGAGCTAAGTCCTGTGCAATCACCACGCTTGCCCTTGGCACCATCACTGTGAATGAGGTGTCACTGCCTCCACGTGACATCAGGAGAAGCTGTGGTCCAGCAGAGGTGGAACCAGCATGGACTCCCCCTGGCTTGCTGTGATTCCACGGTCAGGCCTGCGAGGCTTGAGGGAGGCCCGCGAGCTGCTGGTGGTGTTGCCCTGGGCCGGGCATCTGCAGACAGTCCCTGGGGTTGTCTGGCCTGGCTGGGGTCTTTGGAGACATAATGAACAAAAGGACTTTGGGGCCGGCTTAGGGGCCTCCTCCCTCCAGAAGACTCATTTCTATGGAAGAATGTGTTTATAGACCCATTTGTAAGCTGGGCCAGTCTGGGTGATGCTTTGCTTTCCAGGACTCAGGGTCCCTTAGGCAAGTGCTGGCTTCCTTACACGCTTCCGGCTGCCAGCTTTCAAACTATAGTCGTTAAGGCTTTACTGCAGTGCCACTCACTGTAACTTGGGGTACAAGTAGCTACTATTAAACTTAACTAGCAGGGTAAAACTTCATTTTCATGAAACATATTGACTTTTTAAAGGCATGGGGTAAATCATCCTGTAACTGATTTAAGGAAGACTATGCTTAGTTAAGGATCTTTGCAGAGCAGTACATCACACCGAGAGCAGAGTTCTAGTGCGGGGAATGTGTATGTTACTCAGGAATAGCGTCTCTGTAGGGAAATAGCCCGCTGGTCACGTGGCGGGGGGGCACACGCCTTCCTGGTCCCCGGTTTCTCCCAGAGCTCGGTAGGAGGCGGACTGTGGGGTTTTATTTCAGAATTAATCCAACTGATCAATAAACTTCATTCTGCCTACTTCTGTCATAAAACCTTGAGCCTGGGGAGGTGGCGGTAGGGGGAAGGATTTGAATTGCATTTAGTGGTGAGCTGTTAGATAGAGCGGCGGATATCTTTGACAAGCTGGATTTAGAATTTGCTCAGTTGCTATTTGCTACGATGTTCTGCCATCTGTAAGGAAAGCTCCCGTTCGGAGATATAATCAAAATAATATTTCTAGGGGGGAGGGTATAGCCCAGCGGTAGAGCATGGGCTTTTCATGCCCAAGGTCCTGGGTTCAATCCCCAGCACCTCCATTAAAACAAACAAACAAACCCAATTATCTCCCCAACTCCCCCAAAAAAGAATTAAAAAAAATAATATTCCTAGATTTTTATGGAGGGTCCTCTTCCCTGGAATAAATACTGTTGTTTTCTTGTTTCCAAACAACTCTTCACTCTCTGGGAAAACAGGCAGACCCCTGGTTTGTTAGAGGGGACATGAGGCAGCACTCCTAGCAGGCAGCCCTTTGCTGGCTTTTGGCAGGGATCTGGGAATTTGATTTTCTTCCTCCTAAAAGGGTAGTGTCTGAGGAGACAGGAGCAAACACCTGAGGTTCCAGTGGGGACCGTCCCTGTATCTGAGAGCCTGGAATGGGCGATGGGGAATAGGAAGTAGGTCCTGACATTTTCAAACACTGCCACGAGAGGACACTGCCACGTGAGACCAGTGGAGAAACCCAGTGTGATTCTAGGAACGGGGAAGATGGGACTGGCGCTGGGCTGCCCTGCCCTCAGTGCGGAGAGGAAGCCCGCAGCAGAGCGCACCTCACAAGCATCGCCCCATTCTCCAGATCAGCCTGAAACGGACGCGTCCTGGGCTTAGCCCTCTGGCTCTGCGCTGATCTCTGTGGTCTGAAGGCTCCCTCCTCCCTCCTCTCTCCTCGCTACTTCTCTCCGTGCGCTGGATACTGGAGGACCTAGGACAAGACATTCTGGCTCTGCTTTAAGAGAAACTCGCGATATCTGCACCTGCCGTCTCACCCGGTGCCCACCCAGCCTGTGCCGACCTTGTCCTTACACGTGGGGAGAGCGGTGTGACACATGGGCCGTTGAGGCTCTCTGGACAGCTGTAACCTGATAACAGAAATCCTCCTAGCCAGTGGCGGGTCCCTGCCTCGTTCAGTCAGTTACCAATGCTGTTCTTATCAGGGAATCAGTCTATCAGGGAATCTTACCAGGCCCAGAGAGCCAGTGGGCAGAGGTGGTTGGGCTGCTGCGGCTCAGGGACAGGGCTGGTCGGAGTGGGGCTCCTGGCTGGAGAGGATCTCTGTTGGGGGAGGATTCAGGGCCATGGCGTGAGCAGAGAAAGCGGTCCCCTGGCCTTGGGAAGTCACATGGTGGAGTGGAGTGTGTTTGCACTTTTAAAGTGTGTGTGAGATGGTGCAGACTCATTGTCTTATTTGAGGAGTGATCACCAGAATCACTCCTCAAATAAGGAGTGTGGGAGAATTCATTGCGGGTCGCCTGTTAATTCACATCCACATTAAGCCCTACAGGGTTATTGTCTGTGTGTAGCTGGGAGACCATGAGGCCAGACAGGCCTGTGTGGGTACAGTTCTGTCACTAGCATTTCTGAGCCTCAGTGTCTTTTACTCTAAAATGAGAACAGCCAGCTCAAGGGTTGCTTTGAAGAGGAAGTGAGCGTGTGTGTGTGTGTGTGTGTGTGTGTGTGTTAATAAATTGAAAGATACCAGCCACTCAGTAGGCAGTCAGCAGGCAATAGCTACTATTATATTAAGGCAAAAAAAAAAAAAAAAGAAAAATGATCTTTGGGAATAGTCTTCACAAATCAGGAGTCTTGGAGCTTTTTTGTGTGTTGGTTTTGCTGAACCTAGAGCCGTGCATGGCATGTGGTGGGCGCTCAGCCCTATTGGCCCTCTGTATCTGTGGGTTCTGCGTCCTCAGATGCACCGAACCGGGGACTCAGCTAACTGTGGGCTGAAGATATTCAGAGTCCATTTGCTGCAAATGTGATCAAGTATTAATATGTTTGTTATACAAAGAGCTTATCTATGTTGATAAATAGTAGATGAGTTGGGGAAAAAAATGAACAATTTGGAAGAAATGGAGCTGATAAATGTAGAAATGGGTCAGTAGAATTAAATAAATGCCAGTGGGAGAAGCTACCGGTTTTATCTACTAAATTTGAAAAACTTAATGAAACCCATACCTGGCCCAGCAAAGATAACCTGTTTTTTTTTTTCAATTCTCGTTTTTTATTGCAGTATAGTCGATTTGCAATGTTAGTTTCAGATATACAGCAAAGCGATCCCACTGTACACGTACATACATACATATGTATATTTAAGATTCTTTTCCATTTCAGCTCATTACAAGAGATTTGATAGAGTTCCCTGTGCTTTACAGTAGGTCCTTGTTGAAGTATAAACTCTTGTACGTTTTTGGTTGTATTGTAAATTAGCGTTAAACTTTAGGAAAGCGATTGACGGGCAGTCCTCAAATCAATAAAGGCATGAAAATTCAGTGATTTGGTGTCCCACTTCTGGGATTTTACCCTCAGGAGATAGTACAAAAAAGAAAACCATCTAGACACAGTATGTTTGCTGTGGTTTCATTTGTAATAGTGGAAAATTGGGAACATCTTCAAAGCTCAGGGAGTGGGGCACATCTGGATGAATTCAAAAGTCATTAAAAGTGATTTTGAAGATGATGCTAATATGGAAAAGGCTTATGATATTGACGGAACAATAGGGATACTGCTTTGTATACAAAATGACTTCAGCTTAAACACGGATGGCAAGAGAAGAAACGTAATAATAGATATTTCCTATCGAAGTGGTGGGACTGGCATTTTATGTTTCATCGTTTCAAACAGGATGTATTTAAGTAGTTGTCATTACAGAGTGTGATCAAAGAGAAGAAACTAGAGAAAATATGAACATATGAGAAGTCATTTGCGTGGTACCTCGCCTCCTGTTTCTGCATATCCCAGGACTGTGTAGGAGAGAGCGTTGATAATAAAGCTTCACCATTATATGCAGACAGTTAAACAGAGCCCCAGGCTCATCAGATTCAACTCCTCTCTGCTTTCCCTCTTTCCTCCAGCTTCCCCATCATCTCCTAAAGCATCTGGTTTCCTGACTCTCAGCAACTAGTCCAGGGGCTGTTTTGTCCCCCAAGACAAACAGATGATTCTGTATTAAAATACACTCCCTTTTCTGGTTCACAGGTTCAGGTTCTGTACAGCCCTCCCACTCAGTTATGATTTGTTTGAGGACACACCCACCCCCTGGAAGACTGCTGAGGTTGACCCGAATCATCATCTAGTCCATTGGTTCCACCTTGGGTCACTATGCAGAAGCCAACAGTGCCATTAAAGGTCCATGTGCACCCCGTTTTGCAAGCCTTCTAACATAGCCCAGGGCTGGGGGGCTTTGACCTTGAACAGGAGCGGTTAACATTAACCACCTGGCCACTCCTGCTCCTCGGCTGTGGCTGCAAAGTAAGCTTTGTACACCTGTCTCCCTGTTCACCTGCAGCAGGCTTGCCGGTGAGGAAAAGAGAACTCATTTCAGCAGAAGAATGTTTCACAGGTGCCAAAGGGTTTTAGGTTCTGCTGAAAACAGATGTCTTTTAGTATAAAGCTGACTTTCAGCCTCCAGCCCTGAGACAGTCCTGTTTTGGAGTTCAGAAGTCACGGGTTAGGAATCACTATTACATCCAGACTCTGGTTGTCCTCTCCTGCCACTTTGCCCACTTCTGAGAATCTGTGAGGATTCATTTAGGTGAACTTTTAACCATCCTCACCTGCCCCGTTATACATTCACAAATGCAGGAAGCTTTCTTATAAATGCTGCCAACTGTGACCTTCACAATGTGACAGTTGTTAACTGCATAGTAACAATAGCAGGTGTAAGGGTCCCCATAGAGTAACAGGGAGATGGTGGTGTTTCCCACGCTATTTTTGGGGGAAGGCAGGGTCAGCCTGATTTCCGGTTAGCAGCCCAACTCACATAGATCAAGATTTGAGCTGTGATCATGCCCAGTCAGGAGAGCTCAGGGCTTTAAGAATGTGTCAAGGCGAGTGCTTGGCACCTGTAGCTGCTGAAATTCCCAGGCTTCCTGGCTCATCGGGCTGTTCTGGTGGGTCAGGTGAGGGGTGTCTGCTGTAACTTACTAGGTTTCTGTGCTGCTGTTGTCACAGCTAACTGGGTCCAACTCGGCATCTGGGTGGTTTAGTGGGACTGAAGGACTGAGGGGTGGGTTGGGGTAATGAAAGAATCTCTGGTTTCTGAGGCACTGACTTCATTCATTTGTTCAGTTATATTTATGGAGTCCTTTTATTTGTCATCACTAACCTTGTGTTTCTTTCCCACTATCTTGAACCTAGTTACAAGCAGGCCAGCCCAGTTAGTTAGAGAAGAGGATTGATTAACTTTTGAAATTATGTCCACCCCTCATGTGGACCATTTTAAAGACACAGTGCTATATTTCCTGGCAGTACCCTTGACTCCAGTGAGCTGTCTTGCCAGTGAATACTGTTGTTCAGGAGACCCAAGTTAGATGGTGGATGGCTTAGTCAGTTCATCACCATCTCTGGAAAGCACATTTCAAGTTCCTGTAGCTTTTTTGGAGGGGAGGCGGGGGTGGTCAAGGAAGGGAAATAACTGAGTTTAGTATTCCATTTCACAATAACATAATGGAGTAAGGGTTTTTTGTTTTGTTGGGTTCATTTCTTTAAGAGTTTATTCTCTCAGTGATTAAAAGCCAAAATTCCCGACAGAGAGTCTTCCATGAAAACATTGAAGGGAATAAGCAGTCCTTTGTTGTGTCCTCAGAACTAAACAAAACGACTGAAGCGTGCCCTCCATCAGCACAGCCAGGGTCTCGGGTACAGAGAAGGGCACGGGGAAAAGGTGTTCATTTCTCCTTAAAATAGCTTCTGAAAATGAAACCATGTTTCCTGCAATGCTGTGTGTAGGAGGACAGGGACTGGAGGGAATGGAATATTCTAGGGGGTCAGTAAAATATTTGAGCCATGATGAACCTAAGAGCTCTGGGCATTATATGAGCTTACTGTCTCCTTGAGCGGTAGTATTTATAATGCCTTTATGTAGGCTGCCTCTGTTGCTCTTTTGGAATGAGATTAAAAAATGAATAAATAATGAAGGTGACAATTCCAGGTTGTAAATGTGTCCACATGAGTGCAGCATGTCCTGTGGACTCCTAGGAGGGGTTTGGGGTTTGGGGTGATGGGAGGGAGGTGAGAAAGCTTTGTGGGAGGCAGGTTCAGCTGATGTATTAGGTCCTGCAACATGGACTCCTGAATCCAGTTTCTTACAACAAAGCTTCAACTGTTCTGTAATTTATAATCCAGGTTTTTTGATTACCTGTAAAAAACTAGGGGACTTTTTCTGTCAGTCATATGTGAAAAACACAATAACAAGCTGGTGAGCAAAACAAAAATTTTAAAAAAGGCTTTCTGGTGTCTTTTTCACCATTTTTTTTAAAGCACACTTCCCCCCGCTCTGTTTTATGAGGGAGAGGTAATTAGGTTTGTTTATTTATTTCTATTTGGAGGAGGTAGTGGGGACTGAGCCCAGGACCTCGTGCGTGCTCAGCGTGCGCTCTACCACGCGCTCAATCACTTGAGCTTTTTCACCACTTAATACATTTCAGACAAGTCATAATTGGTGAAACAGAAGTTAGTACTCATTAAATGAATAGCTAAAGACTCTGAATTTAAAAACTCTACTATGGTAGCTTGATGGTGACCAAATTAAATCAAAAGAAGATTTAAAAGTTGGGGGCCTGAGTCGTGCTTGGTCAAGAAGTTGCAGGGTTTTAAACTCACTAAGCAAAAGTACCCGACTCGGATGCGTCACACCTAGGGTGCCGGTTATTTGGTACTGTTGAGCATTTCAGCCTCTTCTTTGGAAAAATTGGGTGATTTCCCCAGGGAGTGGGAAGTGCAAGTTGGTGACGAAAACATGAGCTGTGGTTGTAGGTCTGTGATCAACAGTTTATTTTCATTGTATTCTCCTTTTATTTTAAAAATGTGTTGTCTTTTGCCCCCTTGCATGTAGTTGACAGCTAACCGAATCTTTTGGTTAGCACAGACACAGCTGCTTTTGAAGAATATGAAACAATATTTCTACTCTAAAGTTTGAAATAAAACATGAAAAATTTTCAGTTGACCACAGCTGCAAAAGGTGCATGCGTGTGTGTGCGTATGCGTGTGAGTGTGTCTGTTCAGCAGCTCAGCCTGTCTGTGAGGAAGCTGGCAGCCCAGGGAGCAGATTTGAACCTGCATGAGAATGGCAAGTACACACTCCAGCGTCGGCCCTGAGACCAGCTCTGGGTTGGGGAGGCAGCTGCGTTTCTGATGCGTATTGTTAAAGACCGGGCTGCGGGGACCACAGAGGCCCGTGATTTAAGTCCATAAACAGTAGATGCTGGAGAGGGTGAGGAGGGAAAGGAACCCTCCTACACTGTGGGTGGGAATGTAATTTGGTGCAGCCACTACGGAGAACAGTATGGAGGTTCCTTAAAAAACTAAAAATAGACTTACCAATATGATCCAGCAGTCCCACTCCTGGGCGTGTATCTGGAGGAAACTCTAATTCAAAAAGATACATGCACCCTAATGTTCATAGCAGCAGTATTTACAAAAGCCAAGACATGGAAGCAACCTAAATGTCCACTGACAGATGACTGGATAAAGAAGTTGTGACATATGTACACAATGGAATATTACTCAGCCATAATGAAATAATGCCATTTGCAGCAACATGGATGGACCTAGAGATTATTATACAAAGTGAAGTAAGTCAGACAAAGACAAATATATGGTATCACTTATATATGGAATCTAAAAAATGACACAAATGAGCTTATTTAAAAACCAGAAATAGACTCACAGACATAGAAAACAAACTTATGGTTACTAAAGGGGAAAAGTGGTGGGGGAGGGCTAAATTAGTAGGAGTTTGGGATTACCAGGTACAAACTACTATATATAAAACAGATAAACAACAAGATCCTAATGTACAGCATAGGGAACTACATTCAATACTTTTTAATAACCTATAATGAAAAAGAATATGAAAAAGAGGATATGACTGAATCACTATGCTGTACACAGAAACTAATACAACATTGTAAATCAACTATACTTCAATAAAAAAGAAACAAGCTAATAAAGCAAGAAAAAAAGAGAGAGAGAAAAGAAGCAGTGCTCTGGAGGTGTGAGCTTGGACCTAATGGAACCTCTTTCATTTTCACTCTGGTTCCAGCTCTTTGCTCAGTCCTCTGGGTCAGACCCTCACTCCTGTGTCAGGGTCAAGTTAAAATGACGAAATACCTGAGAAATATGGAATCTTTCTGTTACTTAGGCAGCTGCCGTGCTGTGCTCAGCTGTTTGTACTTCCGGGCCTGACTTGATGTTTCCTCTGTAAGCTCCGGGTAACGGAGGCTGAGCTTCATCATGCAGGCGGTCTCCTTACCAAGTGTCCGCCGCGGGTTGCACGGCTTAGACGGGAAACAGTAAAACTTGTGCTGTGTGATGTTCAGGCTGTGGGCTGCTGGTGGAATCTCCTGCACCACGCGATGGAGTATGGTATTTCTAGGGTGTTCCGCTCAGAACTGAGCCCCGTGATTGGGCTGGCACAGAGAGAGCAGTGTCGTCAGGAACTGACTCTCGGGTTTCCTCAAGGGGATGTTCTAGGGAGGATGGGGCACCCTAGAGTGATGGTGTCTTGGATGCTCAGCTGCTACACTCTCTGTAATTGCTTTTCTCTTGTGATTTTCTTGATGAAGGAGCCAAACTCTTTTCTTGAACCCAAAACTACAAACAAACCATCTCAGGCTATTGGGGACTCTGCTGAGAACTAGTTTTCTTCATTTCAAAAGCTAATTAACATTTCTGTGGGGGGAGTTGCTTACAGGAGTAAACACGGGAGGAGAGGCTTCCATTGGTGGCGTGTTTAATTTTTCATGAGGAGTGCATTTTAGTGCTTCCCCAGAGAGGTGGCTGTGAGGCTAATTAGCAGGATGCTGTTGGCTGTCTACTTGGGAGCACGTGTGTGCAGAACCTGAATTCAAGACGGTGGCCGCTGTTACTGGGGCTGTTTCCTGCACTGTCTCATTGTTTTGATCCTGTTTGAGCTGAAATGTTAATTTATCCGTAGTTCCCCTTAAGCTATGTAGTTTTTTTTTTTTTCTTCTGGTGAAATTCAAATGATTGGAGCATCGTTTTCCTTGAAATAGTTGGTCAGCACAAATGATTATAGAAGTGTGCAGGCAAGGGTGTGGCCAGAAAAAGGAGCTGGGGGCTGGCTGCCTCCTGCTTCTTGGCACATGGCCTGTGACCGTCAATCCCTCTGGTGTCTGTGCTTCTGGACTGCTGAAAACTGTGTGTTTAGAAATATGCTGTATTAAAATACTAAAATGACTGATTCTTGGTTTTCAACTAGGTTTTAACATTTCTTTTCAAATGAGTGTGAAGTAAATACTCAGGTTTAGTATAAACTCTCTGCACATAATTCTTAATAAAATATAGTTTATGTAAGATTTAGGAATGGTTTGCAACAAATGGTTTTTGGACAAACTATAAGTAATTTTCGTTTTCACTTGTAGAATTTTAATGTAGCTTTCATTTTTGGTTGAGAACTAGACGGGTAGGTGTCTCTGTCTTGTGTTATTTGATACAAGGATTGATAGAAGGAGGAATGGATATCCTCCCCTGTATGACTCTCATGCTTGCATTTTAAAGTTGCTACATTCTCCTTTTAAAAAAATGATGGGGGATTGATTGAAATTTTAAAATGAATTTTAAAATGATAGGTTTTTGAGGACAGTAACAGATCATGAATGAATCACAGTGCAGCATCTTACACCTGCTACCTGGAGCAGATGTTCAGATTACATAAATAATCCTGCAAGCCCATGGCAACGTAGACAAAAGACTTTAAATTGTAACAACTGTCCTGCAGTGGTATACGGTAGGCATCGGAGGGCAGAATGCTGGTGAAGGAATGGGACAGTCTAGTCTTGTGCGAGACAGTGCCAAGAGTGGCAAAACTTTTACCTTCTAAAAGACCTTTGCTCATTAAGCGAACACCCCACTCTTTGTTACTGCTCAGCAAACTTGCTTATGGCTGTAACCCTTTGGAGTGTGTAACCAAAGCTCTTTCTCTTCTTCCCACTTCCCCCCTCATATTTGATTTAATATGATTAAAAACACTAAGAAAAAATTACAAGAAAAAAGATGGGACAGGTACACTGTGTTGGCCAGTGATGCAAAGTGAAAGTTCTAGACCCGCTGACTGTGTCAGGGGTTCCTGGAGAAGGAGAAATGTTATTCAGAACTTCAGTATATCTCTTTGGCAAAGTTTTGCAACTAATTTTCTTATATTTTCTGCCAAACATCCCTTTGGATTGCTTAAAAGAGATCCAGTGGGAGGAAAAGTTAAAGGTTTTCCATACAGGAAGACTCACAATTGTATTTAAATTCTATTGTATTTAACTCCTCCTTTTTTTTAATTGCAATATAGTCGATTTACAATGTATTAATTTCTGGTGGACAGCATAGTGATTCAGTTATACATATACATATATATATATATTCCTTTTCATATTCTTTTTTTATTATAGGCTATTGCAAGGTATTGAATAGAGTTCCCTGTGCTGTACAGTAGGGCCGTGTTGTTTATCTATTTTATATATAGTAGTTTGTATCTGCAGATCCTGAACTCCCCAGTTATCCCCCGACCTCCTTTCCCCTCTGGTAACCGTAAGCTTGCTTTCTAGGTCTACTCAAGTCCTCTTGTAGCTCCTCGTCAGCGTGGAGGGTTTCATCCCGAGGTGAAGCTCAGTGGATGTTCCTGTATCAGTGCGAAGGGTGGTGCTTTCTTCTAAGTGACTATGGGTCCAGTGGCGCCATTTTGTTTAGCTGTCCTGTGGACGTAGGCAGCTTTCGCACCTGTGCCCTGGGCTTACCATTTTGCCACAGTGACCAGTATTTACAGCTTCTTTTCTTTCTCCTGAAATGTTGGTGCAAGGACCCAGAGGAGCGATGGCACAGGCTGAGCCTTTTCTGCACAGCTGTCATCGCCATCATGTGTGCTGTGTGCTCAGCCTCCAGAGCCCTGGCGGTCTGAAGTCCTGGGACGGTTGGAATCCTTTGAAGGAAATCCCGAAAAGATCAACACAGATAGTAATTAGGGAACTGCATAAATTTTGTACCTACTTCTAAGGCATTCAGAGTGCTTTCTGTTCTTATCATTCATCTTTGTCTGCCCGCAACAGAGATGAAAGGGTCACAGGGCTGCTATAAGGAAAATAAGAGGAAGTGAACGTCAGAAAAGCAGCATTTCCTCTCAAATTAAGAACCTAATCAGTTTGGATGTGCATTTTGGCCACCTCGGGTGAAAATTTGCACTGCAGTGTAACAGCGTGGTCTGTTCGAGCAGCATGGACTCAGAGAGCCCGGTCGGGGCTCCTGCACAGGGGTCTGCACGAGAGACAAGTGGTGTGGACCCCGGGCGCAGGGATGGGGGGATTCCACGATGCTGCTGTCTGAGTGGTGTAGCTAACAGCTGAAGCACGGCTTTCTCCGAGGGGCTTTAGCTTTTCTGGTCTCTTGCTCCACGCCTGCCTTCCTTCGGGGTTACAGAGCCTGAGTTTGGGTATTAGATCAGTGTCTCATTCCCCCAAGGATTATAAATTCTGAAGCAAAGAGACTCTGTCCTTGAAGAGTTGCCTTGTGCAGAACATCCAGTGAAGATTAGGTAAATACTGAGATTTATTAGCACACGTAAGTATGGAAGCCAGAAGATGGGGGGACTCAGTGCGACACCGTCTAGAGGTTCCAGCTCCATTTCCATCTTCCAGATCCTCAAGCCACGCTACAGGTGGCTGCAGCAGCTCCAGCCTATCAGCACATCACACTGTCCAGAGGAGGAGACAGCCACTTCCTGGCAGTCCCTCAGGGCAGAGCAAAGTCTTTTCCAGAAGTTCCCAGGAAAGCACTCTTGGTGGGTCTTTTACCAACATTGAGTCGCAGACCCATTCCTAAACCCGTCTTCGCTGATCGGAATGGAATTAGCCTTGGATCAGTCAGGGCCAGCCATGGAGCCAGGGGTGTGGCCAGCTTCTCCTGGGCGGATGCATTGGTGGAGAAGTGAATACTAAGCAGAATGAGGTTTTACTAGGAAGGAGGGTGGATGACCGAAACAGTATCCCCTACGCTCCCTGCTGTGTCCCAAGGACCTAGAACGATGCCTGGCACACGATAGGTTGTCTGTACATATTTATTAAATTAATTTGCTCTTTTATCTTCTGCTTTCATGTCTCAAACTCTGTGTTTTCTTGTTTCTTGGGACATGAACATTTATACATCGCTTATTATTGTCTTACTTTTAAATGCTGTTTTAAAAACACTTATTTAAATAGCCTGTTGCTATTTCACAATTAATGGAATTTTGAAAATAGTTTATGATTAGAACAAGTTGAGAGGCATGTGTTTAGACAACTTTGCTAGCATATCCCAGCCCAAGGGCTCATTTTGAGTAAAACTAAGGAAGCGAATTTGATCCATTATTTATAGCTTGTAAGCCAGTGGAAGTTAACAGAGAATGTCATGTTACAATGATGGCATATGGTAAGAGGCATAAAATCTCACATTACTTGTCGACACTTGTTCAGTTAAAAGACGTGAATTTGGTGTGAGATCACTATAAATCCTGTCACTAATGCGGTGATGAAGTTGCTTTAGTAAAAGAATCTGTACGAAGATGCTCAGAAGCTTCCCTGCTGATCTGTAGTCATACGAGTACATGTGCATGTTATCTCTTAATGACATAAACTATAATTAAGTTCTTATATTGCTGAGGTTACTCTTAATTTACTTAAAATACATTCAGCATCCAGATAGCGGATTCCTTGGCTGATTCTCTGCCCTGGTACTTGTCCTTTAGGCAGCACAGGCATTGGCGGTGCTGGTGTCTCTGCTTCATCACATCCCAAAATGTGTTCCTTTGCACTTGGGAATGAAGCTACTGACCTGCCGAGTATAGAACAGGGTTTATGTCATTTCTCTGGTTATGGTGCAAGATTTGTACTTAATCACTGAGTGATGGCTGGAAGACTAGGGTGCATGCTTTGTGTCTCTGAGAGCTTTTAATTGATGTATATGAAGATTAAACCCACTTTTTGGTGGCCTTTATTCTAATGGTCCAGAATACTTTCAAACATTGAGCTTTGTAGCTTAAAAAATAATATGTGTTTTCTTCAAGCGCTGGTGGTGGATAGGAAAACTCGGGTAAGAGTGGACTCTTCCTCAGATCATTTCTGGAACCAGTAGGAAGTCAAGTTTAATTACTGTTTAGGATTTTCTTTCTTTCCTCCACCTTCATGTTCCTCTGTGTTGTTGATCCAATCAGGAAGTTCAAGTTTCAGACCCGCATGCAGGGTGGCGGCGTTGAGCGTAGGGCAGGGGCTGTGGGGTGCAGTTTGACTTCCTGGAATGTATGTTTCATTGGTTGCCATGAGACCTCTCTGGGCCCATTATTTCGTGTCCTAGTGAAGCCTTGACCTGGGGGCTCCCATTGTTTGAATACTTTCTTGAAACATCACTGCTGCAAATTTGAGAGAGTGACTGTCTCCCGGACAGGATATATTACTCTGTGTGCTTTAAGAGAGAGCTTTTAAAAAAACATTTGGAACATATAGGACAATTTATTGAGGTCAATCTCAAGCAAAATCTGAAATCAGTGGAGTGTCATTAAAAATCTTTCCAAATTAATCCTCACAGAAGCAAAAAACACATCTGAATTCCAAAGTATTTGTGAAATTTAAAAAGGCAACATCTCAGTAAGTATAATATACAAAAATTATATGTTCCTACTGGCACACACAGCAGTAAGAAACTTAAATATTACAGGCAGCCCTAAGTACACTGTAACTAGTCAAGAATAAGCTATCTGTGTACAGGTTAACCAAGCTTTATATGTTTCACAAGAGAGGGTTTTAAATGGTCTCAATCAGACAGCAGAGTCCCTTGATGATCTAGCAGAGGTTGGAGGCTGATGGGAGTGAGAACCCTCTAAAGTGAGGTGAGAGAGTTTCCTTTTGCTGTTGAGTGGCCAGGTGACGTTGACACGCGGGATGTGTCCGAGCCCCGCGGGCGTGGGGCTGTGGTTTTCAGGGTCAGTGCTCAGCAACCCAAGAGGAACAGAGAAAGTAGAGGTGGTGAATTGACTCAGATCAGGGAGACCCGGGGGCAAGAACTTGAAGGTGTTTGTACTGATAATTTCAGAAGTGGTAGATCACGGGGTTGAGGCAAAGAAATGGTGACATGAAGGACCCGATATAGTGAAAGAAGACCGAGGGCAGCTACTAACAGACTCTACGCACCATCTCATTAAACGTTTAGGCAACATTTGCTGAAACTTTATGTCACCAACATTTGGTCTTACATTTCTGTTCAACACATTCTGGTTGATAATATGATTTAGGAAGAAATCAGTATTCATTGTGCTCAACTCACACCCATTCTGAAAAGTATGCAAAAAGCATTTACTCCTGGTGAAACTGAAATCTCATTTCCTTCCCGCTGGCTCCTTATTGTTTCCTATTGCACGTTACTCCAGGCTAATGAGAAAAAAATAACTTGTGTTTTATCAAGATCAGAATATATAGCAAGGTTGATCACTGAATATTTATGAAACATAGTGGTAAGTGAATAAAGGAAGGTATTAATAAAACTTGTTGTTCTATCTTGGATTTTGTGAAATGGAAAAGCGAAGTCCAGGAGTCATGGTAAATACTCTGATGTATCCATGCTAATCATTTAGATGGTAACACTGTATTTCTCCACCAAAAACAAGCGTTAGAGGAAAAGGAAAATTAATATTGGAAAAAAAATTTATGTATTTTATAGTAGGGAAAATAATTTTTAATGTAATGGGCATAATTTGGAAAATTCAGGAATATATATAAAAAGGAAAAGAAAAATTACCATTTGTCTCATAGTACTAAACAATAAAAACATAATGTTTTTTTATCCAGATTTTGTTTTCCTGTGTGTAGATTTTTTCTTTTTATTATGGTTGGGATTATTTTTAGTAAGTTTCAACCATTTATGTTACATGAAAAGTTAATGTGGACAGTTGGAGAGAAAGATGGCAGTTTCACCCATGATTAACAGTACAGTATGGTCCATTGTGGAGAGAAATCTTATTAAATATGGAGTTCTAGAAAAGACTATACTTACATATTTGGTTTATTATTTAATATCTTTGACAGAACTGTGTCTGTGAAAATGAAAGGCAGAAGACCTAAAATAGTCAAGAGAATTTTGAAAAAGATTATAGTTGGAGGGCTTATGTTACTGAATTTGGTATTGGCCTAAGGACAGGCTTAAAGATCAATGGAACAGAATAAAAAGTCCAGAAATAAACCTGCAAATTTATGGCCAGTTGGTTTTTGACAAAGGTGCCAAAGCATTTCAATGGGGGAAGGTTAGTCTTTTCAAGAAATGTTGCTGGAACAGTTGGTTATCCACATGCAAAGCAGTGACCTTAGGCTCCTACCTCACACCAAACACAAAATTATCTCGGAGTGGATCATGGACCTATATTTAAGAATTAAAACTGTAAAACTTTGATTTTTGTGTATGACTTCACATTAGAAAAGATTTCTTAGACATGATGTCAAAAGCATGATCCATGAAAACATTAATAAGTTAGACTTCACTAAAATTAAAAACTTATTCTTTTCAAAAAACAAAGGGAAAAGACAAGCCAGTGAAAAACTTCCGCTCTGCAACAGATCTTGTTAAGGGGATGAGAGGACAAGCTCCAGACCAGAGAAAATTTTTCTAAATCTCATATCTGAAAATGAACAATATCTCAAATATATAAAGAACTCTCAAAACTTTAATAGTGATGAGCGAACAGTCCCATTGGAAAATGGGCAAAGGACAAAGACATGGACAGACTATGTATATTTCACTGAAAATGCACAGATGCCAAAGAAGCACATGAAGGGATGCTCAGAGCATTAGCCGTCAGGGAGATGCACTTTAACACCGCAATGAGATACTGCTACACACCGATCAGAATGGCTCAAATGAAAAAATCATGACTTAAAAATGGTGAGCTTAATTTTTAAAAATAGTGACAGTACCAAATGCTTTCAAGGGTTTCAAGTATTTGTAGGGTTTGTTAGGTGAGCGAGGTGGGAAGCCAGTCTGTCTGGAGTGGTCCAACGCACAGAAGGCAGAACGTCCAGTGACCTGGAGCGAGGCATGTCGGCCGACGCGAGGGGCTGAGCTGGAGATCAGTGGGGTTGAGGTTGAGGAGGGCTGGGGTGCTGCCTAAGGAGTTTGCCTGCATCTTGTAGGTAATAAGCCACAACTGAAGATTTTGATTTATGCAGTTGGCCTGATTGAATTGCTACTTAGAAGTTTCATCATTACTGTTGGGTTTCCTGGAAGTAGGCCTCCTTGGTGTTTTAATTGTGCTGACTCCCCGGGTAGCTTCTGCATTGTTGACGACGTTCCTCCTGATGCACTTGCCGCCTGAGTCCCCTCCGATCTCTTTGACCACAGCCCCCTTCCTCAGTGACTCAGGAAACAGTTATTGAGAGCCTGCCCTGTGCCAGACCAGGGAAGGGGGCTCAGGGCAGGCCCCTGAGGGAGAGGCTTTTCAGCTGAAGTCTGAGATCTCAGTAATGTCGGGGAGAAGCATCCCAGACCAGGGTGGCACGTGCCAAGGCCCTGGGGTGGGAATGAGCTGCCCGCACTCAGGGAAGAAAGCCAGGGCTTGTGTGACCGTGGAGTCATGAGGGGCGTCCTCTGAGGTCTGTCCTTGGACCTCTTTCTCTCACGCCGCTGCCTCTCAGGGAACTTCATCTCTTCCTTTGGCCTCAGCCGTCACCTGGGTGGTTATTTACACGTCTTGTCTCCATCATGATACTCCGATTTCCTTTCCAGGCACCTCCACTTGCGCGTCCTAAAGGCGTGGAGCCCCTTGTGGCGAACTCTGTGAGGGGTCTTCTCGCTTTGCTGCTTCCCACGAGCAGCCTGTGCGCTTGGGCCTTTACGCTTCTTCATGCTTTTCTCCCGGCCGCTCTTCTGCCCTCTCTCCTGTCAGAACGCAGCTCAGGTGCTCCTCTTGTGCAAAACCTTCCCCTTCAGTCTGTCCCTACCCATCTCCCGCGGCAGAATGAATTGACCCCGGGGCCTGGAAAACACTGTCCACTCCTCTGTTAACCTTCTCGGTTTGTAGTGTTGACCATTGTGTATTTCTCTCTGCCCTTTAGAGTGAGTCCTTCTAGACCTTATTTCCTTGGTGCCTTGCGTGGTATTTGGGACTTTCAGTTTCTAAATAACTGTTTTATGAGCAGAATAAAAATAGATATTGAAATACTGATGGAAGTGCTTTAACTATGTTTGGCCAATGAAAGTAGAGAGAAAGAGTCATGTCTCACGTAGAAAGAGAATAAATCAAATGAAGAAAACCCGTCCCTCTGGTTTTGCCCTCGGCATCTTCATAAGGGGACAGTGTGGATTGTTATCCTGGTTGAAGGCCCTGCATAGGGCTTATGAAATCTGAAAAACAAGATATTTTGAGAGAGAGTTGGTCGCTTGAGATATTAAAGTCAACCTCTGGGCCTCATTCTTTACATTTAAAGTTGAATTGTCAATGTCTGGGGCAAAGGGTAAGGGATCACCACAGCATTTGGAAAGATTGATTAAAGACAAAGAATAAAAGTGAGTGCTAAACTGACACCCCTCCCAAGAAAAAATGTAATTGATAGTGAAGTCAAGTTTGATAACCAAGAATCTACTTGGTAATAATTAGCATTTACTGAGGGTGCTTTGTATAATCCATTTATTTTAATTTCTTTTTAATTCTTCCTGATGTTGGAGGTGGCAGGCTCACTGTTCACTTGTTCTCGGCTCTTCCTGGGGGGTAGCTCTTCACATACCCCCTAATCTGTGTGACAGGCTTCAGCAAGAAGGGAAAGAACCACATGTTGGTGGCGTCCATTCACGGGGGAAAAGTCAGGGGGGCTTGTTGACTTGCAAATATGATTGGATTAAGACACGCATGGCGTTGCCCGCTCCCGAGTGCTTGAGCTCACTTGTACAGCCGCGTTTTCTCTTCTGTGCCAGCATCAGCCTTGCAGGTACACACTCATTATTTCTGACTTTCTAATTATAGCAAAGTCATCACTGATTTGGTGAGCTGCCTCGTTATTAGATAATTGCTTTCTCTCTGTTGTGGGGCATCTGACGTTGTCATGAAGCTGACGGGCGTCCCGAGCGCAGGCGCACCTTTGTCTGCAAGGCTTCCATGTTTCCCTCAGTGGAGGTCTGTGCTGCAAACATGTATGAAGCACAGAGCTGGTGCTTTGTATGGTGTGCTGGGATTTGCGTTTCCAAGGAAAGGATGAGGGATTTATTTTCTCTTGGAGAACGAGGTAGCTGTGTGTGGGGAGACATGGGGAAAACATTATACTCTAAGATGCTCTGACGTGTGACTCTCAGTGCTTCCATAATAAACAGCAAGGAGGATAGGAGCTCCAAAGAGACGCAAATAGAAAGCCGGCGGACCTCACCAGGTCCTAAAGCGTCCCCACCGCCCTTTAGCGTGTGCAGGTGTTCTCTGCTCTTTAGTGGAGTTTGAGCGTTAGCAGGCCCAGGTATCCCACTGTGGGGAGGTGGGTGAGGTCAGGTCAGGGATACAGGATGCTGGGGATGGTCCGACGGTGCTTCACTAGGGTCTTGGCCACATTTGTCCACACCTGCACTCCAGTGTTTGTTTTGGAGGACTTACTGGAAAGTGTCTATGCAACATAGCAACTTTTTATTAGACTATAAAGCATAGCATTGTCCCCGGAACGTCGTTTATTTTGGCCACGCAGGTTCGCTTCTGATGATTTGTTCTCTGTCATCATGGAATGGCCTAAGTTATAGGCGCTCTTGGTGGTTATAATTCTAGAAGATGGGTTGGAAGGGACTGTATTAAAACATCTAGACAAGCGTATTTCAAACATCAGTGGGTGAGTGCTGTGTTCATGATTTTTGCCATCTTTGAGAGCTACTTGCACTATTACTTAAAATTTTTTTCTCCTGATTATGTCTTCTGTTTGGGTTAGCTTCTTCTGAAGCATCATTTCTGGATTTGAGAAAGTTGCAGCTTGGATTCTGGAGCCAGACTACCTCGGTCCACGTCGGTCCACCTCTCCCAGGTGTAGTGACTCGGGGCAAGTCGCTGCGTCTCTCCGCGTCTGTTTCCCAAGGACAAAATGAGGATAGTAATAGTATCTGTCTCATAGCCATTTTGTGAGGATTAAATGAAAAGAAAAAAAAAGGAAAAGAGCTACAATAGGACCTTGCACATAGTGCTCACAAAGCGCTATTATTATATATTTTTCTAATAAACATGAAAAATTTGACCATTGAAAAGCCCCTTTATGCCAGCTAAAATTAGGTTACGTTCTGCCAGCAGGATGTGGACGTTGCTTTGAGAAACATCGATCTTGTCAAGTGGTCTCATCCTTGGTTTTGTGCTTGATTCTTCCCTGCGTTTCCCGGGACTGAGACCACCGGGGTTTCCACTGCATCGCAGCCCCTGACACGGTTGGAACAGCCCGCCTTCGTGGGGCCCTGAGCTTCCCCCCATCAGTTCTCATTTACCCTTGGACATCACGGGGGCCACTCTAACCTGTCTCCTCCGCTACAGTCCTTTACATGATTGAAGAAAGCTGTCGTGTCTCCTGGAGTCTTTTTTTCCCAGCCCTACCAGTGTCAGCTTTTCCTCTGATGCAGCCCCTGCCCGCCTTGCCTGTCTAATGTCATCCCTTTACATGGAAAGAGGCAGCGGGAGAACAGACTTGTCCTGGGACATGTCTCGCTGGTACTAATTAGTGTTCGTAAACCCCGGGAGCACCTGAGCCTGGAAGCAGCCAGCATCTTGGCAGATGCAGAAGTTGCAGGTGGGAAGCGGTACACCAGTATGTCCACTAAGAGCCAGAAACGTTAATCTAGGGAAGTCTCAGAAGACGTGTGGTTGCCCCCGTGGAGGGCGGGTGGCGGGTGAGCCGACTGTTCACGGTGCGCTCTTACCCTTCAAGCTCCATGCCCTGCGGTGTGCTACCTCCTAAGAAAACCTCACATGCACGTATGAGGAAAACAGAATTATAGCTTATTAGAATTGCAAAGTATTTAAAAAAATAACATGAAGGAGTTTGTCAGTAAGTTCCTGACTGAGGGAACAAAAGATAACAGGTGCCGTGCTCAAAGGAGAAGGCGAAATAAGTAACAGTAACCGCAGACCTCACCTCTAGCCTCCCTCCCCCGCCTGCGCGTCCCACTGGGTCTGGCTGCTTCCTCTTTCTCCGTTAAGGTCCAGCTCGAGTGTTACATCCCCCTGGGAAGTCTTCCTTAACCCCCGAACCCCCTCCACGAGGCGGGGACCAGGGTTTCCCTTCCTGTTTCCAGAGCATCTTGTACAAACTTCCATATGATTCTAATGACCATGGCCCATTTTCTGTTTACTCTTCAAACTCCATACCTGCAAACTCCTTGAGGGAGGGGATGTCTCACTGATACTTAAATTTCCCCTGTCTGTGGTGCTGCCTGGCATAGAGAATGCGTGGGATGTGTGTTCACGGAATGAGCAGAGCTCCGCAGGGTGGTGGGAGGTGTGGCGAAGGCTTCCTGGGGCAGCTGAGCTGGTGCTTGAGCCATCCTGAGGGCTCACGGCACACCTGCCAGGCTGAGAGGAAAGGGGCAGCCCCTGGGCAACGGGAGCAGCAAGTTCAAGGGCACAGGGGTGTGTCTGAAGTTAGCCTTTCAGAAGAGCTGCCCACGCTAAAAAAAAAAATTTTAATCCAAAACAACATCTAATATTTTATAGCAAAGCTTATCTAATGTTGACCCAAATTAGTAAAAAGGTTTGTGCTTTTTAATCTCTGTTTCAGAATGAAGATGATTCTGAGTTCATTCTTCAGTTAAATTATTTGAGATTGTATTTCGAATCCTCGGGTGTGGATGGATGAGGGGTTCATGGGCGAGCTGGGTGTTGCCTCCTTCCTGATGCACCCCCTTCCCTCCCTCTCACCTTCCTCTTCTCTTCTCCTTTCTGTAGAATCTGCCACGTAAAAGACATTGTCCAGACAGCTGGGGGACCTTAGTGAGGAGCTCATGGTCTTGAGAGGAGCAGGACTCTAGTACAAGGCAGAAAGTGCTAAGAGCCGCTGGAGAACACTCATTGGGCTCTAGAAATCACAGGAAGGAGGACTTCCATCCAGACAGTAGCAGATGCGGCGTCTTGGCAGGGGTCACATTTGTTCTGTGTGTGGAGTTTAGGTGGGCGGATACTTGGGGTGGTGGGTGTGCTGGAGGTGGGTGAGAGTGGGGGGCATTCCCAGGGGAGAAAACAGCGTCAGCAAGAGTCTGTGGGCGGGACGGCCTGGGAGGGGCTTGGGAGGCCAGGGCATCCATTCTGCGTGGCTGGGGAGGGCGGCGAGCAGCAGGGAGGGCTCTAGCAGGTGGTTATGGAGGCTGTTAGATGCCAGGTGGGAGGTTTGGGCTTCCTTCTTCAGGCTCTGGGGGCGGAGGGGGCACTGGAGATGTTTACTCAGCAATTGATGCATCAGAGCTGGGGTCAGTGTCAAGAATCCTAACTGGATAAAAAAATCTAGTTGGAAAAGCTACTTACTGAGTCAGCTTCTGTTGGCTAAGAACCAACAGACGCAAAAAGAAAGTGATCTTTCTGGAGATCTTCCAGGATTCTTTCTGTGTGCAGTTTATTAGAGAACGTGGTAGAGAGCAGATACGGATCGGAGGTGACCAAGGACACAATCAGAATGGCCATCTCTTCCTGGGAGCCAAAGGCAAAGCCACTAGTCGGCCAGTTTGATCTGTGGTTAGAAGGGCCTCGTTGCTGTGGGGTGAGCTGAGTTACGAGTTTCATTATGTACGTTTCTCCAAGCATTGGTGTGTCTGGTAATTTTTCTATGGTTTTGATGAGTAATTCTGAAACTCTTCCTGAAATACAGGAGCAGAAGAGCCCTGTGAAGCACAGGGCTTCCCAAGACACTGTGTTTTGCTGGCTCCCTGGAGGAGCTTGGATTTCAGAAACATCAGAGAGACTGAGTATGGAGAAACCCTCCAAATGGCTTTTAGCGCTCCAGCTGGCTAAATGAGAAGACAGGTTAAACAGACTTTCCATGTGAATAGAACATGATTAGAATTATTTTTATCCTTGAGTTGTGAGGCGTTGTTTCTGCCATGTACAGATTTGTACAGATTTGCACATTTTTATGACTCAAAGAAATTTATTGTAAAGCGAGGATCCAGCAAGACATCATTTTGCTTTTGCTCAGGACTTGGGATTTTTGCATTTATAGCAAGTGAGTCACACTTTTTCATCGATGGGCGGAAGGCACGTAGAGTGAGAGTCTTTTGGGAGCTTTCAGGGTTGTGTCATTTGCTTCTTTGGGGCCATTTGTCACTAGTTAACTTCCCTCTTCATCACTGTCCCTTCTATGGACTGAATTGTGTCCCCCACCAGATTAATTTGCTGAAAGCTCTAGCCCCCCAGTGTGACTGTATTTGGAGATGGGGCCTTTGTGAGGTAGTGAGATTTAGATGGGGTCCTGAGGGTGGGGCCCTCGTGATGGAATTAGTGCCCTTATAGGAAGAGGCACCAGAGAGCATGTTCTTCCTGTCTAGCCTGTGAGGACATGGTGAGAAGGAGGCCGTCTGCACGTCAGGGTGAGAGCTCTTGCCAGAAGCCAAGCAGTCTGGCACGTTTGTCTTGAACTTCTCAGCCTCCAGAGCTGGGAAGAAACACCTTTCTGGTATGCAGCCCCCAGTCTGTGGTGTTTCGTTACGGCGGCCCGAGCTGACTGATACAGCTCCGCCAGAAACGAGGCTTGTAAAAGCAGAGCTGAGGGCTCAAGACCAGGTGTTGACTGCGTAGAAATGCTGGCCAGCCCTTTTTGAGGCTGGTTCTGTCATGCATTTTTGGCCTACAAGTGTCTGATGGAGACAGGCTGAGGTGAAAACGGGTGCGTTTGTGTGACAGATTCCAATAAAGGGGAGGGCATACTTTGCTTAAGAATCAAAAAACATCCTTGGAACCTGGGACACTGTGTGCTCCATGTATGGAAACTTGGAGCCATGCGGGTTTTTAACTAGCTTAATGTTTAGATACTTTCAAGTTCTTGGATATGCAGAAAGCTGAACAAATTGATTAATTTATGGTTAATATCGATTTTGGAGGCCAGAGTCCCGTAGCAGGAAAAGAAGAACCTCAGACAGAACAGTTCAAGACAGAAAAAAGGTCAAGAGCAGTCTGACAGCTTTTTGAAGGAGCTCGGGATCCATCTTTCAGCCTTGGCTCTTCTGGAAATCACCCATGCACAGCGGCTGAAGGCCAGCCTCGTGTGTGCCAGGGTGCATTTGGGAAGACAAGGGAGGAAGTAGAAAGAAGCTCCTGTCTGTACACGGAGGTGGTCCCCGCGGGGGTTTTGCACCTCTCAGACCTGGAATACAGTGGGCCTCTCCGAGGATGCAGCCCCGTCAGAAGGGCCTTTTACTGTGTTCAGCAACATTTCATGGGTTTTATTTGGCTTGTTTTTTCTCATCTGTGCAATAATGAACTATGCTTCTGTTAAAGTTTTAGGCTAGAGAAAGATATTTGGAGGAATTCTGTAGTCAAAAGAAAATTAGAGATAGTTATCTTACGTTTGGAACCACATAACTCTCCCATGTTAATTCAGGCAGGCAGAGAGTTATATTCGTCCTTTTTTTTTTTTTTTAAATTGAAGTATGATAGATGCTTTACAATGTTGTGTTAGTTTCTGGTGTCCAGCATGGTGGTTCAGTTATACATATAAATATTCCTTTTTAACATTCTTTTTCATTCTTTTAGATTAAAAATATTAACAGACCATGTACATATACCAGAAATAGTTTAAGCAGCAGGGAGATTTAGTATATAACTTACTGAAAACTTGTTTCCTTAAAAAAGTTGATTGACCTTTTTTAGGTCCATGAAGGTGAGCGTTAGGTTCTCGAGAATTCAAGTCAAAACAGCTGAATTGTTCATTGCACACACACCTGTGCCCCAGGCCTCGTGGAAGCTTCAGAGGAGCATTGGACCTGTGCTGTCCAAGATGCTGGCCACTGGCACATGTGAAAATTCCATTTTAAATTAATGAAAGTTAAACACAATGACACATTCAGTCCCCCAGGCTCACTAGACGCATCTCAAGTACTCATTGGCTGCAGTGGCCAGTGGTCCCTCTGAGACAGCAGGGATCCGGAACGTTTCTGACCATCGCAGGAAGTTCATCCGGCCGTGCTGTGCGAGACCGTTTTCTCTGCCCTCACTGACGTTTACCCTGTTTGAGATCAAGGACAAAAAGATGAGAAAAAGGAGACAACAAAAGAAAATATAATTAACATTTTATCCGCAGTGTCCCCGTGCAGTGTGAGATTGATTATTGGAGTCATTTCATGGGAAATAAATGATACAAGACATTAGGCTGAGACGGTCAGGGAAGAGCTGTGATTT
This sequence comes from Camelus bactrianus, assembly GCF_048773025.1. Lineage (NCBI taxonomy): Eukaryota > Metazoa > Chordata > Mammalia > Artiodactyla > Camelidae > Camelus > Camelus bactrianus. Next base: position 5,107,481 of record NC_133552.1, read on the forward strand.
TTATTTGGTGTTACAGAAACTGGTAGGATTCTGACAGGTAGCGATGGAGCAGGAGGGACTGAAAGTTCTGTGGGGAAGGGAGGTGAGGGGACGGTGTAAGATGTGTGGGAGGCAGGAACAGCTGTGTAATGAGCAGGACCCAGGGCAAAATAAAAATGTGGGGTCTCTCATTAAAAGATTATTGAAAATTTCTAGACCGTGGTAGCGGAGCCTGTGGTCCCAGCATCAATTGCCTGCCATGTTTGGGGGGACGATGAATAAACCAAATCAACTAGGTTCTACTGAGTCCTCCAGATGAGTGGTAAGAGATATGACCAGAGCACTAGCAAAATGTAAACAAACACCTTGCTCTGTCTCAGCTTCGCCATCTCAAGGCGTGCTAGACGCATGCTGGCTGGTTGTTTGCGGCCAGAGCTCTGCTGGTCGCCCAGTGACTTGTCCTCCCATCCTGAACATGACCCTGAAGACCCAGAAGTGTTCTTCTTCTGGACACAGTGCAAAGCATTGTACACGGCTGACTCCTTCATCCCTGCTGATTGCAAAGATTATCTCTTCCAGGGAAATGAATGATGGAGTTTAGAAGGAATCCGCTGATCACCGTGGGCTTGGCACTCCTCGTGAATGTGTTAGTTGACTGTTGTACCAAAACTTCCCTCTTTGGTTTACATGCCTCAAAGAGATTTATCACTCCAAATAAAAAAGCAAAAGAGAAATCACTGAGAAAGTGACAGCAATGTACATGCCTTGATTAAAAAATAACGCTGTTGGAAAAATGGCGCCAATAGACTTGCTCGATGCGGGGCTGCCACAAACCTTCAATTTGTGAAAATGTAGTATCTGCCAAGCTCAGTAAAGCAAAGTGAAGTAAAATGAGGTTTTTGCCTGCATTTGCCTACTATAAGGGTGGCGAAGGAGAATCGTAATAAAATAATGCAGACTTGATGAAGATGTACACCTTTTATTCAGCAAAGATTCAAATTCCCTTTATTCCTACCTGTTCTTCAGCCCCTCTGCGGGGACCTCGGGCTAGGCTGGCACTGTCCTTCCTCTCTGGCACTCTGTCTGTGGTCAGTGCTGGTCCTGCCTGAAGGGAGGGTCATGGCCATCTGGTCTCCCGGTTTCAATCACTTGAAGCAGTGCCCAGTAACCCTCAGTCAGGGGACTGTCTTTGGATTATCTCAAGGTAATTCTTGTACTTTGGGCACGAAAAGGAGTGGGAAAAGTGTGGAAGCCACTTTAAGATTAGTGGGAATTAGTAGAGAAGCCGGTGGAGATCTCTACCTGATAGCTGTTTTTGTGTTTTGTTTGTTTGTTTGTTTTTCCCTGTGACAAAGGGCACTTACATTGCTTTCTGCCCGGAAAGATAAACCAGCATCAAATTTGTCTTGTCAGGCAAGTTGTGTTCCATTAGCAAGACCGATTCCATCATAGACCGTGTTGTGAAGGAAGTCATTTCATTCCTGCTCCTTATCTCAGGTCCTTTCTCAAATGCCAAGACAGTGAGAGGAGAGGGCGACTCTGGGTCCTAGAGTGGCTTGGGTCGAGCAAGGCAACTGTGGATCATTTTTCGTTTTACCCAGAATTGGAGTGTTGTGCTTAGCTATTCTGACACAAGAGGCTGTTGGCCATCCCTAAGTTTGCAGAAGTCAGTGGAACTGAAATTTCCTTAAGGAAAGAATTTGAAATATATTGATTCCAGCTCTCCTCATTTGATGATTAAACAGTTACTGAATTCCTGGTTGAGTTCTTGTGTTTTCTGTTTTATGCAGGACTCACTGGGAAAATGAAAGTGCGCTTGATGCTATATCTACCTGTGGGTGAACATACACTTAATTAAATATTTAAAACACTAACGTTTGCTTGGCCTTCATGCAGAAATACTAACTACTTTCAGGCTATTTAAACACTTACTAAATATCTAGCATGATGTTTTCAAAGTGCTGACTGCCGTCTGAGTGGCCTTCCGGGACTCCCGTTTCTCTGTGGGGAAGGCCCTGGGCTTCCCACACCGAGGGCCTCCCACACGGTGGGGGTACGACCTCATCCTTAGGGCCAGGGTCTGAGCCCCTGGAATGGTTTTGAATCCGCTTCCACTGTTGACAGGTTTTGGGCCTTGGGCAAGTTCCCTCACCTCTGCTCCTCAGTTTCCTCTTCTGGACCCCGGGGAGACATAGCACCTCTGTATCGAGGTACTGTGAGTCCCAAATGGAACAGTACGGGCAAAGCACTGAGAACAGTATCTTGCTTGTAGCAAACACATAAGAGGTGTTAGCTTTTCTTCTGGTCAGTTATTATGGTTCTTGTAAAACCACAGGAAAGTTGGTCTGACTGTGGGAGTTGAAAATAAAGACTTAAAGATAAAACCACCTTGGCATTGTTATCTGTCACCAGGGTCTTGATACTCTGGATGATAATAAAAATGCTGGAGGGATAGATTGGGAGTTAGGGATTTGCAGATACTGACCACTCTATCTAAAATAGGTAAACAACAAGATCCTACTATACGCACAGGGAACTGTATTCAATACCTTGTAATAGCTTATAATGAAGAAGAATATAAAAAGGAATATATGTGTATATATATATGTTTATGTATAACTGAATCACTGTGCTGTTCACCAGACATGAACACAACATTGTAAATCAACTGTACTTCAACAACAAAAAAAATGCAGGATCCTAATGCTTAGTTTGGTGCTGCATTGCCCTGGGTTAACAGTCCTGCTTTGACGGCTGTCTTTCCCCACATCTGTTCCCCTTCTCCCCTCCTCCCTCCCCAAGGTGGGGATGCTCAGCTTCCATGATTATGTTGTTCATAACAGTCAGATTAGCTATTGCACACACAAATCCCCATCTACTCTGTTTCTAAAAGATACGGCTTTAGAAACAGTGGGCTGATGGTTAATTTTGTTGTACTTTGTTATTAAGCGAAGATGATGTTAATACCTAATGAGTGATGAAAAATCAATTAAGTTCATTTAGGGAAATTAAAGGCTGACAAACTCATAATGGCTTCTCTGGTTGTTAAATGAGATTGACATGGATTAACAACTGGTGTTGGACAGGAATTTGCTGAATTTACTGAAGTCTGTTTCCATTAAGATGACAGCTGTGTTGAAGAGCCCGTCACCAGGGCACTCACTTGCGGGGCCCAGGAGTGTGAAGGAGAGAGCTAATCAAATAAGGCAACCTGTACTTTATTTTAATTAGGCAAATTCCCCTTCACGTTCTAATCACATAAACTCAGTTGTGCATGGTGTAGAAGCCAGCGGCCAACCATCTTTTTGTCTCACTCTGGTCTTTGTTTTTTCTTATTAAAAAAAAAACTTAGTTATAGACTTAACTTTTGTACTTTTTAAAGTTTTTGAAATGTTTTATACAATTTTTAAAGGTTACATTCCATTTGCAGTTATTGTAAAATATTGGCGGTATTCCCTGTGATGTACAATACATCCTGGAGCCTGCCTTACACCCAGTAGTCTGTGCCTCGGCCTCCCGACTCCTGTATTGCCCGCCGCCCCGCTGGTAAGCACTAGTTTGCTCTCTGCATGTGAGAGTCTGCTTCTTATTTGGTGCAGTCACTCATTTGTTGTTTGTTTTTAGATCCCACATATAAGTGATATCATACAGTGTTTGTTTTTTTCTGTCTGACTTAGTTCACTTAGCATAATGCCCTCCCTCCAAGTCCATCCATGTTGCTGCAAATGGCAAAACTTTATTCTTCATGGCTGATTATGCATTCTGAATTAAGCTCTTTCGTGAAAATAGTTTGTTAGCCGTATTTTCAGTATTTGAAATTTTGTCTGATAACCTATCACAAATCATGTTCACAAAAATATACTGAAAAATCGTATACAGTAGTACAGTTTGCATTGAAAACCGGAGTCTGGTGTAAGAGACTTACATCAGTAAGGCTGTTTAGTTGCTAAAATAGCAATAATGTATTCTCGAATGACTTCTGAAGGCCACTGACACCTTTTTAGTTTTGTGTGTTCTGTTTGTTGTACATTCGTTTGTACATTGTCTTGCAATGTGGATGTAAATGGGATTTTGCTCTTACTTAGTTTATTAGATTCTTGTTTTACTAGGATATTGAGGGCAGGAAAGTACCAGATAATCAAATTTTGTTATACCTGTGGGACAAATCTAGGTGTTATAGTTATGAAATGAAATTTTCTTCTGCTTAAATATACAGCATGTATAGCATAAAATCATTTTTTGGTTGATGTAAATGGAAGCATAATTTTTGAATTTTGCAGCAGCCTGAGATTTTATGTAATAAAAAATTTTTAATGTATCACTGTCTGCAAAATACTATGCTAATAAGCACCAGGAAGATACAAAGATGAATTTTTTTTTTCAAGGCTCTGCTTTTAAGTTCTCTAGAATGGAAGAGACAGATAAACAATAGTACAAAGCACCTGCAATGGGAAATCAGTTCCAAATAGAGATAGAATTATTTCAACAGGGGTATCTGAGACATCAGATTTCTCAGATACTTCTGTTGAAATAACAAGTCTGTGGATATCTGGGAGAGGTGGGTCTGAAATCTGTAGGGCAGGCTCGGAGTCTGGAAACTCTGGCAGGGTATCTGTGTCGCAGACTTGAGGTGGAATTCCTTTCTTGTTGGGAAACCCATTCTTTGTCCTTAAGGCCTTCAACTGATTGGGTGAGGCCCACCCACATTATGGGTAAACTGCTTTCCTCAGAGGCAACTGATCATAAATATTAATCACATCTAAAAAAAGACCTTCAGAGCAACATCCAGACTGACTGGTGTTTGACCCAGCCAACATGACGCACAAAATTCACCACCACAACATGTGTTTATGGGTGCTTCTGCTGTGTGGTTGGGCTGGGCACGCAGAGATGAAACAAAATAGATTTGGTGATCACCCACGTGAGCTTAGAGTCCAATGACTGTTACCTTGTCTTATTGTTACGGTAACTGTAAAGATGTGCCTTATTTTCCCACCATGTAGCAAGTGAGGAAGCCAAGGTTCAGGGTAATAAGTTATTTGAGGACCTTACTGTGACCATTCCCTATGCTGCTCCTCCAGAGAGAAGTTTCCCAGATGATAATGGCTACTATTCTGTGAGATGGGTTTATACGGGATTCTCTGGCAGAAACTGACTCATGGTTCCTAGACTTCATGCCCGAATGGCTCCTAGTCAGTGGGACTAATGAAATGGGAATTTTTTTTGATATAAATTTTAACTACAACAAACATTGACAGCTTTTATGAGTGCACATTTTATATCATCAGTTGACATGTCCCAGGAGTGGAATTAACAGAACTAGACCTCCCTCTTTTGCCAAACACCGTGATTAGGTTAAGGTTCTTGCCAGAAATAAAGCTGTCATGTCTGCCTGTAAACAATAGATGAATTGTGCGCTCTAGCACAAAAGTCAGCCTGGTGTGTGTGATGGAGGTATTGACTGTTGAAGTTTATTTCATGTACCTGCACCATTGCATCCTGTTTTCCTGTGTTTCCTCCCTCTGTGGACTCATTAATTGGTTTTCTGTGTTAGTGTCCTTCTGTTTCTTTTCCAGCTTATGCTTCTAGAGAGAAGGACCCTTTTCGATTCACTCACCACTATACCATAAGGATATAGGGACTGTTTAATGCTGACGTAGCAGGCCATCTTTGTGGCGAATGTGTTGTGTGATTAGCTTTTTAAAAATTAATCTTTATTGAAGTATAGTTGGTTTAGAGTGTTGTGTTAGTTTCTTCTGGTGTACAGCACAGTGATTCAGTTATACATATATACATATATATCCCTTGTCATATTCTTTTTCATTATAGGCTATTACAAGGTATTGAATATAGTTCCCTGTGATGTACAGTAGGACCTTGTTGATTATTTTGTATGTAGTTGTTATCTGGATGATTTGCTTTTTTAAAAAGTTTACTTCTGTATTGAGTTATAACTTACAGACAGCAAAGGCACAGTGAACCTTCACACGTGTGTAAGTCTGTGTAAGCGCCACCCGCATCAAGATGTGGAATGTTGCCAGGACTCCCGCGGGCTCCCCAGCCTTTCCTGCTCCCAGGTAACCCTGCTCTCTCGCCCTGGAAGCCCTTTGCCTGTGCTTGAACTTTGTATAAATGGAACCACAGGGTTTGTGTTCAAGTCTCTGGCTTCTTCTGCTGCACGTTGTGTCTGTAGCCTATGGCGTCTTGTCATTTTCTCTTCATTGCTGTGAAATATTCTGTTGCATCAATAGTCCACACTTATCTGTTGTGCTGTTGAGGGGCATTTGAAGGGTTTCCATTTTTTTGTCTATTATGGATAATACTGTTATGAACTTTTTTTACATATTCTGTTGGTCAACATGAGTACTAATTTCCCTTTTTACATACTCAGGGATGACATTGCTAGGCTGTAGGGTTTAGTTTTAGGAGAAACTGCCAAATGGGTTTGGAAAGTGGTTGTACCAACGTTTCCTGCCGTCGACAGCGTATGATAGTTCCAGTTGCTCCTACTTCCTCACCAGCGCTTGCTCTGTCTTTGGCTTTAAAATACTCTTCAAGTTCTCTTGAAGCGACTCTAGTTACAGCAGTAATTATCACACACCGTTCCCTTATGATTAGCTTATTGAATTTGTGCTGTTCCTGGCAAGCCCTTTGCTTAAATTTCTGCAGATTATTCTCCAATGACCTTCTCTTGTAATGTTCCAAATGTTTGGATGCTGAGGCTGAGTTAATGTGCTTATAATTGCATTTGCTTTTCTTCTGGGCAGTGCCTCAAGACCAGACACGAGTTTTGAAGCCAGATTTTGTATTAGGGAGATAAAGAGAGCTGCTCTGACTCGACATCGCTTTGCACTGTGTTCCTCACCGCCACCCCTAGGGGAGCCTTGGCCCGATGCTGGGCTGTTCCCTGATTCTGTGATGTTAACAGGAAGATGGGTGGACCGCAGGGCTCGCTGGCACTTCTGCCAGCGCCAGCCCCCCTAACGAGCCTGAAAGCCAGCTTGATGGGTGACTTCTTTTTTCCCTTTTGCAGTTGTAATACAGGTTCCCTTGGCTACACGTTTTACTTGGAGATAAAAGTGATTTCTCTGACTTCGATCCTGACCTAGTTTTTGCCTCCAATTGTGCCTGTTATCTCTAGGAGTCTTTAGGGATGTCTGGCTTTTTCTCTTGCCTCAGCGCCCATGCCTTTGGGTGAGCCCGTTTGCTGGAGGCCTCAGGCATCCAGCATGGCCTGTGGGAAGGGAGCGGGGCACTGTCCTCGGGAACCAGGGTACCGACCCCATCCTGGCTTCCCCTCTGCCCCTCGCGGTGCCCAGACTCTCTGGCAGGAGGGGTGTGCGTTGTGGGGAGCTAGTCTTTCTCTAATCAGGCGTTCACCTGCCTCTGTCCCCGGAGGCTTTGGAAACCCGAAGGACAAGAATTGACCTGGTTGTGTCTGCTTTCTTCTGAGGTGTCAGTGCTGAGGAGATGGTACCAAACACCTGGCTGCCTGAGTGGGGACCCTGTGCCGGAGGGGAGAGTGGAGAGGGATGGGGGCCCATCTGTTAATGTTTCAGAATGTTCTGTGACTTCACCTGCTGGGTGGTTCTAGTTCATTCCTTTGTGCTATAGGAATATGACGTGAATTTCTCTATGTATGAGTTGTATATGTATTCCCCTCAAGGGGCGCTGTTCGGGTGGGGCAAGGGGGCATAGATGGAGCTGAAGGAGAACTGAGGGGACTGGATTCTTGTGACTTCGGACAGAGAAACAAAGCGGGTGCCTGGTGGGAGGAAGGCATCAAGCCACCTCCCCAGCACACGTCATTGTGGCACCAAGCTGAATTTTCCAGCTGTTTTGGGGCAGTGGAGGTGGACACTGTGGACCCTGGGGGCGCAGCCTGGAGTGGGCCTGGGTGCAGGAGGCGGCTGCCTTCTCCGTGCCTGCAGGGTTTGGCCTCCAACTGAGGACACTGGGGCTCCCGTGGCCTGTGAGGCCATACTTGGGCCAGCTGATCCCTAGGACTGGAGGCAGGGGCTTGGACTGGGTCCTGGGGGGATGGCATCGAGTTGGTGTGACCCAGGTCCTTAGCCACCTCACTCCTTTCAAAGAAGAGTACTGTCGGTGGCGGCCTCAGCCCTGGCCACCCTCCCTGCTTACCCAGCGGTCCTGTGTTCCAGGAATAGGGGTGTTTCCCGAGTCTAACCCCTGTGCACGCGGGCTTCTGAGAATATGAGAATTAAAGTTTGATTTACTGTTAAACACGACTGCCTTCATTAAAGATATATTTGTGTTTTCCTAAAGAATGTAGTCAAAGAAGGCTCTCTCTCACTCTGGTTAGTGTGGTTCATCAGAACAGTAAGAATGCGTCCTCACCTGGTTTAAAACCAGCGGTTGGTATATCCCAGGGAAGGTTCCAGTTTTTTGGGTGTAATCTGGAGGAAACAAATTGGTAGTTACATTTTATATTAAAAATAATTGTGTCTCATTTCCCTTTCTTACTAGCACATGGAGCACACAGCCATGAGAGTCTCCCAAACATCCTGCATGGGGTCTTCAGTTCCGGAAATAGAACAGAATTTGTTAGAGAAACTGAGGCACAGAGAGCAATAAAAGCCCAAGTGTTTTGCTTACCTGCATCAGTCACCTTTCTCATCGGGGACTAAATTAACCAGTAGGTTCCTTGGGCTACTAGAACTTTTAGTTTAAGACATTGCAAGGCATCTGAGTTAATTTTACTTACTTTAAAATGGGAATCCATAAAAGTAAATGTAGTTTAATATTGTGCTTTTCAAATGAACTTGGCACTTACTCCAGTAGTGTAGGTATGTCGTAATAAGAGATAAGCTGTGAGGTCAGATTTCTACGCTTGTAATTTCTTCATTCTGCTTCACATTTCTAGACTTTTCAGGAGTTAACCAGAGTACTCTGGTCCAGTCTTATAACCATCTTCCTTTTCTTTGTTGGGCAGGTCTATTTTTGTATTTCTATTTCATCTTCTTCTCAAACTTTGTATCTTTTATGAACTTTATGTTTAGCTTTTGTCATTCTTAGGGACAAACTTCTCAGTTGGGCTGGGAATCTGACTTGCTTGTGCCCAACTGACATTCCTTGTACTAAAATGTTATTTCTTTTTTGTTGGATGTTAATTTTTAAAAGTCAGTGTCCTTGTAGCCCCTGTAGTGCTTTATAAATGTGGGAGTAACATATAGCTGAAGATTAGGCATTTTTAACTCAATAAAGGGGGAACTACTGTTTTTTTGTAGTAAAAGAGAATGTTCATATTTTAATTTTCATATTTTAGTTTAATTTAATAGTTAATTTTTCACATTCATAATTTAATTTTATAATACACGATACATTGTAGCATATGTATCTGGGGTTGAGTTGGTTTTTACACTGCCGATTGTTTCTGTATTTAGGCCTGAAGAAAGTTTATCACCTAAAAAAAAGCATCAACAAAGCAGTTTCCAAATGTTTGTCAAATTATTTAAAACGGAGTATTTGTTTTGTACTCTAAAGAATAAGTCTGCCAGTTAGTATCCAGTTCAGGGTCAGTTTTTCTGCGTTGTACTTTTTTCAAATAAAATTTAAATTTGAGTTCTATTGGCAATGGTGGACTGACCTACTGTAAACCAGTTCACCTGCTGAGAATAGAAAAATTGAAATAAAAAATAAAACAAAAGTCAAAAGAAAAAAACCCGTGTTCATACACACATGATCAGAGTAGTACTGTTAACAGTACCAAAAGGTGAAAACAATTCAAATGTCCATCAGCAGATAAATGGATGAACACATTGTGATATATATGTAAAATGGAGTATTATACAGCCATAAAAAGGAATAAAGTACTGATATATGCTGCAATGTGTATGAATTTCAAAAACATCATGCTAAGTGAAAATAACCCAACACAAAAATTCACATATTGTATGATTACATTGATTCCATGTATGTGAAATTGTCAAAATAGGTAAATCCATAGAAGCAGCAGATTGGTGGTTTACAGGGGTGGGGGAGGGGCAATGGGGAGTGACTGCTTAATGGTGTTTGGTTTCCTTTTGAATGTATGGCAATGTTTTGGAAGTTCAGAATAGAGGTGGTTGTGAATGTGCTGAATGACACTAAGTTGTTTACTCTAAATGGTTCATTCTGTTTTATGTGAATTTTACCTCAATAGTAATTAAAAAAACAGCTATTTTCAAAGTGCAGTGGAGAGTGACCAGTGCAGTAACGGCTGTGGATCTAAGATCGCAGAGGAGTATTTTGCAGTCTAATATGGGGAGCCACTATTCAGTATGACAATTTAAATGGAAGTAAAATAAAAACTGAAATTAAAATAAACTTGCTCAGTTGCACTGGGTACACTTTAAGTGCTCATAACCACACGTGGCTAGTGGCCGCCATGCTTTATGACAGTGCAGATGTGGAATATTTCTATCATCACAGGAAGTTCCTCTGGACAGTGTTGGACAGGACAGGTCAGCATATGGTGATAGAGGTGAGCATTGGCAGGTGTCCTGGGAGGGTGAGGCATGAACTGTTTTGAAAGGTGAATTTTCAGATGGAAGAAAAGGGGGATGGCCACTCCAGTACAGGGAAGGCACAAAGACAACAAGGCTTACAGAAGCTTAGACTCACCCGGAGGCCGTAAGTAGTGTTAAATAGGTCAGTGTGGCAGGAGTCCCGGCTGCAAGAGACAAGGCTAGAGGGGAAGGCAGGCCCCGGGTTCTCAAGGGCAGGGGACCCTCAATTAAGGAGCTTTTCTACAGGACACTCAAGAATGTCTTTTATATCATATATATGGAATCTAGAAAGAATGACACAAATGAACTTATTTACAAACCAGAAATAGACTCACAGACATAGGAAACAAACTATGATTACCAAAGGGGAAAGGAGTGCGAGGGAGGAATAAACTGGGGGTTTGGGATTAACATATACACACTATTATGTAAAAAAAAGATAAATAACAAGGACCTACTGTAGAGCACAGGGAACTATATTTAATATCTTATAATAAACCTATAACGGAAAAGAGTCGAATATATATATATATAAAAAGTGCTTTCTATGTATCACTTGCTTGCTTCTTGACTTAATGCTTCTTTTATCAATTTACATAACAAAAATAAAGTTCTTACATTTAGCAAAAATATTTTTCCTAGTCTTTGGTTTGCTTTAAAAAAATGTGGTGGTGATCAGTTTTTATGTAGGCTAGTCTGTGCTTTTTTTCCTTTATAGTTTCTAAGCATAGAAGGTGTCACCTCTGGAGCGTGAGACATTTTTAGTTTTGTTTTATTTTTACATTTTTTAATATAAAACAGTGTCAAAGTAAGTTTTGTGTGTCTAGAACTAGGTTCCTAAATTTTACACGTATGTGTAACAAATGTTTGTTTCAGATGCATTTGCCATATGTGTATATAGGTAGGTAGGTAGATAGATAGATGCATAACAAATTACTAGCTAGGACTCCCTGAAGCATTTATTAAACAATGTTTCCCTTCCTGGTGATGGATTCTTTGTCATGTTTTACATTTTATATGTAATGAGGTTTATTTCCCAGTCATTTCTATTCTGTTGATCTCTCTCTTCTTATGTTGACGTCACTTTATTTATGCCACGAAAATTTTAAGTATCTTTCTGTGTTTGTAAATTAAATCTTATGATTTCTAGTTCTCTTTCTATGTTTGTTTGAAAATCGGAACTCATGGTGACACAGGCCTCGTCAGTGGTCTAGACAGGCTAAATCATACAGCTGGTCGCTGAGGTCCAGGCTGGCACGGTATTTACTACAAACACCACTCACTTATGAGATACACATCTTTAAGAAATGTGTGTGCTGGTCTTATCACGCTTTGAAAGCCTGCCGTGGCTCATTCATGATGATTCATTCAGCGGGGCGTTCAGCAGACAGTCACAGACAATGGGAAGGATCTCCTGTGGCTGTGTTACCGTCCTGTGAGATCCATGTTTGTACACCGTAACCTTGCTGTGTTAATCTGCGAGCACCAGCCCTGAGGAAAGTACTGGTACTGGCATTTTGTCGATTGTGGAAGGCTCAGCTAGAAATAACTAGCCGGTGGGGGGTGCTTTAAATGATCTAGCCTAGCTGGAAGTGCTTTTCCTTTCCCTTTCCCTGAACTTTCTCTCTCTCTGTGTGCACACGTGTGTGCAGAGGCACAGGCTGAGGAGTGGGGCTGAGGGCGCAGGGATAGGACTTGGTGAGCTGTGGCACTTCTCAGATGTCATCCTTCAGGGGATCTGAAGGAGGTCGTGGCTAGGTTTTCAGGGAGATGGCTTCATCAGCATTTTAAATGTTCCTCGAATCCGGTCAATAGCGTCATCTGCTGTGTCTCTTGTGCCCATGGTTTGCCTTTCGGCAGATCATTTATGTAACCAGAAAAATGACATGTTTCTGAGGTTGCTGTAGAGAATAATTAGCAATTTTCTCATTAAAAAATCATAATTAAATTCATATGGAACCATCAAAGACCTAGAATTGCCAAAGCATTACTGAAGAGAAAGAAAGAGGCTGGAGGAATAACTCTCCCAGACTTCAGACAATACTATAGAGCTACAGTCATCAAGACAGCATGGTATTGGTACCAAAACAGACATATAGACCAATGCAACAGAATAGAGAGCCCAGAAATGAACCCACAAACTTTTGGTCAACTCATCTTTGACAAAGGAGGCAAGAATATACATTGGAATAAAGACAGTCTCTTCAGCAAATGGTGTTGGGAAAACTGGACAGCAGCATGTAAAACAATGAAGCTAGAACACTCCCTTACACCATATACAAAAATCAACTCAAAATGGATTAAAGACTTAAACATGAGACAAGATACAATAAACCTCCTAGAGGAAAACATAGGCAAAACATTATCTGACATACATTTCAAAAATTTTCTCCTAGAAGAAATAAAAGCAAGAATAAACAAATGGGACCTAATGAAACTTACAAGCTTCTGCACAGCAAAGGAAACCAGAAATAAAACAAGAAGAAAACCTACGGAATGGGAGAAAATTTTTGCAAGTGAAACCGACAAAGGCTTGATCTCCAGAATATATAAGCAGCTCATACGACTCAATAAGAAAAAAATAAACATCCCAATCCAAAAATGGGCAGAAGACCTAAACAAGCAATTCTCCAACGAAGACATACAGATGATCAAAAAGCACATGAAAAAATGCTCAATACACTAATTATCAGAGAAATGCAAATCAAAACTACAATGAGGTATCACCTCACACCAGTCAGAATGGCCGTCATTCAAAAATCCACAAATGACAAATGCTGGAGAGGCTGTGGAGAAAGGGGAACCCTCCTACACTGCTGGTGGGAATGCAGTTTGGTGCAGCCACTATGGAAAACAGTGTGGAGATTCCTCAAAAGACTAGGAATAGACTTACCATATGACCCAGGAATCCCACTCCTGGGCTTGTATCCAGAAGGAAATCTACTTCAGGATGACACCTGCACCCCAATGTTCATAGCAGCACTATTTACAATAGCCAAAACATGGAAACAGCCTAAATGTCCATCAACAGGTGACTGGATAAAGAAGAGGTGGTATATTTATACAATGGAATACTACTCAGCCATAAAAACCGACAACATAATGCCATTTGCAGCAACATGGATGCTCCTGGAGAATGTCATTCTAAGTGAAGTAAGCCAGAAAGAGAAAGAAAAATACCATATGAGATTGCTCATATGTGGAATCTAAAAAACAAAAACAAACAAACAAACAAAAACAAAGCGTAAATAAAGGACAGAAATAGACTCACAGACAGAGAATACAGACTTGTGGTTACCAGGGGGGTGGAGGGTGGGAAGGGATAGACTGGGATTTCAAAATTGTAGAATAGACTACACTGTATAGCACAGGGAAATATACACAAAATGTTATGATAACTCACAGAGAAAAAAATGTGACAATGTGTATATGTCCATGAATAACTGAAAAATTGTGCTGAACACTGGAATTTGACACAACATTGTAAAATGATTATAAATCAATAAAAAATGTTAAAAAAAATAAAATGGAGTAGCATTTACAGAAATTAGTCAACAATCTTAAATTGTTGCCCTTCCTTCGTTTGATGTGAGCTATTCCCACGCGGAAACAACTCGTTTGTGGAGAGCTTTACCGTTCCCAGAACACCTTTCTCGTCTCTCATCTCACTTCATGCTTACAACATTCCGGTGAGGTAGATATTGATATTAACTACATTTTACAAACAAGGAAATCCAGATTTATAGGGAGTAAGAAGTACCCCCACAGAAGAGTACAATCCCTTTCCGATCTACGATGTGTCTCAGATTTGTTTTCCTGACCTGTTTCTTAGGGTTTTCTATAAAATGAAGACAAACAGAATCACTCTAATTATAATGGCGATCCATCTGCCCGTGATTATTCATGTTTATAAAGACTGTCACATAACCGTGTTTAAAATTGCCCCGTTGAGGAACGTATTTATTTATTTTAATTAATTATTAGTTATAGATGCATTACAAATATACAGCTATGATGAAGATTGCACAGGCCACTTTATTTATATAATCAGTTTCCCTTAAGTTTTATCTTGAGGCCAGTCTATGAGTTTTGCCTTATATATTTTTCCTATTGATGTCTGCTCATGGGTTAGGTGGTTTATTACAGGAGGCAACGGAAACGGAATCCCATGCCTACTTGAATCAGCTCCCCTACAGGGAATACATGATTTCATAGATCAGGCTGCTCAATACCCCTCTTTTGTTTAAAAATTTTCAGGCTTCTCCGAGTCATAGGACCACACTTACTGACTTTCTCCTTCCCAGTGGGGCTGCCTTTCCCACATGCCTCACCTGACCGACTCCTCCTCCTCTTGCCTGAATATTCCCTTTGATGCTCTTGAATTGAGTATTTTTGGAATTTGCTTATGAACTTTGCCAAGTGGGTCTCAAGGTAAATTCAGATATCCCACAGCCTGCAAATATGGACATGTTACATCTTTTGTAAATATTGACCTTAATGATTTAGATAACGCGTAAAGTTAACTAAACTTAAACACACACACAACTTTGTGTGGAGGAAAATGCGTGTCAAGGGAGAAGAGAATTAAAAAAAAAAAAACAGCACACAGTAAATCTCTCTTAGAAGGAAGTCTTCATTTTCTTACCAGCATCTTCCTGTCTAATAAGATAGTTTAGTCTCATTGTGACAAATGATAAACCAAATAGACCAAATGAATGCACAGTGAGTGTCCCCGTCCGTGTGGCAAAGCGTCTGCACACGTGGCTGTTGGAGGCAGCTGTACTCAGTTTTCGACGTCTCTCTTGATGAAAATCTTCACGTTCAAGCCTATCATTGTACCCTTAGCGTCTTAGTTAAGCTTGCTTCCTTCCTTCCTTTCTTTTTTTTTCCAAATAGGACCCATGAAATGCTTCTGCCCTAACAAATCACAGCCCCTCAATTAGCAGCAGTTGGAATAAGTAATTAAAAAATTTTTTTGCTTTCTATACATTATTGATATTTCATTCCATGGCTTCATGTGAGATAATGAGAAGTCTCCACAGAGCCCACGCTTACTTGTGCCATTTACTGGATGAAAGGAGCTGGATTTCCCACATACGATGGCTGTGCCTCGCCATCCGCTGCGCCCCGATGATTGGGTTGAGTTGGGTGATAGGTAAGCATACGGTTAACTCAGGGATGTGAGGAAGACGATAAACTCTAAAATGCACTGTGTCTCGAAGCATTATAGGTCTGCATTTTCACTTGAAGGCGGTGGCACGATCTTACCAAAGTTCAGTATCCCTTCCTGAGTGAAAAGTAATACCTGATTGGGATGTAGGTCCCGGGAGCCACAAGAATTCCTACCTTAAAGGAGGTTCTGTTGTAAGGTTGGCGATAACTAAGGTATCAAGCACTAGGGGTGTCGTAATGGTAGCTGCTGCTCTTTCTGTATTAATTTTTACATTATTTTCACTACATTTAAATCATTTCAGGAAGTATGCAGGTAACTGTCCCTCTGCTAGGGGACTAAATGTGCTCAAGAAATATACAGTGAGTAAGATGTCCCCACCCTCGGGGACTTTATAAGTTAGTGATGGATAAAAAAATATATCCACAAATAAGGCCTAGAGTGTGATGATCCGGGTGGTAGGAACACAAGGAAAGACTACAGAGGTTCATTTTAGCTGGAGGATTGGGAGTGCTTTGTGGTGGAATTGCATTTGTGCCAGCTGGTAAGGGCCGAGCAGAATTTGGACACGTGGGGCTTGGGGAGCAGGACGTTCCAGAAGGGATCTGTGGGCGTCCTCAGACAGTGGTTTGGGAACAGAGAGAGGCTGCATTCATTTGGAGCACAGGGGGGTTTAGGAAGAGGTGGCAGAAAAAGATCGGTGAGATTAGAAAGATATCACTTGTATGTGGAATCTTAAAAAAAAAAAGAAGAAAATAAAGAAGAGGACACTAATGAACTCATCTACAGAAGAAACAGACTCGTAGACATAGTAGTAAATCATATGATTATCAGGGAGGTGGGGTGGGAAGGGATAAATTTGGGAGATCTGCAAATGCTAACCAGTATATGTAAAAATAGATAAAAAATTTCTTCTGTATAGCACATGGGTCTATCTTCAATATCTTACAATAATCTTTAATGAAAAAGAATGTAGGAATTCTTTGGAAAGAAAGAAGGAAAGAAAGAAAGATGGGCTGGACTCAGATCCTGGAACCCTTTGCGTTGCTTCATTTGCTTTTCTGGAACATTTCTAATTAAGTTTGAAAAGCTGACAAGTGTATCATTGTACTTTCTCAACAGAATCTCACTTTATTTCCTGAGCACGATTAGTACGGGCAATTGGTGGACCCTCCTCAGCAAGATTGTTTCTACAAAACTGTGGGGTGTGTTTGAACGTTACTGTGTTGCTCAGAGGCACCGTGGCTTCACTGCTCTGAATTGCGTCGATCCTGGTGGGTGACCCTCAGGACCCGTGTGCCCGAAAAGGAGGGCAGCAGAAACTGGGGAAAATCATCTCCCTTCTAAAGCCGGGGCTGGTGAACGAGGGCCCCCTGGCCAGCTTGGGTCACCACTTGTCTTTGCACAGCCCTTCTGCTAAGAATGGTTTTACGTTTTTAAATGATTGGGAAAAAAATCAAAAGAAGACTATTTAGTGACAGGTGAAAATTATTTACAATTCACATTCCAGTGTCTGTAAATCAAAGTGTATTGGAACAGCCAAGCTCACTCGTTTGCGTATTGTCCCTGGCTGCTTTTGTGCTCTGGCTGCAAATTTTAGCACTTGCAACAGAGACCATATGGCCACGAAGACTAAATTTACTATCTGGTCCTCTACCTGGAGGGCTGGTTAAAACACGAATTGCTGGGCCCCGCCCCCAAGTGTTTTTTCAATTGAAGTGTAGTTTCAGGTGTACAGCATGGTGATTTGGTAGTTTTGTGGACTATACTGCCCTATAAGTATTACAGGATAATGGCTATAACTCCTTGTTGCTTATCTATTTTATACATAGTAGTTTGTATCTATTAGTCCTGTACCTCTAATTTGTCCCTCTCCCCTTTGGTAACCACTAGTTTGTTTTCTATATCTGTGTCTGCTTCTGTTTTGCATATACATTCATTTGTATAAATTTTTAGATTCCACATAGAAGTGACATCATACAGTATTTGTCTGTCTTTGTCTGATTTATTTCACTGAGCATGGCATATTCTAGGTCCATCCATGTTGCTGCAAGTGGCAGAATTTCATTCTTTTTTAGTGACTGAGTAGTATTCCATTGGTGTGTCTGTACACCACATCTTCTTTATCCATTCATCTGTTGGTGGGCACTTGGGTGGCTTCTGTGTCTTGGCAATTGTGCATAGTGCTGTGGTGAACACTAGGGTGCGTGTATCTTTTCAAATTAGTGTTTTCCTTTTATTCATATATATACCCAGGAGTGGAATTGCTGGATCATATGGTAGTTCTAGTTTTAGTCCTTTGTGGACCCTCCACGCTGTTTTGCATAGGAGGCTGTACCAGTTTGCATCCTCACCAGCAGTGGACTAGGGTTCCCTTTTCTCCACATCCTCCCCAGCATTTGTTATTTGCAGATTTGTGGATGATGGCCATTCTGACAGGTGTGAGGTGACACCTCACTGTAGCTGTGGTGAGCATTTCTCTAACAATCAGCAGTGTTGAACAGCCTCTCATGTGTCTGTTAGCTATCCGTATGTCTTCTCTGGAAAAATATTCAGTCTTCTGCCTGTTTTTTATTTACTTTTTGAGACTGAGCTGTATGTCCGGCTCAAGAATGTGCATTTCCAGGAATTCCCACATGCTGCTGAGGGTGCTGGTGCCAGGACCACCCTTGAAGACCAGCCGGTCTGTAGCGGGGCTGCTCCCGCTAGGACGTGCTTGGGAATCACTTGCAGGGCTGGTTGAACTGCAGAGTCTGATTCATCAGGTCTGGGGGAGAGTCTCAGTCTGCATTTCTAACAGGCCCTTGGGAGCCACGTGTCGAATGTCCACGTCTGATGTCCTTGGGCAAGTATGGCTCACGTGGCCTTTTTTCCTGGAATGTTGATGCAGCCAAAGGAGGAGACTGCTTTTGAGATGGAGACACATTTATATGAGTAGGTTGTGCATGACTGTTTGGGGAAATAAAATTAATTGGAGGCTATAGGATGTTACGCAAAGAAATACGCTGGAGCTGTTTACAGTTAGTTTTTATTTTATGGGGATATTTAATTGCCTTTGCCACTTACATACATCTCTGAGTAAGCAATAATAAAAATGTTTCCACTTAACTAAATGTTTCTTTATTGTGATTGAGCTCACTCACATTACTGTGGCTGACATAAGGTTTTATATTATTTTATATGAGCATCCTCATTTGAGCCTTGAATTTGTTAATTAAAATTTCACTGGAATTTCATGTGTTGGGTATTAAGGAATGTGGCTGAAAGGAATGTCTGCTTCTTAAAAGCAGGGACTGCTCCCAGGTAGGTGTTTAGTGATGGTTATGCGACCTGAGGCTGAATTAAAGATCAGGGGTCGGATTGTTGCTTTGGGATGCATGAGCCAGTGTCAATTTTATAGAAGGTACCATTGAAAATAAAAATTTGTCTGTGTAATTTTATAATTTTATGTTGGTGAAGTACCTAAAAAGTTAATTTCCAATGTGTTTGTGAGTCATTTACTCACTTAGAAAAGGAGTCTTCTGAGTACCTTCCAAGTTACGTGAGATCTTTTGGGCTTTGCAGAAAAAAGTCTGTGACTGTTAATGCAAACATGTTATGGACCCAAAGCAGCCTCCTAGTTAAAAGCATTTTTTTAGTGTGTTTTTCATGTGTAAAGAATCCAGGGCTGTAGCCCTTGTATGATCAACACCTTTGGGTCTTGCCGCTGTTAGTTAGTAGACAGTTAAAGTGTTATATTTAAGGAAAAGATGAGAAGTCGGTTTTCTGTTTAATTTTACTTTTTATATCTTTCATCAGAAAAAGGAAAAGAATAAATAATTGTGCACATACCACTCTTTCTTCAAGAAAGAACTGGAACCTATTACTTTTTTCTTTTTAGTAAATGGGGTGTATTGGCCACATGATTAAATTTTTACCCAGGATTTAAAGACAACTTTCTAGTATTAATTTGTGGAGAATAATGGGCGATAAGGACAATTTATTATTCTTGGCTATTGTGAATTTCAGTGGGCTGGCTGAGACTATAATTCATTTTAATATTGTTTATGCCTAGAGGGAAACTTTCTTTAGAAATTCAAACAGAATTTATAGGCCATCTTTTTCTTGTTCAAAGATGACAGTTCATTTTCACAGTTAGCATGTTTATACAATCAAGATTATTGAGCATGATGTTAACTTTTTCATTAGCAAAATAATTGTACTGTTCCTCGGACCTCTGGGATTTAGGCTTCTTCAGAGGTGGAAATTCGTGCCCAAGGGCTCAGGGAAGGACCCTTTGCTTACTGCTTGTGTGGCTGACCTTTACCTCTAAGCAGGTAATATGTTACTGCGTCCTGGCAGGTAGGAGTGTTTTCCTCAGTCACCTCAATGATTGGAAATCATCTCTCTGTTTCAAGAAGATAAGGTTCAGGCCAAGAGGTAGAAGCTACAGGGAGGCAATTTTTGGTTCTGTAGAGGAAGGAATTTCCTAGTTCTTTAGGCTGCTCAGAAATAGAATGGCTGTCTTGTTAGGGAGGGACATTCCCTACAATTAGAAGCGTTCCTGCCTGCAGAGTGTCGGTGGGTGGGATTCCTCTGTTAGGTGGGAAATTAGTCTTGCTGGTGTCCTAAGATTTTTTCCCTCATTTCAATATTGCTTATTTCTATAATCTCATAAAATCGCTGCTTCCCATCTGTGTAAATGTCAGAGGAGGCTTTCTGACTTTGTTGGCAGCTTATTTCAGAGCACCATGGTGGACGTGCCACACGGAGCCTTCACTGTGACAGTGTTAGTCATTGCTCATCTCACCGGTGTGGGGGGAGGAAAGGAACTGACTCTTCCCGGGCCTGCGCACGGCTCCTAGGTTGTAACCGATACCGCTGCCCCTGCCCCAGCTGGAGCTTTTACATCACAAACTCAGTGCAGATCCCACGTACAGGTTGGGGTGGGGCTCCTCCCCACTGCCCCTTTGGGCGACCAACTTGTAAATCTTGGAAGTTGCTTAACATCTGAGCTTCATTTCTCTTTCCCTTTGCAGAGCATATGTATATTGTAAAGGATGTAAAAGAGAACATGTAGCAGTGGTGGGATATGTATGTTTCTGTTAAGAAAACAGCTTGTTTTCCACCTCTGCTGCTTAGCAAGGGGCTCTTCTGCCCATTTTATGGGAAGGCTGGAATACTGACCCCCTCCTCCCGTCCATCAAGTGCCAGGCTTTAACTTTGAGTGGCAGGAGTCCGTGTTTCTGTTGCTTATGATTTGGGACCCGTTTAATGTGCCTCTGAGTTATTCCCAAGGGGACCTACTCTGCTGCCTGGATGCCCTGGATTTTCGTGTGCCTTTGGGGTTTCCCAGCCTCTCTCAGTTTCTAGCCCAACTTCTTACTACTACCTCACTCGCCTTGTTATCTTTTAATTGCAATATCTCTTAGTCTTTTAACATTTTAGAATTGTGGTAAAATACCCATAACATAAAATTTACCGTCTTAACCATTTTTAACTGTACAGTTCAATAGTGTCAGGTACACTCACCTTGTTGTGCAGCCAATGTCTAGAACTGTTTTCATCTTGCAAAACCGAAACTCTGTCCCCATTAAACACCGCCCCCCGCCCGGCAGCCACCGTTCTACTTTCTGTCTCTGTGACTGTGACTGCTCTAGACAGCTCATAACAGTGAAATCATAGAGGGATTGGCTTATTTAGCTTAGTATCCTGTCTTCCAAGTTCACTCATGTTACAACAAGGGTTAAAACTTCCTCCTTTTTGACGCTGAGTGATATTTCATTTTATGTATATACCACATTTTTTGTCTCTGTTCATCCACTGATGGACGCTTGGGTTGCTTCTGCCTTTTGGCTATTGTGACTTGTGCTGTAGTAAACATGGGTGTGCAAATATCTCTTTGAGATCCTGCTTTCAATTCTTTTAGATACATACCCCGAAGTGGAACTTCTGTATCATATAGTAATACTATTTTTAAGTTCTTGAGGAACTGCCATACTGTTTTCCACAGCAGCTACCCCATTTTCCATTCCCATCAGCAGTGCACAGTTTCTCCATATCCTTGTTAACACCACTTTGTGTTTTGATAGTAGCCATCCTGATGGTGTGAGATGCTGTCTCATGGGTTTGACTTGCATTTTCTTCATGGTTAGTGACATTGAATGTCTTCTCATGCTTTTTGGCCATTTGTATATCTCCTTTGGAGAAATGTCTAACCCTGTCTCTTTAAAAAATTTTTCTTTTTAAAGAAATACATATATATTTGGACCATATACATATTGGGTGTTCTTTGGGAATTTTTTTCCTTTTTTCAGTTACTTTCCCTTCATCACCCTGGGTAACCCAAGTTAATTACCTGGTGTGTATCTTCTTGTATTTTCCTCTATGCCCAGATAATGTAGATGAACATAGAAGCATATAAGCATATAAGGATTTGGGGATAATTGTTTGCTTCATTAACTGGTGTCATTTTAAACACACTTTTCTGTATTAATTTTCCCATTTAGCAACACTTCATAGAAGTACCTTCAACTCCACTAGTTTGGCTTTAATTCATTCTTTTTATGGCTGTACAGTATTCCGTGGTATGGGTGTGGACCCATCATTACTTATTCAACTGTTACCCTGTTAATAAACATTCATTTTGTTTCCTTTTTTTGCCAGTGGGAATAGTGGTATAATAAACATATCTGTAATCTCTCTTTTTGCACTGTCTTTTTTTTTTTTTTAAGAAAATGTTACACAGTAGTTGGAATCTCATGAAAGTGTATTTTTAGCAAAAAATATTGCTGGATTACTTCCAAAACTTCTGTAACAATTTACACTGCCATCAGCAATTTATGAGTGTTCTTTTTTTTTTTTTTTGACGTTTTTGTTAGCAATAAGTGTTAAGCTTTTTTAAAAATAATTTTTGTTGATCTGGATGGAAAGAGTGAGTCTGAGCAGTTTTTCATGAGTTGGCCCTTCAGGTCTCGGCTCTTCCGCACATTGCTGAGCTGTATGTTTGGGCACATTTCTATTGAATTATTTTTCTTTTTTTGTATCCATTTCTAAGAGGGCTCTATATGTTATTGATATTAGCATTTTATTTTAAAAATTCTATTGCAGATACTTTTTCCAAATCTGTTGTTTGCACGTACATCTTGCTTATGATAGCTTTTGCTCTAAAAATGGTTTAAATTTTCATATAGCAAAATATGCCTTTTGTTTTATGTTTCTTTGTTTTCAGAGATAAGGTCTCCACGCACCTTTAGGTGATATATGTAGTCCTAGATTTTCTCTTAAGAGTTTATTAGTTTATTTTTGGCATCCAGCCCTTACTTTATCTGTATTTTATTTTTACATTTGGTGTAAGAAAATTATTTTGTTCCAAATGGACAACTGAAAGTGCCAACACCATTTATTAAAGCCAAAAAAAAAAAAAAAAATTAAAGGGAGAGTTGAGACTTTCCTTATCAGACAGTAAAACGTACCATAAAGGTTACTTGATGAGACAGAATGGAGACTCCAGAAATACCCCAGCATAAGTAAAGCTTTAATATATGACAGAGTGACATTTAAGTTTTATTGGTAGAGAGCGGTCTATTTGTTTTACCCATTTTCTTAAAATTCCAGGGATGGAAAGTTAAGAATTTTCAGAGTGCATTCATTTTTACTCTCAATGCAGATCCATTTTTGTATCATTTGCCAGTTAGTTCTGCAGAAAACTGTGGAATCTTGACTCAAGACATTCTCAGTGGCTTGTCTTCATTGCAGTTCAGTGAGTGACAGTGAGAGCTCGTTCCTGGCTTCCCACCAGGAGTGCTGACAAGTCTGAGTTAAGATCCCAGGGAGCGCCTTGATTTCAAAGCGCCACAGATGATACAGACTGCTCACGCTTCCTGTCCTTAAAAACAAAATCAAATTGTTGCCTTCTGTTAGTTTCTCTCCCCTTAGTCCGTGCACCCCAAGCCTTTGGCAGCATGTTCTAAATGAGCACACTTGGACTGGCTCAGGAGGAAGGAGACAGGCATCTGTATTGTTGGACCAACACGGGGTGTGGCCAGTGCTGAGAGATTCTGGAGAGGCAGGTATCGTGCTGGCTTCCCCTTGAAGACAGCAGGTCTCATTTGAGGAGGGCCCTGACGCACGGGTACGATTTTGAGCAGGCAGCTGCTCGGGGCGGGCGGCGTCGGCGACGTGCACCTCGCGGTGTGGTGGAGCGGCTGCGTGCGGAGGGGAAGGGGTGGCAGGTGAGGGCGAGGTGGGCGGACTTGGGGGCCGAGGTTGGGGGAGTTACACTGGAGGCCGAGTTGTTTCTGAAAGCACACCTCCAGGGTGGGCGGAGGGGAGGATTTTCAGAAGTCTCTTCACAACCCCGACTTCACTGCTCATGTGCTCTGTTGATTGGCCCTAAAACAGGGCCCCCTTTCCTGAGCGATGCCAGGTGCCAAACGCAGTAGGTACTTTATGTCCCAAAGTGCTCTCAAGTCAGCTGATAGATCGCGGTTCTACAGGTCAGAAAACCGAAGTTTGAGAGGCTGAATTTCCCAATGTCATGTTTGTTTGCAGCCATGGGATTCTCACTCTGGTCTGCTTGGATCCAAAGGCTCTGTCCTACCCCAAAGCCATGTCCACATGCCTGCCACCTGCCAGGCTCCGAACAATTTTTGTGGTTTCCCACAATGTAGCTCACATTATGGATAATGCATCCCATGAATAATTATATTGCCGTTAAAAATATAAATATAAGGAAGACGGTATAGCTCAGTGGTTAGAGCACGTGCTTAGCATGCACAAGGTCCTGGATTCAATCCCCAGCACCTCCATTAAAAAAAAAAGCTAAATTAAAAAATATTAATACAAACTAAAGGCAGCTTATTATAAGTATGTAGAGAAGGTTTTAGTGTAGCACAGCATTGAAGGAAAGCCTTATCTCAGTGCTACTGCACACCCGCCAGATGGGAATGCGGTGGCCCACTTGGGCTATCTTTAATTGCTCACTATAAATAGCTTAATGATGCTGCCCTAAAAAGACTCTGGTATAACTGAGGGGCTCAGTGTGACCCATATATATGATGCTTTTCTGGGTGTCCATGTCTGGGACAGTTGACGCTCGAGTATGAGAGGGTTTTCACTGCTGAAATGAGGGCTGAATTTCCTGGCCAGTCATTCCTCATCCCCACCTCCCTTCAGATGCCATTGTCTCCATCCTTCCTTTCTGCCCACGTCTGCGGTGAGGTCACTCTGTCACTCTCACATCCCAGCCACGTTACCACCTGCTTGACCTGGCGCTGAGAGACCGGTGCGCCTCGCAGCCCAGTCTGATGCCCTGAGAGGACCCGTGCAGGCCTGTATGGCGTGGTGCGCCCTTCCTGCCTGGGCAGCCGTGGGAGCCTGGACACCTTGCTCTGCTCTAGGTATTGATGCATCTTCTGGACTCAAGCACTGAACCATCTCTGCCTCCGTTCTCTCCAGCCTTTGCCAGCCCGACCCCCAGCCCCCTGGGGATCTCTCCCTCCCCAGGTTGGAGGCCTTCCATGTCAGTTCAGCATGGCTGCAGCAACCCAAAGCCCCCCTGGTTTTCTCTCTGCCCCACCCCTACTGCAAGGTTGGTGTCCCACCTTCGTACGTCACATCCACCAAGACTTGTAGTCTTACTACCAGTCTCCCTTTTCAAAGACAGTGGACTCCAGAGCTGGAGATTTGAAAGGTCAGGGGGATTTGCACTGAAAGGAGAGGGACTGGTGGGTAGAAAACATATAGAATAGAGGCCCAGAGTCTAGGGCTTGTGCATGGCTAGAAAAAGAAAAAAACCCACACTGACAAACCAGGCGCCAAAACGTGGAATGTTAAAGGAAGAGAGAAGGGATGGAGGGAGGGTGGGGGGTGCTGATGGGGAGACTGGGTCGATGAGCTGGTGGGAAGAAATATGGTGGGGACAGAGGAGAAGAGGCCACCCTAGAGAAGATGCAGGTACCTTTCAACACTTCGACCCTGCACCTGCCTTTCTACGTGTGCTAAAAATGGTACCATATTGCACAAAGAACTCTGAGTTTGGAGATACTGAGTTGTCTTACAAGACTGAAGATCAACTCAGTACCTTGTTCCACGGATGGTGGTAACTTGAGAGTAGTGTCTGGTACCCTGTCCCTTCACAGAGAGGTGGTCTTCTCCTTGTACCTAAAAATCAGTAATAGTCATGATATTTGACATTCATTGAAAATTTATGTCACTTTTGTGCTGTGGTTTTTCTCTCCAAAGTTCATCAAAACTCAGGAATGCAGGGGATATTTTCCTTACATTGTTGCAGAAAAATGTGTTACAGCTCAGTGTTACAGCTCTGTTGTGACAGCAACCTGGATCCAGGCGAGAGACCAAGCAGCACTTGGAGAGTTGGAGAACTCAGGTTTATTATGCCAGTGGGCCCAGAAGAGTTAACACTTCAAGCTCTGGACCCTGTCTGTAGGTGTACACAGGCCTTTTATAGGCGCCAGTTTTACACTTCGCAACATCATATGCAAATAAAGTATAACAGAAGTTGACCAACCAGGAACAAGCTTTGTAGAAATAGACCAATCAGGAGTGAGAGAAATAACCAATCAGGAGTGAGCTCCATGCAAATGAAGTACTACAAATGGACCAATCAGAAGGTAGGGCAGTAGACCAATGAGAAGTGAGAGTAATACCCAGTCAGGAGCGAAGGAAATAACCAATCAGAAATGAGCTCAGGGAACCAATAGAATTTTAGGTGTAAATTAGCCACTTTAGAGGCAGAAAGTGAGATAGAGCTTCCTGGCCAGGGAACCAGATGGTGATGGGAGGAGAGCAGTGGCCCTGCCTAGGGTCCTGCCCGTCTTTTTATGGGGCTTCCCGCCGCAACGTTAGATGTGGAAAATATTCAGGTAACTCACCACGGCCGCAGAGGTGAATTTACAACTTACAGTCTGTACTTCAATTAAAAAAAGAAAGAACTTACAGTCTGTCTTAGGGACCAGGATTCTCCCTCCGGAGCGTAAATGGGCATGAGGACTCTGGTCTCATGTCAGGCCCTGATTCTGAACATCGGGGAGTTCAGGAACAGAGCGTTCTGTGTTTTGTGATGTAATTGTGGCAGGAGGTGTGAGACAAAGCCCTGATGTCAGCCTTTAACCAATTGTTAGCCTAGGCATCTTAGAAAAATATTCCTTTGGGACACGTCCCCTGGCCACAGCACACTTGCTGAGGTGAACAGGTGCTACACCCGTTGTGTTAGAAGTGTCAGCTTTGGTTACACTCAAGCAGCAATAAAGTAAGAAAAGTGTTCAAAGTGCTTATTAGGTATCTGCATTTCCCTTCCTCCTCCTCCTCAGCACAGTCCTCTGGAATCCTGTTTCCAGCTTGCCTGTGATCTCACACATCCTTCCTGGGTAGTGGGTTTGTAGAGGCGCCAGGAGAACATCTCCCCGGTGGTCTGCAGTTGGTACGGGTCTCCCGTTTCCCCGCAGGCCTCTGCTTGCTTGGTCTAATGTCCATGAAGGTGGAGTGAATTTATATATACAGCGACGCTCTGTGTTATTTGTTGTCCAACTTCAGCTAACCGGTGTGTGAGGAGGAAGCTATTGTAAGCCAGCAGGACTTTAGAGTTGCCCAAATAGATGTTGGCAAATTTGTGTATCAAGTGGAGAGTCTGTTATTCTTAGTCTGTTTACTATTGTTTAAAAATATCTCTAAACGACTTGACGGTCTAATTTCTCAGCCTGCATGCTGTTCGAAGTAGCAGCTTCGAAGGTGTGGGGAGTCTCTGGA
Organism: Camelus bactrianus; assembly: GCF_048773025.1. Classification (NCBI taxonomy): domain Eukaryota; kingdom Metazoa; phylum Chordata; class Mammalia; order Artiodactyla; family Camelidae; genus Camelus; species Camelus bactrianus. The sequence goes on from NC_133552.1 coordinate 5,134,886, forward strand.
GGCAGCCATGCTGACAAGAGTGAGGAATAGAAAAAAGAACCACGCTATCCCAGAACTGCCAAAATCAGGTCAACGGGACCCATTTTAATGGACAGAAAAGTGCTTATCACATAGTAAAACTGAAACAAATCTTGTGGAATGAATAAATGAATGAATAAATAAATAAATAAATAACTGTGGATATTTAATTGTTGAATCTTGTCAAAAGGGTTAAATTAATTTTAGTGCATTAAGTTTCAGAAGGATAAGGAAATGCATTTTTTCACATTAAAGCTATTTCTATGTTTAAGATTTAATTTTTAAAAATTTAAAAATTTTTATTTGAAAAGACAGGCTAGACTTTTGTCTCTGGGAAGATGTTGTAGGCATGCTTTTCCCAGTTCTTTTCAAATGCAACTAAAAACTCTGAACTTTATATAGAAAACAAATAGGAAACAGTTCTCCAAGGCAGGCCAGCTTGATTTGTACAGTTTAAAAGGTTGAGTTTTTTGGGATGTGACTTACATTTCAATACACACAGTGCATTAAAGAACAATTGCAAATACACTTGCAATGAATAAAAACATTAGAAGATATAAAGAAGAACCAAATGGCAATTTCAGAACTGAAAAACAGAACTGGAAATAAAAGACTCAATGGGTGAGTTCAACAGAAGAATGGATGGGGCAGAGGAAAAACCAGTGGTTTAATATATTCAGAAGGTTGTGCAACCATCAGCACTACCTGATTCCAGCATCACTCCAGAGTGAGATGCCACACTCACTAGTAATCACTTCTCATTTCGCTTTCTCCCTCGTCCCTGGAAACCATTAGCCTGCTTTTTGTCTCTAGAGTTGCCTATTCTGTACATTTCATATAAATGAAGTCAAACAATATATGGCCTTTTGTGACTGGTTTCTCTCACTGAGCATAATGTTTTCAAAGTTTATCCATGGTAGAGCATGAATCAGCCCCTCGTTCCATTTTCATGGCTGAAAAATATTCCATTATATGGACGTAGGACATTTTGTTTATCCATTCATATTGCTTCCACCCTTTGGCTGTATGCATATATCACCTTTTCTTTATCCATTCACCCACTGATGGCCACTTGGGTTGTTTCTGCATCCTGGCTGTTGTGAACAGTGCTGCAGTGAACACGGGGGTGCTAATATCACTTCAAGATCGTGCTTTCAGTTCTTTTGGATAAATACCCAGAAGTGGGCTTGCTGGACCATATATGAGTTTTATTTTCAATCTGTTGAAGAACCTTCATATTGTTCTCTGTAGAGACTGAACCATTTTACATTCCTACCAACAGCGTACAAGGGTTCCACTTTCTCCACATCCTCGCCAGTTCTTGTCTGTTGGTTTTCTTTATTTTTTGATAATACCCGTTCTAACAGCTGTGAAATGATACCTCATGGTGGTTTTGTGTTCCATTTCCCTACCGGTTAGTAATGTGGGGCATCTTTTTACCTGCCTCTTGGCCTTTGCATGTCTTCTTTGGAGAAATGTTTCTGGGACCTGCTGGTCTTGTCTTGGTCACTGCTGCAGCCACATTACCTAAGCAGTTTCTGGCATCAAGGACGTACTCATAGTTTTTGAATAAATGAGAAAGGACAGTGACTGTGGGTATGTCGACAGAGTTACAGTTGGTATCAGAGTTTACCAATTCTGTTGCCACTCTCTGTGCATGCTTTGGGGGCCTCAAGCGACGGGATCCGTGCTCCAGTCGGTCCAAGCTTTAGTCGTGTGCAGGAAGGTTTTCTGGGTTTTTAACACCTGGTTTGGGGTTTGAAGATCCCAGATGTCCAAGGTCTCATGCCTTGTAGAGACAGCTGGCCTTTCTTGATGGTGTATTTCTGAACAGAATCACTGCATCTTGGAGCTCCAACCCCCTTCCTCTTGGCAGGGGCCCGTGCTGTGCGTGTATAGCCCCATATGTTCTTGCGGTTTCGGTGTGGCTCCCATTTTAGAAGTAAGTGGTTTGTGTGTGATTGCTCCTTTGGCGGGTGAGCAGCCCTGTGACTGCATCACCCTGCAGCCCATGTGCGCCACTTCCCATCTCAGTGACAAACTGGGGAGAGTCTCTCGTTATCACCACATCGTCGTAATGAGGTTCAGGCAGGCGGTTGTAATTTATTATCTGCACTCTTCTAGCCTGGACAGTCAGTGGTACACTTCCTTAGAGTTTATATATAGAGTTCTTTCAATAAACCACGTCTGAGTTGGAGCCCCCGGAGGTAGGCAGGAGTGACAGCAGGGGCCCCGTTCAGTGCACAAGGAAACAGCAGCGTGGCTGTTAAGTCCTTGTTCGGATTCTGTTTTCTGAAATCCAGTGGGCCTAGGTCTTGAGTCTCAGTGCTGAGATCTTAAAGTGTGACGTGGTTTCCAACCCTGCCTGCCTGTCTCAGGTGTGCAGTGATTCCTGTCTGAGGTGCGTATTGGGCTGTAATATTGGTTATGAGAAGATACTTGGTTGCATCTTGGCTTTGAATATCTACAGTTCAGAACTGCATGCCTGTGTGATTGGCTGTATGAGTCAGGGTTCTCCAGAAGCCATAAGATGTGCATATGTATGTGTGTGTATGTATGTGTGTGTATATATATACATATATATATATAAAAAAAGATATATATATACAGACACACACATATATATATATATAAAGAGAAAGATGTATTTTAAGGAATTGGCTCATGGGACTGCGGGGGCTGATATGTCTGCAGTCTACAGGGCGGGCTGACAGGTGGGAGACCCAGGGAAGAGCTGATATTGCAGCTTGTCTGGAGGCCAACTGGAGACAGTTCCATATTCCTTGGCAGAACCTCAGATTTTCCCTTAAAGCCTTCAGATGATTGGATGAGGCCCACCCATCTTATGGAGGAAAATGTGCTTTAACTCAAAGTCTAATCTCATCTAAAAAAATACCTTCACAGCCACGTGTACACTAGTGTTTGACCAAAAACTAGGCACCGTGGTCCAGCCAGGTTGACACATAAAATTAACTATTGTATTGGCTAGCTAGCTAGTGCTTGAAATTGGCATCTTTACAAAGAGAATTCTAATATGTTTGGTTTGGAAACAAAATGTTTAGACTTCCGCTAGCACTGTTAACCAAATAATAATAATGAAATAAAGTAATCATTAAAAACAAGAGTCCTTAATCATATAGTTTTCTTTATGATGCCCTACAAAATAGTACTTAGTTAATAGTACTAAAGAGATAACCTACTCTTTTTGTGTCAGTACCAAAATAGCAAAAAATTAGCAAGTCCTAGAAAATTCTCTAGCTGCTTAGAGGAGTGGATTCCATCAGTCACAACCTTTTATTTTAGAGACTTGCTTGAAGATGTTTCATTTATTTGCACATCTTTGAGAGATTTGGAAATTATTTGATTTTTTAATCTTCTTAGATAATTTGCTTTTGGTGTTTTAATTAACTCTTGATTCAAGAATTAATTATCCTCTTTGAATACTTCTCAAACTCAGAAGTTATTCAATGGTTGGCATCACAAACCGAGGCCTTATAACCTATGGAAATAATATCCGTTGTGAAATATTTAGGAAGTTTACAGGTTAGACAGGGTTTCTTGATTTGGGGGATAATCTTCCTCAGAGAAAATCTGTATAAGCTGCGTTTATTGAGAGTAGTAGCAAATCCCCCTTGATTACATGTGGTAAACGTGAATGAATCCTCAACTCTGTTACCGTGGTCTGGCGGTAAGAGGCCTGCAATAGCAATTTTGCATAGTGGACATCATCCACTGTGCCAAGAAACTCCCTGTGAGACATACCAGGCACTGTACTTCCAATATGTGGATAATGCCGTTCAAATAAGTTGTTACTGTCTTAATCCAATCACGGGCAGGATTCAGTAGCATCATTGGTCATAAATATGAGTTGTTCTTTTAATTGAGGTGTAATTGACATATAATGTATTAATTTCAAGTGTACAACAAAGTGATTCAATATTTGTATACACTGAAGAATGATCTAATTCTAGTTAACATTTACCACCTTACATAGTTAAAAATTTTTTCTTGTGATAAAAACTTTTAAGACTTACTCTCTTAGCAACTTTCAAATATATACTATAGTATTATTAACTGTAGTCACCATGCTGTTCATTACATCCCCATGACTTATTTATTTTATAGCTGGAAGTTTGTACCTTTTGACCTCCTTCACCCATTTTTCCCACTCCTTATTCCCCATCTCTGGTAACCACCAATCTGTTCTCTATATCTCTGAGCTTGATTGTTTGTTTGTTTAGATTCCACAAGTGAAATCTGTATTTTGCTTTCTCTGTATGACTTATTTCACTTAGTTTAATGCCCTCAGGGTCCACCCATATTGTCACAAATGGCAAGAGTTTATTCTTTTTTGTGGCTGAATAATATTCCTGTGTGTGTGTGTGTGTGTGTGTGTGTGTGTGTGTGTGTTTGTATATCACATTGTCTTTGGCTGTTCATCCATTGATGGACACTTGGGTTGTTTCCATATCTTGACTATTGTAAATAGTGCTTCAGTGAACATGGGAGAAAGATGAGTATTATACAGACAAAATTTAACTTCTTTTACTTTCAGCATGTAACCACCCTGAGTCTGAATACACATGTTTAACACACTCCTGTTTATAATGGGTGGAGGGAGGCATTTGATGAAATTGTCCCTCAATCAAGAACTTTCCAGGAAGGTTTAAACTAACAAACTGTCATGGTGGTTTATTGAATAAACCATGGTGTATATTCCTCATTGTCTTGTCAGTAAGAAGAAAAAGGAAAGCTCTGGTCTATCAAGAAACCCTTGATGTTACCTAAAAGAAGACATGCTGGGGAAGTGAAAGCATCACGGTCTATGTCATCCTTGTCATCATCACTGTAATTATCTTAAAAAAACCTCTGTTGTGTTGTTGGGTGACAGTCTGGAACTTCTTCACCTGAAGCACTGTCAGGTCTGATTGGCTCAGGACATTAGAAATTGGGGCACATGGAGGCAGGACCTGGAGTGGCCTGTTCTCATTCCCCTTTTCCAAGCCAGCCACTTCACACACGTGCGTTCGCGTCACCCAGATGACACAGTCTGTGCGAAACTTTCATCATCACTGGAAAAATAGCCCAGCCCAGGAATCATGAGTCTGTAAATGTGGAGAGTGCACTTTATTTTTATAAACATCGTATTAGAAACATGTACGAACATGAAGACATTGGAGATATGGGAAGAACTATACTTCACTCTGATATTTAGTTTAATAACATTTATTTTTAAAAATTATCTAAATAATGGCTTGTTGTTTACACCACTGTTAGAATGCAGTAAATAAAAATGATCTGTAATGCCACTTTTCAACAACACTGTTGCCGAGATTACAATCTTCATCTCTCCAAGTTTCTTTTTGCTGCATCATTGTGTATAAAGTTTCTACAGTGGTGATTCTTATGTTTTTAGCTAACATTACATCTTAAATATCTTCCTCCACAAAAAATAATATTCAAAAATTAATTTGGAATGTTTGCATATTTTTCATTATTTGTACGCACCAGCATATATTTGATACTATGAGGCTGGGACAGAGTACAAATGGAGACCTCATACTATATGGTTATGCATTTAAAAGTTACAATTGAGGTAACAACCTGTTAAATAAAATATGTTCTAGACCCTTACCTTGATAAACATATTATTGCAATGGCAAACTAAAAATGTATAATGTTATGATTTTTATATGAATGAAAGTCAGAAAGATACCAAATTTGACTGAATTTATTACTTTGGACTATTATTACTGCATGCAGAATAATGGCCCAGGGATGCAATTAAATCGTGATTTAATAAAGAAAATGAAGTCCAGGGATTTCATCTCACCGGTTCAGAGCTCAGACCTGGTGTGGGTGCTTCCCCTGCTCTTTTTTAGTGCTTTGATCAGTAATTGAATCTTCATTAAATAAAGAATTTGTTACGTTCTTTTATGAATTTTATGTGGGTCATGCTCTCCAGAAGCTTGCTCACTTTCAGTTTCAACATTTGAAAAATTAAAGCAAACTGCTTCTTTGAAGATTTTAAATTTGCTAACCTTTTTTCCTTTCTGAGTTCTACTTTCATAATTTCTGTTTCTAAAACAATCTCCACTTGTACTAATTCCTAGTCATCTAAAGGATTAAAAAATAAAATGTAATTGCAAAATGTGAATGTATTTTTATGAAAATGTAAATTAAATATAAAAAATTTAATTAAAATTAAAAAGTATTTTCTTTTCTAAAATATTCAAATTATGTGTGAATTAAAAAGCACAGGCAACAAAAGCAAAAATAAACATGTGGGACTACATCAGACTAAAAAGATTCCGCCCAGCAAAGGAAACAATCGACACAATGAAAAGGCAAAAAAAAAAAAAACCCAAAAAGAAAGAAGGAAAGAAAGGCAACCTACTGAATGGGAGAATATTTGCAAACCATATTATCTAATAACGGGTTAATATCTAAACTGTAGAAAGAAACCCATACGCCTCAATAGCAAAAAAAAAATCCAAATAATCCAATTAAAACTGGACAGAAGACTTAAGCAGACACTTTTCTAAAGTAGACATACAGATGGCCCACAAGTACACGAAAAAATGCTCAACATCACTCATCCTCAGGGAAATGCAACTTGAAACCACAATGAGGTATCACCTCACACCTGTTTGAATAGTTAGTATCGAAAAGACAAGAAAAAACAAGTGCTGAAGAAGATGGGCAGAAAAGGGAGCCCTGGTGCACTGCGGGTGGGAATGCAAGCCGGTGCAGCCACCGTGGAGAACAATATGGAGGCTCCTCAAAAGATTAAACGAGAACTACCAGCAGTTCCACATCTAAGTGTGTGTCTGAAGGAAATGTCTAAAGGAAGAGCTGAGAGTAGAATGGGTTGCCAGGGGCTGGAGAGGTGAGGGGAATGGGGAGATGCTGTCAAAGGGAACAAACTTTCAGTTATAGGATGAATACATTCTGGGGATCTAATGTCACGCTGGTGATTATAGTTAATAAAACTGTATTGTCTGCTTGAAAGTTGCCAAGAGAGTAGATCTTAAATGTTCTCACCACACAAACACACACGGTAACTATGTGAGGTGATGGAGGGGTGGACTAACCTTGTTTTGGTCCTCATTTTGCAGTACGTACACACGTTAGATCATAGTGCTGTACACCTTAAACGTACGCAATGCTACATGCCAATTGCGGCTCAGTAAAGCTGGGGGGAAAAGAAAAAAGCATTGGAGAGTGTCCAACAGAAAAAGAAAAAGGAATCAAATTCATAAATAAAATCGCTTCCCAGTGAAGCTGCAGGGTAGTCACAACAGCAGCTATACGGCCTGCAAACAGCCTGCAAGATGGAAGTGTGGCCCCTGTGCTGTGGAACCATGAGTTTGAGTGTGAAGAGAAGCAAGACACGGAGACTCCTTCCTACTGAGAAATGACGTCCGTCATCCCGAGGTCGTTGCACTCATGTTGTCCGAGAGGGAGGACTTGGAAACAGTCTTGCCCCTTAGCTCCATCCTCCGGGCCTCAGTGCGGCACCCACTCCCCATGCTGGCAGCAGCACAGCCCGCACGCCTAGTGCTTTTTCAGAGCCGTGGGCCAGAGCTGTGCAGACGCTTTCCCCCGGGGCCTGGACGGTGTTGGTGACCAGCAGAGACGCGTAGCGCTCTAGGTCCCGCTGTGCCGGAGCAGAGGGCAGGATCCTGGGTGGCAGAGGACTGGCTTGGTGCCTGTGTGGATTTGTGGTTTTCGAGGGCAGCTGATGCAAATGGGTATGAGTAGTATTTTTATTTAGTTTGTTAAATCACCTGTGTCTTATTCCAGACTTCGCTCACAAATCAGTATTGTCTATTCTCTACCCCGACACACAGAAAAATAATGCCGGAAAGCAGAGATGGGTGTTGGACTTGGGATTTTAAAAATGCTAAGGAAAGCATCACCACTTTGATTATCTGAAAACATTTTAAAGATATTTGGATTAAGAGTGTTTTTTTAAAAATAGTAAGAGCCCGATACTGACTTATTATCAGCCATGCTTTTTCTTTAATATTAGTAAATTGAGGTCAGACGCATGGTCCAGGGCCACTGAAACACACCAGAATGAGCTGTTTCTTAAGGAAAACAAATCCTGTGATTTTGGTATGGAACTCCATGCATCTGTCCCTGGTGAACCAGGGGCTTAGAATGCATCCAGAGGAATCCACAGGTTTTCATTTTAAGAAATAAACTGGGTGTCCATTCTCTCAAGCTGAGAAAGGACTTGTAATAAAAAAAATTCAAATTAATAGTTGAGATAAAGATGAAACTCATTAGGATTTTAGCAAAAAGAGCTACAGAAAAATTGAATGGGCTGCAGTGTGCCAACATAGCAATCCTGGGTGTTTATTTGCATATATGATGGAGTGCAGACATATTTATTGCTGTTGTCTCTGATAAGAGCTCCACCTTCTGTTTTCATAATGCTTCTGTTTTACACAGAGCTTCCCACATTCTTCAGTACGCTTAGTTCTTATTTAAACATGTGAGAAAATGGACACAAATAGACTGAGGTCCTGAACAGCAAAGGTCTGAAAGCTTCCATGAGGCCAAAATGGGACACGAATTTAGATGTTCCTATCCTGTTTATCTTAGTTCTGTCTGTGACGCTAAACTTTCCTTTGTCAATGAAGTAATGGCTGAAGTCCATGTGCTGTACACCAACAGCCCTGCTGTACCACTCATGGCAACTCTGATGCCAAGGGTGAAGCCCCACATGTGAATTGTGACTTTAACATTAACGAGAACTTCTGAAATTCACAAGATACAGACAGGATTGACTCTGAGGGTGTTAAAAATTATACGTACAGACTGATTATTGTAGAGAAAGAAATATTTGCTTAGATCAAACTGCTTTTGAAAGCTCTCAGCATCTTAGAGCTGCACAAAGAAAGCTCTCTCTGGAGGGTGTGAGGATGCTGCCTGCAGGTGGGGATGTGCAGGGAGGTGCCAGCCCGCAGATCACAGCCGTCACAGGTTCTGTAATGAATGGCTTCTCTGATGAAGTGACCGTCCTCTTCTTCCAGGGCCCTCCGCCACAGAAATAGTCAGCATTATTAATCTGTGAAGTAGCAGGTCCCTGTAAAGCACTTTAACATTATTTTAGCAGGTGGCCTTGTGAGGAGTCAGCTAAAATCATGCCTATTCAGCACCAGGCAGCATTTCAACCACCAGTTTCAGAATAAGCAGTATGCATTTGTACATTTCGATGTTCAAAAATCCCAAAATGATTGTAGTTTTTTAAAGGGTTCAATTGTCAATAACTCTAGAAGCAAACCCACGTGGGTTAGTCTTACCTTCTGGTCCACGGTGCAGTAGGACCTAAGTCCTATGGTGACAGCCTCCTGTTGACACCCCACATCCTGAGAGCTGTGGGCATTAGAGAATCACCTTTGCATCCTTTAAGGGTCGCTTCCTGTCTCATGAGAGAAATGTGCACCTTGAAAAGATAACTCTTTAAAAATTATTTTACGATTTTGCGATTTTGTGAATTTTTTCAAACATATAAAAATAATTCATCTTGTATGCATATCCACATACAAGAGATGCTGATTTTTTGGCATTTGCTGAAGTTCTTTTTTTTTTTTTAATGTTACGGATACATCTACAGCCTCACACCCCTATCTTAATCCCTCTGCTGTGCAGAAGTCTGTGCAGAAGTAGGTGTGGATCCTTTCCTTGCATGGTGTTATCCTTTTACTATGTGTGTCTGTATCCAAAGAAATACACACCTCGTTTTTCGTATGTTTTAAGTCTATATACTCTCTGTATTAAGTAACTTGCTTTTTTTTTTGAGGAAAATGTAGCATTAATTTTAAGGTTTATCAAAGTGGATACTTAGATTTAGTTTATTCAGTTTTCACTGTTCAGTGATATGAACATGAAATCTTATTTTTTCCATCTGCTTTGTTAGACACTGAGATTATTTAAAATCTTTCAGTCTCAGCCAAAGTCATGCAACAAGACTTCCGACGCATAGGTCCACGGACGCATGGGAGGGGTATCCTCTAAGCCAGTGTTTTTCAAACTGTCCCACATTCATGTGTCATGAAATCAGTTTAATGGATTACAACCCATGTTAAAAAACGAATGAGAATATGTTATGAATTGTATAGTGATGAATGATGTCCAAGTGCACTGCACATCGTGAGGGTGGGGTTGCTCAGGCTCTTCTTCTGGTTAGATGTGTTTGTGTGCAGGTGCACTGGGTCGTGGTGTCAAATGCATTTCTTGCCGAGGGTCGGAGTAAAGGGAGGTTGGGGTCCCGCTGCTGGCTCACAGGCTGTGTGCACCTGCAGCATTGCTGATGGTTCCCAAATGGCTCCTGAACGTGGCTGTATCTTAGTCACAGTGTTCGTTCCTGTGTCACCACTTCTAGCCCTGGACTTGGTGACGGGGTTTCTAATGGTAAATTTAATCTGCTTTTCCTGAATACTAGTGAGACGGATAGAAGTCATTTCTAAGTGTTGGAAACAAATGGGGAGAAGGTTTATATTTTTTATTTTAACACAGCCCTGGATAGTCATGAGAAAAGTAAGCAAGGCATGGGGAAAGTGGAGGCTGGGCTCCTTACTGGTTTGTTAGGAAAGAAGGAAGGTGAGAAATACCTGATCCTTCGATGTCTGATGTTAAGGACTTCAGCCTTAGCAAAGGAATGACGGTGTTTTCTGCTGTCTAGTGTGTGATACGAGTGGTATTGCTAAGTGTAAACAGTGGTTACACTTGGGCAGAGGGTGCAAACAGATGCCTTCAGAAGCTGCAGGTCTGTATAAGGCTTTATGCTGGGTGTGCTGGGTGTGCTGGGCATGGTGTGTTTGTGCTTTCACCACATGGGACTGTTCTTCACTGACTCAAAGAATTATTCTCCCCCCTAGTTTCCTTGGGTCAGGCTGCTCTCTTAGTCTTTTACTTTCCAGCTTTGATCCCTGTGTGTGCAGACAAGTAATGGGGATGGTGCGTGGTACCCGGCAGTGGGTGTCCAGACGCAGAGGTGATGGACAGTGCCGTGTCCTGGAGAGGGCGTGGCCAATCTAATTGGACAGCTGGGACCCCACTTTGGGGGACTTTAGTCTTTTGGGAACGTGAATCCAATGTTGCTAGATATTTTCATGTGTTTTCCAAGAGAAATTAGAAATGTTTTTAAATTAGTTAAATTTTGTGAAATCTCCTGATTTGATTTTAAAATACTGACCCCCATTTAAAAAAAAAAACAAAAACAGTTTTAGCCAAATACATCATATCTGAATTGAGTCTGCAGGCCACTGGTTTGCACTGACTTTCTGTGTTAGGAGAATGGAATTGTGAAATGGCTTAAGTTTTAAAAAAATCATGAACACTAGGGCTGATTCCTTATGACTTACTCTGTCATTTGACTTGTCTCTTCCTCGGTGTATAAATGACGTTAAAGGAGCTGTGAACATCTGTTTGTCCTTCTCCTTAGCACCCACTGCAGTGCTTGGTGTATAGTATGTTCATAAGAAATGTCAAATCAATGAACACATGCCTGATGAAAACAAGCAGTTCCTGTGATCCTTTAGAATCGACAAAGTTAAAAAGTGTCGTTACTCTTTGTCAGATTTCTATCATTTCCTTGGGACTAATAACAAACGGAAATTTCTGCTGCATCAGACTCTCTATGTCACGCCCCAGTAGCTCTGCTGTTCACGCAAATGCCACACAGTTAATTCATGATTTATAAAGAAAGCTCAGCACATTAATAGATCAGCTCATCGGGAGAATGAATAATAAATGGCCAAGCTATGTATACAAAGGAAACATGCACAGCCCTTAGACAGTCACATAAGAGGGTGGCCCATCTGGAGCCTTGGCTTCCCTAGGGGAGGTGAGAGGACAGAGTGCTGATCCTTCAGTCATAAAAGAAGAAAATGAAGTTCCCTCTGGCGCATGCCATCAAGCCCAGGGGACTGCGGTGCTGGGGAAATTCTGGAACAACCGACCCTCTTTCGCACTTCATTCAGCAGGCAGCCCCCCTCCCCGCATTCAGCAGGATGTTACTGAAATTGTTCATGTTGAGTGGGTTGGAATTTTAGCCACAGCCCTTTCCAGTCCTGGTGGACAGAGTCATCGAGGTACGATGTTTATTCAAGTATCTCAAGTCTAAAAACTGGCTCAGAGCCATCGGAGTCCTCCTTTTCCTCTGATCCCCGGGCCCCCATCTGAAGACCTGCCCCCCCTGTGCAGTCCCTGGCCCCTCCCCACCTGGCCTGGGCCACAGAGGCACATGCATGGTCAGTGGGACCCTGGCGGTCCTTTCAGCCTCCTGGTACCCCTCCAGCACTCCACAGGGGTGTCTGCAGGCTGGTTTCTCAGCAGGAGTTTCCAGTCCCACCCCCAGCACCGTGGCCATCGCTTCCAGCCTGGCCTTGACACTGTAGGAAAACTCTCCAGAAGACCATGGTCACCGCTGGTCAGCCAACTGGAAGGTCTCTTCCCAATCCTCATTCTCCTTCTTGACACCGTAATAACATTATGGAGTGCTTTCCATATGCCAGGCACTGTTTTAAGTGTTTGCTGCATATTATCTCATTTAATCTTTTCCACAACCACGTGGGGAAAATACCATTATCCCGTTTCCTTGATGGGAAAACTGAGGCACAGAAACACCTTGATCACCTTCACCATTTTGAAGCTCAACTTCTCTCTCATTTCCATACCAGTTCATTGCAATGAACATTTAGTGCCTGCTGTATTTCAGTTATGAAGGTGTGGGATTCCTGATCCCTGAGTTTACAGCAGAGGGGAGGAGAGCTTGGTCCATGCAGCTGTGGAAGCTCATTGGCCATTCTAGGGGTTCAGAGCCATCTTCCTGGGGAAGGGGTGGTAGAGCGGTCTTGAAGGCTGATGAGATGGGAGGATGTTCCAGGTCGAGGGCACAGCACAGCCAAAGGCAGAGAGGCACAAAGCGGCCTGATGTTCTATGAGGACAGCAGACCGTCTGATGTGACTCAGTTGATGCGACCGCACCAGATGGGACACTGGAGGAGGCCTTGCATGACGTGCTCGTGAGCTTGGCCTTCACCGAGCACCTGGTCGTGGCTGTCGAACTTGAAGCTCGGGATAGATATGGGCAGAGTCGTAGTTCAGGAGATTGTGGTGTGTTTTTGAGGGTGGATAGTGGGAGGAAGGTTAAGATCACGGGGATCAATTACGTGGCTGTTGGGTGGTCCAGGGGAGTCCGGGGTGGGACAATGAGATCAGAATAGAGTCATGGAAGTATATATCGTAGGATGATGCAAGACATTGTGGAAGTTAAAATCAGCAGGGCATTTTAATAATGGCAGAAGATTGGAAGTAACCTGATCTGCTGGTGAAGGATGATTATTTATGTTACGTGGATACAGTGGCATACGATCAAATGTCACAGAGGAAAAAGGTGGCTTTGTGTGAACTGGCAGGGACCCACCAAGAGAGTGGAAGTGGGTGGGAGGAGAGGGATGCAAAAATTTTTTGAATCTTGTGCTCATTCTGATTGTAAAGAACGAATACGCATAGACTAACTCTGGAAGGAAGTAACTGCCCCTTCCAGGACAGTTAGGTAGCCGGGGGACGGGATGGTCAGGGGACGTGGGTTTCACCAAGACCAGGTGGATCCTTCCATCTTTCGGACTCGGTGCCATGGGTGTAGACTGCCTGTGCTTTGCAGACCTCTGGTTATGAACTGGGTCTCAGGAGGGGTGGACAGGGATCGTCTGTGACCCCAGGTTCATGAATGTCAGTAAGCAGTCGGGGGCGGGGGGAGGGCTGTGGGTGGAGGAAGCAGGAGGGGAGATGAGTTGGAGATACAGCTGTATATATTTTTTTCCTCACAGTAGGTTTAAGAAATTTATGATCAATAAACCTCCTGACTGTGTCTCTTTTCCATTTAAAATTGCCCAAAGTGGTGTTTTAAGATATTTTAACCCAATTGACCATTTAGAGCAATTTTAGGAGAGCAGGAAGTTTAGCTCAGGGAGATTCCTTTTTCCTTTTTCTGCAGGACAGGAGGCAGCTGCTAGAGCTGCTCCTTTAGCTACAGCGGGAGAACCAGCACCCCCACACCGCCCCCACCCCACACCCCGTTAACTCCAGTATTAAATGCGCATGGCTGCCCCGCCCCTGCCTCTCCACTCCGCCCCACCCTTCCAGAGGTCCTGTGGGAGCTCCTAGCTGGCCTGTGAGTCCACAACGCTGGGAGGGGAGGAGCTGTGAAAAGCAGTGACAGCTTAGAGGGGCTGACCCTGGGGGCAGACCTAAGACAGCGTCAGCCTGCTGTTGTGGGCGTCCTGGGTTCCGAATACCTTCGGATAGATGGCTTAGGTGTTTTCATCTTTATTGCCTATACTTCCTGGAATTCAATCAATTACGTGATCTTTTGGATCAGTAGTCAACTTTCAAGGCATGCAAATGTCTTTGGATAGATTATGAAACAGTTAGGCATTCTTACATTGGTGTAGACTTGTTCCAGGAGGATAGGGTTAGGGGTGGAGTGGATTGGAGGACCTCTGTGTCCCTCCAGCTGCAAGGGTCTGTGAATCAGGTTGCTCGCGTTGGGATTAAGAAGTTTGATATCCGAGCCACTTGGCAGGCGGCTCCATTTGGGGAGAATGGGCAGGCCTGGCAGAAGATGGAGGGCAGCTCTGCAAGCGGAGAGTTAGAGGCAGACTTACAAAGTGAGCCCAGAGGAAAGCAAAGAACCTTTATGTGTTTCTAAAGGTCTCGTCCAAGGCTCACACTCTTCTTAGGAGAAGGAAAGGAAAATCTGAATGACCAGAACTCAAGCAGGTATTATAATCAGTCATTCAGGAGTTAAATTGATTCTGGGGAATTAACCTGGAAACATACACACTGTTGTATTTTTAAATTAAACACTTATAATTTAAACACTGAATTTAAAATTTAGATAAAACCATATTATATTTTTCATGGGATAATGTTTTCTTAGTTCCAAACAATTTACTTGTGCCTAAACAAGTTTAGAATATAACCAACTTGGTAAATCAGCTCTATTTCAATGACAAAACAAAGAGGGGAACTGTCTTTACTTTGGTCTCTATTAAGCAATTACTTGACAGAACAGAGCTTTTTGAGTAACAGACATTTCTAGACTGTTAGTAGCCTCACTTGTACATCCGTCATCATAATGTTACTTTGCTATATTATCAGGTGGAGAGGAAAGCCTTTATGATAATCAAGATGACAGATACATGTTTGTTTCTCTTCGCTGGGAGGCAGGCAGAGAAAAAGATAATTAAACTAAACAGTACCAGTTCGGTTTTTGAGCTGATGGAGTCCAGGATTTATTTTGTTAATGAGAAATTCAAACATCGTGCATCCAGAAAGTTATCATTTTTGCCTGTTTACTGTTTTCAGCTCAACAATACTAATTTACAAAATGAACCTCTCTTGGCATCATACTTTTTTTAAAAAGGAGGTGCTGGGGATTGAACCCAGGACCTCGTGCTTGCTAAGCATATTACCCTACCCCCCCAAGCATCATACTTTGATGCCAGTTATAATCCATTTGCTCTCTCTTCCCAGACCACCATGGCCCCTGCAAGAGATTCATAGCCCAGCAATGGTCAAGAAGATAGAAAAAAATAACTTCTAAATCACAACTTTGCAGAAACTGTGGTGACTTGCTCCCTGAAATAGAATTTCTCTGCCAAGTTCAAAAACTGTATTTTCTTGCCTACATTTCTCTTGTCACATGTGCTCTTTCTTTAAGCAATCTTCTCGCACTTGACATTCATCAGAGTCTGTTAAGAACATGGAAAGTTTAGTGAAATAGGCAAATGTCTGCTGGTGAAAACTTTTCCCGTAGTTTAAAGATCTTACATCAGAAGGACTTTCCTAGTTTCGTAAAACAGTCCAGACAAGGATGGACAAGGGTGAGCCCTGACTCCTCACGTGGTAGACACAGTTTAGACTAGTGAACAGCACAGCCTGTCTGAGGAAGCCGACTCCGGATGCAGACTTTGACTGTTGGGTTCAGCAACACAGAAGAGCTTAAATAACATCACTTGTGGGCAGAAGACTGGGAAGGGGAGCACCATTTCTAGCTTTGTTTTCTCAGTAAGACGTAGAAATCATATACCTGGGTGTGTGTGAATTCTTAGAGCATCCGTGTCCACTTATTGTTGTGTCGTTCGCATGTGGACCTCGACCGAGAGAGGAATGGCTCTCGTCTGTTGGGAATTACTGTGATATGAAGGTGGTGATTATAGTCTGTTTTAAGATAGAGGCTCAGAGGAATCACAGGAATGTCTGTCCTGTGGAGTGTGATTACTCATGGTCACGTCCTTTTGTGGTAAGACAGCAGCACATCCTCCAGCCCTGGTGACCTAGTGGGATCCATTCCTGGCTCTCCAGCACCACCCCCTCCCCCCGCACTCCCCTCACCCGTCACGACTGGCCACGTGGACACCGCACCTTCTGCCCGGGTCACTATCAGGGACACTAGCAAATTGGTTTTGGCTTTAAAATGATTCCGCTTCTCAAGAAACGTTTTTCCCTCAAAAGAATTGAACAGAGCGTCCAGAAGAGAATTAGGGAGGCGTGCTGTGTGTGTGTGTGTGTGTGGTGACACGTTTAAATTTAAACGTGCACCGTCAGAGGGAACTTTCTCATGCTTAGTTGGCCAAACTGCATGAGGATGTTGCTTTCTAGATGATTTGAGGTCTTTTGGATACATTCAGTGTTTGAAAGGTACATTTATTGACTTTTTGATTTTGTGGTATTTTCCAAATAAACTGATTATAATAGAGTCCACACAGACATAGAAAACAAACTATGGTTACAAAAGGGGAAAGGCGTAGGGGGAGGAATAAATTAGGAGTTTGGGATTAACAGATACACACTACTATGTATAAGATAGATAAACAACAGGGACCTACTGTGCAGCACAGGGAACTGTATTTAATATATCATAATAACCTGTAATAGAAAAGAATCTGAAAGAAATATGTGTAACTGAATCACTTTGCTGTACACCTGAAACTAACACAACATTGTAAATCAACTAAACTTCAAAAAAAAAAGTCCATGCCATCAAATTTAGCAATTCTTTTCCCAGAGAACATTTTTACCCTCTGTTTTTTCCCCCCATTTTTTCTTTTTGTTTAATTATTTTTGAACCTGTAATATACACTTACATGGTTGAAAAAATTGAGACATTAGAAGCCTTACTGCCCTCCCCCGTCTTCACCCCCTAGAAAGGCAGCTTCGTCTCTGTGTACCCGTCCAGGATCTTGCGGAGGGCTTCTTTGCGTACGTGCAAGCAAAGATGAGTGAATATGTATTGCTTCCCACCCCCCTTCTTACCCAGACTGTAGCACATCACACGTTCTGTTCTTCCTTGTTTTCCTCACTTAAGGGCATGTCCTCGAGCTCCGTCCACGTCAGAACACAGGGAGCTTCTCTGTTCTTTTTACAGCTGCACAGTAATGATTTTGGGAGGGGTGGGAGATACACCATAGCTTATGTGACCAGCTTTCTGTGGATGGCCACTTGGGTGGTGCCTGGTGTTTTTCTTCTGCAAACACTGCTGCAGTATTGTATACGCACACATGCAGTGTATTTATCTGTAGGATGAAACGTCGGAAATGAGATCGTTGGGTCAAAAGTAAATGTATTTGTCATTATGACAGTTGCAATTTGATAGACCATAAGGTTTTTATTTAAACATTAAAAAATTTTTTTTGGTCTTTCACCAGGAATGTCAGAGATTCTCTTTCCTTGTGGGAAGTGTGGCCGTGGCTTATCATCCAAACCAGGACACTCTTGAGCGTGAAAGGGACTCTATTAATAGTGACACTGGGGCCACGGGCAGGAGCCAGGGCTTTGCTGGCCATCTGGGCCGATCTTGGTTGACTCATAGTCTTGCCAACAGAATGTGCTGTCAAACTTTCACATTATTCTCAAGGGACCTTGAGTGGAATTAAAGTTCAAAAATAATCGTTTAATGAGGCCAGCCTTCAAAAGTAAAGTTACCAGTGATGGTTGCGCAGCAGAGTGAATGTACTTAATGCCACTGAATGGGACCCTTAAAACGTGGTTAAAATGGTAAATTTTATGATTCATGTATTTTCCCACAGTTAAAACAGAAAAATGAGAAAAAGAACAAGCTATGGATGCAGGAAACTCTGCAGATCACTCTCCTATTATGCAAAAAGAAAGCCTCAAAAGGCTACGTATTGTATGATTCTTTTCAGAAGAAATTCTGGAAAAGGTAAAACTATAGAAACAGGGAGTAGATGAGCCAGGAGCTGGGGTGTAGGGAGGGCTGAGTGTGGCTGGAGCAGGGGGGCATCGTGAGAGGTGATGGAATTGTTCTGTGTACTGACTGTGGTAGTTACACGTATGCTGTGTGTGTTTGTCAAAACTTGCTGAGCTGCACACTCGGGGGGGGGGTGCATTTTACTGTATGCAAGTTATACCTTAGTTAAAAAATTGAAAAGAAATGGAATGAAAAAAGTAAAGCCACCCACTGTCATTTCCCTGGAGCTTTGGGAAAGTTGCCCTGCCTGACCTGGCGTTCTTTTCTGGACAAGTGTGGTGTGACTTGAGTGGCCCTTGCCAACGGGCATCCTGCCCGGAGACCACTTGTGTCGCTTGCATTTTTCTAGCTGTTGTTGGTGGCCCTGCCGCCTCAAGGAATCTGGCTCGGAGAGGGTTTGTCTGGCCTGACGCAGGGATCGTGCAGAGGGCAGTGCTGGGGCCCGGGGCCCGTCTGGCCCCCGAGTGCATCATCACAAGGCTCAAGTACGCGTGAACAGACCCGGTTCTCTGTGCCCCTGGAGGGAGGGGGCGGTGGAGGACTGGTTCCCAGTGCCCGGCCTTTCTCTCCATGCCCCGAGGATGCCGTCTCGTGTCTTCTGGGGGCAGGGAAAGGATTCTCATGCAGTGACTCAGCCTTGGCTGTGACGCAGTGTGCCAGCTATGATGGCCAAGGTGAATGTCTGCTGTGTCCGGACCAAGCAATTGGGACGTTTAGATGGGCAAGAACAGAAGGTTCCACAGTAAGTGGAGGACAGTGGAGTAGAAAGGCAGGGCCTGGGGGCCCAGGCTAGGGAGGAGGTGCCAAAGGCGGCAGCGGCCAGGAGTCAGAATCAGAGGTGTGCTCAGCGTGACTGCTCATCAGAGAGATGCTCATCAGAGCGCAGAAAGATGCCCCTTCATACCCGTCAGGATAGTTATTAACAAGCAAACAGAAACCCCAGAAAATAACTAGCGCTGGTGAGAATGTGGAGAAACGGGAACTCCTGTGCGCTGCTGGGAAAATGGTGCAGCTGCTGTGGGAAACGGTGCAGCGGTTCCTCAAGAACTTAAACAAAACTGCCGTCTGACCCGGTAGTTTCGCCTCTGGGTGCGTTCCCCCAAGAACCGAACAAGGACTCACACAGATATTTGTCCACCAGGCTCACAGCAGCATTATCCACAAGGGCCGGAAGGTGGAAGCAACCCAAGTGTCCTTCAGCAGATGGAAGGATAGACAAAATGCGGTCTGTCCGTGCAGCGGACTAATGCTCAGGCTTGCAAAGGGCAGAAACCCTGACTTGTGCTACGGCATGGAGGAAACTTGAGGGCCTTCCTTGGAGTGAAATAAGCCTGTCACAAAAAGACTGAATGATTCCACTTATGTGAGGTGCCCAGAGTAGTCAAATTCATAGAGACAGGAAGTAGAAGGGTGGTTGCCAGGGGCCGGGGTTGGGGGAGAGGAGTTAGTGTTTAATGGGTGCAGAGTTTCAGTTTGGGAAGATGAAAAAGTCCTGGAGGTGGTTGGTGGTGGTTGCACAATGTGAATGTACTTAATGCCGCTGAACTGTGCATCGAACAATGTTTAAAATGGCAAGTTTCATGTTACGTGTATTTTAGCATAAGAAAAAGATCTTAAAAAAACAAATCCAAGGGGAGTGAACTGAAGCAAGTGGGCCTCACCTGCCGAGCCAGCTGGGGACCTGTGGTCTCCGCAGGTGGGTGAGGAGAGTGGGGAGGGCGTGCCCCGCATTTGTGCAGAGTATCCTTCTCGGCTCACTCACGGGGAGTCGTGGTTACCAGGGGCCACGGCACCATCGCCCTGTGTGCCCTCTCGGAGGTCAGAGTGATGCCAGTGTGCGGGGACCTGAGACTGAGCGGGGACCCAGCAGCCAGGGTCTGTTGGTACACCTGTCCTTGTCCCTTCCTCCCGAGAGCCACCCGTTGTCACCTGGCCCTGCTCAAGCTGCTCCATCCTCCCAGGGAGGGTCTTATGAGTGACAGATAGTCTGCGAGCCTTCCTGCGTCTGCTGGGGCCCTGGTCCTACTTGGCTGCAGCCGTAGGTCCTGTCACCCAGGCCCTGACTCTGGTCTGAGGCTAGAAAGAACAGGAGGGAAGCCCAGTGTCCACCCCGCAGACATCATCTTGACTTCTCTGTGTTGGTTCCTGGGGGAGGAGACCGCGATGAGCCTGCTCCACTCCATGGGTTACCTCCTGGGGCTTCCTTGAGCTCCTGAAGCTTCATTTGACAGAGCCCCTCTTTGAGGGTTTGCTTACCCTATAGCATCATAACCTTCCCACCTAGGACTTGGGCAGAGGCGTGGGCTGGGCTAGAGGACATTCTGAGTGGTTGGCTTCGTCAGGGCCCAGCTCTCCCCTCCTGCCTCACTGAGTGCAGCGTGAGGACCCCTCTCAAGTCTGCTAGGATGTATTTTTTTAAATGTAGCTACTAGGAAATTGGAAGCTACAAGTGCAGCTCACACTGTGATCCACTTGGTCGGCACTTTTCTAGGGCAGTAGCGCCGCCTGGACGCTGGTTACAAATGCAGGTTTGCAGGCCTCCCCCTCCCTGACCCTGGGCCCAGGGAATCAGAGACTCTGGGACGGGGCGCAGCCATCGTGTTTAACAAGCCTCCAGGTGACTGTGGTGCGGGTCAAGTTTGAGATCTGGGGCTCTCAGGCCACTGTCTCTCAATCGGCTCCCAAGTTGCTAGTTATTTTATTGAAAGCATTCACCACGAGAGGCCAACTGGTGTCAGTGAATGAATGTGGGGGTGTTCGTGCAACTGTGACTTCAGCCAGAAGATGGCTGGTCCTTGAATCACAGGATGGGCTGCACGGCCCTGGACCCTGGATGGCCCCGAACTCGGCAGCAGTGGTTTGGAGCTATGCCCTAGGTTTTTCCATCTCCCTCCACCCTTTTACCTGCCTGACCTCTGACTCGCTTTGTTTCTTTTCCCGTTTCCAGCCCCATATTCAGTGGACTTGACGGGAGAGTTTGGCTTTCCCTTTTCATCGCTCCCCGGGACAGAGGCCTGCCCTCATCCCGGGCTGTCTCTGCTACTTGGTGCGCTTGCGTTGACGGTGCTGCTGAGTCGTCACGTGACCTTTGCTGGCTCCTGAGGGGCCTCTTCATTCTGCTTAGTCGGAGAGGAGGGAAAGGCGCTCAGAAGCACAAGTCAGGGGAAGGGCGCTGAGCTTGCGGTGCTTTCCGAAATCTCACAGAGTTGAGAATCTCAGACTCCAAATATGTCCCTTCCTTCATTTCTTCTGGGGGAAATTTTGGTTCCTTTCTAGTATAAACAAGAGGGGTCTTTATGAGAGCTCTGCCTCTGGCTTTGATGAGACTACATGTATTTGAGCAAATCATTTGCCTTCTCGGTGCATCTGACTCCTGGTCCACAGAGCAGACTCAGTGCTTTCCGATGCTACATAACGGTTTCCAGCTGAAGTTCTGTCATCGCTCACGGGAGTGCGACAGGTACGGTACAGACGTTACGAACCCCTGTACCGGCTTTGGCATCTAATGAAGCATATTTGGGTTCTTTTTTGCACCTTGGTGACCTCATTTGTAAAATGAGGGTAATGTAGGTCCTTAATACTTTCCATAAATCCCTTGGGGCCAAATATGTGCAGGCATTTGCATTTTTTTCAGGTTTCTGGGTTATGCCTGTACCAAAGAGAACATGCCATTCCCGCTAGGGTCTGGGGCAACGTCCTGCAATCTAATACAATAATGTTTCTGAAATAAAACATACGGACATTCTCACTAAGTGGGATTTTTAAAAAAAGACTATATGTAGCTTCCTATCAGTTTAGGTAATGCTTTGCTGTCAAATGAATTATAAAAACAACCTTTCGTTTTGAGACCTTCTGGTATTCAGGATTGTGGGTAAGTTGTGGACTTTGGTAGTGACTGTGTTGTCTGAAACAACGGAATAAACTCAGATTGGCCAGTGTGCAGCTTCGGTTTATTTTGGAATGGCCGAGGAGTGCCCTGGGTCGGGGGAGGGTTCCAAAGAGCTGATGCAAGTCAACCTCTCATAGTTGGCATGGATGCCGGCAACCCCAGAGGACTGAACTTTCGTGTTCAGAAGGATACAGGGACCTTCCCAGATGTTGGTGACTTATGTTGTGGTTTGACTTCTAGACAGAAAAAAAATTATCCCACTTCAACTGCATCCTTGAATCTGGCTATACATGCATGCTACACAGTTTTATTTCTTGGAAAATATAACCCAAAGTTGTTGCAAAAATACACAACAATGTCATAGGTTTGCCTGATTGAATGTGATACTGTGTAACGCAGACAGCACGGAGGGCGGTCCTTGGTAACTCAGTACGTGTTAGCTGTGTGGTATGTTGTTATTATGATTATAGGTGTTAATAATAAGTAACACTGCTTATTCTTGTGCCAAATAAGATGATTTATACCTAAATTTGCCTCTTATGTTTTAAAATACTGGTAACAAGGAAGGAAGTTATATTCTTGTATTTTTAAAAGCTTGTCTTAGATTTTCCCCAGATTTTTGACTCAGTGACCTTGGTGAAGTCATGTGCCCTCTATGATGGTTAATTTTTTTGTGTCAACTTGGCTGCCATGGTGTCCAGATACTTGGTCAAACGTTATTCTGGATGTTTCTCTGAAGGTGGTTTTGAATTAGAGTGACATTTAAATTAGTGGACTTTGGGGGAAGCAGATTGCCTTCCCTAATGTGAGTGGGCCTCGTCCAGTCAGTTGAAGGCCTGGATAGAACAAAAGCTTGCCCCTCTCCCCTCCCCCACCCCTCTTGGCCCCTTGCAGCCCCTGCACTGGCAGCCCCAGCAAGAAGGAATTCTGCCAGCAGGTGAGCAGGTGAGCATGTGGCCCTTGGACCCAGGCTGCAGCATCAGCTCTTCTCCAGCCTTCTGGTCTACCCTGCACATGCAGGATTTGCTAGCCTGCATAATTGTATGAGCCAGTTCATTAAAATCTTGCTGTATCTTTACACACACACACACCCTATTGGTTCTGTTTCTCTGGAGACCCTGACAAGTACACTGTCTCTTGACCTCATTTGGTTTCTTAATTTATATGGTAAGAGAGAGGAGGAGGATGCACTCCATGGTTTCCTTTAACAGTGTGAGAGGTTCTTTGGACCTGGGGTTGGCAAATTGTGTAAGATTCCTCTGGACATCATTTGGGAGGACAAGGTAGGAAGGGGAGGGGGCCTTGGCGGGGTGGAGACCTGGGCTCAGTTTAGAGCCAGTGATGGCCTGAGGGGCAGCCACATGGAAGTATCCATCCAGTGGGCGCTTGGACTGTGGTTGTCGCAGGAGCATAACAAGAATGCAGGATGTAAGAACCTACCTGCAGGGTCCCTAGTGCTCCTCCAGGAGTCTTTCTGGCCTCCGGCCCTGGAGGGAGCCCTGCAGCTGGGCCTCCACTGCCGGAAGTGAAGACGCCTCCTCCGAGTCCTGGAGACTGTGGCCACAGCCTCCTGCCTCTCCAGATGTGAACAGCTAGGCAGGATGATTCCTGAGTGGTTCCGTGTCCCCTGATGCGTTTCGGTCACTCTCCTGAGCCCAGGATTCTCTGGCAGGACCGGGCCTCCACTTGCCTGCGGTCTCCTCCTGCTGAGCCCGAGGCACAGGGGGAGGTTTGAGCTGGAGCAGTTGACTCTTACTGTTCCCTTAGGTACCAGTCACACAGCAGTAGCCATGCTTACTGATGCTTGTTTAGTGTTTGTCAACCCAGTAGGAAGCCACCGGCCCCATGTAACTATCAGCTTTACAATGAATTAACATTAAATAAAATTAAAAGTTTAATTCTTCAGTCACACCAGCCACATTTCCAGTGCTCAGAAGCCACATGTAGTTAGTGCCCCCCGTGTTGGGCAGCAGGGGTAGAGACCTCTTCCGTCATCACAGAAACCTCTCTGGGTCAGCCACGTGCGTCTAGAGCTGCGTGTGCGACCTCCCACGTGCTCCTGCAGTGCTCTGGGGTGGGGATGAGGACCCTCGCTTTTTAGGTGAAGATGTTGGGGCTCAGGATGAATAGCTGGCCCCAAATCACAGGTCATAAGTGTCAGAGGTGGGAACTCAAAACCCGTGTCCAGATCCTCCTGGAGCCCTGAGGAGCCCACTGTTTGGAATGGCCAGCCTGTGGGCTGGGGTGAGTCTTCCCTCGCTGCGGGCCAAGGGTGCATCCCTGGGTGGGAAGGTAGGGAAGGGGGTGCACATGTGGAGGGGAGCACAGGGGGCTGAGAAGGATGAGCCATCTGGGTCTGTCTGGTGCAGCACAGGGAATTGGGGGCGATGGCATGGCGTCCCCGGGTTTGGCAGTGCGAGGTCAGGGGTCTTTGCCAGGGTGGGCTCAGTGTTGGGGGTGGGAAAAAGCTAGACTTCTGGGCTTTGAGGATTGAGTGGTGGTGAGGGTGATCAGGGGAAGAGACAGAGGGGGATGCTGGAGGGGGAGGAGCAGAGAACACAGGGCATTTTTAGGGGTGAGGAGGCCAGATGGACCCTGTTGATGGACTTAGGTAAGGACTGTCTGCGGGAGCCAGGCTGGGAGTGACTTCAGGGGGGATGCTGGCCACCGTGAGAACCCGTTCTGCCTGAACAGGCAGCCGTCCTGCTTTCCCAGGTGACTGTGGCCGGGAGGCTGTATTCACTGTTGCCAGATTCCAGACATCTGCATTTTTCTGTGGAACATTCCTGATTATAAACATTTAAAAAATAACATGGTTACTCCCTCCCTAAGAAGTGTCTGCGCCCTTGCAGAGAAATGTGAATGTATTTAATGCCACAGAACGAATGGTACACTTAAAAGTGGTTAAAATGGTAAATTTTATTCTGTGTATTTTACCCCTTACCCAGAAGCACGCACCCACCAGCACACGTCCCTAGGCCACTTTGGCACCCAGGCTGCGAGCTTGTGCTCCTGGGCTGGGGGACGGAGCCTTACAGAGAGTCCTCGTAGGGATCTGCAGCCCGGGCGCGCCCTGGAACAGCTAAGTTAGAACGGTGCGGGGCGGGACCCAGGCGCCAGCATTGTTGAAAATGAACCGGTGATTCCTGTGTGCGGGCAATGTTGAGAGCGTGGAAGTACAGTACAGAAGATGAATCACCGAGAGGATAAGGAGGCAGGGAGGAATGGCGTAAGACCACAGGTGTGGGCAGCCGCTCTGCTTCTGGGACTGGGATGTGTGCAGATTCTGTTTAAAATTCGGGGCATGAAGCTAATGCCGCAGGGAGAACAGAGACTCCATCATGTCCAGTACATGAGCTCAACTCCTCAGCTTCTCCAGTTGTCACATGGGAGGAGCCGTGTGCCTGCCTGGCCACATCGTCACGTGTCTTTGTGGGTCTGCAAATCTGTCTGCTCCTTAGGAGCCGGTCTGAGACAAATGTGCATGCAAGTCGTAGTTGGTAATGACAGCCTTTTAGGAATCGCTGTACCTTTTGTCCCCACTCCACCGCCAAAGAAGTCACAGATTCACTTTGGAGAAAACAGCAAATTAGAGAAATTTATTTGTGGGCGAAGAGATCAATCAGGAACAAGATGAAAGTCTAACCATATAGAGCCACTACCAAAGCTGTCGGTGAGCTGAGCAAGTCCACAGTATTTTCTGAATCTGGATGGTTATTTCAAAAAATATAATTATCACTTTGAGTACCAAAAAGTTAAAAATTCAGTAATTATCAACTATTCAGAGAGAGAGAGACCAGAGGTCTTCCTAGAGGAGCATTTTTATTAAAGGGGAGTGTATTTGTGTGTACTGAAAATCAGAGAAGGTTTTGAATAATTCAGTTGCATTTCCCCCCTGAATTGAAGGCAGTTTGAAGTGGTGTAAGCTCCGTGCCTAAAATATTAGTTTAATATGAGGACGAGCCCCTTTCCAGCACAAAGCTGCGGCTCATCCGGCTTCCCTTGTAATCAAAAGCAATTGTCTGTGAAACAGCATTGCGGTACTTTGATTCAGTTGGTTTTGGACCAGATTCTAATCAAGAGATGCAAATGCTTTCTTGTCAACAGTTTCATCGGCTTCGACGTGTTTGCCGAGGGAGATTCATATTGATTCCCTGTAATTTAAGATGCTCTGCTGGGCCTGTGGTATACAATCCTCGAGGCTGGGAGGGCGCCGGCGGCTGCGATTCTGCGCGCTGGGTCAGCTGCTGGTTTAAGAAGGAGCCAGGGAATCTAGTAGCCGCAGGAAGACTGTTGCTTGGTGATGGGGGCCTTTGGGGATGAATTCTCATTGAGCCTCAAACCTAAGCAGTGAAAGAAGCTTATGAAAATGAGGCCCGGATAGGGACACCTTTTCAGAAACGGAATAAGTGTGTGAGGAGATGTTCGGAGAGCACATGGGGTTCAGATATGCAGCCAAGATATTTTTTAAAAATTGGCCTTGTTAACAGAGTCCATCGCCAACTGCCTGTACCCAG
The DNA here is from genome assembly GCF_048773025.1 of Camelus bactrianus. Taxonomy (NCBI): domain Eukaryota; kingdom Metazoa; phylum Chordata; class Mammalia; order Artiodactyla; family Camelidae; genus Camelus; species Camelus bactrianus. The sequence goes on from NC_133552.1 coordinate 5,161,602, forward strand.
GGAAGTAACCCCAGCAGACTCTGAGGAGGGGGTGGGGGTCGCCGATGGGGAAGAGGTTTGGATTCGACTTGTTGGTGGCGGGAGTGGAGGAGTCAGTGAACTGGGGTCACCGTGGGATGGCGGTTGGGTCTTCTAATCCTGAGCGCCCACAGGGGCTAGGCAGCGGGTGCAAGTGCAGGGTCCGGCTGGGAGGCCGAGCGTGGATGGGAGCCCCCTCGCACCTTCTGTTGGCGTGACCGAGAGGTGGGCGGGGGCTGAACTGGGGAGTGTGTACTTGGCCTTGTAGAGGGCTGCTGGGTAGGGACTCTCGGCCCTCGAAGCCAGGTTGCCTCATTTTCCAACTTAAGCTGGGAATCTGGATGATTTCTGGGAAATTCCCTGATTTATGTGTGTTGATCCCGAGTTTAAATCATTGCATTGTGACTCAAATGAAACACCTCTGTGGGACACAGTTGGCCCGTGCGTCTGTGGCCTCTGCCCCCGCCCTTCTGTCTTCACCAGGGCTTGTGTGGAAGGAGGGCCCCAGAACCTTCTCCCGCCTAAGAGGCTTCACTGAGCTATTCATTCATTCGACATTTGTTGACTGACCCTCTGAGCCAGCACCGGCGGCTTGCAGGCCCGGGGAGTTCTGGGCAGGAAGATGCTAGAGGCCTGGGACTTTGAAAGGAGCTGGATGTTCTTAGAAGAACGTCTTTCTGTGTGATGAGAGGAAGTCCCTCTGGGAGAAAGGGTGTGATACTGGCAAGCTCAGCTGTGGTGAGAGAGTGCAGGGCTCCTGGGTTGCTCGAGAAATAGGGTCGTGCCCTATGGACAGGAGGGAAGCAACTCTTTGCTGAGAAGCAGCTCGATCACGTTCACATATTTAAAAGATGACCGTCTGCTCCCGGGAGAGGGCTTGGCTAAGGGCAGCAGGTGGGCCAGGGCATGTTTAATGTAAGTGCTAGGCTTTTAAAAATTAGACTCTGGTTTATTTAAGACTGCAGCCCCGTTAACGCGTGCGGTTAGGGTCTGTGCTGCGGTCGGTCGTCTGGAGGACGTGCGTGAGCATCGTGGGGCCAGCTGGTGCTGGATGAGCGCTGGACCTGACTTACGAGGATGTTTTCTGTTTTATTCCTGTCGAGGTGAGGTAGCAGTTATGAAACTCAGGTGTGACTTCATTTTTCATAACGAATTGAATTTTGACTTTTAGTTTTCTCCCTGCTCTGAGCTGGCAGGAGATTCAGTCTTAGCTTTTTCTTTTTTTTTCCCACCGTTTCCTCCCTCCTTCCTCTTTGTGCAAATGTCCTGGGGTTGGAGGCAGCCCCAGGTAGGAGGACGCCCCCCTGGTCCCGGGTCTCAGGCCCACAGTGTGTCTTCAGGTTAGATGCTCTGCCTTGTCTTCTGCACCGGGACCTGTGCATCCTGGGAGCCCAGCCTGGGAGCCCAGCTCTTCCTTCCTGCGCGTTGCTGCTCTGGAGCGAGGATGGCACAGACTGCGCTGCTTCCTGGAACCGCAGCCCTCTCTCCTTTTCAGGCCTGAGAGCTTTGAGGGGAAGCCTTTCAGTTGCCCACCCCACTTCTCTGTAGTCCTGACGGGGCTCCTCCACTCGCCTGGAACCCTTTTCTCCTCCAGGGGTTTAAGGACTTGGAAACGAAGCCAGGAGGGAGGTGTCTCACCAGCAGCACCTGCTCCCCGTGGAGTCGTGAACCACCCCTGAGAGCAGGAAGCGTGCAGCCAGCTACCTGCTTGCGGGGAGGCAGGCAGAGAAAGGGAAAACAGGAAGGAAATGAGTATTTCAACAAGTGCTTTTCCACAGTGGCACGTTGATGTAACTGTGTGGTTTTAGAGCCAAAAGGGAGCAGATACGAGAGGCTGTGGGGAAGGAGGGGAGGAGGAGGGGGAACCAGGACCTGCTGGGCTGAGCTGCCGTTACCAGCTGATGAGAACGAAAGGGGAGTGGGCTGGGACAGAGGAGGGGCAGAGGGACAGGAGGTGGTCTGTGACAGCTGCACGGGGGCCAGAACCCAGGAGAAGATTTGGTCTGGGATGTGGCCTCCGGTGTCCTGGGCTTCCCGGCCCCAGCTGGATTTTCTCACCCCCCTGGGGAGAGGGGTGCCCAGCTCTGTAGGACGGTGTTTACAGCTTTCAGTTAAGAAAGGAGGAGATTCTTGGTCATCCGGGGCAGGCTACCCTGCCCTCTCCTGAGGGTGAGCAGAACAGTCTCGAACTGCCTGCTCTGGGTGGAGGGTCCCCGGGAGGCAGGAGGGGAGAGCGGGGCCTGCCTCGGCCTCCCTGTCCACGGGGAGCAATGCCTGCATGTTGTTAGCTTTGAGAACTGTGAACACATTCCACGCCTGTCACATTTCCAGGAAGGTGCTAATGAATGTTTCTTTTATGATTGTATTTTCGGCAGTTCCCAGCCTCCCCTGTAGCTTGGCTTATGCCTGGACGTTCCCAGGCCTCTGTTTGGCTGCCCCTCTGGTGCCCATCTGGGCTCTTGGAGGACTCTGGTCCTGGTCGCCGCTAGCAGCCCCTGTCCACCGGGCAGAGCACTCACACCATGGCCGTGAAAGCCAGTGTTGCTTACTTAGTGGCCTCCAGTCCCCTTACTGGCTGGGAGCTCTTTGAGGGTAGGGGCCATCCTGCTGTGCTCTGCACGGAGGCGGGAGAGCTGTCCCAGTGACCAAGGGTCACCAGAGCCGAGACCCCAGGTGACTTTGCCCACCCGCGTTCTGGGTCCTGCCTTCTCTTTTCTTCCCAGAGACCTCACACGTCAGTAACCTCCTGTGTTCCTCCTTGAAAGCAAAACCCTCCCTGCCCTCCTCCCCCATCACCACCCTGATGCTCCGCCCCATCCTTGCCCTGTGGACACTTCTCCTCTCCTGCTTCCTTCCCTCCTCATGCCACAGCCCTTGGCACCTGGCATGAACACTACTCATCTGCCCTGTGAGGGTCTCTTACAACTTGTTTGACCCAAAACCGATGGAACATTTTTAGGCCTTTTCACTCAGCTGGTCTACAACATCTGGCAGACCAGCGCCTCCCACAAATGCTGGGTTCTTCGGGGTTCCGTCCACAACTCCAGGTCCCACTGTTTGTGCCCCTGAGCCCCTAGCTGTCCTTTCTCCATCTGCTCTGTGGACGTCTCCTCCACTTAAAGGGTTCATTCCTGAGCCCACTTCTCTTTTCCTTCGACCTCCTCGCCCTGGGTGGTTTTTTCCCCCTTTATCTGTTTCCATGGGGTAAATAACCACCTGCAAAGTTGAAACTTCCAGGTAGACATTTCCAGCCAGTATCTCTTAACTTATCACCAGATTCCACATGGCCCATCACCTTCCAACATTTTGACTTGAAAATCTCCCACACGTGGCTCAGCATGTCGCAGCCATTCTTCCGGCTGACTTTCCCGTCTGGCTGGTGCGCATCGCCATCTGAGAGACCCGTTCACTAAGCCAGCACCTGGGGGTCAGCCTTGACCTCGGATCTGAGCCACCAGCAGCTGCTGCTGTTTGACATCCTAAGTGGCTGTGAACCTGCCCACCCCCTTTTTCTCAGCTGCCCCCTCCGGGAGCCTCCCCACGTTTCTCCCTCCTTCCCGCCTTGCTGCATCGTATCCCATCTTTCAGGATACATGGAGTGGCTTTCAGTTTTCCAGGTCTGAGCCTTTGTTCATGCTTTCCTTTCTTCCTGGAATACTTGTCATCGGACTTCGGCTCTTGGTGAGTGAGGCAGAGTCACTGGCGAGGCTGAAGAGAGGAACGACATGTTCTGAAGTGTAGTTTAGATTCTCCTTCTAGCTGAAGGATGGAGAACAGACTGGAGGGTGGGACCTCAGAGACCACGTAGCGGGCTGTTCCAGGGGTCCTGCTGAGAGAGGATGGTGGCTCGGACTGGTGGCGGGTGTGGAGGTGGGGAGAGCTGGTCCGATGCCAGATCTGTTTTTGAAAGGATCCCTGACAGAACTTGGTGACAAGCCTTGACCGCAGGTTTCTCGCCCTGAGCTTGCTGCCACCTGAAATGCGGTGGACAATGGGTGGAGCAGGTTTGGAGAGAGGTGGTGTGGGTGGGAAAGTCAGCAGCTCAGTTTTGTGTGTTAAGTTTGTGATCTGTTCAACATCTACATGGGTGGGCAGAGAAACCCCCCCCAAATTGTCCATGTCTTAATTCCTGGAACCTGAGAATGTGGCACCTCACGTGGCAAAAGGGACTTTAAATTCCTAGAACCTGAGAATGTGGCTGCTCACCTGGCAAAAGGCACTTTATTAAGGATCTTGGGATGGGGGATGACGCTGGCTTATCCTGGTGGGCCCAGTGTATATATACACAGAGGTCCTTGTAAGAGGCGGGTAGGCCCATCCAAGTCAGAGAAGAGGTGTGGTGGGGGTGATGTGCTTTGAAAACCGAGGAGGGGCAGCAAGCCAAGCAGTGCAAGTGGCCTTGGCACATGTTCTTAAATCCGTTTTTCCAGGTTCTAGCTGGAAAAGGCAAGTTAATAGAGTCTCCCGAAGGAACGCAGCTCTGCCCACACCTCGATTTTAGCCCATAAGGTCCATTTTGGACTTCTGACTTCTAGAGCTGCCAGGTGATAGATTGGTGTTGCTCTAAGTCATTAAATTGTGGCACTTGGGTACAGAAGCAATATGAATTCCTTGGAGATACGCTGGAGATACGGAGTAGGTGGTCTTATCAACAAGTCTGGGATCCAGGGACAGCTTACCTTCCTTACCTTTAGCTGTTACTCATCACAAGTCAAACTCACGATGCTCGTTTGGCAGCCTCGGCTGTCCTTGCCAGTAAACGTTCTGGGAGCAGTTCTTAGAGAGCAGGCAAAACAGATCCCACAAAGTGCGCAGTGTAAGCTTCCTGCCCCTTGTTGGGGTCTCATGCCCACTCCACCATCCGTAGACTATGTACCCATTTACTACATGCTTTTTGCTTTATACGTAATTTTAAAATCTGTTGCAGTGTGGTTTCAGATCATAACAAAACAGGAGAAGTTATCTTCTGAGGCAGAAACAGTGATAGCTGCAAGACATAATACTTAGCTAAGAGCAGGAAAAGATGCAGGAAAAATTAAAATAAAAGGGAGAGGCAAAGACTCCAGCATAGTTGTATTTGAGCTACCCCAGTTTAGGGGCAAAAAGATTTTTAAACCATAGTGATTAATCCTTAAGACCACCGCTTTGTTTTAGCATTAGTCCAATGACGGATGTTCATTCAAAATGATCAACCTAAGTCAATGTGGAAATACTAAGTTATTTTTGATGCACTCTGTTTAAGAAGGTAGGTAATTACACAATATATTTTGCAAACGGTTGACATAATTTGAACTTTTATGTGCATTGGCTGTTAGATGTGCTTCAGTTGATAGAAAATTAGCTTGTGAAACACTTAGTTCCCCAGTGAGGCCAGAAGTGTCACTGAGCATCAGCTGTGGATAAATTCACAAACAGTAATGTGAGTACTTAGATATTTAAAGATCAGGCTCTAATTGTGCATCGGCTCTGTTGGGAGAGTCTTTCCCTGTGGAACTGTAAATGACTAAAAGCAGAGGTAAAGGAGCCTGAGAAGAACAACCCACTCCCCAAAGTAGACCCAGAGCAGCAGTTTTGTCATAGCAGTTGGGATGGGGAAGCCTTTTTTCTTTCATCTTTAACAGTTACACCTGCTTGCTGGGTACCAAGCACTCTACTAAGTCCTTCATGTCTACTAACTGATTTAATTCTTATAGCAATAACTCAGAGAGTTAGGTACTGTCATTATTCCCATTTTACAGATGGCAGAACTGAGGCACAGAAAGATTAAGTAACTAACTCAAGTTCAGCCAGCTGGTCAACCTAGATTCAAATCCAGGGAGTCTGTCTCCGGAGTCCATGCTCTTAACTGTGCTCCCTGCTGGCCTCCATGGGTCTTTTCAGCTATGCTTGTTTTCTTTTTTTTAAATTGAAATGCAGTTGATTTACAATATATTAATGTCAGACGTGCAGTATATATACACAGTAGTGAGTCAATATTTTTACAGATAACACACCATACAAAGCTATTATAAAAGACGGACTGTATTCCCTGTGCTGTGCATTACATCCCCGTGACTTACTTGTTTTATAACTGGTGGTTTGTACCTCTTAATCCCCTTCATTTATTTAGCCCCTCTGGTGACCGCTAGTTCTCTGTGAGTCTGTTTTGTTATACTTGTTCATTTGTTTTGTTTTTCAGATTCCACGTATAAGTGAAAATATATAGTATTTGTCAGACTTAATTTCACTAAGCTTAATACCTTCCATGCCCATCCATGTTGTCTCGAATGGCAAGATTTCATTCTTTTTTATGGCTGAGTAATATTTCAGTGCGCGCGCATGCGCACGCACACACACAATCTTCTTTATCTATTTATCTGTTGATGGCCACTTAGGTTGCTTCCGTATCTTGGCTTTTATAAATTATGCTGCTGTGAATGCTGAGGTGCATATATCTTTTTGAATTCATGTTTTTGTTTTCTTTGGATAAATACCCAGGAGTGGAATCTCTGAGTCCTGTGGTAGTTTTATTTTTAATTTTGGGGAGAACCTCTATACTGTTCCCCACAGTGGCTGCCCCCCCCCCCCACTTTCCCACCAGCAGTGTGGGAGGGTTCCCTGTGCTTTTGGGTCGCCTCGCATGTGCTCCTGTGCCTCCTCAGTGCAGCTCTCCCAGGAGGTGTTTGTGTTTCTCCTTCACTGTCTGTCCTGGTTCACATCCGCCTGTCGTCTGGTCTGGGCCGCCTGTTGTTCTGCTCTTGTGGTTTCTGGCCCTGGGTCCAGTCCGCACCGGACTGCCTAGCCCAATGTCGCTCTTGTTTACAGGTAGGCCGGGGCTTCCCACTTCTGCAGAGTAGAGGCCAGCCTCCTTAGCATGACGTTTGCATCATTCAGGATCTTGGCTGTGAGCAAGAGAAATCTCCTCTGAAAAGGAAGGGAAGGAAGCAGGAGAGGAAGGCTGTGGCTCATGCTTGGGCACCGGGCAATAGCCCAGGAGCGTGTGCAGCTGGGGAGGCGGGGTGGGCTGCCCAGCGGGCCTCTGCTGCTGCCCTGGGCGCTCCCCCTACCACCCCCCCGAGGGCTGTGGCTGCTGCAGTTACTGCTCACGGGGGCCACTCACATCTAATCTCACTGTCTCTGGGTCAAGTGCTCAAGAGTCAAAGTCCCAAGTGAAAGCATCCATTTGATCAAGCCCAGGTCACTTCCCTAGAGGGACCAGGGGATGAGGGACTCCGTCCTTTTGTTTCTTTAATGGATGGCAATTCCCTGCCTCCACCCAGACTGACAGCATGGACAGTTACCCAAAATGGGGAGCTGGTTTGGATCCAGAGAGCCAAAAACAGTAACAGACATCCTCACAGCAATGTTGCTTAAACATTTTTGTCTGCAGTCCTGCAAGGGTACACATGGCCCTCTGCACACACACACTCACATGCACACACACACACACATGCACACACACACAGGCTTAACTGCAAAAAGTTGCAGGAAACAATACATACACATGGAAATGTGATAAACTCATCTTCTCTATTTTGTTCTCATTTTTTAAAATGCAGGTCATATGTCACTAAATTGATTCCAGTTTGAAAATCTTGCCCTGTAACATTCTCCATGTAGTATATTCAAAATACTCTCAGTGAATAGTTTTATGCACGAAATGCTTGTTTCTACACTTGACAAACCTTTTCACAATTCTGGTCTTTACACGAACGTTTGCAAAGTCCATCTGTGAAGAAAGGCACTTATTATCTTGACAACAAAGTGGGCAGAAAAAGAAGTAGGAGGGGGAGGGGCAGGGGAGGAGGAGAAAACATGAATTTGTTGTGTAATAAAAGCAGATATTTGTAGTTTCCAAACAGAACATCCAGTCATATAATCAGAAACTCCCGAGCATGCTGTCCAGGAAAATCTACATCTGTGATAGTTGCTAGAGACTAATGGAATTTTAATTTTTGGTGTCTGTTAACCAGACATGTTTTTTTCGTCATACTTGGACTGAGAAGCTGCCCTGGGGGACGCTCTTTGCTGGATGTTAGGAATGATTCAGAGGTGCCTGGGCTGGGCTCCGGGACTCAAGGAGATCAAAGTCTAGTTGAGAAGAAAGGACACGAGTACAGAAAGTAGTTGTGCCGGGTAGAAAGCGACAAGGATCCTGAGACAGGGACAGAGAAAACGCAGAGGAATGTGGGTGCCCAGTTCCTGATGAGCAGGAAGGAGGATGGACATCAGGGGACGTCTCTGTCACCGGTGTCCTCCTGGTGCAGCCCACGCGGCTGTGGGCATCGTCACAGGCTGTAGACCAGAAGGGCTTTGATGCGGTCAGGATGCCCGTCTTGGTACCTCCTTGTTCCTCGCACTGGGCCATCTTGGTGCAAAGTAGGTGCTCGACAGGTGTGCATGAGTGAATTAGCCTGTTGTGGCAGCAGAACGCTGTGGCCGGTGGTGAGGGCTTAGCCGCGAGCCTAATGACAGAGGGCCCTGCACCACCCCCGTGGCGTCGAGATATGAGTGGAGCTCTGGGCAGGGGAAAGCCAGAGCGCGGCTGGAATTCACAGACGTGGCTTGGATGGCAGTGCTTGCCCACCCCTCAAACTGAAATCACAAGTTTTGTCTGTGATCCAGCAAAGTTTTGTTGAGTGTCTGCAAAAAGTCTGGAAAAGGGTCTATGGATGCTCCAAGGCAAGGACCCTGCCGTAAGGAGCAGCCAGGTACTGTGAATAGAGAGGGGCGGGGCAGGGTGGGGGATGAGGCATCCACAGAAGTAACTGAATGACACGGGCAGAAAGGGAGATGTGCAGGAGTGAGGCGCGAGCCGAGAAAGTGTCGGCCGGACGCCTCTGGCCGCAGTCCTGTAGGGAACTGGGCTTCGGCAGGTGTGAACCGGGCGTGTTACGGTCTGCGTGTTACAGCTGTCTAGTAGGGACCCCAGTGTCTTGCAGCCCTGCTTCTTCCTACCCCAGATTAACCGAGTGCTCTTAGCTGAGTACATCGTGTTCATTCGAGGACTTCCCGGACTGCTGAGACGCTGCTCAGCACAGAATCTGCTCTCTAGGAACATGCAGCGCAGAGATCCTGCTGAAGGCAACAGTGCTGTGTCATCTGTTCTTTCAAAATGAAGCTATTTCTGTGTCCTGGAAGATGGCCCATAGTAACAATTCCTTTTTTTTTTTTTTTTTTAAATCTGATTATAGCCAATTCTTTTAAAGATGAGATTCTGCCCAGGGGATGTTTTCACCAGTCCCTTATTAGATAGGGAGTCAGTCTCTGGAACAGAGGCTAAATATTTATTTGGTGTTGATGAGCTGTGCAAACTCTAGAATGGAGAGCAGGGTGGTGACTAACCAGACTAACCAGAGGGGAGGCGGAGCTGAGGTTCAGAGTGGGCGGGGTAGAGGGCCGGGAAAGTGGAGGATGCTCAGAGCTGCTCCAAGAGTCAGATGCAGACGCGGGCCCTCTGCCCCGGATGCTGGTGGGAACGAGCCAAAGCGAACAACAGCAAAACTCGTTCTTACACCTGCAGACAGTGCCCCTTCTGTGGCCCAGTCAACGAGGTAGCAGTGGGTCTGTGCGTATATTTTTACTGCAGTAATGTAATATTACTACCATTTATTTAATTTCCATCGCGTGATAGGTGTGTTACAGACCTTACCTGTCGCTCCCACAGCAACCCTACAAGCCACTGCTATATTCAGCTGCATTAAAATGCAGATGAGGAAACAGGATGAGATAAGTGAGTGACTGCACAGAGGGTGGCAGAATGGGACTCAAAGCAGAGCGTGTCGCATTCCCCTCCCTCTTTCCAGATGACTTGCTTTATGTTTATGGTGGTCATACAGCATTCTGAGAGGCCTCACAGCAGCCAGATCTTTATTTTTAGAAAAGTTTTAAATTGAAGTGTGGTTGATTTGCTGTGTCAGTTTCTGATGTACAGCACAGCGATTCAGTTACACACACACACACACACACACACATTCTTTCTTTGTATTTTTCACTTTAGAGTATTACGAGCTGTTGAATACAGTTCACTGTGCTGTACAACAGGGCCTTGTTGTTTACCTATGTTGTGTGTAGTAGTTAATACCTGCAAACCCCAAACTCCTAATTTATTCGTTCCCCTCCTTTCCCCTTTGGTAACCATAAGCTTGTTTTCTATGTCTGCGAGTCTGTTTCTGTTTTGTAAATAAGTTCATTTGTGTCATTTTTTAGATTCCATATATGAGTGATATCACATGATGTTTGTCTTTCCCTGTCTGGCTTACTTCACTTAGTGTGATTATCTCTAGGTCCATCCATGTTGTTGCAAATGGCATTATTTTATTCTCTTTTATGGCTGAGTAATATTCCATTACATATATATGTATATATATATGTATATATACCACATCTTTATCCAGTCACCTGTTGATGGATATTTCGGTTGCTTCCCTGTTTTGGCTGTTGTAAACAGTGCTGCTGTGAACTTTTGGGGTATTTTTTCAAATTAGAGTTTTTCCTGGATATGTGGTTGGGCAGATCTTTATTAACTCTTTCCCAGTAGTGATGCTAGAGGACCGTCCTTCCAGGTAGCACAATATCTGATAGAACACGCTGGATAGTTTGGAAGCATCCTGAGTAGATACTGCACAGGCAGCTGGAGAATCTTAAAATTTTATTCCTCTGAATCAAAATCCACTACCCTTTTCTGAAATTGTGACTACATTTTCCTAACAGCGTGGCCTTCCTTCAACACCCTCCTGTTGAGTTGAGAGCACTGTCTCCTTCACCTGCTCAGGTCTGCTGTCCTCTGAACAAACCAGAAATACTAGTGTTTTTCCTCCTGCTGATTCAGCGTCAGCTTCAGATGTCCTGTCATCTCAGTACCAACAGCCAATCTGTTGAGTTTCAAGGCATCTAAGACCACCATCTCCTCAGATCTCTTAAATTTTAAATTTAAATGTAAAATGAAAAGTCACTCGTCATCGATCGTTTCAATGAGTTTGGAGCTTTAGATCTTCATTAAAATGACTGAAGTCTTCGTACTTTTCTTCAGTTTTCTTTAAACATCCCATGAGAAAATGGTGCTTTAAAAATATTTAACTTTTAATTTATTATAGTGGTAAAAGTCTGGTAAGAAGAAACTGCAGTCCTTTGCCCACCTTTCCTCATTCCACATCCTACTCCTCAGAGGCAACCGATTTCTAATCATTTTGCTGTTTCTTCCTCTCCCTCTGCTTCTGTTTCCCTTTTGGACATCAGCAAGCGGTTTCTCGTCACACAAAAGAGAGGTCGGTCGGCTCCCTTATTGCACACTTCCACTGTTGCCCTTCCCAGCCCTCCAAAATTGGGGTAAAGAAACTTTTTACAGGATTATAGTACATGTAATTTACAGAAGGTCCCCTTAGTACCCTGGGACAATTCATCCACAGGGGACAGTGCTCGCTGCTGCCCGGCAGTCGTTCCCTTGCCCTCCTTGCTGGCTGCAACCTGATTTTGTTCTGATGTCCACGTCTTTGTCGCTTGACTCAGTAATGTCTGATGATGCCAAGTCGGCTGTCATGGCCTCGTTCTCTGCCCTGTGAGGGGCAGCCTTATCCATGCTTCTGGAAAGTTTTCTTAGTTCTCAGAGAGACAGACTCCCCTGTCACCTGGAGAAAAGAGTGACCAGAGCCTGCAGAACACTCACTCAACACGCCTGTCCCGGCCCAGCAGGACCACCGGGGGCCCCTTCTCACAGACCTGCCTCCCATCTGAACCGGTTCATCTCTGGGCCTGGGCCCCACCCTTGCTTTCTTGGGGTTTTCTTTTGGTTCCCCTGTCCAGGATCTCCTGTCTTCTTCATTTATGTATTCGTTTTGCAGAAGCATCCTCTTTATAGAAGTTTGGCAGATGTTTATATTTGAATTATTGTGTGATTGAAAATGAATTTATGTTCACACTTGATTTGAGATTTTAGCAAGATGTGGAATTCTAGGTGAAAATCATTCTTTGTTTGAGTGTTACCAGTTCTCCCTGACTTCAGATATTTGTCATCACTGTTCGGGGATCTGTTGCCACTGATTCTGTTTCTCTGTGATCTGTTTTATCTCTCTGGAACTTCTCATTATTCCCAGGGCACCGGGGTATGTGATGCTGTGCTTTGCAAGAGACCACACTTTATTTTCTAGGCCCTCAGTGGGCCCTTCTAATCTGGACATGTGTTCTTCAGTGCTGAGAATTTTCTTGTTTTGTTTCTTTAAGTAATTTCCTCCTTTGTTTGCTCTGTTCTTTTTACCTCCTGTATTTCTATTAGAACTTAGAGCTCCTACATTGATACACTAATTATTCTTTTATAGTTTTTCCTTGTTGGGGGTTCTAATTTCTGAGACTAATCTAATTTCTAGATTTTATCCTTAAAACCTTCTATTGATTTTTGCATTTTTGTCATATTTTTAATTTCTATGAGCTCTTACATTTTTTCAGACTATCCCTTTCGATCGCATCTTATTCTTGTTTTGTGGGCATTCTTCTCTCTCTGAGGGAATTAATTAGAATTTTAAAATGTTTTCTTCTGTCCTTCAGCTGGTGATGGATAAACAAACTGTGGTACAGCCATGCAACGGAATACTACTCAGCAATAAAATGGAATGAACTATTGACATGTGTGATAATGTGCGTGAATCTAGAATACAATATGCATTTTACCTTAATATTAACAATGTTGATATAATAAATATAACCATTATAGTAATACAACTATAATAATATAGCAATATTATTATCTAGTTTCATCCATATTAATAGTGAAAGAAGCCAGATTGAAAAGTCTACGTGCACAGGGAATGGGCAACATTTTGTAATAACTTTGTGTGAAGTGTAATCTATGAAAATATTGAACTACTGTGTCACACACCTGAGACTAACATAAGATTGTGAGTCATCTATATGTCAATTTTAAAAAAGGCTGCATGCTGTATAGTTATATTTAGATAGCATTTTGGAATGGGCAAACTGAAGGAATGGAGGTCAGTATTTACTAGCAGTGGTAGGGGAGGAGCTGGCTCTAAGAGGTGACTCAAGCAAGAGAGGTTTTCAGGATGATGTGGCTGTTCTGTATCTTGATTGTGTTGCTGGTTACTCTGCATTTGTCAAATCTCTGAACTGTGCAGTCAAAAGAATGGATTTTATTGGATGTAGACGAAAACATAAAAAAAGGTGTCTTCTGTTTTCTGTAATTCCTTAAATATCTTGTCTCTTTTTCGTTCGAAGGCCTTCTTACTTACCTGATAGTTCTTAGCTGTTCATTCGTGACTGTGAGTGGGATTGGAATCCAGAGCCACATGTTGCGCTGCCCGCCCTCACTCTCGTGGAGGTGTCGAGCGTGTGTGTGTGATGAGCTGTGCGTTGTGCACGTGCACACTCCCACACGTGGAATTCCAGGCGGAGAAGTAGTAACTCGCTGCTCATCATTTCCCCCTTTTCGAGTCAGTTTTCTTTTTCTACTTTAGTGCCCTTTGGGTTTCCTCTCCTCTCCTTTTCTCTTCTCCTCTGGCCGCCTCGTTTTTGGTGGGGAGTGGAGCGTTCACATTGTGTTTCCAGTACCACTTTATTGTTTTCACATTAATTGGAGGACCTGGCACAGGGGTTCCCCCCTCCCCTGACAGGCTCCCAGGCTGCGGGGCTCCATCTTTCCAGGCTGGTGGGATCTACCTGCCCTCCTGGAGGGTTGGGCAGGCCACTGCCATCACTCCCAGGACCCCTCGCCCAGCCTGTCTGCCCAGAGAGAGGTTTTCTCCTGATCTACTCACTGTATCCTGACTCCTGTTGACGCCAGTGTGCTCCCTGGAGATTCCTCTTTGTCGCCTCTCTTTCAGAGCTGTCCTTACACTTAGTTAGGAAGAGGCCCTAACAGTAAACCTGGATCATATTTCCCTGGTGGTCAGCGTGTACGTGTGCTCCTGCAGCCTTGGAGAGCTACCGGGTCAGAGGAGCAGTTCCGGGACGCGGGTCAGGAGCCTTCCTGGATGCTGTTATGACCACATACCAGTTAGCATCCTCGCTGCCTTTTCCATGCCTGAAACATATGCATGCATGTCACGCATGTAAGAGGTTGTGAGTTTGAATCACTTAAATGAAAGCGGTTAATTAGCTTTTCGGCTGTTTTATTGAAAAGATAAGAAGCATGGGACTTGTGGTATTTCTTTGGAAGTCTTTGATTAACATGGATGTTTGAGTATCTCATGATATTTAAGAGTGAATTTCTAAACTGTGATTTTAAATATTTAAAACATGCCCATTAAAATTCATCCTTACTCAGGTTTGTGCTTTCTGGGAGTGTTTGATTTTTGTTGCTCATGGAAGTTGTCAGCTTTGATAATCAAGATTCAGGAAGCATCTATCCTGTCCCAGAAATGCTAGCAAGGCAGCGTCCCACCCTGGGATGGTAGGTGGGGTGCTATTCAGATATGTATCACCATGTTGCTCTTTTTAAGGAGGCATTTTTGAATTTTGTTGGGAATCTAAGTTTTGGGGATTTTTTGGTTTGGTTTGGTTTGTTTTTACTGTTTTTCTTCAAGCTTTGGTGAAATGTTGGAGGATTCCTACCAGTTCACTAAAGCAACATTATTCATTCATCTTGATTGTATAGAAGAACAATCATTCTCCCCAGCACAGATCATTTATTTTTCTTGTGTTTCTAGGCCAAGTTGGTTCCTAACTAAGGAATATATTTTTTCTTTTTCTATTTATCTTCATTTCTTTATCTCTTCCTTAGAGATAAAGACATTCCAAACATGGTGATCAAAAATACCTTATTCATTACATAATATAACTAGTGAAACTACAGAGGCTCTCAACCAAAGGCTCTGGGACATAAAAGTATATAGCTTTCCGTTTAATTGGAGTTTTTTTTGCAGCCACCATGTTTCTTTATTTGCTCTCTGGTTGTTACAAACTTTTTTGCTTGGTCTGCATTGTGGGGTTAGATATTTAGCTTTATCCTTCCGGGTATTTGGTTCACTGACAGAAGAAAGGTTATATGCTGCTGATGATAGAAAAAGAAATTCACCTTCCAGGAAAACAAGATTTGAAAGAGCCCCGTTCATAGTGACCCAGGGCAGGCTTTTGAGCTGAAGGTGATTCTCACTTTATCCCTGATGATGTTAGACAGATTTCTTTCTTCCTTTCAGAGAGCAGACAGTCCCTGAGGTTTACAGCCTGCAGTCCCACGGAGAAACGAGGGTCAGGGGCCACCCTCATCGTGAATGCTGGAGTCCTTTGCCAGGGTCTGAGGCCCACAGATGAGAGTCAGGGTATGCAGCTGGAGCACACCTACTGCTTTGAAATAAACCCAGTTGAAGAAGCGAGGTTAAGTGGGGGCTGGCAGAGGAGTTTGAGAAAGTGATCTGTTGGCTCCCAGCCTGGACCAAGCCAGCCCCCCAGCCCCCGGGAAGCAGCCTCCCTCCCCACCTGCTCAAATAGACTTAAAGATTCTCCTTGGGGGAGGGTGTAGCTCAAGTGGCAGAGCACTTGCTTAGCGTGCATGAGGTCCTGGGTTCAATCCCCAGTACTGCCCCTTAAAGTAAATAAGTAAATAAACCTAATTACCTCCCACCACCACCCCCGTTTTTCTAAAAAGCTAGAAAGAAAAAAAAAGATTCTTCTGTAACGACTTGGCCCAGCATCCGCATGGCAGAAGCAGATCGGGCCTTAGGATGAGTGGGAAAGAGAGGAAGGGGTGGGTTTGTTGGGAATACTTACATAATACCTGGGCAGGTAAGTGATTTGGGATGCTCTGAACTCAAAGGAGCCAGCCCTCAGTTGCCTTCAGGGACCAGGCAGGGTGGCCTAGGCTGCAGAGCAACCAGGTGTGAGTTAACAGGCCAGATAGCCACTGGGGAAGGAAAAAGTACATACCTTGCAAATGAACGTTAGAACTCAGCGTTTCACAAGGTGCTTCTCACTTCTCCAACAAGACTGTCGCCAAAACCTTGTCTGACTCAACTCTTGGGATGCTGGTTGAACCCCCTATGTGTGGATACACTTCCTTTCCTGTAAGTCAAAAAGATGCATCTCTTGTAGCTAGGTTCGAAGTTCCTGTCTCTCTTTTCAATCTCCTGTTAATAAACACAAGCACATGGTAATTGTATTTGGAAGAGTCTGGACCTGATCTAGTATTTTGTAGATAGAATATTCATCTTGAATATATTAGCTTTTCTCACTTGTCTCACAAAATACTGGCAGAGAATTTATCACCAACTCTTGACTGGTCAGATTCAGCTGTTCTTGCTGCCTTTTGAAGCTTCCAGTCTTATAAACTGGATGACGACATTTTCTTCCTTCACCAGGACAGATAACTCCGAGTTTTTCTGGCGAGAAGGCAGGGATTGCAAAGAGAAGTGAAATCTGGAGATCATCGTGTGCCTCATTTTAATGGTTATTTTGCCCTCTTTCCTTGTGAAATCCTTTTGAGAGCAAGCAGTGTTGACAGATTGGAGTTTCAGAGTGGCTTCTTTTCCCTAGCCCTTCCCTGCGGCAGGAATAACAGGTGAAGAGATCGTGGGGGAAGAAAGGGGGCAGTGGGACTCTAGCATCACAAATTCAATACCCAGGCCCTGGATGGTGCAGTACTTCTGGTATACCTGAGTGTGCGGCGGCCGGCTGGAGTCTTTGTAGAACTACACACACACACACACACACACACACACACACCCCCGGCTGGAGTCTTTGTAGAACTACACACACACACACACACACCCAGCTGGAGTCTTTGTAGAACTACACACACACACACACCCCCGGCTGGAGTGTTTGTAGAACTATACACACACACACACACACACACACACACACACACACACACACACACACCCCTGGCTGGAGTCTTTGTAGAACTACACACACACACACACAGACACACACACACACACACACACACACACACCCCTGGCTGGAGTCTTTGTAGAACTACACACACACACACACACACACATCCGGCTGGAGTCTTTGTAGAACTACACACACACACACACACACACACACACACACACCTGGCTGGAGTCTTTGTAGAACTACACATACACAAACACACACCCCTTCATACACTGCAAGGGGCAGAGGTCTTATTTTGCTCGGCCCCTCAGTTGGAATTCGTGCCTCCTCTGTGTCGTATGTGGTGCTGAGTGTTTCTCTCTAACAGCATCTTTTTTTTTTTTTTTAACATTTTTTATTGATTTATAATCATTTTACAACGCTGTGTCAAATTCCAGTGTTCAGCACAATTTTTCAGTTATTCGTGGACATATACACACTCATTGTCACATTTTTTTCTCTGTGAGTTATCATAACATTTTGTGTATATTTCCCTGTGCTATACAGTGTAGTCTATTCTACAATTTTGAAATCCCAGTCTATCCCTTCCCACCCTCCACCCCCCTGGTAACCACAAGTCTGTATTCTCTGTCTGTGAGTCTATTTCTGTCCTTTATTTACGCTTTGTTTTTGTTTGTTTGTTTGTTTTTGTTTTTGTTTTTTAGATTCCACATATGAGCAATCTCATATGGTATTTTTCTTTCTCTTTCTGGCTTACTTCACTTAGAATGACATTCTCCAGGAGCATCCATGTTGCTGCAAATGGCATTATGTTGTCAGTTTTTATGGCTGAGTAGTATTCCATTGTATAAATATACCACCTCTTCTTTATCCAGTCACCTGTTGATGGACATTTAGGCTGTTTCCATGTTTTGGCTATTGTAAATAGTGCTGCTATGAACATTGGGGTGCAGGTGTCATCCTGAAGTAGATTTCCTTCTGGATACAAGCCCAGGAGTGGGATTCCTGGGTCATATGGTAAGTCTGTTCCTAGTCTTTTGAGGAATCTCCACACTGTTTTCCATAGTGGCTGCACCAAACTGCATTCCCACCAGCAGTGTAGGAGGGTTCCCCTTTCTCCACAGCCTCTCCAGCATTTGTCATTTGTGGATTTTTGAATGACGGCCATTCTGACTGGTGTGAGGTGATACCTCATTGTAGTTTTGATTTGCATTTCTCTGATAATTAGTGATATTGAGCATTTTTTCATGTGCTTTTTGATCATTTGTATGTCTTCGTTGGAGAATTGCTTGTTTAGGTCTTCTGCCCATTTTTGGATTGGGTTGTTTATTTTTTTCTTATTGAGTCGTATGAGCTGCTTATATATTCTGGAGATCAAGCCTTTGTCGGTTTCACTTGCAAAAATTTTCTCCCATTCTTCTTGTTTTATTTCTGGTTTCCTTTGCTTCTAACAGCATCTTTGATTACGCCCTGCCTCGCTTTTCCCCCATAGGTGTTATTTCCCTCAGGAGATGAGTTTCTCTGAGGATGAGGACTTTTCATTTATAGACCTTTCATTTCCTATTGTTCCTTGTACTGGATTTTTTTATCGGTCGGTGTCCTTCAGTTGGGTCCATCTCTGAGCCCTTCTGAGTCCTGTCTCCATGTCCTTTTGTTTCTCTGGTCCTCGTACCACAGAGGCTGTTCCAGGGGGCGGCGGTCTGCAGGGGATCAAGCACTGGCCTGGGTGTGAAAAGCACCCCCCCCCGACAGACTGCTGTGACAGGTCGTGGCCAGGGGACTCTGAGGCAGTCATGAGGCCTCTCTAGACTGCAGTCTCTTCTAAAACAAGAGGGTTAAACTAATTAACGCCTCAGTTCCTTGCCACCTCTGACCCTCAGTGATCCTGTGGTTAATATATGCTTGACGAGGCATTACCCAGAGAACCAAATAAACTAGGAAAGATTCTCTGCTACTATATTCATGCATTCAACAAATTGAGTGCCAACAATGTATAGGACCATCTTCTGGTCACTGAGGACAGTGGTGAGGTCTTTACCCTCATGGAACTTCTGTCCTCCTGGGAGAGGAGGACAGTGAACAGACAAACATGTAGAGTAGCTGGGACAGGCTGGGAAGGAAGCCACAAGGGGCTATGACTGGGGACGAGGGTGACTGTTAAGGAGGGTCTGTCTGAGGAGGGCTCAGCCACGCGGAGAGCCCAGTGTTGAGTGTGCAAAGCAGTGACAATAATAGTGCACGGCCTTGGGGCAGGTGGCATGGAGTCAGTGAGGGAGGGGAGTTGGGAAGTGGAGAGAGGTTTCAAGGGGCCACACAGGTCAGAGCAAGGAAGCCGTGGAGGGTTTGTGACTTGATCTGACTAATGTGCCAAAAGACATTTTCTGGCTACCTTGTGAAGGGAGAACAGCTCTTTAGAGAAGCAAGAATGGAGGCCCGAAGATCTGGTAGGAGATCTGTAAGTGGCTTACATGGGAGTTGATGGTGGCAGCAGGACGGTAGGAAGGTGGATGGGCTGGGATGAGCTGTGCAAGTGCGTCCGTTAGCGCTTGCTGACGGATCGGGTGGGAGTTAGAGGAAAGGGCCAAGGAAACGTCCCCGATTTGCAGCTCTGCTGAGGAGGCTGGTGACGACACCGGTAATCCAGGCGGGAGAGACCTGGGAGGGCCGGGGACTGGCAGGGTGAGGCAGGCTGTGGGCAGGAGGGCTCTTATCTGGCCCCAGTTCCCTGGAACAGGTCCTTAAAATTCTATCTCATTTTCTCTTGATAAAATCTGTATTCTGGAAATAGCTTGTCTCCCATGTTTGCCATTGAAAATAACGGTTAAAAATAATTTCACTTCAGAGATATGCAGCAAGAAGGAAGAAGCACACAGAGCCAAACATCATGTGAAATGATGTGGAACCCCACTAGAGGTAAAGTAATAAGAAAATAAAATAACAAGATCCTTTTAGCCTATTAAAAATGAGTGATTCCATAGAAGCTTAGCATGGTGGCTTAAGACCACAGACCACAGATTTAAATTCCAGCCCTTCCACTGACTTTCAGTATTTAACATCTCTATGCCTTAGTTTCTTCCTCTGTAAAAACAAGATAGCAATATCTAGCCACAGGGGTGGTATATGGATTAAATGCAGTGAAGCACTGAGAACAGCACCTGGTAATGGTAAATGCTATTCAGTTGTTGAAAATAAATTCCTGGTTTTGAGTGAACTTCAGTTAAATATCCTTTTGAATCCTTGCTGTGTGCCAGTTACTGTTCTGGGCTTGAGAATGGAGGGGTGAACAGAGTGGGGTGGTACCTGCCCTTCTGGAACTTCTGTAGGATGGGGGGAGGCAGGTAATAAACGGGCAAACAAGCACAGGAACCAGATAATCTTGGGTGGTGAGAAGTGTGTTCTGAAGAGGGCGACCATATGTCCAGCTTGCACTTGGAGTCCTGGCATTTCTGTCTAGTTTAGCATTTTTGAACTCTCAGAAACCTTCCAGTTTTATACAAAAGCTTGTATGGGAATGCTTTTAATAATTGCCAAGACCTGGAAATAACCCAAATGTCCCTCAAATGGGGAAGGCATGAACAAGCTGTGGCACATAGCACGGAATTGTATGTAGCTGTCGGAAGGAATGAACTGTGGATAGACCCCAGGCCGTGATGCATCTGAGATGTGCTGTGCAAGCACCAAGGCTGCACACTGTGTAGTTACATTTAAATGACATTCTGGAAAAGGCAAACTTGTAGAAACAGAGATCAGATCTTGGTTGCCAGGGCAGGGGGTCAGGGAAGGGCCGACTTACAAAAGGGGGAATTGTGGAGCTCAGGGGACTGTTCTGTATCTTGATTGTGGCATGAGAGGGGAGTCACAAGACTGATTACATTTGCCAAAACTTGCAGAACTGTACAGTAAAAAGGTTGAAATTTACCCTATGTAAATTATACTTGAATGAAAAATGGAAAAAAATTCCTGAGCAGGAAAACATGGTCCCTGTTTGAATGGAACATGATCTGGTCATTGTAGTTATGAAGAGTTTTGGGAGCGAGGAGATAGAGCAGGAAGTAGGGAACTGAGGGATAGAATGAAGGTCGACACTTTTTTTCTTGAAGGCAACATGTGTTTATTCGACAAATAATGATGGGGCAGCCATCATGTGCCAGGCCCTGGCATATAGTCTAGGCAGAGGGGGTGCACCTGTAAACAAAACAAAATCCCTCATGGGGCGTAGAGTTGTATATTAAAATCCAAATGTGCAGTCCTGTCATACAATGAGTCTACCTTTGGGAATATATTGTAAGGAAATGAGGGGGTCCATAATGATATGTACTCAGCAACTTTCTGTGAAGAATTATTTTAAAAGGCAAAAGCTGAAAACAACCTAAAGTTTGACAGTCTGAAACCTGAAGGTCTTTAAAAATTGTTAAGTATTTATTACGTGTATTTATCAGGGGAGATGTCCATGACATGCAAAATGTAAAAATGGAGTTAAAAAAACTCATTCCCTGAGTGTTAAAAAAAACCTGGGCTGCTACACATCAAACTCTATTTCTTGGGGTGGGATAGGGGACTTTGGTATATTTTTACTTTTTTTTTTTCCACACAGTGAAGATTCATTAAATAAAAACATATTGACAATGTAAGTATTTCCATTTTGGAAAAAAATCATTCAAAACAAAAACAAAACAAAATAAACATTAAATATATTAGGCAATAAATGAATATCCCATGTTTTCTTGGTGAAATTCTGTCCTGGAAGGAAGAGTAACAAATGCTTTTTATTTACAAATGCGACTAAGGCTTCTTTTGGAGAAACACGTAACATTTTTATTGGAGAAATTTAAAATATCAGTTAATTGAATATTTTGCTTAAATGTTAGATTGGCCTAGCCTTTGAAAAGTCCAGTTTCCTCTTTTCCTGGCCCTTTGTAAAGGGGGAAATAGAGCATTTAATTTATATGTATATTCTTTTTTGCTCTTTTTGCTCAAGGTGAAATAAAAATAAAATAGCCTCTGCTACCGAAAAAAAGATATTTTTCTGACACAGTTCTGATTACATATTAGAATAAAATGTGGTGTACTACTCATGTTATGTACTTAGATAGGAAGAGTAAAGCTCCAGAGAGCGGTTAAATTTTTACCTAATTTGGCACATTGTGACCAAATTCAGCACCGTGGAGAGCTACTGTCCCTGACCCTATAGTTACCATCCTCCAACCACTGATTCAGCTTTTAACTGTATTGTGTTGACAGTGAGCTTGTAAAATTCATTCAGTTTGCAGTGCATCAAGTTTTAGACCACCTATACTTGTGCCCGTTGAGAATAAGCAAATCAACATTGTGAAACAGGACCAAGAACTTGGCTATTCCTAAGTAATTACCATTTCAGAAAACAGAGGAATGATTACTTTGAAACTTTCTAAAGCAGGTGAATACATTGACTTGTATGTTAATGTTTGCAAGTCACTTCACATAAAACTATCCTGTTAAATGTGATGGAACATTGTAGATCTCAATATATGCTTAGTAAAAATGTCAACTAAACTTTGAAAGTTGGGATTTTGACGTTTTTGCATCATAAATATATTTACCATTAAATTTTGGGCTCATAGCATATACATTTTTGTATCCTAAAGTTCTTCTGAAGGATAATTTATTGCATGGTAGGAGTTGCAGTTGGAGCTTTTTTGGCAACTAAGTTTTATTAAATCAGATGGAATCACATTTACATTCAAAGGCACAGTGCTTGAATATTTATGTGAAAATTCACAACTGATAAAGCATTCCACAGCAGACCTAGCAGCTCGAGAAATCTGTGCACAGTATGTTTCAATTTTTTTAAATCCATGCCTCATTTTAATAGCATACAAATCCCCCAAACTTTCTTTAGCTTTTACATTTTCTAATTAAATATTATGACAAATATAAAATATATGATCAGTATGTATTTTTCCATATAATCTCCTCTAGATAGTCTGGTACAGCCCTCCTGGGAGGAGGGGGAGAGGGTGTCTAACTCGTTACCCAGTTTAGAATCTTTGTAATCTTCATCTTAAAAGACTGAAAAAAAGGGGCCATGCTGTATTGAAAGTGATGTAAACATTCAGCATTTTGAGCTCCAGTTGGGAGGAGATCTCATCATCCCAAGTGCCTGGGCAAAGGGTCGGCCCGGGTGATGCATGGGAGAGAGGAGTGTCTGAGCTGTTAGCCTCCTCCCTGGTGAGCCTGCAGTTTAATAACATGCCTATAATAAAAATAAGATGCGTGTAGTTGTAATAAAAAGACACACTTACCTATAGTAAAGTAAGATGTACGTAACTGTCATTAAAAAAACATGGTATGACAATGCCAAGAGGAGAGATCTGGGGATTCAATATCTGGCTCCTTCTCCACCTGTTTTTTGTTTTTTGTTTTTTGTTTTTTTTTGATGTGTGTGTGTGTGTGGGAGGGAGGAGAAATTAGGAAAGGCTTCATGGAAGAGGTGTCCTTTTGAGCTCAAAAAGGTGGAGCTGTTGGGTAGGGAGGACAATTTTACTGGGCCCAGTGCTCATCAGACCTTGAGTGTCAAGCTGGGAAGTTTGGCTTTCGCCCATCATCCAGCAGGGTTACCTCACAGTCATGTTAGTGGACGACACAGAGAGGGTGGCTCTACTGAGTTCCT
Source organism: Camelus bactrianus (assembly GCF_048773025.1). Taxonomy (NCBI): domain Eukaryota; kingdom Metazoa; phylum Chordata; class Mammalia; order Artiodactyla; family Camelidae; genus Camelus; species Camelus bactrianus. Next base: position 5,185,036 of record NC_133552.1, read on the forward strand.
CCTCATCCAGGAACACCTTTCATGCTGTGTTGGACAGAACAAACATGGTAACAGGAAACTGAAGCTCAGGATGGGTGAAGAGATTGTGTGTGAGCTTCTAGATGCTTGCAGTCCACTTAATGGTTCAGGAATGTATATGCGCTCGACTGATCAGGTTCTGTCTGGATGAGATGTTCACACCACTAGTGGAGACAGTGAGCTGCGGGAAACTTCAGGCATGCCCAGTGGTTAAAGGTGGGCAAAGGCAGTTTTGTTTGTTGGCGAGGAAGAGGGTGCAGAGCTTAAACCACAAGTCGGAGAGCCCGATGCTGAGCCCACGTTGGGTTTTAAGCAGCATCAGCAATTGGTGAGTTACGAGTACTGAGAAAAATAAACGGGTCCTTCGGACAACGTTGGGTAGCATGGAGAGCAGGTCATGGGTAACGGCTTCATTTTCTTCTTTCTTCCTTTTCATTTTTCTCTTTTTCTTTTGGATGGGAGGTGATGTGATCATTATTTCAGTAACACGCTTGGTGTAGTCTGTCCTCTTCTGGACAAGATGGGCAGCGGGGCTGGTGGCTTCAGGGCCCGGCCTGGTGGGTGAGGCATGCCTGCGTGGACGGCCGTGGAGCACCAACTAGCAGAGGATGAGCTCCCTCTCCCTGTACCAGCTGCTGCCTCTCTGTCCCCTGCCCTGTCCTGCTGCCTCTCGCATCACTGAATGAATGATAACGTGAAGGGTGCACTTCCCTCTTTGAAGATGGTATGGAAACAGAATGGATTGCAAACCTTTTGGATGAAAAATAGAGGGTAGGCCCAGAAAGTTTTAAATAAGATTGAACAATGGACGTAGAACCAGCAAGATGCGGTTCAAGACATGTTTTTCTGGTCCTACCCTGGATGCTAAAAGCCAGTTACAAATTTCCAGGAGTGAGTTGGTGTTGTTTAGGAGTAACTCATAGGGTGCTTTGGCATTCTGATGGGTGATGTGGAATCAGCAGACTTCCATGTCCATGAAGTGATCATGCTCTTGGATTGTGTGGTTAGAGGTATAACTAAGAGGGTGTAAGTCTTACTGCCACGTGACCCTGGGTGATGCACCTGGGGCTGAGTATCGTGTGCAGCTCTGAGCACCCTGTTTAAGATACACCCTGTAAGCACTTCTAGAGCTCCCCGGTGTGTGTGCTTAGGTAGTGGGAATTTTTGAAAGCTGCTCCAGCTTGGGAGAATATGAATTCCTTAACGGGAAAACCAGGTTTGGGGAGGAAGGGAGCATCACAGCTCTTCACAAATACCCGAAGGGTCGTCCAGGTGATGAGGGGTTGCCGTTCTGCTCTGGAGACGAGGACCTCAGTCATGGGAGGTTTGACGGTGGCCCTGTGCAGGGGTGTGATGGGCTGTCTGCAGAGCTGGTGGGGTTCCCGACTCTGGAGTTTTCACCTGAGCAGTAGGGAGAACTACTTGGGAGATTATTAAGCATCAGGTTGGCTGTGAGCCTAGAAAATCCTTAAGCTCCTTTTGGACCTGGGACTTAGTTAATGGATTTTTTCTAAGATAAATTGCCATTTACCACTACAACCCTTGTTTGTAACTTTTTATAGTCGTGAATGTGAAGCCCATGACAGTTCCATGCCTCACCCTGGGCAAATGCACCTTACATGGGGCGGGGTCCCCACCGTTGATTGACGTATTTGCGTTTCTTGTTTACTCACACACTCCTGTATCATAAGTCTGAATTTTTATGATCATGTTTATATTGGGGAAAAGATGTTTACCTTAGTAGATTACCTGGATTGAAATCCAGATGGGAAAAAACCTCCTACTCATGTTGGCCCTGTGACTGTCTTCTGGTAAAAGGATGGGGCTGGAGGAGGGAGGTGTGAAGCTGGGCAAGAAGGGAAGGAGACAGGAAATGTTACCTTCTGTATGTAATTTTGCCTTTATGATTGAAGAAGGTTTTCAAATTTGCTTTTCTTGTCTTGTGTGAGCTTCCTCTCCTCTTTTGGTTTCTGGTCTTGCTTTCCTATTCTTGTTCTTACAACAGTGACTTTTTATTCTTCCCATGTGATCTGTACACTTTCACCAATAAGCAGCTTTTTGTTTATAGCTTCCACTTTCTGCATGGATTTTACTTTCCTACCTCTGTTTGGGCTCTGCCACTTCCATGCTTTGTGACCTGGGGAGTGTTACCTGTGTGAGGAGAAAAAAAAAAAGCTTACCTGGTGAGAGAGAAAAAAAGCAAGGGGATGTTAAGATCTCTTTCTGGAGCCATTACAAATATTAAATAGTTTAACTTAAATTAAAATTAAAAATGAAATAAAGTTAATTATAATTTAAAAATGAAATATTACAGATAAGCGTTAGTGTTGAGAAGAATACTTGGCCCCCAGGAGGTTCTAGCTTTCCATCTATTTACCAATCAGTAACGTTTCTTATTTACTGACAAAGAACATCTATTATATAATTGTTAATTTAAAAGCTAAAAATAGAGTTACCATGTGATTCAGAAATCCCACTTCTGGGCAAATATCTGGAGAAAACTCTAATTTGAAAAGATGTGTGCGCCGTAGTGTTCATAGCAGCACTATTTATAACAGCCAAGACATGGAAGCAACCTAAATGTACGTAGACAGATGACTGGATAAAGAAGCTGTGGTATATATACAAAATGGAATACTACTCAGCCGTAAAAAAGAATGAAATAATGCCATTTTCAGCAACATAGATTGACCTAGAGATTATCATACTAGGTGTAGTAAAAGTCAGAGAAAGGCAGATACCATATGATATCATGTTTATATATGGAATCTAAAAAAATGACACAAATGAACTTAGTTACAAAACATGGACTCACAGACAGAAAACAAACTTATGGTTCCCTAAGGGAAAAGGAGTGGGAAGGAATAAATTAGGAGTTTGGGATTAGCAGATACAAACTATTATGTATAAAATAGGTAGACAACAAGTTCCTGTATAGCACAGGGAACAATATTCAATATCTTGTAATAACCTGTAATTAAAAAGTGTATGAAAAAGAATATAACTGAATCACTATGCTGTACACCAGAAACTAGCACAACGTTGGAATTTAGCTGTACTTCAATAAGAAAAAATTAAGGTACAACTCTTTCTAAACAAGACACTGATTTCACACTCTCTAGCAATCATGTTGTGGACTGTGATGTCTGGTGCCCTGGTTTGGTTTGTCAGTGCTGAGAATTCGTTTATTTCCTTCTACCAGCCTCGACAGTTGAAACCCGAGAGAGCTCTTGGTTTTGTGCTTATAATTCTGCCCACAGAGAATTAGAGATGCTCACTTTCTGTGGTTGGCTTATGTTTGTGGAATTTCTTCCTCTCCCTGACTTTCTAGGACACCCATTTCCCGACCTAGAAAGCATGGTGTTCTTTTAAACGGCTGTCTTATTGATTTGCCTACATGCTTTTTGTATCTGTGCCCAGAGGCACAAGGAAAGTACCTGGAAAGCTGATGAAAGAAACAAATATGGGTGCATTGAGAATCCCGGAGGCTGGGATCAGAGCATCGACACCTTGGTTAGGCTTGAGGGCTGTATTGGGGTAAGACTGGACCTGGGGGTACCACTGGCTTGCTGAAGACAGGCTAGAAGAAGACAGAGAAGGGGAAAAAGAAAGCGGAGACAGTACAAGAAGGGAGTGGAAAGATGAGGACATGAGTATGACAGGGACCGACTGGAAGTGCGGCATGGCGGGAGATGGAAGTGCACACCTTTGTACAGGTGTGTGTATTTGGACAGGATTCTACAAACATGGGGAAATACATGGAAAGACCTAGAGCAGGATGTTAATGTGCCTGGGGGTGAGGGGGGAGAAAGTGCGAAGAAAAAGTAAAGCAGCTTGTAGGAAATGACCTCATTTGTGTAAAAAGGACATATACATGCGAAAAAAATGGAAGGAGAAGAAATCTCTATCAACTGAGATCGTAGGGGTGCCCATGGGAGGTTGTCAATTGAAAGATTAAGTTGGGAAGGTCGGGGCTGGGGTGGAGAGGAGCTTGGAAGTAGCTGCAAGCTCTTGGTGATTTTTCAGTCCTTTGTTTTTCCTGTTTATTATATTATTTTGTTTAATAACATATGTTATAAAACAAATCTACACATGTGTATCTACACATATAGTATATATACACACATACATGTATAGTGCATGTACAAATGTACATATATATGTAGATGTACATACACATGTTCTTTTGAATGTGTGAAATAACATATTCAACAATCATGCAGGACAGACGAGTGGGTTGCCATGTAACATGTTTTAGCAGAAACATAACAGCAGTCTCCTGTGTCATAAGTGCGTGCACTTGTATGTGTTTGTATGAAGCAGAGGAAGGTGTGGAAGGAGGCTGTTAATGTTGAATCCCCACTGGGAGAGTTGGGGCCAAGGCAGAACCCTGTTACTTTTAAAGTCTCCCATCCCCCGTGCCTAATAAATGCATTCACAGCAGCAGGTAAAACTGTGTTAGCCTTGAGTTGAGTGGTTTACTGGTGATCTGTGCATCTACTTGGATAGAAACTTAAATACTCTATTAAAATTCAAACTCTGTGGGGTCAGAAATGACATTGATCTTCATCATTCATTTAATCATTATTCATTCGTTCATACTACAAATACATGTGAAATGGGTTATATATATATACATATATATATATATATATATATATATATGTACCAGGTATTACCAACCTTTTCTAATATTTTCTTCAGTGCCTTGAACATTTGAAGTTTTTTTTTAAAGTAAAAATATAGGGTATTATGAAAGTTCATCATAGAAGGACCTAATCTAGTGGATCAGGAAGGCTTCCTGGAGGAAGTGGCACTTATGCTGCAAACTGAAGACAACAAGGGAGTTAGTTGGCTGAGACTGGGGGAAAAGTCCACATTCCATGAAGATGGGAGTATGTGCAGAGGCCCCAAAGCAGGGAGAAAGGAACATGGTAACATGAGGAACGAGGACAGTGTGGCTGCCCCCCAGGGAGTAAGAGGACAAGTGGAGGTGAGGCTGGAAAGGTGTGTAGGGGCTAGACCATGCAGACCTTTCAGGCAGGAATAGAATTTCCTCCAACTTTTTATTTTGAAAAATATCAAACCTATACAAAAAGTGCAGGTGTAGCAGAGGGGATCCACCTAGATTTTCAGATTGCTGACATTTTGCCATGGTTGTGTGTGCTCTCTCTTTTACACACACACACATTTCTCTCTTTGCTGAACCATTTGAGAGTAGGTTACAGACCACATGTCACGTTAGAAATCTTGACATGTTTAATATCGTGTATCTTCCAGGAACAGATTACTGCTGGTATAATCACAATGCTAATAACACATCCAAGAAAGTTAACCATGATCAAGTATCTTTACCCAATATATAGCCCGTATTTAAATCTCACATTGTCTCAATGTTCTTTGCAAAAGTTTTCAAAATCCAAGACTCAGTCAAGGAGCATGCATTGCGTCTAGATATCCATTGGCATTTTAGGGGCAAGTTTAGGCCAGTTACTTTGTAGAAGGCCCATCAATTTCAGTTTGCCTGTTTATTTCCTCTTGATTGAACTCAGGTTGGACGTTTATAGCCAGGATACTGTCTTCGGGGCCGGGGGAGGACCTGAGAACTGCCTAACCTCAGGAGCACTTGCTATCAGCTTCCATATTGATGATGTTAAATTTGATCACTTGGTTAAAGTGGTGTCCACCAGCGTTCTCCCTCGTACAGATGAAGTTTTCCTTTGGAATAAATAAAGTAATCTATAGAGAATGGTGCCTTAACAATTCTGTAACTATCTTGTTCCCCGACAGTTTTTCATTCAGTGATTTCTAGCAACCATTGGCGCCCCTTGCCCAAGATGATTATTACTCTGGTGAACATGAAGTGGTGATGTTTAAATTGTATAATTTTTTCATATGTTAGTTGATGTTCTTCTGTGAAAAAGAGCATGCCCTTCCCTTTCACCCTTTCCCATCAGTATCAGCATGGACTTGTGGGTTTTTAAAATTTGAATTTAATGTTTAAGATGTATTCATAATCCATGCCTAACAGTAATCATTTTGATCTTACAATTTCCCATATTTGTCTAGCAGGAGAGCCCCGTCGGAAAGGTTTTTGAGAAACAGTGTCTGGCCTGAGCAGATGAAATGACAGGAGGAAAGTGACGAATGAATGTGTGTTTACCACGCTGTTTTCTCGTGAGAGCTCCACCTGTCACTCTAACATGCTTTCCTTTTCATTTCTCTTTAGGTCTCATGGGCTAACGGGCTCTCGTTCAGCAGGCACCTAACAGACAAGTCATCCAGCTGCGTATCAAGACAATGCTCGGTTTTAAAACTGCTCTGAGAGTGATGAGCAGCGCTGCCCAGTGACTTTGTCCGGGGGCAGCAGGCAGCTTGAGTGTTTCCTCTTCACCACATAGCAGCTTGAAGGAAGCCCTTTCCCATTCAGGAGGACTGCATGGCAGGCAGCCCCCATTGAAGGCTTGAAAATGAGCGTCCCAGTGGCTCCTAAGAAGTCATGCTACACTGAGTTGCGGGACAACAGAAATGGAACAAAAAATAATAATGAGAGCATCCTGAGTCTGGGGGACACCAACGCCAACCCTGTCATGTGGGGGGTCAGCTCCTCTCATGATGAGCCGGCGACTTGTGACCGGACAGATGAACTTGGAAATGCAAATGCAGGGGGGCCAGAGAATGGTACCCGGGTCCATAAGGACTTCCAGCCACTTCAGAGCTTTGGGAAGGGGCCTCAGGCTGGCCCCACCAGCCTGAAGGATTTAAAATTTCCTCCGACAGCTCAGAGCGAACTGAGCATGGAGTCCACGCTGGAAAGAGTCGCAGAGAGCCTGCAGACCCCTCGGGGTCTCCACGGCCCAGGCCGGCCAAGCTGGAGGACTGTCGGGGGTGAGGCCAGTCCCGAGGTCTCAGCCAGGAGGGAGGCTGAAGCTCCCCGGCATGCTCCCAAGGATAAGTTGGCCAAGACCCTGGACAGTGAGGAGGTGAGGAGGCGTTCTTTGGAGAGGGCCAGCAGCTCTGCGGTTGCAGGCGACGTGCTTGCTAAGGAGCGCCCCGGAGGCCTGGCCCGGCCACCTCCGCAGCCTGGAGGACTGGGCCCCCCAGAAGCCCTCTGGCTGGTGGCCAGTGGTGGGCAGGGGCCGCAGAAGACGGGGACAGTCCCTTTTCCAGGGCCAGCTTGTTCTCCAGCGGCCAGTAACCCTGTGCGTCCTCTAAAACCATCTACCTCAGAAACCAAGGAGACCACCCCCTTAGAGGCCCGGACTGAGGGCGGGCAGGTACTGAGAGCTAGCGCCCAGAGCACAGCCCCTTCTGCCCGCCCAGAGGGCACCCCGAATTCCACTCCACTGTTGAGGGAAGTCCTGAGTAAGCCAGAAGCACAGTCGGGCCAGGGAAAGGCAGAGCCCAAGATGGAGCTGAAACTGGGCCAGCCCAGGCCCATGCAGGAGTTCAAGTCCACCCAGCTGGAGGGGCTGGGATGTCCTGGGGAGGAGGATGTGTTACCCCGGGGGAGAAAGGAGCTGCGTGGGGAAGCACAGCAGGAAGCTGCCGCCGCTGCCGCTGCCGTACTTAGCAGCCTGCCGCACAGCGGTCCTCACCCCCCAGGCGTGGGAAGAGGCAGGAGTGAGCAGGAAAAGAGAGGCCAGGAGGGTTCTCTGCAGACCACCCCCAAACAGAGCCCTGCTCCCCCGAGAGCTGCTGATAATCAGCCCACAGGCAGAATTTCACCAAGTGCAGCTGGGAAGCTGGGTGAAGCGGCGTCCCGCAGAGTCTCACCAGGTGATAGTCACGCAGCTTTGGTTCCTGCTAATTCGACTGACAGCGGACCCTCAGATGCCCGTGAGGAGAGTGGGGTGCTGGGCGGCGGGGACAGGGATGGTGCTACAGTCTTCACTTCAGATCCTTCTGTTGGAAAGAGTGAAACTGGGGTCGCTGAGCCCCTCAACCCTCCTCACAGCAGCTCAGAAGCTGGGGAGAGCACAGAGATCACAACATCCGTGGCTGAGAACAGGCACCGTCTAGAAGATGCAGTTGAGGTGGAAAGCACCCCAGCAAGAGCGGATTCTCTTCCTCAGGTCCCAGCGCCCCTCCACCCAGAGACCGCTGTGAACATGGGCCGCCAGCCTCCACCACCCAGCAGCGGCTTTCAGGACTCGGGCGTGTTGGGTGGGGATGCGGGGTCCCCCTCGGTCGCCCTGCCTCCTGCCGACAGTGCGGGGTTGTCCAACGCTTCCCCGAAAGTGCCTGACAAGCACACCTGCCCCAGTGGGATTTCCAAGCCTGTTGTCGCCCATCCCGAGGACACACCCGCCGCCCCAGAGGGAAGGGAGGGCCTCCGGGTTGAAAAGACAGAAGAAAGGGCAGACCCTAGGCCTGTCATCCTGCCCAAGCCCAAGCACGTTAGGCCTAAGATCATCACCTACATCAGGAGGAGCCCTCAGGCCCTCGGCCAGATGGACGCTTCGCTGGTCCCTGTGGGGCTGCCGTATGCTCCGCCTGCATGCGCCGTGCCTCTCCCCAAGGAGGACAAGGCGGTGAGCGGGGACCTGAAGCCGCCTGCCGGCCTCTACGAGAAGTTCAAGCCTGACTTGCAGCGGCCCCGGGTGTTCAGCTCCGGGCTGGTGGTGTCTGGGATCAAGCCCCCTGGACACCACTTCAGTCAGATGAGTGAAAAGTTTCTGCAGGAGGTAAGAGAATGGCATCGTGACACCGTCTCCAAGTGGCACTTCCTCAGATCTGTTATGCATTTTTTGATGAATTGGGAAAACAGAATATCCTCTCTCGGCCAGTCGCAGACTGTAATGGAGACACTCGTGCAGCAATGGGTATTTTTAACCAGGGGAGGTTGTAGGCAGATGGACAGCTTTGATTTAGAAGAGTCTGGTGGTCAGGATGAGAGGGCCTCTGACATCTGAGGAGACTCGTTAAAATTCTACCTGACATAACACGTGAAAGGTAGGGAAGTGTGCATTTGACCTGACTTCCTTGTTTCAGCAAGCGAGCATAATTCTTCTAGAAACCAGGCCAATGCAAAAATTCCAAAATAAATATACCGTTCAAATGGGTCAGACTTGATCTCTATGCAGACATACCAAGAGCACAGTGAGTAGGAAGCATGTTAGGCCTCGGCTCCATTTTAAGTCAAAACAATAATTACAGCTGGCGTTTAGTTGAGTGCCTACTGTGTACCGGGCCCACTTGACATCACATTTAATCTTTGCCAAACTTCTCCAGTCCTTGCAGTGATTCTGTGCAGGGCAGGATTGCAGCTCTCCTCACTCCTCTCCCTGACATGCTTTAGGTCTTCCCAGGCCACTCGGAATGTGGGCTGGAGCCCAGAGCCTGCTCAGCCGTCAGAATGCACTCAGTCTGGCTCCTTTACCTCCCGACCACCTCTCCTTCCTTCTCTCTACCTCTGCTGCCTCAGGGCCTTTGCACTTCCCTCTGCTCAGAGGTCTTCTTCCAGATATCTGAATGGCTCTCCCCTTCGCTTTCTTTAGGCCTCTGTTCAGAGGCACTTTATTGGTGACTTTCATTTGTACACTTTCTTCAAATAAGTAATTTAGTACCCCTTCCCACCCACCAAACAAACAAAAAAGATCCCCTAGATTTTTCTCTGTGAAACACACTTGTGAGAGAAACTTTTTTGGAGATGTAGGCAGAAATCCTGTTAGTATCTGCAATTCTTTCTCTGTGACATGTCTGAATTTTTCTTGTGTATAATTCCTTTCTTTATTGCTTCTGCTTCCTCCATAAAATACAGAATAATTTCTATGTTAGATGTACATTCCCCCCCACCCCATGTATTTTTTATTCTTAGTCCTCTAGAAGCCACCCCAGATCTCCAGGAAATGGGTTGGTGTGAGTGTGTGGCTTTAGTAGTTCTGAGGAGTTTGGGGAGACCCTGTTGGTGTGGGGGTAGCAGTGCTGCTGTGTGCCAGCCACTCTCTCCGAGGACCATTTTCAGCCACAATCAGAGCATCTGAGGCCCAGGCCCTTTCCTCAGGCTGCAGGATAGAGTAGAGAAGCCCCAGACATTGTACTGGGCAAATTTCTGATGTCATCTTTAATCAAAAGTGGAGAATAGGCTGGTTTTTGGCCTTTACTCCCATAGCTGTGACTTGATGTAACCCAAAGAGTCTTCTCCTGTGTTCAGCCTCTGGAAGTGGCTCTGAAGGTAATCATGAATCTAGTCATGCCTTGATGGTAAAATATGCTTACTTGTTTGGACTGCTTTCTGCTTTCAGCTACCCTGAGGCTTCAGGGGACTCCCTCCTATCGATGCTTTGGGGGAACCCTTTTAATGATTGGTGGAAGGAGGTGGGAGGCAGGGAGCAGGGGTGAGTGGACCAGGTGAGGCAGTGTGCTTGCAGTATACGGGAGTGTGATTAGGGCTGGACTCCCGTCCTCCCTGGAACCCCCTCATCTCTGTAGGACACTGTGTCTCTCAGGTTCTCCAGGGAACCAGATCATATATACAAGTATATATGTATCTCTGTGTGTATCTATCTATTTTCCTATCTATTGAGACTTTAAGGAATTGGCTCACACAATTGTGGAGACTGGCAAGTCCAAAATATGCAGTGGGGGCCAACAGGTTGGAGACCTGGGAAGAGTTGATGTTGCAGTTTGAGTCCAAAGGCCATCTGCTGGCAGATTTCCCTCTTCTTTAAGGGAGGTCAGTGTTTTTCTATTAAGGCCTTCAACTGATTGGATGAGGCCCACCCACATTATGAAGGGTAATCTGCTTTATTCCAGGTCTATTGAACTCAATGTTGAGCTCATCTAAAAAATACCTTCAGAGAAACATCTAGAATCATCTTTGACTGAATGTCTGGATCGCATGGTATCTTAAGTTGACGAAATGAGCTGTCACAAGCCCTCTCTGTGCAGCTATGCCAGTGGCTTCTCAGTGCAGCCTTCACATTTACCCCAGTCTCCCCAGCCCACAATCCCCTGAGACTAGGACAAGGCAAATAGGAAGAGGGGTGATCCAGTAAGAACTTACTTGTTTGTGTGCCTCAATTGATTTTAAGAGTTTGTTTGAAATCACAAGGATTCTTTAGTTGGCTTTCAAAATTATTTCTCTAAAAATACTCCATTAGAGAAGGTGGGAAGAAAACCCATTTGGGGTTAAATCTCTATGTGTTTATGACTGTGGGTGATACCTGTTGTGTTCTGTCAGTAAAGATGAAAGAAAAGAGTGTGAAGCTCTTTGTAGACGCTCTTGTTTTATTAAAAATGCACAGATTAAGCATCCGAGGCATGCTTCTCACCTTTTTAAAGAATTTGTTATCTTGCCAGAGACAAAGTACCCAACAAAATGACGGGCCTTGAAGTTCCTGAAATCATGAAGGTCGTTTTTGAATGACGGCCTGATAGATTTTGCCCCCTGAAACCTATCCAGTTTGAAAGAACTGAGTAATTACTGAGATAAGACATTGCAGTTCTAACAACCTGGCAGATAGAAATGATCATTATTTCTTCATGGGAGCACCTGCTAAAAGCAATGAGCAGTGACCCCCTAAAATTTAGGCACGAAAATTTAAAAAGAGAGGAAATAGGACTATGATAGAAAAGCCAAAGATTGATAGTAGGAGAGTAAGTAGAAAGTGGTGAAAATTTTATCAGAGCAGCTGTGGAATGCTCTTTCACAGAAGGGTGGTTTGCTGCGGCCTGAATCCCATCCATCTACTCTAGGAATCATGCATCTTTTACAGTGTGAAATGATAAAACTTTAAAGGCCTTATCTTTTGTTTCAATAATGTCAATTTAAGGAGAACTTTGTTATCCATTTCAACATTAAAACAGTATTAACTCAAGGGTTTATCTCTTCAACAGCCTGGATCAAAGCTCTGTAGCCCCTATTAAAGAATATTGTTAAATGCCTGTGATTCCTGAGTGGATGGAGGCAGTACATTGACATATACAATGTATTGTGATTTACCACAGAGTTAATTACCACGTGTATCTTTTCCTACGTAGCCTCTGACGCTATGTTTTTTTTTTTTTTAACTTAAAGGAAATAAGATTATTTCGTTGTCTTTTTCATTTTTAACATCAAGAAACACCGATACTATGAACAGGCTTTGTGAGTACAGAACTGCATACGTGGAAGGTAGCCATAATTGTATTGTAATCCAAACTGTTAGCTACAGGAAACAGTAACATGTTATGTTATTAAATTTAGGAAAGTCTGAAACATGATTCCTGTATTAAATAGATGTTTATTGATTTCAGCCCTGTGCTAGACACTGTTCTAGGCGCTGTGAGTTCAGCAGTCAGCAAGACTCTGCCCCCAAACTTCCATTCTAGTGAAACTTGCTCAAACATCCCTGGAACCACCACCTTCGTAGGGAAGACAATCGGAGGTAATTCCTAGTCTGTCGTTTTTAATTGTGTAAACAGAACGTAGAGGCCTGACAACGCATCTTTTCATTGACTTCTCTATTCTTCCTAATAACCTTTTCTCCCTCATTAACCATGCATATTTTAATTTCCCGAGTCGCCTAATAAAGACTTAACATAAATGGATGAAGTCCATCAGCTTCTTGTAAGACTAGGTCGCCATGAAAAGTGTGCCTTTCCTCCTTAGGAATAATGAAACGTTCATACTTCTGTGAACATTTGCTAAATTCTTGCCTTGCATCATTGACATTGCTTATTTATAGGCTGACTGCTTGCACAAATTCCAATGATTCTATGTAGCGATCAAATTTAAAAGTCTTGTAGAGGGAGTTCTTTCTTCTCCCAGCGAAATGTAGATCCATAGAGTATTAGAACCAGCGTAGACCTGAGAGAGCACCCAGTTGTTGTCAACACAGAGATGAAGACACTGGGGCCCAGAGAAGGTAAGTGATTGTGGAGGAGCAGCTCGCTGGTGCCAGCGTGGTCCCTGTTGGCGCTTTGGTCTCTGGACCAGCTCACCACTCATCCTGTGCCGTGCAGTTCTCTGACTGAGCTTCCGGTCCTTCATCACAGGTTACAGAACGCCCTGGAAAAGAAGAATTTTGTTCTCCTCCCTATACTCACTACGAAGTTCCTCCAACCTTCTATCGATCGGCCATGCTCCTTAAGCCCCAGTTGGGATTGGGTGCCATGTCTCGTTTACCATCTGCAAAGAGCAGGATCCTGATTGCGAGTCAGAGGTCTTCGGCGAGTGCCATCCACCCACCAGGACCCATAGCGACAGCTGCCAGCCTCTACAGTCCGGATCCTGCAGGTAACCTGTGCAACAGTTACCGTGCGTTCCTGCCGTACGGTTAAATAGTGATCATGAAAAAGGGTGGTAGCTCTTCTGTTCTTCATCTGATCGTAGATACAGATGTTTGTCAAGATGTCTGTCTTCTGTCTGCAGCCGTCATCCTCCACGTCACCCTTAAAGTGATGGCCCTTGTGACTGCTGCCTCACCTCTTGTAGTTTTCCCATTCTGTGTTGCATCCTGTGGACTAGGGTTCAGAGACTTTTTCTGGAAATGGCCAGTTAGTAAGTATTTTAGGCTTTCTGGGCCATAATGCTCTGTGTTGTAACTACTTCGCATGAAAGTAGCCGTGGACAATATCTGAATGCCTGGGTGCGGCTGGGTGTCCATGCAGCTTAATTTACAGAAACAGACACAGGTGTACCTTGGAACTACCGTGGGTTCAGTTCTGGACCACACGAGCTTTTTTTGGTTTCCCAGTGCTTATAAAAGTTATGTTCACCTGCTCGTGTAGTCTATTAAGTGTGCAATAGCGTTGGCTAAAAACGCAGCACAGCCACCTTAATTTTAAAATACTTATCAAAAATGCTAACCTTCTGTAAGTCGTAGTAATAACAACATCACAGATGATTGGTCGCACATCATCGTAACAAATGGAGTCGTGACTTTAAAAGGTTGAAATTGTGTGAGAATTACCCAGATATGACCCAGAAACACCGAGCGAGGCAATGCCGGTGGAAAAATCTCACCGACAGATCAGCTGGAGGCGGGGCTGCCACAGACCTTCCATTTGTGAAAAATGCCACGTCGACGAAGCGCGGTGAAACAGGGGCTGTCCGCAGCGGGCTGAGTTTGGCCTGGGGCTGTGGTTTGTCAGAGAGCTCTTCCTGCCATGTAGCAGTGCCCCTGTCATGCTTTTATCTGCTCGCAAATCTTGAACCCCTGATACTTGCTTATAGAATGGCCCTGCCACCCATCCCAACCATGTGCCCCTGCTCTCAGTGGCTGCGTCATCTCCTGATGTCCTCTGCACGTCCCTGTTGTCCTCTCTCCATCCATTCTTCTGCTCTTGTGGTTTTCTCTAGACTTTATGTATTATTCTATTATAGAAGTAATACAAGCCCATTGTAAAAAATTTGAATATAGAAAAATATGAAAAAGAAAGTAATTGTCCTTATATTTTTTAGCACCCAGCCAGGATTAATATTATGGGAATTTTTCTTCCAGTGTGTTTCTTCCTATGCATTTTTTAATAGCTGAATTAATACTGAATGCGAATTTTGTTTTTTCCTACTGATATCATACTGTAGGCATTTACTCTGCCATCTATGTTTCAGAGAGATTTTAATGGCGGTGTAAGATTCTGTTTTGTTCTCTTATTCATTTATTTAACAATTTCTGGGTACTTGTTCTGTGCCAGAAGTTGTAAATTGAGGACTGAGGACTGCAGTGACTTAGATGCTGTTACTTCTGTGTCCTGAGTGCAGGGAGTGAAACTTACTAGGTTACATAACTCACACTTGTAAGCCAGGTGTCCAGAGAGAGCTGAACTCAAGACTCTTGTCTCTGGGTCCCCCGTGGTAGACTGCATACTTTGACTGCCTGTGTTAAATCTCAAGATACTGCAGTATCTTTAGTTTATAAAATAAGGAAAAGACCCACATTTGTAGGTTTTCTGTGCCTTAGAACAGGGGTTGGCAAACCCTAGTCCAGAGGCTGGCCAACTGCTTCTGGGAATACATTTAATTGGAAGACAGCCACAGTCATTTTTCCCTTTCGTCCCTGGCTGCTTGCAGAGCTGTCATTGCAACAGAGACAAGATATTGCCCAGAAGCCTAAAATATTTACTCTCTCGCCCTTTAAGAAAAAGTTTGCTGTTTCTTGCCTTAGCATAATGCCAATTACCATTTAGAGTGGTACCATTCAGTCGGCAGAAGTATATGAAAAAGTATGTAAGGTTTCGAAACTCTTTGGCCCAGGAAAGTCCAGGTCTGGGAGACAAGGTGGATTTTAATTTTATTGATGTGTTTTATCAAACTTAGTCTATTTTCCAAGGACATCCTTTGGATGGTTTTCTTCCCTGGAGAATTCAGCCGACCCTGCATGAGGTGCTAGGGGCTGTGGCGGAGTACTCGGGTTGTGGGCACTGAAGCTTCAGGGAGTCTGAAGTTTGTGCACCTCTGGGGAGTCCCAGGAGCAAAGATGTGTAGACACCAGACATCAGCCGGGCTAACCGAATCCTTTGGCTGAGATGCTCAGCAAAGAATCTAATGAGGAACCATTAAAGGAGACTCTAGGACTGTTCTCCTATCTCTTTTCAAGACCCCTAGTTTCCTTAAGATGACTTTAAGGTGGTGGAGTTAAGAAGTCTTGGCTATTTTCTTTTCTAAGAAGTCAGTCCCCAAACAATAGGAGAATAATGTAGCATTTTAATGAATCTAGAAACATCTGTGTATCTAAGTCCTAAAAATTGATAAATGCAGAAAACACTTAAAGAGGATGCTTCAGCTGCAGGCGGGGACAGGTCAGCCAAGCCCACAGAACAGGGGTCTCATGGTGGGGAATCCGTACTTGGAGCAGTGGGGTCCGGTTCCGGGGAGGAGTTGAGTGTCGAGGGCCTGATTTTCCCACAGAACACCAGGGGAGGCAGGGCTGAATGAGAAAACAGGCATCTTTACAGCAATCAGTCTGTCGGGCTGGATGTCATGAGATTCTAGAATTCAAGGAGCCCTGCAGCTGCCTCATTTGTCTGGAGAGAAGCAGGTTAACAGAGGAGCCCTGCACACACACACACATGCACGCACGCACACACACACACACTCTCTCCCTCTCTCTCTCTCTCTCTCTCACTCGCCTGTCCTGAGGTTCCTGGCTCTGGAGCAGAGAGAGGTCCCTCTCTCTTTGAACCCACCTCTACCCATCCTGGCACAAAACACAGAGGGCCTTAGGGGCCCTGGTCAGGAGTTTGGATTTTAATCCAGGGTGATGGGGGAGCCCCTGCAAGTTTTAAACATGATCAGTTTATGTTTTACAAAGATCGTCTTGAGTCACTGGTGCAGTATAACTTATACAAAGTGGGAGAAGTGGGAGACCAGGTCGGAGCCAGCGCACTCGGACAGGTGAGAGACGCCGGTAGGTTAGCGGGAGGAAGGGCTGGGATGGTCGCGGTATGTTTTAGAAATAGAGCCAGTAGGATTGGACATTGAGGTGGGGGATGGGGAAGACAGAGCCGATGAGGACTTGTAGAATTTTGACTTGAGCACCTGGATGGATGTGATGCCATTTATTACGAGAGACAGTTTGACTAGCCAGGGAATGGGGGAGAGCTGAGGCCCGGGAGGAGGTACAGAGGCTTCTGTTTTGGAAGTTCTGGTGGAGCTTATCACAGAGGCAACTTGAGATGTGAGTCAGGGGATGTAAGAGAGGTCAGGGCTGGAGATTGACATTTGAGGTTCGCCAGAGGAACTGAAGTCGAGACTCAAATGCATATTTGAAAGTAGCCAGGAGAGTGGATCTTGAAAGTTCTCATCCCAAGAAAAAACATGTGACATGTGATGGATGTGAACTGGACTTACTGTAGTGATCATTTTGCAATGTCTACGTTATACACATGAAACTAATATACAGGCATATCTGGTTTTATAGCACTTGGCTTTATTACACTTCACAGATGCAGCATTTTTCACAAATTGAAGGTTTGTGGCAACTACATCGAGCAAATCTATCAGATTCATTTTTCCAACAGCATTATTTTTTAATTAAGGTACATACATTTTTTTTAAAGACGTAATTCTTTTGCACGCTAAGCGACTACAGTGTAGTATAAACACAACTTTTGTGTGCACTGGGAAACCAAAAAAAACGTGTGTGACTCGCTTTATTTTGACATTCATTTTTATTGCAGTGGCTGAACCCGCAGTATCTCTGAGATGTGCTTGTCATGTATGTCAATTACACGTCAATAAAAAAAGAAAAGTCATGGGGGCGTAGCTAGGGAGCACACGACATCCCAGGATGGGCGCCGACTTGCCGGCACTTCGAGCTCTAGCAAGGAAGACTGGGAGGCAGCAGCCGGAGTGGCTGTGGCCGGTGGGGATCTGGCAGAGCAAGGTGTCCTGCGAGCCAGGAGAGTCTGGTAATTCTGTATCCCATGGAAGAATGGGGTAATTTGAGGCCAGAGAGGGATCAGTGAATTTGACAGCAGGGCAGCCGCTGATTATCTTTACAAGAACAATTTGAATGGAGTAGTGGGGACAGACGGCTGATTCGCCAGATAGACAAAAGGAAGTTGACACACCAGTGTAGCCAGCTTCGCTGAAGGAGGTCTTCAAAAGCTCGAGATGTGCAGATACTAACTACTGTATATAAGATAGACAAAGAACAAGTTTCTACTGTGCAGCACAGGGAACTATGTCCAATATCTTATAGTCACCTATAGTGAAAAAGAATATGAAAACGAATATGTGTATGGACATGTGTGACTGAACTATTATGCTGTACACCAGAAATTGACACATTATAAACTGATTCTACTTCAATTAAAAAAAAATCTTTGGGGAAAAAAAAAGCTCAAGGAGGACTTGGGTGCAGATTTAGGAGGAATTTGTCTGCATATCCTCTTCTCTTTGCTTCGCACATTCTCACTGCCGTGGACTCTCCAGACTCTGATGTGTCTGTCTCTCACTGTGATGGACCAACTCCTCCTTCCTGTGCTGTTCCAGGGAATGTGCCTCCAGGGAGTCAGATGGGCAGTGACAAGGCTCACTACATTTGTTTTCCTTCTCCAAAGGATCGCAGTCCCGTGCTGGCTCTTGTACAATTTCTGAAAACATTAGTTCCATCTATTTTGTTTTATTTTCTGATTGGCAATTAGAAATTGGCAAGTTCCGTATGGATTAAACCTTTATGGGTGGAACTTCCTTTACATTTTGATCAGAGATCGTTAACATCAGATGGTGTTTGTTGTGTCCAACACAAAACTTTCCCTTTTGTGTTTGCTTTTTTTGGTTCAGACGATTTATGTAGTGGTTGTTTGGGGGTTTTGTTTGTTTGTTTGTTTATTATTTTAAGAACACTTTTTGAATGTTCCTGTATATGGTTGTATTTTGTGTTTAATTTGTGTGTGATTCGTGTTTAATTGTGTGCCTGGTCTCACGTATTCAGCAGGTCAGGATTCTCTGTCTCTCTGACCTTGGTTACTCTCGTTTCTTTATGTCACACGGTTACCTGAGGCTCTGAGCAGCATCTCGTTGGCCAGTGAGAACGGGAGGTAGGAACAGCCCTCAGTACTGCACCCTGTAACTCAGCATTCACATTTCCAGCCTCGAGTGATTTCTCTCATCCTGAATCCTAAGACCTGGTTTGACATGTGAACTGCATACACTACTATATATTTTTTTTCCAGTTCTTTGGTAGGAAAACTCTTAGGTCTCCTTTAGGCAAATAAGCCTGTGACTTAAACCTTGGGAAGAATTCCTGTTGTTTCCACTCCTGTGTTGGCTCCGTGAGCACCATTAGGTACATCCTGGCTTGAAAGTGGCCTAAAAGAACCAGAGATGCAATGAACATATGCTTTCGCATAAAGCAGATTCTCCCACAATTTCTATGTTGTAACTGAATGCTCTTTCCCAAGACCCTCACGGTCTTAACAGATCTTAATGTGACTGCTGAAAAATAAATAACCCTAGCACTTCTTTACTTCCTGCATCATTTCTGTGTCCTTGTGTACAGTGTTCTCGGACTCCACAGTCAAGCATAAACCTGTGAAGCCGTACTGTCATCGGGTCTGGGTATGAAACTCAAAATGCTATTTAAGTGCTCCAGGTACAACAGCAGGGGCTGTCGCCTGCCTGCAGGTGGACATAAAGTCTGCATTAGCGAAATCTAAGATTCTGTATCAGAACAATTTGTTATTAAATCCCTTACCTCTGAAGAGTAAAAAGACAGTACTTTTTAGTGTATAGATTTATATGTGTTTTATGTTCCTTTTTCTGAAAAACATCTCTCATGGCCTAATACATTATATTAAAATGTTGATTTCTATAGCATACAGTATGTCAGGATGTAATTGGCATTCCTGGAAATAAATATGCCCCGTGTACCTGAAAGCATGACGTTTCTGTGTTGGCCAGCGCATCTGAAAGAACTGTGACACGTTTTTGTGGTAGTTAATGTGTCAGAATAGAAGCTTTTTTAAAGATTATATGAGAATACTTTATTCTATAAATAACTGGAGAAGTTCAAGATAAGAGAGTTTGGGACAGTTTTTCTCAATTTATATTCAGTTTTGTTACGAATTCTGCATATTAAAATAAATTTTATTTTAGAGTTCAACATACTGTGTAAACTTTCCACTTTGGTAATTTTATTCAAAAGGTAGGTTGAATCCTACCAAATTTGAAAGTGTTGACTGTTAAGTTCGTGTAACATGTATTGAAGAACAAGTAAACTCAGCTGGAACAACTTAAAACCCTAGCACAGAGGTAATTGTTGAGAAGTCTGAGTGGTCATGATAATGTCAGAAATTTAGCAACTTGTACGCTTATGCTCAGTATGTACAGAGTAAGAATTCTAGGGTGGCAGTATTATTTTTCCATTATGATTTTTGCCTTTTCAGTGCCTACCTACACTTGTAACAGTTCTGAATCTTCAGATTTGTATTAGAAAAATTAGTTTCAGTTTTTAATGAATTTAGTGTCTGTGAAGGAGGTTAGTGTGAAATCCTTTGGGTCCCCTCAGGTAGCAGTAGGACCTTTACTTCCTGCCATCTGAGCAGAGCTCAGTGGTAGAAAGAGGGAGAAGCACGAATTCACTCCATGAACTTGACCGAGCGCTGGCTCCGTGCAGAGCACTGGGGTATGCTGAGGGGAGGTGTTAGAGGAGACATTGGTCATTGATTTAAAACATTCCTGTTGATCCCCATTAATTACGTGTTTAGGGAAGTCATTCTTTGCATTAAAGTAACACCGAGGGTCACTCTAAATTTTAGATAGATATGCCAATTGCTTTTTTTTAATTGAAGTACTGTCAGCTACTGTGTGTCAATTTCTAGTGTACAGCACAGTGTCCCAGTCATGCATATACATACATATATTCATTTTCACACTTTTTTGTTAAAGGTTATTACAAGATATTGAACACAGTTCCCTGTACTATACAGAAGAAACTTTTTAAAATCTATTTTTATATATAGTGGCCAATTGTTTTTGAAGGATAGAAAGATGACAGTTCATTAAAATCAGGATGTATCTTCATAAAAGCAACAGAAGTCATAGATACTAGTTGACATTATTGAAATGAAGACATCTTCACCAATATGCAAGGAACATGTCTGTTACCCCTCCCTAAAAAGTCATAAAATTAATGTACATCCATATTTACTAAATAATTAGCCTCTGTTTTGTAAACCATAGAAATCAGACTCTCAGATGGTTATATCAGAACAAGAATGCTTCTGAGTTCTTTTCATCTGTATTTTGATCTAGGATGGTACAGTGCGCTGTGAAAGGCTTCCTTTAGTTCACTATTTATGAACTTAATATATGTTAATAGAACGGAATGGTTTTTCATGTGTCTAAAAAAAAAGGTTGAGGGAAGGTCTTATTAGAGGAGGAAGAATGTCCTGGGGCAGTGCATCCTGTACTGGGAAGTAGAGGCTTGGCATGGGAGCTGCGCCTGGAAGAGTTCACGGGATGGACGAAGCAGGACCACGAGGTTCATGCAGGAAGGATGTGGCAGAGACGTGGAAGTTGGTGGCTTCTTTAGGAAAGAGGTATTAGTTTGGTCTCTGTCCCTGGAAACAGAGCCGGATGAGTAGGTTGGTGCCAGATTGTGAGGGGCTGTCACTGCCAAGGCTAAGATTGGAGGGTGTTTTGTCTTTGTTCTTGTGTTTTGGTAGGGAATTGGAAACCTCTAGATTTTTAAATATAACACAGGTCTTTTTATACTTTGAAGAGACCGTGATGAGTGACAACATGGATTACGTCAAGGTTTGGAGGCCAGGAAGGCTAGTGAGGAAACTACTGTCATAAGATAATAATGGTTTTTACACCTTTTTGTATCTTCCAGATGTTTACAATGGCACGTTTTGCCTTTGCGGTCATGACAATTTTTAAGTTAATTTTAAGTTTTTTATGGTTGATTTTTAACTGTAGAATTCAGGTGAGCAGGTGGGGAGGCTGTGTGATCTCCTGTTCAGTCCTTGTGCTCTGAGTCAGACCCAGGTTCTCACCCCAGATTCTTGATTTGTCAATCCACACGTCTCTGCTGCCCAGTTTCTTCGTGTCTAAAATGAGAATAATAGTAGAATCTAAAGCAATAGGCGGTTGGGAGGATTGAATGGAAGCTCTTAAGCCCAGCCTTCAGGATGTAACCGACAAATGCAAACACCCCACCTGCCCTCGAAGGCCAGATCTCTTCCTGCCCCTCCCTCAAGCCTCCCTGTCTCTCCTCTCATCCACATCACCCCCAGTGGCTCCATTCAATTTGTAGGCATTTCAGCCCCTTTCTGACCTCAGGGCCTTTGCATGCACCCCGCCTTGTAGAACATACTTTCTCTAACACACCCAGGACTGGCCTTGTCTCCTCCTTCACGTTTCAGTGTGAATGTCACCGCCCCAGAAAGGTGGCCTTTATCACCCTCTCCACAGTGACCCCTGCCCAATCAGATACTTCCTCACACATTTTAATGTTTGTCTCCTTCACCATTTTTTAAAAATCATGGTCAGTAATTTGCTTATTTTGCTTTTATGAATTTACTGTCTCTCTCTGTTTTCTCTCACATATGGTCTATGAGGACAGAAAGATTTACAATATCAGTGTCTATTGAATAAATGTTCGTAGCAGTAGCAGTAGTGGTAGGTGGTTTTTTTTTATCATCAGGGAAAGCTGGTAAGGTCCTGAGATGATTTGGAGCAGAAGTGGTGGGCAAATTAAGGCCACATAGTAAATATTTTAAGCTTTGTGGGCCAAATAGTCTCTGTTACAACTACCCAACCCTGCCGTTGTAATGCAGAAGCTGCTACAGCCAATACGGAAGTGAATGAGCGTGGCTCTGTTCCAGAGAAACTCTTTTTACAGAAACAAATGGCTAGCCTGTGGGCTGCAGCTTGCTGACCAAGTTGCTGTTCTAGGGCATCACTCATCTCTGAGATGTGCACATCTGTTCCTCTGTTCAGTATGTTACTCATTCAGGTACTCAGCAGAGATTTTCTGAGGACCTAGTGTGGGCCAGGTGCTGGTCTGTGTGTTCAGGATGCACAGACTGAATATGCAGCCCGTGACTTTGTGGGGGAGAGAAATAAGTCAGTCATGACACTGAGAAGAGAGAATACATGATTAAAGATGTGCAGAAGGCACGAGAGGAGGGCCCCCAGCTCAGCACAGGCAGACCAGGGCTCTGGAAAGATTTTCAAAATGGGGTGAGTTGAGCTGAGTTTTGCAGGATAAATAGGAGTTTGCCAGGGTGAGAAGGGTTAAAAGTAGCAGATACACCCTCAGAGAGAGAGGCCATCAGCTTGGGTGATTCAACCCTTACAGGGACCGTTGCTCAGCAGGGCGCCCTGGAGGATGTTTTACAGGATCGGGGGTGCTGGTGGACAATTAGTTTTTGGGCACATGCAGAGTTTGAGGTTCCTTGGGGACATTCAGGTAGAAATTTCCAAAGGGAGAGATGTCTGAGCCAAGGAGAAATGTGGGAGTTGTTCCCCCCAGATGTGAGTTGAAACCGTGTGAATGGACCAGCAGGTTCAGGGATGGAGGGGGCGGGCAGAGGAAGGAAGAGGTCAAGAAAAAGCTTTGCACCCACATTTAAGGAGTAACTGGCAAACGAACCCTGCAAGAGGCAGAACACTACAGGGTGGGTGGGTGGGGGCCCCGGGAAAATGTAGCGTTTGAGTCTAAGGAAGAGGGAGCATCCACGGCAGAAAATGGTCAGAACAGACTCAGAGAAGAAAGGACGAGGCAAAATGCAAAGAGGCTGTTGGGACTGGAAATTAGGAAGCAGTTGGTGACCTAGTTTTGAATGAGCAGTTTTAGTAAAATGTGGGGGTGGAAGTCACATATTAGTAGGTTGAGAAGTGAATGAAAAGTGAGGAAGTGGAAGCAATGAGAATAGACTGCTGTTTCTAAAAATGCGCTGATGGGGAAAAGCGCCCTGGGTGCTGGCTCTTGGGGAAGCGGGGCTGCGTTTTGTTTTGCTTTGCTTTCCAGAGTGTGTGGGAGAGGTTGGAACTGGTTTGAAATGTGCGAGGGCGGGAGTGGCCTGTGCAGAGAAGCTGGCGGGTGCGGTGGTCGGAACTGTTGGAACAAGATGCCCAGGAGCGGGGCAGACAGTGAGCTCGACACCCCACGTGGAGGGCACACCTTGGAACAGAGGTGGAGTGTTGCTTCTCCTGAGACGGAGGAGGAGAGGAACAGATGAAACACAGTGGGCGAAGTGTTGATTCCGATGTTTGTCGGCATCACCTAAGTGCCGTGTCACTGTTGTCATCATGGTTTTAGTTAATTTCATGAAAACTGTAACATCTACCAAGAAAGACTCAAATCAGATATGAGAACATCCCTATTGAAGAAACCGATGCATCCGTGAGATGGCGAAAGAGAGCAGGCCCAAACCCCCGTTCCCATGGAGTCTGAGTGACCCTGGATGACCTTGGGACTTATCCTGGAGGCTGCAGAGGAAGCATTCAGTTTGTTCTGGTGTTTGTATCAGTGTATCTCTCACTGTTACCCATTTCTCCCGACTGTTGAAATGGATGTTGACAGTGACTGTGCTCTTATTGCGCACTCAGCCAGCAAAGCCATCCCATCTTTGTCTTACTTTCGTGGCAGCTGAGCACGCCTAATAATGCCCTGCAGAAATGTATTAAAAATGCAAGCTTCCTCAGCCCAGACCCGGAGCGTCAGTTTCCAGTGACTCGGGGGTGGATCACAGGCAGGACAACTGTCCTTCTGTGTATCTGGATAAACACTGTTAGTATATTTAATAAACACCGAGCACATACTATGTGTCCAGTTGTTTTAGGTCCTGGGGAGACAGTCATGAAGAAGATAGAAGAGATCCCACAGGCAGTTATGACTGAATGCTGTGATAGCGAAGTCTGCTGGGCTCAGGGGACACAGGAGGGGGACCTGACCGCAAGTTGGGGTCCAGTAAAGTTGCTCAGGTGAAGTATGGTATGCAAGAGCAAAGGGTTTTTGAGCTGTGGGATGAGGGAGGAAGAAGTGGTGGGAATGGAAGAGAAGGTATGCCAGGCAGAAGCAATGGCACGTGTGAAGACTGGTATCACAGGAAGGATGAGAAAAAAGACAGGAGGTTGTGAAGACACGGCAAGCTGTGTTACGGAACTGGCCTTCCATCCTAAGAGCAAGATAGTGCCATTACAGGGCATTAAGCAAGGGATTGATATGATCATATTTCATTAAAAAATATCACTTAGACTGAAGTTTGGAGAATGGATGGAGGGACAGGAGTGGGGTGGGGTAACAAGGAGGGAAACAGCGATCCCTTAGGAGGCTGATGCAATCCATAAATGATAGCCGACGTGGTGGTGGGAGAGATGGGGAGAAGCAGATGGGTTTTAGGAGGTGGATTTGACCAACCGCAGACGCTGTGAGTCAAGTTGACATCAGAATAGATGGGAAGGGAAAACCTTTTAAGAATAAAATGTGGAGTAAAGGCAGCCCTAACAAGTCAACAGGCAAAAATCTGCTGCTGGTTCTGATGGGACTCAGCTGAAGGGCACGGACCTTGTGATCAGCTGGTCCATCTGTTTGCTTTTCAAGTTGATGGTAAAGATGAGGAGGAATCATCTAGATTTGTGCTGTTCTGCTATTTTGACCTTGGTTGATGGGGAATCTCAGGACTTCTATCTGATTATCCTTGTATGTGAGCACCCAGCACAAAGCTTGTCTTCCTGGATTTTCTGCACTATGGAAAGGGGCTGTGTCCTTATCTGTATACATTCTTGTCCTTCCTTAATTCAGAAGCACATAAAAACGGGACTTCAAAGCACAGGTTCGGAAGTTGGAGAGCGTTGGGCGGTTTGGGTGGGTAAAGTCTCCAGCTGGAGGGAGCGGTGCAGTCGTGCAGAAGGTGCTGACTGGACACCCACTGTGTCCTGGGCTTCCGATTTCAAGATGCCTTTTCCTGGGACTTTCAGTCTGTCAGCTTCTGTTTGTCTTCTCCACCAGCTGTGGTTCTTCTGGAACTTCCCTCCACCTTTCTCCTGGGGTGGATCGATGTGTCCCACCTCTTTGGTTTCCTTGTTTGTTTGGCTGGAGTACATTGTCGGTAATTTCCTAAGAGAGAGTTCGAGGAAGGCAAATTTTCAGAGGGTTTGCCTTTCTGAAACTGCCTTTAGTCTGCATTCACTCGATTAAATATAATTTTATAGATTGAAAGTGGTTCTCTTTCAAAACATGCAGACTTGCAGTGTTGCTCAAAAGAAACCTGGCGCCAATCTGAGACGTACTTTTTTTTGGACGGGGGTGGAGGACCTGCTTTTGTTTCTCTCTGGAAGCTTTAGAATCTCTCATCCTTAGTGTTTTAAAATTTTCCAGGTGTGTGTTTTGTCGTGTGTGTGTGTATGCATTCATTGTGTGTCAGAGAGAGAGAGAGGGAGAGACGGAGGAGGGACTAGGGATGAGAAGAATGAGAGCCAGAGCAAGTGGGTGGGACACAGAGATTGAGACAGACAGACACTCGGAGGTGGGGGACAGGGTAATTGGTTTATCTTGCGAAGCACTGGTTAAATGCTCAGTCCCAAGACTCGTGTCTCCCTTCAGCTGTGGGCAATCATCTCACGTTCTTCACTTAATAGTTTCTACTTCTCTGTTGTCTCTTTCTTCCTGGAATTTCTGTTGTTTGGTTTTTGGACCCCCCAAAGCAATGACTTGTGTTTAGTTTTTCTTAATGTTTTCTCTCACCTCATGCTTTTGCCTTCATTTCAGGCAGTCTCACTGGACTGTATGTCCACGCACTTCTGTTGAACTGTTGTTTGGTGTTTTTAATTTCTATGGATGCCTTCTTGGTTTCTGACTGCTTCTTTCCGTAGCAGTTTGCTATTTACTGTTGCAATGTCCTCCCAAATTTCTAAGTATCATTAGGTTTTTTTTTTAAAAAGCTATCTTTTGTTTTCTGAATTTTCTCTCTATTCTCAGGAGCCTGTTTTCTCTGTTGTGCTTAATTTTTGGTTGTTTATGGGATGCTGCAAGCTTTGCTCCAGTTCTGTGATCTTTCACTCTTGTTGTTGAGCTGGATGAACTTGAAGTTCCTTTGCTCAAATTGTTTAGAAGTCTGTTTCCTCTGCCCTGGGGCTTGGCCTGGGTGGGGAGGTGGGAGGTACACACCTGGGTGCCGGGCACCGTGGGAGCGGATGGGGGAGGTGGCGGGGTGAGGGTTGCAGCGTCTCCCTCGTTCCCTCTTCCCTCGGTGCTGTTGGGCCTCCTTCCAGGGGATGCCCGCTGCGGCCCTGGCTGCGGGGCAGGGAGGTCAGCAGGCGCTTCCTCTCTGCAGCGCTGCTGCCGTCTGCTGCAGAAGGCGCCTCTGCTCTGCCCTCCAGTGAGGGGCCGCCGTCTCTGCCCCACAGATTGTTGAAATGCTTGGCTCAGTGAGTACCTGTCTCTTTTTGTCTCTCTTGTTCTAGGTTGAAATATGTGAAGTGCTTAATAGAAAGAGGTCAGTAGGTGTTAGCTGCCATTGCTCATTGTACCTCTTTACAATCAAATCACTCTCATTTTAAGGCATCTTTGGTAAGAAAGGGTGAAAAAAAAAAACCAAAAAAAACCCTATGTTCTGTCCACCACCTTGAGCTGGCAGTCTCCCTTTCTACTTAAATCTCATCCCTGTGGGTTCTTGTCACTGCTCAGTATCATAAAATGATTCTGTTCCCCAGTGTTGTGGAGGGATCCCGAGAACTGTGCTTTTAAATGCACTCCATGGAAAGGACATGCTGTGTCATCATAACTTTCTGAGTTTTTTCCTTAGCCAACAGAGCCAAGTGCTTTGATTTTTTTCCTCTATTTTGCAAGGCTAAAGGCAGTTATCAGAAAACAGACGATTCAAGTGCGTTTGTGCATAAAAATATTGTTCCCTTCGATTAGCTTCGAGCCTCTAATGTCCCTGAGAATCACTACTGTAAATAGGATCCAAGGGCTTTCTCCATCCACACGCACAGCACAGCAGTTGAGAAGCAACCGTAGATTTAGAATCAGCTAAAAATAATGGACTAACTCTTCTAATTCTGTGAGATGTGCTCGTACAAGGTCACCTGTATTTGACATCTCTTTTTAAAGAGCTTTTGTTTATAAGCAGATCTGTCCAGCAGAAGTACGACATTTGCAGTATTTACGTTACTTGTCCGTTCTGTTAATTTCCTTCTTTCACGCCTGTTCCTGACCCCTCTCCTTCCTATTTCCTTTTCTTACACAAAGGCTTCGATTCATTTGTCCACCGACCAGCTACATACACAGAGGTCAAATCGCCCTAGTGGGCATTTTATTCTAAGACAGTGGGAGATATGTCACTGGGTATTTATGATTCTCTGGATTAAATACAGTCACTTAAGGTGACGTAAGATTTTAGATTTCTGTTTACAGAAACACAGATGCAGATACTCACTTCAGAGTTATACTCTGATAAGCCCCAAACAGTCTCCGTTTTTCAGATTATGATAAAGTAAAACGCAAGATTTGGACCTCAGTAAAAGACACATCACCTCAATAGGTATCTTTGGTTTTGCAGATTATTCCGTGCTCGTCTAGCACAGTGTTCTGTTTTTAACTTTAGACCAACCTCTCTGCAGCTAACTCCAAAAACGTTAACCAAACCAAACCAAACCAAACCAAACCAGAGCAGCTCTCACGAGTTTCCTTTCAGGCCTGGATATTAAATAATGCCAGTGAGCCAGCAATCTCAGTGAAGTTTCTCTTCTGCTCAGCTTTCCTGATGGTGGACAGACACACCTGTGACGAGGTTCGCAGAAGCCTGACTCTAAGCCCCTACGACCTGTCACAGCTGCTCCTGGTCTTCATTTCGTGCCTCTCCGCAGTTTGCTTTGTTGCTCACAGGGAGCGACTCCCCCCTACCCCCAGCCAGTGTCCAGCCACTCTGCAGGAGAGCCTCTCACGGGGCCCTTCTGCCTGCGGCTTACTCACGTTCTTTTTTTTTACTTTCAGTTTACAATGTTGTGTCAGTTTCTGGTGTACAGCATCATGTTTCAGTCCTACATGTACACACATATATTCATTTTCATATTCTTTTTATTATAGATTACTACAAGATTTTGAATATAGTTTACTGTGCTCTACAGTAGAAACTTGTTTTATACATAGTAGTTAGTATCTGCAAGTCTCAAATTTCCAATTTAGCCCTTCCCACCTCCTTTCCGCCTTGGTAACCATAAGCTTGTTTTCTATGTCTGTGAGTCAGTTTCTGTTTTGTAAATAAGTTCATATGTGTATTTTTTAGATTCCATGTATAAGTGATATCATACGGTATTTTCCTTACTCTTTCTGGCTTACTTCACTTAGTATGACGATCTCTAGGTCCATCCATGTTGCAGCAAATGACATTGTTTTATTCTTTTCATGGCTGAGTAGTATTACACACACACACACACACACACACACACAGCTACTTTATCCAGTCATCTGTTGGTGAACATTTAGGTTGCTTACATGTCTTGACTTTTGTGAACAGTGCTGTTGTGAACACTGGGGAAATGCAAATCAGAACTACAGTGAGGTATCACCCTAACACCAGTCAGAATAGCCATCACTAAAAAGTACACAAATGATAAATGCTGGAGAGAGTGTGGAGAAAAGGGAGCCCTCCTACACTGTTGGTGAGGATGTTGTTTGGTGCAACCATTATGGAAAACAGTATAGAAATTCCTCAAAAAACTAAAAATAGACTTTTTTTGTGATCCAGCAATCCCATCTCTGGTCATATATCCAGAGGGAACTCTAATTCAAAGAGATACATGCACCTCAGCGTTCTTTTTGAACTGAGAAAGATTTTCCTCAGGTCCCTACAGACTGCTGTGTTTTCAAGTGTACCTGACTTCAGTGGGGCATGGCTTAACCACAGTGGTTCCCTTGGAAATTTTCAGGTAGGTAGGCCTTTTATTGTTCCTACAACAAAGGGAATTTCTCTTTACTCACCCTCCCTCTTCCCCACCCCCCACTCCCCCAGGTAATCAATCAGCTAGATCTGCTGATCTGACTTGAATACATCCTGCTCTGCTGGGTCCCTGCTCTCAGCCTCGTGACTTCTCTCCTTACTGCCGCCCCTCTCCGCTGATTTCCTGCCTCCAGCCCAGACCAGCTCCAGACCAGCCTCTGCACAGCATAGCAGTTCCTGTTCTCCCTCCTTGAACGGTCTTTATGACTCTGCATTGCTGTTGGGAGAAGGACCAAAGATGAAATGTCAACCATTTCTTCCAGCCTAACTCTCCCCGCCCAGATCAGGCTGTCCTGCGTTCCTCCAGCAGCTTCTTCCCTGGACCACCCTCTTCCTGCTCTGTCTTGATCCCAACTCGCTCCATGTGTCCTTTATGACCCAGCTCAAGTTTACCTCTTCTCAGAGCCCAATCCTTGTTCAGCCCTGGCTGGGCTCAGGCCCCCTCCTGCCACACATTTTATTGTGATTTTCTGTGTGTGCGTCTGCTGCTGGTATCAGGCCTCCCTGATTTTTCTTTTGCAAGAATTAGCATGACATCCGTTGTCTGCTCAATGGGTGTTTCTTCAACTCGGCTGAACTGAGTGGAGCCAGAGGATCTACAGTTCTCATCTCTCTTCCTTCTTCTGCTTCTTCATTTTCACTCTCCTCAAGGCAGTTTTCGCTCTCTGACCCTGCGGGCTGGCCTCAGTGGCTGCGCCCGCACCCCACGCGCCTCCCTTTGCGCCATCTGCCTTCTGGACTGAGGAGGACTGGTCTTGTCATCCATCTCCTGCCGAATTTCCTGTATCTTCTATCTTGCCTCTTTATTTTTCTTCCCGGGAGCTAGTTAACTAGCTAGCTAGCCCTAATACTCTCTTTCTCTCTCTCTCTTTTAAATAACAGCTTTATTGTGATATAATTCATATACCACACAATTCACCCATTTACAGCATAAATTCAGTGGTTTTAAGCCTCTTCAAAGAGTTGTGTATCCAACATCACAGTCAATTTTAGGACATTTTCCTGACTCCAGAAAGAAAGTACCCATTATCAGACCCTCTTCATTTTCCCTGAACTCCAGCCCCTGGCAACCACGAATCTACTCTCTGTCTCTCTAGATTTGCCTTTGCCGGCCACTTCATGTAATGGAATCATCACATACGTGTCTTCTGTGTCTGACTTCCCTCACTTGCCTTAACGTCTTCACGGCTCCCCCACGCTGTAGCCCGGGCCAGTTCTCCAGCCCTCTGTTAGCCCCCTCTGGCTGTCAGAACAGCACACCACAGACTGGGCGGCTGCACAACAGGAATCTATCTGCTCACTGTTTCAGAAGCTTGAAGTCTGAGACCCCGGTGCCAGCAGGGTTGGTTTCTAATGAAGCCTCTCTCCTTAGTTTGCAGACAGTCCCCTTCTCACTGTGTCCTCTCTGTGCATGTGAAGAGACAGAGAGAGCTCCCTGGTGTCTCTTCCTCTTCTTACAAGGACACCAGTCCTATCAGATTAGGGCCCCACTCTTATGACCTCATCTAACCCTGGCGGGGGTAGGGTGTAGCTAAGTGGTAGAGTGCATGCCTAGCATGCAGAAGGTCCTGGGTTCAATCCCCAGCACCTCCATCAAAAAATAAATAAGTAAGTAAACCTAATTATCTCCCTCTGCCATAAAAAAAATTAACCCTAATGACCTCCTTAAAGATCTATCTTTAAATACAGTCATATTGGGGGTTAAGGCTTCAACATATACAGTTCAGTCCATAACAATCCCTTTTTATTACTAATAATATTCCATTATATGGATATATCACAGTTTATTTATAAATGTATCAGTTGATGGACATTTAAGTAGTTTTAACCACTTTTTGGCTGTTATTAATAATGCCACCATAAACATTTATATACAAGTTTTAAAAATAGATATTTCTTTTTATTTTTCTTAGATGTACACACAAGAGTAGGGTTGCTGGGTCATACAGAGAATTCTGTATTTAACCTTTTGAGGAACCGCCAGACTGTTTTCCAAAGTAGTTGTCCCATTTTACATTCTGAATATCAGTGTCTGAGACTTCTAATTTCTCCACAGCCTCTCCAACACAGTTATTATCACTTTTTAATTATAAACATCTTCTTGATTTGAAATATCATCTCATCATGGTTTCGATTTGCATTTCCCTAATGACTCGTGATGCTGAGCATGTGCTTATGAACTTACTGGACAATTCATGTTTTTATTGGCTGTTTGTATGTCTCCTTTGGAGATTTGTCTGTTCAGATCCTTTGCCTGTTTTTAAATTGGGTTGTCGTTTTATTGTAAAGTTTCAGGTGTCCTTTATACATTTGCAATATGAGTCCTTTATCACTTGTATGATTTGCACTATTTCTTCCCATTCTGTTAATGTCTTTTCACTTTCTTGATTGAGTCCTTTGAAATAATAAAGTTTTGAATTTTGATAATGTTTGGTTTTTCTAGTTTTCTTCTTTTGCTTATGCCTTGCTGTCATATCTAAGAGTCTTTGCCTAACTCAGGTTCATGAAGATGTATGCCTTCGTTTTCTTCCAAGAGTTTCACAGTTTTATCACTTAAATTTGAATCTCTCATCCGTTTGAGTTAAGTTTTGCGTATGGTGTGAGTTAGGGGTTCAGCTACATTCTTTTGTTTGTGACTCTTCGATTATCCCAGCCTAGGAGCTTCTCTTTTAAATGTTAATGACTTGGTTTTGCTGAGATGTTGAAATTAGCTTCAGTTATTAGAGAATTTGCCCTGCCCTCTGGTTGGAGCTTGCTTCATATTGTTACTCTAGACATGTCTCTCACATTTTCATCACACTTCACATTCAGGGGCTTTTCCGCCAATACCTGGATTCTCAGCTATTCTGTAAGTGCTGAAGTTGCTAAGCCTGAGAGGCAAAAATGTAGGGTAATCAGCCATCTTGGTTTGCTTGGTGCTAGGGATTTGCCAAGATGTGAGACTTTCAGAGCTAAAACTGGGGCAATCCCTGTGTAAAGCTGAGGCATCACTGTCCTGGCAGAGAGAATGCCCACTGAACTGAGCCTTGACCTCAAATCCAGAGTCAAATGTTAGCCGAGCTGCGGTCGTCTGAAAGCTGGGGGCTCAAGGGCTCACTTCCAAGGTGGCTATCGAGTAGCTAATAAGCTGGTGTGGCAGGAGGCCTCAGTTTCCCCCATGCGGTCTCTACACAAGGCTGCCTGAGTGTTACCACGTGGTGGGTGGCTTTCCCCAGAGCAAGCGATCCCGGAGATCAAGGGGGAAGCGGGAGTGCCTTTCACAATATAGCCGAAAACGTTTCACACCTTCAGCGTTCTCCCAGTCACACGTTAGCCCTGACTCGGGGCGGGAGGGAACCGCGCAAGGGCGTACCGAACGCCAGGCGGCGAAGGTCGCCGCTAGGAGAGAGTGGGAGGCTGGCTGCTGCAGCCGGCTCTCTGGCCTCTACTGGTCTATGCCTCTCCCACATGCAGAAAACACCTCCACCAGCGGTCCGCCACGTCTCATCCTTCGTAGCGTCAGTTCAGTATCCAGAATGCCATCGTACGAGTCAGGCCCAGGAGCGAAGGAAGCTACTTAGGTGTGGTGAGGTACAGCGTCTTGAAGACAGTTCCTCTTGAGCCAAAAACCTGTTTTCTCCCCGCTTGGTGGTGAGATGCTTTTTGCACTTGCAACAACAGTGACATTAATGATAACAGTGGTAGCACTGTCCCTTCTTAGGTGTTTGCTACATACCAGGCGATAGGATACGCCTTTTAGATGCAGTTCCTCTTCTCTCATTATAATGGGCAGATCGTTTTATCCTCATTTTTAATGAGGAAACGGGAGTTCGGAGAGCTTGAGTCTGGCCTGAGGTTATACACTTGATGTTACCGTCAAACCCAGATCTTTAGTACCATCCTGAAATGTGCCACTTGCCCTGCTTTGTTTAATTATGCCCTTCTTTCTTCTCCTGTGAGATGGTTGCAGCTTTAATGTGAAACAGTTCTACTTACTGGTTCCCCGTGTGAAAGAAACTTGGTAAAAAGAGCTACCATTTATTCTTCTTCCCGAGCAAGGTGAGAGAGGCGTTGCTCCTCAGCCATCTGACAAAGCAAACCACCTCTCTACAAAATGTGAAGGAAGGAGCTGGTTTTAAGAGCAACTTGGAAGAACTGTAGTAAAATTTTAAACCATAGTTTGATTGAAATTATGTATTTCTCTGTGCACGTAAATAGCCAGAAAAGAAAAAACACTTCAGACATAAAATAAGGAAAACATGGGCCTTGAATAAAAACTCCGAGTCATCCTCCTTGCTGATTTTGCCTTTCTTAGGTCCTTTTTTCCCACAATGCTAGGTCTCACCTCTGTTCTGGCCCTGATCTCCCCTCCTCCTAGGCTGTGGGTCTTTATGAGCAAGGACATGTGCTCCCATAGGTTGTCAGCCCCACCTGGGGACCCCCACGCCTTTGTTTCTGAATTTCCCTCAGCACCTTATAAAGAGCCTTGCCCGTGGCAGTGTCTGTGGATGCATCCTGAATTGGTTTGATACACATTTACATTCAAAGTCTTTATTTTACTGCCTGAGATGTTGAGAATGTTGGACAATTATGAATGGACCTTTATCAATATAATATTGAACCATTAAGCACTATATTCTGATTCTAGTTGATTGAGCTATTTCTAGCATCACAGTCATATTTAAAGGAGAATCAATACAAAAGGGAAAAAAGGTAAGAACAAATACAACTTTTCATGTCTCATTGAAATGTGAAGATTTGCATTCGTCAAAGGATTTATCTTTCAAAAGAAAAATGGTATTTGAAAAGAGCAACACATCTTTTAAGCATTCAATAGCAGCAAAATCTCTTTTGTTGTTCAAACAGGAATTTGTATCTTTTTTTTTTTTTTGGCAAAATCTTGACAGACTGTAAAGCCTTGATGAAAACAAAAAAAAATGAGCCCACTTAAGCTCCTTTGCATAGGATTTGGATATCTGATCCTAGAGGATTTTTTAAATGTTTGTTAATTTTTGAAGTTATTTGAATTAATTTCCCCATTACGGTTATATTCGTTTGGAAGGGCCTTTGATCTGCTATCCAGAACATTTCTCCCATCTGCCAGTTAGAAAGGGTTTTTGTGGAGGACTCACAGTGACAGAGCAAGTTCTCTGTCACAGGCCCTTTGAAAGTGAAGGTACGGATAGAGATTGGAAAAATCACCATTGTCCTAGCTTACTGTAAGCCTGTTACTGGACTGAAGACAAGAATTACTTTTTCTTTTTTTAAAAAAATTCTGTTTTAATATAGCAGCTTTATTGCTATATAATTCAGATACTCTGGAATTCACCCTCTGAAAGGATACAGTTCAGTGGTTTTCAGTCTATTCACAGAAATAGTGTCACCATCACCACCATCAATTTAGAACCTTTCCGTGACCCCAAAAAGAAAGAAACCCTGTACCCATTATCAGGCCCTCCTCATTTTCCCCAAACTCCAGCCCCTGGCAACCACTGATCTACTCTCTGTCTCTGTAGATTTGCCTATTCTGGATGTTTCATATAATTGAATCGCACAACGTGCGGCCTTTTGTGTCTGGCTTCTTTCACTTGCCTTAGTGTTTTCCAGCTTCACCCGTATTATAGCCTGTACCAGCACTTCAGTCTTTTTATGGCTGAAAAATAAGACTGGGCACTGGCCTTCCACACTGTGTTCATACGTTCATCAGCTGATGCACAAATGCATTGTTTCTACTTTCTTGTCTCTTACGAATAATGCTCATTACTCTCTCTCCATCTTTCCTCCCTGCACCCTGGCTTTTTTTCCTTTTCCTTTCTTTTCTTTTCTTTTTTTTTTTTTTTTTTTTTTTTGGTCTTTCCTGGGGATTCTCTCTGCTCTGCTTATATTGGTAAGTTTCTTCCAGAGCTTCCAGTCAGTGTCATCAGGCACTCCCCGTGGCAATGGCTGCTTCACGGGGTTTAAGGACCCTGGGCTTCAGTAGCATCTGGATTGACCCCTTCGCTGTCCACAGAGATGCCATGGGCGTTTCCCTCCCTCATCCTGAGGACCAGGACTTTTACTGCGACAGCAGCGTAGGCAGCAGCAGCAACAGAGGCATTCAGGGTCCTGCGGAGCCATCTGCCCTTCGGAGTGCAGCCCTCAGCACTTTACCTACTGGCTTTATGGGGGGTTTGGGGTTTTTTTTTGTCTTTTTCTTTCTCCCTAATGACTGCTTTTTCATGAGTGAACACCTGGTGGGCCTGTATATCGGACAAAGTAGTCTGTCCCCTGAGCCAATCACAAGTCATATCTCCATTCTAAGGTGTACATGTAGGTCCAGGCTAAGGTACATGACCAAGGCCCCTCAGGAAAGGCCCCCCATCCCCATATTCCTGTTCCTAAAAACCAGTTGATTTTTTTTTAATTAAATACAGTCGGTTACAATGTGTCAGTTTCTGGCGTACAACACAGTGTCCCGGTCATACACATACATATGTATATTTGTTTTCATATCCTTTTTCATTAAAGGTTATTACAAGATATTAGACATAGTTCCTTATGCTATGCAGAAGAAATTTGGTGTTTTAATCTGTTTTTATATATAGTGGCTAACATTTGCAAATCTTAAACTCCCAAATTTATCCCTTCCCACCCCCTTTCCCCTGGTATCATAAGATTGTTTACTGTGTCTGTGAGTCTGTTTCTGTTTTGTAGATGGAGTTTGTTAGTGTCTTCTCTTTTTATTTTTTTAAGATTCCACATAAGAGTGATATCATATGGTACTTTTCTTTCTCTTTCTAGCTTACTTCATTTAGAATGACACTATTCAGGTCCAATCATGTTGCAGCAAATTGCCTTATTTTATACTTTTTTATGGCTGAGTAGTATTCCATTGTATATATATACTACAACCTCTTTATGTGTGTACATCTTTACTACGTGTACATCTTAGAATGGAGATGTGACTTGTGCTTGGCTCAGGGGACAGACTACTTTGTCATACGGTGATTCTACTTTTAGTTTTTTAAGGAATCTCCCTACTGTTTTCCATAGTGGTTGCACCAAATTACTACACCTTTCTTTATGACCATATAATGAGGCTAATTGTCAGGACTGGTCTTGTCTGCCTGCTGTCTCTCCTCCTCTTTGAATTCTCTGAGGCACCTGGCCCACAATGAGGGCCCTTTCTCATAAAGATGTATTTGTGAATGTGCTGAATTGGGCCCTGAAAGAGTCACTGTGGTCTGTTTATGATAGAGCTGGATTAGTATTCACCATCTGTGTATTCTCTATCTTGCTATCAACTGAGATTTTTTGTTTGTTTGGGTTCACTTTAGCGGACTTAAAGAAAGCTTCCAGTTCAAATGCCGCAAAATCCAACCTACCAAAATCTGGACTTCGTCCTCCTGGTTACTCGCGTCTCCCTGCAGCCAAGCTGGCGGCCTTTGGCTTCGTCCGGAGCTCCAGCGTGTCCTCCGTGTCCAGCACCCAGTCTGCGGACAGCGCCCAGCCTGAGCCCGGCCGGTTGGCCAACCGTAAGTGGGGCAGGTGGGGCAGAGGGGCTGGTGACACTGCTGTTCCTGGAGGGTGCCCCTGGCCAGACAGGCCAGACCAGCAGATGGCAAATCAGTGTGCGGGTGCAACAGGATTGCATTTTCTTTGTGTGTAAACTGGTATTTTGGGTTGATTACTTTAATCTACCATTGTTGGGACTTTAAAAATAATCTGCTGAAGGAAAAAAGCCTACTTGGCATTACCATTTTCTCGTTTAGGGGGAGTTAATATGCCAGAAAAAGACTTCTAAATTCTAGAAAAAGACTTAACTCTAGGAAATGACTTATCCAGGGGCTGAGTCCAGGAGCCCGTTGCTTCATGCATTCTGGGTAAGAAGCCAAAGAAAGGTCCAAAAAAGTGTGACTATGATATGCCGTCATTAAACACATTAGGCATTAAGTATTAGTGGAAAAATCATTTTTACTCATAATGCCTTCGTATTGGCGGAGCACTTGACTGCATTTCTAAGAGTTAACTAAGCGACATTAAAACTAGGAAATCACAGCTGAGCTGCTTCAAGTCTGTGCCCAGGAAGGTCCCCAGGAGCTGAGATGATGGCACCCCAGGCCTGGTTCCTGAGACAGATGTTGTGGGCTTATCTTAAAGTGTGAATTAATCGCCTCAGAGCAAGTCACAGCAGCCACTGAAGACCCCAGGGTGGCCCCATTCTCCTGAGCCTCTGCAGCCCAAACCCCATCTCAGCCTCATCAACTTCAAAGTCATGGTCATTGGTTCTGAAGCCATGACACCTCAGATGCTAGGATGGTAAGAATTTGCCAGAGGGCCAGGAAAATCTTAGAGGTTTTCGTGTGAAGAGCTGTTTTGAAGGGATTATAGTTGAATCAAGTTGGAACAAGAGATAGAGATGGTGAGAGAAGGGGAGAGGGAAGGAAGGAAGGAAGAGAGATTGAGGATGGGATTGATTTCGTATTATGTTTTGCATTTCCTTTCTCCAGGCTGTGTTTTCTCTGTCCTCCATTAGGTTTTACAGAGCTGGTGGGTGGAACATTTGTACCTCAACAGTTCTAAATTTTGGTCTACCTGATTGTTCCTTAAAGTAATGCATGACATTTTCCTTTGTCTTGATGTGTTTGTAAGCATTCTGAGAGGTTCTTTGATCGCTTGTTTTCCCAGAGGTGCTGTGTCTCAAACCTACTTTCACATGGGAATCATTTTAGGAAAACCACTATAATTAGCGATTACATCATGGCACGGTACACGTCTCAATCTTCTCGTGACTATAATACAGAACTATTTGCAAATGTGTTACTCTTATTTTTAGATATGTGTGTGCATATTAACAGTCTGAAGATTTTTTTAACATTTTTTATTGATTTATAATCATTTTACAATGTTGTGTCAAATTCCAGTGTTCAGCACAATTTTTCAGTCGTTCATGGACATATACACACTCATTGTCACATTTTTTTCTCTGTGAGTTATCATAACATTTTGTGTATATTTCCCTGTGCTATACAGTGTAATCTTGTTTATCTATTCTACAATTTTGAAATCCCAGTCTGAAGATTTTTAAGTGATCATTTTTAGTAGTGAAATTCCCAGTGGCATGTTTCTGTTTTAAAGGGAGCATGAATGATGAAAATTCTCATATGGTATGTATCTTTCCAAGGAAGGAGTTAAGATACCGATTTCTTAAAAAAGAATTAACCTCAAGGTGAATTGAGCCATGTCCCCATGGTAGCAGCTTTTGACAAAGGAGGGCTGACAGATGTAGATGGAATAATTCCAGGTGTGCTTGGGGCATTTCTTCGCACCTGTGCTTCAGAAGGTTCTCGATAGGGACCCTCTGAGCACCCACGGAGTCAAGAGCTGTTACGTGCCAGAGAAAATAACTCCTAGTTTAAAGACTTCATATGAAAAACAATGTTTACTCTATTCAGAACTGTTTCCTGTTTCTAAAAACCAGCATGTCAGAGTCGATTTTTAATTATTTGCCACCTCGCTATATATAAAATCTGTACTTACTGGTAAATCACAGAAGAACTTCTCACATTCATGTCTCAGTACCATTAACCATCTTGCTTATGCTCGTTATTAGATTTAATGTTGAGAAAACCTTTGTTCCTGTTCTTTAGTGGAGACACGATGCTTTGATGATAAGGATTACGTAAAATATGAAGTTCTTAGAAGAGCTGAAGGGCCTTAGAGCAGATCCTGGGAGCAAACTTTGCTGGTTTAGCTCATGGAAACAGCCAACATGGTACCAGAATCGGTTCCTTTTTTGTTTCTTGTCTTGTCTCTCTTTAGAGATGACTTCAAGCCTAGTGTCAGTTAGGACTCCTTTTAGGAATACCGCTGTGATGAGGGGTCACACCGTGGTAAGTGGGCGCCTCCAAGTCTGAAACATGGTTATAATAAGGAACTGTTTGCAAATGTGCAACTCATGGTTTTAGTTCCTCACATGCCTGTAAACAGTCTGACCGTGTCCATGTGGCTGTGAATGCTGTATTGGGCACACTTTTAAGTGATTCGTTACACACCTGCTAGTGTTTCCTGGGCTACCTTGGCTTGGCTGTGACTCTTCCTGGGCTGTTCTCCTGGGACCTGAGGGGCCAGCAATGATGACTGTGGAGAGGGGAGGCCTGTGAGCCCCCTGAGTGTGGGTCTCAGCTGTTCCATGTGGAATCTGCCCTCCACCCTGGGCTCAGGCTCATGCAACCCCGTGGGCAGGGGCTTCCCCAAGCAAGTGCCCTGGTGTGTCTTTTGACTTTTTCTGCGAGGTTTTGGCCAATGGAACCGACACAGGGAAATGAATTGTCTACATAATCCCTTTGAAGCTGAGGGCACTTTAGCATCGAGTCCGCTTCTTCATTTCACTGCTGAGCAAACTGAGACCAGATCCACTTGTTCTCCGTCCTGGGATGGTCTTCTTCCTTCGTTTAGTTCTTAAAGCTGTCGTATGGGGTAAAGACTCACCCGTGACTGACTGACTGACTGACTGACTGACTGACTGACTGATTGATTGATTGATTGATTTATTTATTTATTTATTTATTTATTTATTTATTTATTTATTTATTTATTTATTTATTTATTTATTTATTTATTTATTTATTTAATTTTATTTATTTATTTAATTTTATTTATTTATTTATTTATTTATTTATTTATTTATTTATTTATTTATTTATTTATTATTTTACACTTTGATTTTATTTTCTTTCATTTGGAGTGCATAGTATAAGTGATTTTTATTTTTTTTTATAACTGGTATACTAAAAATTAGATTTCCATCTCCACTGTTTGAGGAATTAAGTGAAGCTCTCATTTTATTTATACATTTCCCAGGATGGAAGGTGGGTTAGTACGGCCAGGTGTGCACAATGATCGGCTAGACCAAAACTGCAGGCTAAAAAACTGTTTTCTAC
This sequence comes from Camelus bactrianus, assembly GCF_048773025.1. Taxonomy (NCBI): domain Eukaryota; kingdom Metazoa; phylum Chordata; class Mammalia; order Artiodactyla; family Camelidae; genus Camelus; species Camelus bactrianus. The sequence continues at coordinate 5,225,340 of NC_133552.1, forward strand.
AGTGGGCTCTGTGCAGCCCCACACGGGTGTATGCCCTTCAGTATAAATCCTTGTATGTTCTTGTCCTTTTAGGCACAAGATACGTCTGGTTTTCTTTATAGGCTGTTTCACCCATGACTTAAAGTCTTACTTTTCTACTAGTGAAGCAAATCTAAAAGTCGAGTTGCCTTGAGGGGCCCCTCAGGCCAAACCCCCCTCTCCCCACCCCACCTCTTCCCAGGTGTGTGACAGTTCCAGGTGACAGGAGCTTCCTGTCCTGGGAAGAAGCCGGCTATTAGCCGGGCAGCTCTCACAGTGAGGCAGTGCTCTGCATGGGTCCAGGCTGCCTCCCTGTAATTTCCTGCTGGTGGCCCAGTTCTTCTGGATTAACGCACAAACTTTGTCCTCGCTGTGCCTCTGGAGACAGCACTGGGCACCTCCCATCACTCCTGGACCAGTTCAGTACATGCAGATGATGAGGCTGGCCCATTTAGAATCTCAAATAAAACTTCAAATTACAGTTCTCTCCAGGTATTGCTATAACCTATAATGAAAAAGAATATATATATGTATAACTGAATCACTTTTGGCTGTACACCAGAAACTAACACAACATTGTAGATCAACTATACTTCATTAAAAAAAAAAAACTAACTTCAAATTATACTAGCTAGCCACTTCCAGCTTTTTTAAGATAGAAAGTGAGCATGAGAAAAGTAATTCTCTAACTTAAAACTCAAATTTAAACTTAAAATCATAGTATTTGCGCAGGTCTGACCCAGTGTGTAGCTCATTTTTTAGTAGTTTTCAGAGAAGGAGGAAAAAACCTCTAATATGCTTTCGGCAATAGAAACTTAGAGAAAAACAATTACTGTGGAATTTAGCGTTGGTCTCATGCTATAGCCTGAAGTCTACCTGGTTGTCAGATTTCTCAGCAGTTAGGTTTGTGGACTTGATTTTCCCAGTGGGTGAGAAGGTGTAATTTAGAGTTAAAACCTTGGGCGAGTGGGGGTGCGGGGCCGGGGGAATAGGAAGACTTAAGGTTTCATGAATTAATCATTAATGAAAATAGATCATATCACCCAAGGATAGAATAATTTACGTGGAGGTTCATTTCTCACTGTGGATATGAACTCACTCATCGCTCCTGACCTCCTGGTGTGCAAGGAACTGAAAATATCCATCAGAGAAGAGCATGAAGAAGGCGGCATTTGCAGCTGTCCTTTCCAGTTTCTCCTCCCCGTCTCCTCAGATCCCCTCATGTTTTCTCTGCGGGGTGAGCTGAGACCAGAAGGCACAGGACAGAAGATTTGAAAAGAGAAATAAAAAAGAAATCTCAGGGTTTCCTCTTGTTCCTTTTTCTGCTGCGGGGAAGTAGTCGAATGTTCACAGGAGGAGGAGCAGCGCTGGGGATGCGGACAGAGAAACTGACACTTGTGTGAATAATCACGGCGCGAGGCTAGCTGTGCCCGCAGCCTCAAAGACGACCCAGAGTGGGACGGAAGCGCATGCGTGGAGGTGGAGGGTTCGTTTCTGATGCGGGTGGTCGGGAGTTTCTCAGACGGGTGGTGAGCTGGGCAGTATTTTGGGAAGCAGAGATGGGCTCTATCTGGGTGGTCTTTTGGGAGGCACGGTTGATACATCCAGAAACCCTCCTGAACTCAGGGGTTGCCGTTTCCGGCAGCCCGCCAGGCCATCACGGCCGGGTCCGGTGTCCGAGCCGTCCAGGCTCAGTCCTCAGAGCACTCTGTTCCAGTCCTTTGGTCTCCCCTTGGTCATCCTGTCCACAGGTTCAGCTCTTGGCGCTTTGGACATGATTCCATATCCACATCTCCAGCCCCCACGGCCCTCTGGAACTGCTCACCTACGTGTCTGGTGACCTGCCATGTATCTCCAGCTGCATGGCTCAGATCACCTCAAACGAAACATTTCCCCCAAAACGAATCTTTCATTGTCTTCCAAACTGATGCCTCCTCTGGAAGTTGCTCTGTCACTTAATGACGTCTGTGATCTCCTGGCCACGGAGGCTGGGATTTTAGAATCAGCAGTACCTATTACCAGTTTTTTCCTTCCTTTGTATTCAGTGATCAGCTTGAATTGATTCTCCCTGGCAGTTACTCCGACCTCCTTCTCTCCTCATCTGCTTACATCAGTGTCACCTAAACTCTTCCCTGTACGTCTTCGCTCTGTGATCCACAGGGTACGGGGTCCTAGGTCATTTTCCCTCCCAAGCCTGGTTTGACGCTCCGTGGCGCCCCCTGCGCTCTCTTCAGCTGTTTGCTGGCAGTCCCGGGTCCTAGGTGACCTGCTCAGCCCCCTCCTCACCTTTCCCTCTGCCAGCCCCTGACACACACCCTCAACGAGACCACCAGAGGGTTCACATTCTTCTCAGAGGGCTTCGTGCTTTCTTGCCTTTGGGTCTTGGTTTAAACCATTCATTTCTAGAATGCTCTCCTCTCCCCACAGATCTCTCTGTAGATTCAGTCATTTTCAGGTGAGGTTCAGATACCACTTCCTCTAAAAAGCCCCCTCCCTTCCTTCCTTCCTTCCTTCCTTCCTTCCTTCCTTCCTTCCTTCCTTCCTTCCTTCCTTCCTTCCTTCCTTCCTTCCTTCCTTCCTTCCTTCCTTCCTTCCTTCCTTTTTTGGTGGGGAGGTAATTCGGTTTGTTTATTTATTTAATGGAGTTTAACGGAGGCACTGGGGATTGATCCCAGGACCTTGTGCAGGCTAAGCACATGCCAGCGCCAAGCTGTGTCCTCCCCCCTCAGAAGCCTTCTTTCACCTGTGAGCCTGACGTGCCCCTTTCTCCCAGGAGCTCCTACGGCCCCTTGCTGTGTCGCTTTTGTGGTTTGGTCACGTACCGTCTCCCCACAGTTACCGTGTTCCCGTGTGCTGCCGCCCCCGTGGGCTGTAAGCTCTCTGAGGGAGGGGGTTGTAGCTCTTAATAATTTTAGCATGCCTCACCCCAGCAGAATACCAGGAGAAATGCTCTCCCAGCCTCCCAGTGGAAATCCTTTCTCCCATATCAGCGTCTGCAACGAGAGAGGCTGCGAGGGGGGTCGGGCGCCTGCAGGGCGTTCCATACCCGGAGCGCGCCTTCACTGCATCACGGCCGTCACGGGTCTCAGCAGCAGGTGAGGTCCATCACTGTGGTCTTCACGCTTTTCAGAATTAGCTCAGTTATCTCTAAAATGCTGCTTCCGTTGACTGTGGTAACCCTAGAGGTAATTTATACATCTCAAAGGGTAGAAAAGATAGTAGGTCATTTGTAGAAGTGTATTCAGAGGAAAATCAGCATGCAGACTGTCCTGACAGTGTCACAGATGTCAAGTGACCTATGTCACTCCCTGCACAGAGGTGGCCGTTTTAAAGGAGTTGGGCTGCAGCCCTACTATTGAGGCTTTTCATGAGAGACCTTCAAAGTGTCCAAAATTAGGCATCTCAACTTAGATTGGATATTCTCATTAAGTTCTAGCATTTTAGTTCTCATTTTGATGCATAAAATAAGTAAGTAGATGTTCTTCATAGAATAGAATTTGGGTTCTGGAGACAATGATCTGAAGTGGAAAATCCTTTTTTGGAAGGTTAATCAGTGACAGTGAGGGTTAATATGAAAGCTTTCTGCAATGTTAACTTCAGCACTTACGCTTATGAATACCATAAAATACATTTCTGTACGTAGCGTGCTTCATTTTCTATATCTGACGTGCATTCTAAATAAGATCAGAGTCGATGTGAAGCATTATTAATAACTCCTACCGAAACAGCCGTTCACCTGTCTCAGGTTCCATTGGCAAAGAGGGAGTCATTTTTTATTCATGGAAAAAGGAGCTGAAAGGGACCAGTGAGGTCAAGTTTCAGAGAAGCTATTGCCCATTTGAGATTAAGCCTTATTGATATCCGTGCACATTCCTTTTCAGAACGCTGGGACATTGATCACGTCTGCCCAGAGATGAGATTAGAGTGTAAAAGTGTTTTGTTTTTAAGAAAGCTGACCATTTATAGCTGAAAGTTTAAGATAAGTGGAAATTGAAGGGGGATAATATGTTTAATTATAGGAAAAATAATGTGTAGTTGAACTGCATCATTTCAGGGGGTTTGTGAAGACCAGATTGGCCGTTTCCCTTCCCCAAGCCTACTCTTCCAGCGTCTGCTCTGGGGTAAACACGGAGCGTAGTGCTGGGGCTGCTGTGACCAGGATGCCTTGTGAAGTTAAAACCCAGGGGGCAGGTGGGAGTGTTCAAGGACATCCCTGCAGGGAGCTGCTAGTGTCGCTGTGGGTGGAGACGGCACAGCGTTGGGTGGGCAGGGGCTGGGGGGAGGGACCTGAGGGATGGAGCATCTTACCCTCCTGACTGGGGGGTGTGGGCAGACCCCACACCCCTCAAGTCTTCTCCTGGGTGTCTCAGTACCGCTGCATTTTATCTTCAGATCTGATTATTCCACACTGGTTCTAAATAATGACAGTGTTCTGTACTTGCTGTAAAATAATCCAGAAAAGGAAAAACAAAACTGGGAGGGGGCAGCATAGATGAGAAAAAATAAGCAAATTTTTGATAATCCTTGAAGCTGGGTGATGGAACTCTGAGGGCTCATCACACTATTTACTTGACTTTTTTTGGTATGTTTGAAAATGTCCATAAAAGAAGGTTGGCATTCCATCTTCTCTCTGTATTGGCTTTCATTTCGAGGACTGTGGTCTTGGGAGGCACACGGCTGGGTCTGTATCTCGCCTCTGCCGCTCGCGGGCTCTGTGACTTTGGGCAGGTTGCTTTCTCTCTCTGTGCCTCTGCTTCCTCACTGTGAAATAACAACAATGTTGCTACTAATAAATGAAAGTAATGTCAAAAGCCATCGTAGGACGGGCGGGCACATTAAAATGGAATTGATATATGCGAACAGGGTCTTGCACAATAATAATAATAATATTAATTATTAATATTAATATAATTATTTATTATTATTATTATTATTATTATTATTATTATTATTATTATTATTATTTCTGTGGCTGGTCCCATGCATTTGTCGTGTGCATAAAGTTCTCTGTTGAGAAGATGTAAAATTTCAGTTGGAAAAATGCCACGATGGATTAACTGTGTCTGGTTTGGGGTAAGAAAACTGGTTGTGATATCATCTAAGTCAGAGATGACATTCATCCCATTTCAGAATTTTTATAATCGCGTCTCTCCTCCACAGTGGGTACCTTCCTGTGCGTTTAACTAAAACATGCCATGTATGAAACAGGAAGGCAGCAGTTCTAGAAGCTTCGATTTTCACAGGAGCCTATTACTTTTGGACTATAAGCTTGTGGTTGTTTGGCTGTTATAAAACATAGGCAGGGAAGTCGTGTTTTGATTTATCTGAAAGGGCTCTGTCATGCCCTTTGTGTGTTATCATTTAAGAGAATACATTCAGTTGGGCTCCCTTTAAATGAAACATATTTATGCAAGGTGACTAATACATAGCACATTAATCCGAGCTGGTGGCTTTTAATACCTCTGCTCAAAATAGAAACTACGAGTTGGATCTGATTTTATTTCTGTGCCTCTCATGTCTGCAGGAAAAAATGGGAACATTTGATTTTGCAATAGGTAAAGGGCTTCACACAGCTTCTCTTTTGCTCGAGCCTAATTTCCATTGTGCAAGGATTTTACTTTGTCAAATATCTCAGCCCGATTTGGGTGGGTGGGGAAGAGAGAACAGTGGTAACAAAAACCAAAATAAGCTGCTGATTTTCTTGGGAAATTAGGAAGTCAGACACATGCCACTGATGGATTTAAATGTCTATTTCTCTGGAATCCGTAGTTATGTCATTTAAAGTATTCTTTGTAAGGAAAAAAAAATTGAATCACTTCCACTGAATCTTGCTGTTAGTTTCCCCAATTATTCCCACACATTCAGTTCTTTCTTTTTGTCCCTTTCTTTGCTCTCTTTATACACATGCCATCAGAACTTGGTTCTTCTGAGTGTTATTTGGCATTGCCTGTAAGTGAAAATATTTTCTTTTTATTTATTCATTTTTATTGAAGTACAGTCAATTTACAGTGTTGTGTTGGTCTCTAGTGGACAGCATGATAATATTTTCTTTATTGCTTAAGTGACGTCTAGTTTTTCCATCTTGAAACAAATATGTGAGCAAGTCTGTTAGAAATCACATTGCCCGTCAGCAGGTTTCTAGGTGCCGTATTCCAGCATGTTCTAGCTCATTCAAGATATGTAATGAAGAAAGGATACTTTGAACTATGAACTAAGATAAGAAATATGCCACACTTGCATGCATAATATACAATAAAATCAGTATTTGGGTAATGGAATAATCTTTGGGAAAGTCAGTTAACTTCACTGGACTCGATTTTTTTATTATTAAAGTTGGAAGGGATGGAATTAAATAAATTGCCCACTTCTGGCACTCAAGGGCTGGAATCCTGTGACTGTATTCTGTAAGAGTATGAAATAATTTATGGTTTGTAAGCGGTGAATAATCAGAATTGTATTTGAGAAAAATTAATATGATAATGTAAGTAATTTAGTTTGGAGAAGAAAGAGGGTGAGAGAACTTAGTTCTGCCAAAATTAGGGATTCTTTTCTTCTTGGCTTGACCTTATTTTGTTGTTTTTTTTCCTGTCATCTGATACGGAAATTTCAAGACACTAACAGACAAAGAACAGCTCAGAGGTTTTACTGCCCTGATTTTATTCTATAAAATGCAGGACTGTAGGATTCTTGGACCTCACCTTCTTGCTCCTGCCCTTTGCCTAGTGTTGGGCATCTTAGGTTATTGGTCCAGTATCAGAACAGAGACGGGGAGGTGCATAGCTTCTAGACTCAGACTGACTTCTCCCAGGAACTTTGCCAACAGTACATGCTTGCTTGTATCACTGTAATACACAGACTTTCTTCTGGGAAGGTTCATAAAGATCCTTGCAGTGTCTTCCTTAAGGCAGCAGAGGGGGTCCCAGATTGATAATTCCTTTTGCTTTCAGTGAGATGGAAAATAAGTTACATGATGACGTCAGAGGGTTCTTTGGCTCCTGTAACAGGCAGCAACTGGGAGGTGAGGGTTGATGGGCCGGAAGTAAGCATCAACAGTGGGCGTGGAAGGAAAGGGCCAAATGGGAAAGAGTCAGATCTGACAGGACAAGAGCACCTAAGAGGGTGGGGTGACTGGAAGGGCGAGAGGACCACTCACAGAACTAGGGGTTTGGGAGGAGAGGTGAGTTTGTGGGGCTCTAGTCATGTTGAGTTCACAGAAAGGCATTCATGTAAGTACATCCAGCCAGTTTACAGAAATGCTGGACTGAAATTCAGGAGAGCATCTGTGGATGATAGATGATGTTTGGAGCCATAACTGACATCGCTGGGGGAGGACAAGTAGGATGGGGTGGGGAGGAGGGATGTTAGCAGACTCTGCAGGGCATGCCTATCTAGGTCAGAAGCAGGGTGGACACAACCAGAGAAGGCTTGGTCAGCGAGGAGCGGGGAGCACCCAGAAAGCCCAGGGAGGGAGAGCTTGATGGATGCAAGAAGGTCAGTCAGTGCTATCTGTGCTGCAGAGGTGGATGATTCAATATTGAGAAAGGTGGGCCTACGGACTTAGTGAGGAGGAGGTCACTGGTGGCTTGGAAGTTAGTGTGAACACAGTGCATGAATGCAAATCAAAACTGCAATAAGGTATCACCTCACACCAGTCAGAATGGCCATCATTAAAAAGTCCACAAATGATAAATGCTGAAGAGGGTGTGAAGAAAAGGGAACATTGTTGGTGAGAATGTACTTTGGTGCAACCATTATGGAAAACAGTATGGAGATTCCTCAGAAAACTAAAAATACACTTACCCTATGATCCAGCAATCCCACTCCTGGGCATAGACCCAGAGGGAACTCTAATTTGAAAAGACACCTGCACCCCAATGTTCATAGCAGCACTATATACAATAGACAAGACATGGAAACAACCTAAATGTCCATCAACAGATGACTGGACAAAGAAGATGTGGTATATTTATACAATGGAATACTGCTTGGCCATAAAAAAGAATAAAATAATGCCATCTGCTGCAACATGGATGGACCTGGAGATCGTCATTCGAAGTGAAGTAAGCCAGAAAGAGAAAGAAAAATACCATATGATATCACTCATATGTGGAGTCTAAAAAAAACAAAAACACAGACACAGATGAACCTATTTACAAAGCAGAAACAGACACACAGGCATAGAAAACAAATTTATGGCTACCAATTGGGGAAGGGGGTGGGAAGGGATAAATTGGGAGTTTGAGATTTACAGATACTAACTACTATATATAAATAAAAATAAACAAGTTTCTACTGTATAGCATAGGGAACTATATTCAATATCTTGTATCATGAAAAAGAATATATAAAGGAATATATGTATATATATGTATGACTGAAACATTATGCTGTACACTGGAAATTGACACATTGTCAACTGACTATACTCCAAAAAAAAAGAACAACAATAAAAATAATTGTGACAAAAATGCATGAAGGCAGAAATCAGGTTACAAGAGGGTAAGGGAGGTGAAGGTAAAGAATATATATTAATGTTAAGAATTTTGGTGGAGGGAAAGGGAAAAGACAGTGGCTCAGCAGAGGAGCAGGGAAAGTTGTTTTGTGTTTGGTTTGATTTTTTTTTCCCTTAGCATACACAAGGGTGCTTATGATCTGAGAGGAGGTATCCAGTAGTAAGTAGAGACTGAAGATGAGATGAAAGCAAGTGTGTGTGATAGATGGAGCAATTCCTGGAGCAAAGAGGAGGAATGCTGTCAAATACAAGTGGAGAGGGTGGCCAGGAAGACAGAAAGAAAGGGATAAAGGATGAGTGTAGAGAAATGTTGGGCAGAAGGAAAGGCGTTTCAAGTTCACATGAGGTTCTTTATTTGTCCCAGATAATTAAAAAGTAGGGTTTTTGCAAAGAGCAAACATGACAGAGTTGGGATTTTATAAAGTAAAAAGGGGTGTAATGGTTACCTGGAGTGATGCAGTGAGTCAGTAAGAGGTGAAGGGAGAATTTGGAGAGTTGCATGAAGGCCAGAGTGAAGTTGGAGAACATGATTTTATACTGGAGACAATACGAGATTTTAGGACTGTGCCCAGTGATGTGGTGAATTACGCTCTCCCCCATTGTCCCTGTTGCTGTGAGTTAGAGCAGTTCAACTTCTAGGGTGGGTATATCATGTCCCAGGGGCTTTGAGTCAGCTGATACTTAAATGCAACTCCACGGAAGCAGAGGTGCTGGTTGAAGAGGGAGGTAGGGAGTCCCAAGCCTTCTCCACCTTTCCCGCTCCCGTTCCATCCTGCTGTACCAACCCCTGAGAGATTCCATGGGGCATAACAGAAATCACTGGTTTTGTGGTAAATATGTCTAGTTGGCTCAAGAACTGGAGATGGAATTCACTGTTACAGACAAAAGGGTAAAATTCCCTTCTAAAATATAAATTTCTAATTATCGTTGTCAAGAATGGCATTTTTCAGCTTGCTGATTTGTAATAGGGTCCCATGTGTCTGTGGAGCATCGCTGTTCAATAGTGCTTTCTGTGATGCTGAAGTACACCATGTCTGTATTTCTGGTACAGTAGCCACTGGTCGTGTGGGGCTGTTGAGCCACTGAAATGTGGGTGGTGTAACTGAGGAGCTGACGTCTAAATTTTAATGACTTTAAATCTAAGTAGCCACATGGCTAAGGGTGGTGGCTACTCAATTCTAGATTTATCGTCAGTTTGGATTTTCTAAAAGATATGATAGTACTGACCATCTTTAAGATTCATAGTGACAGGGGTTTCTTCCTCCGTGTGGAGGCATCCCACACGGATCCCTGAAGACCAGAGCTTTGGGCTCCTTGGCTGGTGACATAGAGCTAATGAAGATCCCACAGTTAATCTCTGTAAAGCCCTTGTTAGGGCTGGGGAGACCTTTCTAAAACCATAGATGCTGCCTCTGTCACTGGTTGCTTTATAAGTTCATACCATTGCTCACAAGACCAGGTCATAGAAGATGGAATAAATCATCCAGATGGGGATGAGAACCATTATCTTCATATGAAAGAATAGCGGAGTGCATGTAATTTAATACTTTGATACCTTCATGTAGTATAAATATATATATATACACACACACACTTACATATAATACAATAGCTTAATCCTATTATATCTAGACAGAGTGGGGCAATATCTACAGCAGAAGGAAAAAGTAAGGGCGGGGAGGGAGAAATAATTAAGTCAAAGGAAAGATGGAGGGGAGGGCAAGGAAGGAAAGTGAGAGGATGAGGTACCGCTGGTGGGAAATAACCAAGAAGAGGATGAGGAGCTGTCAGTGCTCCATCGGCCTCTTTCTGGTTTCCTTGAAGACTCCTTCACGTGTTCCTCCACTCCCCGGCCCTGCCCTCCCCGAGGTGGAGACCCAGTGAGAGCTAGAGTGAAAGCCCAAAGGCAAGGCAGTTCTTTGGATCTCTTGAGATGCAGACTTCTGAATTTTCCAGCAAGGAAGCTGCCAGACAGCTGATGAAATACTGTTCAGCCAGTCAGAGGAAGTTCCTGTATGGCTGCTTAGAGATAAAAAGAAAACTTCGTTTCTGTGAAATGCAGATCTTACCTGGTGAATTTGCTATGCAAACAATAGACCTATTAAATCACTTTCAGTGCCTTGCGTTGTACGTTCTGGAACAAGAGCAGCCTGAATTGAAAATAAGACAGGACGCGAGAGAAACATACAGGATAAATGAAGTGCAGTGTAGATTTTTATCCATCAGCAAGTACCCGCAGCTGAAATGAAATATTATGGGCCTTGTGATTAAGCACGTCTAGGTCCCATGAATGCTATGAGTGCTATTAATACGTGACTCTTCAACCAAGAGACACCAACATTTCTGTCGGGACAGTGTGTTAACTTTTGGAGGCTAAACTGACGTGTTTTGTCGAATGTTCTTGCACAAGAAGATGTGTGCAGATTGTATATGTGACCATTTGGGTCCCTGTGGTGATTTCAGTAGACAGATTCGCCAACTGGGGCTCCCCTGTCCTTGAGCAGTGTATGCACTTGGGAATTTGGCATTGACATCCGAAAGTTCCGTTCTGGCTGTGTTACGTAACAATGATGTTGACCAGGCTGCGTGTCAACCAGCCACATGCTTGGGGTCACCAGTAACCAGAGTCACTAAAAACTAGGTGTTCTGCTTTGTTTTTCTTTAAATTGAGTTCGTCTTGCCAAAAATCACACATGAAAAAGAGAACTGCTTTAAATGTTGGAAAAATTGTTTGTGTATATGGAGATAATGCATCTTTTGTGCCTTGGTATCTAATACAGCTTCCATAGCTGTATATGGAAATGGGTTTTATTGGCTCCCTTTCAAGTTGCAAGGTAGGGAGACGTCAGGAGAGCGGGGAGAGCCAGGAAAGCGGGACCCTCCCCTCTGCTCTGTCCCCAACTCTCTGTGCGACCTTAGGTGATCCGCTTTGCTCGTTGGGGCCTTGGCTGCTTCGTTGGTAAGATAGACATTTGGACTTGGTGACAGATGACACTCCTTCTAAATGAGTCTTTTAAAAGAACTCATGGTGTCAGGCTCAAAGACAGGACGTGTGAATTTATTTCACTCAGTGGTTGTAACAGTCCAGTAACATCCTTTGGGTCAGGCAGACATGACGGCGGTGGCGGAGCCTCTCCTGTTTCCCATGCGGGTATCTGGGAACAACGTGGATAACCAATAACTTAGAAACAAGTGAGCTGGGCTCCGCGCCTGGTGGGCAGACCCTGGCAGCGCTGTTGCTTTGGGGCCGTGTGGGGTTGGGTCCCAAGATCTGCTTGCCAGACAGTTCAGGACTTTGTGAAGACAACAGGGATACGTGAGAATCATTTAACCCATAAGGTAGAATTAGATGCATTTACTATAGAATTAGATGCCTTTACTATGTATTACCTTTACCCTAAATATATTCAGTAAATGTAGATTATATACGGCAGGTTCTGATGTGAAAGTCGGGCTCTTCCTCCCTGACGAACTGGTGGGGACCTTCTCCCAGCGCAGCTAAGACTTGGTGATTCCACTCTCTCACCAGCCCTTAGTCTGTGGTTCCATTTATGTGCTAATTCAAAGTGGACCCAAGTGAAGAGTCCTGTCACCGTCTTGCTAAGGAGGTTTACTTCTTCCAGTAAGTTCCAGGACATGTCCTTGCTCCCTTTTCTTTCCCACAAGAGAGCATCTCTTTGCTGTGCCCACGGTGTTTTCTCTGATTTGAGGGCTTTGTTCTCTTTCTGGGTGTTGGGCTTCCTGAGGGCAAAGAATGAGATATTTCACAATCCTTTTTCTTAGGTAACTTCTTAACACGGATCACGGACGTCTCCGGGAGAAACGTGGATGCTGTACACACTGATTTCGCATCTCCCTCCCTGCTGTCCTCAGGGGACTTGGGTTAAGCACATTCTGTCCTGGCCTGAGCAGGCACAGAGCGGTCATTGTTACTGCCCTCCACATGGCAGCCGAGGGTCACCTGCAGCTCTGAGAGCTGTGGGGAGGGTTGCCCTGTTCTGTTCCACGTTTGCTAGTAACTTCCCGGGAGCTGCGGAGACGCGGGGCTGGGTATCAGCCGATGCTGGGGCCCCTCCGTGTGTGTGTGTGTGTGTGTGTGCGCGTGCATGAGACGTATGTGTGCATGCATGCACCCTTACTACAGCTTTGCCAAAAGCCATAGTGAAATCTCCCCACCCCCACCTCTTACCCTTGTGTGGCAGGTGTGGTAGGAATTGGCCACCCCAGAATCTCCCACTACGGCCGCTGTGACAGAAATCTGAGGCTCGAATCTTTTCCCCAGCACTCTTTATTAGAAACTGCATGTGGCAGGGAGGTGACAGGCAGACAGCCTCAGCTGTCAACTGCCAACACCCATGTATGCGGACCCCTTTGATTAGAAAATGAAAAATGCCAACATACCTCGGGTGCTGTCAGCCCCGAGCTGTGCCTCTAAAGTTGGTGGCGACGCAGGGGACTTCTCTTGCCACCTGGTAAGGTTTGCTAATGAAGGCAAATGAGCCTGGAAGGACTGTCAGGATGGTTTCACTGAACAGATATGCTCATTAAGCCGGAGGTCAAGGAGCAGGTGTTGTTCTAAGCAAGTGTTATTAGTTTGTGTCCAACAGCGGCTCTGAGGGTGCACGAGAAACCGTCAGGTTCTTCCTAGATTTTATCACAGTTGAGGAGAGGACGAGCTCACTGCCTAGTGACGGGTTACTTGTCCAGAAAACGTAAGTTCCCTTTGGCTAGTCCTTTGTATGCCTTGGGCGTCCTCATACATCGCCCTGGCTTCCTTCTTCCCGTGTCCTTACTGGTCTGTCCCGTCCAGGAGCCTTTGTTTACCATCATCAAAGTCCACACTGGCACCTTAGATCTTATCCAAGTGAGCCTGACGATGCTACAGAGAAGGAGATGGCTGTAAGGAGAGGTGGGGTGACTTTTATCACCACCCCAGGGTGAGTTGGTGATGAGCCCAGCGCTGGTACCTCAGTCTGATGCCTCATCCCGTCACCCACCCCAAGGTGAGAGCCACTAAATGTCACGCTAGGGATAATCAGAGGAATGTATACTTGTTCCTTGTGCAGCTTGAGTCTTTGGACAAGGAGGTTCCATCCTTGAGGTCCTGCAACATAAACTGGCAGCAGGTAGAGTCTAACCGTTTTTTCCCGTGATGTTTCCTTTGCTGAGTATCTGCAGGAAGCCGAGTTCAGCTGCCCGTAGTGCACGGGAGCCCGTTAGCCATGTGTATAACCAGCTGAGGTTCTGCCCACGGGAGCCGTCCCTGAGACCAGGCAGGGTGAGGGTGTGAGGGTTGTGTGCTGGGCCCAGAAACTGGCGAGACCCTGTGTTCCTTCTCCCAGACTTCCAGAGAGGCCGCGAGGTGGGGTGAAGGCTAACTAGGAGTTCAGAAAACATACATCTAGACGCTGCCCTGGTCTGTCACCTTGGACAGATCACATCATCGCTGTGGACGTCCAGTGTCCTTCCAGTCAAGTCAGGGTTGGGACTGTGGCTTCTGGAATGACTTCTGTGGCTCATGTGTCTCTGGTCCCAAGACTCCAGAGCTGGAGGTTCTCAGGGGACTCCAGGGGCATGAGTTTGTGCCTTCTTACATTGTCATTCAGAAAGGAGAAACCACTTACGTTTTGCATATAGTTTTTCTCTGTTACAACCGAAGGACATGCAGGTTATGCTGTCTGTATACAGTATGGTTAACAATACTGTATTGCATGTTTGGAAGTCACTAAGAGAGTTGATCTTAAAAGTTCTCATGAGTTATAAGTCGACTACACTTCAATAGCAGTAAGAAAAGTCCTCATCACGAGAAAAACAACTTCTAGCTATATGAGGTGATGGATCTTAACTAAACGTGCTGTGATGGTCATTTCACAGCATCCACATGTGTCAAGTCATGTTGTACACCTAGAACTTGTCAGAGTTGTATGTCAATTGTATCTCAATTAAGCAACAAAGATAAATGCCTAGATTTCTTTCTACTTTAATGTTAATCATTAGAATTACTGGAGACTTTTAAATATGTTTGTTGAGTTGTATTTTCTAAACATGGGGGATGAAATGAAAGAAAAGAAGAAAAAAGAAGAGGGAAATATGTCACATTTTTAAAAGAAGAGAAGAAAAAAAGTTACTCATCCCGTCGTTACCAAAGACCAGAGAAATTTGAGTAGGAAATGAGGCGGGTGCTCAGCACCCAAGGACGGCCTGATGCCCCTGGAGTCTGGTGTGCATTGCAGTTCCCTCTGCTATTGAATTCAGTTACTTCTGGCAATGAGATCAAAGTGGGGCAGAAATCATCTTTGCAACATCCGAACAAAAATTAAAAGATGAAAGGAGGCTGTATGAAATAATTAATATGGCAAGAAAAAGCCGAACCTGCTTAGTTCAGAAACGACTTGGATAAAAACCTCTGTTATAAGTTATGTCATGTTATGAAACAGACAATACATGGAACAACATGCTAGATCGCTTCCCTAACCAAGTGTAAGAATGTTTGAAATGCCCCATTTTCCCTATTTCTCAAGGGAGTGTTATTTCAGTGATAATAAAATTCCCCATAATTCCCTATTACTTTTTAAGAGGTAACAATGTAGATATTTTATGAGACATCGATAAGAAATAGCTCTCACTTATCCCTAAGAAAACCATCTTAGTGTTAAGCTGGACAGGTGTTGTCAGGCATGGATTCCTGAAAATGTCATTGATCACTCTCATATTCAGAAAACCCCGGAAATATTGATTAAGAGCCCATTGCTTTTGTCCTGTGCTGGGTGCTTGAGGAACAAGGTAGAAATATGTGTGGAAAATGAGGGTCTGGGCATTGAGAAGCTTATATTTATGTTCTGTGTGTGTATATGTTTAAAGACTTCTCTCTAGGGGAAGGGGAATAGCTCAGTGGTTGAGCTCATGCTTACTGTGGATGAGGTCCTGAGTTCAATCCCCAGTACCTCCATTAAAAAATTTAATTTAATTTAAAAAAGACTTCTCACAATAAAATTAATTTTATATAAGGGATTAGACAGATAGATTGATTGGTTCTAGACAGGCAATGTCACATAGATAAACATGGGGAATTTTATAGATGCATTTCCTGAACTGTGAATTGTGCCCCTCTGTTGGGCTGGTCTTGAGGAGGTGTTTGTTCATAGCACCATTCATTGTTCACAACAGTCCAGAAGTGGAAGCAATCCGAATGTCCATTGATGGCTGAACGGATAAACAAAATTTGGTCTATATATATAATAGAATATTAATCAGCTTTATCAAGGAGGGAAATTCCACAGTATGCTACAACATGGATAAACCTCGGGGACATTATACTAAATGAAAAAAGCCAGACAAAAAGGACAAATACTGAATGAGTTCTCATATATGACTAGTGTAGTCAGAATCATAGAGACGGAGAACAGAATGGTGGTCGCCAGGGGCTGGGGGGAGGGGAGTGGAGAGTTGTTTGATGGGGACAGAGTTTCAGTTTTGCAAGATGAGGAGAGTGCTGGGGATGGTAGTGATGGTTGCACAACAGTGTATTAATGCCACAGAACTGTGGACTTAAAGATGGTGAAGATGGTACATTTTAAGTTATGTCTATTTGACCACAAGTTAAAAATAAATTTAAAAGAATCTGGTGAGAGCCGGTGATAAAGTAGCTAATCAGGAAATAGAAAGCTGGATCAAGTGAGTCAGGATGTCATTTTGATGTCATTTTGATGACTTCCAGACAGCTGTAGGGCCAGTGGGGTGTCCGATGTTACATCCAATAGCGGGAGCATCTTGTGGGTAAATATCCTGTATAAACGTGCGGTCTGGGTGTGTGGTGGGCACCCCACTCAGCTTCGAGAACAGCTTCATCAGTTTGAAAAGAAGTAGCTGCTCCAGGAGTTTGAATTTCAGCCTAAGAAACACTTGGGGTTGCCAAGCAACCTCTGACTGCTGTCAACAGGAACAAATCTAGCATTCATTCTGTCATTGCCTGAAGTGATAGGAGAATGTTGACTCTCCATGTTTTCATTTCTTCCTATGCGAATGAAAAATGTAAACACCTGGACTGTCGAGTGCCGGGCTCTTCCTGCAAGGATGGCGTTCCATGTAGCAGCTCCCACATCTTGACTTCTTTGCCAAATGTCTTCCAGGAGACCAGGGGCCGCAGGTGGTGCCTGCCGCCGGGTTTACGCCGTGAGGGCTGCGCATTATACACACAAGATGTTCTAAAGTCACTCAGTGAAATAACGCCACACGACGGCAAACTTTTTCTTTAACGATGATTTTGTTTTTTTTAATCTGGAGGACTTCTTTTGGTTAAGCTTAGGGAGAAGAAAAGGCAGTGGTCGGATTACTTATTGTACTTCTTTCTGCACAGAGCAACAGACAGACCAAAACGAGAGAGCTTTCGGTTTGAAGCCTTCTCTTACTAATGCCTGTGATCCACAAAAATGGTCTCAGTAGGAAATGTTCAAAATTGAAGTGACTCAGCTGCATTGGCCAAAGGCTACGTACGAAAGAAAAGAGATTCTCTTTGCTTCTCAAACGAGGGCTGTGTGTTCTACTCTGACTACAGCCTTCTCGGTATTTGACTGTATCTGGAGCAGACCAGTGAGGAATAGCGGGAGCATGTGAATTATTCTGACACTCAGTTTCTTGCTCCAAATGCCCAAAATCGGGTTGGTGGGCAGTCCTGGCATGTGGACTTGCTCTTTGCCTTAACTCTGCTCTTTCCTGGGAGCCCACGTGACTGACCCATCCATCACGTGATCTCACCTCTGTGATTCCAGAGCCTCAATCCCGCGCTGACAGTTCCCGCCAGAAACCTTTGTGCTCCAACCACGCTGATCGGGGCCATTCCTCCCACCTTTCCTCTCTCACCCCATTTCCCACCCAGACTGCTCCGAACTCCCCCACTCTCTGGGGTTCCTGCCTAACTGCTCTCTGGGCCTCTCTCCGCGCTCATCCTGAGCTTTCTCTTCTGTTTCTGCCTGAAGCTGAAAGTAATTTCTTAATCTGTGTCCTTGACTCCAGCTCCTCCCATAGCCCGTGGACCCTTCCTCTAGTGAGACGGGCTGGTTCGGGATCCTGCCTAAACGTTTAGGAGCTGTGGAACCTTGGGAAGTTAGTGGCCCTTCTGTACAGCCACGTCTCATCAGCATGATGTGGTTGGGGGTCCCCGAGCACAGTGGGTTAGAAGGATTGAGACGATGTGTGGAAAGCACCTTGAATGGCACCTGACGGAGTCTGCGCCCAGTCAGTGTTCAGTGCTGTGACGCCCAGCTCTCTGCCGCGGGTGCCGGCTGTGGGGCCTCTGCCTGGGGTGCTGGGATGCTGCCCGGGGTCCTGGGAGCTCTTTCTGGGCCCACTTGCTTTCCGCTCGCTGGCTCCCAACCCAGCTGTCAGACTCCTCCCGCACCCTTCTTCCCTTGCTCTCCAGCCTTTCCGTCTTTACTAGCACTTCCTCCAGGAGCCTTATCTGATTCGACGCCTCCTCTCAGGCCCAAGTGGGAGTCTGAGGTCTCCCCGGACCTCCCCTCCGTGACGGTCAATGTTGTGTGTCAGCCTAGCTGGACTGGAGCACCGTTTTCCCTCAGACACGACTCCTGGTATTTGATAGATGTGGTTAACATCTGTAATCACTTGAATTTCAGTGAGTGGGACTGGTTATCTCCTATAATCTGGGTGAGCCTCTTTCAATCACTTCAGAAGCCTTCTGTGCAAAACTGAGGCTCCCTGAAGAAGAACTTCTGCCCCCACCTTGGAGTTTCTACCCCACAGGCTTGCACAGTGGATCTGGGGCTTGCCAGCCCCCATCACTGTGTAAGTCAGTTTCTTGGAGTAACCCTGTGTGCCTGTGTATATGTGTGTGTGTGTGTGAATATTTATCTATATGCATATACTCATACACACATACGTGTATGTGTTCGTATTCCACTGGCTCTCTTTCCCTGGAGAATCTGCCGGGCACGGCCTCGCCCGGCATGGCCTCTCCTGGCGCACACACTGCATCGCACCTGTTTGCTTTCTAAATCTCCCCTGCTCTGACAGCTCCGTGCAGGCAGGAGCCACGTTCCTCCATGTGCCTGTCCCACAACTCAGTTTGCCCTGAATGAATGGACACTGGGGAAAGCCAGTCAGAATCTATCATAGCATACCCTTGAGCATGCTGAAAATGATTATGTAAAAAAGAATCACTCTTCTAATGGACAGACGATTTCCCGTCACCCCCGTAGGCGAGGTCCACGCAGAACACCCCGATCTCAGCTGGTGAGGACCGTGGCCTTTACTCTCACCTTCTGCTTCACCCGCCCATCGGCTTAGAGATAGAATCAGCCATTCGTTTGAGGTCATGACTTGTTCTTTTCACTTCTGTGCGACCACTTCGGGACTTAGCTCTTTAATTTTCCTACACATGCAGCATTTGGATGACAACAGTTCATAAACATCTCTTCCGAGCTGAGTGACTTTATTGTTTTTCCCCTGCTTCCTCCTTCATTAGTATTTCTCTTTCTCTAATTGAATTCTTTGAAAGTTCTGGCAAGAGGTTTGTTTTGAAAGCCAGGCGAGGCCAGGTAGGCTCATGAAGGTGCTGGTGTAGATTTGTGATGCGTTTTTACTCTGAAGTCCAGATTTCTCTATAACGTTATTGTACGAAGTTTTTATTTTCAGTCTGAAAGTTGCATTGCATTGATATGTGCTTCTGCTGTTTCTTAGTGGGACTGATCTGTCCAACACAAATCCAAACCATACTTTTATTCCAGACACTGCTGAGAGGGCTGAGAGGGCTGAGAGGGCCAGCAGCCCTCAGAGATCATCTCCAGACCCTGCCAGCACTGATAAGGGCCCTATTTCTGAGCTGGCATTGTGGCTGTGAGACAGTTAGGACTGGTTGGCCCTCTTTCCACTTGACATAATGTATTTTGTCAAAGTTGGAACACGTTGAAACTATGAAACAGTTCCTTGGATTGTTTGGATTCAGAGACACTTGAGGGAACTAAAAATAACTTCTCAGGGAGTGAAGTGCATCGGGCATTTCCCCTTTTGGAAGGAGCTCTATTCACTCTTGGGAAACAGTGTCCCTGGTTCCAGTGTCTGGGGGTCACAGTGTGATCAAACTGTGGAGGTCAGTGTCCTGTGTCCTCCAAGGATCCTGCCCAGTCTTTGCGCCTCCCCAGCCCTAAGGGAGAAGGGCTCAGCACCAGTAAAGGGGGCAGGGGACACCACCACAGGGAATTGTGAGAGCTGTGGAGGGATGTCCTCCATCCAGAACCGCGAGAGCAGGAGACGGAATTGTAGCTACAGGGATGAGGGCAAAGCGAGGCTCAGGATGGGAGGTGGTCTGGGTTTTGAACTTAACATTGCTGAACGTCTCATTCGATGACTTATCCCCACTAGGAGATGAGTTTTGTGCACTAATTGTCCCATGAAAATTGAGAAGGGATAGCTATAGATACTGTGATTGCCACACAAAGTCATCAGAGAGCCGGGGTGGAAAGGCATTTCCCCATCCTGGACGCGGCCTGCGCTGGCTTTAGTCTCACAGAAAGAATGTGAACTTAGAGCTAGCAGTGTGGGTGTGCATCCCAACCATGTCACTCACGGACAGATGATGGGAACCCCGGACTGGACAGAGGCAGGATGGAGAGGAAGGGCTGGATGTAATGGTAGAGTGCTGTAACATGTAGGCATGGAAGCAAGTATCTTTGCATGTGAATGTAAATTAAATCTCAGTACCGCTGATTTAAAAAAAAGACCTATCTTTTCATATGTGAATTGTATCTCAATAAAAAGAGAAAAAAAGAACTGTCAACACCAGCAAGAACAAAGATTAAAAAAAAAATCACTTCCCATGTCAGTAGTGACTATCTCTGAATGGTGGCATTTGAGGCAATTTTGGTGGTTTTTTTTCCTTACCGCTGTTTAAAACTTTGATGACAGCCGTGTACTACTTGTGCAGTTAGCACCTACAGAAAAGAAGAGCAGGCTGCCTTCATCTGTGCTTATCAAATAGGACCATCCGACAGCTTTGATTCTTTCTCAGCCTCGATTTCTGCTCACATATAATAATGAACAAGTGCTGAATGTATTCTGTGGTTAAATGGGAAATACAGAAAAAGAGGAAATCCTTCCTCTTTGATGCCTTTATTTTCTTAATCAAAAGATGACCCCACTTGGAATGGAAGTTGTAAATGATAAAACAAAGACTGTGTTCCAACCATGGTCCTAAACGTGGGCTCTTGGAGAGCATTTCTTCAGGCTCTTCTAAGTGTGTGGCAGATGCAATTTTACCGAACAGTGGGAGTCCTGTGCACTTCCCCTGGTTTATCAATATTTAGTACCACGATTCCTCAGACATACGAGCATTCCAGGCATTGCTGTGAAACTATTTTTTCCTGGCAGTCGGTTTTTTCCACCTAGAATGACATTAAGATTCAGAAAGAACTGGCTGTCATTTAGCTCTCTAGTTCCATTTTTCTGTCCTTGGGCCAAGGCCCAGATTTTGTGGAATAATATTCTGATATTCTTTTCACAATTGGAGTCACAGAATGGAAATTTTTAGTTCACGATGGCAACATTTTCTGAGGGCTGATCCGCTATGCACCAGACTGCAGGTGATCTTTCTACTTAGGATACATTTTCCTGGTCTTCCCACTATGGTCACGGATGCAACAGAGAGGTTCAGCCTGTTTGGGAAGGGTGGCTCTTTCCACAGCGGGTGGGATGTGACAGCGAGTGAAAGGAGGATGGAACGAGCTGTGGCCGGTTAAGGAGGAGGCGCTGTGCCCAGACGCAGGCTTTGCAGCCCCTTTGCTCCCATGCGGTGTGGGTGCTGACGCTGTGAGAGAGAAGCTAATCTCTACAGAGCATATTGGGGTCATGTATGAGCAGTTAACTTACAACAAAGGAGCCAAGAACATACAGTGGGGAGAGGACAGTCTCTTCAATGAGTGGTGTTGAGAAAACCGGACAGCCACGTGCAAAAGAATGAAACTGGACCCTTATTCTATGCTATACACAAAAATCAACTCAAAATAGATTAAAGACTTGAGCATAAAACCCGAAACCATGAAACTAGAAGAAAATACGGGGGTAATCCCCTTGACATTGGTCCTCGTAATGATTTTTTGGATTTGACACCAAAAGCAAAGGCAATCACAAAGATAAACAAGTGAGGCTACATCGAACTAAAGAGCTTCTCCACATCAAAGGGAAACATCAGCAAAATGAAAAGACATCTCATGGAACGGGAGGAAATACTTGCAAATCATAGATGCGATCAGGGGTTATTAACCAAAATGTATGAAGATCTCATACACCTCAACAGGGAAAAAAAAGTCTGAATAAAAAATGGACAGAGGGACTGAATAGACAGTTTCCCAGAGAGGACATACAAATGGCCAACAGGCACATGAAAAAGATGCTTAACATCACTAATCATCAGGGAAATGCAAATCAAAACCACGGTGAGCTATCACCTCACACCTGGCAGAATGGCTGTTTTCAGAAAGACAAGAGATAGTAAGTGTGGTGAGAACGTGGAGAAAAGGGAGCCCTCGTGCACTGCCGGTGGGGATGTAAGTTGGTGCAGCCACCATGAAAAACAGTATGGAGGCTCCTCAAAAAATTAAAACTGGAACTGCTGTATGATCCAGCAACTGCACTTCCGGGTGTATGTCTGAAGGAAATAAAATTACTATCTCAGTATCGGTACTTTTCTGCTCATTTCAGCGTTATTTGCAGTATCCCAGCCATAGCAACAACCTCGGATAAAGAAAACTATAAATACATGTATAGTTTTATATATATATCTTATGTGGACTATTTAGACAAATATTGTATGCTCTCAGTCGTATGTGGAATCTTAAAAAAATGCTAAATGCATAAGCAACTTTGCTGGAAATAAGCCAAAAGTATGTAAATAGTATTTTGGAATAAGTAGAATGAAAAATTAGTCAGTTATTTAAAAAGTAAAAATTAAGGTGTTAATTGTTCTAAGTCTCAGAATCATTTTAATTTTTTAAAATAAGAAAGGATCACCCAACTGTTTTGGAAACTGATTTTCTATGCCCTCCCCTCCACCCCCCAGTGACACGGTGATACCGGTCCGTGTTAATAAACATATATCTACCACACAGTTTTTAACAGATGCATCATATTTACCAAATATGGAGCCAAATGCTGGTTGTAGACATTTAGGACATGTCTGGCTTCTTCCCATCTCTCTTTTCCCCTCTCGCATTTAATTGAGTGCTTCCCGTGTGACTAGGCTCACGCTGGGCACCCTGCATGTGTTTCATATGAGCTGCATACACGTACGCATTCACCCACAGACAGCCCTGATGAGAGAGGTTCTTTTATCACAGCCCATCTTAACAGATGGGAAAACTCAAGCGCGAAGAGGTCAGCTCAAGCGCGTGACCGCATTCAACATTTTTTCCTCCTTGGTTCTGTGTTGGGAGCAGTGCTCCGAAAGCTCCTCTCTGCGTCGCACACTTCTGTTTCCTCCAGCACTTTTGTTCTTTATATTGAAATCTCTAAGCAGAATTAATCTGGGGGCACAATTAGGCGAGACTCTAATTTTAATTTATAGTAAGTGATTGGCCAGTGGTTCTTCAAAAGCATGTAAAGTGACCCTTCCCTCCTCTGACCTGCGGTGTTTGTTACTGTACTGGGTTCTCATATCGGTTGATAGATATCTATTGACTGTGTTCCTCTTACTGAGTTAGTCCTCCTTGGGACAAGGCGTTTTGTATCCTTTTATTTTCCTGTTCTCTTCACTCCACTTCTTGGTCTTGGTGGTTTCAGATCTAGGTGCTCATTATATTTTCTTAAGGAAAACTGCCCTTTTTGCAAATCTCTGCAACCATTATTTAGAGTCATATCGGTTCTCATTAGTTTGGACGCTTAGCTCTAGACTTTTTGGGTCATGACTTCCTTGCCCTTGTGCTCTTAAATTCTGACTGGTGCAGGTCCTGGGTCTCTGAGACGGAGGGCCGCTGGGGGCAGAGGAATAGCCCTCTTCCCCCATCAGCCAGCATTTCGAGGTGGGATTCCCTCTACCGAGCATCACGCGCCCTGTCATCAGCAGCTGTTTCCCCAGCGCCCGGTTGAGACGTTAGGCTGCCTGCAGTCGCGATTGCCGGTGGGGCGGGGTCTCTTCTTCCTCTGAGCTTTCACAGATGAGGAGCTGCACTGGGGGCTACTAACCAGATGCCATTTCATACACTCATTTTAGCTTTTCCCCATCAAAACAGAGAGACTGAATGTATTTATGAATATATGCATAAAACCGCTCCTGATTTCATCAAGATAAGCAGTTTCTTGCATGAGGAGAATATATCTTCATTTAAAAAGAAGTGAGGAAAGGTGTTAAACTTGGGACTCCAGACTCACGAGGATGAGCTGTGCGGAGATGGACACTCGTGGGACGGGAAGGTGATCTTCTCAAGGGGACGGCAGTTCCCGAGGAACCTCTGGGCTGCTCTCGGGATCACTGTACTTCCTGGCACTGCTCACAGCTGTTGTGGACAACGCAGATGTGGCTTTGCCGTGAGGCTGGCCTCTCTGCAGCCCTGTGTCCCATCAGACAGCAGATGAGAGATGGTGAAGGAGAGCAGGAATTAGCCCCAAATGCTGCAGTGGATCACGGAAGGGCTTCCTTTGGTAGGAAGCCGAGTCGCTGGTGCTTGGTGGTGTTCTGAACAAATTGCTCTCTGCACTGAAACACACAGCAAGGCCTGTGTCTGTACTTCTCCCAAGTCTGACATCGTGCTTTGGGGCCCCTGGTATAGCTCCTGAAGAGGCAGCGTCAGTGGGCCCTGGATCAGGAGGGGAACCAGAAACGCCTTGGGGCTCCCCAACGACCCCTTCAGATGAACTCCATTCCAATTCTGAACTAAGTCAGTTGCTGGCATAAAATAAATTCATGTTCGGTTGTTGAGGACATGAAAGCACAGAGACCCGAGTTACACCTGTTAGCAAATCGGATCCAATTATTTTTTTCCTGGTCAGCAGTTTCTGTGACAGGCACCGGACTACCACCGTGAGTCCTCCGTCCGCAAGGTGCTTCCCGGGCAGTGTGGTGGGGCAGACAGACGTGGAGGTGCTTTCCTCGTGGTGCCGCGTGGCAGGAGGTAAGTTTGACTTTGGTTCCTAACGTACCTCCAGCGGCATCCGTGAGTCCTGTTAGCTTTCGGTCATCAGCTGTGATTCCAGGCACAGACCCGTCCTTTCCTCCTCACGTGCAGGAGGAACGGCCTCAAAGGGAACTCCCTCTACTTCACAGAAGACTAGAACCAGAAACAACACAGAGAAAACAGCTGGAGGAACTTGGGTCTCTTGGGGAATGATGTTCTTGGAGAAAAGGCAGATCACAAGGGATGAAATCAGTGACTAAAAATCTTGAAATTTTAACACAAAAAAAGTCCATTTTTTTAATACCATTTTCTGACTTACCTCTGTATCAGCAGCACCTAGAATAATTTGTGTTAGAAATAGGCACTGGATAAAAATTCGTTGAATACAAGAAGGGTTTTAGGAAGGAGACTGGGGAGTGGGCGATGTGCTTGAGAGGACAGCCAGCAACGCGTCTTCACACTCAAGAGGTGGGAAGATACGACTAGAAACCATGTGGACAATCAACTGCAATTTCTTACTCTTGGAGAAGTCTTATATGTAACATTTAACATTTTACCTCAGGTATTTCTGTGATTTAATAGTTAATTTCTCTTTTGACAGTGTTGCTTAAATATTAAACATTAGCTAAATTAAAAACATTTCTCTCTGCTTCTCACATACCCTAATGAGGCAGCGTGGTAAATGCCAGGATAGGAATAAACAGTAGGTACCCCAGGAGTACCAGGAAGGGGTGTCTCACTGTGCGGGAATGGAAGGGGGCGAAGAGAAGCTTCCTGAAGATGGGCCTGGAAGGATGCACAGGAGTTACCCAGGCAGGCAGGGCACAGAGGGCATCCTACGTGGACAGTTCAGCTTAGCGATGCTGTCGGGGAGACGCAGAGAGCTCGGCGTGACCGGAGCCTTGGGGAGAAGCTGTAGCTACAGAAGGAACACAGGAGCCCCATGGCAGGAGCTCTGTGTGCGGGACTAGCTTTGGTTTTCCCAGCCTTAATCAGAGCTGCAAATACATATTTAATCAGAATAGTGTACTTCATTTAGCTTCTTTCCTTTGAACTCTTTTGGTCATAGGTGCTTAACTCAACCAAAGCGGACAAGTGGTCTTTAGCTAAATATGTAGTAAAGTACAAAGTAGATGCAAAATACTGTTCTAGGTGCTGTGGGTGCTAGAAAAATACTAATGATACAAGTTAAATTTTATCATAGGTTTCCTGCTGTCTGAAATAGCTTACAATCTAAGTGGGGATCTCACTAATTTTTTTAAGTTATGTACCCCTTTGGGAAACTGTATGTGTGTGTGGTGTGTGTGTAGGGTTGTATGTATTTCTCCTTATATTTGCACATACATGTATCGATCAGTGATTGTCAGACTTTAGAGGGCGTTGGAATCACGTGGAGGGCTTGTTAAAACAATCTGCGGGGACCCCACCCTGAGTGTTTCTGATTCAGTATATTTGAGGTGGTGCCCAAGAGTGTGTGTTTCTTGTAAGTTCCCAGGTGATGCTAAGTCTGCTGGTGCTGGACCCACTGATATAAATGCAGCAAATTGGTAAAGTTCAAGTGAATGAGAGGCAAAGAGTTAAGGCCTCATCAGAGGAGGAGAAGGTGAATCAGAGGTGGATGTACCTGCTTTTAAAGGAGAAGAGAAAAGTCAGGCTGTCCATTGTGATCCAGGGGGGCTTGAAGAGATGGCGTATAAAAAACAAGTGGAGGAGAAGTTTTTGCGTAAAGAGCTGACCAGCTAGTTATATTGGTTGATGCAGAGAATTCCTGGTTATGCAATAAGAAAAACATTGACTGAGAGTATTAGATTGGGGAGGAAGGGTGGATGAGATGTCTAAAGAGGTCTTTAACAAAGCCAGGATGTTTGTGTCTTACATAACAGGCCACGAAAGTCACTGTAGGAACCTCAGAACTGGTAAGATAGAGCGTAACAAGACATTCTTCAAGCCTGGAGTTGGATAAACGGGAGTTGGGAAAACCCAGCAGCTGTTGCATTTTTCTCGGTGTAAGGTGATGAAGGCTCATGCCCAGCTTTTGTGTGTGGAAGTACTAGTATAAAAAATAAAATAGAAAAAAACACAGATAAAACTATAGAGAACTTACAGTTTAATAAGGCAGACATCTGTCTGCCTTCCTTCCTTCCGTTTTCTCCAAATACAGTTCTCCACTTATTCTCAGCGCTTAGTACATTGTTGCCTGAACACATAAATAACGTACAGGTTACCTCCTAAAAAACCATTTTCTGCCTTTCTTTTCTTATCCAAAAAATGGGGATTACACAGCAAGTTTACCTCTGGGTATAACACAGATAAATAAAATAATTGGTATAAAGGACTTTCATCATCTAAAAGTCTGAATATAATTATTTTTGCTAACGACAGAGTAAAGAAATCAAGTTCTCCTGTGGATTTAAATTGGTTCAGAGGAAGGAAATTTGTGCAAATTTCCTTCATAGAAAGGAGTTAATGGGATGCCTCAGGAGTTGGTGCCGCGCATTTGAAATAATTAGTTGGAGAAAAGTAGCTTGTGCATTGAAGTAGCTGGTGTCACACAATTATGTAGGCTAGTAAAACCCACTGAGAATTCTACAGAATATTCCAGAAGGATCTAATCAAACAGTATGACCAGAAAATAGGACAGCAGCTCCATTTTAATGAAGACAAACGACTTGCTCAGAAAAGGAAATAGTTTCAGTGTCCTCGGCATGTTGATCAACCAAGAGATGATAGAGGAGAAAGCCATGGGGGGTTGACTCAGGCACTGGGATGCTCAGGGGCTACGTGCATTCATTGGTTCATTCCCCTGTTCACTGGATTATTCATTCCTCACACACTTCCTGACGGTCTGTGTGTCAGACAGGTGTGCTAAACACCAGGGGGAGTAAGGAACAAAGGTAAACCAAGGCACAGTCCCTGTCTGTAAACTAGCTCGCAGTCTGGTGTCGGGGGTGGGGGGGGGGATGGAAAAGTAAACAGGTGAGGCTGCAAAACTGTCAGATGTGTAATCACATTCGTTGTTTTTGTTTGTTTGTTTGCTGCATAACAAATCACACAAATTTAGTGGCTTAGGACAACACAGTTCTCTCTCAGTTTGCCTGGGTTGGCAGTCTGGGCACAGCCCAGCTGGGTTCTCTGTGCAGAGTCTCAGAAGGCTGCAGGCAAGGTCTTGGCTGGCTGCTTCCTCATCGGGGGGCTCAACTGGAGAGGAATCCATTTCCACACTCACGTAGCTTGTTGGCAGAGTGTATTCCCTGGGGCTGTTTGACTGAGGGCCCTGGCGTTTTGCTTGCTGTTTTCTGGAGTTCACCTTCAGCTCCTAGGTGCCACCTGCGTGTCCTACAGGTCACCTGCATTTCCTTGCCACATGGGTTTGGAAATGACCACTTACTTCCCTTAAGTTAGCAAGGAGAATGTCTCATTCCAATCCAAGACAGAGATGCACATCACATAACCTAGGGGTGGTATGCTGTCACCTTTGCCACATTCTGCTGGTTGTAAGGAAGATTCATTGGAGACCACTGAAGCATTGGGATGGGAGTTTCCTAAAAGCATGATCAAGGTGCTTTCATTTTTCTTACTGGGAGCCTTAATGTGTGAAGGGAAAGTGTTTGATGGACTTTAGAGGCTGATCATTTGTGTGACCTTGGAAGAATTCCGCAACCTGCTGAATTTCAAATTTACATGCACAAAGTGCGAGGTGCACCAGGTGAGGCCCATAGCGCCTTGTGCTGAAATAGTCCAGGGTTCTTTCCAAGTTGCTGATGGGGGCAAATGAGCAGTTCTGGTGGATGGCGACACTACGTTGTGCCAGCCAAACTGAAGCTACGTTGTCTGGTTCGACAGGACAGCAATTGCCATGTCAATGCCATTAACCTATTAACAGCCTGAAGTCAGAGTTAAAAGACTCGCATCTCCAGTTCTGCATGATAGAGTCTAACTGATGAATTTTAACTAAATGCCTTCAAATACACAGTAATTTATTTCCCCCTAGAAACAAATTAGCTGATTCAACTCTCACCCCGTCCTGCCTGCTGGGCACAACTCCTCCTCTGTCACTGTCTCTCAGCCTTCCCACCTGCGCCCCTTCTCAGACGTTCCAACTGCAAATGCTTTAAAAGGAGGTAAAATAGTTAAACAGGTCCTACTGTACAGCACAGGGAACTATCTATATTCAATACCTTGTAATAGCCTATAATGAAAAGGAATATATATATATATATATATGTAAAACCGAATCACTATTCTATG
Organism: Camelus bactrianus; assembly: GCF_048773025.1. Classification (NCBI taxonomy): domain Eukaryota; kingdom Metazoa; phylum Chordata; class Mammalia; order Artiodactyla; family Camelidae; genus Camelus; species Camelus bactrianus. Next base: position 5,254,236 of record NC_133552.1, read on the forward strand.
TACACCAGAAATTAACACTTTGTAGACTGACTGTTCTTCAGTAAAAATAAATCAGTTTTTTTAAAAAAGAAGAAGGGGACCCAGAGGCTCTGGGTCCACAGTGCTTTCTGCTGCAGGCTTCGGTCCCCTGCAGGGGAGGGATGGCTGGCACTAGGCTCCCTCCTCACAGCACTGCCTCCAGCTCCAGGACAGTCCCGCTGGCTGCGGCCCCTCGTGCCACGGGCTTGATCTGCTTTCTGCCCATCCTCTCATTTTCCCTTGGCTCCCCGCCCACCCATCCTCCCCAGTTATCTTCCTCCATCCTGTTTCCTCCTCTTCCTCCTCCTCTCCTTCCTCCTTTTTGATTTTATCTAACAGTGTATCACTTGAGTTGAAAAGGATCAAGTGACACTGCAGCTTTTAACCTTTTGGAGACTCTGAGTTTTATTGGGTAGGAAGGAAAGCAGAAGGATGCAGCTGTCATACCAGTTTGTACTCTCTGCTGCTTAAGAGTGAAAAAGAGCATCAGGGTGGCTGGAAGAAAACCTGAACGTGGGCACATAAAGGGATCTAATCTTCCCCATTTGAGCAGCATTGAGGGGTGGCCAAGAGAGGCACATTCAGAAGCTGGAGGTCAGTTTATTATCATTGCGTTGTTCCAACTTTGGTTCTGACTACAAACCTTAGAGGGAAGAAATACTATTTTTTGTAGACTCACTTAATAGAAAATAAACCCTTAGTTGGGGGCATTTAAGATTTATGGAGCCCTAAGTTTTAAACCTAGATTTCCATCATGATACACATCATTGTTAAACATCTGAACTTGTTTGTTTGGCTGCTCTTCAATTTGCAAATGCTTTTCAGATGTCTGAAAACAGTATGAGCTAACCCATACAGTCATTTTACATATCCTTCTTATAATAGTGCAGAAGTTTATAGTCTTACTGGAAATATAAACGAATTAAAAGGTTATCAGCTTATACATTATTAAATGCAAGCAAATCCTACCATGGGCTAAATCAATTAACCATTAACCTCCTTACAGCACAATGTGTCAGGAATCAATTTCATAAATGATATACTTTTGCCATGAGAGTGCAAAATGGGATTTCTGCACAGCTAATACTAGAACGCCAGATAAAATGCCGAGTGTTGGGACGTTGCTAGATACTTCTGTAGGAACAGCAGCGCATGAAAAGAATTCAAATTACCTGTCATCATACCATATGCTACAGCTTTGGCTTACATAATGCATTTAATTGTCTGACAGATTTATTCCACTTGAAATCATTTAACATGGCTGAGCTGGATTGGATTTTATGTGTTAACTGTTACATATCGTGAAATATTCCATTGTTTTAGTATTTCTGCTTCTCAATTCATGACCTCCTGGCTATCTCTCATATTTTGAAATTTTAAGAAACTGATCATTTCAAAAAGAGAAGAGAAAGGAGCTATTGGTACAAATGTAAGTCGCATTAAAATAGCCCCTTTCAACAGGGTGGGTGGGAAAAAAAATAAGTTTAACTGATGTCAGCTCCTGTGATGGAATAAAATGCTGAGTGAACACCCTGAACACATGTGGACCTGTGGCAAGAAGGCTGGACCAATTTTTTAAAATTCCAATTTCATTCTTCTGAATTGTAAGGATGCCTTCTCGTGGTTAGGAAGGTTGATAAAGATAAAATATAACACCATCACAAGGGTTTATAAGATTTGAAAGGTTTACCTATGTTTGATGAAACTGTACCTTCTCTGATAGCACTGAGCATGCTCCTCTTTCAGCCTTGAAGAGATGTGTGGGTTTCTGTAACGTCCCAACAGGGAAAACGAGACTTGAGTGAACTGAGGGGTTTAAGAGGATCAGAATTTCATTAAAAGGAGCTGATAGCACTGGATCTCTCCATATCTCTATATAATTTGCAGTACCCTTAGCAAAATAGAGACACCCGAGTCCAATGCATTTGATCTTATCGCGGAAAACAAGGTGGAGCTGTTGTGTCTCCCGCCAAGCATTACACTTTGCTGCCTGAGCATGTAAACCGTGCACTCGTGGGAAGGGCAGGGTCGGGTCGTAAAGCGGCAGGCGCGAGACAGAGGTACTCTAAAAGAAGATTCCGGTGTTTAATTTTCTAATCACAAAATCAGTAAAATATTGTGGAAAATCTGTGAGATAGAGAGAAAGTCACCAGTAATTCTAGCCCCCTAACTCAATTATGTGGCTGCATGTGTTTTTATATACATCTCTCTATAACTGTAATCATAGTGTAATATAATTTGACTTTTGCTATTACCCACTTATTGTGGCATCATAAGAAGGGTGATATTAAAGATATTTAACAACTGGTACAGCACAGACATTGACACAGGGGACATGGGAGGTAGCTAATCAGAATGGACACCAGCCATAGGTAGCCACTCACCCAGACCCACTGGCTAAGTGCCCACTGGCTAAGTAGTGCCTACCCATTGCTGCAGAGTCTTCACGACAAAAATGTCACTGACTGAATTAACCAGTTACCCAGCCCTTGTCCTACGGTTAGTAATTTAGGGTGCTACTATGTTTTAGTGTTACAATCATAAAATGGGCAAGTTGTGTTAAAGTATTTGTAAGAATTGGATTATAAATGGTTATAAACTGGAGTTTTAGTTTGAGGCTAGAAAGAATAAATCATAAGTGAATCAAGAGTTCATGGGTGACAGTGTGGGTTCCAACACCACTCTACTGTATGATCCGGAATGGGTCATTGAATATATTAATATATCTTAAAATCACTATCTATATTGATTTTTCAGTTTGCCCAGTGGACATGGTTCCTAGTATTGTCAAAAGGCTCTCAAAGTTACATAGTTCAGGGCACCGAAGTGCTCATTATAAGTGAAGACGTCTGGAAAGGTCTTAGATATTGGGGCTGGGGAGAGAGCACCAGATGTAGAACCTGGGTCCGAACCCTGGCTTTACCTCCTGCTGGCTGTGTGAGCTTGAGTGAGTCACTAGCTGCTCTGAGCATCCCTTTCTTCAAATGAAAACGCTCCCCCTGCCTCCTTTCAGGTTGTTGTGAAGATCCAAGCAGAGAGTCTCATAAACTCCAAAAGTTAGGAAGAAGAAGAAGCATTATTTCGTTGATGTAATACATCTGTCTTGATATCTTCTGAAAATTGTTCTGAAGTTTTCTGAACGTAGAAAGCTAGAGGGCAACGAAATAAACACCCAGCCCCTCCGTGCTCAGAATAAGGTCTCAAATTTTTGCCCGATTTGTTTCACATCTCTTTTGAAATAAATAAAACAGCCCTGACCCTCACCCCTCACCCCCTCCAGGGGCACCCTGCACTCTGACTGCCGCATACACTTCCGGTGCGTGGTGTGGCCTCCCAGGGGGACTGCCTTTCGTCCGTGAGCAGCAGGCAGGGCTGTGTCTTCCAGCAGTAAACAACGGTATCGACATGTGCTGCGTTCTGGAGCTGCTTCCTCGTCTGTGAGATTCACCCTCGTTCACACGCACGGCCCTGATTCACTCCATTTCATCATTGTGGTGAAACCCGCTGTGAGCTCCGCTGTGTGTACTCCACCCGCTGCAGGCGGGCATGCAGGGTTACTCCCAGCATGGGGCTCTCGTAACCTGCGCTGTCACGAGTGCGCCTGCACACGTGTCCTGGGGCACTCCTGTGAGTGTCCCTTTAGCTCAGGAAGTGGGATTGTTCGGTCACGCGCACATCCCCATATCCCCACCCTTACTAAGTTATAGAAAATGCCCTCAGAGTTCTAACAATTTGCACCACTCCCTCCATCAGTGTATGAGTTCTGGTTTCTCCACATATTCACCCACAGTTGGTGTTTTTACTTTTTAATTTTAACAATAACTTTAAGTGGAAAATGGGTCCACAAATAAATATTAGGATTTGATTTGATTTAGCAAATAATATTTTGGTTTCAATATTGAATGATGGTAACCAAACTAAATAGCTACCATGAATAAATAGCAAGTGCACATGACCTTGAGTTCAGAGGCTGACTGAAGCCCCAGGAGCCTTAACCATCGTAGGCTTCGGACAACTCTTTCTGTCCCGGAGAGACTGACTTCCCCAGATCAGGAGGAATACACGAAATACTATGTGTGGCCATTAGTCAAAATCACCGAAGCTAGAGCCAGAAATCTGAGTTTCCAGTGGACCCCTGGGGTGAATCTTCATACTGAGGTTAGCTCTTCAAACGAGGTAGAAAAGACCGGTGTTTGACATAAACCAGTCAGCGTTAATTCAGAAAGTTTGTGAAAGGGTCCAAGAGACAAAATTATTCCTTAGAACTTCTAAGGAAACATGAAAAGCTTGGTTAAATGTCTCTGACTTTTAAAAACTAAACTCTGACTCATGGCGTGAGTGCCTCCTCATGGTCGATTCTGGCATCTCAGCCTGACTGAACACAGCAAGTACCTTCACTCAGGAAAGATCAGAATGCTTCACTGTCTCAAATGTCTCTGCTCCCCGAAGTTAAACCCCGATCCCTGGGAGGGCCCCCTACAAATGGATCAAAAAGTTACCAATTCTAGAGGACTTACTCAGTGCCCAGCACTGGCGCTTTTCACATATTTTCTCATTTGATCCCCAGGATGATTCCACGAGGTAAGTTATTACTTCATTTTTGCCAATTAGAAAGCAGGAAATGGCAACGCCGGGCTGAGAAGCTCGAGGAATCACTGCTCTCTCCAGACCCTGGCAGCATCAGGACTGCAGAGGGGCCAGACCAGGAAAGAAAAGTCTGTAGCAGCTCAGGAGAGCTGTTTTCTGTCAGGCAAGGAAGGCACAGAAGGAAAAAGACCTCCGTGGCTTCCGTCACACGCAGGGAGTCTGAAAGAAGTAAGACACACTCCTGTCTCTTCGGCCTCTGTCCACTGGTTTATGCATGCACTGTGCCTCTCGAGAAGAGATGATACAGAGGAAAAAGAAAAACAAGTGATTCCAGCTGGCTGGCTCCCAAACCTTCTTCATTTCTTGCCCTAGTTCTTGAACAGAGGAGCTTTGAAATGTTTAAATTTCAAGATGCTCAGGAAACTCACCATCCAAGGATGGCAGTAATGAGAAGGAAGGATGGGGACCCGGGCCTGTTGTTCTGCGCAGGGCCAGGCCCTCTCTGAAGGCGCTTGGGAAGGATCTCCCTCGACCCTTCTACTCTCCTAGCATCTGGTGGTCGCCAGCAGTGCTTGGCGTTCTTCGGGCATTATACCTCCAGTCTCTGCCTCTGTCTTTACGTGGCCACCTTCCCTCTGTGTGCAGATCTCCCTCTTCTTACACAGACACCAGCTGTGTTGGATTCAGTGCCCACACTAATCCCGTATGACCTCAGCTTACCTGGATTACAGCTGCCAGGACCCTACATCCAAATACGGTCGCATTCACAGGTTCCTGGTGGATATACAGTTTGGGAAGACACTATTCAACCAGTACGGACACCATACAATTATATAATTGAATTAATTTTCTTATCTCGTGGCCTCCTGTTCTAGAATGTAATTTTCTTGGAGGCAGTGATTTTTGTCTGCTTGCTCCCAAATGTATCCCAAGATCCTATTATGTTGTCTAGCAAAGAGTAGCATCCCAAGAAATCGAACAGTGCACTGACATATCATGTAATGAACTTAAAGGGTTTGTTGACACCCTTCTGTGGTGGAAAAGGTCATTCGATGCCCTTGACGATGTCGACAAGGTCATTCGATGCCTTTGACAATGTTTGTTCAACAAACAGACAAATGCAGACTACCAAGCGATCAAGTTACAGCAGAGACCTTATTTGGCCATTTAAAATACTATGTTTTCTGAATCATATTTTTCTGGCTCTTTTTAAGTGAAGATTTCCCTGATAAGTTTCTTGGTGATGAGACTATGTCCTGCGTCTGAGAATACAGAGTGCTTACATACTTGTGTTGTGTACAACAAAGTGTTTTACGTGAGCACTGCTTCTTCGTGCTTTCTGATGGACTGTTGAGTTGTCAGACCCTTGAGGATCTAAAACTCGGGGTGTCTGAGGCTTTGCAGATGCAACATTTCCTTGATGCAGCCGAGGGTTTCGATCGTTGTGTGCTGGGAGCTACAGAGCAGCACAGAAATTCTGATAGCCATGAAGGAAGTACTTGGTGTCTCATCTCCCCCACTCCCTAAAACCAAGATCCTGTCCAGTTCAGCCTTTGTGTGTGTAGGGTGTGTGTTGGGGGGTGTATATTGTGCGTGTCACGGGACCAGAATTAGGGTGATGTGAGCGAAGCCTTCACCTTGGACACCAAAAAGCTCAGCCATCAAGTAAATAGTGTTTGGGTGCCATATTCTTTGAAATAAAAAATCATGTTAAAAAGTCCACAGCAAACAAAATACCAGCATTTAAAAACAAAACAGACTGTTGTTCATTTGTTTTATGCCCCTAGGTTATCGTGCATGAAAACAGCCGGCTGTTCTGGGTCCAGGTGGCTTGTCCTTCCATCCGCGTTGGGTGGGCTCTTGAGGGGTGACCCTTGTGGGAGCACAGACTGAGCCACGTGGGTGTTATAGGCAGTCATTTTTTTTTTATTGTAGAGTTTTTATTAACTTCTTCTACTTGGTTCAGAATAGGGGAGGGTATCTTGACAAGTGGTTCCTTTTGCCTCATACTCCAGTCTGAGTCAGCGTGCCAGGGAGCATGCGTGTTCGTGCGCGTTCATGTCTGCGATTGTGTGTCCACTACCCGTTCTGGGGTTTGGCTCTGGAACATCTTCGGATGGTTACGTGGTGGTTGGTCAGATTCAGTTAAGAGAATCCCCCAGAGTTTGACTTCTTTTCAGCACCACTAGAAGTGCAGGGCTGTCCTGGCTGACCCCAAGGTGTCCCAGGTGTCGCTGAGCCCACCCACGAGGGACGTGCCGCCCAGCCTCCCCTGCTGGTCATAACTGATGTCGCAGTCCACACGTGGGGCGCTCTTGGACTTCCCCGTGGATGCCGGCACATACTAGGGAAAGTGTTTCAGAATAGTCTCCGTGGTCTTTCCTCCACACCAGGAATCATGAATCCTGAATCCCTAAATGGATGAGGACACCTTTGTCTTGACCTCGTGTGCCCAGAGCTCAAGCATCCTGTGATTGAAGGCTGTTGAAAACTCCAGTTCCCACCCTTTCTTACCTGCCCTGAAGCTGCTCAGAGAAGCCATTGCAAGGATGCTGGGCTGGTCCTCACTGTCCCTGGGAGAACAGAGGATCCAGAAAAAAGAGATGGTGGGCAACATTTCCCCTTCCCAATGCTGTAAAAATCTACCCAAATCTGCTTACGGGTGGGAGGCTAGATGCCTGGTAGACAGAGTAGGGAGCAGGCTTGATGCTGCTCTGTGGATCCAGACTGGAAGTGACCCTGTGCCCGTGATGGGGTAAGAGGCAGGGGCCCTTCCTCCTTTGCCTTCCAGGCTCCACGCAGCATTGTTGTATTTCATGGCATTTCTTCTGTGTGCGCATTTTGTTTGCATGAAATTTCTGTCCTAAATTTAGCAGCCATGTGCACTGAGCTTACATTTTTGACAGTGATTTTGGCTAGTGTTTGCTGTAGTGGGAAGACAGGTACCTTACATAAATTGTAATGATTTCAGTGGTTATAAACCACCCTGGCACTCAAAGATGATCTCTTTAAAATTGGTTATTGACAGGGTTCTTGGAGAAAAGCCTTTCTATCACGTAATATGGCTTGAGGTATTACTCTCCTTTGTCTATGGATAACATATATGTGAATTTAATTCATGGCTTTTTTGTCCCAAAGTGGGAAACCACAAAGATAAAAATGACTAAAGATCAGATCCTTTTACAGAATATTTAACATAAAAGGTGCTTTCATGAAAAAAAATTCTGAGGAAATCATAACACCACAAATAATTATATATCTGTCTTATGAAATAATTTCAAAAAGGAAATAATTTTTTGTCTACCTTAAGTAAAACTGATTTAAATTTGGGTGCCCTGCTATTAGTCATCAATGAAACGAAAATAATTATATAGATTTTTTCTACTTAAGCAGTGAAATTATGGAAAAGGAATTTTGTTGAAGACAGAAATGTATCATTATGAAATATTGAAAAAAATTCTTCAAAGTTTAACTTTAGGAACAGGGATGAATTTCTCTGTAATCAGGAAACATTGGAAAGGCTTGACTCTCAATGGTTGGCCATGGCTCTTAGGCTAGAAACTACACTGCCCAGCGGGAGCTGTGAGGTACCACAAGCGCCTCCTCTCCTCCCTCTCTGTCATCACACACCAGCTGCCCTCCTTCTCCCACTGACACAGCCCTGGCCAGCCTTCAGGTGCCTGCATGCTTCCTCCTGCCCCAGGGCCTTTGCATATTCTGCTCCCACACCAGGCCTGTCTTTCCCTTTATTTTTCACATCGATTAACAAATCTCAGCTAAAGCATTTCATCTTCAGGGGAGCCTGTCCTGACTGTCTTGACTAGATTTACCCTCACTCCCTCCACCCCAAACACACACACAATACCCGCTTCACACTCCTCTCTGTCGTGGCTCTTGTAAGAGCGGTACTTTTATAGTTACATTCAAGGTTGTTTAGTAATCTCTCCCCTCTATATAGCCTATGAGTTGCTTAAGAGATAGGATTTAAGCCTGGTTTTGCTTATCGTGATAGCTCTTTTGTCTACCCTGATGCCTTCATAAACGTTTTGGAAGGAAAAGAGGACAATCAGTGTGATATCAGTCCTTTCTAATGGCTCTTTTATTTGATATAAAAAATGTCTTGATAATTCTTTGCTGTATTTCAGATAGAAGTTTTACGTTTTGATGAGTAGACGTAATGTTTGCAGAGACATTCTGCGATATAATTGACATATAATGTGTATGTTCAAGGTGTACAGGGTGTTGATTTGGTACAGCTAACACATCTATCACATCACAGATCTTTCATTTCATTTTTGTGATGGGAACATTTAAGATCTAGTCTCTTAGCAGTCTGAAGTACATAATACAGTATTGTTGACTGTAGTCACTATGCTGTGCGTTACATCTCCAGAACTGATACATCTTCTAATTGCAGATTCTTTTCTTCCATATTTATTTGGCCATCATTACATTTCTGCTACCAATACAACATTAGCAACAGGTCTACTGCATTCTGGGTGGAAGCAAAATATTTGAGATGCAGTTCCTGCTGTTCTTAAGCATTTTTCTTTTCTGCTGAGGACACTGGGGACTAGTTAAATGCCATGGGAAATTAAATTTCCACAAAATTGGTGCAGTGAGAAACCTATCTTTTACTAAAACATTCATGTCAGGGTACAGCTACTGGGGAAAGTAGAACTCTGCTCTTACTGTCAAAAGAATGGCCTGGCCACTCAGCCTACTCAGAATGAAGACGTAGGGTTTTAAATTTCATCCAATATCTGTTCGTCTAGGATGAGGATTTTATCTGGAAGTATCAATACTTTTGGATTGGAAACTTATGTTACGGGAGCTTTGAAACACAATTTTATGGATCCATAGAACTGAAGAGGAAAAACAGGCTGACATGGAAAACCAAAGAAGGTTGGAGTAGAATTCCATGTAGCATTCTTCCAGCAAATGAACCCTTCAGCAAACCTTCCTGAGATGTCATTTCTTCCTAAATATAAAGTGGGCTTCCTTCCTCCCACAGTTGTATACACAGAACAGCCCATAAGTCTTCTTGCTGCTGTTGGTGGGTTTCTGCTCAGGGCCCATTGTCTGCCTCCACCTTTCTGAAATTCTCTTCACCCTCCAGTAATTCTCAGCAGTGAATGTCCAGGGTTTAAATGTATATGATTTATTTTTCCTGGGTTTATAACATACTTAAATACACAAGTCTTTATTTGGGAAGTCAGGCTAGTAGCTCTTTGCAGTGATGATTTTTATACGTTATTTACATATAGATTTCCAAAACAAATAGGTTTTATACTGACATCTTTTTAGGCATTAGCTTCTGTAAAACATTTTTTGAGGATTTGGGATTTAAAGGCTTTCCAGGTCAGTGGCCTGCCATTATTAACAATAATATTTAATTTAGTTTTAAAATAATACAGCTCAATTGATGATAAAAAGAAAAAAGTAAATGAATTTCAGCTGCCTTTCAGTATACGTCTGTGTCGTTCAGTTTTTCCAACAATGTAATATATGTGGCTTTACGGATGAATAGGAGCATCTATCAAGCGATAGATTTTACATTTAGTATCACGGGTGGCTTCTTGTGTTCTGAAGATTCAATTTTCAAGTATTCTCTAGAACTGATTACTAAGATTTTAAAAAACAAAGTATTTCTAATAATGCAATCTTTTTTAAAGAAACTGCTTTCTAAATAAAAATAGCTTAGTGCTTTATGTAAATTGAATTGTAATGCAGCCTCTCTCCATATTGATAACTTAGAACCTCTGCATGGCTTCTGAATTTGACCATTAGAAAATAATTAGATTTTTTAATTCGCTTATTTAATCAGAAAAGTTAAAATCAGAATACGTTTTAGGAATAAACCATAATAAAGAACCTAATTAAGTAATATATTTGCCCCCTCAAATTCACGTATGTCTAATACCAAAAGAAATAGCAGGGATACGTGTGCAGAGAACTAAGAGGGAAGCAGACCAATGCTTTTGTGTCCTTTTCACTAGAGTACAAAGGGACATGGTGAGATGTGCAGTCTTATTGAGCTAATCTCATTTTAAATTACGTCGGCCGACAATTAGGTTATCTAGTATGACAGATTTACTTAATGTTTATATTAATGAGCAAACTTTGAAACAAGCCAAAACAACTTACTAAACCTCAGAAAAGCAAAACAACTTACTAAACCTCAGAAAAGGTAGAGGAAAGTTTATTCTGAGCTTTATCTGAATGTTTTTTGTGTTACCCAAACGATAGCTTTTGATTCCTGGTCATTAAACAAGAAACGACTGGCTTTGCAAAGCCGCGTTAGCCCTCGGTGGTGACTCGTGCTTGTTACGGACGTTGATGACATTTCAGATTTCAGGTGAGCTCCGCATGTAGGTGCTTAGAAAAGCACCTTATCTCCCAGCCCCTCAGTAAGTTATATTAAATGATGGCTTTGTTCTTACAAAAAGCTTTGGGCTGGACAGTCTAGCAGTCAGGATTCTTTCCTCTCTCTCCGCACTCTTGCGAAGAAGGTGATTGCTCTTTGCCTCACCTTATAGCTGAACAGATTAAATAACCTACCAATACACAGGCAGTGCCAGAGCAAGGGTCAGAACTCACAATTCAGAAATCGCTGTCCGTGCCTCTTCTTACTTAATTTTACCCACATTTATCTGCTAATTTCCAGGACACACAAGGAAGCTGTCATTTTCAGGCAGGAAGATGGGTTAGTCATTCAAACATGATACTCCTGACAGCCAAAAGATTTTATTTCCAGCCTCGGGAACAAGTTGTCCCTTTTTTTTATTCCTCCCTGGATCTTTATTTCCATTATTTCAGGATCACTATATTAAAGTTCAAAGCAGGAGGAAGAATTCAAGCTGGAAGATCCTGATTCTGCAATTTCAGCCTTGCCTCGGGGGGAGATGCTAACGTTTTGCACACACCGTCGCAGATGTGCGTCCTTTCACTTTATGAATCCGCGTGTATATGTGAAAAGGACATGTTGTGCCGTCAGTGTTGTTTCTAGGTCATGCTCGTGTCAGTTCTGCCCCGATATTAACAGCAGAATCAGATATAGAGAACTCACCAATGAGATGACGTTCTTTTCAGGTTTATGACCCGCCCACAGCCTTCAATAGGACAGCTGCTGCCTCAGTTCTGACTCTTGTTGGGGCCAAGAAGCAAATGAAGTCTAAAATAGACCTAATTCTCATGAAACCACATAGATGCTGCAGAGAGTGAAACATACATTTATAAAAGTGGGATTTAATAGTCAAGTGGAATATTAGCCTAAGGATGGGGTGCTTTCTAGGTCCTTTGGTGAAATGTCTGTTTACTTCACAGAAAAAAATGAGGAAAGCAGGTAGTGTGCGTATGGCTAGGTAACACAGTTTCTTAGAGTTTGAAAGTAAAATAAAAATAGTTGTTTGGAAAAGAAAATGGTTTTGAGTGTCTGACTCATCATTCAGTTTTGTATTGGAATATAGGAGGTACTTGCAGCAGTGAGCCTATATCCAAATAGGGCAGGCTTTTCATTTCTATTCACGTCAGAAGCATTAATTAAGGATCTACATTGTACACAGGGGACTATACTGGGACTGGGGCAAAATTTCATAGCTAGACAGACAGAGAGACAGACAGCCGGGTGATAATTATGTGTTTGTAAGTTATACGCATAACCATAATTACATATTTCATTCTCATTTTAGAGATAGCCTCATCTTACCTACCTAATTGCTCTGCAAGTATTTCCTTTCCTATTGTTCTGCTGAATCCGGGCAAGCAGTGAAGACATTTCCCGCCAGCTCTGGTGTGATAAACAGAAGGGTTGTTCTCTTGCATCACAAGGACTATCTGTATCTAGCCAAATCCACAGAAAGTCAAGGTGATGCCAAGAAAGTTGCAGACGTGCTTAGTACAAAGATTTGATGATTTGCATCTGCCTTTCAGGTTGCCTCACCTCTAGCTAAATCCTCCAGACCTGTCCCTTTGGAGGGTTCCCCGGTCAGGAGACCCCGGGTCCTTCGGTGTGACGAACATGTTGATATATTAGAAAAGGTTCAAAGACAAGGCACAGCAGTGACTCGTAAGGGCTTGGAGAAATAAGCAGAGGCCTGAGATGAACTGTCTGTAGAAGCGAGAACTATGAAGCAGGGACAGAGAGCCTAGGGGAGGAAGATGCTCAGATGTAAGGAACCAACGGACTTAGAAAAGGTAGAGGGAAATGTATGAGGATGCAGTGACTCTGAGAAGAGAAAAACATATAAGTACAGATAGAGCTTTTCTTACTGAGAGCTTCCAAAATGCAAGGAAGCTTGCAGTCTTACCTTATTACTATTACTATTATTACTGCGTTACTGTGAACTCTGCTCCCATGAGCACTGACACTGGAAACAAAATTGAACACTAATGAATTAGAGCTTAATTCCCACTCAAGGTTCATCAACCTCGTGCTCCTAAGTAATCATGCCACTTCTTATTAGCGTCTGCTTCCGAAAGACGAAGAGGGCCAAAGACACTCCAGGGCTGAATTATTTAAATCAAATGACAGAATGTGTATAAAGATGCCTGTGTAGGTAAAGCTGGAAGCAAGTGTTAGTAGTTGTAAGTCCATTTCCGATGGAGCCCACCTGTCTCCTTTCCTTACTGTCCCTCCACCCAGAGGCCTCCCAAATGGGGCAGGGCATCTGCTCTCAGGTCCTGGTGGTCTGGGTGAGGCTCATACCTCATGGCAGGGCTGACGGGCTGCTGGGAAAAACTTTGTGGACCCCAGTTTGTCCTTGGGCCCTGGACCGTGATGGAGGTTCTCTTTCCCATTAAGTGTGTGTTTTCTTGTTGTTGTTCAGTAATGTGGATCTTTGAAAAATTTTTCTATATTTAGAGGCCATTGATTTTTAAAAAAACATCTTTCTACAATGTGGCAGCCATCCCAGGCTTGCACTGAGAGGGAGTGAGTTTCTCCACTTTGCCAGTCTCTGCATCAGGAAATAAGATGTTCGCTGACTGGTGTTTGACTTTCAGAAATTTGCTGTACCTTTTCCAATTTCCTCTTCTCCATCTGTAAACTGTGCATTGTTGTGCATATTCTTACAAGGAAATTTGTAAACAGAGACTCTTCATTTCGCCAGAAGACTTGGTGAGTCGGGAGGGTGTTTCTAGGGAGTTAAAATTTTCAGATAAATGTAGAGCTAACAAGAATCTCTTTTTGTTCAGGTTCTAGGCAAAAGCCTTTCTCCAATGTTTTGTCGTACTCCTTTGCCTTATAAATATAGAACACTGGGTATAATTAAATCCTGGTTGAGTGAGTAAGAATCTTATTGACATAGAAAGCACAGGTAATTGGGTTGAAATGTGATCTGTATGAGAGCTTTCTCTTCTAAGTGAGCAGTGATGAGACTTGTGGGGCAGGATGCTGAAAATATGGGATACGGAGTTGTTCTGACTCATGAAGAAGACAGAGTATTCCTAATATTTGTAGTAGTGGAGGTGAGCTCTACAAGTAGAGAGAGTCAGATGGAGGAAAAGCGGGTGGATGGGTTAGATCAGTCAGGATTATGTTTGTCTGCCTGTGACAGAAAATCCAAAATAATTACAGCTTAAACAAGGCAGAATTAATTTTTCTTTCATGTAAAAAGAATCTGGAAAAATCTGGAGGGTATGACTTGGTGTTAGGGACTCAAGCTCCTCCTATTACATTTTCCTGCCAACTTCAGTGCGATGCGTTTACCTCATAGTACAAGATGGCTGCTTGAAATCCAGTCATTATGTCAGCATTCCAGTCAATAGGAAGGAAGAGTATCCAAACACAGGCTAGTCCCTTTCTTTTTAAAGCAGTTTCTAAAAGATGCACACTACAGTCCTGCTTACATTTCAGACATCAGAACTTAGCTACTTGGTCCTGCCTAGCTACAAGGGAGGCTGGGAAGTGTCTTCTTTCTTTCAGGTGGCCACATGCTCCACTAAAATTGTGGGGTTCTATCACTAAGATGGAAGGAGAGAATGCACCTGGGGAAACAGGCAGCAGTCTCTGCCATGAGGGTTGAAGACAAAAGATGATTGTGGTGTCATGGAAACAACACCTGCTGGGAATCTATGTCTGGCATCTCATGACTGCTTTGCTAGTGACTCCCTGTGTGACACTGCTGGGTCCCTTCACTTTCCTGACCCTCAGCCCTGTTCATTTTTAAAGTAAAGGCGCAGAACCCAGTGATCTCTGAGATCACTGCCCCCTCAAAAAGGCTATGCCTTCTCTCATCCTGAAAGCAGTCGGTCAAACAAGACCAAAGTGATTTACAACTTTAGTTATTTAGCAATGAATGTATCAAGGATTTACTTTTGTCCACGTGACTGCTCTTTGGCCTGTGAAGAGAAAAGTTACCCAGAAAATTGAAGCATTTAATAAACTGAATAAAATGGTGTATGAATTAAAGGATTAGTCAGACCTGATATTTCACGGGGAATTAAATGTTGGCAATGTCCAGTTCAGTGTCTTCTTCAATTTAAGATTCTTGGCTCTGACTGGATTTAGCATTCTAATTTATTATAATAAGATTCAGTCGCACACTCAAGCTTCAAATCGTTCAAGGAGCTACAATGACAAAAAGAACCCTGGGCAGGGGGATTGTTGATCTCAACAAAAATCTGAGTATCTGTTGACTGCCAGCCACTGTATTCGGGACATTTCCAGGCTAGTGCAGGGTCCCAGACAAGCACACAAGATCACGTGAAGGTGTGTACCAAGCAGAGAAGGAGAATGGGGGAAAGAGCAAAGTAGTGAGTTCAGACTGGGGCAGGCTGCTGTGGGGTGCTTGTGGGTGTGAAAACTGGCAGCAGGCGAGTCGATATGCCGGCCGAGAACTTCGGGGTCAAGTTCAAGGTAAATGTGTAGCTTTAGAAATCATCACCGTGTGAGTAGTGCACACAGCCGTGAGACTGCCGGAGCCCACCTCGGACCGGGAACTCAGGATGACAGCGGCACTTAGGGTAGAGAAGGATCAGTGGGGAGAGTCTGGGAGGAGGTCGCAGGTCAGAGGAAAGTCAGGAGAACAGCGCTTCCTGGAGGTCGAGGTGAAGTCGCTCCGTGAGGGGCAGCCCATGTGCGCAGGGGTGGCGGGGGGAGTTGTTGACCTCTGTAAACACTTGAAAGCAACGAACATAAAGTCACGGTCATGGCTATTAATGAGGTGATGGCTATTAATAAATAGGTGATGGTGAAAGGAATGAATGCATGGTGAACAAATGAATGTGTGTAAATACCAATACGGAAGAGAAAGTGTCCATTGGATTTAGGAACCGAAGGGCCCTGACGTTGTGAGGTGGGGTGGGCACCACTTTGGAGCTGGTGAGAAATGAGGGGCTGTGGGAGTGGAGATGAGAGCACACTGTTCTGGGACAGGAAGGGAAGGTGAGATTTCAGGGCCACACATAAAGAAGCACATTAGGACGTGTTCAGAGCCCTAGGGGAAGGAAGAAGGAAGAGCTGTGTCAGAACTTGGAACCACCGTGATCTGGAAGCATTGGAGAGCCCAGGACGCAGCCGAGGGTGACGTGAGCAAGAGCAGGGCCAGCTTAGCAGGTGTCCCACTGGGCAGCTAAGGAGCCCGGTTCTCAGCAGGGCCTCACGCTTGGTTTCCTGTTCTGTTGTCACCATCTTGAAATACTGAATAACTTTTAAACAAGGGGGCTTGTTTCTAATTTTGCTCAGGGCCTGCCAGTGATGTCACGGTCCCAAGTGAAATTCTGTAAGACATCAAATCACGTTTTTCAAAGGTTCTCAGCCTCATCTTTTCATTCATCCTTCCCCCTAATGTACATCGAACAAGTGCCTACCATGTGCCATGCACCTTAATTCTTTTTTTTACTTATTACTGAAGTACAGTCAGTTACAATGTGTCAACTTCTGGTGTACAGCACAGTGTCCCAGTCATGCTTATATATACATATATTCATTTTCATGTTCTTTTTCATTAAAGGTTATTACAAGATATTGGATATAGTTCCCTGTGCTATACAAAAGAAATTTTTTAATCTATTTTTATATGTAGTGGTTAACCTTTGCAAATCTCAACCACCCAATGTATCCCTTCCCACCCCCTTCCCCCCAGTAACCATAAAATTGTTCACTATGTCTGAGAGTCTGTTTCTGTTTTGTAGATGACTTAATTCTTGTAACCAGGACTTGTTTGTGTTGGTTGCTGATCCATTGCACCTGTTCATTTTTATTGTACATTTTTTTCAATGACTGATTTTTCTCTTCTCTATTAATATTTGGTATAATGTGTGAAAATCAGCCTCCATCTTTACTTCTTGGAGTCGGCTATTCTCCTATTAGGGTTTGTCTGTTTGCAAATAGACATTGAGAAAGGATGCTGTTACTGGGTAAGTTTGAACCCTAGGATGTATAGCAGATGAGCTGCAAGGACATGTTGGCCTGAAATGTCTAGTCACTTGCTTCGGTTTTAAAGTTTAGTGGGGAGGGTACAGCTCAAGTGGTACAGCGCATGCTTAGCATGCATGAGGTCCTGGGTTCAATCCCCAGTTCATTTAAAAAAATTATATAAACCTAACTACTCCCCCCAAACAAAACAAAGAATAAATAAATAAATAAATAAATGTACATATAAAAATAAGTAAATAAATATCCCAGACTTCAGACAATACTACAGAGCTACAGTAATCAAAACAGCATGGTATTGGTACAAAAACAGACATATGGACCAATGGGACAGAATAGAGAGCCAAGAAATGAACCCACAAACTTTGGTCAACTAATCTTCAACAAAGGAGGCAAAAATATACAATGGAATACGTACAGACTCTTCAGTAAACGATGTTGGGAAAACTGGGCAGCAGCGTGTAAATCAGTGAAGCTAGAACACTCCCTTACACCATACACAAAAATAAACTCAAAATGGATCAAAGACTTAAACATAAGACAAGATACAATAAACCTCCTAGAAGAAAATATAGGCAAAACATTATCTGACATATATCTCAAAAATGTTCTCCTAAGGCAGTCTACCCAAGCAATAGAAATAAAAGCAAGAATAAACAAATGGGGCCTAATGAAACTTACAAGCTTCTGCACAGCAAAGGACACCATAAGTAAAACAAACGACAACCTACGGAATGGGAGGAAATTTTTGCAAATGAAACTGACAAAGGCTTGGTCTCCAGAATATATATATCAGCTCATATGACTTAATAAGAAAAAAACAAACAACCCAATCCAAAAATGGGCAGAAGACCTAAACAAGCAATTCTCCAAGGAAGACATACAAATGATCAATAGGCACATGAAAAAATGCTCAATATCACTAATTATCAGAGAAATACAAATCAAAACTACAATGAGGTATCACCTCACACCAGTCAGAATGGCCATCATTCAAAAGTCCACAAATGACAAATGCTGGAGAGGCTGTGGAGAAAAGGGAACCCTCCTACACTGCTGGTGGGAATGCAGGTTGGTGCAGCCACTGTGGAAAACAGTATGGACATTCCTCAAAAGACTAGAAATAGACTTACCATATGACCCAGGAATCCCACTCCTGGGCATATATCCAGAAGGAACCCCACTTCAAAATGACACCTGCACCCCAATGTTCATAGCAGCACCATTTACAATAGCCAAGACATGTAAACAGCTAAATGTCCACCAACAGATGACTGGATAAAGAAGAAGCGGTATATTTATACAATGGAATACTATTCAGCCATGAAAACCGACAACATAACGCCATTTGCAGCAACGTGGATATTCTTGGAGAATGTCATTCTAAGTGAAGTAAGCCAGAAAGAGAAAGAAAAAGACCATATGAGATCGCTCATATGCAGAATCTAAAAAAAAAAATAAATAAATACAAAACAGAAACAGACTCATAGACATAGAATACAAACTTGTGGTTGCCAAGGGGGCGAGAGGTGGGCAGGGACAGACTGGGATTTCAAAATGTAGAATAGATAAACAAGATTATACTGTATAGCACAGGGAAATATATACAAGATCTTGTGGTAGCTCACAGCAAAAAAAAATATAACAATGAATATATGTTCATGTATAACTGAAAAATTGTGCTCTACACTGGAATTTGACACAACACTGTAAAATGACTATAACTCAATAAAAAATGTTAAAATAAAAATAAGTAAATAAAATTGAAGTTTATTTTGTTTCCTCTTTAAGCCTAAATGTCTTAAGGAAATACACTAAAATCCAAGAGTCTGTGTTCCGTGGAATATTTAAACATTGGTTTTACCCTCACATTTTAATTTATTTTCTTATAAAGCTCCAGTTTTTGGTCTGTTGTCTGACTAGCTATGATTTTCCTATGTGAGTGGAGGGGCTTAGGAATCAGAGTCATCGTGGCCTTTCGTCTTGTGTTAAGCATCTTCCGTTTCCTTAGGAAAGAAATTGTAGTTCAGCCTGAATGATTAGGATGGAAATAGCACATTGATTCTCTCCCAGAGAAGGTCAAGATGATGAATTATTCGAACCTTCTGAGGAGATTCTGAGTGGGTCTGTACTGCATTCAAAGAAATTATATTGCTCTTCCCACTTTGATTTTGTGGCATAAATGGGTAGATAGATAAATAACTTTCTTTAACTCCTCTTTGTCTGTTTCCTGAAATTAAAATTGCAAAATCACATCTTTTGTATGTATTACCTGCTGACAGCCTCTGGGACCTAAACTCAGATTTTAATTGAGAAGTTTTTCTTCTCCTCCCTTTAGATGACATTTTCCCGTTCAATTCGGGGAGTACAGACTTCTACACTCCCTTCCCCTTAAGGCGATCTGTAAACTGTGACGTTGTACTTGCAAAGGCAGCCTGACTTCATCTGACTTTTATATTAATTTGAAGCAGCATGCCTACAAGTTAACGGTTGTTTTGCTCTCATTTTCCCCTTAAATCAGCTTTTCTTGACTTCGTTGGAAAATATGCCTCATTGATCCCAGATGTTCCCATGCTACCTGGACATACAGTGACATGCCTACGCCATTTATTTTGCATAATGTGATGTATTGCACGTTTGGGTGCACTCTTAATGTATTCTGTTTACCTCTGAGCTTATCAAGAAACCAATTTCCTGACAACAAAAGAAGGAGGCTCCCATGGTGGTTTGCACATTTCTACTTACTGTTTTTACCCTTGAGAAATCCTTCACACTGTTTAAGCCTCAGCATTTAAAATAACCAGTGAGCCATCAGGACCAGAACAGTAGCATGCATGCTGTCTTCATTAGTGCTCGTCATGCATGTCCATACTGAATTATGGAATTTGAAAGCATTTTATTCCATGGAAACCAGGTTGGATTTGAACTGTAAAAATGAGTGCTACACGAGTAAAAGATTCTGTTTTGCATTCTAAAATTACTCTCAATTTGCCTAATAAATATATTGCCCTCCTTGATTAGGGACTTTGTTGCCTAATTTGGTTTGCAAGTAAATTACAGTTTTCTCCTAACCCGCACGTGGTCACGTGCACGCGGATTTCCCTCCCGCCTAGTGTTGCAGAACTTGGGTGCAAATAAATTGAAGGGCTGATTCCTTTGTCCTGGTGGGGCAGATGGTGATTATTTATGGTCAGTATTTCATGAAAATTAAATTCGTTGCAATTTATGTTTTATAAGGATTAACTATTTGCAGAGTAAATGTGAAATGCCGAGCTGTGCCCGGCCAGCCTCTTCCATCCCCTAAATTGAAGGAGCCACACTCTTCCTCTGCTGACATTCAGCCTCTTCATGACTCTGTTATATTTTCAGCCAATAACATGTTCATGAATCAAATGGATAGCTTGAATCTGAGTGGAATATTTAAGTCTCCTATATATCCAGGACCTAGAATCATGTTTTTGAAGTTCTTAACATGTTTAATTCTGTTCTAAGAAGATTTACATTGTTTTATTACAAGCTGAAAATAGTTTGAAACAGAAAAAAATTCATGCTGAAGTCCAAGATTGTTTATGCATTGTAAAGATAAAATCTAAGTTCTTTCTTTGAATAATGAAAGCCGTATTATAAGAATATACCTCTTATTTTCAGAATGTGAAGCTTGATGGGCAGTAAAGCATAAATATTTATGGATGATTATGAAGGCAAGGGGCTTGATTCCGTTCACCCCCAGGGGAGCTGCATTTGCTGTCCCTCCCTCTATAATTACAGTCTTGAAACTTTCATTGGCAGTCGTGGAGGAGAAAACGACAATACTCCATTGCAATAGCCATTAGACAATGTGTGGTCTCCACTTGATGTATGTGCTGGAAAAAAAATTGCTTTAGGGTGATGGTAACAAAGAGAGCAGGCTGTGTGGATGTCTGCCATTTGTACAGTCTGTCAGTGACTGCGAAGGACTGTGGCATCAGAGGGCTGCAGTATTCCTAGTGTTCTGTTAGATTGCTGGAAATGTTGAGCTCACTAATGATTGCCTTTGAGCAAAACAATAGGGTGTTGCTGACAGAAATGGACCTTTTGGCTTTATGTGCAATTCCAACAATCGCTGTCTGGAAGGACAACACTCAGTTATGCGGGGTCTCAAAAATACGCGCTTTTTTTTCCTTGAAACTTAACATCAGAGACTTGCTTGCATCCTGTTGTGGCTGATGAGCACTTACTTGAATATCATACATATTTTAAACAGATAATTCGTGTAAACATTCAAGTACAGCTGTAACAGAGACAGATTCACCCAACAGCCTCATGTAATTATATGTTTTCTTTATAAGTCTAGTGGGTTTGAATTTACCATCCCAACTTGGTCAGGAAGAGAGTCATATTTTTCTTCATTTTTCTGTGGTTGAATGCCACCAGGTCATGAACCACCACTTCTGCTCACAAAGAATCTGATTTTGCCACTTCAAGGTAGCTCCGTTTCTGTAGGGTTGAAAATGTTGTGTTTTGGATAATACTCAATTAGTTCATTTTTTTTTTCTCATTTTATTGCAGTGCAGATTTAAAACTCTTTAACTGAATTGCTCTTATCTCTAAAGGTTTTCCTCCAGCTGCCCCCACCCACTTGGTTACAAGAGACATGTGGATGGCTGAGGCCGGGTTTTCAGCTGGGTCTTCTAAAATTCTTATGCCTACTCTCAGCAAACTAAGTATTACACAGTGGTGCCACGTGTCCTCAACCCAAGGGGGGAAGAAGCTGCAGGAAGTAAATATCTTTATTAAACAGTTAAAAACAAACTTCGAAAAATTTCATGATTTTAAAATTTCTATTTGGGAAATCTTAAAGTGTGTTTTATTTGCCCTGTGATTCTAGTAAGTTTGCTGTTGCTTAAAATTGTACCTGTGACTTTTGGCCAGGTCATCTGGGTTTCCAGATTTTCTGATTTATCTCACTTTGGTGTATAAAAAGTTAGGCCTTTTCACTTGAAAATATCTATAGGAATTTTTCCCCCTCAAACTGAGGAGAAATTTTATGGCTAGGCTATAAATAAACTCTTTAAAAGCTAGTAGCAGTTGCTGTGTTCTTAAGCATCAGCGTAGGTGTGTGAGATGAACAAACTTTATCCGAAAATCAGAACATAAAATGTTGAAATGCAGAGACTTTCTCAGCCCTAAATCTGGTTGATTAACTGTTTTGTCTTTGGTTAGTTTCCGAATGAAGATGTTCTTTTAGAAAGAAAAGTGATTTTTAATGACTTTTAATACTTCTCTGTAAAATCTCTTTTAAGGGGGTTGAATAATTTAAGCGTCTTGAATATTGGAGAGGGAAGTTATTCCACGAAGGCTAACTTTTCATAACCACTTTGCCACGGCTGATCGGTCTCTTCACTCACAAGGGTATGTTCCCACGAAGCACATGACACTATGGGTCACTTAACTCCAGGACCTCCGAGGACAAGGACACAGCCACAGACACAATATTAATTGTACTTGCCAAGCATGACTATTAGAAAGAAACAAACATCCCCAAGATAAAGAAAGAAAAGCGGAATGCAGGGCAAAGAAAGAAGTTGTGTTTCACTAAAACCAAATTAAGTTGCAGCCCTACTGTGGTAAATCTGAAGGTGTGTGATTTAACTCACTTTGGAATTGAAGTACCAGGAATTTAATGGGTGTCCATGGGCATACGTCTCGATCTTCAGATAAATCTACAGCGATTGACGCTGTGGTTCATCGTCTATTTTCCGTTTTCTTCAAGGTTTCAATCATACCAGCTCATCACTTTGCTCCAGGACACAGGTCACTGACCAGCCTATGTACTGGCATCGCTTGAGTCCAGTGGCCTCCTCTGGTCCAGTCCATTATGAGCAGGCAGACAGGGTTGTTCACGTAAGATTACGCTTGGCTGTTGGTGGTGGGACAGCGCCCTGCAAGATGAGATGGCTCAGGCTAGGACTTCTGACCTTCTTAGTACACTCAGGCCCCGATCTTCTGATGAAAGAATACTTTTCCACAAATCATGTTCTCCTCAGTAAGTACGTATTCATAACAGGACTTATGAGCCTAACTGAAAGGGAACTTTATTTATGCCCACTTGATTTAGAGTCTTACCCGTGTTAGTAACTCCTCAAAAAAATTATTACCTCCTATGGTCGAACTCTTTTCCCTCTTTTATAGGCCAGAGCTAGGTGTTAACATCTTCCAGGCACTTCAGTTCCAAAATGGAAAAGTGGTTTGAGGCAGAAGATAAAAGTTAGACAAACGATGAGCTAAACAAAAGGTTTAAAAAGGAAAATTTGGGGGACGGGGTATCCATAGAGGACTCTGAGAAGCTTTAATATGTTCCTGGGACTCCAGAAGGCTGTGTTCATACAAAGGTCTTTGCATATCCCAGGGCTGTGTGCAAGCGCCGGCACGGCCTGGGGAGGCCCTGCGCTCTCTGCCCGGCCTGAGCCTGGGGCGCTGGGCAAGTGCCTGACAGTGAGTGCAGACTTCACCGAATCCGTTCAGAAAAGTCATTAGAGAAACAACAACAACAACAGCAACAGTGAAAAGCCTTAGGGAAGGAGGAAGGTCTGATTTCTCAAGTTGTCGTATTTTGTCAGAGTGTACAGTTTCCAACAAAAAATGAGGTACACAAAGAATTTTAAAAATACGGCCCAGCACGCAATGGAGGGGGCTGTGCGTGGGAAGAGACGGTCAATAGAAACTGTCCCTGAGAAAGCTCATCCGTTGGATGTATTAGCAAACACTTTGAATAGGATGTTTTAAATATGTTCAAAGAATGAAAAGAAACTATGTCTAAATAAATAAAGTAGGAGGAAAAATGCCTTGACCAAATATAAAATATTAAAAAATAAGAGCAATTACAAAAAAAGAGTTAAACAGAAATTCTGGAATTGAAAAGTACAATAACTGAAATGAAAAATTTACTAAAGGGACTCAGCCAATAGATCTGAGCAAGCAGAAGGATCACCTAACTTGAAGGTAGAGTATTGACACTGTCCAGTTGGAGGAACACAGAGGGGAAAAAAAGAGCCTTGGGGACCTGTGAGACATCACCAAACATAACACATGCATGATGGGAGTCCCAGAAAGGAAGGAGAAGGGGAAGAAGGAGTACCTGCTGAAATAATGGCTGAAAACCTTTCCCCTATCGTTTCGTTCCTTTAGCAATCATTGAATCATAGAATTAATAATCTCATTGTTATTCCCCAGATAAAGGCTTTAGAAGCCCTGATGTGCATACAGAAATTTATTTCCATATTGGTTTATTTCTGTCTCCTATTTTTGGTTATTTTCCTTTCATAGTAGTTTCACTATGCTTAAAAGATTTAATATGAAAAATAGAAAAAAGAGTTCATGTAACTCTTGTGTGTGCTCAGTTTCATTGCAGAGGAAATAACACTGAATTTTGAGCAAAAAAACCTGAGTTGATATATGTAAATTTTTACTTCCCTGCTATTAGGTGGCTGTTGACAAGTTAGCCATCTGAGACGGTATTATCAACTAGAAATGAACAATTTTACCTGTCTTACAGCTGTTGGAATTAGATATCATTAAATAAAATAATTTTATGAAAGTGCTTAATCTATGTTATCATATAGTATTTCAACATGAGTTCATTTCCTCCTTGTCCTTGGGCAAATCAATTAATGCTTCATCAATGTAGTGAGGTTATAAATCTCCCAGGGTTTGAAAAGACGAACTATTACAAAATAATTGATAAAATAATTGATAGAGTCTGCCAATGTGAGATATTATAATTATTTCCTTGTTTGTTGTTAAAATGTCTTATTTATTGGTACCTTGACTGTGTATTCTAGTTTATTCAGGGAGATTTACATATGCATTGTTCATAGGGATCTGTAATAAGCCAGTTTCTTAATTCTTAATACAATTTCTTAGTATCTGCAAATCTCAAAGTCCCAATTAATCCTTTCCCACCCCTTTCCCCCTCTGCTAACCATAAGTTTGTTTTCTACGTCTATGAGTCTGTTCCTGTTTTGTAAATAAGTTCATTTGTCTTTTTTTAGATTCCACATATAAGTGACATCATACGATACTTTTCTTTCTCTTTCTGACTTAACTTCACTTAGAATGACAATCTCCAGGTCCATCCATGTTGCTGCAAATGGCATGGTTTTATTCTTTTTTATGGCTGAGTTCTCTGGTATTAGGGTGATGGTGGCTTCTTGGAATGAGTTTGGGAGTATCCCTTCCTCTTCAATCTTTTGGAAGAATTTGAGAAGGATTGGTATGAGCTCTTCTTTGTGTGTTTGATAGAATTCCCCAGTGAAGCTGTCTGGTCCTGGAGTTTTGTTTGCAAGGAGGTTTTTTTTTTTTTGTTATTAATGATTCTGTTTCACTTCTAGTGATTGGTCTGTTCAAATGATCTATTTCATCTTGCTTCAGCTTTGGTGGACTGTATGTTTCTAGAAACTTGTCCATTTCTTCTAGGTTGTCCAATTTATTGCCATGTAGTTGTTCATAGTATTCTCATATGATTTTTTTGCATTTCTGTGGTGTTGGTTGTAATTTCTCCATTTTCATTTCTTAGCAGCACTATTTACAATAGCCACTGCACAGGCACCATAGGGGTCAACCGATTCTGGAAGTCAGACATTAGGAAGAGAAGCACCGGTGGCCAGATAAGATGCAGGTCAGCCCTGAGTCTGGGGAAGCACCTCCAGCAGCAGCCCAGAGCTCAGGATCCCGCTCAGAATAGGGCTAATGCAGAGGTCCTGGCATCCCCGGGGACCCTCACATAAGCCTGGGCTGCTCAGCTCTATTTGTAAATTATGTGTTCATCTCATCTCTGGAAGATGTGGCCCCTGGGATGACGGGAAACAATGCTCAGGACTTTCATAAACATTAAACTCAAGGACTCATTGTTGAGAACTTCTTAGAAATTTCTTCAGAGGATAAAAACCCAAAAGTAATTTGTTTTGTTATGGAACTCTTTTTTGCTCCTATGGAAGAGACAATTACAATTTTTAATATTTATCTCACGCTATGGAGAGATGCTCCCATGTGTTCAATTTTCCTAACGGTTCTTCATGTTATCTTCACAGTATTAAGGCTGTAAAGCTATCTTTGTTATAGTTAAGCCATTAAAACTGGTAATATCTACCTAGGATGGAAATTATTTTCTCTAGCCCAGGCAAGGGGACAGTTAGAAAAGAAATTCACTGGAAAAAAGAAGAGATTTTTTTCCCCTTTAATTATTTAACTTGCCGATTTACTTGACTAATCTTTTACTCTTTCATGTAACTCAACCACATGTCTTTTGGCTAGTTTTCCTTTATTTCACTTAAAGTATAATTTATTGCACATTGGATTAAGTTAGGAAACTCCAGCTCACAGGTGAGTTGGACCCCAAGCAGTTGCTCTTGTGGAGGGAGAAGTGTCTTCAGTGACTAACCCTCAGAGGGCCCACCCATTTTTCCTTCTCCGATGTGCTCTGGTGACACACATAGTGACACCTGACACTTACATGGCACTTACAGTACCAACTGCTTTTTACATGTTAACTCAACCTTTATGCCACCCATGAGTCAAATACTATTTTAATCCCATTATTCAGATGGGAAAACCAAGGCAAAGAAAGCTTAAGTAACCCGCTCAGATTTATAAAGCTCGCAAGTGGTGGAGCTGGGACTCCAACTCAGGTCATCTGGCTCCAGAATCCATGGTCCACATGCTCGGCCACCTCTGCTAAGCCCCAGGCTGGGGCTGGGACAGTCACCTGTCTTGGAGCTGGTTTGACCTCACTGTGGCCTTGACAGTGACTCCCCGGAGAGCTCCGGGGCCTGCGGGTACGAGGCACAGGTGAGCAGGAGGAGCCGCATTGACTGGACGCAGCAGGGCAGTGCTGCTGGAGAGGATGTACTTGCTTGGCATTTTTTCCTAATTACCACACTGTCGTTCTCAAGCTAGAGCCGTTCACGTGTGTAACTTACTGCCTTGTCAGTCCAGCACTTCGGAGGTTACCAGGGTGACGGTGTCGTGCTGTCAGCAAAGGGCTGCTTTCCAGGCATTTATGAACTTGGAAACCTTGACCACAGTCAGCCCCGGGGACATTTACATCATCTCTGTAGTGGACTTTGGTAACTACAAGTTTTTCCCTTTTAATGCAGATGACCAGATTCAAGTGATTTGCCCTGAGAAGGTACCAACATAGGCATGTGGGCGCAGAAGAGCTCTCTTGGGACCCTGTGCAGAGACGCAGGAGCGGCCCAGCTGCCGCGTGGCTGGCTGTGGCGAGGCCCGGAGGCTCGGTCACGGGCTTTCTCAGATGTGCCTTCCAGACCTGCCGCTCCAGAGCCTCGTGCTGCCTCTGCCTGTGCAAGTCGCGTTCATTGTCAGTCATGCTGTTCTTGGGGGTTCAGAAATCCAGTTTGAGTTTGAGGGTATCTCTTTAGACAGTGATGAGCCATAGAAAATGGGAAAATCTCAGAAAGAATCTGTCTCTTGGTGGCTTCAGCATTCCATGGCTGGCACTAGAATTTTCAAGATAAATGTAGTTTTAGTTTTTGTCATTTTTACATAATTTTGTCATAATTTACATAATTTTTACAGTGATGAGAAGCGGTTGATAGAGGTGATAGTTAACGCTTGTCTCCCTGGGAGACAGCCTTACTGAGATTGTGCTGTCCTGGCAGCTGGGGAGCGAGCCTGTGTTCTCCATGCTCCTGGAAGCTCTTTAGCAGTGTTTGTGAAGGAGGCTAACTAACGTGCAAATGATGGGCTGGGGACTGCACGGTGTCTGGGCTGCTGTGCCAAAGAGACACAGCTGGACTGAGCTGGTGCTGAACCCGCAGACCTCTCCCTGGATGAAATCCTGGGGGCAGAGCTAATTGTCAGCCCACCACTCCCTGCTTATGAGAGCCTTCATATTCAGACCTAGAAAGAAAGAGAAATAGCTCAGGATGCATTTTCCCTGAGTGTCCCTCTGACTTCTTTGAGTGGGTGTGGTTGGACAGTAGTTGGTAATGACTGTGAAATTACATAATCAGTTTCTTACTCTGTCCCGTTTACCATGCAAAGTCTGCAGGACCATGCAGAGCAGGACTTTGTACAGTATCTGCAAAGAAATATGTCAACCATGTGGTGAGTACAGTGCAGTGAGTTATTTCCCAAGTGGTAAATTAAGCTGGGAAGAGCTGTTAACAGCCTAGGAGTCCATAAGGAGGTCATAAATCTCAAATTTTGCTTTGTGCCGAAATAGTTTATTAAAGCAACGATAGTACTCGGGCAAAATTTATTGAGTAGTAAATCAGTCAAATTAAGCCATTACTGTTTGTGTGCATGCTCATAAACTTCATCGAGCTCTTAAATATTTTGTTCAAATTTTCTGAGATGTTTGGGATTTACAGAGGTTGTGTTCGGGGAAAGGTCTAGGTTAGTGAGCACACAGAGTAATAGGTGTGTGATTCTGTTCAGGGCATGAAACCTGCTTGTTAAAAATGCTAACCATGTCATATTTCCCCTGCTACACTTGAAATTTTAATCATTTGTTTTTAAACCCAAACTAGTGCATTGTCTCTGAGGCCGTAGTTAAGCTGCATACAGAGTACCCGGGAACAGCACTCTGTGTTTTAAATTTACTAATCACTAAGAGTGGATGAAAAGCAGAGATGGTAAATTCAGATGTTAGAGAATGACCATAGGATGCCCTGGGTGTGAGAGGAAGGGCTGGGGAGGAGGATGCCAGGGGAAAGTACTGGAAGAGAGGATAGAACCAAAATATGCATTTCATCCAGGATTAACTCACTGGGGACCCTGAATCAGCAGCGTAAGTTTACACTTTAGACCAATGAGCAGAACATTGAAAAGGGGTTACTTCCAGCCTTCTAATAGCAGAAGTCCTATTAATGTGCGCCTTGACGATGTGAAAGACTAATAAACAGAAACCTTAATTAAATGGAATGAGGAGACCAGAAGGGGCGCTCTCACGAGCTGTGAGACTCCCTTCTTTCCTGCAAGGACTCAGCCAATAAAAAGCCAAGGACTGTTTGTTGACGTTAGCCCTCCCAGTTCCCCTCTATAAAAGCGTTCTCTTTCCCTTGCTGGGCAGGGACTTGCGTGTGGCCTGCCATGGCCGAGGACCCAGGTCTGCAGTTCTCTGCTGATCTGGATAAACCCATCTTTGCTGGAGAAACACCCTGCAGTCTGTTTGTTTCAGGTCAACAAAGAGCTCTTTGTGGTTGCTAAACAATGCAGGAGCTGATCGGAGAGTGGCATTCCTTGAGTGTCTTTCTCGTTTTCTCCTGCAGTGGTATGGAGTGCTGGGTCAGGGAGAACCGGAGACAGAGAAAGGAGCGGAGCTCAGCATTCACTTCCATTCAGCACTTCTGGGCCAGGCGGCGCGTTCAGTCTTAAGAGCTGTGATAGTCAGTGAGTCAGCCCTTGGACTGGTGTTGAAAGATACACAGAGTGTCATCTTCGAAAGGAGAGGGCAGTTGAAGGGCCTGTGGGTGCCAGAAAGGGGGCTTAATTCATTCTGGGGGAGTCAGGAGCGTCATCCCAGTGAAGGGGAGGCCTGAGCAGTTGTAGGAGGGGAACAACCTAAGCCAAAAAAACCCCCCAAAACAACAACAACAAAAAAACAGAAGCAAAAAGCAGTGTGATGTGTTCATGGAACTAAAAGAAATGGGTATTTTGGAGCCATCAAATCATGGGGAGAAGCCGGGAGATGAGGCTGGAGGTGGACTCCTGTGTGCTGGCTGTAGAGCCTGAAGGTGGCGACTTTGAAGGTGACTTAGGTGATCAGATGTGTGTTTGAAAGAGCTCGCTCTGGCTGCAGGCACGGGAGGAAGGTGAATTTGAGACTCACAGAGGCTGTCCACGTAACCAAGTTGGTATGGCATAGGCCTAAACTCCTGGAGATGTTACAGACTCAGAAAAATGTGAAGCCCTACTTTTGGTGGATTTCTTTAGTCTATTTTGTTTTAAGTAAGAGCTGTTTAAAACATCTAGAACTACACTAGGTATGTACCATCCTAGGGAGAGTTGAGAAAATAATCCTGCAAATCATTTTCTGCTTTATGGCTGACGAGAACCACCTGTTGAGAAAGTCTGAGCAGAATTACTGGGTATCAGTGTCACAGGGTTCGTGCGGAGTTGCTCCTTCCACCAGCCGCCGGCACGGGCCCTTCAGCCCGATGGGCCAGCTCAGCCCCCAGCACTGCGTACGAGGACTGGTCCCCGTCCTTGTCGACAGGTATCGTTAGATTGTTCTGTCTTTGCCAACCTGGGCTGTAAACATTATCTCATTGTTTTAATTTTTGTTTTCTTAATTATCAGTCTGTGTGAGCACCTTTTTCATATATACTTTTTATGATTAGAATTTCTTCTATAACTTGCCAATTTGTATACTTTCTATTTTCCTATTCCGGTATTGTCTCTTTTTAACTAATTTTTAGGCTTATTTATATATTCTAGTTATCAATCCTTTGCTAGTTATATGAATAGCAGATATATTTTAAATTTCCTTACAGCATATTTTTTGTTTTATTTAATTTTTAAATTTTTTTGAAGTATAGTCATTTTACAATGTGCTGTTAATTTCTGGTGGACAGCAATGTGATTCAGTTATACAAATATATATTCCTTTTCATATTCTTTTTCATTATAGGCGATCTCTTTTGGATACAAGTTTTTCATTTTAGTTTAATTTTAATGGAACGTATCAGCCTTTTCCTTTATGGTGTGCACTCTTTGTGTTTCTTGAGACACCCTTCCCTACTCATGCTTTTCCCCCAATATATTTCTCTATAACGGTTAAAAATTCACTTTTTGTTTTACAGTTTTTATTCCTCCTGCAGCTGATCAGTTGATCTTTCAGTGTAGCATGAGGTAGAGATCTCATTTCATTTTTTGTTGAGAAACAACCGGTGGCCCAGGAACTGTTTTTGAAAGAGTCTGTCTTTGCACATGGCCATGGGTCACCACCCCCACATGGCGTTCTACGTGTGTGTAGGATTGTTTCAGGATTCTCTGCTCGACTGCATTCTGTTTATCTCTGTGTCAGTCCTGCCTCTCTTAATTGTGATAGCTTTATCCTAAGTTTTGAGATGTGGCAGGGAAATTTCTCTCTCTTTCTTCTTTATCATTATCTTGCCTATTCTTGGACCTTGGTTCTTACGTATGAATTTGGAATCAGCTTGTTTAACTGAAAAATTAACTTGTTGGGGTTTTTATTATAATTATTCCTTGAGTTAATAGGATAATTTGGGGAGAACTAATATTTATGATATTGTTTTATTTTTCATGAATATGCTGTATCTTTGCATATATTCAAGTATTTTCTGTTACGTTTCTCAGTAACATTTTGTAATTTACTTCAAAAAGACCCTCTGCATCTTTTGAATGATTTACTCCTAGAGCCTTATCATTTTCCAGCTGTTACCTCTTCAAGTGTTTCTCCTACTCTTCGTCTATCTCTCAGATTGCTTAACTGCTCATTTTAAGCTTTAGGTCTTTCTGTGCTGCTTTGTGGGTGAATTCCGCAGAACTCTCTTCTAATTCACTAAATCTTGCTTCCACTGTTTGGTCCAGAATTAATCCCATCTGGACTGTTTTTATTTATTTAAATGACCACATCTTCCATTTCCAAAAATTCTAATTAGTTCTCTTCTATATCCATATGTTGTTTCATTTCTGCCTGTTTTCATTCTATAATGTCTTGGGTTTTTTTATTTAAATGCATGTGCTTTATTTCTCTAAAATATCCTAAACATACTTATTTTAAAATCTTTTTCAGACTAGTCCATAAAATGCATTTATTCACAGTAAATTCATGTAGATTTTTTTGGCTGTGTTTCTTAGCAGTAGATGTATTATGTTTTGCAGCTTTGTTTATTCATTTTGTTGTTTCTATTTTTTCTCTTTTTCTGCCTCCATGTTTGCCTTCCTTACCCAGAGGCTGTGACTACCAAGCCCTGGGTCCTCCAGTCCAGAAGGAGGTCTTCATAGGATTTGAGCTCCTGTGTCCTGATGACATTATCTCTGATCCAATCAATGTCCCCAGATGTAGTGGGAGGTGGGGGCTGCCATGTCTTCTGTCACCAGGCTGGGTCTGCTTCCTCCAACCTCACTAGATCTACAGTGAACAGCAAGTATGTTCGGCATCCTTCCCAAGGCTGCCCACCTTCTCCAATGGCCCTGCTGGACAGAGGAGTGCAGCGTATCCCTGTCCCCGTAGGAACCTGCCTCCAGACTAGGAGCCTCGTGGACCCTTCCCACGGCTTCATGCTCCATTCCAATCCCAATTCACAACTCTATCTCCGTTTGGAAGACCAGTGTGGTTACTTCTGTTTATATTTTATATCTATCATTGGTGTATGTTTGGAGCAGAGGATAGACATCAAAATATGATCATATTTTGCCATCTCGACCAAGTCCCAAAAACTGATTTTTAAAAAAGATAATTTTCGAAGCGGTATGGTGTCACCCTAACATTTACCTATCACAGCTGTGCAATTCTGCAGCCTTTCAGCCCCTGCTCCCATCTGTCTTTCTGGCCATAGAATTGAGGGTGACATTCTTTCAGTGAATCATATCATGATCTACCAGCTGAAAGATTAATTCAGGAGACATGATTAGAAAGAGACATCTGAATAGTTTATCTGAGACATAAGGCATGGACATCAGTGACAGGATTTAAATAACTGAAATGAATTCTCTTTAGTTTTCTTGTCTTACCAAATTAGCATCAGAATGTTTTTACCAGTTTAGGGAAGGCGGTGTCAGAAAGTCTAAGTGCTTTTCTGGTCATAAATTGTATCTGTGTTCGTGCACTGACTGAAGAAATACTTTCTGTCACTAAAATACCCAGTTTACCTTTTGGAACAAGAATGATAATATGGCATTAATATTGTTCTGGGATGCACCACACTCTGTGTAATTTTTTTCAGCGATTTGTCCACAGCCTAAGTAAATAAGAAATTGTGCTTCTCTTTGATCAGCTCTCTGTTCATTACTTCATACTTCCAGCGTAACGGTGGAATCGACCTGGAATTGATGTGTCCTGTAGAATTAGGACTGTGTCTCCCAAGATGCCATATTAAATTTAGGTTAGTGCTGGCCGTACTTTTCCACTGTTCCACTGAGTTAATATTTGCCAGTATCTCATCATCTTAGAATGTTCTAATGAAACAACTTCCCTCAGATTAAAAAGATAGCATTACAGATTGTTTGTGGACCTCTCAGATTTGCACTCACTTTTAGCTTAAATTAAAAGATATGCATTTAAAAGATGAAAGAGTTTTAAAGTACTTGAGGGTAGTTCATTGTGGATTCTGCCAAATAATATTTGACATTGTGGCCGAATTTAATGTTAAACTTCTAAGTGGTTGTTTATGTTCTCATTTCTACTATGGCGAGAAGAAGGTGATGGTGTTAGGTTTTAAATATTAAGAGCATTAAAGCTTTTCATACGAAGGATTCAGAGAGCTGAACACCTTCGCTCCGTCAGAGGCCATGTCACCTGACGCCGCATGGAAACTCCATTTGAATTCCCCAAGCAGGACCTAGATTCCTTTTGTAAAATGTTTTTAAATTTTAAACATGACAAAAACATTAAATTTTTCCCTCCAAATCTTTCAAGACTATAGAGCTCAGTGGGGAATCATCCGAATTAGTAGAATGTGGAAATAAATCTTTAAATATCTGAATTGCTTTTACGTTTACTCGGAGCTTGTTTAATATTGAAACCTTTGCCGAGGAAAGGGTCTCTCTTGACTTTTTAGCCAAAGAATATAATTTGCATAAATAGAAGTAATCAGCAACCTCATAGATAAGGCCTGTGACTTCTGAAGCTTCGCTTAAGTGTCAAGGTTAAACTATTGTGCAGATGATATCTGATTTTAGAATCCTTTCAAGATGAGGATTGCAGGTTTTAGAATGATAGCAGGATTCCCAGGTTTTCTCGTTTCTCGTCACTGTGCCTGGAACCCAAACCTGGAGGTGGGAGAGGCAGTGCCATCTAAAACAGAAGGACTCCTATTGGGTCATGAAAAATTGAGAGGGACCTGCCCCTAGTGGACAGTGTCAGCCATCACTGAATGTCTACTTTCCATGATGGATGGATGCATGCATGCATGCATGCGTCTGTGATGCTGGGGCCATGTGACACGAGACCCCATTTCCTGGAGCTGCAGGAAGAGACTGAGCCTTGTGGCTTCTCTTCTAGCTGGGGAGGAGCCGAGAGTCCCATCAAGTCAACCTCTTGAAGCTGTTCTTCGCGTGCTGTGGAGATTGCCACTGGGCTAGGATTCTTTCCTTCTGTGAAAAACGGGAGGATGAAATTATAGGCAGGGCTGACATCACTCTTACCTCTGGGAGGGAAGCTGCTTTATCCCAGGAATGGAGGAGCCTGCTGTCAGGCGTTGCTGCTGTGCACCCCCCCAAGCAGGAGGTCCACACCGCTCCTGCAGGTTACGTGCTTGTTCAGTCGTATGACCCAGGATGTCCCAAACCTGGCAGAGAGGGGAAAACTCACAGCCTAGAGAATATTAGGGTGTGGACGGCTGGAAGTCCCATGTTCCACTGAAAACTTACATGTTTTCCAAAAAAAATCACGTAGATTTTGTATTTTATTCCAAAATATATCCAGTTTTATATTAATAGAACTGTAGTATCTCTTTTGTGAATTATTACAGTCTTTGTGAAATACAATTTGGCAATATCTGTTAACATTAAAAATATATGTACCCTTTCGCTCAGCAGTCTTACTCCCGGGAATCAGTCTCACAGAAATGAAAGCATGAGGACATCAAGATAGATGTATAGTGATATGTGTGACCACGTGTCATGGCAAAAATTGGAATAAAATGAATGGCATTCAACAGGGAAGTGGCTGAATATAAATCGTGGAGCCAACACATCGTAGAATTGCGCAGCCATCAAAGAGAGTGAATGGGAACCCTGCCAGGTGACTTGAGCGGGATTTCTCTGAATAAAGCAAAATGCAGGGAAGTGCGTCTAAGAGCCTGTTTTTATACAACAATGACAGAATAACTGTATATGTTTCTGTATGTTTTGTAGATAATATTAGCATGAGGAACTAGGCAGCTCACCAAGTTCCCTGTGGTAGGAGGGGTGAGAGAAGAGGAAGGAAGGGGGGGGGGGAGGGAGGCAAAGAAGGAGAGGGAGAGAGAGAATGAGAATACTGTGTTTATATAATCATGTGAAGTTAGACGTGTGTGTGTGTGTGATCTGTGGAATGCAGACCTTAAATAAACAAACTGCCCCCCTTCTTGTAAATCTGGAAGCTGCACGGGCTCAGGCTAAGTGGCTGTGCCCTCCTCCTGTCTCATCACATCCTAGCCCTGGGAGCAGTGGAGCAGTGGTATCCTGGCTTGAGAAGCTTGAACCTGACGGCATCCATGGTGTGACGATCTGAGGGTATAAACTCCTCTGCTGCCTCCAACGGCAGGCGTGCCCGCCCTCTGGGGAGGTCCTGTTGGTTCTGCCATGATGTGACCGTGAAGGGGCTTCCTGACTGAGGCAGGCGGTGGTCATTTTTAAGACTTCCCGGACATTGGTCCCTTGGTGCTGAGGCTTGGTTTCTGCTGGCTCTCCTGCCGTTGCTTTCTATAGTAGTCCTGGTTCTTTCTGTGGTTGCACCTTTGGTTATCAGCTTTAATCTTGCTTGACCTCTTGCTTTCGTGTAATTTCTACATCTGATCCAGCCTTTTATTGTAAAGTACTTTATTCCCCTTTTCCTTCATTCCCTTCTTGGCTTTTACTTAAAATAGCACATCTTCTTGACCCACCTTGCCCTGGTCCAGGAAGGACTATACTAAATACGGTTTCCTTTCATTGACTTTTCATGGAACGTTCTGAAACAGTTATGTTATTGATAACAGCAGAGAGACAGATGTATCTGTAATCTATTTCACATTGCTTTAAATGTTACATGCATGAATCTTATAGGTGAATTTGGATGTTTGGATGGGACTTTGTCTCATTTTAACATATTAGTTTCTTTGCCTTAAAAATAACCTCACAGATTTTTTTGGGGAAGGGAATCTTAAAGATCATTTAATGCAACTTCAACTAAAATAATCCTTTCTGAAACATCTCCACAGAGCACCTGGCCAAATTTTAAAACATTTTCCTATCATATAGAAAACTCACTATCTCCAGAGGTGACTCATTTTCATCTGGGTACGTTTCTTCCTTATTATATTATGTTTGAATCTAACCAGGCATCTTTCTGTATTCCTACTGGCAGCGAGGTGAAAATTAGATCCTTTCTTGATGAAGATAACATCATCAAGTGCCTCTAAAATGTTTCATACACAGTGAGTAGCATTATGGAAGGAACTACCAGGCATTCCAGAAGACAGGACCAAATCACTGAAAACCAAGAGGGAAAACACTTGATAACGTCACCTCGTGAGACTGCTAGAAGGCTAGGCTGCTCTTCCTACTCCTCCGAGTGCCCTGGGCTACAAGTGCGCTGACGTACAAGTCACTGAAAGCTCCAAGGGGAGAAAGCAGAGGGAAGGTCTGGCTCACTTCTTAATATGTTTTGCTTCTTGCTGGCATGTTGGCTGCTTTGGTTGCTCTCTGATATCTTCAAGCAGCTAACTTTTGTATTTCATGTATTTTTTTGTGGTTTTCACTGTTTTCTGTAGGAAGGTTGGTCTAATACAAGCTTCTCCTTCAAAGTCAGATGCAGACTGAACATACATGATAATAAAACATGTCAATTAAACATTGGTAATTTATTTTCATAAAATTTAAAATCAGATACCATTTTGGAGGAATTAAGGTTTCAACTTCACAGTCTGGGGACTAGAGTTCAGGCCTTCATTTTTGTTTCGAGAGACTAATTTCAGTATAGGAAAGGGAGCTGAATCGTTATTCATGCTTATGACTCTGTCTAGTTCCTGTATTCGTGTACCACTGTGAGTAGCGAGGTGGAAGAGTGTTCCAAGTGTTAGGTGGGTTGCAGCATCACCCAGGGATGCCAAGTCTTTGAGCCACTGTTTAGCATCAGGATTTTGCTTGCGTGGTGAGAACAAATTTATTCCTTCCAGAACTTAAAAAAAAATCTCCAGCATCACCTCCCAGCTTCATACAGTATCACTAAATACCGTATTGTACATCTGGTCCATCCAGCCAAACTTTGGCTTGCTGAGGTTTTCAAGCTGTAAGAGTGAATCTAGTTCATAGTTTTAAAATGTTCTGTTTCTAACTTCTTAGTGCAAAGCCTTTCTTGGTGAATGATTCAATAAACTGACTTAAATTATCCTTATAAGAGTTGTTGAATGTTATGTAACATAACACAAATACATTATGTTTTATATCATGTGTGAAATTACCAGCCATGGGAGGATCCTCTTTGGACATAGTTACTACATTAAAATACTAAAAAAAAAAAAAAAAAAAACAAACCAAAAAACCCACTTTAAACACTTTACCCAGCTCACCAATGTAAGTAATTTCCTGCTGTTGTCTATCTCATGGGCACCGTGTCCAGCACTGCTTCAGTCACATCCACGTTCTCTTCAACCCACAAATAAATGTGGCTTACAGTGCTCTTATTAGCTGTAGTAGAAAATGTCACCAACAGTTTATCTTTATCTTTTTCATGCCGCTTGTCCTTTAAGTTTTCCACTAATTCTTCAGTACCCTGAACAACAGTGTTTCGGATCACACTTAAATTTCCACAAGGCTATTTCTGTCTGGTCAGGACACGTAATCACAGCTGTATTCTGTAAACATTTTTATAAACTCATCATCCCTAGAAGGTTGACTGCTCAGCAGTTATTTTACTTAATTCATTATTTCACAGTTGTAGCAGCTATTTCATTCACTTT
Source organism: Camelus bactrianus (assembly GCF_048773025.1). Classification (NCBI taxonomy): domain Eukaryota; kingdom Metazoa; phylum Chordata; class Mammalia; order Artiodactyla; family Camelidae; genus Camelus; species Camelus bactrianus. The sequence continues at coordinate 5,292,048 of NC_133552.1, forward strand.
GTTTCTATCAGAAACAAATCTGGTGGGTTTTAGTAGAAACAAATAAAATAGTCTTTTTCTCCTTGTATTAAGGTTTTATTACAAATCTTTCCTTATGCCAGAATTTATTGTGGTTTATTTAAAAATGGCATCTTATGTTGTATTCTTCCAGCGCAGACATGCATCTGTGCATATTAAACACCTAGCATATTTTTATGTGGAAATGAAGAATATTACTTTCTCGTTTTTATGGCACATTCAGCTTTTTAGATATGTCTTTTATTTTCCTGCTTTTAATATGGTTGCAAGAAATATTTTACTTTCCTTTCATCCAAGTGTAAGAGAAACAGTGGTGCAGCTTGGTGACTAATGGCAGTGACACTGGACCATAGAGTTGGGTGGACATTAGAGAACAGTGGGGACTGTGGCAAACTCAAGAGTTGGTGCTCTGTCTACAGATGGAGGCCACTACCCAGCTCCAGCCAGGTGTCATTTAGCATTTCCATATCTTCTGATTAAAAAAAATTAAAGCCAGAAATTCTTATGTTTAGTGAAATCCCTCTATTTTGAATATGATTAATTAATTCCATGGTTTCTGAAAACAGTGTGTGGACCCAACAATATGTCAGTTTTATATGACCATAGATGCCAAGGATGTTAGAGTTGAAAGGAACCTTAGGGCTTATCAAAAATGAACAACTGCTGAGAGGAAGAATTCAGACCAGAACCCAGACTCTGGCTGCCCATTCCAGGACACTGTAGGTTTCTAATCTGTTAAGCTTTTGATCTGCCCTGTTACTGCAAAATGCTGCTATAAACAGATAGTCAAAGCAGAAAGAGTTCAGGGAGTGCTGGTTGGTTGGTTGATTGGTTGTAAGTTTCCTGTTTTCGACCTGAATTAATTGAGCAATTCCACCCACGTTTTGCTCACTTTTACCTCAATCGATATGATTGTTGGGGGTGAGAGGGAGTTAGTACTCTCTGGGTTTCCTCACATTATCTACAATTCAGAATTAATTAGTTTGCTTTCTGCTTTCTTTCAAGTAGGTAGAAAATCCTTCTTTCACAACATGGGGCGTTCACTATTCTAGGAGCAACGCTATGGGAGTGAATGTATTCCTCACAAGAGTGGAAGTGTTAGAATTTAGAGTTGCTTTTTTTTTCTTTTTAAATACCCGAATTAGGAAGGATTTGCCAGTGAAGGTTCAGGCTCCTGTCCAGAGGGGCCATGAAAGCACTGGCGATGAAGAAGAAGAACATGTCAGTGACTCTGAGCGCACACCATATGAAGTGTAGACTCGACCACATGCTGGCCTCGCTGCTGCCTTTTTAGAATTTAAGTTAACAAGGTTTCACCTTTCTTTCCACTCTCTGTTCCTTCTATTTGGATGTGGTTCAACCACTGTCGGGTGCCATTGCTTGAGAGTTTTGATTTTTGCATTTTGCGGAAGGTTTTTGGCAATGTGGAAACACCCTGAGCCTGGCGTGGGGGCGGGGGGAGCGGGAGGGTGACCAAGATGTGGACTCTGCCCAGGTGCTTGAGGGGAAGACAGATGTGAAGCCACTAAAGGGACAGTGCACTGGCTTCTTGGGACCGAGTCAGTGAGGATGCCCAGCATAAATCTGCCTAGAAGTGGAATAGGTCAAATTGTAGTTAGCGTGGATATCATTTTAAATTTCTTTTGTATAAGTGGGATCATCTGAAGTACAAAGTTGAACAGTTTTATTACCACCAATGGTCAACAGCAGCCTGCCAGGGTTGCCGTGACAAGCTGCAATTCCGAGCGTGTGCTGGGAGAGAGGTGACTGTGCTTCACTCACCCACAGACATCTTGTATTTGTGGGGACCCAGTCTCAGCTTTTTAATTCTGTCTAAGAAGTTGCTATTTCCAGGGAAACATTTCTGCCATGATTTGGGAAGGGAGAAGTAAATCTACCGTATCGCCCCGAGGTTGATAGGAAAAGAAGGAAAATAACTGTTTTGAGTGCTTTTGGAAGGAAACAAAAATGAGCCATTTTAGTCATTCCTATTTCAGAAGGTTATTCTCATCTGAAAAAGGCATTTGAGAGGTTGAAATGGAACATTGCCACCGCTGTACCTCACATAGTGCAGAGAAGTAATAGGCAATTATCTTTGTAGGTTCTTTTCAAGAGAAACGCTGCATAGGACTGGGCCTCCCTTCGCAAATAAAATGGGGTATTGAGCAGTTTCTCAGTGAATTTCAAACAGTGCCAAGAGCTTATCATGATTTTTGCCCTGAAGTACGTGGCCGGACCTTCTAGGGTAAAAATAGCTCCTGGGCTCTGTCTCATTATAATGATAGTGTGGTTTCATGGACAGAAAAAACTCAAATAGAGAAAACCACACAAAGGAATTGATTTCAGTTCTTCACTTCAGAAGCCCCTACTATGTGCAGCTTGGGTGCCAGGGACTCCGTAGTATTCAGCCCTTTCTAACCGCTGCCTGAGTGGGTCACTGCAAACGGTTCTTCCAGACATTGCTCTGTGTAAATACATAACTAAACAAGTGAATACTGGTTGATGAACAGTTTTGTAAGAAATCATCTCATATGACATGAGCAGTTTTGCTACACATAACCTGTCTAAATGGTGATGCATTGCTGAGGAGTATAACCGTGTGTCACACCCGTTACAGGCTGCATGGTGTTCAGTTGTGATTCCACCGTTGTTTAGGTAAAGCATTTCCTACTGAAAAGCATTTGGATTGTTTCTAGAGTTATCTATTTTTTATTTTAAATAATTTTAATTAAATTTTAATTTAATTTGAATATTTTAATGAAATCATAATTTTAATAAAAGTAATTTTAAATAAATTTAATTATTTTGGTTTTTAAAAATTCATAGATTTTAATAAAAATAATTTTAGTACAATAATAATTTAATTAAATTTAATTAATTTGTTATTTAAAAAAATTAATAGATGTTATTTTTTTAACAGATCTAGGCTTACAGAAAAATGAACAGAAAGTACAGATAGTTCCCATATGCCCCTTTACTCTTTGCCCCAGTTTACTCTATTAAAAATAAGGTAAAACATCTTGTATTATTGTGATATACCGGTTACAACTGACAGATTATTATTAATTAAATTCAATAGTTTACATTAGGGCTCACTCTTTGTGCTGTATACTCTGTGGGTCTGACAAATATGTAATGACTTACACCCATCATTCCAATGTCGTTCAGAGTAGTTGCACTGCCCTGAAACCCCCTGTGCTCTAGCGCGTCATCCTTCCCCCTCCCCCCACACCTGAACGACTGGCTGGCAGCCACTCAGCTTTTTACTGTCTCCATAGGTTTGCTTTCTCCAGTCTGCCAAATGGTTGAAATCGTACAATATGTAACCTTTTTCAGATTGGCTTCTTTAAGTTAGGAATATGCATTGAAGTTTCCTCCATGTCTTTTTGTGGCTTAATAGCTCATTTATTTTCTATTGCACAACACTATTCCATTATGTGGATATACCACAGTTTGTTTATCTTTTCACCTATTGAAGGACATCTTGGTTGCTTCCAAGTTTCAGCAGTTATGAATAATTTGCTTTAAACATTCATGTTCAGATTTTTGTGTAGACATAAGTTTTCAACTCATTTGGATAAGTGCCAAGGAACATAATTGCTGGATCATATGTTAAGAGTATGTTTAATTTTGTTAATAAAGTATCAAATTGTCTTCCAAAGTGACTGTACCATTTTGCATTCTCACCAGCAATGAATGAGAGTTCCTGTTGCTCCACATCCTCACTAGCATTTGGTGTTGTCAGTGTTTTGAATTTTTTCCATTCCAATAGATGTGAGGTATCTCATTGTTTTAACTTGCAATTCCCTTATGTCATACGATGTTGAACATTTTTTCATATGCTTATTTGCCATCTGTGTGTCTTCTTTGGTAAGGTGTCTATTCAGATCTCAGGCCCGTTTTTGAATCAGGTTGTTAGTTCTCTTACTGTTGAGTTTTAAGGGTTCTTTGTGTATTTTGGATACCAGTACTTTATGAAATATGTATTTTCAAATGTCTTCTCCCAAACTGTGGCTTGCTGTTTCATTCTATGAACATTATCTTTTATAGAGCATCAATTTTAAATTTTGATGAAAGCCAACTTATCCATTTTTTCTTTCATATATCTTGATTTTGGTGTTGTATCTAAAATGTCATTGCCAAACCCAAGATCATCTAGTTGTTATCTTTATCCTAAGTTATCTTCTAGGAGTTTTATAGTTTTGCACTTTACATTTAGGTTTATGATCCATTTTGGATTAATTTTTGTGAAAGGTGAAAGGTCTGTGTCTGAATTTAGTGTTTTTCACATGGATGTCCAGTTGTTCTAGCACATTTTGCTGGAAAGACTATCCTTTCTCCAATGAATTGCCCTTGCTCTTTGGTCAAAGATCAGATGACTATAAGTGTGTGGGTCTATTACTGGGGTCTGTGTTATATTGTCTGTTCTTTCTCTAATACCACACTGTCTTGATTACTGTAGCATTATAGTAAGTCTTAAAGCAGGGTGATGTCAGTTCTCTCTTTTTCTCCTTTAATATTAGGTTGTCTGTTCTGGGTCTTTTGCCATTTCATATAAACTTTAAAATTGGTTTGTCAATATCCGTGATGTAACTTGCTGGGGTTTTTATTGGTATTACATCAAATCTACAGATCAAGAACTGGCATTTTGACAACATTGTCTTCCTATCCATGTTTATAGAATATCTCTCCATTTTTTTTAAGATCTTTGATTTCTTTCATTGGTGTTTTATAATTTTCTTCATATGTATCTTGTACATATTTTGTTAGATTTATACCAAAATATTTCACATTTGGAGGTGCTAACACAAATGGTACTGTTTTTCATTTCAAATTCCAGCTGTTCACTGATGGTATGTAATAAAGCAATTGGCTTTTGAATATTAACATTGTATCCTGCGACTTTGCCATAAGTGCCTATTCCAGGAGTTCCAGGAGTTTTTTTGTTGAGTCTCTGGGATTTTCCACGTTATCTGTGAACAAAGACAGTTTCACCTTTTCCTTCCCAATCTCTATATTCACAGGCTGAGAATTTTCCCAGTCTTCAAGTTCTGATTCCTTTTGGCTTAAAAATTCCTTCTTCAATTTCTGTCTCTCCTCCTGCATTTTACTATAAGCAACAAAGAGAAACCAGGCCTCACCTTCAACAGTTAGCTTGGATATCACCTCAAACTAAATATCCAGGTTTGTACTTACAAGTTCTACTTTGCGCAAGACAGCAGGTCACAACTGAGCCAAGTTCTCTGCCACTTTTATAACAAGGGTCTGTTTTCCTCCAGTTTCCATATACACGTTCCTCATTTCCATCTGAGACCTACCAGAAGCACCTTTAACGTTCGTATTTCTAGCAACTGTTCCAGCAAAAGCTGGTGAGTCTCTGATGAGATTGTTGCTCCTAAGGGCAGGCCTCGCTAAGATTAGCACGCGCTCTGGACTTACTTCAAAATGCCCACTATTCCCCTCCCTTTCCCGGAAGCACAAGGGACTTTTTCTCTGATCTTCACTGTAGAAACGTGGTCAGACTTCTGGACGTTAAACTCACAAAAGTGTGAGGGATCCCCTAAGACTGGGCCCAGTTGCCTTCTGCAGACTGAGTCTTCAAAGTGGATCAAAAGCCACCTAAAATGCTAACTGGTATATATTTGGCCAAATGTCCTTGTGGTGAAGTCACTATACTCTGACCAGCAGGGATGAGTTTGCTCGTTTCCACACACCCTCACCAACACAGACTGTTGGCAGACTTGTATCTTCGCCAGTTGGATAAGTAGAAAGTGATTATCTTACGGTTTTTCCTGCATTTCTTTTTACCATGAGTCTATCTTTTCACTTATATTGGTCCTTTGTATTTATTCTTTTACTGACTACCTACATATATTTCACTAATTTCTCTATGTGGATGTTCATCTTTTTCCCATTAATTTACAAAAAGTTTATTTTAGGGTTAGTAAACCTTATATCTGTCTTATATTCTATAAATGTTTTTTCCACATGTAGGAATTGTTTATATTTTTAACGTTATTTAAACTAAGATTTTTAAGTTTTTTTACCTTTTATAATAAATTGTATAAACCTTTATTATTAATTCTTGTTTAATATTTCTAACAAAGATTTCCCCCATTCCTGGAATATTCAGTTGTTTATTTTGATTTTGGACTTGGATTTTGCTCAGCCGTATTTTCCTCTGGTCTTCAAAATAGAAATCTTTGGTTCACCTGGAATTTACTCGGTGGAAGGCTGGAGAATGCGGTCAAACAACTACCAGTTGTACAGACACTTAGGGAACAGCTCCCCCCGCCTTTTTTTTAACTGAATGTCACACCACCTTGATCACCTGCAGGGATCTCCCCCTGGACTCTCCATTGGTGGATTTGTTTGTTTCACACTATGTAATCCTATAGCATTTACTGCTGGCTTTATATAGCATTAATCTCTGGTGGTGGTACAAACTCTTTAATGCTTCCTCTTCTGTTTCTCACACCCCCAGCTATTCTCACAAATTCATTCTTCAAGGTGGCCTTTCGAATCATTTTTTTAAGGTCACCTCCCCACAAAATAGGAGGTAGTACTTCTTTTTATCATCAGTCTCACTCATTTTCAGTAAGTTTGCATATACATTTCTTATTGATTTGCAAATAATTTGAATGGGATCTTTTATGTTCTTCCATAAGCTAATAAAGCTATTATTATTTATATTTTTAACTGGTCATTTGATTGAATGCTTACTGATTACAATATTTTCAGTTGATTTTTGGAGGCACTTACCAGGTGTGTTGGTCATAATATGCTAACAAGAATTCAAATAATAATTATTTTTCATTTCTAATACTTAAAACTTTGCTTTTATTCTCTTGTTTTCAGTGCAGGTTGTAAATAATGTTAAATAATAATGGTGTTAATGAACACTTTTACCTCATTTTGGGCTTTGTTGGGAGTGATTCTACTGTTCTGTTAATCTTAATGGTTCAGTTGATGGTGTGAAATTCATGCTTTTATCATTTTAGGGAATTACCTCTATTTTGTTTTTATTCAGTCTTTTTTTTCAATCAGGAATAGGTTTTGAATTTTGTCATTGTTTAAATCAATGATTGGCAGATTCCTGTGATTTTTTTTCCTTGATATGATGAGACAGCCAATTTTTAAAGTAGATTTTCTAATATTGAGGGTTTTTTCTCTGTACTCGGAAACTACTTAATTGGCATACTAGTTCTTTCTAAGTCACTCATGAAACCATCTTGGCCCAGAGCTTATTCTAAATCAATAATTAGCAACTTTCTCACAGATTTCTTTGTTTTTTGTCCTACTTAGGTGTTTCAGTTAATTTCTGTAACATATTTTCCTACCAAACTATCCACTGTCCCCAATTTCCTATTCCATTGGTATACTGTGTCTCTGTCTCCCTCTCTTATATCCAATATTATATATTTACATATATTTTGACTAGCTAGAGGTTTGTATAATACTATGGAGGTTGTTTTTCTCAAAAAAAAATCTCTTAATTCATTAATCTACCATGATTTCTTTTTCCTAATCTATTACTTTTTTTTTTTTAATCTTTCAGTCTTATGTCCTTCATGGGCATATTTATTTGCATTTTTTATAACTTCTTCTTTTGAGTGTTCACTTTTTATTTTATTTTGTCTTAGCATAGAGGATATATTTTACTCTGAATTTATCTTTGACAGTATTCTGTAGGTTTTATTAAATAATTAGGATGAGACTGGTGCTATTTGATCATATTATTGTCTGAGACTACAAAGACATAGAATACTGACCTCAGTCAGTCACCTTTTCCCATAAGGTTCTCTGAGACTCGGGCCCCAGTATACAGAACCTAGAAAGCTGGGGTGAACAGCATAACACATTTCATTTTTCCTAGCCAGAATAGACTGAAATAGCTTCGGATAAATGGCACTGGTGGGGCCTGTTCTAGTTTACTCCTTTCAATGTGCAAACTTAAGTTCAATACAATATTTAAAAAGTATAGTGCATGACCATCAGTATTATGAGACATGGAAACTGAGAGACCGTTGAGCAGGAAAAGGCACATTAGCTCAAAATGTCCAGTGTCGGGCTGGTCCAAGCCCCAGCAGCACCTACAGTGGAGGAAGAGAAAAGAGACATAATTAGATGAAATAACTAGATAACTAGAAATAATGAAGTAACTAGATAGCTGTCTTCTCCCGTGCAGGAACAGGTTCTGTGTTATCACCCCAGCTTTCTGAAACGCGGGTGCAGAGCAGTCAGACCTGGATCTGTTCTCAATTTTAGTCCCTAGCAGATTTGTCCTTATCAGGGTCCTGGAATGTGACCAGTTGCCAATTCTCATTCTCTGTTGGGAAGGCTAGGAGAAAGGTAGAAAAATGACCACACACAAAAATAAACCTATTCCTGGAGGCTGGCTGTTTTCATTTGTGCCCTTTAAATTTTTGTTATTTTCTGCAGTTACGATTTTGATACCTTATTTGATCCGAGACTTGTTCAGAAGTGTTTAAAATTTCCAGCAAATCTGGTTTGCTTCTATTTTAGGTATTTATGTCAAATTTTATAGAACTGTGAACATCGGAAGTGATTTCAAATGTTTTTTAATATTTTGGAATTGATTGGCTGTGAGCTCTTGTTTTGCACAGTTGCTTTCCCAGGGCAGTCCTTTGTGCTTTGGGCCATGGAAGCATCCTTATAGATGATCCTATGTCTCTGACAGGGCCCAGGGCCTTGCATCAGTTCTGGGTCCATTTTATGATCACTTCTCAGTCTGGGTTTCCCGTGCCCTGATATTCATCCCATTTCAGGCCAAGGAGCCCCCCCGTCTCTCTGGGTGACTCTACACCCAGGCCCCAGGCAGATGGAAAGCTTCCTTGCTACTTCTCTAGGCCAGAGGTGGAATTCTCTGGTCCATGCATGTCCTGATTTTCAGCAAGTAGCTCAATCTCCAGCTCCCTGTGGTCTGTGGTCCAGACTTGGTGCCCACAGGGCGGTCAGGACCGTGGACACTGAGGGAAAGCCCAGTGAGTCACTTGCCTTCGACTCCTACTTGCTTCTGTGACTTTGACTCCTTCTTGACTTTTTATAGCTGGAAAGCTATTTCCCTTTCTTGATTTCAGCTCAACTATGTCATTAAGATTTTTTTGCTCTATTTTATCTAGAATTTTTGCATGAGAAGCAGAGGGGCAGAGGTAGAAGAAGGTCCCTGTGTGCCGGTCCTGTGCACACCTTTGCCTGGGGGTCTGGAGTGGTAATTTCACTTGTTCTGTGGGTAGTGGTGCAGCTTGTGGCCTCAGTTTACATACAGTTATATGGCCTGTACATAACCTATCTCCTTCCTCTGTTAATTCACTTCAGTTCCACTCAGCAAATGTTTACTGAGAATCTATTACAAGGCAGTTGGGTGCCTTGTAATAGATTGGGTGCTGTACCAGAAGTGGTCTGACTGCCAGTGATTCATGGTCCAGTGGGTGGGACAGACAGAGCACAGAATGGATAGAGACTGCATTTCCTTCGGTGGTGCTCAGGTACCTCAGGGGCTAGGACAGTATGGGATTCTGGGCCATAGAACTCATCAGAGTGGACAGATGTGGGTGTGGTCCAACAGGTTCTTGAGTTAGGAGAGGCTCATAGACGCCTTTAAAAATCTGGGGACAAAAATACCTATGGGTCTTTTTCTCAGAAAAATACTCATTCGTTTGGCTCCTGGTTTCTGGATGCCAGGAGCCCCTCTGTAGGCCTCCTAGAGGTAGAAGCTGCTGAAGTCAATGTAGGATAAACCTGTTCAGGCCCCCCTGCAAGTCCTTCTGGAAAGAGAAGTAAGTTTGTTTCAGCCTCACCGTCAGGAAGCAGACACCATGGTTGTCATGAGGACTGCAGTGAACGTGGCCCGTGTTTCATCAGGATATGTTTTATTACTCCTGGCGCCGTCTGATACGGTCATTGGCATTATCGCTAACAAACTATAGAGGTGTTTGAAAGCTCAGTGCCCCCACGGGAGAGTGTGCTGACAACTCTGGCCTAATTAGCTGTCTCCTAACTGTAAGACGCCTGGCATATAAAATCCCGACTACCTGATGTGACTGGGTAGCAGTTGTCAGCAGACCTACTGCTGTTGTCGTGTTGATGGAAAGACTCTTAGCATGATGTCAAATATGTGATTTTGGTTTGCAAAGTCGAGGACACTTCCTCCTGCTTTGGCTATTTGTTTAGTCGCCTTTGCAAGGCAAGAATCACAATCATAATGCTAAAAAATGAGCTTTTGTCAGTATAAGGGAAAATTAAATCAAATATTATTTTTTCTTTAATGGTGTTCTCCACGCACTATAAAAATGTCCCTGCGTTATCATCAGTAGGTGGTTTGGCTCTGGGTGATCTTGTCTGATTAGAATCCCCGAGTGGTGGGGTTCTGATTGTGGGATGAAAGTCCTCAGCAAACAAAGACAATTTTTGTCTTTCTTAGGATTTGACCTGATGAAGGGTATTTTCTGTGAACCGCGTTTGTTTTTAACTCTTTCATTTTACCTCTGATTTGCTTTCTTTTTTTAAGAGTCTGTTGGTGTGACAGTTTTGTGAAAGCTTTATACATAAAACCCAATCTTACAGAAAAGAACAATTATAATTCTAAATGACACAAGATGCCTCATTCTTTCATTCTCTCTCCTTCCTAGTGTCTTTAAAGATAATATGTATTTGTTTTTATATTATAATTATGGACAGAGGAGAAAAGAAAAAGTTTAAATATATTTTAAATTTAGCATAAATCAAATGTTAGTTCCTCTAATGTGAAATTACAAAGAAGAGAAGACCTTTGAACATAGTTGAATATGGGTTAGAATATCTAGAAGCTGTTCCCGGCTCTGACCTTGCCACTTTCTGTGTGACCTAGAGCAAACCTTCAGTCTGTCAGTTTCTCTTTTCTCATCTGTAAAATTGACATATTTCTAGAGTGACTTTAAATGAAAATCAAATGCCAACCACAGTATAGGAACCTCCCCTGCCAACCACCTTAATCTTTTCCTTTCTTAGCAGTTATCTCATTGGTAAAGCTGTATTAGTTTGTCGTTTACTTGTGTGTTGCCTTTTAACTTCAGGGGGAGAGGGATTTACAAGCCCGGTACTTGGCACAGTGCCTGGCATATACCAGCGACCCTCTGGTCTTCCCAGGGTCACATCCCCTTGAAAGCCTCTTCTGATCTGCCTCCCTCCTGATGGGCAGAATTGACATTTTAGTCTCTCTTCAAACGCCCACTTACCCAGCACATGTTTCTAGAAAAGGCACATTACATTGAGTTGCGTTTGTTTTGTTTAAGTCTCTCTCTTCCTGCACGTCATTTAGCCTCTCTAGGACAAGGACCCTTTCTTATTCATCTTCATATCTCTGGCTTCTCAGATGGTGCCTAGTACATAATAGACACTTAATTTTTAAGTGGGTAAAAAAACATTAAAATTGTGGGTACTGGCCTAGTGCATTAGGTGAAGCGACTTATTCTCTAGCACTCTGACCTGTTAACCCCAGAGACTAGCCCGCTTCCGGGTTGGCAGGGGCTTTGTTGGTCTGAGAGGTGTGCTGTGGTTAGGGTTACTGTCTTTATTGCCTCACTTGTAACTGGCCCATTTCATGTCTGCTTACCCCAGTGGCCCATTTAGTTTATTTTTTTGAGCTTTTAAAAAAAATTTTATTTTTTAACATATTTTTATTGAAGTATAGTCAGTTTACAACGTTGTGTCAATTTCTGGTGTACAGCACAATAGTTCAGTCATACAGGAACATACGTATGTTCATTTTCATATACTTTTTCACCATAAGTTACTAAAAGATATTGAACAGAGTTCCCTGTGCTGTACAGTATAAACTTGTTGTTTATCTATTTTAATATATATTAGTATTTGCAAATTTCAAACTCCCAATTTATCCCTTCCCACCTCCTTCCCCCCTGGTAGCCATAAGTTTGTTTTCTAGGTCTGTGAGTCTGTTTCTGTTTTGTAAATAAGTTCATTTGTCTTTTTTTTTTTTTTAGATTTCACATATAAGTGATATCATATGGCATTTTTCTTTCTCTTTCTGGCTTACTTCACTTAGAATGACAGTCTCCAGGTCCATCCATGTTGCTGCAAATGGCATTATTTTATTATTTTTTATGACCGAGTAGTATTCCATTGTATAAATATACCACAACTTCTTTATCCAGTCATTTGTCAATGGACATGTAGGTTGTTTCCATGTCTTGACTATTGAAAATAGTGCTGCTATGAACATTGGGGTGCATGTATCTTTTGGAATTAAGGTTCCCTCTGAGTCTGTGCCCAGGAGTGGGATTGCTGGATCATATGGTAAGTCTATTCTTTTGAGAAATCTGCATACTGTTTTCCATAACGAAGATATTTAAGTTGAAATGTTTGGATTTCATTGTGGTGACATTGGCTCTTCCAGTTCTGCTCCAACCAGGGAACCTTTCATTCTGTCACCAAAATCCCAAAGAATTTGGTTGTAGGGTTTTGGATAGGAGTGTTAATGAGCTTCGACATCGGCGTACCTTCCTAATGGCCTCGGAACAGCTATTGATGACGGCTGCTCAGAACAGTCTGCATCTCTTGTACTTGAAAATGAAGAGTAGCTCCATTGTCTTAATCCATCTTTGGAAATTACACCATCATTCTCTCTCTCCTGCATGGCTGAGTTTCCTGTCTTGGATCATCTCTGAGTGCCACTCCCCCGGGAAGTGCTGCTCGCGGAGGGAGAGAATGAAGACATTAGTGTCACTGCGACATGAAGGACCTCACTTTCCTCTCCTCTCCCTTCCTCTCACAGACGGCAGGGAATGATTTTGACTTTTTAGGCTTTCAGAAATTTCGGTTTAGATTTAGTTTAAAAACATCGAATCAATTTGAAAAGATATTGATCAGCATTGTCATGGCTAGCCTCTTCTTGGGATAAACTGTGAGTTTAATATATGTTGGAAAATTTCTCAAGTACCAAGAATTTCCAATGTTTTACTGCCCATAAATTCCCGTTTTAACACCAATGTGTGGAAAGAAAATATTCTGCAGCGCTCAAAAGCCGTGAGAGGCCCAGAGATCTGAGCAGACGGTCCACACTGACCGAGCTTCAAGCCGAGGGCAACACAGATGGTGTCACCGTGTCACTCAGGCTGTGTCTTCCTCAGACATTCAGTCACCGACTCTTGAACTTCGTGAAATCATCCCTCTTTGCAGTGACAGTTCAAAGTGAAGGAAAAGAAGAAAGTGACTAGATGATGAGTTTGAATTTCAAGCTGTGAGTGGGGCTGCGGTGGAAATTACAGAGGGAACACGGCTCTTCTGGCCAAGTTCGTATGAACATTATTCGGTGTGAAATTAAGACCCAAGCTCTGTACTGACTCATGTGAGTCTCTTAATACCACTCAGCCTAGACTTCCCCACCTGTGAACCGGGCTGGCCGGCCTCCCGTCTGGGGTGTTAGGAGGGCGTTTTTGAACACATTTGCTGGCTTGTTTGTTTTTAATTGTGGAAAAAAATCTCCATAACACAAAACTTACAATCTTTGCCTTTTTAAAGTGTACAATTCAGCCGAATTAAGTACATGCACATTGGTCTCCCACCGCCATCCATCTCCAGAATGTTTTTAGCTTCCCAAACTGAAACTCCATTCAACAATAACCCCCATTTCCAGCCCCGGGGAACCGTCAGGGTTTCTACTTTCAGTCTCAGTGCATTTGACTTTTCCAGATAATTCAGAGAAGTAGAATTATAAACTCCTTGTTCTTTTGTGTCTGACTTACTTCACTTAGCATGATGATTTCAGGGTTCATCCATGTTGTGGCATGTATCAAATTTTCTTACTTTTTATGGCTGAATAATATCGCATTGTATGCATAGGCCCGATCTTGTTTATCCACTCATCTGCCCATGGACATTTGGGATGTTTGCACGTTTTGGCTATAAGAAGTAAGACTGCTGTGAACATGGGTGTACAGGTATCTTATAGTTCCCTGCTTTTCATTCTTTGGGTGTTAGTAGGTGAGCCAGGCTCTGGGGAAAAAAAAGAAAAGAGCAAGTTGGGAAGTTGGGCAGTGAGGACATTGGGGGATTGTGTTCTAATTGTGGATAATTTTAAGTGTTGTTACGTTTAATGTCTTCCTTGCTAAATGTTTCGTTCTACTGGGGCTTTCAGAGTGTGGTCTTCCTCAGGCACAGAGGAGGGTCCGTTGAATGAGATGAATGAATAAATGAGTGAGTGAGTAAGTGAATGAACAAAGAGACACGAAGACAGTGACAGAATGTCCTGGATCTGGACCCAGGCAACAGCATGGGAATGGAAGGGTGGATTTAAGACATGCTTTATGCAAGAGCAGACAGCGGTGTTTAGCTACCCAGTTGACTAGACGTGTCCTGGTGCAGCGCAGTGGTGCGTCTTCCCAGCCTGGGGGTCTCTTATTTGGAAGATCAGTGCCACGTGACCTGCAGCTGCTGCTTTGGGGCAGCTGGATGTGTCCAAAGCGCTTAGCCCGCTCGGGGTTTCATTGCATAGCAGTGTGGTCTCCCTTCTGAGAAACAGACCTTCAGGTCACTCAAGGAAGAATTTTCAAATCCTACCTCAGTTTAAAAGTAAGCGCCTCTTCCCTCTCCTGCCCTTCTAATCCATTTAGCTTTCTCTCTGTGCATCAGTGAGTCCTTCCTTGTGACAAGAAAAGAGAGTAGCACTTCACAGAGATAAGAAAACACTGTCAGCTCATGTTACCTCCACCCCATCTCATTCTGCATGTTCCCAACTTTTCGTACTGTTGATCTGGAAATACAGAACTGCCAGCCAAGCTAGTAACCGAACTCTGCAATCATGGACCACTTGTTCCCTTGCTTTCTCTCTCTCTCTCTTCCCCTGTCCAGTAGTTTCAAAGTTACAATACCCATGCCACCACTTAAAAATGCTTTTTTCACAAAATTGCTGACTTGGATTAAATGTGCCCCATGATTTTTTTTTCCTGAAAGATGCCAAGTTCTGAGCATCCCCGAGCTTACCAGCAAAATGATTTTTGCCCACGGTGCACCCTGGCATCAGCGCGAAGTCACTCCCAGGTGAGCACTTCCTGGCTGCAGCCACGGGGATCGCACCCCACATAGCGGAGCAGGCATAAGGAGAAGTGGCCAAGGGAGCGTATCTGTCTGATGCCAAGCGTCTAAGCCACGTCGAGGTGGAAGGATCCAGATGAGGGTAGGGCAAGCAAGGCGGAGAAGCCTGGGACTTTGTTTTTGAGACTAATCCTGGGGCTTTTCCATTTCAGACAAGATTAAGTGAGGTTTTCCTCCTCTGTTGGTTGAGTTTCTATTCGGATTGCTTTCAGCACCACCCCCGCCCCCACCAAGTCCATTTAGCAAATTGTTGTCATCCCCGAATTGAAATTACACCAGATAAAGGAATCACCATATTCAATATGGTTCCGAATTTCTTTGGGCTCATTGAGGGGCATTGTTCTTTGATGGTTTTACATTTATCTAGAAAATACAGTCAGACTCAGTAACATCGTAGGAAATATACCAGATTAAAGGTTTCTCTAAGGACCAAACTTGTAAAAACCTATAGGATCGACCCTTTGGGATTTGAAGGCGACAAGAGCCCAGGGTTCTGTGGATCGGGACTCCTCACTCCTGTGTGATGCAGAGCTGCCTGTCTGCTGTCAGCCAGAGCCCGGGGGGGGGGGGGGGGGGGGGCGGGCGAGCAGGGAAGGCAGCTCCAGATGCAGGGAGAGTGATTTCTAGGCAATGGATCGTAGCCCAGAGGCCGAACAGCTGGGCTTCAGAAACAGGCTTCAGAAACAGCCTTCAGTTTCCGGGCAGGCTGCGCTGGAGTGTTGAAAGAGCCTGGACTCCGGAGTCAGAGACACAAATTTGAATGCTGACTCTGCGTTTACTGCCTTTTCCTGGTTCAAATGACTCAGCCTTAATTTCTGCTTTTGCAAAATGAACAGAAGACTGCACAGATGAAATGAGCTCATCTCTGTAGATGCCAGTATTTGTCAGGTATTAGCTGTTAGGCCAAGACATCATGTCCTGGGCCAGCTCCTCAGGGAGGCATTGAAGTCGGCGCTGACTCCTGTCAGGGAGGCTGGGGAGCCTGGGCCCAGTGCTGACTGTTCAGGGCAGGGAGGGCCGCGGTGAGGGGCGCAGGCTGAGCCTGGACAGAGCAGTGAGGAGGGCAAAACACCAACGAACGGAAGAGGGCGGGACCTTTTATTGTCATGACTGTATTTCCATGTTCTAAGTCTCTTTAGGGTCTGCAAATGTGTATGGCTTTGCGATCAGTTGTCCACAGAATAAACCGCTCTTTTACTTGCTAAAAACAGAGAAGAAAAGAAAAGAAGCCTTAATTCAGGTGTTTCAAGATGTTTGACACTTTGCAAAAAACAAACAGCATCTCTGCTCCTGAGGGACCATTAAGTTATTTGTAATTGCCCTGATTTGTTCCACTCTTAATTGATCCTAAACCAGCTTTATCTGCACTGAAGTGAACTTTCCTCACACCTCATTCAAGATCCTTCAGATCAGGGCTCGTTAGTACATCTTGGCTCACCAAGGACTTACCCAGGCAGCATGCGCAAGCCAGTGACGGCTCATCAACGGTGATATTACCCCCGCTCCTGCTTCTCAACACTTCCCTTCTCTTGAAGTCGCCTTCTTCTGGACCAGCCTTCATTGCTGCAAAACAATTGATGTCCCCAGTACTATAAGCAATAGATACTACTCAGCCAAGACCCTTACTTTGTCTCATTAGTTTGCTGAAAAAGCTTTGGATTACTTCCTTGCCTCCAGCTTTGCCCCATTCTAATTTATTTTCCCTATTCCGCAGCCATGGCCATCTTTCTGAAAGGTATGCATGGCCATGTCATTCCATATTGGAACCCTTCAGTGGCTTTTTGTGGCCTTCAGGATCAAGTACAGACTCCTTCATGCTACCACGTCGAGAGTACACATACATGTGGAGGACCTTGCAACCTCCGAGCAAAGTGTTCTTACCATTATCTGCAACCTTTCCAGAATAGTTCACATGGTTGTAGCACCTCAGCTGGGTTTTAAAGAATGAAACAGAATTCACCTGGCAGGAGGGGAATGGGACAGGCATCCCAGATAGTGAGAGCCACGTGTTTAAAGACAACAAAGCAAAGAAACATCATAGTGTATTCACAGCATGATGAATAGTCAAGTGTTGGACCTTGAGATGCAAGCAAGAAGTGGCCTTCCTTGGTCTACTGAGGGGCTTGGATTTACTTTATAAGAGGTGAGGGGTCATCAAAAGGCTGTCAACTGGGAAATGATTCATTTTGTATTTTAGAAAGAGGAGGACGTCAGAGAGATTGGAAAGGAGAAAGATGGTAACATGCGGTGAGTATCTCCTGTGCCTCGGGAACTCTGCTAGATGCTTCATCCAGGCTGTTTCTTTTAATTTGCACTAGAACCCATTTTACAGATGAGGAAATGTAGATTGAGAAAGACTCAGCCATTTCTCTGAGACTCTGTAGCTTATATGGGGCGAATCCATGTGCTTTTCACTAGGGCATCCAGCTCCAGGGACCAGGGCAGAGCCTCCGCCACTGCCTGGGGCCCTGCAGCGGGGGTGTCCCGGGCTGTCCTCACCTCTGCTGCAGCCCCCTTACCCGAGGACCACCTCCACCCAGCACTGTGCTGGCCCAGCCCTGGGCACGGCTGCCCGGCTGATGTGTCAGGCGTCTGTAGGAGTTTGCTGTTGCCGCCTGACAAGTCAGCACCGGCTTACGCGCTGAAGACAGCGCCTGTTTAGCAGCTCACGTAGGGCAGAGCTGCTCTCAGCTCAGGGCCTCAAAGGCTGAGGTCCAGGTGTTGGGCTGAGTTCTCGTCTCCAGCTCTGGGGGAGAATCCACTTCCTAGCTCATTCAACTGTTGGCAGAATTGACTTCCCTGTGGTTGTAGGACTGAGATCCCCGTTTTTCCCACTGTCAGTGGGGAACTGCCCGTGGCAACCAGAGGCTGTCCACGTTCCCTGCTACTGGCCCCTCCACCTCCGAGCTGGCCACAGGGTGTTGAATCCCCCTAGTCCTTTGAATCTCTGACTTGCTCTTGTGCCTCCAGCCGGAGAAAACATTGTGCTTGTAAAGGGCTCATGGGATTAGGTCAGGCTCACCCAGATAACTCCCTTTCCTAACGTCAAATGTGCCATATAGCGCAACCTCCTCACTGGAGTCAAATCCATCTTACTCACCTTCCTGGGGATTATGCGGCAGGGTTACGCTGGAGAATGGGGCTCTTGGGAGACACCCTAGTATCCTGCTCACAAACACACCTTGATTACATTTATGTTTATAATTTGAGGGATAAACTAAGAGTGTGGGACTAGCAGATACAAACTACTATATACAGAATCGATAAACAGTGGTGTGCTACTGTATAGCACAGGAAACTATATTTGATAGCTTATAATAACCTATAATGAAAAAAATATGAAAAAGAATATATATAACTGAATCACTTTGCTATATACCAGAAACTGACACATGGTATATCAACTATACTTCAATAAAAATTAAAAAATAATTTGCCATTATTTAAAATAAAAATGTTCCTCCTTGTAATAACCCAGGGTTTTGCTCCTGTCCGCTGGCTAACGCTTACCAGAAGTCTCTGCAGAGAGGGAGACCTTAGCAGATGTTGCATTTCATTACTATTTTAGGAAACAATTTATTCTACTTCTGCTTAACAGGCTGCAGGCTGGCCTGATCTTTCCTCTCTGTGCACACAGCCTTAGGTGCCTCCTTGTTTAGAGTGGAAAACAGAAGATTCCGGTCTCCATTCCCTGCACCTACCTGGCCTAAAGCGATGGCCCCTTAGTTAAGGCAAAGGTCTCTTAGAATTCTGTGCCCTTCAGACACATGTTCTGACTAATGTCGGATCCAGATTTTGCTGCTGATTAAAATGCTTCTGCTTATCAACCTTAATTTGTGAATTTTAAGCTCTTGTTTTTTACTTACAAATATTTTTCAACTTTATGAATTTCTTTTTGATGACAACAGAAACAAAAAGTGTAAGAGAATTTAGGAGCTGGCTGTTGCTCAGTCTAGGGGGAAAGGGGGCAGGAACACGTGCAGATGTGGGACGCCCTGCCCCCTGGGGGTGCGGGTGACCCGGGTGTTTGCTGGACATGGTCTGTACCACACCATTACCCAGTGTAAGACATCGCCTTTGCTGGAGGAAGGTGCGGAAGGCACTTGAGGGAGCGGAGTTGCAGGAGAACTGAAACTCACAAGGGCTGGAGCTTGGTATCAGAGATCTGTAAAATCCAGAAGCCGAGAGACTGTCCTGGCTTCACAGCCTTGGTCTTCCTGAGGAGGCAGCTGGCACCGTCCTGGAGGAACTGCCCTCAGGGAGGTGATCGACTGAAGCCTCTGCTTGTCTCTCATGAAATTTAAAGGGGTTGCAAAGTTCCTTCACTAGTCTGTTTATGATAGTTTGCAAAAACCAGTTTGAATGATGTTTGCCTGAGTGATTTTATGATGGGTTTTAAAGTATTGGCAATTTTATTTCGCATGGATGATGGTTGAACACCGTGTAGTCATCATAGCTTTTAGAAAAGGAGCGGAAATAGGGCTTTTGATTTCTGAAATTTTGTATCAGGAAGGACTTTGAGGAAAAGGATTGTGTTCATAAACTAAGGAAGAGTGAATGGTTTTCAGAGACCAGGAAAGGGGAGCCCACCGTTTATTTCGTGTTTACCGCATGTCGGATACTGCAGACATGACTTTGTAGTCGCCACAGCTCTTGCTCTTCTGATGTTAGAAACGAGGATGCAGGGGAGGAGCAGTGATTGCCTGTCCCAGGGCCGCCACGTTCTCAGCCTGGAGCTGCACCTACCAGGGGGCTCGGTGACCATGGCCGCCTGTCATCAGAGCCGGTGGCCAGGTGGGCACAGCCAAAGCAAAGCAAAGCAGAGGAGGGCTCTCTTTGTTTTGTTTTGATTCTAAGTCCAGAAATTATGGTGTTCTACAGACTGCTTATTTCTGTCCATATCCTTAGGATTCTTCAAGGAATGACGTATTCTCCATTAAATCATGATGATTTAAACCACTGGAGGAGCATCACCATCTTTCTGTTTTCTATTGGGGTTTCCCCCGTGCAACTTCAATTGAAAACAGGTGCTATTTCTGTTATCAAGATACTTGTATTTGGACATTAGTACAGCTCCTGGGGGCTGAGGGTTTGGGACGAAGGCTGTCAGAATCAGGAGGAGCTCAGTCCATGTACCCAGTTTCTGATCAAGACGAATCAGGGTAATACATATGGAGAGCAGAGGTGGTTCCACTACTGAACAGACATCAAAACATTGTTGAATATTGAAGATATTTTTGTACTGCCTTAGTTTATCTAAAGAAGTAACTGAAGTTAGCTATCAAGAATTATTAAAGAAGTAACTGTTAAAGAAGTAACTATTAAAATCCTGACCTAGGCTTTTTTTTTTCATTTGTTAAATTTATTTTAATTGTATTGGTCACACTTATTCATATTTAAAGGATATATGTGTTGGGAATATATTCATTATTTAGAAGACACATGTTTCAATTTGCACATGAAGCCACGTGACAATGCAGCTCTATTTGCACAGCCTCCTGGAGTCTCAAAAACCAAAGCAAGGACCCACTGCTCTTGATTAATCTATCTAAAATAACACTTTTCCTCAGTTAGTTTATAAACTTCAGTGGGTCACTGTTCCCTACTGCATTGTCTGAGCTGGGATTTTAGGTGTTACCCGTCTCATTTTCCACTAAGACAAGTAGAAACTGTCTTTTGACTAAATCTTTCAGTCTGTCCTTCAGCTAGAGTAGCGGTTTTCCCTGGAGGTGGCTTTTGCCCCGAGAGGGCATTTGACAATAACTGGAGGTGTTTCTTGATTGTCACAACAGTGGAATTGGGGGTAGACAGGGAGAGAGTGTGCTGCTGGCATCCCCTGAGTAGAGGCTGGGGATACGGCTGAGCACCCTGCAGTGCACAGGGCGGCCTCCACGGCAAAGACCCGTCTGGCCCAAGGTGTGGACAGTGCCCTGTTGGAAAACTCTGGACCAAAGGGAGAGAATAGTGCAGTTGTCATTGAGAAACAAAACCAGCGCTATGTTGAAAGAGAAAAAAAAATAAAAGGAAGATGACTACCTTCTTGGACCTCGGAAGAAGAGAGGGGGTTTTCTAGATCCCAGGAGCAGAGAGAAAATTCTTAGAGTTCAAGTGGCGAATATTATTTGGATTTACAAGTTGAAAAACCTCCTTAAAGCCAGTACGCTTTTCATTTTTTTGAGGCTGTTCAGTTATGATATCACTCATATGTAGAATCTAAAAAAAAAAAAAATAGGGAACAAAAGACACTATGAACTCATCTACAAAACAGAAACAGACTCACAGACATAGTAAACAATCTTATGGTTCCGGGGAATGGGGGTAGGAAGTGATAGATTTGGGAGTTTGAGATTTGCAAATGTTGGCCACTATATATAAAAATAGATTTTTAAAAAAAAAACTAGTTCCTTCTGTATAGCACAGGGAACTATATTCAATATCTTATAATAACCTTTAATGAAAAAATATGAAAACGAATATATGTATGTATATGCATGACAGGGACATTGTGCTGTACACCAGAAACTGACACAGTTTCTTCTCCCTTAAATGTTGTATGTTCTCCAGAAGCTACTAAGCAGAAAGGGTTTTTTTAAGAGTGCAAGAAATCCCAGCTAGATGGCACAATTCTGACTCCTTCTGGCAGCCTCTGCAGGGTTTATAAATACATAGGAAAGAAGGTTGAGGCTCAGTTGCAGTGATACACTTTTCAACATCTGACTTGGTTTCTTGGGACTTAGACTTGGTTTGCTGCCACAATGTGGCTCACTGAAGCAGCGCTTGACATGGAGCAGCCCATGAGCTCCCCGGATGCCTCAAAACAACTAATTAAACAGACCTGTAACACGAAAAGGAGACTAGAGTAGAACACAAAATCCAAGCCAGGGAAATGGAACACCAGAAGTTCCTTCTTGCTCTCTTTATAAAAGCTGGTAGATAAGCCCTTGATCGTTTCTGTAATTCCTTATACCATGTTAATAACCTCAGCAGAATTTAAATTGAGTTCAAATCAGATGCTCTTATCTTTTAACAACTCCCATATTAAGCATATAATTAAAATGCTACAGTTTAAATATTTTCCCCAAGGTATTAACTACTGAAAGATTCACACGGTGATGAACCAGTGTATTCATGGATGAAGGCTCAAGCTTTTAAGTACTTCAGACAGAGAAAAGGATTTATTACACCTGGCCTAATTGATATAAAATGGGAGTGGTAAGAACTTGCTTTTAATTACTCAAAAGTCTCATGAAATATCATATGAGCCCTTGGTCTTTTAAGTCACTAACCTGCATCAATATTTGACCACGTTCTCTCCTTTGGGAATGTGACTTGGTAAATATTGAAGAGAATTTCTCAGATCAAAAGGAAGCTTTAAGTCATTTATGTGCTGAGAGTTTAATTGTCTTGGGCTGGGTGATGCTGGCTTTTATCCTCCGTGATTACTTCTATCATTTTAAGAGAAATGGTATAATCACCCCTGGCCTTTGCTTTCTTTGTTAATCAGCTTGGTCTTTATTAGACTAGTTATATTACCCAGAGGGAGATGGAGAGAAGGTGTCATGGAGAAGGTGGCATTTAACCAGGCTGTGAAGGTCTGGAAGGCTTGCCCACGTCACAGGATGTCACCCTCTCAGATGGGAGAGGAGGCATCATTCCTACAGGCCTGCTCTCCCTTTAACATTTGTGTCCCTGGACCATGAGTCTCATTTTACCAGTTCAGCTGCACCCATATGCAGACAGAAGGAAGAAGACCCTCTTTGCTGTATATTAGAATGGACTCCAGGAGGAGATGAGAAAGCTTTTCTGGAGCACCTGGGTGGGGAGGAGGGGATAGAGAGTTGGGGGACAAAGGTGTGTGTTTTTTTCCTTCTCTGTGATGGTTTAGTTGTGATCATTATCAAAAGAAGGAGACCTTGAGAAAGTATGTGCAGCCCTGGGGCACTGTGCAAACTGTGCCTTGAAGCAGCGGGAACTTACAGAGATGACTGTCAGCGTCAGCACCTGCTACTTGCAGAAATCATCTGCTTCCGTTATTGACCTGGCGGAGGTAGCGACGTCTTGAGAGTATTTGCACGAAACAGGATTTCATAAAATGAGGTGCCATTAGGAGTCGTGTGGGACAGATGGGTCCTTGAAGAAATGACATCTGATGAAAGAGAGCTGCTTCTGCTGATGCTGTGCGCATATGGTGATGACAGCTAACGTTTATTGCGTACCATGCACTTTGCAAATTCATCATGAGCATTTTCTCATTTAATTCTCAGATTAACCTAATGACAGAGGGCAATAAATAAGCCACTTCATAAAATAGGCTGCATTAATTAACTTTTTAAAGAGAATATTACTAGTAAGTTTCAAATCTGGTATTGAATTTGGGCGAACCTGTGGTGTCCGTGACTCTATTCCATGATACTCTTACTATTTTTAGTCTTAAGACCTTGCTGTCAAAGCCCAGCCAGGAGAGCTCAGGAGGGGAGGCCCTGCAGCAGGAATCCAGAAAGTTCCTGTGGACCTAGAGGAGTCCCCTTCCACCCAGCACCTGACCTATGGGAGTGCATCCTGCCGCCTGGCTAGGATGCTGAGTGTAGATGATGTCCTCTGGCCCAGGGCTGGAGTCATTCATTGGACTCCTGGAGCGCTGTGTTGAGGAAGACTCTCAGGCCAGCCCTGGATTAGTGAGAAGTTAGCATTTGCTGTAGGTGAAGTGGGAGCAGTGAAATACATGCCGTGTGTTTCTCTGTCTTTAGTTAGGACTTAGGCTACTGGGGAGAAAGGGACAGAGAAAGAACCAGGGTTCTTTGGAGTTGCCTCTTCAGAGGCAGACTCCCAAGAGTGATCCCAGTTATTGCCTTGGGGGGATGTAAAGCCAGGAGAGATTGGTGACCAGAAGGAAAAAGAAGAGTGACTAGGCAGATCGGGCTGATGGGCTTTGAACGAGGCTCCGTGTTGGGTTAGTGGGCAGAATATCAGTGTTACATTTACAGAGGGCATATATGTGCCGGATGCTATTCTGAGCACTTTATTCTATATATGTAACAACTCTTTTAATAGAACTCTAATTAGCAGATACTACTGTTATCCCCATTTTAAAGACGAGGAATTGAGACACAGAGAGAGGAAATAGCTTGTCCAAGGTCAGAAACTAGTAAGAGGTGGTGCCAGGATTTGAACCCAGGAAGTCTTAACCACTATTATCTTCTCAAACTTTATCAAACCCAGTGATGGATGCTTAAGACGAGATGAAATCAAAACCTGAAATGATATAGAGGAAAAGCATTATGTAAATAAATGGTACCCTGTCTTGGGGCAAGGAGGAGTGGTGCTTGGGCAGAAAGACCCCCAAACCATTACATTCTGATGTTTATTTTTCTGTGTATTGTTTTCAAAAGTGTTTGAACACCACTGCGCTACACCACAGACAGTACCCGTGTTATAGACCACTAATGCCCCACCTCGGCCATACTCACTGTGACTGCATTCACGGGAGCTTTTGGGGAAAGTGTGAAGCTTTTAGAGCATCTCTGGGCTCAGAAATTGAGACGAGAATTGACTGTGAAAGGAAGCACTGGCCCCAGGGGACGGATTTGCCCTTGGTACATTTTTTTTTCATACAGCAAATATTTCTCAAGCCCAGCCTTGTCTGTGGCTGGACAGGAAGTCGTGGGTGGAATCCTGCCTGCCTGGAGTGTATCCTGGGCTTGATGTGGTGGCAGAATTGAGGGGGAAAAATACGTTGGGACCAGATAACGGAAGAATTTGGATGTCAGAAAGAAGAGTGTGGAGTATATCGGGAAGACCGCCTTGAACCACATGGGCCTTAGGAAGCTCAGAGAGGGCACCGTGAGGAGGAGGATGCCCTGAATGACGGAGGGGGCGGATAGAGTAGGTCCCCTGCCATTGTCTCCCCAGCAGGTGCTGCCTAGGTGCCCGCCACAGGGGCAGAGAAAGGATTTAAATTTGAAGTGTGCAACGGAAACAGGAGCACACTGACCTGCATTGGTTGATAGAAGGGAAAGAGAGAGTCTGGAGGATTCTGACATTTTAATTCCAAGTTCCTAGAACAATCATGGTCATTAATAATCAAGAATAAAGGAGGTGGAGTGGGGCAGTGTGCAGCTGAGAGAAGTGTTTACTTTTTCTTTTTCAGTTGAAGTGTAGTCCGTTACAATGTGTCAGTTTCTGGTGTACAGCATAATGGTTCAGTCATACGTACACTTACATATATTCGTTTTCATACTCTTTTTCATTATAGGTTACTACAAGTGTTTACTTTCAACATTACCTCTTTCCTAGGCACTCCACTTAAAGTGGGGGACCCTCCTTCACCCGTGAGTTTTTCCTTTAGTTCCATCCCTGTGTTTCTTTCATAACTGATAGCAGTTTGTGATGATTTTATTTGTCTATATCTGTGGTCCGTGTGTCCCCTACACTGAGATGTAAGTGGTACAAAGAGAGGACCCTGTCTGTCGTGCGCCTCCTGCCCAGGGCAGAGCCTGCTCCGCTTCACTCTGACAAAGAAATAACTTTGCCCATAGTAGTAACATAGCAGGTTTTTACTTTAGCTCTTCAGTGGGAAAGAAAGCACATACCTGGGTTAAAATATGCAGAAGGTGGGAAATGGAATATTCAGTTGGTACTTTAATAATTAAACTAGATTTTGCTGCCAAGTGATAAATGCTGCTAAATCAATGAAATATGCATTAATTAGGCAATCATGCAGCCAAAATATTATACAACTTGATTGCCTGGGACTGTTAAAAAAAAAGTCTGTGAGGAGAAGAGTTTAATCATTATAATACAGATAAATTATCAGAATCAGGAAAACAGGTTTCTTTGACTTTGGCCATGATGCCCTCATAATGTTAATAACTGTTTTGCTTTTCTTCTGCAGTGTTCCCCTGAAAAAACTCGTTCTGGTCTGGTCTGTGTTCGTCCCTCTTTGCCACTGTCATGGTCAGAATTATCCTTCTGATCAGGCTGGGTAGACACCACTCACTCCTTTGGAAGAGGGGATCAGAAATCCTGTAAATCTACACTTCCTCCTCCCAGTGCCTGAAATCCCCCGAGGAACTTTCATTCCTTTGGTGCAGCCTTTTCTGGCCTGTGTTGGCACGTGTCCTCTTCTGTGGTATAGGACCGGAGCTGCTGAGATCACACCGCACTTGGTGGGCCTCCATGAGACAGGGGGAGGGGGGTAGCCGTGCCTTGAGTGTCATCCTCCTCACGTGGGAGCTCGGCCATTCTGCAGCCGTGAATGGGATGCAGGCGTGGGTCTGAGGAGTGTTCTTTTTTGTATTATGCAGGAGTCCGCCATCAGGAGACAGAACCACCTTGGTTGGGACAGACGGGTTGGGACCTGCTTTAGCCACCACGCAGGCTCCTGGGATGGGGAGTAGGAATGGTAACAGGGGAGAGGGGAGAGCCGAATCACAAGAGGAACTTGTTCCAACCAGAGGAGCCAGGAAGGAAAACTTACGTGTGAGGTGTTTTTATTGATTGATTTTGTATATAATTCAAATACCATAAAACTCACCCTTGCATACAATCAGGTAGTTGTTAGTGTAGTCACAAGGTTATGCTCCATCATTCCTGTCTAATTTCAGAGCATTTTCTTTACCCCAGAAAGGAGCCCCTCCTTGATTAGCACTCACTCTCCCTCCCCCTCCTCCAGCCTCTGACAGCCTCTAATCTACCTTTGCCTCAATGGCTTTGTCCATTTTGCACATTTCATATAAATGGAATCATACAGTGTCTGGTCTTTCGTACCTGCCTTCTTTCACCGAGCCTAATGTTTTCACGATTCGTGTATGGGGTAGCTTCTATCAATAATTCACTCCTTCTATGGCTGAACAATATTCTGATGTCTGGGTAAGCCACATTTTATGTACCATTTGTCAGTTGATGGACATTTGGGTTGTTCCCACTTCTTTGACTATTATGCATAATGCCACTAGGGACATTTGCGCACAGGTTTTTGTGGGGGCGAATGTTTTCAGGTCCCGGGCATATACGTAATAGTAGAGCTGCTGGCTCCTATGATAACTGTGCTTAACACTGTGAGGAAGGTATCGGAACTCTTAGTGCTTCAGGTTTCTTAAGCTTGGTTGTTCGTTATTATTCTCACCTTTCCTTTGAAGTAGCGCATCATTTTCGTGAAAGCCCATCATACTGTCACTCTTCATTTTAGCCTTTCATCCTGCAGGTACCACCAGGTTTACTCTGGTCCTTTTCTGATATTAATCCGTGAATACTTTCCAAGTCCCTGTGGAAAGCTGGTTTGCTGTATTGACCAGCTGCTGGGCTTAAAACTAACCTGTAACTGTTGGTAACGTAACACATGAGGGCCTACCACACAGCGGGCACCACTGTAAGTGAACTTGCATCGCCCTTTTAAACATTCATTTGTATTAGCTCTTTTAATTCTCACAGCACCTCGGTGGATTCAGTTAGCATCATCCCCACTTATGAATGAAGAAACCGAAGTGCAGAGAGGTGGCAGGTGGAGGAGGGGGTATCCACACCCTGGCATCTTGCCCCCGAGTCTGCACCGTTTATCACCTGCATCGTAAGGGCCACAGTAGCTGCTGGTTGGTTGGGAATGAGATGACTGAATTAGACGCGTGGACCACTTCCACTGGCTGGATCCTCCAGAACATTTTTCTGGCTCATGGTTTATTTCCAGTTGTTTTCTCTTCTCATCATGCAATGCTTTGATGTTGTAGGCATTGTTGTAATGTACCAGAGCAGTTACAGAACTCCACAGCCATTTCCAAGTTCAGAGTACTTCTCTTTCACTGAATAATGTGTCTTTTAAGTCCCGGCCAACTTATGATGGTTTTCAAAGAGGGGTCCTGTTTACTGCCAGCTGTCTTCCACAAGAATGGACAAGAATAGCATTTAATTTTGTTTTATCATTTTGTTTTATTTCATTTTACTTTATTTTGGTTTTTTTAGTCGTTCAAGACTTCCTTCAGCAGGGAGTACATAGCTTCCTTGACACTTCATACTTCAAACAGATGAATTACTCCCCAGCCTGGAAAGCAGCCACATCTCTAAATGGACGTGTTCACTGAATTATAAATTTCGTGTAAGAGAATAACGCCAGGCACAAGAGGATTCGATAACAGGGCATTTGAACTCTACAAATGATACAAAATATTCCCCTTCCTCAGGATCTTTAATAACTTGTTCAGTGAAAGTCTCTGTGTGAAAGAGTTGATGTTCATTTCAGCTTCCACACTACACGTGTCAGTGAGTAGATTTTGCAGGCAGTCTGTCGGCAGTCGGCTGGACGATAGATAATTCCACGTGAAATGTCGCTGGTGACCAAGCCTTCCCCCCACCCCCCATCTGAAATGTCCTACGACCTCCAGAGAGTCTCTTGAGTCCCGGGATGGGACGGTGAACCTGCTCTATGTTCAGAAGCGAAGACTCACTGTCCTGCAGGTGCCTGGTGTCCCTGATGAGGTTTTGCTCAAATGTGTGCTGACTTGATGTTTTTATTGCGGTAACATTGATCTATAACGTTATAAGGTTCGTGTGTACTGGGTTATATTTCCTCTTCTGTTTACCCCACGGCATGCTGACCACCCCAAGTTTATTTTTCATCTGTACCATGCAGTTGACCCCTTTTATCCTTTTCACCCTCGCCCGCCCCGAGCCCCTTCCCCTCTGGGAACCACTGCTCTATTCTCTGTATCTACGTGTTTGTTTTTGTTTGGCTTGGTTTTTTTCTTTTTTCTTTTTGTTTGGTTTTGGGGGTTTTGGGCTTTTTAAATATTCCACATGTGAGTGAAATCGTACAGTGTTTGTCTTTCTCTGTCTGACTGATTTCATTTAGCATAATCCCCTTGAGGTACATCCATGTTGCCTCAAATGGCCAGATTTTATCTTTTCTGTGGCTGAGTGGAATTCCATTGTGTGTATGTATCACATCTTTATCCATTCATCCACTGATGAGTACTTAGGTTATTTTCATATCTTGGCTACTGTGAATAACGTTGAGGTGAACATGGGCGTGCAGGTATCTTTTCAGATTAGGGTTTTCGCTT
This sequence comes from Camelus bactrianus, assembly GCF_048773025.1. Taxonomy (NCBI): domain Eukaryota; kingdom Metazoa; phylum Chordata; class Mammalia; order Artiodactyla; family Camelidae; genus Camelus; species Camelus bactrianus. Next base: position 5,321,228 of record NC_133552.1, read on the forward strand.
TTTTTGGACAAACAAGCAGAAGTGGAGTCGCTGGGTCACATGGTAGGTGTATTATTAATTTTTTGAGGTCTCTTCATACCACCTTCCGTGGTGGCTGCATCAATTTGCATCCCCACCAACAGTGTATGAGGCCTCCCTTTTCTCCACATCCTCGCCAACACTTACTTCTTGTCTTATTGAGAATAGCCATTCTCACAGTTGTGAGGCGATAGCTCATGGTTTTTGACTTGCATTTCCCTAATAATTTAGTGACGAACGTCTTTCCATGTGCCTGTTGGCCATCTGTACGTCTTCTTTGGGAAAATGTCTATTCAGCGCCTCTGCCCATTTTTAATACATTTGTTTTCATTGTTGAGTTGTATGAGCTCCTTACATATTTTGGATATTAACGCCTTGTCGGATGTACCATTTGGAATCTCTTCTCCCATTTGGTAGGTCGTCTTTTTGTTTTATGGGTGGTTTCCTTTCCCGTGCAGAAGCATTTTAGTTTGATGTAGTCCCATTTGTTTATTTTTGCGTTTATTTCCTTTGCCTGAAGAGACTTGTCTAGAAAGATATTGCTGAGGCCAATGTCAAAGAGAACACTGTTTATGTTTTCTTCTAGGAGTTTTATGGTTTCAGGTCTTACGTTCAAGTCTTTAAACCATTTTGAGTTAATTTTTGTGGAAGGTGTGAAATAGTGCTCTAGTTTTGTTTCTTTCTCTTTTTTTCTTTGCACACGGCTGCCCTCTGTTTACTTTTTAACCTGAAATTCAGGATACAGTGCACATCCTCTCAGTGGAGTTTTAATGCTTTTGTTCTGCTCTCATGGTTCAAATGCATTCTCCTAACCCTGCTTAGAACCATTTAAAACCTTGCACAGGCCCTTAAAAGAACTGTAGGGCATAGGTTCTGTGTTATGAAACAGCACATTCTTTATTTTTCCTTCCTAAATACATTTTGCTTTAGAAACAAAACAAATCTCATCAGTTTTGAACAGACTGTCAGATCTCCAGAGGGAGGAAAGCAGCCATCTCTTACTCGAAGTGGTTGAATAAACCCCCTGGATGTCTGAACGCTAAAACCATTTTAACAATGTTATCATTTTTATGCAGGCCCTATCTGCATAGAATGTTGTGACTATCCTTTTAAAATGATGAAAACAAAAAATTTAATCTTTCCGTGGAAGGCTACGCTTCTAGCTGCCATTGCCTGTTTTCCGCGGCAGATGGGCACGTTCCTCGCTGGGTAGTTTTATCCCTGACAAGCGGTCATCTCAGGACGCCCAGGCTCTCTATTTAATGGAGTAGATGAGGCCTCGCGGCTGTACGTGGAGGTGTATTTAGAAGATTTATCCATTAATAGGAAGAGGTGGGGGTGTCATTGTCTTTAAGAGATTACAGACGTGTAAACCACGGTAGCTTTGGAAAGAGCTAGAGAAAAAATTCAGGCCACAGCCATCCCATGCATTTACGTCTGACACAAATCCCAGGATGCCCTGTCTTCAGAGCGCTCCGTCATCAACAAGCTTGTCCTATAGACAAAGCATCTGTTTCTGTGTTGAAGAGTAAACTGAAGTCATCAACAAACACCTGCCTTTGCAGTGAACTGGGGTCACTAATGCAGGGTCCTCTTATTTGGATGAAGTCTCAGCTTTTCAGACAAAAAGCTTTGTGGGTTTCAAAGAGATTCCCTGTCTCCATACACCTCGCCCTTCTGCCTTCACCCCAAGCCTCTTATTCCAAAGGTAAACTCAGCTGGGTTTCAGGGAGCCCCAGACACACTTCCTTGACTAACGTGCCTACCTGTGTTCTTTCTCTCACCTCCCCTGGGTCACTCACGCTGTTTTTCAGAAAATGGTTGCTCATCTTCCATGAGTTATCAAATAAATGCTTATCATATGCACAGGCAGCTACACATCCACGTAAGCAAACCATGTATGTGCACGCACATGTGTGAAATCTTCAGAGGGGCAAGGCTGCTCTTGGCTTTTGTGGAGCCCCTGGCGTGGGGCTTTGAAGGACAGACTTACATGCGGTGACGAAAGGGGGCTCTTTCCCCCATCTGGTCGCAGAGAAATGATCTTCAAGGACACTCACTAGGAGTCGGGTCAAGTTCAAAAGCAGGCGGCGGCATTAGGGTAGGCAGGCAATTGCACATGGCGAGGAGTCCTTGCATTTTTCATGAAGTTGAAATTAACACGCTGTCTGCCTCCCACAGGTTCAACCTTTGGGACCGAAGACCAGCCAGCTCTGAAGGTGGCTCTGCCTTCCAAAGACACACCCAAGGGGGCCGGCCGGGCGGCCCCTCCAGCCTCCTCCAGTGTGGCAACACCCCGCAGGAGTTTGCTTCCGGCACCAAAATCCACGTCCACACCCGCTGGTAAGACTTCCTGCTGTGGAGAAGCTCCACGGTGGAGTGCCCTTTCTGCATTAAAAAGCCTTTTGAAAGTCCTCAGGTACTTCGGTTATTTAGATGAGATGACTGATGAGTTTCAGATGGCATTTTAAATTAATAATAATAGCATGATTTTCAAGGCACTTTCATATATTCCTATGTTTAAATTCTCACAACTCCCTCTCTCTCTTCCCCCAACTGGGTAACCCATTTGATCACACAGTTTCCATTGTCAGGAAAAACAAAACAAAACAAAAACATGGGGCCGCTTTAGGCAGGGGGGCTGCTACCTCTGCAGGGATTCAGGGGCTCCGTCTCCCCGGCTGCTTCCAGGCTCCCACCATCCACGCAGGATCCTGGGATCAGCAGTTGCTGCAGAAAGGCTGACTCCCTACTCTACCCAGGCCAGCAAAGGGGATGCCTGAGCCTCCCCCATCCGCCACGGGAAACTAGTGACAGACTTGGGGAACTCCGTGGACACAGAGGTGTGACAAATGAAGGTGCTTGTGAGCAGCCGAAGCAGCCCAGTGTGGCCCCTGCCCCGATTCCTCCCGCGGTGTCTCACACGTGTGCGTGTTTGCCTGTGGGATGTCCAAGCACGCAGCGTGTAGCTTAGCATTCCATCTTCTGCACCATAGGAAGACACCCTAAGAGGAAGGGAGACTGGATGGTGAGCCCAAAGCCACTGTAGATGGCTCACCTGTAGGGGTATTTATCCCCCCATATCTTCCTTCTGTGCTCATGTAATCGGATCCCAGTGGACACACGTGGACACACAGATGGGCTTGTGTGGGTTTCTGAAGGCAAGGCTGCGTCGTGCCCATCTTCGCACGTGTTGTTTCCCTTACTCAGAGTGCGTCGCTGAACTGCCTGCAAGTCAGCGCAGGCCTCCGTCTCCCAGTGGCCGCCGGGGGCGGCTGTACCATGACTGAGTCAACCATTCCCCCGCTGCGGGGCACGCGCTTTGTAACCAGCGTCTGCCACTGTAACCAGTGCTGCAGTGACGTCCTCAGAAGGGTGGCATTCTTTCTACGGGAATGGCCCCCACCAGTGGGATCGCTGTGTCTGATGCCTTGATAGATGTAAGTAGATTCCTTTCCAAAGAGGACACAGTGCTGCACACTTCCACCCGTATGCCTGCTAGGAATAGATCTTTCTCTCTTTTCAAAATTTTGTCCATTTGATGGGAGTGAAATACCATCGCAACATTACTTTAACTTGCATTTCCCTGACTACTCCACTCGCTGGAGCCCCTTGCCCTTCAATGGAGTAGCACCTTGTAATCCCCTTTGGTAAGGCTTAAATGGACTGGTTTAGTGTTGTTCTTCCTCAGTGGAAGGAAAGCTCCTGAGGTCAGTGACCTTGTCTGTTTTACTCAACACAGTATCCCCGCTGCCCGCCCCAGGGTCCCCAGTGACTGACTCACAGTGGCTACTTAACATCTATTTGTTCCTGGTTGGATGAATCCACGAATCAATGACTGAATGTCCCAGGCATTTGACTCTTTCCGTTCCAGTTTATTAACAGTTTGGCCTTGGTTTAAATAGAAAATAATTAGGTGAGCCTATAGTACAGTTCAAATACAGCTGGTGAATCGATCCTGTAGATCAGTACTGATCAAATTTTAGTGCATCAGAGTCGCCCAGAAGGCTTCTTATTAAAACAGATTACTGGGCCACATCCCAGAGCATCTCATTCAGCAGGTCTGGGGCCGGGCCTGAGAGTTTGCGTTTCTAGCAGATTCCAGGCGATGCTGCTGCTTCTAGTCCAGGCGTCACACTTTGTGAACCGCTGTTACAAAACAATGGGCTAGGATTTCAACAGATGGTTCTTAGGAAAAGAAATGCTGATAGGTCTCAGCCATATGAAAAGCCAGTCAATGTCACTCATAACAAGAAAAACATAAAGTAAAACTACAATGGACTACGTTCTCTTACCTATTAGGCAAAAATCCAGACGTTCGAAAACATTTGTGAAGTTGCAGGGAGAGGGGCATTCTCATACATATTCTGGTGGGAATATAAAATAGGACAACTCCTTTGAAAGAGAATTGGCAATATCTATTAACAAAATCACATATGCATTTTTCCTTTGACCTAGCAGCCCCACCTCCAGAAATCTTTCCCAAAGGTAGACTGGCAAAATAGAATGCTCAGAATGATTCACTGCAGCACTGTTTGAAATGACTAAAAACTGAAAACAGCTCAGCAGTCCATTCATAGGGGACTAGCTAAATGGATGGCAATACATGCCCAGGATGCAGGACTACACAGCTGTTAAATGAACGGGGAAAGCTCTCTATGGACGATGATTTTTGGGATCTATCATTAAGTGATAAAAGCAAGATGGAGAAAAGTGTGTAGAGGAAGCTAAGCTTTTATCTAAACAACAGGGACATCGTATGTATAATTAAATATATATTTGCTTATATTAAGAAAAAGCAATAGAAGAATAAACTCTGAAATTGAAAAAAAATTAATATCTTTAAGGGAAAAGAAGGAACAGCATGGAGGGAGTCGGGGTAGAAGCTAGACTTTGAATACACCTTGTTTTGTAGATTTGACTTTGAAATTACGTAAATATTTCACACAATGATAAATTAGCATTGAATTTTAAAAGATGATATCTAAAAATCAAAAGTATGATTAAACAAATGAAAGTAATTGCATGGCCTGTTGGCAACATAAACACACAGAGAAGATCTATTCCGAGTGACTTTAAAACAGTAATTTTATTTTTCCTCCTAATAGTATATGCCTATGTTCACAAAAATTGCAAAAAAAAAAATCTTTTAACTGTTTTCAGTAATTACTTTATTGGTGATAGTGTGGATGTAGTGATTCTGAATCTGCTATTATTCTGAATTTGTGTATTATGGAATAAATGAAAGAGAGGTATTATGGGATGAACTCATCTGAAATTTACCTTTTATGTATGTATTTTTTATTGAAGCATAGTCAGTTTACAATGTTGTGTCAATTTCCGGTGTATGCATAACAGTTCAGTCAAACTTATACATACATCGATTCCCTTTCATATTTGTTTTCATTATAGGTTACTGTAAGATACTGAATATAGTTCCTTCCCTGTGCTATACAGTAAAAACTTGTTATTTATCTATTTATGTATAGCAGTATCTGCAAATTTCCATCTCCCAATTCATTTAATTCTTAATATTTACTTACTGGTTAAAAAGTAGCCAAGTTTTCTATGCCATGTTCCCTTTGGTGTGGGTTTGCCCTGGAAACAGGTGACATCATGGTGGCCCTTTCTCTGCTGGAACGTTCCTTCCCCCAAGACGGGCCCCATCCCACTTCATGCAATATCCTTCCTTCCCTGATTCTGACTCTGGTTAACGTCTGTTTCTCCTTCAGGTCTTGACCTAAGCATCGCCTCTTCAGGGACCTTCCCCTTTAGAGCTCATATTATCACCAGTATTGTTATCTCATAATTTCTGTGATTGTCTAATGTCTTTCTAGCCCCCATCCATGCAGGCATGCGTGGTTTGCTCACCCTCAGATCCTGAGTACCAAGAGTGCTTGGCACAAAACAGGCTCTTAACAAATACCTGTTGAATGAATGAAAGTTAACTCCCTTCCTAATGTTTTGGGGGCATATGCCACTCTGAGCAGGGGCAGGTGGTTACCATATTGAAGCAATGAAACAAACCAGTTCCTGAGGACAAGTGGGAGTAACGCCTTTCCCCATGTCCTAGGACAGGCTCCAGCAGATGCCCCGAGGACCCCACCTGTTCCACATCTCTTGTGCCCCTGCCACGAGGTTGGCGTCTTATGCACTGATGGCAAATTACGGAGGTCTCGCCGAGGAGAAGCAGCTGACAACTGCCCACATTCACACCTCTCTTCCTCCTCTTTCTCCCCATTTCTGTTAGTTCTGCCAGCCTCACTCTGTTAGATGCAGCCTTCTTCTCCAGGGTCTGTGTGGGGTGGAGGCAGCCCCAGTCGCTGGAGGACTGGGTGAGACAGGCAATGGACAGAGGTCCTGAGTCTTAGCCCACGTCTGCTTGGGAACTGATTTCAGTGATGCCCTAAGGCTCTGAATTTTCAGAAGACATAAAACTTCCTACACATTTTCCCATTATTGAAACAAGGAGAAGGTGCGAGGGTGTCTTAGAACAGGCGTAACAACCACCATTTGCTAGACGAACGGGCCCACACCAGCCGCTGTGTAGACCCTCGGCTGTGGCCCCTGGGGCCCGCTGCAGGCTGGCTGCCCCTCCCCTTCCCGGCACTGCTCACTGGTGACCGCTGTCCTGGCTCAGCCCAGCAGGCCCCACGAGGTGGTGAGGTTGCGGTGCTAGCTGGTCTAAGGTACGCTTCATCCTTCTTTCCCCAGCGTCAGGAGAACAAGAGAAGAGAAGAGAGGCCACGTTTGTTTTGCTCCCCAGCCTGGGGAAGGAGGGGAGGAGACCACACATGTCGCCTGAAAACCCAGAGAAAATGAACTAAGTGACCAGGGGAGGGCTTGGATTGGGAAAATGAAGCAGAAAGCTCATTTTAGAGATTTCAGGACTTTCTCTTTTAGGTTTTATCTAACTGCAACACCTAGCACTTCCTGGTATTTCAAAATTGTTGTTAAAAGATACATTTTTATTACTGAATGTTAGCTTTGCATTTATTCCACTGGTTTGCATTTTTAATTTTTAAAGAATCTAGTTTCTTCAACAAAATCAGCTTTCACATTGCCTCGTTCTGTCTTCAAGCTAATTAAAAAGCAGAAGGCAGGCATCCAGATCACAGTTAAATTCCAGATAATTGGATTTCTTGGGACTGTGAGGTGTTTGGGTTATTTTAATTACTTAGACGTTCCAACTCTTGTTTTCACCGATGCTGCTGGAAAACATTTCTAAACTGTGATGCTTTGCGTCTTCCCCTTGGTGATTCCAGGCTAACGATGGCTGAGCTCTCGCATCTTTGGGTCGTCTGCTCAATTACTGTCATCCGCAATTATAGACGCAACATGTGCCCACAACGGAACACACCCTGGGAATGCTCGGGCCCTTTCCTTTAACTTAGATTTCTGATGTGAGCGTTTATGTCTGATTCCATCATTCAGCAAACATTTAAGTGCTTGCTTGAAGTCATAGGTGACTTGGATTAGAACAGTCCTTACCCTTGAGGAGCCCACAATAAGGTAAACAGATTTGTATACGAATAATTAGAGTGAGAGCCAGAGATGCATAATCTCATCAGCCGGATGCCAGTTAATTCTAACAGACCAGGAATTCATAGTAAGACGGCTTAAGAAACACATGACCTGAAAAAGTTTAAATTAAATATAACACGCTTTTAAAATTATTAAATCACTAGTTATTATTTAATTATTTTCTAATTTATTTATTATTTTATCACTTTCTAACTTCAGAAAAGTTACAAGGTAGCTTCCAGTAAAGAGCACAGAATAACAGAGACACAAGGATAAAAATCCAAGTCATAAAAAAGAGAGAAGCCCGACAAAATTAGGCCCAGAGCTTCCTGGCTGTGAGGGTGAAGAATAACCACAGTCATGGAAAGAGAAAAGAGGGTACCATTGAACAGAAGAGAGAACTGATTTTTTAGCACAAAAGTGTAAGATTTTAATTCTCTGAATTAAAGCAAAATTATGTTGAACAACATAATGGACAGTAACTTTGTGTGTTTCAAACGTATCTTTTCTGATAATAAAAGAATTAGAAAGTAGTTTAAAATTTTGGAATAGGGAAAGCCTTTCTAAACATGATGCTTACACATTCTTACTCAGTTGGGGGCCAACTAATGACATGTCACTGAAATAAATACATTGGAATATAGAGCTTAGAGATTAAGTCTTCCTTCTGGAACATCGCTAGTTACCACACATCCAGTGCCCCAGATCCCCTAAAATACTTCGGTGTTCTGTCCATTCCTCTCCTGCCCTGGGTTACTGGACGCAGGTTGAGAACGAATGCACTTGACTAAGCGTGTTTGCAGGTGCAAACTGTGATCCACTCCTGTCATATCTCTTCCTGTAAGTTAATAATGAGCATCGCCTCACTGACATCAGCGTGATGACAGTGGAAAGTATTGTGGGTTTAGTGCTAATTGTTAAAAAAAAAGAAAAGAAAAAGCACTAACCATCTCCATGGCCGTGTAAAGAGGAGAATTGTGGAATCTTAGCCTTGGTCTTTCAGTGATTCTTTTTCTCAAAATTTTCATGACAAACTTTTCTGTTGTTTGTATGTCAAATACAACATCTTACCAGGGCACTGAGCCGTTTAATTTTACACAAGTAATCGGGCTTTGCCCATTGACTTTTCTGACTGGTTTGCAGCTGTCATAGCAAGTAGGAAAGTATTTTCAGTTGAAATGTTGATCTGAAGATAGATTACTTCTTGGTCAGTGTGACTTATGATTCTGTCATGTTGACATGATGTATTAAAGGAAATAAAGTTCCTTTCTTCAGACTAAGATATAAAAGGATTTCCCGTGTTATATAGAAGATGAACAGCTGATGTCTTCTTGTTTGGCTTCCTCTCTCCCTAAGGTAAAAAAATCTCTGGGAATAGTGAGGCTGTTACTTTGTGGGCTACAGAAACTCCACTTGGGTCACAAAAATTAATTTTACTTCTTTGAAAGCAGATTATTATTTCTGCATTAAATTCCACATGTGTCGGTATTTCTGGGCACACTATAATTTGAAAATACAAGTAGCGTGTCAGCATCATCAGGGTCTGTTTCCTTTGACGTGCAGGGTTCTGGAAATCGCTACTCTGGGAGGTTCTCCCTGCCTTCCCTCCAAGCACCAGCTCTCCTTTCTCTGGGTGCATCGGAGCTTGCTGAGATAAAATATTCTGCTTTAGGAAAAGACAGGACAGGTGAAGGGGTCACTTTACCCCTGGAGTCTTGGGGTGAGACTTGAAGGAGGCAAGTTCAAAGCCATTAGGCTGCACTGGGCTCCTGAGTACAGATGGCGTGACTGTTTGGTGTTGGCTGAGTTCTCCCTGAGGCTGAGTCCCTATTCCTGTCCCAGCTTTGACTCATCTCGGCCATTATGAAGCCAGCAGGGGAACCAGCGATAGGTTGAGGATAGAGGAGTTTACAGGAGATTAGAAGTACTAGAAAGAACTTTTGTGGGAGAGAAATAAAGGCAATACATGTGAGACCCATTCCTTTGCATGAGGTCACAGAGGCAGGAAAATATGGCGGGATGATGACTGGGATGACTGTCCGTTTCGTCACTGTTCAGAGGGCGGCATTTGTGGGTGTCCAGGAAGGGCCGTTTGCTGGTCTTTCCGGCCAGGGGTGGGGAGGCTCCTCGCCCCTTGCAGCCGGCCAGGAGGCACTGTGAATCACAAGCTGTGACACCAGAGTCACAGGGAGTGACGTCAGTGGGAAGTGGATGGGCAGCCATTCATTCAGCAGGTATTTACAGAGCACCTTCTTTGAGCTGAGCACTGTGCTGGACACCCGGGGACGCCCTGATGAACGAGACAGACACAGTCTTTGTTGCTGCAGAGCGGATGGTCCAATAGGAGAGAGAAACATCAGACTCATACTTACACACGTGCTCGTTTAACTAGTTATGCTGAGTATACAGTGGAGGGGTATCATACAGATTTAGCGCAGTGTGCAAAAGTCACTCAGGCAGAGACCTAACGGGTGAGTCAAAGTTGCCAGATGGTGATGGTGGAGGACGGCGTGGCGTGCAGGTGAACAGGTGGATTCTCTCTTTGTGAATATCAGAGGTTCCCACGCTCCCTGCCCTTAAAATCTGGGACTTGGGATGCTAACACTTAGATGCCATGTTAATTGGAAAATACACACCCTCCTTTCCCCTTCCCAACCGTTTTATGGAGGAACTCGCAAACTGTGAAGTGGTCAAAAGACAGACAACATGAAAAAAAGTGTCCAGAAACTTCAGAGCTGCTTCATCAGTGTCTGATTCTCCTGGTGCGTCCACCCTGGCCGTAACCGTGGCACAAACGCTGCCCCGTCAGCAGGTCGTTGGGACAGTTTGGTTTTTTGTGTGTGTGGACACTTGGGTTGAACTCTCTAACAACCTCACCCTCTACTGCCAGGATAGTGGCCTCGGAGGCTGTTTAACAGTTATCATCGCAATGCCACAGAATGATCCAAGTAAGGGACAAGGCACATTTAGCTTTCTCTGCTATGCCATTTAAATTCTTGCATTGAAACAGTGGCACGAATAATATTTTTGATCCGTTTGGGAAGTGCTGTAGGGCATGTGCGTTGTACCAGAGAGTTTATAAAATGTGGGGACTCGGTGTTTTGCTGTTAAGCCCCCTGCAGGCTGGTGTGAAACCTTAGGGCACAAAAAAGCTACCTCTCACTTGAGTGTAGACACGTATTGTATCTCAAAGACTGCACACCTGGTATTTTGCCCACTCAGCTTGTCAGCCTCGAAGAGCTACGGGAGCTGGTCCAGCAGTAATTAATGCAAATGGGCTTATAGAGCCGTGTTTTCCACCATGATTTCTGACATTTCTGTGCCTCAGAACTCTGCCTACTGTACGATAAATGCATTGTTATGCAAATTCCTGCCGTGGTACAGTCCCATCTCTTAGCGTGAGAGCATGGAACTTTTAATTATATGTCAGTGATTAAAACTTTCCAGTTCTTTCCAGATATATATGTTTTACTAGCTACCTTACATTGATGAAATACCAAATACTAATTACTGTTTTGGGCTGGGGAGGGGTCTGGAAAAAATGCAAATATAATCAGAAAGAGACAAATGCCAGCCAGCCATTTTCTAAGATAACTGGAAAAGAAATACTCATTTCTTGGACATTGTGGAGTCTTCAAATTGGTCATCTTTAATCCGTTCTCACAGCTGCTGTGACCAACGTCAGCCAGCAGAACCCACCTGCTCGGGCTGCCAGCCTGCAGAGCTTCTGTGCCCATGACCTGCGAAAAAATACCCAAGGGTCCAAAGTTACAGGACGCTTATTTTATTCATCTGCTACATCGTTTTAGGTTTAAAACTCCAGACACCTTGGGCATATTTCTGTTGCCTCATGACTTTGTTCCCATGAGTGGAATAACTTTATTAATAAGCAGCAATTAATTGATAGTTTTCGTCACATAGACTTTGGATGGTAGAGGAAACAGGGAATGAGCCTCGAAGTCAGACCCACTAATAGTCGTGAGAGCTTGATTCAATTACTTAACCTCTCAAACCTCGGATTCCTCATTGGGAAAAGAAGAATCACACCAGTATCATTCTGTAGTGATATTATTCATTAGCACAGAGCTTATAATCCACAGGTTCTAGACAAGTATTTGTGATGATTGAGTTAATATTGCTAGTAAGTACTGTTTTTGCATGCTTAGTGCCTGGCAGTATGCGAAGCACTTCTAATGCACCATGCCACTTTATTCTCACTATAGCCTTGCGGTAGCTACTGTTGTCAGCACTCACTTTACCCGGGAGGAAACAAAGGCTCAGGGAGGTTCAGTTACCTGCCCGAGGTCACACAGCTAAAGACACAGTAGAGCTGGGGGTCCCGGCCTTAAACAGATATGCTAGTGTATGCTAATCACCCTCCCCATCCTGTCTTTACTTCCACCTCGAACTTAAAAATAACTTATAACCACAGCTCTGTTTTGTAGTGGCTCCTGTTTCCATTGTGAGTTATCATTTACCAAGTTAGTAATTAGTTTACATGCTGAAAAAAATTATAGATGAATAGTATCATAAAGATGATCATAACATAATCTGCTTTAAAAAAGGTTGTAACCTTTATATACAATTTTATATAATTATATAAATGTAAATATAATATATAAATATAATACAAATATATGTAATATGTATCAATACAATATATAAATATAAATAATATAAATATAATAAATATAATTTTATGTAATTTTGTAAAATTACATTACAAGTAACCCTTACAGGTCAGTGCAAAAAAAAGTAACAAAAAGACTTGCCCAACACTCCACAAAAGAAAAAAATCGAATGTCCAATACACTTAAATACACTTATGAAAAGGGTGCTAAACTTCATCAGTGACCAGGAGAAGGCAGTTTAAATCACATGAGTTGTGTACGCATCACAATGGCAACATTTTCAAATCTGACCTTCCAAAGTGTTGGTGAAGAGGGTGTGCGTGAAGAACACGGACACAGTCCTGCCAGGGAAACAGGGGAATGGGCACAGCCACTTTGGAAAACAAGGCAGTGTTGCCTATTAAAGTTCACTTATGCCTTAACTGAAGAATTCTGCTTGTTGGTACATGAGAATGCATCTACAAATGTGTCAGGAGACATGGACAAGCAAAGTTAGAGAACTGCTTATAATTGCTCAAGACTGGAAGTGGAAGCAACTCAATTTTCCATCAACGGTAGAATAAGCCAACACGTTGTGATACATGCGTGCAACAGAATGCCGTTTGGCAATGACGCGACCTAGCGCTGCACGCTGTAATGCTGGGTGAGAATGAGTGCAATGTTTAGTAAAGAGTGGTAGGCAGCAGAATGCGTGCGGTGTGATTTCACTGATACAACAACACATTGATTGTTAGTGTAGAGAAGGGCAGCAGATTTCTGTGGGTTAATCTTTATCCTGCTACCTTGCTGAATTCGTTTATCAGTTCTAGTAGTCTTTTATAAGGAGTCCTTAGGTTTTCTGTGTATAGTATCATTTCGTCTGCATATAATGACAGTTTTACCTCTTTCCTTCCAATTTGGATATCTTTTATTTCTTTTTCTTGTCTGATTGCTGTGGCTAGGACTTCCAATACAAAGTTGAATAGAAGTCGTGGGAGTGGGCAATCTTGATCTGTCATTTTAGCCAGAGAACTTAGTTTAAACTATGAACAATATGAGCCACAAACACTTTAACTTCCTGTTTGCTTTCTCTTTTTTTCATTAGTCATCATTTCCATTCATTCAACCTCAATCAGCTTCCCATTTATAAAAAAGAAAGTAATATATGTATATATTGCTTATATAAATAAGTCCACTGTTCAATTAAATGCTTGTTGTGATATCACAATCACATTTAATTGAACGTGGACTTATTAGCCTTAAATTGGATTTCTGAGGGAGGGGAACTGGATGAGAGTACTTGCCTTGCTCTGATGCAGTTGGAGATTATAGAGGGCAAGAAGCAAGGAAGGCTGGACTCAAGCCACCCCTCCGCCACTGTCCCCGGATGCGCTGTACCTTTGCACACGTCCCATCCTTGTTGTGCCCTTTCCTTCTTGGTGATAGTTCTGCATGGTTCACACCTCAGCTCAGACTTAGCCTTCCTGGCTCCTCCTATGAGCTCCCAGAGAAATCTTTATCCAGACCTCTGTTTCATTATCTTATCACTACTTATTTACATGTCCCAATAATTGGTGAATTTCTGGAGATAAGGATTTTGTCTTTCACCATGGACTCTCAGCAGCTAATACCATATCAACTATAGTGGATCCCTGCCCCCTATAAAAACATATGGTGAATGAATAAGAGAATGCTTTGGATTTTTCAAGGAATAAATAGTTCAGAAAATAAGAAAGGGATGATGCAGCCTTTAGAATAAAACTGCAGGAAACTAACATGTGGGCACTTATCTGATACTAGACCATGTTAGGGATTTTTTATTTATATAGGGAAAATGTTAGCTCTAAAAAGCACAAATTTGTTGTGTTCTTGAGTTAACATGAGAGTAAATTATTGGGTGGAATGAGACAAATAATCCAGACCATTTCCTTCATTTTGGCTTACCTAACTAAAAAAACCACCACAATGAATAAAGCCCGAATATCTATTTGAGTAGTTTCAAAAACACAAAGTGCTTTTCCCACCACGACTTACTTATCCACATTTTCTCAGTGCCTAATAGATCACACAGTGTCTTGATTCCCCATGAGAACTGGATTATTTTCCTCCCACAAAACCATCATATGCAGAGCTTTTCTCATTTTGTTTCTAGCAGTGTGTAAAGTGATTTCTCATTACTTGCTTATGAGACGCCTGTTTATTATGTCTGGGAGAGAGAGTCACTGGGGAAGATGTGAAAAGACGACAGTATGTTTCAAACTGTCAGGAATTCACTTAATCTCAAGGTGGACTTCATTTTCCACAGAGGAAGACCATCATTAGTTAGTACCAGTAACCAACTCATTTGTTTACAAATATTTACTAAGTGGGTGGTTCTCGTGAGATGTAGGTCTTCCGTAGAAAGTTGTGCTCAGAAAGCGGGGTATGTGAACTTCAGAGGTGGAGTTCTAGGTGGTGGCAAGGTCCAGGATGGTACCCAGGTGTCCTGAGTAAAGGTGCCTGGCCAGAGTAGCAGATGTCGAAGTACTGAAAGGCTGGGACGTCAGATGAGTTATGCATGGGGTCATTGTCACTTACCAGGGTGATCGCAGGACCTGGGATAAAGAGGAAGGCCACGCCTAGGGGTAAGGGAGGGACAGTAACTACGCCGTGGGTGACTGCAGGGAACAGTGTTAGAGTACGCCAGCCTTAAGTTTGGGACCTCAAAGGAAAAGGAGTTTTACACAAACATGGGGGCTTCACGTTCTAGTGGGGTATTAGGTAGTTTGAAAGAGATCTCCTGACTTGAGAATAAGTTGGGTGAGGAGCAGAAGGACAGTGGCCATCATTTGAGAAGGTTGCTCTGAAAGCTTGAGGATGAAGGTGGGAGACAGAGGTTATTTACCAAAGGAGTAAGGAGTTCCATGTGGTGTGGGCTAATAGAGAGAGGAAGCTTAGGGCCAGGGATGGAAAGAATGCTGGGATTCACTGGCCTTCAACTTTAGAAAACAAATGCCTTGAGCAAGGTCACAGCACCAAACAGAAGACCTTCAGCGTCTGTGTTCTCCCACCCTCTCCCCCCAGCTCTGCTCTGAGCGTTCCCACCCTGCCCTCTCCTACTTCCCTTTAAACCCTCCAGTGGAGTCAGACACCCCTGGATTCACTGTGCTTCCTACTAAAAGCAGGCAAGAGGTCTTACTGTGTATCGGGACTCACTGAGGCCACTGTGCAGTGAAATGCAAGCTAAAATGAGGTGTCATCAAGAATGTTTTCCATCTCTTGGCCCTTCTTTCCCCTCAGTTGGCTTCTTTTTCGCAAAGGCTCCACGTTAAGACTTACATCTCACCAGCTTAGGCATCTATCAGAAAAAGAATTCTTTTCTAATCATTCCAGTAAAATTCTCAAGGTAGGGCTCTCATTATCCCAACTTGGGTCTTGTGTTCATTCCCAAACCAACGTGCTCTGTCACACTGGCGTGATGCAGAGCTCTGATTGGGCAGGCTTGGTTCACATGCCCACCTCCAGGTCTAGGTGGGTCAGTCCCACCCAACCATGTGGGCCAAAAGGAGGGAAGGGTTGGTTCCCCAAAGGTCAGCACTGGTGCTGTTAAAAGAAGCTGGTCAGGCCAAACAAGAGACATCCACTAGAGGCATATCGTCTACACCGGGTGAAATAAGATAGGCAAGGCTGAATGGAGTCTAAGGAGTTCAAGAGGATTCGATGAAATTAGGAAAATCTTCCTAAATAAGTGACAGACTCTGAGGACTAATATAGGCCAAACACTTAGTGCCTTTTTGGCAAGCAAAAAGAGGTTCTTCTTCTTCATCTTCGTCTTCATCTTCGTCTCCATCTCCATCTCCTCCTCCTTCTTCTTCCCCTCCTTCTTCCTCCTCCTCCTCCTTTTTTTTTTTTATTTGTTTTGTTCAGTTAGACAAAGAAGGTGTGATGGGCTAAATACTAGCCCCCAAATACACCCATGTACTAATCACTGGGACCAATGAATGTTATCTTATATGGCTAAAAGGACTTTCCCAGTGGGATTAAGTTAAAGGTCTTGAGATGGGGAGATTGTCCTGAATTATCCAGACAGACCCAGTGTATCACAAGGGTCCTTCTAAGAGAAAGGCAGGAAGAGTTGGAGCAGAAGGAGATATGATGTTGGAAGCAGAGATCGGAGTGATGTGCCTTGAAGACCGAGGAAGGGGCCACAGCCAAGGAAGGCTGGAAGCAGAAAAAAGCAAGGAAATGGATCCTCCCTGGGAACCTCCAGAAGGAACCAGCCCTGCTGACACATGGCCCATGAGACTGATTTCACACTTCTGACCCCTACCCCCCAAGAACTATAAGAGAATGCATTTGTGTTGTTTTTCACCACTGAGATCATGATCATTTGTTCCAATGGCAACAAACAAGTCTTCAGAGAGGGGAGGAGCTGAATTTGATGGCGATGAGGGGTGGGTCATACAGACAAGGGAAAGATGGAGCCTTGCAGCCTAAGGGACAGCACGGGCAGGTGGTGTTACGGAGCATCACACAGAGACCATGATGTCACCTAGAGGTTGTCGTTCCACAACACACAATTGGGGCTTCCTACTGAAGACCAGGAAAAGCTTTGGAAAAACTTCTAAAAGGAAAGCTGTGTGATTTGAAAGGTCATTCTGGCAGCTTTAGGAGGGTGAGTTGGCTAAGGATGGAGAAGGTGAGAAACAGAGAAATGACTCAGGAGACTTTCTTGGTTGTCCCAGCAAGAAATGAGGATGATTTGGCTGCAGGAAACTGAGGATGGATAAAAGGCCAGATTCAGGAACCACTGACAAGGTAGAATCAGAAGGACTTAGTGACTGACTAGATGTGAGAGGGTGAGGAAGACGATTCTCTGGCTTCTGGTTTTAGTGACGAAGGGGACAATTGACCAGGAAAGAAAATATGGGAAGAGGAGACGGTTTGAGAGGAAGAAAATTTGTTCCATTTGGGGCACGGTGATCTGGCCGTCCAGTAGGTAAGTGGTTATGTCTAGTCGGCAGCTAAAAGTAGGCCTGGGTCTCAGGAGAGAGGTCTGTGCTTATCTGGATTGGAAATAATGGGTTTTATAGTCATCAGTGTGTACAGCTCGGTGGTGTAAGCATGCTGAGTGGACTAGCTCATCCAGAAGAGTGAGTGGGAGAAGGTGGGGGCAGAATCCCGGGGCAGCTGTACGAGGTGTGGGGAAGGGAGGAAGCAGCAGCGAGAGAGACGCGGGGAGAGCAGCCGGAGGGGCAGCAGGAAAACCACGAGGCCAACACGCATTGCTGCAGCTCTCGGGGGTCTTAGAGTTAGATGAAAGTTTGTGATATACTTGAAAACACTTAAGCTGAGTCTAGATTGCAGGAAAACTGTAAAAAGAACTGTAAGTCTTGGCTGATTGCCCTCACTGTCTGTGCCATCCAAAACTCCCAGAACCACGCAGGAAGTTTCTGGGCAGCGCTATGTTCCTAGGAGGAGGGAGATGGTGAAACTTTTGATCAAAATTATTATTGTAGAGGTGGTTGCACTAGGCTGGCTTCTCTCTTTATCCTTTCATGGAGCAGACAGATTGGTTTCAGTCTGACTTTGGTTTCATGCCTTTTGTTGTGTATTTTTTTATTACAAAAGTAATGTGTGTGATCATTATTAAAAGACAGAAATAATGCAAAAGCAAAAAAAGTAAAATCCAGTCGATCCTACTGCTTGGAAGTAACCCTTATTAAAAATATTTTAAAATTAGTAAAAGATCTTTCAGAATTTTTTTGTATATTTACAATTAGAATACAGATAATACTTTGTGTCATAAAAATGGGATAATAACTGCACATACTGTTCAACAACTAGCTTTGTAATTTATGTCTCATGGACATCTTTCCATGCAGGTAGAATACAGAGCAACCTTGTTCTTTTTAATGGCGCCATCGTACTCCATTGATGGATATACCATAGTTTATTCAACCCTTCCCCAGTGTGCACTTTGGGTATTTGCACTTCTTTATTATTGCGGATAATGGAGGAAGTGCCTTTGAACGTACATCTTTTCACACTTGTTGAAGTCTTCTGAAGAGAGATCAGTAAATGTGGAATTGCTGGGTCAAGTCTATCAATATTTAAAATTTTTGATAGAAGCTGCCAAATAGCAGTCCATGACGGCTGGATGGAAAATATTGAAACTCTGGATAAATATTTATGCTTAGTTTTCCTTTAAAGTGTTGTGTTTAGTGCAGACTTTGGCCCTTAACACTTCCCTCCTGAGCTCCTGAGAACCTGGGGGCCTTTCCGTATTGGTTGATACCTAAAACCTGGGCAAAGGGAGGGAAGAGAAGAGTCAGATGAGCCGTAAGTTGGATGCCCTGTAGGGCGGGTATGGCTTCAGTGGGGCGGAGTGGTGACTGGGCTTTTAGGACCCCGAGGATGCAGCCTTCTGTATCCCCCAAGTGCCTGGAAAGGAGCCCAGTGGGAGAGGGGGACAGTGGGGCACTGACTGAATGGCCACACCGTCGGGGAGGGTGTGGCCCTCTGGTTGAAGTTTATGTTCTAGTGGGGAAGGTAGACAGTAAACAAACAGATGAGTGTGTAACACGATTTGGGTGGTGGTCAGCGCTGGGAAGAATGAAGCAGGTGGCGGGAGGGCTCGTTTACCTAGAGCGTCAGGCACCACCTCCCGGAAGATTTTCATTTGTGCAGAGATCTGGAGGAGCAGATGAGTGAACCAAGCCCAGGGTCTCGGGGGGGCACATTCTGTACAGAAGGAACTCACGCTAACTTGCCCAGAATGGGAGGAAGTGTAGCGTATTTGAGCATCAAGAAGGCTGGCAGTGTGGCTGGAGTGTGTGAGCAGGGCCAGAAGGGGTGTGTGTGTGTGTGTGTGTGTGTGTGTGTGTGTTTGTGTTAGTGGTTCTCCAGACCCACAGAACCAAAAGATTTATACATGCATATATTTCATACATTTTATATATAGGAAAGCGTGTCTAAAGGATATATATTAATATATTTATAATATAGAGTATATTTATTATAAATAAATAGTAAATATATAAAGAGATTTAGCATGAGGATTTGGCTCACGTGCTTCTGGAGGCTGAGAAGTCCCGAGACCTGCAGTCCGCAGGCTGGAGACCCAGGACAGCCGGTGGTTTAAGTTCTAGCGCAAGGGCAGGAGGAGGCTGACGTTCCAGCTCAAACTGTCAGACAGGTGACATTCCTTCCTGCTCATCCTTTTGTTCTACTCAGGCCTTCAGCAGATTGTCGGAGGCCCCCTCCTGGGCGGGAAGGGCAATCTGCTTTACTCAGTCTGCTGATTCAAACGTGCGTCTCATCTAGAATGACGTTTGACCAAATATCTGAGCAACCATAGCCCCGTCAAGTTGACACATAAAATGAACTATCACCAGTGTCTGTGATGTAGCATGGGGACCAATTTATCTGGGGCTGCCGGAGAGGGTGCTGTAGGAGGGCGGGAGAGGGAGCCAGGCAGGTGGGAGGCTGGGGAAGGGGGAGGAAGGGGGGTGGCGACAGGGCCCTGAGAGGCAGTGCAAGGAGGGAGGTGGTCAGACCCGGGAGGTGTTCTCAGAGGAGATCCAGCAAGCTCTTCTGATGGGCTGAATTGGGGGCGGGGGGAGCAAAGAGACGAATCAAGATGACCCAAACAGTGAGTTCACTAAGGAAAGATGAAAAGGCAGAACAGTGGGGACTTACAGAATTAGCAAAGACATAAAAAAAGAAATATGCATATAAAGTTGGAAGAATTAATAAATATTTAGGTTTCAACAGAATATGGGGTATTTGGTGAAATGTTGGTGTGTGTTTGGCCCGAGCACAGTGAGTGAAAGGTGGGGCCGTTTACTGAGATGTGGAAGACTCCAGGTATGTTCACTAAATACACGAAGCATCTCGAGAGTAGGAGGAAAAAGAGTGCAGAGGGGAGATACAAAGGAGAATTTAGGCTTTAGAAGGGAAATCAACAAGACTAAAACAGTTTGTGCAAAGGCAATAAAGCAGAGAAGATGCTGGCAGGTGTGCAGAAGGAAGAGCAGAAGGCAGGTGCACAGTGTGGAGAGGGTGAGGCAGGGTGGGTGGTGTTGGGGGAAGCAGTAGCCCAGTCAGGCCAGAAAAGGAGAAGGAAAGAGAGGGAGACAGAATCCAAACACCTGCCTCCCGCTCCAGACCCTGGAATGATCCCTCCCACAGTCACACACAGACACACGTGTACACTTGCACGTACATGTACGTATAAATAATCTATAATAGTGCTTTTAAAGCTGGAATGGAAAAGTTGACATATTTGAATGCGTTAAAATTTTAAAACTATAGTACAATGAAAGGTTCTATAAATAAGTTGTAAAAAGTGAAAGGCTGAAAAATATCATTTACGCAGCAGGCAAAGGCTTAATATCCAGAAGAAGTGAAGAGTTCTTATACAGCAATAAGAAAAATGGGCAAAGGGTTTAATTAGGTGATTTTCCAATAAAGAAATGCACATGACTAATATGGAAAGACTAAGTGTCTGGCAAAAATTAAAATGATGGAGACTTCAGGGGGCATGGGTATGTGGAAAGAACTGGCCTCACGTGCTTGGTTGGAAGTGTAAATTAGTAGCTCTTTTTGGGGGACAACTGGGCTGTGTCTGGCAATATTGCAAATGGGCAGACTCTTAATCCAGCAAAACACGTCTATGCGTTCATCCTGTGAAGACACTGGTGCATGTGTACAAAGAAGCAAGCAGGAGAATGTTTATTGTAGCGCATTTAGCTATGTTAACAGCTAAAACTTGCAGACAACCTAAATGTTCATCAGCAGGAGGATGGGTAAATAAATTATGTGTATCTTCGCCCATTAACATGGTGTGGCACTTTTTAAAAAAGATGTATAAATACACTGATATGAAAAAAATCTTGAAAAGTGTGGGTAGGTAAAAAAGAAATTGCAGTGTGTGATTTATTTAGCTAATGAAAAGCTGTGTTTGTATTTATGTAGATACATTTATAAATACCTAGAAAAAGGTCTGGAAGAATAAATGCCAAATTGCTGGCAGTGGTTATCTCTGGAAGAGGAGCGAGGTTGCAGGGAGTGGGGGCAAATTGGGATGTTTGCGTTCTGCATCGAAGGAACCACCGCCATCACCAAAGTTTATTTTTGACACGACACAATAAACTGGGTTGAAGTGGAGACAGGTCTAGGTACACCCAGGTCTGTGTTACTTCTCTGATCTTCCACCCACGGTTCTTTGACGTTCTGATGAAGGTGATGTGGAGGTGAGGGTCTGTGCCCAGCACACAAGGGAGAAACAGGGCTGTGCCTCTCATGCCCCGGAGCACGACTGAGGAGCTTCCATGTGGCGTTCTGCACTCAGGTTGTCCCATTCTGGGGCAGCGGGCTCTGCCAGCAGGTCCCGCAAAGCTCAGCCGCAGCGGAGAGAGCGCTCAGAGGCGCTCCAGGTCACCTCGATGGACCAGCTGCGTGGAAGTTAATTAGAGGCAGGCCATGTCCCCGGGGGCTCCGTTCTCGTGATGCTGGAGTCATTAGCAGTTAGACTCAGCTAAAGCTTCCTTCTCGTCTTCTGAAAACTTGTTTTGGCAGAAGGACGCCGGCAGACTGAATTGGTGGCCAAGGATAGTACAATTTTAATTCCCAGAGAGTTTGTCAGGGCCATGGGGGTGCAGTGACCTCCGGAGACAGGGGTGGTTTTCATTAAATCAGAGACAGCAGTGTGCTTATTCGCCTGACCACTCACGATGAAATTCCCTTTGCTGTAAATAAATGTGGCATTCCCGAAGCACAGGGGGTGGTGACTATAGCAACAAATCACCCAAATATTATTTTGTTCTATGCGCCTTTTGTTAAGCCTCTCTTTCCACAAACAATTTGTGTTAAGTATTTCGACTGTAACTCGCTCTCTTTCTTTCTTTCTCTCTTTTTAAACTATATATAGGAACAAAGAAAGAAGTACAAAAAGATCAAGATGCTAATAAACCTGCAGTTTCATCTCCTAAGAGAACAGCGGCTTCAGCCACCAAGCTTCATTCGCCAGGTATTTAAGAAATGTGAGCTGTGTTATTTGAGAAGACTTGAACTGGGAATTTACTTTGTTCAGATGTCATCAGTGGAGTAACGCCAGCCCACGTGGTGTGTGCGACTGTCCCAGGGCTTGACGTACACATACTGATGTGTTCTGACTCCAGCTGAAATGAACTAGCTGTTGGCATCATTTTGTCTTAAAAAACAAAACGTTATTGTGCTCCATTTAAGTGGTAGAATCTTCTCCGTGTGGGAGTATCTGCTATTTCAACAGCATGTAAAATAATTTATAATTGAAAAATAGACTTTGGAGCTATAACCTCAGGAGATAATATTTTCTAAAAAGAGAAACCGTGGATTATCAATACTTGTTTTTTTACTTATTTACAATTCAGATATGGATAAGCCACATAAATGTCACACAAAAGTTGAAAATTATTTATTATGAAAATTCATATCGTAAGGCATCAACCCCTTTGTAGAATGGAATGCAGTATAACCTCAGAGCATTCTCTTTAAGCACAAAAATAGTAGCAACAATAGCAGCTAATGTTTGAGTTCCTCTTGTTCACCAGGTTCTCTCCTAAGCTCTTTAAATGTATTCATTTATTTAACGCCTACAGTAACTGGGAGACAGGTACGATTATTGCCTTTCCTTTATGTGTGAGGAAATTGAGGCACAGAGATTTTCATTAATTTGCCCAAAGTCACAGGAAACTAGTAGTAGTCTTGGTTTGAATGCAGGTACTCTGAATCCCATGGCCGCACCCTGGGGTGCTGTCCAGCACCATCCACTGCCTGCCTCCTGCAGAGGCCATGCGCTGTTCCTTGTCTCATCCCTGTGACATTGGACATTATTGATTGCTCCCTTTCTGAAACCTTCCTTGGTAGCTTCAGATGAAAAGATAAATTTGAACCATCTTACTCCATCTTGGCCAGAAGCAGCATAATTTTTAATATAAAAATTTAGCAATTGCAGTAACACTATTAAACCACGATTGTTTCACCCTTGGAGAAGGGAGATGTTCATATCTACCTTGATAACTAGCACCTCTACTTTTTGTACATAATAAAGAAATTTCCTGAAGATGAGACAACTTTACATCAGTTTTTGTCTAGGGGTGGGTTAGAGTAACACATCTTTTCATAGTCAGCTTTGGAAAGGCTGGTTTGTTCCTATGTTTTTCTGTTTTCCTATCCATCGAAATAGGAAGGAACCTGCTCTGTCTTTGGAATGGGAAAGGCAGACCTCTCCTTTCTAGAAAACTTAGTATATGGCCAGGTGCTGCCCCGTTTGGTAACTCCTGCCCTCACCCACTCACCCATGCTCAGTGCTGGCTGGAAGGAAATCTCCTCCCCTCGTGCCGTCTGTTCTTCACTCCTCCTCCCACACCCCTCCCCTCCCCGCCGGCTAGGCAACCCAGGCAAACAAGTGCCAGTGCTAAATCAGAAGTACTAAGTACTAAGTGTGCTGCTGGGCAGAATTTTCTGAAATTTAGATCAGTTTAAGAAAAATAAAAGCCTTCCCGAGACCGCAGAGAACTCGGCACGTGTGCTCCCTGCCAGTCTGCAGGGAACAGACCTCCTCTCGGCTACGACGTTGACCAAACTCATGAAGTGCTTTTCCTTAAACTGGAGGCCTATCAAAGTTGTGTCCTTTCATTCTTTTCTTTCCTGTTTACAAGTGTTAAGGTCGTGGGCCTTCTCTGAGATTGTAAATATGCAGGTCCTGATGCTGCACAGTTTGCTTGTGATCATGTCAGATGAGCTTCCAGCTTTAAAATTAAGCCACGCTCTAATATCCATCAGAATCCTCTGGATGGTGACCAGATGACTGCAGATGAATTTTTAATGCCCTCTTTCCATTTTTAAGGGCTGCATTCTTCCTGATGCTCAGCCTTTGCACGCAAGCACATTTATACGGCTACTGGCTCTTTCCTTTGAGCCTCTGGCTGTCGCTGGGATTGTCATAGATACCCTCTGCCCCCAGTCAGATTACACTGCCAGTAGGATGGTCAAAGAGGAACTGTGACTGGAGCAGGACCGAGACGAAGGGAAGGCATTCTAGATGTAGGTCTGCCCCCAGACCCGGGAGACCTGGCGGAGATGCTGCAGGGTAGATTGGTGGTGCTCCAGTGGTGACACCCCTGGAGAGGGGTCAGAAAACCTGAAAGCCAGATGCAGCTGGGCCCCTCCTGACACCAGCTTGCCTCCAGGCAAGGGCGGGCCTTCTTCCTTTGCATGTCCGCTGGTCTCCCACACGTCATTCACAGAGCCGTGCTCAGTAAAAGTTGTTAGATATTTTGATCCCCCACAGAACACATGACATGAAGTGCACGTGTGAAATCAGCTCTGTCTGAAGGCCATGGCAAGACACTGTCTAGGTATTTCTGTTCATACAGTTCACACTGAACACCTGCACTGGGATGAGTCTCATTAATACTTGAGAGGTTTATAGGGCCAGAGAGTTAAAAAAAAACAAACAACAAACTAGTACCTTTACTCTTTCACTTCATTTGAAAACGCCGCAGCCATCACTAATTCCCTTTGTGAAGGTCTGTATTCATTAATAGCAGTTTCCTGGTTTAACTGGATGGAAATCGGGATATTGCAGGGGACCAGAGCTTTGATTTTTGTGGAAAGAGACTTAACAGAGTCTGCCTGGCTGCAGAGAAGTCAGTAGCATGCCTGCCTGCTTTGAACCTTCGAGCTCTACAGAGGCAATATGGACACCACAAAGAACAGGGAAGGAGGAAATAAAATCTTCCAGCACCTGGAAGTGTCCTCAGGGGACATGGCATTCCCCTCATTTAAAGTGTGCATGGTGGCTCTTCCAGAGAAATATGGGTGTGAGAGGTCAGAAGTGAGTGACCATCACTACCAACATCCCAGTGCTGACCGTGCTCTCTACGAGTTCCACGTGATCACGGGCATCTGGAACTTTCTGTGGCATGGTCCCATTAACCCCTTACTTCCTAAGAAAGTTTGTATTTTAGCTTCATTATGTGCTGGCTTTTAAGAGAAAACAGTAGGAGCAAGCAAAATCCTTTTTAAGAATGAAATAATGCCATTTGCAGCAACATGGATGGACCTAGAGATTATCATACTAAGTGAAGTAAGTCAGACAGAGGAAGACAAATGTCATGTGATATCACTTATACATGGAATCTAAGAAAATGAGATAAATGAACTTATTTACAAAATAGAGACTCACAGACATAGAAAACAAACTTATGATTACGGGGGGAAGGGCCAGGGAAGGATAAATTAGGAGTTCAGGATTTGCAGATACACATGAGTATATATAAAATAGATCAACAACGAGGTCCTACCTACAGTACAGGGAACTATATTCACTATCTTGTAATGGCCTATAATGGAAAAGAATATATATATATATATATATATATATATATATACACACACATATATATATATATATACATACACATATAACTGAATCACTATGCTATACCCCAGAAACTAGCACAACATAGAAAATCAACTATACTTCAATAAAAAAAATTTTTAATTTTTGAAATCCTTTTAAATTTTTAATCAACCAGGTGAAGCTGGCTGTGTGTCACTCATTTTCTTTTGACGTAGGCTCTCCATCCCCGGGAGATGAGCCTGGTCCTCATGGACCGTCCTGGGCGTGGTCTGACACGGGGGCGGGCAGGAGAGTACGTGACAGGACGCTACCGCAGGGACTTAACCGCAGACGTACTTGACGAAATTGACAGCACAGGGAAGGATACAGGTTTTAGTGAGAACCAGCCCTCTGCTGCTGACAGCTGGGTAGTGATTCGTCCTAGGCAGAGTTACGCTTGATATATTCAGCAAGATGGCAGGAGCCTTTTCAGCCGAAAGCCACAGAGGACTCCACAACCAACCGTGTTTCTCCTCGTTTGCTTCCTGGAGTCTTAGCACTGGGGCCTGAGGGTTGACCTGTGCTGCGACCAACTGTGCAGCCAACCAGGAGTCCCACACAAGGGCTGGTTTCATCAGGTGGTTTGGTAGTTTGGTGTGTTAATACCGAAAGCTGATGTTCTCAGGGGGGCCTCTGTCCTGGCTCAGAACATCACTTTGGTGGCCCCAGGAATAGAAATGTAGACTGAGTGTACTAGAGTTCAGTAGAACACTGGACTTCTGAGTGTGTGAATAAAAGCAATTTAATAATAACACAGTATCAAAGTAAACACCAAAAATAGAATTTCACCAAATTAAATTGTCTGTTTCCCATTGAGTATAATTGCTAACCTAAAAATAATAATGATGATAATAGTAATAATAATAATAATGGAAGATAAATCTGACAGCCCAAAATACACAACCATGTGAGCACTTACTAATATCCACAAGTGCAGAGGGGACTGTTTCTGCCCTAGACTGCAGTTAGCTTTAATTCACTGAGCTGGAAGTATGTTTTATTTAGTTAGTTAGTTTTAGATTTCTAAAGGAAGTGCCTTCTGTTGTAATGGTGCCAGGCATTGGGTACCTCAACACATTAATTAAAATGCTGGAATGTTTTATAAAATCACCAGCCACAACAATAAAAAATCATGAAAGAAATCTACCTTGGGTCTTAGGCTATGTCTTACAATTTAATGCAGGCAGTAAAATCTCTCACATTTTGTTGGTAATTATTTTTCTTTTGTTTTCAATGTTGAGAGTGTTGGGATTAAGGACACATTAAGATTGATTTGCCTGCAACGTGCAAGTGAATTTTCTGGAATGTTTACTCCACTGTCATAAAGACAGTTCTAAAGAAACAGTAATTTCACAGTCTGCTATTCCACTAAGCCACACTAGTTTACGATGTCATACGTGAGGTTGCATTCTAATCTCTGATGATTTCTCAAAAGGAGGAAGATTTGATTAAAATTAGCATGGTTACCATTAAATCAATAATCAGATGCATTTAGATCAATTAACCATCTTTTTTCCCCTTAAAAGATGAGGCCAGTTGTGTGTTCCAAGCCCATTACTCTACTGCATCTCGATGTATCAGGCACTGAAGAGGCCACCACTTTCTGATATGTTTTGTACGTTACTCCCTGATATTTTGGAGGCAAAGGTGGAGACAGAAGAACAGATGAAACATTAAAATTTATTCGTGAGCGTGTGGGCAGTGTCCCTGTCATGTCCTCTGGGATGTGATCTACTTAAGCCACGGAAAGAATGTGCCTTGGGAATGGAAATCCATCTGTGGTCCACCGCAGAGGCTCTCAGCGGGTCAGGTCGGCCTGAGCCTCAGGCTAGAAGGACAGCAGATCCCAGGAAGACTTGCTCATCCGAGGGTCCGTGACCGTGATGCAGGGCTGGTCTCTGAGCTCTTTCCTGGGGCCCGGCCTTTCCTCCTTCTTGCTTCAGCCTAGTAATCACCTCCCCTTAAAGCCTCCTCAACACTGGGCAGGGTTTCTGGTTCTTTCCTCTGTGTCCCCTCTCACTCCCCGACACACACCTGTAACGTTTGCCTGGTAGGAGCCAGACCTCAGAGGCTTCTGGGCCGTCGTGAGGGATGGGCACCTTCTTCCTGCAGTGGGGCATACGGAGGGGTCCGTGCAGCTCCCAGGCTCTTTTGTGTTTGTAAAGATCACTCTGCTGCTGTGCAGCGAAGATGCTAGAAGCAGGGCTCCCATAAGAAGGTGAGGGGTTATGGTGGCTGGGACTGGACCTTGAGCCGTGGAGGTGGCGTGAGTGGCCACACGATGGGGTACATTTGGGAGGACGTTGATACTGTAGGAATTTAAAGCCAGAAGTATATTCAATATCTTGTAGTAGCTTATGGTGAAAAAGAATATGAAAATGAATATGTGTATATTCATGTATGACTGAAGAATTATGCTGTACACCAGAAATTGACACAACATTGTAAACTGACTGTATCTCAATTTAAAAAAAAAAGATTAAATAGGAAGATGTAACAAAAAATAATAATTATAAAATAAAGTCAGAAGTCCCTGGAGCAGAGGCTATCAGAGGTGTGACTTGAACGTGACATTGAATAAAAGGTCACAGGAAGGGAGGGAAGGGTGTGTAAGCATCATCCCTGAGGCCCAATTAAAACTTTCCTCGGTTTTTAACTCTGACTTTGACCTAGACTGATTGATTGATTGATTGATTTCCCATTAGACATTTTCAAAGAGTAATCCTCTTGAAGAAAAAAAAAAAACAACAAAACTGCTCCAGTCTCTCTAAGCAGACCCAGAAGTGTAGGATGCTGGAAGGCGCTGGGCAGCTTTGTCTGCTGCTTTTTCCAGGTGTGGAGTCCTGCCCTTCGAGCCACATAAATAGAACATGTGAAGTCGCTGTTTTGGGGGGCGGGGTGGAACACCTAACGTGACCGATAACGGGTGGCTGCCTCTCAGCCCCTGGGGGAGGCTGTAAGAAGGCGCGCGCGGCCCGCTTGGGCTGCCGGTGTTTTCACAGCGCCCGTTCTTTCGTTCTAGGACACCCCAAGCAGAGGACGGCGGCCCCCCGCAACGGCTTCCCCCCGAAGCCGGACCCGCAGGCGCGCGAGGCCGAGCGGCAGCTGGCGCAGCGGCTGAGGGAGCGCTGCGAGCGGCAGGCGCGGCAGCTGGGCCTGGCGCGGGCCGAGCTGCGGAGGGCGGCGCGCGGCTTCGAGGCGCTCGCGGTGTCCACCCAGCTCTTCTCCGGGAAGGTGAGGCCGCGTCGGGGAGCGCGGACCGGGCGGGGCCGCGGAGGGGCTGCCCGCGCGTGTGTGCGTCTTGGCTTGGGTCTGGGCCTGGAGAACCGGTTTGATTCTCAGGTCGGACGGCACCTCCGAGCGCACCGTATGGTGACTCGGGAGCCCGGGGTAGACGTGCGTGTGACAGACATTGGTCTGGGAAGAATGATTCAGAACCTTGATCCTAAAAGGGAACATGATGTAAAAAAGACAGGAAAAGGTGGAAATGAACATTCTGAAGGGGAGGCCTTGGAAGCGAGTGGAGCATGTGACTGCTTGCTGCGTTTTAGACGTCAGATGGCCAGGTTCTGAAATTTCTGCTCTTTCAGCCCTAAGGGAGACAGGGCCTCAGTGCTGGTCCACTTTGGCTGGTGATGGGTCGCAAAAGGTGCCAGGCCCGGGTGACCTCAGGGCCACCCTCAGCACCAGGGGGCAGCACGCGGGGTCTGGGCGCCTGGGCTTCCTCGGTCTTCTGAAAACGCGGCGAGTCTTGGCATCCTCTCAGCCTGAGTGTCAGAGGCTCCTGACGCCGGATCTGTCACTGTCTGTGGTGGAGCTCAGCCTGCCCGCCTCTCGCCCTGGGAGGGAGGCTGGTGGAGCCCTGGCGCCTGACTTTGTGCGTTTGTGCTCCACCGCGAGGTCATCGGGTGTGTCTAGCGGGGAACAAGAACACTTACCTTTGAGGCTTAAATATTATGAATGAGCATATTAATAACCCATAAGGCATTTCGAGTTTCATGCATCTGGTATCTGTAAATGGGAGGAAGTGAAATGCTATATAAATGCTCCCAAACTAAGGAGATTAACTACATTTCTGGCTAAAGAAGAAAGTCAGAGGATGTCTGCTGCAGCATGTCCACTCATATTCTTTATCATCTGAACCTTAAAGTGTGGAGGACCCTCTGCCTTTTATGTTACCCTACAGCCTCCCCAGCCCACATTATAGAGGCCTGAGCTGTCTTGTTCTGTTGCTGTTCCCTTTTTTGCTTAAAGCTTTTAGACCAAAGAGCTAATTACCAAATTATTGTTGTGGTGAAAAACAAGACAAATAGATTTCAGATTTTACCAATAGTTTCAGCCTCTTCCCTAATCAAAATGTTAATGGGCAGAAGACCTAAACAGACATTTCTCCAAAGAAGACATTCAGATGGCCAACAGGCACATGAAAAGATGCTCAACAGAGCCAATTATTAGAGAAATGCAGATCAAAACTACACTGAGGCATCACCTCACACAAGTCAGAATGGCCATCATCAAAAAGTCTACAAACAATAAATGCTAGAGAGGGTGTGGAGAAAAGGGAACCCTCCTACACTGTTGGTAAGAATGTAAATTTGTACAGTCACTATGGAAAACAGTATGGAGTCCTCAAAAAACTAAAAATAGAGTTATCATATGATCCAGCAATCTCTTTCCTGGGCATATTTGCAGAAAAGGCAAAAGCTCTAGTTTGAAAAGATAACACGCACCCCAGTGTTCACAGCAGCACTGTTTACAGTAGCCAAGACACGGAAGCAACCTAAATGTCTATTGATAGTTAAATGGATAAAGAGAATGTGGTATATATATAAAATGGAGTACCACTCAACCATGAAAAAGAATGAAATAATGCCATTTGCAGCAACATGGATGGACATTCTAAGTGAAGTAAGTCAGACAGAAAGATAAATATCATTTGATATCACTTAAATGTGCAATCTAAGAACTATAATACAATATTATTTACAAAACAGAAACAGACTCACAAACATAGAAAAACCTATGATTACTAAGAGAGAAAGGGGAAATAGGGATAAATTAGAGATTTGGAATTAGCAGATACACACTACTATACATAAAATAGATAACAACAAGGACCTACTGTAGAGCACAGGGAACTATAGTCAGTATCTTGTAATGACCTCTAAAGGAAAAGAGTGAAAAAGAATATATGTATGTGTGTAACGGAATCACTTTGCTGTACACCTGGAACACTGTCAATCAACTACACTTCAGTTAAAAAATAAATAAATAAGTTCAAGTTATAACCAAAAAAAAAAAAAGTCAACACTAGTAATAAATGACCAGTTTGGATTTTACATCTTCCCTCTGGTCTAGTACCAGAGGAACCATTTGTGTCAACCTTGAACAGTGAGGTGCTGTGTTCCCACCCTGGTAAGAATTAAAATTACAAACACATTTTTGAGGTGCCCAAGGGGCTGGACTTGCCATGGTAAATACTGAACATTTTTCTTATTATAGAAAGAGTGGCATTTTTTTTGTTCTTTAGTTGGATGTATGTTTTCCACTGACTGTCGAGTCTTTAATAAAGAGAAGAAAGCAGGGTTTTGACTGCAGTTTGATGAGAACATTTACATTGTTACTCTGCCCGCTCTGGGGTTACCCCTTCCACACGTCATCCACAGTGCCGTAACAAATCCTTGATAAAGATGTCACGTGGGTAGATACGTCAGCAGACATCGACTTAACATATTGGTAACGTGCACTGTGTTTGCAAGTGGGGACTTTCGAACCCCTTTTATGGCATCGTGGCAGAGAAGAGAGTTCTTGAATTGAAGGTGCAGGTAGGTTCCCTGTAGTGATGTATTTCTGTGCCCCAGGAAAATTCCTGTTGACCCGTGGACAAGTTTTACTTCTCTGCAGCATACACATGGCTCTTAAATCAGAGGCCTAAAAGGGCCAGCCGGTGATTTGCAGGCATCTCCATCAGAGCTCCTTACTGACTGGAGCTGCTCTAGGCATGACATTTCAGCAAGGTGGGTGGTGGGCAT
This sequence comes from Camelus bactrianus, assembly GCF_048773025.1. NCBI lineage: Eukaryota > Metazoa > Chordata > Mammalia > Artiodactyla > Camelidae > Camelus > Camelus bactrianus. The sequence continues at coordinate 5,352,841 of NC_133552.1, forward strand.
GAGTTTCATTGTCTTTTCGGTAAATCACAACCGGGCAGTCCTCCCAAATGACCATGGCATTTCACCTCCTGCTCACAGTGTTGATTCCTCTGTCCTTCTGATCTCAACTTTCTCTCTACACAAACCCCAGAAGAAAAATTTGACTTTTCTTTAAGTCTGTAATTGAACATAAGTGCTTCCACTCAGGCTGGCATGTGGTTTAAGATGATTGATTTGAGAGTTTGCCAGGGATATCGAACCAGACCAGGAGGTGTGACATGAGTAGAGCACCAGGGGAAACAGAAGCCAAGCAGCCTGGGAACTTCCGATGGTGGAGCCCCCAGTACAAGGCCTCGTGATCGGAGATGCTCCACGTCACTCTTGTGGGAAGCCTGCGCATTCTTACTATATGTGAGAAATGGTCACAGCCAAGCCTGCCGGCTGTGCAGAGCGTGCCCTCCATAGCCAGCCTGAAAAGGCAGAATCTCTGCTCTTCTGCTTAGAAGACCCTGCTGGAACTCTACAGATTATCTTTTCTCTGCTGTAGCATGTTCGTCTGCAAAGCAGGGCATGGTGGAGAGAGAGTGCCATGCCAGCCAGGAGTCAGTCCACCTCCGCCTCCATCTCGCATGAGACTCTGAGTGAGTTACTGCCCCCCTTTGAGCCTCATCAGCATTACCAGTGGGACAGTACCCTTGCCCCGCTCCGCCTCCCGCTGCTGAGTCACCTCTGACCAGTTGTCTTTGAGTCTCAGTTGCCTCAATTTCAAATAGGATTGATAATAACGCTCCACAGAGTTATCGTGAGGATGCAGTGAATGCATGGGCAAAGGTACTCTGAATAAACATCCAATAAAGCATTCTTTTTGAGTACAAGGAAATCTGGCAGATATTCTACTTTCAAGCAGAGTGGATAAGACATAAGAGGAATGTAAAGCTAAAACACAGTACAGACTCCTCTTATTTCATTATACATAAAGGATTTGGTTTGGGGTGTACTTTAAGAATAGAAGTAATTTTCTAGTCCAGCTGTTCAGCTGCTGCTGTGTATTTTTTTCCAGAAGGTGCCGATGCCATTAAGCATGGGAAGGCACTAGAAAAAGGAATTAAGAGCCTAAATAAGAATCTTCCATTTCTGCCCAGGCTTCACAGCTCTTGGCATAGAGGCTGTGAAAGTCGTCAGCTGTGGTACAGCCTGAGCCCAGCGTCCGGGGATGCTAAGATGCCACATTTAGGTGCCAACACCAGCCTCACGCTTGTGCTGGTTCCCAGCGAGGCATGGTCCTCACCACAGGCCCGACAGCTTTGCTGAAATCCGTAAGCCCAGACCTCCGGGTGGTGTAGTAATAAGTGTGACTCTCGGGGACTCGCACTTCTCAGGGTCAAGTTGAATGATTCTGCTCTTTGCTGCCTTGTTCCCCTGGAACTGCTGCTCTTTAGCAGCCCCTGGTGGCCAGTCCAGGAAACGATCGAGAAGATGGGCCAGTTCTAAGCAGTGTGCCTCGCCCTGTAGCATCCAGTCTTACACAAGTGACATCAGAGGGTGTATTTATTTTCATTTTATTTTTAATCAGATTTATTATACGTATTCAATATTTTTTCCTATTGATTTGTTTCATTTTATCACTGACTTTACGTATGTGATAGATGATGGTTTTTAACTATTTTTTATTTATTATTAAATAGTTTAGGCATACAAGGCATGAAAATTAATGTCAAGCATTTGTGGACTTTCTAAGCTTAATAGAAATTAATAATGCATCAGCCTCCTTCTCCTCAAAGCGTGTATATATATGAATATGTATTTTTACTATGTGACCATTTATCACAAAAAATGTTTAATGCAGAAGTACAGAAAAAATAATACCCAAATACTCATCACTTATATTTAATACTTGCTAACACTCTTCCATATTTATGTTTTTGTTGTTAGTTTTGGGGTACACATTTTTAAATATAATTCATATATTTAGCTTCAACTTTTCATCTTCAATTCACCAAAGACAACATATTAGAAAGGGGTGGAGCCACAATACAAATGCAGGTCAGCCTGTATCCAACCTGTGTTTTCCCACAATATTTTGGTGCCTCCTCTCCCTCTCCCCCTCCCCCAGCCTTCAATGTTTCAATGTAGTTAAGGGGGAAAAAACTGTAATTGAGAAAAACCAAATGTGAAACAATAGTCTAAAAGTTGAGCACGTGCACAGAAGGCTAACAGAAAATGATCTAAGGTACTGTTCAGCTGGAAGCCATACAAAAGGGGTGTGCACAGGCCAAAGCCCATTTCTGTGAACAGGAAGAGAAGGGGGTGGCCAGAGCAGGACACTTGGAGGAGTGGAGATGGGGCCCTGGACAGGGTTTGGGTGAGTAAAGAGGAAGGGAAGAAACAGTGTGTGTGGGAAGGGGACGTTCACAGCCTGTTGTCTGCAGAGGGGTGTCCCCTCCCTAACTTTACGCTCTTGGTAAATCAGTTAATGATTTATGGGTGGAGATCGAGGGACTCAACTGTTCCTGGAAGTGCGATGGTTCCTCTATAAGAGACGGTGGCTTCTCTTGGTGGAGGTGGCCCAGATTCACCTTCCCTGCTCCGTAGCCCTTGTCTGGGTCCTTCTGTTCAGCAGGCTGTGTCTTAAAAGGGGAGGAGAGAAGAGACAGAAGTAGAAGCCTTTTGGAAAATAAATGCTTGCTTGCCTCAGCCGTTTAATCCATTCCGATTCTAAATGCAGGGAGCATCAGGAGGAAAGCCTGCCCTGGGGCTCCAAGAGCAGGAGAGAAGCCGTTGTGTCCAGCAGCCGGGGGCAGAGACGTTGCAGAGACGTCCCACTGGGGGGCGCTTCAGGGCAGTAATGACACCTGATCAAACTGAAAGCTGGTGGAGGGTATAGCTCAGTAGTGTGTGCCTAGCATGCACGAGGTCCTGGGTTCCATCTCCAGTACCTTCTCTAAAAAGAGATAAGTAAATAAACCTAATTACCTACCCCCCCCAAAATTTTAAAAAACAGAACTGAAAACAGTAAACTCTCTGTTGCTCCCTAAGTTCTAAAAATGTCCATTTAAGTATAGTGCTTTGTGCACCTCCCCTCCCCCTTTATAAACAATGCCCTGTGATTATCTTGTCTTCCCTAAATTTTACCTGAAATAACTAAAGCCTTAGAGAAGATGTGTGCACCCACGTTGGCATTTCGGACAGTTCTTCAGCATGTAACCTGGTGGGGAGTTGGTGAGGTAGTAACCCAACCATTCCAATGATGGTTGTTGTAAAAGAACAGCATGTGTCACAAAGTCAGTGTGACCACAGTGCCTTTTGGAAGAACCGTGAGTGCTTGCTTTTACTCTTGGGAGTTTAGCTTAAGGAAATGTTTAGCCTAAACCCCAAAGATCAAAATATTCCCAATATCAGGGGATAGAACCACCACCATCACCACCCCAGCTGTGCCAAACAGCTCTTTGAAATAATAATAACTTTTGGCCTGGGGGCCAATAATGAAAAACATCATGGTAGGTAGAAAATAAAACTTAAAATTGCAGAGTCTTAGCTTTTATGGAAGATCTCCAAGAGTGGGGCCTCATAAGACCCAATTTCATTGATGATGATATAAATTTCATAATAAGGTGATTAAGAATAGATACTTGGCTAAGGTAGAATCTAACAGCCCCTACTCAGTTCATCTTTCTTACACTTTATCATAAACGATTTGTCTTTCTTCTCTTTCTTTTCTTTCTTCCTTCCTTCCTTCCTTCCTTTTCTCTCTTTCTTCCTTCCTTCCTTTCTTTCTCTTCCTTTCTTTTCTCTGGGACCTGGGTTGGGAGCCAGTGGCGGGGAGGGGGGGGCTCATTGGGATTTAAGGGGGGGTACAAGCTGCTCCAGGTGACAAATGGTAAACCGTACCCACCTCAGCCTCTGCAGCTCCCAGGTGGAAATCACAAAACCATGGAACGTTAAGTTAGCTTAGGACTTTATAGTGTTCATAGCTCAGAAATGCTTACAAGAGGTCACGGGTTCTCTTTTTCAGTATCTTCTCTGGAACTGCACACTTTGTGCATCAGTGAACCCTCAAGGTTCAGGTGCGGTGGACCTGTAGGGATGGGCATTTTTCCTCCAAAATTATACTTTTTTCAAATATCACCTGTCCCTTTGGAGTCTCATCCCACATTCCAGGAGTATCCTCTGTCTCTCCCATCCTCTCAGGAGTTTCCGATGGGAGGAGTTGCTTTTTTCACAGTTGCTTAAGGCTTTGAATTTCTGCTTCTCTTAAATTAACTCAGCTTACGGGTCCTACCATTCTGCACGCAGCATCCCTCCACACCTGGCGTAGCCCTGCCCCCTTTGTTGATTTCCAAGACTCTTTGTGCTTTATGATGCTGGGGGCTCCATTAGGGATTTAAATTCGGGTCTGGAGGTCAGGAGAGAAAAAGGAAGCTCAAGGAAAGTAGACTTAGGAGTCATTTACTTAGAAGTGACATAAAAGGGATGAGACTGACAGGAGCATATGTACAGAGGAGGAAGGAGGACAGGACAGCACCTCTGTAGGGGCCAAGGAGGAGGAGAGGAAAAGAAAGAAAACACAGGCGATGCTGAGAAAGGTTGCTGAAAACAGGAGAGTCTTATCTCTAAGCAGCCAAACGAGGGAAGGATTTCTCAAGGTGGGAGTGATTTACAACAGCTGGTAGCAGACAGTGGATGACAAAGATACAGAATGAGGACATACCCTAGAGTTTGGCACTTTCAGAGGAGTATCTACAAACAGGTCGGGACCGCGAGATGCTCCTGGTTCCTTGGCAACCAAAGGCTGAGCAAAGTTTGGCCTCCCTCAGCCCACGGTGAAGCCAACACTTTTCCCCATGCGAAGTGGCAATGGTGACATCTACAGGGCATTGGCTGGAAATGAAAATCTGTGCCCCAGGAGAAGAGCGCTCGCCAAATAGTACCTTAAATTCCAGGGAGTTTCACAAAAAGCAAATGCTGCTTTTCTCCCCGCGTTCACTAAAGTAGGAACGGCAGGTCTGCCTGTTCCGCAGATGTAACTGAAACTAGGTGTGAAATGAAAAATCACACAACTGCTTTCATTTCTCATTCGATTCCTGACAGTCAAAGTACCAAGACAGCAAGAGTGAGATTTATGTCGCACACTGCAAGAAGTTTGTGTGTAATTCATGAAAGCAATTATGTATCGCACAAACCTAAGATTCAAACCATCCATATCTGTAATTCTGGAGAGAGTGAGGGCCCATCACTTCTACTCTACCAGGAACAGAAAGAGAACATTTAAAATTGAAAAGTGTTGAGATTCTGACATAGCAGTGTTCTCTTGAAAACAGAGAATTATCGTAAGGATGGTGCTGACAAAAGAGATGAGAGGTGGTGACATTTCTCAGATTTTTCTTCTATAGCATTTACCCAATATTTCTTCATTTTGAAAAAAAAGTCAGGCCGGAAATATATATTTATTTTCTAAGCATAAAGGAGAAGAGGGGGGAAAAGAAACAAAGAATAAATGCAATGAATGGAAAAGTTACAAAGTTATTAATCCAACTGTATCAATAATCTCATTAAATATGAGTGGTCTAAACACACTAATTAAAAGACAGAGATAGTCAGAAAGGATTTTTTTTTAACCCAACTGTATTTTGTCCACAAGAAATACAATTTAAATATAAAGACTCTTACAAAAGTAAAGGGATGGAGTAAGATAAATCATGTTAACACTAATCCAAAGAAAGTTGGAGTAGTTACACTGATTTCAGACAAAGCAGACTTTGAAACAAGGCAGATCATCAGAGATAAAGAGGGACACTACATTATGAACAAAGGGGTCAGTTCAAAAGGCGTGAAGAGCGTGAAGGTAGTTATTGATATTTTAGGCTGACTGGATCCAGTGCCTCTATGACCAGATAATGCTCAGTTGTTACAGTCCTGAGAACTTTGTTTTCATCTCAAAAGCCTGCTGAAATGCATCCAGGATTTAGGGGGAAAAATAATTGTAAATGCCTGATGTGTCCTGGGCATGGCTATGCCCTTTGTATTTTTTATGTCCGTTGTCTCATTTAATCCTCATACTAAGCTTTTGATGCAGGGGTTTGATGCCCATGTGATAGATAGCTCAGGTTGCTTTGATCAATAATACTTTGCTTATCATTTCATTCATCAGCTATTTAACAAGCACCCGCTAAGTCTCAGAATAATAAAGAAAATAAAAAATTGTTCTTGAAGATGTCCCTTCCAGAAAATCTCCAATATCCCAACTAGTCATTGCAAAGCATCTCATTTGGTCCTCTCAGCATTGCCAAAAGGCACACAGGCGAGCTCTTAGTACCTCCATTTCCCAGATCAGGAAACAGAGGCGGAAAAGTCCTTCCTGTCCTCAGGTCTGGTGGCTCGTAAGCCGTAGAACCGACACTCCAGCCTCTGCGTCTGGCGCTCCTGCTATTCTTCTATCCATGGTATTTTATTGACAAAGACATGAAATGACTTGTGGTGGTCAGAACGATCAAGAGGGGGGTTTTCCCCAGCAGCCTCGTAGCTGGATGAAGCCATGTGGAACATTTATTGCAGCCCCTGCCTGTGAGCAGGGCTGCATGGAAAGTGGCAGTCCCCCAGGTGCCATCGGGGTATTAACATGTGACCTTCCCTCCGGCAGTGTGAGTTTTTCTGCTTTGCTCCTCATCCCTGTGTCGGTCTAGCAACACCAACTGACCAAAATCTCCTTGCCAAATAGCATCTTGACCTTATACTTAGATGTCACACTTTGGTGACAGCCCATGGGGAACAGTGTTCAGTGGCTGCAGTGAAACACCGTGCCCTCCATTCAACAGTTGACGCCGTGTGTGAAGGAGGACTAGTACCTTACTGGTTTTTCTTGCCCTAAATTATCAAACCCTAGGCAACCAGTGTAGCTATGTTGAGATTAACTGTGAGGTTGGCCAGGAGCTCACTACTCTACCCAATTCCTGGGGACAGATGCCCACCCATGGAAGATAGCCCTCACTCCCCCGCACCCAGGACGAGCCATGAAACAGGAGGCTGTTGAGAGCCACACAAGGCTATGCTGCCCAACGAAAGTAAAGGCCTGAGTAATTTTTCAGAACTGAGGTCTTCAGAATATTTTCTTCTATCTGTATAGATTTTTTTTCTTTTTGGGAACTTAAGGTATATTATTGACAATGAGCAGCTCCTCATAATAGTCATTTCTTATGTGAAAACCCAACACACAAACTGAGCAAGGTCCCCAAGATGCCGGTTGGTTGAATTCTGGTCCTGGGTGAGACGGAGGAGCACATGCTCTCTCTCGCACTGATTGCAGCTGCAGCGCCCGGGCAGGGTGCACCGAGTAGCTGTTTGAGGACTCTGAAAAGTAATGTGTAGCCGGCAGATTGGAAAGAAGACCAGAACGGGCAGCATCACAGAACTGGTGGTGAATTTACAGGTGTTCCTTTCCAGCATTCCCTGGCCTGAGCTCAGTGCAGCTTGAAAGCTGGAAGTGGACACGGAGGTGTGGACAGAGGCATCTCCAGGAAGAGCCCTCTGTTTCTGGCTACGGGAGTGGGAAAGGGAACTCCTAGCACTCGGGGAGAGTTAAGTCCATCTTTTTCCTTTCCTCCATTTTCTCATACCCCAACTCACAAGTGGCCTTGTGGTCATGGCAGCCGTCGTGTTGGTGGCAGCAGCCTGCCAAAGCCAAACTCTAAGAGAGGAGAACTTTCCTCTCTGCTTGAAGATGCTGTGTCCCAAAAGGGGGAGGCAAACCCTGTTGCTTTTATTCTCTCTATTTTTCTGCCGTTTAGCCATGGATGTGAGCACAGCTATGAGATATGCACAGCAGAGTTGGGTTACTCATGTTCCAGCTTTCTGGCTGGAGGACCAGAAGAGGGAGCCCCCAGGGAACTGGAAAGAACTGCAAAGACTGGGGAAAGGGAGGAACTTGGGAAAGTGATCCCTTAAAATTGTTCTTGTGCCCCTGGGCTCACCCCTGAGCTCCATGTGTGTGAATCTCACCCTAACAGCATATGTAGACTCTGAGAACTGAACCACAGGATAGACCACTGCCCAGTGCCTGACTGGTCATTGCTGGATGGGGGGAGGGGGGCAGATCCTAACAGCACTTAAAAGACTTTGAAAATTGAGCTTATGCTGGAAACACAACTCACAGAGGACTGCATGGAACCATAGCCTGAACTCAACTTGATCAGCTGCTTGATATCAATTCTACTGAGATTTAAACAAGACCCAGGGTCATATAATGTAATATACAAAATGCCCAGGATCCAGTCCAAAATGACTTAGCATACAAAGCACAGGAAAAATCTCAACTTGTATGGGAAAAGCCAGCCGACAGACAGTAAATCCAGAATGACACAGATGTTAGATTTGTTTCTGATGAAGACATTGAATGCAGCTATTTTTAATGCTCCAAGAAGTAAGGCCAAGTACTTTTAAATTCAATGGAAGGATAGAAAATCTTTTCAAAGAAACAGAAGATATAAAAAATCAAATGGAAATTTTAGAAGTAAAAAAATATAATAACCAAAAAAAGAAGCTCACTGGATGGAGATGACAAAAAAGTCAATGGAGTTGAAGATAGAAACTGTCAAATCTGAACAGAAAGAAAGAATTATTAAAAAAAAAAAGCAGAAGAAGGAGAGACTCTGGGACCTGAGAGACAATATAAAAAGGTCTAATATTTCTGTCATAGGAGTCCCAGAAAAGGAGAATATTTTCAGGAAAGAAGTATTTGAAGAAATAATGACCAGAAACTTCCCAAATTTGGTGAATGACAGAAACCTACAGATTCAAGAATCTTAGTGAACCTCAAACAGGATAAGCCTGAAGAAATCCATGTCCAGATATGCTGTACTGTGATCACATGCTGAAGACTGAAAACAAAGAAAAATCATGAGAGCACTCAGAAAGAAATTACACATTATCTGGAAGGGAACAACAATTCAAATGACTACAGATTTTTCATCATAAACCGTGGAGGCCAGAAGACAATGGAACGTTTTCAAAGTGCTGGAAGAAAGCACCATCAACTTAGAATTCTAGATCCGTGAAAACATCCTTTGGAAATGGAGGTGAAGTAGACATTCTCAGATGAAAGGAAACTAAAAAGAATCCTTTGTCTGCAGATCTGTTCTCAAAGAACCATTAAAGGAAGCTCTCCAGACAGATGGGAAATGATACCACAAGGAAACTTGAACAGCAAGAATGAAGAGTGACAGAAACAGTAAATATCTGGGTATATAACAGACTATTCTTTTCCTGTTGAGTTCTTTAAAATATATTGAAAAGCTGGAAGCCAAAATTATAACATTGTCTGATAGGGTTTTCAGTGCATGGAGATGTGATTTATAAGATTACTACACAGGGAAGAGAGTACAGAGGGACCCATATGGCAGAGAGGCTTCTCCTTCCCACATGTGGTGGTAAAATATGATTTTAATTAGACTGTTAAAAGTTGAATTTTTTATATTATAATTCCCAAACCAGCAGCTAAAAAATTATGCAAAGAGATGCAATCAAAAGTGCGATAAGCAAATGACAAACTAATACTAATATGGCACAATTGGAAAATGAATTTATTCAATTTCTTGTAATAAGCTATAATGGAAAAGAATCTGAAAATATCTGTGTGTGTATATACATATATATACATATATATGTGTGTATATATATATGGAACTGAGTCAGTTTGCTGTACACCTGAAACTAACATTGTAAATCAACTACACCTTAAAAGAAAATATAATTAAAATGAAAAGTAACACTGAAAAATGTTCAAATAACCCAAGAGAAGTCCAGAAGGGGGAAACAGAAGAATAAAACCAGAGGGAAAAACAGAAAACAATAAAATGGTAGATTTAAATTCGAACATATCAACAGTCACATTAAATATAATGTACTAATTTAAGCCAGCAAACAGTGTCCCATGGGCCAAATCTGTTTCTGTAAATAAGGGTTTGTTGGAACACGGCCACATGCACCCCTTTTTGTCCCTCCTGGGGCTGCTTCCTCACTGCAACAGCAGAGTTGAGTAGTCAACAGACTACATAAGCCACAAAGTCCAAAATACTTATTATCTGGTCCTTTACAGAGAAAGTTTGCCAACCTTTGGTCTAAACACACCAGTGAAAAGATCAGGATTGTCAGAGTATGTATGGAACCATGGATTCAAAAAACGTGACCCAACTATCTGCTGTCAACAAGAATCCTGCTTAAAATCCAGAAAGATGTAGGTTAAAAGTAAAAAGGTATAACATGTGACCACGAATCAGAGGTAAGCCGAGTGGCTGTGTGGATATCGCACAAAGCAGACTTGGTTGACCGGGTGCAAGGCTCTCTCGCCCCAGCACGGCCGCGGAGCTCAGCCAGGACTCCTCGTCTCCACTTCACCCTGAAAAGCCCGAGAGACAGAAAAAGATTTGAAACGGGCAGTTAATCTGGGCAGAAATTAATCTCTAGCCTCCCGTCCTTCCTCAATTAGAGGGAATTTATCCAGGCTGGGAAGGGGGAAGAATGTTCCAGGAAAAGCTCGAGATCCAAGCTCAGTCGGCTTGAACCTGCTTCAGGCTGAGACCTAGAGGAGAGACTGAAACCCAGTGGAACTCTCATCACTTGGGGGGTCCCAGAGTAGTGGGGAGCCTGGCCTTGCTCAGCTCACTCGGCCTCCTGATGGTTAAGCCTCCCTGAGCTCCCTTTGGCCACAGTGGATTGAGGGTGGCAGAGCAGAGGCTCCCGGGAGCTTCAGAGGATGGAGGGCACCCCCGATACAAGATGAAACAGGGGACTCCAGTGGACGTGACAACCAGAAGCCACAGTGATGACACTGTGAGCACAGAGCCAGGGACCGCAGCCCTGAAGGCGTGGTTGTACACAGCCGCAGGTGTGGTGAGAGGCGACACTCAGAATCCTTCCAGGTGAGTCACAGCTCAAAGGCTGTCAGCCCAGGAGCGAGACGGAAGGAGAGCGGGAGGCCGCCCAGCCCCTGCCCGCACCGTGACCCGCTTGGAATCGAGCCGGGCGGTGTAGGAGGGAAGAAAACCCAGGGGCGGGGGCTTTGAACTGGAAAGTGGCTGACTCCTGTAAACATAAATTAACAAATGATGGGATTTAACTTTCATCTAAAAGCAACTAGTTTAGGTTTCCCTAAAAGTGAGGAAAATCAGAGGCTCCAGGTGGAGATTAAGGGCAGTCAGAGGATAAGAAAACTCGCTTGTGGCTACTTGGATTTTTGAAGTTGACATCTATAACACGGCTTTCAAAAAAAAAACAAAAACAAAAACTGAAAATAGGAAGAAACGGTGGTGTTAGTGTTTCTGACCGCTAGTGTGAAATAGCGGCTCTAGCAGCCGCCCTGGCCGTGAGACAGTCTCTTTTTGCAGATGGAAAATTGGAGCCCAGAGAGGCTAAGTAGCCGAGGCTGCACAGCACAGCCAGGACTTGAAGGCATCTAGCTCTCAACCTGTGCTCTTTCCCTTGCTTCTCACAACGAGAAGTAACACAAGGGTTACCGGTCGCTCAGATCCCGTGGTACCCTGTCCGGTGGCAGGAAGGTTGAGGGGTCATGCTGGCATCAGAGTGGTCAACGCCAGTCCTGACACTGAGCAGCTGGGAATCTCAGTGGACCCTGGAGAACAGTCTCAGACCACGAACTCACCCGTGGTCCAGTGGGTTTGTATTGTTATTTCAAGTGATACATACTAACACTTGCTTCATCTTTTTTAAAGATGGCAGAGTTTTAAGTGGGGAGTTCCCCAGAGAAAGGGGGCCTCCCCACCCCCTCTCATTTCTCCGTGGCTTGGATTTGGCATGGCCAGTGAGTTGTACTGTGTCGGTGGTCTTGATCTTTAACCTCTTTTTGCAATAGTCCAAGTTGTTCTGCTAGAAGAAGGAACACATGCACCCCGGGTGGTTCCCAGAGTGCCCTGCTTTTATCAGCAAAGAAGAAACAGGCCAGTTTGAGCTGCTACAGAGCAAATCCCTGGCTGGGAGGAGCTGTGACTGCCTGCTCTTGCATTCCTTCCTGGGAAAATCTACAGTGATTTTAGGAGGTTTGTGCATAAAGAGGGAAGAAAGAGGTCGAACAACCCAAATTAGAATCTGTTGCTGGCTAGAATCCTTCTTGCCACTGGGAATCTATAGCTGGGGTCCTCAAGGGGCAGATTTCCAGGCTTCTGCCCAGATATCTCCCCAGATACAGGTCCTGGAGTGGAAGCAAGAAGAAGTTCTGTGCCAGGAAAAAAAAATCTGGGGCATGTAAAGTAGACTAGCCAGAGTGAGGAGGCAGTTTGCATCTGTGGCAAGCAAAAAATGTCTAAAATTCCTAACACAGTGAAGCAAAAGGGTCTGATACTATGTAACCAGGCGCTGTAGTGCTTACAGCATATAACGTATTTACAGTGCAGAAAATAACCCGCAGGAGGCTGCGAGTTACGTAGAGGTGCTGGCAGTAAGAGGGACTCAGAGACCATTCATCTATGCTTGTTATTGGCTAACATTTATGTCCCTTACCACGTGCCAGGCACTTGGCAGGGGCTCAGTGCCCCTTGTCCCGTTTAGTTCTCACCACAGCCCTGTGGGTGGGCAATTTCGTGACATAGAGAGGAATCACTTTGCCTGAAGTCACAAAAGTGAGTCAGAGCCGGGCCGGGGTCTGAGGCAAGGGGGTCCAGACACCGTTGCCACGTTCTGCTGTCTGCTGGGAGTTCCTGCGCGGAACGACCCTCAGCGCAGTAAAGTGAGAAAGCACAGAACTGGGCGTCGGGAGACCTGATTCAGTCCAGTCCGCCTCTCTCTGCTTCACTTTCCTCGCCGGTAAAAGGAGACTGTCAGGAGGGCGGAGTGATCTTGTGTCCATGAACCTGGTGTGAAGACTCTACCACTTGGTGGTGATGACTGTTTCCTCAAAAAATCATCATCAGATCAAGTGCCTGCTCTGGACCAGAAACTGCTCAGGACTGGGAATACAGCAGAGGGCGAAACAGAAGTGGTCTGTGCCCTCGTGGAGCTGGGACTCTGGTCGAGGGATGGATCAAGTCTTTTAAATAGAAAGAGCAGTATCGGAGGCTGCCCCCTAGTCTTTGAGATCAGGAGTGTGTGTTCTGAGATTGAAGAAAGAGCTGGAAGGGGTCAGGGAACACTATTGCAGCAGATTTGGAGGGGAGATGGGGCTGCACGTAATATCGCTGTGGAGGGGAGGGGACATGGGTGTCCACGGAGTTGAGGGGAACTGACGGAGCCCTAGGCTGGAGAGGTGGCTGACAGGCCAGACCTCCTAAGCAGTGACGGGGATCTCACTCTATGTAGCAGGAAAAGGAAGACTCTGCATGGAGAGTGGCCCGAGCCAACTCACATTTTGAGAACAGACGGGCAGGGAGACCAAATGGGAGCTAAGGCAATTGTGGCAGCTCGGACCAGCGTGATGGACGTGCGGTGGTGCGAGGTCTGTGGGCGGTGGGAGAGGTGTTCAGGAGGGAAGTCGGGCAGGAGGGGCGATGTGTTGGAATAAAGGGTGAGGAAAAGGTAGTGGTCAAGGCTGAGGCCAAGGTCTCTGGCTGGGAGACCAGATGAATGTGTTACTGAGTCCAAACTCGTTCTGCTCACCACCTTACAGGCCAGTAAATCAGAAGACAGGGTGTTGGGGCAAGGAATAACGGCTTTATTCGGAAAGCCAGCAGACTGAGAAGATGGCAGGCTAATGTCCTAGAGAACTATCTTCCCCATCAGAATTCAGTCTCCTTTTATACTAAAAAGGGGAGGGGTGTGGTTGGTTGTTGCAGACTTCTTGGTGTCAGAATCCTTTATTCTTGCAGCTGTCCCCGTCATGATGTCCCTGTAAGCCTCCAGAAAAACAAATGCTATTTTGTACTCTGTAACTTTTTATCTTTATATGAATGGAAAAGTGTTAATGTCCTTAAAGATCAGAGCCTTGAGAATAAGTTATCCTGTATATTTCAGGCTAGAGGCAGCATTCTTTTACAAAAGGTGCAGAGCCAGCGAGACTCAGCACAGGAAACAGCACAGGGTTGGAGCCCAAGGAACAGATCTAACATGGAGTCAGATTTGTTCTTTTCCTTTACAAACAGGGGTACCACTCACTGAGACAGAAGATGGGATGAGTGGGCTCCTCGGGGGTTCATGGATTGGGTTCTCAGGCACGTGGAGTTTGGGGTGCCTTTGAGACATCTGAAAATGTCCAGTTAGGCTAAATAGAACTGGTGCTCTTGAAACCAACAGCTGGTACATTTCGTCTGACTTTTAAGAGGAGGTGGCAGAGCACTGCTGTGAGCCTTCATGGGCTGGGTCCAAAGAGATTCTTCTTTTGTATAAGACACAGTGCCTTTCCTCATGGAGTTGGCCTCACTTGTGAATCAGATGAACACATGAGAAAATATAATTCAGTATGTGATTGATCATCAGAGATTGGAGTGTGCTGCAAATGAGTGAAGAGGCTTCCTGGAAAAAGGGAGGCTCACACGAGAGACAGCAGGCATTGCTGAGGGACAGGTAGTGGGGGTAGACAGCGAGCGATACAGCGATGCGAGCAGGAGAAGAGAGAATAAATCCAGCTCTGCGTCGGGGGCAGTGAGGTGGCAGACTGACTGCAGACTGCGGCGTGTGTGTCCAGCCGCTTAACACAGAGATGCGTTTGAAGTTGGGGCTTGTATTCTTAGAATTGTGACTTTCTATTTCATTGCTTCTGGTCTTGTTAAAGGACAGAGCAGTCACCGCAAATGGCAAACACAAGTTCAAATGACATAAAAATTGAGAGAGTGTGTGTATTTTTCCCCTTCGTGTAAGGTTTTAAGCAGTATAGTGCCTAACAACCATCTTACTAAAAACAGTGTTTTAAAATAGATGTGAGGGCCTAATGGAAACGATGTCTGTTTCCACTCGCTTGTAATCTCAGCTACTGGGGGCAGCTGGGCGACCTGTAATCAAACCTAGATGCCCTGCAGTGGGAGGGGATGGACAGCTCTGGAGAGCCAAGGCAGAAACTGAGTAAAGGACTCTCCTCGGATCTTGGTTTCCATGGAAAAATGTCTTCTGATTTGCATAAAGCTTGCGTTGGCGCAGGGAAGATGTCTCACCCCGGGACTTCAGCTCTGCACTCCTGCCACGTCAGGCCGGCCATCTCCCTCACCTCCTCTGGGGGCGGAACCAGCCCCTGTGATTCCTGAGCGCTTCAGATGGTGTGCGCAGGGCGCCCAGCGAGAGGGCGGCGGTGGGCGTGGGCTGTGCCGAAGGAGGGGTGTCTCCCCCCTCAATAGGCTGGAAAAGGAGACACAGCGGAGGATCAGATCAGCATCTCCTCTGTCCCTCTGCTCATGGCTGTCCTGGGAGGCCGTCCACAGGCTACTTACAGAGAGGAAGCATTTGTCTTTAACTTCAAACTGTCCACTTTTTCTCAGTAATAGGAAAGCTGACTCCCGTGAAACATACAAAGTAGTTCAGGGACAACCACGTAGGGACCTATTTAAAATAAGTTGACCTACATTGTATATAATTAAACCTGGAGCGGGGTTGCATTTTGAAACATCCTTTTAAGCTGCTGAATCCTTTTCAGTGCACCACAGCAAAATCCCCAGAGAAAGGGAGAGAAAATATCTGTGTGTGTCTATAAAACATCCTCTTTGCATGGATGTATGTTGTGAGAGGTAGCCAGCAAGGGGGTCTGTTCCAGCCAAAAGAGTAATCTTCTCTTCCACTGGAAGAGACTCTTTTTTGTATAATTAAGCAAAGTAGTGATGGTTTATTCCATTTACTTATCCAAGTCCAGTGGAAATCCTGTGTTCACTGTGCTCGATACTGTATGAAATTTCTGATGTAGTCAGGAGGTGTGCCCCCACTCAATAAAAACACCAGCTTTCTATAACCCAAGGCCTGACCTGTTACATTCTGTCCAGTTCTGTCCAGAGGAAAGTAGCTGCGGACGCAGAAGCACGTGTGTTCACACTCTGGGTGCTGCTTTGGCACGTAGAGAGGGAACGCAAACAGGCCAGAGGAAAAGCCAGGCCCCCCTGGGGTCTGGATTCCCATGTCCTACACAGGCTGGGCCCCGCGGGAGCTGCAGGATGGAAACGGAGGCCTCTGCTGCTCGTGGCGGCTGAGACTCGTGTTCTGTGTGGCTTATTCTCTTACCTTCAGTCCTGACGGCAGCCTGGGCACGGGAGTGCTCTCCAGCCCCAGCTGCTGGCCTCAGTCCGGAGGCCCCTCCCACGGACAGCCAGGGCCTGCTCAGCCTGGAACTCATTCCAGCAAGGCAGCCCCAGCCTTGGACCCCAGCCAGCAATGCCCCCGCCCCACTCCTGTGTCCAGCGTGTCTTAACTTAAGCCACTTCATCTTCGGCAGTTAGTCCCCACTGAAAACAGACCACAACTCCCAGTCAGACAACACTGGTGGCCTGAACACATCTAATTGTAGTTTTAGAAACACGACTTGGGGAACCACCACATCAGTTTGTGACACTAGTGATGGGACCCAGTTTTAATTCCGATCCCAGTTAGATTCATCCACTCATGACATTCTTCTCCTGGGTCGCGGTATGTCCGTCACGCTCCAGGGTCAGCTGGGAAGACAGCAGCTCTGGCTTCCAGGCTCCAGTGTGTCAGTATGAGATAAAGTCTCAGGAGCATCACAAGGCCGCCCGAAAAGGCGTCCTCATTGCTAAGAACTACAGGGTGATTCTACCAAAGTACCATCCCAACACATGTTCTTTTATGGTCCTGTTACCAACCAGAGTTCTTGGCCTCCTAAATCAACAGAAATTGATAAGAGGCTGGAGAAATGCAGGCAAGGCTTTACTGGGACTCGTGCTGCAGCAGGAGGGAGTGAGAGCAAGGAACAGGTGCCCTTGCTCGCTCCCTGAGTGGGGGCGGGCTGGGCCCTTAAATGGAGTGAGGGTAGGGGCGGGTCCAGGGGTGGGCTGGAGGGGTGGTCTGCCTGCCCCCTTGGTGGTGCTGTGTGCAGGGATCAAGGACTGGCTCTGGGTGTGGGGGTCCTTAAGAAAGGTGTTTAGGGAGCGCTTGGCTTCAAATTGCTGAGCTGGGTGGGTGGTGATGCCATTGACTGAAACTGATATTGGACGTTCCATGGTTTAAGGAACTGAGGTCCCATCAGTGGCAGTCAGCGTTTCAAAATCTTCTTAGTGATATTGACAGCTATCAGTATAAAAACTAGAAACACCATCAGCCTGTCCCACCTAGAAACACAGCACATGTGTACAATGGTGACAGCAATACACCCTGCAGTGCATTTACTGGGGCACAGAACTTTGTCGTGCAGCCCCATGAAATCGCAGCCGTGGGGCTCCGAGGACCCAGCAGGACCCTGCCCCCGAAGCCCAAGATGGCTGGTCCCCAGCTCCACCAGCCTACGTGTAAGGACCCAGTGGTTGGGCAGCAACCCGGATGGGGAGGCTACAACTCAGCCCAGATCTGCTCGCAACCCTAGCGTCGTCCCACGGTTGGCATTCAGCCTACCAGTGCAGGCTCCCGTGAAGCTGCTCATCTCACCAGTGGAAAATTTCAGATGAGATCAGGAAGGCTGGCTTTGTTCTCATTTTTTTTTAATAGTTTATCTGATTCACTTTGTGGAGAAAATAAAGCACCGTTTAATGAAATGCGCATGTCAAGCTTTCAAAACAGAGGAGCCCTTTGCCATCTCCCTAAACAGAGAGAATACTGGGACTCAACTTGGTTCTCTAGGATCCAGAGTCTGACCTGTGTCTACACGCGTAGAACTGGGATATAATTCTTACTTTATTTTGGCTTCCTAGTCAGCAAAGCAGCTGAAAGCCAAGTTCATTGTTTATAACCATCGACGTCGATTTTGACTTTCCTACTACAGATCATTTTATCTTAAACCTGAAACAGAATTAAGCCACCTTCGCAGGCATTGCAAACTGGACTAACAATTAGGGAGATGTCTGATGACACATGGTCTGTGAATGACTGAGATTCTCACCTCTGAGTAGGATTTGAGTTTGGCTCCTTTGCTATCAGATTTTTGATGGGCACATTCTCAACTTTTGTCTCCATTTGAACTGAAAAAGACAGGTTCATATTTTATGTTTCACTGCATATTTCTTGCCCGAGGCTGTCGTCTTGCCCCCGACCCTCCATCCTAGTGGAACTGCCATCACAAAGGGCCACCTGCAGCTACCCACCCACCCCTTCTTTTTCTCACAGCAGTGATGCTCTGTAGCAAAGCTTAGTGGCGTCTCACAGGCACTGTTACGTCCCTGATGACTGTGTGCCCCTGGGCACAAGGGTTTTAATCATAGTTTTACTGCCAGAGAGGAGAAACCAAAGGGTGTTTCTTTCTTTCTTTTTTTTTTTTTTTTTTTTTAATAAAGAGAAACTACTGAAAGGAAGGAAGAGGAAGGAGTCGCAAGGCCCAATGTGCAGGGAGAGGGAAGTTTAGAGGGTCAGAGTAACGTCTATTGTCAAGTCAACCGATGTTGCTGGGCAAACAGTGCATCTACAAGTCTGAAAAGATGTTTGGGGCTGAAACAGGTGCTGGCCAGGAACAGAGCCACTGCAAATGGTCCCACTGAGAAGGTGGGGTCTCTTCACTCTAAGGGCACATATAGAATCACAGCTGAGTTCGGCCTTATTAGGAAAATCCATAGCATTTACGCGCGGTGGGGCCAGGATCGTTCATTAGAACTGCTGAAATCCATGTTTGTCCTCAGGCCACTAGGCCATGCTGTCCGCCGCTTAGCAGAGCCTTGTGGGGATGCGACTTGCGTTGCTTAAACGGCGGTTTTCAGAAAACAAGGACATAACTCTTTTTGTCAGAATTCATTAATAAATTCATTATGTCGGGGGAACAGTGTCATGTCGTGTTTCCAAAATACGATGTCTTTTTTTTTTTAAATCGCTGTCCTGCAAAATTCACCAGCAGTGCACTGAGAAAAGGAGAAAAAACAGCTCTCACGTTGTCAGATTTGAGGTGCAGGAAGTAACAGCCAGCCAGGACTCCGGCGCTGACACCGTTCGGGGGTCTTGGATTACAAGCTTCACGAGACTAAGTGCAGTTGCTTGAGGACTAGCGAACTTGTACTTTTGTGTGCTTGTACTCAGCCGTGGTGACGATGTCGCTCCGTCAGCCCTGGGGGCGGAACGCTGCCAGACGTGATGACAGGCTCTTTAAATGAATAGTCACGTGGTTTGCGTCATCTAGAAGCTTATAATCCGAAGAAGGAAAGAGAGCCAGCTCCCGAAACACTAGAAAACACCAGCACAGGGACCATATCACCAGTACGTAATAAGTCCTGGCCTTTATGTCGCAGTTCCTGGCATTTGAATCTGTACGGGCCAATGCTGCATTGGGAAAATCCCAGAGTCACCATTAGCCTAGCCCGCGATAGTGCCTGCTGTACCGTAGGCATTTGGTAGTATTTGTCAAATGAGTGAATGGTGTGAAAAGAAATATTACAAAGTGCCATACAACTTGTACCTTAAAAATGTGATATTAGGGATGAAGGTTGTGACTGTCACAGAGCTCGGTGCAGATTTACTTTTTTAATGAAATTCAATTCAGGAAGGATTTCTTGTGTGGCTACCATCACGCCTGCATGGAATCCAAAGAAGGAATCCAGGTCAGCCACGTCCTAGTACACAGTGTGGTTTGGAGGGCTTGCCTGCAGCGCCTCTGCTCAAAATATTTTCTCCAAATGTGTCTGGAGAAATGGGACATGAGAGCCACATGTCGGCAGTTCCCCGAGTCAGACTGTTCTGGGGAGATGAGGGGCCGTGACGAGCGTGGGACAAGGTTTCCGCTATTGCTCACCCAGGCCCAGTGCGGCAGGCGGCCTCTGTCTAGGACCTACGTCCAGTGGGACACCCGAGACCAATCACATATTTTTATTGAAGTACAGTTGATTCACAGTGTTATGTTAGTTTCTGGCTTATAGCATAGTGATTCAGTTATACATATAAATACTTTTTCATATTCTTTTTCATTATAGGTTATTATAAGATTGACTATAGTTCCCTGTGCTATATATTAGAACCTTGTTTTCTTTTTAAATCTATTTTGTATATTAGTTTGTATCTGTAAATCACAAACTCTTAATTTACCCCTCTCTCTCCCTTTGGTGACCATAGGTTTCTATGTCTATGTCTCTTTCTGTTTTGAAAATAAGTTCATTTGTATCATATTTTTTAGATTCCAGATATAAGTGATATCATATGGTATTTGTCTTTCTCTGTCTAACTTAATTTCACATAGTATGATAGTCTCTAGGTCCATCCATGTTGCTGCAAATGGCATTACTTCCTTCTTTTTCGTGGCTGAGTGGTATTCCATTGTATAAATATACCACATTTCCTTTATCCAGTCATCTGTCTATGGACATTTAGGTTGTTTCCATGTCTTGGCTATTGTAAATAGTACTGCTGTGAACACTGGGGTGCAGGTGTCTTTTCAAATTAGAGTTTTCTCCAGATATATGCCCAGGAGTGGGATTGCTGGATCATGTGGTAAGTCTGTTTTTAGTTTCTTAAGGAACCTCCATGCTGTTTTCCATATTGGCTGCACCAATTTACATTCCCATCAACAGTGTAGGAGGTTCCCTTTTTTCCACACCCTCTCCAGCATTTATTGTTTATGGACTTTTTGATGATGGCCATTCTGACCTGTGTGAGGTGATACACATGGTTCTGATTTGCATTTCTCTGGTAATTAGCAATACTGAACATCTTTTCATGTGCCTGTTGGCCATCTGTATGTCTTCTTTGGAGAAATGGCTATTTAGGTCTTCTGCTCATTTTTTGATTGGATTGTTGGCTTTTTTGTTATTGAGTTGTATGAGCTGTTCGTATATTCTGGAAAGGAAGCCCTTGTCAATTGCTTCATTTGCAACTATTTTCTCCCATTCCATAGGTTGTCCTTTCATTTTGTTCATGGTTTCCTTTGCTGGGCAAAAGTTTGATTATTTGTTTATTTTTGCTTTTATTTCTGTTGCCTTGGGAGACCAACCTAGGAAAACATTGCTACGGTTTTGAGAATGTTTTGCCTATGTTCTCTTTTCGAGGCCAGTCACATTTAACCATGGCTTGTTTTCAGCCCTGTAATCTTTCACCATCACGTAAAAGCCAGCCCTGCTCCCTCATCCCTTTTATGACTGTCTTAGGTCTATTTTCCCGGAAGCAGAATCTGAGACAGTCATCTCGGAACATGTGAATTATGGGGAATTGTGCTCCCAAAAAACCCATAAGAGAGCAAGGGAAGTGGATGGGGAAATGGCAGGGCTGCCGGGACTAGAGCCGAGACCTACTGCAGAGCTCTTTCCGCGTCCTGCGATGAATGCGCCACAGCGCCGTCCCCGAGAGAGGACTGGGCTGCCCCTCGGCGCCCAGCAGTCGCCAAGGCCGTCTTTCTCTCCTGCTGTTAGGAAGTTCAAGGTACAATAGTTGGTCCTTTACTTTGGAGGAAATGTGCTGCCTTGACACAGACCACTGGACCCCTAAAAACTGTAGCGATGTGTTGGCTCCTTTATCTTTGAAGTTGTTCACTTACCTTCTGGAGCACATGGTTCTGACCGAGACCCTCAAAGTACGTGCCACTTTTTGTTCACTCAGTCGGAATTACACAGTTTCATGAAGGTGCTGGACCAGTGTGATCTCCTGCCAGCGTTCAGATGGCCTGAAGCCTTCCGGACTTTACTGTGAGAGAAAGCAGAATTAACACAGCCCTGGGCTGAGGCTTCAGTGAGTAATGTTTGTCCCACGCAGGGTGAGCTGCTTCAGATCCTCCGTTCTGAGTGGTGTGGAGAATGTATTTGCCAATTTAGTAGCCACATACCAGAGTCCGTGTTCACCTGCTCTAGTAAGGGTTACCACATTGGGCAGTGGAGCCTGCTGATCGGTTAGGTTTGTGGTGGAGCTGTGTCTCTCACGTGATCCATCCAGGGTTTCCCAGGGGCCAGGTTGGTGCATGAAGTGGGATGTGGTGAGACCCACCAGCCTTGCATCCTTTAAGCCTTTGGGAGTGTCACTAACTCTGCCCTGCCTTCCCGGGTACAGTGGTGTCTGTAATGTGCTGTCTGACCTGGGACAGGAGGGGCCAGTTTCACAGACTGCTGCCCTGACTTTCCTATTACGATCGTTCTTACTCCGTAAGTGCAGGAACCAAGGTGAGGGTTCTGCTAAGAATGTATATTCTGATCATACATTAAGGAATTAAGGAAATAATTACTGAGGTCCATTGACTCGGTGGACCCACCTTGATTGGAGCCTGGGCCGGGACCCCATCAGTCATCTGGACCCCATACGCTCCTACTCTAGCAGGGGGTGCATGATGGTGCTTCGTACCAGGACGCTGGGTATCAGTGTCTGCTACAGCCCTGTATCCAGCATCCCTCAGAAGGTCCGGGTGTTCCCCTTTTTACAGTATACGTTAGCCAAGTCAAGACCTTATGTTCCTGTGGTAAAGGACTAGGGGAATCACTACGCAGCCGTGTCGTGCCGTTTCGGGGCCTTGGGGACCTGGTTTCTTCTTCAGTGAATGGGTTTTGTGTCTGAGAACTGACCCTAGTCTGGAAACTGGACACAGCGCTGGACCTACTCACCTCCATCCCTGGCTCATCCCTTCCTGGTTTCTTTTGGTTATGTGTATCAAGCAGTCCCCCTGCTGGGTACCCATGTGTCTTGCCTGCAACACCACCGTGTTCTTTTCCTTAGATCCCCGCAGGTCACCCATCACACTGCCATCGCAGTCCGGCTGGTGGTTAAATGCTGCCACATGGCCTTCGGCATTTGGGGAGCCTCTTATTCCCCTGATGCTGGGAAGTCCTGTTTTGTAACAGCATCTCCTGCTGTCAGCCCAGACTTACAGAGAAGAGCCTCCGCTGTGCATCTTAGTGATGCTGGTGTCACCCCCGTCACCTTAGCAGAAGGTCCTTCTGAGGAACATGGTCCACCGGGTGGGTCTCCCAGCCTTACAGCAGGCCCACTCCAGCATGCTCGCTTCTCTAGCTTTTTGTCCCTTCCTCCCTAGGCCACCGGGGCAATTCTGACATCCCTTCTTCATTTATGGTGGGCCATCACTTTTTCCAAGCTTCTAGGAGCCGTATCCTAAACCCTTGCAGGGAATGAAATCCTGTGTCATGGGAAATGCTCATATCAACAGCCTCTCCCTTACCCAGCTCTGCACTCTCCCCCCACCCCCGACCCTTGACCCACACCCTTGGGATCCACTCCCAGGCGTTTTCTCCTATTCCTGCTGTGAAAGAGTAGCCATTTCCTGCGGGCCCTTTGGCTTTGAATCTCTCTCCTCCCTTCCCAGGCGCAGCACTCTCTAGTTGGCTCCTGCTGAGATCTGACCCTAGTCATTGGTCTGGTTGCTAACAGGGGAAGTGGGGACAGACCCTGAGGAGGACAAGTGTGGTCCTGTAAGGCACCTGCTTCACTGGAGAGGCGAGGACGGTGTGCTATCCACCAACAAAGGAAGGATGGTCACACCTGCAGTCCATAGGGTTTAGGGAGATAGGAGCATTTATGGTTTTCAAGAGCATCTACCCAGATATCTTCATGCTCGGTCTCAAGATCCCACTCCTTCCGTCTGAGGGGTGTGACTGTGGTGCCAGAGACTTGCGAGAGTTGAGAATCTTCCTTCTCCGAAAGGACTTGCCTGCTATTCTTAGATTAGATCCTGAGTCTCCTTGATGGAGATGAGGGAATCCTTATATGCTGCCAAAGAGACCTCTGGCTTTCGCGCTTTGCTTTAATTGACAGTTGGTTGCCCTGATCTGTCCTTTTCAAATCATCAAAGCTGCTCAGCAGTCGCTACCCAGGTCCATGGTCCCCCCAAATTCCTATGTCCCCTCATTCCTCACAAATGTCAGAGACAGTGCGCGAGCCAGTGTGTCCCTCCCCACACATACCCCTTCCCCGATCATCACACGTGCTGTAGTGTCCCAGGGGCCACCCCGCCTCCTGCCCCATCACTGCTGGTGGCTAGTGGATGGTTCACCTCCAGCCTCCATCCTTGGAGTCTGCTTCCCAGGACCCCCTGCCTTATGCCAGGCTCCCCAGAAGCAAAGCTGAGATGGAGAGTCAGGTGCATGGGATCTACTGAGGGCATGCTCTTCAGGAAAACCCATCAGGGAAGCAGCTGAGCGGGGGTGTAGTCTTGGTGATCCACAAAGAGCCTCTGGAACTCAGTCGCCCCCAGAGTTGTCCTGTCTAGAGGTAAAAAGCTTTAGGACTCTCGCATCCACCTTTTCCTGAGATGTTCTCTCCTCTTCCTGGCCATAACTAACCCTCTTGACTGTGCACGTATCAACTATTTATCGTGATTTCACCCAAACCTCAG
Organism: Camelus bactrianus; assembly: GCF_048773025.1. Lineage (NCBI taxonomy): Eukaryota > Metazoa > Chordata > Mammalia > Artiodactyla > Camelidae > Camelus > Camelus bactrianus. The sequence goes on from NC_133552.1 coordinate 5,377,136, forward strand.
ACTTCATCCTAGTTTGATGGTATGCCTGCCCCCTACTCCTCCTTGCCAAAGTCAGCTACCAGCTTCTCAAATGCTCTCATAGCCACCCCATCCAGCCCCATTTATCAGAGACCTGCAAGCTGCCCCCCCACCTTGCTACCCCAACTCCTCCCATAATTACTGCAGGTTTCACTGGGCTGACAACCCAACCAGCAGCTAACAACTCAACCTCCAATTCTTGGACCTTCTTAACTCCAGATAGCATTACAACCCCGCTTTAGCTGCCCAGTCCATGAATCGGTCCTGGATTCTGTCTTAAACCAGAACCACCTTACATGGCAAACACTCAGCTGTCATACCTCACTCTGACCAGTTTGCTTTCTCCACCCGACTCTCACCTCTGACTCCTGCTGATCCTCTGCTTCACTACTCAGAGACCTCCGTCCAGTTCCTCAGGCCATCTCGTTTCTTCCGCTGTGTCAGGACCCTTCTCAGCTCCCTCCCTCCGTGACCAGGACCACTCGGCTGCTGGAAGTCAAGTCACTAGAGCAGCAGCACTGGCTGTGCTTCAGAACTTTTGGAAATGTTTAATCTCGGGCCCCGTCCCAGACCCACTGAATCAGAACCTGCATTTTAGCAAGATACCCAGGTCCTTTGAATGCGCACTAAATCTCAGAAGCACCTCTGTAACTACCTGTGAGTTCCCTAACTGTCCTTCTGCCAGACCTGCCGAGCAGAACTCCAGCCATATCAGGACACTGCAACGTGGACACTCCCTGTCGTGAGCTGTGGCTGATCTGCGCCTCCAACCACAGCTGAGCTGTCGGGCTGTTGCTTATCAACCCTTTTATTTGTTTTTGTCATCTCCAGTTTCTCTCAGCAGCTTCTCCAAATGCTGACTGTGTCCTTTAAGCCCTGATTCAAACCCTCTTATAAATTAAACTAGTTTTGGTTAATATGTATTAGAATAAAATATTTGCTCATGTTTTCAATCTCTTTGAATATAATTGTTATATTTTGTTCATACAGATTGACACTTACGTTTTTCCAAGACAGAAAGAGAATAGTGAAATAATTAGAAATTAGAAAGGAAAAAAAGTGTGCATAGAACAAGAACCACCTGTTTGGCTGTGGTATTATATATACATGAATTTGTTATATTATTTGCTGTACTTCTCTGTGTGTTTGATATGTTTTATAATTTCCAAATGAAACTGAATATTGGTGCAAAGAGAAGTTTAAAAGTTTCCCTTGATGATTTGTGACCACTGGCCAGCCCACGTGTCTCTCATTATACTATTTGCCTAATCTGAAAAACTGCAAGCCAAGAATTTGTCTGAAATGCCCTTGGGTCTGAATAAAAGAAAAATCTCCCAAGAGGAATGCATTCTCAAAACAAGCCTCAAAGAATTCCTGCAGACAGAGTTCCAAAAAGAGGAATACACAATTTAAAAAAAAAAATCACAAAACACGCTCACAAAAAGTCTCATGCTACAGTCAGCAGAAACAACAAACAACAGAACCACATGCAGAAGACTTTCAATATTAAGATGACCCTAAACAGTGCTCCAAAAAAGTGTGCATAACATGCGGTTTTAGAAGAAAGTCAGTTCAAAATATAATTCAGAGACTATCAAAAATTACCAAAGAATCAAGTAGAAATTCTCAAACTAGAAAACAGAACAATTGAAATTTAAAACTCAATAAAGGATTTGAGTATAGAATAGATAATCCATGAAACTGAAGGTTTGAGGAAATCACATGGAGTGTAGCCGAGGAGGACAAAGAGATGGAAAATCAACGAGGTTAAGAAACATGGAGAATAAAACGAAACAGGCTGACAGATGTAACAAGACTTCCAGGGAGAAAGACGAGAGAGAATCATCATTAAAAGCAATCATGACTGAGAATTTTTTCAGAATTAATAGATAACGTGAACCTTAGACTTGAAAAAAACAAATCAAGGGAGAGAAGAGGAAATTCACACCCACATACTGTAATGGCAGATGATAAAATACAGAAGACTTTTATAGCAATCATAGGAAAGAAGTATCTACAAAAGGAGCAACGCAGGTGGGAACTGACTCCAAAGCAACAAGAATGGAGTGAAGACAGCGGAATAAGGAAGTTCTGGGAAGAAATAACCGTCAGTCGGTGATAGTGAAACTATCTTCCAAAGGTGAGGGAAATGAAGACATTTTTAGACAAACAAGATTTACCCTCTTACAGACTCTCATTAAAGGAATTTCCAAAGGGCAAAAATGAGGAAAAAAATCAGAAAGAAGGTCTGATTTGGAAAGACAGATGTGTCTGGAAATGGATGTGATGTAAGCTGTCAGCACGTATGAAGAACAAAGGAAGAACGCTAGTAAAATGGTGGGAGGCAGTAAAGAAAAATAAAGATGTGAATGTTGCCTTTGAAGAGTTTATGAATTGGGTGAGACCTTAAGAACATCTCTAAGCAGCATAGATACAATGGGATGATAAGGACCCAAGGTTCTGAAAAAGAGGAAACAGTGTGATGTTAATACTGTGGCCTCTGGTCAATAACCTGAAAAGGCCTAATGTCTAATCAGAGCAGTTATCTCTGCTGGAATCTCTAAAACCTAGTGTTTTTTTTCTTCCGTCGACTAAATAGAGGGTCACAGGATAGTCCTTTGCCAACAATAGCCAGGGTTTAGGCTAAAAACTCATCACTAGTCAGTCATCCCTATGTGTTAAGCAAACCATCTCCCCAGGAAATAGCACACTTAGTACTTCAGAGGTGCACGCGGTGCTTTGGCAGAGTGGCTACAAGCATAGTTTTAAAATTTCAAATCTTACGCTCTTTACTGTTGTTCAAGAGAGATAGGACGTGCCTACTGTCCACGTCCTGTGTTTATCTTTTTTCCCTTCCTTTGTTTATCTTTTGCATATTGATTTATGATAAGTTGTATGTTAGAGATATTAGCATTTGACCTATTTTAAGTGTTGCAAATATCTTCTTCAATCTATAGATTTCTTTTTACCTGGTTATGCTGGCTTTTAATGTACGTAAGATTTTGCTTTCTTATGTATTTATGGGTTTGATTTCATATTTAGGAAGACCTTCCATCCCCAAGATTATAATGGTATTCTTACATATTTGCCACTGATACTGTGATCATTTTAATTTTAATGTTTAGATCTTAAATCTGTAAGAAATTTGTTTGGGTATGTGATTTGAGGTAGAGAGTTCACCTCTTTGTTTTTCCACATAAGTAGCCTTATAGTCTCAATACCACCGATGGATACTCCGTTATTTCCCATGGATTTGAAATGCCACCTTTATTATATGATCGAGGTCCAAGACATGCATGGTTCTGTTTCTGGCTTTCTTTGTTCCATTGATCAACGTATCTGGGCTGAACCAAACTGTTTTCATTGCCGTAGTTTTATAGTAAGGTTGATATACACATCAAGCATTTTTTCCTCCTCATTGTTATTTTTTACAATTTTCATGGCTATTCTCAGGCATTTTCTCTTTCAGTTGAATTCTTAAAACAACTTGTCAAGTTTTGGGGAAAAAAAAGCTCGTTGGGATTTAAATTTTAATTGCCCCGGATTTAGAGAGTAATTTGAAAAAACTTGACATCTTTACAATATAACATCATTTAATCAAGCACAAGAAATGATATTACCTCATTTATTCAGGAATTCGGTTGTGTGTGTGTCTTTGTGCACATGTGCGCACCACACGGGCACTTGTACCCGTGTAAATATCCATCCCTGTTTCGTATTGGTTCTGCACATTTCTGATTATGAAATCTATGCATAGATTTGTTCTTCCTTTCAACTTTCTGCCCACAACTATCTATATAAGAATCACCTATGATATTTGAGTACCTTTTGATTATGTCATGCTTGGTACCAAAACCCCACCACCTTGACCCCAGCAAATCTGACCTCACTGAGACAAGATCTCTGCCCAGTGGCATGTTCTGTACTGGAGAGCATCTGCTGGAACCAATCAGAGCCTCTCTCATAGGGATTTTGTTTTTGAGACATAGTAATAGAATCCGCAGAAGTAGGAGAGTTAGAAGCTGAGAAAGAGAAAATGGGAAGCAAAAGCCAAGAGGCTGGGGGCAGGGTACAGCTCAGTGGTAGAGCATGTGCTTAGCATGCACGAGGTCCTGGGTTCAATCCCCAGCACCTCCATTTAAAAAAAAAAAAAAAAAGCCAAAAGGCAGTACCATCCATAAGTAACCATAAAACATGAGACAAAGGAAAGAGATAATAATGGGTAACAGCTGTGGTAAAACAAATGTAGAAAAAAGCCGACTCATGCATATGGCAGAGTTGCAAGAGAAGCGGGAACCCCTGTTACGGAAGGATGACAGATCACTGGGGCATCCTCGTGAATAAGTCATACTATTGAGCCATCCAGAGTTTTCTTTCTTTCTTTCTTTCTTTGGAGCCTTCATCAGGTTTAGGTATCAAAATACTCAGTTTATAAAAAGAATTAGGAAACTTTTCTTCATTTTTGTATCAGTATTTTGAACTAGTTTTCTCTTTGCTGCTGTAACAAGTCACCACAAACTCAGTGGTTTAAAACAACACAAATTTGTTATTTAACAGTTGTAGAAGTCAGAGTTCCAAAGTGGGTCCCACTGAACAAAGATCAAGAGATTGGCAGGCTGCATCCATTTCTGGGGGTTCTAAGGGAAAATCCACTTTCCTGCCTGTACCAGCTTCTAGAGGCTTCTTGTCATCCTGGCTCCGTGGTCTCCCTCCATCCTCACAGCCAGCAGTGTTTTTTTCTCTTATCACATTTCTCTGATGTTGACTCTCCCGCCTTCCTCTCCCATATTCAGAGATGCCTGTGATTACTTTGGGCCCTTCTGGATAATCCAGGATAATCTCCCTACTTTAAGGTCAGCTGATTAGCAAACTTAATTCTGCCTGCAACCTGAGCTCCTCTTCGCCATGTAGCATAATACAGTCGTAAGTTCTGGGGACTCAGACATCTTTCTGGGGAAGGGAGGCATTATTCCACCTGCCACAATCTTCAGTGCTCTAGAGCAATTTGTAGAACACAGGAACTGTCTGCTCTTGGCAGGTTTGGTAGAAGACCGTGGCGAAGCCGTCTGGGCCTGGTGTTTTTGTGTATGTGGTCACTCTTTAATAGTTGTCTCTGTAGACATTTGGTCTGTTTAAACTTTCTCTAATGGGCTTAATTTTGGTAATCTGTATTTCTTTAGAAAATTATCCATTTAATAACGGATTTCAGGCTGATTTTGTAGAGGTCTGCAGTGTAGACTGTTACGATTTTTTATTCTTTTTTTCTGTTTCCTTCTTATCACTTCTTATTTTGTTTATTTGTGCTTTCTCTCTTTTTTCTTGTTCAAGTTAGCTAGTGGTTTGCTATTTTGTTAACTTTTTTTCAATTAAATCTACTGTTTTTTACTTCTCTACGTCATTAATTTCTACGTATCTCTTTATTATTTCCTCGCTAGTGCTTTCTTTTGGTTTACTTTGTTGTTTGCTAGTTTTTTCAGCTAGGTATTTTAGTCATTTATTTACATCCTTTCATTTTTCACTGATGAAAGTATTCCCTGCTTTGAGTTTTCCTCTGATAACTGCTTCAAATGTATCCCATATGTTAGTGTTTTTGTGTTTTGTTTTTAGTGGTTTTTAAATTTTTTTCAAATTTCAGTTGTATTTTCTCTTTCACAAAAAGAAGACTTTTAAATTTTTTCAGTTGTTGACCTTCTTGTTTTTAGTTTTGATTAATGATTTCTATTTTCCTTCCATTGGTTAATAATCTGTACTTTTATCGTGTTGTGATCAGAGTGTTGTTTGTAATATTTCTAACTCGCAGAACTTACTGATGTTTCCTTCTGATCATTTTTTGTAAATGATTCAAAGGCTCTTGATAAATAGACATATTTGCTTACATTATCAGAATATGAAGTTCAATCTATAGCCATAAGACTTACCTAATTGATTATGTTTTGTTTTTCTTTTTTGTCCACTTGATCTGTCTTGAACTAAGAATGGTAAATCTGCTTCATAAAGTAGGTTGCTATGTTATTTGGAAAATAGATATTCATAAGTGTTTTATCTCTATTATAAATTTGCCTTTTTGGCATTAAAAGGGGCTTCTTTGTTGTGTTTAATTAACACTTTTAGGCTTGAATTCTTTTATTTGTTGGATATCCAGATTGCTACTCTTGTTTTCTGGTTGTTTCCATTTACCAGGAATACCTTTATCCATCCATTTATACTTTGCCTTGCTGAATCATTTGGTTTTATATATCTCTTGGATATAGCATATATTTGGGGCTTACATTGTAAGCTGAATTGAGAATACTTCTCTTTTAATTGGTGAAATTAGCCCATCACACTCACTGATATGGCTGATATACTTGGTCTCAAGTCTGTCATAATGTTTTATAATTACATCTATATTTCTTTTTCTAAAGCTGTATAATCTTTGCTCATTAATTTTGAAGAATGGAATTTAGGGACACTTTATTTTTGTTTTAGTGGTTACATTTGTGCTTAAATCTTTTTTGAGTACTCACAGACCCCTGTTTTCTTATCTAACCTTAGGCTCTCCAGTTTGCCAGTTTTTAATTATATCCTTTAACTCCCCTTTATTGCCTCACAGCAGCCAGTGAGCTTAATTTACTTTCTTTATTCTCTCTTCCATTCTTTATTAGTTTTTAGTTTCATTATTTCTATTTAGTTGTCAAGATATAAGCATTTGTACATTAGTCTTCTATCTTCATACTCACATTTGTTCTTGTCTTAGATCTACAATTCTCTTCATAAATCCTTACATCAATCCTTTTGCTGAAAATTTCCCAGTCATCTCTTAGTTGAATGAAGCACATACTCTAGGCTGTTCCTTTTCTACCCACAGGTACAAAATTCCCTGTGTCCTTGTGTTTCAAACTTTTTCTATAGCCTTGACACTTGGACAGCTTAACTTTTTAGACAGGGCTTGTTTTATATGTTCTTTCATTTTTCATTTTTTTTTTAAATATTGCCCCATTGTTGTCTTACTTTGACTATTAAATATTTCTGCCCTTATAATTAGGTAATCTTTTTGCCTAGGGGTCTTGATTTTCTTTAATCTCTGAATACTAGCAGGCTTAATAGGAGTTAAATAGGAATTAAACATGTTGGAGTTGTTTAAATCTGAGCTAGTTTCCTAGGTACCCAGTGAGTCTTTTCAATATAAAGATTCTATTCTCTGAAAAGCTTTCTTACAGTATGTTTTTCAAGTAACAGACCTGTCCCATTGTTTTATTTTTCCTCTTCAGGAGTCTAATAATGTGAGGATTAATCTTTATCAGTTTTTCATTTCCAATATTTTCTCTAAGACCTCTTTTACTTCTTTTTCTCATTTTTATTTTCTTGATTGCTTTCCTACCTTTTAATACGCTCCTCATTAAATTTTTATTTTAATTCGTCATGCCTGGGGCACCTTGTAATTTACTGCTTATTTTCTGAGATAACTGTCTCTTTCTTACATTTCAAAATTCAATCAACTCTCTTTCGATTATTTCCTGTTCTTTGTACATTTCTGTTCTTGGTTTTTGTATTTCTGTGTCAAGGTCTTTTTTTCACATCTCCCGGTGCTAGTTTTAGTATATTTAATTCAGCTTGAAGTGTTCTCTTACAGTTTTCTTCTGCTTCATGGTTGTTTCTTGGAGGCAGTTGTCATCAGTTGAGGTATGTTCGATCTTATTTTCTGATTCTTGGTAAAAGCTCTTTATTTATTTATTTTTTTCCTGTTCATTTTTGCAGTCTTGGGCTGATTTTCAAGATTCCTCTTTGGTGCCTTCTGTCAGTGTAGCAAAGTCCAGATTCTTTAGTGGATTTTGTGGGTGAGTGGAGCCAGGGATCAGGTCCTCTGGTTTGGGGGTACTCTCTTGTCCTGCAGCACCCTAACTTTCCCTCTAAATGTCTTTTCCCCTTCAGCACCTAATTGCCGTAGGACACTTTTTGCCTTTTTTCTTCTTTTCCAGAAGCTCTTTATTTCAAAGACTGCAACTTCCAATCACACATATCTTCAAGTTCCTTCCTGGGAGACCATGCTTCGATCTACTCGGAGACTTCTGTAATACTTCCACACTGAGAGCGTACTAACTACCCCTGCTCTTTTTTCCCCATAGTTTTTCTCACCCAGATCTTCCTCAGAGAAAAGTCTTATGGAAGAGCAAGAGTATGAGAGATTGCTTTCTGGATTTGGGTGGGTTTTATCTTTTTACTTACAATCATTTTGAATTTAGGCATTCTGGTTTTAGGTAATTTTTTTCTTCTTGTTATTCTTTATTGATTTATAAGAAGTGTTTGGAGATATGGACCTAGGTGGAGTCTGTCGTCTTCCTTCTCTCTCTTTCTAAAATTCTTACTGTATCTATAGACTATTCCTCTATTTTCTCTAAGACATTTATTTGTACCTCTTATCTTTTCTCTCTTTGACCTGAGCCGGTTGTTGACCTTCGTTTATTTATTTATTAACTCAGTAAATATGTATTCAGTACTACCCTGTGCTAGGCACTGTTCAAAGCAGAGAACACAATAGTGAAAGAATGCTGAAAACTCGCAACTTAAGTGGGAGTACATCCTATTAGAAGGAGATAAACAATGAACAAACAAGCAAGTTATGGTAAGTACTTTGGAGAAGACAAAATCAGGGGACGAGAGTGTAAGAAGTAGTGGAAGATGTAAGAGTGTGTGCTAAATTTACAGAGTAGTTGCAGAAGAAGGTCTCTCTGATAAGGTGACAGCAGTTAGGAAACAAGTTGTGTATACCCAGAAAGGGGATTGCAGGCACAAGGACTGGGGGAACGAAATGCCTGAGGAGGGAAAACACTTGACCTGTTGGCGGTGCACCAGGGAGGCCTGCGTGGCAGGGAAGAGTCCTAGATAAAGAGACCAGGGGGGTAAGAGAAGACCAATTCCTGATGGGCCATTGAAGGGACCCTGGCTTTAATTCCAAGGAAGAAGAGAAGCCACTGAAGAATAGAGAATAGAAAACAGACATACTTTTTTATGTATAAAATTTCTCCTACTCTGATTTGTTGAGAACAGACTGGAGGTAGGGACAAGGGTAGACACAGGAGCATCAAATGGCTGTTGCCATAATCCAAGGGCAGTATGATGGCAGCCTGGACCAAGATGCTTAGAGCAGAGGTGTAAGAGGTGGTCAGATTCTTGGTCTGTTCTTAAGGCAGAGCTGACAGGATTGCGTGTAGGTTTATAGTTAATTACATTATTTTCAAAGAACCGTGGTCACCTTCACCACCAGTACAGATGCTTTGCAAGCAGCAGGTATAATCACTAGTTGTGGGACATCTGCCATGTCCTTCCCTGAAGTGGTAGCATATTTGGGAATCCGGGCACGTGATGTAGAGTAAAGGCTATGGAATTGTTGGTTTGAGGCCACATGGCAATCTACAGTGAGCATCACTGACAGCGTCTAGTGACAGACCCACCCAGATAAATGGCCAGGTTCTTATCATGAGTGGGAAAAAGAGAAAGAGGCAAATGGCAGGGTGGTTGTGAGTCAGCTTTCTCCCACGCTTGTATCGTAAAGATGACAGTGGGAAGTGGCACCTTAATGTCTGGGCTTCTTCAGAGCTCCAAATCAAAAGAAAAGTCCCGGTGGATGTCGGAGCAGTTTCTCCATCTTTGCTTGACAGTGTCTATGCAGTTGGGTCTGAGGATCACTGTTCTTAAGGGATTTTGAACAAACACCCTCCAGATGTTAGAGCAGCAGCTGTGTTGTTGCCAATCAGCAGGTCTCTCTGCTTCAACTTTAACCAGGGTGAGTCTGCTCAATCTTGAATGTATTATTCAGCATTCACTGGTGCCTACTGTGCGCCTGGTGCTGCGCCACATGATAAGGATGCAGTTATGTCCTTACGGGAAGACGTGGTCGCCACTCTCCCGGAGCTGGGGGCCTCATATAGGAAGACAGGCAGGCGGATCAGATGACTATTTAATTGCCATGGTAAGAAATGCTGCAAAGGAGGAGCAGAGGTTTCTGGGAGAACCTGAACCTGGTGGAGGGGCTGGGGACTCGTCTTCCCACAGGTGAGAAGCCCTGTGCCAAGATCAGTGACACATCACTCCCATGCCTGCAGTGCTCCCAGGAGGGCTGTTCTTGGGGAGGCTACTGCTTCATCACGGTGTAGCAGCCATCACAGCTTAGCAAGGAGGGCTGGGGAGCTGGGATGGACACCTAGGTTGGTCGCAGACACCATTCTACTGTCCAAACCCTTCATAATGGCCAGTCGCGTTGTTGACTGACATTCAGCTTAAGGTCCACGGTGACCCCCTTCTCATCTAATATGTGTTCAGTAAACAGATGCTCTTTGCAGTTTTGCCAGCAGTTTTCCCACGGCTGTATCTGATTCTGTCGGTCCTCCAATCTCGTCCAGCCTCTTTACTCACTCAGGTAGTAAAGATCATTTGGAATTTCAGTTCTCTTAGACAGTAGTCAACTCTTCTGACTGCAATGCAGAAACCTAAGGAGGATGCCTCTCCTCCTCCTAGTGACTGGCTTAAAAGGAGAAAAACATAAAGGTACCGTCAAAGACTAACAGACTACAAACAGGAAAGAGCGTTATACAACAGCAGCACCTTCCTACGTGGATATGACAGAAAGGTGGCATCTTCGTAGCTCTCTTTTGACAAGTATCTCGGAACAGAATAGTGTTATTTGTTTCTTTTTAAAATTCCCTCAATATTCTAAATCCTGTTTATTACATCAAAGGTGTTGCAGGGCATCTGTTGTCTGTATGCAGATGATCAAAACCACCAATTTACTTCCAGTTTAAACATTTCTGTTTGGTATTTTCCCTTTCCAGCCCGTTCTCCCCTCATTAAAATCTCTAGACGGATTGTGTTTGGTAAAAGCTACACACATTTTCCTGGCAATCCCCTTTGCTAAAATCCAGTGCAAGAGCCACAGCTCGTGTTTCAGATGCATGGAAAAAGGGGGGCATGGTCGGTGGAACCAAAATAAACAGATGGTTGCCTAGACAATCTGTAAGGGGCTCTTGCAGGGTCGTTTTTCATGGTTTTCTTTGAAATAACCAGTGAGACAGAGATACACTTTTTATCTCGTTGACCTCTTGCAAATGGTCCCATGGCTGACAAACTGCTTGAGACACCGAAGTGCTTCTGCCAAGAAGCCACCATCCCCGAGTTTGACTCCAGCGAGGTCCCCCCCCCCACGTCACTTCGGGAGACGGTCATGGAGACCCGCTCTCGAGGCAGGTTGCTCGTGCAGCGGGTGTGAATGTGAGCAAGGCACAGCGAGGGGGCATGATATTTTGGAGAAGACAGATGTAAACGATTATTATTACATGAAGCAGAATGTCATCAGCAGTAACTCGTACACAGAATGACGTGAAATCACAGAGAGGGAGCAGATTCACTCCCATGGAGGATCCGGGAGAGGAGGGGAGGTGGTGCTGACAGGACTGGGCAGGCAGGTTTGAGCAGAGGGAGCCCTGAGTCTGGCAGGGGTGTTCGGGGGCAGGGGGCTGGGTAAGGAACTCCAAGTTCAAGGAAGACAGAGAAACAGGAATAATAAAATGGAATACTTGAACACTGACTTATGCACATGGTTTCCACTATGACCATTTAGAGCTGTTTGTACATTGGTGTGTAAATGTACCTTGAAAAATAAAAACCACTACAGTAGGGGCTCTTGTTCCAAGTTTTGAATATGTGGGGCAATTGCATAAATATGTTTGAATCTCCTCTTTCTTTGGGTAGCCTCCCCGTCTCACCCTTGTCTCCTGTGGGCAGTGGAGACACTCAGACCTCACACAAGAATGAGCAGTAATTTTCTATGACAGCGCAATCTAAATCCTAATGTAGGAGGACACAGTTCCAAAAGGTGCAGAAAAACAATTCTGCCCAAAGAAAGCCTTCTGCACGTGGCTGTAGGGAGGGAGACATTAGCTTCTGGGACCTTCCCACTCCTGCTGCCCCGCCCGCAACACGGGCTTTTCTGTCTTCACCTGATCAGACACTTACTGTGCAAGGACCGTCTACCCGCAGGGGAATGCAAGCCACCACTTTTTAATTTTTAATTGTGGTAAAATGCACATGACATAAAATTGACCATTTTAGCCATTTAAGTGTACAGTTCAGTAGCATTCAGGGCCGTCACATGACGTTGCCACCAGTCTCTAGAACTCTTTCCATCTTGCAAAACTGAAACTTTGTCCCCGTGAAACAGCTCCCCATTCCCGCCTTCCCCCAGCCCCTGGCAACACCGTTCTACTTCCTGTCTCTATGACTTCGACAACTCTAGGTATCTCATGTAAGTGGAATCACACAGTACTTGTCTTTTTGTGACTGGCCTGTTTCACGTAGCATAATATCCTCAAGGGTCCTCCATTGTAGCAGGTGACAGGATTGCCTTCCTTTTTAAGGCCGAGTAATGAATGCTCTCTTGTACGGGTGGGCCACACTTTGTTTATCCATCCGTCAGCGGACGCTGGGCTTGCTTCCACCTCTTGCTGTTGCGATCAGCGCTGCTGTGCACGTGGGTGGACCAAGGCATGGCTTCTTGCAGTAAAAAGGTTTTCTCCCAAGGTGTCAGAAGTCTCAGGAACAGCCCTCAGCCAGGTTTAAGCCCGAGGTCCTGGGAGCTTCTCACTCTCTGAGGCCTGCTCAGGCTCCCTGCCCAGAAGGGCAAGACTGTATGAGAAGGAGGCAGCGCTGTCATAGAGCTCAGGCCGGGGTCACTGCCCTCCCCCTGAAACACTTAAAACAGCGGAAGTAACACAGGCTGGCAAGATGGTAAACAGTGCAGATTCACTCCCTCTCCGCTAGTTCCTATTCCCCAAGGGTCAGCTCCTGTTGTATGAACTGTGGTTTTTTCCAAAAGCTTTATTGTAGACCTATACAAATGTATATGTGCGTATAGTTTCGCTCTGTATTTTGTAAAAGTCTATTTTCTGACTCAGCAATATTTCACCATTCCATACGGTGGAAAGATGTTGGCTGTCTAGTATTTCCATTTTTGTGCTGTTACAGACAATGCTAAATGGAATATCCTTATGCATGTATCCTTGTATATATGAGTGTTTTTGTAGGTTAGAAGTAGATCTCTTGGTTCAAAGTGTATATACATTTAAATTTTTGATAGGCACAACCTAAAGAATTATGCCAGTTTACCTGTTAGCGCTGAAGAAAGATTTGAGCTTATTCTTTCAAGTTTAGAGCACACATTCCAGTCTGTTCTTATTTAATCACCAAATATCCTTGTCCTCTCTACAAGCAAATCTAAATAACTTGTCCTATTTAATTAAAATCTGCTTGGAAAATCTAAACTTAGTAAAATTATCTGATTTTAACTGTTGTCTGCTTACAGTCTTAGGCAAATAGAATGGGCAAAAATGCAATTATACATTTCTGCAGATGGTAAATTTCAGGATTTCTCCTTTGAGGTACAGGAAGTATAAAGTTAATCGTGTAAATATTTGCATCTTCCACTTCCAGGATTACGTAAACATGTTTTTAAATACCACGTCTCTTTTGAAATTTAAAGGAAAACAAAAACAAAACCTTTGCCCCCACCACTCCCTTCCCTTTTTGATTTTCAACTGTTCAAAAAATTACAAATCATCCAGAAAGATCAAGTCCTCTAAGACTGTTATGCTAATATGCCCAGGAGATATATCTGCCCCACACCCCAATTTTAATTACTTAAGTCACTTGAATGGTTAGTGTATGTCAGCTGAGACAAGTGATTTCACAATTATAGTTCAAATATAGAGATTTCCATAAATGAGGCCAGAAGTGTTCCTGGCACATCAATTTGAAAATGAGCAGTTGGTGGTCCCCAGGCAAGATGCCCCGAGAGGCGGGTTACATGCAGGAAAGGCCACATATAACACGTTTATACGTATTTTTACTTCTCGGGGAAATAGAAAGCCAGTATTTGAGCAGAGTCGCGCCTCTCCCAGACCTCTCCCTAGCCCTCCGCCCGGAGCATCCCTGGAAAAGCAGCTCTTTTGTGTTTCCTGCGTCCTCTGCAGGCGTGTCTGCGTCGCGCAGGGGCGCATCCGCACGCGGGGGAGGGCTGGGAGCGGCGCGCCTGCTGTCCCCTCCGGGAGGTGGCATCGGTAAATGCTCGACTGTTATGCGACTATTGATTTGCCTCACTCTGAGGATTCCAGTGGCAAAGTGACCCTCCCTCCGCCTGTCCCCTCCCTTCCTGGCTCCTGCCCTCCCCCCTCCCTGCAGCAGGAGCCGAACGCGGCCGCCCTGCGCTCCTCCTCCTCCTCTCGTTCTTCTGGCTCCTGGATTCCTGAAGTTATTAGGAGAAATAAGGTAGCCGAGGGGACCACATGGAAGTTGTGACAGCTCCCAGCGGCGCGCCCCTCTCGCTTGAGCCATTACCTCGCCTTAGGAATTACCCGCTGACACGTTGAATGAAGGAGGTCCCCTTGCCTGCCAGCCAGCCTGCCGGGATGGGCCACTGCTGCTGCAAGCCTTACAACTGCCTTCAGTGCCTGGACAAGACGGTACTCTGCCTTCCCTCTCTCTCTTCCTCCCCTCCTCCTTCCTAAGGGCAGAGAGGCCAGAGCCAGCCGCCTCTGTCCCTGTCCCCAGCATGTGTGTGCCCTTGTCTCGTGGGTGAGCAGGAGGCTACCTGACTGGTTCCAGTGTGCTGAGTTGTGAGCGGTGTTCGCAGGGACACCGGGGCTCAGACTCTGCAGTGCCTTACATAATTGTCTCCCTGCGGTCTCCCGTGTAACTGTTGCATTCTCCGGAAACAGTAGGGCTCTTGAAATCCCAACTGCCAAGAAATCCTTGGAGTATTCTTACTTCATTTTGATGTACCTGTGAAACCTAAGACATTCCAGTGGGGGAATTTAGATTAGCTAGACGTGCTTCTCTTGGCCAACTACTAACTCTGAAAGTTTACCACTCTTCCTGACACGCAGCATCCATCCTTGTCATTTCTGTTTCTGAGGTCAGAGAAGCAAGCATCAGTCCCGTTTTTCTCTCCGTATGTGTTCGTGTCACGCAGGGGTGAAAAACGCAGAGGTGAAAACTTAAGGAGCCAGAGAGTCTGAGGGTGTGTTCCAGCTTTCACTGCAAGGAAAGCTCACAGCCAGGGAGCAGAGAACACAATGTGAGAAAGACTTGTATGACAATTCCAGCAGAGAGCCTTTCTTTGCTGCTGACATTTGCCTGTGAGCTTGCAGGGGGACTAGGGTACGCTTTTAATTTCAGAACTAAGAATGAGTTGGCAAGAAATCGTGTCTCTGTGATAGATTTTATTATCACACGCATTTGGATTTATCTAAGATGCATGAAATGGAATTTAACAAGGGGTTGAAATTGCCTCCTTTCTACCCATGGGGGTCAGCTAGATGGCTTGAGGTATATAGTCTGGGACCAGGTGAAAGGAAATAAATGACTTAATATAAAACTCATTACAAGGAGGTCACTTGGGAATGTGTTAGTTACCAGTTCTGTTTATGAACTTTGACCTAAAGTAGAGTTACCTACCACCTAGGAAAATTAAACTGATATCTTAGAAGTCACCTGGTCGTTCTCTTCCCATAGAAATAATTGTCGCAGTGAGATTACCTTTGCTTCCATGAATAAAAACTAAAATGTTCATACACGCATTTCTGTGCTTTTAACAAATAGCAATATAAAACATTTGCACTCAATTTATCTGCAAATCCAACACTGAAGTGATTAAGCCCTTTTCCAGGAGAAATGGTCACCAAAAGGTATTGAAGGAGGCTTGTTAACAATAGTTATTAGAAAAGGGAAGGATTTATTACATGCACAACAGCAGTACAGTACTCATAATTCTAAGCTCTGGTACAAAAGTTTTAGAAATAGAAACTGTAATATAAAGGCCTTTTTTGAGAAAATATATTTTAAAGTGAATCCATCCTCCTTTTTTGTTTTAAATCAAGTTCTTGAAAAAAATGGTCCCCATTTCTTCTTTAAACTGGAGATTTTAGGAAAATAATTAAATGTTATTTCATCTCTTTGGCAGCATATTTGTGTTTCAAATGTTTTAGCTTTGAAACTTTGAAACTTAATATAAATTTTTCTTTCCTGGTGAAAGCTAAAAAACTTACCCTGCGCTTGTCAGCTTTCTCACTACGTTAGACCCGCAGTTCTTGATGTTTCTTTGCTCTATTTTAGAGTGGTATTCCTGTTGGAGATTTTGTAGAAGTGTGTTCAGAGGTGCTCATTTTAGGAGTTAAGGGGCTTTCCTTTTTCTAATTAAAAAAATCATTGTTTTATTTAGTTGCCCACCTTTCAGGATACCTTCGCAGGCAGCGTGCCAAAATCATTTGTTCATTCTGTAGTTACCTACTGGGCCATGCATTGTACACGAGGACTAACATGGGATTCCGTTCCAATCGCAAACCCTGGAAGTCAGCACTCCTTTAAATCCCCCAGTCAAGTCCTTCAGTCTGTTAATCAGCTCTGACACTCTCAGCACCAACGTGGTTTGAAAGAGACCTGATAAAAATGGTCAGTGGAGTCGTTGCTGATGACTTTAGCCCATCGTAGTAAACAAAGAAAAAATAAAAGAAACATCCCCCCAGAGCTTTGTGTAGGTACAGAACAGAAAATGTTGTTTTGTGAAGTAAAAAATTTTTAACAGTTTGATCACAGTGCAACTAAAGATGTTCTGAAAAGAGCAGGGGCACATTTGAAGATACTTCTTAGGTCATCAGTTTCAGAGAGAGGCTAAGAAATGGAAATCCTAAGACACTGCTTTAGCATGAATTTTTTGCGGGGAGCAATGGAGTGAAAACCCAGAGTAGAAAATGAATTTAAAAAATTATTAAATGAACAAATGGTTTTTAAGAGCTGATTGTGCTTCAGTATTTTAACTTTAAAGACACCTGTTCATTGACAGTATTCACTGCTCATTTACTATGTGCCCAGTTACTATGGGGACTCTTAAAGAATTCTTAAAAGGCACAACCTGCCCCATGGAGTTTACCAGTTATATGTTCGGTTGTACGTCCTCCTTTTCCAGAAAAATTGCAAGTGGGGTAGGCAGCAGGGACACATGCAGAGCGATTCAAACAGTAGTCCAGCCTGGAGTGTAATTAAGTGAAAGTTATGTGGTGCCGACTGCACCTGTTTCTGGAATCCAGTCAAAGGAGCAATCAGTCGGTGCTGGAATCAAAGGCAAGGTTTCTTGGGAAAGGAGGGTCATGACTTGTACGTTGAGGAACGGGGTAGAGTTTTGAGAAACGAGTGAGGAGAAGGACTGTAACTAAGCAAAGAGCACAGGGGTAAAGATATTTCAGGCCACTCTGGTGAAAGGTGAGAGTTAACACTGGGAAACACGAGCATGTAGGGAGTGTGGGAAAGTGTTCTCCAAGCTGAGAGCTGGCCCGGGTGTTTTAACTGGAGTTAATAAGGGAGGGCAGTCCCTCTTGGGATTGGAGCAGAGAGGCATTCTACAGACTCATTCTCCAGGTATTTTCAAAGGAAAGGTATGACCCAGGAAGGGCCTCTGGGACACCAGTCGGGTCCCCAGGAGTCTGTTCACTGGTGGACTCAGCGTGGTCCGGGCTCAGGCCAGCAGCTCTGCACAGACAGAAACCTCCCGGAGGTGGCCGTTCCTAGGAAGGCTGAGTTACGCAGAGAAGTCAACTAGATGTATAACTAGAATGCCGACTGGTCTTTGTAACAGGAAGAACTAAAACTGACAGGCAGACGGGCGATTACAAGCCTGATAAAGATGTGATGTCTTTTTAGAGTCAGTCCATGGTCATAAGAAGCTTTGATGAGGATGCAGTCTGAGCCAGCGAGTTGCGTTACGTAGGCATCCCGTGACTCAGCGCCTGGCGTGTCCATGTCCCGTCACCCCTCCAGCCCGAAATCACCTAGGAGGCTGTGCAATCGTGCTTGCCCCGGTGGCCGCCTCTTCCAAGCCCCCTTCGCTTTGCTGCTTCACTCCCGCCTCCTGCCCCCACCTCGTCTTGCTGCTTTGAGTGCTGTCCTGTCCGTTTAGGGGTCACTTGGCCTGTCTCTACCCATAGCCTTTTATGTGTTGACTGTTATCTCAGAGGCTAACCTTGTTTACCTTTTCTCTAAATTCTTGGCAGGGGTGTGAGTTGGGACAAGGTGCCTCACTGCCCCTCCCAGGTATGCGTGGGTGAGGGGACAGTAATAAATTTGGGAGGGTGATCAGAGGAAGGTTGAATCCAGAAAGGTCAAGAGACTTCTTCAGTAATACATAAACGATTAAAAGTCATGGTTCTGGTGAGTTTTCTTTTCTCTCGCTGGCTCTGAGATCCAGACTTTCCCAACATTACTTCTTTGGATTCACATTCTTTCCCCTTGGGGCCCATAAGTCTCTGTCCTTCCTAATCATGGCTTGGTAATCCAGGTGTGGTCTGACGTTCCCCTGTTGACTACAGCCTCTTAGGTAAGTTAGGTTTTGCAACCACTGATTCCCCAGCATGCATGACGGCAGAGGCTGGACTGACGCATCTTGAAGTTTAGTCTGATTTCCTTTAAAACCAGATATGACTTTGCTCATTTTCCACACGAGTAGACACTGACATGTATTTAAGAATATTAAGTGTGAATGGTGCTGTCCCTTTGACCAGTGTATATTAAATTTCATTTCCGGGTGGAAAAGCAGGCACAAAAAAACAATGGTCTGTGTTCATTATATGTGGGAGATGTAATACTTATTGATTAAGTCAAAGCCTGATGTCAGTGCTGCCTTAAAGCCATAACTGAAATGAATAAAAGGTCAGTCTCCCTCCCAAAGGAATTTTCCACAGAGCCATATGATGAAGAATCTGGCCAGTCTTCACAATATTAATACTGAAAATGAACGCAGTCTTCACAAAAGGCAGTGTGAGAACAATGCCGGAGACTTACCATGTTCTGTTGATGTCACCTTGTGGCTGGCTCGTTTTGAAATATGGAAGAGCATGCTTCCTTATTGAGACGAGGTTCTACCACGTGGAATTAAGCCCTAAACTGAACTTGTGGAGCGCTGGGTGAGAAGCAGTATTGCTTCTGGGAAGAATGAGAAAAAAAAAAAATCCCTTAACCTCTTTGTGATTTCATGTGTATGAATGTCCCTTAGATTTCAAACCTTCACAATAAAAAGGATCTAGATGTTTCCTCAAATGCCCGAAGTCTGTAGATGTTTCGCTGGTTACGGTTCTTTTGTTTAGCCTGGGGAAGAGTGGCCCAGCTCGTGGGGTTGAATTTTCCTGGTCTGCGCTGATTTCAGGGCAGGCTAAAAAGATAGAAGAGATTAGTTGGGAGTCTTTAGGCTTCCATATGTATTTTTTTTTTAATTTTACGTGCATATAATGCCCCTCTTTAAAAAAAAAGAAACAGGTGGGGAGGAGGTAGCTGACAAAAACATTGAGAACCACAGTGAATTGACATTGTATTTTATGAAAGTGTCATCAGTACCCATTGTAGCTGATTAAGCATTCTCTCAGGGACCGTCACAGACCAGAGGCAGACACTTGGCAAGAAAAAGAGAAGGGTCCATCCAATGGGGTGACCGAGGTTCCCAGAAATAGCCCCAGGTGCTGTTTTGTGTCACTGGTTCTCCTGGCCTTTTCCTAGGAAGCTCCCTTCATAGGCTCCTGCTTACTCATCCTCTGGTCTCAGGGACACTCCACGCCAGCCCTGCCTGGCTGAGTTATAGCCCGTTGTTTTGTAATTGCTTATTCATTTACTGACTCTCTGGAAGACTCTTAAGCTCCTCAAAGGCAGAAATACCCTACCTGGAGTGTCTCAGTAAATATGTGTTGTATAAATTTCCTATTTCTGCGTTAGTTGGGGAATGAAGGCACCTTGGTTCCCTCAACACTCAGTGTTCTTAATAACCAGGCTGTGTGTTGGTTCCGAGTGCGAGGAGGGGCTTGGGTTGCTGATGCCCGAGGGAGGGTCACGTGGGCGATGCTGACCAGGACGGGCGTTTTCACTTCCTGTTACCGCCACCCTCGCAGGGCAGCACCAGGCACCTGAGCAGACAGCCCCCGCTGACCACGCGTGCTGGAGTAACAGAGTGTGGCAGGCTTGCCCGGGGCTCGGCCACACATCCAGTTGCTTGAAGTTAATGGAATGATTAGCAGGTTGCACGCTTCGCCAGGCTTCTGTCGCTAGGAAAGAGGAAAGGCAGCCTTTCCCAAGAGTGGGCAGCGCCGTGTCTAAGAAGAGGCGTGGGCTTCCCCGGAGCAGGCCTGCAGGAGCGTGTTGGGGCAGGAGGGGTGGATTTGGGTGTTCCTCGGGGAGAACTCACCTCGGACTCCACCTGTGGGTGCCGAGTGCCGCGCTAAAGAGACTAGAGGACTCGGAGCGCAATGGGGAGGTCGGCAATCAGATAAAAGAGGCGGCTCAGAAGACAGCTGCTGTTGTGGGGCTGAGGTGGACGTTCTCCACAGGTCTGTTTCCAGCCCAGCCTGCCCTAGAGTAAACAGTCACTTTAGAGGAATGGCGTTCTTCGACTTGCAGATTTCTGGACTGTATCACTAGGAGAGGTCGGATGCCTTGCTGAGTTCTATTTTTAGCCGATTGGAGTGAGAGCAGGGGCTCGTGTGCTTGGCACCAGCGAGGAATTTTCCACTCATTCCCCATGTAGGGAATGATCTAACACTGATCTAACGCTGGGCTGTCCGCAGAGGCCTTGCTCAGATTTCAGCCATCCCACCACGTCATCACGCCGACCCGGCTTAGGGTGGGGAGGAAGGGGAGTGGTGCGTGAGATCCTTTGAAACGGAGTCTCTGGGGAGGCCTTTCTCCTGGATGTTCAGCAGAACCTCAGGGCCTCGCTGGACGGCTGCTGTCTCTGTCGAGTCACGATGATGGAGGGGTCGCTCCTGGACGCAGGGAGTGGAGAGTGGACATTCCCTTAGGGGTCACCCCTTGCCTCAGGAGCAGTGTCCGCGCAGTTGCAGCGGTTGACTTGTTCATTCCATTGCAGGGCAGCACTACGTCACTGGGCTTGGCTTGCAGAAAACAAGGAGTAACTTAATTGATGCAGAGTTTTCACAAATTAGAAGAGTTGATATCATTTCAAAAACCAGCACTTAAGGAGGAAGGGCTGCAGCCAGGCTGCTCTGGCTGGCCTCGGCAAGCAGAGCTAGGCTGTGCCAGCGTCTTTGGCAGGGATGCATTCGGAGGCCATCAGAAAGGGTCAGAGAAAACTGATCTGGGCAAGCTAAACAGCAACCCTGTCAGACGTTACAGCCCCACGTAGGCTGTACCGGAAATAAACTGAGGTGCAACCGACAAATCAAGACCAAGGACAAACACAGGGAGGGCAGGGGGTGGGGTGAGGTGTGGATGCAGCCAGGGGATGTTCCCAATGAAACAGAGGGATTGGGAGCTGGCACTGCCTCAATGCCTGGTAGACATGAAAAGCTTCGTATAATGAGTGCTCAGATCCAGTCTGAGGATCGGTGCATTTTGGTCTTGGTGTTGGGTGGACCTAACCATGGGTAGGAGGGGAGAATGTCCATGTGTTAGTGTTTGATGGAGACTGTTGACTCTGGGTTCAAACTCCTGCTTTGCCATTTCCTGGCTTGTTGTGGGTTACTTGGCGGGTTACCTCATCACAGAACCCCAGTTTCATCCTACAGAAAGGAAAATAAAACCCAGGGTCCACTCGACAGTTTTTGGAAGAGTGAATAAGGAGCAGGGCTTTCCCAGTGCTGTGCCTGTCTAGAAGGTGTTCAGTGAAGGTCAGTGTTAGTATTGCCATCGGCATCAGCAGACCTTAACCGAGGTTAGTTAGTTTCCTTGACATTTTAGCCATCAGGTCTGTTGCCTGTCTTTGGTGGCTGACCCTTGGTGAGCCGTTTGATGACTTTCAGACCAGTTGGTTTTGCAGTCTGTGCTGGCAGAAGGTCAGGGGTGAGGGTGGGGTGCGTCTTCACTGATCTTCCCCAAATGGAGAGGGTGCAGGCCCTCAGATCGCTCTGGTTTCCCTCCTATTTCCCCTGCTATCTCTTCTCCCTTCCCACCCCCTCCCTTTCTTTTCTTGCTTCTTCTCTTTCATTCTCTCACTTGCGTTTCTCCTAAAGCAAAGACGGGTGGGGCAGGCCTGGCCACAGACACCACCAGCAGCTTTTCACCAAACTGACTCAAGTTTGAAGCTCTTCAGTGTTATCAGCACTGTCTCCAGCTGAGGCTGCTCCTCCTTCCTGGACCTGCAAGACACTCCTCCAAATGCCAGATTCTTCCCTGGCTGGACAGCGGAGTGTGAGGGGTTGTGATGCGGGACCCCTCCGCACGGCATGGGTGATGTCCAGGGGCATCACCCCAGGGGCTGCTGCAGGAGCTGAGGGAGACGTTGGCTTCGGGTTAAACTAGAGTCAGTAGCCCGGGAGTGAATACCTGGGATGCTGTTTCCGGACTGAGAAGTGCAGTGTTTCAGTTCTCTGGCTGTGCTTTGGAATTGAGGATACCAGTGTTCAAAAGTATTCTTGATAGTAGAAACAAGTTAGGTTTTTCACTAGTTTGAGATTATTTGGGGGTAAATACTGGGATTTACCCTCTCCGGAATACCGAGTTTTCATAACTCGCAGTAGCAAGTCGGCGGCGGTATTACACGGCTGGGAGTGCAAGCGCCCCATCCCCGGGATCCGTCTGGTTAGGTATTTTCTCTGTTCTGGGTTCTCCAGTCTCTGAACGTAGAGTAAAATCAGGACAGAGCCAGGAAGATGCTGTTAAACTAAATAAATATCAGAGAATAAGACAAATGCCAGTTCTAAACACATTCAGATACTCAAGGTAGAAGAGCACCTGTTATCGACAGCATGACATCGGGCTGCAAAGGAAATCAAAGGAAACAACGAGTTGTAATAACGACTAGCACTTGTATGGAGCTTGTAAGTGCCAGGCACGTTCTAGCTGCTTCATGTAGGTTGACTGTTTAACCCTCAGGACAACCCCAGGCGGTGGGTGTGGCATCGAGGCAGCATCGATTTGTGATTAGGGGAATGTCTGCTCTCAGGTGTGATTCCCAGCCTTCAGATTGAGGGAAGGCAAGGATGCTGTGGGCTGGGATGGAAGGAGGGAGCTTCACGAGTGAGATGCAGGTCCCCTGTCCCTCAGAGGGTGTGTTATTGCTCCGTTAGTCTTAAGACAACCGTGACTTAATCATTGTTGATGCCTGTAACTAAAATAACTCTCAGCTTATTATGCAAATCAAGTTTGATTTTTGCATGAAATTCTGACATTGCTTAGCAAATGCCCTTTGGATAACCTGAGACCCTCCCTCCCCTCCACCCACCGTAGCGCACGTGTCACCGGGGTCTAAACGCAGCAGACACAGAAGCGAGATTGTGACAGCTGTCTGTCTGTTCACGTTCGGCACAGGTGTTTCGGAGGTGCTGAGATCAAAGTCAAAGGAGGTTAAGAAAGAAAGAGCATTGTGGATGTTTGTGCTAGATATTTGGTACACATTTTAGCCCAAATCCCCTTTTGGAAATGTTTGCTTTGGGAGTACATCCTGCAGAATGAGAGAGCCTTTCCTCGAAGGCCTGTGTTTTTGGTATCTCTGACTTGGAGAGAATTTACATAACACATCTTTCCTGGTTATTATTAGTAGTAATAAAATCATAACAAATGTGAATATTTGTGGTTACTCATATCTTCAACTGCTTCTCTATTTTGTGTCATAGTTTGTATTTGATTTGAAAACAGCTAAGCAGTCATGTGCTTACAAATGGCATCCTTTGCAGTCAGTCACCAGTGTGAGTTTTCCTCTTCCTCCTCCTACTGATGCAGATATGGGACAAAAAACTTGGAAACCTTATGTTTTGATGTCGGTCTTCTTACAGAGAGAATGGTTCACGTTACGTGTTCCGTTTAGGTATTATTCATTGGGTAGCTAACCGTGCGTGTGTGGACAGAAGGGTAAGTTTAAGGGGACAAGACAGTTGGTAAAATAAGCATTTGGCCTTCAGAGAAATATAGTCTGGACATTTTAACGGTCAAAAGTCTCGTAATAGTGACGATAATTAAAAATGCACAGTAATGGGGAGTAGGAAATAGCTCAGTGGTAGAGCACATGCTTAGAACGCACTAGGTCCTGGGTTCAATCCCCAGTGCCTCCATTAAAATTTTGCTTAATGTGTAATAATATATAACAGTGGATTAAGCGTAGAACATCGACATACGAAGAATGATTGCAGGATGGTGTATACAAGAGTGCAACGCGGAGAAAAGCCCAAGCAAGAGTGGTGTGAATGTTAATGGCAGGCTTGGTGATCTGAACGGGATGCAACTGAATGAGCCAGGCTTGGCTTTGGAAGTGTTTTTTATATGCTTCTATAATGAGAAAATTATCTCCTTAAGGGCTAGACTTACAAATATTTGCTTAATATGATTCATTAATTAAACATGTGAAAATGCTCATCTAGCATAAAACTGGGGGACTCTCGGTATCCGTTTTGTTTTTTGCAGAATGAAAGTGCCCTTGTGAAAGAAAAAGAGCTGTCAATCGAACTTGCAAACATCAGGGATGAAGTTGGTAAGTCGGGCGTCAAACATGAGGACCATAAAGAATGTCTTTTCCTGCTGCCTGTGAGTGTGTAACAAAAGCGATTACGTCTCGGGTCTTAAGCCGGAGCAGACCTGCCGGACAGAGGGAGTGTCTTCCCCGGCACCGTGGTGGGGTCTTGCAGCCTTGCAGGGAGCCGTAATTTCGACGTCCCCATTGTTGTAAAGACAGCTTCTAACAGTTCAGAGCGGAGCCGACCAGGCCCGGCTCCGCTCCTCCCAGGACAGCCCCGCCATCTGTGTGAGTGGTGTGCTGTGCAGTGACCCCTCCCTCCAGGCACACCCCACCCCCGGCGGGCACAGCTCCGGGACAAGCAGCTCAGCTCGAAAGGGAACTGAGGCGCTGCCTGTAAGATGCTTCCTGCCAGCGTATACCCTGCCATGCAGTCCTCTGTGGCCTCAAACAAGGTACAGAACACGAATCTGGGGGGGTTAGAAATGCGGGGGTTCATGTCAGAGCGCCTCCTCTTTGGCTGATAGGATGGCGTAGTTCAGGCTGAACCGCAGGAGACCTTGCAAATGACAGGGCCGCCCCCAGACCCCGGGGTGTTGTTAAGTGGTGGGCTTTCGCTCTCGGCCGAAGATCAGACTGAGGATTTGCCATGTTTCAGTTCCTTGACCCCATCTCTCTCTTGAGGGTCGGTCACGCTAGCAAAGGTGAGCCAAACGTGGTCTCATCCCCTTGGCCTGCTGTTCTTTTTGCAGTGAGCGTTTCCCCTCCATCCGGTGTGGTCCTGGGAACAGCCCACCTGTGCAGGTGCGGCCTCTGCTGTGAGCAAAGGGACTTGAGCAGCCCCGCCAGCCCCAGTGGGTGGCGGTGGCATCTGTTTCCAGGCAAGCCGTGCAAATAGGCAGGAGTCTGGAGGCCAGCCTTCCCCAGGGAACATGGGCCCCAAGGATGCG
This sequence comes from Camelus bactrianus, assembly GCF_048773025.1. Taxonomy (NCBI): domain Eukaryota; kingdom Metazoa; phylum Chordata; class Mammalia; order Artiodactyla; family Camelidae; genus Camelus; species Camelus bactrianus. The sequence continues at coordinate 5,402,567 of NC_133552.1, forward strand.
CAGTGGACTGGGCAGTGATTTGCAAACACAGCTTCCCCCGTCCCTTTTTACCCCCATTTTATTCAAACCTTAAAAATTTTTATTTTGTTTCTTCATAATGAGCGTTGTGACTCTTTTGGTCATTGAGGTGGGTCAGCCATGGCCTCTTCTCCCCTCCAAGGAGGGCAGGCCCCGTGGGAAAGCCGCCAGGAAGAGCTCCCCGTCCCCAGCCTCCCCTGTGTGTGATCAGAGCCGCAGGACCGTGTACACCCAGGCTCGGGCACCCACACCTGGCTTCCCTGATGCGGAGCACCAGTGGGTGAGCCCACAGGTGGGTTTTCTGAGCGGCCTGAGGAACAGAAATGGCAGTTTGTGAGGGGGGCTCCCCCGATGCCCAGGGCCACAAGCACGAGTTTCTTGGTGACACGCCTGAGTTCTCAGGTGGTTCTGAAGCTTACTGGTTCTGGGTCTGGGCTTTGGAAGAAACAACCGAGGGCCAGGTAGGGCGAGCTGGCACACGTTTCTGTCCCTAGATCTCCTTCATAAAAAGGAAATTCGATGAAAGAAGAGGGTGGTGATGAAGCAATCTGTACAAGTGGCTCTTGTAACTATTAGGTGTGTAGCGCCTTGAATCTGAAGACAGAAGACGAAACCCTCCATTGCAGGGTGGGCTCCTCCCCAGAGAGCCGTCTGCACCGCCACCCGCCCCCGGGCAAGCTTTGGATCCGGGGGTGTTGTCCTGCCCGGCTTCGTGGGGTGTACCTGATCCAGGACCCCTCCCCTGGGTGGGGTGTCCCCAATCCGGGGCCCCTCTCCCGTGCTTTCCTGGAGCTTCTGAGTGTGGCAGGAGCATACTGGGTTTTGTGTTTAAGCCCATATTTGATTTCTGCACGATTGCTAAGGATAGAACCAGAATTCACCTGCCAGATGAAGAAGCCACGGCAGGTGGGGCGGGGGAGGGCAGGAGGCCTCGGTGGCACCAGGCCTGACCGTTAGCATCTGGGCTTCGGGCCCCAGCGGACACTTTAGCACAAGTACCGGAACCGCTGAAGAGACAGCACTTGTGCGATAAAGACTGGAGTGTGGGGACTCGCTGTTGCCTGTAAAGTCATAAATTCTAGTGTCTTGACCTGCAGGGTATTCCCTTGAAGGCAAAAGGGAACTAAGCTCACAAACCTGACTTTCCAGTGATCATACTGAGAGCTGGTCCTACCTGTCTCCGTACCGCCAGCCCCACCCTTATTTGGCCCCCTTGTCAGCTGAGTCGAGGGGGGCGCCTGGAGGAGAGGACCTCGGGGTGGCTCTGGGGGGAGATGGGATTTCTAGAGGTTGTGAATTCAGACACACGAGAAAGGAAGAAGCGGCAATAGGTCAGAATGCTTTCGGGACACTTATTACAGATCCCAGAACAGGACTGGCTTGTCCCCCATATCTCAAAATTGCTGCTTACACTTTTTCATAACCATTAAAATACTGCCCTAAATTCTACCAATATTTGCTCCGAAGTATCCATCAGTTGTCCACACCCTTGGTTTGAATAAATTCAAACAAAGATTTTTCACATCTATTCAGAATCAGCTTTCCTGGTGGTTCTCAGCCCTGGTACATATTAATCTCAGTGTAGCTGGGGTTGCCTTATAAAAAGGAAATTAAAACCCTCTCTCTCTCTCTCTCTCTCTCTCTCTCTCACACACACACACACACACACACACACACACACTCTCTCTCTCTCTCTCTCCTAAGAGAAGACACACACACTGGCTCACAGACCACACAAGGATGTAGTTGGGGACGGAGCCTTTTCGAGTCCAAGAGCAGAGTCCCTGTGGCATGGCTGAAGTTGCTGTCTTCTGGGTTACGTCGTACCTCCCGTGGAGACGAGGATGTCTGGCCATCCTCTTGAAAGCTTCTCATTCTCAGGTCACCCACCAGGGATGATGGCTCTTGCCTTGTCTTTGGAGTTGGCCTGAATTGGGTCTGTCCTTGGAAGAGCCCTCCTCAAGATGTACTGGTTGTGGGATGGAAGGGCATTCTGGATCTCCAGGAAACTAGAATCCAGCACCACATCCAGGGAAGGAGCAGCAAAGATGCTAGAAATGTATTCAATATTTTATTTTTAAGCACATCTTAGAATCCCCCATAAAATACAGTTCTTAAAATACAAGGCTTGAATTTTGGATGGACTGGCACTCTCCAAACTTGGAAATCAAACGTTGGATAATTGAAGGTTCACTCTTACATTAGTAGGTACCAAAATCGATTTATAAGATGTTCTTCCTGGAAGCAGATTATTTCCTGTCAAGACCTTATGCGTCAAGTTGTTGGCTGCCACAGGTGGATACTTATGGTCCTCTGTCCAGCAAAGCTGAGCTTTAAAACATATGAATTAGATGAACCCCACCAGGTAGAAAAACACGCAATAAGTGGCTAAGTTTAAATGGTGCCTCTGGCCGCACTCCTTCCCAGCCAGACCGGAAGCCCCGTTGAGATGTCCGTGCAGACACGAGTTGGACCAGCACTAACTCCAGTGCACAGCTCCCACCAGATTCCTTCCTCGGGGCTACTCAAAGCTGAGGCTCTCTGAATTTGGTGTGAAACTGCCTCTCATCTTGGAAGTTCTCAGTCACCCCAGCTGCTGTCCTCCTGGCCTTATTTACCTGCCACTGCCCCCAGGCCCCAGGGCTGATGGACAGAGCTGCCTTCGCTTCTGTGCGTGGCTTCTGTCACCCTCTCCTCTCTTGAACTTGTCACTGCCTCTGCCCTGGCTCCCCCCACCCCAATCCAGACCAGCCAGTTTTGATCTTTCTGCTTCAGATATAGGATGGACTTTGCGTTTTGATCTCTGCTGAACACTTTAAAAGCACTTAATGTGAAATATAGGTTTTAAAACAGAAAGGAGTGTTTAGCAAAGCAATCATTCTGGCAAAGTTTCAGCTTATTGAAACAAAGCCAAAAATACCTGAAAGTTTTCTATAGCATGAAATAAAGACAGACTAAAGAATTCTGAGAGCTTTGCTCTCAAGCTGTGCTAGGAATCTAAACTTATGACAGTAAGCCCTGAATTGTTACTTATTATGTTCAGTTACTAAATAGGATGAACTTTTCAATTTATTCTTGTGTATAACTAGCAACCTACACACGTACACATGGACCACTGTAAGTGTGTTTGTGAGATGATTTTTCCTTTCAGGGTTATACTTAAAATGTGTCTTCCAATTTATGATCATAATCCCTTATATTTACCTAGTGTTTAGTGCTTAGCAGGCTCTGTCACATGGTATGTTTTATTTATTCATTCAGACAACTCTGTGAAGTAGATGTCAATGTCTTTATTTTATAGAAGTTGAGGCTCCGGAAGATTAAGAGACTTCCCTAAGAGCATGCAGCTGGTATGGGACGGAGTCAAGCCTGAAGCCCAAGTCTAGAACTCTTCTCCATATAGATGTAACTTTCCCACAGCATCCTGAGCCCCACCACCAAAATTTAGCCCCACTAAATTTTTATAATTTTTAATTTAGTAGGTGGAAAAATCAGATAAAATAAAATAGCTTTTCCTGCCAGTTCTATGTGACTTCCACACAAAATCTTAATAGATGCTAGTACAGATCTGTCCAAATACAGATTAGACTATAATTATAGAGCAGTGTTATGTTGATTCATTCTAAGCACATCCGTTTGGATTGATTCAGGAACGGATAACAAACTCCCTAAACAATGGTAGCTTAATCGAGGGAGATTTTTATTCCTCTCTTATGTAAAAGTCACGAGGTAAGAACTTAGAGGCAGGTGTGGTTCTGTTCCACAGAGTCCACTGGGGGCCCCGCCTTCCTGCAGCGCCCTGTTCCCCCTCCCCCGAGGCCATGGTGCTTCTCTGTGGCCCAGGTCACAGGAAGGAGGAAGGAATGAACCAAGAAGCAGAGGGAGGGAAGTTTGGAGGGAAGTTTCCAGGAGCTATACTTCACCTTATGTCTCGGCCAGAACTAAGTCACAGGGCAAACCTAGTCATGAGGGGGACTCGGGAACGTGCTCTTTTTTCTTGGTGATGCCCGGATATTTTATTTCTGTGGAGGAAGTGGGGTCTCACGTGCCTGCATCGGCAGAACAGTCCTGTCACACGAGGTGAATGAGAGCAGAGGGTCTGGCAGAACGTTTGGCTGAACAGGGCGGGTGCGGTATATGCTAATTCCCTTACACTTCACATTAGACTCTTCTGTCTTCCTTCCTCTCACAGCTTTAAAAAGCTGAGTTAAAATGCAAAAACCAAGAAGATACCTCAGGAAAAAAATAACTAATCTTGGGATCCCAAACAATGCATTTTTTTCTGATTTATAAAATTATCCCTTCTAAGCACACCGATTAAAAGACAGTTTGCCAAATTAGGTAAGAAGGCAAGATGCTGCTGTGTGCTGCCTAAAAGAAATCCACTTCAAATATAAAAATATAGATATTTAAAAGTAAAAGGATAAAAGAAAGATATACTGTACTAACACCAATCAAAACAAAATGGGGGTGTCCATGTTAGTGTCACACAAAGCAAACTTCAATACTGTTACCAAGGATGAAGATGACCATCACATAACGATCAAGGACTCAGTTCACCAAAAATGCATAACAATACTAAATATCTGTGTGCCTGAAAGTAGAGCTTCAAATCATAGGAAAGGAGGAATAGACAAATCCACGATTATGGCTGGAGACTCCAGGATTTTCTCCCTACTGAGAAAACAAACAGACAGAAAATCAGTTGGGATTTAAAAGACCGAAACAGCTGTATCAACCAGCTTGACCTAACTGACGTTAATAGAACATTCCATCTACCAAGCAGAATGGACATCCTTCTCAAATGCACGTGGGGCGTTGACTGACATGGACCCCATGCTGAGCCCTAAGACAAACCTCAGCAAATGCAAAAGAACTGAAATCATACAAAACGTTTTAGACTGTAGCAGAATTAGACTGTGAATCAGTGACGTGAAGATACGTGGGACACTCCAAACACTGGGACATTAAACATGACAACCAACACGTGGGTCAAGGAGAAAACCACACGGTAGATTAGAAATTTATGTTGAATTGAATGAAAATAAAAACACAAAATCTGTGGGATATCAAATTCTCTCTGATCGAGTTGAATCTTCTCATTTAATTTTTCTCAACTACTTTGTGGTAGGTACCGTTCTAGGCTCTGTGGTGGGGAGGCAGGTAGCGTTACTTAGAAGAAGGTGTGAGCTGGTGGGTTTAGCTGCTGTCAGAAGTTTGAGCTTGACGATAGAACCTGAGATGTGTTGCCTCAGCATGCGTGGGTCCGGGATATACCTGCCCCTCCTGTAGAAAAATGATGTTCCAAGCTGGGAAGAATTCAAGCCAGTGACGTCAGCTGCCAAGATGAGATTTTATTCCAGTAAATGTAATTTCCTAAAGTCATTTTAGTTTCTATCTCAAACAGGTGCTTACCCATTCACAGTCATATCAAAACCACAGACCCCCTTAAATGTACCAGAGACTGGGTTTGGTTGCCATGGAAAACACACCATTGGGTACAGTTCCACAAAACTGCGACATTCCTTGAGACAATGATTTATTCCAGTTGGCAGCAACACATTTTTGATATTTATAAAATTCTTTGAAGTATATATATACATACACATACCTTCTAGATATTTTATATGAAGATGTCTGGTGATCCTCTAACATATTTACTCCTTTGTGTGTAAAGATAATTCCTTCTGCTATATGCTAATGTTAGTATTTTTAAATCTGTGAGTGTAATTCTTAACCTGAATTGACGGACTAAAACAGGATACCAGGGGCTGCCCGTGAACTCTCCTGAGGACAAGCAGTTTCTTGAAACTTGGAGTCAGCTGCCTCCGTAAAATTGGGACTTCATAAGTCGGATGTTTATAGTGGTGTCCGGGTTACAAAGCTCTTTCACACATTGTTCCTTTTGAGTCTGACAAGAACCCTAGGAGACAGACAGTAAGGTAGATAATACCGCCACCATCTTGCCGGTGAATAAATCATGGCGATAGAGAGCGAAAGCAAACCCCAAATCACAGAACTGTAAAGAATAACGGAGCTGGTCCTTATCTCGTTCCACCATGACCAGCGCATGCTGCCTTCGTGTTGTAAGATCTCAGTTGGTGTCTGAGGGAAGATAAGAAAAAGCAAGAGAAAGACACGATGTGCTGTATTGATTTAACCTGAAAATTGCTGAAGAGCATCTTACAAAACATAATGTTTTAAATGACAGACAGTCACATCCAAATTATGCAGATAGAATCACCTCCCACTTGTGAGTTTCCCATGCATGTGAATCCCTTCTTTTTCTTTGTATCTCCAGCCCCAGCCCAGGGCTGATCACATGGAATGTGAACCATTCATTGCTTCATTTTATGAACTCGATTGAACCCAGGAGACACACCTGTTAGTGTGAAAGACGGCTGCAACGTGGTCTCTGGCCTCGGGGGACACCCGTGTACTGGAGAGACAGAGGCAGAGCAGGTAGTTAAAACCCAGCGTCCAGAGCAAGGTGCTGAAGGTCTGGGAGCTCAGCGGAGGATTTGTAACCCACTTAGAGGTCCAGCGAAGGCTTTTAGGGGTAAAACAGCTGAGCGTAAAGGAAATGGAGAAGTCAGTGAAGAAGTGATCCTTCCATACACTTGATCAATTACAGAAACAGTGGTAATGACATCATGGACTTAATCTCTCCTTTGGGAAATGGGAAGAAGAGTGAAGAGAGGTGGGCTTTCCATGAGGTGACCCCTAAGCCAGAGGAATAGGGCAGGTGGGTCCGTCTATTGAAACTCTTTAAATTACTTGCATATAAAGCAGGACAGTGTTTGGGATGTTAGACTCCAGTGATTCTGTTTTCATAGATTTTTTTTAAACACTTGTTTTTTCTTGTCTAATGGCATTATGAAATTATTCTCATGTATTCAAGCAACCACATATACCACCAGGGGGAGATTCAAGTACTGCCAGTCTGTTGGCTTAATTTGACAGTTTATTAGAACAAAGTAATATGTAAGTTGCAAAGTTATATTCAGAGCACTCTTTTTGATCATAATTGCAGTTTTTCAGCCAAATGTTTCGTCTTTGGAAAGTTAATTCTGGTTAAAGAAGATGATAACTTGAGGGAGGGGTATAGCTCAGTGACAAGAGTGTGTGCTTAGCACGCACGAGGTCCGAGGTTCAATCCCCAGTACCTCCATTAAAAAAAAAAAAAAGGACCAAATGAAAAAAAAGAAGTTGATAACTAAGCTAACTCTGCATTGCAAATAACCCTATAAAGATTTACTAGGTTTGAGTAATAATGAATCTGATCATGACCTCAGGACTTCTTAACACAACTCTTTAAAAAAAAAAAAAAAAAGGTACTGATAAAGAATTTGGTCAAAATTTAGCTCATCAGAGTGATCGTTCCGATGGAGAGACCAGACTGGCAGCTAAGTGCGGGCGTTGTTCATGCACCAAGAATGGCTCTGACTTTCAAGGAGACACCTTTTAACTAAGTTTACTAGATCCTGATGTAGAAAACAAAAATACCAACTTATTAATTTTCACTTCACAATGAGAAATTATGTCTGCTTATAGGCAGAGCTACCTACAAAGCTAAAATCATAACCAGAAGACTGCTTAGTGGACCAGAATCAATCCTGTGCCCTGGATCAGAATGGCGTCTTCGCTGAGAGCGCCCCGGGCAGCCGTCTGCACAACTCTCTCTTTTCTTAGCCAGGGACCCCCGTGGGAGGAGATGGAAACCCGGTAGCATGGCCTGGGAGCTTCTGCCGACTACCCGCGCACGCCCTGCCTCCAGCCGTACCACACAGTAGCTGGTTCTGGGCTTCCCATCCCACCGTTCTCAGCTGTCAGACAAAATCTATGAGGCAGCTGTCTGTAAGCAACAGACACCACAGGTCTGTGGTCCTTGAAAAAGGGATCCCACTGAGTCCCCTGTTAGTCCCAGCTTTCTGCCGGGGGTCACTTACCAGACCACAGCACGGACAGGTGCTCCAGGCCGTGACCAACGTCTTGCTGGGCTGAAGAAGCAGATGCCAGAGTTCCAGGTGATGAAAGCGGCTAGAAATTGTAGGGCCGAGCACTGGGGAGAAGTAAGCTGGGCAGAGGGGGCCCCCGGGAATTTGCACAGGGGGTCCCCAGTGCTCCTAGGTGAAGCCTAGGCTGCCTATGCCCTGGGAGACCCGGCTGAGGGCAGCTGCCGCAGGCCTGAGCTGGATGGAGGCCCCAGGGTGTGCAGTGTGGGGAGATGTTGGAACTCCAGCCAGCGGGGTGCAGCCAGCTCCCTGAGCACCTCGAGCAATCAGTCAGGACCTGAGGAAGGCCGGACTCTAGGAGTAAGGGTCTCTCTAGGACAAACAGAAGTGGACCCACCTGACAAAGAATAAAACCAAGTCCGGGCAGGTCAAAGGCATCTGGTAACTGACCTGCCAGCCAAGAAAACTCAACACCTGTTAAAGGAAGACAGGGTAACACACACTCCCTATGGTGTCTCATCCACAATGTTGAATGTAGATTTTCAAAAATTAGACTCACAGAAAGCAGGACCCATAATCAGGGAAAAACATAGTCAGTAGAAATGGGTATTGAAATAAGCCAGTTAATAAAAAGTAGTCACTAGATATGCGTGTTAAAATAACCCAGTTGTTGCAACTAGCAGATAAGAAATTTTAAAAGTTATTTTAAACATGTTCAAGCACCTCTGGAAAAAGAGGAACAGACTGAGTAACCAGGTGGGGACGCACAACAGAGAAATGAAAACTACAAAAGAACCAAATGGAGATGTTCGAGCCCCAGAGTCAAATCTCTGAAATGAAAAAGTCACCGGACGGGCTTTAAAGCACGTTGGAGACCGCACAAGAAAGGGGCCAGTGCATTGAAGACAATCAGCAGATATCATCCAGTCTGGAGAACAGAGAGAAAGAAAAGATTAAAAGAAAATGAGCAGAGAGTCAGGGGCCTGTGGAACAGGCAGCCTAACAGATGCGTCATTGGACTGCCTGAAGGAGAAGAGAGACGTTGGGGGGAAATTTAGAAAAAATGATGGGCAAAGACATCTTGAATTTGGTTTTTAAAGAGCAGCCTACAGACCCAAGAAGCAGTGAACCCCAAACAGGATAAACACAAATACACAAATCGCACCTAAGATGTCGTAGTCAAACTCATGAAAACCAAAGATAGGAGGTATTGAAAGCAAACAGACAAAGACACATGTCACGTACAGAGGACAAGGATGTGACAGTTACCCTCATCAGAAACAGACAGAGGCAGTGGAATTTCATTTTCTAAGTGACTAAATGATTAAAGAAAAAAGAATTCAATATCCAGAGAAAACATCCTTTAAAAAAATGATAGAAACTTGGAGTCACAGGGAAGAATTAAGACTATCAAAGTGGTAAATGTGTGGATAAAGATAAAAGCTGACTAATTTTTAAGTGTTCAGTTCTGTGAATACCTCCACATAATCACCACCCAAGACATGACACATTTACGTCATTCCAGAAAGTTCTCCAGGCCTCTTTCCAGTCAGGCCCACCCCACTCCCCGCCTCTGAAGCAGCCGTTTTCTTATTTCCGTCGTCGTACGTGAGTATTTTGGCCTTGGATTCCATACAGATGCGATCAGACAACGTATAGTCTTTTGTGTGTGGATGCTTTCGCCCCCCCATGAGATTCATCCACGTTGCGGAGTCTATCAGTAGTTTGTATCTTTTTATTGTTTTTTTTAAATTAATATCCATTCATTTATTGAAGTATAGTCAGTTTACAATATGTCCATTTCTGGTGCGCAGCGTAATGTTTCAGTCATACGTATACATTTGTTTTCATATTCTTTTCCGTTATTGGTGACTACAAGATACTGAATATAGTTCTCTGTGCTGTACAGAAAAATCTTGTTGTTCATCTGTTTTATATTTAGTAGTTAGTATCTGCAGCTCTCGAACTCCCAATTTATCCCTTCCCATCCCCTTTCTGCCCTGTTAACCATGAGTTTACTTTACTATGTCTGTGAGTCTGTTTCTGTTTTATAAATAAGTTCATTTGTGTCTCTTTTTTAAGATTCCACATATAAGTGATATATGGTATTTTTCTTTCTCTTTCTGGCTTACTTCACTTGTGTGAAGATCTCCATGTTGCTGCAAATGGCATTATTTTATTCTTTTTTATGGTTGAGTAGTATTCTACTGTATAAATATACCTTTGTATTGTTGAGTAATGTTCCATTGGCCCGGGAATACCAAAATGAATGAGCCATTCTTCCACTAATGGACATTTGAGTTGTTTTGCTGTCACATTTTGCTGTTAAAAATAAGGCTGTTATGAATGTCCTTGCACAAGTATTTTTGTGGACAGAGATATTTTCATTTCTGTCAGTTAAACTCCTACGTGAGAAGTTACTGAGTCATAGGACAGATGCGAGCTTAACTTTAGGAGAGACTGCCTAACAGTTCTGGAAACGGCTGCACCATTTTGCACCATCCCCAGCAAGGTGCGAGGGTTCCAGTTCCTCCATGTCCTTGCCAACATTCGGTGCTGGCAGCGATTTTGCTGTCGGTTTAGCCCCCACCTGCCAGGCTCTGCAGTCAGCATTTAGGTCCAAGTTCACTTTGCTTCAGTGCGTTCTTCCCATCAGAGCTTCGATGCAAAAGCTCTGCCATCCACTTTCTCTCCCTCTCCCATCCCCAAACCCTGTTTCTTCTTCTCTAATTACTCCCAGCAGTGGTGAGTCCATGAAGCGCTTTTTCTGTCCAGTGATGGGAGCTGTGAAGGACTTGGGTAGGAGAGTGGCCAGAAGCGGCCAGACAGAGACACTGTGCCTGGGGAAAGGCTGAAAGACTGGGGCTCCGTCCTGACATTTAGTTAGCATTTACTTGGTCAGCTTAGGGGACCAACTGATTTTTTCTTATTAAAAACATGTTTACAAAAACATTCCGATACTTAATGTAATTCCATGGCCTTTCCTTCAAGTCAGCAACTGGAAAAAAAATGGCAAAAGCATTTCCTGCTTTTCTGCAGGATTATTCTCTTCTGTAAGATTTCTCTTTTCTTCAGTGATTTTCTAAATCAGGCATCTTCTTGGGGGGCATTTTAAAGGGTTTTTTAAATTCTATTTTTTATTGCAGTTTAGTTGTTTTACAGTGTTAGTTTCAGGTGTACATCAGAGTGATTCCCTTATATGCATACATACATTTTTTTTTAGATTCTTTTCCAGAAGATGTTATTACAAGAAACTGAAGATAGGGTTTATTTGCGATAGTAAGTCACTTACTCTCAGGCAGCAACTCCCAGGATACACACGGTCACACACACACACACCCTATATGCAGATGGACCAAGCAAACATCAAAATACATTCACCTGAGATCAGTTGGAATGACATTTCCCTTGCTGTTCACTTGGGAGGGAGCAGGCCAGTTTGCACTTGGCCGGGTTTGTAGGTGTGGAGAACAGATCCCTGAGTTCACCAGACTGGCAGTCAGGGCACCGCCAGCAGGCAGACACCACACCAGTTATTTTAACCAGTGATCATTTAATGCAAAGAGTTGTCAGCTAGGCCACTGAAAAGGCAAAACAAGGACCCCGAGGCACCGTGGAGGTAGCAGCCGCAGGAAGCAGCTGGGGTACTCAGGAAGCGGCTAGCGTGATTAAAACACAGACGCTTGGAGAGGCACTTGGCGGAGCTGAAGCCTGGACCTCTGACAAGGGGGCACTGGTCTCGAGCTTGGAGGAGGAGCTTCTGGGGCTGAGATCCAGACCCAAAAAGGGCAAGCTAGGAGTCTGGTGAGGGAGCTGGAAATACTGGGTTCCACACGGAGAAAACTGCACGTGCAAAGGCCCTGGGGTGGGAATGTGCTAAGGGCAGCATCCTCACTCTTCCATAGAGAGGGCCTGAGGAAACACAAAGCTCCCCCAACCCCCACCAAGCCCCAGAGTTTCTGATGCAGTAGGAAGGGATGGGGCCCAAGAATCTGCAACTCGTCCTGCTTTCCAGCACTGCTGCTGGCCTGGGGGTGACTTTGGGGACTGTAGAGACTCAGGGCCAGCTGGGAGCTCACGTCAGGACAGAGGGAACAGGCAGGCCTAGAATTCAGACAGGCAGATGGCTCCAGGCGCAGCAACGGTCAGGGCCCATCGTCAAGGATGGACACATCCGCCCTCTGCTCTGTGCTGAGCCGTCTACCTGACCCGGGTAATGAAGGCTGCGGGTCTTCTGCACACCAGGGAGGATGGCTCTGGGGCCTGAGTCCTGCACTGAGCACATTTTAGCAAGAGCCTCAGATAATTTGTATTAAAGTTGAAGAAGCACTGTCTTTGTGGGCGTGGCTCCCAGTGGGAGGTCCCTGGACCAACAGCATCTGCATCACCTGGGAACTTGTTAGAAACGCAGACATTCTGGGGGCGGGGGGGCCCAGCTGCCTGTTTCAACAGCCCTGAACACGACACAGGGTGTAGCCAGGATAATAGACAAATATTTCTGCTCATCATAAACACACTCTTGAGCTATTATAAATTGCCGAAAACTTAACTTTTCTGTTTATGCCTAAAGTTGGTAGGTAGCAACAATTCGAGGTGGTCCATTTTGTTCCTGGAAGTGGATCTGATATATTTGGAAGTCATGGCCAAGAGGCTGGGAGGAGTTAATGGGGAAATGCACACGTCTTAAAAAATTAGATTCTACTAATTTTCAAACATTAATCCTTCATTCCTATGCAAAATTAAAAGCAATAAACCCTTGGACAACAAATGAAGACTCATTATAAATCTGAGAAACCTTCAGAGAAAATGCCGCAAACCCTGTGGAGAGCACGGGATAGCCAGGCCCGGCGTGTGTCTGCCATCCTGAAGGAGGGAATGACAGTACGCAAGCCTGCCACTGTCACATGGATTAAAATGTATTCTCTAGCAGCCCCTCGGCCTCCGTCCCCACCAAGAGCCAATACGGGGGATGGGACTGGGGCACAGGAGGTCACTGCTTCCTCTGTAGAGAGCATGCTACAGGGAAGATGGGTCCAGAGTCTCAGCTTAGGCAGAAGTTCATACATCTTTGGGGAAGTCATAAAAAACTTCTTCAAAAGGGATGTTCAACCTGGAGGTGGTGTTCACTGTACAATTTATGGAACGAATATTAATGTGAGATAACATTAGAGGCTCAGCTTCTCCATGCCATTTTGCACAGGAGGAAAAAAAATTAAAAGCAATAAATGCTCACTGCAACCAAATGGACCCACTCTCTGACCTGCTCAAAGCCGGCCCCCATGGGGTGTTAGCGGAGCCCAGATTAGCCCCGGGGAAAGGGGGACGCAGGCGCTCTGCAGAACCATCTCCGCAGAAAGCTATGTCCCGATCATGGGCAGTAGTGTTATTAGTTCTCATGCAGACTGCATTTGTTTCTCTTTCCTAAACTCATCATTATAACCATCCTCTCAAATGTATTTCCTCTCCCCTCCTTTGCCCCCAGAAATCATTGTTGCATTTTTCTCCTCTCATACCAAGAAGGTTACTTCTGAGCATCGCAGTTACATTCACAGACAGGAGCCATCATTACCCATTTGCTAAAAGGCTCATCCTTTATCCTAAGAAACGCGTTAAAAATAGCACAAATTCTTTATTACTCGAATAAGCACCTGAAACTAATTGAGATTTTTGTATCTGTTTCTCCTTATATTTCTTTATCTCCATTCTTCCAAAACATAAGGCAGAATAGCAGTTGAATTATTATTTGAAGGAAGGAGCACTCCTAAGATTCAGAACACCCGCTGGGAACCCCAGCTTCCTCCAGAGAGTTCTTGCTGTGTGGCCTTGGACAAGTGACTTAACGCCTCTGAGCCTCCATTTCCTCTTCTATAAAATCAGAGCAAAACTTCTGGCTTTACCCAGCTTTGAAATGTGCTGTGAAGACTGAACAAGTTAATACTGTGTGTTAAAGAATTTCATTAAGGATGACACATAGAAATGGCCAGCATTGTTATTACTAAGAGTGTCTCCTGTTGCCCGGCAGTGAGTCATTCTACAAAAGCAAATTTTCTCTGCAGATGAAGCTTCTTTCTTTAGGGTTCTTTAGGGATCCATTTTGGAAGGAGATCATAATAAAAATGGTACAGCCTTTGCTGTTGTCTTCAAGAGATGACAGTGGACAAATATAAACTCTTTCTTTTTTAAACAGATCCAGCAAATATTGATTTGATTTATTTTTTTGAAGTATCAGTTTACAACGTGGTATTAATTTCTGGTGTACAGCACAGTGATTCAGTAATACATATATATATTCCTTTTCATATTATTTTTCATTGTAAGCTATTACAAGGTATTGAATACAGTTCCCTGCGCTGTGCAGTAGGACCTTATTGCCTTGTTGTTTATCTGTTTCATATAGAGTAGGTAGTATCTGCAAATCCCAAACTCCCAGAGGGTGTAGCTCAGTGGTAGAGCACGTGCTTAGCATGCCCAAGGTCTGGGTGCAGTCCCCAGTACCTCCACTTAAAAAAAAAAGATATTAAAAAAAAATCTCCCCTTGATAACTCTTGGTCACCATTACAACACCCACCGAATTACTGAGTCCTAGCGTGCCGGGACAGAGGGGGCTTAACGCTCACAGCGCCTCTGCTGGTCGCTCGGGCTGCCGCGACAGAATCCCGCAGACGTGGTGCTTGAACAGCAGGAGCTCATGTTTCTGGAGGCCGAAGTCCAGGTCAGGGCGCTGGCAGAGCTGGTTTCTCCTGCGGCCCTCTCTCCTGGGCCTGCAGGGGGATGTCTTCTCCCTGTGTCTTCATGTGGCCCCTGACACATCCCTGGTGGCTCTGCCTTTTCTTATAGGGACACCAATCATATTGGATCCGGGCCCCACCCTAATGGCCTCATTTTAACTTAATCACCGCTTCCAAGACCCCATCCCTCACTGCGGTTACACGCTGAGGTGCTGGGGATGGGGCGTCAGCATCTGGCTTTAGGGGGAGTACATTTCAGCCCATCACAGTGCCCAGGCTCCTCATTTTACCCTTGAGAATGTTGAGACCCAGAGAGGTTGAGTGAGCTGCCAGAACTCCCACAGCTGGTGTCAGTAGAGCCTAGGACGGAGGCTGGCCCCGAGGCCAGGGCTGCTCTTTACTGCGTCTCCTGCCCCTTCCAGGTGTCACCTGACCACTTCCGTCCTGGGCTTTCCCTCCCCCCCCCACCCCCCTTCTAATCTGTTCTCTGGAAGCTCTGACATTCCGGATCCAGTGTGCAGGAAGTTATTTAATATTACGCTGTATGGAACTTTAAGTGTAAGGGGTGGGACGTGGATGGGGCACTTAATGACACGTGTTTGGGAACCTTGAGGCTCCCATACATAGCCATCCAGTTTGGGGACCAGTTTGGTCCACAGGTAAATAAAAGGTGAGTGCACTGTAGGACATCACCTTGATAAGAAGCCTGTGTCTGTATCTGTTACGGGGCATTTGAAATACCCGGCAGCTTGAAAATGCCCTTCCTCTGACTACTGCCACGTCCCTGGTGTCCTTCAACAAACCATTCACACACCTGTGGGGAGGGAGACCCGGCTGTCAGTCTGCCCCCGCTTCACTGGGGGAGCTCTGTCCTGAGATCTCATGCATTTAAGACTTCAGTGCTTTTATAAAATTGACCACAGCATGTGCCCCATGTGAAGTGGCATATTATCATTAAAGTGTCACAAAGCTTGTCAAAAATCCAGCGGTGCTGAATTTCACATTTTTCGCACTAATTGGCAACTCCCAGAAAGGTCCTTCCTGAGTACCGTGGACCAGAGGCGAATGCCACAGTAACGTCTGTGAGCTGTGGGCCCTGATAAGTACCAGAATTCAGCTGTTAGTTCAGTAGAGATTTATGTGGTGCCTAATGTGTGCTTTTCCTCCCAGTGGGTCTCCTCCGCCAATGTTCACTTTTCCTTAAACAGCACCGCCATCTCCAGTTGCTCAGACCAATATCCTGAGTCAGCCTCGATTCCTGTCTTTCCTTCACCTCCCCGGTCCAGTCCAGGAGCACGTGCAGGTGTCTTTGCCTCCCCAGTGCATCGCACATCCATCCGGCCTCCACCAGGCTGCAGCCTTGGGCCCAGGCACTGTTGTATCTGCCTGGACCTCAGAAACGTCCTCGCCTTTGTCTGTCTATTCCCTATGCAGCCACCAGGGGGCCCCTGTGTTCTCCCTGTGTAAGACTGTCGGGGGCTTTCCAGGCCCCCGAGTGCAACCCTCGCTCCTCTCCAGGGACCACTGGCCCTGCGTCATCTGACTCTCCCTCTCTCGATTTTCGCCTCCTCCACTGTCTCCCTTATGGACCCTCCATCCCTGTTGTCTTCCTGTTCCTTAAGTGTGCCGAGTCTCCCCCCCAGGGCCTTTGCTCATGCAGTCCTTCCGTCTGGAACCCGGCTGGTGTTTTCCCAGAGCGCCCTCCGCGTCCACCGGCGCCGAGGTACCCTGCACCTGGCCCCAGCCCTCCCCTCGCACTGCCCTTACTTCACTTTTTCCCTGCAGTTATCACAGGTTTTCACTACCTAACATTTTGCTATTGGAAACATTTGTCCTTGTCTTTATTTGTCCTCCCGACAGCGTGTCTTGCTCATCACGGGACTGGGCTGTGGCACGTAGCAGGTGCTCAGTAAATTCAACTGCTGTCTGTTGCCTGCCTACCTGAGCACAGATTCAGAAGTGGCTGTGATGCAGTCCCTGCCCACTCGGGAGGGAGGGAGACAGGTCAAGGGGTGGCTGCGATTCAACACAGGGAGTGCTCGAAGGCTGGTATGCCAAAGCCTCCCCTTGCCTCTGAGCTACCGAAGGCGCACCTGAGCGGCGGCGGAGAGGGGACGCCCCGCCCTCTAGGGCCTCACCGCCCCCGCGCCGGCTCGGGGCAGCGAGCTACCCTTCCTCAGCCGCCACCGGCTGCTGGACACTTGTCTGGGGGGCGGGGAGGGCAGGGTGTGCCAGGTGGACGGCATCCAGGAAGCGCTGTACAAACGCAAGCTCTTGTTTTTACGGTGACCGCCGTTTAGTCCCCGGCGCTGGAGATGCCGCAGGGACCCGCGGAGATGCCAGGAGACCCACTGGCCCTTTCACACTCCTTACAGTCCTAGTCTGTGAACCTCACCTCCATTTCAGCCTCTCCTTTCTCTCTTCTTAACGTTTTCATCAAAAAGAAACTCCTAAGGAAAGAGGAGGAGAACAGGGCTGCACAGGGCAGTGTGGCCAGGATCCCAGGCAGCGCGTTTCACCGACTGACCCTGTGGCCTCCTGCGGTTCCCTGTGGTCTGACAAGTGCGGACGGAGCACTTGGCCGCCAGAGGGCATTTCCAGACATCATAGCGCCCCCTGGTGGGCGCTGATCTGTTACAGGACCTTTGCCATCAGGAAACACCACAAAAAACAAAAACACTTCACAAAGATGCTCATAATCTTTAGCCCCTCTAATTACACTCCTAGGAATTTATGCTGATTTATATATATATATATTAAAAATATATATATATATATATTAAAAATATATATATATCCCTAACCAAATATCCGACAATAAAGGCATATAAATTATGGTGCATCAGCATGAAAATAAAAGGTAGCCATAAAAATATTAACCAGGAAGACATGGAAAATTCCTCACAGAATGTTAAGAATTCACACCACTGCAACGCTGTGAAAGGTTTATGCCATTGAAAGTTTCATTGTCTTTCTGTAGTGAGATTATGGGTAATTTTAAAATTACGCTTGTTTCCTTGAAAGTTAGTTTATCTTTCCAGTTACTCCCCATCTCTCCAAGAAACAGCTTAATCTTTGGTCTGACTGGGCGCCCCCCTGTCAATGTGTAACGATGCTGACTGTGTCAGTTTGCCACGGCCGCCATAACGAAGTGCTGCAGGCTGGGGGCTTCAAAAGCAGGAATGTATTTCCTCACCATCCTGGAGGCCAGAAGCCCAAGGTCAAGATGCCAGCAGGGCTGTCTCTCCTGAGGTCCCTTCCCTCTGCTTACAGACGACCACCTCCTCCCTGTGTCCTCACATCTTCCCTCCACAGGTGTCTGTGTCCTGAGGACTCCAGGGATGCTGGACTGGAGCTGGCCCTGAAGGCCTCATGTAACTTCCTTACCTCTATAAATCCTGTCTCCACGCGTGCTCACGTTCTGAGGCACTGGGGGTGTGCACCTCAGCGTGTGAGCTCTGGGGACGCACAACTCAGCCCAGAACAGTGACTGTTGCTGTAGTACCACTTGTTTATATACGGTGCCGTTTCTTCATACTTAGATGACTTGTTTTGTGATTGTCGTACCTGAAGCACTTCCTGTGGTGGAAAAGGCTGTGTGGTGTCATTCCTTACGCTCCGTCATGAGCTTTAGACCCAGACACTTGTCTTCAATTCAAGTCTCGGGCTGTAATTGCCAGTCCCTGCTTCCTCTCTGGTAAACTAGTAATGAGTTGTAATTATTCAAGGGACGCTTGGGCAATTGTTTAAAGAAAATTGATCTTCCTCACTGAGTTTTCTCCCTTTCATTTGATTTATGAACTGCGTTGGGTTAGGTGTGTACTGTGTACACACACATGCTATATATATGTGTGTGTGTGTGTGTGTATATATATATATATTCATACCTACATACATATTTAGTTATTTAAAACTGTGCAATAGACTCTGAGTCTATTTTTGCTTTTCATATTCATGCTTCTGAATTAGGAATGTTATCGTGCTCTTAGCCATTCATAATTCTTTTGTTTTAGAAATTATTTTCTCAGCTTCCTAGAGACTCGAGGGATTTATTATTGTGGTGTTCGCCTCTCACGCTAGAAAGGACCAAATGTTTTCTCATGAAGAAAAAGAAAGAATGGATGAAAGCAAGACTCCAGGTGTTGTCTGATGCTACTACATTAGCCGACGTCAACCTCTGTCTGCAAAACGCCCAAATAGAAAATGTCTTTGAAGATTTACTTGAGGCAAGAGAAAGTTTATTTTTTAGGGACTCCGCTATTGGAGCCCTTTCCCGGGTGCCTCGGCTGCAGGTAACTGGTGTCTTCTGCAGCCCGGGGTCACCGGAGGAGGAGTTGCCACCTCTAGTACGCAGCGGTGACGGGGACTGGGGGGCTGGTGCTGCCTGTGAAGGTGCGGCCACTCTGCTACTTCACTGACGGCAAAGCCCAGGCCGCCACGGCTCCTCGTTCATGTGAGGCAGCAGTGCCGTCCGGGGCAGCTCTAGGGTGAAACCAGTCATCTCTGAGCCCCTGGACAGAGCGCCGGGCCCATGAGCCATCCTGCCACGAGCATAAGTAAAATTGCAGGGAGGATGGAAGAGGCCTGTCCTTTCTGACCACGGGCAACCATGGCCTTTTCAAACCCAGTCTTCTTGATCGTGGTGGTAATTTTTAAAATGTTTTTACTCATAAAACATGCAAACAAATAATAGGATATTAAATACATATCACTGCAGGTGTTCCCTGAACAGTGAGTCCTGTAACCTGGGCATACAGTCTCCAAGGGGGGAAGGACAGACAGAGAGTTAGAAATACAGGTACATTTCCATTACAAGAAGGAATTACGTATTCATGCTATGTCTGTATCTTGCCTTTTTTTTTGTTTGTTTAACAATATATTACAGATCATCCCACAAGAGCACCAAAAGATTTACCTTATTTTTCACTGGTTCCCCATCTCCCATTGTATATAGGATTTGTCCTATGTGTATATTGAATTTAATCATTTTTTTTTAACTAGCCCCCCACTATTTCCCCAATGCACATCGTGCTGTAGTAGTCATCCGCGATCAGATTTTTTTCGGTGCCCTGGTGAAATTGTTTGGTTAAAGGATATGTGTTATTTAATTTTTTTCTCCAGTGGAACCGATTTGTTAGTTTCATTTCTTTACCTGTCTGTTTTATTCCAGCTAGGCAATCTGTCTATAGTCAGTTTGTTGTTTTGGTCCCCTGGAGTTAAAGATACAGATATTAATATATGAAAAATACATTTTCCCATACAAGATAGTACTTATTAAAGAAAAATACACGATAAGCATATTTTACTATTTTCATTTGAGTTTTATATGCTTTGTCTCTAGTTAAGAAACAATAAGAATGGTTCTTAGGTTCTGTTAGGCTCCACATACATCCGTGTGTGTGCGTGTGTGTGCGTGTGTGTGTAAAACTGTGATGGTGGAGTTTTAGTTTGCCAGTGTGTATCTTCACCATTGTTACACAGAGTTTTAAAATCCAAATATGAAATTTCCTTCTACAAAAATATCTAAATTTATCCTCCCTGAGATATCATAAAAACTTTATTGAGCTATAATCGCATACCAGACAGTTCATCCATTTAAAGTGTACAATTCAGTGGTTTTGAGTGTATCTACAGTGTTGGACAACCGTCACTACAATCTGTTTTAGAACATTTTCATCACCCCGGACTCCTCCTATGTCACCCTTCTTGTGCGCCCATCCCTGCCATTTAAATCCGGAAAGATACCTGTGCCCTCCGGAGCAGCCTGTCAGTTACGCTCCCACCGTCAGTCCGAGAAATGCCGGTTTCCTCCTATGCTTTAGCATCTGAGTACTTCATCTTGACCAGCCTTAGAGATGAAAAATCATCTCTTGCATTGATCTGCGTGTTTGGAGTCATGAATGGTGCTGACCGTCTGTTCTCATGTTTCTTGGCTGGCTGTGCCTCCTCTCTGGACTGCTTCATTGACCTGTTTCAAATACAAACAAACGTGGCTGTCACTGCTTTATTTTGATCCCAAGGAATGGGTGGGCAAGATGCCTGGGGCAGAGACCACTAAGACGTTATTTCACCTGAATTAGGGAAACAAGAGCACTGTCCAGAGAACCTCCCCCCTGCCCCCCGTGCACCCAGAAACCTGCCCTGGGGCTCATTACCTAGTGGCGCCCCATTCTTGTCTGTGCAGAGGGCTCTCTGTCCTCCCCATATATAGGTGAGATGATCGCCCCTCTGCCTCAATTTTGACTTTTTCTCAAACCATCAACCTCTGTTTTTTTAATGGCCATCCCATGGTTTTTGTCCTATTCTATTAAAACCCAGCCACCCCAGAACGAACCTGTCTTTATCGCCACACCTCTTCCCTAGTCTGTGGACCCTGACAACTTTCTCACTCGCTGAAGTCCCTGGTGAAATCCCTAACACTGTCCCCAAGGTGGAGGGTTTTTGGGAGCAGCTGGAGCTGTTAAAGCTGTAGGTCAGACTCCTGGGAACAGGCGAGCCCTCGCCGCTACCTCCGGGCCTGAGCTGCTTTGGCCTTTCGTTCCTGGTAGGTCCTTTCTGTGGGGACCGTGCCCTACCCTAACCTCACTTCCAGGGACCAGAAAGCCTCATCTGCTCCTCCTGTCTCACGTATTACTGAGCGAGCAGAACCCTGTCTCCCTACCTGTGCTGGGAAGCCTGGTGCTCGCCCAGCCATCCGTCCTGACGTCTACCTCGCTGAAAAGATGTGACAATAACGTATCTATTCAAGGGTATTCCTAGTATATTTGACACCTGGCATGTGTAGCACTCCCTCCTCTACACCACAGTCATTTTCAGTACAACCTCGTGACAATCTGTCGTAAGCATTATTTTCCTGACTCCCTGCATAAACAGTTAAAAAAGAAGAAATTCCAGTGTAAAGATTATTCAAACTGATGAATATTTCAGATGAGAAGAGCATGGGGCCAGGGCTGTGATTTTCCTGCCAAACATTCATGACCTAAATCTAATAATGAGGAAAGTTCAGACAGACTGAATTGAGAAACATTCTACAAAATGACTGGCCGGTCATCTTCAAAAGTGTCCAGGTCCCAAAGTCCGGAGAAGGCTGAGGAAGGGTCCCAGGCTGAAGGAGACTCAGGAGACGGGGCAGCTAAATGCAGCTCGTGGTGCAGGACGGGATCCTTTTTCTAGTTAGAACGTCAGTGGTACAACTGGAGAAGCTCTGATGGGTCTGAACCCTGGACGACACTTTTGGGTCAGCGTTGATTCCTGATGTAGGTGATTGTATCATCATCCTGTAGGAGAATGCCCTTGTTTGTAGGGAGTATGCCCTAAGGAATTCGGGGTCGATGGGAAAGTGGTCAGCCTGTGACTCTCAAATGGTTTGGGGTGGGGGTCATTTGCCCACCACCCCTCCCTCAGTACACCCTGATTACATCAAAATCCTAACAGCTTCCCCAGATTATGCCTCAGAATCCTCCCTCCCAATCTTGGGACGCGGGGCCAGTTGAAGCCCTGGACCGAGAAGGCTGTTGGGGACCGTGTTAGGCTGCTGGGCAGACCAGATTCTTACACACTGTTCACCCAGGGCAAGATGCCTCTGCAACATCCAGCCCACTCATCACTCACTTCACGAGGGAAAGAATGTTTTTGAACATCCCCTGTGCTAATGAAGGAACGCTTTTAGAGCGAATGTGGCAAAGAAGCCCTTGACGTATCCGCCCCCTTAGGGCTTCTGATTAGGATATTTCGAAGGCTGTCTAACTACCTTGGCTGTCTGGTCCTGATCATAACCAACCACCCCTAGGGTGTAGGTTGTCCTTAACCAGTGCATGTTCTTGCTCACTCAGTTTTAAAGTGAGTGACCAGCCTCCCCAGCGGGCAGCACAGAGCACCTCTGTGGCGTATGAATGACGTGGATGTGCACCTCGACCGCCGTGCACGGGTGTATCACCTCCATTTGATCCAAACATAGTAGATCGTCAGGGAAGGTTTTCTCCTTCTTGGAAGCAGTTTGCAATTGTGGAAGAGATTTTACAAGGAAAGCAGGCCTCTGCTGCCCGCAGCCCACGGGGAGGTGCGAACACTAAGGGGGGAAGGTGGGACAGGCGCAGGGCAGAAGCTGCCGTCACAGCCTCCTCCCGGGGAGGCAGAGCAGGACTGTGCCGGGCCGGTTACCCATCCTCCCTTCAGTGGGAAGGGACGGTGTTGGTGAAGCCTTGACCACCTGAAATGTACCCCCCACACCCTCTGCGATTGTCCTGCATTTCAGCCTGGAGAGAATCAGTGCCCCCCCCCCCATCCTGTCTCCAGCCTCCAGGCGTGCCCAGGTCTCAAGCCTCGGTGGGCGTAAGAGTCACTGTGGTCCTCGTGAAAAGTTTATGTGCCAGGCTCCTGTCCCAGGGGCTCTGATCCACCGGGGAGCACCTAGGAGTGTGCATTTTTAGCAAGTACCCAGTGTTTGTGATGCCCGTGGTCTGTGGCCCCTCGGAGAAACCCTGACCTAGCAGCAGGAGCGCAGGGCTTGTGGTCAGGAAGCCCAGATTTGCCTTCAGAGTTCTTTCCTCCGAGCTGGGCCCTGTCACCAGAGCTCCCCAGGGCTCAGCTTTCACCCCGACATCCAGGGCCTGTTGTGCGGATCTCACACGGTAGACAGGACAGCGCTTTACAAACTGAAGCTCTGCAAAAGGAAGGGGCTCTCGCCCTAGTCCTCATGTCCGCCCACCTCGGTGGTGTCCCTGTGGGCGTTGCAGAGGCTCAGGTGTGATGCTTTCGGGGCCTCCTAACCCGTCTTTCCAAAGTGTTGCTCTCTCCCCGCCCCCAGCCTTCAATACCGCGCGGTGCGAGAAGCTGCAGAAGGAGAAGGAGGAGCTGGAGCGGCGGTGTGAGGACCAGGTGCGGAGGCTGGGCTGGCAGCAGCGGGCCGAGCTGCAGGACCTGGAGGAGCGGCTGCAGCTGCAGTTCGAGGCGGAGATGGCCCGGCTCCAGGAGGAGCACCGGGCGCAGCTGCTGCGGATCCGCTGTCAGCACCAGGAGCAGGTCAGTCTGCGCTCTGGGCCATTCCCATCCCTGCCGGCGGGGTCGCGAGCGGGAGGTGGAGGGCAGCCAGCCCGCTTTAGCGGGGAGTCCTGGTAGGCAGGTGAGCCTCTTGTCTGCCCACTCTCCCACCTCGTTTCTTTCTTCTGTCCCCTCCTGTCGTCCCCTCCAGCCACTCCAGCCTTCCTCCCTTGTCCTCCCAGGCACACTCCCACCTCCGGGCTTTTGCACATGCTGTGTCCTCTGCCTGGAATGCTCTCCCTCTAGACACACCATGACTCCCTCTCTCCCTCCCTTCTCAGGGAGGCCTTTCCTTATCCAAAATTAGACCCCCTTCCCAACCACATGGGTACTCTTCCTGTCCCCTTCCAGCTTTAGAGTTCCCTTGGCACTTACTACTACCTAACGTGTGATGATGCTTTTTACTTTGTCCCCATCCATCGTCTGCATGTTCCATGAGGGCAGTGATAATAACACACACGTGTCTCACATTTGCTGTGCCCCAGGCCCTGCTCTTAACTCTACAGGCACTAACTCATTGAATTCCCATGGTAACCCTCGCAGCTGGGTACCATTATTATCCCCATTTTATAAGCGAGAAAACCAAGACCCGGAGGTTAAATACCTTGCCATACTTCATGGTCATGGAAGAGCCAGGGTTGAACCCAGTCTGGCTCCAGGGTCCGTGTTAAGCACGAAATTAGAGTTGTCTGCTGGGTGAACGGCCGGATCTCAGACGCAGGGCTGCCTGCACGGAGCAGACCTTCAGTGTGTGTCTGCCTAATGAAGGAAGAATTCCTCTAGCTAACCCCAGCCCAGCAGACTGGCTGGAGAGTGTAATTCTTCCTGGAACAGCTATAGAAGCTCCCAGGGAGCCTGTGGGGCTGAAAGCAGGTGGGAGCCTGGCCCGCCCATCTCCTCGCCCGCTGCCCTGTCCACCACTGCGCCGGCGTCAGCATGAGGCAGGCGGGTGCCGACGAGCTCGCTCTGCCTCTGTGAGAACTGTTCCTGCTGCCTTCTCGTCTTCCTGAGTCCCCAAGGCCCCCATGCCTTAGTGCCACCTCCTCATGGGTGTATTGTGATCTGTCATCTGCTTGGGGCATTTCTAAGGTAAACTGGCATTTGCGAGGAGGAGCGTGGAGCACCCTTTAACTCTCACAGTAGTGCCGAGCGGCCCCTCATTCTCATGAGCATCTGGGCCGCCTTCCAGGATACCCCGGAGGGCGAGGGTCCCCAGGGGCTAGTGAGTCCTGGGGGCATGGGGGAAATCTCAGAGTAATGATAAGCACTGTCATCAGAATGAACAGCCTCCTGTTTGATGGCACTTTCTTCTACTCAGCATCTCAGGTGAGTCACCATCCTTTTCTAGAAGCCTGTGGAAACCAGACACACCAGCCTGCTGGAGGCGGTGTCGATTTAGAGGTCAGGAAACGGATAGGTTAGAGCTGAAGTTACCTGCTGGGCTAAGATTAGAAATACACCTCCAGCCTCTGGCTCCTCAGCGCAGGCTAAGTGGGCACATGCGCAGCTGCTGCCTGCGGGCTCCCCTGCCTCGTGGCTCAGACCTGGTGCAGGCGTCGGCTCTGTCTGTGCCCCGCATCCCAGGGCTCCTCATTTCCGATTTTATGCAGAGAATGTGTTTATACCCGTATTCACCGGCTTCTGGTCCGAAGTTCTGGGTTGGTTGAGAAGATGCCGAGAGGTAAGAGGAAGGGTAGGAGGCGGTCCCCAGGCAGGAGAATGAGTCTCTGAATGAAGGCCCACGTGGGGGTGCTGTGTGTGGAAACCACAGCTGGGGCCGCTGCTGAGGGGCCGTCCACCGGTGGAGCGGGGCCCCAACAGAACCTGGCAAGGCTTTGTGGGTGCGGGAGCGCCTGCTGGGGGTGCGGTCTCACCTGCGCAAGCTGGGCCAGCAGCCTCTTAGAGACCACGTAGTGGGAGGGACGCAAGGCCCTGACTTCTCCGTCTGAGAATGAGTTACCTAAGCTACCTATGTATATTTTAACAGTGTCTGTCTCAGGAGGGCTCTGAGTTCTGTTGTTCTTGATCCTTTGTAACAGCTAAAGTGATTCATCCATTTACTCACTCGCCTGTGCAAAGAATGCTTAGCGAACGCCTGCTGTCCACAGGGCCTCAGACAGAAAGCTGCTGGAGATGCCAGGATTTGTCAAATGTGAACTTGCTTGTTCCACAGCCTCGGGTGATGGGCCTGGGGACCTTTGTAGGCAAGTGCCCAAGAAACTATGATACCGGGTGAGCAATACAGCCGGTGTGTTTAGGAACTGAGAGTTTGTGTGCAGCTGCGAGGACGAGGGAAAGCTTCATGGTGGAAATGGCATGTGCACACTTTCCATCTGAGTAAATCTTTCCTGTAGAAACCCACTGGCTTGGCGGGGTGGGGCGGGGCGGGAGTGGGGAATGGTTGGTTTAAGTCTATGAATTATTCAGGCCCCGGATTCTGCTCCTGCTGCTGAATGCTGACTGCCATCCCGACCTTCAGCTTCTCCAGCAGAGAGCACGCAGGCAACGAGCAGGAAGACAAAACACACAGCAGTCCGTGTGCTAATTTCCAGGGAGAGAAATTGCGCACATGTTTGGTCCAGGAAGGCAGCTCCGAGCCCGGCCACAGTGGAGATCTGGAAGGTCTGTGGTTCCAGGTACCCGTGCTGGACCCCCACACTCCGGTCCTCCTCATGGGGACAGTTGCATTTGGCAGTGCTAGTCCACACGTGGTGATATCTCTGTCCTCCTCAAGCCTCAAAAGTCAGGTTCACCAACCCTGCCTCCCACGTGCCCCAGTGCTCCAGGCGGCCGCGGGGAGGCTGCTTCTGTTCTGACACAGAATCCTCTCAGGCTTTACTCCCATCGGGAACTCCCTTGCCAAGGTAGGCTGACCTCTGACTTTATTGCAAGATTGCCCCCAGTAAAATCACCCTTCCGCTCGACTTGAGGGCCACAGGCCCTCTCTCTCTGGCCACATCTGGGAATCACCTGGGGCAACTTCTGGCAAAACACCCCTTCTGTCCACACCCCACACAAATGGAATCAGAGCCACTGAGCAGGGCTCCCCAGGGCCCAGAGCTGCAAGGTCGGAGGACGTGCAGAACCTCGTTCTCCAGTCCTGCAGCCTAGTTAGGGCATGAGCCGGGGTGTGGCCTGGCCTCGTGGCTTTCTTCAGTGACTTTAAAAATAATGTATGACTCTGACTTTAAACTGAAATTGTAAAGGTGTTTAATCCAATCAGTGCTCATGCTAAAGCTAGCTGCACAGTGACAGAAGCCACTTGCTGGAGCTTCCCTGCCTCAGAGCGCACAGAACAGGTTTTCTACTGTAAACACACATGCTTTTCTCTTTTTTGCTCCAAACATACCCACCCACAAAGCCTGGTATTCAGTGATCAGCCTCGGGACTTCTGCCTCCATCCCTCCAAGACCCTTGGGCAGTTCGTCACGCTCCCTGACCTGGCCCCGAAGCCCCTCGCTCAGGGCCCTCTGGCTCCTGGGGGCGTCCTGAGAGCTGTGGGTTCATTGTTTGGTGCTTAAATGTTTGCTTTGTCTCGTATCCAGGACATGCTTTCCACCCTTTATAAAGAAATCATCCTTTTAGACTGTCTGGCGGGCACGGCATCCCCAGTGCTTAATCAGAATGTACAGCGACCACTTTGGCCATCATCTTGCGTTCTGTCTCTTCAGTCCTCCCGCATGGCAGGCACACAGTCGCCATTGGCGGAAACCACGCTCTCTAATCAAATAGAATGAGGTCCCGAGAGGCCCTCCGTCTTCCAGCACCAGAGCCCCCACCCGTCACAGCCCAGAGCCTCTGGTTGCTAGGAAGGGGCGGCCGAGGAAGTTAGGGGCCTCTGCAAACACCTGCCCGTGTGGTGGGCGGCAAAGGGTCAAAGACACAGCCTAGAAAGGGATGAAGTCAGCCTGGGAGCTCTAGCAGGGCTGGCTGTCTGCTCTGAGTCGGCACCCAGGATACTGGAGCAGGGACTCAGGGGCAGAAGGGGTGATGAATCGCCTTGTTATCTGGAAGGGAAAGTCATTAAGAAAGCCCTGGAGAGAAAAAAGCATGGCCAGCTCCCTCTGTCTCATCAGATAGGAATACATGTCTGGGATGGGGGCAAATGGGAGTTTAATCCGGTTTAGTTTAATGAGTAAAGCCGAGACGATGTAAATAACGCACATGCTCCTTCATTCTAAATGTGAGTCTTCTGTAAGGGAACTGCTGAAGCCCCCATCATTGCATTTTGCAAATGGCTACACGAAGCCCACGGCTCTAGTCTTACTTGTCTTAAGAGGGTGGCTTCCCCACCCATTTGCGTTGCTGTAACTCAGCTAAACAGCAAGCCGCTGTGGGAATGGAGCCTGGCACGGGGACCAGCTGCTTCTCCGGGTGACTGGGAGTACCTGATGGGCACGTGGACCGACTCCTCCGTGGCCAGCTCAGAACTCTGTCCTCCTGGAGGAGGGAGGAGGATGGTCCAGCAGGGGTTGGGGGATGGGGGGCACCCAGGGTTCTAAAAGGAAGAAAAGGAAGCTTTGCTCAGCTTAAGTTTTCTATGGCTTGATTATAGTTTAGTGCCTTCTGTCTCTTATTTGCATTTGATCTACAGTGCAGAAAATGATCTTGTGTTTTCCTTGAGTCAACTTGTCTGAATCCCTTCAAGTGCCTGCCGAAGGCTTGGAGGTCTTCTCAGGCTGAGAGCTCTGACGGGCTGCTTTGGAGTGTGAGCCCATGCTAGCATCTGGAAAGAAGCTGGGAGCCACGAGGGAGAAGCCGTAGGGACTGATGCTGCCACAAGGAGGAAGATGGCCAAGAGTGCGTGGCCCCTTCCTCATAGAAGGAACGTTTTTTAAAAACCATACATCTGTCTAGAAACCTAAATTACTCAAGAGTAAGGATTATGGTGCCCAAATGTTGGCTCCCTGGTTCTCACTGGTTTCCTTCAAAACATCCTGGGAATTCCTCTAACTGCTTATGGCCTTTCAGAGTTAGGGGATCAGTATTTCCTCCCTCAAAGTCCCTCTGAGACGCTGGGGCAGGTAGATCACACCTTACATCATCCTTAACATCACTGGGTTAATGGTATTGCGTCACCACCGAAATCAAAGGCCTGCCTCCAACAACCAGAAGGGCGTGCATTTGACCACAAACCTTGCCAATCAGGGTAGGTTCCACTGCCAGGGACACAAGGGACTCCTCTGGAATTAGTCCTTGCATCCACCTCTCTTTTCTGAAATCACCCATGGCAATTTGTGTAAGAGCCCAATAAATTAGAGTGATGCTAAGGACCAATGGAAGGTTTTTCGTTATACTGAGCTGGGTGACATACCTCCAAACAACGTGTGGTACTTGCACCTGTAGACTGTGTGCTGTGGGTTTAAGGGGCTTCACTAGTGGAGCATAGGGAAAAGATATTTCCTTTTCTTTTCTTTTGGCCAGTGATTTGTTTTTCCTGGAGACTGAAAGACTTTTGGACAAAGATTCCGTTAAAAAAAAAGCTTCAAATAGGATTTGGACAATTAAATCCTATGGTCATCAGCCTTTCTGCTGAGTGGATTCATAGCTCTCAACCTCAAGTGAAATATTGTTTAATCAAGAATGTCTGGTGAAGAAAAGCGAATCATTGAATACCACATCCATTTTCCTGCAGGTGTCCTAACACCGTGAAGTTCGTTGTCGATTTTGCCAGTGATGTTGTTGCCGGTAGATGTAACAGGTTTCCAGGTTCTTGTCCCATCCCAGAAAGAATTCAGAGACAAGACGTAGAGGTTAAGAATGTAAAATGGGAATGTATTAAGGGATGGATAGTACACTCTCAACGGGAGGGCGGGCAGGCTCAGGGGAGCGGCTGCGCTGAGTTTCTTTGCAAGTTGGTTACATAAAGTGTAAAAATGAACGGCTAGAATATTCATTGGGGAGGGAAGGGTTTGGGATGGTATTCCCTGATTTTCATCCCAACTCCACCTTCCCGAGGGGAGAAGGATTTTTGTCCTTATTTAGTCTGGATCAGAAGTGTCATGGCATCAGTGCATTATGGGTACTTCTAATCTGCAAGACTAACTTTATTGAAATGAGGGCATAATGAACAAAAGGTTACATTCAGACACTGGAGACTCCTGCCTTTTCCCACCTTCCTTTGTTGGCCTCCAGGCCGCTCATCACCCCAAAAGGTGTGACCACTTACCATTCCAGAGGTTCCTGCTTTTCTTTCTCTGTCCAGGGACCTCTGGTGCCTACATGATGTGCGGTTTCCTGCTTTTGGCCTGTGCCTCTCCTTTCTGCCCAATTCCTGCCATTTTCCCTGTGCCCCTCTTTCTCTGCTCATATCTAGCTATCTGCCAGCTCTAAAAATATTTCCATTTTAGTGGATGAAGGTCTCGTTGACCATAGAAGAGAAAAGTTGGGCAAATTTTCCCCAGTTGGTATCCGGAGTGCGGATCTATCCCATTTTAAAATACAAATGTTATGGGAAGCAAGTTCGTGTGCCCCCCGCAACGTGAGGCCACACAAACTGAAACACGAGTTTGTAGCAGAGACAGGTTTATGGCAGGGCTGAGCAAGGAGGACAGGGTGGCTCATGCCCAAGAAAACCCCGAACTCCTCGAAGGGTTTCAGCAAAGCCTATTAAAAGGCCAGGTAAGGGGGGGTGGGGGTCACAGGTACGCGATCAGCTCGCACGCAGTCCTCTGATGGGTTGACATAGAGGTAACAGGGCGGTCAACACTGTCAATCCCTGGGCTCCAGGAGGTCTGGGAGCCACATGCTCTCCATTGTCAAGCAGTTCATTTCTTCCCTTTGGTGGTGGTTTTAAGCATCTGAAAAGTGGAGGAAGTAGATGTGAGATACTGCTATCGGGGTGCTTCAGAGAGGGGCTGCAGCAGAGGGCATGGGGGAGGGGGCTGACCCTGGAAGGCCCCACAGGGTCCTGCTCAGTGACAAATACGCCCATGTGTCCCCTTCACAAGTGGGCTTCCGTTCCTGCGAAGAGCTCTTCCTCCTTCCAGGTCGAAGACAAGCCCAGAGAAAGGAGACCCTCCGAGAGGTAGATGTTCTGAACTGGCCCACCCAAGAGCTTCAGAACCTGGGCGCCTGTGCTGGTTCAGTGCCGTTCAAGTGTCAGGTTTTGACACATTAGTTAGTCATGAAATGAATTTAGTGGTTTGAAACTAGCATTTTGGAAAAAACAAAGTAAAATAGAATAAAAATTTTTAAACCAAATTTTTGCAGATAGGAAAGGGAAGTGTCACTTTGTGAAACTGGTTTTGTGCGTACAGACGCGCGCGCGCGCGTGTGTGTGTGTGAAATAATGTACAGTGGTATTTTTACAATGAGTCGCTGACAGAAGATTTGGAAAAACATTGTTCTGGTTTGCTATCATAGGGAGAGATGGTTTTATGCAATTACCCCTGTAACTTTGAAGTTAAAATAGCCACAGCAACAGTCAGGAGCGCAGGTGTGCAGTGGGGTCGGAGATCCGGGGGGGGGGTGGAATAAAAAGTCCTGGGCTGGCTGCACGACTTGTGATTAAGCTCGGGGACATGTACCTCCAGCCAGAGACGCAGTAGCCCCTGGGAGCAAGTCCCACAGCCTGGGGGGGGGGGGAGGGGTCCGCACCGAGAGCTGAAGGCAAACTCTCTGTTGAGAAGCAGATGCGGGGAGCACACACAGACCCGCCCACTTGTCTGGGGCACTGACTGCTGGTCTTGCCAGGAAGGCAGCGGAGGTGTGTGTGAGAGAGCTTTGCCTGTGGAGTCGGACAGACCTGGGCTGACTGCAGGCTCTGCTGCTTACTAGCCCTTGGGCCAAACATTTCAAACCTCTCTAAGCCTTAGTTTCCCCATCTGGGAAGTGGACACAAAAATGATTACTGTATTATATAGCTGTGAGGTTGAGTGGAGTAATCAAGAGCTTAATAAATGTTAGTTCCCTCCAGATACCTGTGTACTGTGGCTCCCACCTACCACAGGGTAGCAGAACAGACCGTCTGGTAGGGGGGACCCTCATCTTTTTCTCATAGAGTAGTTGGTGGAAGGGGGAGGAACGGGGTGGAAGGAAATGGTCCAGAAGAGGCCCAGGGCAGTAAAGAGGTGGCTTAGGCAGACATCCCTCCGTCCCCTGGGAGCTGCTTCCTCCTGTGTGATCAGCTGAGCTGTGGCAGTGACTTCCACGTGGCGTCCACCTGACTCCAGGGCTGCCCCCTCACCACCAGATCCTGGATCCTCTACCTCGGCACAGGGCTGAGGCTGGCTGTCATCTCATGTCCTTGATGCTTGGGCTACTGACCTTTCCACTCATTGAATTCCACCTCTGTCCTCCAGGCAGCGAGGGCATTGCAGTCCTCCGTCCCCCAGCTCTCTGCGTAACCAGAGCTGTCATCTTCTGCAGGTGGAAGACATCACCGCCAGCCATGAGGCTGCTCTCCTCGAGATGGAAAACAGCCACACGGTTGCCATCGCGATCCTGCAGGATGACCACGACCACAAGGTCCAAGGTAGCTACCAGCCCTGATGTGTGTGGCCAGCAGGGGTGGACCATGCACGCTGACCCCTTCCTGCAGCTGACACAGGGAGCCCTCCCTTTCCCTACTTCTCTCTCCTTCCTTCCTCCCTTTCCTTCCTGGGATGTCCTTTGTGTGGATTCCTGTGGCAAGAAGAGAGAGAAATCTAAGGTCTAAGTGACCACTCCTTTCCTCTGGCGCCAATACTCTCCACCCTACCTGAATATTGGAATCCCTGGGGAGCCTTGGTCCCACCCCAGGGCTCTGTGTAGCTGGTCTGGGGTTCAGTCTGGA
Organism: Camelus bactrianus; assembly: GCF_048773025.1. NCBI lineage: Eukaryota > Metazoa > Chordata > Mammalia > Artiodactyla > Camelidae > Camelus > Camelus bactrianus. The sequence continues at coordinate 5,435,083 of NC_133552.1, forward strand.
CATCAAAACTTGTTAAAGCTCTTAAATGATCCTAATGGGGAGCCGGGCTTGAGAATCGCTGATCTAACGTAGGTGTAGAGCTCCTGGGCTTTGTCCTCTTTGTGGCCTCCTAATTTCCCCGCACGTGTGGCGTCCTCAGGGCCCTGCCAGTCTCTGATTGGGTCTCGGCCTGCACACCTCGCCCTCACAGCCACCGTGGACTTCAGTGGAGTCTCAGGATCTTTTTTTGTGATTTGTATCTTTTACATTTTTTGTAATTTGGTAGGGTTTTATGTGGGTCGTAACAACAGCAACATTTAGTAAGTACGAATAAGAGTTTGAATCTGTGAAAGAAACTTTTTATACTTTAACATGCATTTACATTAACCGAAATATAATTTATTTTTCAAGTTCCACTTTCCTCACTTTTTCCCTCCAGTTGGCTGGTTGTTAAAGTATATTAAAACAAGAGGAAGGGAGAGTCTAGCTCAGTGGTAGAGCGTGTGCCTAGCATGCATGAGGTCCTGGGTTCAATCCTTAGTCCTTCCTTTTAAATAAAGAAATAAATAAACCTAATTACCCCCCAAAATAAAATAAAACAAGTATTTTTACAATAAAATATTGAAACAGTACATTTAACAATACATTAATGCATTTAAAAAATTTGAGAATTAACATCAGAGTTTTTTTGATAATTTTTTTTAAATGTTCTTTGTAAACATCAAGGTCCACTGTGCCTGTGCTGTAATCAATACTCATGGTATTGCCCCACCGCACGCAGCAGCCCCACCACCTCTGAGATCAGTACATGAAAAAGGCCAAGCCGGAGGCAAGGGAGAGGAATTCCCTGAGAACTGGTGAAATGTGTCACCTGTGTCCTGCGAGCACATCTCATGCTGGAGTACTGGTTCCCACCCTTGGCTGCACGTCGGAACCACCTGGGGAATTTTTTTTTTAATACTTGGGGTAGATCTCACTACAAAGGTTCTGATTTAATTGCTCTGGGGTGCAGCCTAGGCATCAGGATTTTTTAAAGCTCCTCAGGTGATTCTAATATGCTGCAGAATTTGAGAACCACTGTCTCAGAGCACAGTATTAAGCATAGGACAGAATGTCATGACCTTAAGATAATGAAATATGCCATGGGTACATAGATGAGTCGCCATGGGTACATAGATGAGTCACCATGGTTCATGCTGTCTTCAGAATTGATACTGACTTCTCTTGTGAGGTGTTGGGATCACCTGAAAATATCCAAGAGCCGTCACTGCACTGCAGGAAAATGGTCTCTGGGATGGGAATATGAATGGAAATGGGACAGTAACGGTGCCTTTTGTTTCTGGATTTTCATATAAAAAGACCTGGTAGATTTTTCTGGTTAATGAAGTCTCACTTAGATGCCACATCCAGGGCCTGTGAATTATATACAATGTCAAGACAATGTAAGTGTATATAATGGTAGCTAAAAAATTCATTATTATGGTGCTCTCAATGACTATTAAAAATACTCATTTAGACAAAGGCAGGTAGACCAGAAGGCCACACTGTTTATGTTAATAGGAATAGGCAAGCTTTTTTTTTTTCTGACCATAACTTTCAGCCATAACAACTGGATTTCTTAGAGACCTTCAGCATCATTAGTTAAAAGGTTGGGTTGATGGAAACCACAAAGTTTTTCCTAATTGCAGCTCATGCCAGCCAGAAGGGTAATTGCTGGTCTCTAGTAGTCTCCTGTGCTAAGCGTATGATCCAGGCTGATTAATGAGACCTTTCCTCCCTCCAGTTATAACATGAAAACAAATTGCTTGTGTAGCCAGAATGAGATGAGCTTTACACTGCTAATAAGACTGTTCCCATCTGGAGGAAAACAGAATCCATTTGTTTAATAACTCTTACATGACATCTCTTTCTGCTTAACTTGCAAATTATTACCAGAATGACACTTTTTACGGAACAGAATTGTCCCAGACTCTCCAGGAGGAACCAGTCCAATTAGTCTTTCCTTCTGAGTATCTTAGCGTTGACTTTTTGCTCAAGCAAATTCTAGCGTTCTGCGGTTTCCGGAGAGCGGCCCAGAGGCCACCCAGGTGACCTTGCAGACACAGCGCTGGGCACATTCACCCATCCGTTCCCCAGCGAGCCCACGCTCCACTCGCCTTGGAACCTCCCTGCTTCAGCCCCTGATTGCTGCTTCCTGGTGGAAAGGAAGAGTGATCCTGGGAAGGGAAGAAAATGGAGATTTCACATTAATTACCCAGTGGTTTTACCATTAGGAGAAGTTGGGAAATCAATGAGTGCTGTGAATGGAGACTGACTTGGCCAGGATGGTGGCGGAGCTGGGTACAGAAGTGAGTGGGAGTGTCTGTGTGCATGTGTGTGTGTGCGCATGTGTGTGTGCTTGTGCTCTGTTTCTCTCCTTTCTTTCCTCTCCCCCTCCCTTCCTCCTGTCCCCTTCCTCTTTCTTTCCCTCTCTCTCCTAAATAACATCTCATACCATTTCAAACTAATGGAGACGTCTCTTTAGGCTGAAGAGTGCTGTCTAATGGGCCCCTCATTCGCTGACGTCATTAGTCTTAGCTGGCAAAAGAAGCTTGTTTGATCATTTTCAAGGTCATCTTAATAGTTTGATATTTTCTCTCCAGAACTGATCTCTACCCATGAGCTTGAAAAGAAAGAATTGGAAGAAAATTTTGAAAAGCTGCGGCTGTCCCTCCAGGTTAGTATTTCCTTAACTGTGACATCAGGAGAATGGCAGCATCCTTACTCCTGTCCACAAACATTTATCCAGCACCTGCAAAGGACTGGATCCTGTGCCACGCACTGGAGTATGGAGGTAAATAAGACATACCCATGCCCGTAAGGAATTTACTGTCCACTCAGAGCTGTGACACAAATAGGGACAGACCATCATGGACAATAACACACAGTTGCACAGAATGAATGAAACTGTTCACCAGCTCCACGGGAGTTCCGAGCGCTGGCTGCGGTCAGAGGAGTCACTGAGCCGGGGTTGAAGGCGGGGACCTAGGCGGGGGGAGTGGTGTTGGGAGAGTCGTGTGGGGCAGAAGCCATAGGACATGTTCTGGGAGTGGAAATCTAATCTAAACTCGAGTCTCCTGGAGGTGGGTGAGAGGTAAAGCTTCTCAGCGTCCCACTACCAGCCTACCTACTATCTGAGAACGTGGTCTCAGATGCCAAGGGCACTGCCTGGCTTCCTTCCGACCTCGAAGGGGAGAGGGAAGAGTCTCCCAGATCATGCGCCTTCCCTCCCTCCTGCCTCCCAGAGACCCCGGCCAGCTGCTTCCCTGAAAAGATGTTGACCAGCCCCAGTCCTAGGGAGGGGCTGCTGGGGAAGTGAGGTGGTGGGTTGGTGGCCCTGCTTCCCCTCCCAGACACAGAGAGGTTCGCTTGTAAATACCAGGGGCGCTGGCGTCTGGAAACTGGGGAAGGCGCTTACCCTAAGCCTAATACAAAGAGGGGAATTTTGCTTCTTTGATGACTCACTGTCTGCAGGGAGCGTTCCCTGCGCAGAGCCTGCCCTGCCCTGAGAGGAATCTAGAGGTGTGGAGTGTCACAACTGTTGAGTGTACTAGTCAAAAATTTTTAAATGGGAAACCGCTTCCTGCAAGCCCTTCAGTCAGTGGCTCCGTCAGAGGGCCTGCCTCTGCCCGTGTCCTCCTTTTGTGGCCAGTGCTTGGCAGATTCGCCCCAAACTGCCTTCTTCATGTCCCGTACATCACACGCCATCCAAATACAGTATCCTTAAGGAACACAAACTAGGAGAGGAACAGCCATACTGAACTATGATGTAACAGAAACCCCACGCAGTCCAAAACCAAAAGAAGTGAGAGTTCTGTTTCATCTGTGAGTCCTCACTCCGCCACTAACATCACACGGACCTGAATTGTGCACATTTTAGTTGTAACTCTCCAGGGGCAGAATCCATTTGAGCTGGAGATTTCCTGGTGCGGGGAGGATGGACTTGCTTAAGCCAATCTCCTTGGGCTACTGGCAGCTGGAGAAACAGGTTTGGGGTAAAAAAAATTTTGAGTTTTGGTTTAAATCCCCACTGTACCTCCTCTTAATAGCTTTGAACTCTTGTACAGTTACATAAGCTGTAAACCTTAGTTGACTCATCTGTCAAATGGGGACGACAGCAGCTCCTTCCTCAATGTGTGAGCAGCTTAGGGAAATAATATGTGTCAACAAAAAATGAATCAATTGTCAATCTAAGAAAGGAAGAATTTTATTCGAACCAACGTGAGGATCAGGACCCAGAAGACAGTCTTTCAGAAAGCTCTGAGGGCTGTCCCGCCTCTTAGAGGTCAAAGCACCGTTACATAAGTTTTGAGACAAAGGGTCATTCATCCAAGCAACATATCGACAGTTTACGTAATCCAACAGGGCAAGTCATGGGGCATCATGACCCCTTACAGGATTGAGAAAGGAGAGGAATGTTATCTCCTAAGGAGTTACCTTGCGGGAGAAAATTGCTTCCCCCCCCCCCTTTTTTTTTTTTTTTTGGCCAGCAGACATTCCTGTGTCTTCTCAGGCGATCTAGTTAACATATAATGCAGACGTAAAGGGCACACTAAAGAAGTGTAATGGCCCAAATAGGCAGAGAGAGAATTTTATGTTTAAAGATTTTCTTGTCCTGCCTTAAACATGATTTTGTTTCATCATGTGTACGTGTTGAGAGCGCCAAGCAGCAGCTGTTGCCATTATAATGGCTTCAGGTGTTGCTACGTTTATCAGCACCCTTATTACCCAACCCTGGTTAACTCCGAGTGGCCCACGTGAGGCCAGGTCACCAGCTGGGTCTCTGTGCCTCTTAGTTTGACGTTAAAGGCGCCAACCCGCGTTGAAAACCAGTGTGTCCTGTCTGACTGCGGCGGCACCGTTGTGCGCCTGCAGACCCTGGTCTTTGAATAATGGTGATTAAAGGAGAAAAACCACAGTGCGATATTTCAGATGCAGCCTCGGTGGTATTTGCCTGAGGAGTTTCCATTGCTTTGTTTTTAATGGAGGAGAAGAGGCTTGAGAGGTATGCTTGCTCTTGCGATGCTGAGAGGCTTGGTGTAGGAGTCATGGAGCCCTGCAGTCATTTCTAGAGCCCAGCTCTTGGGGGGGAACTGCGGCAGCCTCGCATGCATGCTGGGGCCCAGCCGGCTGCCCTGCGCGTGATTTACGTGGTTTACATTTGTCAGCTCCAGTGCCTTCGAACTCCCGCTGACACTCTTGCCCTAATGCACCAGCATTTGCATTTAATGGCACCGTGGGGACTTTTATTTCTTAAAAGTTAAATGGAAGTAACTGGGAAAAACAGAGAGAGAAGGAAAAGGAACCCACCAAGGATGGTTTGCAAAGCAGGGTTCTCTGATGACAAGAAAGCAGTCAAGCCGGCACCCCATCCGTTACAGTGCTCCCACGTGCCATTCCATCCTTTACCACAGCCCGCTGCTGACACTTGGTGGGTTGAGGCCACTTCTCTTGCTAGAAGGGTCCACAGGAAAACCCTAGTCCTTGTTCTAAAGTTACAGAAGTGGTGATGTTGGGGGGAGAACTTCAAATTCTTGGCACGAGGGAGGCACCATCTCTTCACTGCTCGAGCATCAGGAGAAAGCCTGCCGCCCGGCTCCCCCTGCTGCCCACGGCCATCAGGCAGGGCTGGGGCCACCGGAAGAGGGCTCAGTGTGGGGACCTCTGTCCTGGCGGCTGGGGCACCGTGCCTTCTCACGCGCCTGCCTTCTTTCCATCTTCACACAGAGGGCAGCCCCTGGCTGGCAGGCTCTGGGGGCAGGAGTGTCCTTCGAGTCGGGGAGGGGCCTGAACAGGACAGACTCCGCCGAGGAGGCAGCTCCATGCAGGGATCTGCCGCCCGGCCCTGACCCCTGCTGCCCAGGGAGGACAGAAGTAGCTGGCAGTGCAGGCACCGCCGAGGGGGAGTGGGATAGTAGGATGGAGTGGGGGCAGCGAGGACGAGAAAGGCTGATGGGGAGGATGTGAGGCTGCGTCAGGGTATCGCTTCATCTTGAGGGCACTGGGTTTTGTGTAGGGGGACAGGTTCAGCCTTGCCCTTTAGAAAGCTCCCCGACTCCAGCACGCGGGCAGATGAGTTATCCGGTCTGAGAAGTCAGCTACTTGCCCGACGCCAGTTGGTGGGAGTGGGATCAGGAGTGTCTGTGGATCCGGGGACATGAAGGAGGTTTAATGGTCAGGACTTGACCATCGACCTGATGTCAGCGTGTTTAGTGGTGCGGGGAAGGGGCTCAGGCAGAGAGAGGCGTAAAGGTCGGTTTGACAGTTTCTGGCCTGAATAAATGAGGATAGTTCTTCTGTGAGATGGATTAATTGTGCCTCCTGAAGTGGGGGCCGCTAGCCCCCCTAGGATGGAGATGCCTCTCTGCTGATGGTTTGCCTTTGTGGGGTCAGATGTTAAATTTTTTTAATGGAAATGTAGTTGATTTAAAATGTGTTAATTTCCGGTGTACAGCATGGTGATTCAGTTGTACATATATATATTCCTTTCCATGGTCTTTTTCATTATAAGCTATTACAAGGTATGAAATACAGTTCCCTGTGCTGTACAGTAGGGCCTTGTTGTTCATCTTTTTTATACATAGTAGTGTGTACCTGAAAATCCCAGACTCCCGATTTATCCCTTCCCACTGCCCTTTCCCCACTGGTAACCATAAATTTGTTTTCTATGTCTGAGTCTGTTCTGTAAATAAGTTCATTTGTGTCATTTTATAAGTGATATATCATATCAGGTATTAAGTTATTAACTGCTCCCCTGCAAGCTTGCTTGTGGGGGGGAGGGGGTGAGGACAGCGTTCTCATCTCAGGAGGCACTCAGAGTCGGGTCGCCTGCTTTGGGTCCCCCCCCACAGCGTCAGTGCGCCTTCTGTGCAACAGCCAAAGTCATCTGCCCGTGTTTTGTGGTCTGTTCTGGACAAGGTACCAAGGCTGGGAGCACGGGGGCGTTTGGGCGAATCTCCCTCCAGCAGGCGATGCCCTTTTGGTGGAGTTTCTTCTGGCTTCCCCTTGGCCTCCTGGGCAGCAGGGGTCAGGGCTGGGTGGCAGGTCCCTGGATGGTGCTGCCCTGTAAGTGAAGTCTGTCCTCTCCAAGGTCAGTGGAGGGCCTCTGACCTTGCTGCCCCATGAGGAGCCCCCAGGGCCAAGTGGCAGCCATCACCCCCGCCTCCCAGGTGTGGCATCTGCAGTGGACCGCTTTGTGCATTTCTTGCAGGACCAGGTGGACACGCTGACCTTCCAGAGTCAGTCTCTGCGGGACCGAGCCCGGCGCTTCGAAGAGGCTTTGAGGAAAAACACTGAAGAGCAGCTGGAGGTATCACGCGTTCCTGGCCACCCAGCACTGCGAGGCCACCCTGTTGGACCCCAGGGTGCCCAGGGATTCCCCATCATCACCCCGAAGTCAGGTTCCCAGTGCTTACCTGCTGCCAGAGCAACACTGGTCAGGGCCTCCCAGGGATTTAAATGTACACCTGTTGGCATCGCTGCTGAGTCAGGACAGCTGTGGGTTTCTCCATCTAAGTGTTACTCTTGCCACATCCCACACGGCTCCTCAGCCACTGCCCCGAGCATCTGTGACAAACTGGGCCTGGGACCACTCCTAAAAGTGGGCAAAATTTCTTCCCTCTAATGTAGGGTTGCCAGATAAAATGCATGACCCCCAGTTAAATTTAAATTACACGTAAATGAATTTTTGTTCGTAATGAGCATGTCTCTCACAATCTTTACAAAGTAAGTTGTTCATGCGAAATTCAGCCTTAACAGCCTGTTTTTTAATTGGTCCCATCTGGCAACCTGACCCAGACATTTCTTTTTCTACAATGCCTTTTCTGCTTTTTAAACCACTTTTGCTCACTTCCTAGGCAGGGTAGGGGGCAGGGCCTGTAAATCCCCACCTGTCTTTTGAATCCAGTCGTCTGGGCGAATGTTAAAAGGCAGCAATGAAGTTTCTCTTTTTGTCCCCTAAGCTCCCCTTGGGGGCCGGGCTGGGAGAGGCTGGCCATCCCAGCATCCGACATTTCAGGGAGCGATGGCTTCGTCTCTCCTGCTTCCCAAGGGGCTGGACTCTTGGTAGCGGTCCCAGTGGGAACTTGTGGGCATCTTTGTCAGGGAAGGCTCTGCGCATCCTCTCCCCCTCCCTCTTGCTCATGTTCTCCAGTGCCTGTTAGGAAGCTTGTTAACAAAGACTAGATTGAGCTGAACTGGTGATGCCGGTGAACGCTGGGCTTTGCCGGGTCCCCCGGTTACTAGCTCCCTGCTCTCTGCCCTTGTAGGTTGCCCTGGCTCCTTATCAGCACTTGGAGGAAGACATGAAGAGTCTGAAGCAGGTGTTAGAGATGAAGAATCAGCAAATACACCAGCAGGAAAAGAAGATTATTGAGCTGGAAAAGCTGGTGAGTCAGCCTTTCCTCGAGGGTCCAGTAGCCTCTTCGGCCATCCGTGTTCACAGCATTCAGGTGGGGGGGCGGGGCTTACCAGGCCAAGGGGGCGGGGCTACACCTGAGCCGAAAATGCCACAGCTGCATCTCAAGGCCTTTCTCAGGCAGGAAGCCAGAAGTTCTGATAAGGAATCTCAGAGGTGGCCTCATTTGTAGGATTCTGGGGCCCCTCTGATGACCCACCTGCACTGCACTGTGACGTGCTAACTCCTCACCCCTCCCGGGGACATGTGGGCCGAGCATCACTTGTGGGCACCGAGCTCCGCGCAGACACCTTCTGCGTGTTTGTTCTTTAACTGCGACAGCAGTGCACTGGGGCAGGTGCTGTCAGGGGCCTCCTTTTACACGTGCGGACACAGAGGCTTAGGAAGAGGTCATGCCTCACCCAGAACCAACAAGTGGTCCAGTCCAGGTGGGAGCCCCAGCCCAGAGCTCCAGGTCCCTGCTTACAGCACACTCTCTGCCTCACCTTTCAGCCCGGTTCCCATGGAACTAACAAAGGGCGCCCCCTTGGGGGAACAGAACTGGAAAGTTCACTCCTGTACCCGTACCCCGTGGGGGCAAGGGCTGCAGCTGAGAGTCGTCCACAGCTAGTAGCAGCAGCCGGCTTCCAGGGAGATGCCGTCTTGATGGGAAGGTTGGCCCAAGGGTCTAAGAATAGATTCCTTTTTTATTATATTTAAAACAAACGTTTGATATTGTAGAAAGATGTGCATCATAGGAAATTGGAAGATAAAAAATTGGAAGATTAAAATATATTTCTACCACTGTTAACTTTCCAGAGCCTTTCCTCTGTACAAGTGTGCACACCCCAAAGGCCTCACACAGACATGCAAGTGTTTTGTATCCTGCCATCTTCCTGTTAGCAGGTCTGCACCTTACCAGCTCAGTAACTGATCTTCTCTGACTGCTAAAGTTCCCCATCTGTCTCTGAACGAAGCTGGTTTACCCAGACACTTGCTAAGAGTAACCTGTGGCACACAGGACTCCAGTGTAGGCACATACACATATGGTGTATATACACATGCACTGTGTAATCCACTGTCTGCACCAGTCCACACACATTATATAAAAGGAAAATACAGATAACAGTACTTACTTTGATGACACGCAGGTTATTTTGTTTTATTTTGTTTAAAAAAGAAATGCTGATCACGTCCCTCTAACCTGATTTTACAGCCGACTTAATGCTTTACCAACTGCTGGATGAAAAGCACAGCTCTTATAACCCTCCAGAGGCCAAGGGCACGGGGCTGCCATCCGTCACATGGCCTCACTTCTTCGCACCTCTTGCCACCCTGTCTTTTATAGGCGGAAAAGAACATTGTCCTGGAAGAAAAGATCCAAGTTCTCCAGCAGCAGAACGAAGATCTCAGAGCCAGGATCGACCAGAACACAGTTGTCACGAGGTAGGTGGGCCTGAATGTCAGAGATTCCAAAGCAGGTGCCACGGACAGGGTGGCTCTGCTCTTGTCCTCACTCCTCCGAGCTGGGAGGCTCCCCACCTCGGGCTCGGGGTGCGCCCCGCGTGGTGGGCAGCACAGAACACAAGCTGAGTGCCCTGTGGAGGCTCTGGCTCTGGGAGCGGTGACCCCACCGCAGGGAGGAGGGATGCAGGCAGAAGCATGAGGGGCAGCTGGGAGGTGACAGGTTATTTCTGGAGGGGTTTCGGAGAGGCTGCAGATGGGGGGTCCCCAGGCTAAAGAGAACCGTCCTGTGAACTTGCCAGCGGGGCCCTCGGCTGCTGCACCGTCCTCTGGGCCAGGTGGCCCTGGCGGAGAAGAGCTGTCAGGGCCAGAGGGCGGCAGGGAGGGGACGAACCAGGGCAGCTGCTCCCAAGGAAGCTCTTTCCCTGTGTGTGCAGCCCTTCACTGCGGACCCTGCGTGGAGGGCCCCCACTTCCCAGAAGGGTCGGGAGGCAGCCCTGCTTCAGTAGAGTGGGTGCGAGGGGCCTGGGATCGATCAGCCAGCCGGAGGGGACTTCCAGGAGGGCCCAGCCACCTCCGTGAGCCAGAGCTGTAAACCACGTGTCACCCCATGCACACCCAGTGCTCATTGGCACACACAGTACACACTCATGTGCACTCACACATGCACATTTATTACATGTCTCACACGCACCCTCCCTCTTGCATACACCCACTCCTGTGCACACAGCCTCTCACAGGTACACATACACATACACACACACACACACCCCGTCCACAACAGAGCGCCTGGTGCCAGCCCTTTGTTTCCACCGCAGAGCACACAGGAGAGATTGTGCCGGGCCAGCAGGCCTGTCTCCCTCCCCTTTGGCTGCAGGCAGTCCGGGCCCCTCTGGCTGCAGAGGCATCCAGCCCAAAGAGCAAGCCCAGCCTGGACCCCAGCAGGGCGACTTCCGGGCTGCAGCCCACCTGGGTACACAGTCCCTACTTATCCCTGCCCAGTTCCTCCAAGGTGTTGTCATGTTTTACAAATGCAGCACAGGGAGGAACGCACGTGTTGAGACAGAGGCACAAAATGCACAGATTCATTTTTCACATAGGCTCCATTAGCAGTAAACATCAACTGAGCATCTGACAGCCATCTTGCACCAGGCTGGGTGCCAGGCATTGGCGGACGAACGCTCTGGCCCCTGCCCTTCAGGGCTCCCAGTCCAGCAGGTGGCCAGATGCACAGAACTTAGTGGCAGGAGGTGCCGGCTGTCATGCAGGTCCCGGGCCAGGGGCAGGGCTGGAGCTGGGGTCCTGAGGCCGCAGCACCCGCCCTGCCCGGGGCTGCAGGCGGCGCACTCACCCCCGCCCCCACTCCGCCCCCTCCTGGTGGCCTGTGGCCTTTGCTCTGCCCACTGGCCCGCCGGCACCCGCCCTGCCGGGGGCAGTCCCCTGGGAGTGGGTTAGGTGTTGGCCGAGCGGCTCTGGGACTGGATGTGTCAGTGGGACAAGTGGAATTAGTTTCAGCCCTGGTTCATGGTGCCCGCGGTCCGGCAGGGCTGTGTCCTTCCCGCAGGCATCCACCACCTACTCCCTTCCCTCTGCGCCCATGCAGCCGAAGGCACGTCCGTGTGCCCGACGTGAGCCTGGAGCAGAGACAGGTTCACTGCAGGGCTGAGCGAGGAGAGGCGGGCGGCAGGTAGGCCATTAGCTCGTGCACGATTCCCTGGCGAGCTGATGTGGAGGGAGCAGGACGGCCAACGCTGCCGACCCCCAGGCGCCGGCAGGCCTGGGGCCACGTGTTCCTGACCATCATCAGGTAGTTCGCGTCTTCCCTGTGGTGGTGGTTTTCAGCGTCTGAAAAACTCAGGAAACTCAGGTGGGGTACTGTGATCTGGGTACTGCAGAGAGGAGCCGCAGCAGAGGGTACAGGGGAGGGGGGGAGGGGTCTGCCCCGAGAAGGCCCCACAGGGTCCTGCTTGTTTACAGTCCCCCTCTCTTGATACTCTTCAATCATAAGAACAGGTGTTGGACAAGGCAGAGAATGGCATTTTGGACAGAGAGGTTAACAATAAACTCGGCAGCGGAGCCCGGTTTTAGGGGGACAGTCTCAGTCTCCAGTCCTGTTTTATCCTTTCCCAAAGCTTCCTGCTCTGGCGACTTCCTGCCGAAGCAGGGCCTCGTCCTGCCTCAGTTTGGGGGTGGACACCACATTGAAAATACCCCCGAGCTTCAAGTCCTGGATCTGAGTCTTGTATGATTAAGATCACAGTCCTTTAGTTCCCCACTTTTTGTGCCAGCAGACTTGATTACAAGTAGTTGGAGTGACAACCAGAACTTTAATAGACAAACAGATCTCATTCCCAGAGGAATTCAGGGGCCCAAGCCTGAAAACCAGTCTGGGGCTGGCGCTTTGTGGGAGATTGTAGCTAGCTGTCTGCTTTAATCTAAGTAGGTTTCAGCTTCTGACATGTATTCACATACAGCAGGAGCTGCTGCCATTACGCCTCTCCTTTGTTCTGCTAACATCTTATCTAAAACAATTTTATTGTCTAAAAGTTTAGTAGTTAATAACAAGAGACCTTAAGGTTGTAAGGTTGCAGGTGCCAGCTGCCAGCATACACTGCTTGGAGAATGGTGGGTGGTCTCCCCAGAATGACACAGCTCAGAATCTGAGTTCTCAGAGATACAAGAACCTGTCTGAAATCACACCCCTGGGGGCCACCGAGTTTTACCTTGAATGTCTGAAGCACAGCTACTCCATTTCGATTTTTCAAACGCATTCCCCTCCTCAAGGTCAAAGCAGATGTACAATCCATGTCGAAAAGGCCGGAACAACAGGCCACTTTGATCAGTGAAGTTTAACTGTGTGTAGGCCAGAATGACTTCCCCATACCTCACTGTGTGCAGATTTTCCCATCATTTCTCGTTTTGATTGCAAATCTTTCAGTAGGAGGCATTGATGATCAAAATACCTGTCCCTCAGCACTGATGGGGGTGATGGCTCCTGCCCCAGGTTCAGGTCACGTCCCTCGGGGCTGGGCCTCCTTTATATTTGCCTGGTCATCCGCGCTGGGGGAGAACTAGTCAGAGATGGTGGACACGCTCAGAGGTGTGCTGATGGGGAAGCACGTTATTGGCTTTACATTTTATCACTTACACCCAGTTGTTCCACAAGCGTCGTACATGTGCTTTTAGCAACAGACGTAGCGCAGGCCCCGTTATACGTCGTGAGCAGTTACACTGTGACAGCTCCACTAGAGAATTCTCTTTCTGTCCTAAACACTGAGCGCAACAACATGGTTGGAAGTAAAATAACTTTCAATATTGATAAACATCTGATAACTCAGTGAGAAAATAATATATTAAAAGCCAGTAGTATTTCGGACAAAACCAAAAAAGTATAACCATATTCACCTGTTAACTCATTCCTATGTAATTAATCCTTTTTACTAACAGTTTTATGAAATCATAGTTTTCAGCAGACTTTTCAAACATCGTACCCAGTCCGGGAGTGTGATTTAACAGAAACCTGTGCTTGTCAGGAAGTCCTTTTTGTGAATCTTACTGAAGATGAAGCAGTTTTGCAAAGCACCAGTTTAGCTGTTTACAAATAACGAAAGACTTAAAAAGGCGAGGTTAAAGATCTGGCTACGGTGTTTTTGAGAAAGAAACTTAATCAAGTTGCTGTGGCACACAGCGTTTTAAGACAATGACTAGACTGAAACTAGAATATGACTAGGATAACTAGAATTGTGACTGATGGCATAACACCAAGCCATATCTACATCTCAGAAACCTTATGCAATTTCCAGATTGTCTATGTTAACATTTACACCATATCATCTGAGGAGGCTGTTGACTGAAATAAAATGCACAACCTAAAAGCTGAGAGTTACGTTTTATTCGGCGGACATTTCTGAGGTCTTAAGCCCCGGATGCCAGCCTCTCAGGTCACTGAGGGTCTGCTCTGAAGAGGCAGGGGCGGAGCCAGGATGTACAGGAGTTTTTACAATAAAGATGAGGGAGTTGGAACAGGAAAAAAATTACTGTTAAAGAAAGCCAGACATCTCAAGTTAAAGAATTCAGTGCTTTTCTATGTCTGGGAAGGTGCGAATGTCTGGGCTCACTGAAATCATTCCTTTGCTCTGCTCTTACCTACCTAGGGCCAGTGTCCTGTGCTTTCCCACCCTGAATCCCCCGGGGGGGATGCCACTGGGGGCGGCCGCAGAGGCCGGGCTGCCTGCTTGTCTGCATCCCGAGTTGGCGGTAGTGGCCTGACTTGATGGCCACAGCATTCTTTGTTCACTGATAAGCTTGCAGTATTTTTCGTTCACAGTGCTCCCCCTTGGTCCTAAATTTGACCAATATTTTGGGAGACAATTCATGACCAGTTTTGTCCCATGGGACTAGGCAGGTTTATTCCTAGGTCAAGTGAGGTTTCTGTTGACATGCCATTCAAGGTGCTAATTTTTGGATCAGTCCCTGTTGATAACCATAAATTCTCTGGATCACCTGTCTTACTAGTCTTATGATCCAGGAAACGTTTTTCCCTCGTTGCTCTTTCCTATACCTAGAATCACTCTGACAATTATTCTATGCACGGTTATAAATGTGATTTATTTTCTCAAGATGTTCAGTCATCATTAATCTTGTCAGAGGCCTAGTCACACATTGGATAATGGAAGAGACAATCTTATAAAATAGATAGGATGGGGGAAGGTGTGGCTCAAGTGGCAGAGCGCACGCTTAGCACGCACAGCATCCTGGCTTCAACCCCCTGGACCCCCTCCAAATATAAATAAATAAATAAATAAACAAACCTAATTACCTCCCCCTCATTTAAAAAAAAAAAAAAGGAAAATAAAGGCAGCCAAGGACAATTTAAAAAAATAAGATATAAGTAACACAGTTAGTAACATTAATAAAGTCATACAAAGCATAACAATTTAGAAATGAAGAACAAATTAAAACAATGATTAGTATGACCAGATTGTAATCTGGTTGCAATAACCCTCAAGTCCACAGGAGAGCCAGATGGAGAAGTCAGATTCTGGAAGGATCAGGCAGAAAGAAAAAGATAAAGTATGCCTCTGTAAATAAGGATAAAACATTTATCAACTTGTAGGTCACAGAATAAGAGGAAAGGCTTTCTGGAAAATAAAAATTAAAGACCAGTATGCTTATCAAAAGTCATAAGATGATCAAATCATATTTACCAGTTCATTCAGTCCCATTTACTTAATTCCTGTTTATCTTGATGAAGTCATCAGGTGTTCCATTAGTTTTATAATTTACCCAGTTCAGTGGTGTAAGCTAAAGATTATCAGAAACTTATATTTGTTTAAAAGTCCCTTTTTATGAATCTACCTGAAAGTCTTCATTTTATAAAAGGATCAGAGTAAAACAATGATTGTTAGTATAAATGACAAGACTTAAAATGGCACAGTTACAGATTTGATTGCAATGCCACTGACAAGCAACTTGGATATTTCTGTGACCTACAACATTCTAAGATCATAATTAGAATTATGACTGATACCAGGACATATCAGATTTTTAAGAATGCCATATAAATTTTGGAATGTCTGTATTAATGTCCTTTATCTCTTCAATATAACCTAAAGTCCATCTCCCATTACTTGACAATGCTTCTAAGTAATTTAACATACCGAACAAGTCTAATTAGCCTAATCTCTCTCTTTGGGGTGTTTCAGGGGCCCTCTAAAGCATCCCAAAGTTAGCTGAAGGTTAGAAGAACTTTAATCAAAGTTTGGTATTTGGGAAGCTTGTTAAAAAGTTTCAAAACACTTGGTCAGATAAAATTATAGGTCACTGAAATACCGCTTATTTACTCAACCATAGTGACAGTGGTTTCAAAAACGGATACAAAGCAGTTAAAGGCACACGTGATCTGTTATCAAAAAGTAGCACTCAAACTTTGGTCTCCTAACAGTCTTGTTCCAACTTACTTTTAAACAAAATCCATTTTCTTAGACTAAGTTTAGTCAATTTCAACTGTACGCAAAAGTCTTTTCTCAGGATTCCTTCTCCACAAGCCTTCCATCACTTTTTGTGTCCACATTATTTTGTCCTTTATTTCTCCCATCTAGAAACAATCAGCTCTAAGTAACAAAATGCAGTTTCATCCTTTATAACTTCTTTTGCTGAAAACATACACCCTATTTTTCTACTATATTGTAAAGTGTTTTCTTCATTATTTGTAGTAGCTTTAATTATACATTTAAATTAGAACACAGCTCTTAAAATTCTTAATTTCCTGTGAAAACTAGGAAATGTCGACTGAAATAAAAATCACACAATGTGAGAGTTGTGGGTTAAGTTCTGTTTGGGGCAAAATCAGGACTATAGCCCAGGAGACAGCATCCCAGAAAGCTCTGGGAAACTGTTCCAAAGAGGCAGGGGGAGGACGCAGGATTACATGTGATGTCAGCGAGGGGGGGTCGTGCAGTCAGGCGCACACTCAGGCAGAGGCCGCTGCCCATCACGAGGAGCACATGTCACCGTTAATGATTTTAGTGCTTTTCTAGATATGAGGAGACGCAAGAATTGGGGTCATAAAATCTTCTCCTGGAAATATCTATCTATCTGAAGGCCTGTTCAGCTGGTTTTCTCAGAGCACAGAGCGCCTCATTCCTGACCTGCACCCTGAACTCCTCTCAGGGCATGTTGGAGGTCCGCAGCTGCAGCGGCTCGTGATTTAATCCAAGCAGAGTCAGGCGGCAGGTGCCAGTGTGATCCAGTCCTTGTAGAGATGGGTGGCAAGTGCCAGTTTTTAGTTAGCAGAAATAAGCAATTACAAACTGTCGTCTACATTTGTGTTCTATAGATTGGCAAACAAATACCAATAATAATTTCCAGAAGTATGCATTTTCTTATAGAAAATATTTCAGGGTGGCACCAAACATTTTTTATCAATAGTCCCATATACTTTTAGCTTCCCTTCAAAGGGAAGCCAATGTTCAGTAATTAATTTGGGGGGGGGAGGGGGGAATGACCTTGCTATTCAATAAACTTCCATCATTTAACTCATTTTAGCACAACTGGAGAATCAAGTTTCCAAATATTTGCAGAGATCATTCCAGGCAGACATTCCTGAAACAGTTATTTCTAAAGAGTTCACCCAAAAGCTCTTATCTCATTTGCGTTTTACTTGTAAGAATTTTATCACATCTAATTATTTTGCTAACAAATTTGCCACAGATACAAGATCTTTTGACTTTTTTTAACCTTAGGTACAATAAGAATATTATACTTGATGACTCTGAAGACATGTTTATATTAACTAGATCAACAAACTAACCTTAATACCAGGTATTAATTTAATATTCAGCTCACATGAACCTGAAGGTTAATTTGGCCAGTTTTTATTTTAGAAGTATTTACTTTGTAAGTGCTTACTTCTAAGTCAATTAAATAGATAGTTTATAAATTTTGATGATATTTTCTAGAGGTAGAGACATATCTATAATGTGTGCACAGACATAATCAGACAAAACAAGAGATCTCATAACTTTACATCAAAACTTAGTTATGAATTAGGGATTACACTAAAAATTTACTAGTTATAAATAACAGAATAAATTGAATTTGCTGGCTCAGATCACTAAGACTTCCAAAATGTGTCCTTTACTATAGGTTTTACTGTTGAACTAATCAGGCTCAGTCTGGCCTCGTTTCTGATTTGTAAGACAAAGACAGATGCGTTTAGTTCTCCAAAGAACTGGTCTGTCACCCGTCTACCTGTATCTTCAATTTGCTCTTCTACATCAATGAGATGATTTCTAAAGAAAGAATTCTGTGTTCTAGAAACTTATGGTTTATCATGTCTTCAAAGGCTTGTATAAGGCAGTTAATAAAGGCCCTCTTTTCTTGAGTTTAAGTTAAACCTAGAGCAAATCTCTATTATTTTATTATATTATTTATTATATTATTCAGGGGATTTTTCTTTATCCCCTGAATATTAGTTTTTAGTTTATATTGTAAGGCTCAGGTGACCCTATTGGTTTCCTTTAGTATGTTTAATATTTCTGAGGGACACATCTATGTGCCCAGTCTTACAATAACAAGCAGGGGAAGCATTCCCTATTGAAACATATCTATCCTACAGCATAATTTATACAAATTTCTTTTGCTTATGCCCATTTAAATATACCAATTTTTATAGATTTCCCTTTATTTCAGTTTTATCAACTCGTATACCTTTTAGTTTTTATTAGGTTCAGTCAACAAGTCTTGTTTTTAGAAGGAGTCCTAGAAGCTTCTCTTTCTTTCATCCCCTGTCCATCTTACCTAATTTTGTATAAGTCTCTGGGCTCCCCAGAGAGGACTTTGAGCTAAGGGATGCAGGCCCTTGGCTATCTTTAAATTTTGATTTATTGGTCTAACTGTCGCCCCAATTATTGGTCAAATATCTCAGTGTAGTTTTTTTCCAGCCTTATAAATATATGCATTTTAAACTGGGGTAAGTAGAGCAGACTTGTTTGGACTTTAAATTTTGGGGACCAGTAGGGAGCCCCTGCCTATTTAACCTTAACAGTGCAGCATCAAAATGTTAGCATTTTAATCCATAAATGTCCATTTTATTTATCCTGTTTTAAATAACCATCTGAAAAAAAATTTTATCCATTTGGGATAACTCCTTAATTTTTTTACCTTGTTAATAAAAAAAAACCAAACTTTAGACTTTTTTCTACAGTTTTTTTCCAGCTACTCAACCTAATTAACATTAATTATTGTAATGATTTTGTTAGCATCATAAGACCCCTTGAGGGGAAGGGGAGAGAACACAAATAAGGCTTTCAAAATTGATTTTTCTTTTTGTTTTAAACTAAGGGAGTTCTTAGGTTAACCATTAGATATATATATTTTTTTCCACCTTTAAATTTGGTTGATTTTTATAGGTACCAATAAAATAGCTGTTTATAATGAGAGCTCTGTAAACTTTTATCAATTTAGAAGTTTCTCCACTCCAGTTTAAAGGATCCGTCATCAGACAAATGGATGTAGTTACTAGTAGTGATTTTAAAACCAATAAGATGAAGAGATTTCCCCACAAGAGAGTGGGGGGCACCACCTAAATAAGATTCAAAAGTTTACTCCCCCAAAAAGTAAAGGCCTTTGTGGTCCAGGCTGATGCAGTGAAGGTCAAGATGGCAAAAAGCCTGAGAACTGGTACAGAGGATTGCTCAGAATCACAGTCTATTATCTTGGCTGCCATATATGTACCATACTTGTACGTTCTGGATGGCAGAGACCAAGTTTAAAAACAAAAACAAAAACAAAACCCAAAACAACAAGAAGAAAATGTACACACAAAAAAACCTGCCCAGAGAAAGACAGAACATTTGCATTTCAAAGGCTCTGGAAGAGAAATGCAAGTCCCCCCCTAGAAGGGGTTTTGTTTTTGTAAGGTCTGAATTCTTAAGTTTTTTTTTTTTTTTTAAATCAGGATGGCTTTTTTTTTTTTTTTTAAACTTAACTGTGTAGGCAACAAAAGAGCCCAGGTTCATTATTTTCAGGCAAGATTTCCTTCACTTTCCAGTTAAGTTAGTCCTTGTAAGTGTTGTTCATGAACCTGGCTCAGATCCTTAGTTGGAGGCTGGCAATCTGTCATTCCTTCTTCTTTTGTTTTGAAAGTTACATTCCCCATTTTAAGGTTAGTTTGTCAGAATAAACTCACTAGTGGGTGTCCCCACAGGGACAGCTGCACAGCACGAGGTCTTTGCCTCCAGCACTCCTGCAAGTTTCTCAGTCACCTGAGAAAGCCACTGCTGGCCAGGAGGAGGGTCCCGTCTTTAGGCTCTCATAAGATTTTGGTTTTATTTCAACAAACTCTGTCAAGGTAGCCTATTCAAGGAAAAACCACAGGCCAGTTTTTCCCCCTAATTACCCAGTACAAGCCTCAGGATAAAACTACTCAGTGTCTAAGTGGAGCAGAATCTTCCCAGTGCTTTCCCTGAGGATAACCCAGGTACCTCTTCTTGAAACTAAGTTTCAAGGATAAACTCCTCAACTTGCTCTTCCAAGAGGAGTTTTAACACCACTGAATAAAACTTAGGATAATTAACCAATAACAGGAGATCCTAGAATCAGGAGAGACTCACCCAAATTTGGACTCTCCGAAAAGTCAGATGGGCCCAAGAGGCCTGTGCTGGTACCAAGGCTCCAAGTCCTCATAGAGTCCAGGCGAAGGAGAGGAGTCTGCTCTGGGTCCCTTCGTAAATGGTCACCAAAACTGTAGACTGAAATAAAATGCACAACCTAAAAGTTGAGTTATGCTTTATTCAGCAGACATTTCTGAGGTCTTAAGACTTAAGCCCCGGATGCCAGCCTCTCAGGTCACTGAGGGTCTGCTCTGAAGAGGCAGGGGAGGAGCCAGGATGTACAGGAGTTTTTACAATAAAGATGAGGGAGTTAGAACAGGAAAAAAATTACTGTTAAAGAAAACCAGACATCTCAAGTTAAAGAATTCAGTGCTTTTCTATGTCTGGGAAGGTGCAAAATGTCTGGGCTCATTGACATCATCCCTTTGCTCTGCTCCTAGCTACTTAGGGCCAGTGTCCTGTGCTTCCCCACCCTGAGTCCCCTGGGGGGTGCCACTGGGGGCGGCCGCAGAGGCCAGGCTGCCTGCTTGTCTGCATCCCGAGTTGGCGGTAGTGGCCTGACTTGATGGCCACAGCATTCTTTGTTCACTGATAAGCCTTGTAAATGGAAAAATACTGCAAGCTTATCACTCATCTGACAATGCCATGTAATTTAACATACCAACCAATTCTAGTTAAATACTTTTCTCTGAGATGTCTCAGGGGTTCTCTGAAGCATCTCAAAGTTAGCTGAAGTCAAAAAAAATTTTGATTAGAATTTGATAGGAAGTTTGTCAATAACATCAAAGTTTCACACAATTTGTTATCAGAAGCATTTTAAGTAAACTTGTTCCCTTAACAGAGAGAAACCAAATCTAGTCCTGCACTAGTCTTCTTTTAATAACAAAATCCACTTACCTACTGAAGTTGAATCTCAGCCCGACCATGCACAAAACCCTTCTAGGGCCCCGTTTTCACAGACTTGCCGCAACGTTCAGTGTCCCTGTTAGTTTGTCTCTTGTCTTTTTCATCTAGAAGCAAAGGAGCTTTATTTAGGACAATTTTTTTTTTAACTCAAAACATATAACCTGCTTTCCTGCTGTATACTGAAATTTTTCTTTTATTATTTTTAGTAACTTGAATGACATTTAAATCAGAATCCTCAACTCTTAAAAACTAATTTCTAGTGAAAACAAAGAAGTAAGCAGTTATGAACTGCCTTTTACAATAGCATTCTGTAGATTGGCAAATACACACCAATTATAATTTCTAAAACATATGCTTTTTATAGAAAACATCTCAGTGCAACACCAAACATATTTAATAATAGTCCTTTGGATTCCCTTTTCAGAGAAACTAAAAGTTCAGTAAATAATGTCCAGTATCTTACTCTGGGAGTGACCTAGCTATTCAGCAAACTTCCACCATTTAACTTAAGTTAGCACAACTCTCAAATTTCAAGTTACCAAGTATCTACAGAGATCACTTTTAAGCAGATATTCCTAAAACAGAATTATTTCCAAAAAGTTCACCCCAAAGCTCCTGGGGTGTTATTTGCATTTAATTTGCTTGTAAGAATTGTTATGCCAAGTTAATTTTTTTTCTTTTTGACAAACTCTGCAACAGAAGGAACATGAACCTTTTGACTTTCAGGAAACCTTGGCACAATAAAAGACATGTATGTGCTGATTATACCAAAGTTTAAGCTAGCTTTAATATCAGATATTAATTTAATATTGAATATTTCCTAGATCACATGAGCCCGAAATTTGTTGTCTAGCTTCTTTTATACTTAGAAGTATTCAATTTGTAGTGCTTGCTTGTCAATCAAGTAGAACTCTTTTGTATGTTAATTTTTATGTAAAGACAGGACAAGAGTTTTAAAAAAAAAACCACTTTTTCCTAGAGACCCCAGGTAGATCATTTACATCTCAAAGGCGCAGGAAGAGAAATGCAAATTCCTTCTCTAACGGTTTATACAAAACCTAATCATCTTGGCTGTTTACAGGGATTATTTTTCCAGTTCTCAAATATCCACTTCAGCTTAAAAGAAGTAATAGTAATAGACAATAATACATGTTAATAATCATTTGCTCACATTCACATGCCTCACTTTCAGCAAAACTAGGAAGAGAGAACAGGATTTGGACTCAGGTACCAAGATACTCAGACA
This sequence comes from Camelus bactrianus, assembly GCF_048773025.1. Classification (NCBI taxonomy): domain Eukaryota; kingdom Metazoa; phylum Chordata; class Mammalia; order Artiodactyla; family Camelidae; genus Camelus; species Camelus bactrianus. The sequence continues at coordinate 5,457,227 of NC_133552.1, forward strand.
CACTCACACCCCTCCCCCCCCAAGATAAAGCCGACCTGCAGAAGGCCCACTCTGATAAAACAGCAGAGCCACCAGGGCCACGGTTCTCCAGACCTCAGGGAGCACTGAGGCCACACAGTGTTACAGTAAAAATGTTCCTTTTATTTATGGGAACATAGCTGAAGATCTACCAGTTTTGCAAAATACACTCTAGGAGGACCATACGTAAGGCAGAACAGAGCTCTGAGGTTACCAGATGTCAAGCAAAGAATTCAAAATGTTCTCTTGGGGTCACAGTTCCCTAGCCCCAAAAGGGAGGTTCCTAACTAAAGCCCCGTCAGTCCAGTAGGGGAGAGCCCCGACCAGCGCCCCGTCAGAGATGAAGCTGAGTGAACAACCAAGGCTAGAAAGGGAACGTCCGGACCCACAAGCTGCCACAGGGGAGGTCAAGGCGATAGGGAGGGTTCCCTGGTGTCGTCACACCTGAGCCCGTGGCTCAAAGACCGCTCAGCCGGCCAGGGCAAGTACTGACACAGCCACACATGCAGCAGACACGGTTCTGCAAACGAAAGATCCAAGTGTAGCCCCAAAATTCCACTTCCACTCCCAGACAGAGGCCTTCAAACAGACTGGCCCAGCCCTCAAAAGAGAATGGACCCGGAGTGGTTCTCAGCCCAGGTGGAGGGGGTGGAATTCTCCCATCCTGCGCAGCCTGAGTGGCTCACCCCAAAACCACACACACAAGAAAACACTGGCAACAAATAAGCTACCGTCATACCAGCAGAGGAGGTGTAGTCCAAAAATTCCACTTCCTCCCCCGAAGGAGGCCTCCACACAGAAGGGCCCAGAGAACGGGCCCAGGGTGGCTCGAGGGGAGCCCAGAGCAGCTTCCTTCCCGGTGGGAATGAGTCCGGGTGGAGAATCGCCAGCCGGCGGGAGCTGGAGCCACTCACCCCCAGTCACAGAATACGCACCGCAGCTCTGGACGTTTCTAGGCTCCAAACAGCCTCAGGCTAGGGGGCGGCCGGCACCTGCTGGGGGACTCCCTTCCGGCTCCCCAGAGCGAAGTGAGCTCTGGCAGCTGCTGGGACCCAGGGAAGGGGCTGCCGCCTGGCTGGGCCGACCTGCCAGGGCACGGACTCCTGCGCTGGCTCTCCAGAACTGTTACCGGAGACGACGTCTAGTGCCCGACGCACCATGAGGCCAAATAAGCTGAAATGTCAGAGTTTGGAGCACAGAAAGGTTTATTGCAGGGCCAGGCAAGGAGGATGGACGGCTCGTGCCCCAGAAAACCCTGAACTCCCTGAAGGGGTCCCTCAAAGCTTATTTAAAGGCCAGGTGAGGGAGGGGCGTCACAGGTGCGTGATCAGCTTGTGCGACTCTCTGATTGGCTGATGTGGGAACAGGGCAGTCAACACTATTAACCCCTGGGCACCAGGTGTGGGGCCACGTTTTCTCCATCATCAGGCAGTTCATTTCTACCCTTTCGTGGTGATTTTTAGCATCTGAGAAACTCAGGAAATATATGTGACATACTATTATCTGGGTCCTTCAGAGAGGAGCTGCAGCAGAGGACATGGGGGTGGGTCTGTCCCCGGAAGACCCCACAGGGTCCTGCTCGGTTACACATGGGCCTGGCCGACCTCGGGTTAAGTGCCTTCCTCCATGATTGCTACCTGATGGCTCCTTATCCTCCCCATGCAGACAGCTGTCGGAGGAAAACGCCAATCTCCAGGAGTACGTGGAGAAGGAAACCCAGGAGAAGAAGAGACTGAGCCGGACCAACGAAGAGCTGCTTTGGAAGCTCCAAACTGGGGACCCAACCAGCCCGATTAAACTGTCCCCCACTTCCCCCGTTTACCGCGGCTCCTCCTCCTCCGGTCCCTCCTCTCCCGCCAGAGTCAGCACGACGCCCAGATGACGCCACCACGCAGCCGGCGGAGCTGCGGCGCCCGGTCCACGCGGGCTTCCACCTCGAGGGAGTGTTGACCATGGGCCGGCTCAGCTCGCCCCGCGCGCATGCCCAGTAGCTGCATAGCTGCATCCCAGGCTGAGTCCTCTTCTGATCCTCGTGTAAGACTGTCCTGGTACTGGCCCTTAGGCAAGTGTAAACGGTAGTGTCTGATGTGCAAACGTTTGACCATAGTTAGAGCCAAAAGAGAGAAACACCAATTGTTCTTGAGCGATGAACTTTTCCACTGCAGAATTTCAGGTTAGTTACAACTAGCTCAGTTTTGAGTACCCATTGACTACGCATTGTGTACTGCACCGATATGTGTGTATATTTAGATACACGTATATACACATGCAGCGGTTCTGAATTGCATTTTTTATAACATGAAGTGCTGACATATTTTGGTGATGGTCAGCAGTTTTCTAACTTGTGCCTCAGAATTATTGGGAAATGAAAACGCATTTCTATCTAGCTTCCCAGGAATATTTCTACCCAAAATAGAAAAAGGAAAAAAAAAAAAAAGATACAGAGAAGAAGCGCCTTTCAACCTACCACCACGTGGTACTCTGTTTAACACTAACACCAGCCATTCATGAACAGTAACTGCATTTGGAACAATCAGCTTCTTAGTCAACATGACATGAGGTCACTGTTACTCCATCCGCAAGTTTTAATTATTAACACTCCTGTCGTGAGTGGATAAGGGGCAGCAGCAGGAAACCCTGAGGGGGTTAGCAGTCTTACAGTTGTTACTCATGACAGTGGATCATCTATAGTCTTGTAAACACAACTTTTGCTTTTTTCCCTAAGTGGCACCATGGAATCCATCATTAAGCTATTGCATCCTCGGGAAAATATGGAAGCACATGACCTGATAGAGTCAGGGTGAGAATGACCTTGGAGTTGGTCAAGACCATTCATGCTCTGCCCTCAAGAAGGAAAACTGCTGAGAGGGTCTGTATCCTGACTAAGCATAGGGTAGGAACGCATACTCCGGCATCCCTTTTGCTTTGCTCTGATATGATGCCGTAAACAATCAACCCACCAAAATCTGACCCTCGGCCCATTTCACTGGCCCCCCTCTTCCATTTGGCTCTGTAACCCAACCTCATCCCTGTACACTGAGGAGTTCAGGGGATCTAGCAGGGGCTTCCAGAAAACCAATTCCTTTCCTGGGGGGTCAGTTCCCCAAGCTGTGCTGGATCATCACATGACCTTCCAGAAGCCCAGGTGCATTTTCTGCTGGATGATCAAGCAATATCACAGCTCACAGCGGCCCCACCTTTGGTCCAGGAGGCTCCTGCAAACAGAGGAGCTCCATGAAACAGCCAGCCAGTAGTCACTGGCTTCTGGACTGGCATTTGTCTCTGAAATGGTAGAATTAGAACGTGTAGTGCTGTGAACCATTAGAAGCATGACACACAAAAGAAAGAAGTAGTTTCGACAGTTGCTATGGTGATGATAACAATGCCTTTACTTACTGTTTGTGACGAAGACCCTGCACTTTTCTCCCTAAGGCCCCTAGAAGTGGTCCAGAGCCCCAGGCTGGCTCTGAGCACACCCGATGCAAGCGGACTCATGCAGGGATGCTTCGTGGGCCAGAGCCGTGGAGCAGGGAAGAAATGGCCCACAGAAGGGTCAGCCTGCCCAGGGCCCAGCCTGCTCGGTGCAGATGTGGCCGCGTGACGACAGACCTGGTCTGTGTTCCTTGCATGAGTCAAGGCTGGGCTTCCTGGCCTCACATACATCTCATTTCTAGCAAACCTCCAGGCCTCTGCCCATCCTGGAGACACACACAGGAGATACCCACTGAAGAACATTTTTTTCTCCCTTTAGTGGCTCCGCATGGCGCTGTGATACTGAGCTGGGCATCCCATTAGTGTAGTTCATGCCACGTTGACTAAATCACACAAGCGTTTCTTCTTTCAGCAGCACCACCTGCCAACACACGTTCAGCGGTAGCTCAGCCCTCAAATTAGGAGCTGCTTCCATAAAGGCACCTGCTAAATGCAGTTACACAGCAATACAGACTTCAGTGTTACGTTAGACTGTGGTGCGGTGTGTTAGCCTAGTGCGGTCAGAGTTGTCGTGGTGTTACAACCGAGTCCTCCCTCCCTAGGTCGGCGAGGGTTTGCCTCTCATCAGCCCTGGCCTGGGTACTTGAGCTAATTCCCACATTGCCCTGGCCTAGTCTCCTCATCCTGGACACCCATCCCACATGGCTCCAATCCCAAAACACGAGGGGCAGCTGCCACCGTGTCCCCCGTGCCTCTCCACCCCACCCCGTTAGGACTTGGACCTCTCGCAGTGTGGAAGCCCCCAGGTGTCCACCTGCCAGGCTGGAACTGTTGCCATGCAGAAATGCCACAGCCTCCCCGCCTGCCTCACACAGACCCAGCAAACCTCAGCAACCTCTTGGTGTGTGGGTGCCCCACCCGCCCCCAGCCCACCACATGCTCCGAAGAGGTTCTGGCTGGGGGTCGGGGACAGGGAGGGGCCGGAGGGCCGGTGCACTTGGTGATGAGCTGAACGGGGTTACACGTTCCTTTTCCAGCCCCTACGGTTTCTGTGTTGCATATTTGTGTTTGAAGCATATTAAAATGACCTTGAGGGATCTTCTGTGATATGCACTTGATGTGACTGTTGGCCTGGCCCTCTAAGGCTTCAGATCAGGCGGGGATCCAAGGCAGGGAGGCCAGAAAGGTATCCTGCAGGCTGGGTTCCTTTTGTGTGTGTGGTGGAGTCAGCTGATCAACACGTGGTCTCAAGACCCATCCCCCCAACCAACTCTCCCCCCCACCCCTCCCCCCTGCACCCATCTTTCCAGCGTGGGACCTTCAGCAGCCCCGTCCAGACTTTGGGGGCTCAATGCCCCCCCACCCCCAGTCTCGGGTAGACTGGGTGGAAAAAAGACAAAAGATTAAGTACCACCTCCTCTCCATCAATATCAAATTCAGACCTCGACCAGTGTTTCCACCCAAAAAGCACTTAGTCTGTCCTAAATCCTGTCAGTTTGCATCTGGATGGTCACAGAGCTCTCCCTGAGAGAGTCACTGGGGACAGGCCTCCTGGTGTGGTGGCGGTGGTCACAGCACACACTTGTTGTGAGCTGTCTCGGGCCCACAGGGTTCACAGGACCCTGGAAAGCTCTGAGCCAGGACACTCCATCCTGAAAACGTTCACTCCCCACACCCGGGCCTTCAGATGGGGTGGCAGCCAGTTGGCTGGCAGCCCTGGAATGTCCTGCTGGGGCTGGGCCTGCCCTGCCTGGGGTCTCCGGGAAGAGCGGCCTCTGTGGGGATTGGCAGGGACCTCAGGGAGACTCGGCCCGCCTGCCCTCCTGAACCATAGCTGAACAGGAGCCCCTCCGCAGGTGAGGAATCACACCAGGAGTTACTCTTTACGCGCCAGCACCACCCCAGGAGCCCGTGAGCGTCCAGGTCACTGGCAACGGCTGCTATTAATGATTTCCTTGTCAACTGGTTCCAACCTGCTCGTTTCTTGGGCCTCCACTTTCATAATAATCACCATCCCTTGTCCGCCCCGCACTTATCAGCACCTCCCTTTCACAAGGGAGCGGCCGGCGGAGAAAACAGGGTCCAGCCCCCTCCCCCTGCGCAGAGCTGTGCTCCCCACGGCTTACCTGGCAGCGACAGAGACCTGTGAAGTCAACCAGCCGGTCCTCGCTCTGTGCCGAGGGCCCAGTGCAGCGGCTCTCCTCGCCTGGAGGCTGGGATGTCTCGGCAGGAAGGACCCAGGGGGGAGGGAAGCTCAGGTAGAGGGGGGAGCGGATGCGTCCCACCTGTTGTCGGAGTTGAAGGCTCTTCTCACAGCTGCATCCACGAATAGGCATCGAGCAGTGGCCCCCGGCGCACTCTCACCGCAGCCTGATAGGCAAGAGGCAGGCTCCTGCCCACGTGGGAGTTTGGGGCAAATGCTTAAAAAATAAACATCACCGCCGACTAGAGCTAATTCACTTGTTTGCTAAATGTCTTTTTTTTTTTTTTAAGTTTGCTATTCTCAAACCTCTTTAAAAACAACAAAAGCAGGGATACCTGGGGCCTCTGACCGCGAAGCCCCGTTCCTTCCCCCTCAGCGTGGGGGATGTGCTCAGGAGCTGCGGGCGGGCGAGCGAATTCGCCTCGCTCGCCGTGTCTGCTCGTTCCAGCACCACGCGGAGTGAGCGCGGTGCAGCCTGGGCCCCACCGCGGGCAGCCCAGTCCGCCACGCGCTCAGCGGCCCCTGTCCGGGTTAACTGCACCCAAACCCAAACCCGCGTAGCTCGGGCCGCGTAGCACGCCCCCCGCCCCCCGCCCCCGGGCTGCAGAGCCCAACCTCTTACTCCCCCCTCCCCGCCGCAGACCTGAGCGCGCCGGGGTCGGCACTGAGAAGCGGGCCCGAGGCTCACTTCAGCAGCAGACCGTCCGCTTTACTCCCTAAGCCTTGCTCACAGCGCACTTTTTATGGCGGTATTTATGGCTTGGTGGACAGGCTTATTTGGCAAAAACCAACTATGCCCCTTGGAAGAGGGCGGACAGGGGTCCCCCCAGTAGGCGTCCCCGCCCTCCCGGCCGTCTGGTGGCTGAGAGCGCTGGGCTGGAGTCCCCAGGATTCCTCCCCACCGCCGAGGCCGGGCTGTCTGGGGGCAGCTTCTGAGTCACCAGACGTGTTTCAAAACCAGACTTCCTCCAGGTGACTCCCACCGCCCCCAGGCCTCCAGACTGGCGTGGCTTCTCCGGGCCTTGCGGGCCGCTGTCAGGGTTTCCTAGGAAACTGCTAGAAGCCTGCTGGGGGCTCTTCGGGCTGCCCGCCCGCGCCGGCCACTAGGTGGCAGCGTGGCGCCGCGGGACCTCCTGCCCCGCGGCCGGGGCGGGCTCTGGGGGGCAAGGCCCCGCCCCTGGTGGGCCCCCAGCTCCCCGAGGGGCCGAGCGCGCGTGGTTGCCCGCGCGGCCGACAGGGGCGGTGCGGGTGGCGCTCCAGGTGCAGGTGCCCTTCTGGTCCCCGGTGCCGAGCACGCTGGCCAGCAGCAGCCCCCTGCTCTTCTCTCTTCCGGGCAGCTGACCTCCCAGCGCGGTCACGTCATCACCGCGCCTCCGGGTCTGAGAATTAAGGCCACTTGACTGAATTGGCCTCCTGCGCAAGATGTTTCCTTTCTCAAGGGGAGCGGGGAGCGAGCCAGCAAGGATGATTACAACTGCTACAACCCTCGTGGTCCCCTCCCCGCACAGTGTCCTCCACGCTGCCGGCTCAGGGAAGCGCAAGGCTAGGTGTTCACGACAGAGGGGGGTTTGCTGCGCGGCCACGCAAGTCCTTCTGCAAACGGGCATCGTCATCCCCGGTCTCGGGGGCAGAAAAACCCCTGGGCGCAAACCCAAGTCGAGAAAGAGAGGGAGGTGGGGAGACGGCGCCAGAGGACCCTAAATGGGGATTCAGGGCGTCCGGGGTTGAGGCTCCAACGCTGGAATGAGGAGGACTCCCACCAAATGGCGGAAGGAAGATGAGGCAGCCCCACTTCTGGGCGTGGGGAGATACTCAAAAAGCCAAGGGCAGGCTCTGCAGCTCTCCGCGGGGCATGGCCCGGAGCGGCTGGAATGCTCGGCATCACACTGCGCACCCAAGCCTTTGACGGAATTTATTAGGATTTGCAGAAGCATGGGAGAATGTACCACAAAACAGTCTGGCTTTACAACATGAAGTACGGTATCAGTGTACAGAGTTGTCAGCGAAAATGGGATACAGAGCCGAATTTCACATTTTTTTTTTAAAGATGACGGACATCTACGCTTGTCCTTAAAATAAAAACGGGGGAAACCAGCAGGGGCCAATCTGATTTGCAGTTAGTGTCAGAATCTAAATCTAGTATCACAATTATAAGAAACTATAAGAAAACTATTAGAAAAATAGAACCTCAAACAAGCAAAAAATATTGTACAATTTACATAATAAAAAACGCTCTGGTCTTTTCACAATGGCTCCACTTTCAGTAGAAGTGTACTGGAGAAACCACAACTATGCACGTTTGACAGTAAACCAACCCTCATTACGATCGTCACCCTCTGTGCTCCTCAAACCCAGCAATGCTGAAAGGCACAACTTAAGCAGGAAACTTATTTTAAATATATATTATAACTTCCAAATGGGAAAATAAGTCCCAAACTTAAAAAGTTTATCATCAAGAAACACAAAATCATTATACATACCTTGTTAATAATTTAACAAAGTCTGAATGCATCTTCCCAGCCCTGCTCCCTGACCCTGAGAAATCCGAGCTGGACTTCAAGCCACAGTTTTTCGTCTCATGGGGATTTTTGCAGCCGGCAGTTCAACATGTTTGTAGGGTGATCCAGGGGGCTCCTGAGAACTGCACCCCAAGACCCTTGACTGGTCCAGCTCCCTCTTGAAAGAGCACTGCCACTCAGTGAGGCAGCAGGCACACGAAGACTGGGGCATGTAGTGAACAGGAAGGTCAGCTGACTTCTTTTGCCTAAACCGCCCAACAGGCATCGTAACCACGGTGATGAGATACGACGGAGTGTACGTAGTAGCTTCTTGCACCACCGGATCAATAAAGCATTTCATTACCAAAGAGAGTCCAGAAGAGTCTGACAAAATGTACATCTTGTTCCCCCGCTAAGGGGCCTTATATCTCACACTCTCATTATGAGGGAAGACAGATATATTTTAAATTACACATAACATTTATACACAACATATATTTAGGTCCACTAGGATCAGCTAACTCTGTAAGAGTTCGCACACAAGCGTCACACGCCTGCGCCCAGAGTCACACCTCCCCATTCCTCCCAGAACGCGCGGGGAGGGGGCCCGGCCCAGAGACCCCTCACTCTGTCCTCATGGTGCCAACGGAACAATGGGCTCTGAGTCAATGTGTCCAAGTGGGACATTCAGACCAGGAAAGACGGGTCTTGGCGGGGAGTCAGCAAGTTTTCTGCAGCAGCAAGACCCCCAAAATGCCCATGGGCTCCCCTGCAGTCTGGGTGGGGCCTTTAGGAGACATGCCCACACCCAGGAACTCCTCCCCCACCCCACGCTCAGAGCGCTGGCTCTGGGGTTAGGCTAGAGGTCATTCTAGGCGAGACGGCAAGCCCCAGTCCAGTCATTGCTGGCTTGGCGGGGCGGGGTGGCGGCGAGACCCGGTACAGACCTGGTTCCCACCCACCCTCCGACCCACAACACACAGTGCAAGGGGCCCAGGGCGGGCAGAGAAGCCCCCAGGGTGCTGCAGTCACCTGTGCACACAGTGGGCAGGAGGCTGGTGGTGTCCAAACCACAGGGGCCAGGTGGCCGATCACCTGATGGAGGTGAGGGTGGGGGACATGAGTGATCCTGGCAATGGTATAAACAGCAGCCTCTCCAAAACGGCCTGGAAAGATGGCTCTATCACCCCTCCTCTGATCTTGGAAAAACAGCTCAGCCCAAAGCCAGGCAGAGGGTGTGTGAGCAGGTGGGTTGGGGGCCGTGCAGAGGCCTGAGCGCGCACCGAAGGTCCTCGCCCCCGCCTGGGGGCTTGTGTCTCCACGGAGGCCCCCGCCCCCCCCACTTCTCAGCACAGGTCCTGAGGGCCCCGCCATTTGCTTCTTTGTGGGTTTTCACAAGGCCATCGGCGGCAGGACGGGACACTTACTCATCACCAATGGGTCTTTCCAACGCGGCGACCTGGGGCTGGCGCAGAGAAAAGCAGACACACTATCCCCAGCAGGTGTGTCTTGAGAAAGGGGGAATTTCTGACTGAGCAGGAACACGTGGCCGGGCCATGAAACTGAGAACCATACTCTGGTCTGTGGGGTGTCGGGGTGGGGGGGGCTGAGATGTGAAACTGTCAGCACTTCTGGTGGTTATTTTTGCCTGTGTGTGTGTGTGTGTGTTGTCTGTGTATGTGCGTGTGTGTCCATCTCAGGGGCAGGAAGGAGGGGCGTGTGGTAAGAAAGTCTACTGACACTGGGAGGCACCCCCCAGACACCATTCCTGGCAACACTGCCCCCCACACAGGAGAGGAAACCCCAGGCGACTATATGACAGCCGCTCTCAGCTGGAACACCAGCCCCTGTGCCGATCACATCGCCCTGGTGCCCCTTCCAAGGGGGGCTCCTGCCTGGCGGGGAAGTTGCAGGGCTTCTCCTGACGCCCCCTGGGCCCTTCTGTGGGGCACCTGGCGGCTCTGGGTGACGGAGGAGACCCGTCTGTCGGGACGTGCTCATCCCTTGAGATGCTGAGACACACCTTCTCGGCTGCAGAGCAACACGTGTTGCTGCAATGCCCACCGTACAGAGTCTGCCGGGGGCTGCCATGCAAAGACATTTCAGCCAGAAAGAGAAAGTCACAAAAGCACCTGTCCCCCTGTCCTGGACGCCCTCCTTCCCTCACGCTCTCTGCCTCTGCGGAAAGACTGCAGACAAGTCAGACACACAGCTAACAGGCCCCAAGCAGACAGCAGACAACGAAACCCCAACAAAATAAGTTAATATTTATCAAAATATTGTACAGCACCAATCTACATAAATTTAAATACCTTTCTTTGGAAGTCCGAGCTTTGGGCTCTTAACAATCCTCCCTCTGGAAGATTCACAAATGATATTAAGAATGAAGCTTCCACGACTGACCAGGATGGCCGGAGTCTGGGACGGAGGGCCAGCCTGGCCTGCCCACCCCCGCCGCCCCAGCCGTGGGGCCCCTTCACTCGTTTTTGCATTTTTCTCCAAGAACCTTCAGGGGCAGAGGGAGAGAAGCCAAGTGTCATCAGTTTATCAGGCTTTTTTCTACCAGATTTGGGACAAAGGCCAGCAGGGGAGAGAGGGAAATCTATGCTTCAAAGCAGCATTTACATTTTCCATGGTGTCCAAATGCCTGCCCAGCACCTCTGGCCAGCATGGGCCCTTCCATCCCCTGAATTACACTCTCGCAGGACAGAAGGCTCAGCCTGTCCACAAGGAATGTCCTGGGGCTGCGGGAGGGAGTGCGTGTGCCCAGGGACACCGGTGCCCCACGGGCTGAGACCTGGAGGCAGGGGTGTCCGGGGCAGGTTACCAACCCGTATACAAACCCACAGCATCTGGATGACACATACACGAGGCCCAGAAGTATGAGCCCACACTGCCTCGTGCAGACCCCACGCCCTGAAGAACAAGGGATAAATTACTCAGCCTCTTTCCAAGTCAATGCTCAGCACCAACTGAATTTGGTGGAGTGATTCACAGCAACTAACACGAGGACTCCATCTGATAAGAGGTGGCCAGAGATGCTGTCGGCGGCCAGAAGCAGCTGGGAGGACCCAGGCCATCACTCAGAAAGAGCAGATGCCACCTCAAGAACCTTACAGGATCCAAGAAACTGACCCACACGCAGCAAAGGCAGGACTTGGTGCAGAGCAAAGACCAGAGAGAGTGGGGCTCTAAGCTCCATGATCTGAGGTGGGTCCAACATAAACTTGTGGACTTCCAGTTGCTTAGGACCCAGCCAGCAGTGAGAACCGGCCCCGGGCCTGGAGGGACCGTGGCAGAAAGAGGTCCCCACGCACAGCTGCCAGGCAGAGCCAGCCCTCCCGGCCACCGCCTGTCCCATGCGTGGTCTGCCCTGCCGCCAGAGTGTGCAGGGTGCCCAGTCTGTCACGGTGACAGAGCAAAGGCCCTGCCTGGAAGGTGAGGGGGCGGTCACAGTCCTAACGACCCCCCTGGAGGCAACTCAGAGGGCAGGAACGGGAGAAGCAAACAGTCTAGGTTTTCCTTTCCGCGTAAACTAAACCAACCCGCTGTCCTTTGGTCCAGGGGTGGTGTGGCTGGGGACATACTGATTCGTGGTGCTCCTCCTGCACGAGGGCTGGCTGTGTGGGGCCGAGCAGGGAGGTGGGGACTACAAGTCTGGAGTATGCACATTGTCAATTCCAGAAGAGTCCCTGGAAGGGGAGGCCTGGACTCCTAAGGTGATGAGAGTTGGTGACCTCCACTGTGCCGGAGGCCGCAGCAGCAGGGTTGCCAAGCTGGCGAGGAGAGGGGCTGCTCCCTTTGTTCAGAGCAGGGTTTGGAGACATGGTGGTCAGCCACAGCCACGCGGCCCCCGCCGGGGAGCTGCCGGGTGACCGGGGCCTGGGAGGGCCGGCCTGAGCAGGACGCACGAGCTGGGGGCTGCAGCTGCAGGCCCAGTAGCTGCATGGTCTGCTGCAGGGGGCTTGGTGAGTGTGGGTGGGTCCTGGAACGCAGGTGAGGGGAGCCAGGTGCTTCCGGGGCCTCTGAGGGCGTCCCCCAGGGCTGCTGCCACCTCCGGGGGCGGGGCTGGGTGTCACTTGCAATGGTCCAAGTTACCATCAGGAGTCCTTGCTTGGTCAGCAGCCAGGGACGCCTCCTCGCTGTGCCAGACCCCGTAGCCAAAGTAGATGAAGAAGCCTGTGGGGCAAGCAGAGGCCAGGTGAGCAGGGTGTGGAGGGGGGCCTCTCTGGGTGGCCTGCCCCAGGCCTGAGGCTCCCGGGCAGCAGCCCTTGGGGAAGGGACACCGCTCTTCAAGCAGGGTCACCTCTATGTGCGGCAGAGGCACGTCCTTCTGGGCAGCCTCCCGTGAGGGAGGCACCGAGCAGGGGGAACTGCTGGGCTGGGGCCCAGGTCCCTCAGCCTCATCCACCGACCACCTGGCCAGGGGCCCCTCAGCCACCGGAGGGGACAGGACAGACCCTCCAGGAGTCTGACGGTCCTGGCCAGGGCGGGTTTCCAGCGGGAACCTATTTGTGCCATCTTCCAGCCCGTTTTCCCTATGTAAGTGCCTCAGGCAGGAGGCATTCAGGTCTCCTGGGAATGCATGTGACCCATGAATCCAGTGTTCCAGTGCTGGGGAGCCGCAGAGGTCAGGGGTGGGGCCCAGAGACCTGTGCCCTAACCACTCCCTCCTGGGGAAGGGGGTGCCCTTGTGTCAGTGACACAGGAGAGCAGACCTTAAAGGAAGGACCAGCCACCGAAAGCCCTGGAGAGAAGTGAATGCCTTGGAATCAAGGAGCTTCCATAGGGGACTCCATAGGGAGCACTGAGGGCCGGCCTCGGCCGCTCACCAAACAGCTCCACAGGAGGCGAGTGCCTGACTAGACCTGGCCTAGGCTCCGCGGACAGGGAGTTGGCAGCCCACCCCTCCCCAAGGGCAGCACCGGGGCTGGAGGTGTGGCAGCAACATGGTCTGGAGGCCACTGCTCTCATCAGGGACCCGGAGGTCAAGGCCAGTCCTCTGGGCATTGGCACCTGGCCTCTGACACTGAAGAAGGAACCTGAGTCCATCTCCACAGCCCCTGCTGTTGGAGGCCCAGAGAGGGGGCTACAGTGAGTGCAAAACGGGGCCAGCACCCACAGGGTGACACCCAGCCTCCCATGGGTCCGGCCGGTCCCTGCGGCCGTGGGCCAGGCTGCAGCTGCCGGCAGGGTGAGCAAACCGGTGCTTCACCAATGGCAGGCTCACGGGCTTGTTCTTAGAACGTCAGGCTCTCTCGCCCAACAAGATAACTAGTTCAGGCCAAAGGCTATTAAAATGAAAATCATCTAAAAGGGAGGGAGGACCCACAGCCTCCCAGGAGTTCCCTGCTGACTGAGAGAAAACCGCTGACTGCGCTGTTTTCACTGTGTTTTGAAATCTGAACCAGGGGAGGTGGAGGACAAGGGCCACCCAGCAAGGAGCAGGGGAGACAGGTGAGCAGCACAGATGGGGGGGTGGGGGGGGGGTGGGGGGGCGGGAGGGGGCAGGCCGGGAGACACCAGGACACTGGCAGGCAGGTCACAGCAAAGCCCAGGACTCACGTACCGATGAGCATCCACACGGCAAACCGCACCCATGTGCCTTGGTCCAGCTGCATCATGAGATAGATGTTCACAAAGATGCTCAGGACGGGGAGTACCGGCAAGAAGGGCACCTGCAAAGACAGGAGGCGGCAGCGTCACCCGGCTGAGTGGGGAGCTCGGGACACAGGACTGCCTCCGCCTGAAGCATTTAGCAAAACTGCCTGAGACAAGAGAGCACACCTGACGCTCTTCTGGAGGCCGTGTCCTTGTGGGGAGGGGAGTGAGTGCCAGCTCCCACCCTGCACCCCTCACATATACCCTGTACCCCAAACACACACCCCATGCCACCAGCACACACCCCTGTACCCCCAAATACACTCTCCTGTACCCCAGGACACATGCCATTTCCCCAACACATACCCCGTACCCCCAACACATTCTCCTGAACCCCCAGCCCCACACACAAATACACGCCCACACAGGCAAGTCCTGGAAGGTGGGAGTTTGGTTCTAATTTACTGATTGCCAAAGTGAGCTCTACTCGAACTCCTGCTTTATCTCAAAGACTGAACTATTTTATTATTTGTAGAATCTAAAACTGCAGAAGCCCTGGTTATCTCCAAGACCTGGATGACATGCGACCCACCAGGGCGGACATCTATGAGAAGCCCCAGTGGACGAGGGGCCGGAAGGGGCCTTCTTCCACAGTCTGTCCTCTCGTCCCCCTGAGCCCGGCCGGCCAGCACCTCTTCTGGACACCCAGGCAGAGCCCACGTGGCAGGACAGCCTCCTGGAAGGAGCGCCAGGGTCACGGCCTCCCAGAGGGCTCCCTCCAGCCGCCAGGCGGAGCTGCTCACCTTAAACGACAGCTTGGTCTTGCTCTCAGGCTGCCGCCAGATGATGGCCGTGACGACTGAGCAGAGGAAGGCAGAGCCCATGAGCGCAAAGACTGCCCACAGCTCCCCCTTCGTCAGAGCCTCCTTTCCCAGCACGGCCACCATGCAGAAGGTGAGGATCAGAATCGCTGAGAGGAAAAAAGAGAGACACAGTTCCCACAGACATCCTCAGCCCTCCCCAAAACCCTCAGAGAGGCTGGCAGGCTCCGTTTCTGCAGGGAGCAACCAAACCGGGGCAGGGTGAGTGACATCACTGCCCAGGAGCCACCGGGCCCCGGCCCACCCCCAGGGGCGTGAAACCACGCGGTGCCCACAAGCGAGACCCCAAACACTGCTCGGGGAACGGGAGGGTCTTACCTATGAGGCTGGTTGAGATGTTTACAATGAGACCTGAGAATTTGGAAGGGTCTGTATTTTTGGGCGAAAGCACAGTTTTCAAAGAAAACTTTTCTGCTTCTGGTAAAAAGCCGGTCTGGGAGTCGCTGGTGCTGACCAGCTCGTTCTGGTCAGCCTGGTCCAGCTCTTCGGTGGTTCTGGCCATCTGGTACACCATGTTAGGCTGCTCTGGCTGGTACCTGTAAGGCAGCGCGTTGCCTGACCGTCATAATGTGCGTCAATTAAGCGAAGGACACACACTAACTGAAGCTCCTAGTATACCTTCAAAGGCAAGTTGCCTTGACAGGAAGCATAAAATGGGAAGAAGATGGTCAGAATGACATATTCTCCAGCAAGTGGAGACACAGGAGGAGTCCTGGGCCTCAGCTTCTGCTCCTGCTTCTGGGCAACACCCTCCCTGATGTGTCTGTTTTGAGGCAACTTGACCTCCACCATGAACCAGCCCAGAGCAAAGTACTGAGACAATGTCTCTTGCTCTGAAAAGTGGCACCGGCCCTTGGGTACTTAAGATATTGGGCCGCTTCAACAAAACGATGGCTGCAGGGAGCTAAAGGCGCAGCCAGAAATAGAAAGCCGTGGCATTGGGAGAGAGCCAGAGAAACGCGTCTGCGAGCTGCCGGAGTCGAGAAATTCTGTTTGGGAGATTTAATTGGATCACTTTATTTTAAAACTCCAAGTGCCTTAGAATAAATAGCTCAACAGAGCTGGGTGAAGGACCCAGCCTGTGGCAGGATTTCCAAGACACTAGCCACCTGCAAGGAAAGCAGTCATTTTAAATGAGGCCCCTTATCTGCCCAGCCAAAGTGAACAGAGCTCCCATCTCTTTCACTGACTTCGAAAAATGGAGCGCTTTATGAATTATTTTGCATATAATCTAAGAGCAAGTAAAAAGATATTTAACGATTTTTTTCCCTTACTGGTTCACTTTATGCAACACCATTCGGTCAGTTAAGAAAGTGGAGAGGATCTCAGAGAAGATTCTAGCACTGAGCTCTTAAGAAGGAGTAAGTGGTCAGAAACAAGGAAACTAGTTTCAGCTGATTCTCCACAGCCACTGCTGGGGCTCAAGGCAGTTAAAGGAGCTGCGGGGCACATTAGAAACAGAATCAGGGGCCTCACAAGTATAACAACCTGAAAAAGAAGCAGGGGGGACTCTTGCCAGGTGAGCAGCACCGAGAGTCTCCGTGAGCACATGGAGGTGCTTGGGATGTCCGCGACCTGGGTTGTTCCTGGGGGCAAAGAAGCTGTCTCGCGGAGCACAGGAAATGCGAGCAGGGTGTGCTTTCAGAGAGGGGCACCACGGCAGCTGAGAACACCGGGACACCAAGCCTGGGCCCAGAACTGCCATCCACGGGGCCGGTCACCCACGCAAGGCCAAAAACTGGCCCTCACTCCTCCAAGGGCGGCACAGTGTTGCCACGGAAGCATCACACTGACCCGCGTTCCACAGGTCTTGGGTTCTCCCAACTCTCACCGGGGCCAGGACCCAGTCTCCTCTGTCCTAAGAACCTGGACCAGATGGAAATTATTGCCCTAAGCCTTCAAAAATTCTGATCCAAGGATCCAGGCCCAATAGGCAGATCAATAACCTGTCTCTATCCTCCCAACATCTGGTCGGAAAACTCAGCACCTGAGACAGGTGGGGCCACGTGACGCTCTTCAAGGATGTTCTCGGTGACTAGGCTCCCAACTACCAGACCCACCCTCCCCCAGGCAGTTCCCGAAGGAGCTTCACACAACCTAAATCACACCGTGAAAACCATGAACGTGCACCGTTAATAGGAAGGCTGGCAGTTGAAAGGAAATCTGCTATCCATGCCCCGGAACCCAGGAGAGCCATACGTACCGCAAGACCAACACGCACGCAGCCACCAGAGAGTAAGCCAGGAGGGTGCCGATGGACATGAGGTCCACCAGGTCCTTCAGGTCGAAGAGGAAGGCCATCACAGCTGGAGCAAACGGAAACAGCAGGGCTGTGGGCGGCCCTCCTCCCACACCGACAGCCCCCACCCACCTGTGCCCCTCAGCCCCTGCCCCTTCCGTGGAAAGGCATGGTGACATTGCTTAAAGGGAAGAAAAGCTCAGGACTGAGCCACACACACAGTCCTCAACGGGGAACTGTAATAGCTAACATTTCTGTAGAGATTACTTGCATCAACTTGACCCTTTTTGATCCTCACGGCAATTTTGCAAGCTATCCCTACGCTAAAGATGGAGAAAGTGAAGTTCAGATACGTTGGGAGACTTACCTAAGATCACACAGCTACAAAGGGGAAAAGTCAGGACCTGAGCTAGGTTCTTATGGCTCTGAGTCCAGTGTGTCTTCCTCTATAGTCACTTTAAAGCTTATAGTTTGATCTCCCATAATCAGCACAGGAAGGAAGTTAAGGCCAGTTTTCAATATGATGGAATTACATGTAAATACTGAAAAAACATTCACTATTTCCAATTCCTTAATCCCTTAAACATACCAGTCATATTCAGACACACAGTATCCCTTAACCTGAGCATGTGATCGCTCTCAGGAATGTGGAATTACAAAACAAATGTGTTAAATAATGAAAAACTAGCTCTCTTTCATTGTATAATATTAATCCACAAAACTAAGCACACTTTGTTTGCCATGGGGATAAATACTACTAACCATTCATTCAAGATGGTCAAATGCCTTCCCAATGGCTACTGGACAAGTCCCTGGGGTACCACTGCGACAGGCACTGTGTCTTAATTTACCAAAGAGACCCACTGCTCTACTCACACCTGGGAAGGAACCAGCCACTTTGGCCCCCAAACGAGCCAGGAACCAGAAGCCAGCTCTCCTCCACTCCCTGGGTGTGCGCCGCACTCCCTCACCTCCCTGAGCCTCCGCTGCCAGAGTGTGCAGCGGGAGAGCCCTGCCTCCGGGCGAGGAAATGCAAGCAAAGGAGGAAACAGAAAACAGACAGTGGTCTCCTCTCACGGCTCCCTTTTCTTATTCAAGGGCCCCTGGAACATACACCGCTCAAAAGGTTTCACCAATTTCATCTGTCAAAACTGCCCTCTTGGCGAGGAACCTGGGATTTGATCGGATAAACCTCCCCTGGACCTGCCACTATTGATCAGCTTAGGGGTCATGGCTCACCAGCGACACCCTCAGTGTCTCCTGGGGGACAGGTGGCACGTTTTACAAAACGTTGACCAGAGGGGTTCTCATTTTCCAAAGAATTCGTGAGCTAAGGAGATGCATGGGTGGTGAATTTCCAGTACAACCAGAGGTCACCTGGCTTGTACCATGGAAGACACCAAACCACCAAGGCCTACTCAGGACACTCGGGAAAGGGGGAAAGACGCAGGGCTTTGAAGGAACAGTGTGTGGTCTCAGCTCCGCCCAGCAAGATGATGATAATAATTTAAAAAAATCAAACTTCCGGAGAATTCCATCACACCCTCCATAAAACTGGCCCCTGTCTTTTGTCAAAAGGGCAGTTAGCTACCTTGCAATAAACCAGCTTCCAAGGGTAAAAATCTAATGTTAACAAGACCAGTTATAACTCCTCGCAGACCTGCAGAAGTCAGGGTCTCTCCCTAGGGAACGACAGAGCAACTGTTAAAATACCGGCATGCGAAAATCACTCCAGTTCTTACCAGCAATGGCACCTGAGGTTAATGTGGCGATTATCGGTGTTTTGGTTCTATTGTTGATTTTGGCCAGAAATTTAAATAGCAGCCCATCTTCAGCCATGGCATAGATAACTCGAGGCATGGGAAACATGGAGCCTAAAAGACTGGATGGGAAGAAAAGGCAAAATGCACCTGTTAAATAAATAGCTCACCGGGAACAGAGGCACCATAGTGGGGCCATGTGGGTTACCTCCGCCCGGTGACGCCGGCGGCTGAAAGGCCAACCAGCGCGCCAACCCCGGGGGAAGCGCACGCTGCAAGTCCGCAGGAAGGGAAAGGGCGGAAGCGTCTGATGTCAGCTAGCGTGGCATCTAGATGTAATTTTTTGAAAGAGGAATATTGTATTTATTTATTCCTGTGATTATTTCCAGCTGAATCAGACAGAAACTAAAAGCATCACTGTGTTCACGAGGATTCCTCTGTGGTCAGTCGATACTGAGCAAACGCTTCCTGCAGGTTCAGGCTGGCAGGAAGTACGGGAGCAAAATGCTTCCCATCCAAAGGCACTTACTCCCCTTTTCAAGGTAACCTCCACTTTACGGCCAAACTAAGGGCCAAAATACAGTGTTCGCGGAGGAGGCCTGGTCGGTGGTCACAGTCGGGACAGAGAGCCAGGCCCTCGCTGCACAGATGGTGCTAAAACGTGGGCCTCAGGTTCTTGGAGAGCCAGGTCAGTGACACAGACCGCGCTCGGGTGACCGACGCAGCAATGAGGGCAGAGAGCACACGGCCAGGCTGGGGCAGCGGCTCCGCGCACACGGGTGAGTCACACAGACAGCACACCCGCCCTCCGGGGGTGTCCTCCTCACCTGGTGGAAAGGGCGCAGAGGGAGCCGACGGCCACCGCGTACTTGGCGCCCTCCCAGCCCACGTGCTTGAAGGCGTCGGGCAGGGGGCTGTCCTTGTCCAGACAGAAGTATGGCATCATGAGTGTGAGGGCGGCCGACACCCCGAAGTAGGCGACGAAGCAGATGAGCAGGGACGCCACGATGCCCACGGGGATGGCCTTCTGGGGGTTCTTGACCTCCTCCCCTGGAAGAGCAGGGAGTCAGCTGGGGGGCAGCGGGGGTGAGGGGGTCACACCACCACGGGCCCCTAGACGTGCACGGCCCTGCGGGACCACAGACCAGAACACCTACGGGCCCAGGGAGGGTTCTCAGCCTTTACACTGCGGTTCAGCAGGGAAGAGACTAGTTTCCTTTGGCAGAGAAAACATGGGAGGCCGGGGGAGCCTGGCCAGTCATCCCCCAGGAGGACAGTATTTCTAGTGGCCCCGCTTCTCCCGAATGGTGCCCAGATATGCAATCAGCTGCAGCGAGGCTGTCACTGTCCCAGGCACGTGGCGGCACGGCCAGGCATGTTCGTGATGCAGTTTCCTGCAGATACGGCCCCTCGGGGACATGACAAATGGGGGCAGATGGGCAGGAAGCTACAAATCACACGGGCCCCTCGGGTGCCAGCGTGGGCACCGGCGCAGGCCCCCAGGGAGGGAAACAGCGGCTGTGGCCAGAGGAGCCCAGCTGCATGCCAGGTGGCGGGCGTACCTGTGGTCGCGATGCAGTCGAAGCCCACGAAGGCGTAGAAGCAGGTGGCCGCCCCCGATAGGACACCAGAGAACCCGAAGGGCATGAATCCACCGACACCTGGATTCCCCACCTTCGTGTCACTAGAAAAAAGAGCCACAGGGATCACAGCAGCTGCTTCGTGGGCCTGAAGAGGAGCCCTTCCGAACAGGCGCCCCACCCGACGGCTCCCTCGGAGGCCTGGGGGCTGCCTTAGTGAACAGCCCCCAGATCGGCTGTACCGGCCACCAACTCCCTCCCTGGGCAACAGGCCTCCCTGCTCAGCTGCAGGGTGTCCAACCCAAAAGGGGAGGAACCACTCACTAAGGCTTCAGTTCCTCCCCTTCATGGGGAGGAGCCGTCTAGAACCCTGGGGTGACCCTGGGGATGTGGCCACAGACAAAGCCACCGGATGCAAGAACTGGCTTCCTGGACCAGGAAAGCGGTGTGCTGGACTGACCACCCACAGACGTGGACTAAAAGAACTAAACCTTTGTCTCGTGGAAGCCAGTGTTATCTCGGGGCTTCCATCCTAACTGACAGGCAGACCCAACAGAACTTTCTCAGCAGGTGTCCGTGCCCTGCTGATGCTCCCCTCCCCCTGCGCTGGTTCCCCATCCACGGGACACGGTGGGAAAACCAGAGCAGCACAAGTCAAAGGCAGCCAGGAAACAGCTGGGCACAGGATCACACCTCTCCCCCGACCACGTGACAGCCTGCCTCCCAGGCCGAAGGGGATGAACACCACAGCCAGGGCGGTCAGAGCCGCCTCCCACCCATGCGGGCCTGCGCTCCTCCTCGCCCTGCGGTTGGGTCGGGAACTGCTCCACCCTTTCAGAGACAAGCAGTTTCATGAAAGTCCACATGGCCGCTGTCAGAAACACACAGCTATGGCTGGAAAGAGAACGGAAGAAAGAAACTCCCACCTTCTAATAAAATGAGAGAGCAGGCTGTGCCCAGCCGCACGGCATCCACCTCTCAAAGCCTCCGCGGCAGCGCTCCCGGGGCTGCGGGCAGGGCTGAGCCGAGGGCCGCACCCGTGACAGTCAGCACCACCCACGGGCACAAGCCACCTCTTCAAAAAAGGAATCAAACTAAATCTCGGCCGATAACCTAGAAACTGCATTGAGTCCTGTCCTATGAATGGCACCAATAGCCAGGACCCTGCACTGGGTCTGGGTCCTGCCCTGTGAACAGCACCAATAGCCAGGAACGTGCATTGGGTCTGGGTCCTGCCCTGTGAACAGCACCAATACCAGGGACCTGCACTGGGTCTGGGTCCTGCCCTGTGAACAGCACCAATAGCCAGGAACGTGCATTGGGTCTGGGTCCTGCCCTGTGAACAGCACCAATACCAGGGACCTGCACTAGGTCTGGGTCCTGCCCTGTGAACAGCACCAACAGCCAGGAACCTGCATTGGGTCCTGCCCTGTGAACAGCACCAATAGCCAGGAAGCTGAATTGGGTCTGGGTCCTGCCCTGTGAACAGCACCAATAACCAGGGACCTGCACTGGGTCTGGGTCAGGCCCTGTGAACAGCACCAATAACCAGGGACCTGCACTGGGTCTGGATCCTGCCCTGTGAACAGCACCAACAGCCAGGAACCTGCATTGGGTCCTGCCCTGTGAACAGCACCAATAACCAAGGACCTGCACTGGGTCTGGGTCCTACCCTGTGAACAGCACCAACAGCCAGGAACCTGCATTGGGTCTGGGTCCTGCCCTGTGAACAGCACCAATACCAGGGACCTGCAATGGGTCCTGCCCTGTGAACAGCACCAATAGCCAGGAACGTGCATTGGGTCTGGGTCCTGCCCTGTGAACAGCACCAATATCCAGGAACCTGCATTGGGTCCTGCCCTGTGAACAGCACCAATAGCCAGGACCTGCACTGGGTCCTGCCCTGTGAACAGCACCAATAGCCAGGAACCTGCACTGGGTCCTGCCCTGTGAACAGCACCAATAACCAGGGACCTGCGCTGGGTCCTGCCCTGTGAACAGCACCAATAGCCAGGGACCTGCATTGGGTCTTGGTCCTGCCCTGTGAACAGCACCAATAACCAGGGACCTGCACTGGGTCTGGGTCCTGCCCTGTGAACAGCACCAATAGCCAGGAACCTGCATTGGGTCTGGGTCCTGCCCTGTGAACAGCACCAATAACCAGGAACCTGCAGTGGGTTCTGCCCTGTGAACAGCACGAATATCCAGGGACCTGCATTGGGTCTGGGTCCTGCCCTGTGAACAGCACCAATAACAGGAAGCTGCATTGGGTCTGGGTCCTGCCCTGTGAACAGCACCAATAACCAGGGACCTGCAATTGGTCCTGGCCTGTGAACAGCACCAATAGCCAGGGACCTGCATTGGGTCTGGGTCTTGCCTTGTGAAAAGCACCAATAAAAAGGGACCTGCAGTGGGTCCTGCCCTGTGAACAGCCCAGGAAGAGAAGCTCCCCAAGCCTCCAGTCTCCTGCGTTACTTCGAAGCATGTTTCAGACTGGCCTTACTCCAGCCCGCATTTCGGGCACCAAGAGGCCTCAGGATGCTTGGGGATGATATATTCAAAGCCCTCATTTCTCTGTAATTGAGTTTTGTCCCCAGAAGGAAGGCTTATTTATTTGAACTGTGAACCACATAATATTAGAGTCAGAGTAATTTTACACACTGGCTTCCTGTCTGTGTTCCAACAGTGAATTCGTTACATACACATCAATGCCTGACCCCTGATCAGGCCACCGGAGGACACGGTTGGACACCCAGTCCCCAGCCAGAGGCCAGCTTGACCTGTGCCCACTGGGCTCCCCAGAGTGAGAGCTCGTCTCTCAGCCTCCCTTGCAGGTAGATTCTGCCAGTGGAATGTGGGCAGCAGGGACGTGTGTCTCCCACATCTGAGCACACTGTCCACCACACACCCTCTCCCTCCTAGGAGAGCTGGGTCACGCCCTTGCCCACAGCCCAGCTCCCACCAGGCAGTAAGGACAGCATCCCTGGGGATGTCCTAACAGCCAGGTGGACGATCTGGGTCTCAGAAAGCCTGTGCTTGGCTGTGCCGGCCAGCCACCCCAGACTGCTCATTTCAGGACCTGAGACATCATTGTAAAGCCACTATATTTTATGAGGGTCTCATCAGAGTGGTTAACCATTAGCCGTAATTAAAAAAGAATTGTAGACAAAATTTAAACTCCCTGTTCTCCATCCTGGGACCCTAAAATTCACT
Source organism: Camelus bactrianus (assembly GCF_048773025.1). Taxonomy (NCBI): domain Eukaryota; kingdom Metazoa; phylum Chordata; class Mammalia; order Artiodactyla; family Camelidae; genus Camelus; species Camelus bactrianus. The sequence continues at coordinate 5,480,652 of NC_133552.1, forward strand.
CGAAAATCTGACAAAAGGATCAAAAAGATACAATTGTTTGGCTTTTGTTTCCTGGCTAAGATAAGCTTGCCAGTAGGGTGCACTGAGAGGCCTGAAAAGGCACAGGGTTCGAGGGCTGGCCAGTCGCCTGCCTCTAACCCTGGGTGTCCTGAGCCACAGGCACGGAAGGGTGATGGGGCCACGGCTCCTGGGGCGGATGCGGCCTGAGCTGAGTGCAAGTGACAGAGATGATTATAGTCACATTTTGATACTTTAGTAATTCCGAAAACCTCTGATAATAGTCTGTGATAAAAGTTCCATGCAGTTTTTCCCTTGTTGTATGTTATTAGATAGGAAGGCATTTCAAGATAAAGTGGTCCTACCACTGTACTGCAGCGAAAATCCTTTCCGAATACAGAATTCAGTGGCTGACCATGAAACAGATTACGAGGAAAAAGAGATTACTTACTGGGTCTGACAATGATCCTCAACTGTGTATAATTTTGGAATTAGAGGCAGATTCTGTTTTCCCTAATATCTTCCCCTGTCTTACAATGTTCAGTCAAGTACCAGGACATAAAAACTAACACAAACTTCAGACAAATAAAACACCTTCAGCTACTTGGCTGCGAAAAATAAATAACAAAATATTCTAATTTAAATTATATTTTTTAGAAAAGACTTGTACTGTTGTAGCCAGTTACATCCCCCAAGGACGTGGACGTGACACACAGAAGCCACAACTCACTTGTTCAAGCAGAGATGACTGGACGCATTCCGGAAATCCTCCTCCGTGAGCTGCCAGTTTTTAACGGATCCTTTCACAAACCCCGACACCATGATGAAGCCCAGGACCAGAACGTTGACACATGTGAATATTTTATTGACCATGGCTGACTCTTTCACACCCAGAGTTAAAAGCCCTGCAAAAAGCACGTGAACAGAAAACTCTGTCTCAGCGTTAACCTCGTACCAGGCAAGTCCTTCTGGGGCGGGGACGAGAGGGTGACTTAAGAAGAAATCCCAGCAGCACCAAACCTCTGGAGAGGAAGGGGGCTGAATTAACTCTCATTCCAGAGGCAGGGATCAACATAACCGAAGTCCGCGCGATGTTTAACAAAGCCAGCAGAGTTCCATCTCCAGATGCCCTCTGAATCGAGATGCTAACCCGGGGGGCACCGAGGGACAGAGAGACGGGGACAGCTCAGCCAACGGCCCATGGAGAGCAAGGGCATCCCCTAGGATGAAGAGAGCCTCTCCCTCCGCACATCCATCCCTGAGAACTGCCCTCAGGAGCAGGATTTCATTTCCTCCAAGGAGACATGTTGCTCAGTTTCTCAGCCGAACGAGTTTTTCAGATGAGGACTCACTCGCACGTACCGTAGGGTGGAGCAGCATCAGCAGTGACGGCCGTCTGGGGTGTGGAACCCCTACCACGTCCGGGTCCCCCTTGGACGCAGTGCACAGAGACGAGGTCTAGTAGGTAAACCCACGATAAAAAAACCACCGAGCGATAAAAACACAGGGGCCATGTGACGACACTTGTCGTGTTGTTGGTGCAGCAGGACCAGCCTGGGGACCACAGGGCTCACTCCTGTATGAACTCTCGGCTGGGCAAGAGAAGAGGTGTGGGAGGTGCCTTTTATATGCTTTAAAATAAAAGCTGCTCTACCTAACAGACTGAATTTTGAAATACGGACATTAGAAGAGAACTGAGCAATTCATCACAGGGAAGACGTCACCACACTCCGCTCTGTTTCTTCTTTAGCGCCCCTCCCTCCCGTGTTTGTGAAAATCTCACTCCTGCAAACTTAGTTTCTGACACACGTTCCTGCCGGCTGGACCACAAACACTGCTGAGACTGGCCTGTGCAGAACCACATCAATGATGCGTGTGGCAAACAAGCCGTGTTGTTTTTAACACCCATCCAAGATCTTCCAACCTCAGAGGAGAATTTATCCGCATTTCAGCTTAATGTTTACCCTGCAAAACTCCCATCCGAGGGGCTGAGACACGGATAAATGTCACTGAGAAGAGGCTGCCATCAGCTGTGTACGAGCCACGTCTGCACTTCCAAAATTCTGGACCAGCAGCTTTGTGGTGAAACTTATTTATTTAAAGGGTGTTTTGACGGCTGTTGGGTGTAAAGCCACCCGAGGCGTCGCACACACCAAGGCCCACATCAGAGTCCCAGACGGCCCTGGGGGCCCCCCTCCCCATCACCCTGGCTGAGGAACCCCAACTTTTCTTTCCAAGTGGCCATCCGGCGGGTCAAAAGATCTGTATTCCTGAGTCTTGCACCAAAAGCCTGCAGCACTAGCAAAGTCTTAGTCCACCAGCAGTTAGCCAAACAGCTGAGATTCTCTTAATTTAAATGACAGGCAACTCGGCAGCTATTCAATAGGCCAGTCCTGGGTGAATCTCTATAAGCCACTTGGACAAACAAAACGTCTGCATTAATTACACAAAGAAAAAGAAGTCGGGGGATGGGAGAATGAGAAAAGGAAGAAAAGAACTGAACAGCAGCCCGTCCTCCACCTCGGAGCCCTCACGCCAACCTGATGCCTCTCAGGGTGCGGCCTTACCTGTTAGGATGAGAATTATAATCACAGCAAATATGTCTGGGTTCTCGGCCAGCACCCCGGGGGCATGCAGGGCCATGTGCGTCCGCGAGAACTCCCCGATGGGCTTGCCGATCAGCTCGTCAAACGTGGCGCTCCAGGCTCTGGCAACGCTGGAGGTACCTGCCGGGAAGCACACCGTCAGCGGGAACTGGCGGGGAACAGCGAGCAGACGGCTTGTCCTCAGGCTCGACGTCTGGGCGCCAGCGCGGGGCCCGCAGCGGGTGCGCGGGGACCTGGAGGCAGCAGCCTGACCCCGGGACATGCTGACTCAGGACCGAGCGCCAGCCCGGGTCTGCAGAGCAGTGGGAAGCCTGGGGAGCCTCGCATTTTGCACCCAACCAATGTTCACATGTGTACCGTGCATTTCTATTGTGTGTCTAAGTGAACAGTGACGGAAGTTTAGGAAAATAATGTCCCCTCAGCACCCAAAGGCACTCCGACAGCACTGAATTCTGCCGACTTTATTCCATCACATAAAGAACTCCCGGGGACGAGCCATTCAATTGATTTCATGGCCGCCCCTGGCTACGGGCTGCAGGCCGTGACCTGAGCCTCATTTCTCTGGAAGCTTCTTCTCCAAGACCCTCTGGGCAGCGGAGCTGACAGAGCCAGCCTCCCGTATGGAGGAGGAGATGGACAAGGGGGGCTTGGGCCGGCCCCCCATCTGCAGCGAAGTCCCCAGCTCACCCAGGCAGGCCCCCGGCCCCTCCAGCAGGCGTCCATCACCGCTCAGGAAATGTCGCTCAAATTCCAGTATCGACATACAGCGTTTTCCTTTACTTTTTAAGGGGCCTTGCTGGTGACTATGTTCTGGGCCACCCGCAGCATCTGGCCAGAGCAACCTGCAGACGCTCTCTTTCACTACTTGGTCTCATGCAAAGAATTTTTCCAACAACTCAAAAGCGTAAGCACATTTCTCCATCCTCAGTAGCTGGGCCATTACAAGTTCTGTCCATCAAGGCCACACCCAGTGACAGCAAAGGCTCAGAGGCCTGCTCGCTGCTGAGAGGGCCACGTGACAGGGCTGCCCGGCCTTTCCTTCCAGCCTACCTCTCCCCATCTCAGAATCATGGCTTTAAAAATAAACATGTTTGATGGAAAAGCTGCCCTTGCCCAGGACCATGGCTGAGAATCGCCGGCGGTGACGTGGGGACATGTCTGACGAGCAGACACCACCCTGGCCTTGGGCCCCCTCGCCCGCAGGTCCGTAACCAGCGGGTGCCTCACACCCCCCGATGTGTTTTACACGCAGGCAAATCCTCGGGAAGACAGCGGCCCCTTTAAAGTAGCTGCGTTCCCCCCCGAGAGACTGCAGCTTGTGAGTGTCTGTGGTTTAAGCTCTGGTGTTACGCTGAGAGAAACCACGATTAGGAATCTTATTTCCAACTCAGAAGAGTAGACTCGCAGCAGGCGCTGGGAAGAAAGGGAGGCGTCGCCCAGAGCGCCTGGCGGAACCTACACGGGGACCTGGTGCTGGGGTCCCGCAGGCAGCACTGCCCTGGGCATCCCCAGGGCGCGAGTGCAGGAAGGGGGCACACAGCTCAACCCCCCTACCTTACTGGGTTTTGATATTGTTACAATGAGCTTGCAAAAACAGAACTGGAATGTTTAGTTGCCATCTGTGGTTCTACGTTTGCGACCCGCCATTTATAGACAGTTTTTCATACATTCAGGGGGTTTGTCTTTTAACTGGACGAGCTCAGCTTCGGCTGTAATCAAAATACAAGTAATGTGAAAAGAAACAAAGCATTTTAACCCACCAAACAAAAAAGACTGTTTTTAGTGTTTTTGTTTGTTGTTTGGTTGTTTTTAACGCTGATGCCCAGAGTCCAGAGTCAGCAAGGATGTGAGGAAAAGGGGCCCCTGGCTATCAGGAAGGTCGCAGGTAACACAGGCCCACTGACCCAGACAGCCTGCTTCTTAGACCATTTTAGTTTTATTTATTTTTTTGTTTATTTACTTTTTATGGCGGGACTGGGGATTGAACCCAGGACCTTGCGTATTAAGCAAGCACTCTACCACTGAGCTATACCCTCCCTCCTTTAGACCATTTTAAAGGGAAAAAAAAAAACAAACCATGGCCATGCCAAAGACATTAAGTAATTAACTGGTTATAATAACAATGCAGCTGGAAACAATCTGAATATCCCACAATGACGTCCACTCAGTCACCTGTATATAAATCTATGTAATGGGAACGTCGTCATCAGAAGCACTACTCTGGAAAACCAGTCGATGCTATGAGGACGCTATGTTTACTATGTCTTGTTTATTTTTTTTTAAAAAAGACACAATAGGAAAAATGATACCCCTGGTTCACAAAAGTACTGACAATGGTTATATCCCTAAATGCCATGAACAGAGGGTCCTTTCCCTCCACTGTGCCCTAAACCTGGCATGACCTGGGCAGAGGAGGCATCGGTAACTGCTGAACGAATGAACAAGAGAATCGATTTCTCCAGTCTGTCACACAGGGTAATTTCCACTTTCTTCTTTGTGCTTTTCTACATTTCCCAAATTTTTCTGCATCAGACAGTGATATATTTACTCGAGTAATCAGAAAAAAATACTGCAGGAGACCTCCTGCTCTGTAACGCGTCAGGAGCGTCCTGCTGCCTCTGGGTCTGGTGCTGACAAGACTGGCCTCCTGCGGGCCTGGCCCGCCCCCGCTAAGGGCCGATGGGCTGGATCATTAAAAGGGCAGTGATGCCCACAGGGTGCCTCTCCTTCCATTAAGGGAAACGGGACGATGTGTAACAGTCAGGCGAGGAGGCAGATCCCTGGGAGGAGAGAGGCGCAGTCTGTCTGGGGAGCTGAGTGGGTCTGGCCCACGGGGTATAGAGGGCAGGGCACAGGCTCCGGGCACCGGGGACTCACCGATGATGTAGGAGAGGATGAGGTTCCAGCCGGTGACGAAGGCCCAGAGCTCGCCCACGGTGACGTAGCTGTAGAGGTAGGCCGAGCCCGTCTTGGGGACCCGGGCGCCGAACTCACCGTAGCAGAGGCCGGCCAGCACCGAGGCCAGCGCGGCAATCAGGAAGGAGATGACGATGGCGGGGCCAGCGTCCTCCCGGGCCACGGCTCCCGCCAGGACGTAGACGCCGGCCCCCAGCGTGCTGCCCACCCCCAGCGCCACCAGGTCGAAAGTGTTCAAGCAGCGGGACAGCCGGCTCTCCTCCCGGCTGCAGTCCACCACCTTCCGCCGCAGCATCTGCTGCCCGATGCTGACCAGCACTGTGCACCCCATTCTGCGGCTCGAACCTGCCGAGAGAAAGACAGAGGTCTTTGCTTCGTCACCGCCCCTGGTTTCACCCATCAACCCCCTCGTCTGCAGCACAGAAGCCAGTGGGGTCCTGCACTGCCCTTAATGCTAACACCTGACAGCCCAGAATCCCAGGACCTGCCGTCAGAACATCCGCCCGCACTTCCGGGTCTCAGGCTGCAGCAGCATGAGAACCACCAGCACACCGGCCATGACCCCGTGGTCTCCGAGCTGCCACTCTTAACTGAGAGCCTCCTAAGCAGAAAGAGCATGGGAAGCACAAACGGAGGACCTCGTTCCTGCCCTCAGTAATCACACAGTTTACCAGGAGAAGCAAGATCCTATTCACGTGTGCTGTTGGGGAAAGCAAACCCAACCGTATTTTAGTGTAATTATTAAAACCCAGAGGCCTGGAATGGCAACGTTTTCTAGACCTTCCTGGGGCCCTCCGAGAGCAGGGACCAAGCTGTTTCCACTTTAACACAGAGCCAGGTCCAGAGCAGAGAAGCACTGAATTATTCCAGGTCAGGGCTCTCGTAACTGTCGCTGCTCCAGGAAGCACTCTTCCTCTGGACCAAGGTGTTGGCCCCAAGTGCTAAGATGACACACCCCCGATCACGTTCTGAGAGGGGCCACGAGCACATGGCACCCAATCTTCACCTGGGACCCATCCAGTGGGGGTCCCCAGAGGCCGCCCACATGGTGAACAGCATCCCAGGTCAGCGTTCAAGTCACTCTCCCGTGGCCACGGGCCAGTCACCAGTGAGTTCACTCCAAGAGGCGGGGCTGCCGGGAGCCCCAAGCAGGAGGAACGCAGGTCCCCATCCTTCCAAAGAGGACCGCATGGAAAAGAGAGAAGACAGTAACCTCACCGGGGGAACCTGAGAGTCACCACCTCTGCCAGGTGGCCAAGGGCGACACTGATAGTGGTGACAGGTCACGCTGACTGTATGATGTGACGAGAAGGGCCCTGACCTCCACGAGCTTCGTCCTCAAACCCATAACCCCTGTCTACTGAGAAGAAATAGCAAACAACCCACAGACGAGGAGCATTCTACAAAACAGCCAACTGACTGGCGGGTGTCATCAAAAACTGGAGAAGTCTGAGAACCTTCACCAGCAGGAGGAGCCTCAGGAGACGGGACACTAAACCTAACATGGGACAGGATGGGATCCCAGAACAGAAGGAGGGCGGCAGGGAAAATTACGGAAATCTGAACAAAGTATGGGCTCAGCTGTGTCCACCGCACTGATGGAAGATGTCAGTGACCGAGGAAGCTGGTGTGGGGCACACAGCAGCTCTCCATCCTACAGTCACAGCATTTCTATAAATCTGAAACTGTTCTAAAATAAGAGCTTAAAAAAACAGCATGTGCAGGGATACACTATCATCATGACTTTTAGCAACCTTCTAGCAACTAAAAATTCATCCTTATGATCAATCGGTATTTATTAACCTAACTCTGCTGCCATTAAGTCACCAGAGAGCAAAGAGTCTAAATAAATGGGACAGCAGGTCCGGCCACATCCACGCCTGACCACCTGGAACCCCGCCCACGCCCTGGAGGTCTGGCCCCTGCACCGACCTCATGCCAGGGCCCCTCGGTGGGTCCCATCCTGGCTGGCGCCAGGTCACAGGGGAACAGGTGTCCCCTCTGTTTGTCTGACAGGTCAAGAGGGGAGAAAAACAGTTTCCCAAGACTCAAAGTTTTTAGCTCAAATGGGGAATAAAACTCATCTGATCTGGCCTCCTTCTTGTAAAGATGAGGAAAAACAACTCAGAGAGCCAAGTGTCAAACAGGGTCACAGAGCTCCGGAGGGGCGAGGGCGGTGTCACCGGTGGGGAGGAAGTGACATCACCGGGCAGTGAGGAAGTGGAGGAAATGAGGGAAGGTGGCCTGATCTGTGGAGCAGCAGTGGAGCCAGAGAATCACAGACATGGGGTCTGACGAGAGCAGAGAGCACAGGTGACGGAACGGGAGACCCGCACAGACAGCAGCGGCTCCCGGCTCGTTTGGGGCCGTGACTGGCCAGGTTCTGAAAGCCGGGTCAGCGCCGAAGCGGGGGTGCCCAGCGAGGCCACCGAGCCGGGGGAGCAGGACCTGCCTGGTCCTTTCTTCCCTCCAGGAGTCACCGGGACATATTCCAGTCAGAGTGTGAGTCACAACAAAGCCTTTAACAAACAACTGCTTGGGTCCCAAGTTATGAGGGAAGATGCATCCTTTCTGCACAACCCTCACCAGGAGACACTGAGCTGGGGCCTGCAAAGGCGCAGCGAGGAGCTTCTCAGCATCACCTGGGGGAGGGCAGGAGTGTTTTAAGAAGCCAGGGACCTTAAAGGGAAGCAGTGCATGAAAGCTCCCTGTCACCTGCACTGTTTGTAGCTTGGTCGGTAAATGTGACTCATATTTAGAGAGTGCTTACCTGCTCCCATTAGCTCCTACATGTACTTTTTGGTGAATAATAAACGGATTATCTCCCCCAAACAACAAAAGCCAAGTGCACAGCAAAGACACGGCAATGAAATAGCATTTTCTTTCCTCAGCTTCACAGAGTAAAGGGACCCAGGGGTCCAGGAGGCCAGAGTGAGCCACTCGCTCCCTCGGGAAGATAAGACACACTCCATCTGGTCCACGGTTCACACACCTTCCTCAGGGTGTGCTGCCGTCTGGAGCAGAAGCCAGAGCTGTCAGCGACCCCACTGGGACACTTGGCGAGGGGCGCCCTGGAGGCTGGGAACACAGTCCTGAGAGCCCAGTGACGTCACCTGAGGTGGTAACGATGCCCCTGGACAGGCGGAGCTGCAGTCTATGTGTCACGTGCCCCTGGGAGTCACGGGCATGGGGAGGGCTTCCACAGGTGGAGACCCTCTCCAAGAACCCCCTTACCAACCCTGGGGCCTCAGCATCATCTTCAGAAGAAAGAGGGCTGGTCACTGAATTCTGTAAATTTAGTTACAGATATTGGTTTTCAAATATAGGTGAAAGGCACTTCTTGGTTGAGACCACAAACCATGACTCGCCGGGCGCAGCTGACTTCTTCAAAGTGGGGACATGGTGGCCCGGTTTCTCAGGAACGGTCCTGGCCGTTCCTCCTCCCAGGAGCCCTGAGGGCAGGGCTCCGGGTACCAGTGGACGGGGAGCACAGAAGGGACCCCGACAGGTGATTAACTCCCCATTATTTTCACCTCGGTTACTCCTGAAGTTCTCCTCGCTGTCTGGGGAACGGGCAGGCCCGACTCCCTTGGGAGACACTGGGACAAAAACACAGGGCTGACAGTGCAGAGTGAACAGGTGTGTTGAGCCAGGTGTCCTCTCCCACTGTCCAGGGTAGGAGAAAATGAGATGCTCACTGACCGTGTCCTGGGTTTATTTTTCAGAAACGTCCTTTCTGTCTCCTTGGAAGCAGTGTAAAACGATGTTCTCCCGGGGGCTCTCCGCTAGTGTTTTGTTCACGTTACACCATCACACACATTCTTGCCTGGACTCCAAAGCTGGTCGTTCAACCAACAGTGAGACCAAATGAAACCTCCCTGCATAAAGCCACCCTCACCACGCCAGACACGGGCAACGCAGGTCCACTTGGACCCCTGCTGTCGGGGGTCACGCAGAAAGTCGCCAGGATGCTCTGACAGCGTCATCTGGGAAGGAGGTGGTCCTTTCCCGTGGGGCGGAATTTGTACAACAGCTGACGCCCACCCTCGCAGCTGAGTTTCTGATAGAAATCCTGTAACAGTGAGAGCCTCAGATCTGTCTTACTCTGAATTTTATTATTAAAGAACACCTCAGGCGGGATCCTCTTAGAAAAGCAAAGAAAATCTGTCCCTTTCCCGTAGAATCTCCAACTCCAAGTTTCACTCTAGTAATCACTACCTAACCAGAGCAAAATGGTCCAATGGGTCCAGATTGCAGAGATAGAGTTTAGGATGCTGTGTTTTGAAGGTGTCTGGTAAAGCTGGGCAGGTGTAAATCATTTCTTTTTTTTTTTTTTACTCTCAAATGGAATGATAGGTCCATCACTGAAAAAGTCCAGCTTAATGGCAGGAGGGAAGGAGGGGTCAGACGTTGCTGGCTGTCACAGACACTAAGTTCATAAGTGCCATCCTTTGGAGAAAATCTTTACATTGAAATTTTGTCAATACTTCGGCCCTTCCTTTAAGTAGTCCTTACGATGGCCCCAAACTTGCAAGCCACCTAAAGTAAAATCTGTCACTCCAGTAGGAGACAGACTGTGGTCGACATGTGTCCCAGGCTGAAGCAAGCAGGTCTTTGCCAGAATGCTCACCCACGGGATGCACTGACAGGGGTTGGGGGGCGGACACAGATATGTCATTTCAGCTCCCCTCCAGAGTCGGGTGAGTGGCTGCCCCCAGGAGCCCCAGGGCCTTAGAGCTCCTGCAACTTTAATAAGGAAGAGGGCAGAGGGCTCACAACGGAGTGACCCAGCGGGGTAGAGGGGGTCCAAAAAGAGAGCTTTCCAGGACGTGGGCCACCGTAGGGGAGGAGACTCAGGGCAAGGAACGAAATCTGGGTTGAAGGAAGTTGTTCTTAGAGCCAGATTCACTTCCCCCAGATGTCAGGGGTCCCAGGTGCAAGTTCTTAAAATTAAAAACCTGGAGCGTACAGGGCACTGGTAGACGCTAAAGGTGGCCCGAGAAGCAGGCAGGTCAAAGTGGGTAAGAAAGTGACAGAACTGAGCCCAAAGCACGGGAGTGGAGGTGGCGGCCAAACGATGCAGCAGACAGAACGGCGGCAGGGTGGGGCAGGGCCGGCCCGCACCACACGTCCTCACCGGGCAGCCGGAGCCTGCCGTGGGATGTGACTCTGGGGCCTGAGCTCTTGTAAAGCCCCCAAGAGCTACACTCGTCTGACCCCGGGCAACAAGGAAGATGCTGAGGATATAACTGAATTCACAGATCTCACACTTGTTATGATGCCCTGTCTCCACACGGCCAGGTTCAAGGCAAAGCATAAGCCCCAGTCCTCGCCCAGGAGGCAGGGCATCTGGGCTGGGAGCCAGGTGGACGGGGGGTGGGACCAGGCTTTAACCATCCGTCTCACAGACCACAACCTCCAAGGAGAAGAGAAGTGAGGACAGAGGCCTGAGGCCCGTGAGGCGCCTGGGCATGTCTTTGCTTCCAGTTGGAAGCCTCAGTCATAAAGACCCAGTATGCTTTGCTGGAATCCACAACCAACAGGTGCTGTGGCTTCTTGCTGGCCTGGGGGCCACAAGGTCCTCCATGATGGCTCAACCTCAGGGAGTCCGCCACCCTCGGCCCCACCAGAGAGCCAAGCCCCAGGAGCCCTGCCCCTGAGGCCGGCTCTTCCTGCCAATTCAGCAGAGCTGACTGCAGGAAGAGCCTGAGGCCTCTGAGGTCCCACGCACAGCAGCGCAGCCCCGCGTTGGGAGCTCTAAGTCCTGATGGAAAAACAGAGGTTCTGCCTCTCAGTCCTGACTTCCAGCCGCCAAAGGAGGCGGCCCTGGAGGAGGGCCCTGGGGTCCACATGGCCACACGGCCACTAGGCAGGGCAGCTTCCAGGTGCAGATTCCAATGCAGGGATGGCCAAGACACGTGAGCTCATTTTGTCCTCACCAGAGACCAGCAGAGTGGCAACTGTCAGTCCTCTCCCAACAGCCAGAGTGGACTTCAGCTGGGGGTCGCACGGTCACCTAACCTGTACACAGTGGAGGCTGGATCTGAACCCAGTCATCTAATTCCAGAAGCCCTGTCCCACGCCAGGTGCCAACGTGACACAACTTTGATCAAGTCTCTTCTTCCTGTTGCCTGAAGAACTTTGTCACCCTGTCTGAAATCCTACCAAAAAAAATCCATGTGGGTTAAGAACACCCCTTCTTGAAAGCCATTACTCCGGTAAAAATGCAGTCAATTAGCTATTCATACAGTGGAGTGAATCAAGGCACCCACCCACTTTTCTCCAGCCGGCCAAGATCCACTCGCTTTGAGGCAAAAGGAGCTTTATCTGGGACTGAGGACAAGTAGGTAATGTGGGCAGCAGGGCGCAACCGGGGCTTCAGCAGAAAGTTCTGGAGAGCACACAGATGCAGAGGCGAAGACTCAGAGGGAGAGAGCTGGCCAAAGCAGACAGATTAAACATTATGTTGGAGACATCGTGTCCCTGATAAAAGCAGGTAGAGCATCCCCTAAAAATAATATAACATATATGAGTATGAGTGTAAAGAATGGTCTAGAAGGACCATCAAGGTAGTTTGGACGGGAGTTTATCAGGTTTTTTTCTCAGCGTTTCGTCATTTTTCCAGTGTGTGTACCTCTGAATTAAGAGGAAGGAAATCTCTCAAAGTTGACCAGGAAGGCGTGGTAACTGGGAATGTGGGGTTTTGTCATGCTTTCTCTCTACAAGTGCGTGTCTGGAAATTTCCAAAAGTAAATGTGAAGAGAAAGGAATTCAACCAGGGCTCACCTGGAAAACAATAAGGAAACTCTCTCTGAGACGAGTACCCCCGGGGCCAGAACAGCCCCGCATGCCCTAACACACAGCTCACGTCAGTTAGTTAGTTACTTAGTCTTTTATAGGATTGGGTTGAACCATATGAAACTGTCAATATTTGGCCATTTTTTACCTAGAAAAACAGCCAAGAGTAAAGGATCTATAATTGGCAGAGATGGTCTTACCTCTCAGGGGCCAGGCCCCTGGACACCTCTCTGAGCCTAAATCTGTACCATTTAGGGAATCAGACTCAGATCAGAAAAGGCAATGTGAGTTCCAAAGAAGAGATTTAAGGAAAACAAAAAATGAAGAGGTGCACAGGTTGTTCAAAAGCCAACAGCTGCTGAGAGAGAAAAACCTGTAAACATGTGTTTTTGCGCCATACATTGTGCGGGACAGAAGCGAATTACTGCTCACCTCCCAGCTCTCAGCAGGTCAAGGTCATGCCCTGACCCTCCCAGGAGACGAAGCCCCAGGTGACCCTCGTCGACAGGTGACAGCTGAGGTGGGAGTGCCCGACGGGCCGTGGGGACCAGGGCTGGCCCGGACCACAGGCTTAGGTGAGCCGGGTGCGCAGCTGAGAGGTTCACACTGGAGACGTGAAGGTTTTAGGCAAAGGAAGGGCATCAACAAATCAGACCTGGAGGATTAATCAGGTCCTGCTGTGCAGGACAGATTGGAGGGGGAAAGGGCACCAGCCCGCCAGCCGCTCGTGGCCCAGACTTCTTTTTTCAGGTAGCAAATCAATACATTTACCTTGAAGCGAGATATTTTAATCCAGCTGATAAAGCCCTTTGCGGAAGCAAGTGCTATACGCTTCCTATTTACCTGCCACTTGTTCCCCGTCTCTGCTTCTTCTCCTTGGAGCCCTGAGATACAGGGAGTGTCCACGCCCCTGGTTACCATGGGGATTATCTGCATAGGGCACGTCCTGCAGAATTAACATCTGGCAGGAAATGCCTTGTTTTATGATAGGTCTTGCTGGCATATTGGTAACTCACTTCACTGGTGGCTAAGATTTCAGATATTCACCCCAAAAGAAAAGCATCAAAAATCTGAAAGAAATGCCAGAGTCCCCCACGCTTGAGGCTGGCCACCTTTCCCATCTTCAGTCCAAGGAGCACCTGTCGCCCTTTCCCCCACCACGAAGTTTTCTGTTTACGGGAACACTTGGAGGACAGGTGCAGTAGGTGGTAACAGAACGGTCTGTGATAGAAAATGTCACGCCGGTTGCCTGAACTAACTCTGAAACATCGGAAGCAAATGGCCAACTGCATGAGGGCCCGTGGATCCCAGAATGCTTGACTGAACGACCAAAGGCCAGGAGAAAATGCACCAGAGGATGGGGCTGGACCGTGAGGAAATGGGTTTGGCCAAAACCTGAGGATGCGCGGATGCAGATTCTACCCCAGGTGAGCCTTCAGGTGAGGACCAAGCCCTAGTTCATAGCCTGACCGCAGCCTCGTGGGACCCGGAGCACAGCAGCCAGCCAAGCCACGCTCTCACTAGTGACCAGAGACACTGTGACAAGGCAGATGTGTGTTTAGGCCCCTGAGTCTGTGATTTGTCCACAGTGACAGCTGACTAACCTGTGGGCCAGGCGGCCATGAGATCATAAGTGAGTCTGCATCTACGTTCTCTTTAAACCTTCAAGGACCCAAAACAGGCCCTGATGTTTCTTTCGCTCTCTGTGCTTCAGGGATGGACTTCACCTTTACTTCACCTGAAACTGTCTTTTCTTGGTTAGGCAGAATGATTGAAAGTAATTTCCTCTTTCTGCAAGAATGGTCTATGTTAAGTGGCCATTATTTCACTTTTTAAAAATAGTGTGTCTACCCTGTGCCACTCCTGGAGGAGTTACCAGAGCTGCAAAGATAAGCAAGTCGCTGTCCCTGCGCTCAGAGTGCCCATCCTGGGAAAAGACCCAAGTGACCATCCATCACACAAGTATTTACCTGCCACCTACGACGTGCCTCTCCCTTCTCTGTGTGGAGGAAACCGCAGGGAAGGGACACACTCCCTGCCCTCCTGGCAGGAGAAGACAACATGATAAAACAAAGAGCATGACCAAGCAGCAGAGGCCAAGGTCTCCAGCACTGTCTCGGCCAGACTGTCACCTGGCCTGGCGGTGGGGCTGTGAGGGCCCTGATCCAGACACGGCCCGGGGCCTGTGCTGCAGGCCTAGAAGCCAACGAGGGACCCCTGCCCCGCTCATCACAGCACTGCTGACCCCGAGAAACCAACATCTGAGGCTTTTCACTCAGATGTGAGTAGTCCCCACAAGGCTGGGTATTGGTAACAGAGGGGCAGACTCTAGAATCGTCCCTAAGACAGCAGAGACACGTCCGCTATGGCAGCAAGAGGAGGGACAAGGCAGAATGAACTGGCCCTAACTTAGGGTGACTTAGGCACTTTTACTAAACAGTCCCCTAAAAGGAGAAGAAAGGAAGAGGATATTCAAGGCTTAGGATGGGAAAACCTCCCACCTCCCTGCTGCAAGGATCTCACCTGAGGAGAAGTGCACCTGGTCACCCTGCGCCTTTGCTTCTGACACTTGCAAGCTGCAACAGCCTCATCCATACGCGGGGGTTCAGAGGAGAAACCTCGGGGAACACAGGGCTGGGGAGTCCTGACCCCCTTGTCCCCCAAGGCAGCCTGTGGGCTCAAGGGTGCCGACACGAGGCCAAGGTCACGGTTATGCCCCCGACCTAGCTCCTTGACGGAGGGCTCGGCGAGGGCTGCTGACTCTGTGTGTGCCTTCTTCACGGGGCTGCGGACTCGGAAGCGAGACTGTGAGTGGTCCCGCGGGACCGTGAGAGCGTGAGAGGGAGCGAGGAAGGTCGGGGCGGTTCTTTTACAAACACACACACACACACACACCCCTGAAAACCTCTGTGATGAATAAAACAGTGACAAAAACGACAAAGTCTCCATACTCAGTGAACCTGTTATTTTAATCAAAAAAATAACCGGAGCAACAGCTTTCAAGCATTTTCACAGCAGATCCTTTTGCTCCAAACTACATCCTAAGCCAAATATAAGCATCAGGCAAAGCTGGAGCCGCTCTTACTTAAGGGCAATGGGGTCGTGGAGCCCTGCTGGCTGACCCTGACCTCCCCCCAGGGCCCCGGGGCTCCGAGGACCCCCTAAGGTCCAGCCTGAAACACGCTGACCGACAGCGGTCGTTACAGCACCGACACCCAGGAACCAGCTACGGGAGAGTCTGAAGTAAAGAGTGAAAAGCAGGGGAGAGGAACAGGAGCCAGACGAGCAGTCTGGGGGCAGGATGGAGACTGGCCTGGCCCTTGAACTTGAGAAACGGGAGGCTCCGTGAGTCAAAGGCAGACCCAGAACAGGTGCATCATGGCCCCAGTGCCGCGGCCGCCCCCGGGCGCCGTCCCTCCGAGGGCTGCAGACCACACAGTGCCTGGGGTCCGCGCCACAAGGGAGGGGACACCCTCTCTCCCCAGCACGCCCTGCTGACCAGGCCCTGGGCGGGAGGCCTGGCCATCCAGGATGCTGAGAGGTCGGCACGAGCTAGAAGTGAAGCCAGGAGTTCAAGAAGCCACCAGAGCGAAAAGGCAAGGCTTTTCTGATGAGTGGATGGGACGGAAGAGCTGGATGAGGCTGAAAAGCACAGCAGTTAGACACGAAAAAGACTATTTAGGGCTTACTTGTCAGTGAACTTAAAAAGCCAACGGCCAACAAAAGGCCTAAACAAATAACATTCCAGCACCAAAGAGCCGGCTCTCCTGCCGGGGTGCTGGCGCGCAGACTGTACCTGGACTGTGGCGTGAAGACTGGTCACCCCGGCACCCGGGGAGCCTTGGGTCCTGGACTGGAGCTCAGACGTCTCAGGAGGGACGAGATGAGGCTTCAGGCTCCTGGGAGACAAAGGAGACTGTTAAACTGTTTTGGTCCCAGAACCTCCAAGCCTGTGGTTGTCATAGGGTGGAATGACTTGGTTCAGCTGTAACACCAACCGAAAAAGGGGGGGGGGGGCATCTCACCACGGAGACGGAGCAGCATCGGGTGGGGGCACCGCCGACTGGGCAGGGGAGACAACGGGGAATCGGTGTGGGCGGCCTCCAGGCCAGAGGATCTACACATTCGTTACCTCCACTGACATGTGAACGTATCTCAAGTAAGAATGACAGCAAAGGATCGTCTCAACAGACGACTTGCACACGTCGAGGGCACAGAGATGGAGCTGCGAAAGCTCGGGGGCCGTGTGAGGGGCCACCGAGGGGAGTGAGTCCTCTCCTGACACTGGCACTGAGGGACTGAAAATCTTAGCTTCATCCTCAGGAAACAGCGGGACTCCCACCTGTGCAACGGCCACTCTCCCACCCAAGCTGCCCCTGGCATTTGGCATCGGAGTCCCAGTGCACGGTATGCAGCCCTGGGGCACTGTCCCAGCCGGCACTGAGTGTCCCCTCCCCTGAGACTTCAGGAAGGGCCACAGACTGCTGTAGATGGAGGAATGCCCCTGTCACGACGGGCCTGCAGTCCCGGAAGGAATGGGATTGAGGGCTCAGAGTGGCCACTGAAAACAGCGATGGGCACTCCCCCAAGGGGCACCGAGGAAGAACCTCCCGGGCGAGTGGCACAGACAGTTCTTGTTTCCTCAGTCGTCCCAGTTCTCCACTGCACACACCCCTCCGCTCTCCCGGGGAGGTTTAGTGACACTTCCTGAACACGATTTGCACCTAATGTGAACCCACAGAGAATTACTGCTGAGCCAAAAACGCACACGAGGATGCGAGTCAACAGCTAGTGTTTTATGGCTTCAATGCAGCAAACCAGGTTTCCAGGAACCCTGCTCCGTCCCAACCCACAGTTTCCGTACGTTCATTCTGCGTTAACATCTCATTTTTTCCCACTTTCTACTTTGAAACGAAAATGTCCAAACGTCTGGAAAAGTTAAATGAACATCTGCATACTCTTCATCTACGTTTGCCAATATTTAACATTTGACCACATTTGCTTTTTTTTTTTATGTAAGTGTACACTTTTCTCATGAACCATCTGATCAGGAGCTCTAATAGCTACCATGACACCTGACCCAAGAATTTTGGTAACTCCTAAGAATGACACTCACCTGAGTAATGGTAAAGCCACTATCACGCCAAAGAAACTGAACATTCATTCAATAGCCTCTAAAACACAGCCCATAATCAAATGTCCAAAGTTGACAACATATGGCTACTTGTCTATCTTGTGCCACGTACCCCAAGAGCAGTGAGAGAAACGAGGATGAATGAGGCTCACAGCCCGCAGATTCACCTGTGAGTCCGTCTTGGTAGAAGAGCAAGTCGTGGCTCCACCTGGAGACTCAGCAAGGCTCTGCAATCACGTGCTGCTTATCCAGCGTCCACACAGAGTGGGAATGAAACATACGAACTGGGAGGCCTGAATGTGACAGCCAGAACGATGCCCCCCAACCCCAAAATGTCCACATCCTACTTCCAGGAAGCTGTGACTGCGTTAAGTGACACCACAAGGAGGAGGTAAGGCTGCAGAAGGAATGAAGGTGCTAATCTGCCAACCCTGGATGAGGAGACATTCCTGGGGTGGGTCTGATGTAATCACCGGGTCCCTGGAGGATGGGGGAGGAGGAGGAGGCAGTGTCAGAGGTGTGGACTGTGAGAGGCTCCATCAGCACTGCCGGCTTGGGCTGTCAGGGGACCCGCCCCAGAAGCCGAGAAAGCAGCTGAGAAAGGCCAGGGAGCAGGCTCTCTCAGGAGCACACCCTCCAGAACCTGGACTTGAGCCCAGGGAGACCTATTTCAGACTTTTGACCTCTAGAACCATTAGAGTAATAAATTTACGTTGTTTTAAGCCATTTTTTTAAATGTAGAGGCTTGCAGCAACATGGATGGATCTAGAGATGATCATATCCAAGTGAAGTAAGTCTGATGGAAAAACAAGTATCGTATCACATTTATGCGGAATCTCATAAGAAAAAAACCCTGACACAAATGAACTTATTTACAAAACAGACACAGAAACATAGAAAATAAACTATGGTTATTTACCAAAGGGGAAGGTGGAGAGATAAATGAAGAGTTTGGGATTAACATATACACACTACTATGTATAAAATACATAAACAAGGACCTACTGTACAGCACAGGGAACTATATTCAATGTCTTGAACATGAAAAAGAACATATGTATATGTATACAACAGAATCACTTTGCTGTAGGCCTGAAACTAACACAACATTGTAAATCAACTATACTTCAATAGAAAATACCAAAAAAAAATTTTTTGATGTAGAGGCTTAAAGCAAGGCTGGAAACTGTCAAAATGCTGAGGGCTGGGGTCCAAGTCATGGATGGAGACTGGCCAGCAAGACCCACGATCGGACCTATATTTTAGGAAGAAAACTCTGGAGTGAAAGGAACAGAACAATGGACGGCGTTTGTTGCCAATGGTAAAATTTAAGCTTTCAAGCAAAAAACCCCTAGAATTTTGGAAAACTTGCATCTGTCACCAAGATCTCAACCAACAGCTCCCCAAAACTTAAAAAGAGTTTTCTGACGACACTGGTGGTGTTATTAACAAATGTGTTTTTCGAAAATTATTATATGATAAAATCTGTCAACATTTGGAAGACCTGGATAAGACAGTAATTCACTGAAACAGAATCACACACGGGTAAGCGGTTGATTCAAAGTACAAAACAAACCCATTTTAGGGTACGAGAAGCTCCCTGACATGGTGTTAGATCCACGGGGAAACCAGCTGCCTTTGAGGCTTCGTGCAGCATCCACAATTATCTGAAAAGGCTACTGACGTACTCCAAGCACGGATCTGAGGCCCCGTTTTCTTTATTTCAGCTAAAACCGCACATCAGACGCGGGGGCAGTCAGAAGAATCAAGCAGCCTCCCATTAAGCTAAACACTAAAGAGCTTTGTAAAGAGGTGACCACCACCACTCCATGAGCTTTGTTTCGGAAAACCGCTGTTTTTCATTAAAATGTTTTATGTGGGTTTTTTTTTATTGTTTATTGTTACTTTTAGCTGGACCAATACATAACTATTTCAAGTCATTTGAAACTTTAGCTTGTAACGTGACACCTCTTGGTAGGTTCAGCGCCCGTCGTCCTCAACAGCCTTTGCGAGTGCAGGGGGTTCTGAGGCCCAGCAGTCTGAGAACCGCTGCGGGGTCCCCGCGGAGCAGACACAGCCACGCTTAACGGAGGCGCCCATCGGGAAGGCTGCCCCTGCTTCTCCAGCAGGACCAGCAGCCCGACAGCCGCCACCCTCACTGCCCCTGTCGCAGTGGGGAAGCAGTCACTGCTCAGCGTGCGCGTGCAGAAAGGCGGGCCAAGCGTCACCCAGGCTGAACCCTGCAGGACGGGAGGGGCTGGCACGCACACACGGCAAGGGCATCCGCTACTGCGCGCCTCTTTAATCCAAGAACATCCCCACCAATTTACCGTATTTCTTCAGACCTGAAAGTTCACTTGTTAAAAAGAGGGTAGTGAGAATGCCACATCCACCTCACACCGACAGAATCTGAGTTCACTTATTTCATACACACAGCAAGCAGCATTCCGCCGCCACCCGTGATGGGCTCCCGAGGGCACATGGCCCCCCACAGGCGTGGCCACGACACCACGTGGCCCTGTGCAGTGGGGACACCAGCACGCTGGCAGAAATACGTCCATGAAACAACCTGAGAACATCAGACACGTATCCACTGAATAATTTATAATCAAAAGGAATCAGGCCTTCTCATTAAATACACTGGCAGGAACTACTAAAAATGTCTCCTGCTGTATTTTATTAAACATGATGCCCACCTCTGGGGCAGCTTAAACAGCTGCTGCTCCTGTGAACGCGTTTGTGTATCGTTCACGTCACAAATATCCTGAGTGCCAGATACAGTTCTAAAAACACGGGCACTGCAGTGAACTAATTAAACCCAAACCCCCGCCTTGGCAGAGTTTCCATCCTCCGACTAGGAACACCTCTCTGAAACGTAAGGATGGAAGAAACATCAAAGGGAGGTGGCACGCCTCTGACCCCCTAAAGCAATTCCATGAGATTACTAGAAATAAGATGAGCCCCAATTACACAAGCAAGTGCTGCAGCCTCGAGAAGGTCAGATACGAGCGTGACTGTAAGGAGTGAAGCTACAGGGAACAGTCAAGACAGCTAGCGGAGTTGTTAAGTCTTCTGGCTCCAGCCGAGCACTGCGGCAAGAACAGAGCTCCCGGGGGGCGGCCACGAGAACACGGAACAGCCAAGGCCCCTCCCAAGGGGATGAGTGGGGTGTCAGAATCCTGGAAGGAGGGTATCTGTAGTTTGAAAAAGCAAACACGAATTCCATTTTTTCTTTGGCGTGAACAGTTCTGAAATTTCAGCCTGAGATTTTTGTTTGGTAAAAGCACGGACGAAGGGGCTGATAGCAGGACAAAGGCGTTAGTACCTTTCCTGTTCCAGGAAGAGGGGGCTGATGGACTTAAAACGTGAGTGTAGGCAGCAGCAGGGAGGGCCTCAGGCGCCACCCAAGGATCCAAAACCGTCCCAGAGACCCTCACACTTTGTTCCCTCTTTCCCTCGTGAGCCTGGAGGACGGGCGCCAGGAACTGACCATCACAGCAGCTGCACCTGCCGCACGCCGGGAGCTGGCCGCTCCGGAATGGTTTTCTGGACCAGGGGGACCTGGGAGCCATCTCCTCTGTCCTTGACCCTTCCAGTCCTGAAGCTCTGCATTTTGGATTTATCCAGAAATGAGCAGACTGTCGTTAACTGAAATATACACTCACGTACCAGAAAGCAAGGGACGTTTACACATCGTGCCCCAGGCACCCCCACCCTCCTGCTGCCCACGGCTCTGCGATGGCAGCACTCACCCACCGTTTCTCAATGGAAGCGGATTCCAGCTGATGACAGGGGTCTTATGAGGAAGGGGTCTCCCAGCTAATGGTAATGGCTCCCCAGAGAAACTCATGGAATGGATTCCAGTGTCCACTTGAGTGAGAATGTGACTGTCTCATCTCTCCCCACAATTTCCCATGTATTCCCCCATTCCACCTTGATTTGGGACCAACACCAGTTTCTGGCAACCCCTGAAGGCGTCAACAATATTTAAATATAAAAGCTGTTTGAAAGACTGCATTCTGTATAAACATTTGTGGTTCTACAGCACTCATTGGGGGGAAAAATTTACAAACTCTAGAGGAAATGTGGTCAAGGAAGTAACAGCGATATATTAATCCTACCCCGCAACTGTCAACAATTAAAATTACCCCAGTCTGTTCCACACCAAGGAAAAGGCCGCTGGGCTCTCAGCCTGATGATTCGTCCTTTGAGATGCAAAATACTCCACAAAAGGCTACAAAATCCTCCCCTGCCGTGCACTGGGGCCGGCAGGGAGGGTGACTCTTCCTCTCAGGTAGAAATCTCCTGGGAGGCTCCCCGGGGGAGGGGGCAGTGAGAGAGGCTGGGGGCCAAGACAGGGCTGTAGGGCAGCGGTTCTCAACCCGGGTGAGGATGCCCCCAGGGACCACCTGGCCACATGTGGAGACATTTCTGTGGCGTAGCTGAAGGTGGTGGCACTGGCGTCTAGTGTGTGGAGGCCGGGGTGCAGCTGGACATCCTACAACGCACGGGACAGTCCCCACGACAGCCTTGTCCGTAGCGCCACCTGCCTTACTGTATGGAACTGTGAGAGCAAAATGTTCCGTGGACACGTTTTCTGGAGTGAGTGGCTTAAAATTTTAAAATAATACTTTATTATTTTTTAAAAAACTACAAATACTGTCTGTGAATAAGCGTGCATTCACAAGAAAGCAAAACCTCGTCGCCACATCGCTGGAGAACCCTTGATGTCCCCGAACCAGGATGGAGAAAACTGAGAGGCAGGCAGATGATGGGAAAAAGTAAAAGATTCAAAACTGCACTCAGGACGAGACAAGCCTCTCTTGTTGATCCGGGTTCTTTGGGTGGATCTGCTCTTGGGGATCTGCTCAGGGTCACTGACCCGTGTGTGACGGGGAGACAAGGCAGGGATGGGACTGCTGGGCGGGGCCCCTGGGAGAGGGGACTGGGCACCTTCCCGGGGTCTCCAGGTGTGCTCACAATGCCCCCTCATCACCCAGGTGACGCGTGGAGGCTCACAGCAGGTAAGGGACTCGGGCTGGCGTGAAGCTCCCTCGCCACTCTCCAAAAAGGTCCTCTTGTCACGAAAAAGGCACCGCTTCAGTGTTTGTGCGGGAAGGACACCCCGACTTTGAGGTTCTGAAAGGGCACAAGGGTGAGGCGTGTGCCGCGGGCAGGGGTGGCAGCTTCTTTCCCAGAAAGCCATGAACCCCTATTCTTTTTTAACATCTGAGAATCTAAAAGACAAAATTTTAAGTTCTAAGCGTTAGAAAGGACCACGTGGCCACCGAACACGGAAATCCTCTCAGACTGTAGAAGGGAAAAGAGCAGGGCGGGAGAACAGTGGGCAGAAAGCGGACAGGGAGGCATGAAGAGGAGACTGACTTTCCATTCAGTCATTTCCCTCCCTGCACTTCAAATGCTCTCACCAATCATCCTCTGAATCCTACCCCTGGTCCAGCAATAATAAACACACGTCAGAAGTCAGGTATCTTCCCCGACGTCGGCGACAGTAACAACGATGGCTGACACTTACAGTGAGTGCCTGCTGCGTCCCAGTGCCCTCCGGTAAGGCACGGGTCACCGAACCCCCAAGCCCAGCCTCTGACATCTCCACAGCTCTCTCAACCCACTTCACTTACGGAAAAGCAGCGTCACAAAGTAGGCAGAAGGCGGAGCCTTGGCTCAAAACTCGGCGCTCTAACTTAATCCACTCCGATGCTCCTGAATTACTTTTCATGCTACTGAAACTCTACGTGAGACTTATAAAGGGTCCCCCAGGGCAATGGGCCATAATGTAGTTATAATAAAACTTTAATTAGAAGCAAAGATGCTCCTCCCACTTTGCAAATACAGAGGCAAGGGGACGAGGAGGAATGGCTTTTGAAGACGGCCTGGGTTTCGACCACGGCTCACCTACCGACCACCGGAACGAGCCTGCGTAGGTTGTTGCAAACCCCACTTTCTTCCCTCCTGCATGAGGAAGCTGCTGCAAGGCTCACAGAATTGCTTAAAAGTAGTAAGAAGTTGAGATCGTGCATATATATGAAGCACTTCCTCGACTATATTGTTTGAGACTTTCTCTGAATAAGTGACGGAATTTCAGAAATGCTCTCTTTTCATTTCATCCTGTTTTCCAGCTGCACTGGCTTCTGGAATTTTTCTTCCAAATAGCTAATGAGTGACACCAACGGATAAATGCAGCCAAGGGGAACTGCTATTTAAAGAAATCCTCCCATTTAAGGGAAGAATTGTTTGACGTGAATAATCAGCTCTTAATTGCGCGGTGTGTCAATATTTTAAAAGAATTATCTCATTAATGAGCTGCTGGGGTCAACCGTGACGCCTACTCTGGATCTGGATATTTGCCATTTCCAGCTGCCAGTAACTTAACCCAAAGAGTTTAATTAAATAGTCTCTGCCAGTGAGGAAGTGATGTACTGTTGGAAAGGTGAGAGGGCTACTCAGGAAACGTACGGCTACGATGCCAAAAGTGCAGGGTTTTCTTCAAAATGAGCAGCAGAGAGGCCTGGGGGATTTCAGGATGGCGTCACGGGGCGGTGGTCCAGGGGGAGGCTGGGCCGGGCAGGTGGAGGGAGGGAGGCAGGCACTCTTCAGACAGGACAGGGCGTGGAAGAGCACCAGGGGTCCCAGAGGGTGGGGACCAGCCTGCCAGGACGGGCAGAGGGAGTGGAGGTCAGGCCTCCGCTGCCCACCATCCAGGCCAACCTTCTGCGAGACTTCTTGGCTCTACAATGCTTTCCCCTGCCTTAATCCACGGCCCCTCATGCTCAAGGCTCCCTCCTGCCACCTGCCAGGGCCCAGGTAGGACAGCCCATCACCAGGAAAATATGCTCTGGTGCTGTGGGCCCCAGGGGGGGGGGGGTCTCTCTCCCAGGCCCAGTGGGCGCCCCCAGGAGACAGACGCAGCCACCTCACCATCTCCTGCTCTGGCTCTTGGGCAGCCTCGTCAAGTTGCCTCCTTCCATCCCTGGTAATCAACACTTTTTATTTTTTAAAGCCACAGCACTGATGCAGAGACAGACCCTAGGGGACCAAGGACCCTTCACTGGTTCCCACTCTTGAAGGGCAGTGAGTGGGCTCATTAATTACCCACCTCTTTGCCAAGTCAAGGTCACAGCTACCCACCTCTTTCTGGGGCCCATGGGCTGGTGTCCATTGTTTCGCCAAGGCCTGCAAGGAGGAATGCAGTGATGGTTGCACAACAAGGTGAGTGGACTGCATGCCACTGAAATGTGTGCTTCAAAATGCATAGCAAAAGATACAACTCAAAAACTAAAGATTCCTCAAAAAGTGAAAGCTTATGCCACAGGCCCCAAGCACTCCTAGATATATAACCAACACAAAGGAAAGCAGAACACCGGCTACAGACACTCAGGGCAGCGTCATTCATCACAGCCAGACAGCGGTTAAACAACCCAAGGGCCCATTGACTGACACGTGGATAAACAAAATGTAGTCTATCCATACAAGGGAATATTATTCAGCCATAAAAAGGATGAAGTACTTGTTTACGCTACAACGTGGATGAACCTTGAAAACATTATGCTAAGTGAAAGGAGCCCGTCACAGAAGTCCGCACGTTGTGTTAGTTCGTGCATCTGAAATGTCCAGAACAGAGACAAAGCAGGCGACTGGCTGGGTTGGGGACAGAGAGGAGAGAACAGGGAGTTAATGCACCCGGGTCTCCTCTTAGGGTAATGAAAATTCTGCAAACGGTTGCTTAACAGTGGATATAATTTTTTTAATTGAATTTATACTTTAAATGGATGTACTTTATGGCTTTAAATTATATTTAGTAAAGCTGTTTAAAAAAAAAAGCCAAGAAGCATCTGATCCACAACGGCTTTCCCATTGAAGGCGCCTGGGCAGACCCGACAACTTCCACACACGTCCCATTGCTAAAGCAGCACTTTGTTCCATACATTTTCAATTCTGCTTTAAGTCAAAACTCCGCCACCTCTCCCCAAAATCAGTAATTATAGCTCTGGTTGCAGCTGGTAAGACGATCTCCACTCTATCTACACAAACCGCTCATTATATGTAAGAGTCATTTTACTTTGAGAGTTTCACGAATGTGAAATTAGCTGCTGTTTAATGCACCCTCCCTACACCCACTGCCTCGTCTTCTGCTGTTTCGTTAACACTGTGAATATGAGCTCGTTTCAATACACGGCTTAAATTTTCACAGTGACAGGGCACAGAATAATGAAACTGAGGAAGACTGCAGCATGTGCTGGTCTAAATGACATACTTCACTTAAGCTTCTGGCTCACACCGAGTAGGGGAAGGGTGCCCTCCACTCAGCGTCTGCGTACGGTCCAGGACCTCGGGGAAAACGGGACGGCTTTAACAGGGAATCCGATGAAAGTAAAAGATCATCTTGCAGCAAAAACCTGTGACCAAGCCTCCTGGCACTAGCACAGTATTTTCTAAGACCATCAAGGTGCACAAGCCGGGTGAATAAATCACCAGTGAGGCGGGGAAGAGACACGCCCAACTTGGGAAGCTGGAAGGAAAAACGCCTGGGAGGCAAATGTGGGGGGATCTTCCTGCACTGAGTGCCCAGCCTTTTGTCTGCCCAGGCACCCCTGGCAGGTGAGTTCAGGCTGCCCTCCAGCTTTTACAAGCCCAGGGACAAATCCCTGCGGGCAGGTGCGTCCTCCCACGGATGCGTCCCCGGCGGCGCGGCAGCTCCAGAGAAGCCTCAGAAGACGGATGAGCCTTGGATGTGGCCGGGAGGGCGGCCCGGGCCCAGGACCCGGGAGCCTGCCTGCGCCAGCCCAGCAGTTACCAAAGGGGATCGGGCAAGCACTCACAAGCCTTGGCCTCAGAATTTCTGTACTTTGATGGGCTAATTTGTTCTCTTGGGGCTAACCCGCTGGCCGTGTGCGCAGTCCTACAAAGGGAGGCAGCCAGCGAAACGTCACGCAGGGAGTGGCTGAGCCGCTCTCCCAGGAGGGGGCACCGCGCACCTGCGGGCTCTTCAAAGATGGCTCTGTCCTCTCGTTTTCACCACCAAACTTACACCAAGCTTCTTCTCCAGGAGCTTCTTGAGAACATTTTCACCTGCAGGGAAGCGGTCCCAACAGGCTACACGTGAAGCAGGAGAGAATCAGGGCACGCTGGTGCCAGGAAGGAATCAGGAGATGATCTAAAACGTCCCAGCCCGGCCTCCCAGGACACCACCCTCGAGAGTCTTTGCTGGAATTTGTGTGGCACACGTACTGTTATTCAGAATATTGTTCCTTAAAGGAATCCACCTTTTCATAAATAATTTTTTAAAGAAAACTCTGTATTACCTTCATAAATGGAGCACCACCAGCAGCAATCTGAAATCAGATATTAAACTCAGCCCCATCACCGACGGGAGGGCCATCTGCTTCCTGCAGGGACCCCGATGGGTGAGCCCTCCGGGGAGTGAGCCCCAGAGTGTCATGTCTGTTTCTCCTAATATTCGTAAGAATTAACATACTGTTAAGGTAACAGTGTTGGTCTGTGCTCTCCCTGAAATCATCGCACATGCAGCATTCACACAGCACAGCAGGGAAATAAGGGTCTCGTCCATGAGCTGGCAAACCACAGCCCGTGGCCCATTTTTGCACTGACCTCGAGTTTTGTGAAGTTGGTTGTTTTTTGTTTTTTGTGAAGATTATTATTTGACATGCATGGCCCCCAAAGCCTAAACTATTTGTTATCCAGCCCTTTTCAGCCCCGTTTGCTGAGCCCAGATCTCATCTATACCTTTAGCTACCTGTGAGGGGACCCAAGCCCAACTGCACTGACTGACCTAGAACCACAGCATGCAGGTCCTCGGGCTTCTAAGTAAATGAAGAAATTTTACCCAAGAGGCCATCAGTGAAATGCTTTCAGAATGGGCCTGAATCCAACCATTTCAACTTCACTGTAAGAGCTGTTTCATCCAAAGCAAACGAGGGGCGGGGTGGTGCGGAAGCTGCACAAGTCCTCCACCTCATCTCAGGCCTCCTCTGCCCTTGGCCACTCCCCCCTCCCACCAGGCTGGGCTCACCTGGGTGCCTCCTCACCGATTCGCGCACTGGGGGCGGGGAGGACGGAGGCCCCTCTGTGGGAAGATCACCCTCATTACCCCAGGCTGCTAGCACCACCAGACCACCCGGACCCCCTGCCCTGCCTCTGTAGGCAGCTGTTTTCTTAAACTCACCTCTGATTACCCCATTTGAGAGGGCTCTGTTCCCTGCAGGGGCCCTGATGGCTACAGCCTTACATCATAAGTAAGCTCTGGATGTTTGCAGCTGCTGCTGCCATCTCAGAATCAGCAGTCCAGGCCCACCCCACAGACAACACCTCTATGATGCGGCCGCACAGCTGGACGGGGCTTTGAACCATCTGGTGGTCCCTCTTGCCTGTAGAGTGGGCAACACCAGACACACCTGACTCTCAAAAATGCCCAGAGATTTTAGTATTTTATTATAACAACACATTGCATTATAAAAAGATATTTTTTAAAAATCTTCAATTTAATAAAATCTTAGCAGCTCGTGTGTGACAGACAAGATACTGGGTCTTGCACGTGCATAAAAATCAACAATCAATCATCACTTTATTAACGAGGCGCCCGAGCCTCAGAGAGCCTCCGTGGTGCTCCCAGGGCCTAATCGGCCAGCATGGGAGTCGCCAGCCCCAGAGACCCACCTGGGGTCACCTGTGCGGCTGACCGAGTCCCCCAGTAACCACAGCACAGCCACCATCTGGCCGTCCACAGAAGTCCCATTCACATTACACAAATTAGGTCAAAAGAAAGAAAAGGTCAGGACTGGGGCGAGGCGGAGGGAGGAGAGAGGAAGTTTTCTGACATAAGACGGAAACTCCCTCACAGCCACAGCTGCACAGCTGCGCCACCTGGATCGGCCCACAGAGTGGAAGCGCCTCGCAGCCCCTGCCTGAGGGGCACCCCTGGACAGGTGCGTCACGGTGTTTTCACGGCACAAAACGAAATGGAGGACAGCCTCAGGATGAAAAGACCGCCAGGGCTCTGGGCACGCGGGCAGGGCTGGGGCAGCTTCCTTACTGATCTGCTGAGCCGAGCGCACGTGGGATGGGAACACTTCCTCCTACAGCCCAGTTTGCATCTGCTCGCTGACCAGAGGGATCAGAAGGCCGGCTCCGCCACCCGCCATGCTGGGCGAGGACAGGCAAACAGCCTACCCGGCTTTAAGGGGTTAAGATGCCAGCCTCGCTCACCTCCCCTACAGTGCCCACCCCTTCCCCGCCTGCTCCCCTGCTGGAGATCTGGGAGCAGAGAAGCAAATGGAGGTTAAAACCTCAGAGAAAACTGGATTCAAAATGTGGGGGGCAAGTGACTTCCGTCCCTGGGTCCCCCTTCCCCCTCACCACAGGGGGAGGTTCAGATGGACAAACAGGAGAAGGCACGAGGGGCTGCTGGCACAGAGTGAGCACTATGCATTCACTGCGCCTGCTCTTAGCTTCTCATCTGTCAGAGATCTGACTAATAACCAGCCCGGGAAGCACCGCGGAGGCTAAGCAGGCAGCCTGCACACGGACTGCAGTTACTACAGGAAGGGGCCCTAGCTGAAAAGCACTGTGCAAATATGTGGCTTAAAAAGTAAAAATAAGTTCCTCGTTTGGTTTATCTCCATCTCTACTAATTCAGATGGTTGAAGGTTTGGAGAGCTGCTGTCTTGAGATATTTAAGTTGACTTGAAACTATTAAAAATATAAATGTTATGTATAAAATACATGAAAAAATATATAAATACAAACATTATAATTGAGACTGAGGTTTTAACCACTGATTTCTATTTTTACTAAATACCGTGGTTTCTGGGCCGAAGTCGCCCACGATGTGCGTGTCAGGGGCTGGCGGGGACCACGGCCGTGGAGGCTCCGCAGTATCCAGGGGCCGGCACTGCTCTGGGCGCCTCCTGCACAAGTGAGTGGGTCCCAAGGTGGGGTCGTGGGTCACCCCCGACGACGCCCCTGACTCAGGGGCCCTTCATCTGTTTCGCTCTCGTGCCAACTTTGGATGTTTAGCTCTCGTTCAGGAAGCGAGATGCTGCTTTACCTGCTCTTGGTGGGGCGGCCGCCCTGACCTCCGCTGTGAACTCGGCAGAAAACTCGTGCCCAGTTGAGAGGCCACTTTCCACCCTCTAGGAAGCCTGGACGCTCACAAAGCCCAGTTATTTGTTTTGCCAAACTGTATATACATTGATTGGAAGTGTTTGTTTTCCGTGTCCCACTCTACGTCTCTAAAGACAAATGATTAAAGAATACTTTCAAGGGCATTTTCTTCCGCTCATCCCTTCCAGCCTATTACACCAAGCGGCCCCACTTCCTGCCTTTTAACTTACATTTCTGTCAGCGTATCATCCACTCTTCTTTGTTGACCTTTACGTGTACAAGGCTGCTTCAAAACCCTTCTTCAAAGGAAAGGTCGGAGTGAAATGTCACCGGGAAGGATGCCAGCCGGCCAGGGGCTGGGGCGCCCTTCCCAGAGCTGAGCCCACCTGTGGGGTGGGGGTGGGGGGTGACACAGGCACCAGAGGCAGGAGGGAGGGTCTGCAGCCAGACCACCTGACCTACCCTGGTCACCACCACACCCAGTGAAGCCCAGCCCACCAGCCCGGGCCTCCCTGCGCCCTGCATCTGAGAGCTGCTTGTGGAGTATTCACCGCACACACACACTGTTAGGAACTGCAGGTGACAGAAGAAAGTTCTGTGGTCCCTACCCAAGAGGGACTTGTAATTTAACAAGGAAGAAAAACTAAATATTAAAAAAAAAACACGTAGGAGGGTTTCCAAAAGAGGGAGGATTGGGAAGCTGAACAAAACCACTAAGATTACTGCATTTGGACAATGGGACGAGACAGGAAAGAAGACGGATGTGACAGGGGGAAGGAAGGATGGACAGGATACAATAAATTACTGAAGATCAGAGGCAAGAGATGGGAATGAGTCAAAGGTAAGCTTAACATCTCAAGCCTGGGTGACTGGGAGACTGAGGATTCATAAAGAGGCAATGTCAAGAAAAACAATTTGGGCAGAGAAATCTAAATTTGGGTGTGGAAGTCCTGAGTTCAAGGTGAGGGTGAGACCCAAGTAAGACGCTGTGACCTGCTGATCTGACTCCATCATTCACTCTCCGCTCTGGTTTATAAAATACCAAGTGATGAGAGGTACATAAAAGAAGTGAATTAGCCAATACAGGAGATCAGTGCTGGTTCAAGCTCGTGAACCAGCGAACCAACCATACCAACTAGAAGTAACACACACCCACCGGCAGAAGCCAGCAGAATATGCTAAAAACTCAAATCTGCAAAATTTGATCTAGAAAAATCAGCTTGAGAGGAATAAAAGGCACAAAGAAGGAGTGGCAGAAGCTAAAGTCACCGGAATCTGTTATGGATAACTGGCTGGTACATGCAGAAACCTTTCTTGGAAATCTGAATGGAATATAATTTACCCTGATGAGAATAACTTCAAGAAATGCAAAATTTAAACAGTCTATCTGGGCTCTAAAAACTTAATTAATGACTTAAACTGAAGTTCACTTGGGGAAATATTTCCATCCAAAATTCATCTGTGATGATCTTTCTGATTAAAAACTTATATTCACAGAGTCAAAATATCCTCAGGTGAAACAGTGTGTCAAAATGTCCTTTGTTGGGCGGAACACACGGAGGTGCCCGGCACACAGCTGGGTGGGTGAGCATCTGAAGCCAAGCCTCCAGCAGAGGCTGACGCGGGGATCAATGCTGACAGAGGTCAGTGCGGACAGGGGTCCGTGCTGATGGGGAGGGAGCTCCCAGGAGGGAGGACGTCTGCTAAGACACCTGTGGGGAACAGCCTCATTCTTAAAAGTCCAAGGGGGGAGCATCACTCTAAGGAAGGGGAAAGAGCAACTTTAAAAATGAGTCCAAAAGCAGACGGACTTCTCCACATGTCTCCCCGAGGCCCACGTCCTCACCTCTCCAAGTGAGCCAGGAGCCAAAACAAGGCCAGACCCAACACAGGACGGTCACGTGAACGACACGTGATGGTTTGGTAGAAGTGGGTTCCAAGCGTAACATAATTATGTTCCAAATACTGCCAACAAATATTTTTTAGTGTAAAAAGTTATACTAAGAAAGTATCCACTGCTTATCTACAATTCAAATTTAACTGCATGTCCAAATTCGGCTAGGCATCCATCGGGGTTTGTGTTTGCTCAGGCTGGTAACCTGACCTGGGTGTCCCACCCCACACCCTCTGGCCCCCGACCATCAGCAGCCAAGGCCTTTCTGCAGCCCGAGTGGCAAGTAGAGACCCCCTCACGTCCTGTGCCTGGAGAAGGCTCCTGCCACGGACCAGGAAAAGGGGAGAGTCTGGGGGGAAAGAGACCGGCCAAGCGTGTGAAATATTTCAGAGAGACGACGGGGGTGGGGCTGACAAGAGAGTCCTGGAACCGTGTCATTAGAAGGAAACTGTCCAAAAGTGAGCAATTTTAGGAGGAGCTCTGTTCTCAGAGGGATGAAAATAGGTGCTGAGTCTGATGCTTGAGTCGGCTTCACCATAAAGAAGTGGGTTCCCGGCCCAGGCCTGCGGGGAACCGCACGGAACACGCCCCGAAGGCCAGCACTCTGGGAACGCCGGCCGGCGCGTGTGGGCACCAGCCACTGCCTGCCTGCTGAACAAACGAATGAATGAATGAGTCCCGTACTTCTCAAAGGGCTTGCTTTGAAATCTGAAATCTTACACAAATCATTGAAAATCAAAGTCTGGGGTGAAGCTGCCGTTCCCCGGCACTCCCCACGGCAGCTACCGCTATTTGGTCTCTACCCAGTTTGTGGGCTGAGGATTATTTGCAGTACGAATCACAGGCGTCCGGGCTGGGCCTAAACCAAACTAATGAACACAAACACCTGCTCTTCCACGCGATAAAGCACGTGTTAAGATTCACACGCATAAAGCAGAAGAGAAAGTCCACCACCTCCCAAACGAAAGCCAATCGACTTCCGAACGCATTCTTTCCTGTGCCCGTTTATGTAACTGCTGTAGCTGGTCTTTAGTTACAGGAGCGCTTAATCAAACAAACATCTGAGAACACCAGAGTTTTCTTATTTATACATAAAAGTATGGTTCAGGCCTGCGCCAGTTTCCCTTGCCCTGTGCTGGAAGAGATCCCAAGGACACCTTATCAAAACAATAAACTTCAAAAAGAGAAGACGACTTACGTTTTTAAAAAGAGAGTACTGTATGCTGCTTCTAATTTAGGATAATTCCCAGCATATTTTGAATTTTTATAAAGAATCCTTTATTTGCTTTGCTACTGTGAACTTCCCGTTCTGCATTCAAAGGCCCTCTAATTTAGAATTTACAAACACACTGAGCCTGGACAAGTGAAATTGGTGTTGGGCTTCTGCATACGCCATCCTTGACATCAAACATGCCCCATGCATCTGCTGCTAAAGGTTTGGGTGTAAAAGCGAGTTTAATGTACAAATTAAATGAAAGGTTTTTCATACCAAATCCTGAAAAATTTAAATTCAAATGGAGTCTATGTTCTTAGTACCCCTTTTTTCACACTTGGCCCAAAGGAATACAGCTCTGTCCTCACGTGGGGGGGGGGGCGCTGGTGCCAGCTCTGGTCACCTGTCACTGTCCTGCATGGAAGGACCTATCAGCCCACAGCTGCCCATTCAGAGCTGGAGATGCACTTTTATTATTCATTTCCACCAAACATCATCAATGCTTCATGTTGCTGAGTGCTTCTGCGAACAAGAGCAAAAACTCGTAGGACTGGCAGCGTCAAGGAATAGAATGCTTTCTGCAGGTGGAAAGAACCACACCACTATCTCAGACGAGACTGAGCAACGTTCTAACAGCAGGGAGTCAGTTACCCAACTGACACAGCTTTAACCTCGAGGGTCAGTCACTGCACTGCATCACTGTTTCTTGGGGTCCCAAATTCTCCCCACTTTCTAAAGGCTGACACCAATCCCAATCTCAGATCAGACCTATATGCTTCGTGGGGCTACAGATATGTGAGTTGGAAAGGAGCGGATCCGGCCACTGCTGCACCTGTGTGGGTGGCCTTACCTGCTCTGCTGAGGAGTCTGGTCACATGAGGGTACTGTGGTCTTTCCAGACAACAAATTCACCATCTCTATCGATGTCAGAAAGTAAACAGGAGGATGAGAAGGGCAGACAGAGGGAACGTGCAGCCTGTACTCAAAGCTCGGGTCAGCCACCCTCCTTGGTCCCCAGACTGCCCCGCAGGTGGGGTCCATCTGAAGGATGCAGGTCCCTTGGCTGGAACCCAGGTCTGTCTGACACCAAAACTCACACTCCTCCCGCTGCCCATCCAGGCGGCTCTCTGTCAGAAGAGCCCTCGCCCTGGCTGCTTACCTCTCCACTGCTGACTTTATTATTCACCTGAAGTTAAATGCCAATATGAAACTTAATGAATTATCAAAAGAAAGACACAAGGTCATCTCTAGAATTCAAATAAAACTCTGTACATGATGTGGTCTTCTGTTCCTGGGGCCTGACGTGGCTGAGGGCACAGTGAACTTGACAGTCAGATGGGGAGGCAGGTCCCCTACCCGGGGCCTCTTCTCGGTGCCACCCTGTCTCTGGGGCTGACTTTGCTCCCGTCAGCAGCCCGGTGACCTGGCTGGACTCCAGCTCTGATCCCATCCTCCCCCCAAGCTGGGCAGGGTGAGCCTGAGCAGAGCACCTAGCTGATGGGCTCCCACAAGCTGAACGCACGAGCCAGCTCCCAGCACCTTGCCAGAGCAGCCAGAGAAGCGAGCACGGGGCTGTGAGCGCAGGGCTGCGGACCCGGTGGAGAACACCCTTGCGAGAGCAGGAGATTCCTCCAGGACCTGGTTCCAAGAGGGGGCTCCTAATTCAAACGAGAGGCCTGTGCCTGTCGCGGGGCCACAACTCACTTTCCAAGGACTATGGAATGTGAACAAGACAACTCAGGTGGGCGCCTTGGGCACCAAGCTTGCCTTGCTCCCCCTCTGAAACGCCACGCAGTCCGGATTTGGAGAGCCAAGAATGTAAGAAACTGAATCTCGGTTAAACTTGGTCTACTCTGGCCGAGAGTCCTGTCTTTGGAGAAGCTGACAAAGCGCGCTTTGTACGTAGGCACGTCCCATGATAGCATTTCCAAGATTCGTGATAAACCCCAATCCCCCGCAAACCCCACCTCCAGCTCCCACGTGCCAGCCGACTGCGGATAACGACCTCCTGCTTTGTCCACTCCCCCTTCCGCCTCTGCCCCTCTGGTCCTGCCAGTGGCCAGCTGCGGGAAGCACTGCATGCCTGTTCTTTGTGCTGAGACATCTGGCAGTGCTGACTTGTCGGGGGCCAGCTGACCCTGCAGCTGGCCGGTAAATCCGTGGCTCGCCTCGCCGTGGCCTGCAGGAGTTTTAAGCTCAGGTCACATCTCTTTCTTTCTGCTGGTACCTCTGGACTGGGCAGTCCTGGATCTTTCGCTCAGCCCTCTCATGAGCCCTCCTCCATCTCCAAACAAAAGCCGAGGCTTCTTTGGTATTTGCAGACTAGAAATTTCCCCTCTCCTGTAATACAACCCTTATTGGATTTCTGTCCAGAGAGCAGATATTTAAGACATCTGAACTTAGCTCTACAATTGAAGTCTTTTTTTTTTTGCAGATTTGACTGTTTGCCATCCTTTGTCCTCCTTTGACCCTTACGTGAACTTGGTGCGCACTACCCAATACAAGGGCGTGCTATTTTTATATACACACATCTGTACAACCACACAGGAAAGCTGTCATCGCCGATCCTGCCCACTAAGGCAAATCCAAAGGACCTCGGGCAGAAAGCTCTTGAGGAGGTACTTGAAGCCGAGGCCCAGGAACAGCACTGGGGGTCCCAGTGTCTGTTCCCTGGCTGGTTTACCCCAGACGCAGCCAAGGCTGAGGGGCCACTGCAGAGGGAAGGCCGCCGGGATGCGGAGAGAAATGTAAGTCCGGGACCATCGGGTCTGGTCTGCTATTTCCTCCTGGAAGGCAGGTGTTCCGTCCACCCTGAGGCCCCATCCTTGCTGGAGAAGCAGTGACCCCTCCACGTCCCCCGCACCGGCTCCCTGTCACAGCCCGTCAAAAGCAGTGAACTTTAAAGAGCAAGGAAGGTCCCCTCTGTCGTTCTCACACCTTTGATACCACCTTTGTCTTTATCCCCGTATGTCTCCCAGAGGAGACGGGGGAGAAGCAGAAACAGGAACACTGTGAAGGATTTTCCAAAAGAAATGCTTCCGGCAGAAGACAGCTCTTTCTAGAATCCCAGCCCAGAGCTTCAGCTGGCCTGCTCCATCCTCATTCAAGTTGGGTGGGGTGACGCGGGCAAGCTTGCTTTCTTTCTCCTTTGATGGGGCCTGGATACGTTTTGTGTATGGCTGCCCGGTCCTTTTAAAAAATAACCTCTCTCAAGCTTCCTCCTTGGTGGGATAGTTTGGGACTGAAACTTCTCATGACCTATCCTGACATTCCAAAACCTCTGCAGGAGACTCCCCCCCACCCAGCAGGACACGGCTGCCCCCTTCGGAGGCCCTTGCCCTTGCCCACGGGCGAGCACCACGGCGCTGCGTCACACCGTGATACCCACGGTCCAAGGCTGCTCACTCCTTCCAGGGGTGCGCTGGGGAAACACTGTTCTGACCAGCACTGGCTGTTCGGGAGTACTCCGAGGAGGGCGTGCAAGTCTGGTGGACCATGTGGATGCTGGTTACCTGGTGTCTTTGTTTTTGGTTTTTTTTTAATAAGAGCCACTCTGCTCCTTCCAGATGCACATGTCAATGTTTCTGGGCTCACAGAGGCAAAGTGACACCCTCGAATCTGGATCTTTGTCAGCGTCCTAACACCAGACCTTCTGCTTTCTACCTCATCAGGTTCATCCTGTTCTCGCTCACTCCCACTTTTACAGTTTGGACATCAAACTGCTGCTCAGAGATTTAGTGGCTCCGTAATCATGGATCGTCACCCCTTTCCTGCTCAGGGCTGGAACCCCCAAAGTGAGGACCCTAATCCAATCTCTCCCAAATCCAGAAGCAGGAAGCGCGGCCCTAAGGGCTCAGTCCTGCTCAGGGTCACTCTGTCTCTGGACTTCCAGCCAGGCTAACTGAGGGGGCAGCAGGCCTGGGGGCACCTGGAAGGGAGGGTGTGATGAGTCCCTGGGGGGACCTCAGCGCTGGGCAGCAGGGGACAAACGACTCCAGCCCTTGCCCCCTTCCAGCAAGCCCCAGCTTCCCTCATGTCACCACCTCTCACTCCCAGCACATTCATAAACACTCCTCCCCGTCACATTCAGACGACCCCCCAGCACGCGGGGAGCTCCTGACTTGCGCTGGATGGCGTAACCGCCTCCTTTACAGACATTCTTCACACCTTAAACCAGGTCTTAATTTCCCCACTGGCTGCTTTGCTGAACTATCAAGACACATCCCTTAGGCTGATGGATTTTTCCCTCTCTGCCAAGGTGATGAGTGTGAAAATGCTAACGCACTGCTCATCCTAACACCTGATGAGACAAAAAAATGTGCAAGCTTCTAGAGACAGAGAAGTATAAGAAAAATGATTGTAAGGCAGCCTCTACCTTCCTGTACAGGGCGCCATGAATTCAGTCTGATTTTCCTCCAAGAAACAAGGCCTTGGCGGGATTTCATACAGCAGTACAGGCAGGATGCAAAATGCAGAAGCCACCAAAGGCTACAGATTCACGGGCAGGGGCCAGCACCCCCCGCCCCCCTCACCCTGACCCCACCATCACTGCCGCCGTCCGGGAAGGCCCTGTCTTGGCTCGCAGGTTTTACAGAAGTCATCACAAGTCCTAACTTTTTTTTATACCACCCTCAACAACTCCCAAATTTTAAAGAAAAAAGTAAATGATGTTTTTATACACTATTTAACAGAAAGCCTTCTTTGTTTTTTTTAACAGAAGAACTTCTGATGAGCATGTGAATGAATGAACCAGATACTACAGCAAAAATAAAAATCAAGTCAACTAAATGTAGTGACTCTCCATTCTCATCGTTTCTCCCCTCTGTATTTCCCTCGTGAGAAGGAACATTTAGATCAAGAAATTTCGGAGAGCTTCCAGGCACTTCCACAGCATCTGCAGTGAAATGTGGGGAAACAGGACCACTTCAAAGCTTTTTGAGAAACTGATCTGCTTTGCTGTCACTCTTACCTTAAATTTCCCAATGCAAATATGTGCACTAGGCAGGAAGCCTCCACCTGGATGACAGTCAAATGCAGCCAAGTGTCCCCTGACTATTCAAAGGCAAGTGGCCGAGGCCACGCCTCTGGGGTGCGCGAGGCAGGTGGACCCACACCAGAGCACCCGAGATTTCCTTGGAACCAAAGTGAACCACAAGGGGGGTTCAAACACCTGCATGCCCTCGCAAACCCACGCCCTCCTGTGCCAGGTGGCATCCTGGTTTAAGGTCTTCCGGGCAGGGAGCCGTGGCACTGCCAGGCCCCGTCCCTCTGCACAGCCCCCCCTTAATTAAAGGCTCTGACACCCCGTCTTCTGTCAAGAACATCCTGACTGAAAGAGAACAAGCAGCAGCCTCTCATAGCCCAGCTCGCTTCACTCTGCGCAAAGTCACAGCCTGGGCCCCTGCGCCTCCGAACCCTCCAGAGGCCGAGGCTTAACCCTTGCCCCGCCGACCCTAATTAGAGCCCGCATTCCTTCACCACCAGGCAACGTTCTCAACTAGTTTTACACGTTGAACCCTCAGCACAGCCTCCGAGTCGGGACTGTTCTTTCCCACTTTCACAAGCGGGGGAACAGAGGCAAGGAGCTGCAGGTGGCGGTGCCTGGGGGCACTGAACTGGAGCCCGGGTGGGGGCGCGGAGTCCTTCCCCTTCCGGCTGCTATCTCTGCTCCTCCTGCTTCTCCGGCGGGGGCTCCACCTCTGCACCCTCTCACCACTTCCCATCTGCACTCGGTGGCGGCGGGTGGCGGGCAGATAACCCAGTCCCGCCCGTCCCAGCCCCGGGGCACCCAAGTCAACGCCTTGGGACAGCAAGACATCTCTGGGCATCTACTCAACACCAGGCACTGCTCCCGGTCCCAGAGCCGCAAAGGTGACTACACTCGGGCCCGACCTCGGGTCTCCTTGATGAGGTCCGGTTCCAGCAGCTTATAGATGCCGGCTACTCAGAGAACCTGGAAGCTGGTTAGAAACTGTCCCCAGACCTTCACACACAGACCTGCGGGCCAGTGAGCTCCCGGGCGGGCAGGGGGATCTGTGTGCCCGCACCTGTATCGATGGTCTAGACCCCTGAGGTCTGACTTTAGGATGTGAAAGGCACCATTACATCATGCAAACGTCACTTACACAAAAGTATTCCTCTTCTCCATCCTAACCCCCTGCTCCATCTGCCTGTCTGTCTCACCTGCCTGCGTGGACCTACCTAGATGGTTTTCAGGTGTTAACGGAGGGGTGACAGCAATAACCAAGAAGTGACATGCACAGCACAACAGAAACGGCTCCTGTTTTGTGTGCTACGTTTCCAGAAACAAAATACAACACAGTCTTGCCCTTAGGTTTACGTTTTTATTTTTATTAGTGGGGGAACAGAGCCAGCAGCCCCCAGGAAGCTCCAAATCTCCCACCAATCTAGAGGCTCCCCAGGGCGATTCAGCACGAACTCCCATGCAGATCCACTCCCATGCAGATCCTCGAGGCAGGCAGGTTAGCAGGCCGCCTCGAGCAACAGGAAAGTGCTTCCATTCGCGGGAGGTGTGTTCCCAGACTCACCGCCCGAGAAATTTAAGGTGGCCAAGCCCTCGCTGTGACTCACCAGACCACAGACCTGACAGTCTTTCGGTAATTAGGCTTTAATCCTAGCACAAATTACACCTGATAATTTTCCAAAATTCTGATGGCATCAAACTCTGAGACTAGCTAGACGGCCTTCCCAGTGCAATACAGACTATTCAAAGAATTAATGAATGTTTTTGCCCAATATCTCCCAAGTTTGCCCTCTAGGGAGAAAGAAATGTCTTCCAACAAAGGTTAAAAACAAACTAACAAAAAACCAAACTAGCTGCTAGAAATTTGAGGTTATAGATTTATGGGGGATACGTTATACAATTACAATTGCAGATTATCCCCAATTTCACATAATATCAACATAGACAACAGCATAAAATCAGGTTCATGAGGATTCTTCTTACATACTAACATTTGGTAACATTTGTAACTTATAGAGGAATGTTTAAAAGACTAAATTAAGTACTCTGAATTCTTACAATAAATGTATTGAGAAGCGTAGTAAATAAGCCACGAGAAACTAGGACAGGCATTTGTACATTGTTTCAATGAGCTCCACAATGTATCTTGTTCTAGTTTTGTTGTCACTGTGCTCTTGTGCCACAGAATCAACTCCCTTGATTTACTATTGTTTTAAGAATTATATACACAGACTTGTCACTTAAAGAATATTTATTTTCTAAGCAAAAAAAAAAAAAACCACTTCTCAAACGAGACTTAAACTTACGTAAAATCCAGTCAACCTCTTCAAGGAGAACTATTTAACGGTATGATTGCTACATCTAATATTATATTTTCAACACCCCATTCAATTTTGACCTACCAGACCCGAGAGTCCAAAAATTAATATTTCTATTAATATCAATAAAAACGTGTACTTTCTCCCCCTTCATCCCACAAATCCTCAACTCCAAAAGAGAAGGCTCACCTTTCAGATGGATTCTTCCTTAAATCACACCAAATAAAATAAACTCAAAAAGAGTCAAAGCACTGAAATTAACAAATGTTTGGGCCATCTCTGAAAAAAATCCCGCACAGCCTGACCTGGCCACATTCAAAACCCCAGGTGTGAGGTCAGCTCAGGACAGAGCTGCCCAGGTTTGCATCAGCAGCAAACCACACCGGGAATCACACAGATCCTGCCTTGTGCCCCTTTGCCTTCTTGGGACTCAGCACAGAATAATGTCCACTTCAGCCAGAAACCCTCCACTCACCACAAAAAGAAATCTCTACCCTCCGGCTGTCTTTGTCCAAACCGGTGTGGACAGGGGTAACTCCCACACCCTGGCCTAGTGAATGTTAAGATTCAGCACACCAAGGAGGAGGGGAAGGTGGGCCTGCAGGCCAACACGCCCAAGCCCACCTGTGTTTGCAAATGGCAGGCCGCCCCGGGGACTTTCTGTAACGCAACAGGAAAGAGTAACAATTATCAGCCTGCACTCGCAGGTACAAGAATGAGTTTCATTCAATCTGTATATAAACAGTGCACCTGATCAAAGTGTCAGTGTATTTATTGTAGACTGAAGCCAGACGCCTGGCAGCCGCCACCCTCAGGAGAGCCAGGGCGTGGGCACCAGCAGCCCTGCCCCAGCACAGCCCGAACACAGCCACCCCAAGGAGCTTCCAGAACCCCGTGCGGATGCGGCCCTGACACCTG
The DNA here is from genome assembly GCF_048773025.1 of Camelus bactrianus. NCBI lineage: Eukaryota > Metazoa > Chordata > Mammalia > Artiodactyla > Camelidae > Camelus > Camelus bactrianus. The sequence continues at coordinate 5,521,571 of NC_133552.1, forward strand.
AGTCCTGCGTCCTTCCGAAGGAGGAACAAAAATGATCTCCCCGGGAGAGGTCCGGGCTGCTGTAACACGGGATCACTGAGACCCGGCCTATTTTCAAACTAACCTATATTTTGGGTAAGGATGAGATGCTGCATTTCTAAAGAATTTTAAAAATCAGAAACAGGGCGATGTACAGCCTCCTGGTACATGCTTAGCAGTGCTGATGGTCAAAGATGAGAAATCCTAAGCAAATCAGGCAAAAATTCTCAACAACAGGGGAGGTCAAGCTGGCGCAATGGTACACCAGCCAGAGTAGGTGAGAAGTTGTCACCTTACCCCACCGTGAGGGTGCCTAGTAACCAGCCCAGGAAAAGCTTCTTAACATCCCAATACCCTAATTTCAACATGACCGGATTATTCCAAAAATAGAAACATCAGAGTCACGCATTCGCAGTATGCTTTACACCAAAGTACAAAACGGGGCACGTGTTCGTACAAAAAAAAAAAAAAAACCAAACAAACAAACAAAAAAAAACCCAAACTGAGATGCCAGGGCAGAATTACAACAAAAATGTAAAATAACTCATTGTTCTGTGCACTTCCCAGAATTATGCTATTTAGCTCACATTCTCCCTTTAGAATATACTGCCTTTCACTAACTACAAAAACATTCATTCAACAAGTATCTGCTGAGCACTAGTTCAGGTGTTACACACCCAGCAGTGAACAAAACAAAGCCTGATTTTAACATGTGCAAACACATGCACCTCATTAAGATAACACAGAATGTGGAAAATTGCCTCCAGATCTTTTTCACTTTTACCAGCAAAGTTTTTCCCATAATCAAATGTTCCTTGAAAACATCCCTTTTATTGGCTATATAATATTCTACCACGGATGGTGTCATCACTTATCAAAAGGTTTTTCTACATGCTCAACCACCACCAGATAAAAACACAAAGGAGGGACACCGTTAAACACAGAATGTTAGACTCAGATTCAGGACCATAAAGAGGGGAAAAGGAAGACACAACCTTACCGTGGATCACAGACCCTGGGCCGTGGACAGGAGCACAGTCACACCCTCCCCGTGGGCCACGTTAAGGCCTCATTTGTGAATCTCCCTTTATAAGCCCCACTCCCTCTTTGATCCGAGAGAACATTGTCTGCACAGAACAATACGTTTTCATTTCAATTTCCCTTCTTTTCAGGAAAGGAAATGTTTGCACTTCAAAGGGTTTCTTTGAAGAGCAGCCTCCAGTCCTGGCCTGGCCAGGTTAGGGGTTCCGTGGCCCCAGCAGGGTGCGCAGAGCCTGGGCGGCTGCCCACGGTGGTCCCTCCCCGGGCCAGCTCCTTCAAGGAGAAGGTCTGGTGCAGGAGAAGAAAAAACAAACACATGGAAAAATACTTGGGGCTTTTGATCATGACCTTCAGAGGCCCCTTTCCACATACGGCGTAGATTTCACAGCTCAGGGAAACTGAGGTACAAACGATGGGGTTCCATGGACAACGTAGTCACAAAACCGGTCCAGGAACCAGCCGCCCTCGGTGAAGACCCCATCCAGGCCAGGAGATAATGCAGCCCCTCAGATGCTGCTGGTGATGACAAGGGGGACGGTGGCTTTGAGAAGTGAAACTCGTAAGCAAGGTCCACACGCTTCATGCCACAGGCTGAAACCTTCCCTCGGGAACTTGTGGGCAGCGCAGTCGCTAATAAGAAGCAAACTTCACAGCTTAGAATTCCTCTTCCTTTCCCCACTGGCCCACCCGTAGGGGCCCAGAGGTTCCACAGCCTGTGAAACAACCACGAGCTGGTCTCCAAGGGGCTGGGGCCTTTCTCCCCATCAGGGCCCAGGCCCATCCCTACCCTCCACTTAGTCTAGGAAGCCCGGGGTATATGTCAGACAAGAGAGGACCTGCAACACTTCTTTTCAAGTCCTGAACAAGTTCTGGGTGGATCTCCACCCTTCCCCACCCCGAGGGGTTAAGTTCGCCAGCTCAAGTGGGCAAGCGCCCAGGCGGTGGGCAGGGGCGGAAAGCCGTCCAGACAGGGCGCCCGCCTCTCCCGCCGCCCGGGGCCTCGCTAGGAGCTCCCGCCCTGCGGGCTCAGGGCGGGTCTGGGGGGCCCCGTCACCACCCCCTGCAGCCCTCCAAGCTGACGGGGGCCCCCCAGACCCACCCTGAGGGGGCGCAGGAATTACAGGTGGTATTTATTTCCTCCTTCTTTTCCTTTTCTGTACTTTCCAAATTTTTCACGATGCATATTCTAACTTTTAGAAACATTTTTTCTTAAAGAGGCTTCTGAGATAGAAAACTGGACCCCCCCCAAAAAAAAATGCACATATAGGTAAAGGACATCATTTGGACAACTGTAAGTTGAATATGGACTGTGGACTGGAATACAATGTCGTATCAATGTTAAATTCCCTGATTTTGAGGTCATGCTGCGGTCACATAAGAGAATGTCCTTATTCTTTGGACACACACCGAAGCACGCGGGGCATATCAAAGGGCTTCATGTCTTCCACTCACTCTCAAATGGTTGAGGAACAAAACGTGTGGGTATGTGCGTAGACAGATGAACTGACTGTCAGAAAGAACCGAAGGAGCAGAATGTAAACAGCTGGTAATTTGAGAAAATTGAGGAGCTCCTTGTAACTCCTGCAACTTTACTTTCCACGGGAAGGAAGAAAGGAGGTGAAGATGAAAGAAGAAAGGTAGGAAGGGGGGTACACCGGTCAGTACCCACGGCCTCACTGAGAGGCCAAGGCCACGGCCGCAGGCGCCGTGCCTGCGCGCAGTCTCTCCTGGGGAGACGGGTCTCGCCGCTATGCAGGCTCAGACAGTGGCCCCCAAGGTTTCTGAGCGTGTCAAAGAAGCATCTTCCAAGGCAGGAGACCCCTCCCCACCTCCTCGCACTACAGACATCAGCAAAGCAAGATCAGGGGCAGGACCCTGCCTCTGGCCTTGAGGAGGAGGGGTACCAGGAAGGGAGCCACTGTTCCCCAGAGGCCAGTTCCCACAAGACCCCCTGCAAAGGCTCCTCCCCCCACCGGGGGTGGAGGTGGAGGTGGAGGAGGAGGTGGAGGAGGTGGAGCGCAGAGATGACAGACGCAGATAAATGAAACAGGGCTCCCCTGCGGCCCAGGCAGGAAGTTCCACGTCCAGCCGTCCAGCCGGCTCCGGTGATGCGGACGCCAAACTACTGACCCAGAAAGAACGCAGCCCACGCTCGGTCACACACACCATTTCCAGTTCAGGCCACCGGCCAGCACAGCTGTCCCAGGGACACCAGAGCTCCAGTTGTGCCCGGAGCCCAGGGCTGTGCTGCCAGGGCCCAGAGAGAAAAAGATGTGCGTTCAAAAGAATCAGAGCAAAAGGGGAAAAAGAGCTGGGTGCTGTCCAGCGGTGGACGGCCGGCTCCCGCACGTCTAGGGCTTGCTCAGAACAAAGAGCGGTGAGGGGCCCTGCATCTTCAGGCCTGTGTGCTCGGCTCAGGGCCTGGCGCGCCCCGGGCACATGGAACACGGCCCCAGTAGTGGCCAGAGCCCCGGGTGCAGTCCACAGCCCTAAGCACCCCTGGTGTTGGGACTCAGGAGCCAGACCTCTGGGTGCAAATCCTCGTTCTGCCACTTACTCCCGACCCCTGCTCCCCACCCCCCAGCAACTTGTGTCACTCCTCAGCGCCTCCATCACCCCTTCGGCCAAACAGCAGTACTAACCTGAACGGGCGGCAGTGAGGGTGAAATGAAAACACAGACAGTGCCGAGCACGTGGTGAGTACTACCAAGTGCCTGTGAGCCTGGACTTTACTCAGCCCCAGGGCCTCTCCCTTCCTTCCTACTTGGTGTAAGAGACTTTGGCTAATGGTAATCAGTAGGCCGATAAGAAGACACAGAGAAAGAGACCATTTGCAAGCCGATCTTAAAAGGTCATCCCGAGCATCCTCGTGGGTGGGAAGATAGCGGCGACAACAGTGTGATGAAACACTCCTCCCCACTCACTGCTGCCCCCGCCCCCCCCAAAAGGGGTCTGCAGGGCCCCTCAAGGAAGGGGTGGGAAAAGATGGCATACAGAGATGGCCCAAGTTTTTTAAACCCGAAGGCCTCAGGTTAATTTGGACAAAATGTTTGGGGTCAGGATGACTATGTAACCCGAGTGTCACAGAGACGCATGCACACACTGTCATTCGCGTGCACACACACATGCGCACAGACACATGCAGGCAAGCGCCGAGGAGGGGGCCGTGAGCTCTGCTTCCCGGAGGTGTGTGGATCTGAGACCTGAGGGACCTGCCCCCACACCCGGGGGGCAGTCAGTCCTCAGAGAGCGACGGGCTTCAAGGTCCCCCGGCAGTCGGAACACAGCCCCAGACTGAGGTCCTTCCGCAAGGCCCCTTCCCATTGCGGCAAGAAGGCCACAGAATGCCCTCCAGGACCCCAATGGTGAAAGGACAGTGGTGAAAAGAGCCCCCTGGGACTAAAGGAACAAGAGTCTCACCCAGAGAGACCCTGGACCCAGGTCCACATGTGCCTCAGAGGATCCAGTACTGCCCCGACACCGCGGCACCACACCCACCCCCTGCAGCGCAGACACAACTCCAAGGAGAAGGGGCCACATTTTAACACCTTGGCAAAAACGGGAGAGCAAATTACAGTTGTTACAGATTTTATTTTTCTCCACATCTAAATCAAAGAACTGAGCTTCCGTTCCAATATAATAGCTAACGTTTGTTAGGCGCTCAGGATGTGCCAGAAGCTGTTAAGCGTAGAACTTGGATTATTGCCTCATTTAAATTCTCTCGACCTATAAGGCAGGCACTCGGAGCCAATCACCATGCAGTCAATATGGAAAAGAAGTGAAATGAGGCTCTGAGAAATAGCTTAGGAGAGGCGCTTATCCTAGCAAGTGGAGCCCGCTCTGGGGCCCGGCCCTTTCCGCAGGAGGGCCCATGGCGTGTCCCTCGACCCCGCAGTGCACGGCCCGTGCGAGTGCGGGTGGCCCCGGGGGGCGGATCCTGCTCCTCGGGAGGCCCGAGTCAGCACGGCTACGACACAGCGCTCACTGCGCACGGAGCGTGTGTGCCGAGCACAGGACCCTGTCCTACACAACTGGGAAAATGCTCGGTTGTCCTCACATTCAAGAACCTTATCTGCATGAATATTCGGAAGAAAGCACTGCGGCAGGAACACAATGTTTAGGAATCAACTGCCCACAGTCTCTGTGCCTCCGGAGGGAAAAGGTGACTCAGGAAAAAGGGAGACGATGTGGAAATACACACTGTCCTACTAAGCGAAGGACATTCTTTCTCCCACCTCCATATGACCCACCTCTCCGTAGCCTTTAAAGGCTTCCCTGAGCTTGATTTCTGGTTGCCATTAGAGGAGTAGTAGGCTGGCAGGGGAAAGAACCTATTCCATGAAAGAATCTAAATGTACTGACTCCAGTACCGTTATTCTTTCACATTATTAGTTTCATCGTCACAAGGCTGAGGGAAGGCTTCCCCAAACCATAGGCAGAGCAAGTCTCCAGGGTTCTGAAAGTTTAAGCGACTTTCTGGAGGCTGCACCCAGAGACGGCCGCAAAGCCCGCACTCCGGGAGCCCCTGGGAGGTGCTGTTCCCGGCACCGGGACCACCTGCCCTCCGCCTCTGGAAGAAGCATCCTTGTTTCAGGGCGATGATCTCAGGCTGCACTGAAGCTGTGAACCCTCTGCTCCACACAGCTCTACCTCCAGTTTGCACGGTTTGTTCACCACCCGGCAGTCCCCACTGCTAACGACAATAACCGGAGGAAAAGCCAAGTGAAAGACGGGAGTGCGGCAGGATGGGGGACTGTATGCCGGAATCTGTTCCAACATGCAGAGCCTGTGTCCCCTGAGGAATGAATCCTGACCAGTGGGTGAAGCAAACAGCTCCACCCGCTGCTCTGCAGATGTGGCAGATCTGAAGGAATGCCTTCGGAGGGAAACGAAAATGGTCAGCAGTCCACCAGATCCTTTTACCAATTTGCTGCCCATCCCTCCAGCAGATTCACAGGTGGCAAATGCAGTAAACGCCCCCCCCCCATGGTAAATTGTGATTGACTTTGAACAAGTGCAGGGGAAGTTATTTTCGAAGCTGCCTTGCAGTTGGGAGAGGGCGATAGGGATTAGGGAGAAAGAAAAGCCACCGACGTTTACCACAAGGCTGACCATCTGCCATGAAACATGCTACCACTCTATTCTTTGACTGGAAGAGACCTAAAACCTTGGCCTGGGATCCAATGCCTGGGGCCTCAGGCCCAAGAAACCCCTGGAATGCAGGAGCCCTGATGGCCAGGAATGAAAAAGCAGGCACACCCCTGGCTTTAGTCCCCATTCCAGCCAAGGGACAAACCCATGGCCAAGATGCCCATGGGAGGGCACAGGGGAGCAGAGGGAGGCTGCGGGTAGGAGGCCAGAGCTGCGTGAAAGGGCCGTGAAAAGGGCAGAGGCCCCACCAGGAGTAGGAGGCTGCAAGAGGGGAGGGCTGGCTCGACCCTGTCCCTTGAGGATGGAAGCACCTAAAAAAAGTCAGTTATGACTTTTAAGATGTCCATCCCCACATGCTCTCTCCCCAGCCTCACTAACACTCTGCTCCACTCTGAGTCACATTCAGCCACCTTCAAACCTCACGTGGAATCCACCAGCCAACCCTGCTGACTCTACCTTTAAAATCTGCAGATAGAGCAAGTCCACAGCCTGCAGCGGGAGCACAACTCAACGGGCTGACGTGTCTGCCATTTCCACCCCAGTCCAAGCTGCCATCCTCTCTCACGGAAATGACATATGGTCACTCTCTCAGGTGGAAATCAGTTGGGCTGGGGTTTTATTCCAGATTTCAGTTAGGACGAGTCTCTGAACTGGCCTCCCTGTTTCGACACCTGCCCCTCTCCCCCCCTCCTCCATAGGGCCTCTGAAGTTATCCCTAAACTCCCTGACAGCCTCCCATGACCCCTCGCCTCATGGCCCACGGGACCCACCCTCAACTGGAGCAGACAGTGGTGGGAGCCCCAGGCTGGAGGGGCCAAGCATACAGAAGAACATCAGGGCCCTGTCCACAGGGCCCGCTTGGAGTGAGGACCAGGAGCCAGGTGGAAGGATGGACATCTCAGAAGATGCCTCTGGCCCAGAGGAAAATGTTTCTCTCTGTAACAAGGACACACTTATTCCTGTTTCAAATTCCCCTCTGGGGTTAATAAACCAATACCTCCAAATATATAGTTAATAATGAAAGGGATTAATTCAATTAGACATAATGCCAGGCCCTCCAACATAATTACATATTTCTACTGGCCTTAGTAGAAAAGAAACTACACACTAGAACAGTCAGTAAACATGTGTTTAATTCCATCAAAGATTGGAAGATTATACCAAATATAATTAACGTGTGTCTTAAAATTCCATCTCCCCGAGATCAGCAATCTCATCTTTCAAGACTTTTTTCCTCTGAAGCAAATAATTATATTCATAAGAGTACTCATGTGGTTCAACTCAGATATAAACAGAGTACATTTCTGATCTCTATTAAGTCTCATCCTGTTTTGTAAGTCAAAACTCCTTTGACACTTTAAACTTCTCTGTAATAATTAAACATGATCTTAATATGATAAACTTTGAAAAACTATTTTAATCCATTGTTGACTTTGTCCTCTAAATTTCTAATCTGACTATATGACTTAAATAAAATCTTTTGTTTTAATGACAAAAGGGTGTGTTCTTATAAAAATAATAATTTCCACTGAGACCAACTATAAATATCAGGGGGATAAATGTATCATGGTTTCCTACCGTCTAAGCCAAACATATGTGGCAAGAAGTTAAGATAAATCCCAAAGAAATGATCATTAAAATTAAACACGATTAGGAAATTCAGCTAGAGGCCAACATACACAGTTCTATTGGTCAGACTTTAAAGAGCTCATTTTAGGAAAATTCCCAACCCTCTCCTCTGTTAGCAAACCTGGAACAAAACCCAACTCCAGGTTACTTCTACACATGAGAGCCTGCCGGTGAGTATGGGAACTGTAGTTCTCCTTCCAGAAGTCACATGTCTGGCTATCCTAATCACACAAGTCAAACGCAAGCCCTATCTAGTTCCCACAGCCACTGAAAAGGGGAAAGAGCTAAAGCAGCTCGCGGTGGTAGCACTACAGAGCAAGTGCTGCTGTGTACACACGGCTTTTAGAATGACTGCGTGACCTGCCTGGCCTGGGAACTTTCGTAGAAAAGAACACGCAGAGCGCAGGCTGTCTTGGGGAAGTCGGAAGAACTTCCTCCCACGACACACCATCTGGAAAACTTGAAAGATGCCACCCTTTAGGGGCCAATCGGGTCACGAGGAAGCCCACCCAGGGGAAATTCCCTTAAGTAACCCCAGCGACCCAGACTAGAGGTGTAGATGGGCCGGGGTGGGTCCGTAGGTCTAGGGAGGAAGAGAGGTGGGCGCCGCGGCCAGCGTGCGGGGTGCGCTGCGCGGTCCCCGGCCCGCCACCTGCCGCGGGACCACCCTGCCGCCACCGGGCGGGCTCCCGACACGCGGCGGATGACACATCGTGGACCTCGTGGCGGGGCGGGGTGCTCCGCTCCGCGCCATGTAAGGGAAAGTCTCCAGATGCCTGCCGGCCCGGCGCCCGCTCCCCGCCCCCTGCCCACCCCGACCACCCGTGTTTCCCGGCACCCGGGTTCCCCGCAGGGCGCGCGAGGCGGGCATCCCCGAGGCGTCAGGTCGCCCACGCTTACTCACTCGGTGTTGCATCATGCACCACGCCGCGCCTTCAGGAACCAAAATGGACTCCTTAGCGGAGAGTGCCGCATGGGCACCGGCCCGCGAACACCCCCGACCCACCCGGCCCGCAACCACCCCAGAGGACGCCAGCGGCCCCTGCGCGTGCCCCGCGCCGCTCCCCGCGCCGCCCTCCACGACCCCAAGCGGCTCCAGGGTCCCCCCACCCCAAGGTGACCCGAACCCGGGCAGCTGCCCCGGCGCCGGCGGAGGCTGAGCACTCACCCGGCTGGCGGGCAGCGGGCGGCGGGCGGCGGGCTGCAGGCAAGAACGAGGGTGGACGGATGCACGAGGTGCTGGACTGACGGACGCTCGGATGGAGACTTGGCCGGACTGACAGACGCCCGGGCGGAGGCGCGGCGCGCGGGGAGTAGGAGTGGGGACTCGGGTAACAGATGCCGGGTGGCCGTGTGCCCCGCGAGGCAGTTGAGCGGCCGATCACACCTGCCCGCGCTGACTGAATGGAGTGTCTAGGGCGGGCGGGATCCGGCGCCAGGTTTCATCAGCCGCGCCCCGCGCCCGCCCCCCGCGCCCGCCGCCCAGGCCCGCTCGCGCGCGTCACCCCCGGGCACCAATGGCAGCGCCGCGCGGCCACGGCTCTGAGCCCGGGAGGCGGCGGGGGCGGTGCGGGGGGCGGGGCGCCGCGGCTTCTCGCGCCCAGCTCCCCAACCTGGGATTCCCCCGCCGGTGGGCGGGGCCTGACGACGCGGGGACGGTCGCCCCGCCCCTCTGTTGCCATCCCTCCGCCAATCCGCGCCCGCGGCGCGACCGCATCCTCTGGTCCCCAGCGGGCGGACCCCGAGCTCGCGGCCAGCTTGCCTCCTCCAAAATTAAAAGATAGGGGATGCTCTTCAGGGTTTTTTGTTTTTGTTTTTTTTTTTAAACATTATTATAAATATTCATGTCCTTGTCATTGGAATGTTTTATTGCTATTCCCTTCTTTTTAATAAACGACTTGTCCTTGCCCCTTGTCAGGAAGGGCCGGAAGCCTGAATCTGCCGGTGCCCCTGGCGGTGGGACCAGCACACCTGGCCGGCGGGCCTGTCTCAGCGGTGACTTCCGGGCTACTCTCCCGGAGAGGGCAGAACTCGCAGTACCGAGTACCCGGGCGCTCAGCTCAAGTTCCCGCTTTGCTGTCTCTTTGCTCCAGAAAACCCAAGTAAGAACCAGAGTTTTAGAGATCTGGTAACCTGTTACATGAGAGAGGTAAGAAGGTCATAGATGTTTCCTGTCAGCCCCCTCTGACTTTGTAGAACAGGGAAAATGATGGCTTAGTGTCCACAGCCTTGGAATCCTTTCCACACCCACTAGCAACCCCCACAAATGTCCTTGGTCAGTAATGGAGGTTCGTTGTCCACCGCTGAGTGCCACACTCTATTGGAATTATGCTAGCAATTTATAAAGCATGTAACTGCTGGGTGCTAGCTTCAGAAAACGTTGTAATGAGCACACAGAAACAGGCTTGTATTTGTAAAGAACCCTGAACAGTGGTTGGCACCATAGTTAAGCTGTTGTTTTAAAACAACAAATTCCAGTTTCAACTGAACGATGGTGAACTGCTGCTTTGAGGTTGCATTAAGGAAGTCTCCTGTGCGGGGACTTTTCCTGAATCCCACACGGCCTCCTTAATCTGCTGACACTGCCATCAGAGGAGCTCCAGAAGGAAGTCTGGTGTGATTCAGGGACCACTGGCTTTGCCTTTGCACTTGATCTGGATTTGAATCTGAATTCTGCCACTCCATTTCCGTGTGGTCTTCTGCAAGCTACTTCACCTTTATTTGGAGCTTATATACCTTATATTCTTACCAGGGTATCCTTTAATGCTTGAAATATGATTGTGGGATTTTCTGTTTAAAATTCTTGGCAGTAAATAGAAGTTAGTAGATTGTAGAGGCGGTCTGCTTGGGCAACACAGAAAGGGAACATTGTAAGTTCTGAGAGCAAGTGTTCCAGGCCCTGATGGGGGTATGGGTAGAACTTAACTGAGGGAATTTCCAGCCCTGTGCTCCATTTCACAGCCCCACCCAGCCAACTTCGTCTTCAGGGAGACTCTGGGAGACCTTCCATGACAAGGCCGGTAAGCAAGCAACATCCTGGCAGAAAGGATTCCATGTGAACCGGGGAAAAAATAATTCTGTGCAAGGTCTCAGCAAAAAGTTAGGAAAAAAGCTGAAAATAACTGGCTGAATGTTTTAAGTGAAACTAAAGTTCAGGCAGGTTAGGATTCACATTGCAGGTCCAGAGGGATCATGAGTGACAAGTGATTCCTTGATTAGAATCAAAGAGCAATCAAGCCAAGATTCCCAAGACCATTAAGGAAAGGAGTTGCTAGGATTTAGGCCCTAGGAGCACCACCTAAGGTGACGGCGGACAGACCAGGCCCCCGGCTAGCACCATTAGGCAGCTTAGGCTACGGAAAGGGCAGAGGATCCGAGGCAGACGGACAGTGGTTTCGGACTCTAACTCCGCTTTCTGCTAGCTGCTGGCCTAGGGGAACTGCGTTCGTCCTCTTTTAACAACATACTGTATGAGGCCAACTTCTGGAAAGAGCAAACTTATGGAGACAGTAAGAAGATCAGTGGTTGCCAGGCGCTCATGGGGGAAAGAGGCGGGAGGGATGGATAAGCAGAACCCAGGGGATTTTTAGGGCAGTGAAACTACGCTTCACAATACTGTCGGGGCTCACGTGTCATTACACACTTGTCAAAACCCATAGAGGGCACAACACAAAAAGGAAACCTTAACATAAACTGTGCAATTTAGCTAATCACAATGTGTCAACATTGGCTCATCACTTTTAGCAAATATACCACAATAACTCAAGGTGTTAATAATAGGGGAAACCGGAGTGGGGGAGGGGGTATATAGGAATCCTCTGTACTTCCCCCTTATTTTTTGGTAAATCTAAAACTGCATGTTGAATATATAGTATTGATGTAGAAATTTATCCATGTGTAAAGTGCCTGGCACAAATCTACATATAGAAAGTACCCATTTAATAATAGTCATTATTAGACAGATTAAGGAAACAGAGCCACTCCGTTTTCTGAAGTGTTGCAAGGCAATATTGGATAGGTTAAGAGTGTGGGCTCTGGAGTCAGAGAGCATGGCTTCTAACGCTGACTACATGTCTTCTAAGCCACGCGCACTTAGGCAAACGGCTTCAGCTTTCTCCAACGTTCACTTTCCTCGTTTCTAAGATAGGGATTATGTGCCTGTGACAAATAAATGACAATATCCTTGCGAAACACTGAGCACCAGACCTGATATATAGCAAACTCCCACAGGATGTGGTTAAGTCCAACGCTAGACCGAATCGTGGGGTCACACAAAATGCAAAGAAGGAAGCATTTCTTCTTCCGTAGTAAAGGGGTGTTCTTACAACCAGACGTTTTTGCAGGAAAAGGCTATCAGTAGTTGGGTGTGCACCTCACCATTCTGGTTCCCTGGGGGTCCAGGTAAGGGGCAAAGAACACAGTTGTCACTTGTCCCACTCTTCAGAGGACCTCTACTGTGGCCTGGCCAGCTCCATCCCCTTTTCTGGGAGATTCTGCTTTTTTTTTTTTTTTTAATTGAAGTGTAGTTGATTTACAATGGTAGTTTCAGGTGTACAGCAAAGTGATTCAGTTTATATATATATATATATATATACATATATATTTTTTTTCTTTTCAGATTCTTTTCCATTATGTGTTATTATAAGAAATTGAATGTAGTTCCCTGTGCTATACCGTAGGTCCTTGTTGTTTATCTGTCTTATATATAGTAGTGTGTATCTGTTAATCTCATACTCTTAATTTATCCCTCCCTCTCCTTTCCCCTTCGGTAACCATATATTTTGTTTTCTATGTCTGTGAGTCTGTTACAGGTTTGTAAATAGAATTTGTATCATTTTTCCTTGATTCCGCATATAAGTGATATGATGTAATATTTGTCCTTCTCTGTCTGACTTACTTCACTCAATATGATGATCTCTAGGTCCATCTATACTGCCACAGATGGCATTATTTTATTCTTTTTTATGGCTGAGTAATATTCCATTGTGTATATATACCACATCTTCTTTATCCAGTCATCCATTGATGGACATTTAGGTTCTTTCCGTCTTGGGATGGAGGGAGATTCTGTTCTTGGCTTCCCAACATCCCCTGCTAGTGTGTCCTCAACAGGAACTGCCATCACAAACCCCCACCTCCCTCAGCACAGAAATTTGTTTGGGGGTGGGGGCTCCTGACCCAAGGGGGTCTGTCACCTCCTGGCTACAGCCAGGGCCCACAGTGTCTGGGTAGATGACATAAACTGAGGTCCGCTTAGAAGCCTTCCCAAGGCCTTTGGGAGTTGGAAGAAAGAGACTTTCTTTCCTCCCTGTCAGCACAGTGGGACAGATGTCCACCAAGTGCTACCAGCAGCCACCACTGTGTGGCGTCAGCCAGTCAGAGAGAATGAAGGGGAAACAGAGAAATCAAAGGTGAGGGGCGAAGTGACTCTTGGTCAAGTCCCCGTTCAGTGCTCCTGAGGCCACCCGTCTAGATTTCTGAGCCACTGGGGTGCTCCTTTCTGCTCGCTTTCTGTCGCTTTTATCAAAAAAGAGTCTCGATTCGTACAGCTTTCCCGTCCTACGCGCTGTCTGCCCTGGTCCAGGTGGGAAGTGTCATAAACACCTGATAAAGCGCTGCCCCTCCAGCCGAGGCCGCGCGGGCCGGCCTGGTGCCTGGGAGCACGGAGAAGAGCGGCCCTTGGGCTCAGAGGGCCTGGCTTGGTTAGCTGACAGCAAGTGATATCAGACCCCTGCCAGACGTTCAGGAGACCTTTGAAACCAGCTGTACACATCATGGCAGAAAGTGCTCTCTCTCCACCACAAAACCAGCGTGCGGACCCTCAAGAGGAAGAGCCTTTCTTACCGTGTACATCTTTGTGAAAAAACACAGCTGTAAGAAAATAGCTTTTCTTATTAGCAGAGAGATGCCCACAACAGTTTATGTCCATGTATTTGTCACAGGGTCATTCATAATAGCAAAAGAAGAAACTTCATAGATGTCCAAATATAAAAAATTGGTTAAATACATTCATATCCATTCATAAAATGGAATAGAATATTAAGCGACCATTAAAATACCATGTTTTCAATTATGTGGAAAGTACTTAGATTATATCATGAGAATGGGTTATAACATTTTTGTCTGCAATATACTTCCAATTTATATATATTTATATATATATACACACATGTACACGTCTATCTGCATATATAAACATACATTCTATATGTACATATATGCATATATATTATATGTAATCAGGATGGAAATATTAAAATATCTCTAGTAGGAGTTTTAATTCTTTTGTTTACTTGCCTCAATAGTCTACACTGAATATTTACAATAAACTCAGTAGATGTTATTAAAATTCAGGATTGCAGCTAAAAAATAAAATAAAATTCTACCTCCAGCCCCATTCTCTTCCCAATATCTGTATAGCCAAAGAACACCCATGCCTTCATCCTCAGCTCCCACTGTCCCTTGTGGTTTGTCCAGAAAGAAGCTCACACCTGGCGTGTAACTGTTGACAAGGTTTCAGGCCATTAGCCCCAGGTACCCAGGTGACCAGGGCGTGAGCTCTGAAAAGACAGTGATGCCTTGTCTTCCCCACAAGCATCCAAAGTAAAAATATTAAAATAAGTGTGATGAAGTCCAGCTATTGCCATTTTTTTCCCATGCTGCCCTGATTCCCTTCAGTGCCTTCTTCTTTTCTTTAACATCACACCTTCTCAAACAAAAACCTTCTGGGGTCCAAGCTGAGCCCTGGCGGGTGTCACCACGGAGAGAGGAAACTGCTTCACTCCCCTCCCCAGTTTAAGTCTGCGTCTAATTTGAAGCTCAACGGTACATATTTCCTACTGGATTTCCATAGTGCCGGAAAGTTCTTTGTGCTCCATGAAGAAGTTTTTACCTCATTTTCCATACCTTTGCTGTGTCCTTTAACATTTGAATGATATATCCATTGACATTTAAATTTAGGAAACATATGAGAACATTCTGGAATACATAACGTGTTGTGGACTGATTTGCGTCCCCCCGAAATTCATATGTTGAAGCCCTAGTCCCCCAGGACCTCAGAATGGGGCTGTATTTGGAGATTAGACCTTTAAAGAGGTAGTTAAATTAAATGAAGCCCTAATCCGATATGATTGGTGTCTCTATAAGAAAACGAGATCAGGACTAACAGAGAGACCCCAGGGATGGGTGGGCACAGAGAAGGGCCGTGTGAAGACGCAGGGAGAGGCGGCCATCGGCAAGCCAAGGGGAGACGCCTCAGAGGAGACCAAGCCTGCCAGCCCCTCAATCGTGGACTTCCAGCCTCCTGAACTGTGGGAAAATACACCTGCTCTTTAAGCCCCCTAGTCTGTGGTATTTTGACACGGCAGGAATCACATTTAAAAGAAGAAAGACCGTCAGAGCTGGAAAAGGCCTTGAGCCGGGCCCCACTAGAGCAAGCCTCTGGTTCACAGGAGCAGGGAGGCACCCTGTAGTCCTCGGGGTCACAGGACCCACAGAGCAGAAGCAGGTCCTGGGACTGGCCGTGCAGAACTTCACCATGTCAGGCTGATGCCTCCGTTTGCTTACGAAGCTATTTGTTACTATTAAGGTGTTTCCCACGACTGCTCTCCTCCCGCTGGGCTCCTGTGCCCAATGTGGAGGGTGGGGAAGCCTGCGATCTCGGAGTCACCCTGGCCTGTGATGTTGCAGTTTTGTAACTGCGCTGCCCACGCAGGCTGCACTTGCTGTGAACAGGCGGCAGGAAGACCCAGCTTCAGAAGGCTGGTGTTCCCACTGCGAGCAGAGGCGGGGTGGGGAAAACAGGGCTTGGTGCGTCAGCTAGAAGCGGCTGTGAATCTGGACTGCGTGGCTGAGCAACTGTGTGCCGTTGGCCAAGTGACAACCTCCTGGAGTCTCCTTCAACGAGGGCACCAGTGTCTACCCTTGACTGCTTCCTCCCGCCTACCTCGTATCCTCTCTGTCCCCTGCCAGCCCCTCCTCCCCTTCTTGTTGGAAGAAATGAAGTCGAAGAAAGTGTCGCCAGCCCTACTGCCCAGGTTTCTGATTCTCTTCTGTTTCCCTCCACCAGGGTTCTATGTGGCGCCTGGAGACAGCTCCCTAGACAGATCATCTTCTGTGGGGCTTTGCTAATTTCTGCAGGGATTTGATTTGGCAAAAGCCATCTCCTTCTTTGGATTTCTGAAAAGATGTGCCACTTGGGTGATACACTAGCTTTAGGCAAACCTAGCCACAGTGTTGGTTGCACTCTGGAAACGCTCATTACTGTATTAAGATAAAAAGTGTGAGATCTCAGCTTACGCTAACACCCCAGAAGTTTCTGCTTGGTTAAGCAAAAGTGTAACCTTTATGCAAAGATATTTTGGGCCTCTAAACAGTTTGTCCATATCCCTAGCCATCCCCTTCCTGCTTTGAGCTGATCTAACCTCAAAGAATTGGGATTAGGTTTCTGTGTTTGCATCTTACGCCGAAATCTCCTAGAAGAGTGGGCTGTCAAGGCAGCGAGCACAGTGCAGTGGCCGGGAACACAGACAGTCGAGACGGAGACATCTGTGGGACTCTCAGCAGGTAACTGAGCTCTTGAGGCCTCAGTTTCCTCATCTGAGAAATGGGAACTCTAACAAGCTGCTCTAAGAGTTGAGATAAAGCCTGAATGGCTCCTGTGCAGTGCCTGGCACATTATGATAATGATTCCATAAAGGCCACAAATCACTACTGCTGTTATCATCCATAATCTTCACCTAATGCAGTGGTCTTTGAGGTGAGGCATAGAAGGAATCCCCTTCTAGCATCCGCTTCAACCCTACAGAAGGACCCTGATAGGTTCTGCTTGGGTCATATGCCCACGCATGTGCACCTCTCTCTGATTCCGGCAGAATAGTACTCTCTTGTGGGCTAGCCTGGGTCACACACCTACCCCTGTGGGGCGTGGGGACCATGCCGAGAGGAGGCTGATTTGTGGTTCCACCAGTGTCACGAAAATAGAGGAAGCAGTGGTCTCCAAAGGAAGGAGATGTGAGTAGGCGAGAAAGAAACTGGTGTCCACTGTCTTCTCCAGCTTCCCTACTGGTTCCAATGTCTCCCAGCCCACTCCTAGAGGGATCTGTACCATGTGTGCTTCATGTGGTACCACCGTCTGGCCCCAGTGCACATCCACGCTCGTGCATCCTGTGTACCAGTCTCGCCCCAGGTAGGGAAATAAACTTACCGTCCAGCTGTGCTAGCTCTGCCACGCAGCTGTGCGACCCCACATCAGTGCCACCCTGTGCTCTCACTGCCTGGAGAGACTTGTCAAGTTTACCCCTTCTTTTCGTTAGTCTGTCCTTCCATGAAATCCTGGGATCTAGGCTGAAGGATGCACTATGAGCAGAACTGATTGGCTCTGAAGAGACGTGCCCTTCCCCTGTGATGCTGGCCTTGAACCAAACTTGTGGACTTTCTCCCCTTGGGTTGAGTTGCTTCCCAGAAGCTCCCTCAGCCTCTCACTCCAGGATGCTTTGGGGAGCCCAGCCCCGGCTCTCCCACTGGACCAGGCTTGATAACTCAGCCTCTTGCAGAGCTGGGGTCACTGCCGCACTTGTTTTATAAAGAATATTTTTATTACTAGATTTCCTATGTAAGTGTCAACCAACAGATTTATTAATTAGTTATCCTCAACATCTTATTACCCAACCATTGATCATGTATCAGATTGGCTGGGTGATATTCTAATTAGTTGTTACGCGGACCCAAGAAGTGTAAATTGTAAATTGCTTCTGTAGAAAAGTTCTTTCTCTGAGGGACAGAAGTGCTTCGATTTGCCTCTGTTCCCATGCAGAAATCTTGCATTTTTGAAGTCCTATACATAAAATGTTGATGTAACAGTCGACATAACTGTTGGCCTTCTAATTGACCAGGGGTAGAATTTTTTAAAGCGAAGGAGAAATGCCTTGATTAACTCTATAGTGACCTAAGTATATTTGCAGTGGTGCCAGACCATCCGTCCATACCAAAAATTTCTTCCCATTCGTGAAGCATATTGTCAATCAAAAGGAACAATTAGATGCAAACAGAAATTGGCAGATACATGGGCAGAATTTCAACACATTCTTAGCCTCATTCACCCCTAATGTGTAGATGAGCTTGTGGACTCACGCTGTGGCCAGGTTTCCCTCCTCTCACCTCACAAGCATCCTCTTGTCCTGCCTTCTAACACATGTCATCACTCCTCCACCCCCACCCGCACATCTTTCCTCCCAGTAGACCTGGTCCAGCCCCGCTCATTTCCAGCATTAATTTCCATCTGCCCCGTAGCAAATAATAATCACTCAAGAAACAGCAACTTAGGAGCCTTCTTCTCCAGTACACACTCACATTTCCTCACAGTGAACCAGCCTTTCCAGGCTGGCATTCGCATTCTACCCAGGTAAGGAAAGGAAGCAGGCAATTTAGAAACCTTGTTTACCGCTTGCAGTTATGACGCTGTTGTTTTTCTGGTGCTGAAAATTACGCACAACGCACCAAGGTCTAAAGCAAACACTTGTCAGATGAAACCAACGACAAATGAGAGAATCAGAAGACATTGATCTGAGAGCGCAGCGGATCATTCTGTTTTGCTGTAGCAGAGTTAATGACAATGTCAAGATCACTAATTTTGTGATTCTCTCCTGTGCGGCATGCGTTTGAGAGTAAGGAGAGAACAGAGCTGTTCTTCTGCCCACTGGTCAGTTGTCTGGGGAGAGGCAGGTTGCTGGTGAATACTGGCTGGAAGGTGTGTGTCCACTCACCTGTGCCAACCCAGGCACCCATGCTGGGAGCCTCTCCTGGGCTTTTCCCCCTCCAAACACAAACAAAAGAATATATACATTCCTTCCTCTTTGCCGGGTAATTCAACAAATGAGTCTCTTGTGATGTTAACAAAGAGTAAATGATTATATGCGCTTATTAACTGGGGCTTCCTGAAGAAATACTTTAAACCCAATCAGACCTACCACTTACTTATAACCTCTGTATCCTTTATAAGCACCATTCCACTGAACTCTCAAAAGAAATCCCACAAGTTGAGGGTTTTAATTTCCTCTCCTGCAGAAGAGAAGACTGAAGTTCTGAGTGTTTAAATGATTTGCCCAAAGGAGGTCACAATCTAAACCCAGGTCCTTTTCACCACTGTGTGCCCCGAAGATAAACTTGATCCTGCCCAAGATCACACACTTAGCAGAAAAAGATGCTTGAAGAAATAATGGTAAAAAATTTCCAAATCTCATGAAAAAGATCTACCTATAGATCCAAGAAGCTCAGCAAACCAGAAGCAGATACAAAAATCAAACAAACAAACAAACACAAAACACCATTGTCAAACTGCAAAAATCCAAAGAGAAATTATTTAAGGCAGCCAGAGGGAAAAACAGACATTGCAAACGGGGGAAAAAAAATATGGATTCTCAGTAGAAATGATGGAGACCAGAACACAGTGGATGACATTTGTAAAAACAGACAGACAAAAATTAAAAACACAAAATGTCAACCCAGAATTCTGGATTTGGGAAAATGGTCCTAAGCATGAAATAATGAGAACTGAGCAGACCTGCGGGAGCATTTCTTAGTGCTTGAGATGTTCTCCAGGCTGAAGGGCAATTGCAGCAGATTGAAACTTGGATCTGGAGGAAGTAAAGGGAGCACTGTGTCCCAGAGCCTGGTCCAGGCTTGTGACATATGGAGGCAGTAGTCTGAGGGGTGAACAAGAGAGTTTGGGGAAAATAGCCAAACCAAAATTTTTTTAAAGCAATGAAGCCATGTCATATGTCATAAGGACAGAGAACTTGTTTTCTCTTTTTTATACTGTTTAGGATTTTTCCCTAGGTGATAGTGAGTTTTTTAATTTTATGACTTTTGTTGTACAAACTTTCCATTTTTACCTAGTTATCTTTCCTTTTGCTATGTCTCTAATTGCTCTTGTCCTTAGAAAGCTTTTCCTGACCAGAGATAACGTGATTATACAGCTCCTTTATATTCAATTATTTAATTTACCCAAACTTATAATGTATGCAATGAAGTGAGAATACAGATCTCCCCTATTAGCCAGTATTCCAACATTATCTGTTGAATAATCTACCCCCTTGCCATTGACTTATGATATGTCCTTTATTATATACTAGCTTATGCTTACAGGGTCCACTTGTGAGCTATTTAGTCTTTCTTGTTGATTTATTATTGCTTACATATTATACTGTTTTCCTTTGGACAGCCTCATGCTGTAGCTCAGTATCAAGCAGATAAATCATTCCCTTTTCACATTTCTCTTTCTCAAGTTTTACTCTTCACATCAGTTTATTCTTAGAATCATTTACTGTATTTCTTTTCTGACACACATAACTCTGGAGTGTTGAATGAAATTTCTTTGACTACAAATTCATTTATGAAGAATGTATACCTTTGCTGTGGTCCATTTTACCACGAGGAATGTAAAATATCTCATTTTCATTAACGTCCAAGCAAGGAAATAAAGCTGAGCCTTCTAAAATTAGTAAATCTAGTAGAAGTCACTTCCTCCTGCGTTCAAGTGGGACCCAGGAGCAATATTCAGTGTTGGAGTGAAAGAGAAATAAAAACTAACACATAGAAGGAAACAATGCCAAAAGCTGCCTGTCGTGAACTTGCTGTTCAGTGGCAGGACAAAAGCTGCTCTTGAGAATTTATAATCTTAGTCTGGCTCCTCCATAAATTTTGGTACAAATTCATACGTCTGGTAGGTACAACCTCAAACCAGAACTAAATTTAAAGTAGTCCCAGATTAGCAGTGCCTTCTAGGTACTGGCAAAAACAAACACACATCCTTCCTGGGTGAACTCACCTTCAACTGAAATCTCAAAGAATTCCCACAGGTACATGTCTAAGGAAAATGAGCAACTCATAATAATAAAAATAATAATAAACAACAAAACACAAGGAAAAGACACCACTGGTGAAATAAGTAATAAAAAAGACAGTAGAAATAGATATGCAAAAACTGCAGGTGGAAAAGTACCACATCGAGGATGACAAATTACCACAGTTATCAGTATTAAGTAAAATGAAATAAAAGTTTGGGGGGAAAAATGAATGGAACTCTAGAAATTGAAAATATAATTACAGAAACTGAAAACTCAATTGATAGTACCCATTAGGATGGCTATTACTTAAAAAAAAAAACAGCAAATATTCTTCAAGATTAAAAGTGAAATAAAAACTAAACATACAAATAGAAAGTGAGATAACTCATCATTAGAAAACCTGAGCAAAAGGAGATGCTAAAAGGAATTCTTCAGGCAAAAGGAAAATTATTCCAGATAGAAAGACAGAAATGCAGGAAGCCATGAAGAACAATGAAAAAGGTGAGTCTTTGTATAGATCAGAGTAAATATTGATTGGATAAAAATAATGTTTAGTGATTTTCAAATATATACAATTGAAATATGCAAAGCAATGGTATAGACATCAGGGTGCAGGATAAATGAAGTTAAAATATTCTAAAATCTTTTTTGGAAGAAGGCAAAAAAAGTATTAAATAATCAGATGGCATATTTGTATCTAAATATATCAGTAATTGTAATAAGTATAAAAGATTAAATTCTCCAACTAAAAGATAAGATTATCAAAACTGCATTAAAATTAAAGCAACCCTTGTTTTTGCTTGTATGATAGAGATGTAGAAAAATTAAGACTGAAAGTAAAAGGATGAAAAAAATACGATGTAAACACCCATCAAAAGACTACTATAGTAGTAGCTACATTACTATCAAAACAGACTTTGATGCAAAAGCATTACAATGAGTATAGAGAGAAATTGGTCATGATACATGGTCTAATTCACCAAGCAGGTATAATAATTCTAAATTGGTACATACCTAATAACACAGCTTCAAAATATGTAAGGCAAAAATTAACAGATCCTAAGAGCGTTGTTCACAACTATAGTGGGACACTTTGCATACCTCTCCCTGATGTGTAAGTGTAGACCAAGCAAACAAAAATTTAGTTAGGATACAGAAAATCTGAACAATATAATTAACTAAACTGATCTACTTTTCTAATATAGAACACTGATTCTTATCAACAGCAGACTATCCATTATTTTCAAATGCAAAGAGTAACATTTATAAAAATTGCTACAAACAAAATAATAAAGCAAATCTCAACAGATGTCAAAGAACTAAAACCACAGAAAATTTTCTTCTGTTAAATCTCATTAAAACAGATAAAAATAATAAAATGGTGATTAGAAAATCTCTACGTATTTGGGAATTAAGAAATAAACCTCTAAATAACCCATCCATTAAAGAAGACAAAATAATGGGAATTTTAAAAATATTTTAAACTAAAAAATAATGACAATATTACATATCAATACTTGTAGGATGTAATTAAAAATGTACTTACAGGGAAATTTGTAAGCTGACAGGCATATATTAAGAAAGAAGAAAGACGGGAATTCAATTATTTACATAACTAACATGAGAAAAAAGAAAAAGAACAATAAATTAAGCCCAAGAAACTAGGAAAAATAAATACAAGCTCAGGACTTAATAAAGAACACAAAATAAAATAGAGAGGAATAACAAAATCAAAAGTTACTTCTTTGAAAAAATTAATAAATTGATAAACTCATGGCAACACTGATTAAGGAAGAAAAAGAGGAAAGATACAAATAACCAAGGAAGGAATAAAAAAGTGGAAATACCACACACATTAGAACGGCATGAGAAGATATTATGAACAATTTTATAACAATGTTTTCAAAATTTAGTGGAAATGTTCCATTTGTTAAATAAAAGTACAAAATACCAATATTCAAGAATAGAAAGTCTGAACATCATATAAATATTAAAGAATTTGATCTATAATCAAAAACAGTTGCATTTCCATGTACTAAAAAAATGAGATTTTTTTAAATGAGATTTTTAAAATTATACCATTTATATTTTAAAAGTATGTAAAATACCTAATAATTCTAATGAAATGCGTGCAGGAAACTATAAGAGCACTACAGAGATGAAGAAGGTGAAGGAGACGATTAGGACACCATTTCCCATGGGTCTCTCGTACTTCTGCCCTTATTGGGAAGAGTAACTGACTTCTCAAGATGTTTTTATCAGACAGGTCTGCTCACATCCCATTGTAGAAGATTTGGGTCTCCTAAACTCAAGAGTTCCTGTCCTGTAACACAACCCACCAAGTGTTTTAAGTGTCACCTGGCTTTATGGGCATCACTCTGTGGGAACTGGGACTCAGAACCAGCAGGTGATACACTCACGCTGTTACGCTTTCCTGTGAGTTGTAAAGTCCTTTGTTTCTGACCCAGGGGTTTTGCGCTTTCCGCCAGCATCCCTAAAACTGACCGGCCAACTTGTTACCTTTCAAGCAAGATAAAATCTCAGACCCTTTGTAGTTCTTGACGGTGTAAAGTCATCAGTTCTCCCCAAAGTGACCTGTAGAGCTTTGTGGTTCCAGTTAAAAATAGCAACAGGACTTTATGTAATTTGACAAGCTGATTCTATAATAAATATGGAAATGCTAAAGATCAAGAATCACCCAGACTTTCTCTAAGAAAAATGCAAAGGTACATGATCTACTGGATATCGACTGGTTAAAAAGATAACATAACCAGAACAATGTGACATTGGCACAAGCATAGACAAAACAAAACGAAACAATGGAAAAGAACAGACTGTCCAGCCACAGTCCTAGGTATATATGGACACTTGGTAACAACAAAAAATGATATTGCAGTGGAGCAGGAAAGCATGGTCTCCTTCATAAACGGTGCTGTGACAAGGAGCATCCGTATGAAAACAACACGGGAGGTGAACGCACCAAGAGAAATGAAAGCATATGTTCACACATAAATTTGTACACAAACATTCAGAGCAGCAGCATTTAAACAGTCAAAACATGAATCCACATACTCTTCAACTTATGAAAGAATAAACGAAAGGTAAAATACTCACACAATGGAATATTATTCAGCCATAAAAATGCATGAAGTACTGATACATGCTACAACGTAAATGAACCATGAGAACATTACACTGAGTGAAAGAAGCCAGACACAAAAGGCCACAATATATTGCATGATTTTATTTACATGAAACGTGCAGAATAGTCAGATTTGCAGAGACAGCAAGTACTTTAGTGGTCGCCAGGGGCTGGGGGCAGGGGAGGGAGGAGAGTAGTTCTTGAGTCAGTTTTGTGTGTTCCTAGGAATTTGTTCATTATCTAGTTTATATCATTTGTCAGCATGCAATTGTTTGTCATACTCTCTTATTTTCCTTTTTCCTTCTCTGGGGTTAATGTCCCTGCTTTCACTTCTAATTTCAGGAATTTGAATTTTCTCTTTTTGTTCAGTCTAACTAGAGGTTTGTCAGTTGTGTGGATCTTTTCAAAGAACCAACTTTCGGTTCTGTTGCTTTTCCCTATTGTCTCCCCTCCCCCCTTGTGACTACGGAATTGTGGTTCTGCAAGAGAACAGCCTTGTCCTTTGGAGATAGTTAGGTATTTAGAGACATGATCAGTTGAAAGTGAAAGATCACAGTGTCTGCACCTTATTCTAAAATGGTATAACAAAAAAATTAATAGTAATAGTAATGTGTGTACACATATATGTGTGTATCTGTGTATATAAAAAAAGGAGAGAGAGGAAAAAAGCAAATGTGACACTGAAGATCAGTCATTTCATGAGTGAGGACTCAACACATAGCAATTTAACATCAAAAGTGTTTAGTATAGATAGAAGACTTTCTTTAGATGTAACAAATAGTACATCTAGGTAAGGCCTGGGACATACAGGTGACTTTATTTGATAATCACATCTTGGTAAGGCCTGAGATAATCATGTCATATGTTTATAATATTTAATGTTACATTCATAAGCATTTTTTGCATACCACACAATAATGTGTTCCTTTTTCTGTATCTCATAATGATGACTTAAAGACGGAGCTTTCTTTTTTTTATTTCTTTTTTTAATTGAGATACAATTGACACATAACTTTATAATAGTTTCAGGTGTACAGCATGATTTGATATATGAATTTATTGTGAAGTGATTACCGCAGTAAGTTTAGTTAACATCATTACCACACAGTTACAAATTTTTTTCTCATGATGAGAACTTTTAAGATTTCCTTTAGCAAGTTTCAAATATACAATACACTTTTGTTAACCACAGTCACCATGCTGTGTATTATATCCCTGGGACTTACAACTGGAAGCTTGTACCTTTTGACCATCTTCACTCATTTTGCCCTACTTCTGGCAACAGCAAACCTATCTTCTGTAGCTATGAGTTCAAGTTTTGTTTTTGTTTTTGTTTTTCAGATTCCACATGTAAGTTATATCATACTATATTTGTCCTTCTCTTTCTGACTTGTCACTTAACATAATGCCCTCAAGGTCCACCCATGTTGTTGTAATGGCAGGATTTCCTTCTTTTTATGGCTGAATAATATTCCATCGTATACATACCACATTTTCTTTATCCATTCGTTGATGGACTCTTAGGTTGTTTCCATGTTTTGGCCGTTGTAAATAATGCTGCAATGAACTTGGGATGCAGGTAGCTCTTTGAGGTGGTGCTTTCATTTCCTTTGGATAAATACTCAGAAGTTAAATTACTGGATCGTACAGTAGTTCTATTTTCAATTTCTTGAGGAACCTCCATACTACTTTCCATAGTCCTTGCATTAGTTTACATTACCACCAACAGCGCACAAGAGTTTCTTTTCTCTATATTCTTACCAACACTGGTTATTTCTTATCTTTTTGATAATAGCTTTTTTGTGTCATTGCTTATTCTTCTTTTGTCTCTTATAGACAGCATATAATCAGATTACTTTTAAAAAATCCATTCTTCCAATTTCTACTTTTTAATTGAAGTGTTTAGTCCATTTGCATTTAACATAATTTCTTGTACAGTAGGGTTTTTGTATGTCATTTTAAAATTGCTTTTCCTTATGTCATGGTTTTTTCCCTTTATTTCTTCATTACTACCTTCTTTTGTGTTAGATAAAATTTCCTAGCACATCATTTTAATGATCTTGTCTGTTGTTTTTTTACTATATATTTTTGAGTTTTTTTTTTTTTACTGGCTGCCCCAGTGATTATAATGAAATCTTAACTTAGAACAATCTAGTTTAGATTAACAGGAATTTAATTTAGATAATCTACAAAACCTTTGCTTCTTTAGACTCCATTCCCTCTCTCTTCTTTGTACTTTTGTTGTTATACAAATTACGTCTTTATACAGTATAAGCCCAATGAGATAATTTTATCATTATTGATTTGTGCAATTCTTTAAATCCAAAAGGGGAAAAAAGCTACAAATGAAAACACATTTTTACTGTCTTTGTATTATTCATGTAGTGACCTTCTCTGGTGTTCATTCATTACCTTCTTCAATTTTGAAGGACAGATTTCCCAAATACAGAATTCTTAGTTGACAGTGTTTTTCTTTTAGCACTTTGAATATGTAACCCCACTGCCTGCTGGCTGCCATGGTTTTTGATGAGATGTTAGTTGTTAATCTCACTGAGATCCCTTGTACCGGATGAATTTGCTTTTCTCTCCAGCTTTCATGAGTCTCTGCTTTTCTTTGGCTTTTTAGCTGTTTGATTGTGATATATTTAGGTATGGGTGTCTGAAAGTATCCTAATTGGAGTCCACTGAGCTTCCTGGTGTGCAGATTAATGTGTTTCATTGCCTCAGGAAGTTTTTGGCCATTGTTTCTTCGAATATTCTTTTTTTCCCTTTCTCTCTTTTCTTTCTTGGACTCCCTTGTATGTATGCTGGATGGTGCCCCACAGGTTTCTGAGGCTCTGTTTATCATTCTCTATTCTTTTTCTTTTTGTTCCTCAGACTGGATCATCTCAATTAGTCTATTGTTTCCTCTGCTTGTTCAAATAGCCTGTTGGGCCCCCTCTAGTAAAGTTTTCATTACAGTTTTTATACTTTTCAATTCCAGAATTTCTACTTAAAAAATAATTTCTATCTCTTTATTGATATATTCTGTTTTGTGACACATCACTCTCATACTGTTATTCTTTCAACATGGTTTCCTATATGATTGATGAGTTTAAGTCTTTGTCTTAGTAAACCTAACACATGCCCTTTCTCAGGTACAATTTCTTATGAGTGCTTTTTCTCCTGTGAAAAAATACTCTTTTGTGGCATTTTTTTTGCAAGTCTTGTAATTTTTTGTTGAAAACTGTACATTTTAGATAATATAATGTGACAACTCTAAAGATAAGATTCCCTCCTTCCCCAGGTTTTCTGTTGTTGTTGCTGTTTTCTGTTTGTTTATTCAACAACTTTCCTGGATAGATTTTGTAGCATCTGTATTCCTTGTCATGTATGGCCACGGAACTCTCTGCTACTTAGCTTAGTGTTCATCTAATGATTGCACGAAGATTTCCTTATAAGTCTTGAACCAGTAAGTCTCTC
The DNA here is from genome assembly GCF_048773025.1 of Camelus bactrianus. NCBI lineage: Eukaryota > Metazoa > Chordata > Mammalia > Artiodactyla > Camelidae > Camelus > Camelus bactrianus. The sequence goes on from NC_133552.1 coordinate 5,548,859, forward strand.
ATCTTTTCTCTAGGGCTTCTGTGTGTATGTTGGGCCATGCTTGCCAAGCTCCCACAGGTAGTTTACAACTCTGCATCAGCCTTCACTTCTTGCTTGTGCAGACACTCAAGGTCAGCCAGAGCTGAGAGTTTAGGGTCTTCCCAGTTGTGCCTTAGACATAGACACAGCTCTCTATGTGTTTGTGGTCCAGATTCCAGGAATATGTAGAAACTTTTGAAAGCACCCTATGGATATCACATTTCCAGTTTTCCCTTTCAAGTTTTTTTTTCATAGCTTTTTGATAGCTCCAACGTATAATGCTTCCTTAAGTAACTGCAGTGTTAAATAATTATTGCTTGTTGTTTTGACAAATACCCTGTTGGTAGGGCTGTCCTTATAGAGATGTTACTCTAAGTCACATCAAAGAAGGAAAAGCCCTGAAAATGGAACTCCAGCAGGCCATCAGACAGGTCCAATAGTGATAGCTCCTTGAAGATGGCCCTTGTGGGAGCTCTGCACTCATTCTGCCCCCTCTAGTGGCTGCTAGGCTGCCAGTTCTCAGAGCTGTTGTGTTTGGTTTTCAAGGATACTGAAAGGGAGAGCATCACCTCGGCTTTGGCGGTGTCTCCTGATTGATGAATGTTACTAAACTGAAATTAAGGACTCCTGTCTATCAAAGGCACAACTAAGAGAATGAAAATGGAGACCAAAGAGTAGAAAGTGGTATTTCTAATACAAATTACTGACAAAGAATTGTCACAAATCTGTAAGATTAAAGAGCAGGTTAGACACAGCTGAATTAAAAAAAAGTAGTGAACTGAAGGACATATGTGGAACACCATCCAAAAAGACAGTGATGCAAAATATAGAACTATACCAAACAATAAGGAAGTAAGAATAATAAGTTCCAGCATATATAAAGAGAAAATTTTCTAAGACATATGACCAGAATATTTTTGGAAACATTGCTAAAATTTAAATTCTCAAATATCAGAATCCAAATGAACTTCTAATAGGAGAAAAAGTCCTCAACTAGATACAACATAGAGAAACTACAGGACATAAAGGACAAAAAGCATCCAAGGGGAAAAAAACCAGAAACCTACAAAGAAATGGCAATGAGAATAAAATCTTATTTTTCAGTGACTGGTACCAGAGTCAGTGAATTATTTTCAGTGTGCTAGGGGACACCAAAGAGTTACCCAGAGTTCTCTACCCACTGAAACCATCTTTAAGAACAAAGGTTAAATAAAAACATTTTTTGACTTAAAAACTAAGAGTGTTTTTCTCTAAAAGACACTCATTAAAGGAAATGTTAAAAGACATGGAAAAAATACTCAAATGGAATGTCTGAGGGACGAGAAGAAATTGCAAGCCAAGATACTGGTAAACATACATAAACGTAGATGGTATAAAATCATAAAAGCAGTGTCTAATATGGGGGCGAGGGGAAATAGCTTAGAACTAAAGTGCTGAGCAACAGCTGGATGGGTGGCCAGCTTTGAGTGGTGCGTAGTGGTTCAGAGAACAGCTGCTAAGTCCAGATTGCCTCGGTTTGACTCCTGACTCTGGCACTAGTTACCTGACGCTTATTAACTTGCTTTAGGCCAGTTAATTAACGTCTCTGTATGTCTATTTACTTATCTTAATATGAGGATAGTAATAATGTCACTCATAGTAATAATATCGTCATAGGATTATTGGATGCTTAAATTAGTTAACCTGTGTAAACACTTGGAACAGCGATTGGTACACAGCACATGCTTTGTAAGTATGAGCTATGGTTCTCAATAAAGCATTCTAAGGTGTTGCCAGGTAAAGTACAGACTCATGGTGAGGGACTTTATCAGACTTCTTTTGACAGCAGTGATTGAGAAAATAAAAATAATTATCAGCAAGCTTATTTTAATTGATTGATAAACTTTGTACCCCACTAACCTAAACTACAGAGACTTTTCAACAATCTGTTTGTTAATCTACAAGATAATTCCCAGAAGTAAAAAGCAAACAGGCTGTGGCAGGCTCTGCTAGCTGTCTTCCCAATGTTTATCCCACCTTTTTCACACACAGAACACTGGCTTCCTGGAGAGTGTGAATGTGCCCAGCTAAGACACCCACTCTCCCAGATGTCCTTACAGTCGCGTGGCCATCAAACCTGGGCCAGACCATTGAGATTTAAGTGGAGGTCATTGGGCTGGACTTCTGAAAAAGCTGTCATGTTTTATGCCTCTAAAGCTAATATGCCTTGAGCCAACGATCCCGTCCTTTGGCTCTGGGTGCTGACACCTCTGCCTTAGCTCTCACTTCTTGTTTGCATGGAATCTGAGGCTCAGCCGGAGGTGAAAATTGACAGTTTTTCTCAGGTTTTCCTGGACACGGGCACAGCCTTAGGTGCAAACACGGCCCTACACATGCATGCAGCCTTTTAGATTCCCAGGAATATATGGGAGATTTAAATGTCCCTTATGAACTTTATTCCAAATAATCTATTTACTCAAGGAGAATTCACTAAAAATTTCTAGGACTTTAAAAATGGACTTTGACAAATTGTTTCCTAAAATTGGCCATGAAGAACAACAAAGTGGAATTTTCTATGTCAGATATCCGTGACTACAATAGGACGGTATTATTTCAGAAATATATAGCATAATGGGAAAAAAAGTCCAGAAATAGACACAGCACGTGCGTGTGCGCACACACACACACATTGCATATGATGTAGGTTACATTCTAAATGAATAGGGAAAGGATGAATTATTCCATAAATAGGTTGAAATGATTGGCAGTTCATTTAGGAGAAAAATAGATTTTTATGTCATTCCTTAATTCCAAACAGTTTAAAACCGTATACAAAGAAAACCATTAATGTGTTGATAATCTTAGCCTGGGGAAGGAGGTTTTTCAGGACAAAAGGAAAACAAGAAAACAAAGGCAAATCTTGACAGATGTGACTATAGAAGAGTTAAATACATCCTCACAGGGAAGGTCACCACAGATAAAATTAAAGGCAAACAACAGGCTGATTGACAGTTCTTATAAAATACGTGACAGAGAAAGAAAATTAAAATTAAATAATGGGAACCTATTTTTAACCAATTAAATTGACAAAATTTCTTTTAAAAGCATTTAGGAGGTTGATAGCGTAGCACGTTAATGTGGCTGTGAAGACACAGGCACAGTCACCTTCACTGTTAACAAGAGTGCAAGTTGGTAGAGCTGCTTCGGGAGGCAGCTTGGCAGGATCTAAGAAAATTTTAAACGTACATCGCCCTAATACAGCACAGTCACTTCTAGAAATGTGTGCTGCGGAATACTCAACGTGCACAAAGGTGCACGTGCATGCGTCTGCTCACTGCCGGCCTGTCTGTGATGTGAGGAGCTAGGACCCTGAATGCCCATCCGTCGTGTGTGTGTGTGTGTGTGTGTGTGTGTGTGTGTGTGTGTGTGTGTGTGTAGAAAGAGGGAAGGGGTCACGGAGAGAAAGGAGACTGCAATAAAGATTCAAGTTGCTGTACATTTATTTTGGATGATGGACTTCTCTTGAACTTTTCCTGGTGACCCAGTGATGACAGGACAGCGTGGCTCCGTGGGTAAATACACCACAAGAGGACTTTTATGTTTCCTAACATGTGCTTCTATGGTGTTTTCATTTTTCAAGTGATTTTTAAAATAACAGAAAAGATCAAAGCAAGCTATAGAACTGCTTTGTTCTGTGTTCCCATTAGGGTTAAAGAACGCTACAGAAATAGACATATGTCTGTTTACATGTTACAAATATCTGATAAAAATACTGTCAACAGGGGCTGCCTCCTGGGAGTGATAGGGGTACAGCGGGAGTTGGGATGGGGGTGCTTTTAACGGTCTATATGCTTCCGTTCTGTTTGATGTTTTTACAAGTTTGTATTATGCTTTTGAAATTAAAAAAATGAATAAATTAATAAAACATATGCCATAATAAAGGGAGAGGGAAAGAAAGCCAGTCGCTTTCAAGCTCAGAAGGAAGAAAAAGAGGTGTTTTCAAGATTGGGGGCGAGTGAGGGGACAGGAGGGACTCAGAGGCGAGAGAGGACATGGGTCGGGGGGCGGTGGCATCTGGGAGAGTGGGGGTGGGGGTGCACCCACCGCACAGGGGACACCTCAGCACAGTGAGGAGACAAGCAGGGAAGGGAGAGTAGGAGGAACCGAGATTTGAGATCAGCCGTCTGTGCGAAGGGAGACAGAAGTTGGGTTCCGGCCGGAAGAGCGCGGAGCTGGTACTGAGTAAATTCAGAGGGAGTGGGCGTGTTCCCATTTGTACACGTGCGCGCCTCACCCTCAGCGGTGACTGTGTTTCTGTGAAAACCGAAATAGTGTTCTTCCACTGGAAACATGCCCCTTAAACCCTGGCCACAGGCCCCTGTGTCTCAGCTCATGTGATTTTCAAAGCAATTGGATCTCTTTACCCCTGTTACTCTGTATTTCTGCAGCGGTACTTGAGATTTAATTTTTGCTATAGAAGGGAGTGAATAATATTAGAGAAGAGAAAAGAGATATGTGACAAATTCAAGTGTGATAAGAATACGATTTTAATTTAAGAAAGACGACCTGGGAAAACGCACAGTTAGCATGCTGTTTGGGTAAAATATCCTTAAAACCCATGCAAAATCTCCGTAGTCTTCCTGGATGTGATGCATACAGAAATCTGTCGCATGCATGCTGAGTTAAAACCAGCTAAACAAGGACGAATCTGTGTTTGGAGAGAGAAACGTAACATACAAGGGACTTGAGAACAGCCACGCTCTTGCTGCAGGAGACACACACGGTGTCCATTCTGGTGTTTTGCTCCCTACTCTCTTTGAGTAAGAATAAAATAATTATATTTTTTGCTCTTCAGAAAGCCCCCCTGGTAGTGGTTTTTCTGGTGTGACTGGCCAGCATATTCTGAGCCACACAAAGAGGAAGTCACTGAGGGCCACGCTGTCCCCTCCCACTGCCTGCCCGGCACAAGTGAAGGGCTTTTGAAATCATGCAACTCAAGATTGTAAGACTCACTCACCAAGATGTGGCTTTTGGCAAGTGTGTCGGGGATCGTGTCGTTCTCCGGTGTGTCATCTGACCGCAAAAGGGCCTAATTTGATTCTCAAAGCAAACTGGGTAATTTGAGGTTTTAAAATAGAGAAGCTAGGAAGTAAAACTGCAGTGAGATTTCATTAAATACCCCGGGATGTTAGTGCCACCAAAGCACCAGGTATTTGCGATGCATCCTGTGGGGACCAGCGAAGATATTCAATGATTTGGTAGTGATGAGCGCATATTGTCAGAATTTTTAGGGTCACAGCAGACCATTCTTTTAAAAGGTGAGTTTTCAGGAAGAATTTGGCGTCTAATGGATGGCATGGATCTGAGAACTATTTCTCCGAAGGGTCATGGCTGTTTGCTCCGAGACTCTGACGTGCCCCCGGTCTCTTGAGGCTTCACAAATTTCTAATGTCCAGTCCAGCGTCCAAATGCCGAACTTCCAGGATGAACTTGATCTTGTCTGCGAACTGAGGGGAGCAAATTAACACAATAGAATTGTATGCAGCAGCATTGCAATGATTAAAACAAGTGGTACCGGTGCAGATTCAGATAAAGAAGCCCTCCCTGGGACTGCTGGTACGTGTGTGAACTGCTCCGACTTGTCCTGGAAAGCAGCCTGGCAATGCCTGTGGCTGGAACAACTCGTATGTCCCTAGTAATGGAGATGCAAGGCCCCAGGAGGACGGCAGGAAGCAGCTTCCTCTCCCCTCCTTGGCACTTCAGATCTCATTGGTGGTTTCTTGTCCCCAGCTGAAACCTCTGGCAGCTTCCATAATCTTTTCTGCAACTTTCAGATTTAAAGAAAAGTCTCCAGTCACTTTTATTCACTTCATTTAAAATGTCCAGTCTCATGTAAAAGGCAGAACTCTGGATTTTACGTCGATCTTTCCCCTGGGCCTGGCCTCCTTGGGCAGTGGAGAGAAAGGCGTCTCCGAGCTGCCACCTGGCCCAGGTTTCTGATGCTGCCAGGCTTGGTGGCCGGGAAGAACAGGTAAGGGTTCAAGGTCAGGAAAGGCGTCACTGTCTCCCTCCTGGTAATGAGTGTGTAGATGCCCTTTGCATTTGCTATGTCCCCAGGGCCGATTTTTTTTTTTCTTCCCACTGAGCTCACTGCAGAGAAAGCTTTCCTCGGCCCTGCTTCTCCTTTCTCCACTCCCAACTCACATGGATGTTGGCCTAAGAGCATCAAAACTAGCTTTTGATCCCTGCCTTTGCAGTGTTCTCTAAGACCCCTGTAGAATGTGAAAAGGGACCATCTCTCTTTCTCAGGCCCTGGGGACGTCTGGCCAAGACTGAGTCCTGTGTTACATCTTGTTAGTTACCTTCCCTTGGAGCCAGCAATCCCACTCCTTGGGAATCTGTTCTGTAGAAATAAAAGTACTGGGTAAAATATCCTTATTTCTGTAGAAATAAAAATCAAAGACATTTATAGCAGCAATGTTTGTAGTGAAAGAAGGAAGGAAGGAAGGTAGGAAGGAAGAAAAGAAGGAAGGGTGGGGGGAATAAAATCTAATTCCATTTATAAGGGAATGGGGGAATGCTTGATTAAATCATGGGTTGTCTTATGATGGCATATTATGCACTCGTTAAAAATAATGAGTTAGACTATATCTTGTTTTTAATTCTAATTATTTCACAACAAGAATATACTTATATATTCTTCATGTAATTAAGGGTAAAGGAAAAAATTAGTCTAGATAAAGGTAGTTCAAAAGACACCAAGCACAAGTTAATAGTGGTTTTGGTGAAGCTAAGAATGGCCCAGTGTGGTGGTCTCTGTCCCACCAAAAAAAAAAAAAAAGCCTGTGAGCTGAAAGTGTTGAAGACTATGAGCCAGCATTTCATCAGCGTGCTGATAGTTTTATTTTCAAATATCCACTAGCCTTGCCTGGGGGAGGCTTATACTTCCGCCCTACAGATAACCTGCGTGGCCATCTGACTTGCTTTGGCCGTTGAAACGTGAGCAGAAGGGCCAAGAGCCAATGCGTGTTTTTTCTCTGTCCTCTTCCCCTCCTCTGTGACAGCCAGCACTGACCCAGCCCAGGCTGTAAGCGAGGTCATGTGCAGCAGAGCCGAGGCCAAACTTTGATGCCTGTAAAGCAGGAGTGAGGAATACATCTCGGGGGTTGAAAACGACTGGACTTATTTTGGATGCCACAGGACAACAAGGTCTGTCTGTCTCATGCAAGATTTATTGAGCACACCCCCCATCTGCATGAGGACCGTGGACTCCAAGCGGAAACAGGAATCTGTAAATCGAGTCCTCTTCTCCGGCAGCCCCCAGTCCTCTTCTAAAGATGTGTACGCTCCCCAGCAGTGCCAGGGAAAAGGCCAAGGCCATACGTCATGTTTTATTTCAGAGAAGGGGCCTTGTGGCAGCTCAGGAATCACCCAGAGTCCTGTAAGCCTGTGAGGCACGGAGGGTGTAGCCTGATCACTCCCTGGACACAAGATACAACTTGGACCAGCTTTAGATGCAGGGGGAATAAACCAAAAGAGGGTACATCCACCCTCTCCCATCAAAAACCTTAGCACGTTAGAGCAGAGGAGGAATATCCCCATGCTCATGAGTTCCCTTCCCAAGTACAGCTTTGACAGCATTTACCAAAGTGTGAGCCGTGAGCTACCGCTTACGGGGGACAATCCACCCACTCCCTTTGGAGCAGTGACAAGCATAGCGCATCTCGGCTGCTTTCAGCGTGCTCTCTCTCAGCCGGAAAAGGACAGACAGCTTCACCCCGATAGGATGACACTTCTCTGCTTTGCTGGCAGAGCTGTGCCTCATTGGCACAATTCAAGATGGAACTGAAACCAGCCCTGAGTTTAACCCACTCCATGGAAAGGGCTAAAATATGTCCCTTTTTATGTGTTCGTGGTCTTAGTTTTTTTTTTTTTTTTAAACCAGAAAAGTTTTGACAGAAGATTATGCAAGCAAAGGATTTTAGACAAGCTCTGGCAAAAGAAAACCAAGTCATTACAAGAATTAATCATTACTGGCCCAAAAAAGGCCTGATGTTAGCTCGATTTGGAGTTTAAAGCGGCTATTAAATCAAGGGCATTGGATTCTTCTAGCTAATTTTCTCATTTTCTGGCTTATATCCAGTTAGCTTGAAATGCTAACACCATTGCTGAGAAATTCACGGCAAATCCAAACAGTACAAATCAACAGGACTTCACGGACTCTGGGATTTGTTGAAACAGGTGTCAATCCTCAACTCTCAGTAAAAACATCCTAAGAATATGCTTCTCCTGTCTCTAAGAAGTTACCAGATGTCAAGATGGGGCCAATGAGGTGTATGTTTTCTCTTGACTCTCCTACATGGAACGTTGAAAGCTCCCCCGAAGTGCACTGGTTAATTAGCATTTTCTTAATTAGCACCTTTCAATCTTCTTTGTAAGACAAAAAGCATTCTGGGTGAAGAATGGTACACTGGGGGCTAGGAATTTGGAATTCTAGGTCTGACTTCACTGACTAACGATCTCGGGCAAGTCATAGCTTCTCCGACCTCATTTTGTCTGTCTATAAAATGAGGTTAAAATAATTATGGCTCATCTATTTTATCTGATTTGTTAGGACAAATTTAATGACCACATCAGCATGAAATTTGGATGAGGTTGAGATTGAGCAGTGGCTCAGACACACTGAATCAGGCTGGTGAAAGAGGAGGCTGATTGGATCCAGGACAGACACCCCATTCCCACCGCGGCCGAGGGCTTCAGGGCGTGCGTGTGGGGGGCAGGGAGAGAGGCTGACAGCGGAGGCAGTTTTAAAACATAACTTATTTGAAATTCATGGTATATTTGATTAAACTTAAATTAACTTTCAATAAATTACATCATATATTATTATCTATATGATATCATATACTATGATCTTGTATAGATGGATGGATAACATGATGTTTTAGTTCTTAATTGATTTTTTTTGTCTCTAATTTTTTCTGAGTTAAAGGAACTCTCTGGATGGTGTGAAGGAGTGAGCTGAACCAGATGGACCTAATTCTGATATTTTAAGCAAAAGACCATTTCTAGTCCCCATCCTGGCTCTGCAGTGGACGGATGGGGCAGACCCAGCGAGAACCGATCTGTAATTATGGAGACGTGAAGGGGGTCATTCTGGTCTGGGCATGCCCTCCCTTCACATTTAAACCTTTTCAAGTTGACATGTGGGGCACATGCTGCCAACTGGCAGAGCACTGGGTCCTTTTTTAGATAATGTACGTGTCATATTATAGGCACAGTTTTTAAACTGAGGGGAACTGGAAGCCTTATCACATGGCACTAACATGTAACATGAGCACTACTTAAATTACATTTCTTTCAGGAAAACAGCAAGTTCCTCAACTTTTAACTAACCAAAAAAAAAAAAAAAAAAAAAAGAGCACGGTGGGGAGTTTTGGAATGATCAGAAACAGAATCTTCACCATTTGGGAAAAAGTTAAATTTGTGATTCTTATTTATATCCAATCTTTGTGAGTGTTCTTTAGTTTTTTACATAAAACCAACTTGGGTGCCACGGAAGAAAAAAAAACAGCTTGGGCTCCATCAACCCTGCTGGAAAAAAAGAAGGTGAAACACACCTTACAATACCAGCCAGGAATCTAGAGAGGACAGATTCTTTAATTATGTCATTAATTCCCAAGACACAGCCATCACATCTGAGTGTGCAGAACATAAAACGTGTTGGAGGAAACCCAGTTTCAAGTGCTAATAAAAAAGTGCACAAGAGACCTCACGCACCAGCAACCTCTCTTCCCTTTGATTCACAGCGTTCAGAAAGCAACAGGGTCGTTCAGCTGCAGGGTCACCAGGCTGCCTCCCTGGGGACGGCTGCTGAGCCAGCGGCCCCCACGCACCCACCGAGTGGGTGGATGCCAGCCGACCCTGCATTACCAGGGGCCCAGGGGACGTGGCAGTCGTGGAGAACATGGGGCCCATCACCGCACGGCCACCAGCGGCCATGGCAAACGCGGCATGTTGCTGATTTTGTTTTAGGCGTCTTCTCAGTAGTATGTTGGCCAAAGGAAGAGAGCATTACTGCAGATAACACAAAACAGGGAATAACCAGCCCAAGGCTTTCCTCATGTCCCTTCTCTCTGCTTCCTGAGAGCGTTAGCTGGAATTCCCACCGGGAAAACCTGGCACAACGTCCACCTCAGTGACTGTGTTGGTCACAGAACAATGCTTCTTTGGAAATTACCGAGTAGAAGCGAAGAGGGAGGAGCTTGGGGGCACGTCTGCTTTACTGGCAATCTTTGATGCCTTAAGCTAGGTGATGCAGACACTCGTGTCTTATTCTTTATTCCTTGTGTTGTCATATCTTAAGTATTGCAATAGTGTATTGTATCGAAGAAAAGAAAACCCAACTAGGAGGGCTCTGGGAACTAACTCAATCGTCTTAAGCTATTTATGTCTGTGTACCCTTTTTCGCTCTGGCAAGAATTATTTCATACAATTAAACTTTTCTCCCCTCATCAAGCGTTTCTTGGTATTTTAAAAATCATAAAGATGCACATAAAACAAAAAGCAAACACAAAGCACAAGTCCTCCCCCGGTGCCCTGTTCTGGCTTCGCTCCCATCCCCAAGGATGCCCACTCTGTCTGTTTCAGGGTGCGTCCCCCTGGACACCTGCTATACCCACACGCACGTACTTCTACACATTGCACTTTAAATACAGTGTCAGTTTTGACCTACACATCTTTCCTGGGTTCTGGTCACTTAAGCTTGGTCAGAAGAAAGAACAGCTGTCCTGGGTTAGAAGGGATGGGAATGTTGGAGAGGAAACCGTGAATGATTAGAGGGGCGGCTGTGATCCTAGAGGGAAGGTGTCTGGAGGGACCCGTGGCTTGTTAACCTTGCCCTACACTGTTTGCCTGGAGACTTGTCCACGGCTCTCGGGGTGAAGGAACAGACAGGCGGCAGCCCCCAGCTGGGGGCCTTGAGACCTTTTGGTCACTTGTGCCGGGAGCACCAGCATGTCCCTTGGCTCAAGAGCTGGCAGCTGAGAGGTGGAACCTGGATGAGCCGGCACAAACAGGAGGAAGCTGAGAAAAGAAGCTGGTTTTAGGACCAAAGCTGACTCCAAAGAGGCTGTGCCTGCAGACAGGTGACACCAGAGATGAGGTAGCTTTCTGCAAGGGCCACGAGGCAGGTGACTCGCTGCTGGGGACGCGTGGATGACGCAGGAAGGACAAGGCTGAGGTTGTATGGCCCAACTTAAAGAGGGGTCCTCCTTTTCCCATGGGCAATAATGGGAGGTGCAAGCGTCAAATCCTGGGGGGCCTGCCATTCTGTGGCTGCTTTGGGGACAAAACCTCTTCCTCCTTGGACTTCTCAGGAACGAGGATCTTAAAGCGAGACTTGTGACCTGTAGCAGCAGAGCCGTACCACGTGCACACGGGAACTCAGAGCTGGGTGCCCGTCCTCAGCCCGCGGCCGTCCACTCTCTCTGGGTGCTTCCAGGGTCTTCTCTGTGCGTGTCTGGGTTTCCTTTCTCTTCCTTCTTTGTGTGTCTCAAATGGAATCCCTTCGTGTAGATTTCTCTCTCTCCCAACTTTTCTTAACTGGGTGTGATCATCTGCATAGCATCAAGTCTGCCCTTTCAGGTGTGCAGTCTGCTGGCCTCGGGGACGGCTGGCTCCTTCAGTGGTTCCTCCGGGTGCCCCAGGCTGTTCTCTGGAGAGGCCGGTTTAGGAAGCAGCCTTCTTTCAGTCTGTCTCCCTCTGACCGAGTGAACTGGAGGAGAGCAGGTCTACTTTTCCCCGGGGCTGCCTCTGTCTGAGCTGGCAGCTGCCTCCTGCCTGTGGTCCTGCGTGTGGACACCGGCTCCCCAGATGCTGACAGCACACTTCGCCCGGGCTCGCATGTCCGAGGCAGGGAAGAGCTAACTCACGCAGACCTGTGGATTTTTGCCACCTTCTCGTTCCTCTCACTCCCTCTTTTTCCCTAGAGGAACAGTTAGGAAATAGCTAAGAATCCTTGAAGCCAACCTGAGCTTCTGAACGTATTGCATTCCTTAAGTAGTGGAAAAGAAATCAAGAATCGGGCCTCAGAAGTATCACATAAGAAGCAAATTATGTTCCTGTTTGATGGCGAAGCAGCGCGGCGATCCGTACCTTCGTGGGTAGGACATGTGCTGAGAAAGAACATTCCTGGATGTTAGGAAAATCATAGGCTGGCTTGCACAAGTATCTTTCTCCTTGAGATTAGACAGTTCTGGAAACTTAATCAAGGAAGGAATATCTGGTATTTGTCTGGTTCTCTGCACAAAATGAGAAGCCAACAGCCAGAAAGATCTATGGGTGCACATATTTTTATGAGAATTCAATGAACAGAACCCCAAATTTATAAAACATTAAGAACTAAGGCATAGTTACCAGCCTTCCCCTGAAATTTGGCATTTTTATATCCTGCTAAAATTTTGTTGTATTGGATGTGGCTATAAATGGGTCAAAAGCTACAGAGATTTCCATGCTATAAGTTCTTAGATTAATGCCTCGGAACGCTGAGCAAGACAGACCGTCAGAAACCAAAGACTGTCAGGGTTAGGTGATTACCCAAGCTCATGTGGCAAGATGTATTTTAAACGGATGTCGTTGGAAACTTCCCCCACAAAAGCCGATGAAAATGACAGCTCCTGGAGTTCCAGTGAAGTTGAGAGGTGAAGAAAGACGCTAAACTAGCTTTATGGGTCTTAGATGGCTGCTTGTCTGCTACCCTGGAACGGGGAAAAACCCCCAGACAGGAGGACTTCCCTCATACGGCCTCACGAACCAGGGCAGTGGTGTGAACCCGCATCTCCCTGGAGCTTTTGTTAAAAATACACACGTCCAGGTCCCGTGCCTCAAGCTCAGCCAAGATCTTGAGTGGGATCTAAAAATCTAAATGAACTTCCTAGATCATTCTGAAGCACAGCAGTATTTAAGAACCTCAGTAACTGTGAAAACAGATTGAGTTTTGAAATCAAGCAGGCCGTTGAGATGCAGAGTCCCTCATTCTGCAGCCTTGAGCAGGGAGCTGCTCTCTGAACCCGGACTTTCCTAACTTCCTGGGCTGCTGAGAGGATGGAGTTAATGGCCTGTGTTCAGCGTGTCCCTCGGCACTTGCCACCTAGTGGACAATGAATGCATGTTACTTTCTGTATGAGCCTGCGAGCACTGCATAACAAAACAGCACCGAGGACGGGGTGGCCTCGCCAAAGGACCTTTATTTCCTGACAGTCCTGGAGGCTGGAAGTCCAAGGTTAGGGGTCAGCAGGGTGGGTTCTCCTGAGGCCTCTCTGCTTGGCTTGCAGGTGGCCGTCTTCCTGCTCTGTTCTCACTTGACCTCTTCTCTGTGTGTATCCCCGTATTTCTTCTTCTTCTTATGAAGACATCAGTCCTTATTAGAGGGCCCCAGCTTTATAACTTCATTTAAATCTTAATCAGCTCTTAAAGGCCTCATCTCCAAATACAGTCACACTGGAGATGAGAGCTTCAACATGAGTCTTGGCGGAGACACAGTTCGGTCCACAGCACTTCCCTTCACTCCATCCTTTTACCCACACTCCTCAGCTTCCCCCTGATCATTACCAGTAGTTTATGTTTGAATCATCTTAAACTCAAAAGGATAACTTTACAATATGTATTTGATGAAAGCACTGGCTGAAGGTGAGGCGCAGGATGGGGTGTGGGTATTTTGCTAAAGACACTGGCCCCTGAGAATCCAGTCCCAGAACCCTGGCCCAAGAACGCAACAGAGACGACTCTCAGCTCAAGGACCTCATTACTCTCACTAGTTCAATTTCTCTCTTTTTTCTTTTTTTAGAAAAGTGACCTAGATGGAGAAGGCACAGGATCCCCCGTGTCCAAAGTCTGAGTCCTCGCATTTCCGAATTCTGGAGGGCTCTTTTTTTCCCTTCTTCTGAAGATAGATCACAGCAGAGAAAAAGAAAAGTCTTTTCAAATTTCCTAAGTGGGAAGCTTAACTCCACGACATACTATTTCCCAACCAAGTGGTTATTTAGCAACTATATTTAGAGTCCGTAATACTCAGCTTCAGACGTGTGGGGCTTTGTTCTGAGCAGGCCGCCTCTCCCTCCCTGTTGCTCAGACGTCTTTGCCCACAGAGCCCCGCAGAGGCCAGAGGCCTCCTAACAGTCCCTGTGACGTGGGCTGTACTCACCCCGACGTTACATGGGAGCACCTGGCCGCTCGGCTCCCTCCCCGTGTCCCTGGCAACGAACGTGCTGAAACGAGTCAGCCCACGAATCACTCAAGACCAGGCTAGAAACCTGCAGCCACTGCACGGTCCTCTTACTCATATTAAAATGAATTAAACTTTCTGGCCTAGACGATGCATTTTGCCTGTTTTCTAATTATGTTCCTTGGCTGTATGTTATTTTTTTTTCCATGAAGCAGCCTTCTAAAAATGTATACATTTATTATACATTTTCCTCCGCTTGATTTAAAATGTGCCAGTCCGATTACTCTGAATTGTAAATGACAAATTGAATGGGGAAGCCGGGGAACGGTCATGTATTTATAATAAAGTAAGGAGTATTTTCCTTTAATAACATGGGTGGAGATGAACGGGAGCTTCTGATGTGTTACTGACAGGACCGTCCTGACCACCCCAGTGGGCTGATGCAGTCCAGGGACCCTCCCCTGCATCCTTCTCACCTCTGATTTGCCCCACACTTGGGAAAGAAGCTGTCAAGTTCGATTTTAAAATGTCGGAGCCCAGAGAGATCTTAGCATCTTCGAATTCAGTCGCCCCTCTTCTCCTCAACTTCTAACTAACCAGGCCAGTGCCCTCCACTGTGAGGCAGGGTGGGCTTGCCTGGGCCTGGGCTCAGCCATGTGACCAACTTTGGCCAAGTGGATGGTGACAGAGTTGGTACAAGGAGACCCTTAAAAAGCCCTTGTGCAGTGGGACCGGCTCCCTTGTACTTAAGCTGTTGCCGGGAGAGGGAAAGGCACACGGATGCCACCAGCTTAGTCTTAGCTAAGCCTCCTCTGCCAAGCCCAGCACAGGGCTCCCCAGCTGCTCTGGGTAGACAGGTCTTTCAATATTTCAACAATATTATTTTGCTGTCCCTTGGGTTACCTACAGTGTCTCACATCCCTCAAAGTGCTCCGAGAAGCCACCTGTACTCGCCACGGGACTGGGCCGCCATGGGCGTTTGTTCTGCACACCTGGGCCACAGAGCCCTCTCCCTCCATGGCTTTCCCCGCCCTCGGTGGTACACAGATGCTGCCTGTTACTCGGTGAGAGTCATTGTGGGCAAAGGGGAAAGTTCTTGGATCACCTGATCTAGCCTCAGTCTTAGGCAGGCCCTGTGCACCTGGACCTTGGAGGGAGGTGGGGCTTTCTCAGTGGTCCTGCCGCCACCCTAAGGGCGGACAACTCTGCAGCATCTTCCTGGGTGGTCCTGGCAAGCAAGAGCCCCCTGCCCTGCCCTTCCCCCAGCAGCCGAAGACCTCTGCTCTGTATCAGTCCAAGGTCCTTGGCCTGCACAGGTTCCTCTCCCTGCCCTGGGCAGTCCGCTCTCTCTTCCACTCCGTCCTGGGGGCTGTGCCTGGGACTGGGCCTAGGGGGACTTCCTGCCCCTCCTCCAGGAGCCATCAGGTTTTGCCTCCGTCGCTCTCTCAAGCATCAATGTAGTTTCTCCCAGGACTCAGCTTTCTGCCCCTCCCCTAACACCAGACAGCTCTTGTTACAACTCCTTCCGCAGAAGCCCTGGATCTTTGCCTCCATCCCTGGGGCAGGAGGGAAGGGAGAGGCCTGTGGGCAGGATTTTGTCTCCATGTGTCACTGAAGGGAGCGCCCTCGGGTCTCCTGCCCTGCCCAGTCTTTCTTGCGAACCTCCGATGGAGGCCTGCGGGAGGGAGTTGGTGAGCAGGTTTGAATACCCTGTGTTCGGGGCTCCCAGGGAGTCTAAACTGTCATGGCAGTCGACCTGTGGCCTTGAAGAATCCATGACGTTTGAACCGTTCTCTGCCCCTCGCGTTGATGACGGCCACCTCCTCTTCCAGAGCTCCCAAAGGGCGAGGCAGGTCACGACCCGTTTTCCTCGAGGGCCTGTCACTCCCTGGGGGTGTGGTTCCTCTGACTGCCTGGTAACCTCAGCTCTCAGATGGGCTGCAGAGGGCTGTGATTCTACAGATCAGGACTTTCTCTCATTCTTAGGGCGGAAGCAACGTTCCTCTGCACCTTCCTCCCTCCCGCGCAGGAGTGGGGTCCTCGCCCCTCAGCTGTTGGTTGCAGAGGTCTCTTTATGGTTATTTGCTTAATATTATGTTGGTGCCTTTTGGTTTCTTCTTTAACCCCAGAAATGTGCAGTGTCTGTAAGTGGATGCCCGTGTGTATGTGTTTTATTTAGGGAATTAGGCAGAGGGGTTTTTTAATGGCGTTAATTTCTCGTTTTATAGAATAGTGATTAGACACTGTTACTTCTACCTGTTCTTTACATATTTCTTAAGGCTTTTTGTGGTTAAATTTTGAAAATGCTCCATTTAGGTACCTTTTTAATGTTAAGACTTTATTTTCTAGAGCAGTTTTAGGGTCACAGTGAAACTGAGGGGCAGGCACAGAGGTTCCCGTATACCCCTGCCCCCACGCAGGCACAGCACGCAGGTGCTGCTGTGCTGGTGGCTGAAGTGCACTCGATTTACGATGGAAGTTTCAGGCGTACAGCAAGGTGATTCGGTTATACACATACACATATAGATATACATTTTTTCAGTTTCTTTTCCATTATGGTTACGGTTCCATTACAAGAAACTGAATTAAGTTCCCATGCACAGGTACTTTAAAATGTTTAAATTCCATTTTATGGTATACAGTCTGCATTAAATCAGTTTTTGAATAAACTGTTCAGATCGTCTATATTCAAAATTATTTTTTACCTGCCTAATCTTTAAAGGACTAAGTAGGAGTATATTAAAATTTCTCAATATTATTCTTTTTATAAAATTTTATTCATATAATACTAACAGTTTGGGGTTTCTGTGTTTTGTTGTCAGTCATTCAGCACATAGTTGTTTATGACGGCAGTTTTCTTTATCGTTTGTCATGTTTTCTTTATCGTTTGTCACGTCCTTCGTCAAGAAAATGATCATTCACTTTGCCCTGTCAATAATTCCTCTTAGAAGTCTTCACTTGATATTAATAACTCAGCTGCTTCTTTGTTTTTGCTTGTATTTGCAAACCTATTTTGTTCGTTTTTTTAACCTTTCCTAATCACGTTGTCTAGTGGTGTACCGTGGGGGCAGTATGGGGTTGAACTTTCCTGTTTGCAGGTTATAACTTCTTGTGCTCTTGGGACTTCGGGACCCAGGTTACTGTCAAGTTCTGCCCCGAAGTGTTGTCTGTGCCCTTCCCAGGCTTCCTCACCTGGCCCTCCAAGTGTACCCTCTCTGTCCATGACCACTGCAAATTGCCATCACCTCTACCTGCACGTGGCTCCATTGCTACCTGCTGATTCAAACCTCATTCCCAGTCACTAAATTTATTTCATGAATGATGATGGGTGTAGCACTGGTTAGGTTCATTGGTAAGAAATAGAAAACCCAAATATCAGTGGCTTAAGAAGAAATTTCCTATTTAAAAGTCCTTGGACTTTTAAGCATTTAATCCAGAGCTGGTGAGAGGACTTTGTTCTATAAAATCTCCAGAGACACAGAGTCCTTCCAAATCATCATGCTACATCCCCAGGGTATGTCCCCCATCCTTATAGACCAAGCTAGCCCACAGGCTACTTCTCAGGATGGAAGAAGGGACAAAGAAGAATCAGCAGAGGTAATGTTCCAGGAGTCTTTTAGAGAAGGTTTCTGGAATCTGCCAAACCCACAAGCACTCCTACTCACACAGCATTAGCCAGAATTTAGTCACAGGGCCACTGCCTACAAGGGAAGCTGGGACATGCTGTCATAATCTGGGTAACCATGTGCTCAGCTAAAATGTTGTTCCTATGGAAGAAGGGGAAACATATACTGGGGAATCTTTAGCAATTGGAGAACACTAACGGCTGGAAAGGCACAGCGTTCTTACAGAAACAAGAGTGACGAAGCAGGTTGTAGTGTGAAGGAGGCAGTGCTGTAGGCCAGCTCCAAAGACAAGGAGGGGCCGAGCTGTGAAGAGTCCCACACAGCAATGGCAAGACTTTGGGTATTATCCTGTAGACTGTCTATCACTGAGGGTCCTGAGAGGAGACAGAGGCACTCTTGAAAGGGGTGAAGTGAGTTTAATGAAGGAACTGTATAAACCCACGACCCAGGGTTCACTGGAACCCAATAGTTGTAGTTGTAGGAAATGGGTGTCAGATGAGCTGTGCCTTTGGTGGAGGAACATTGTCCCTGCAACATATGGCCTGAAAGCAGAAGTGGCGGCACACTTGTGGGGCCCAGTGCGAAACAACAATGAAGGACCTCTTGTTCAACAATCAAGAATTTCAAGATGGCGACAGCGGAGCATTGAACCAAGCATGGGGCCTTTCTGAGCCCAGCGCCTTGTACTGTTGTGCAGGTTGAAGCTGGCCTTGCCTGCAGAGAGGATGCTAGAGGAAAAGTGCCCTAAACTCTCTCTTCCAGCCCTCTGACTTTTTCCAGTGTCTCCCATTGTCCACACTCAGGTGGAAGTCAAAGCACAGGAGTCTGGCTGAGGCAGCCCATGATGGTCAGCCCGGGCAGGGAGGTGGACAGTGGGTCTGGAGGAGCAAAGCACAGACTACCTAACTTGGCCATGAAAGCTGTTAGAGATTTTTAAGCACAGTGACATGTCCAGTTTATTTTTAGGAAGAACTTTTTGGCAGCAGTGTAGAGGATGGCTTGCAGAGCCTGAAGGCAGAAAGAGCAATTAGGAGGCTCTTATGATAGTTCCATAGTTGCTTTCCTTTTTTAAAAATACTCCAAAACTCACAGTAAGAAATATATTTTATATTTCTATTGCTAACCAAGGAACACACACACACATACATATGTATATGAAATCTGAAGTCCATGAAACAATACTTAACCTTACTAGAAGCAAAGTGCTCTGATGTCATTTAGAAATGCTGGTTCCACATTGTGGTAATCATTTCACAATATGGGTAAATCAAACCATCACGCTATATACCTTAAACTTATATAGCGGCGTGAGTCAATTATTTTTCTATAAAGCTGGGGTGGGGGGAATGCTGGGTCCAAACCACTTAGTTGATTCTATGAGTTACCAACAAGTCACAACTTTTAGTTTAAAAATATTGGTCTAAGAGTGTGGTAGGCAGAAGAATGCCCCCAAAGATGTCCCAATCCTTTGCTTTTGATTAAGGACCTTGAGATGGGAGGTTATCCTGGACTGTATCACAAGGGTCTTTATAAGGAAAAAGGGAGAGAAAGAGATGTGACGGCAGAGGCAGAGGGGGGCAGCTGGCCATCACCGGCTTAGAAGAGGCAGGAAGAGGGCCGTGAGCCAAGGGATGGATTCCTCCAGAAGGTGGGAGAGGTGAGGAAACGTGTTCTTCCCTGGAGGCTTCGTAAGGAATGCAGTGCTGTTAACACCTTGACTGCAGCCAGTAAGATCCGGAGGACTTCTGACCACAGAACTGTGAGATGGTAAACGCGTGTTGTTTGAAGCTGTAGCGTTTGTGGTGGTTCATTACAGAAACCCAAGAAACTAACACGGGGAGGGAGGGGAAGAGCCGGGACGAAGGCAGCGTCGGTGGGGCTGGGATGGAGGAGAGGGGGCCTGATCCTCTAGAAGGATCTTGCCTCTGAGAGACACGGGGTCCAGGTTCTCTCCGGGTGGACGGTCACAGCCCTGAGGCAAACCACAACTTTCCTTTCTCTTGTATTTCATACTCCTGGGGAAGTTAAAATGAATATGAAAGACTTAGGAGGGATAAAAATCTGTTTTAAAACTTTGTTTTAGCTACATGACTGTATGGATTCAGGGCAGATAAACAGAATGCGCTGTAAACCAGAGAGCAAATCTGAAAGAAGGCAGGAGGGGCCACCCCGATGGCTTCTTCACCTAGTCCCGGCCCCCTGAGGAGGCTAACCGAATTAGCGTCGCTCTCACACATGACTCTTGGGTGTATCTAGAACTGACCAAGCAAAGCAAACAGTATCGATTTTCTAGAAATGGAAGAAGAAACCGCTCCAGTACTGAAGAGGTCATTAGCCGCCCAGCGGAACTGGGAGGTGAGTGCTTTGTAAGACGTGCAGTCGAGCAGGTAAGCTAGTACAAGACTGCTTGTAGCAGCCGTCCAACACGGACACGCAGGTCAGCACAGGCCCTGGTGCCGTCAGCGTACTCCTGTTTATAAGGATAATGACCAATTCAGACTTACAAGTCACTTGTTCTGGAAGTGCAAATCATCTGTAAAACAAATCTAACAGAAACTAGAAAGCATAGTTTTAAATAAAGTATTATAATAGCAGTAGGAAATATAAGGCAAGTTGTCTAAGAAAAAAAAAATCTAAGGATACACAGATTTTTACGTAGAAAATTATAAAACATAATGAAAGACATAATGAGACCTAATAAATGAAAAGTTATTCCATGTTGCAGATGTGACTGACTGAAAGATGCCAAATAGCTCCCAATTTATTCTGTAAGTTCAGTGCAATAGAAGTCATGACTTCGCTGACTGAGTGTGTGAGTGCACATACCTGGGGGTGTGGAACTTAACAAGATATCTCTAAAGTGTGTCCCCCAAAGCAAAAGGCCGGGAATCACCAGGGCTGTTGGAAGTTTCGCCCTCCCAGATGCCGCCCCTCAGTATGATGCTGTGTTGTAGGGCAGACGGTATAGGAGCAGGGAGACACACGGGCCGGTACAACAGACAGTGCCAGACGGCATACCTGTGTAACCTGGGTCTGTGACAAGTGACACTACACCTCAGAGGGGAAGGGTGGACTGTTCAATAAATGGCCATGGGACAGCTGATTGTCATTGTCAGTATGAGAAACTGGACTCCAATGTGGGACGCAAGACTTTTAAAACTTTTAGAAGTATAGTAGGAGAGCTTTATAACATTGAGGGAGAGAAAAAAGTCCAAGCTATCCACACAAAACAAAAGGGAAACAGACTCATTCAATTACAATAAAATTTAAAAATGTGAGTACAGCAGAAGGTGCCATGAACAACATGAAAAAGCCAACCAGAGCCTGGGGGAGGTGGGTGTGGAGTTTGTAAATATAGGTAACTAATAAAGTAGCAGTGCCGAGAATATTTTACTAACTGCATATCAATGTGAGTCAACCAACCCCACCAGTAAGCGGGCAATGGATATCAACTGACAATTCACAAAAGAGGAAACCTGCATAGTAGCCAATAAATATACAATGGCATGCTCTACTTCACCAGCCACTGAAGAAACGAAGGCGAAAATGAGATACATTCCCACTCTCATCAAACTGGCAAATATTTTAAAATGTGGCAATGTCAAGTGTTGAAGGGGAGAAACAGGAACTCTTATACATTCCTGGTAGGAGTGCAAACAGGTACATGCTTTTAGAGAACAATCTGCTGGTGTCTAGTGAAGAGGAAGCTTCCTGGAGATGTTCCCTAGAGAAACCCAAGCATGTGCACAAGGAGACCCACTATACCCTCTCATTTAAGCACTGTTTAACCTGGAAAACCATCGTTAGGTGACTAGACAGATACATAATGGTATATGCCCCCAAAGAAGTACTGTATCATAGCCGAAAATGAATTAACTAGATCCTTGTGTATTTCCATAGATAAATCTCAAAAAACGTAACATTGAGCCAGAAAATCAAGTTGTGGTATAATACGTGTAGTAACATCACAGGCAAAATAATACTGCTTATGTGTACAAACGTATGTATAAAAATCATAAAAACAGACACGAGAATGGTAAGCATCAAACTCAGAAGAGTAGGTCCAGGAGGGAGGGCGGGGAATGGAATGGGGGAGGGCGGGAATACCGAGGGGGCTGTCCCTGTAATGTTTCATTCATATTTTACACTCATTGTTTTATTTTATATATTCTATTTACACTTTTTCGTATGCTTGAAAAGTTTTATTGAAAATATCAAACCCTTCACCACAGCAATAAAGCCAGCTACAACCTTGCCTGCTCTGAGGCTGTCTTTGCCAGCCTCCCCATCCGTCGCTCCCATGTACTGTTGGGCTCTAGGTGTACCAGAGTTTTGGGTCTTTTCCTGAATGCATTTCTTTTCACAGCCCCAAGCCTTTACTTACGCTGTTCCCTCCCCCTCGACCCCACCTGGAAAACCATTCATCCTTCCAGGCTCATTTCACGTATCATCGCTGGTGTTCAACAAGGTACGCTTCTCAAACTCTAATGTGCCTACGAGTCATCCTTATGAGGCGGGAAGCCCCATGAAAAGACCGGCAGGACCCCCAGGCAGGGCCACTACTCTCCTGCCGGCACCATCCGGTTCCCTGGCCCAGCAGCATTATCTCACTTTCTGTCTCTGAAACGGCTAACTTCTAGGAAAGTGGGCTCACTCCTGAGTAGTCCATTTCCCTCACTCCTGATTGGTTATTTCTCTCCCCGCTGATTGGTCCATTTCTACAAAGCCTGTTCCTAATTAGTCAACTTCTGTGATACTTTATTTGCATATGATGTTGCAAAGTGTAAACTGGCAGCCTATAAAAGCCCGAGTAAACCTACAGATGGGGTCCAGAGCTTGGAGTGTTAACTCTTCTGGGCCCACTGGCGTAATAAACCTGAGTTCTCCAACTCTCCGAGTGCTGCTTGGTCTCTTGCCCGGATCCACGTTGCTGTCACAACTGAGCTGTAACACATTTTTTCTGCAACATTTCGATCTTGTTAGAATGCAGGCTCTGATTATGCAGGTCTAGGTGAGGACCCCACGAGGATTACACTGAGTACCAGGAACCCATCTTCTTCCTGCAAAATGAGATGCTCCCCACTGTGGACTCCCAGAGCCTCCTCCACATTCCCTTATAATATTTATTGCATAGTTCTGGGTCTGTTTTTTTTTTTTTAATACATATCCATCTTTTTAATGAAACTCTTAAGGGCAGTAATCCTGCCCTGGACCTCACTGTACTGCCAGCACTTAGCATTTATTTGCTGACTATTTGAAATATTCAAAGTTGAAAGTACAATTGTCTTTTGCACCTCAGGTGAAACCTTATTAAATCTGTCCAAACGCATCTGTTTAAATTATGTTTTATATCCCAGGCCGGTCGCAACAGGTAGGTAGGACAGTAAATGTGTATGGCGTGCAGATCAGGGCTGAAGAAGGTCCTAATTACAGTGCTCACTGGAGAGGGGCGCTGGAAACCCTTAAAGATGTTCAAATCCCTTAGGGCAGAGCAAGCTTTGGAGATGTAGGGGATTTAGTGACTTAGTCACAGGGCATGGATTTTGCTCTGAGGGTTAAGATGGCTTATAGGAGCTTTGCAGACCTGTTTTAAGAACACAGGCCCTCTGAGAGCGAAAAGAGTGATGATTAACTCTAATGGCCTGGCCAAGTCCTGCCTGTGGGCCGGGAGCCTGCCCTGCTCTGCCCAAGGACGGAGGCGGGAGCTGGGCGCCTGCCCTGCCCTGTTCCAGTGCTCCTGGGCGGCTGCCTGACCTGGAACGACTTCCTTCACCTTTCAGGGCCCGGGGCTGCGAGATTTAACAAAGAGAACATTGCCTGGGATGTGTGTTTGCAACGCAAGTATTCCTTGTTTATCTGAAATTCAAATATAATTGGTGTGTCCATATTTTATCTGGCAGCCTTATCTGGGCCTCGTTTTCTTCCTGTCTAAAATGAGGATGGGAACCTTACGATGCGTGTAAGGTTGTGAGGATGAAATGATTCGTTCTGTGGGAAGTGCTCAGAGTGGAGCCTGGCTCGGAGTACGCGCCCACTAAAGTGCCTTTATTATTACTCCCTCGTGTCATTGTTGTCAGTGTCACTGCCTGAACCGTTACCATCAGTGCTAACTGGTCACCCTGGCTCCAGGTCCTTCCCCCACATTCCTTCTGCATGATGGCCAGGAGAATCCCTCAAAACCAGAAATCTGATCATGCGTGTTAAATTCCACGGCACATCTTCGAATGACTCCCAAATCCGCACTCCTCTGTCTGGGGTGACCTTTGTGAAAGGAAAATCAAAACGGAGTCGGTCTTGCTAAGAGAACTCTCTAAAATGAGGCCGCTGAGGGAGGGTGGCTTATACCATCTCAGCCTGGGTGGAATGTGAACCTTTGACCACTTATGGTCCTATGGAAGACATCCAGAACATCTGCCAGAAACTGCAGACACTTATTGGCCCCTTCCCCTACTCGTGATAGCCTGTCTGCTGGCCGGACCCACTACCCTCAAATAGCTGCTACCCTTAAGGGGCCGCCTGTCCCTTAAGAACAAGTATTTATTTCTTGTGTCAGAAATTTCTTGTGGGTTTTGCCTTTATAAGCCCTTGACTCTTTCTTTTCCCCAAATGTTCTTTCAGTTTTACCCAAATCCATGTGTCCAGAATTGCAATTCTAAAAACCCCCAAGTAAAGCTCTTCGAAGTCTTGAGACTGGTTATTTCTCAACACGGGCGAGACATGCGCCCCTGCCACCCTTGCGGTCTCTGTTACCACCAGCCCTGCCCTCTGTGACCCCAAGCCAGGCCCTCCGGACCTCGTTCCGTCCCCTGCGCGCTTCCTCGGCTGCTCTGCCTACCTGGACCCCTTTCTCCCTGCAGCCCCCGATGAGCAGCCAGCCTCTTATCCCCGGGAGCTCTGCCTAAGCCCACCTTCTCTGGAAACTTCTCTGAGCCACCACTGGGAGCCTCACCCCATCCTCACCCCATCCTCACCTGCCCCCATATTTGGATTCTCATTCCTTTATCTACGCCTGTCACACTATAATTATTTCTATTTTTATGTTATATTTTCTCCAACAGTAAAATATCTGCGTGTAAATTTATTTTAATCCACAACCTGGAGCTTTTAAGTTAGTATTTGAAGCGTTTTAATCAGGAACTCACTCATCAAGGGTGGTTATCAAACATTTTTTAAAAACCTGGCAGTATAATGGGAAAGACTCTGAAAGTGTGTGTGTGTGTGTGTGTGTGTATAACTGAATCTCTTTGCTGTATACCTGAAACTAACATTGTAAATCAACTACACTTTAATAAAAAATTAAATTAAATTAAATTATTTTAAAAAGCCACCCTGGCAGGAGTTCACAGCCCAGAAGGGCTGCAGCAGATGCCCTTACGCGATCTGCACCAGAGGACTTGCTCTCTGGTTAGGGGATGTGGAAACAGTTTTTCATTTCTAGAATGGGCGGTGTTCAAAAACACACGGTGGACCAGAAGGACAGTGCAGACACTGCCTTCCTCTTGAGGGCAGAAGACAGGGAGCCCGCGGTCCAAACCCCACTGGGCCCTGGGTCTCCCATTCCTTCCACAGGAGGCTTTTGCCATCTGATTTGATTGAGTTGGTTTATGGTCGGGATACAGTTGCATCTGCCTCTAGTGAAACTTTCACGCAAGGTGTTTGCTGGAGAGCCTGAACGAACAGAGAGCAGGGACTTCGCTAAAATGACAGAACACTGGAGAGACTGGTTGGTTTGTTACCTGCTTGAGAGTAACCGTTGGTTCATGTTTCGGAATGTGACCTGAGACTTGCTCCCATTGCAGTACCACCTGGGGGCGGGGGGGGGGGGCGGGAGGCACCTGTATCCTTCCCTGCACCCGAATTAGTGACAGCCACCGTCGCCCACCAGAAGAGCCTTGACGAAACTGGTTTAGATCCGTTTGCAATTCCTTGTCTCTCCAACTAAAGGTGAGCTTCGGGGTAGGGACCTATATTAACCACCTTTGTGACTCCAGCCCCTCCCACGGCAGCTGGCACCCCAGTGGGTGCCGGAAGGAGCAGGAAAAGGACAAGACCCTTTGCAATGATCCAGCTTTAAAACACTGGGGACAGACTCAGACACCTGATTCGCAAATAGGATCAGGATGAAAACATGTAGGAAAACAGAATACATGAGAAAGCACCCTTTGATAGCTTTTCCTTGAAATGTATTCTGCAAGAAAGAGCTTCCCCTCTTGAGGATTCATTATACATTTCATCCCATTAGCATTAAAGGCATTGAGAAATCTTTGAAAAAAAATCCGTCTCAGGCACTTTTCCCCTCAGTATTCTTCCTCAAAACCCATCACCTCCAGCTACTCATGAGAAAACATCACACAAACCCAAAGGAAGGAACATTCTACAAAATATCTGGACAGCATTCTTCAGAACTGTCAAGGTCACGATAAACAAGGAAAGACTGAGAAACTGTCACAGATTGGAGGGGTCATGATGACTAAGTGCCACGTGGGACCCTGCACAGGCTTCTGGAACAGAAAAAGGACATGAGTGGAATAACTGATGAGCTCCGAGTCTGCCTCGAGCTTAGTTGGCGGTCCTGTACCAATGCTAATTCCTTAGTTTTGACAAACGTACCACAATAATGAAATGTTGTAACACGTGTCCTTCCTAAGGCTAAGTAACAGGACCTTGTGTGTATGTACCACATGCTGTTTGCTCAGCCGCCAGCAACACCCTTCTGAGTTTCCACCTTTTGGCTGTTGTGAATAATGCTCCTGTGAACACTGGGGCACAAGTATCTGCTCAAGTTCGTGCTGTCAGTTCTTCAGGGTGTATAACTAGAAGGGGGATTGTTGGATCATGTCATAACTTCGTGTTTGATTTTGGGGGGAATGCTATGTCACCTTTCCAATGGTTGGACCATTTTACACTTCCACCAGCAATAAGCAAGAGTTTCAGTTTCTCCACATCCTTGCCAATATTTATTTTCTGGGTTTTTTTGGGGGGGTCAGTATTGGAGGGGGGGAGTAGGGTGGATAGTAGCTACTGTAATTAGTATGAAGTGGTATCTCATTGTGACTTTGATCTGCATTTGCCTAATGACTATGTTGTCGGCCATCTCTTCACGTTCTTATGGGCCATTTGTATATCTTTGGAGAAATTATTCAGGTCGCCTCTTAACCACCTCTTTCTTGAAACTCTTGTCTGCCTGTACTTTCAACACCCTGCTTTCCTTTGGTTCTCCCTCCATTCCTCTGATCAGTCCTTCTAAACTCTTCTGCCGCCGCCTCCATTCCTCTCACCCGTTGTAGTAGAGATGCCTAGAGTTAGGTCCCTGACCTTCCCTGTACTAATTATGCTCATGCCACCCCCTCAGGGACTCTCATGGCTGATATGAGAGTTGAGGAACTGACTTCCAACGAAGAAATCAAGTATTTCATTAATATGTTATTAATTAATTAATTAAAACAAAGCAGTATGGTTAAAAAGCCAATAAAAGGGGAAAAACGAATACTGAGAAATACTCAGATAATCAAACGAAATCAGGAGAGCAAAAAAAAGAGAGAGAAGTGATATCAGATGGGACTAACAGAAAAAAATAGGAAGATTAGACTTAAACACAAAGATCTCAATAATTAACTTAAATTTAAATGGACTAAATACTTCAATTGAAGGTGAATGTCAGGCTGGATAAAAAAGCAAGATCAAATTTTATTCTATTTATAAGAGGCATATTTTAAATATAAAGATATATAGGTTAAAAGTAAAATTATGGGATAATATGTACCACATAAACACCAAGCTTGAGTGTCTATATTAATATGAGATGAAATAGACCTTAAAACAAAGAATTTTATCAGAGATAAAGAGGGACATGTCAAAATGATAAATGGGACATTTCATCAAGAAGATGTAATAATCTTCAATGTGTGTGAATCTAGAACTGCAAAATTTATGAAGAAAAATCTGACCGAGAAATAGACAAAAGGAGAAGCAGATAAACCCCCAGTTATAGCCACAGGTCTTAACACTCCTCTCTCAGCAACGAACTTAACAATTATACAGAAAAATCAATAGAGAAGATCTGAATAACACTATCAAACAACTGCATTGAAATCTATTCAGGCTTCCACCCCAAAACTCCAGAGTGCACATTCTTTCAAAGTGCACATGGAACACTCACATATGTTAACCAGAAATGACAAGACTATATGTTAACCAGACTATATGTTAACCAGAAATGGACAAGGTGATCCTAAAATCATAGGGAAATTCTGGGAACCCAGACTAGGTGAAGCAATCTTGGAAAAGAAGACCAAATTCAACGAACTCACATTTATCATTTTGAAAATGTATTGTGAAGCCACAGTAATCAATACAGCATGAATTAGCATAAGGATAGACATATAGATCAATTCAAAAGAATGGTGCACTCAGAAATAAACCCACACATATATAGCCAACTGATTACTGACCGGAGTGCCAAGACCATTCAATGGGGGACAGAATAATTCTTTCAACAAATAGCACTAGAACAACTGGATATCTACATGCAAAAGAATTCCCCCCACCTCATGGCGTATACAGAAATTAACTCAAAGTGGTAGGGAAAGAAGTAGAAATCTCTTTATTCATGGTTGACATGATTGCACATATAGAAAATCCCAAAGAATCTACCAAAAAAAAAGTGCTAGGAATAATAAGCAAATTTAGTAAGGTCGCAAGATAAAAAGTCCATATACAAAAATTTGAAGTGTTTTTATATATTAGCAATAAACAGTTGGAAGATAAAATTAATCCAGCAACACTACAATTGCGCCAAGTAGTGGAAAATATAGAGAGATTAAATATAAAAATTATGTCTAAGACCTTTTCATTAAAAACACATAAATTTCTGAGAGAAAATAAGAAGATCCAAATTAAATAAAGCTACGCCAGGTCCACAGACTGGAAGGTAATATTGTGCTCATGTCATTTCTCCCCAGGTTGGTCTACAGATTCAGGGCAATCCCATTCAAATCCAGGAATGCTTTTATGGCAGAAATTTGCACACTGATTCTAAAACTTATAAAGAAGTCCAGAGAATTTGGGATAGCCAGATAATTTTGAACAAGATTCATAAGTGACTGTAAATTAGCTAGAAACCATAAAGTAGTAACAATTTTGAACAAAGCGTGAAGAGTTCCTCTGAGGGCGCATTAATCAAGAAAGTATGGTATTGGCATAAGGCTGTTCATCAGCTGGATGAACAGACCCACAATTCTATGATCAACTTGTAGGCACTGTAGTTGCCAAAGTAATTCCACAGCGGAAGGAAAACTTCTCTCACAGACGGTCCTGGAACAACTGGATGTCCATAGAGGAAAAAAAAATTCTCGACCCTACTTCACATCATGCCCCCAAACTAATTATGAGTTATACACTTAAATGTAAAAGCCGAAACTATAAAGCTTTTAGGAGAATATCTTTGAAAGCTTAGAATAGACCAAAGTTACTAAAGTTACTAAGATGAGGCACAGAGAACAATAACCAACGCTTTCTTTCAGAAAGGACTGATAAACCGGACTTGATAAAATTAAAATGTTCTTCCCATCAAAAACACTATTGAGACAATTAATAGGTAAGCCACAGATTGGGGGAAAACTGCAGTAGATAGACGGTAGGTAGGTAGAAGTACCTCTAGATAGAACCCTGACAAAAGATTAGTATTTAGAACACATCGAGAACTCATGGCACTCAGTAATGAAAAGCTCTATAACCCAGGAATTGAATAAGTGAATCAGAATCCTGATTAAGATCCTGAGTGCAGAGTTCATCTCATACTGTCTCGGGAGGCAAAGAAATGAAAGCTGCACTACACTCAGAGAATCTGCTCCGCTGTCAACCAGGCTTTCCAAGGCTTTCAACAGAAAGTAGCCACGTGCACGCCAAGGACAGCATCACTGGGCCAGTGCTCTTTGGTGCGTTCTGTACAGAGGGTCCACAAAGACCTTGGGAAGGATTAACGAGAGAACCCTCACAATTTCCCTAGGAAGCAGGTGAGGGAGTGAACAGATCAGCCTAGTCCCATAAAGACGGGAAACTGGGGAAGGTCTGCTCCCAAGGGGCAGGGACCTTGACTCCTGGCAGGCAGGCAGGTGCGCGCTGTCAGCCCGGCTGGGAGCAGCTCTGCAAGAGCTCGCCTGTCCCACCCTTTCTCAGTGACTCACCCGCCCGCTCACTCAGCACTTACTCAGTCACGCCTCCCTCGCCTCTCTGTGGAAGTCAGAGCTTGTAGCTCGGCTGTGGGCTCTCCCTCCTAGGAGCCTCAATGACTCATATCCTGCTCCCGGGTCTGCTCCAGGACCCCAGGGGCTCCACACTTCGCCCTCTGCTCCCGGCCTCTCTTGGGCTTCCAGGGTTCCCCCAAAACTCTCCTGGGGGCGTCCCTCCCTACCCTGCCCATCTGGGCCCTGGGCAGCTCTTGATGTCGCTAGAGTAGCAGTCGTGACCCTGCTAAACCCCGGTGTGAACTCCCTGTGCTTACAGAATCATCCCCATCCCGGCCTTGGAGCCCCCACATCTGCTGGTACCCTCACCTGCAATGCCGTTCTGCCCTTCTGTCCCCCAGCAACACCGCCATTCACAACCACCTTTTCCCTCTACCTTCCCGAGGTCCTCCCTGAACCCTCTCTCCTCCCAACTCGGCATCCTCTGCACTCAGGAACTCTACAGTTTGCACCACTTAACAGGACGCATCACAGCTTTGTCCTCCTGGGAGAAGACAGACAAGAAGCTTATAAACACAGAAATGAAACAACTCCACATACACGTAAGCGTTACGAAGAAACTACAACAGGCCATCTGACTTGGGAATGGACCGTGAGGACACTTAGGTGGCATACCCTATGAGGAGGTGGCGTCTGAGTGGAGACCTGCGGGACGAAAGGGAGCCAGCCTTGCAGAGATCCCAGGGAGAAGGCACGGCAAGTTCAAAGGCCCTGAGGTGGAAATACTTGGGGCATTTGAGAGAAAGAAAGAAAAGCAGGGTGACTGGGTGTGGTGAGTAGGGGGTGAATGGGGGGGTGAGTGGGACCAGTCAATTCTCACAGGATTGTGGGAGGTGAGGAGAGGCAAGCTTCATCCTAACCACTTCCTGTTTATGGAGGAGAGACAGGAGCCAGGGCCGTGTGTGCCGGGCCCTGACTCCTGAAGCCGCCAGGACCACACCTGAGAGGCGTCCGGTCTTTCACAGCTTCTGGAGTGAAGCTGTATTTGCCAGGCCTTCTATCCGACGTTCCACAGGCCGCCTGTGGGGAAGAAGTGAGTTCCCTGTTCAGGGGACAGGACCAAGGAGCTGCAGGTGGAGAAGGCAGCAGACAGCACCTTTCCCGGTAGTCGAGTGGGTGGTTAGGAGACAAGGCAGAGGGCTGCCTGATAGCTTCCTTCCTCCCGGCTCAGTAGAGCTAGAAAACCAGCCTGCGTTTTACATAAAGCAGATCATCAGGAGAAAGTCTCAGTGGTTCTGACTGATTGAAAAAAATGTATTTGTAACGACAAATCAGCTAGAAAGTGGAAAGATTCGTCGGGTGGAAGCGACTGGTTCACAATTCTGTTTCCATCCCATTAGTCCTGCACTTTGAGGGGTCAGATAAAGGGGTGTGACCGGTGAATTTCCTTCCTCTTTGTAATCAGAACCAGAACAACAAGCACTTTGGAACACATGCTGTGAGCCTGGTGCATAACGTTAAGCAATTTACCTGGAGAATTTCCAATCTTCATAACCACCCATCTTTCAGATGAAACCTGGAGAGGGTGAGGAATCTGCCCACGATCGCCCGCTCGGTCAGCAGGAGGCCTGGCACTCGGGCCCAGTCTGACCCTGGACTCTGAGGTTGTGACCGCAGCCCTTCCGTGTCGGCTTCAGGCCCCGGTGCTGGCGGAGGTCCTCCCTGGGCCTGTCCTAGCAGGAGCCACCACCCCCGGGGAACTGGCCGCCCCTGTCAGGGCCGGGCGCCAAAGCAGGAGGCAGACCTCAGATTGGCAGAGTCAGGCCAGTCCCGGCCTACGTTCCCCCTGGGGGAAAAGGCGAGAAAATTGTGAGTTTATGAACGCGTTTACCCTGGCCTCTTGTTGACTCCACACCCAAGCACACTCAGCATTCTCTAGAAGCTTCTTTCCAGGTGGTGGCTGAGAGACGAACGGCAGGAGGAGAAATTCCCACACCGTTAAGTCAGTCTCGTCCCTTAGGGGCTGTGATCCTAAAGGCTGAGCATTCAGTCCCAGGGGAGGCTCTGGGCCAGCCAGGCCCCCACACGTGCCTTTTTAGATGCAAAGTCAGAACAGAGCTGGCCAGCAACATCGTTAGAAATGAGAGCAAGATGTGATGACCGTGAGGCACCCTTGGCGAAGGCAGTTTGCCCCCTGACGCCCCCGCAGGTCGGCTCTCCTCCGAGTGCGGCCCCTCGCAGGCACCCGAAAGATGCGCCCAAGTCCCAACTCCCAGAACCCGTGCCTGTGACTTTCCTCGGGGAAGTGTCTTTGCAGGTGCATTTAAGTTTAGGGTCTTGAGTTGATGTCATCGTGGAGTTAGGGTGGGTCCCACATCCAGTGCCAGGTGTCCTGGTAAGGGGAGAGCAGAGGCAGGTCTGAGACATGGATGCGCCGGGGAGAAGGCACATGAGGATGAAGCAGAGGCCGGAGTGTGGACACCCAAGCCAAGGACACCAGAAGGAGAA
The DNA here is from genome assembly GCF_048773025.1 of Camelus bactrianus. Lineage (NCBI taxonomy): Eukaryota > Metazoa > Chordata > Mammalia > Artiodactyla > Camelidae > Camelus > Camelus bactrianus. Next base: position 5,581,399 of record NC_133552.1, read on the forward strand.
AACAAGGATCCTCCTCTGGAAGCTTCAGAGGGAGCATGGCCTGGCTGACACCTTGATTTTGGATTTCTGGCCTGCAGAACTACGAGAGGGTAAATTTCTGTTTTTTCAAGCCAGCTAGTTTGGGGTGATTCCTCACAGCATCACTAAAAATCAATCGAGGGTTCTGTGCCCCTCGTCCTGAGGCCTGACTTCCTAGCCACACCCCCCCTCAGCCCCCAGGGTAAGCGGTTACCCACTTCCCAGGAGAAATGCAACCGAGACAGGGAGGCCGCTGTCTGCCAGGGCACCCTCCCTTGTAGGGAGATCCTGGGGCAGAAGGCAGATGCTGGCTGTGGTCTAGCATCAGAAAGGACCCCACTCAGGCACTGGGGGGACCCCTCCTCCCAGCCGGACTCTGGGCAGCTCCCCGGCGTCCAGCCAGGCCCTCCCTCCTTGTTGGGGGCACTCGGTGGGTTTGGCTTTGGTGATCTCCAGGGTCACCCCAGGGGTTCTCCCTGCCCTTCTCTGAACAGGGCGTGATCCAGGTGTTGGCTGCACAGCATCACAGCCCAGTGGCCTCTCTGAGCCACCTTGAGTTCTGAGTGACACATCTGCTTTGGTCACAGGTTCTACCCACAGTTCCCACCAATGGCTAATCCCAGCCGCTCCTTGGGGGGTTCTCTAGTTTCACTCTAAGCGTGATTTCCGAGTTCTCAGGGGGTGGGGGCACCTCGCGGGTGGGGCTCCACCTCATGGGCGAGGTGGCTGACACGGCTCTCCTGGGGGTCCCCGCCCTGGGACAGAGCTGGTCCTCTGTGAGCTGAGTGGCCACAGCAGGATGGCAAAGTGACGCCCTCCGCTGAGTTTCACACGGGCAGGTTCGTCCTCACTGCTGTTGTTCTCCCGTGTGTGTGTGTGTGTGTCTGCGTGTGTATATCTGTGTGTGTATCTGTGGGTCTGTCTGTTTGTATGTGGGTGTGTGTGTGTGTCTGTGTGTGTGTATCTGTGTGCGTGTGTGCGTGTCTGTGGGTGTGTGAGAGAGAGAGACGAGGCGGGTGTGCTCCGACGGGAGGCGGTCACTGGCCCCCTAAGGCTTTGACTTTCTCTCACTAAATAAAGGGAGGCTTTAAGGCTCTTGCTCTTTTCCCTCTTAGCGCTAAAATCCTGAGATTTTCAAAAGAATTTCAAACCAGAAATAACAAGTTCACGAGTGCTTTCAACAACTCGAGCTTCCAGAGAACTCCAAGCCCACAAGGGAAAAAAGAACTTTTCAGATCCTCTTCCTCATCAATTTTGTGTCTGTAGAACCAAACCCTCTGGCAGAATGTGCTAGTTACCATGAGGGACTCCCTTCATTTTTTGTTCATTTTTGCAACATCTGTCCCTGAGCCACCTTCTGGGAGACCAGGCTGCCGCCCATGGTGGGGGTGGGGGTGGGGGTTGGTGCCCGAAGCCAGGTCGGAGATTTCTGCCAGTCCCCGGGGCGAGTGAGTGGCCAGCGCCCCCTCTCAGCTCAGCACCCCCCACTTTTCCAGCCCCCCATCCATTCCTGACTGCCCTCTTCTTGACAGATTCCCTCGACCTACGATAAAGAAGGACAGTAAAACCAAGGACTCGCGATGAAGAAAGAAACAGAGGTACAGATGGGGAAAAGCCAAGACAGGGTAATGAGGTCCCCAGCACAGGTCTGTCCAGCCCCGGGTTCCCCTTGGAGCCCAGCAGCCCCACCACCTCAGACTCTCAGGACGTTAGAGGGACGCTCAGCTGAGGGCACGGCAGCCTCACGAGCCGCCCTCTGTGGGAGTGCTTTGTGCGATTTCCATTCCTTCTTTGCTTTGTCCTCCCTGGGTGTGTGGACCTGGTTTGGGGAGTGGGGAGGGCGGGTGAGTAGGGACTGATCTCCCAGGAATGTCCCTTCTTGTGACGCTAGGCCACCATCGGTCTTGTCATACGCAGCCCTACAGAGTGGAAAGGCCAGCCCAGGTGCTGACGCCACCCAGGGCTCACGGGAACTTGCGAGTAACTCTGGTTTCCGGGACAGGTGAGGCGAAGGCCAGACAAACAGCCTAAGAATGTATGTATTCAGATACAGTCTGAGATACAGATACAGCCCAGCTGTGTTCGAGTTCTCCTAGGCTCGTTCACGCGTTCATCCCATTTGCAGTAGTAACGGCGTGCCCTCCCTGTGCCGGGCCTTGTGCGTGACACCGGGGGAGAGACTGATGAACAAAACTGCATGGATCCTGCCTGGACCCAGGTGGTTGGTCTTCCTTCCCTAATGCTGAGGAAGTGCCCAGGCAGGAGAGCACGGCTGTCTCCTCCCTGCCCGAGTGTGGGGATACTGGGGTTCAGGGCCTGCCCCAGCTCCTCTGATGGATGCCCCAGCTCCGGTCCGCAGGGAGCCCAGGGCTCTGTCACCCCCATCGCCAAACTGGCTTCTGGCCCCGGGCCTGGCATCGCTCTTTCGGGCGTATAGCACCCTCTGTTGGGGACCTACACCCAGTGCCCTGGTCTGGAGCTGGGACACCTTGTCTGCTCACCTGAGCCCTGTGTGCCTTGTTCCCCCACCCACCCATCCATCCATCCGCCCGAACAGCCACTGCTGAGTGCCCAGCCCTGTTTAGGGGATGAGGCTATAAAAATGTAAAGGTCACTGTTCAGTCTTCTCACAGGTTTCAAGTTCAACTCCCTTTCCTTGAATGAGGATCCCAGTGCTGGTAGATGGATGGGGGAAGGGGTGCATTCGAGGTCCCATGATCTCTTCCTAATGACCTGGGCCGAGGGGTCCTCCTGTCAAGTGCGCCCTTTGTGGGGTCCTTTGCTTCCTAGAGCTCCCTACCTAAGTGGGCAGATCTGTCCACACTCTGACCTGGTGCTGCGTGTGGACCAGTGGATTTAATTCCCCCAGGGGGACAAACTCCTGTCCCCCAAACCCACCTCCACTCCCTCGAAACCCCTCCTCTCCCCTCCCTAAAGGGAGCCCGCTGGCCACGGGCACGCGCGAGGTCCGACCTAGCGAACGTGCAGGCACCCTGCTCTCCGCCGAAAGTGGTTAAACCACCCGCACCGCACAACTGCTCTCAAGTCGCCCACCTCCCCTTCCCCAAATCAGAATTACCAAGTCACCCTCGGCAACCTCCGGGTTCCCCGGGACCCGAAGTTAATTTACTTCCAGAGCTGCTAACGCTCTGTTTACAGCCAAAGCGAGCTCGTGATTTATGGGAGAAATAAGACTAATTTCCCCCAAAGAGATGAGAACCGGCGGTTGTATTTTTCATTTTGGAAGCCTGCAATTTGACTGCATGGGGTGCAAACTGAGAAAGGAAGCAGAGCAGAAAACCAAGCTGTTGTGACAGATGTGAGAAGGGGTGGCATGAACTACGGGCCGTCAGAACGAGCCTCCCGGAGGCTTAATTGGGCGAGTCACGCGTCACGGCTCTGAAAAGGGCAGCGTAATTATTTATCACTGCGCTGTTACAGGCTCCGGGCTGAGTGTCACCTCTTGCCGCGCCTGTCTCTCCCGGGCTCTTTTTGGTACTCGCGGGAAAGGTTCTCAGTGTTTGTAAGCAAATGAAAAGGGTATTATTTTTTACTTATAAGTGTCTGCTGGGTAGAGAGAGAGGTTATGCCTTTTGGACAACAGCCTCTCACTGTCGCCGCTGACACAGGAGCACGAGATGCATTTCAGCAGTGGGTGCTTTTAACCATCGAGTCCCACCCCCTTGCTGCAGTAAGCCGTTACCGGGTGAGGAGACCTCATCACCGAAGATCAGCATCGCTGTCATCACACGTGCACCGGCGGCGCCCCACACACTCCGCGCTCCGCCACACGCTGTCGGGGCTGTGAACAACGTATGCCCAGGCTGCCCTGCACAGCTACCCGCACAGGGAACAAGCACACATGGCAGCCGAGAAGCCAGCCTCCCCAGATCTCTGGCTCTGAGCACACCCCTGCCTCAACCCTGAGCCTAAATTCTCTGAGGAACTGAGTGATGTTTCTGTGATTTGTTTTTGTTCCGAATTCACTGCCAAGGCCAATTTGCGGCCACCTGTCACAGGTTGGGGAGGGCCCGGGTGGAAGCTGGTTTTGATGCCTGCTATTCAGATGCAGGCTCGGTCGTGGGAGCCAGACATTGAGTCTAGACGCTTCCAAGCCAAGGAGGCCCCTCATGCCAGTCGGGTTCTGGGCCCCAGATGCAAACGTGTTCCTCCGGTGTCTCAAACAGCTTTTGTTTGTGTGTGTTTTGTGTCTGAGCTCATCCATCTGGCTCCCCTTCTGCCACCTTTTCTCCTGTTTACACTCACAGTCTCGATGTGTCTTCCAGCTCCTTCCAAACCAATTATGCTATAGACAGATTTAGTCCATTTCCAGGCCAGATGCTCAGATACATCCCTTTCTGCATTAAAAATAATCAGAGTAGGCTCCCAGCCAGCCACGGGATTTACAGACCCTTGAAATTCTAGGAGAAATCCACAGAAACTTTCCTGATTCTGGCACAATCCCCAAATTCATTCATCGGGGGGAAAAAAGGCCTTGATTTCATATGAGTGTGGAAAGCATCCTGAGTCTGGGTCAGAGCACCCCCTTTCTCCCGGGCAGAAGTCCTGGCCCGGACCAGCAGTATGGTTCTCTCCTGACGAGACAGGCCTCCTGTGCGGGGCCTCGCACCACTTCTGGGCTGGTGAGCAGCTTCGGAGCCGTCTCCCTGCACTTGGCCACCTTCCCCTCCAGCCTGGGGAGCCGGGCTTCCCCGTCAGCACTACGCCCCACTCTGCTCATCTTCGGGTGCTGTCTGTACAGGTCCCTCGTATTCTCACCGTGTTTAAGGGAGGACTGTCATTTCTCAGCTCATCTTAAAGCTCCAGGAAAGGGTCTGCTGATGGAACGGTTCTGACGTCCTGAGGAGAAAAAGCTTCATTTTCTCCCGCCAGTGGAGGATGCCAATCCCTCGGCTGGAGCCAGTGGAGAGCTTCCAGAGCAGGTGTTTGTGCTGCCGGGAAACACAGACGACATTCCAGGATCTCCTGCTGACGGGAGAGCCGCCCACAGGCAGATGCCTCTTCTCCATTCATGCTCACACGAAGGCCTGCCTTGGCCTCCCGGGGAGAAAAGCCAGGCTTAGAATCCAGTGTACGAGAGACTCCAGTCTACTCCCGGGGACCTCAGTGTAGACGAGGCCCAGGAGCCTGCAGGTGAACCTGATGGAGGCAGTCACCCACTGCAGAATCCTGGCCACACGGTGGCGTGGCCTCGCTTTCTCTCCCGGGATGCTGAGCTCCAAACACAGGTGCCCCTCACGGCGGAGCCGCAGGTTGCAAGCAGAGTGAGAGTCCAGTGAGCATCTGGGCGTCTGGGGCTTAGAGCTGAGGGGGACCTGTCACCCCTGGGAGCTGGCGGAGGACTGTGCGTGCAAACTACAGCAAACGTAAAGGCAGAGGAACAGTCCCAAGTCACCTGGAGGAGCCATTGGCCCAGGGGTCTGAGGAAAGGGGAGGGATGCAATGCCATGCGAGGTCCTCCCAACACCAGAGGTTAGCCCCGGAGGTCAAGGCTTCTCAAACAAAACCAGCTCATTCATTGATCATCAACATCGCCACTAACTACAATGCATACTATTACATACGATCCATTTGGTATCATCTGATGGACATTTACTCTGTGCCGCAGGGTGGGGGTCCTTCCTGTGGGAGGAGACACGTGTGAAGACCCTGCAGAGGACACTGCTCCCTCCCACCGCTGGCTCCTCACAGCGTGGTCCACGGCATCAGCTTCAGCTAGGGGAGCCTTATTATAAATGCAGGCTCTCAGGCCCCCAGCCCTCCTGAGTCCGAGTCTGCCTTTCATCCAGACCCCCCAGGGGATCTGAAAGCATGTTAAAAATTGAGAGGCACCGCTCTGCTCCCCTTAAACCCCGCGAGCTGGGATCTGTATCTCCCCAACAGTGATGCCTTCTCTGGTTTTTGAACAAATAAATGTGCCTCAGCCCAAGCCTTTCTTTTTTATTTTAACAGCATGAGCGCAGATTCCTATTCATAAATGAATTCCATGTGAGTGGTTTCTGATGCCAGAGGGGACACTTCATGGCTGGGGACTGGGGAGAGAGAGGGCAATTGCAGTGACTCAGAAGGGAGTCTCTCCTGTCCTGTCAGCCAGGCCACCTTGGCTCCTCAAGGTGGGGGGCAGGGGGAGGGGGTTTGAAAGTCCTTAGCATACTGCTCACTCCTCTCACCCTAACACCCAGCCTGGAGCTGGGTTAATAAGATAACTTTAAGACCTGGAGCCACCTGCTGATTATCGCACGGGCGGGAGGGACCGTCCAGTCATCCTTTCCTGATGCGGTCTCCAGCCAGGAGCCTGTGGCTTCCCCTGGTTCCCACCCTCCACCCTCCACCCCCGGGAGAGGATGCACATCTCGGGCTCAGCAGCCTCTGCCTCAGAGCAGCCCCGCCCTTTCAGGCTTTGGCCACAAGGAAGGAAAGTTAGAGGGTATTTTTGCCCCCACCACCTGGACTTGGCTGAATGGGACGACAGCTCAGGGAGCCCGGGGGGAGCCAGCAGGCTCTCTCTCCGGGTTGGAGCCCCTATACTAACTCAGGGCCTGCCTGACACCCCTCTCGCAGCAGGAAGCAGCCTCTCCCATTCCAAGTGCCTCAGCCCCTGTGTTCTCAGCTCCTTTAGCCCCTGTCACCCTGGGGAAAATCCCGTGATTGTTCCTATCTTCTGTCCCCACCAGGCTGTAAACCCACCGCCAGCAGGGACCAGACTTGGCTCATCTTTGCCCCACTGCGGCAGAAGTCAAACAAAGTGCAGAGTCTTAAAGATGTGTTTTATACACAGCCAGGTCTACCCGTTGTTAAACTGCTACCCTAAGCCCCCAGCCACAGAAACATAAGACCTACATTTCCTGGTGCCATGGACATGGACGGGGCCTCCTGGGGGGGGGTGGGGGTGGGGGAGCTAGTGACAACAGGAGGGCACAGGGACCCAGCTTTGTACACTGCTCTAAACGCAGGCGTGCTGGAGGCCGATGGGCCGGGGGCGAGCTCCCAGGATGGAGCCGTCAGCTGAGCTGGGACAGGCCTCGTCTCCCAGACTTCTGGTCTGACATTTCCTCCAGAACAAAGCCTGTTCGAGTTTTTACCATCTCCCAGAATAATGATCAGATTAAGTGTGACTAATTGGTTGGAGTGCTCGTCTTCGCAAGCTGGCGGGGAGAAGGCTTGCTCGTTGGCCTCGGGGCTGGAGCTGCTGTGCCTTAACCATCTGCCCACAGTGGTGGCATCCTCAGAACCTCCCACCTGTTCTACCAAAGAATGAAGGACCCTCCGGGGTGGACCGGGGCCTGGAGAAAATTCGTAAGTTTTAAGGAAGGTCCTCTAGTCCTAATACAGTCTTGCTTGGCTACTATAATCAATACTATAATTACAATAAATATATATAATGTATTATATTATGTAATTACAGTAAATTCTAATAAACAGCCATTGCTGAGCGGGGACAGCAAGGAAGGAGTGTCAGGTGCATCAGCATCAGATGCAGAAACTGCTGCAAAGAGAAATTCTTCGCCGAGTCTCCAGTTTCCTCAGCTGCAAGATGGTGACACTGTTAATTCTCTTGCAAGGCTTTCTGGAGGAACAGACGAGAAAACAGAAATGGAACTGCCTCGCGCATATTAGGTGTTTGGTAAATGTCTGTACCATCTGCAATCTTGCTGTTTACCCCCGAGTAGAACATGGAACAGGGAAAAGTCTATCTTGGAGTCAATCCCCACGGCCTGGTTTCCCGGCACACCAGACGCGTATTATTTGAAGGCAATTTGACTCAAAGGTATTCGTGTTCGTGGTGGAGCTCTGCTGTACCGCAGGGCACCCTGAAGCAGACAGGGCCTCGGCTCCCTCTGAGAGACTCACCAAGAGACTGCAGAAAATCAAAAGGATCCTTTCCTGCCGGACTCTTTTGTGAGCACAGAACTGCTTTAATCAGCCTACCTTCCCACCTGTGGGCTCACATAAACCGATAGAGGGCAACCTTCCTGTTGGAAGAGACTTCTTGGCCCACCCTCTCCTAAAAGCATGTCATCACAAGCCACTCTTAGGCTGCGGGGTTCTGTGGGGTGGCCAGAGACCGCCAGTGGCCCCTATTCAAAAGGATTTAATTCTCACCATATATATAAGGGTTGACGTTAGTTTTGCAAGCATTATTTAAGTATTTGGGAAAGTTCTGTTCATTCGACAATCAAAGTGCTTGAAAAGAAAATTAAGTATATTTTCATTACAAACACACTATGAAATGTCCAAAGGAATGTAACTAACCAAAAGCTCTAAAGTCCTGTTGTAAACAATCACATGAATTTAAATGGATCTGTACATAAAATAAGATGGGTTAAGTTTAACTTAAAAGCTTGAGAAAACCTGGGGTTGTCAGTGTGTGACTTTAAAAAAAAATTGAATTCTGTATTAATTTTTAACCCCAAAGTCTTTTGTATGTGTGTGTGTGTGTGTGTGTGTGCTCAAAGTCTCCTTTCAGAACCACACACCCATGCAAGAGTGAAAGTACACAGGAGAAATCAGGGGAACATGACTTTTCTTACCTGCCCTTCTGAGTCAGGTTCTTTTCTCACTGGATCTGGTTTTGCCCTTTGAGGGAGAGAAGAAAAATGTGGATTCAGTGTGTGTTAGAGGTGGACGATTTCAAGTGCTGACCTCTATTTTTCTGGTAAACAGTAACGCCTCCCGCCCTTTCTCCTCCTGATAAATGACCTTCCATCGTGATTCTGTCTCCCTGAGATATCCCATCTGCTCTGGGTCCCTCTGTGACTTCTCTTCCTAACACCAGGCCCCCCGTGCATCCCCTAGCAGTCCCTAAGATAAAGTCAGCACATCTGTATGATCTCCTGTGCCTCCTCCCCTTTGTTTCTTGTTACCAGGCTCAGAACCTCAGGCATCTTTTTTTGCATTCTTTTTTACTGAAGTATAGTCAGTTTACAATGTCAGTTTCATCCTTGGGCGTCTTTAATGTCATTGCCGTGGTCCCACTTTTAATTCTTGTCTTAGAAATTTCCTTACCACCGCCATTACCATCGGAGGTCAATTTCTTACTTCCAGACCACAAGAACTTTTTTTTGGAGGGAGGGTTTTTTTTTTTTTTGATTGATATGCAATTCACATACCATGAAATTCACTCTTTTAAAGTGTACAATTCTGTGTGTGGTTTTGAATATATCATCAGATATGTGCAACTAAAACCACTATCTAATTCCAGAACATTTTTATCATCCCCCAAAGAAATCCCGAACAATGACTTTGGAATGAGTCCTGTTGCTGGTTAATTAAATATACACAAAGGTGGTTTAAGGGTTAAGTCGTGTTCAGTTCAAATCCTGTGTGCTGTATTGGTCTTACTGCGGTGAGTGTGCTGCAGCTGTCTGAGCCCCAAGCCCCAGCAATACGACATACTATCTTTGTGGCCTTGAAATTTCCAGTGCCCAGTTTTGTTGTTGTTCTTGTTGAAGTAAAGTTGGTTTATAATGTTGTGTTGGTTTCTGGTGTACAGCACAGTGATTCAGTTATACATAAATATATTCTTTTTCATTATAAGTTATTACAAGGTATTAAATTTAGTTCCCTGTGCTCTACAGTAGGTCCTGATTGTTTATCTATTTTATATATAGTAGTTTGTGTCTGCTAATCCCAAACTCCTTATTTGTCCCTCTCCTCCTTTCCCCTTTGGTAACCATAGGTTTGTTTTCTATTCTGTGAGTCTCTTTCTATTTTGTAAATAGGTTCCTTTGTGTCATTTTTTTAGGTTCCACATATAAGTGGTATCATATGATACTTGTTTTTCTGTGTCTGACTTACTTCACTTAGTATGACAGTGTTGCTGCAAATGGCATTATTTCATTCTTTTTTTATGCCTTGCTCCGGTACATTAAGAGGCGGGGTCTCAGGTGGGCCCACTTCCAGAAGGGGCGAAGCACACGGCCTCGCCTCAACCAGATGGGATTGGGTTTGAATATAGATGAAAGAAAACTCCAAATATCAGTAGCCTAAATGTTACAAAAGTGTATTTCTTTTCAGGGAACTAGTCTTCTGCTGCTGCTCTGCCATCCTCAACATAGGACTTTTACCTCATTGTTCCAGACAACCTCCTGGGCTCCAGCCATCACAACCATGCTTCTCTCAGCAGCGAGGAGTACATCAGGAGGAAGGACTTTCCTTTAAGGATACTTCACAAAAGTCGTATGTGACACCTCTTATATTTCATTGGTTAAAATTTAGTCAGGTGACCACCCTAGCTCAAGGGAGGTTTGGAAACGCATGGTGGCCAGCTAAAAATTAGATGTTCTAATATTAAAGAGGAGGGAGTAAGAAGGGTGCACTTGGTGGTCTTTGCTACACCTCCCAGATACACACCTCCAGGCCAGACTTCTCTGTCGCCCCTGCCACTGTGGTAGCCAAAGACATCTCAGAGCCAAACACCCAAGATTGAAGCCGTGATTTCTCCCAGATCTGTTCCACTTCCAGTACTTCCTTTCTCGGTGAAGGGCACTGCAGTCTATCCATCTGTGCAAGCCACAAACCCAGGAGCCACCCCCGGCTCTTAAGACAGACAGCCTTGCTCCTTCACAAGTCCTCCTTGCTGTGGCGCCCCCAGGGCAGAGCTTAACTCCCTGCCCACCGTCTTTCGGCTTTGCCCCTTGGCCTCCTCGGGCTGACAGTACATGAGCAGACACTTCTTAGGCCTCGTGTAGCCGGAGGCTTGAAACGTGCTTGTGTGTGTTTGGCTTGCCTTTGTCCTTCCGCCGTCCGCTGTGGAAGAGCTTGCCCCCCGGGGAACTGCAGGTACTAGAATGAAAGACACAGGAATCACCCACAACCAGAAGCAGAAATGCCCCAACCAACCTGCAGACCTAAAACAGGAAAAATAAATGATCACTGTCACCACTGAGAACTCGGCGTTGTTTGTTATTCAACGTCACGGAGGAAACCACCGTAACCCTTGGTTACTCCACTACTGTGGAAACCTGATTAGGAAAACGATGTTGTGCTTCCAGAGCCGCTCCTCCACTTGGTCCTGTCAGTGTATCTCAGTAACATCTCTGCAATCTAATCACTTCTCTCCATCTCCAGTGCCACCATTATCTTAGCCCAACTGGGACCAATATTTGCCTGGACCACTGCAAAACCCTGCCTGGCCACACACCTCTGCTCTGCCCCCTTGGCATGTGGGTCTCCACCCCGCAGCCACACTGACCTTTGAAAAGGGCCAGTCGCATTTTTAAGGAGGGTGGGTTTTGCCACTCTCTTGGCCTGGGTGATTCTTACACTGTCACTGGTGTACAGATAACGAAGCCACTGTTCCCCACTGGATGTAACCTGGGTGTGACCAGGTTACTCTTTTACCATCCTCTCTCGGGGGAGAACTTACATGTGTCATCAGCCTTTGAACTGAGGGCGACAGTTGGGATGGGCTGAAAAAGGATGAAGTCATGCTTGCTGGGCTCCTGATGGGGGCCAGGCAGGCTGTGAGAAAGATGGCACCTCAGCCCAGTGCCCTCCCACTGGTGTAGACAGGCTGCCATGCTGGCTAGGGTCCCTCCTGGCCCCCGGAGCTTCTAGGGCAGAGGCGGGGCAGTCTCTCCACACACACCCTTCTCTCTCTCTCTGGTTTTTGCAGGCCAGCGAAGTCCCTCTGGCCTCAGGGCCAGTGCTCCGTCCCTCCCTCTCGGCCACAGTCCAGTTTGTGACCTACTGACTTTAGCTGACCTTCAACCCCTGCTCTCTTCGAGACTCTGCCTTTCGTCTCTCTAGAGGCCCTGCTCCCACAGCTGTCATCTCGGGAGTGGAAGTCAGTGGCCAGACTTGACCCCGTCTTTGTCTTCGTCTTCCAGGAAAGCACAGCCTTAGTCCTCCCCGGGAACAGCCGTGCTGGTTTAGGAGTGCAAAAACCACAAGCACAGTGAGAATGTATCTGAAACACAACTCAGTGCATGATCATGTGACTGCCCCTCTCCTACGTAAAACTATTCAATAGCTTCCTGCTGATCTTAAAAAATAAAATCGTAAACGTGGCTCCAAAGAGCCCACATGGTCTGGCTTTGGCCTTCTTTTCCAGCTGTCCGCCTGGAGATTTGAACTCCAGCCCCTCTGGACTGCTTCCTGAACCTTGGAGAATCCATGCCTCCTCTCCCACCGAGTCCTCCTTCCTCTTGGAAGCACCTCTCGCCCACCCAGTCTCTGTGATGAACTTCCAAAGCCTGACTACTTTTATTTGAGGAATTTCTTTTACTTGCTAGACTGTGGTCACCATCTCTCTCTCCATGCATCGTCGGCTGTGAGAGAAATAATAGATGGTCGTCTTTATCATTGCTGGTCTTCAGTGAATGAATGAACGAATGAATGGGATAGATGGATAAGTGGAGGATGCAGGGATGGGAGTTACTGGTTAAATCAATCATGCAACTCTGGGTCCTAATCCAATTTGATCCATCAAAGTGAGCAACGAGCAGACACAGCCTGATGAATGGTCGGAATATATAGCTGCCTACTGGGGACCATTTGAAATGGAAAAATTAAGTCCTACCAAATCATCTGCTCCCACCCTCTGAAAATGTCACCGCTTTGTGTTATTCCTTTGTACTGGTCTTCAAGAAATCTTTTACTGAAATGCCAAGAATTCCAGGAGCCTTCAGTCCCCATGAACTACACTTCACACAGCAGAATTCACAGCGGAGTCCCTGGAGATCAGGGGGAGGAGGAGGATGGGCAAGCAGGAGAAACAGAGAGGTGGGGAGGGAGACAGGCTGTGAGCAAGGCCCTGGGAGGAAGTCAAGACCTCAAAGGCATCAGCAGCTTCCCAGATCTGCCAAGCTTGAATCTTTTTGCTTTCATGCTTCATGGTCCAGCAAAGAGTCATTTCACTGTCTTGAGGTTTTCCCCCAAGGGACAAGGATACAAAAGCACACAGGGGAAGCTTCCTTGGAGATAAATGGAGGCACTTGGACATACAGATGGGGTGGTTATCATTTGACTACATCCTCTTGGAAAACTCATTCATTCATCATTTGCTCATAAAGAAATGCTACTGTTAATCCCGTGCCCGGCACTGGGCTGGGCACCGACAACAGAGAATGAACCAGTGTCCTTACCCCCAGAGACTAGCAGGGACCTCCCACAAGGGCTTTTAGAGAAAAAACATCCGTTCTTCTGGGTCCACCCAGACTCCCTGGCTTTTAACCGCCTGGAAGTCGTGGCACATGTGGATCTGGGGAAAGTTGGGGACTGTATGAGGTTGCCGGGGGGTGCAAAGGGAAAGGGAAACAATATTCTCCCTTCCTATCTTTCTTAAATTTTTGGTGCCAGGACATGAGAAGATGAGGGGAGAGGGGGATGTGGTTAGATGTGGAGTCCAGGAAACGTCACCGTTGTGGTTTGAATTACTCTGGTGGCCTGATGCCAGCCTGTGGCTTTGAAGCTTTGCTGCAAATACAGAAAATATGTTGGATCTGCAAAGGAGAGTTTAACTGGCTGGTGATGTGAGGACCGGTTAAATTTGCTGCATCTTATTTCATTTCACTTATTTCCTTTTGTTCTTGATATTTAATGTCCACCCTTCTTCAGTTATGTCAGAGCTGGGATCTTCGTGGTCCAGCATCCTACCCTTAATGAAATTTCTTCTATTTCTTTTCTTACTTTTATTACACATTCTTCCCCCCCGGCCGTTACAGAGGGCATGTACAAAATAAAGCAATGCTACAATTTCAATAAAAGCCATGTAATCTCTTCCTAAAGCACTGTTCTGCTTTGAAAAATCAATATTCCTCCATTGGCAATCTCCCATAATGTGGTTAGTTTAACAAGATAAAATTTGAAAAATCAAAATATTGTGAGAACCGCTGCACTCTTCCAACTTCTCCTTAATTTCCTACCCTCCGAGGTTTCTTAGACTCTTTTATGTCCTCTCTCATCGTTAGCTAAGGAAGGGAAAAAGCCAAGAAAAGCTGGCCTGGAACCATTTCAGAAGAGAGGGTGTAATCATCAGGGTGGCTTTGTCGTAAGTGACAGAAACTCACCCTGAGCAGCCAAAGTGACAACGGTGTGGATGGAGGGGTTGGGGCTTGTTAGCAGAGGGAGGGGACAGGAGCCTGGACAGCAAAATGAGATGTCCCCTCTAGAGGCCCAAAGCAAGTGGTTCCTTCTCACTGCCACCCTCAGCCATTCAATTATGAGGATGGTGGGGAGGAAGATGGAGGGAGAGGCTCTCCTGTTTGGAAAAGGTGTGTGGGCTAAGGGGCTGAGCGTGGTTCATCGGGAAGAATGTTTGTCTTCGTGCCTCAGGATGTAGGGCCCCGTACTGGACTCCCTTGCTTGGTTAAAAGGAAAGGCTTTCAACAGAGCTGTTGGCAAGAGTAAACCCACCTCCTCACCAACGAAGCTTCCAGCCACCCATCTCTGCACTGGAGCTGTGCACGTGTGAGATTGCCCACGACCTCTGTGCCGCCAACGCCAGGGCACTTTCTGGTCCTCCTGTTGCCCTGCTGGAGATACCTGACCACTCCTCGTCCTTGAAACGTGGTTCCCGCGGCACCTCCGATACCCGCCCTGTCCCTGCTTTCTCCTTCTGCACTGGCCTCTCCTTCATTCTCTTCTGCTGACTTCTCCTCCTTTTGTCCCCTAGATGTTGGACTTGCTCAAGGCTTGGTCCTGGGCCCTCTTCTTGTCTCTATGTTCTCTCTTTAAGCAGTTTCATTTACTCACATTTCCACTTAGATGTGCCCCAGGCATCTCACACTTAACATGTAACAACAGAGCCCTTGAAGTGCCTACCCAGCCCGAGTCTGAACCTCTCCTACTCTCAGGAGGAGGTCCCACCATCCCCGATCACTGTCGCCCCTGGTCACTGGGTACCATCTTTGACTCCCTACATCTCTGCTCTCCACTGTCTAACCCAATGGCACGTTCACTGGGCCAAACTTCAAATATATCTGCTATGAGCCTGCCTCTCTTTGACAACCCACAACCATTTGGGTCAAAGCTACCATCATATCTCATGTGGGTGACCGAGCAGCCTCCCAGCTGGTCTCACTATTTCCTCTCTTGCCTCCTCTATGACAGCATCTATGATAACTAATATATGTTGGTCAGCGTCCTCATTTTGACCACTGAACTCCAGATATTTTTGTTGGTGAAACTTTTGGGGGAAATATTTAAATAATCTGGAATTGAGGTCATGTTATCTTAAGACATACTCGGAGAATTCCATGTTGCATTAATTTTCAAACAGAACAAAGCTACACTCCTTTAGAAAACATCAGAGAAGGAAAATTTCTATGGTAAGACTATTTCTTACTCCAATGAAAAAATTCATCTAGTAAGTAAGATAGAAGCAGAGTATCTTTGAAGTTAATGTGGAAAACTCTGCATTGGAATCTCTATATGTGATAAAGCAGAAAGGGTGAAGATAAAACTGAGATACTTTTTTGGGAATAAAACTACAACTTGCTGTCAATAAAACATTCAGACCCTGACCACCTCCTCCCCACCTAAAAAAACCCAAAAAGTTATTTAAAAAGAATACTTCAGAGTTATCAAGTGGAAGATACAAGATTATTTGAAGTTTAAGTCTTTATGAGGAGGTGTTTAGTGTTAACCTGTAGTCATCGCCTCAGAATTCTTCTCTAAAAAAGGAAAAAGAGCTTTTACAGTGGCTGCAAAATTTTCAATAGAAATAAGTTGACCAACAACCTAAATGTCCACCGACAGATGACTGGATAAAGAAGCTGTGGTACATACATATATACAATGGAATAGTACTCAGCCATTAAAAATAATAAAATAATGCCATTTGCAGCAACATGGATGGACCTGGAGATGATCATTCTAAGTGAAGTAAGCCAAAAAAAAGAAAGAAAAATATCATGTGACGTCACTTAGATATGAAATTAAAAAAAAAAAAAAGACACAAATGAACACATTTACAATACAGAAACAGACTCCCAGACATAGAGAACAAACTTATGGTTACCAGTAGGGGGAAGGGGGTGGAAAGAATAAATTGGGAGTTTGGGATTTGCAGATACTAACTAATATATATAAAATAGATAAACAACAAGTTTCTACTGCATAGCACAGGCAACTATAGTCAATATCTTATAGTCACCCATAATGAAAAAGAATATGAAAAGGAATATATATGTGTATATGTATAACTGAATCACTATGTTGTATACCAGAAATTAACACATTATAAACCAACTATACTTCAATTAAAAAAAAAAGATGAAAATGTATTCTCGAAACTTGCAGACACCATGTGAAGATGAACACGGACATGGGGACACGGTTACAAGCCACAGAACATCAAAGATGACCAGCAACCACCAGGAGCTAGGCGAGAGGCATGGAACAGATTCTCTGTCCCCGCCCTCAGAAGGAACCAACCCTGTGATGACTTGATCTTGGACATCCATCCTCCAGAACTGTTGGACAATGTCTGTGGTTTAGGCACCCAGTTTGTGGTACTTTGTTACGGCATCTCGAGGAAACTGATCAAATAGGCAGCCATCAACAGAGTGAACAGGAGCCCTGTTGAAAGTGTACCCGGACGACAGGGCCAGGTGGCTCCCCTTCCTATAAACAGTTGTTGGATTTGAGTCTCTTCGGTTTCTTGTGTGCTTTCTGCTGTCTCTCCTCCTGACAAGACGGCACAGGCATCTTCAGTGACGGGAAGGAGCCCTGTTTCCTGCATCGCACAGAAGACCTCCTGCCTCTGACAAATCAAGTATTTTTGGGTACGGCTAACGTTGTCATTTGCCTAAAGGAACGCACACCCAAAATGAGAGCTCAGATGAGAAGAAACGAGCTTTCTGACCCAAACTTACCAGCACAAACTTGTCTGCTGGCACATATTTTTAACCTGCTCTGCATCTGTCCCTGGGCCGGGCACCCATTGTGCAGTGATGCTGGTTTCTGGCTTTCACACTTGTTGACGATCTTGGAGACCATTCTCAACTATTTACAGCTCCGGCTGCATGTGTTACTTGGGAGCTGGTCCGGGGATCCCCACAGAAGTTTTGGGGAACTGAGACAGAGAACCAATTTGCATTTACCCATCCCTCCTGTTGCTTAAAACTAAGGCGTCCTCGCAGCCAGGGGTCAGGCGCCACAAAGCTCCTGTCTTCGTGTTTATTTCTTTGTTCAGGGTGGATACCTTGCCTACCTCCGAGTGCATCCATCCAGAAACAAAAGCTAGGGTGGGTCCATTAAAAAAAAAAGAAGAAGAAAAAAAAGGAAAGGGAATTCACATCTTTTGAGCACTTACACGTGTGGGCTTCTGGGCAAACGTTAGTTTAGTGACTCTCAGCAATGATCAAGCCACTGGGACACTAGCTGTTTTATCTCACTTCACATGGTGAAATTGAGGTTTAGAGAAGTTAAATGATGTGCCCACACTCATTAGACTGGTTTATGGGGGTGGGCCTGGTGTCAAAAGCACACCCATGTGGCTGTTGGGCTTGCGTTTTTTGCACATTACCAACAGGGGTTCTGTAAACTCTGGGCAGCTGTGCAGACAACAAACAGAAAAGGAGGCTAAGGGTGCAAACAGCTGCAGGTGGGTATAAAGCAGAGCTACGAGTTTTTAGGCAACTAAGGAGCAGACTGCCCGGCTCTCGTCAGAGAAATAGGTCAAAGCAATTCAAGAAAAAAGAAACTTTTTGAGAAATTTGCTACAAAGATCTTTTGTAATTATGGGACCAAATGATACCCAAGGTCTCCCAGCAGTCAGGAACTGTCACCCTCCCATGGAAAGTTGAGGCCACGCTTGTGTGGGTTCAGGTGTGGGAGGGTCCAGGGGTGTGGGTGGCGTGGAGAGGTGGGTGGCATTTACAAGGAAGGGCCTGGACACCAAAGAGATGCCAGGTCAAAGTCAGAAGGAACAGGCCAGTGCTGGTCTCCAGGCCACGTGAAGCTGGGCCTGGGTGTGTGTGTGTGTTCAAAAGATGAAACCCAAGCTTGAAGAGGTCAAAGCAGGTGGAAATAGCGTTAAGTCTGGTGTCACTCCTGACCCAAAGACAATCTACTTCTGCACTTTGTTTCTTTTTTAAAAGTAGCATCTGTGGCCTCTGGGGTGCTCATGTAAGGCGACTCCCAAGAGCCAGGCAGGAGCAGTTGCCAGCTGGTCATTCTTTGTGTCAACCTTTGATGAAAGGTGAGGTGAAAGGTGAGATGAAAGGCATGGGAAGAGCTGAGCATTTCCCAGAGTTCCCACACCCTCAGGTGGCCGGCAGACCCCTCCTTGGGGTGGCCCTGGGTTTACTCCTCTGAGGACCCTGCCTGCCTGCTGACGGCACAGCCCCTGCACCAGAGTGGGGAGCAGAACAGCCTGTTTCTCTGGAGAAGGGCCTTGGATGATGCAACCTGTATGACGTCATGCTGGACTCAGGGTCCTGCACAGTTGGTCACCCCAGGCTCAGTGGGCAGATGGACGCTCCCTGGTGCTGACCTTCTGGAGCTGCGGACACAGCCCAGTGCAGCCAGCGCTCTGTCCTCTGGGCTGGGTTGTTGGCCTCCGTGGGAACGTGTACTTTGTCCAGAAAACAGCGCCCACACTCTGAGGAGAACTCGCCTCCTCGAAAAAGGATTCTGCTCTTGCTCCCTCAGTGCCTGGCGCCGCCAGCCACAGGAATTCTTCCCAGCTGTTAAAATAAACCGCCTGCACGTGCACAGTCAATCTTGGGGGGCTGGAGTCGTGGAGGAAAGATGCCACAGAATTTGAATTAAAATATGTTCCAGAGCAGCTTGGGTCTCTTGAACTGGGAAGTGGCTTTTCTTCTAGTGTTCGAGTCTTAGTGACTTCAGAATTGGAAGAGAAGGCAGTGCTCACGGGGTCCAACCTCCATGTATTATGGTAAAGGAAACGGAGGGCGAGTGTGTCCAGGGTCACCATGGGCTCGGGGTAGCTGAGGCCACCAGCCTGCCTCACCTTCAGTGGGTGTCTGATGGGGGCACAAGGGGTCAGAGAAGCCCCAGGGGAGACAGACTAGCTCTGCATCTGGAATTAGAGGACTCAGGGGATGGTTACATGGCAGGAGACTGCGGGATTGGGAATGCAGGCATGCGACAGGGGTAAAGGGGGTACTCCCAGGGCCAGCGAGCACACCCGCCTGATAGGTTTGGAGAAAAAGTGAGAACTAAAGCTGGGCAGTACATTGGTCAGAGCTCATGACTGCAGAAACCAGGGTCCCTGCCAGCCAGTTAAAGCAGGAAGGACTTAGTGGTCTGTATTACCCCAGAGACTGGGAAGGATGAACAAACAGTCTCTAAGTTGAGCCTCCAAGAAGGACCCCCTTCACCACGCTGCAAAACTGGGCTGTCAAGGGAGCGGAGGCCTCCGCTGGGACCAGGCAGCTGCCAGTGTCAGACGCTGCCTGCAAACCAGGGAGTCACTGCTTCCACAGCAGAGCCCACTGCCCCGCCACCCGCTCCGGCAGAACGCGCCCGGGGTCTCCTCCCACAGGCCGCAGCTGTGAACCAAAATCTCACCTGGGCGCACGCGACTGGAGGGACGTCAATGAAAGCTGGGACTCTAGCTGCACGACAGCCGGGAAAATGGTTTTGCGTTTGCACCTGCGCGCTGACAAGGCATGCTGGGAAGGGCTTGGAGGCCTGCGGACCAGCCAATCCCGGGATTCCCTGCAGGGGCAGCCCGGCGCCTCGGGGCGGGGCCTGCGGACCAGCCAATCCCGGGATTCCCTGCAGGGGCAGCCCGGCGTCTGTGATCCAAGGTAAGGAGTCAATGGTAAGTTCTCAGCCCCAAGGGAGTCATGATTTGGAAAAGGTTTATCTAAAAACATGATTACAACCAGATTTGTCACTAGGAAGTCTTAAGTAAAAAAGGCTGTGTAGGAGACAGCTGCTGTGATCCACTAATGTCAGAGATAATGAAGACTGGAGCAGGGGCAGTAGAGCAGAAAAGAAGAAAATGATTAACGGCAAATTGAGAATATTTGGTGAATGGTGAGATGGGGAATGAAACAAACCCTAAACGCTGCCAGTGGAGACTCTCACATGTCCTTGAACTCTGAGTGCCTCC
This sequence comes from Camelus bactrianus, assembly GCF_048773025.1. Classification (NCBI taxonomy): domain Eukaryota; kingdom Metazoa; phylum Chordata; class Mammalia; order Artiodactyla; family Camelidae; genus Camelus; species Camelus bactrianus. The sequence goes on from NC_133552.1 coordinate 5,601,470, forward strand.
CCCAGTGCATGGCTTACAGTAGGTGCCCAATAAATGAATTTCAGGTGAACCAGATGGACAAGTCAGGATGGTAAGTGACCACCAAAAGGCAGGTGTTTAAATAACTTTAAACAAATATGTTTTATTTATATTTTGTTTTATTTATCAATGTTTGGATAATTTAAACAATGACAATAGATTTTGCTGTTTTCCCTCCTTTGTGGCAGCAGTGTGGGTAGTAAATGGAAAGAGCACTTTACAAAGAGTCGGGAGGGGACCGAGGGGTGGAGGAATGGGAGAAAGTGGAAAATAGAGCTGATTCTCTGGCAGAAGTGAGGGTCTAGCAGTACACCTGAACTGGGAGAATAATCCGACCCTGAGGGTGGCCCCAGGTGGGAATGGAGATTGGAGAGCGGACTTGTAGCCACAATGTCTATTCAAAGTCTTTTTTCCTTCATCAGGATAATTTGTGACTGTGGAGTCGGACTTACTTGTGAGAGATCTGCACAGAGTCTTCCTGTTTTTTCTCTCCTTTTTGTCAGCTACATCTTCATGACACCTAGAACCCAGGCTGCTGCCCAGCCCTCCACCTCCGACATAAGGCGTTTAGACAGCATTGCCAGTTGGTCAAGTAAGTTCTTGGGCAAATCAGTGTTCTAAATGTTTATTTTAAAATAATACTTACAATCCTATAAAATAGGTATTATTCTTACTCTATATATGAAAAAAATTCAAGTCCAAGATTTAGTGACCTGGACCTCAAAGCCAGGCCTGATTCCCAAGCCCAGCTATTCCCATGCTTGGTATCCGGATCCGGAACCCTGAGTATCAGTCAAAATGGAGATGCATTAAAAGGATCAGATTTGTTAAAATGCTCTGAGAAACACTGGGGGACAGTAGCACACTAACGACTCAGTTAAACTTTACTAAGAATTAGACATTTCTTCTTTAATTTTGTCCACGAACTTTTTCAGAACCCCTCAACCCCCTGCCGCCCCTGAGGATGAGAGAGCTTCACAAATGTCATAGTCTCTTAGAGAAAGCAGAGCAAGTGGCCGGCGAGGGGAGCTGAGGGGAGCCACAGACAGTCACCCCCTGCCCACGCCCGAGGAGCCCACGCTGCCAGGTCAGGGAAACGGTGCTGAGACAACGGCCGAAAGCCTGGGGTTTTGTAGGTTACATGTCCTTCTTCCAGCCGCCCCGCTCCCAACCCCCGTCACTCTGACTAACAAGTGACTATATTACAAAATAATAATCGAGAAAAAACTGAAGAAAAGGCCTGTGACAGTTACCAGTAAGGATGGTATAAGGGCACACTAAATTTTGATCGCTTCTCTTTGATTTTGGTAATATAGAAGAGTAAAGGCTGATACAATGCTGATTTTTACTGAAGAATGTAATAAAATAAATTGAAGGAAAAAAGACAAAAATAGTAGAGAGAATATTTTTACACCAAAATTAGGAATAGAAGTCATCTGAAAGAAGGGAAATATTCTACAACAGATGAAGAAAGTTTTAATTTCTTTTCACATTAAACATTGTTTACCACAATCAGCTAACAGAAATTATTGTAACATTGGTCAAGATGACATAAAATTAAGGATAAATGTTATGAGAAAACCTCATTTAATGCAAATGACGATGTTAGATACTGTATTTTTCATGACAAGATACAAGGTATCTTGAAAAGAAAGCAAATAATTCAGATCAAGGAGACATGCGGAGGTTTTAATGAAGAAAAAAAGCTTTGCCTTTTCCAGAACACTTAACATTTAGGAAATTTAGGTAAGAGATGAATTAAACCCCAGCGCCGGGCAAGGTCACAGGCCTGTAACTAAGGCTCTGTTTACAGGACTGGATCTTTGCAGCTCTCACCTTTCAGAGAGTGAGCTGTTGTTTTTGGCAGAGGGATCGCTGATAGGAAGGAGCCTTGGATATGATCAACAATCAGGCAGGCCCAGGAACTATTTTCAAAGGGAAAGTTGAGTATTTTCACGTATATACTATTAAGGCATCTAAATTTTTGGTGTTTTCAGTATATAATTTTACTGCTACTTTTTATTCTTCTGTTCATTTTGCACAACAATTATACTAGGAATTAAGTGACATAATTCTTTCTCTACAAATAAACCAGTTTATCCAATTTGCAGACTCTGAATTGAGGTCTTCTGAAGGGAAATTTATAACGTGGGAACACACAGGAAAATATATTGAAAACCAATAGAGAATATTGTTAACCATCATAGAATTTCAATCATAATTAACTATAGTCTTTAACTTTGGAAAAACAGAAAAGTACTTAGAATTAAAATAGGTATTAAAAATAACTACCAGTAGTTTGTATTAGGAAAGAATACAGCCATAAATGGCTTAATTGCCCCATTAAGTAACTACCAGATTCTTCTTTAGTCGACACTAACAGAATTCACATTTGAGCTAGTCAACAAAGCATATAAACATTTAACATCCCTTGAATAGAATGTCTTAGTGATAACAGAGACTACGTAATTCTAACCATTGTCGTGACTGTGCACAAATTAACCAGGTTAAATATCAAAGATACACTGGGAATCCTCCCAAAACTAACAAAAGAATATTACACAAATTTTTAAAAGATTCAAAAATAAAATAGAACACAATTTTAACATGGATGAGACAGTGTTCAAACAATTATCAACCTAATCAAGACCTTTAAAGTTACCACCAAAATGCACTACAGTATTTTTTTAATTTAGTTTACAGAAAGACTCTATAAGTACAGGTTGCAGAAAAGAAAATGTTTAGTGCTATTTACATTCATTTTAAAACTCTGCTCTATACAAATTTAATTCTGATCAGTATGAACAATATTTTCGTAGATCTACTGCATATAAAGCCTCTTCATCAAAGCATTAACAATGAGTAAAGTAATCTGATTACCTTTAAACAAAGCTGACCATTTGAAACCATTTACACTTACTATTTGTAAGGGCTGTGGACATTTATTTCAGTACAGAACATAATGTCAACCTGCAACTTCATTTTTATAAAGGCTAAAGTTATTTATATGGAATATTGTTCTATATACTACACGCCAATCTATATTTAAGTTCTATAGTTAGGTATTTTATAAGTTTTTTTATTAAATATATTCTACACATATCTGAAATTTCATCCAGGAAGAATTTCTTCCCAGTGAAAAAATATAAAATCTTTTATTTTTTTTTTACAGATTTAGATGAAACTAGCTCATGCTTTAGTGCTGTGCAAATTGTTTTTAGCATATCAATTTTTAAATTATTGGTACAAACAAAAGAATGACATCCCTAATCATGTATGCCTTAAAAAACTGTCTTTTAATTTTAATACAACTGCAAGCACTAATATGAAATGCAAACTACATAAAGAAATGAAATTAGTACTATGGAGAATTTTTTAATTTTAAGAATTCATCTGAACTTTCTAATGAGTGTGACACTGGACACAGAGATGAGTAGTAATTATGGAAAATTTCAATTTGCTAATATTCAAATACATAAAAGTGACCAATAAATGAGGTTTTCTAATATTTCTGCACATGGAAGTCTACGAGTGACTGGACTTGACCCCCGCATTAAGGCTAGGACACGCGCTCTCACCCCTTCTTGTGCTGTGTGAACAAGCCCGCCGTTACTGTCTGACTTGAGTGCACGTGTTAAAGGAAAAACAATTAGTTTCATCAGCCTCTACTGAGTACTTTAAACAACAGGCACATTTTGCTTTTTCACTGTCGCAGTGAAAATAGTCACACTCAGTTTAGGATTCTGTGCCAGTGCAGCCACCACGGCTGAGTTTTTCTCCATTTTTTCCTCTCCAGTTGGCCCAGTAATTAACTTCATTAATTGCTGAGTGTCTTCCAGTGTGAATTTATATATATGATCATTCCTAGGTACCATAAACCATATAATAAATTCTGCTGATGAAGAAAATAATGCCAATCCTTTTTAGTGCAAACTGCATTTGGAACACTTGATTTGTTAGTTCTGGTGATGGCAATTTTTGCGGCAGCAAAATGGTTTCTGTTATGAAAGATAACTTGTTAACTTTTCCCCTGGAGATTGACTTGCATTCAAAAACCAAATATTTAAAAACTGCTCAACATAAACAAAGACACTAGAAATAAAAAAATTATAGTGAAAAATGTTCTTGGTTCTTTTACTTTCATGAGAAAAGATGACAGTGTTCACATGATAGTTTGGGTCCATGGATTTACAGGCGGACTCTGCCTAAAGGTTTCTGAAGCCACATCGGGTCTCCTCTGCCCCAGCAGCGTGAAAGACAAGGACCACATCACAGCGCGCCTGGCAGACGGCATTTACAGGATTACGCAACAGTTACTCTCACCAGTCTTTTCCCGATTCCTCTGACCTAGGAAAAACGAAGAAAGGCCTTGTTTATAAAAATGCTTGAGGAAAGGGGAGGTACCCGAACCATAATAAGAAACAGAGATTTTTTTTTTTTGGAATGCTTGCATTTTTTTAAATTAAAAAGCTATAATAAATACTCTTAATTTCAGCCTGTTTTCAAAATATTTGGCTGTTTTTTTTAACAAGCTCTATTCATAAACTATGAAAACTTCCTTTCTCTTAGAATATCCAAGAAAAACCGAGGCAGATTTAAATGCCTGTCCCTGGGGCTCAAGTGAGAAACTTCTCCAGGGGGTGGCTTACCTTGAGAGTTTGGCTCTGGTAACGTCTCTCTGGCCACCAAATGCATCACTGTTGTTTTGCCAAAAGGAAGTTTTAATGCTATGTGAAAAGTAGAACACAATTTGTTACATATACATCGACCCACTGAAAGCACTAACCAGCACTGAAACCATTTAAAAACTGATGGCCTTTTGTTTGACTTCATCAACAGATGGAACGTCTTATTGGATAGAGCATCTCTTACAAAATGAAATTAGGTTAATGGTATCAGAAACAATTTCTACAATTCAGAAATTATTTAGCTGTGGCTATCAGTCTGACACATACATACATACTGTTTAAGGGGACAAGAGAAAATACACAATTGGTTAATACTGGAGATAATCTTTAAAGGAGAGAAGGAATTTAAAAAATTGTTTTCTAAATTAGGGGAAAGTTTAGATTAAGAGATATTTGTTTCTAAACCTAATTATATTTAATCACATAATAAAATTTCTGCACCAGACAGGCCACTCTGATATAGAAATAGAAAAAAATGACAAACTTAATTTTAAACATTTATTCTCAATTAGAAAATAATCTTCTTAAAAAGGCTACTTTAAAAGACTCACTGTCTTGAAATTAACACATTGTACATCGACTATACTTAAATTAAAAAAAAGAATCACTATCGGCATTATTAGTAATCACTGTTTTCTAGTCAAGTCTTTAAGAGGTTTTCCTCATTCATAAGTAACAAACAAATGTTATTCTGAACTATTTCAGACAAAGAGTAACAGAGCACACACCCATGTGTCCATGAACCATCTGAGCGAAAGTTTCAGGGTAAATCCATTTGTCACTGTGAATAAAGTTAGGAGCGGCTGGTACATCTAACTTGTAGATTATCTCCATAGTCGTGATGCTTTCGTTCTGACATCTCAGACTACTCTCTCTTCACCAACTATGAACCTAAGGTGGCCCTGGCTCATTACTTAGCAAGTATGGCCCCCACTGCTACCTGCTTTTTAAATCTTGCTCTACAGGATGATGGCTAACAAGAGCCTGATTATCTTCAAGGTTACTAATACGTCACACAATCGAGGGGAGTTTCCGTCTTATGTAAAGCTGGCCAGCCATTATTTGGTCTATTCTCTTAACTTCTGAAGTTCAATTTAATGTGATGCCCCAAAATGCACATTAGGTTGAGAAAAGCAGGAGCATCTTTATTGGATAATCTCCTAGGCCTGATTTAACACTGAAATGCAAACAAGACTTTATATTATTAAAACTTTCACTACATGTATTGAGAAAGCCTGACTGAATTTACAATCTCCACATACCAAGCTGGTACCACTCTCAGACTACCTTCCTGACTCTAGGAAGCCAGACCTGGGTTTACAGTCATGTCTCTGCTACTTACTGACCAGAAGATGAGTTGTTGACCCCTCCCTACGCCTCAGTTTCCTCCACCTAAGCTGGAGACAGTAGTTCCATCACCTGTACCTTGCTGTTGTATTGGTTAAACAAAACAATCCAAGGAAAGGGCTTACCTCAGGGCTTGACACAAAAAAGCATTCCATCAGTATTACCATGATCATCATTACCATCATCTTTCTGAGAAGCAAGGAAAATGGATCTCAGAGAACAGGTAAGTGAACTGAAGGGTAAACTCAGAGAAACCCTGGACGGACCTAGGAAGCTGCGGAGGGGCTGACCATGGGAAGCTACAAATCGGACTGATGGGACCGTCACTGTTCTTCTCCACCTGAATTTCAGCTGGAAATGGTAGATACTGAGACTGACACTGTCAGAGAAGGTAAAAGAAGAGGGAGACAGGAATCCGAGATGCCTTCTCTCTCCTTCACTGTGTGCTTCTGCTTCCTACTGTGACGCTGCACAGAATCCAGAACAGAGATTTTCACCCTTTACATAAAAATCACTGGTGATTTCAAATCGGTAGTGGATTGGGAGATGGGGGAGGTGAGGGTGGGCATGCGGAATTTGCATTTATAAAGAAATATCTCAGGCCCACAGGGTTACACACACACAGCAAGTCTCACAGGCTTTCTCCACACGAGCCACTCCAGCACAGGACCCTATCTGCCGTCTCCTTTATAATCCACATTCAAGAATACAGGGACACAAAAGAAAAACAGTGACCAAAAAACCACAAATAGCTGAAAGTTATTACCTAGATTCATGGATCAACTTGAAAGGTCTAGGTTACACTTCTAGACTATTTGTCTAAATCACTACAACCAGAAATGATTTGTTTTAATTTTGAAAAGACTGAGAGCAACATAGAATGACAATAATAATATAAGTCAATCTGTTAATCATTCGAAAACAAACTCCCCCCCCAAAAAACAAGTTGATTTCAACACAAATTCTATGATTTTTAATATGAAATTGGAACTTTGAGGCCACAACAGAAAGGTAATTAAAGAATTAAGTTGGTGAGGAATTGCTCACATAGATCAACACTCAAAGGGAAATGGAGGGGTAGCGGGGATAGCTCAGTGGTGGAGCGCATGCTTAGCATGCATGAAGTCCTGGATTCAATCCCTAGCACCTCCATGAAAAAATAAAATACAAATAAATAAAAAGAAATAAACCCTAATTACTTCTCTCCCCCCAAAAACATTAAAAAAATAAAAAAGGGAAATGGAGTCTCAAGACTCACTCATATAGTCAAACAGATTAATAAATTCAATCAACATTTACTGATCAACATCACAAGAGCTTGTGAGACACAGATGATCAAAAAAGGATTAAAATATGGCCTCATCCTTAATGAATGCACAATATAGCCATATATTAAGAGTTGTCCATGGAACTACACAAAGAGCGATAAAAACTACAACCCCCCAAAGTTGTATCTGAACAGCAGATATCTCTTAGCAGAGAGCATCACCTTTCAGACCAGGGTTATCACCGCCACCAGAACCTGTGTGAAATTACACACAGAAATGTTCTCCCTGATATTGTCATAATAATCATTTGCAATCATCTACTCCAGCCCTTGTCACACAGTATTTAAGTGAATTTTATCTGTGTCTACTATGTAATACTAGAGCACAATGAAGGAAGAAATGCCACCTCATTCAGCCCTGTATCTCCAGCTTAGCACAGTGTTGTTGCATAAGAAATAAATACATGCTCAAAGAATCAATGAATGAGTGAAAATATTCTACTCAAGGAAAAAAAGATTAAACATTTCATTGTTAGGTTTAGAGAAAAAAGACTATATTTAACAAAGATATATTAAAGTAGATCACTTCATTTGCCAATAAATTTCTAATTATAGTAACATACTGCTGATAGTAGAAAACATATCCCCCCCATAAGGGGGCGCTACTGAGCTACATTTCTTCATCCACATATAAAGAGTAGCAACAGCTAACAATGAAAAGTGTTTAATATGTGCCCAGCACTGTTCTAAGTGCTTTGAATATATAAACTAATTTAACCCTCCCAATCTATGAGGTAGGCACTAGTGTCATCCCAATTTACTGATGAGCAAACGAGGACAAAAAGCAGTGAAATAAGTTGCTCAAGGTGACAGAGCTAGCAAGTGGTAGAGCTAAGATACAACTTGGGCAGTCTGGCTCTAAAATCTGCTCTCTCAGTCACTATAATACACTGCTTCTCTAACATTACTTTTACCTTTATTCCCGCATGATCGGCAATTATATCAGTTAAAGTCAAACTGAAAACATCTCTTCATTATTATATTTAAAAATCAATTATCATAAACTTTTCCTAGTTTGTGTGTCTGGTTTCAATGTAAAAATATCACATCTAAATTATATTATCCAGAAGTACAATTAAATTACATTTATAAAATAATAGTATGGACACCCATCTTATAATGGCTTAGAGTTTATTTTACAAATAGTAAACACTTAACCGTAGTGCTAAAATTAAACAGAATGCAAAATGTAAAATAGTAGACATATCAAAAACTAGGCAAAATTCATAGTTTGAAATGATATTTTTAGTAAAATCAGACATTAGCATTTAAACAAGCAAACAATGTTGCCATAAGAGGAGTTAAATCTCATAAAGGTGACTATTACCTCCTAATGTGACATTTCCATGTAGAAATCGTCCTTGATAAATAAGGCGTAGAATATTTGGACTGCTGACCTGCTCTTCTTCCCAGTCTGAAAAGAACCAGGGAATTGTTAGGCGTATTTCACACAAAATTAAGGTATTATTACACTGTTCTGAAATTCAGATCCAAGCCAGATAGAATAACATCAGAGAAGGCACTTGGAGCTTCCCAATAATTGGAAAAGTCACTACTCCTGAAATCACTGCAGCCTTGGTTCTTGCTAGTTCTTCTCATTAAATAGCAAGAGCTGAAGAGACTAGTTTTTGCTTCTTAAAGATTACTAAAATGTGCCCAAATGTAGTCCTGAAGTTTAAAAATTAAAACAAATGAGTTGGGAAAAAGCCAATCCTAGTAAAAAAAAAAAAAAAAAAAAAAAAGTCAGTTGAAAATCAATTGTAAATACCACTAATTAACAGAAAATATTATAATGTTCCAATATTTGTACTTGTTAGGCTCACAATAGATTTAACAGAGATTTTTAAAAGAATATACTGATGTAGAGTGTAACAAAAAAAATTATACCTCAATAACTAGAGAATAAAAATTTCAAACACGGAATAACAACAACAAAAAAACCCCCACGGTAGTTACTTTTGGATAATGTTGATTTGTACATTATTTTTTAAGCCAACTGATAAATACTACAGAAAATACAACTTCAGTTCACTTTACCCAAAATACTCGGAAGAAACTCGAAAAATAATATATATTAGGAGGTACTATACAAATATGAAATCTAGAATAGTGTACACATAAAATCAGAAGACAAACTGGTGGGCAGGATGAGTAAGAGAATATTTCATTTTAGTGTATAGCTTGCATTACAGTAAAATTTGAAATGATTCTGTTAAAATAATGCTTTGAGGACACTGGTTATCATGGCAGGGTATGGGGTTAGTAATTTGCACTAGCTTGTAAATATAATAATCTAAGCTCTGATTTTGATAAAGATTTGAGAATTCCACCATCATCTTTCTCAGGAATTCTACTAATCGTGTGTCTGTTTTCTACAGAAGCTCCTATTATTAGGAGGTGACAACCATCAACACAAAAGTCAGTTTAAAATGGCCTGAAGAGCGAGTGACAGAAGAGAAAGGAGGTAAATAAAGCACTTTTCCTCTTGCCTTTTTCTGAGTGTTCAAAACGATGAACATGAATTTGATAAAACCAGTGCTTCTCAGTGACTCGGCAAAACAGAGAAGGGCAGAGGAGAAAAGGATCTCAGTGGTTCTCTGCCAGGTCCTGTGCCCCCTGCCCTGTCCCTCCCTCCCCTGGGAAGCCGTTGTTGCCTTCTGACTCGGTGCTCCAAGGTCCCTTTTCTAGAAGAAAGATCAAGTTAAGTCACCAGCACTTTCGTATGAATTACTCTGAATTCACCATACCCAAAATTATTGTTTAATAGAATATTTCTTTATTTTCCCTTTAGCATTGTTAGTTTTATTTTGTCATGATAATTTCTACCTAACCTAATTTTACTTGGGTCAAACTTTATTTTGTGTTAAATGTCCTCAGTGTTAAAATGCCAGAATTAAAATATTTTGCTATAAATCTTCTTTTATAAAAAACAATTTTTATTCAATTCATTTTAACTAAAAAAAGAAAAAGTTTACCCATCTCTCCCACATACCCTCCTCCCTACCTCTTGCAGCCACCAATCTGTTCTCTCCATCTATGAGTTTGGCTTTTTTTTTTTTTTTTTAATTCCATATATAAGAGAGATCATCTGGTAATCATTTGTCTCTGTTTGACTTGTTTCACTTAGCATAATGCCTCCAGGTCCATCCATGTTGTTGCAAATGGCAACTTCACTCTTCTTCTATGGCTGAATAATATTCCATTGTGTGTATGTGTATCACAATTTCATTATCCATTTATCCACTAATGGGAACTCAGGTTGCTTCCATACCTTGGCTGTTGTAAATAAAGCTGCGATGGACATAGGTGCGCATATATCTTTTTGAATTAGTGTTCTGATTTTCTTCATGTAAATACCCAGAAGCAGAATTGCTGGATCATATAGTACTTCTATTTCTAATTTTTTAAGAAATCGCCATACTGTTTTCCATAATGGATGCACCAATTAAATTGGTTCCTTTTTTCCCACATCCTCACCAACACTTGTTATTTCTTATCTTTTTTATAACAGTCTTTAGAACAGGTGTGAGGTGACATCTCACTGTGGTTTTGATTTGCATTTCCCTGATGGTTAATGATGTTGAGCATATCTTTTCATGTGCCTGTTCGTCATCTGTATGTCTTCTTTGGAAAAATGTCTATTCAGATCTTCTGCTCATTTTAAAACTGGGTTGTTTGTTTTGCTGTTGAATTGTATGAGTTCCTTATATATTTTAGATATTAGCTCCTTATCAGATATATGAATATTTCTGGTCAAGATGGCAGTGTCCCATAGATATAAAGACAAATGACAGTAACTATCTGATTCACAGGGAAAAAAATTCTAAAAATATTTAAGGTATTTTTTGAGATGCAGAAGTTTAAAGCCATATATTCATTATATTATATAGAGTGTCATGATTTCCATGTGCTTCTTTGGTTTAATACACTATCTCCCTTCCTCTCTCAGAGGATCTGAAATTTAGAGAGACCTACAGAAGAACAATGCTTAGAGGAGGAATTTCAGCTACTAGCAACATACACTTAATGGGTTATTTTTTTGGACCTCTGACCCGATAACAGCTGTGTGGCTGACTAATCCATCTATTAACAATATTCTTCTAAGATGCCCAAGAGTATACCAAGAAAACAAAATCCTTCCAAAAATACATTGCACAAAGTATCTCCTTCCACTGATGTAATATTCACTAGACTTTTATTATTAGCACCAATATTTACATTTGCTGACCTTTACTGCATTATGGATACAATATAGACCAAGGTTTTTAACTTAAATATTTTATATATAAGAAAATTAAATTACTTATTTTTATTTTCTGCAGTGTCTTAAAATTGCTGAATAGAACTGGCAAACTGAGGAAAGACTGGGTTCAAAAGCTTTTTTTATGAAAACAAGTAATGCAGAATTGACACAATCAATTTCCATCACTGGTAGATAATGGTTCATTCATTTGGGAAACTGTTTATGGTAAAGATCTGCACTTACGTCTTACCTTTGTTTAACCATTAATCAGGATATTTTAAGGAATTAATATTAATTTTAATATCTAAGTCAAACAATTATGAAGGTAGAAGTATTTCTTTTAATTCAAGTTATAATGTAACCTTTTAGTTATGGTAATCTTTTCTATAATACGCGTAGATGTCTCCACCCCTACAAAAATCACAAAAGTAATCTTTTATACTTAGTACAACAGCACTATCAGACATTTTTAAATGTTTTTCATACTGTTAGTTATCTATCCTGCCTGCCTATGAAGAAAATCCAATATTCTAAGAGCCCAAGTTTAGTTTACTTCAGCTTTCCTGAAATTCCTTCTTATTTATAACTCTTAGCCTCAGTCTCTTCCTGATTTAAGAACTAGCACTGACCTGTCCCTTGGTGACTGTGGGAAGAAAGAGCCAGTCATTTCAAAGTATTTGTCTAAATCAGCGTTTCTTAAACTCAGGTCTATGAATTCACAAAAATATGTTCTTATGGTCTGAAAGTCCTCTTCAAGAGGTTTTAGATTGTGTTTTCATTTTAATGATAATCTGGAAGACATTATATAGATAAATCAAATAACTACCTTATAACCAAGTACAGCCGTGGGATTTCAGTGCCCACGTATGCATGTATGATAGTGCTGGTGCTGAGCAGTACTTCTTTAATCGTCAAGAGGTTAACAAGAAAAGAACAGAGGTCGACTTAATACATAAATGATGCATTCTTGCTAAGTGAAGGCTGAATGACAATTTGGTAAAGTGTGTGATGAAGGTTCTGTGGTGAATTCACAGATAACTGGGTTCTCATACAGCAAGCAGCAGCAGAGGCGTGCCACACTCAACAGCACCACAGTCACGGTGCAAGCAGCGAGTTGGTTTTAGCAAAAATATATCACGTGGCACATTAAAATTGTTAATTTGACCATTACTGGTTTTAGAGTTACATTTGCATTTTCTTTGTAGATCTGTTTTAGTTTTATGGTTGTATACAAGTTAATAAGGATAAACACTTAATTGAGTTTTATGTCTCTATCTGATGTAATGTTTATTTTTAAAGTCAGCACTAGGGAATCTACAAGAATATTCTTCCTCTAAAAGAGCTCCATATATTATTTTAGGGTGAGAAACACTGATCTAATTGATTTATTTTGTATACACTGTGTTCTCTGTTAAAACAAATCTTATCCTTTAAAAGTCCCAACTGCATTGGCTAGTAAAATTAAGTGAAATCAGCTGAAACAGTCATATCACTATGGTACATGCCATTAAAAGAGTCAAGATGACTTGGGGAAAGTTCGAAAAAAAAAAAACATAAGCTAAAGACTCACTTGAGGATGGCAAGACAGTCTTACTGCACAGCAAAGAACCGGAGAAATTAAGAAATACCATACACACACCCCGCAAAATTTTGTCTGTCATGATACTGGCTGGAAAATCCAAAGCATAAATGGATTTTATACCTTCTTGACTTTGCAGCAGTTCAGAGAACACATGAAGTGACATGAATTAGAAATTAACTTTGTGTCAAACTCAATTTTAAATAGGCCATGTATAGAACAGAGCAAAGAAAGGGTAATTTGTTAAAGATAGTTTTTCTTTCCTTTCACTTTATGTTTTGGTATAAATAGGGTTACTGCTACAAGAGTGTTTGCTAGTTATTTTGCATTTTCTTTTACACTAAAACAGCTCTAAGGCCAAACAGGGACTTGATGCACTGGCTCCTCTACCATTTGCCTGTGAGGAAGTAGAAGAGCAAAACTCAGGGAAGGACGCAGCCACCCCTACTTTTTAAGCCTTATACCCTCAATCATTTGTTTGTTCTTTTATATTTTATTTACTTACAACTTGTTCAAAATGTTTGTGAAAAAAGGTAGGGCACAAAGAATTAACGTTACTTATTTTTAAGAGAAAAACTCCACTCACCCATTGGCCAGTTGTCATACACATGCTTCGCAATGTCAGAGGCAGAATCATTAGGAGAAAACAGGAACTCTTTTGTTTTCCCACTTACCAAGATGAGACGCAAATTTATCTGAAAGAAGACAATGATTCTTTTAATATAAATCTTGAAATTTTTAAAGTGAAATAATGACTCACAGTCTTCTCAGTTCAATCACATTCTAAATTATTACTGGTGCCACTTTCTGGTCTTTATTTACTTAAATTCTGAAAAGATTTTTTTTAAAGAATGGGAATTTGAAACACGATTTTATTTCCAGTATTTAACATATATATGTGTGGCGGGGTGTTTTTGCCATACTAAATGAAGAAAGGAAAAACAAAATTCATGATGCTTCCAAATGTAATTACTTTAGCAATGTTTCAGAACTGGACTTTTACAGGTTATCACTGTAACTCAGAATACACATTTTCCTTGAAAAGCTAAGAGTGGTTACCCTGCAGATCACATTACTAAATAGAAAAAAATTTAGCTGCTACTCTGTTTAGAAAAATAAAGAAAAAATGATAAATCATTTACAACATTTTATGTTATAAAAATCATTCAAACTTAAACAAATTAACCAGAAACATAACTTTAAAGAACTTTATTAAAGTTAATGAAGGATTCAATAATAGTAGTTACTGTAATCCCAATTACATGATCATTATTCGTGGGACGGGGAGGAAGAGCTATGTGTGACAAAGAACACTGTTCATCCGCAGTGAAAAACCTAAAGTGGATAGTAGAACTAAAATTTTTGAGATCCACTGGATTTATATTTCCAAGTCAATATATATTTGCATATACCGTTCTTACATATTTTCTGAAATGTTCACTTTTTAATTTTTATCTTCATCCATAATTAATGATGTTATTTTTTAAAACTACAATATTCATTCATTTCCCCTATGAGTTACAGAAATACAAGTGTGGCTTTCTATACTTCCAGGCCTCTATTAAGAGAGCAAATAACGCCTTCCTAAAAGTTGGGTCTAATCCAGAGCTGAGTGCTGGGAATAGCCTTGCTTCTTTAAATATAAAGAACAGAGAATGCCACTGGACCAGTTTGAACTGTGCCAGGTCCCAGGTTACCCAGCTCTTCTCTTCAGTTACCAATATTTTTTTTCCTCATTAAAAAAATACCAGAAAATCTTTGAAGATGACAAAGCCTACAGTGAATAAACTGGTCCTCCTACAGCATCATCGAGATACCAGGTCACTGATTGACTACCTACCACTGCGGCCACTGCCACTCCCAGTATGTCATCACTTTGAAAATGTGTTGAAAGTTATAAAACATCTCCTCTCGAAAATCGCTACACACAAACAATTCTGCATTCGGTGGGATGTGACTGGATTCCATATTGAGGGAGGAGAACTGGGTTCCATATTAGAAACTGTATTCTAATAACTATGTATTCTGTATCTCAATTTAAGAAGTATTTTAAATGATAAAAAGAAAAAGAAATCTACATCCCAGGTGGGAAAGCCCTTTCAATAAGTCCAATAAGAATTTTTTGCTGCTTTTCCTAACTAAAATGAAATTAGACCAGAGAGCGTAATACAGGAAGAGATCAGATGAAATCACACTGCTGTAAAGTAATTTGGTCTAGAAACTCTGTAAGTTCCATTAGAACAGAATTCAAGTAATAGTTTGCAAGAATCATTAAATTGTAAGAAAGCACCAGCTATTTGTTTCCTATAACAAAAAAGTAATGAACCCTAACATCTACACAATACAATGTGAATGTTAGTTCTCACAGATACGTCACTATTCACGGCTGTCTCTTTACGTGTGAATACTGGTAAACATGTTATGCTCAGAATTTATACGGAATCTATTAATAGCTTCAAACTGCTGTATAAGGGCTCTTCAGTCATTAATGCCCAGGAAATTATGCCCTTATAATGGTTCATCCACATGCATCTGTTTAACCAGAAGGAAATATAATTAAATTGAGGCTTCCTAAGAGTTATGTAAATGATATAAACCTACTATTTCCTGGAATCAACTTTTGGGTTTAAAATTAATTTCTACTGTCTTTTATTCAAATTACAGTATTTAAAAATAACAAAGAAAACAGGGGAAAAAAACTTAATCCTTATCTTCCATAAAGGTTACACTAAAACATACTTTAGATTTTCTCTAATACCCATCATTATGGAAATGGAAAAATAAATGATAGCACATCCTTACTATGGAAACTTCAGTCATTAAATGACATGAGAGATAGATCTATATGACTGAACATGGAAAGGTGTCCCCAATACATTAAACAAAACAAAATAATACACACACCCCACCCCACAAATACATAACACTAACTGTGGCAAAGTTCTTAGCATTTCCTATTTTAAAACTGATACAATCACTGTCACTAATAAACTGATACTTCATTTTCATATTTCAAAGTCAACAGCCTAATTTACATGCATCTAGATGTTCAGAATGTTGGGAACTTTTGGCCTATAGGTGTGTCTGACACAGGTTACAAAGGCATTTTTAAAAATGTTTACGGGGGCCTGAGCTTCCCAGTGTGACACATACCTACTCATCTCCACTTACTGACACTGGCCTGCTGCATACCTTTATGGTAACAGGCTGGCCTCAGAAAATATTTAAGTCTGTAATTCACGGTGAAGTTTCAAAGTGGCTTTGGGCTATAAAATAAGAAAAAAAGCAGAGTAAGATTTTGAAACCTACTTAGAGGGAGCCTGATCACCCCTTTGGGTGGGAAATGAGAATGACAGCTGCAAGAGGAAGTCTAAGATACATAAATCTAAGGACTTATCAAATCTTATAGCTAAAACTGTAAGTGACAGCAGCAGATAAGCCTGCATCAGCAATAGAAGCTCATGTCCAAAATTAGAACTAAGAGCAATAAACCCACAAAATCAAATAGCTGAGTAAAGTAACACATTGCCTGACATCCCAGTGCCTGGAACAGTGACTGGCACACAGTAGGTGTTCAACCAGTATTTGTTGACTGACTAATATTTCAGTGTCTTCAGTTTGTAGATGTAAGCAGAAATATAGACTAGACAGATCAGCACCAAGATCCAAATCCAAGCTTCAGCATTCTGGGCATTTTATCAAATGATCAGTGCAGTATGTGGAATGGGAATGGATAATCATTTTGTGGCAGGGATATGGACATGTGAATATGACGTGTAAAACCCTTAATGTTTCATTTGTCAGGCTCTGGATCTTTAGTGTCAGCGATATGCCACAGTTTATACAAATGTAAGGCACTCTGAAAAGTAAAATTAATTCTGAGCTACCGTATTAACAAGTACATTGTGCCTAGTTTTCAAACGAAGATAAAGACAGAGGAGTCTGGCCTTGTTCCCATGCTTCTATCTATGTGACAGCCCTGTTCCTAGACCAGGAGTATGAATCTACCTGCCTCAGTATGCAGTCAAGCAAATCTCAGGACTGTAACACCAAGGGAGGCAAACACTCAAGTCCCATCATTTCCTTTAGAAGAAATCTTGAAAGCAGACACACAGATAAGCATCTGGCTACACAGGCTGGTCAGTAGTTAACTGTTCTTATGTAAGACTCTTCTCAGACTTATTCAGATAAATCATGTCAATTATTACAGCTCCTCTCAGGAAATGTACAGCAATTCCCACAAACATGAGCTAGTTTCTTTTAAAATATTCTGTATTACTTTAATATTTATTAATGAAAGACTTTTTTATGTCTCTGAAGTCAAGCTAAGCTAATCTATAAAATACCTTAAAAGAACCTCTATGTGTGAGGTAGTGGGATTCTCAACACATCAACTACTCATTAAAAACAACACTCTTATTTACAGCTTAAAATGTGATAGACTCAGATACATACTTACCTAAAAACAAAACTGTTAAATCAGGACTCTAAATGACTTGATATGGCATGGAGTTCCTATCATGTAATAAAATTCCCAAGGGAAGGCCAATGGAAACAACAGCAGCTCTTCTATGCATATAATTTCAGTTTAAAAAAAAGTTTTTAGTCAGAACAGGGTATGTATGGTACAGTGAAAAGAAGTAAAAATGCTAATAGTTTGCCATTTTTTGGCTACAGAACAATTCTGGAGATGAGGAGCCTTTGGCTATGTTTGGTTTCCCAATTAAATCCTACTTTTAGCTCAAAAGAGGGAAAAAGTGCATTTTAAATCAATTCATATAGTTAACCTCAGTTACTGTGTCTAAAAAATAGGAGGTATTTAATATATTGGAAGATGAATAAATAATGTACTAGAATATGCCAGACTACAGCCAACATTCCTAACATTTCAATAATGCACCGTAACAGGATACTTTAAGTATAACCAGGAAGTGGATCTACCAACAATTACCAAGAAAAAAACATACTCTAACACTGTGTACTATTATACACAGTTAGGTGATGAAGGACTCACTGTTGCCCACACACAACTACCATGGAATACAAGCCCTGAAACAGCCCATAGTAATAATGAAAAACAGTTGCCCTGAGGAGGGAAAATAGAAAAAGACATTTCAGAAATCCTCCTATTCTTTACAATATGTTTGTCAATCAACTCATTATTCAAAAGTGATAGCAAGCCCTCCTACTTAAGAAGAATCCATTCTGTTTGGCCATGAAGACGATGATTGTTCCAGGCTGCCTGTGCTTCCCAGGGCTATTCAGCCCACACAGACAATTTGCATCAACCTGTGACTAGTGACACTGTCACTCAGCGGTGCCCCAGATAGCCACGGCCTCATGTGCTCTTAAACACTGAGGTTCTCATTTATAAATTAAAGTCTCTGGAATACTCGTGAATTCTTACTCAAATTTAATTGGTTTATTAATTATTATTTATTAAATTTTAAATTCCTAATAAATAATTTATCAGTTTATTTAGGATTAGTATAACAAATTATTTAGCCGCAGAACTCTGCAAAACAAGCAGGAAATGAGACATGCTGATGTGAGAAATGCATCAATATCATACACAGTATTAGTACAATTATCAGTAAAATATAGCACAAAATTCTGCATCCATGCAGGATATATTATCTATGCTAAGAATGTTAATTAACATAATCACTGACTGCTCATAAGGGGTGAATGCATCATGCCACTCATTAAAAAAACACAGAAACTGTAAGCTCATAAAAGTTGTTACCGAATACAAACCCAGGAGCACCAAAACATTTAGCCTCACAATACAGAAAGCAAAACATACGGCAGCAGGTGGCTTCAAAGCGGGGGAATAAAGAAGAGAACTACACAGCAGTAAAGTACAAATTAAAACCAAAAGGAATAATTTTACAAAAAATAGTTAAGGAAAAGGACAGATGAATTCCTGGGAAAAAGTAAATGATTAATCAGAGAGAGCAAAAGAAGGAATATTTATAAGGAGGAAAGACTGTTATGAGCAAATCAATCATCTAGAGACCCAGACATGAAGAGAGTAGAATGCATCATTGCCAGAGGAGTAATTCACGAACTAAAGGACACTGGCATCGAGCTAGAAAATATCACCCATGCTTTTTGCAAATTTAGAAACTTAGGCTCAAAGTTAAAGAAAAGTTGTCTAAGGTCATAAGAAACCAGAAGATTGTCAGAAATCCAAATAAACCGGTGCAGGTCAGTTAAGTATGACAATCTTCTGCCTTGTCCTATACGCTGAGCAATGTTCTACTGTTTTCTTATCAATAAAATAGCCTATGCTCGTGTCTACTGGACACAACCCACAAGAATATGTGAGGCATTCTAGAGGTTGCTAATGTATCAACAACAACTTAGACTAACGAATACCGTGAGACAGATGTAAAGTCTGAGAAAGATCCTGGAGTCTCTGGGTCTCTCATTATGAGAACTGGATAACAGTGTTCCTACCACTTTCACTTCTTAGATTTTATTTTCAGAATATCCATGACATTAATGTTTCAACAATTACCAAAGGTACTATCCTTACTCTATCTTCAAAGTTTTAGAAAGTATGACAATGGTATAAAAACTGCTTTCTTAGGGAATAAAATAAAATTATTTTCTCAGTTTTCTTCAAAAGCAGTTCTACAACGCTAAGAGGGAATCTGAAATAACATCACACACACACACAAACACACACATACACACACGCACACACACATTTCCATATGTATGTTGGCCTTTTCTGCCTAGCTTAGTTATATTAGATGAAAACTAAGTACCCAAGTAAAGGGTGTGTGTTAAATGCGTGTTTCTGTTAAGGTACTTTAAACAGATATGTTTGCACAATTCTGTGAATATTCCAAAAAAAATCAATGGAACTGTTTACTTTTTTAAAAGGATGAATAAATATTACGGTATGTGAATTCTTTCTCAATTTTTAAGACTTGGAATTACATTGTGAACCTGAATCTAACTGAGTCTCTAGACTTCAATACCAATTTATAGGAAAACTGAGGAACAGAGAAATAAATAAAATAACACTAAGAAAAAGCAAAACTTACACCAAATCCAAATCCTGTACATTCTACAGACATACGTCCACTTCTTCCAACAAATCAATGGTAGAGGAAGAGAGAAAGAAATGGGAGGGGGGGTAAAGGGAGAGGGAACTAAGAGGACAAAAGATATTTAAGTGACATCATCACATGTAATATGCAAATCGTTTTTGGATCTTGATTTGAACAAACCCACTGTTAAGTAAAATCAGGGAGATTTTAAAATTGACTATGGAGTATATGTTATTAAGGAAGTACCATAATAATGATGACATCATTATATATATATTCTTATCTGTTAGAGATTCATACCTAAGGATTTAAGGGGAAATGACAAGATATCTGGGATTTGTTTTAAAATACTCTATTAAAAACACTTGGTGGGGGAAGATGGTGGTGAACAGGCGTAACAAGAATGGCACATACATTGTTAATTGTTGAAGCATGGTGATAGGTACACAGGAGTCTTTTAGATTATCTTTTCTACTTTTATGAATATTTGAAACTTTCTGGGGGAAGGGTGTGGCTCAAGTGGCAGAGCGCATGCTTAGCACGCACGAGGTCCTGGGTTCAATCCCGGGCACCTCTTCCAAATACAAATAAATAAACCCAATTACCTCCCCCTCATAAAACAAAGCTAATTTGAAACTTCCTATCATGAAAGTTTTTTTAAAATTACAATTATAAGGCACTCTTGTTACTCATAGAAGTCAAATTCCCTTAACTATGAAAACTACATAAGCTGCCAAATATGGAGAAATTGCTTATTTGTGTATTCTTTTTAAACTTAATTCAAAATCTTTCAGGAAGTAAACATTTGTCTAATAAAACAATTACACCACCACAAACAACTTTGGGATAACTTTCCTATGAAATTTTTAGGGTTACCAACTCAGCTGCTAAGGTTTCTTCAAGATCAGAAAGGCCCAGGGATGGACTCTTGCCTGCAACCATGATTGCCCGCTGAACTCGCTTCATAGCTATTACCTCAGTGACTCCAGAACTCAAAGGAGACAGGTCCCTCAGCAGCCTGCGTCCAACCTAAATGATGTGTTACTGACCTCCAAACAAGACACTGTCACCTGCCAGAAAGTTGTCAAAAATACATATACAAATCGTCCATCTTTGTAGTCAACAATTATAATACAAACATAAAAAAAATTTCAAAATAATCTAAGATCCATTTGATATGAATGGTGCCCCTGCCTTGGGTGGGACAATCTGAATGACCATATGTAGAAACTCTGACCCTTAGATTCAAATTTATTATTAAAGTATATATTACTTAATTTTTCTGCCTAATAAAAGAAATCTATAATTCTACTCAAGTGGTTACAATGCTAATTAGATTTGGAATTTATTGGAATCATAGGATGTGCAAATGTCTTCCCATGTAACTATCTAAAACCTTAAACTTGGTCTGTATATATTTCATGTACTTCCTATC
Organism: Camelus bactrianus; assembly: GCF_048773025.1. Classification (NCBI taxonomy): domain Eukaryota; kingdom Metazoa; phylum Chordata; class Mammalia; order Artiodactyla; family Camelidae; genus Camelus; species Camelus bactrianus. The sequence continues at coordinate 5,623,171 of NC_133552.1, forward strand.
TTTCAGAGCAACAATTCTTTTAGATGATAAAATAATAAGTGATATAATCTTGGATCTTTCTCATGACTTGGTCTGAATTCTGGCCATAAGTGGTAAGGCCATTCTACTGAAAGGTATTATTTGCAGATTCTTTCAGCTTTTTGATTAGGTACTGTTCGAAATTCAGCTGCTAGTCCCCAAAGATTTCCTATTTTAGATTTAAGGAAATAATAGGAAAATTTTAGGAAAAAACTTGAGGGCAGGAAGTACCTGTCATGTAAAGAGAATATGGTTTGTTAAGTGTCCCTTTTCTTTAATAAATGACATTTCAATTATAGTGCCATGGAATAAGCAGTTAATGTACTTACAAATCAGTCATTTACATATTAATTAGTAGAAATACTTTACAAAAACAAAACCTTATCAAACAGGCTCTAAAGAAGAAAAGTCTTAATTAATGTATTTTTATTATTCCTCATATTTTAGTAACAGTGTTCTGTTGGTTTGTTTGTCTTTGTTTTTGTCTCCCTATCAAAACTATACATTTCTTCGGATCAAAAAAAGGAAAGGAGAGAGGAAAAGTATAAAATGTTTGAGGAGTAAAGACAGAATCTTAGAATCAAAGGAGGGTAATGTCTCTACAGGATGTTTTCATCAAGATATGGCTCTCTGGCGAATACCCCTAATCGTCTTTAAGGTCTCCTGACACATTATGTTAGCCCAGGAGGGTGCTGGAGATTATTACTCTTCTAATTCCACACTGGCATTCCCCAGTATATTTTCAAATCTGTTATTTAATTTATATTACATATATTACCTATGTACATTTGGGAGACAGTTTAATAACTGTTACTTTACCTCTGGTGACTACTGCAAAGATCAAATGAGTATGAACGTTTACTGTAACTTCTAAGACCTTAAAGTGCTGTTAGACTCATATTTATATATAAGGAATAATTAGCTGCAATCAAATAAATGCCTGTCCTTGGTTTGTCCTTTTCCTAACCTTGCTCCATTATTTCCTGCCTTATATATGAGGCTGCCATACCTTCAGTCCTATTAGTCCTTGGAGAACCAGACATGTAAGTTATTATATCTCCTCAATTAGACTGTAAACTCCTCAAAGGCAGGAACCACAATGCCTTCTATTCCTTGTGTCTTTACTTCCTTTTTCTTCCTTTCACCATTAGCCAGTTCTTCACAGAGAGGGTACTGGTGGTAGCATTATTAAACATCCTTAATGAAGGCATGGTACAAGGACTGAACCAGCTAATCATCCTCCCTGAAGTGCGTCAATAAAATCATCAGGGGGCCATTAGAGAGGAAGAGAAAAATACCATGATGACCGTGACCATGATGCAGTCTAACGAGCCATGGCAACTACCGAAGAGTGAGCCCTAAAAGGCAGCAGCTACGGTGCACACGCTTACCTACAATCCTCATTCCAAAGACTCAAGTCCTCTGAGTGCCTACATTCACTCTACAAATTTTTCAGTCTTTAAACCATTATTATTTTGATAATTTAAATCTGAGTAAAGTAGCCTGATGTATGTACAAATTAGAAAATATGTGGAAAGTGGTCTCACTACACTGCAGCACAGCTATTATACAAAGTATATGTGGATTTACTTCTCAAAAGAAAGAATTTAGCAAAGAATTAAAAAAACTGTAAAGACTCATCAGACTACTCATCAAACTACCATTCTAGTAATTTTAGACATGCTTAATATTATTGTTGATGGTGCTAATAACAGTAATAGAATTTACCAACTACTTACCACGTGTCAGATGCTGCACTAACAATAATTATATAGAACAGATACTATATTTTTCAGATGAGGAAACCGAGGCTAAACATCTTGCCAAAGTTAAGTAGAAGACTGAATACAGCAACTAACTATCCCTCAGCCCAAGACCTTAAGCTAAGACAGGGTTTCCCAGCCTCACCATCGCTGATATTTGAGACTGGATAATTCTTTGTTGCAGCAGGCTGTTTTGTGCATTGTAGGACGTGCACTATCCACCCCTAGTCTCTCCCCACTAGGATGCCAGTAGCACCCCACTCTCCAACAAGTCTTGGCAACAAAAAATGTCCCCAGACATTGTCAAATGTCTCCTTGGAGGCAAAATCGCCTGGGTTGAGAATCACTGGGCTAAGTGCTTCAACTTGTTGAATCATCAAGACCGCATTCTTGCAGAAATCTAGGGCAACAGAATAACTTAATGTTTAAACCACTCAGCAAAAAAGGGTATTTCAAGCCATCTGAAATAAGACTAACTGAAAATATTTTACAGTTAAGTAAAAATGCTGAGTGTAAAGTTGTCCCTTTGACCGGAGATACACAATTGCTGTTATTGAGGGGAAAAGAATCAAAACTTCTATTTTGGAGGTATTTTCAGATCACTCTTATTCTTCACCACCTTCTTTCCACACCATGTGCACATACGAACTCTGTCTTATTATTTTACAAATCACATTTGGCTTTTTTCTTTTATGCCTTGATCAATGTTATGCAATTTATCATTGTTTTATTTCACTCTGTTCTGAATGACTTTTGCTTGCTTTCAAAATAAATCTAAATCTTAATGTACAAAGTTTGCCACAATTGTGAATATTGAAAAAAAAAAAGTCCAAAGAGTGAAAGTATTCTATCCAATGGCAAAATCAATGGCTGGAGGATAAAAATTCCTAAACTGATTCTGGGAGCCAAGAGAAAGGGGAAAAATGGCTAAATATCCAGACATTTCGAGAGTTTATTTTAAAATCCAGTTGCTAAATAGCCATTCCTTGTCATCTTCATATTTATGATTATATAAGGGTTTTACTTTTGCAAATACCCTACAGTCAATTCAAATCAATAAATCGTTGAATTTCACAAATAATTTTAAAATATCTTTTAAAACACTAGTTTTGACATCTCCCTCTGCTATATATACGAAGAGAGATACCAACAAAGTAATTAACAGTGATAGGTCTAAATTTCAGCTTATTTTCCTTTCTGACCCTAACTGAATGAATGAATGAATAATCTCTGATGGCTAATGGGTAGACAGATTTCAGGAGGGAGAGGGGCTTAGAAGGTATAAATCCCTCTGAAAAGTCATTTAGCAATTAATATCATGAACTGTAAAAAAAAAAATGTTCCCTCTCTTCTACTGGTAGATTTACTCCAATGATTTGATACAATTTTTTAAAGCAGCAAAAACAGAGCTCTGACATATAAAAACATTTACTTCTAAAACCCAGCAATGAAAAAGAAAGCATGGGCTTAAAACATCCAGAAAAAATAAAAAGGTGAAAGAAAAATATAGCAGACCAACGTTATGGAATACTATGCAGCCATAAGAATTTATAAAACATGGGAAAATATAAATGGAAGCAGGCAAGCCATTCCTCTGTTGTGACGGCACACGCCAGTCTGTCAGACTGTTAGAGCAAGACCACTCTACAGACACACATTCATTCAAGTCAACAACGTTCTTTCAATGAGCAAACTGAGAGGCTTCGGAAAACACTCACACATAAATCTCTAGGCAGACACCAAAGACCCACTACCAAAAATGATTACCATATACTCTTGGTGTTATAACACCGAGTTCCTTTTTCATTTTTTTAAGCTTATGACCATAGTTAATTTACACTTAGAGATCTTCGTAATGAGCATGTGTTAGAAACTATGACAGATGAAAGCAGTGAGCAATAAACCTGAACCTGCGTCCAATTGGACAGTTACATTGTGTATGTTTAGGTGGCAATATTTTAAAACTTTGAACATAAAAATTCAGTGGCTAGTTTATGAGTTACTCCAATGCAGGAAAAAAAAGGTTTAAAATTTTTTTTTAACTTTCCATGAATGAAAGGGCTAGAACTATATCAGATTCCTCTGGTACTAAAGAGAAAAATACTAAAACTGAAATTTTTATTAAAAATTGAATTTTGGTATGTTTTAATTTTTTAATTCTGAAAATTAATAAATAGCTTATAGATACTGAATACTTAAATCTTTTAAAAGTAAAAGTTAATTATGATTTTAAAAGATGTATTCTGCAAAGAAAGAAGAGCACAATAGAAGAAGAACCTCACAACTTAGAATTGGGATCAAACAGAATGATAAATTTTAAGTTATTAAAATCATGTAAGAATGTCAAAACTTTTATAAAAGAGAAAATCTGTTGTGGAAAAGGGGAGACTGAGAGTTAGTTTATCTTATTTTGATTTACTAAAAATGTTTATACCATAAATAAGTTAGAAGACAGGGCAAGATACCCAGAGATGCAGGAACTTAGGGGAAAACAGACAAGAGCGATCTTCATACTGAGTTGAGAGGCTGTCACACTGAGGAAGGCATTTAGGCTAACTCCTGGTAGGTCTCGGGGCACTCCTGGGACCAATGGGAGGTGATTACAGAAAAGCAAATCATCAGAGCTGGGAATAAAAGAACCAGTTAGCTTATGAAGAAATGAGTTTCCCATGCTGGTAAGTATGTTTGCAGAGGGCCAGAAAACTACTTGTGTGTTGTACTGGGTAGAAGACTGGACCAGAGTCAAGATATCCTATAAGGCCTTTCCAACCGTACAAGAACTTGTATTTATTGAATGCTTACTAGTGTGTCAGGCACTATGCTAGACATTTTATATACATTTTCTATGATAATGATAAGTCTCAATAACTGTGTTTTAAAAGAATATTTGATATCCTGAGAAAATGATCATTCCATAATGTTAATTTTAAAAACTGAAACATAAAACTATATTTACTGCATGAGAGAAAAATAAAGGTACATAAAGTATTAACAGCTGTTATTTCTGGACTACAATGAATATCTGTGACACTATGGATATCTGTCAGAAGATAATTATGAGTGATTTTAAATTTCTACTCTATTCTTTTCTGTATTTTCCCAAATGTCTATAACAAGCATAATTTACTTTTATATTTATAAACAACAAAGATAATAAAAACAGAGTTCATGACATATTCAGTCATCTCACATTGCACTGATCCGATCAAACAAAACATACGTGTATGCGTTCTCACATATATATGCACACACATAGCAACTCGGTTACATGTAGTCTTACATTTCAGGCATCAGAACTAATTCTAAAGAACCAGAAAATTAAATATTGAAACTGTCATATGATTCAGAATCATGGGACCACTAAGCTAAATTAACTGGTGGGGAAAAAAAAAAAGAAAAAAATCCTCTGTAAAGAGACTATACAATGATTAAAAGGTATTTAAAGTCTTTGAAAAACTATTTATTTACAACACATAGATCAAACTAAGCATGTCTGCCATTTTATAACAGTAGAACTAAATGGTCCAGCAGCTCTCCATAGCCATTCTCACCCTAGAATTCGGTCTGAAAAACAATCAAATTTTAATTTTCCACCTAAATTTTTAAAGTTCTCAAATCTCAGGAGTCCCTCAGGGTAGGAGAGATTTAGAATCACCTGAGAAGCTTTTTCAGATATCTTTCGGCCTGGACCCCCCTGCAGGAACTCTCCTGTGTCCTCCTGGAGGAAGTCACAGGCAGCTCTACCTTTGAAAAGGGCACTTCTTTACTGCTTCTCTTTGAGAAACATGGGTATATGTGCCATGCATCTTTTCATAAAAATTAGTCTCTTCTGAGGAAAAATTACTCCCTTAGTACAGCTGGAAGAAAAATTACAAATTTCATTGCTCTCATACTTTCAGATAATCTGTCCTCCCATATCTTCTATTGTGAAACTTCACAGCGCTCAAGAAGTTGAAATTATAGAGCACAATTTGAAATACTCATTACACACCATTTTCATGCAATTAATCCAACACAATTTAGTGTGTATAATGTATACACAGGCTAGATTTAAAAATAAATTCTTAACAAGCAATTCTACCTCTTTTGAAAATAACTAAGGGTTTATAGAACACTAAGGGCACGAGAAATGCCATTCTAGAATAAACCGGTATGCATCCTAAGTAGCACCTTGTATCCCATATCAGTAAATAACATGCAAGTCATTCAATTAGATAAAGTTGTGCCATGGAGGAAAAAGGTTTTTACTCAGCTAGTGGGTAGTTATTTCCTCTTTTATGGGCATTGACTGACTTACTAGCCTTTACATCAGTCTACTTTAGAAAATAACCAGAAAACATCTAATGCCAGGCTGCAAAATGGGATTTATCACTCTTGTCAATTGCTATTGGTTTATAGTGGCTGCCAAAAATGCTCCATTAAGAAGAATTCTGAAGACACCTCAGAACTCAATACAACATGAGTTGTGATTAATTATCCATGTCTGTCATGGGAACTCCTAATCCTGACTTAATTTATACCTACCCATCTGTCTATATAATCCTGGAAAAATCACTTCACTGCTGAGGGCTTGATTCCCAGCTGGTAAAATGGGGAGCCAGATGAGAACCTAGATGGCCAGTCTAGCTTCTTCACTGCTCCTGAATTCTGTGATTTGAGTATCCCAGACTTCAATTCTCATTGCCTTTATCCTTCATTTTCTACTTCCCACCAAACTACTGGTTTTAACCCACAATTCTACATCTAGTTTGCCATATTAATTCTATGAATTTTTGAAGCTCTTTTTTCTCTAGTGGTGGTTTTTATCCAGTAACTGTTTTTATTGTTGTTCACTGAAGTATGAGTTAGTCTAGTAAGTGTAAACATAGTGTCAAGTGGAGAGTCTTAAGAGCATCACTGCTTCTCTGAGGGCTGTATTGGATCCAACTATAATCAGCTTTGCTTGTAGTTCTGAAAAAACTGAAGGATTCTGAAGAGAAGATGGCAGAAGTTGAGTCAAGATTTTTTTTTTTTTAAAAACTAGTTCCAAGATTAGCAAGAAATAAACCAAAACGTTTATGCCGGTCACCTTTTCTGCCACTTTAAACATATTTTTTATATTTCCAAAGTTTTAAAAGAATTATCAATTGCTTTGTAATGGATAAATATATTACTATGCAATTAATAATCTACTTTATTAATTCACTGTAGTGAGTAAAAAACACAATCATCATTAACAAACATGCATTAAACATCTTCAACAGTACCTTTAGAAGGTATCAGATATATAAGATGAAATTCTGAAAGCCTCTGTTTGCTAAAGGGAAAACTGAGGAGAGCACTGTGTAGGCAACTTTAATTAATGACCTATTTTAGATGATTAAAATCATCTTCCAAAAGCCCTTACGACTTATGATGGAAAAATATTAAGTATTTAATGTATAGCTAGCAAATTTACTTTCCATCAAATTTATTAAAAAGTACCTCGGTATGCTTATTTCTCTATGTATGTATGTATGTATACACAAAGCATACAGTGCATATATGTCCATTTACTAAACCTGAGCATGATTTTTTAATGTTAAATAATTACAGAATTTCAATTACTATATACTGAATTTCAAATACTATATATTTAGGATATATTCCTGGCCACATTTTTGTTTACTTAATGCTGAGTCCTTAACTGGAGATGCAACTCCAAATATGACATCATTACTATAGAAAAACATAATTTATTTCATGCTTTCTAGAAAAGTACATGATAAAAAAGTAGGGAATGCTACTGAAACACGTGTACCCACACAAACAAGAGTCATGAAGACATTCCAATGTTATTACTCAAAACCCTAGATTTTACCAGCTCACTGTACAACCAGGGTTTGGTTATCAGCTCTACTACTTAATAGCTGTGACACCCCAGACATACTACTTGACTATTCTGGGAGCTAAGTTTCTCAGCTGTAATACCGCTGCTACCAACATCTGTTTCATACTGTGGAGTTTGCAAAATGTTTTGATACATATTAAAGTCACTGGATACTCACAGCATCTTCATTTTCTCATTCTGCAGATGACTTACCCAAGGTCACATGCCTGGTAGCAAGACCAGGGCTTACATACAGATAATGTCCTACCTACTTAGAATCTATTTTGAAGCTTAAATGAGACACTATGTGAATGTATTTTGTAAACTCTAAAACTTTTTGTAAAACTGTAAAGTAGCATATTATTATCCATGTTGCCTTATTAGGGAGGTAGTGATTGTATTCAATGATCTCTAAAGTTATATCTAGATATAAAACTGAAAATTAGAAGAGGTTTTAAGTTTTCTTTTGCTATTAGAAAAGTTAATTTAAAAAGGTTCCCACTACCTAAAGACTATTAACATTTTTTTACACAGTATGATCATGTTCAATAAAATGTAAATTTTCTTTTTCTCAAAATAATATAAGAATCTCTCCATGGTATTAATTATGCATTCAGCCAAAAAAAAAGTAATATTAGCACCTACTGTAGACATACTGGATATGTAAGAAGCAAACAAAAGACAACTTGTACGGAAGTGCTATAAAGGAAACGGTCTAGAACAGGGAACTTTGCGAAGGCCTTCACTGAAGGGCCCTCTGAGGAGGTGACACACTGAGACCTAACAAGGAGTCGGAAATGCAAAGAGTAGGTGGTAGGGCACTCTAGGCAGTAGGAAGAGTATGAAGACTTCAAGGAAGAAAAGACAAGACCCATCTGAGGAAAGAGAAGACAAACACCAAGGACAGACTAGTAACTGAGGAAGAGGCACCAAAGAGGAGGAAGAGCAGGCAGGGGCCTGATCTCACACAGCCTGGGAAGCAGTCTGAGCTGCGCTCAAAGTGTCCGGTGAAACACTGAAAAGTTTTAAACAGGGAGGCACATGATCCAAATTACACTGAAGATCACCTTGGCTGTGGTATGGATAAGGCAGCTAATGAGATAAGGAGATGAGAGCCCAGATTGTGCCTGGAAAAAGGCTAACATTTAAAAAGCAAATAGAGAGCTGGCAAAGGAAGCTGAGAGGGAGCAGCTGATGAGAAAGCAAGAAAATTATATATGTGGGGTCATGGAAACTAAGAGAGGGAAGTGTTTAAACGAAGACCAGATGCTCTACTATTTTAAGTTCTGCTGAGAGGCCAAGTAAGATGAAGACAGGGAAGCGTCTCCTGGATCTGTAACCTGGAGATCACTAATAACCTAGAACAGTTCCACTGGCATGCAGTCTATTTTGTGCACAACGTTTGTAAGTATTTAATGACTGACTACTCAGTATTCCACTGAGCGATCTAGTTCTGAACAGTAAGGTACAAGGGAAGCTCATGCGGGCTCCTAGGAAATTTAATCCTTTGCTGATAAGAGAGAAATGCTGAAGGAAAATGGTAGTTGGGCTGTTCCTGCCATGCCCCCACTCCATCCCTTGCCCTCTGCCCTTTCTGCCCTTTGAACTGGTTATGATATCTGAAGCCACATGGCTCTCTTGAATCCACAGAGCAGCAAGCACAAGAATGAAAAGAGAACCTCCAACACTGGAAAAACCCAGCAAAAAGCATTCCTACCTTCTTTCAAATATTCAAGTGTAAGATTTCCTCCCTTACTCTGGCTTTCCATCTCCTTCCCAAATTTCTTCTCCAGTACAGGGCGAAACTGTACTAATGTGGGGGTGGGGGGAGGGTATAGCTTAGTAGTGGAGTGCATGCCTAGTATGCACGAGCTCCTGGGTTCAGTCCCCAGTACCTCTGCTAAAATCAATAAATAAAAATAAACCTACCTGCCTCACACTCCAAAAAATTAAAAATTAAAAAAAAATTGTATTAATGTGCCTGTCTTTGGAATGCTCTCCCTTCTAAATCTCATCAGTTCTTAAAGTGCCTAACGTAATTCCTGTGTCCCTCAAGAACTGTTCCAAAGGAGCCACAGGGATCATGACCTGATGTACACAATTCTCTCCAGTCTTTTACTTACAGTCATTCACCATTCTCCACCCCCTTTATTTTATTCACCTGGTAAACCCTCCATTTCAAATCAGCATAGCAATTTTGCCAATTCAAACTTCATCCTACGAGTTTTCAGGCTGGGATGCAGACCTGCACTCCGGCTCTTGTGCGACTTAGCTCCCAATGAAAGCCTAGCTGCGAGAACCGCTACTCGCGGTTACGTCACTGGAAGTATACGCAACTTGTCTCTTCTTCTGGATCAGCTATTCTTAAACACAAATCAGAATATATCTTGGAAACTTTTCCAAAATACAATGCAAAGAACCACCCCAAACCCGCTGTAGCATTTCCAAGGACACATCTGTTGAAGCCCCCAGGCGATTTTGCTGTGTCTAGCCCTGGGTAAGATTTTTCTGCTGTAGGCATTCTACAGCTGCACCATTCAGTATGGTAGCTGCTGGACACATGTGGCTACTGAAGACTTGAAATTAATTTAAATTTATAATCTGATGTATGAGATTCAGTTATTCGGAAACTTCAAGTATGTCTGGAACGTGGGCGTATGAATCTACTTCTAAAATGCAGATTTTCTGAAATCTAAATACAGACAGTATTCCTAATGAAAATTTAACATCTGAATTGAAATGTGCAGTGAGTAGATTTCAAAGACTTGTTATGAAAACATGTAAAATACTATTAATGATTTTATATTAATTACATGTTGAGATGATATTTTGGATATATTAGGTTAAGACATTTTTAAAATTAATTTCACCCATTTGTTTTACTTTTTAAATGTGGCTACTAGAAAATTTTCAACTATATATATTGCTGCATTCTACTTCTATTGGAAAGTACTGTTCTTTAAAGCATCATTTTTACCAGTTGTGACTAGGGGTTATGCCATTCAAAACTCCCTATTATATTTACTTGGAGAGAGCTATTCACTATATTACTCAATGTCTCCTTTACAAAGGCCTATGTAAGAAATTTCTCTCAGACTTCAGTGTCAGGAAAAAAAAAATTCCTTTTCCTAAGCAACTGGCATAATTTTATTTTATGAACAATGTTAATCTTATTATAAATGAGCTACCTGTTTGTTTCAGCCAAATGATAGCCAAACTTCAGTACCTGCAAAGAATCTTCAAGAATACTTCTCTGCCTAGCCCTACTTAATATTCTACCATACCTTCTCTTTGCCCAGAGTTTAATTTTCTTTTTGAAAGTCACAAATCTTTTTTTTTGGCAATGAGATAAAAAATAACCTTCAATAAGCATCAAAGCCTAGATAAATTCTAAAAATTAGTTAAGCAAAATATTAAAATATTGTATTCAATTCCTTAAAATGTTATTTCTTATTTTCTAATTCACTCTGCATAATTAATTCTTTTTGATGAAAATAAAGCAATCTTTAAACAACACACGACAGTACAGTTGACCTCAGAACAACATGGAGGATAGGGGTCCAGGCCCTTTGAACGGCTGAAAATCCGAGTATAACTTATAGTTAACCTTCCATATATGCAGTTCCTCTGTATCCATGGTTTTGCATCTGTGGATTCAGACAACCACAGATCATGTAGTGCTGTAGTATTTACTATTAAAAACAAACACAACAAACATGTATAAGTGGACCCATACAGTTCAAACCCATGTTCTTCAAGGCACTCTTATATACTCTGGAGAAGAAGAACCATTCACTTTTGAAATAATATGAAAATCCTTTACAGCTCAAGTGGTAGAGCACATGCTTAGCATGCATGAGGTCCTGGGTTCAATCCCCAGTAACTCCCCCCAAAATAAATAAGTAAACCTAATTACCCTCCCCCAAAAAAACCCAACAAAAAAAAAGAAAATCCTCAGAGGAAAAAGATGCTATTAGTGAATATTAGTGATGCTATTTTGCTTATCTAACGAAATAATGTTTAGGGTCACAAAAGAAGGAATCCAAATCAAGCTCCTTGAATTCATTCATGGGAGCTAATTCCTATCAAGCCTAACTGAAGAGGAAATAGTAGTTTCAGGTTTAACTTAGTAGCTTAAAAAAAAGAGAGAGTATGTAATGTTATTTGGCTAAAGATTTTGTGAAATTATCTCATTTATTTACAGCCAATATGAATCGATTGTTTAACTACCTCAAATGTCATAAGCAGCAACAAGATCCTTCAGCAATTACGTATTTCATTCATGAGCCCTTAACTGAAACTGAGCCTACCTGCTGTTTACAGGTGCTATCAAAGAGAACAAATTTACATTCTACCAAACAGAAAACTTAATCTAGAAATGAAACTCATGGTAACAATCTGAAAGTCTGCTAAAAGCTTCCTTTCTTCACATGAATAGATCACTTCATATAGAGATAAACATCACCTATGTAATGAGAAACAATAATAAAAATTTTAATTCTGACTTTCCAAGCCAAGTTTTGCACAGGGGAAAAGGGGAGAAAAACTAATACTTTTTCAACAATTCACCAAATATTCACTGAATACCCCCACTTTTTTCAGCACCATAACAGGCCCAAGATTCAAGGCTGAGTAAGACGCACAGGTGCCACGCTCTCACCTGGGAGATGGGAGTGTGATTAGGGTGGCCCAGATGGGTTGCTGTCCAGGAATTCAGGTCTACGAGGGACGCCAGAGCACCACTGGGATATACTGTCCATGGATGGCTGAAGTCAGATCAAGTTCCAAAACTGAACAGTATAGAGATTTTTACTGGGATTAATAAATGTTATTACTCAAATTTTAAGTGGCCTTTAGGAAGTTGGCTGGCTTAGAAAAATCATGAATTAAAAGTACCAAAACTTGTAGAAAATTGACCCCAGCAGAAATGAAGTTCTATATGGAAATGGAAATGTTATGAAAATAAAACTAGTTTATCCTTCTTCCATCAAATACATGCCGAGCAAATATTTAAAGAATATTATTATTAATTCCCAACTCACATGAACTGACCTAACCCCGGGCAAACAAAGCAGCAACTGAAATGTCAATCCAGTGTGACTCGGTACTACAAGAGAAATCCTATGTCATCTGGCACACAGAGCCAACACGCACCATCACAGACTTCAAAGGCCTGGACCATCCCAGGAAACGGGCTCCTAAACTGGGATCTCAAATAGGAGTCAGTCAAGTGGAAAGTGGGTGGGGGAAATAACTTTTATAATACATCTGCCTCAAACTTCTGAGATCTTCTAGTCTGAATGCTCTATAATTATAAATATACATACTTTGAGAAATTGCCATGAATTACCAATCTGCCATAGATCAAAGGAATCAAAGACATTAACATTAAAATTACTTTACCAAGTTAGCAATTTCCTGAATAATTTGGGAGGGCTAAAAGCCAAGGAATATATTTAACCCACTGCAAAACTAAAAACATCCTCCTTTTATTCTCAGTCTTCTGAATGCCATTTAATCCCCAAATATGTACTACCTTCCCAACTCAGAACCACAAAACAAAAATTCAGGCAACATTACTGGCATGCTGTGGAAGTTCTCAGTTGTGCTTCCTCAATTACAGAGATCTAACTTTAAGTTACTAGTTGAGTTCCATACCTGGGTAAACAACTGGCTTTATCATTCACAAATTGATTAAACAGATTCCAATCCAAACAGAAAAGCACTCAACGGAAGATGTCTGGAGAAATCCCTTAATGCAATAAAGGAAACACATACAGTCCTTTCTTAGCTTTATCTTCTGGGGCCAGCTTGTGAACAGCTGCATAATCTATACATTTCTAATGGACATAAGCTTAGCATCCTTCAGTGAGTATCAAATAATCAGTCTCTGCCATCATAAACACCATTTATCACACAATGAGGCCCTTAGGACCTATTAGAAAGGTGCTCAGGGATATTGTCCCCTAAACTTTCAGGATGCTTGGTAGGAATTCTGCCACTTTTTTCCCCCTTTTTTCAGCTCTAGTCCCTGAATTACTAGAAATAATCTATTAAATAAGACGATATAAATGAAAGTATTTTGTTAACTTTATGTAAAGCATTCTATAAATATATTGTAATTTTATGAGTATTATTTAAGTACGTTAATGTTACTGTTATTATGCTACTTTGTATAGAGTCCTTTCTACCACTCAGTAAAGGAAATGTGGTACTGAAGAAACTGACTGCATTATGAAATATAATCACAGAATTTAGGGAATTTACTTTTGGAACCCACTAACAGTAAGACGCTTTTACACAGTAGCTGTCTGTTGTGGCTACCCAGAGAGCATATCTCCTACTACGGGCTGAGATAATCAGTTTTAAACTAAAATAAGAGCAACTATGCCATCAATGCTGAACTCTGAAAATCTTCTAGAAGTAAAGTTTATCAATTTGGTTATGTGAACTGGTGTGCTATTTCTGCTGTTTGGAGACCTTACTGTTATTGTCTTGGTCTTGGCTAAGCTCTCCACAGCAGAGACTGCTATACAGATAACCACTAGGGAAACCAGCGGCCATCTATCCTCTGCTGTATCATATCTTGATTCAAGATACAGACCACAGATTATCTTGGCTGCATGTAACAATGCTCAAGAGCAAGACAAACACTGTGGCAATGCTGCTATGTTGTGGACATTCTGTGCTAAGGGATGTTGTTCCAAACTACAGTGTTAAATGCTAAACCACTTCAGTTTTAAAAATCATATGTAGAAAGTGAATACATGAATTTGATTTCTTGTCTGCTTTATTTTATTATTCATTCCGGAATAAAAGAACAATAGCATTTTCTAATTTAGACTTTGAATGTCAACACGGGGAAAGGTTATTGTTAACTATAGTTCAATATGCTATAATGTTTAAAACAAAAATATAAATTATAATAAATAAATTTCAGTTCCTTTTGTTTACTTTGTCTCCTGTTTGACAGATCTGTAGAGGCAGCAGAAACCTTGAATTTTTTTAAAATACGATTTAAGTTGCCCAGGCTTGCTCCTGCGATTTAATCACCACTTTAGCCCCTCCCCGCCCTTGAGAGCGGAGAAGGGTGAAGACGAGTACAGTTGCAGTAACGGTAGTGAGAGAACGGGTCCAGGGAGGAACAGGGAAAGGGCCATAAACAAAATAGCTTAAATGTATTAAAAAGGACAGGGTTTCTAGAGGTTATGGATGTTTTAAATGTCTATCTGTGATCCAACTCTAAACATAGAAAGTAATCATAGACAATTAAAAAAAAAATTCTCCAGCCAACAGCAGATCATCAAGTTTGTTAAAAGGGGTAGTCAAACGCAAATTCACAGGTACATGTGCACACACATGCATAAACCTGCACATGAGGCTGGTCCCTACTGGGATCCAGACCTGGGTCAGGGTTCTGAGAGATGGGAGAGCAGGGAGCTGGGTGAACAGCAACCAGACATAAAGAAATGCCTTTTCTCTGTAAGCCAAGGATTCCAACTGAACCTTGATTCAGAGTTTTTAAACTTTTGCTTTTATTCAGCTCAAGTGTTATAGAAAAATAACTTTTAGATTGAACTGTTAGCAAATGTTTATTTTTAGCTCTCCATTCACCCTTAACTGCATAGAGGAGTGAAAAAAGGAAGTTAAGAAGAAAAAAAAAAGCTAAAAACTAAG
Organism: Camelus bactrianus; assembly: GCF_048773025.1. Classification (NCBI taxonomy): domain Eukaryota; kingdom Metazoa; phylum Chordata; class Mammalia; order Artiodactyla; family Camelidae; genus Camelus; species Camelus bactrianus. The sequence continues at coordinate 5,638,477 of NC_133552.1, forward strand.
AAAACAGCCACACTTTACCTCTAGTTTTGATACACTCATATGCTTTCTAATTCATGATAAAGAAGTCTAAATTTAGACAGACTGAGGAAAAAAGATACTATCACACACATCCTCTTCAGCCAGGAAGAGAAAGTTAATAGTATCTGCAAAGCCTTCAAACCACAGGAATTCAGAGACACTTAACATCAATTATTTAAATGACGACTAACCTACTACAGAGCAAAGGAAAAGGAACAAACTGCTTAGGTCACTGACCAGAGGTACAAACATTATTTTCTTCCTTTTCCTTCCAGTAAAAAAGGAAGGCAGCAACCGAATGATTTCCCAAATTAAGGCCAATCAATCACCTAAAAGACATTTCTCTGTCCAAGAACTATTTTTAAATTTTGAGGCAATTTTTTTAGCTTTCAAGAATAGTCTGTTACTTATTTGAGAAAGTTCTTACTTCACATAATACATATGCATGCCACAAGTGTGCTTGGGCTCCACATTAATGGCTAATGTTTAACAGTCTGTATTCTGACTGCAAGGTCAGAATACTTTTTCACCTCTTTTAGAGGTAAGACAGAATTGAGAACTCTACAAATATTGTATAAAGTAGGGTTAGAAAGGACTTTCCTATGCCCTCTCTACTTCTCCATGTTAATAAGACAAAATCACTTTAATACTAAGCACATTTTGACATGTTAAATTTTTCAGTGCCTTTAGTTTAAAATTACTAAAAGGGAGCATTAAAATGTCTTTATAGACTTTATATCTGTATGGTTGATAGTGTTAGGTAAGTATTGCTAATTCTGAAGCTGTGATGATTGTTGTGGTCTTTATTTTAAAGAGTCATTATCGCATATCTCATATATATATTTCAAAGTAATTCTGGAAGAGCAAGTAAAACTTACTGACTGTGAGTTGATAACTGTTGAAGTTAGAATATGAATATATGGGGTTTCATTATACTAATATCTCCACTTCTGTATATGTCTGAAATTTTTCATAAAACTTAAAATAAATGTTTACAAAATCCCACCTAAGGGACTCAATGTTGTAATCTAAAAGAATTGAGTCAATCTGTAAAGCTGGTCACTTAGCTTTGGGTCAGAAAGTGAAAAATTTCACAGTGTTAAGATGGAAAAGGAAGGCCAAGCAAGGCGTTCTGCTGCAATATGCATTCATACCAGAAGTCCTGGAATAAAGAAACATGGTTACAGAGTTTGAAAGAAATATAGCTACCAGTAAACACAAGATTCCACCGAGATAAGAAGGGTGTTATGATGGTACTTTCACAAATCTGGAAGAAATTAACCTACCTATTCATAGAATTATAAGACTTAATATAATAAAGCAGTTATATATTTTCTGTAACCCATCCTAGATAATTACTGTTTATTTATAATAATGAATTAAACTAGTAGGGTACTGTAAATTATGTAGATTTCTTTTTTATGAGCAGTTTTCAAAAATAGAATAAAATGTACTCTCCTTTCCACCAGAAAGGATATCATTTAAATAAAAAAAAAAAAAGAGGAAAACTAGAAGAGAATCGTATTAGTAATTTAGAGAGAAACAATTTAGAAAGAATCCAAGTATATCCCCGCCCCCACCAACAATCAATGAGCAACATGCATTAATGTTAAAGGCTGACTAAAAGATCAGATACCTCCATCACAGGGAATAACTCAAGAGTAATGATCCCTTTTCCCCACCCTCTACCCCCCAAACTTTTCTCTAGACAACTGCAAAGATAAAATGCCAACCACTTAAGAAATGTGAAAAAGTCTACAAATAAGCTGAATAGAATGATTTATAGTGTTTGGATAAGCGTAAGAATGTCTCCTAACTTAACAGTACTTACTCCCAACACATGGTATGTTCTTTCTTTTCTAGAAAGAAGTTTCTCTTACGAAGGCCTGAGTGACAGTGCTGTATGTTAGTGATCCTGCAAAAAAGATGTACTAGAGACAAGCAGAATCCCACTGAGAGGTTGACTTTTTATAGTAACACAGAATGAATTCTAGATTTAGACTACTCCCAGATTCCTTGCAGTCCTAGAGTTAATTTTACATTCACAGTTCCTATCTTTGAAATGGTATTAGACGTTTAAAAACACTAAATTCAAGACTGTTTTTTTCCCCTTGAGTCATCTTCCACTCCTTTGTTCTTTCAACCTAAAGAATCAGTAATGGATGCTGTTCAAACCAACATGCCAGGTTACAACCATGATATAAACAGAAACCTTACCTGCATAATAAAGATATTCAAGTTGACCCATCACCTGATTTGCTATTATTTGTTAAGTAAATGCTGCTTTTTGCTCTATAATCTTACTATATGCGTACAGAAAACCAACTGCCTCATTTCTAATTACATAGTAATATTTAATAATACAATACATCTTCCCAGAATTCCAGAGGTGTTACACAGTCACATAATAGGCTCTAGAAACAGGATGCCTGGATTTGAATCCTGGTTCCACCAGTCACCAACAAATTGTTTAATTTCTCCATGTTTCAGTTTCCTTATCTGTAAAATGGGTCTAGTAATAATTCCTAGCTCAGAACATTGTAGGAAAATTTTATTGAATTAATATGTGTGAAGCACTTGAAACAGTGCCCACCTGAGCACTCAATACAAACTAAGCTGAACTGTATTTACATATTGAAAACAACACAAACTAGACAAGAAGGCTTTTTGACTTAGGCTCCAAAAGGACCATATCATTAAAGACAGAAATCTGAGCAATATTTCAATATATCTGATACAACTTGTGTTTTTTAAAACCAATTATTTGTAGTATACAACTTATTACACTAAATTCATCAGAGAAAAATGAAATATCTCCCTTGTGATAAAACAAAGCTGTAACACATATCAGGACTAAACTTGTATTTATTATTTATAACTGTACTATGTCATTTTATAAGTAATTATGGTTCTGGGGTAACTAATCAAATTGCTCAGGAAGCCATTCTGTGAAAGTTTATTGGCAGGTCTAACTTTAAAACCTTCAAAGTAAAGTAAGAGATTGTACTACTATCGCTTTGCAGATATTCAAATTCACCTGGAATTTAAAGACCCTGTCCTTTCCAAAAAAACATGCTAACTTCTTTGGTTGTATTTTCTACCATTTTCTACTGTGTATCTTTATTTACTGAATGTGTATTGTACAGATAGCAGTTTTAGTATGCTGTTAGTTGTCTTATATTTAAACAAAACCTTTTAGTTGTTTTATATTTCTCTAGTACAAAGCCATAATAAAAACTTGGATTTCTTTAAACTTACTTTCGGTTTATAGTATTGTATACTGACTTTGTAAAGTAATACATATTCTGAATTTTCTGTTTACACATAAATTCCCAAAATAGAATCATCAACAATGGCTCTCAAGGAATTTAGATGAAATTAAGTGTTTTATACATAGTTGCCAGGTGATGCAACGGATCTTCTAAAGCCCTTTGTTAAATTACTTAAATTAGAAGATGTAGGTTTCTGCTCTCATTCAAGACCGTTGAGAAATACTGTAGACGTTCTTAATTTTGATATAATTAACAATACCATCACTGGAATATGCTGTCTTGGTTGAATATATCCAGCAAACAAAGTAGCTTATAAACTGGCAGAGACTGAACTCAGTAAGTCAATGACCCTCACACAAATGTGATTTCTTGAGTCCTTTTGTAAGATCAGAAAGAGTTTAAGCATTCCTGCAAATCTCAAATATAAATAACTCTAGCTCCTTCTTTGATTCTACTGAAACAAAGTACTCTGATTTAGGTGAGTTTTTGTTTTGCTTTAATTTTAGGAGAATTACCAAATTAAAATTAGCAAACTGTTTCTAGTCACTGGCATTCCATATTAGACTCCACAGAATCCCCAGAAAGAAGACTCCATTTTAAAAGGCAAGAATGGTACAGATACAATGTATTTAAAAGAAGCCTATTCTTTGGAAAAACCCAAAGACTTAAACGTTTTCTTATGAGTGAATGTAAACTGCCTACATATAGTTAACTTTCATCTTTAAGACCTCCCCAAATCAGAACATTTCAAACACACACACATACACATATTTACATATATCACACACAGAAAAAGTCTAGAGGGTAGAGAACAAAAACATTAACAGAATTTATACTAAGTAACAGAATTTCATAAATGATATTACTTTCTTCAAACTGTTTTCAATTTTACACATTTTGCAGTAATCCTATTGCTTTTCTAATCAGTTACAAAAGTAGAATGAAACAACAATAAAACAATGAAGCTTAGACTTTTGAAAGTAAATACATAAAATAGATTACGGCCAAGAAAGAGCAAATGAGACAGCTGGATAAACACCTGCCTTCAGAGAACACTGGTCAAGGATACTGAAACATCACAGAAAGGATAAAGGTCTTACTGTGGAAGATAATTTACATTTCATTTATTGCTGAGTGGTAATCACATTCACCTACTTAATAATGCACAATTATAATTACCTTTCCCTCTAAATAGTTTTTTTTTAATATTTAAATGCTAAGACTAATAAAACAAGAGTGGTCAAATTAGGAAACTTACACCTCAGCTAAAATGAATACTCTATGACCACATACGTACTGACCATGTTTTCAGACAGAGTAGAAATGGTACTGCTGCTCCTGCCTCTGTACTATCTGATGTACCCACTCCGGGACATCTCCACTGTGTACTTTCGATTATCTTTGGTGTACTTCTCAGGTAACTATAACTTACATAAGTTACTCAAGTCATCTGGAAAACAACAAAACAACTTCAGAGTAGACTGTCCTCCCTTTTATCTGACTGAGATGGCTGCTTGAACTATTCCAGGAAGACTGCACCTGTACAGCTAGTGGTTCTAATTGAGAAATGAGATTTCACATATAACTCATGTGTTGGCATAGTTTGAAAATAAAAATATAATAATAAGCTTACATCTGCACTCTGAACTATAAACAACCTAAGAGTGAACCCGTTTCTACTTCAGAATAAAGATATTTGTGGAAATGTTTTCCCAGTTTTTAATTTTTCTTGGCTGCCCATCTTAAGTCCCAAAGGAGTAAGGCAGATAGTACTCTGGGAAATGAAAGAGCCATTTTCCTGCTTCCTCTGCCAGCTGGGAGTCTGACAGTACCTCTGAGAGGCTAGATGTCCCAATTTTTTAGTAAAACTGTCTTTCTCTAGGTATAAAGAATTTAATAAGAAACAACATCTCTTAGTAAATCCTGCATCAAAGCATGAACTGAACCGACAGCCCTACTATCAGGTAACAGAGAAATTCACCTGTGCAGGATTAAAAAGGATCAATTTCAGAGCAGAAAGCAAGTATTATTAATGCTTGTCCAGATTACAGATAATACCAAAGCAAAACGTTTTGACAAAAAGAAAGAGTTGAGAAAAGGTAGATACAGACACAGAAACTGAAAAACAGTAATGACTTCAGAAAAAGGGGGACACTGAATTCTTCCATGCCTATAGCACTTCAGTATGGAAGAAAACCTTGTGAATTGTAACAAAAGCACTGTTTTGACCACATTGGAATACTTGACAACGAGTTAAGACCCATACAACCTTCACCAAGATACACAAAATGGACTTTAATTGGTCCTTATCCAATCCCCCTGCATCTCTGCTGTCGCACACCGCTACCCTTCCTTGGGTTTCTCCTTGCATGGCTTTCACGACAGTCAACCTTTAAAAGGACATTTTCCCTATAACTCTGTTCCTATGCTCACTTTTTAAATTCTCCTATCTCTAAACAGAGTCACTGTACTTTTGGGATGTCCCCTGTCTCAGTGAATTCACGAAACCTCATATTGGTATTATTTTTCTTCAATTTAATGCCCACACTAATTCACATAGTTAGCCTTCTCTTCTTTCTGAGGGCTAATTCCACATTCTTACTGGGGTTAAAGAGAGGTCAAAGATGACTTTCAGGTACCTACATTATTTGCTTTTTTTAAAGAAAATTCCGTTGGTTTGATTGCATGTCTTTCTATGTCCTGTAGACTAACATCCAAAAAGAAAGGCTGATGACAGTATACATAGTGACAGTAGCAAAAAATAAAAAAATAAAAAAAATGCTGGCACTGAAAAAAAAAATCACAAAAAGTAAAAACCAAAAGGTTAGCAATTTGAAACCATCTGAAATACAAGCAAAAAAAAAAAAAAAAAAAAAAAAAATTAAGAGATCTCTGTAGTCCAGTGAAAGATGTAAACTATATAACTGCACTGTCCAAGGTATTAGCCATTAGTCACATGTAACAATGTGCATTTAAATTAATTAAATAAAATTTAAAATTCCATTTCTCCATCACACAAGCTACTCTGCAAGTGCTCAACAGCCACATGTAGCTAGGGGTGACATTACTGGACAGCACAGATAAACAGACCACTGCAGAAAGTTCTACTGGACAAAGCTGCAGCGCTAACGCAACATCCATCGAGCATTCTCTATATAACAGGCACTGTGCAGGGAACAAGGGGACAGAGAGATGAGTAGGATAAGGTCTCTCCCTGCCCTCAAAGACCACACAGGCTGTCTAGAGGATGAGATAAATGAAAAATAGTTACAAGCGCTACAGCAGAGGTAATAACATTTTTGACAGTAATTGGCCCAGCTCTGAATTCCAGCCCAATTAGCTAGGATTCCAATCCTTTCACCTAGCTTTTCTGTGGACGAGGCCTCATTCATCTGCTGTCACGATGGCACTGCGAGTAATGCTGCGACACAGGACTACCTAGAAATCTCTAGGCTCATCAGCACCACAGACACTGAGACCTAACGTTAGCTACGTCCCTCTGGACTTGGTGCTGCACACCGCTGGCAACCCCTGAAGGAAAAAGCTGTCCTGCCACTCTGGCTATTTTCCCATGGTCCCTCAGAGGAGACAGCTTTGCCTCAACTGTCACTTTTGCTTTGGAGCTCCTAGCCCATCCTGTACGTACAGTGATGGAGTGCCCGACCAAGGAATTAACCAAGAAACTAATACTGCAATTGGGAACAAGTCTCCAGTGCAAATGGAACAAGAAGGGAGGGGAGAGGTGCTTCTAAGAGGAAAAGAAAGGCTAAGCAAGGGTGAAAGAGAGAAGCATAAATGTTAACTGAAAGATCTGTGGGCAACTGGAGGGTTCATTACAACCCAAACATGGCACATACAAGGGGGCAGCAACAGGAGATGAGGCTGGATGCAAGTAAAATTGCTAAGAGCCCTGATGCCACCACTTAAGGAGCTGCATCTGGACTGGCCCTTAAGCGATAGCCAACCATGGTTAAGCAGAATAGTCAAACAATGAGATCTGTGTTTTCAAAAGACAAACCTGGGAAAGGAGTGAAGGATAAATGTTAGTAGATAAAGGGGAACAGTATCTGGATGAAGACCTGGTTGAAGGTAGCAGAGATGAAAAAGAGGAAATTGATTCAAGAGACATTAGAGAAAACTGATTGTCTCTGGCTATGGACAGGATCTATCTGGCACACTGGCATCTAGTAAATGTTTTCTCCACAAATTAGTGAGGAAGATAATGATCACTTATATCACACAGAAGGGCAGAAAACAAAAACCACGAGAAACACAAAAATTTAACGGAAGGACTGGCAGAAGACAGAGTGAGAGAAACTGAAAAGGAACAAAGAAATCAAGTGAGGCCATATTCCTTCTGCCTGGAATGTGATTCCCCAAGATACCTGGATGGCTTGCATTTCCTTCAGATCCTTGCATAGATGTCAGCATCTTAGTGAGCTCTCCCTGATCTCACTATTTAAAACTGAACAACACAGGCATACTCTCTTGATACTGGAAAATGGGGAGCGAGAGGATGGCCATGTCCCAGGTCCCAGGAGAGTCCCTGGGATGTGCGCCATCAAGTGAGGGTCCTTGGCTTCGTGAAGGAAAGAATTCAAAAGTGAGCCATAGTGGAGTGAAAGTGATTTATTCAGAGAGATATATACTCCATAGACAGAATATGGGCAGTCTCAGAAGGCCAGAGAGGCCACGAGGCGTGGGGATGGGTGTTTAGTTTAAAGTAAAAGTAGTTACACACTCCATAGACAGAGTGTGGGCCTTCTCAAAAGGGACGAGAAAAGGGCACAAGGTCCTGGATAGTTAAGTTTTTATAAGCTCAGTTATTTCATACGCTAACAAGTGAGGATTATTCCAACTACTTTGGGGAAGGGGCTGGGATTCTAAAGAACTGGGCCACTATCCATTTTTTTTTACCTCTTATGGTTACCCTAGGAACTGTCATGGCGCCGTGGGAGTGCTATTTAGTATGCTAACACATTACAATGAGCGAATAATGAAGCTCAAGGTCTACTGGAAGCTGAATCTTCTGCCATCTTGGTGTTAACTCCTGTGTCATTCTTTTAATGGTTGTACCCTGCCCTCTTGCCTCCTGTCCCACTCTCAGCATTCTCCAACCCGCTTTCCTGCTTCATTTTTCTCTGTAGTACTGACCAACCTCTAACTATTTATATATTTGTTGTGTTTAGAGTGCCTTCCTACTACTTAAAAGTAAGCTCTGGTAAGGAAGGAATTTTATCTGTTTCATTCACCACGGTACACCATAGCCTAAAAACATGGCCTGAATAGCATGTGCTCACAAATACTTGCTGTCTGATCAACTGAACGATGCAAAGAAAGAAAAAGGGCAGGGTTATCATGCAGAAACTGGTAAGTATGGAAATAAAATCTCTAACTTGGAAAGTCTATTGATTATACAGACTGCTGAAAGTTAAAAATCTATGTAACAGTCCTCTAAATACAAAAGGCTCAAAAATGTTTTCTTCGAATATGTATTTTTATATATAATATATTCAAGTTTTTGAAATTAATTGTAACATAGGCTTTCTATTTAGTCACAAAGTAATGAGGGAGTTTATAGCTTGAAAAATCACTCACAATGCTTGAAATCCACCACTTCAAGTACTTAGATTCTATTAATACTTTATCAACTTCCACTACAAGTTTCTAATTTCCTTTCTGAAATTTTGGTTATTATTTTGGCTAAATGTTAAGCAAACACAAGAAGTTAAAGTTGAAATACCAGAATGCTAGTATAATCACAGTCATTAGCTTTAAGACATAGTGAAGAGGCTAGAACACTGAAAAGGTAAAGAATGGTCAAAAGTTGGAAATGCAAAAATGTCCAATATAAAAAAGCCCACCCTGCTGGCTGGCTTCAGGAAAATGAGCAAATATCATTGTCTCACTTTCCTCCTAAATACACTGCAGCTAACACTAAGCACCTACCTACCTATTAAGCTTGTTCTGAGTTGTTGTTGTTTTTTTTTTGGAGGATTAAATCTGTTTCAAATAATTAGCTTGGCACAGTGCCTACAATAGTAATTCACTCCTTTAACCCACAAATATTTTGAAGAATCTACCAAACAAATGGCACCATACCTACTGGCTATTGTGGCAAATGAAAGAGCTATACCTATACTCATAGAATCTATGACAACTAAAACAAATCTAAAGACAAATAAATGAATTACCAAGTGGGACAGGTGCTACAGAGGAAGCCTATGGGGTCCTGAATCAGAAAGCAAGGGAGTGAGGGAATTCAACTTCAGATATGGGCAGGAAATGTGTCTCTGAGGACAGGGAAGCTAAGAAGGCATTACCCATATACAGAGGATACAGAAGTATACTGATAAGGATTTTGGGCAAAGGGACTGATATGTGCAAAGGCTCATCCCAGGTGCAGGAAAGAGCTTGAGGCCTGTCTGAGGAACTGGGAGGACCCAGTATAACTGAAACACAGTTATACCAAAGCCAAACAAGGTAAGATTATAGAGACAGGGAGAGACAGAGGATGCAGGGCTCTGAAAGGGCCAGGGTAAGAATTTGGGATTTTATTCTATGGGAATTTATTCTTCAATGGAAAGCTGCTAAAGTCTGTTTTTTTCAGAAGGAAAGATAATCCAATTTATGTCTCATAAAAATCACTCAAGCAATTCTGGAAAATGTATTATGGGGAATGTGAACGGAAGTAGAATAATTAGTTCCAAGACTAATGCCGTAGTCTAGGCATTAGAGACGAGACTTGTAATAGGGTGGCAGCACAGAGATGACGAGAAGTTGATGGATTCCAGATATAGTTTGAAACTGATTGGATTTGGGGGATGAGGGAAAGGAGGAAATTAAGGATGACTCCTAGATGTCTGACTTAAGCAACTGCTTGGCTAATGGTGCCATGGTAAATAACACAGTTAAATGTTTAATTTTAGCTATTCTTAGCTACTAATAGGATAGAGGAGAAAGAGAGGAAAACTGGTGATCCTATAGCTAAATATCAAAAACAAACAAACAAATGAAAGAAGAAAGAAACTAAGGCATAAATAGAAAGAGCAGTTAGGTCAAGCTATGAGGGAACAGCAATATCAGACCAAATCTCCCAATGAAAACAACTATAAAAGTGAGATAAAATACCAGACAAACCGAGCTTATCTGAAGGCATAGAGAGAACCAGCAAAGAGAGTCAGGACATCAGGGGCCTTCAAGGGAGCCACAAAGAAGACCCTCGTTTCCCCTCGATGCTTTTGCCAATTACCCGTACAGGGCATACAGGCCAAACAGAAAGCAGCATTCTGGAGCTTCTATCAGTCTCACTTGGATGGGAAGACAAAAATTGGAATTCTATACTGCCAAGGTAGCCAGGGATTGAGGATCCCAGAACAAAAGGAAGTGCAAAAAGCAAGCTCATCATTCTGCTCAATTTTTGCCCTCCAAGAATGTGCTGAATTGTAAACAACATGGACTGAAATGCAGGAAAATGCAGCAAAAACATGTCGCGAAGAGGCTACAAACCTAAGCAGAGCTTTCATCACCCTCAGAATACTTAAAATCCAGGGCTTGCCAAGGAATAGGCATCTTGGTAAATACTCCAAACTTTTAAATGAGATCTCAGAAGGGCTATGTACTAGGAGGCTACTTGAATTTCCTGATTACTCTGAATTCAGGCCTATGTCTTATTAATCACTGATGAATCAAAGTGATCAATGCTTCTCTGACTTCCTGCCAGAGAATATTAATAATATTTTTCTATCTGGAGAAAGATAACATCGTTCAGATCCTCCATAATTTTCTATCACAACATTAATAAAACATGACCAGGCATACTAGGAAAAAGGATCAAATGATCAAAAACCAGACAACAGAAATAGGCTAACAGGTGAAACAGGTATTAGAGTTATCAGACAGAAACACTACAACAGTGTTTATGTACACACAAAAAAAAACAGATGAAAACAATGTGAGAACTTGAATCTGTATAAATTTTAGGACTGAAATTAAGAATTCAATAATGGGGTATAACCAAATATTGGTTAGAGAAGATGTAAGTGAACTTGAAGATAGTTCAGGAAAAATATCCAAAGAGATTTACAGAAGGGGGGAAAAAGAATGAAAACTGTGAAATGACCTAACATACATGTATTCATAATCCCAAAAAGAAATGAGAGAATTGGATAGAAACAACATTTAAAGAATACCAGCTTAGAAAATTCCCAAAGTGACAAAGATAGCAAGCTATAGATAGACTTAAGACACTCTACAAACTTCATGCAGAATGAATACAATAAAAGCCATCCATAAGCACGTAATAATAAAATTACTAAAAACCAAAGACAAAGATAAAATCATAAAAACAGCCAGAGAAAAATACATTAACTTCAAAGCAAAAACAGTAAGACCAAAGTTGACTTAACAAAAACAGTGGGAGTCAGAAGTTATAAAAGAACTTAAAGGTGCTGAAAGAAGAGACCCTTAAAAATGAAGGTAAATAAATACATTTCCAGGCAAACAAAACCAGAATTATTACTAGAAGACCTGCATTAAAAGTAATACTCAAGGGAGTGCCTTAGATAAAAGGAAAATTACCCAGAAGCAAATGCAGCAAAACAGGAAGAAATGAAGACTTCTAGAAAGGGTAAATGTGAAAACAAACTGAAATGAGTAATCGCTATTTCAACAACATTACTACTACTGCTGCTACTACCACTACTACTACCACTACTACTATTATTATTATTATCTCAACAACAACAATAATGGCATCTCTGAGGTTTTAAATAAAGCAAAGGGTGGAAGAGAGGTAAATAGGACTAAAGTATTAAAAGGTCTTTCCATTTTCCCAGAAGTAACTTATGACAGACTCAAATGAGGTCAAAGATGTATACTGTAATCCCTAGGCTACCCAGTAAAGAGATAATAAAAGACTTTATAACAAATAAGCAAAGAGGGAGATATGGAATAAAATAAATGTTTAATTAATCCAAAAAAAAAAGCAAGAAACGAGGGGGGAAAGTTATAAAGGACTGATGGTACCAGCAGAAAACAAATAATAAAGTGGTCAATTTAAACCCAAATAATGTAGTAGAGCAATTACATTAAATGCAAAACAACAAAGATTATCAGACTTAGTAAAAAACAAAAGTCAACTGTATGATGCTTAAAGAGATTCATCTTAAGTATAAGGACAAAGGTTTTAAGGAAGTGGATGGAAAAACAAACTACAAAAAAAGTACTATATGATACCCAAAAAATAGACTTTACGGTAAAAATTATTATTAGAGATAATGATGATAAAAGGATCAATCCAACAGGAAGAGACAATTGTAAATGTAACCAATAACTTGACCTCAAAATACATAAGGCAAAATTTGAGAGAATTAAAAAAAAACATACAGAGGACTCCTCTCACAGTTGGAGATTTTAACACACTTCTCTCAATGGAGTGATAAAAAGAGAAAAAGGTTGGTAGTGATATAGGGGATCTGAACATGATTAATAAACTTGATTCACGTGATATTAAGCATACCACACTCAATTTTCTAAAACTGACCATAAAGCAAGTTTCAATAAATTACCCACAACTGAAATCATAGAATGAACAATCCTAGATATACAGTAGTATTAAAATAGATATAAAAATATAGCTAGAAAATCCTCATATGTTCAGACATTATATAGTATATTTCTAAATAACCCATGAAGCAGAGAAGAAACCACAATGGATATTTTAAAACATTTCTAATTGAGTAATAAAAATATATCAGACTTTTGAGATCCATCTAAAGTTGCATTTATAGGGAAATTTCATAGACTTAAAGGCATATGTTAAGAAAAAAAAAGATTTATCATTACCGATTTGAGAATCCATCTCAAGAAACTTGGAAAAGAACAGCAGATTAATTTTTTTTAATAGAAGGAAAGAAATAAAGGTAAAAGCAGAGCCTAACAGAAAATCAAGAATTTTTAAAATTTGAATTGGCTCTTCGATAATCGTTGGAGATCAAGAAGAAGCACAAATTACCAATAAGCAGATTTAAAAACCACATATCACTACAGATACTGCAAACACCAAAAAGACAACAAGAGGATATTGTTAAAAAAAAATTAAGCCAAATTGGAAAATTTAGATAAAATCCCTTGAAAAGCAAAACCTGTCAAAATTGACAAAGTAATAGAAAGTGTGAATAGTCCTATCCGTATTGAAGAAACAATCAATAATTTCCACAAGAAAAATCCAATGGCTTCACTAGTGAATTCTTCTAAACATTTATGGATGAAAACAATCAGTCTTCACAAACTGTTCCAAGGAATAAAATACATTCCCTAGGTCATTGTATGAAGTCAGCATAACCTTGATACCTAAATCTGTCAAAGACTTTACAAGAAATTTAAAATTACTAGTCAATCTTTTTCATGAACAAAAATGCAAACACTATAAATGAATATATTCTAGCATATTAAGAGGATAATGCAGATGAAAAAGTTAGGTTTATCCAGAAATTCAAGTATGCTTTAAAACTGGTAAAAATGTATCCCTCCCCCTCCACGCAATTTTTAACATGTATCTAACACAGAGCAACCACATTCCTAAGAATTTTATCCTAAGAAAATAATCAGACAAGGCACAGAGATATGTTCTAAGATACATATTACACCATTGTTTATAACAGCTTGTAAATATCCATGAATATGGAACTAGCTAAACAATTTATGTACATCTATCAGAATCAGTTCACACTCATTTTATATGAAAGTAAAGAAAATTAAACATATATCATGAAAAAATATTTTGTCTAGACCCAGTGAACTGCCATCTCGCTTTATGTTGATAAACAAGATATAATGCCTAACAAGACAATCTTCTTCAGCATTGAAAGAACATTTTCTCCTCAAAATCTAGTCACAGAAAATTGCTCACATATGTATTTGATTTAGATCATAAAAAAACGCTACTAGATCTGAATCAGTCAACAGAGACTCTGCATCATACATAAGCAGTTATAGTAAAAAGACAAAAACAAAATACCCTAAAAGCATTAAATCAATCTACGTGTTACATATATAAAGCAATAATAGTTTCTATATTCAAAGTGGTAAATTTATAGGAAAAAATTCCATTGCATAATTTATACACAAGAGGACTCAAAGCTCCGACAAGTTTAAAGAAAACTCCCTTTAACTTTAATTTAATCCACCCGCATTAAAATCATTCAATCCAGAAGTTAAATAGTATTTTGCAAAGATACCTGGAGCAAAGTGTTGGGAAGGAACCTGAGGCATTTTGCTTATGAAAGAGCGCCTGAGGGAGCCAGCCGTCTGCTCAGGTTAGGTGGGGGGAGAGGGCTTAGCACGTTTATCACTGTTACCACGAGAACCAAATTCCTATTCCAGCTCTCCATTTTCCTAGCTATATGACCCCAGACAAGTTCCCTCACCCTCTCTGAACCTAGAGTTGTGAGAAAGTGAAAGTCAGCTCTGTTGACAACCACACTGTGGTATCTCTAAAACACAGAGGGACAAGGCCAACAGAAGACCAACTGGTAATAAACTTTCTCCCAGGGCCACACAACAGCTCCAAAATGACTAACAATCTTCTCCAGCCCCCTTCCTCTCTCCTGCCTCCTAAAGACAGCTGAGAGATCCAATTACTAACCCACTTCCACTTCATGTACACAGAATTCAATCCAGAGACAGCCTCCACTCCCCCCAGCTCTCATTAGATTCATTCAGCAGTGCAAATCCCACCAAAAACTTTTCCCATTTCCTCTTCCTGAGACTCGGCATGGTCACTCAGGTGAGGGCTCTTTGCTGTAGCAAGTCAATAAACCTGACTTTTTTCACTACAGTTGTACTCCTGGTGGTCTTCACCTGGTGGGCAGCAGCAGTTTCTTTTTCTATATACCAACCTGTTTATCCAGCATCACTGTGAGGATTAAACCAAATATTATCCTGTAAAATGCCAAGCATCTGCCTAGTAAATAGCTAGTACACAACAAATATTATTAGCATCTCTCCCCTATAAGCTCAAAATGAAGCTACACGTGTAATTTTATTTTTTCAATCATCTACCTAGTTCATCACTGCCAAGAATCCCCATCTCTGCAAAACACAGCTAAGAGCCACAGAATAAGCCTCTCAAGTAAAAAGAACTCCAAGCAACCAAAACAGACATGATCAAATCCTTGAAATAAAGATCATACACTTTACTATAAGAACGCCTGAAAATCCTACTCGGACACCATTTGTTCATTTTTAACACACTTTATCCTAATAAACTTTAAAAATCTGATTTCCACAAACACAGCAAATTAGAACCAGCAACTGTAAAGAGTTAGAGAGGGATAGGTAGGCATACCGACCACAGAAAAATATAAGTGCTCAACAAGGCAGGAGACAGAAAAACTAAAAATATCAAACAACAGAACTTACAATGCTCAAAAATCTGAAGTCATCTTATGCACAGCTTCTAAGTTTTTCACTGAACATCCCAACTATAAAATAGTTCAGCATATACCTCCGATACATGTATATTCCTTTATAAATCACATATTTTAAGTATGTTATAAAACATTTACTAAAACAGAATTAAAAGATTAAAATATTGTTTTAATTTTAATTATTAACTATTTTAAACATTAATTTATTTTAATCTTGCAATCACTAAAAATACTATTACTGTTAACATATTAAGTGAGAGCAAATGTATTTTGACACTTGGTTTTAAGAGCTGTCACAAGTCGTAACTGAAAAACCTAGTTCACAAAGATGCATAGATCCATACAGAAGAATGTCACTTACTTGTTTACTAATCACTTTTCTGTTCTATCACCAAATATGAACAAGTTTTACTTGTTAAAAGTCAATTACCTGATGTCAATGTTATTACAATTTTATTTTACCTGATGTCAATCATAAATTTTTGCAAAGTGAGGAAAATGTGTGTTTTTTATTTTTCTAATAAATGGGTCTAAAGTCCACTTAAATTCTCCGTGAGGAAGATTTTTCAACAGACTGGAAAAATCTAAACATGTTTTCCAAATATTCTCTCCATAAAATTTCTTCTGAAAAGCAGGTATTTTTTTCAGTTATTGGTTAAAATGTCAATTTTGCCTTAATGAACAACTTACTGTTTGTTTTCTCAAAAATACCTGCTAGGTAGCGTACTACTGACAGCTTCTTGTCATCATGAAGACCAGCATCTAGAAGGTTCACCTTTTGTAAAATAAAAATGTGTAACTCAGCTAAGTTCTACAAATCTTTTAAGTGCTTTGACAGTGAACCTCTGCTCCCTACTTCCACACAAAGTATCATAGATTCTCTTAAAAAAGTATTTTAAAAAGTAACTATGTGATATACTGTAACAGAAAAACTGCAAAAACTTTGAGAAGCTCACGGTGCTGCTGTTGGCCTCTACGTTACAGAATTCCCACACCCTCCCTCAGCAAATCTGAACGTGGACCTAATGTGGGCTCTTCTTAGACCAGAGGCTTTTCCAGAGCCAACCCATATATTAAATACAAAAACTCAATTCCTCCTCCTTTTTGGAGCACAAAATAAACACCTAGAAGTTCTAGTATTTTTACTGTCACATCTTGATTGTCTTGCCCCATCTCGCTTCGTAAACTACTGAACTAGTAGTGAAGGGGCACAAAGCGTCACAATCTCTATTAGATGCTGAGGATATAATAGCTGTAGTTGAAAGAATTATGGCACTCCGCTACACAGTGAAGTACTCAACGAACTTCACTGAACTGAATCAGTATTATGCAAATGATGGCTCTAAGTCACCAAAAATAAGTTAAATTATACATAGCATATTACACATAAGGAGGACAGAAATCCAAAATAGATTGGGATATTTCCAAAACGACCCTTCATGTATTCAGAAAATTCGCTGATTCAGAATAATTTATTACCCAGGGTTTCCAGTTACCATGAATTCTACAGTCACTTTTCAATTTTTTTCCCCCAGAATGAGAGGAATTCTTAAAGAGCACATTTAAGAATATACTTCAGTCTCCTAAAACATATTTACTGTTCCATGTTATGAAAACTAATAGAGCCATCAGCACTTTATCCACTAATTTAAAATAACTTCACACTAAAATAACTTAACACTAAAACTATTTTTCATATTTAAAGTAGTAATAAAAGCAGACATCACTGACTTCATATTTAACACCATTATTATAAGCAGTAGTAGTAGGGGACAATATTTACCTTCCCCATAAGTTACAAAAAGAGTAATGTTTCAGGAGTCAAGAAAATCACTCAAAAGTTTTAAAATGTCTATTCTGTTTTAGAAATTATGGGAGATAAAATAAGACACATTCATATGCATCTGACATCATTTAATCTGAAATGCACTGACAGAAAATGGTTCTCAGGAAGGAAAAATCACTGTGGACTGGAATGAAGTAAAAACTTTTCACAGAAGAGGGACATGAGCTGGAGTAAGATTCAGAGCTAGAAAGGAAAAGGCATTCAAAGCAGAGAGAAATAACTTGTCATTTGTTTTCTCAATAAAAATGTCTAATTTAGAACACCAAATAAGGCACATTCAAGTAAAACAATTTAGAGAAACATTCCATTAAAGATATGTTATTTATTAAGCTGTTCATCAAGTCACCTAATATATATGCACGCGCGCGCGCGCGCGTGTGTGTGTGTGTGTGTGTGTGTGTGTGTATACATGTAAACAGTACTTATCTGCCCTTTAGCTTCATAAAACCTCCCAACTTATATTTGGAATAAAAGCTCCAGGAAGAGAAAGGAAAGTTAAAAGGAGCTTGTAAGTAAAGAGAAAATCTGAGGCATTAGGTCTTAAAATACTCTTTCTTCAAGTTCAAATTTTTCTACTCTCTAGATCTTTACCTAGCGTGACATTTTCCCCTGGTATACTCTATACCTGTCATTTACTTTAACTTGGAAAAGTTGGAAAAACTTCACTTTTAAAAGAAATTCATTTTAGTGATTTCCTGTCCACTAGAGGGCTCCAATATTTCTTCCACAAATGGAAGAGATTAGGCCATTACAATAAAAATATTCATTAAGCACTGAAAAAACTCAAATTATCATTAGCTCATTTAACCCCAGACTAAAAATGGTTTCATCTGCTACAATGTACATGTTAATCATTTTAAAAGATACAGAGTTTCTCTTTAATTATTTTATCATCTAAAATTTTTCAAACACGAAAACTGCTTTGCCATTATTCTCACACTAATTGTCAATTTCTCTTTTAGGTAGGGTTTTCAATTTTAGATATCATGAAGTATATTTCAGTCCAAAGTTCTAAATAGTAGCTCAAATGTTTTATATAATAGTTTTATAAATGCAATAATTTATTTCTTGATAACTTTGCCAACCCAGAAAACAAAATTACTACCTTATCTACCCAGACTTAGGCCTTATTACTAACAGCAAGAGTAAACATTTTCTTTCAGAAAACCTGTGTCACTAACATAATTCATGCTGCAATTATAAATAATAAATATTGCCCCATCATGAACTATGATTTTGGCTGAGGAAAAAAAAAAGAAAAAAAAAAGAAAAAAGAATCATTTAAAGACAATGTATTATAATGATACTCTGTTCAAATACTTTCAGATTTTTCTCACAAATAAATTATTACACTGGAATGTTAGTCAATCTCTTTGTTCAAACCGAATCACTCTTAGCAAAGGAAAAGCCAATATTTTAAGTAAGTACATTTATATTATTTATAGGACATCTTCACAGAATGTTAACTGAAAAAGTTATCAACTGCAAATTATTTTTTGTAAAGAATATAGCAAATCCTTTCACTGGGAGTACCACTCCCACTCTTCCAAAAGACTGACTTGCTAAATTTGGATTATAAGAAAAAAGAGACTCCTTATGGTAAACATAAAAATCTACTGAATGTTTAAAAACAATTTTAAATGTCAGTTATATTTACAAAATTTAAAAATGAATCTAAAAATCGATTTTAAAGTGAATCACAATAATTACCATAAGAAGACTCTACCAAAAGCATCAATTGATTTAGCAATTACTATAGCTCAAGAATGATTAATCTCTAATGAAAACATGACGGGGTTGTAACTACACTGCCCCACCTCATCTCCCAAACATGATTCTCCTATACAACTGACAAGCACCATTAAAATGTGAAAGAGCGTAACATTTGTTTCTAAATGGCACATACTGGCGGTCACCACTGAGAAACTTGAAAATTTTATGGCACCTGGCAAAAATGTATGTATTCATACATACATTGCAAAAGGATGTATCCTGCTCAATTTAGAATGTGCTTCAAGGGAAATGTCAGGTTATGGAAAGAGGTGGGGGTGGGAAGGCTGACACTTTTCAAGAGTGGTAAAATTTTTCTCACATGAATGTAAATGCAGGTTAATTGTCAATTAATGATAATGAAGAGTTAAACAAATATGAAGCATTTAATTGACAACTTCTAGCTAGTATTTATCATGTTATATTTCAAAAAGCTGAGAATTCTAGATGCATATTAAATGAAGGCACCTCTTAAGCAAAAATGCAAGTAACAGCAAATGAAGGTTTAAAAGGTTTTAACACTGAAAAAAACCCTCAAGACCTCCAACAAGTTAAACAGCTAGAAGATGAGACATAAAAAATAGAACCATCTAATCTGAGCTGTACCTTAGACACACTCTGAAAGCATCACCAGAGCATTATATGTTTATTACATAATACTGCTTTGCCCTTGCACATCACCTTTAATCATGGGATCTCAAAGCACCACAGAATTATCAAGGCCTTAAAATACAGTCTAAAACAGATATAGTTATAGTTTATAACTGCAGCCATTAATAAAACCTTGCCACTGCTTCCCGGTCCCCTGATCTGAACATTAGCTTCCATACCTTCTCTCTGACTTGGAAACAGTATATTCTAAATCATCTCAATTTGTAGCTGATACTACGCACATTCCAGCTTTTTACTGGGCTCAAGAAAGTAGTGGCACTGTTTTAATGACACAAATCTATTTCACTACAACTTCTGTGATAAATAGTGCTTAGGGCAATCATATCTTAGAGTGTGCATGATGGTATAAAATGGAGGCGAGAGAGAGCGGAGAGAGCAAGAGAGAGCAAATCTTTGCTGGAGGTGATAAGCCCACAGAGCAAATACCAAACAGGGGAAATAGCATTTTCCAGCTCAGTCCAGAGACCTCTCCAGGCAACTCCAAGACTTT
The DNA here is from genome assembly GCF_048773025.1 of Camelus bactrianus. NCBI lineage: Eukaryota > Metazoa > Chordata > Mammalia > Artiodactyla > Camelidae > Camelus > Camelus bactrianus. Next base: position 5,658,976 of record NC_133552.1, read on the forward strand.
GGTGGAGGCAACCAAGTCCAGCTATCCCTATTCTCCGATGTGCACACCAGGAGGTGAGGGAAAAGTAAAAGGACAATGCTCGAGTTTTAAGACTCAGGCAGGAGAGTGTAAGGTTGCTGTGTGGCCACCCAAGTGACAGAACCTTGTGGTTGCTTTGCATTTAAATAGCGCACTAAAAGGGAAATCAAACACAGGCAAAACGTCTTTAAACCAAGGTCAAAATATGCCGTTTAGAGCCATTTAATTTTTTTTTTACAGCCTTTAAATGGGGTTCACGTCTCTCGAAACATCTGACATTTTAAAATTTAATCATCACTAAAGTTCAATTTCATTTTTTCGCTGAAATACACACTCAAGTGTTAATGTAAATGAGCGTAACTATGTTAACTTTAATTCTTTCATAAACAAGATTATTCGTCTTCCTGTTAATTGAATTATGTGTGTCCCTAGGACGGCAAAGTGTAATTTCACACTCACACAAACCCACCTCTCCCAGCACTGTAAACCTACCCGGTTCCTGTTAGTCAACAGTCTCACAACCTTAACCTTTATAAGCAAAAAGAAAAGCGTCAATAAACATGAGTACTTTTTGTTTCGAGTTCTTAACATTCCGGGATCAAGGCTCAATCAATAATGTGTTTTATTAGCTTTTAAAAGTCCAATGATGTAATACAACTAAATATTTGGTACTAGAAGTCCTGGAAGAGTCACTAAATGTACCAATATACAGTCAGCCTAGATTTGTGAAAATTCCAAAATGTCTTAATACTGCTGTTGGTGTACTTGTTCACCCAGACATTTCAAAAAGCTCACGACAAATTCTAGTCGAGTTTCTCTTGATGTGATAATATGGCCTTGTTCTTGGAAATACCAAGTTTGTACCTACTGCATTAAGGATCTCGTCAGTGTCACAAAGCAAGATTCCCGTGTTCCTGTCCACCTCTGTATCTAGTAGGGACATCCGAACTCGGCTCTGCCCACCGTCACTGACGTTTTCAGACGCTTTAAGACACAACTGTTCAGAGGCTTCCAGCAAAGAGGAAGGTATTTTCTCCACTTCGAGCCACCTTGCTACATTACCCCCAACTTCTCCATTGTCTTTAATAATTTAGAAAACACAGCCAAATGAGAAAATCCGCATTAAAAGCAGTACTTTCTCAAAGAGGGACACCAGAACCTCCAACTTCTCCAAATCTCCCCGCAAAGCTTCACCCCACGCCTGCATCCTTTCTGATTAAATAAGATTGGAAACCACAGTTAAATCAAAGGGTGTCGTAACTCATCCTTCACTTACCATATCCGCCGGGACATTACTAGACATCTTGCCGTTTGATATATCCCCAGATGTTTACGGGGGAAAAAAAATCAAAAAAGACAACAACAAACAAAAAGAGAGAGAAGTCTTCAAGCTACAGAAATCAACCTTCACGATCTTGACTGGTTCGAGATGTGCTTTCCAAAAAGAAATAAGTTATTTCGGAGCCGAAGTGCCGGCCTGGCCGAGGTTCAGTGCGAAGAGGAACAATCGCCAGGAGCGGGAGGGAAGCCGGGTAGCTGTCGCCGTCAGCAGCAGCAGCAGCAGCAGGAGCAGCCCCAGGACCGGCCGCGCCAGGTGGACCGAGCCGAGTGACACACGGACATGGAGGGGGTGGAAGGGGGTTAAGTCGCCTTCCTCCGCTCCCAGCCCGGCAGTGATTCACACTCGCTCCCGAGTCAAGTCCTCATTAAGCAGGAGAATGCCCCGGCGTCGAGGTACACAGATAACTATGTGGCTACACATGGACGCGCGAGCGCCGGGCGCGGGGCCGGCGCCGGCGGACGGCGCGGGGAAACGGCTCAACTCGCGCGGCCGGGGCTGCGAGCCGGGCCGCGGAAACCCGCGCTCAAGGGCATTTAACTCGTTGCGAGCCGAAGCGCAAGTCCCGGCCGCACAGCCCGGGCGGCGAGCGCGGGGCGCGGGGAGCTCGGCCGGGCAGGAGACCCCACGGCCCGTCGGGGCTCAGGGCGCGGGCGCCTCCGGGCAGCCGCAGGGCTTGGGGCGCATCGTCTCCGGCTTCCCGGCGCTCCTCTCCCGCCTCCGCCTCCTCCGTCTCCGCCTTCCTGTCCCCTCCCCGGCCTCGCGAGCTCCCCGCGACGTCGACTTTGGCTGGTCCCCGGAAGAGGCCGGGTCCTTCCTCTCCTCAGCCCGGGAATGATTTTCTCTCAGAGCTCTATCCTCCTTCTCCACTTTTCAGTCCCCGACGCCGCAGCCGCCTCCTGTCATCGCCCCTCAAGCCAACATGGCGGCGGCGGCAGCAGCTGCCAAAGCGAGAGTCTGGGACACCCGAGAGCACTGCACCCCCTTCGCAGCCGCCGCCCCCGCCCTCCTTCTCCCCCTCCCCCTCGCCCCCTGTCGGCCCCAAGTGCGTAACTACGGAGACCACCCTGGAGCATCACGGGAAGTGTAGTCTATGCGTTTCCGGGTGAGGGGGGAGAAGCCACCTAACGCGTCCTCGCACCACTCCGAGGCCACGCCCCTCTTAGCAACAGTTGCTAGGAGAGGAAAGCTCACTTTAGCCAAACTGCTGCCTAGGAGTTAGGCAACACCTGCTACCAGGAGGGCTGTGATCGTACGAATTATTGGGGGAAAACAATTCTGCACAGAGAAATTCCCTCATGCACAATATACACGGAGAGTTAAAATAACGGTTTACCTCCAAGCAGAATCGTTCATTTTAATGATAGTGCGCTCTCCACATCCTGCAATCTCAAAGCATTTTGTATAGTGATTTCATCTAGGTATCTCATCAACAATACATTTGGAAGATCAGAAGCAATCATCGATTTCCAGTAGAAGGTCATAGAAGTTCAACAAGAGCAAGGATCTCATTAAGCAAGGAGAATGTTTGAACATGTGTTTCTTGAAGACCCAGGGCCATACAGCTACAATCTAGTTAATTGAAATGACCAAAAACTGTATTAGATACAATAGTGTATGATGCCAAATCTGTATCAGGAAATATTTACTACAAATGACAGGAGGATTAACCAGTTTACCAGGCTATCCCCTGAATTCTATTATACTCAAAATGTAATTGAAAACTTATACACTTTCAGTGACTAGCAACCAGACAAAATAATAGCATTAGTGAGACACTTGGATGAAGCATATGTCTACCTTACATTTAGGAACAAAATGCAGAGACCACAAATGTCTGACTCCCTATTCATATCTCTCTTAGTGTTCAGAGCATTTTAGGAAGGGCAGTCTTGATAAGAAACCTGTTTAAAAATGCCAACTGAAAGCCACCTCTCCAACCTACAGCTATGTGACCTCATCTTTAAAACAGCCTTACCTACCTTCCAGGGGTAAAATAGGGGCCATTGTGAGGATGAGTTCATACATGGGAAATAAATCACTTTGTAAATAATAATGCATCATTTGATGTGAAATATTACTACTTATTCATTCAGCAAACATGCTAAGCACTCTGCTAGGCGCCAGGAGTTTAAAAATGAATAATTCAGGCACTATCCTCAGGGAACTCATTGTCTCGGAGTGTGTGTCATTCCCTATAGCAATCTCTCCAGTCAGGTCTATCTCATCAGGATGAAAACTTACAGGACATTTAGAGACCCTGCCTCATGAGTAGCCTGGCGGGAGAAATTCCAAGGGGCCTACATCATCTCCTGCTGAGTTAGGAAGGTAACCAGGAAAGAGGAAGGCCTTTGGTCAAAGTCCCAGAGAGACCAAAGGTCAGAAGGAAAAAGAGGCCCAAATCTTGCCCCAATTAAGCTTCAGGACTTGGTCTAAATATTTCTGAGTCTGTTGCTACATGATTTTCCTTGACCCTATTTTCCATGTTTAGCAACCACAGAGCCCTTGCCATCAGATCTCCAGGAAATAAGAGCAGCTGAAAATGCTTCAATTGACCAATGTGTTCAGAAGGAGCATTGGAAGGCATTTTGAAGGCTTTCGCTCACCAAGTTAGTCTTCCACCCCACTCCAAACCCCAACTTTCATCCAACTGCTGCCATGGCCCAGGCTCTGCTGGACCTAAATGCTACCACTGTGAGTACAAAGGCAAGAAGCAGAAGATAATGCGACATGTAGAAGCATCAAATCACATTTCCTCTGCTGCTTCCCAATAATCATACATCGATGAGACATGTATGAACCACCACTGCCAGCCCAAGACCTTGGCATTTCTGACACATGATGATGCTGGTGGCTACCAGTTACCAAAGGCAGCATGTTTCAAAAGTAAAGTCATTACACCTAGCTGTATTTCCAATCACTCTTCTAAGAGAGGCTATGACATTTTTCTCCATAAAACTCATTATAACACTTCCCCTAACAGTTAAGGCACGAGGAAGCATTACAGAAACAGTTGCAGACTTCTCCGCTCTCCTCGCTTTACTCTCTCATTCCTGACCCAGGTGGGTGAGATGGGAGGCAGGAGAAAGAGCCCACATGTCCACACCGGGAAAGCTAACATCTTCCTGATACCTTTCATCTACTGTCAGCTTTATTTGAAGGAAGCAAGTGACATGGCATTTTTGTATTTGGAAAAGTAACTCCATGGGAAATCAAAAGACTTGGCTCTGTCAATGAATTTGCTGTGTGACATTTGTGAAGACACTCTGCTTCTCTGAGCCTCAATTTCTTCATCTGAGGAGTTGGACTAAAATCTCTAAGGCCCCTCCTAGGAATCCATGAAGTCAAGTCCCAGAAGAATAACACATGACACCCATGACCTGTTAAAAAGATCTCCCCCAAGAGAGAAGGTTTTTTTTGGAGGGGGGTGTTATGGAAATGTTCTAAAATTAGATTGTAATGATGGCTGCACAACTCTGTAAATATACTAAAGACCAATTAATTGTACACTTTAAATGGTTGAATTTATTTTTTTTAATTATAGTTAAATACAGATAATATAACATTTACCATCTTAACCTTTTTGGGGTGCACAGTTCAGTGGCATTAAGTGCATTCACTTTGTTGTACCACCATCACCACCATCTATCCACAGAACTCTTCCATTTTGCAAAATGGAAACTCCAAACCCAATGAACAACTTCTCATTCCCTTCCCCCAGCTCCTGGAAACCACCATAATACTTTCTGTCTCTATGAATTTGACTCCTCTAGGTACCTTATATAAGCAGAATCACAGTACTTGTCTTTTTGTGGCTAGTTTATTTCACTTAACATAATGTCTTCAAGGTTCATCCAGGTGGTAGCATGTGTCAGAATTTCCTTCTTCTTTAAGACTAAATAACCATTCCATTGTCTGAATGTAGGGATTACATTTTGTCTATCCATTCATCCATCTGTACACACTTAGATTGCTTCCAGCTTTTGAGATGGATGAATTTTACATGTAAACTGTATCTCAGTGAAGTCATTAAAAACATATCTCCCCCATCTGCCACGTAAGGAGTCTGAAATGATATCCGTCTTAGGATCATTCCTTAAGGGTTTTCAAAAGAAACTCATGAATTTAAACTAGACAGAAGCATGATTTGCTATGAGGCCAGTAACCTTTAATCAGGTATTACTTGGCTTGATGATCTCATTTGACATCCATTGTCATTTATTAAAGATCTGGGGATCAGAAAATGGCACAAAATGCAGAGAAAGGTCTGCAACAATGCCTGGAGGTGGGGGTGGGGCCAGGGACACTGTGCACCGCTCGCAAGTGGAAGTGAGAACTTGGAGGACGGCTTTTACCACCTCCATCCGGTTTTACCCAAGTCCTCTTTGGTCCCAGTTTTAGAGTCACTTCAAACGTTTACTTTGTTAAATTATACTACGTTTCTTTTTCATGAGAAAATCTGTATGAAGCCCCCTAATATCAACATGAAGAGCCCTAACATAGAAGAAATGTTAAACCCCTACCACAAAAAAGGCCAAGGTCTTTTCTCTGAAACTAGAGATAATTTGCTAGTTACTGGTTTCGAAATGAACTTCCCCCTTTAGTCTTTCCTCTTGTGGGAGCAGAATGAATATACGATGTGCGTGTAGACTGGAGAATTTGTGTGTTTGTAGATTGGAGAATTGTGCTCTGAATTTGGGATATGAAGAATTAAATTGTGTAAGGTAAGGAAGTAGACAGGATTGACCTATTTTCACTCCTGAGAAGCCCCCAAACAAAATTAATTGCAGATAAATCCAGCCCCTTTAACTCTATACTCCCCTAAAGAGACATTCTCAGCCTGGTTCCCAGAAACATCACCAGGAGCCATTTAAAAAGACAGAGGCCAGAGCCCTACCCCGGAATGACTCTATCAGACTCTCCCGGACCAGATCTGACACTAGTACTTTTCAAAGCTCCCCCAGGTAATTGGCATGTGCAGCCACAATTGAGAAACATGATGTAAGTCAGATTCCTTCAAGTTCAGCCCCCGTCCTCCTCCCCAGTCCTATCTTAAGGAGAGTGATAACCTGCACGTACTGTGATTTGCAAAGGTGGCCGCAGTCACAGAGACGTAAGGAACAATCGCAGCACCCTGGTCTCTCCTCCCCCACCCCACTGTGCTCATTCAGTAACCGAGACATTGACCTCTCTCTCTGACACAGCCCGAGCGAGTCTTTTATCTCAAGACAGTTTCCGCTTTGCTCAGAGTCCGGCAAGAGAGAGAGACAGGGAAGGTGAAAACTAAAATACCTTGGGATGAGTTGATAATGCCAACATGGGGGCAAGCACTGGGCACTTTGAAAGCACAGAGGAAATAAGGCAAATTCAGCCTTGAGGTGTCTGGAGTTGAAGCAGGTGAAGACCAGTTGGAGCAGGCTGGATGGTCAGGAAGAGAGTACACACACACACACACACACACACACACACACACGTGCACACGCGCACGCACAGGGAGACCCAGACTAGAGCCGGAGGGGCCAGGGAGAGGAGGTGGCTGAAGCCCTGATTGATGCTTGGGAGTTGGGGAGTGGTGGGGATAGAAATACCGCAGGAGAGAGAAACTGGAGGCCAATCACTGAGCACTTTGCGGTTTAGGCTAAGCAGTTTGGAGGTACTCTGATGGCAAATGGGAGCCATTGAAGGGTTTTAGACCACTGAGTGTCCCGGTAAGTTTGGTTTTTATAGAAGGATGGAAAAAGCCCTCTGAACTTCAACAGTACTTTTTCGTCTGTATGTTTTGGGTTATTTGTCATGCTGTGTGACCTCTTGGACCGACATAATTTATTTAAAAACTCTTAGGTAGTCCTGGAGATCATCAAACTCCAAGTCTTTTTTTTTTTTTTTCTGTTTTTTTCAGATCAGGAAGACCAGTTTTATAGGCGGCCAGGGCTTCTGTACATTCCTAATTCAGTTCTTGTTACTCTCTCCTGCCAACAAAGTTCTGCAACTAGTAGGACGAGTCGTTCTGCTACGTAATATATATTCAACCCAGTATAGATTTCCTCTGTAATTTTTAAAATAAAGAGTGACGCCAGTATCATAGAAGTTTTGGAAATTAAAAATCTATTTTTGTTTTCTGTATATTTCCTTCAGGGATTTTTTGTGTACATAATTTCACAGATTTGTCGGTCTGCCTACATTTTTCTTTTAAACATTAAATGAATATTCATTTTTTAAAATATGAAACATTTTAAATGTTACAAATAGCCACCTAATCTGCCTACTCCTTATTTTGAAGGTTGCATGCTATTCCACTTCATCAATGCACTGTAATTTATACAATCATTTTCTATCTGGGGGACATATGATTGCTTGTAATTGTACAATCTTTGTGCATAGAAATCTTTCTGTGCTTTGAATTACTTGCCTAGGCAAGAGTCAGAAACTTATCCCTCAGTCAAGTCTGCAAGCATCCCTGTGGCTCTAGAACTGTACATCCAAGTTATTCTCCAAAGAGTTAACTTGCTTAGAATGAACAAGAATACCAGCTCTACCACCACCCCAACCCCAGCCCTTATGTGTATCTATAGTTACATCTACGTGTTTCTGATACACTCTGTGTTCATATACCCTTGACGCAGCATCAGTGCACAGTGGTGACTGTGCCCTGCCCCGTTCCCCCATCAACTCTTCTCTCCTCCAAGATACAATCCAAGTAAAAACAAATGTTTTCCATGTAAGCACAGCTTCAATAACACAGTCAGACACATATCCATACACACACACACCAGATAGGAAACCCCTCATATTTAGAAATTTTGGAGTTGGCCCTGACTGGGTATGCTCATTTATTCAGTTAAAAAAAACCCCTGTACCTTGTGGTGGTTCATTTTGCATTTTGATGATTTCCATCTGATGGAGCCTTTTTCTGGGTGTAAGAAATAAACATTTTTGAAGGCTTGACACTGAGTGAGCAGACACAGGGCAGCGAGCACAGGCAGGTCTGGGGCCAGTGTGGACCATGCCCCAGTAGCTTGCCGCCCACGCGGCTGGGCTGATCTCCACGTGGGGAGGGTGCCTCCTCCCTCCAGCTGGGCAATGGGTGACATGACCCTGGAGTTTAAAGGGTCATTTTGGTACAGATATCGATCAGGTAACACTCAAATTATTTTCTTATTTACAAATAAGTTACTGACATAATACAGCCCCTGGGCCACCACATCATGAATGGAGGGGGTGACACCCAGTTTTTTTTTAACTGAAGTATAGTTAGTTGATTTACAATGTTGTATTTCTGGTATACAGCATAGTGATTCAGTTATACATATATTTTTTTTCATATTCTTTTTCATTATAGGTTATTACAAGATTTTGCTGCAGGTTGGCAGCTTTGTTATCTCTCTCTTTGGCTGCAGTCACCTCTCCATCTGCTCGTACCATGGGTCTCCAACTACCTCTAACCTCCTTAAGGGCCTGAGCTGGGTTTTCTTCAACTTTGTAGCCCTGGAACTTAACATACTGAATGAATAAAACCGAACAACCTTATCAATAAGTGCATTGAAGAGACGAAACTATAAATTCTGTTCCCGGTTCCATGATTTTGTAAAGTCAGGGATGACCCTTTGATGTAATATTCAGATCTAGAAGTGTGCCTCATTAACACAGAAATAATATTCAGACTTGGTTCACTTTTGCCCACACTGTTGAACATCCAGCACTAAAGGTGGAAGGAACCTTAGCGATGACATCATCTCCAACCCTTTTAACAAATGAGGAGACAGAATCTTCTTGAGAAGCAGCCCCATTTTCTCTGTAATTTTCAAATGTGTGTGAGGATGAGTTTCCACTAAGATGTTCCAAGAAACAAAAAGACAGGATAGTTCCTAGTGGCATTATGTAATTGTTGAAATACGTAATTTTGTGTTAAGTCATGACAAATGTACCAAGAGAATATAAAATGGATCATCAAGTTGGTATCCTAAAGCACACTCATCAGTCTTGGTGTTCATTGTCCTAGAAATCAGCTCACCATCATAGGATTATTCAATGAAAAAATAATTTTTTTGATGTCAAAAGTAATAAAACTCTATCCAACTTTTAAAAAATCCTGTGTAAGCATTATATTCCCACGTAGGCAAGGGAACTCTCCTTAATACTAACTTTGTGGCGTGAACTGTAAATTGTTTCTTTTGTACCCCGCTAACCTTGACTGTAGCTATCGTTTTTGACACTAGTTTTTTTAAATTGATTGATCCATAATTATTTCACGCTGTTCAAATTGTGTTTTCCTCTTCATCGAGGGAGGTAGTGGCATTGTCTGTCAGTGAATGTACCGCATATTATGTTAATATTTAAAAGAGCCTAATGAAGAATAGAGGAGAGTTTTCTCCAAAGCCTTGTGTGCGCCCTTGAAGGCTTCCAACGTATCACACTCACAGGGAAGTCACCACAATCGGAAGGACTGGGGCCTGTGAGTGGCCTCTGTCATCACTGATTCAGTTCTTGAGTCAGGCCTCGTTGGGGCAGCTGCCCACGTGGCTGAATCTCGTGACTGACCATGTTTCCTACACTGAATAATCAGTGAGCACGTGCAATCCTCCAGCACGTGGACCAGAGACCTCACAGAGGAGCCAGGGCCCAGCTGTCTCGCAAGGGCAGCCGCGGTGAAAGAGTGGATCACCCTGTTTAACTGGGCATCTCGTCCAGCATGCCAGGAGCCTTCGTCGCACATCGCCTTCGCATCTCCTGGGGGGATTCAGACGTCATTAATTTATTACAATGACTACCTTTGTCTTAATGCCACAGCTAAAAGACCTAAAACGAACTCTGCTGATGACAGTGAAAGAGAAAGGGGGAAAAATAACATATTGGTTAGGAGTTGGGCCCTGGATTTAAATCCTGCCTCTGCCGTTTACTAGATGTGTAAACATGGGTGAGTTGCTCAATTTTCTCATCAAAAAAGGAAGAAGGAAAGAGAGAACGAATGAAAGTAGACACGTTTTTCAGAAAGTAATTTTTCCCTCAGTTTAAATGTTTGCTCTTTGTTTGGAGAGATGCTTTTCTTACTTTTCTGGTGTTACTATAATTTCTTTGAAATGGCTGGTAGTATGTTGTCATTATTATATATTCTGTGAAAATTGGAATTCCTATAGTGGTCTCCGTGGAGTCTTAAAAATGCTTTATCAAATTGTGTACTCAAAAATGTGCATTTTACTATGCATCAGCTTTACTTTCATAAAGTTAAAAAAAAACAAATGAACTGTTTTTCAGGTCATGAAATCTGAAAGCTTATCGCATCTGTTCTGCCCTGGTTCCAGAGGGCTCTTTCTAAAAGGTGTAAATAGTCATGTTGCCCCTCCATAATCATCATGAAAGCTAAAAGCAACTGCACACGTTCATATGCCCAGAACAGGGCGAAGTACCTTTGCTTCATTAATCTCCACAACAAACGTGGGCTCTCTTATTATCCCGTGCGAAACGTGGCCCAGACAGCAGGGCATGTGGCTTGTAAGTAGTGGAACTGGGACTTGAACCAGGTCTGACTCACTCAAAAGCCCCTGATTGCTCTTCACCACTCTATTTTTTGCCTCCTTGCTTAAAACTCTTTCAATGCCATCCCAAGTGCCTTAGTTCATTTCCTGCAGTATTTGGCCCCTGCTTTCTCTCTAATTTTTCACCTGTCTTCACCCTTCAATGCCTGCTACAGTAACACAGAAAAGCTTGCAGATCTGAGAACTCGGTAAGTTCTTTATGCGTCTGTGCTTTTGCATGAGCTGCTCCTTGCGCCTGCTGAAATTCATTCCTGTGTCATCACTTGGCTGACTCCTATGCATCCTCTGAAAGTCAGTGCCCTCCTGGAAGTACTCTATGACCTTCCCCAAACCTCAGTCAACCAAAGTTTCAGCCTCAGAAGGACCACGGGGAAGACACTGGGGACTGCGTGGCCATGTGGCATCCCTGGAATGGTACCTTGGCAGGCACGTGTACTGCTTTTGCCTGCATTTGCCTCCGGTGTGTCAGGCACCTGCTGGGTGCAGACAGGTCAGGAAATGCACAGCTCACGCAGCTTGGATTTTACTTGCAGAGACAGCTAATAAACTCAACAAGTACACGAACGGGTATACAAGATAATTTGGGATTGTCATAAATCTTCAAAGCAAATAAAAATAAAATGGGGTAATGAAAGAAAGAATGACAGGTGTTGGGGGAAGGGAGATAGGGGCAAGAGGTAACTCTAGGGTCGATGGTCAGATGAAGTCTTGGAAAAGATTGCATTTGAGCTGAGACCCAAATGAAAAAGAGGAGCCAGCTAAGTGAAGGACCAGGGGGCAGGCGGTTCCAGGTATTTTTCACTTAGAGGAAATATCACGCATAGACATCTAAAATCCCAACCTTCCCTGGCCTGTCACGAGAATTCAGCACAGAATTCAGTTGTTCACAAAAATGCAGAGTTGGATAATTCAGCTGAAGAAATGAGGAAGGCTCAGTTGCTGGGCTCTGCATCTCTTAGGACTCTCCCAGCATCCCCCTGCTGGGAATATTTTATTGCTTCACAAGATTGGTCAGATTGTCTCAGGGAAGCGAGGGAAATAAAGTCAATGGGGAATTACTATGCTTCTGATTTGTCAACAAAGCTGCCCCTGTCTCCTGGGTACAGCCAGTTCTGACAGTCTCAAAGTTCTATGGGGATTTGGAGAGGAATTTTCTGTTTTGACTTTGTGGGTAGGTTTTTCATGAAATATTCCTCTGTACTGTTATTTCCTCCTGTGTCACTTTTCCATTCCTGGTCTTATACCCAAGTGACATTAAAGTAGGAACATAAGTCCTCAGTGAGATCGGGAGCGCACGGAAGAGACAGGAACACGGTAATTTTGTGCATTTGTTAAAGCCCCAGAAGGCTTTCCCAGTTCTGTTTAGTGAATTTCTCTTGTCATTTTTGAATGGAACTGAGATTACCAGCATTCAGATTTAGCTTGAAAATTAAAATGCATATGGGTTCTGAATCAGCTTTAAAGGTGAGAAAAAAGGTTATTTCCTCCTCATAGAAAGTCTAACATGAGGATTTTCCTAAAATATGTTATTTTGTAAGTACTTTAAAACACCACAGCAATGTGAACAAAGATGCGCTTGGTGATGTTCGCGGCGTACAGGATGGCAGCCTGAGGATTTGAAGCGTCAAGCCCAGCCATTTTCATTACCGCTGAAAATCTCCATCGTTCGTTATATTTTTACAAAGTCGTCTTTCCCCCAAATCCTTGAAGCTCAGAGCACATTTCACCCCAAATATTTCTGTGTGTTACAGAGAATACAAGACAAACATAACACAAGTGGAAGAGGAAGGGAAATGAAGAAGCAGTCCACCCAGACGTAAAGTTTGCAAAAGAGTAAGTTGACAGGAAAACGAGGGCAACAGGCACAGATCCGTGCCCCGGGCAGGAGGCAGAGCGTGGCAGCGGCTCCCTTTGGCGGCTCTGCTTCTCCCCGGGGAGCCTAGAGCAAGCGTCCTCGACCCTCTCCATTCCTCCACCGCTCAAGACACTGGCCTCACGACCTCGGCTGTTTAGTTATCTTGCCAGCGGGGAATTACACCAGTTACAAAGTCAAGGAGGTGAAGCTTTTGTGAAGCTCTTTCCCTTGCAATTTTTCATACTGCCTGGGGCTTTCATCGGGTAGCAGGATGGGCAAAGAACACGCAATATCCCCCCAAGCCTTCCAGACGCTATCCCACATCTGCCTGTTTTCAGGAGAGAGAGGGCAAGGAAAGAGAGGGAAACGACAAGACGAGAATAGAAAGAAAAAGGAGGGGGTCGCAGAAAGGGAGCTGGAAACTCCATGTCTGGCACCGTTTGGAACTTTACATACTTAATTTCATATAATCTTTACAACAACCGTGTGACGTCACATCCTTTTGCACATTTTTTTTTCAATTGAAGTATAGTCAGTTTACAATGTGTTAATTTCTGGAGTATAGCCTAGTAATTCAGTTACACATGTATGTATTCTTTTTCATATTCTTTTCCATTATAGGCTATTACAAGGTATTGAATATAGTTCCCTGTATTATACAGTAGGACCTTGCTGTTTATCTATTTTATATATACTAGTGTGTATCTGCTAATCCCAAACTCCTAATTTACTCCTCCCCCACCCCCTTTCCTCTTTGGTAACCATAAGTTTGTTTTCTGTGTCTATGCACCTGTTTCTGTTTTGTAGGTAAGTTTGTTTGTGTCATTTTTTTAGATTCCACATAGAAGTGATATCATATGATATTTGTCTTTCTCTGTCTGACTTACTTCACTTAGTATGACGAGTTCCAGTTCCATCCATGTTGCTGCAAATGGCATTATTTCATTCTTTTCATGGCTGAGTAGTATTCCATTGTAGAAATATACCACATCTTCTTTATCCAGTCATCTATCAATGGACATTTAGGTTGCTTCCATGCCTTGGCTATTGTAAATAGTGCTGATATGAACATTGGGGTACATGAATCTTTCCAAATTAGAGTTTCTTCCTCCAGATATATGCCCCCGAGCAGGATTGCTGAATCTTATGGTAAGTCTAGTTTTTAGTTTTTAAAGGAATTTCCATACTGTTTTCCATAATGGCTGCACAAAACATTTTGCCCATTTTTACAGATGTTTAATTCTGAGAAGGGTTAGGAGAAGGGCAGAGAATAAATAGGAAAGGTACCACGTGGCAGTGGGCACTGATGCTCCAGGGCAGAGTTGAGTTAAAACCTTAGGAGAACATAAGCATCACTCTCTGTAGCTTACACATACACACTTTTCTTTCATAAACAGCAAAAACAGATAAGTAGCTTTAGGGACCTGGAGATAAGTTATTGGCTTAATAAAATGCTGGTCTTTGAATTTAGTTTCGTCTAAGGATATAATTTATCTGTTAAATCCACTCTTGGGTTTCTCTTTTTCCTGCAAGGATGCTCCTACTTTCTGTACAAATATGATAACAGGTAGCTCTGCATCATGACATAGCAAAAGAAATCAAAATAAAATGGTGCTGTTTATTTAAAAACAAATCACACGACTAACGTCTATGAGGATAAAATGGTTGCAAGCTTAAACAGGTCTCCTGACACTATAAAACGCTTGGAGGCCCGAACAGGTCTTGCGACTTTTTGCCATTCTTTTCCTCGCAAGCTCCATCCCTTTAGGACACAAGCAAGTGGCCCAAAGCTCATTTTTTCAAGTGTTCTAAAGAAGCACTTGTCAAATTTCAAATTCAAATTTCCTTCCAGGCTGCACGCTGAACAAAGTGACGGATGAGTCTATTGGGAGCTTGAGTGTGTTTTGCCTACACCTGGTGGTTACGCATCTTGGGGTTTATACTGTATGTCACCAAATTAAAACACCAGGACACTCTGAGTAAGGTTATTCCTTTGGAATATGCTAAATAACAGTTATAAAAATACTTCAGGGAGGGCTTTGTTGTCATTGGAGGTGGATCCCCCACCCCCCAAACTTAAACTCCAGTTGTATTTCTGCGTATGTACGCCTTTTACAAGGGCAGGTGCTGCTTGTGACAGGGACACTCGGGAGCGTCCAGCTCGGACCTCTGTGCCCCTGGTTTCCCCTCCCGAAGAGCCTGAAATTCTTCTTTCTGCCCTGGGCCCAAAGAGTATCTATCTCCCTGTATTTTTATCCCCTGGAGGTCATGATCATGCTAACGACACGCAGGAGGGCCAGTCTTTGCAAGCGGATTGGAGAAAAGCACTTTCCTCCAGATGGTAACTGACAAGGGTGCACTGTGTCCACAGGCAGGTGGTTGTAGGTAACAAAAAAAAGCCTCACTTGGTTCAGGTGACTCAGATCCCATGGGATAGAGAGCTCTGTCCAGCCTCACAAGTCAAGTCTATCTTCATCCACTGTCATCCTGATTTCTGCCCGAGCCCTGCAAAGTCCCACTCTTCTTGTCCACCCGGCCCTAGGCCAAGCTGTTCTTCCTGGATACCAGAGCAGAGTCTCTGCCAGGCCCTAGATTCTAGTCCCACTTCTGGCAGAGCTCCCAGTCAAACTTCTCTGACCCCAAGAAGAGGTCTTTTCTGATGCTAAGCTTTGATTGAAATAAACACTGAGTCTCCCTTTTGGAATCATCTTCTGGTTTCTGCCTGTTTTCCCTTTTCCCTTTGTTCACTAGACTCAGCCATCTGGTTTTTTTCTGGGGGAATAACAAGAATATCTATTGTTTACACATTAAGAGATAAATTTTAAGAATCACGGCAGTCATTCAACAGATATCTATACACTGTACCATGCGCAGCTTCTAGATGGACCTTGCCTGAATTAGCCTTCTGTGAACTGGGTCATCACTATAATGACTACAATGCTCCTTTGAAATATCTATTTGTATCAATACCTAGTCAATATCAATACCTAAAATGTTTCTTAACTCTAATCTTTGCAACAATAACAAAAGGATTAATTAAGAATGACTGAGTTCAGTTAAGAAGGAAGTGCCTGAGGAGAAATGCCTCCTTTTTTCTTTCCTTCTTGAGGTGTTATCCTATGAGAGTATGATGGTTGAAGCTATAGCAACCACTTTGTAACCATGAGAGAAAGACCAAGAGAATGGAAGATTCAGAACCCAGAGCCCAGACACAATTGAGCAGCTGAATCAACCTTGTAAACTCCTACCTGAGACTTCCTGTGATGTGTGATAATTAAATGTCTTTGTTATCTTAGTCAAAAAAAAAAAAAAAAAAACGAGTTTAGAAAAGGCACATAAAGGAATTTGTCTTTTAAAAAACTGTTAAAAATCACAAATACAAAAGTAATATATCCTCATTAGAAAAATGTGAAAGGACATAAAGCCAGAAAAATAAACTTTACCCACAACCTTGACCTTAACTCTTTTCCTACCCCCATCATTAGTCTTTTTTTTACATTTCTTCTAAATATTTTGAGCCAAACTAGATATCAAATTGCGAATCTTGCCCCTTTTTTCACTACCATAAACATTTTGCCAGCATCACAACTCTTTGTAAATATCATAGTGAATGGCTGCATATCAATCCATTTACATATATGTTTGCATTTAACATTTTTATCTGAGCTGAAACAGGTACCTGAATATGACTTGGATATCCTCTCTCTTACCAAACCCAGCATCTTGGGAAGATCCTAAGGAATAGTTTTCCAAGGTCCAGTTATAATTAAGAACAAAAATAAAAAATCCTTAGGCTGCATCATTAACTCAAATAGTCAAAGTTGAATGTATTTTAAATGTTCATTTACTTTCTTCGTTTTTGATTATTTAGAGCTCAATCTAGCATCATTTAGACCCAGGTCTTTAGGCTCTTGGCAATTGGTAAAAATTTATATTTTGACTATGTACACAGCAGAACAAATATATTCATACATGAGTGGCTAATGTTTCCACCCCCAAAAATCCTTCATGTCAGCTGTCTACCTTTTCAATTAATGTGTATTACATTTTATTTAGTTTTTTTCTAAGAGATTTCACAAATCCTCAAAGCAGCTGGAGTTGCCCTGAAATATTACATAACTACGGCCTTGGAACCATGATGAAAGTTATGTTAATATCATGTCTTACATGACAGCAACAACATTCCTTTGGTGTTTTTTGATGGAGCAACAGTTTTGAGGAGCCAACAGGAAAAAAAAAAAAATTCCATTGTTTGCCTGGCTGATTTTAAATTCTCATTTCATGGAATGAAATTTCATTTAAATGTCATTATAAGGCATTTTTTAGTTATTACATTCTAGTGATGGAGGAGTTTGTAATGTATTCATGGAAATAATTAAGTGCTCATAATAGGGCTCTTGTTCAGCATTTCTGGAAACGGCATTCTTTTAAACTCTAAAAGCTCAGAACCCTCCTATTATCTTTGATTGATCCCCTGAAATGCCCTCTCGTTCAATTTCAAGCAGTAACACACATTGAGGATTTGGAGAACCCGAAAGGGAAGTTCACAGAGGCTGACTGAGCCAAGCAGTCAGAATTAGAGGTTTGCTTTTGAAAATGCATTACCTTGAACAGCATTCAGCTAAACATCTTGAGGAAAATTTAGACAGCTAGAGAGGCAGAGCCTTTGGGTGCGATAGGTTTTTTTCCTCCTCTAATTCTTAGGTTGCTTGGGATAGAATTCCAGAAAGGAATCCTTAAGACCTTGAGAAGTCCAGGCCCCCAACACAGCAGTCTGTATCCCAGGGGACATGACTTTAAATTTATCCTGACTCGGAGGCAGGAAGGAAAATTCTTTTTCTGCAAAACCAGCCCCTACTCCCACCATCAGATTTCCTCTGATTTGTAGAAACTGTATCAGCATTTTGTGAAGGTGAAGGAGCTCGGAAACAAAGGGCTACGTTTGCTTTTGAAGGTCTGGCGGGGGCAAAGCAAGATTCTTTTTTCTCCCTAGAGGGCTGGATGGCGCAATAAACGACAAGCACGTGAGTGTGGGTCACAGAGCAGGAATCTGAAGGACACGTCCAGCACTTCTGGATAGGAAGGAGGTCTCAGTTTAAGTTTTCTGTTTTCCAGGTTAGAAAAACATACTTCCCCAACTAATTTTGCCCTTTTCCATCTCTGTGGTTTTGTTTTACAACATTAATTTACAAATTTCCTTGCTCTGCCTCGTATCTCTTTGCATTGGACTCATCATTCCTTCAGCAGAATCGGTTGTAAATTTATTCCTACTTTTGCAGCTTTGTCTAATATCAGGGTTTTCTTTGTCTGTTTGTTCATTTTTATAGGATGTAATCTCCCAAACAGCCTGGGAAATTTTAAAAGAAAATCAAAGATACTCAAACTTCTGTTGTGCTGGGATCTGGGTCGCCTTGCTCTGCAGCGTGGAGCCCCCCAGCCCACCTCTGTACTTTACATTCCCTTCTATTTACGTTAAATTACCCTTTACACATTAATCAACACTGTCAAAACCAGAGTGTGATTGGAGCAATCTGGCCTTGATTCTTTTATTCTTTAAATTAAAACGAAGCCAAAAGACCAAAGCTCAGAGTAGCAAATAAAGAAGAGTCTGTCTTAAGAAAGTCTGAAGGATTAAATTCCAGATTTGCAAAACCCATGCATTAGGAAGTGATTATTGGCTTTGTAAAAGAATCCTTCACTTTGCAAAGGAGCAACTAATGGATTTGTTTGAAAGCTCTATTGCATTTAAAATCATTTGGTTTACCTCCCTTTAATTTACACCAAGAACCCTTTTCTTGGGTAAAGCCAGCGATGTCCGGCAAATGGCCAAAGATACCAATCACTTACTAGAGAAAGTCTGAAAGGTAACAGCTGTTAAAACCACTGCTGGGATAAACTGGATCAGTGGCAGTTTCTTTAAGAATGGGTGACATGCAGAGACATCCACTAAAACGTCCCCACTTTGGAGAAGCAGAATGGTTTTGTCCACCAATGGAGATCTGTTTCACTTGGTGAGATAATTAGATCTTGGCTGAGATAATACAGTTACTTCAGTACACAGAGGCGAACTGGCTTTAATACAGAACCTTGAGATAAGAGTTCTAGGGAGAGTACAGAATAATTAAGAAACTGTGAACATTTTCAACTCATCTAAATGGGAAAACACAAGGGGAGTTAATGAAATCTGGAATGCTCAAATTATAGCTTAATTTTGTTAAAAATTAAGTTTTGTTAAAAATCATTAATTAACATTTATTGAGTACCACACACCATGGCCAGTCAGTGGGCTGGGCATTTTCTCTGTCTCATTCAATGCAAAGTCATAAATTGATGAACTCAGGAACATAAACCACGTCTAATGGCAACCTTTATTTAAATCTAGAATTAAAAGCAAAATCTTTCTCACTTTAGACTGGATTTTTCTTCCTAATGGCAAGAGTTTTACATACGCAAAGGGACAAGTTATGTTGAACTCACGGATAATTAAATATTGACTTTACTTCATCTAAATTATTGCTCATTTTACAAAAAGATTAGAATGAGACATTATATATGTGTGATATGGCTTGGAAGTAAGATTAAAACTTCATTTCATTTCCATTTATTTCCTCTAATAGCTTTTTAGTGGAAGTGTTTTCTTTCCTTCCTCTCCTTGAATCCCCAGAGGACTTTGCTGAAGAAGAAAACCCCAGCTCCCTTGGAGGTGAGGACAGAGGGGAGGTAGGGTCATTCCTGCTCAGAGATGGGAGTGCATTTCCCACTGTAGGGAGTCCTCTTCCTCTGAACAAGGGCTAAATGCTTCAAACCTGAAATTTCACCAAAGACCTTAACGGGATTGAGTTTTGGCCAAAACAGTTGCCTTTGGCGGTTCTGGAAACTGTCTCTGGAGTTGGCATGACTCATATAGCCCTCACCGGACCTTTTGCGTTCTTACACCTCTCTACCCTCCTAGTTCCTTACTCACCTGAGCTCTATTTTTAGGCATCTATGTTGCTATTTCAGGGACTGATTTATAGCATGACATCATTGTGAAGTATCTTCAGTTGACATTGTTCTCTGATTGTTGCCCACATTCTGCCTCGTCTCCCACGAGACTTACCTGTTCATCATGGCAGCCATGTCACAAGATGACTCACGCTCCCTGGCAACGCCTGGAGATGCCTTTCCATCCACACGTGTGCTTCCGGCTTTCAACTTGGTGTCCAGGGCTGTGGTCTCTAACTTGGTGAGCTTAGGAGGTAAGGGCCTAAGACAACAACTATATAGTAAGGGACATTTTTTTAAAAAAAAATTCACATATTTACTTATTCACTGTTAGATCTTAACCAATGATTTCTTCCTTGACAGATAAAAATTACATTTACTTCTCTTTCACCTTCTCAATATACTAGAGGTCATAATTCTACAAATATCATACACTGCAGACCCAAGACTTCTGCGCCATCACTATCGTTTCTTTACAGCACAGCGTTGTGTTGTTGGAGTTTTGAACAGCCTCGCTTCTTCCCTTGTATAATGCTCTCGCCTCTACTTCCCCCAGTGCTCCTTCTGATGGTTGACATCTTTGAATTTCTGTCTTCCTGGCGACCTTCCTTATAGAGCCCTCTGTCCTCTTTCAACCTGAGTCATTACCTCCTGCTTTATAGTTATTCTTCAGACTTCTCTTTGACACTATTGTCGACTGAAATAAAATACACAACCTAAAAATTGAGAGTTATGTTTTATTCGGTGGATGTTTCTGAGGACTTAACCCTGGGATGACAGCCTCTCAGATTGCTCTGAGGGACTGCTCCAAAGTGGCAAGGTAGAAGCCAGGGTATATGAGTTTTTTGCAACAAAACCGCGTAGTTGGAACATCAAAAGATAACTGTTAATTCAAGAAAAACCAGACATCTCAAGTTGAGGAATTTAGTGCTTTTCTACGTATGAGAAGGTGCAAAGGTCTGGGCTCATTGACATCATTCCTTTGCTATGCACCCAGCTGCCTAGGGCCAGTGTCCTGTTCTCCCACATCCTGAGTCCCCTTGGGGCACAGGTGCTGGTGACTTGATGGCCACAGCATTCATTGTTTACTGATACAGCTTGCAGTTTTTTTTCATTCACAGGATCTGTTTTTCCTACATCCCTTCTAATTTTACTCTCTGGTTTCACCTGAGTCCATCCTCCAATACCTGGGAAGTATGCTTTGCTTGTATGAAATAACAGCTTTATTTTACACTCCTTGGAATTGCTAGTTTGAGTGGGTGAGGGATATTTCTTTACATGAAATAAGAGGAGGGGGAAGTAACTTAAGGTTTTTTAAATTGTGGGTAACTTAAGATGCTTTGATAATTTTTAAAATCTCATTTCCTGTCAGAGGTCCATTGCTGTAAATAGCAGGGGAATAAAAGAGAGGGAGAAGGACCAGGATGGCAAGAAAAGAGCGGGAAAGGCAAGAGCAGGGCTCATCATGGGGTTACTCGCGCCCTGCTTTCCAAGGCTGGCCTTGCATTTCAAGGCCCTGCTGTCTTCAAGGAAGTTGGTTTACAATTACACATCTGTCATAAGCTGTGGACACAGGCTCAAATTACTGTGTTTCTACTGGAAGTGACGCCAGTGAAGGCTCAGAAAAGTGATGTTTATTCCGGGGGTTTTCACTGACTCAGGCGGGCTCCTGTACCTCCTGATTGTCTCTCTCCCTGGCTCTGGGCGAGCTCTGAGTTATAAGAAGGCAGAGAAAAGCCCGTTAGTGTAAACCACTGAGATAACAACAAATTATTCCTGTTTCACAAACAATGAGTAGATGTGGCTTTGATGGCTTGAAGAAGTAGAAAAGATAATATTGTGTCAATCAGGGGTGGTCCCCTAAGTTCCAAATGGAAAGATATTGGGGTCACAGTTTTGTTGGAAGGACCAGGGCCAAGGGATTTATCTAGAAGCAGTGTTTCCATATGGCATGCACTGTTTTCACTTAGATTATATACTTTTGGGGGGCAGTTGAGAACTGGCTGATGGAGATTGTGGGGAGCACCTAAGACTTTCCAACACACATTGTTGTGTTGGATGTGGGGTGTTTTTTTTTTTTTTCCAAACACTGTTTCCACTTTCCGTAGTAAGAAAAGCAACAGAATACCATTTCTGAAAACTTACGAAGTTTTCAAACTACTAACTTCCACACTTTCTCTCACCCAGGCTCCACGTATTTTGTTTTGAACATGACTGGCATAGCTTTACGGGAGTAAGCAATATAAGGAGAAAGTTGAGATAAGTATCTGGGAACCCTAAGTGAACCCGACATGCTACGTATGTAAACCGGGAGTTGCCTGACAGCTTGCAGAACTCTGTTTCTTATATCAAATGTCAAAAAGTCTGCCTGCCTGAAAATACCTACCAAAATTATCTGCTAGGTTACCCATGTTAGTCATTCTAGTGTCTAGTCACCCAAGACCCTACTAGAATGTTATATTAGAATAAAAATACTCATGATTTCCTATGAATAATTTAGTATAAATTTCATGATCGCATTACCTAGTCAGTCACCTGCCAGACCCCAAGGGAATGGGGTGCAGTACTGGTAAATCTGGATAGATGAGGAGTGATTAGAAAAATTACAGGGCATGGGCAGTTTGGTGGAGGGCATTAGTGTGAAGCAGACGGAGGACATCAGAGGACAGTGGGCTCTGTTAGAGAGTATAAGAGCCAGTTACTTCTGAGCTAGATTTTACTTCGTAGTATCAGGAGAACCACAGACTCTGTTTTATTTGTTTGGTTGGTTGTTTTTGCATATATAGTTTCCATTCTCCAGGTCATCCTATGGCTCAATATTACTGCTGGAGCTCCAGCCATTGCATCTACATTCTCATCAACAGAAAAGTGGAAAGAGAAAAAAACTACCAGCATGATGGTTCCGTTCCATTTTCACTTATATCTCTTGGGCCAGAACTTAGACATCCACTCTTACATTTAACTGCAGGAGAAGTTAGAAAGTCTGGTCTCTATATTGTACTGAGAAAATGATGGATTCTATTACTATAGAAAAGGGGGAGAAAATCCTGAGTCTCTGCCATGGGATCACAGTTCCCATCTATGCTGGTTTCCACTGTTGGGTTTCAGTCACACCTCAGCATTTCTACCAATTTTGTAGGCAGTGCTGGCCAGAAGTCGTCAAAGTGTGTCACTGAAAAGCTGGTGAGTGACCAGCAGAGCTGGCAGTGGGCTGGGGGAGCCACAGCACCCAGGAACATGGCCACCAGTCACTGGGCCTGCAGATGTGGCACTCTGTTGGGGAGGAGAGAGCCAGGACACCAGGGAGCCTAAAAAAAAAAAGAAGCGACACCACACAGCTGCTTCTTGAAATTCAACTGGGCCTTTTTAAAGCATGTGGAGCACATGAGAAATTCTCAGAAACACTTGGAGACAGGGAGGGGGGCTTTGCTTTGGACCAGGACCTGATATTAGCCATTAGGGCAAAAGCAAGTGAAACATTGGCTACAGTCAAAACCTTCAATAAATCATAATTTTAACAAGAAGTTCTTTCTGTGAGTTTACGGTGTGATTGAACAGAACACAGAGAGGCCTGTCTTCATATGAGAAAGTGTGTCTCTTTCCTGCTTGGGAAACCTGATGGTGGTTTAATTAACCCCAGTTGAATACCAGCAGCAGGTGAGGTCTGAGCTGGTCCTTTTTTAAGTCTGTCAGATGTTAACCCCAAAGCCCCCGTGGACTTCGCCATTGTGAGTATTACACTCGCTAGTGTTACCTCCTTTTTGCAGGAAAGCTAAAGACAGAGTCATTTTGAAGTTATAATCTAAAAAATCAGGGTTTTCACGGTAACATTAATTTATTTCTCCACGTTCCACGTCCTAGTCTAAGATTTTGCAATTAGCAGGATAATTGGAAGTTTAAAATACCGTGGAGCATATGACTGGTTTAATGTTTTGTTTTGTTTTTGTAAAACCTTAGATGTTCTGATTTTATAGCTTTCAGTGTTTCATGGCTTGTTATTGCCTTTGCGAAGGTTTTATCTTAATATACACGAAAGTTTTTAATAGTTGCATCTGCTGACATCTCTTTTACTCCTGCTTTACAGTAACAAGTAAGTGTGCAAAAGATGAGATTAGAACTTTGCAATGTGCACAACTGAAAGAACATTGGTGATGTGAATAATATCACTCAAGCTTAATGGATTATTACTTTGCATCTGAAGGCTGTGTACTTAGAGTAGGTCAGGGCCTTAGGCAGAGTGTGGCCGGTGACAGACATTGTTAGGTGTCTACCCTACTGTCCATTCCAGACTTTCTCTTTCAGATCAGAAGCCTAATGGAAAAGTTGAAACTTCCCATCCTCTTTGTATGGAGATAGAGCCACCTGACTAAATTCTATCCAGTGAGGTTAAGAGGAAAGGAAGCCTCTTAAGAGGGTGAAGGATGCTCTTCTTCCATTTCCCTTCCTTCTGTTTACCTGGAATGCAGATTTTAGATCATGAAATGATGGAGTAAGGTTGGTGAAACAAGAAGACAGAAGGGGCCTGGATTCCAGAAGAGCTGCCATATTTAGTCCTGGAGGCAAACTCTGGTTTTTTAGCTGAAAGAGAAAGTTCTATCTGGTGAAAGTACTAGCATACAGGGTTTCCTCCGTTAGGCACTAGAGATGAATTCTGATTGATGGACCGGGATTCTGAAAGGTGGGATGGAAGATACAAATCAGAGACAGCAAAGCCAAGAGTCTTCTGTTCTACAAGTTGTGGGTCCAAATTGGGACCCATGGTCATCTGTCAACTTTCTAGACCAAGGAGTATCCATCAACTTTTCTATCCTCTGCAGAGATGGACAGTGCTTGAGCAGGTACGCAAAACAGTTGTCGAATGAATCAGTAAACAAACGAGTGAAGAAAAGGAAGTCTTGTTGGGGGGTGGGGAAGGCGGAAGGGATGATTTTGCTCATTAGACCAAAAACACATGAAAAAACTTGCTTTGGATACTTGAAAATTTAATGTTGAATTCATAATGGATGAACATGCTTCAGAGTGATTCAAATGATAAAGTGCTCTTAAAACTATTCTTAAAATTGAATATCTATAATTAACCCATTAGACATGTGTTGAACACCTACAGGCCCAGCACTATGCTGGATATAGAACAGACAATGTTTAAAAATAGTTTTTCATTTATGATATACGATATATAAGGAAGCACTCTTATATTCTTGTCCTTGCTCTCTCTCACCATAAGGTTGTATCGAGGTGGTGGTAAGTCAAGCAAGAGAATAAACAAATACCCTAATTACCCTACAGATCTGTCTTCTCTCCTGCCCACCAGTGTAGCCCACGCACCCTGCCACAGTATGGAGACTAAAGAAGCTACCTGTAAAACCCAAAGGAATAAAGCTCTAATGGTGGAATGTTAGGCACCTTGCCAAATAAAGAGATAAGCAGGCAGCAAATTAATATAATCGAGCTCTGCCAAAGGTGCCATAATGAAGGTGGTATTTCCACTGTTCCTAGGACCATCTTTTCCATGCTGCTCTGAGTTCCTTAACCTGACTCTTCTTCACTCATGATCTAATCCCAGTGTTTGTGAATTTTTGGAGATCTACATAGTCAAAGAGATGCTATAGATATTCTGGAGTCATCGGAAGGAACTCTAGACCACCCCTGGAACAATCTCAAGAGAATGCTTACAAGATTATCCCAGATTCAGTAATTTCAGTCTCATATTACTTGGATTGGGGGAATTTGGGGAAGATGCTAAAGTCAGGTTGGTCAGCCCCTTGGGGTTGGAATATGCGTAGGAATGTTTCTAAATCAACACTCTTCAACAGAATTTTCTGCAGTAAAAGGAATATGGCTTTTGAGCACTTGAATTATGACTAGTATGACAGTGGAATTGGAGTTTTTACATTTTGTTTAATTTTAAATGATTTCAACAGCCAACACGTGGCCAGTGGCTACCTTACTGGATAGCATAGCTCTAGAATTTTGTATTCCTGTTTATCATAAATGTGTCTGGAGAGCAAGGATTTCAAATCTTATCCAAAGGAGAATGCTGAGGTCAGCCAAGAGAAATGTTGCCAAAATGGGTGGTCAAGCTTGAGAGGTGATGGCCAGGAATCAAAGCTGAGTGTGGAGGACCAACTGGGGCCAGAGACAAGGCCAGGTGGAGAGAATGAGGGCAGAGTCTCCAAAGGGACACACTGGCACTTCCCCTCGGCCCACAGCTCAGGACCATTTGCCTACAGCTGTATTTTTAAGAGCTCTTAACTTGCATTTGACTGCCTCAGCTTTCTTAGAAGGTGCAGGGCTGACGTCCAGAGCAAAGTTTGGCAATAGAGAGAAATTTGAAGATCACGTGTCAAAATGCCAGCAGATTATACTATATTGCCATATTTAAATGCTAAAATAGATATTTTAAGTAAAAAAAAATTTTTTTTGCTAACATGTTGCTTTTGTATTTTCCATGAGGTCTTTTTTTACTCCTGGCATGAAAAATCTTATTTTGCCACAAATCAATCAAATATCTAAAAAAGGAAATTTAGGATTAAAATAGCAGATTATTTTCAGTTTCAAGGGTTTGTAATTTTACATAAATACTGACAAGTTAACTTTCCCATCTTTAAATAAGAAAGTATGTGAAACTCTATTTTAAAAATTCATCAGAAAGCCCACCTGACTGTGACTGGCATTTTCAGTTGCCCTGGAAACAGGCTCAAGACTCTGCTCCATTGTTTCAACTTAATGGGATGATACAATAGTCCAGTGTCTTTGGGGTCCCGCTGTTTCATGTGTCTTTAAATTTATCACTATAGATACTGCATACAATTAACAAAGCCTTTGGAAGGAGGCATCCTGAGAGCATTGACATCACTGAATCACGCCTTTCTAGTTTTTCTCAATGTGAGGCTTTCTTTGGAATTGTAGGGAAAAAAAGTCAAGAGAAAACGTAATCGCCTAGGGAATTGGCCTTTGAACATCCTTAAAGTGAAAGGACTCTTGTTGAAGAGCTCCTTTTTCTCGGCGGAGGCTCAGAACAGCTGGACAACCGGGCTCAGGACTTCCTGGGAGAGAAAAAAAATCTCATCCTTGTGAGGTCAGAAGTGATTTCACTCCTTCCCCAAAGGGCTCAGATTTTACGCCTGTTGGCCAAGATGACAACAGCAGGAGGAGGAAGGCTGTGGTTCGCAGTTGTGTCACTGGGGCTGGGGTATAGACAGGAGAGCCAATCCCGTGCATGGACACGGTGTGATTGACAGAGAAGCCGACCTATCCAGGTGTGGTAGGGAAGACCACACTGTCAGAGTAAGTATTCACCACACAGGAGAACTCTGATTTTGCTAGCCCATTTCCTGGATCTAGTTATGGGATCACTTGGGTCTGGATAAGAGATCGATTTACACTGGGAAGGGCAGAGAATCAATCACTCTGTGCGAACCCTCGGCCCCATCCCTGATACACTGAATCAGAAGGTCTGCAATTGAAGCGAGAGCGTTGTGTTGTAAGTGTTCCCCTTCAATCTGGCTCGTAAAGGGCTGTAGTCCCAGTCGATGCAACTACGGAACGGGTGGGCTCTGCGGAGAAAGGTACACGGAGGAGTAGGTCTGGCAGTAGTGTGTACGGCAGGGGGCCATGGATTTTGGCAGTCAGAGCAGGAAAAGCAGCTGTAGTACAGAAGGTCGTGACTCAGTGGGCTCTGCGGGTCACCTGAGAGCTCGGTAAAACATGCAGAACCTTGGGCCGTATCCTAGACCTGTGGGATCGGAATCTGCATTTGCACAAGATGCCCAGTGTAGGAGGGAAGGTGGTCTAGGACTCCATTCAGATTCTTCCACCAGCTTCTAGTGGTGGCAGAGACACAACACCCTGGGATGAAGAACCAGGGCTTGGGAGCCAAACTGCCCTGTTCACATGATACTGACATCCCCAGAAAGTTGAACCCATGGGCAAGATGCATGAATGCTTTCTGTGACTCGGCCTCCCCATCTGTAAACTGGGGGCAAAGGTACCCCTGCAACTCTGGGCTGTTCCAAGGCTGAAATCATATACCCAAGTAAAGCACTTACCTGGAAGATAGTAGGTGCTCCGTGAATGCTAGAACCTAGTAATTTTCTCTTCAGTGGTATGATGTTGGACCAGTCTCTTCACCTCCCTGGACCTCAATTTCTACACTGAAAACATGAGGACAGTAATAACTGGTCACTGGGCTACGGTGAGGTTTATCAGAGACACACGTGTGCTGTTGTCTGTAAACGCCTCTACAAATGTTAGGATGCTGTTGTGGATAGAGCCTGTCAGAGGAAGGGCAGGTGTGAAGGCGAAGCTCTCAGCCAGTCCCAGCAAGAAGGCAAGACCTCCCTAGGAGAAGGGAATCACCAAGATTTTTCTGAAGCCTAATGGGAACCAGACCACCCTCAAATATGTGAAAAGGTGAAAGGTCATTGGGCTCAAGTCATCCTGTCCTCTGTCTAGTCTCTCCACCTCCACGCATGGACCGGATCTGACCACCCAAGAAGAGACGTTTGCTCAGTGGCTGGTGGGTAAATGACATCTCTGTGCAACACTGGCTGGTGTGTGGCAGGGAGCGGGGGTTGGGGGGCCACCCCTGAGCTCTGTCCTGGAGTCCCCCAGACTTCCTACTTTCCTTCTGGTCCTAGACAGACCTTGGGTGAGCTGACAACTCAGAAACTTCTGACATCTTCGATCTCTTTTGTAATCTTGACTTTCCTCTGAGGGTGCAGCCAAGCAGATGCAGGATACATTGCATTATTTGCAGGACCAAGAGACAGATAAAATCTTTTGCGTTCACTTCCTGTAGGTTGCTTATTGCCTAAGGGGAAGAAAAGCTGACCCTGGGTTTATTACTGCTGTTGGGAAACTTGGGAGGGACCTGCAGTGAACATCACATTTTTTCTCCACCACAGCTCTGCTGGATGAGAGCACTGGGAGTGAGTCTCAGTTCCAGGTGCCTCGGGACACTGTCAGGGCCACTGTGTTAATAATGCAGCCACTACAGGGGCCCTGAGAGGCCACCACAAAGGGCTGTCTGAGGGTGTGCCCCAGCTGGGAAGGAGAGGGACCCCTGCAGTCACAGGGCACTGACTGCTGATCCCCGTGTGATCCCCCTGCCTTGGCACTTGCCTTCGGCTTGGAGGACCGAGTCCACAGCACCTCTTTCTGGGTCTTCCTGCTCCTCCAAGATGGCCTCAGTGAGTGTCCCGTGTCCTCTACAATTACAGTTGCAAAATCTAAAACCCAAGTCAACACTTGTGGAATGTAAGCTCTGCTCAGCACGTCTTTGCTTTTCCCTTGGATCATCTGTTGCCAGGTCTACAACCTTTGAGAGCAGAATGCCTCCCTGACCGAACCAGTGCAAAACTTCAGTTTAATCAGAGCGGAAATGCCGGTCCTGACCCTCCTCCGTCATCCGATCTCCTGGAGGAGACCCCCAGCCCTGCCCGGGCTGGCCTGAGCCACCCTATTGTGTCTTTTGAGTTGGTTGAAGGACTCTTTCTGTCTCAGGAACAATGCTGGTTACTGTTCAGACAGAAGAAGGCACATTTACGACGCCCAGAGATATTAAATAAAATGCCCTGACTCTCCTGACGCTCTCGGGGTGGACAGCTCTGCGGGCTGACTCCGCTGTTGACACTGTGCGTGGAAAGGCCTGGACGGTTTGCCACAGAGAAGCAGCAGCTGCTAGTCTCAACCCTGGGCAACTCCAGACCCTCTCACTTTTCAGAAAGCAGTGGCACTGCAGGGAGGGGACTTGGTTCTGCTATAGGGCATCTCTGTGTACGTGAAGTTCTGTGTCTCTCTGGCGTCTTCTAAGAGGATTCCACGCCAGGAGGTGAGTTCTTAGGAGGAAGGAGGGCACTTGGGACGTCGTGCCTGTTTGCTGGCCCAGAACGGCTGATTGGGCCCCACTTTCTAGGATGGTGTGGCTTCCGGATCCTTCCAGGGTGTTGGGGACCCTGCCCCTGGCCAGCGCGGGGCCCGTGGCCCTGCTCAGAGCGGAGCAGGTACCGAGGCTTCTTCCCCAGGGAGCATCGGGCTGCTCTGAGACAGTTTTGTCCTTCAAAACAGAAGGGTCCCTTGATGTAAGAGAAAATGCTAGTCCTAACTTCTCGGTTTACTCTTGGTGGTCACAAGCCTCCCATTCACTTTCCGGAGGGTCCCCTTCTCTGGGGCCTCAGGGAAGGCCGCGCCGTCAGGAGACTGGCAAGTGGAACTGTGGGGCGGCCGGCCCGCCGCGCTGCGGGCTCTCGGGGCCCTTAAATGCTCGCAGGCAAGCCCCTCCCTCCCCTCTCAGACAGAGGCTCGTTCAGGTTCTGGATTCAGGTACCTTCCCTTTTGTGATGTAGACTCTTTTGATCCATCACCTGTGTCACTAGTTTCTTCTCAGACCAGGTTAAAAAATACCCACAATAAAAACAAGGCTGGGTTTTCCTTATTTATGATACACCCTGTCACTGGCCACAGATAATTAAGTCTTCAAATCCTCCAGACATAGTTATATAAAGAATAGAGGAATTGTTTAAGACAGGTGGTAAGTTCCTTGAAGCAGAAAAGAATGTGTTCTTTGGAGAAGAGCGAAACTTTGCTGGGGGAGAAAGGCTCTGGGTTAAGGTCGACTTAAATCACTAGCGCTGAAAACCAGGAACATGGGCCCTTCTCACTAGAACCTGGCACTTGCCACCCGCCCCTACAAGGACTGGATCACACTGGCACCTGCCGCCTGACTCTGCTTGGGTTAAATCACGAGCGGCTGCAGCCGCCGACCTCCAACATGCCCTGAGAGGAGTTCGGGGTGGAGGTCAGGAATGAGGCGCTCTGTGCTCTGGGAAAACCGGCTGAACAGGCCTTCAGATAGTTAGATGTTTTCAGGAGAAGATTTTATGACCCCAATTCTTGCGTCTCCTCATATCTAGAAAAGCACTAAAATCATTAACGGTGACATGTGCTCCTCGTGACGGGCAGCAGCCTCTGCCTGACTGCATGTCCCCCCCTCGCTGACATCACCTGTAATCCTGCATCCTCCCCCTGCCTCTTTGGAACAGTTTCCCAGAGCTTTCTGGAATGTGTCTCCCATGCTATAGTCCTCATTTTGCCCCAAATAACTCTGAACTCACAACTGTCATGTTGTGTGCTTTTTATTTCAGTCAACAGCACACATACACAAAAAGAGAAACCAATTTTCAAAAGGAATGAAAACACTAACTTTGAATTACACCCTCCCAGTCCTATTCTTTCAACACCTGGATGCTTCTCCCTGGAGCTCCAAATCTACCTCTCCAATGCCTGCTGGGTTTGTCCACCAGTGGGTATCTTGCTGTCCCCCAAGTTGAGTGTCCCAGACTGGATCCCACACTTCCCTTTGTAGTGGCACCACATCTTGACATCCTATTCCTGCTGATGACAGCAACTATCATTGCTAAATGTTGTCAATTGTCTCTTTAGTGATTCCAGAATCTTCTCCCTCCCTTGCATCCCCACCACTAGCAAACATGACAGTGAGAATTTATCCCTGCTTCTTTTGATAATTGCAACAGGTTCCTGCCTTGTCCAGCCCTTTCCCACTCCAATCCCAATACACAAACCATGCTGAATGGATTTTCCTAAAGCACAGCTACAGTCATCTCATTGCTGTGATGGCCATTTGTCAGTAGAAGCTGCCCAATGTTGTTGAACATCCTTCCATGTCTTGGGTCAGTCCCTTCCTAACAATAGAAACCTCATATCCCAGACCCCCTTGCAGCTAAGGCTCAGACTTATGATTTCAGTCCTATGAATCATAGGTACTTCAGGTTCCTGCAAGAGAAGTGGAACAAAAAGGGAATAACACAAGGAGGTGGCTGCATCACGGATCCATTCTTCTGTTAAATGCAGATGGAAGGCTGGATCTTCAGGAGAGTGGCTGGGATGTATTTTCATGACAGTAGCTCCTATTTGCAAGCTTCAGAGCCAAGCTGTTTAGCTCATCTGAAATTTCTATAGGCTACCCAATATTGTTTGATAAATTCTCTTTCAGCTTGGACCAGGCAGAGTGGATTCTGTTGTTAGCAACTAATAAACAAAAAATTAAAAAAAAAATACTGATGGCTCCTCAGTGCCTAGTAAAGTAAATATATGCTCCCTAGTCTGGCATCCATGTCTCTCTACAATAACGTCTCAAACCAACAGAACTTTCCAGGCCATTGGAGTTGCGTGTCTCTCTTTTCCTACTTGTGCTGCCGTTGCTAAATGCATTTCTTCTGATTTCATGACTTCCCCCCCCCCCCTTAATCTTAGTTTTCCCACATTAGTTTCTACTTTGGTTTAATGACTTATTTTCTAAAATAACCACCAGGAACATCTCTTTTTATGGTGAGGACATTCCAAAAGTAAGCCCGTGGCTCTCAACTTTTTGATTTTTAGATCACCAGCTTCCAAAGGCCCATAATCATGCAAATACATGTTCTATATAAACATAAAACCCATCAAATCCTGCTTGGAAGAAAACTCTAAAACATTAAAGGGGAACTTTATTACCATCAAAAAGCATTTCTGATGATGTCTTTCTGCACACCTTTCATTTTCTTCTCATATTCTCCTATCTGTGACTTTATCTATATGACATCAAACACATGAATGAAAGTGAAAAATTCAAAGAAGTTTTTCATGTTATGCAGATAAAACATCTGGAAGACTTAATTTCTTCTTTTCCAAAACCACATGGTTGGTCTTGTAGAGACTTAGTCTGTGTCCCTGACCAAGATGATAAGTGCTTCCTTGTCTCAGTCCATCCTTCACTTTCACATGAACTTTTAAAAATCTTTAATTTTTGAGAAGCTCTGTTCCACTTTCGAAAGACAAAGGCTTCACCAAATCTTTGAGGATACCCACAGAAAGGGATGCAATATTCCTTGTTAACCCGCCTCTTTCCAGTCTTGCTTTGATAATACGGGAAATCATGAATAGAAGAAAAGGATGTTTGGATCAGAACAGGAAGTGTCTGACTTCACTAAGCCCCATGAAGATGGAAGCCATTGTCAACATCAGTCCTGGACCCTCTGCTGAATGTGGTTTACGAGTAGCCTCCACAGGCATCATTGTTCATTGACCGCTGGGAAGGCCTGATACTGCCTGTGACCATGGCCTTGTATCTGGCTGATGCCATCTTGCTCACATGGACTCTGAGCCATACTGTTCTCATTAGTAGCCACCACTTGGTTTCCCAAATGATTGGACCTGTGTTGCCCCACTTCAAGTTCACTGTCAACACTCTATGTGAGATCGAGTCACAGTTTAACAGCTTCCCTTCTTTTGGCAAAGACAACATTTTTCTAAGATCTACAGTTACCACTGATGCCAAGTTTGTTTAACCTCATTGTTACTCTTCTCTCATCCTCAGTCCCAACACGTGCCACAAATATACCAAGAAGCTCAACAAAGTAACTGAAAACCTAAGTGTACCAAAGAAAGTACCTTGAAAGCCAAAAACATTTACACTCTCAGGGGACAGCCTTCTGGATTATATTTTTTTAAAATATTTCAACTATATCAGCCTAGTTTTAAGAATGGCAAACATCATGAAATTCTATTGCCAACATTTTGATTGCTAAGTCTTTACTGATTGGATTTTAAAGGGAAAATAAAAAACTTATTTTTTGTTTGTTTTACCTAAGTTAATTCATGTTTTCTTTGCTCTGCTTAGTTTAATTGCCATTACCAGAAATAGATCACTGGCTTTGTCTTCAGAAAACTGTTGGAAGTTCCCATGATAACACACTGTGTACATGAAAGGGTTGGCATTTTATATAATTACATAATAATATATACTATATTATCTAGGGAAGGGCACTGATATATTTAAATATTTATAAATGGATATTAGAAATTAAATATTAGAAATAAAATTATATTGAATTCATAGACTTAATTATGAATAAACATATTAAAATATATTAATATTTAAATGCATATGTATTTAAAGCATCCTCTATAGTGTGGTGAATGAAACGTTGATCACCAAGCCTTCTGGAACAAAGATTTATTGGTTAAGAGGGAGTAATATTTGCATTTACTCCAAGCTTTGTTAATCATCTGTTTCATGATCAGATTTGCTGGATGTGAACATTGCAGGACTCCTGCAGTCAGTGAGATTTTGCAAAAGAGGTATTTACCATCCTTCAACATGTTTCAGGGATGGTCAGGCTTGACCGCACAACCTGGACCGCCATGTTGCTGGGGCAGATTTAATGTGTTTCCAGGTTAATAATCTACCTCATACATTGAACAAAACTGGAAAATCTTGTCACCTGGTTGCCAGATGCTCTAGAGAAAGCTGAGATGAAAATCCTCAAGTTCAGTATAATACTTTAATAATTTGAGTTTCATTATTTTACAAAGCTTTTTCAGACAGGGATCAAGCAGATAGATATATATTTTCTAACTCCCTTTTCAAAAATTGATTAAAATACAACTTCTTTCCATTTAAGGGACTAGAATACCACTCAAGATGCCATCTCTTGGAGCCCTGTGACACTCAGCAGGAGTGAAGTGATTCTAAACATAGCTCTTTAATATTACAGATTCTGGGGGGCTGATCTCAAAGGTAAGGTAAGAATTGAAAGACTGAGGAGTGACCTGGGGTAAACTTTATGTGTCTACCCATTTGTACTCTTATCAAGAAGCTGAACTACATCAGAGATTTGCTGTTTGAACTGAGGACCGCGCTCAGGACGGGCACACTTGGGTCACACTCTGGGGCTAATGACAGGCTAGCTGTCTTCATGCTTGAACTCTTAGTGAGATGAATGCACTTTCTCTGTTCTTTATCAGGCTAGCATGAGCTTTCTGGTATCTGATAATTAAGGACCACGATGATACAGTGGATGCCCCTCAACTGGTTGCCCCCGTGTGAAGCTAAACAACGTGATGGAATGGCTCAGAGCATATGCCTAGAGGCCCTGGACTTGAATGCCGGTCCTGCCACTTATGAGTGGTTTGATGTTGGAAAGATCTCTCCATCTCTCTTATTTCTCATCTGCGAAAGGGGGACAATCACATGTTCTTTCCAGGGTGTGGAAGAATGAAATAAGATAATATATATGAGTCCATCTAGCACCTAGTAGGTCTTAATAAACATTGACTGAATCTGAATCTGGACTCAAAGTCACCAAACACTGGACTGATATCACTGTTACCAGAACTGGACCAAAGGAGTGTGCCTGCATCCTGGAAGATGCAGAAACTCTTGGTTCTTCATTTACTTTGGAAATTCCAGTGAAGGTTTGAGGCATCAGGTTTCAGGAAGACAAAACTTGGTTTGGAAGTCTCCAGGAAACCTTGGAAGAGAAACTTGCTCCCTCTTCCAGGATACCCTTCAGAGTGGACTGGGAAATCCTCACCTTTCCAGAGACCCTTCCACATTGAACAGGACTCCTGGACCTCTTTGTAGTGAACTAGAATCCCTTAGGATGTTCTGGGACAAGAATCAGCTTCCAGGGGCCGAGAAATCTTCTTTGGTCTGAAATTGCTGGAGTAAAGTGCTTTAAATCATCCTGAGCCAGACAAGATCACCTCTTGTTACCCAAACATCTAGGAGCTGGTTCTTATTCCTTAATGAGTCACCACTTCCCTAGTCCAAAGGTGCCCTTGGGATCTGAGAGGGCAGGGTTGGAAGCAGAGGGTGTGGGGTAGAGCTGGTTACTACTTTGGCAGGAGGGTCCTCACTTAATAGAGTAGAAGGGGGCATGAACCTCACAGTTACACAGCTGTGGTTCTTGTCTTAGCTGCGCAACTTGGCCAAGGTCTTCAACATGAATAAACCTCAAGTCCCTCATCCGTATAGTGGGTAGAAGGCTGTCTATACCGCACAGGGTTATTGTGAGGAAGAAATGAGATCACAAGAAGTAAAGAATCTACACATAGCAGGCGTTCAATACATCTCAGTTCTCCTCACCGACCCCCTAACTAGCTCCCTTGTTTTTCCTCGGTGGTCGCAGACGTGCCCAAACCCCTCTCCCAGTCACGGCTCGCTCCTTCTCCCAAGGCTCCATGACTACATGTCTTGCATCTCCCACACCTGTTTCTACACCCCTGCTTCCTTTCTCCTTGGTCCTTGAGATGCTCCTGTGCCAGTTCCTTTGTCTTCCTGGCACTTCCCATCCCTGTGTTTTCTCGGGCAACCACTTTGTGGCATTTCTGCTCTGGCTTCCTCCATGTGGTCATGCCCCTCTGGTAGCGCTGGGTTATGCGGTCTTGGTGGTCCTCCACAAGAAAGTGGGCAGTGCCGGGCAGAACATCAGCTGGGAGGCGAGTGTGGTGTGGCCCCCCTGCCCTTCTGGCCGGGTGGGGAGGACAGTGCTTCCTGCCACTAGCCTTGTCTGTGTCTGCAGGTGTTTGGATGCATGAACTCGCCGTCTGCACGTAAGTGGCTTTCTCCTGGCAACAGGGAGAGGAGAAAGTAAAATAAAGTGCCAGCTCGTGACTACAGAGCACCTTTCCTATCACTGCATTTACCTCCTTGATTCTCACCATGTCGAACGGGGACCATGCAAACAGATAAAGGCGAGGGGTGCAGAACCATTACAATAAAGAGAAACAGGTGTGTGCACGGGTGATTTGTGAATTGATTTGATCTCATATACATTTATATCAGCTCTTCCACCCAAAGGTAGAATAATGTCAGAATGTGGGAGCAACGTGAGCCAGGGAGCAAGTGTGAAGAAATCCAGGCTGGGATAAGAAAACACCCTCTAATTCTCCGACCTTTCCTCTCCACGAGGGACTCATGTGCTTGAGAGGGCAGCCAGGTGTCTGTCTCCACACTGTTCCTCAAACCGCAGGTCCTGACCCATCAGAGAATCTTGAGGTCAATTTCAGGGCTGAGAACTGGCATTCTTTAACACTTTCTAATTGAAGCAGAATGTATACAACAAAGTACGTAAATCTTAAATATCTAGCTCAGCAATTTAAAAATAAATGTATAAAACCAAGACCTGAATCAACATATAGAACATTTCCAGCAACCCAGGAGCTTCCGTCCTGTGACTTCCTAGTAAATATCCACTTTCCTAGAGACAACCACTATTTTTTGGGGTTTTTTTTGGGGGGGGTAATTAATTCTATTTATTTATTTATTTATTTTTAGTGGTGGTACCCAGGATTGAACCAAGGACCCTGTGCATGCTAAGCATGTGCTCTACCACTGAGTTATACCCTCGCTGCTGAGACAACCACTGTTTTGACTTCTCTCACCATTGGGTAGTCTTGCCTGTTCTTAGTCATCATGTCAGTAGAATCATACAATTATACTCTTATCTGGCTTCTGTCATCCAAATGTTATGTCCACAAGGCAGTCGTTCATTTTTTTAATAGCTGTGTAGTAGTTTATTGTATGAATATACTGTGCTTTAAGAAATTAATTCTACAGTTGATGAACATTTGGTTTCTTTCCAGTTTTGTGCTGTGATTTTGCCAGTCCTCTGGTGGACATACTCACTCATTTTTCCTTGGATATATTCCAAGGACTGGAATTTCTGGGTGGAAGGACTGGGGCGTATTTATTTTCAGTAAGTGCTACCAGTTTTCCAAAGCTGAATTCTCCAGTATGGTAGCGGCTGGACATAGGCTGTCTGCATGGCTATTTAAATTTAAATATAGCCAAATTTAACTTGAAACAAAATTTTAAATTTAGTCCTTCAGTCAAACCAGCATATTTCAAGTGCTCAGTAGCCACATGTGGCTTGTGGTCACTGTTCGGACAGCATAGATAGAGAATATTTCCATCATCAGAGAAACTTCTCTGATGTTCCAAACTGACTTCCAGTATTTTGGGGGGTGGTTGGGGGAAGGTAATTAGGTTTATTTATTTATTTATTTATTTATTTATTTATTTATTTATTTAAATGGAGGTATGGGGGATTGAACCCAGGACTTTGTGCATACTGAGCACGCACTCTACCACTGAGCTATACCCTACCCCAAACCCTGACATTTTTCAAAAATCGAAATTAGGTAGAAATCAGGAGAGTACGTTCTATTGAGTAACTATTGTTTCATGAGTCCTTTGTTTCAGCAGTGTTTTTGTGGATGTGTATACTTCGTTGTGGTGTAGAATGTATTTCACATCGTGTGTCACTGCAGAGACTGTAAAGGGACAGGTTCTCATGATCTTTGGCTAGAAATGTGGAGGAAAAGAGAGACTGTTAAGGAGGAGGATGAATAAGGCCTTTTGTGGACCAAGTAGGATTCTTGTCAACCTAACGTTTCTTGGTGTGGCGTACAAGACTGCATAGAGTGTGAATTGATTCTTGTAAGTATAATTATATATAGCTGTCCTGTAAGTTTACTCTTCTGGATGAGAAGGAGAGACAGGCACTGTGTAACTATAAACGTTCTCAGATTTTCACATTCATCCCCGCCCATCATGTCTACTCTCTCTGACACTACTGGCCCTGCGTGGGGCTGGTTCGCAGGATGACTTCAGTGACCCCCTCGGTACATTCAGGATGCTGTGGACTACCACAGTCACCCAGAAGAGAACTGCTTCTGCCAAGTCAAGGCCAACGATAGTGAAATGTCAGACTAACTTTGCAGGCTTTCCCACTCCGATCGTGTGCCATTTGGTCACCTCGCCTTCTGGTGGTAAAGCACACTACAGATGTACTTTGAAAGCTCATTCACTGCAAACAGTACCCCGAATTATTGTGATTGTACAAGATGTTCTCAATAGGAAATTATTGCTGTAATCAGGGAACAGTGACTCTTGTATAGTTTTAACAGTTGAAAGGATTCAACAACCAGAAACAGACAGAAAACCAAGCAATATTTTCAGTCTTCTAAGTAAAGTCACACAAAACTCTTGTTGGTTCCAGCACACTTGTATAAATAGCATTCAATTCTAATCTGGTCCCCGAGAGCCCGTCTCAGGCGATTGCCCGGTGTGGGTCCAGAAGGTGCCAGTGGTCTTGGGAAAGCCCTCCAACTTGGGTCACCCTTGGTCCTAAGGCCCCTGGGGTGATGATTTGATTCCAGAAGCAGGTTGCTCCATGTGAGTCAAAGTTTCCTGGAGATGCCAGATTACACTGAGGACACAGCCTCACTGAACAGACTTCAAAGATTTGGTATAAAGATCTTTCCTCATCCACTGACATTTTTCTTCTCTTTGAGAATATCAGTAGCTGAGCCCTTCTTTGATAGATGTGTTCTTGAAAAGTCATGTACATTAAATTTTGATACACTGAATCCTAGTTCCCCGGGATAATAATACTCTCAGCATTGGTTTTATAAATGCTCATACCTGACTGCTCTTCAGTAAGGAATGTCTGCCAACAGTTAAGTTTCTCATCCTGCCTCACCGTCCGTCACAGAGAGGGCTGCAAACCACCCCTTGCAAGTAGTAGATGTATATGGGGTGGTCGTGGGACAATTCCGTTTAAAAGCAACCAGCAATCATTCTGTAAAATCGAGAACCTTATCATTTATAATTTTATGAGTTCAGATTTCCAAAGTC
Organism: Camelus bactrianus; assembly: GCF_048773025.1. Lineage (NCBI taxonomy): Eukaryota > Metazoa > Chordata > Mammalia > Artiodactyla > Camelidae > Camelus > Camelus bactrianus. The sequence goes on from NC_133552.1 coordinate 5,698,188, forward strand.
AGGTTGCCTTAAAATGAGGCATGTCTGTATCACTAATTCCAATCTGATCTGCTGTGGTGTTCCACGGTCCGCCCATCACACAGAACTGGTGAACACCACTGCATTTTATCAAGCCCATCATCTTAATACTTAACATTCTATGGCCATCATTGACTCAGCATCTGATCTAAATTCGAGGTCTGAGCCTACATGCTAAGTGCCCTGGCACCCAGGATACACCAAAGGCAGGAAGTATGTTGCAGCAGATTCTTTGCTGCCTCTCTCGAGGCCAGGCCAGACGTCCCTCACACATCACAGCCTTCCTTGCTCCTGGGCGCCCATATGACCTCAGAAACACAGAAACACAGGCACCCACTAACAAATATTCAAAATTAGTGAGATGAACTTACTTGCCCACTCTGGAATCTATCATTTATGGGTGAACTCCCCTGTGATTAATCTAAGACTGATAAGAAATCTCAGGGATGCAGTCATTAGTTTGGACTGCTTTGTCTGAGCCCTGGCCAGAGCACATTTATAGAAGGTAGAATCACGTGTTCTTCAGCCGAATGAATGGTCCCAGTCTTCTCCCTTCACTGTTGGCCTAGCAGGGAGGCACCATAGTGTGAGAGAGTCAGACACAGCTGCATTCAGATCCCAGTTCTGCGGCTTCCTTGCTGGACAACTCTGAACAAACCGCTTAACCTCTCTGAGCTTCAGTTCCCACCACTGCCAAATGGGATAATAAAATCGACCTCAGAGAGTCGTTGTGAGGTTATATCAGCATAAGGCTTACACTTTGCGGGCACTCAATACACAGTAACAGTTAAACTACTTTCAACTGCTGTGACTAGTTGTAGGCGTTAGATACTCCTGTGATGGAATTTAAGTGAAGCCGTGCACTAGCCATTGGAAACATAACCTCAGCCCTCTATTTGAGAACTACAAGGAGGATGTCCAGCACTGAAGTAATTAAAAGCAACCTCAGTTGGATTGTTTTTGCACTTTTTATACAAAACATGGCTATCCAGGTGGGATCCAAAATCAAGCCCTTAGGAGGCAATGAAGTAAGCAGAGAGCTGTCCCTGCAAAGCTATGCTAACCTCTCAACCACGCCCCTTGCACAGGCCTCTCCTGAGAAGCACATAACCCTTGAGACACCACAGATTCGACAGCAGAACAAGTCCTTTTGATCCGGGAGAACCTGGAGATGGCTCATGTCAGAGGCAGACCTGATTACACACGGCTGTGCCCAGGCCTGTTCAGTTTGAAAGAGGGATGGTTTGTAGAATTGCTACTTTCTCAGTGAAGGATGGTGCTGGGAGGAAGAAAGAGGGGAAGACAATGAAAGAAACAAGTTGATTTCCTCGGAAGTAGGAAGTGTTGGTTCTCAGTGAGTCGTGTGGCTCAAGCTACCTATGGGATGACACTCTGACAGCCATTTAAAGCTCCCAGAATTCCTGTCAGTAAACGTACACTGGCCCATGAGGCGAGGACTGGACCATCTCACAAGAGCACAAAGACATCCTGATCAGAGAAGATCAGCAAGAGCCAGTAGAGAGATTTTTAATTGGGTCCCTTACAGTTGACTTCATTCTAGAAGCCAGTGGAAACAAATACTTCAGATCGCTACCACGTTGGACTGAGAAGAAGCATATAGTCTGACATCCTAAGAGTGCCATACTCCTGACTCTCCACAGAAATAAACACTGTGGCTGCCACAGAACTGGGCATTTGATGCAAGAAAATAGCTCCTGGAAAGCCCTGCGTGCGAGGTAGGGGGCTGCCTCCCACCCTGGGCTCCCCTAGAACAGTGAGCTCCTTCCATGCACTGCTCTTGTCTCCTTTATTTGAAATTCTGGTCAGTAATTCCTACCCCTTTCACTGTAACACACCCATATACCAACCCAGTGGTCCTCAAACTGTAGCAGACTTGCGAATCAGGTAGAGGGCTTGTGAAAACACAGAATGCTGGTCTGCCCCCAGAGATTGCAGTTCAGTAGTTCTGGGGTTGAATCTGAGAATTTGCATTTGTCAAGATCTCGGGTGACCTTGATGCTGCTGGTTCTGGGCCCATACCCTGAGAACCACTGCTCTGAGGACTAGCACACACAACTGGTGTTAATGATGGCTGTGTGAATGAGTGAGTGAGTCAGTGATGATGAATGGATGAATGGGTCCAAATCCCCTCTAGCCGCCTCTTTAATACCCTCAGGACTCATGTTTTTGTCCTATGGGAATATCTTCACCAAAACCCTAACCCTACAGTCAAGGAAGGCTAATTTTTTTCTATTTGTAGACAGTCTTTTTCATCCTAACAGGCCAAATACCCTGTAATAAGTAGTTTAGTCTCTCTTGCTAATTCCAGGGCACACGAAGTTCTCAACTGTGAAGGTGCCAGAAGTTCTCTGGATTCAAAGTGTGTCTATCCAGATGGACAGACTGGGGAGCCAGACTCTTCATTGCTCTCTCTGCTCTAAAAACTCCCAGCCTTTCCTCTGAACACATAAAAGCAGGCTGGGATGAAAGGCAGAATGAGCTCGGTGCTACAACGATGGTGCCCACTTGGACGCCATGACACTTGAGCACGGAGGAGGCTGGTCTTGGGCCATTGGCCAGCTGGGCCTCCACCTGGAAGCCTGCTGCTGCTCGCCGGCCTTTTGGCCTTGGTGCGAGCATTTTTCACCCAAATTGGGCCACTCCTCACCCTCAGTAACAGGGTGACAGCAGGTTCTGTCAACCATGCTTGTTTCTCAGCTGTCTGCAGACACGTTCCCTGGCACCAAGTCTTTTGCTCTTTGGTCATTGTAACAATTAATTATATTACATTTTGCCATTGTAATAGAATGACATATGTCTACAGAAGAGTAGAAAAAAAGGGATAAAGCACTTCCCACCACCCTAGAAACAACCCTGCTGACACGGACATTCTATCTATTTCTTCTCAGTTCAGCTCCTATGGTCAGGGTTGTTTGTTTTTAATATATATGTGATGAGTCCGTGTCTATATCTTCTGCAAAAACACACTTTCTACAGAAAAGGAAGTCTTTTTGTTTTTAAAGACTGTGTTTTTCATTCTGCGTGGCCAGCTGACCTGCAATTGGTAGTTTAGTCTCTTATGTTAATTTAGGGCATAAAGTTCTCATCTGTGAAGGTGCCAGAAATTCTCTCTTTCTAGCTTAAAAACTGATTTTATAAGGTAGAATTATAATTTTCCCACTTTAAAAAGCTGATTTAAAAATATGATTACTTAGAGTCATAAGCTACCTTTGTATTCTATTTTTTTTTCATTTAAAGGAACATGATATATACGGATTTCCCAGTGGTAATGTAAACTCTTGGAGAATTACTTTAAAAGTCTCCTTTAGACTCTCTTTATTTAGATCAGTGATAACCAGAAAACATGAAACTCAACTTAAAACCAAACACAGAACAGTGGTCGGACATAGAGTGTGAAAGGCAGCATGGAATTCTATTTAGTGCACAACTCCAAGGCTGCTCCAGTGAGCCCACGAGCAGTGGTTTCGTGACTGTGAGAATCAGACTAATCAATTAAAAATTAACCCTTAAGCCTGATCAGTAAGTCTTACAATCAACTTTGAGGCTCAAGTTATCAAGTTTTATGAGTCTTCATGTATGCAAATCATTAGATGCCTACTTCCTTTTGGGTAGCATAAACCAAGGTGAGGGGATGTGTTCCCTGGTTCAGGTAGAGATGTGTGATTTCCAGTGGGTCTGAATCTAAGTCTTAACTCTCCCACACAGGGGATGATCACCCCTCAAGTTGCCTTCAGGAAGCACGGTACCTCATCCGCACTGTCAGAGGGCAATTTCTTTGTCCATTGAGGGCTGGTAAGCAGACATTTCTGATGGCACAGGGTACCAGCTGGACACTGGCTAGAACTCTCAGAGGATGTGGTAACACCGCAGCAGAGCTGCTAACTATGATGATAAAAATGTAAACAGGGGTCACCTTTGGGTGGAAAAATATGAATTATTGAATTCACTTCTGAATACAAAAAATAAAAAAATAAAAAACCCCACAGATTTTTAAAAAATGAAATACAACTTAGTGAATGAATACATGTATGCACACATGTGCGTACTTCAGCTTTTTAAGAACATAGAATGAATGTGTATCCCCCAAACCATCTTGAGGACATAGTCCTATCAAAATCAAGTTGCCGTCATCGAGACCAAAAAATGTTCCCTCGGCGGGTAAAGGATCTGATGACGCTCGTTGCCGTCCTGCAGCCCGTGCGTGCGGCGGCCCCTCTGTCAGTTCGCTGGGGCTCCGTAACGTGCTACCGCAGTCGGGCAGCTTCACCAGCGGAAGTCTATGCTCTCACAGGCCTGGAGGCCGGGAGTCAGAAACCAGCGTGTTCCTTCTGGGACCACCCAGCGTTTCCGTCCTCAGGGACGGCAGGGCTGGTTGCTTGTGGAGGTTCCGAGGGACACTCCATCCCAGGCCTCTCTCCTGGCTTCCGGCAGGTAGTTTTTGGTGTTCCCCAGCTTGTGGCCACATCGCTCCAGCCCGCCGCCTCCGCCCCTGTTGTCACGTGGCCTTCTCTTGCTGTCTGTGTCTAAATTCCCCTTTTTAATAAGGACACCAGTCATCAGATTAGGGCCCACTAATCTACTTCTCCAATTTATTTGCTCTATCATTTGTTGGCAGAGTTTAGTGATCCACTATGACCTTGTCTTAACTTGATTATATCTACAAAAATCCTAGGTCCGAATAACTAGGGTAGTGCTCAGTGGTACAGTGTGTGCTTAGCATACACGAGGTCCTGGGTTCAGTCCCCAGTACCTCCGTTAAAAATTAAATAAACCTAATTACTCCCCCCCCCCCCCAATAAAAACCAAATAAGGTCACAGGTACCCCAGGTTAAGTGTCTGGGATTTAGAGATACCTGGGTTTAAAAATGCCTGGGGTTTAGAGGTATCCAGGGTTTATAGGTACCTGGGGTTAGGACTTGAGCATATTTTTGGGGCACACAATTCAGCTCCAAATGACTCCTTACTAAACTCTGCCAACAAACGGTGTAGCAAATAAATTGGAGAAGACTCACTGGCAAAGCTGATTTTTAGACAAGTAGGAATCACTCAGAATCATAAGCCAGTAGACCCTTGCAGGGGGCCCAGCCCTTCCAGGGTCGGGGGGCAGCAGACAGGGACCAGCACCCACACCGCCTGCTCCTCCCCAAGAGCCTACCCCGCTGCTCCCTGCTCCCTGCCTGTTCTTTACGCCGACACTGAAGTGATGCTATTAACACTACAAGAATGAAGAAAAAACCCAAAATACACCTCTTGAAAACTAGAAGCAAACTGCATTTTACAGACTCACCCAATCTGTCCTCATCTGGGTCTCTCTTTAACTAGAATTGTTTGCTCCCTCAAACCTAGACCTCAATCCCTATTGGGTTGGTTATTGCTCCCAGACACATTCCACTTGCATCCCAGCTTGCCTGGGCAGTGGCACAACCCAAATCAGATCACGTGACAAATACAAGGGAAGATTCCCACTGTGGTCCAAGTGGGACGGATTCCCATGAATCCTGCAATTTGGCTTCGCTTTAAGCCAACAGCTGAAGGATTCTAGAGACTCATATTCGCCGAATCTGCTTTACCTCTGGATTCCTTAATTTTTTAACTATTTTATGATGCTTCACCGATTTCCTCTTGGCGTGTAGAGGTAGAGCACATGCCTCTCTGACCCTCATCTCTCTAACGATACGTGTTGTCATCTGTCTGGCGTGAGTATGCCTCGGGACTGGTGGTGGATTAGCTTCTGGTTGAGATTTATTTGGAGCATAGTAGCCGTTATCCTTTAAAAATGAGTGAGAAGGGATAAACTGGGAGTTCGAAATTTGCACCTCTTGGGGGGTGATGGAAGTAGGTATCTTGATTGTGGTGGTGGCTTCATAGGTGTGTACGTCTATCAAAATTCATGAAATTGTGCATCTGAAATATGCGTAGTTTACTATACAGAAATTATACCACAATACATTTGTTTAAAAATTTTTTTTTAATTTTTAAAAAAAGCCCCCTGGGAAAGAAGCCTTTCTGTTGGCTACACGGGCTGAGACAGAATCACCTATACCTCGTACTAACCCCTGAAAGTCTCTTCTTACTCTCTCACAACTGACTGTGGGCAAGGACCACCCTGGGGCCTCTCTCGCTCCCAGAGGTGTGGTCAGAGGCAGTGAGACCATCATATCTAGTATTGTGACCAAATGACTGAGGACAGAAGGATAAAAAGTAGGGGGAGATTTCCTCAAGCTAATATAATAAATACTCTGATCTGAAAGAGTAAAACCAAAACCAAACAAAAATGGCTTTGGGTGAAAAAAAATTTTTTTTCACAATCTGCATGTGTCAAATGGCTGCGAGCTCAGTGTGCACCGTCAGAAGAAAACTTCCCCAGGGAAGTCAGTATCTTGTTGGTACTACCTCTGAGTCAGTCAGAATTGTTAAATGAGAAAAAACCTGCAACCTGGTCCAGTGCTTTCCTGCTACTGGGATGTGTGCGACTGAATTACGCAGAGAGACGGTCAATTGTGTATTTATCGGGTTTATCATGATCAAGTCTGAGTTAGGGGTAAATCCAAGTGACCTCTTGAACCCCAGGGTTCTGTGTTGGAGATGCCTGAGGGGCCCAGTTCTTAGGGATTTTCTGAGTCCCACATGGACTCCTGTTTTACACTCGGAGCAATACTGGGAACATGCATTTCAGTGATTGGCCTGGTGTTCAAAAGTTAAGCCACGGAAAGCACAAAGCAAAGACTTAGCTGCAGGGAGCAGAGTGAAAGTGTTCCATTGGTCCAGCACTGAGAAATGCGGCCGCAGGAGGGGAGCAGCGGGGATGTAGGCATTTGGGACTGGAAGCCACACCCCTCCTCTCAGGGTCACTCATTGGAGTCTCCCCCACCTACCCACAAACCCCACATGGGCCACCTCCCACCCGTCACCATATGGCTGGCTCCTGTCCTCCAGCGTGGATGTGCCCAGGAAGGTGGCTCTGCTCCAGCACAGCATCCTGATGGAAGGCAGAGGCAGACAGCTTTTCAAATTAGATTCCGAGGCCTGATGAAGGGCCACTGCCATGGACTTCCAGGAGCGTGTTCTCATAGCTTCTGCTTTCTGCTTGTCACAGATCTGCTGTTGGTGAACCCCTGGGACATCTGGGCCAGGGGCATTTCAGGGTTAACAGTCTCAAAGAGGAGTCAGGGGAGAAGCCAAGCTGTGTGTGGGGCCAGTGCAGGACTCAAAGGAAACCAGAGCTCCTTATCATCCGGGCCATCGCATCATTCTAGCTCCAGGGCCATGGGAGATGTAGGGCTCCTTGTAGGCCGAGAAGTGAGAGCACGTTTATTTTTTTTTGCCCTTGTTTCTTTTGCCCTCCTCCTCTATTAGTAAGCCCTGGTAGGTACAACCATCACCCTTGGGCTACCCCACAGTTCTTTCCAAATGGCAGCATGAATCCCTGCAGTGGTCCACATTCCAGACTTCTCCTGATTTCCTGTCCCTATTAAAATGCACCGCCTCTAACGTCTGATAGTGATGCTCTGTGAGATTTTTATATATAATGTCTCATTGAGTACTTTTGGCCATCCTGGGAGGCAGGGGATATATTAGCCCCATATTCCGGGAAAAGCTCAGAGAGGTCAAGACACTTGCAGAAAATCTCACAGCCAGTCCAGGAGGGAACCAGGCTTCCAGCTCAGTTGGCTCAGAAGAAGCCTGTGTTCTTTCCCAACATTACACTGGTGCTGGTGGGGTCAGTTCCTTGTGTCACACCTCGGGGTGCCTGCTGACCTGGTGCTGGAGAGGCAGCAAAGCCCCCAGCCCTGCACCTTCACTTGCTTCCTTCAGCACCAGTTTTTTCTGGTGGCTGCCTGCTCTCCTATTAGGGAGCCTTCTGGTATCATGATTGCAGGATTTGTGACCCAGGTGCAGGGCACATGCCTGTGGGACCAGTAAGTTAAATCTAATGGGTATAATACATCACTGTGAAATGCACCTACTGTAGTTTGGAGAGGACCAGAGTCCCTGGCCTCTTCACCAGAAGAAGGTTGGATTCTATTCGGCCACCGCAGTGCACATGTGAGCAGGGGCTGTGAAGCGCACAGCTGGGCTGGGGACACCCGCGTGTCTTCTGGGGGCAACTCGCTTCCTGATATCTGCAGACCAAACAAGGATGAGAGTTAGAAGAGGAAGTGAAAACACACACCTGTTAGGCTGATGATGCAAGGGAAATAAATTTGAAAAGAAATGCCACTTCAAATGGGAAAGGCCTAGAAATTGCTCTTACTCTTCTGACCCATGATAGGGGTCTTTTAGAAATTTTTAAAAAATTAATTTTAAAATTTTTATTTCCACAGAAATTAAGGAAGTTATTTTAAAAGCCAATTCTCGATTGTTGCAATAGTAAGAAAAGGATTTAGCATCCATGCCATATTCTCCAAATGTCACTTCAACCATGAGCTTCTACCCTCTTGCCCACTGATTATTTAACCAGAGTTACTCAGAGAGCAAGCAGTGAATTGCTTCTTTCTGTCTCTGCCCCAGAATACGATCTAGAGGCAGCACGCATTCTAAACCAAGGGCTGAGGAGGACGTGGGTAGCTTCAATAATCGGAACTACTGATCACGAATTATCAAACCGATTTATTTGGCATTTACCACGGGGCCCGTACTCTGCTCCAATTTCTCTTTAATAATGGATGTGCTTGCAAGATGACCCGAGGACCTGGCGATGCCCTTGGCCCTCAAGGACCTCCCCCTGAGGGGCTAATGAAAGATTTAATAAAGCAGGGATGGAAGGCGAGATCATAAGAATGCGGGACTTTTGCTCCTACTCAGGCCACAGTCACAAGATTGGGATGTGGGATAAGGACTTCCCAGTCTTCTAGGAAAGGTAAATAGAAAACCTTAGAGAAAATAGGAACTCAGACGGCGACTTGCCATGCGAATCCCTGGAATTCTGGCGAGTATTAGAGCAAACAAAGGATCTGAGAGTGTGTGACAGTGCTGCAGGGCCGGGAGAGAGGAATGGGGTGGGGGGGGATGTGTGTAGAAGAGGACAAAGTTTAGCTGGTTCGGAGGACCACACTCCCCCAACATTCTAGTCCCCCCACCCCCACCAGGCTCATTTTCACTACTTCCTGAATGAGTCCTATGGTTTGGAACCCTCTGGGCGGCTCCCAGAGGTGCCTGCAACAAGAAGTGTCCCAGGTAGGGACCAGACCGCCCAGTCCAGAGCCTCTGCTGATGGGCGTGGCCCCCGGGGCTGGCTCAGAGGTGACCAGTGCTGACCGGGCCGCCAGGCACTGGTGGCCTCACCACATTCTGCCCCTGTCAGTCACCTGGAGAGAAGGGCTGGGCCAACTTTACCTCCCAAGGTTTCTGGTTGTGACTGTCTTGCTACCAGCTGCTTATGCTCCTGCCTGGAACCTTCCACTTATCCCCCAGCCGAAGACACCATCCTGGGATTGCTTCTAACAGAAACAGGTATAACATCATGCTTTCATTCAGTCATTCCACCAATAGGCACACCACGGACCACACACCGTGCTTGGCTCCGGGAAAGATGGCTAAGGCAAGTCTCAATGTTAGGAGCTCAAATCCAGAACAAGGGCTGATATACAAATAAAAAATAATCCCAGTAGACCGTGGTACATACTGGATGATTTCACTTACATGACATTCTGGGAAAGACCAAACTAGAGAGACCAAAACCAGAAGAGTGTTTGTCAGGGGCTGGTGGAGGGGTGAGGGTGGGGTCGGGAGGGCAGCGTGACTATACACTGCTAACTGTATTTATTAAAACTGGCAGAAATGTACCCTCAAAAGGGTGGATTTTATTGTACGGTAACAATATTTTTAAAAAGAAAATAAATGACAATAGAATGTGGTAAGGGTGGCCATACGTAGTATGACGTGCAAAAAGGCTCAGAGGAGGTGGAAACGCGCTCTTCCTGGAAGGGCCGGGAAGGGGGCAGAGACGCCTGGGCAGAGATGGGGCCAACTGACCTGGGGTTTCTGAAGATGACATGAATTGCCGGAGAGACCAGAGGAAGAGGGCATTCCAGGCAGGGGGAACAGCACGTGCGAGCATGTGGAGGCTGGACAGCAAGCACCTTGTGTCCTGCGAGCTCCCTCTCATTCGGTGTCCCTGGCATGTCGGTGGGAGTCCAAGCCTGCCGCTCTAACTGTGGGACCGTGACTTTCTCTTTAGCCCCCCAACATGTTTTTATGCTGCTAAAGCACACATAGCATGGAATTTGCCATTTCCATCATTTTTATGTGTGCAGTTTAGTGACAGTAATTCCGTTCACAATGTTGGGTCACTATCACCACCATCTATTTTCAAAACCCTTTCAGCACATCCCCCCAAACAGAATCTCTGTTTCCACTAAACAGTACTCCTCGCCCCTTCCTTCTCCCTGGCCCTGGCACCCTCTAATCTGCCTTCTGTCTCTAGGAGTTTGTCTATTCTAGATATTTCATGTGAGTGGAATCATATCATATTGTCTGTCCTTTGGTGTCTAGCTTATTTCACTTAGCATATTTTTATTTTGCTTTTCATGAGGTCTTTGGATTTTAAAATGGACCCCAAGAAAGGCTCTTAATTGAGATAAAGGAGAGGGGAGAAGGAACTCACCCCCTAACCCCGAGAAAAGGGAGAACTCAGGGCGGGGCTGGCAGTACTTTCTGCGGGGGCCCCACACCTGCTGTAGCTCCCCTGGTCAATTCCAGATCAGACAGGAACAGCCCTGCACATCCCTAACTCCCCTGTACTTCCCTGCGGCCCCAGTATCTGACAGAGGCCCCCTTCCCACTGATCTGTTGCACCCAGCATTCTCACCTTCTGCCAGACCCACAAAAGGAATTTTTTAAAAGACTTAAGACAATAAGTGAGCAAGCATTGCAAATAAGGCAACCCAAGAAGCGGGTTTGGAGTTAATTAGCCCTTGAACTGTCAAGCCCAGTTGCTTCCAGTGAGTTCTGAGATTTCGAAGAATAATTAAAGGCTTGGCTGTCACATTTCACAAAGGCCCAACCACGATGCAAGCAAGTTCTACCCGCTGTCCCCGCGCAGTGTCCGGAGACACATGGAGAAGAACTAGATACCCAGTGCATCTTCCAGGTCTGCTTGCAGGTAGAAGTGTCACATTTTCAGAGAATTTTTCCTATTTCTGCACCGAAATTGAATGATCCCCATTTAAAGGGCAGATGTGACTAGCAGAAGGGGCGGCACTTTAAAAACACCTGAAGTCACTGGAGCTAATAACAGCGGACATTTACTAAGTGCCTACTGTGTGCCTGGCACTATTCCAAGTGCCCCAAGAGCCTGTGAGGTGGGGATAGATTTATTATCTTCAACTTATAGGTGGGGAAGCCGAGGCACGGAGAGGTGACAAGTTTTTCAGGGTCACAGAGTCAAGGTCAAACCCAGGGGTCTAGCTCCAGAGCCACTGCTGTCAGCGATGGTACTCGCACCTCCTGTCTCCAAGCCGTCCTGAGTTACGCTGCCGGGGACCCGTCGGCCTTCCCGGTACGCGTCGTTAGTCTTGCCAGCAAGCTTTTATTAATCACAACCTTGCACGTGATTCTGGTCCCTCGTCCTCCAAGAACTACTTTTCAAGCAAGACATAACTCATCTATAACAGATTTAATTCATCGCATACTCAGCATGCTCAGCGACGACTTCGTCGCTCTCCCGCTGTCTGTGTCCACTCATCAGCTGCTTTCTTTGGAGCACCTACTGTGTTTGAGGCACTGTGTCGTGTGACAGAGACAGAGATTAGCCAGAAATTGAGTCTGTCCGGAGGGGCTTACATTCTAGGTGAGGCAATTACAGAGATAATACCACATAATAAGACGTGGCAGTGCGCTACAGATGACATACAGCGCAAGGGAGCACACAGCAAGCTAACAAGTGCCGAGCTCTACAAGGGAGGACAAGGAGGAGAGAAATGCCTTCTAGGATGTAGGGGTGCGTGTGTGTGTGTGTGTGCGTGTGTGTATGGTGCAAAGTGGGGGAAAGTTGGTGGAGAAAAGGTAAAGGAACCAGAGAGGGAAGGGAAGGGAATCAGATAAGATTTTATGAAGGAATGAGCTAGGCCTTTGATATGGGCTGAACCGTGTTCCCCCAAATTCTCGTGTCCAAGTCCTAATCTCTAGTATCTTAGGATCCAGCTGTGTTTGGAGATGGGGTCTTTAGAGAGGGAACTGAGTTAAAATGAGGCTGTGGGGGTTGCGGGGGTCCTAATTTAGTATCACTGGTGAACTTAAAAGAAGAACAGACGTGGACACAGACAGACACAGAGAGGTGAGGGCAGAAGACAGCCGTCTACAAGCCAAGCAGGGAACTCTGCAGAAGCCACCCCGGCTGATACCGTGACGCCCAGCCTCCAGAACCTGAGAAAATACACCTCTGTGGTTTAAGGCACCCAGACTGCGGCATTTTGTTACACAGTCTGAGCAGACAAATACAAGCTTGAAAAAGAGGATTTGGACCCAGGGGGAGAGGGACTGAGGGAAAGGAACCCGTATTGGTAGGGGCAGGGGTGTGTTTGGAACCACTGGACTTTATTCAGTGGGTCACGGGAGCTGAGCCAGGTTTCTGAGCAGACATGATGTAAATTGCATTCATTCAGTTTCTTCGATTTATTCAGCAAACATTGTCTGAGGACCCGCCCCGTGCCAGGTGTCACCCATAACACCCTGAAAAACTGCAGCTGTGGTAAGATGCTTCAGCATGAGCTCTTCAGAGGCACGCATGGCTGTGTGGGGACCACTGGAAAACAAGTGAGCTTGGGGGAAGCATAGGGGAGGGGAGACTAGATGTCCTTTATACTTTTATTCTTTTATCAGTGTCTTTCAGTTTTCTTTTGAAGGGTCTGATAGCAACCCCAGGCAGGTGTCCACACCCCCCACTGCCCAGTCATAGAAAACGGTGTCCGCAGGTCCCCTCTGCAGAGCCCCATGGGCCAAGACACTGTGGCTGAGCTCTGCCTTCTGGAGGCTGCATGATGGGAATATGACTTTTAACAATTTCTTCCCAATGTAAATATAAAATTGAGTTATCTTTTCCAGACTCTATGTTCCACCAGGAGATTTTGAAACAACCCTCCCACGGGCCCCACCCAGCATATCCCTGCATCCGCCACAACAGAAAATGGTCTTTGGATGTCAAACAGCATCTCCAAGGGATGATGACTGGAGAAACAGAAATACGGAAGCAATCCAAAACAAAATAAATCTGTAGGAGATCTACGGTGACGAGTCTTTCTTCAGTATGGTAGGCAGAATGACGCCACCCTCCCGCCCCGAGAGAGCCCATTCACAGGTTGGAATGTATTACTTTGCATTGCGGGTGTGATTAACTTCACAGCCTTGAGATGGTGAGATTAGCCAGGTGGGTTTAATCTAATCACATGAGTTTTTAAAAAGAGAGACCCTTTCCAAGATATGGTCAGAGGGAGACATGACTACAGAACAGTGGTCAGAGAGAGGCAACGCTGCTGCCTTTGAAGATGCCGGAGAGGAAATAGCCAAGGAATGTGGGCAGCCTCTGGAAGCTGGAAAGGGCAAGGAATTGGAGTCTCTCCTAGACCCCCCAAAAAAGGAACATGACAGGACCAACCCCTTGATTTTTGTCCATTGAGACTCATTGGAATTTTAAACTATAGAGATTTAAGGTAACTGACATTGTGGTAATTTTTTTTATAACAGCAAAGCCAGATCTGCTTATTTAAACAACGTGTCTTTTCAGAGTTGACCTTTGCAGTGACGTCAGTTCACGGATGTCCTTACTACCATAGACTAGTTGGTTTTATTTTTCCCTCCAGATTCTAAGCTCCCTAAGGGCAGGGACTGAGTTATTCATTTCAGCATTTCTAGTGCCAGCATCCTGTGTGCCACATAGCAGATTTCAGTGACTGTGAACTAAGTGATTGTGAGAAAGCCCAAAGCAGCCTAGGGTTTCACAATGCCCTCCTGGCGCCTCCAAAATGAAGCATCCATGTTTCTTTTCAGACATAAAGGGGTCAAATCTAATGTCACCATTGATGTATATGTATGTCATTATGCTGAACTGAATTGCTGTTAGCCGTAACCAAGACAACAAGAAATCCCATTCACATGTAGAGACTGGTGAGTCATTCAGACAAGCATCAGTCAAGGCCTGGCCCCTGGAGTACAATGTCACCCCAGGCCCCTTTTCATGAAGAGTGTTTATCAGCGGAGCCTGTTCTAAATGGCTCTCCCTGTGTGATTCATTTAACTGCTCCATCCAGCAAAGGGGTGGAACCCAGAAACAAAGCTTTGTTAGTTTGGATACACTCCTCATGAAATTACGTTTATTTGGGGGAAGAAATGACCATTCATAATTTTTCACTGTTGGATAGAAGGCTTTGTAGTGGCAGTTACAGTGTACATAACACAGCCCCCTCCCCGTCATATCTTCGATATTTATTTTCAACTGTTGTTAGCAGAAATTCTGGGGACCAGTGGGGAAGGGAGCCCAGAGAAAGCCCGGCTGGCCAGGACCTGGTCCACGGCCCCTCTCTCCACACTGACGTTGCTACTGTCCCTGTCAATGTCACTGAGCGTGCTCTGCACACTCCGCGCTACTGTTCGTGCTCGCAGCGTGGACCAGTGCTGAGATGCTGCTGCTGGAATGGCCTCCGCACCTCCTGCAAGGAATTGAAGGGCTTGCTGAGGGTACAGTGTCAGAGCTCAACCCACCCAAGACTTGGGACGTTGAGTTGACCTGGAGAGTTGATTTCTCCTTCTCTTCTCCCAATACCTTGAGCTCCTCTCATTGGAGCCAGAGTTCCAGAGCGCCTGCTTCCAGCCCCTCCCCTTGAGGACAGCCATTCTATACCCAACCCTGATGTCAAGTAACAAGTCCAACTGTGGCTTCAACTGCCCCAGGGTGGCCTCCTCTCAGTACAGTTGACTCCAGCAGATGACAGCTCACTTCAGCGATAATTCCTTTGCTGTAAACTTGAGGGTTGAGAGATTGCTTCTGTCCACAACCCTCATGTGCCTTCTCTTCTGCCTTCCTCCCAGCTGCTCCCCAGCTCCTGGCGGCAGGACCTCATCCTGGCAAGTGATGGTCCAAACTGTGTCCTCAAGGTCTGAGAGGAGCCATTCTTTCCCTGCCGCATCAAACCAGTCACCCAGCAGGGGTTCTGGTGACTTTACTGGGCCCCAGGCTAGCACATACAGGTTCAGCAAGTCTTCAGCAGCAAACAGGAAGTGGAGAGTAGGGTATTAGAGTCAGGCACTTGCCACACAGCTTTTTTCTGCTTGGCTTGTGTTTGAGTGTTTCTGTGACTCCAGTTCTGACAGAAGCATATCGAAATCAAGACATATTTAATGAGTGACTAAGGTATTTTAGCTGCTGAAACTTAGCTTGACCAGGAAAGAAAATGTATGGGCCGACAATTGGAACAAGGGTATTTAGAAAGAACCATTACCATTACTTCATAAAGCATTTCAAATCCTAAGCTATTACCACCCGTGCTGGTCCCATGCTATTTGGTCACTGGGAGAGCAGCACTGGGCTCAGGGCAGGGGCCCCAGAGCAGGTTCTGGGGCAGGAAGAACCTGGTGAGGCTCCCAGGCAGGAAGGCTCTAGTGGTGAGGGGCCTCACTAGTCCCCAGGTAAGGTCAACCAAACACAACTTTGCCATGGAGAGGCGAGCCAGCCGCCAAGAACTGCGGAGCAGAAAGGCCCTCACTCAGTCCAAGTGAACAGAAGGGTCACGACTAAGGAGAAAACCTGCCATGAATACTCCACCAGAGGGCCAATATCTCTGTGCTCAGAATTGTTAATATCAGAGAAATGCAAATCAAAACTACAATGAGATACTCACACCAGTCACAATGGCCATCGTTAAAAAGATGACAAATGATAATGCTGGAGAGAGTGTGGAGAAAAGGAAACCCTCCAATACTGTCGATGGGAATGTGGTTTAGTGCAATCACTATGGAAAACAGTATGGAGATTCCTTAAAAAACTAAAAATAGACTTAGCATATGATCCTGCAATCCCACTGCTGGGCATATATCTGGAGGAAACTCTAATTCAAAAAGATACATGCACCCTAATGTTCACAGAAGCACTGTTTACAATAGACAAGACATGGAAGCAACCTAAATGTCTAGCAACAGATGACTGCATAAAGAAGATGTGGTGTGCGTATATATATATATATATAATGGAATACTACCCAGTCATTAAAAAAGAATGAAATAATGCCATTTGCTGCAACATGGATGGACCTAGAGATTATCATACTAAGTGAAGTAAGTCAGACAGAGAAAGACAAATATCATGTGATATCACTTATACGTGAAATCTAAAAAAAGACACAAATGAACTTATTTACAAAACAGAAACAGACTCACAGACATAGAAAACAAACTTACAGTTACCAAAAGGGAAAGCAGGGAAGGGTGGGTGAGGGATAAATTAGGAATTTGGAATAAACAGACACACACTACTATATATAAAGTAGATAAACAATAAGGTCCTACTGTATAGCACAGGGAGCTGTATTCAATAGCTTGTAATAAACTATAATGAAAAAGAATACATATGTATATGTATAACTGAATCACTATACTGTACACCAGAAACGAATACAACATTGGAAATCAACTATATTTCAATAAAAAAGAGAAAAGACTCATCCTCTCTGGGGAAAACCGGGAAGTGACAGATGGGATGGGAAGACAGAATCTCTTAACTCCTCCTTCAAGATGGGATGAGAATGAATGGGCTATAGAAGCCCCAAGAGGAGGAGAATACTGGCAACGCTTAGCTGAAAGGAGCGTGTTAGGGATCAGAAACTGAAAATTTGAGAGGAAGCCGGGACCTTCGGGAGGAGAGAAGCCACCTGGGAGGTCGCAAGTCTGGCGCAAGAGTGTTATTGGATGTGAGGAAGTTGCTGTAAAGATGGCACCCCTTTCTCACAAAGATAATCAATCAAGGATAGCTTCCTGCTGTCAATTTGGATCAGTCACATGACCAGGGCCCCTCTCCTCTCCTCTCCCAAACCTCTCTTCCCTTTTTAGGTTCCCCTGTGTAGGTTTCACACTGTGCAGAAATTGGCAAGCAGACTTTAACATCCATCTATCTCTATGGACCTTGTTATAAACAAAAGGACCTTTAACTGAAGAGCATTTTTCCACATGTCATCTGTTAAAATCTGCCAACTGCTAACCTATCCAGTTAAAATTAAAAAGCAAGCTATACAAGCTGTTTTATTTGATCACAGTGAAATAGAGAGCTTAAAGGTGTCTTTCAAGTGACTCAGGTCAAACTCAATAATCCAGTCCTGGGCAGAACAATCATGATGACATCTTATTACAGCAGGTGAAGGTGGTGAGCTGGAGGTCTGCAAAGTCACAGGATAAACATGATACATCATAACAGGAAGGGATGGCTATAGTACGGGAGTGCAGAATTTACACGAAAGTTCAAGATAAAACTCAAAATTGCAAAGAAATGTATGCCTTCCCTTGGCCATGTTGGCCACACCCCAGAATCCTACGTTCCAGTAGAAGTTCGAGTGGGAAGTTTGAAAAGCTCCGGGAACGTAAGGAGGTCACACCTCGCCCAGCCTCCCGTGTCCTCATTTTCTTCACTTCCTCCTTGGTAGGAAAGTCAGACATCACATGTCATCATAGACATTGAGAAAACATACAGTATCTAAATATATACATGAGCAGCAACCCAACATACGTAGGGAAGATACCACACTCTCCTTTCACGTGAAACACCTATAACAAGAACCACAGCAAACAAAGAATGAATGACACATCAGTATCCTGATGTGGTCCCCCAGCCGGGGGTGTGGCTGTGGACAGTAAGGTAGGTTTTTGGAAGAGGACAGAGTAGCTCAATGCTGGTGAGATAAAACAGTACTATGGTTTGCTAAACATCTTCCCAGGTGTCTTTGGCATTTTTTCCTTCTTCTTGGATTCGTGGCTTGTCCAGTGTCTTGGTCTGCTCGCTTCCCTGTAGACGACCTCTCCAAGGCTCCCGAGGGCTCTGATCACACTGCGCCATCCATCACACCCCCTGCGCAGATACCCGTGGGGGTGCCCTGTTGCCTCCTAGATCTTATTTAAGATCCCACAGTTTAGGGCAACTCACCCTCTTAGCCTTAGGCGGCTGCTTTTTTTTTTTTTAACCTTAATCAGACCGGGCTGTGTGCCAGCTCTCAGCTGCCTTCTCAGATTTCTGGGCACTGTGCTTTCTTCCTGGGATGGCCTCTTGCTGCCACCACCCCCAGCCAGCACTGTCTGTCAGCATCCAGGGCTCATCTTCAAAGCTCAGTTCATCTCCCCTAGGAAGCCTTTAGGAATCGTCTGTCTCCCGTGGTTCCAGCACGCTTTGTAGCCCTGAGACAGCTGTGGTCCTTTGTGTAGGCTTCTTCGCTCCTCTCCTGGAAGGCAGCAACTTGAGGGTCAGGACTGTATCTTGCCCATCTTTGCATTTTCCACGTTGCTCAGGCACACGTGGCTCCCATGTATTAGATCTCAGTGTGTTGGCCTCGGGCAAGTTACTGCATCTCCCTGAGCCTAGTGCCCTTGTCTATAAAATGGGGTAACAACAATGTGTCCTTTGTAGAGATTAGTGTCAAAAGGAAGTGCGTTCAGGCAAGTAAAGTGCTTAGTGCACAGCTTGGCATGTGGTGCAGCTTCGTTGCTATGACGATCAATGTTATATCAATTGTACCTTATTCATTTCATCCTAAAATGGTCTCTTTTTAGTGTTTGGTGTCTCTCCCAACTTCCTCATTTAGTGAAGAAAACACTGCTTGCTAGATTTTAGTGTTCTTAACCCTACCTGTATAGCAAAGTCATCCAGGGAGCCTTTAAAAAATGCTGATGCCTAGATTCTACCTTCCAAAAACAATGCTTCAGTGGGTGGGGCCCAGCCATCAGTAATTTGTATTCCCCAAGTGCTTCTCGTGGAAAGCCAGGATGGAGAGCCCCTGAAAATGATCAGAGCATTGACCATTGCTATCACATGTCCTTTCAGCCCTCTTTCTAAAGCGAAGAGCTGTAATCTTGGTGGACCCGATCTCTGGACTATCTCACTAATACCCAAGGATGTACATTTCTCCTCATTCTGGAAATCTACCCCCATTCTTTCTCCCTAAGCTCCTGTGATGACTCAGCATTATACGACTTCTTCATGTCCCTTTCCATCTCCTTAATAGTCATGTGCTGGCTCAACTTACTGCATAAAATGCTAAGTGATGAGAACATAAGGGAGGAGGATGAACACAGAAAATCCTTCCAACGCTCCATTTCTCATTTCTCCTCTCTGATGAGAGGTGGGATCAGTCCCACCAGCCACGAGTGGGCAGAGCCTAGGAGCGGGCACAGGAGGGCATGGTCCGCCTGCCTGTGCCAGCATGGACAGAGGATGCACAGTCAAGGGGGCTGTTACAGCCACCAGCAGAGGGTAATTGAGGATGGAGAGATGCAGATTCCTGTTTCTTGCCCTCTGGCCTATTAAAAACCTTTGTTCATAATTATATGTATAAACCTGCTAGTTCTTACCAGGCATTGAATTTCAACGGGAATTCGGCCAAAATAAGGACTGGAGAATCAGCCCCACGGTGGCCAACCTGGGAATGCTTAGCCAGTCCTGTCCCGCTGACTCAATTCTCTCTTTGAAGTGCAGGACTTATGTAACTTTAGGATAAGACTGAACCCAGTGGTTCTATTGCCAAGGTTGGAGGGAAAAAAAGGCTGATTAAATTTGAGACATGGCAGATACTGCCAAAAGGCAGAGGAAGTGTGATCTCTGAGGAGAGAGAGAGAATTGTATGTGCTTTGGAGATACAGGTATTGGAAAAATGGATTCGGAGAGTAAGATGACTTCTGTGGAGCAACTGCTCCAAGGAACCCACCCTCTTTCCCTGACCCCTTAGACTCTGGTCCCGTCTGGTCTCGGGTGGTTGCTGTCATTTTCCAGTAAATCTGGAATGTGACTTTAAAATCTGCATGAAAAGGCCCATGAAATGTTGAGGTGATTCTGAGGGCTGGCTCCATTTGTCCCAGAGCCCGGGTTCTGGCTTAGGTAGCGGACACAGCCCACCCGCCCCCAGGAGGACTCACACCCCGCCCCCAGGAGGACTCACATACCGGGTCAGACTTGGAGCTGACCCATGACCCTAGAATGCCCTGGGCTTTAGTCCAGACATGTTCAAGCTTAAAAGTTTAGCTGGATGGGACCTTGGACATAATTTTTACAGGTCAGGAAACTAATGCCTAGAGAGAGGAAGTAAGTTACCCGGATCACATATCATGCCTGTGGCAGAGACGGAACCAGCACCGGAACATTCCAGCAGCCCTGCATCTGCTCACTCCCTGCTCTGAGCTGGAGTTCACTAGGCTGGCATCAGAATGGCACAAGGGGGCTGGAGAAAGAGATTGTTTCTGGGCCATAAGCCCCCTGGTCCTTCGATTCTAGGGGGACACTTGAAAAGTCTGTCTGGCCACTAATTGCACAAATGAAACAGAAGAGTGCCATTCTTAATGCATGAAGTCACTGGCGCCTGTGCAGATCACCTATGGAAACAAGGTGCTTGTGTTGACTGTCACAAACAAGGCTCTCCGAGGCTTCGAGTTGCAGCCGAGAAAATGTGAGGAATCTACAAGACATTCTGCAGCTATACTCAGCTCTTCAAACTCAAATATTTGTTCTAGATCAGGAAATGGCTCAGAGCACGGGCACTATCTCAGCGCGTGATTATGGCACGGGGTGGCCAGCTAGGTGCCCTGGCGTCATTCAGGATGTCTCCAGCCTTAGCCACTCCCCTAATCAACACCCTTCAACAACAACAGCACCTGAGTCAGAACTAGTCTGAAGCCCTTCCTGGGCTGGGAGCCCAACCCTCGATTTACTCCCTTTGTTTCCGGAGCCCAGAGCTGCCTGGCGCCCCCTGCTGGTGACCATGGCTTGCTCCTCTTCTGCTGCTTTGTGAGCCTGGACTGCCGTATCCAATAGTGAGTCAAAGACTTGCTGTTTCCTATTTTACAAGAGGCTTCTCTCTCTGCTTAATTAAATACCCAGTGCCTGGTGATACCATGTCTTTTCTGCCACCCTCTACCTTCCTCTTACAGGCAGAAGGAAATTCATTTGGGAGTAATTGAGGGTGGATTTTGAAATCCTTCCCCACCTCCTGGGAGCCACTAGGATGGATGAATTCCTGGCTGGAGGCAGGTGATGTTCCATGAGCTCCAGGCCATCACCTCTGGGCACATCAGAGCCTTTAGCCAGTGTGCTCACCACGCAGCTGAGACGGTGGAGAGGTTTGCCAGCTGTCTCATCAGATGGAATGCAAACACAGAGAGGGAGAGCCCAGCGGGGTGGCTACTCCAGCAGGGACGCAGGGGGAAGGACGGCTGCCCTCTGCCCAGCAGGGCTCCCTGGCGCCCGTCTTCAGGCCGGAAGAACCTTGAAGCTGCTGGAGCACACATATACTTCCCCTGGCCACCCCTTCTTCCCTGTAACTCCTGTATCAGGAGGGGGAAAAAAAGCCTTTTACATCACAATTGAAAAAAAGACTTCTACCTGTCTGATGAAAAAACAGTGACTCTCAAGTCCATCTATATTGGAAGTCACTGATTTTTAAATTCTTTACTCAGATTGTTAAGGAAGAAGGATTATTCGGGAGCTGGACACAAACTCCGGCTGTTTCATAATTTTGCCTAGGGCTTACCCTTCTTGCATTAAAAAAAAATCTATTTACCACACTAACGGGGTAGATTTCCCCCTCTCCTCCCTGGATCCTGTTATCTTCCTAGCTATGCCAGGAGGCGTTCTTAATACTACTGCCAAGTGGTCTATTAATCCAGCTTTCCAATGGGCACTGCTTAATACTTTGCAAATACTGATGAGCTTTAAGGAGTCACCTAATCTGCGAGCCAGTGGCGATCTGGCGGTCAAGTCCAAGGCCTCGCTTTTACAGAAAAGGAAGTCAGCACTGTTGATGGAATTTAGAGGCAGGCAGGGCTGAGACCATGGTCGGTTTTTCCAGGGTTGGGGGATGGGTTTAGCCCAGGTTTCACAACTCTTTCTTTGGTTCTCTCAGCGACCACTGACAAAACCACACCTCCAGAAAAGGGAACACTTGTACACTGTTGGTGGGAATGTAGTTTGGTGCAGTCACTATGGGAAACAGTATGGAGATTCCTTAAAAAACTAAAAATAGACTTACCATATGATCCAGCAATCCCACTCCTGGGCATATATTCAGAGAAGATTCCAACTCAAAAAGGTACATGCACCCCAATGTTCATAGCAGCACTGTTTACAATAGCCAAGATGTGGAAGAAACCTAAATGTCCAACAACAGATGACTGGATAAAGAAGTTGTGGTATATATACATAAAATGGAATACTACTCAGCCATAAAAAAGAAATAATGCCATTTGCAGAAATGTGGCTGGACCTAGAAATTATCATATGAAGTGAAGTAAGTCAGACAAAGAAAAATATCGTATGATATTACTTATATATGGAATCCAGAAAAACAGCACAAATGAACTTATTTATAAAACAGAAACAGACTCAGATATAAAAACAAACTTATGGTTACCAAAGGGGAAAGTGGTGGGGAGGGATAAATTAGAAATTTGGGATTAACAGATATAAACAGATACATAAAATAGATAAACAACAAGGTTCATCTGTACAGCACAGGGAACTCTGTTCAATAGCTTATAATAACCTATAGTGAAAAAGAATACATATGTATAACTGAGTCACTATGTTGTTTACCAGAAACTAACACAGTATTGTAAATCAACTATACGTCAGTTAAAAAACCAAAACCAGAAAACTACAGCTCTATATTCTGCTCTCTCTCAGGCGTCTGGCTTCTGATACAGAAATAGCCAAAATACTTCCTTTCAAGCTTTCTGTGTAATAGAAACCTTACTCAACTAATTAGGACCCAGCTCTCTGGAATTCCTCAATCTCTGGCATTAATTAAACATAGAGAGCATTTTTCTCTCCATAAAGCAAGAGAACTGGGGTAATATAGATGAGAAAGGTGACCTTCTCTGACTGTCAGAGGATAAAAACCCGACAGGGCAGGTTTCAATCTAGAGCTAACTGCTGTCCTTGTGTTCTGACCGTGGAGAGAGAGAGACCTTGGCATGAGGGTTTGTTTATGCTCTCATCCCTTCTCCCGGGGCCAGGATGTGGATTCTGTTTTAGAAAGCGTGCAATGCGTTGGTGGATGATTCTGGAGGAAGAGACTAGAGGGAACGTGTGAACACACACAGGCACACACACGCCTGTGGTTGCCATGGGCCTGGTGTTTGTTCTCACTGGCTGGCTCAGCAGAAAATTCGGCTGAGTTGCAAGACTGTGTTGTGAGGGTGGGCGTTGTAAAGAGCAAATACGTTTTTCAGGTTCAGGAAAACACGAGAGAGGGAGAGCCAAGGGAGGGAGAGGGAAACGACTTTTTTTTTTTTTTTTTTTTTTTTTTTTTTGATTAGTAATAACTTTTAAAGTCAGAGCTGAGTTTCACCTGTTAACCTTGGGGATGTTGATTCATCCTGCTGGCCCTCAACGCCCAGTGCCCGAGGTGAACCCAGCTCCACCCTGGAGGCGCACCCTCAGCCGGCAGCTGTGACGTAACTTTTTGTTTTCAACGCATGTACTGAATATGCCAGGGCTGACCCAGCGTGATTGGGTTGAGAGCAAAAATCTCCAACCTGACAGTCTCATCATATTGGGAACGTTTAGAAGAGCCATAACCCAGGGCTGGTTCATAATCATTGCGCTCACTTCACATGCTCACAGTCAGTAGATGCAGCTATGGAAAATGGGACCCATTCCGGAGGTCATTGAGGGTCCTTAGATCGGGAAGGAGGAAGAAGTAAAGTCAGTGCTTGCTTCAAAGGTTTCAAAATTTCCTTAGATTTCAGAGCAACTTAAATCCCCAAAGTGTAACCAAGGACATTGCCGTTAGGAAATGGCTTTGTTAAATGAATTTGATGTTGGCCAATTTAAACAGAATGACAGAGTGCATTCACAAGCTGCAGAACCACAGGCGGAATTAGATTGGATTATTCTGACAGATGCTGAGAGAAAAAGAATACGATTTTATTGTGAAACTAGAGCTGTATAAATCAGGCAGGTATTAAAAGATTTAGGGAGAGATGGTACTTTTTAGGAACAGAGTTCTATGAACAGACTCCCAGACATAGAAAACAAACCTGTGGTTACCAGGGGGAAACCGGGGGAGGGTAGAGGGATAAATTGGGAGTTTGGGATTAGCAGATACTAACTACTGTGTATAAAATAGATAAACAGTAAGGTCCTACTGTACAGCACAGGGAACTATATTCAATAGCTTGTAATAGCCTATAATAAAAAAGAATATGAAAAGGAATATATATATATATAACTGAATCACTATGCTGTACACCAGAAACTAGCACATTGTAAGTCAACTATACTTCAATTTAAAAAAAGTTCTCTTTTAGTGTAATCCCTGTAAAATAGCCACCACTTAGTTACTAAACTCATTTTCTTTTAGCCAGCTGTCCCCCCAATGCTTTTAAATCACAAGTAAGTTGAATGAAAATGGGGAGAGGGAATTGGTGCCTAATACTTCTGAACTTTCATGGGTTTTTTTTTTCTCCTTCAAGAATTAAGAATATTGTTCACCTTTCTGGGAAGTGGAGTTGTGCTGAGAATTCACTCAGTGAGAAGTGGCGAGTATTCCCATCACCCCTGTGTCACGGACACGGCAGTGCAGACCTGGCCAGGGGAACCCAAATACGGATCCCAGCAAAGGGTGGACCGTGAATGCAGGGGGTGGGGCAGGGCAGGGAAATGGGAATGAGGTTTTGGGAAAAACTGCCTAGGTTTTATCCCTATATTTCTTCATGTATTCAATTCAGTCTATTAAAAAGGAGCTCTAAAACTGAATCTTTTTCATAAAGAAGCTGATTTTTTTTTTTTAATTTCCAAAGCTATTTTTCTAACCTGATATAACCAGAAACCTTGTTCAATCAGAGATGCTGAGTTTGTCTGGGGTGACAAGACTGGGAAGCATTAGCACCACTTTGCACCTGCCAGAAGACTGATTTCCGTCCTATAATACTATTTTTCATGTTCCTAAGACAGATGCACTCAGTGCAGCTGGCCAGGAGGAAGTGGGGAACGGAAGGGCTGAAGTCTGGACAGAGGGGAGAGACGCTCAGGCATGCTACCTCCGTCTTAGCCTGGCTTCCCTGGAAAGCAGCGCCCGAAGCAAAAGCCCGTGCTACCCTTCCACTGGGGCCCGCCATCCCAAAGCGAGAAGAGGGAGGGAACAGGGGAAAGAGGCAGGGAATGGGTGAGGCAAACAGAGGATGCCTAAGGGGGCTGGCCCTGCTTGTTGTCAGTAGAAACAACTGCGTCTCAGGACAGTCTTTCTATGGGGAGGAGAGGAGGTGGGTTTGTCCATCTGCTCTCCTCTTCCACTGGTCAAAGCTTTGCACCACAGGCAGCAACGCCCCTGACTTTTGTGAACATGTAGACACTGATCCCTTGGTGTCTCAGGACAGAGTTACAGGAAAGCCCCACGCTGGAGCTGAGGTCCTAGGAATGTCTGGGATAGGAGACTTGCTCAGGCTCTTGAGAAGCTGGTCACAGCCCATGCAGAGCTGGTCAGCACAGCAGTGGCTGGAACAGAAAAAGTGGCCAAAGATCTTAAAGATGTGAGAAGGAGTGAATCTGATGCGTGGTGTCTGGTCTAGCCCTCTCCCTAGATGTTTCTTCGAAACATGGCATCTTCAATCGTTGAGTAAGCTACGGGGATTCAGGGGATCTGGGGTGTCTGACTGCTTACTGTTTCCCCAGTATCTGTTTTCCTCTTGGGAGTAACAGAGCCTCCAGGTTTCCCAGCCTCCCTTGCAGATAAGTGTGATCTTGTGACTTAGCTCTGACTCATGGGATGTGACTGGAACTGTGTGTGCAACTTCTAGTAGGTGTCCTTAAATGAAGAGGGCGTGTGCTTCTTTGTCTTTTCCTTCTTGCTAGCAGTTGGAATTCAGATGTGAGGGGTGGTACTCCAGCAGCCATTTTGGACTGTGAGATGACCTTGAGAACAGAAGCTGCCCATAGGCAAGCAACAATCATAAGGAACCTGGGTTTCTGTCTCCACAGAATCACAAACCACCCCTGAACTGCTTACTTCTAGACTTTTTTTTTCAACAATAGAGAGATGTAAACATTTGTCTTACTTAAGCCTCCGTTATTTGGAGGATTTTTCTATTCCTTTGGCCAAACAATTCTAAATGGTATGGCACCCAAAGCAAGGATAGCAGTGGAAGAGAAGCATCT
The DNA here is from genome assembly GCF_048773025.1 of Camelus bactrianus. Classification (NCBI taxonomy): domain Eukaryota; kingdom Metazoa; phylum Chordata; class Mammalia; order Artiodactyla; family Camelidae; genus Camelus; species Camelus bactrianus. The sequence goes on from NC_133552.1 coordinate 5,724,559, forward strand.
GTATCCACTTTAAGAAATGGCTCTCTCTTGCCTGTGTCCCCCACCCTTGCCTTCTCACACCTGTGATGAGCCTGCCTGTGACATAAGTAGTAATCACTACCTCTACTCTGAGTCAGGCACTGTTAGGCACGTTGCATCTGCTGTCTCATAGAACACTCACAATGCCTCCATGAAGTAGGTACAACGATGCCACAATGGCCATTTTCCATAACTGGTCATCTTGCCCCCCAATCTTGCCCCTCACCAATCCGCTCTCTAAATAGCGGCCTGATAGATTCTTGCTTATCACTTTTCTCATAGCATCCCTCTTCTGAACATCCTTCTATGGAGTTTCAGTTGTCCCATGCCACATAACAAGTCACTCCAAAACACAGTGGCTTAAAGAAACCGATAAAGGTTGCTGTTTCTGTTGATCAAACATTCAGGAAGGTCTCAGCCTGGCAGTTCTCACTTGCTTGGGGTGTGGGGGTCTCTCATGTGGCTGCAGTCATATATCGGCTGGGGCTGCAGTCATCTGAAGGCTGGACCAGCCTGCCCCTCAGCGGGCCAGCTCACATACCGGGGAAACTGGCGGTAGCTGTCGCCGGGGACTTACTCCTCTCCACCTGCGCTTCCCTGCACGGCTGCTGAGTGTCCTCAGGGTGTGCAGGTTGGCCTCCCACGGAGGGAGCCACCCCAGGCACTGAGATAGAAGCTGCATTGCCTTTTCTGCTCTAGCCTTGGGAGTCTCACCCCATCACTTCCACCATATTCTAGTGGCTGAGGAAGTTGCAGATATTTGCACTTTCTGCCCAGGTTCAAGGAGAGAGAACACAGATCCCACCTCTGCATGAAGTAGCGTCAATGATCAGTCGTGGAGTGGAGTATGTATTGGTGTAGCCATCTCTGGGACACACAAAGCCCGTGTCTTCAGCCATGGAAGCAACCTCTGCCCACGAGGGACACGCCGCGCCCAAAGCCCATTCTGGCTAGCGTTGCTTTCTGCCATTCCTGCTTTTGCTGAGCGGCAAGGACTCTTGCCACCTCCACGGCGTCTTCTGCAGAGGAGTGCTGTGTATCAGCGATAATAGAATGCAAAGAAAGCAATTGCTTTTGAGCTTCTAACATATGATGTGGTTTGTTCTTTCTGAGAAGATAGATCCTGTGCTGGTGCCCAAGAGCCCCTTCCCCCCAGAGGCCCCCTCACCCCACAGCCGTGTCGCTCTCGCCTCAGGACTGGCTCTGTCTGGCTGCTTCCCTAAACTGGAGACTCCAGTCGGGCAGTCCACGTTATAAAAGGGGTGGAGTCTGGACTAAGCTCTTTACGCAAAGTTCTGTCGCACTTTCTCTGGGCTCCCATCCCATCTCCCGACTCAGCCAAGGTGTGGATTAGGGTGGAAATGTCTCTCCCAGCATTGAGGGACCATGGTGATGCAAAGGTGACCACAGTGCAGATGGTGGGTCTGGGTTTACTTTGAGATGGATGTGTGAGTGTTAAAGCCGTGTTTCCAGTGTGTCCGGGCACAGGGACGTCTGTGTGAGCAGAGGAGTGTTCCTGTACCAGGGAGAGAGGACGTCTCTCCGATGGCTCAGGAAGGGCTGAGTCTGATGAAAACCTCAGGGGAGCAGCCTTGGTCCTTTTCAGCCTCTTAGGAGCCCTCGGCCATGGCCACCTGGGCCTCAGTCTCTCCTGCTGTCAGCCTGAGAGCATAATACTTGACACGTTCCTTCTACCCCAGGGGTGTTGTGCCAATGAATGTTTGCAGAGTGCACAGGGGTCCTCTGATAAAAGGTGTACCCTGAGTACAAAGTATTATTGTCAAATATGACACAATGCAGCTAAAAATAGGGACGTGCCACTGGGCTGGAGGGCAGAATGTCTCTTCAGCGTGTGCCTCGGAGGAACAAGTGGCCCAGTGGCAGGAGAGCACGCAGTAGCCAAGAGCTGATGTGCAGCAGAGGGGCCCCAGAGCAGGTGAGGAGAGAGAGGGAGAGGAGGCCCTGGGCCGGGGCCCCGGGCGGGGCAGCCCCGGTGACCGGATGACAGGCAAGAAGGCTTGAGCCAGCCAGGCTGGAGTGTGGCCGTGAAGCTCACATGCCCACAGCTGCCACCGGCCTGACCGGGGATGGAGCGGGAAGAGTAAATGCTGCAGATTACAGCACATCTGCCGAGCCCAGCGGCGTGGCAAAGCACGGGGGGCAGAGCAGGGTGCTGGCAGTGCCCCAGTTTGCAGGTGCCACTCAAGGCCAGAAGGCAGGAGTGTCCTTCGGGGCTTTTGCACAAAACCCCAGAACAGGTTGTGGCGTCTGCGTTCCCACTCCATCACTTTGGACACAGAGCAGTGAGAACAGAGCTTCCGCATCCGGGGCTCTGTGGTCCCCAAACCACTGGTCAAAAGCATCCTGTTCTTCCGCTTAGCGTGAGCACGTGCGGCTACCCCTGCGCTCTGCCCGCAGCTGATTCTATAGGCGTTTGGAGGTGTCAGCTCGGAAGTGTTACAGTGAGACCAGGCTTTCCACGCCGGGTTTTCTCATAGTCGTGCAGACGCAGGAGTCCCACAGCAGTTTTCCAACAACTGGCTAATGAGCTCTCATCTGAGCGTGTGGGCTGGACCTCGGCGCAGCCGGCGGAGACGCGGAGCAGATGCTGCCTGGGAACCGCCTGTTCAGGGAGCTGGTCACGGATCCCCTCCAGCGCAGCCTCCCTGTGGAGGGAAGCCCCGGGTGGGGGTGGTGAAGCTCAGCAAAGTGGGGACAGCCTCCTGGCCAGGAGCAAAGCTGTGGGGTGGGCGGGGGGCACCGGGAGAGGTGGGAGGGGCCAGGCAGCCTCCGGCCCAGGCTGAGCTCCCTGGCCCGGTTAAGGTTAAGGTGTGGGGGGGAGGACTTGGGAACTTCCCTCAGCAGCTTCCCGGCCCTGTGAAACATCCCCACCAGAAAGCAGAAGGCTCTGGTTGGTACTAAGCTCAAGTACCTGGGTGCTGGCTTGGCTTTCCCCAACACTGTGCTCAGGGTGTCAGAAGTTGCTCTGAGCCAGGAAGCGAACCTTTCAGGGCTGGCCAGTTCTCTCATGCCAAGGTCAGTGGTCTGGCTTTAATGGACCTCCAAAAAGAAAAGGAGAGGAAGGGCTCAGCTTCTCAGCAGAATAAGATGATACCAGTGACTGGTACCCAGCTCCTCACCTCTAAGAGCCTGGTCCACTAGTGGGCTCTGGGATAAAAGCATCAAGGGGTGACCAGAGGCAGCTGCAGGGGCTGAAATAGGGAGCTGGGGTCCCCCAAACCCAGCTGAGAGGCTGAATGGAGCATTCATGACATCCTGCTCCTCTGTCCTCACCAGCCCCCTCCTGGAGTGTTCGGGTCCTGGTGGCAAAGATGCTGGACCCGGGGCCTAGAACCAGGCCGGAGCACGGAATGCTCAGTGCACATCTGCTGAATGCATGAATGAATCTGGCATCTTCTTGCTTCTTTCACTCTCATGGACCCTGAAGGCCCCCCGACGGCCTGCTCCAGAACCTCCCCTGCTCACTGTCATTCTCTCCTCCCCTTAGCCCTTTTGCCGCCCTCTGTCCCCCTGCTGATTCATTATTCATCTCTAACCATCAGAGCTAGCACTGCCCTTACACGCTTGCTCCAGGCAAACCTGCTAACAAGGTCGAGCTCAAATAAAACATCTAAGTGTAGCTTTCCTGCTCTTTCCTCTGCCCTCCCCACCACTCAAAACTGTCACCAGGGAAATTTCCAAGCATACGAGAAACTAGACAGCCTGGGGTGATGACCCCACGCCCATCTCGCTTCCCCTCTCCTCTGCCCTTTTTGTTTGGGGGAGTAGTTAACCCTCAGAGTTTCTGAGTCTAGTTGGAGAGCCTCCCTTCCCTCCATTTCCTCCCTCTCTGAGCGTGTGGCCCCAGCAGGACCAGGCACATGCTTGCCCGGTACACCTGCCTCGCACGTCACACTTCCGTGTTGAGAGCTGTCTGAATTCCACCGTGTTTACGGCGTGAAGGGCAGGCATTTGGGTCCTGTTGGCTCACTGTCGATGGGCTACCGTGTCTATGTCTTTTTTCTTCTCTCCTGTTTTCCTTCTTCAGCTGAAAATTAGAGTTGCCCCGCTCCCTCCCCACACCCATCCCATTATGCGTTGCTTTTTCTTCCGTTCCTTTTCCCTAACCACACCCTAAAGCACTTCAGCAGCATTCTCTGTCATCTCCCCACATGTCACCCGCCCAGGAGACATTCGGAATATTGACAGTGGGAATGAAATAGCCCAGGTCCACAGTCCCTCTTTTCTCTAAGGTCCTCATGCGCTAAGACAGACCTACTAGGCTCTGTCAGGAATGCTGTCAGTCTCCTTCGTGCCTGGAGGTGACAGAGGCGGATGGGGGTCAGCTGGGGACGAAGAACTCCCCCGCAGCATCTGGAGAGTCGGCCTGCATCCAAAATTGACAATTATCCCTTCGGTCAGAAATATAAAGATTGTTCTATGTTTTCCCCTCTTCTTTCTGACATTGTGGACAAGCTCAGTCTTGGGATGCTTTCGTTGACCTTTTTTCTCTCAGGCAGAGAACAAGACGGATGCTTTCCCGGCCGGCACATAGCCAGTGCCTGTGGCATTCCTTGGGGGTCCCACGTGTGCCCTTCCCTCCAGCTGACCAGATACAGGGGCAAATCGATGGGGCCTGGGGAGCTGGAGCCTTCTTCTTAAACTGGAGCTGCATCATCCACAGAGTCAGCTGTCAACCCAGATGGCGCCCGATGTCCCGTGAATTTCGATCAGCACCAAAAGCACATCTGCTAGCTGTGTTCCAGCGTCCATTTTCGCTTTCATTCCGCAGCCCAGCTCAGCCAGGGAAGGTCTCCCAGCCTCATCCTGGCTCTGCCTAGACCTCCCCACCCTCCCCAGGCCCCCTAAGAGCGAACAATACTAGGAGTGGGAGCCAGTTGTCAGAGCCGGTGGACACAAAGGTTCCGCTGAGCCGGCCCTGTCCCTCCCACCCCTTTAAAGACCCCACTTCCTTCTAATTTCCCCTCCCTCCTGCTATTGGAGGCTTACAGAGACACCCCAGCCGGGCCCAGACCCCAGCTTCCTGGGCTTCCTCACTTGCAAGGAGTGTTTCGTGCCCGGGGCCTCAGGGCAGCACTCAGCCCCAGGGCTGCCCGGACGCAGTGGTTACTGCAGCACGAGCCTGTGTATTGAGCCGCCCTGTTCCTTTGTCAACCCCGCCCAGGTGTCCTGTCTTTCCTTGTCATCACAGCCGACATTTTTTGAGCTCACTGTGTGTCAGGGACTTTATCTGTACAACAACCCCATGAGAGAGGTACTACTATTGTCCTCATTTTACTGAGGTACAGAGAGGTTCAGTCATCTGCCCAAAGTCACACAGCTAATAATTAGCAGAGTGGGGATTCTAATCTAAGAGTCATCTGACTCAAGAACCCAAAGTTCCTTAAAAGTAAAGCTGAAACTATGTAGAATTACATAGGACATGGAAATGATGGCGTAAGATTCTTGGCTCGAGTGGTGGCATTCTAATGTTTTCCTTTTTCCTTTTTCTTTTCTTGTTTCTTTTTTGTTTTTTACTACAGGATTGCTCACGCAGTGGCCATGCCTAGAGTAAATATGATGACGGAGCATCAGATAACGTGGAGCTGGAGGAGAGAGTTTGGGTTGGCTTGGCTTGCTGTGACCTGCTAACCTCAGGTGGGCAGGAACCCTTAGGTCTGCTTTATAACCTTGCTTAAGTCCTGGAAAGGAAGACCAGAACTCCTGGAATCATCCAGTGCTTTTATGGTTGCTATGGAAATATTATATACAAAGTCTCCAAAAAGAAAAGATCCACCTTTGGGGACTTGAAGATCAACTAAAATCATAGGGAAAGTAATTAAGAGGGAGATAGATCTGTGGCTGTGAGTTGGCCAAAGAAATTTGTTAAAGGCTGAGTTGCAAAGGAGTGTGTGATACAGAACATTGTGCTTTGGGAATTTTCAGGGAGTATCAGGTAAATCAGTGAGGGATGAAGGCAGAAGGGTGAAGGTGATGGCCTTGAGGGGCGACTCAGGATGGGAGAACTAGGATGTCACAGGTGAGACCCTGCCTGAACCCACAAGGCCACTGCCGCCACTGTCCTTCCAAGATGCTCTGGGCATAAACTGAGGGCAAGGACCATGTCCATCCTCGTTGATACTTACCCTCTAGCTACAGTACCTGGCACAGAGCTGGTGCTCAATATACATTTGTCGGGAAAAATCAATGACTATATGAATGAACACGGCGACTGAGTTTTCCGGTTAAGTCAGTCAGGTATATGAAACTTAAGGAACCACTTACTTCTCTCCCATTTAATTCCCCCAATTGTCTTGCCAAAGACTCCGTCTTCCTTTATTCTGTTGTTCAGATCTCTTGGCATGGCCCTCCTTTACGGTGTCACTGACAGTGACATCCTTTAGGTGTCACCCATCACGTTATTCAGTGTGTCATCAGCTGCCTTGGCTCTCGGGGAGAAATAGCCTTGACAGTGTGGTTACCCTCACTCCGAGGCATTACACAGTGTCATTGCCCCATCCTCATGGGTCTTTTGGTTTCCATCTTGGATCCTCCTAGTAAAACCTTTGGTGGGGAGGTGGAACAAGTTGGATAATGACCAAAGGTACCAGCAATTAGATGGCCACAGAATCCCTTCTGGTTCTGTTACTCCCTGGACAGCCTCCCGGAGCCCTCTCTGCCCAACTCCCTCCACCCAGGACAGAGGTGGCTGCACATGGCCACCTGCTGGGAGTTCCCATGAGAGAAACAGATGGAGTCACTCTTTGAAAAGTTTAGTGTTCTGGTTAAAAGGGCTCTCCAGTGAATGAAATATTCTTAGGGCCAAGTCTTTTAGCTTTTTCTCTAATTCCCTCCTTTTTAAGCCTTTTTTTTTTTTTTTTTTTTTTTTTTTTTAATGAGAGGCGGGAAAAAACCTGGGCGCTCTTTCCTCCTCCATGTTTCTCTAGTTAGGATGTTTGTTTGTTTGCTTAAACAGCAGCATTCTCTGAGTTTCTCAGCAACTAAATTTTACACTGTAGGACATTCTCAATATGGAGTTAAAATTCATATGCAAACCGATTTCCTTACCCTAATGGCTGCTCAAAAGATCACATTCAAAAAACCTACTGCCTTCACATCACTACTAACTCTCCATTTCTCCTGGACTTGCTCCTCAGTCTCTGAGCAAATCTCTTGGCAACTTCTCCCCAGGTGAGCTCCTCCAAATCAGTGTGAAACCCTTAATTTAATTAACACCATCGCAGTTTCCCAACAAGGGTAAGTGAGATCAACTACATTTACACCAGGAAGGAAGGAAATTAATTTTTCTCAATTGAAAAGAAGGAGAAGGCCTTGCAAACCCAGCAATGTAGCAATTGTTGTGGTGGGGATCACAGGAGAGCCTGAATCCAGAGGTCGGGAGGTCACGTATCCTTGATAGGTTTCAAAATCACTCCAGAAATCCCAACAGCAGCAATTCAGAAAAGACCCAGGGGGCAAGCTGTTTCTGAAGGAAGGAAAAGGGATAGGAGAGTGAGAAGAGGACACCGCATCATTATCAGAAATCAGTTTGACGCTGGTAGTTCACAAGGAAATAAAGCATCCCCAGAGCTCGACTTTCAGTTATTTCAAGACTTTTACTCAATGTGTTGTTCAAATCACGATCAGAGGAAGATACTCAGCATTTTCTATTTTCAATTTTTTCTGTTTTCTAGAGCCAGATTTTTAGGGGGTGGAAGGGGAGGAATCCAGGACTGACAAGAGATTTAATGTAAAATTTAAAACTTAAACTAAGACCATGTCCAGTAATGCTTAGGGGCACACTAGGATCAAAATGTGCCAACTGATGTGAAGGCTGTCTGGAGACTAGCAGGTAAAAATATGGGAAAGGATGCCTAGAATTCAGCCCTGATCTCAAGCGGTGAAATATGCTAACCGCGTGGCGTTTCTTGGGGGGAAATTCTCCATTGTGCTTCTAGAATGTGTGAAAAAGAAAACTGTATTTGAGGGTAGAAGAAATAAGCATTTTGTTATGCTTCTCCGTTAGACCTTCAGGAAACCACATGTCATTGTGATGATCGCACTTTTCAAAAGACATTGCAAAACTCGGGACAGCCCTGAAAGGGTGATACAGGTGAAAAGACAGACTGTGTGATGGAAAAGAGGTCCCACCAGGGAGGGGGAAAGAATCAGGACTATTTAACCTAAAGAGGAAAGATGAAGTGATGAAATACCAGTGTTTTCAAACATATGACAGGTTTTTGGCAGGAGGATGCTGATCATATGTTCCTGAGGAGGTGAAGGGCAGGACAATAAAAATGTAGATGAAAATTGGAACAAGAAATAAATCCCCTGATGGCTTTCTGTTTCCTCCAGACCGAGGCAAAGCTCCCTCTCAGTGCCAACGGGGTCCCATCTGGTGTCACCCCTGCCACTCACTGCAAACCCACGCTGGGCACTGCCTCTGCCCCCACTGTCACATGCCTTCCACACATCTCCTCGAGGTCACCCGCCCGGCCAGCAGCTCGGACCCTCCTGGGGGCTGTGCCCACCAGGACCTGGCTCCCCCTCCACACTGGGAGCTCTCAGTCCAGCGCTAGACCAGAGTCTGAACCCATTAAAAACTGTCTAAAATCCAGGAGGAATTTCAGGAGGAAATACTTAATGCCAAGAATAAAGACTAGGAGAGAGATGTCTTGTAAGGAATTTTAAAGTGAAATGCTGTGTGTTGTGTTCTAGAAATTAATCTTCCTCCCCTGAACACTGTCTTTACTAAGATCTACAGGGCTCACTAATGCTTTGTGAAGTGGGTTTTCTCTTTGGGGTTGTCATTCAGTGAATAATCCCGCTTCAAGGTGGATGGAGACTGAAAACCCATAGCTACTCAGCACCTGGGTAACACTGGAAAATCCATTTTGTCTTCTCTGAGAAAATCTTGCTGTTTATATCTAGACTTTAATCCCTCAGAAGGAAGTTTCTTGATCTCATTTTCCCACTGATCCAAAACAGAATTCAGCAGAAAATCAGGCCCTGCCTAGTAGAGAGCTTTTCCTGTAGTAGGTTTACAATACATCCTAGAGACCTTAGGGTAATGAAACAACGTGTCTCTTCTGGGGTAGCAGCAACTCAGTTGCAGTGGGCCCTCCGTATCCTCGGGTTCTGCATCCGTGGGTTCGACTAACTTCAGATCAAAATAAAAAAAATTTTTTTTAATTCCAGAAAGTTCCAAAAAGCAAAACCTGGATTTGCTGCGCACTTGCAACTATTTATGTAGCACTTACATTACATTAGGTATTATAAGTAAGCTAGAGATGGTTTAAAGTATACCAGACAATGTGTGTAGGTTATATGCAAATACTATGCCATTTTATATAAGGGTCTTGAGCATCCGTGGGTTTGGTATCCATGGGGGTCCTGGAGCCAATCTCCTGAGGATACCAAGGGATGACTTATTCAGTTACACTGACCAGCCACGTGTTGGTCCCCCGACGACCACCTGTCTGGATTTTCTATTTAGCGCATACTGTACTGGGGGCCGCACTGTTTCCTGGGTGGTGAGGGTGGAGGGAGAGTGTCCTAGATTTACTCAGCATCTCCACTTGAACTTCACAGAGACCTACAGGGAAGACAGGGCTAGCCTCTGGACCCTCTGACACCAGCAAACTTTTTCAGTAAACTCCGCTATTTTCCTGAAACTATATTGCATTATATGATACTGGAACGGGTGGTGACCAGTCATGGAGTTCATGCTTCTCTGTCTGGACAGGACGGAACTCGGCCATTGCAGAAAGGTGGTCAGTTCTCTTTCCCTGTTAGATCTCCACGTGCTCCTTTTACATCTTGCCTTTCTGTTTGTTTCCAAACCACGTTCCTCTCCAAACCAAGCCTTCGCTGTGTTTTCTTGAAGATATATTAAAACACCAGGGGTTTCCATGGCACCTCTTACCCCTTTGCCAAAATTATGCAAATTAAGAATAACCCCGATCTGGATGAGGTTGCTTGGGATTGAGAAGTAATTGGGTTGTAATATGCGAATCCATAGGCAAACAATTGTCCCCAAAGATAAAAAGACCTGAAAATACTAACGTGAGCTCCTTTCCAGGAAAGGGGGTTGTGGGCAGGGAGGTTGGAGGTTGCGGGGAGGGGGTGGCCTGGTGGGCCAGGGAAGCCGTGTGAGGAAACAGGACTTTTGGAAACAGTGAGGGTTTTTATTTGTTTGCTTCTTGGTATTTTCTTTCATTTTCCAAATTTTCAGTGATGACTATGAGCAGAGTTATGAGTTATGAGCAGAGAAAATTAAGTGAAACGTGGAAGGAAAAGTGGTGAGGGACTGAGGACAGAAGCAGAGGCGAGGAGGGCGGGAAGGAGCCTTCCGGGAGCCCCTCGGGGTGGCAGGGAGCTGGGGGCTGGCTTCCCTAGACAGGGAGAGTTGGGTGCAGGGAAGTCTGTGGCGGTGGCTGGGATGCAGGGAAGGTGCAGGGTCAGCTTTTAGGTGGTAGAAAGAATGGTGGTTCCAAGCTGGGCTTCAGGGCCTCTGAGAAATCCTGTTCTCAGACCTAGTGGGGAGGTAGAAGCGAAGGACAATGCAGAAACTGTCAAAACCACACCTGGTTCACGAATCTTCATTCATTTCTTCAATGAAATGCATTCTACAAATACATATGAATTGCAATCTCTGTGCAGCCTCTGTGGGAAGGCGAAGATGAGTAAGGATGAATAACACACACTGTCCCTAAGACCAGAGGCTCCCTGTGTGAGCCCGTGGCAGAGGAACGTGGTTTGGAAACAAACAGAAAGGCAAGATGTAAAAGGAGCACGTGGAGATCTAACAGGGAAAGAGAACTGACCACCTTTCTGCAATGGCCGAGTTCCGTCCTGTCCAGACAGAGAAGCATGAACTCCATGACTGGTCACCACCCGTTCCAGCATCATATAATGCAATATAGTTTCAGGAAAATAGCGGAGTTTACTGAAACTGCCAACGTGTCTGGGCTCAGGGAGCTCTGTCCTCTCGAGGCTGACTGTGCGCTCAGCCCTGAGGGAGGAGAGGAGGCTGTCAGAGACGCTGGATGATTGGATGCTTTGAAGAGGAGCTGGAGCAGAGCCGGGACCTTGTGTGGGAAAACAGAAGAAAGAAATAAGGTGGTGAGAATGCAAAGTACCCGGGACTTTGTTCTCGATTTGGGAGCTGCCTGGGGCCACGTTCCATCAACACCCTCATTAAGTCCTTCCCACACGTGATTCCGCAGTGGGAAGCTCTGAAATTCTGTGGAAAGTGATTCATTGTCCTTCCCTAATCACCCATGTCTGTTCTTCTCTGACACTCCTGGGACCCTTTAATGTATCCTCAGAGATGTGAAGGACCCCTCTGGCTCAGTTTCTGCCCCTCCCTTCGCCGGGAAGTCCTCCATGTGACGGTCAGCAGAAAGACCCCACACAGACCATGGAGATCAGAGACTCCAGCCAGTGAGTTTCCAATGCCATCAACAAAACCCGCCGCCCATTAGAAAATAATGCAATAACCTGGACCAAAGGAAGCCATCGGCAAGGCTGATGCCCCGGCTTCCGGTTTCCAAGTTCTGGTCTCATTTGTTCTGAGGCAACGTACATTTAAGACGGGTGCCATTTATTTGCACCAATGTCCTAAAAAGGTGGCAGGAATGTTGGAAAACCTCTGAAGTCCCATTAGTTGGATTGAGACTAGGACCCTGCTGTCTACTCTGGAAATTGGGTCGAAAGCCAGTAAAAGTGAAAGCACCCAACAAACACAAATAATGTGCCGCGTGGCTCCCGTGGGTGCCGATGGTCGATGCTCTGCGTCCTTCCCGGGGGCTAGGTTTCCAGATGCCTTTCAACCACGGGAACGGGCTGTTCCCTGGTTGTAGGAAAAGAGGGTGCTGGTTGATCACACGTCTCTTTCATCAGTCACAGACACAGCTGTTTCACCAGTTTTTTTCTAACGTAAACGTACTTCTCCAATCAAAGGTTCTCATCGTGAAAATGCAGGAGACAGATTTCCTTACCCACCAGAAGTGTTTTCTCCCCACTTTCCTTATTGTCGGCTCAGTGTGAATTACCCTGAAAAGGACCATCTCCAAAGCCCTGGAAGTTTTCCTTAAATCATCTCTTATTTTCAGACAAACACAATGTCAGGCCAGGTGCTCAAGGTGGGACAAACACCGCAGGTGTTGAGCCAGCCTTGTGTTAGTGTGTGTCCACCCCGGGCATATCAGAGCCTTCATAACTCCATGCTTCTCTCCACCAGCGGCGGGAAATCCATTACCCTTCCCTGACTCAGCTTGTCCATAAGAAGAGGGCTGCCAGAAATAGATTCACGGACATAGAAAACAAACTCTGGTTACCAAAGGGGAAAGGGGTGGAGAAGAGAGACAGGAGTTCGTGATTAATAGATACACGCTACAATATAGAAAACAGATAAACAAGGACCTAGTGTACAGCACAGGGAACTCTATTCAATACCTTATAATAACCTATAATGGAAAAGAATCTGAAAATGAATATATTTGTACATATATATGTATGTGTATATGTGTGTGTGTGTGTGTGTATACCTGAAACTAACACAGCATTGTAAATAAACTATACTTCAGTAAAAATAAATTTTTGTGCAGGGAGGTAGTTAGGTTTACCGCTCCTCCTCCTTTACCTCCTTCTTCTTCTTTATTTTTAATGGAGGTGCAGGGGATTGAACCCAGGACCTTGCGCATGCTAAGGGGCTATACCCCTCCCCCACTAAAAATAAATTTTTTAAAAATTAATTAAATAAGAGTATACCCCCAAGCTCTCACAAAAAAAAAAAAAAAAAAAAGATGACAGAACTAAGTGTGTCCCCAGGTCCCCCCGGTTGAAGGAATGTCCCCTGTAGGGCCACTGGGGAGTAACACTAAGGCTGTTCCCATCCTGCCCGACAATTCTGCTGGGTGCCCTTGGCTTCCAAATTTCACTTTTCTTATCTCCTCTCTTTTTCTGACTGAAAAAACCCTACTCTTGCTTCAAGGCCCAGCCGGGCCCAGGCAGCCGCTGGGGGAGAGCGGTCTGCCTGGCTCTTCCCCCTCCTTCCCCGTCAGGCGGGAGCTGAGAGGGCAGGCACACAGGCTGGAAGGGGCAGCATCGTGACGTGCTCTGCACAGAAATCCCTGAAGCCTCCAGTGGCTGCTTTCAGAGCTAAGGGCAGTCTGGACACCAGGAGTAAATTGTGGGTGTTATTTTCAGTTGCTGGGTTAAATTATTAGTGTTCTCTGTTTGGCTGTTACCCTGAATGGTGAAGTTATAACCTTGGTCTCTCCATGATCTGTGTCTCTGCCCAGGTCCAGCGAGGGGCCTGGTGCTCTCTGAGGGCCCTTGACTTTGGACACCTCAGAGTTTCCCGTGGAGTTCTCCACATGTCGATGTACTGGGACTGGCCGGTGGCGGGTGTCCACCCCACCTCTTCAAGCCTCATGACTGGTAGTTTACAACTGCAGGAAACAGGGGTGTTTGCAACTCAAGATGAACATATATCAGTGGATCCTAGAGCCAGAGAAAGGAGCTTTAACCCTTAATATCCTGGATTCCCTCCCCTGGCTCTCTCCTTGCTGCTTTAACCATTTTGACCCCTCAAAGAACCAGATCTGGGTTCCTGAGAGGGGTTTCTGTCTCTCTCTTTGCCTCTCACACCCTGTACGGATGCATCCCCCCAGCCCCCCACAATCCAGTCTCACATATAATCCCTTTTCCAGTTCCTCTTAAAAATTGACTCAGAAACAGAAAATAAACACCTACAATTTGCTCCAAGGTTTCAGACTTCTTGAGCCCCTAAGCAGACCCAAGAGCCTTCCGGAATCTGCCCTTGGTGGCCCTGCAGGTTCCCATCCTGCCAGAGGCGAACATTCAGTGTGTGGAATATTTCCGTCTTTCCTTCCCATTTTCCTCCCTGTTGCCCCACAGCACGTCATCTCACCGGGCAGCTGAGTATCTCTCCAGAAAGTGGACAAGATCAAGGAGAAAAGGGGACACTGGAAGTCAGTTCCTTCCAGCCCCAGCTCTTATAAAAACACTTTGGTGCTGAAGGATTTTAAATGTTACAACACAAATATGATATTGAAGCTCATTTATAGATTTTTATAACCCATGGAAGAGGGTTTCATGGTCGTCTGGAAAAGGAGTATCTGTTAATGCCTTTAATTTCTTCATGAACGGAGTCCTGTGAACAAAGAAAGTCCAGAGGAAAACTATTGATGCAGAAATCGTTGTATTGTTGCAGCAAAGTGTGTTACAGCTCAGTGTTACAGCTCAGTTGTGACAGCAACCTGGGTCCAGGTGAGAGACCAAGCAGCACTCAGAGGGTTGGAGAACTCAGGCTTATTACGCCGACGGGACCAGAGGAGTTAACACTCCAAGCTCTGGACCCCGTCTGTAGGTTTACACAGGCTTTTAATAGGCTGCCAGTCTAGACTTTGCAACATCATATGCAAATAAGGTGTAACAAAAGTTGACTAATTAGGAACAAGCTTTGTAGAAATGGACCAATCACGAGTTATAGAAATGGACCAATCAGGAGTGAACTCCATGCAAATAAGGTGCTACAAATGGACCAATCAGGAGTAAGCTCAGGGAACCAATAGAGTCTTAGGGGTAAGTTTCACTTTCCTAGAAGTAAGCAGTGTCAGAAGCAAAAAGCGAGATAATGCTGCTGGGCCAGGGAACCGGATGATGCTGGCAGGAGAGTAGAGGACTTGCCTGGGGGTCCTGCCGGTCTTTCATGGGGCTTCACACCTGCATGATGGCTGGTACATGGCTGAGCACGCAGCAGTATCTCACTAAATACATTCAGCACTTTTGGCAACAGCTTCACGTCAAACGTGTGTTTTATCTCAGCTCCTTCTCTGAAAATGATAGCTAACTCTTTTTTTTTTTTAAGCACTTTACTATTTTCCAGTGTTTCAGGCTCTGTCATAAGCACTTACCAGGCTTTAATTGGCTTATTCGTCACAGCAAACTTGGGAAATAGCATCGTTATCCCCATTTTATAGTCTGAAAAACCAAGTCCCAGAGGGCTTACGTGTGGTGCTGACCCTGTCCTAGCTAGTAACTGTGTACCTTTCACCATGAGAAACTCTGTCTTACCAGAGCACAGGGTACCTGGGGTTAACGGAATGGGAACGCAGCGCACGTTGGTGAATTGTTTCGAAACACACAGGAGCCTGAACCCCCTTCTTCACCCTCCCTCCCTGGTGTCTTCATTTGGCACACCCCAGGCATCAGCACAGTGTCTAAGGGACACCAAAGGGGAGAAGGTGGTGTTACATTTTTATGAAATCCATTGCTTTCTTTTCAGTAAGGGATATTGTGCTACCCGCAGCATAAGCCTCGCTCCAAGTTCGTGTTTCAGTATCTCTTGATGTTGCAAATGTCTTGACTCTAAGGTTTAGAAAAATTTCATAGAACAGGAAATCAAGCTCACTTTGTCCATCCCAAGTGCCCAAGATGTGGAGAATTCCCACTCCAAGGTTTAGAATAACTAAAGGAAAGTCAAATGCAAACTCATTTCCTGTTTACCATTTTTATTTCTTCTGAGAGCTAAACATACCCATTTTCTTGCTCTCTGAAGGCTTCCTCTCCTCTGTTTATTTAAGAGAATGCCCTGTTGCCTTTGCACTGCTAAATGAGGCTCAGCCCTGGGAGACTTCTAAAGACAAGTGGCCACCCTGTGCAGACCATCGTGTTAGTTTTAGGCACCTAAGGGAAATGGCTTGGGCTGCCCAATTTGAACCTGGGAGAGGGACCAAATTAGCACAGCCTTTACTCCACCCAGTAATTACCAGCCTTTCCTTGAATATTTTTTGAGTTCAGAGTCACCCATGGCTGGAGCAGACTCCAGGACTCACTAAAGTATCAGTCTTACCAGCTCATTCAGAGGTGCCAGCCTGGGGGAAGTGGTGTTAGAGGCCACATGACCTTCAAAAAAGAAGCCCTTTGACAATTTAAGTCGACTTCTCTCGCTGTCTGTGCTTGATACTAGGGAGAATTAAGTGAAGTAAGCAGAAAGAGGAAGAAAAATCCCATATGATATCTCTTATATGTGGAATCTTAAAAAAATGAGACAAACAAACTTATTTACAACACAGCAACTCACAGACATAGAAAACAAACCTACGGTTACCGGGGGGAACGTAGGGGTTGGAGGGATAAATTGGGATTTGGGGATTTGCAGCTGCTAACTACTATGTATAGAATGGATAAACAAGGTCCTACCGGCCAGCACAGGGAAATGTATTCAATACCTTGTAATAGCCTATAATGAAAAAGAATTATAAAAAGGAATATATATATATTCCAGTGCAGAGGATATATATATAACTGAATCACTATGCTGTACACCAGGAATTAATACCACATTATAAACTGGCTATACTTCAATTAAAAAAAAAAAGCAGAGATGTCTCAGACCAGGTGGGACCACAGAGGCTGGAGACCTCACATTCAGGTGGGGGAGAGGGGAGGGGCTGGGGTTAGAGGAAGAAGCCAGAAGTGAGTCCAGGACACATTTGAAGAAAACAGTTCCCTTCTGTTGATACAGCTGATATTGTGCCAAGACACTTAGGTCCAGAAATAGATGGCACAGTAGCATCGCCAGGGGGACCGGTTTAATTGCAGGTCCTTAAAAAAAAAAAGTACCTGGAGTTTTCCTTTCGCCAAAAGCTTCATGTGCTATACAACAGAGTGATGTGGTTGCTAGAAAAAGCTAATGTAATTGTAGATTCCATTAAATAGAACTATAGTATCCAGATAATAAGTAATAGTAACAATGTATGTTGGTCAGATGACAATTGAAAGGTTTGTGCCATTTGAGGCGTTGTAATTTTAAATGGATCGTAAGGTACCGTGATGTATCTAGAGAAGAAAGGTGCAGACGCTATGGTCTGGATCCGCCAGGTGTAAAATTGGGGGAGGCTCTGAGTGTTTCCCTCCGAACAGAGAAAACTAAGAAACACTGTCCTCAAATATTGGAGGAGTTGTTGTGAGGAAGAAAGAATGGATAGGTTTTATTTTAGTAAAAGAATCAGAGCAAAGAGTGAGTAAATGTCAAGGGAAGGGCTGAGGAGGTAACCAAGGAAGGAAGTGGCAGGAAGTGTAAGAAATCAACTTTCTAAAAAAAAAGCTTTCTCCAAAACCAAAGTGCTGAATGTTGGAAATGGCACTCTCTAGAGACAGAGAGCTCTTTGTTGTCCACTGGAACATAAACTAGATGGCGGTTTGTAGGGACTTTGAGGAGGGAGTTCCAGGATCGGGCAGGATGTTAGCATGTAAGGTCTTACTCATCATCCAGGTTTCCATAATGGGCCAGACCTGAAGTGGTCCTGCTAAGAACCACCGGAAGCCGGGGGGACATGGAGCACAAATCTGTGAGCTCATTGATCAAAGTGCTTTTAAACAGATGGGCCACTCTAAACACATTAGTTAAAGCCCTAGTCTGTTTCCCAGAGATAGTTCTAGAGAAGGGACCTTTCACCAAAGTAACAGCGGGGTCAGGGCATAAGACTGGCAAGGTCTTCAGGAGATGCCTGCTCCTTCTATGACAAGTATGCATGAGAAGGGTTGCTAGGTTACCGGTGACAGCTCCCATCAAAGATTCTAGGTGCAGCTAGGGAGAAAGGATGCTGAGATATGCAAAGGACAGAGAAGAAAGAAATATGGACTCCCTGTAAGCAGAGTGTTTCCTCCAGGTGCTGTCTACGAGAACAGACCGCCGCTCTCGTGCTATTCCAGTGCAGAGGGTTAGGAGACAGACACACACGGAATGGTAATTCAAACCCACTGGTTCATCAGATTTTTTAAAATAATAAAACGTTGATTCAGTTCAGTACAAAATTTAATACATGGGGGTATAACATTTTCAAAAATCAATTCATTTCCTTGCCATACCAAGAACCATTTGAGGATAAGGACAATGTCCTATTTGTTTTGGTACCCCTCGAGTTCAGCATAGTCTCTGGCACAGAGTAGAAGTTGCTATCAGTGTTTAATGTGCTACACAGAGCTGTGTTTTTTGGATGCTAGCAGATAGGTCGAAGTACCTGGACAAGACCACAGTGGTTTCCACTCTCTTTGTTGTCCCAGCACAACCTCCCTCCGCTCCAGGTGGAGAATTAGGCTCTGAAGCACCTGATTCCAGCAGATGGTTCTCTAGCACCTTCCATGACCACCTCAGTTGACTTGTTCACTAAGCCACTCATCAGATGCTTATTGAACCCCTACCTTGTGCGAGGCACCATGAGAGGGCCAGGATACAGATAAATGAGATCAGGAAGGCTCCTGCTTCCGGAAACCCCCCTCCAGCGTCTGTGGCCGGGGCAGTAATGGCCCTGAGGGTGAGTACCTAGTATCAGTTAAACAAACAAACAAAAAGCTTCTTTTCTAAATGGCCAGTTGAGATTTATTGATACAGTCAACTTTTCAAAGAACTTTATTCAAGAACCTCTGTTATTTGTTTTTCCTTTGATTCAGAAATATGTAAAGATAGTAAGTACAGCTGACCCCTGAACAATGTTGGGGGGAGGCAATCCACATGTAACTTACAGCTAGCCCTCCCCACCTCCAGTTCCACCTACATCCGAGGATTCAACGAGCCATACACCATGTAGTGGTATCATATTTACTATTGAAAAAATCCATGTCTAAGTGGATTCTTGCAGTTCAAACCTGTGTTGTTCAAGGGTCAATCACATAAACAGAAAAAACACCGGGCCCCAGAAGGCTGAGTAATCCTGCAAGCACTTTAATCATTTTCTACGTCAAAAAAGTAAAATGATTACAATCACATACTATTCACACACGCCTTGACCAAAGCCATCGTCATAAAGAGGAATGGTTCTTTCTATCAGATGTTCGGAGGGAAGAGTCATTCTCTCTGGACCTGCCACCTCCTCGCTCATCAGTGCTTTTTAACAGATTAGCAAATAAGGAGAGATTTGAAAGGGTCACAGCAACCACACTATCGAAAAATTGGACTGTAAATTGGGTGGTCTTGTTTAAGGGTTCAGTTCTTCACTCATAGCCTCAGACAAGAATGGCAAAAAGGTGATTAGAGAAATGGAAAGGGAAGACTCCGGAAGAGAAATCTCGAGGAAGAACAAATACCACAGAACCTGAAGGTCAATTAATGCAAGAAAAGGCTGGAAGAAAGGGCACTGCGGCTAAGAAAGGAGGGAAGGAAGTGGGAAAGAAAAAGAGAAACTCAGAATTTTCAGAATCACTAGACTCTGGCTGGAACTTGATGGAACACAGGCATCTCCTTGTTGTTGATCTGCAGGGCCCCTGCTGTCGGGCTGCAGTGTCCCCTGATGTTGGAGGCCAGCGACAGATTGAATGTCACCAGCTGGATGCTGCCCAGCACCCGGCAGACATGGATGCTGGGGTAGCCCGAGCGCAGAGGAGACCTAAATACAGGAGCAGATGGCCGAGGTGCATTTAGTGCCTGTAATATATTCAGTCCCTCTGAGATGCGCCCCTGGGAGACATTCTTTTTCCTCTTTCTCAATTGGTAAAGCAAAGCATTTTAATATTACCTAATTATCCCCACCCACATAGTGTATTTTTTATAAAGGCAGCGTGAAGGACGAACTGGGCAAGGTTTAGCCCAGGTGCTGCTGGGGCAGCAGGGCTCTTGGGCAGCCCCCATCCCTCCTTCTATGTGGAGGCTGGGGGAGTCATCCGCAGGGAGCAGCAGCCTCCGAGCCTCATGCCTGCCTTCCATAAACACTGTAAAGACTGATATGATCATGTTGGCAAACTGTTCTGCGCTCCTGAGAGCGTGAGAGTTACAAGGATGTGATTTTATTATTCATAACACGGCCTGTGCTGACTACCGGAGAACTCAGATGCAAGGTGCCTGCGGGTTGTAATTTCACCCTCCTCCTTCTCCCTCCTTCTGTGTTGGGAACAGGCAGGTTCCTCTATTTGGAAAATCAGTTTCTTCATCACCAACACCTCCAGGACATCAGAGGAGGAGGATGGAGCAGAGAAAGTTGGGTAGCAGCAGGTCTACTGCCCCGGTGAGGTTTGCCCAAATGGGACAGTTTGCCCAGTGAGGAGGAAACCAGACTGACAATGAACCTGGTCTCTACTAAGTCGGGGTTCTCTCTAAGCAAGGGGGGAGGCTAAGCGAAAACAATCAATAGCAAGAGAAACAAGATGAAAGCATGCTCGGGTTTCAACCCCATGGGGAAATAACTGGGAGAATGAAACTTTATTAAGGCTGTTGTGCGAGCCCTACCCATTCCTTTGAGGAATCTCCGCTTTAAACATTCCAGTCCGTTTTGGAGAGCGGAGGCCATCGTAGGGCAGATTGATCTTGCACTAAATAGACATTTAGTTCGATATAAGATGTGCAACAAGAGATGGATTTTCTTGAGGAAGTGCATGAGGGGGTAGTGCCTCCCACCTGCACCCCCCAGACGGGTCCAAGGCTCACTGCACTGCTTCCAAGATTGAGAAGAGACGAGAATATTATCCGCAGTGGAATAGGGACCCACCAGAAAAAAGGAAGAACAGTCACAAGTGACTTGGAGAAATGATGCAAGGAAGGGATTTTTTTCCCCTGTATGTTGTGCTTAAATCAACCACAAACCAGTGACTGCAACTACTTGGTACTAATCCCAGGGCAAGAAAAAAAAGTGTTTTCTGGTCTGTCTCCTCTCTGTCTCACTCTTTAACAAGCTTTGGACAGCTGCGAGCCCCTGCCTCTTGCTCTGACACTTTATTGCGAAGCTCTAAAAATTATCAGAGATGCATCAGATTCAAGGTGATGCGATTCAGCAGGCATTTATTGTTACTTATTTGACTGAGTGTCTGCTACAGGCCCAATGCTTTCCTGAGCACTGTGAGGCTCAGAAAAGAAAAATACTCTGCCCCTGTCCTGAAGGAGCTTACAGACTCACAAACATGCGTGAAGATATTAGAGACTACATTACAAGATAATAGTAATCCAGTGCCGAAATGCACGGGACATAGGCAACCCTGAAGCTAGCAAGGCTCCCTTGGTGCCCTCCCACCCCCTGTCATGGTCCCAGGGATCCCACTGGGCCCCGAGCTCACCCAGTTGAAGGGATGGGCCCACCTCCATTCTTTTTTTAAGTGGAGGTACTGGGGATTGAACCCAGGACCTTGTGCATGCCAAGCATGGGCTCCACCACGGAGCTGTATCTTCACCCCACCAATTCCATTCTTAACACCTGGACTTGAGATAGGAATGTGTACACAGCCTGCATTTGAGGGGAGCCTGAAGGAGAGTAAAAAGAAGGTGATTTGGAAGCAGCGAAAGCCCCAAATCTGTTAAAACTCTATCACCCTTGAAAGTCACTTTTTAGGTAAAGAGGCAGAAGCCCTTAAATGCTTGTGCCCGGTGTACCAGCTATGCAGGTTCTCACTGACCAAGAAACAGCCAGTAGCACCCATCAGCCACCTCCAGCAAGGCTGCACAGGGGCAGGGCGCGGAGACTGTGAGGAATACGAAGATCAACTGAACAATGAAGCCCTCGCACAGGACTAGGTACAACAAGAAGCAAGAACTATGGAGCAGATAGGGAGGGATACCATACCCAGCCTCCTGCTGCTCTGACGCTTTTATTCCTACTGCTGCTTGCCCCGCCCAGATCTGACTTGCTGCCCTGCTGAGTCTCCCCTGACCTCTAGGGCCTGACCCGCTGCTTGCCAGGTCCTGGAAAGTGCTCCAGGTCACAGAGCAGGGACATTCAGTCCTGTAAAAACAATGCTTCCGAGTCCATCTAGGCACAAAAGTTGAATCGCACATACGCGGCACTGAGAAGGTGAGGAAGACAGTGCCAACAAAGATGTGGAGGCTCTCAGTGGACCACACACAGCACGGGAGTCAGCTTGGCCTGTGCCATGATTTTAAGAGAAGTTAATGAGCTCCAGGTGAGCGTCTGTGGGCGTCTATGGTGCCCGGAGGAAGATTCTGTAATGCATCCCCAGACTCAGCCCTTCTCACCTCACAAATGCATGTCCCTGGTCTCAGGGGACAGGTGATGGGAAGTGATGGATGGACTGGATGAGGCTGCATTTCTGACAATTGAAAGTGGCAAGAGGGACAACCCTCGGCTCTCAGCTAAAGCATGCAGTTGGAGCATGGGTTCCCCTGGGGCTTCTCAAGTCACTTTGAGCTCTCCCCTCAGCTCCTGCCCTAACAGCGTGGAAGAGGAGAAAGACGGGTCCCTTCATGTCCCGCCCACTTCCCCTCCTCCAGCCGCCATCGCTAGAGTTAAGTAATTCACCCAGCCCGGGTGACCCCTGGTGGGGCTTTTTAGCAAACAGGCCACTTCTGATGAAAGCAGCCCAAACAGCTGAGCAATTAGAAAGTGGTGGCCATCACCAACGATGTGTGGGCCCTGCAGGAAATGGCGGGGGTGATAAATACTCAGCAGCCACGCCGCACACCCTCAATGCAGCAGCGGTCTTTAAAGAGGACGCTTACTTCTAAACGGGTCCTTCTCGTAGTAGGCACCCAGCTACCCTCCGCCACGACGCTGGTCGCCGCTGCTGACACGGGCTGGCGGCCGCGCCGAGCCCAGGGGCCGCAGGGTGACTCGGAGTCTCGGGGCCTGGGGGCCTACGGAGTCACCCGGGGCTTTGAAAACTCCAGGCCAGTTAAACCAGAACCTCTAGGGGGTGGACCTGGGAAGTTCGGATTACATTTTTTTTTAACTTTTATTTGGAAGTAATTTCCAGCTCACTGAAAAGGTGCAAGACTAAGGCTGTGAAGATGCCCACGGGCCCCTTACACCTACTGCGAACATTTTCACCTTTTGCTTTGTCATGTCTCTTTCTCTACACACGCACATTCTCACACACACACATTTGCATACACACACACAGTATTTTTTAAAAATTGTTTTCTGAACCATTTGAAAATGAGCTCCATCATGGCCCTTTTTCCCAGGAAGCGGCCGTCCCCGCATGGCCACAGTACAACTTCAACAGTAAAAAATAGCACAGGGGCACGATGCTTTTGGAACCAGGCTGCTTTTCCCTCGCAGGGGGAGGTCCCCGTGCAGCCAGCTGAGAGCCCTGGGGCGTCTGCAGCTCAGCTGGGACTGGTTCTCGGTGCAGGAAGCCGAGGAGCGGCTGCCCCAGACTAGGACTTCTGAACTCGGATTTACTTATTTTGTCATATTTGAAGGGTGTTTATTTAATGACCAGGGAAAGACTATTAAGGAAATGCTCCTCATTAGTAGACTGGTTAAATAATTTGTTTTTCTTTTCCAATCCTCGTATCTTTGTTTTTTCACTCAGATTTATTAACAGAGCACACTGGTCACTGCACAACTGGGTCACAGAGGAAACCTGGGTGTGGGGGTTGCTCTGGAAAGCACTGGCCACACCCTTTTCCCTTCCATCTCACCGCTCACTCCATTCCCTCCTGAGGGACTTCTCTCGTGACCCAGCTTGCTTCATAACTAGTGGGTGATTTATTAACAATTTAATGGCACGACAGCCTCTGGAGAAATGACCCTGAGCTTTGTCCAGGCTGCTTCGGACTTTTATAACTAAAATGATCTCTCTCTTTTCTGGTAATTCACTCCCACAGCCTTTGAAGAGGAGTGTGGTAGTTGATTTTCCGTGTCAACTTGACTAGGCCCTGGGGTGCCCAGATACTTGGTCAAACCTTATTCGAGGTGTGTCTGGGAGAGGGTTTCTGGGTGAGATTAACATTTGTATATGCAGGCTGAGTAAAGCAGAGGCCTTCCACAGTCGTCCACTGGTTCTGGCCTAAGCAGGCAGGACTCGCTCTCTCTGCCTGATTGTCCTCCAGCTGGGACACTGGTTTTCTTTTGCCTTCAGACTTGACCTTGGACCAGAAGGACACACCAGCTCTCCTGGGTCTCCAGCCTGCAGACTGCAGATCTTGGGACTTAGCCTCTGCCATCTCATGAGCCAGTTCCTTGTGTCCAGACTCATATGAGGAACCAGCTAGATTTTTCCAGAAAGGAAAGTAATAGGACAGAGAAAGTTGAAGAGGGCATTTCCAACCTGGAAGGCGGTAGTTGAGTACTCAGAGATGGGGAAGGAGGTTGATGGGCTGCTGGGTCTCCAGGGAACAGACCCCCTCACATGTGTCCACTCTGAGATTGTACATCCTCAGGCAGAGTGGCTGGAAAGAGCTGGATGCAAAAAGCTGGGGTCCACAGGTCCAGTGGAGTGTGATGTGGTCCAGGGTGGGAGGAACTGCTGGACGGGCAGACAGTCTTTGAAAGACCACTCTGAACTGGCTGGAAGCTGGGCAGGTGAGTACCTCCATGCCAGGCAGGCAATGCAGGACCAGCTCCACAGGTAGCCTAGGTGTCATCCAAGAGAAGGGGCAGCACAAGTCACCCTTAAAACCCAGGCACCTTATATGCCCTTGGGAAGGGAAGAAGATCAGAGAATGACACTGGATTTCCAGCCATGTTAGTCAGAGGAAACTACAGAGCAATTGACATCTGGCAAATGCATAAAGGGCCTGAATCCATCTCTTAGTCCCAGTACTTCCTTGGGATATATATTTCTTGCACAGAAAAGTGTCTCTTCCTCATCACATCCCTTTAGATATCTGAAGAAGATCAGGAAGGTTTCATGGACTGGTTCCTGGGGGAGGTGGGAGGGAAGCTCTAAATCATCTGAAATTGATTGCATTTGCAAATGTGCATTTTCCTGAGGGAGGGGAACCCATAAACCTGATCTGATCCTCACAAGAGGTTGGACCTAAAATACTGCATGCCACTATGGCAGAGTGGAAAGCTCCTTCAGGGCAAATTGCCTGCTTTCTCATCCACCTGCCCTGAATTGGTGACTCATTCATTCATTCAGTAAGTATTTTTGGAAGCCCTCCCGTACCTCAAGTCTTGTAGCTCCAAGTGGAACAGTCTGCACAGAGTGGCTCTTAACCTCTAGTCTTTGCCCTTCCAGTTGTGTGTCAGACTGTGCTTTTTAATCACAGCTCCCTTCGCTGCTCTCTCTCCATCTTAAAGTCTCAAATGGCTCTCACCGCCAGCCCAGCGCCAGAGCAGCCAAGCAACCTGAGCTCCGGGAAATTGAAGTTTTCCACTTTCTCTCATCCTGCTCCACCTCCACCCTGAGAATGCCTGGAGGCTTCTTCTCAGAAAATACCCTGGTAAGGTATTAGCAGAGCTTCCTCCTACGAGGACTATTTGCAGTTTTATTGGGCTCTCGGGAAGAATGGAGAGTCTTTACCAGTTGAGGAATGCATCTCTCTGGGCCACATTGAGGCCCCGTGAAATGCGGGTGGAGGAATAGATTTGGGGCGAGATCAGGCTTCCCTGGAGCCCCATGTCCGACCGCCTGGGCAGTGTCCCTCTCAGCAGGTTGGCACTGCCTCCAGTGGCCCCTGCATCTCATTTGTCCATCCACGTCGGCTGTTCCACATCCCTCACTGCCCACCAAGCACTCTCCTTCCCACGCTTTTGCCCACGCTGTTCATCCCTGCTGGAATGTCTTCTTTCCACTCTGAGCCCACACAAAGCTTCTCATCCCGATTTCAAACCCTCGCTCAAGTTCCACCTCCTCAGGGTCCTTGTGAAACGGCCAGGTCTCTGGCCACAGGGCATGTGTCTTTCGCTTCTACAGCATCCTGTATCCTCTAGCACTTTCACAGCATCTCTTTTGCATGCAGTTACTTATTTTTCTTGAATTCTCTAATTGCTTTAAACAGAAGAGTCTTACCTCCCCTAATGGAATGATTAACTCTGGGGGCTAATTTTTTCTTTCATAATTGAGATTTCATCATTTTTTTGGTTTGGTGATCAGTATAAAGACATTGTGAACAAAACACACATAATTCATAATGTGAGTACTAAACCCAGAAGCCACAGAGTTTTAACACTTTTCCAGACAATTATCCCAGTTACTTTCCAGCTTAAATTTGGAGGAAATTTTTTCTTAAAAAGAGCCATTAACCACCAGTATTTACAAATGCTGACAAGCTGTTTGCTCTAAGGTCCCACTAATTCACAACTTAATATCATGCATATCACATACTGACAAGTCTCCAATTTGTCACAAAAAACTGATACAGCTATTAGGAAGAAAATTATGCGACCTCCACAAAAGATATTACAGGTAGTAATGGCTGGAAGAGCCAAGATCTGGGAGCAGTTTTCTTCAAAAAGCAATTGTACTAAAAAAGAGCTTGAATATAGAAGATAAATAATTGAAAATGCAAGATTGAGATTCCAAATTACCATTCAGTTTTGCTTCATATTATAGATTTAAAAAACTGCCCTGACCCCACTGGTTTGCAGAACATTAGGCTGATACATGAAACTGTCAAAGCCTCCTGCAACTCAGTAGCCTGCTATGTTTCAGCTGATCAGAAAAACCACCACCCAGGATACGATTTCACCTCTTGAAAAGCTTTCCCACTGAGCCAAACAGGAAAACACACGAGGCGAAGTACGTGACGGTTAGCTTTGTGTGTCAGGTGGCTAGGCCACAGTATGCAATTACAAAGTCAAACACTAATCTAGGTGTTGCTGTCAAGGTATTTTGTAGATACGGTTATTATCTATAATTAGTTATCTTTAAGCGAAGTTGATAGTATGGGTGGTACCTCATCCAATCAGTTGATGGCCTTAAGGGCAAAAATAGGTTTCCTGGAGATGAAGAGATTCTGTCTCAAGACTGCCGCATTAGCTCCTGCCTGAGTTTCCAGCCTGCTGGACTGCCTTACACATTTCAGGCGTTCCAGTCCCCACAATTGTGCGAGTCAATTTCTTAAAATACATTTCTTAGCTATAAGAAACTCTCCTAGAACTCTGATAATACACAGGAGGATTTATTCCTTCTTAGAACTACCAAAAAAATCTGCATTTACAAAAGTTACTAAAAATATTCCCCTAGATCATACAAGAAGAGATTATACAAATGGCATATTTAAGCCCTAATATATCAATGATTACATTAAATGTAAGTGGTCTGGGGTGGGGAGGGTATAGCTCAAGTAGTAGAGCACATGCTTAGCATGCATGAGGTCCTGGGTTCTATCCCCAGTACCTCCATTAAAAAAAACTAAATAAATATAAGTGGTCTAGATTACAAATTAAAAGACAGAAATCAGCAGAGTGGATTAAAAAAACATGATCTAGCATACACTATCTATAATAAATTTCTTCAAACATAATAATATAGGCAGATTAAAGTTAAAGAACAGAAAAAAATTTATTATGCAAATAATCAAAAGGAAACAGAAATGGCTATACTAATATCAGATGAAGTAGACTTCAGAGAAAAGAAAATTATCAGAAACAGAGAAAAATATTATATAATGATAAGGATCAATCCACCAAGAAAACATAGCAATCTTCAATATGCATGAACCAAAAAAGGAGCTGCAAAACATATGAAGCAATCAGTGACAGAAATGAATGGAGAAATGTATAAATCCCCAATTACAGCTGGAGACTTCAACACCTGTCTTGCAATAGTTGACAGAACAGGAAGGTAGAAAATGAGCAGGGATATGGAGGAACTGACGCCACCCACTATCAGCAGAACACACGTTTGTTGCAAGTGCTCACCAAGTACACACTGAGACAGATAATATCCCAGGTCATAAAACAAACCTCAGCAAATGCGAAAAATGAAATCATACAGCGTGTGTTCTCTGACCAAAATGGACTCAAATTGGAAGTCAGTATCAAGAAGATGACAGGGAAACCACTAGACTCTTGGAAGTTAGACAACATGCTTCCGAATAATCCACGAGTCACAGGATATTTAGCAAAAAGATAATCACATCGATCAATGAAACCAGACAGACAGCCCGTAGGCAGAGACACGCAAATAACTGATTTCTCACAAAGGTGCACAAGCAACTCAATGCAGGAAAGACTTTCAATAAATGGTGCTGGAGCAATTGGAAAACTGCAGGTAAATAAACAAACAAGACAGTGGCCAGGCCTTGGCATTCTTTCCTAAACTCCCCTGGGGCCTTTAACATGTGTGGGGTTGTGACCCCGAGCCTGGCCACCTCGGCCGCCACCTGCACGGATGTGGTATCTGCTTCCCGTCTGCAGACTCCGGCAGGCCCCGGCTCTGGGCCCGACTCAGTCTCTGTCGGGCATGGTTTTCCGAGTCCTAGGCTTAGCTTTAAACAGCCCCACTCTGGTCGGCCTTGTCCTCTGAACTGGATTCTAGCTTGGCCTTATGACGTCCTTTTGCCGAGTATATCCCAGTGACCAGAGCTTTACCTCGGTTCCCTCAGCCCCATTTCTTGGTTCTCCAAGGGTCCCCCTCCTGCTCTCCCTGCGGTGTGGCCGGCTGTCTCACCAGCTGTCAAGGCCCTTGGACGCCAGCTGTCTTCCTGCCAGTCCACTCCCAGACGCAGCCTCCTGGCTCCCCAAGCTGTTTTCCGCCTTGCTTTCCCCGGCAGACCCTCCTCACACCACCTGTCACGGCTTCCCTGGACGTGCTCTCTGCCCTCCCTCGGCCCAGGTGCTGTCCACGGCCTGCCAATGAGAGGCCCTCCAGAACACCTGCCCTCCCGTGCACCCTCACGGCACTGTGCGTGCTCATTGCCAGAACTTGCCGCACATTTTAGTGTTGAACTGTCCGCTTTATGCGCTAGATTAAATTCCATGAGGGTAAGAGCTGTTCATTGCTATATGCCCAACACCTGTTCAGCTTACTGACACGCTTACCTGGGGCATCCTCTCCTGGGTGGTCTTCATGGACCTAGAAGGTGCTCAAATGGTCTGCGTTTCTCACCGACAAGGTGAAGCGTCTTTGAAGAAACTTCAGTGAGCCTTCAGGTCCTCCTGAACCACAGTCTGGGGCTTTGTCAAAAAACACTCAGACAGATTAGACCGTCAATTAGAGAAGGCGAGTGGGGAGCTTGGCCTTTTCCTCAATTCTCTTTGAATAAGTTCAGTGTTCACACTGGTTCTCAACCCACACACCTCTTAATCTACTTTAATTTCTGTTTTGGAAAGAGGACAGGGGGAGCTTTTGTAAAACACTTTAAGAAACAAGCATGAATGGGCCCTGAGGGCACAGTCCATGGGGCGCCGCTGAGCGGGTTCATGCTGTGCCTGGGAGGGGCGCACACTCTCTGAGAGCAGAGCTGCCAGGTCCTCAAAGACACTGAGACACCGGGATCACAGCCTCAGAAGGGACGGGGCTGACCCTGAGTCCACGTCAGATGTCACCGAGTGCATCGACCAACCCCTTTCCAATATGAAATAGTCTTTATGCGTGAATTTAAGGAGCCAGCCCCTAACCTGCATTGCGTCTGGTGAAGGGACACCCCAGACGAGGTTCCACATTACCAGTCAGGGTCATTCAAGCACCCTGCCATCCACCCAGGAAGCAGAAACTCCAGCCTCAGAGCGTAGGAAACATTCTCATGAAGCACAAGGCAGTGTCTTCCAGCTTCATACCGTGGCCTGCGCTGGTCAATTTTCACTACTGTTTCTGTCTTTGGCACCTGAGTTTCAAAAGGCACAGTTCAGGTGGAGCTCAGTGGAGCTCTTCATGGATTAGAAAAGGGCTCCATTCAAGGCGATGTGCAATTTTTAGCATCGTGGATGCCCCCTGGGAAGCAGCAGCACTGCCAATGGTCTTGCTAATTGGGCTGTTTTATGAGCAGAAGCGGGCACTGGACGGAGGCCGGGAGCTGCTGCTCCCACTTGTCTGCAGTCTGGAGGGTGAATGGAGTTGGAGCGCTCTGAAGGCCAAGTTCTGCCCATCCAGCCAGACTGGGGTGGGGGTGGCTCACATATGTGAAGGCTTTGAAATGAAGATTGGATCTCTGGGAGACAGATGCTGCTCGCCTTGCCTAATTATCCGTTTTGGAAGAGAATGCAGCATCTTCGGTCCTGGAGGAGTTTCCAGGTTGAGGGAATGCCGCCCGCCACCCCCGGGCACGCACAGGCACCCCTAGAACCAGCAGCTGAAGCAGCACGGGCCTAGCAGTCTACCTGGCTAAAATCACAGAGATGGATGTGCTCTTAAGCCATAAACTGGTGTCACATTCGCAGGTTTCCATGGCAACCTTTCACACACAAAGAAGGACATTTGTAAATACGCATTTTGCAAGCCTCCTTTTTTGATTTAAAGTATCAGCCTTTGAGAACAATTTGCTTTGCCAGCTGCGGCTGCTGTGGGAAAAGTGAGGGCAGGGAGACATCTTACTTGCCCCTGTTCCCTCTCTGTCCTTTACTTCTGGGCAGAATCCAGTGGCAAATGCACACTGAGCTCCCTTCACTGGCCAGGGTCCTGTGAGGAGCTGGGGACGCAGAAGGAGGGAGGGTGCACCCCGCCAGGAGGTCCCTGGGCACCCAGCATGTCCCCCACCTGGTCACGGAGGTGTCTGAGCCGCGGAGTAAACTGTCTTGGCTGTTTCCCTAAGGGGGCCTCACCAGGGGAATATTAGACTCAGAGTGAGGATGACCATTGACCCAGGATCCAGCACTTGTAAAAGTGAATAAAATGGAGAGTTAGTTTCAAAACCCGTCTCTCCCTCTGTCTCTGACCCTTTCTGTCTTTCTCTTTCTCTCTCTTCTCTGGAGTCCTTGGTGTCTGGGGACAAATGTGTTTCCTTTGCACTTCTGGTCCAGGGACTCAATGTCAGGGGACAGGGAACGCTCTGATGACCACAGCCTGTGTTCCAGCTGGTTTGCACCTTAAACTGTCGCTCAGACTTTTGGGGAAAATTTCCAGTGCAAACCTCCTCTCCATTCGGCCATGCCCGCCCTTTCTGGGCACTGCCTTTGGATACAGTCATTTCTGCGTGGCTTCTGTCTGAAACTTCACAAAATTACTCCCTTAGATTCGCCCAAAATACTATTTCTGGTTCTGAAATAGCATCTTACAATCTCATCGGCATTTTTTTTTCCTTTCCTGGGCTGTAAATTCTCCAAAAGCCACAGCCTCATGAGTGTGACAGCATCCTCAGATCTCACCAATGCCTCCCACCCGCTCCCCGACCCTGTGGCCCCGTTTTGTCGACGAGCCACTAGAGCCAGAGGCAGAGAGCCATCCTCAGGTCACCCCGAGGTGTCTCACATTCAAAGCCAACCTCAGGTCGGGTGAGAGGCTGGTCCTCACAGCTGTGGGGTCTTCTTCATGTTCCCATCTCCGGCCCATCCTAGATCCAGGTCCCCACGGACCCTCCCCTCCTCGGAAGAGGTGGTCAGGGAAAGGGAAGGAGGGGAAATCGCTTTCCAGTTAAGGCGCCCGGGGAAGGTGAACTGTGTCAGTGCTTTGGTCTGGTCCACCCCACATCTTTCCCACAAGCCCCCAGGGAGTGGTGTGGAAAAAGGCTCTCGCCCACACTAAAGCCCCAAGGGTCAGGCTGCCGCCTCCCGCAGCTGTTTTTATTGGTGAGGCTTTTCTGAGCCTGGCATTTTACTCAGGGTTAATCAGAGCGAGCGAACGCAGCTGCATGCCCGGTGCTGTCTCAGCCGCCGTGGGCAAAGCCAGGGGAGCCTGGTGGGGCCGGGGCAGGGACCCGGGGACAGCTGGGACTTGAGGCCTCCCAGCCCTGCAGGCTGGGGAGAAGCCTCCCGCGGTGCTTGTGAAGTGCTGCCTCCTACACTTGGACTCACCAACCTTCCCTCCCGGTGCCGTTGCTCTGTGCGTTCAGAAGAGTGTGGTGAGGTAGAACCCAGGTGAAAAACTGGGGATCAGAGAGGTTGCATCCAAACCGAAACAAACCCGAGCTCTCTGGCCTACCACCCAGGACCGATTGGGTCCCATGTGGAAGGATCCAGTTCCACCGCATCGCCCCACAGGATGCCGTGGAGACTGACTCTGGGCTGGGCAAGGGCTCTGGGTGAGTTTTGATGCAGCTGGAACCAGGTTTAGTCAAAATTCACAGAACTGAAGTTTGACATACAGCCTTTGTTATTTCCCCAAGATGGACTATTGTTATGTCTCAATAGACCCACAATATGTACTTGGCTTTGACAGAAAAAGAATTGCTTAAACTACAAGGACATAAGAAACGATTTTCTGTTAGAGGGAGACAGAGGCATCTCGGGCCCAAGGATGGATTCCCATGTGTACCTGGTGATTCCATGTGCCCCTCTCCATGTGCTGGTCCATCCATGCAGGCTCCTGAAGAAATCTGAATTACACTGAGGTAGTTAATATCCTAATGTCGGCTGCTCCTATTTCCTCGTGTTTTGATCGGAGCGTTTCAGGGCATCCCTGTTTGTGGGAGAATTTGTTTAGTTCTCTCTCTCTCTCACCCCTACCCCTGGACAATTTCATCAGTTTAATGAAGGAAAAAAGCCAAACCACACAAGCCCTTGCTACATCTGTCCCTACTAAAAAAAATAGTTTCCTTGCATTTTTATTTTAAACCATTTATCCAGTTGTCACTTTACTGCACATTAGAATCACCTGGGAACTTAAAATAATCTCGGCACCCTGGGCACCACACTCAGACATCACTATTTTTTTTAAAATTCTTCAGATGACGCCAAAGTGCCACCTAGTTGATGACCAGTGACCTGAACCAGTGCTCTTGCAGGCTTTAATGTGCATGTGAGTCACTCTGGGACCCTGGTAAAATGGAAACTTTATCCAAGAAGTCTAGGGTGGGGCTCGAGCCCACGGTTCTAATGAGCTCCCACGAGACGCCAGTGGGGCTGGTCCGTAGACCATACCTTGAAAAGATGTAGCCAAGGTGTATTTCTTCCTCCCTGATGCCAAGTGATCTGTGGAGAAACAGAAAATATTGAAGGGAGCCGAGGCCAAATGAGCATGGGAAAGCGAGAAAGGTCCTTTGATTGTAGCACATCCCACTGATTGTTAAGAAACAATTTCTAGGCTAGAAAGAGGGTTGACAGCTATGGTTTAGGGGAGGATCTGGACTTCCATAATGTAGAATGTTCCAGACCAAATGGACCTGGTAGATCATGGGGTCCAGTGATCCCCAATCTTGCCTGATTATAAGAATCACCCAGGAACTTTCTAAAAAGTCATGTATTCCCCGAGCTCCACCCAAATAGTCCACAGATTTTAAAATAGCCTATTTTAGTTCAGACAGATTTGGGGGCCACTGATCTGGTCCACCCCAGCCCCTTCTCCTGCCCCCTCACACATACACATTTATGGAAGAAAAAGCCCCAGGCATGGGCTTCTCTGTGACAAACTGGCATTTTCCAGCTGTGAGGACTGAGTGAGCCAGGGAAAAAAACCTACGTGAGTGACCGGCAGACCCCCTTCCATGTCACAGCATTGGGGAAGTCGGTTTCTGGCTAATAAATTCAGGCGAGGTGTTTGCCTTTGCTTTCTGAGCTGACAGGCTAATTTTGCAAGACAGTAAGGACAACAGCCAGGCATATGGAGAGCTAGTAAAAAGGAAGGCTTGGCCTGGCCTGGGCAGATTTTGTTCTTCTCCAGAACATCATGTCGCGCACGCAGGAGAGGGCGGTGATGCCTCCCCTGGGCTGCCCACCCCCTCTAGTGTAGCTGGGTGCTGCCCATGGTCCTGGCATCCTCATGTCCTTTCTAAGACAGAGGGTGAAGGTTTGAAAAGCCTCAGGACGACTCACAGCCACAGTCCTAACCTATGAGTAGAAGCACCTCCACCTGCTCCTCTGGTGCTTCCGGCAGCCCCCTAGTCCTCCCAGCCCCCTGTCTTGTCAGGATGTTCCATCTCTACCTGCCTGTGTTGCATCTGGCTCTGCTTGCAATGAACATATGAGGGAGACTGGCTACTTGTGGTCTGTCTGATACTCAGCACCCAGACCTGGTGCCTGCGTGCCTCCTGCCCTGCCCAAGAGCCACTGAAAACACTGCCTGAGTAGGACTTATAGATGGGGCCATGACTATTCCTATGATTCTTCTAAATCAATAGACTCGTCCCTCTATGAGTTTGATTTTTCTGTTAAATTAGGCATAAATATTCAATTTTACATCTTCATCCACATTCACTCATTCATCCATACATTTATTTCCTGAGCACATACCGTGCATCAGTAAACACCATATTTGTGTATTTTAATGCCATGATCCTGTGGGTAGGGGTGATTGCTGCATTTTACATATAAAGAATCTGAACTTTAGAGATTCTGAGCCATTCGTGCAAGGTCACCCAGCTAGAAAGCCTTCTAACTGAGGTTTGAACCCAGCTCTTTCTGTCTCCAAAATACCTTCTCTTTTCGCCAAATTTGCCTCCCAAATGGCAGTCTCTCTCCTTTTAGAGACAAAATAAAGCTAATTGTCATTTTTTTAATTAAAGATATTTTTTAATTGCAAAGATAAGAGAAAGCCAAAAGACATATACCAACTGGAACTGGTTTTACCACATAACAACTTAATATTCATAATTGACTAGTAGACCCGTAAATCAATAAGCTAAAATTCAGACATCTTATTTCCTCCGAGAGGCTCCCACTAACATTTCATAGAGCCCTGTGTTCCTCCTCCTCCGCACAGACCTGCATTGTCGGCAGCATAACAAAGGCTTGTTCTGTGCAGGCACCATGCTGGGCACCACCAATTCCAGGAAGGACGGAAGATCAGGATGACAAGAGTTTATCTGCATCACATCCCTTTTGGAAGTACTTATACTCCCAGACTGTGGCCTCTCTCTTTAAAATAAGCTTTCTATCTTGCAACAGAGAAGTTGCAAAGATAGTACAGAGTTCTCACCTCATTTCCCCTAATGTTAATAGCTGCATAATCGTGGCTAATTATTATGTCGGGTAATTTTAAAAGTGAGTATTTTCTCTTTGCCCTGGAGTGTGGATAACCACTGGTCATGTGTTCACAAGGCACAAGTCTTGGGAGTCAAAGCTTTGGTCGTGTTGATCCCTCTGGGTCTGAATTCTCAGGGCGCTGGGCGGGGTTCGGGGTGGGTAATAGGATGAACTTCCAGGGTTTCTTGGAAGGCAGAAATGAAGCCATAACCATGAAAGCCCCCAGGGTGGTGCCTGGCACACTGGTTGAATATGAGCCTTGTCATCTGCCTTGAAGCACCAGCTCTCACCACGCTGTGTGGTTCCCTGTTTTGACTGTGTCTCTTCCTGGCACCCCTGCGCTGTACCCTAACTTGTGTTTACTTAGTATATTCTGAATATCAGTCTCCCTCCTGCTTCCTTCCCTCGTCCTTTCCCCATAAATCCTGTTTGACAAATTCAGGCCAAGGGCAGTTGTTCTCAACAGAGAGATCGTTTCGTCTTCCTGAGTGCATCTTTCAAAGTTGCCGGCCGAGCCAGGTGGTCCCAGCCAAGCCAGGGAACGGCACCGACGCACGGCCCGTGCATCCTGAATGCTCAAGCAGCGGAGGGGAAGGACAGAACCTGAATGGACTGCCAAGGTGGCCCAGAGTTGAAAACATTTCCGAGTCGGTCATGTTGGCGAGGGGAGGGTGGGGACAGAGAGGGCTGAGGAGGGGATTGAAGGAGAGAAAACACATAATTAGCAAATGTGGGCTCTGGACACTTCCCTCCCCTTCCTGATTTCTTTTATGTCCCCTGAGCTGGATGCCAAGCTGGCACACGTGTTTTCAGAAATGAATGGGATACTTGAAGGCTTCTGAATTAAAATGACACTCTTCAAGTGCACACTTGGTGGTGGAGGAGCTGCCCGTGTCTGCTCTCACACAGATGCCCTCTGAACAAGGAGCCCCCTTTGGGCACATCTCACCTCGCCCACGACATCTTGGAAGCCAGCAGATGCCCAAAGGGAACACGGCTTGGGACCGCCTGAATAATGAGTCTTCTCTTTAAGGTATCCTTTCTTGTTTATACCAGTCCATTAAGAAGATCCCACTCTAAATGAGCAGTTGCTTAAAGCCAATGGAAAACAACTGTCTATATGCCTTAATTAGCACAAGAGAACTTGAAATAAAAAAGTTACATGTGTTATTTTTTCCTTTTTTTTTTTTTTTTAAGTGAACAGGGTTGTCCTTCAATGCCCGTCTTTCCTGGCGTGCGCAGCTTTTTAACTGGACCACTCCCTGCGTGTTGGGTCTTTGGCAGCAGGACCGTGCGGGGGGAGGAAGTGCGGGCTGTCTCCTCCTCAGCCGGGCAGGAGCGGACGGCCAGGAGCCGAAGGTAGGAGAGAGATCTTTCTGAAGTGGGACAAACGAGACAGAAAAACTGTCGAACTCCTACCGGCAGCAGCCGTTCACGTTGGGTGGGATGTGGAAGGAGTCATGTGCAGCCAGCTTTGGAAGGGAACGAGGGCAAAAGGTACACACACCAGGATTCTGAAGAGAATCATGGCTACTCTTAAAAATGACCATGGATGGAAGGTTCTAGAGATCTAGATTTTTTTTTTTTCACATGGAATGTAGCTTGAGACAAGTCAATGTTTATTGTGACCAAGATGTTTCTATCTGCTACCTGTTGAAATGAGGGTTGACTTACACTCCAAAGTGAGACATAGAAAATACAGACGTTTCTTGGCACCTGGAAGCATCAGTGGGTGGGCAGGGGCCTTGAGTTCTTTCTGTGAGTCGCAGAACCGTGATTTCGGTGCCTGTTTCTTCACTCTTGCAGCAGGGACCTCCTGTCTTCGCTGTTTTCTCTTCTTCCCCTTTTATCCTGCACTTCTCTCTCCTTTTTCCCCCTCTCCTCTGCCAGGGCCAGAAGAGGAGAGGGGGAAAGGGAGGGCATGGTCAAGGGCCAAGGGTCAACGGTCAAAAGAAGGACACAGAAGAAAAAGAGAGTTAGGAAGAACAGCTCTGGCCCGGAATTAAGAAAGCTGAGTTTGTGTCTGAGGTCTGACACCAAACAACAACAACAATAATAATTTAAAATAAAAATAGCACTTACTGCTGCCGGGCATTATGTGAAGGACTTTGCGCTTAACCTGCCTGATGGGGTGAGGTGGGTGCGCTGATGGCGCCCGTGCTGCACATGAGACAGCTAGATCTCTCAGTGACCTCCCCAGGTCACGCAGCTCTCAGAGGCTGAGCTGGAATTTGTGATCCGGACACTGCGTCTCCTGCCTCGTGCCCCGGGGGCAACGAACGTCAGTTCCCTCAGCCTCTGTGAAAGGAACCGGCTCTAGTAGATGCTTTAAAAGCTCCTTCCAGGCCTTTCTTCAATCAACGTCAATCCTCCCCTCTCCTTCTACCAGCCCTTTCTTAAGACTTAACACCAGAATGTGGCCGAGGCAAAGGGAGGTGAGCACTTAATATCCAGTACTGTCTCTTATCACCGCTTCCTGCGCGCTTTGAGAGGACCCTTCATGTCTCAAGCAAAGTATTTGGGTTCATCAGGTCCCAAGCAAAGACCTCGTTGGAGATGCCTGTGGGTGCACGCTGCAGCTTCACACGGTGCAAAAGCAACATCGAGGTGCCTGGAAAACCAGCCAAACGTGGATGAACCTTGACATTACACTAAACAAGCCAGACGTGAAAGGACAAATATTACGTGATTCCACTCATCTGAGGTGCCCAGAGAAACTGAATTCATAGAGACAGAGAGGAGGATGATGGTTGCCAGGGCCTGGGGGAGGGGGACTAGGAATGAGTGTTTAATGGGGACAGAGTTGCAGTTTTGCAAGATGAAAACATTCTGGAGGTGAATGGTGTGGTGATGGTCTCAACAGTGTGAATGTTCTTAACACCTCTGAACTGTACACTCAAAAATGGTTAAAATGGTAAATTTTATGTGCTGTGTGGTTTATCCCAATAAAAAAGTTAAAAAACGAATATATCAAAAAGTATTTTATTGTTTCTGATTATATAATATGCATTTGTTAAACAATTATAGAGAATTACAAAAATCAGATTAAACTAACACGATTTTTACCAGCTAGATTTAACTATAATTATGATTCCTATCCAATCTTCCCAACTGCATCTCTCTCCCTATCTCTCTATTACATACACAGAAACTCAAATATTTGAGTTCATACCGTGTAAGCAGTTATTTATTCATTTCTTTTCACTTAACATTATATTCTGAGCATTTTCCAAGCAATTAAAATTTATTTGTAAACATAATTGTAATGGCTGAACGTTAGTTCAGGCATGCTGTAATTTATGTAGTCCTTCCTCTGTTTTTGGACATTTAAATTTTTCCGATTTTGTACTTCATAAATAGCATTAAAGCGATCATTCTGGTGCATTCGTATTTGCCTGCCTCTGATTATTTCCTTGGGATTGGCTCCTAGAAACAGAGTTACTGGGTCAAAGGACAGGTTATATATTTGAAAAGCTGTTTCACTATTTCTGGGTGGGGTGTGTGTGTGTGTCGGGGGGTGTTGTGTGTGTGTAAACTAGTTTCAGAAGCCCTTTCTCTGTCCTTTGTTCATCTGGGGAACCATTTGAAGCCCCTGGGATCTCAACCTTTTTTTTTCTTAATGGAAAACTGCCTTTAGGGAAGATATGCTTGAATGCTAACCATCCCTTAGATCAAACCTAGAGATCTGAGCAAAGGAGGTCTGTTGTGCAAAACTGAAAGAGACAGCATCTGAGGTTTTGTTTGTGTAAAGGCGGCTTGTGTCTCATAGGAAGCTGTGAGGTTAGGGTGAAACCCAGGGGCCCCAACTCAGTCCTGGCTGCTCCCTAAAGCATTTGGTTCACTTCCTGCTTTGAAGGAGGGAGGAAAGTGAAACCTTGCTGGAGCTCCCTTGGCTGCAGGTCCACAAGGCGTTAACTGTAGCCTGAACAATGTAGACCTTTGGGCTCCCCTGCACTGCTTATTCCCAGGTAACACACACAGACCCACCCTCGTAGGGGAAATAACAAATCGCTGATCCCCAGGCGACTTTTGGTTTCAAAAGAACTTCTTGCATCTTTTCAGCAGGGTCTGCTAACCCTTTTCTCTTTACATTTACCTGACTTCTAAGTAACGGCAGCCAGTCTTCAGAGCTCAGCTCTAATGTGATTTTCACGTGGAAGCTTTGGCGACCCTCTGGAACTAGACCGACACTCAAATGCGCCTTTTTTCATAGTGCTTTTCACAACTTGTAATTAGACTAATTTGGGCGATCATTTGGCTAATGTATCGTTTAATGTTTTCACTCAACAAATATGTTTTAAGTGCCTCTGTGTGTCAGGAACCATGCTATTTGCTAGGATTACAGGGACAAGCAAAACAGATTTGCTTCCTTTCCTTGTGGAGCTTACAGTCCAATGGGAAATGCAGAAAGAAAAATCTGACTGCAATGTTCAGTAAGTGCTAGAGAGGGGATGAAGCTGGTGCCGTGACAGACATGGGTGGAGGAACCCCATCAGAGGTTCAGGTCCCGAAGACCATCCTGAAGACAGAGGAGAGGGAGGAGCCAGCCGTGGGAAGAGCCGGGAAGAAAATGGGGAGCAGCGGGCGTCAGGGGGAGCTGGAGGACCTGAAAGGCACGGGAGGAATGTTGTGTGTCGGGGGAGAGATGGACAGGGCCAGAGTGGGCAGTAGGAGAGAGGCAGGAACGTGTCCACTGGTGCTGGGAACGTGGAGGTTGGTGGTGACCCTAACAGAGTTTCCCAGAATGCAGCTGGTTGAGGAGCAAACGGATGGTGAGGAATTAGAAGGTCTGCGCATAAGAAAAGCAGTTTGGGCTGTGCAGCAGAACAGAGAAATCAGGTGGGCAGGGAGAGATGAGACAAGCCAAGGGAGGAACTGAGGCTGGTTTTCCAGATTTTCTTTCTTTCTTTTTTAAATGGGAGGTAGCAGAGCATGTTTATAAGCTGTGGGATGACTCAGGGGGAGAGAGGGAGAGACTTAACGATGCTCAGAGAGGCAATAAACGGAGAGCTAAGTCCTTGAGAAGATAAGATGGGATGGTGTCCAGAACAGAGATGAATAGATAGGACTTTTATCGGAGGAGAGCCACCTCATCAATTTTTAACTTTATTATGGATAATTTCAAACACATAAAAGTCGAGGGAATAGTATAATGAAACCCCAGACACCCATCACCCCAGCCTCAACTCATAGCCAAGCATGTGTCATCTGTGCCCCCCAATTTATCACTCCTCTCCCAGATTATTTTGAAACAAATCCAAGACACTGCAACTTTTCATCCATAAAGATCTCAGTAGCCTCCCTAGAAATAAGGACTTAAAAAATTACAACAAAATTATTACCACACTTGAAATTAATAATCTGTTAACATCGTCAAATACCCAGTCAGTGTTCAAATTTTCCTGATGGTCTCTTATATGTTTTTAATTTTTACAGATGACTTGTTCAAATCAAAACCAAACAAGGACCTCCCCCGCCAAAAAAAACCAAATAAGCAAAAAAAAAAAAAAAAAAAAAAAAAAAACCAAAAACAAAAAAACCCAAAACAAACAAAAAACGTACAAGGCGCACAAATTGAATTTGGTTGACATGCTTTTTAAAGTCTCTTTGGGTCTATAGGTTTCCCCTCCCTTTCATTTCCCTTAACATCTGTTAAGAAACTAAGTCTTTCATCCTATAGAATCTCTCACATTCTGGATTTTGCTGATTGCATACCCAAGGTGCGATTTGACGCCTTCTTTTCTCACTTGTAAGTCTCTAAACTGTTAGTTTACGTCTTACATCAAAGGTTTGGTCAGATTAAGGTCTGATTTGGGGGGGGGGCAAGAGCGCTTTGCAGGTGTGGCTGTGCCCCACCTGTTCCGTCACCTGTGACCTCAGGGCCGGCTGTGCTGCGTCTTGCGATGTTAAGGTTGTCAGTGTGTTGGGTGCCGTCCACCTGCTCTACTCAATGTGAGGTTCCTCATCAGCTTTTTGCTTAGGGGGTTTCACAGTTACTGATGGCCACTGCCTAGACCCATTATTTCATTAGGAATTACAAAATAATACTATTCTATCATTTTGTTACGGAGTGACTTATGTCCCCTCCAGAATCATATGTTGAAATCCTAGTCCCCGGTATCTCAGAACAGGACCTTATTTGGAAATAGCATCGTTGCAGATGGAATTAGTTACGATGAGGTCACAGTGGAGGAGAGTGAGCCCCTCCTTCAGTATGACCGGTGTCTTGACAAATAGGGGAAATTTGGATACAGAGACAGAGGAATGCTGTGTGAAGACTGGAGCTACACGGCCACAAGCCAAGGAACTCGCAGAAGCCAGGAGGCAGGCCTGGGGCAGACTCTCTCCCCACCGACACCTTGATCTCGGACTTCTACCTGCCAGACCTGTGAGACCACACACTTCTGTTGGTTAAGGCGCTCAGATTGTGGTACTTTGTTAGAGCGGCCCTAGGAAACCAATTTGTGTTCCTTCTGCAGCTTTTGATGGTCATTCTTAAAGAAGGAGAGAGATTTTTCTCCTGTTAAGTATTTGGTTACTCTGAGGTGCAGTTCATATAGGAAGTTGAGGCTGTGTGCTTGGTTTTTTCCTGGAAGTCACTGGTTTTGGAAGAGTGAATGGTTTCCTAGTATCCTCCAAAAATGACCAGTGGAGCTTTATAAATTTAGTAGCATTATAAACTAGAGATTTTAAAATAACTGGTGTGTCTCAATCCATTGTAGCTATTAGTCTTTTTGATGATCAAATTGCCCCCTTTTGGCCAGAGATAGTCCCTTCCAGATGACTCCTGAGTCCTTTGGAAGAGTCTGCAACAGTTTGATGGCTTCCTT
Source organism: Camelus bactrianus (assembly GCF_048773025.1). Lineage (NCBI taxonomy): Eukaryota > Metazoa > Chordata > Mammalia > Artiodactyla > Camelidae > Camelus > Camelus bactrianus. The sequence goes on from NC_133552.1 coordinate 5,766,110, forward strand.
GCTTTTTGATACAGTAGGATGTCCCAGGTTCATCTTGCTGCAGACTTGCACGCTGCCGTTTCCCTAAGGGCCTCTGGCGCTCTTTGCTGGGAAATGATATTTAGAGACCACAGTCTGTGTGCTGGGAGACTCACTGCTGCCAGGGTGATTGCTGTTTCTAGACCTTTTTAGTGGATAGAGCTAGATAAACATTTTTAAGAAAACATCATGAGTTTATAATACTTGTTTCTTTTACTCTGAAAATTGTAGCTCTTAGGCATTAACTTTATTCTAATAAATTATTTGGTTTATCAAATATATGTGTCTATATTATAATTTTATTATACATACAGGTAAAATATGGAATAGGCATATTTAATACCTTCAAAATAACGCCAGGCTTATTATTAACAGTAATAGGTTTGGAAACAGTTAAAATTGCTTTGTGACTCTTCTAGGCCTTGGATATATAGGCAGGATGGGGACTTGCTAGCTTAAGGGAGCGCGCAGTGGCCGTGCAAGTCCTTCCCTCCTCATTCCAGCCCATTCGCAGACTCAGAACTGACAGCAACTTCGGGCTCATGGACTAGAGGCCCTTGTCAAGGCTACAGTTCTGACAGCGTGCTGACCTCCATCCAGCCTGTGCTGGGCCATCTCGGAGAACCAGGAGCTCCCCATCGCACAGGACAGGCTCGCTACTCGGGGATGGACTCAGCTGAGAGGCTGTTAGACATACAGCCCTCCCCACGTGGATGGACTCTCGCATCTCCAGGTGGGGTCCTTGAGGGCAGGAACTCTGTCTTTCATCTCTGGATACCAGGCCCCCAGCACCATTTCTGGCATATTTTGTTTGCTTGCTTTTATTTATTTATACCCCTATCTCATTTCAGAAAAGGATCTGAGGCAACTGTAAGTTAAGGCTGAATGTGTTTGCTGAATGAACGAAAGCAGGTGCACAGGAAAGAGCAAATGAATAGGTGATTTCCAGACCTTTCCAACACTCCCTGAACTCCTCAAGATAAATCCCAGTACTACAAAGGGCGCGCGGCCCGTGCAGAGTACAGGGAGCTCTCACGTCCCTTGAACGAGGCCCTCCCCAGCTGGTAATGCAAACTAGCTTCGCAGTGGCTCTTAGGACCTCGACTGATGATCTATAGTCGGCCTGCCATAAACCAAGCCTTCCATGGCTTTCTCACACTAACCACATCTCTATCTGGCATTTGTGTAGTCACCTTTTTTTTTAAACCTGTTTAATATTTTTTGGTAGATAGATAGATAGACAGACAGACAGACAGATAGAAAGTAGAGTTAGCTTTAAACTGTCAATTCAGAACATTAAATTGATTTGAATCTGGTTTGGTTCTTCCAATCTATTGGCCAGTCCTCCCAGTTCTGTGTCATCTGAAAGAACGCCTTCAATTACTTGCAGTTGTCGGTAAAGCCCGGGATGATGTAACGGCCCTGTGACTCGGCCACATCTCACCTCTGAGACTTCTTGCCTCTGAATTTTCAGCGACATGTTGCACCAATCTTCTGCCACTTAGACTGAATTTCTCTTCCTCTATCTGTCGCATTTCTCCTAGAGGATATCATGAGAACTTTGTAAATTACCCGCTGAAATCCAGCTCTGCTTTCTCTGTGCCAGTCTCTCTGGATCTATCAGAATGATTGCATCATTGAACCACGGGGTCAGAAGCACATGCTAGATGTCGTGCAACTCAGTACTTCACTGATGGAGAAACAGAAGGCGAGAGTACCTGCACAATGACCCACCATGAGCACTCACACAAGCACCTGGGCAAGTACTGACAGTGCGTACCCAGTACTCAGTACTCATATGAGTACTCACTAAGTCTCTGGACCAGACATACTATGTTCCAGAATACAAAAACAACCTGTCTGTGTGATCCTGGAAACACGGCGAGCAGTGTTTGGGAAAGTCTGAGGACAATTTCTGGAGAAAACTGGAAATGAGTGGACTTTGAGGAATGGGAATAATTTTGATAGAAAGATAGTCCCTTGAAATCGGGGAAACTGGAGCAATGACACAAGGCTGGGAATGCAAGTTCAGGACAGTTACAGGAAGCAAAGGGGTGGTAGCGGCTCACCTACCTGGAGAGGCCAGCGGTCCACCAGGACAGCCAGATCCAGAGGCGCTAAAGACATTATGTGAATATGTCTTTCCCTCTCTCATCTCTGCTTAGGGTACTAACTCCTTTCTCAGGGAGGCTGTCCCAGAAATCCGTAACAGCAGCTATCAGAAGCCTGGTGGGGAAAGGGTACCCTTTTGTCAATAATCCCAGAAACTTCCCAGGGAGGGCTTTCATTGCCCCCCCTCCCAAATAGGGTTGCCAGATTTAGCAAATAAAAATTCAGATGCTCCATTAAATGTGAATTTCAGATAAATAATGAATAATTCCTTAGTATGAGCATATCCCACATAATATTTGGGACATACATGAGAAAGTATTTATTTATTCAAAACCCACATTTAAATTGGAATCAAATCAAATAACAGCCTCTGTTTTATCTGGCAGTCCTATCTCTGCACCCATCCACGTGGCCAGGCAGATGAGGAGCTTCGCTGGTCCACCCTGGGTCATGTGTCCATGCCAGGGACCCCAGGAGTGGGGTCAGCTCCATCCTCACCCCGTGGACTGGGAGTGGGGGGTGGTGACCAATCAGATGCTTCACCAGAGACAGACTGCATAGATGTCTGATGGGCAGAAAGATGCTTCCCACAGCTTACTCCACGGACAGCAAGAAGGCCGAGATAAAAGGGAAAATGGTACTCAGGCAAGTGGGTCTTGCTTCTCTGTTCCCGCCGCCCCAATAACGTTGGGACTTCTCCGTCTGCTTTTTCTGGGTCCCATGACATATGCCCACTAGTTTGTAAGCTCCTAGAGGAAAGGCCTGTGTGTCTTTTGTTCATCACTGTAATCCCATTGCTAGGCATATAGTAGAATCTCAATTAAAAATCACTGACTGCCGAATGGATGAAGTATGGCATGTCCTTTACACTTCCTTGGGCAAATTTAATTATTCACACTAGATGGGATTCTTCAAAAGAGCCCTTCAGAATGCTTTTACAGGAGCAACGATGATGCTCTGATAACAACAGCAGTGTTAACATGCTGTTCTTGCACAGGACCGGATCCCTCTGGCTTTCTCTCCCTGTTCTTTGGAAAGCTCGTGAAGTCCATGTGATAGTATCTCTGCAAGACAGAGCAGTGTTGTTTTCCACTTTATGTACAAGGGAGCTGAATCACCAGAGGCTGGGTCACTCCATCAGGACCACAAACAGAGTGGAGAGACTCCGACAGAGTCTGGGATTCCCGTTTGGGGCTGGTTGGCCGTCTTCCTGAGAACTCTGTGTGTTTGGAAATCATCCTATTTCGCTCTCTGTCCTGCAGTATTTCAGCTTGGAGAAAGTGGACCAGTCCCTGGGGAAAGTTAAAGTGTGTCTACATGTTTGTTTCTGGCGAAATACAGAGCTGGGTGTTCTACTGAATGACTGGCACATTTTCAGAAGGTAGATTATGAGCACCACGGAAGGGGAGCTGGAGAAGAAGTCAGAAGACTTGGGGTTCAGTCCTGGCCCTACCCACTGTCTCAGGTCCCTCCTGAGACAGACTGGGGACAAAGGCAGCTCTGCCTGGTGACAGCTGAGAGCCCACGTGTACCAGGCCCTTCACAAAGTACCTCACTGCCCTCCTAGGCCAAAGGCCTCTGTTGAGCAAGGGGGCCCAGCTCAGGGACAGTTTCATACCACAGGCAATGCAGGATACAATAATTTTCTGACATATGGAAATAGAACATCTTAAGGAAAGGGCTTCTTGTTCTACTTTGCCCAGAAGTCTCCTGCGTGCTCCTTGGCCTGTTACAATCCCTGTCCTCCAGAGGAAGAAGCTTTGACTCACTAGTTTTTACCCGGAGTAGAAGATGGTAACTGCCCCAGCTGGGATTTAAAGCCAGAGTGTTGGACTCCAGAGCCCTGTGCTCTTTCTGCTACACCAGCTGCCTCTCCAGGGGGCAGTGGGGCGGGAGTGGGAGGGTGGGTGGTGACATGGGGTGTGTCCCTAGAGCACCATGAAACTCGGGGACCCCCTGTTCGGATTTGCCTTTGAGCAGGAGGACCGGTGTTACCCATGAGCTTCTCCTGGTGGGGGCTGAGCTGTGGCCTTTAAGCAGGACTTCACACCCTACCACGACGGAGCCTGGGCAGCAGAGACTGGGGCCCCGCCTGAATCAGACAGCACTGACGGGAGAGCGCGGAGGCGGCCCGGGTACCACGCCCCCCGCAGTCGCCTGTGCACGTGCATCTCTCGTCTCCCCAGGGCCACCTCTCTGGGGACAACAAGGGGCAGAGGTGAAAACTGCGTAGGCTTTCGGCTCCTGGCCCCACGCTCAGTTTTGCTTTGTCCCTCGTGGCCCCTCCCCCTGCTTGCTCCCTCATGCTCCTGCCGCTGACCTGCTCTGCCCGCCACAGCGGGCTCCCTGCCTGTCCCCTAAATGACTCTGGCCTTTCAGATGAAGTTTAGAAGCTCCGCGGGCCTTTGGCATTTCTTTTATGCGCGAGGAGTTCAAGAGTGTAAGCGATCCTCACTGAGTCCCCGCAGGTGACTCGGAGACAGAGCAGAGGGAGATGCTGGCTTCCGCCCGCAGCAGTGCTGGGCGGCCCGCAGGGGGCTTAGCAGCATAAGGCATCCTTCCCCCGGAAATCTCCATCGGGGCCCCCAAAACCAACCCAAGAAGCACACAGTCTTAGTAGAGGCCAAGTGCTTGCTGTGCACACCCAGAAGCCCTTACCTGCCCCTATGTCAGGCACGTCTTTGCCTTAGAGCCTCCGCGTTAGAAGCCCTGGGGCCGCCCCCATCATGCAGTCGGCCCCCAGTCTGCTTCAGCTGCCAGGATTGAAGGCCAGGTGTACTTTCACCTGCTTTCTGCACTAATCCAAGGTGAGCTCCCCTTCCCCGCTCCCAGCCCAGAAGCCACAGACATGCCATCCAAGCCTAGACGCTAAAATAATTGTCCCTCACCTGATTCTGGGCAACAGCAGCAGGCTGACCATTGCTCAGAAGTGAAGACCGGAACAAGGGGCAGGGCCCTGGGCCAGCCTGGGCACTGCCCACAGGTCGAGAGCGGGGCCTGCGGCCGGCTGTGAGCACACCAGGCTGCTGCCCAGCACCCCGGCCGTGACCTCACAGCAGCTCACTGGGCCCCGGACGCGGCGGGGGCACGGTCAGCGGCTGGGGCACTGATAGCTCCAGATGCACGGGAAGTGGGGCTGCCGTCAAAGAAAAGGAAGAAAAGCCACTGTATCTAAGATGCCCTGACCACACAACAGAGAAGGGGAACTCTTTTGACTCTTAAGGGCTGTTTTCAGGAGTCAGTGAGCGAAGTTGAGCCTGGGCCCGACCAGCCACTCAGTCTCCCTAGTAACTGGAAGTTTCTGGAGCATGTGGTCCTGAAGCTAATCGGGCCCTGCCAGACTGTGACACTGATTCTAAAGTCGTTTAGAGAATACATGAACCCACATGCACATAAGTATGTCCATATAATTATTTTTCTTTGTAAGGTAGGCCAATTAGTGCCTTTCAGGGAACTCTTACAAAAAGTACCCCCAAAATGTTTTAAGTGACCAAATGGCTTTTGTCTTAGCCATGGTGGGGAGGCCCTGTGGCCTGGTGAAAAGCACCATGAGCAAAGAACACAGATACTGGGGTTTTAGCACCATCTCTTAGAGCAAGCAATTCTGAGTAGTTGGGCGTGTGACTTGACACCCCTGTGTCTCGTATCTACAAAACCAAAAATGGTTGGATTACCAGAGCTCTGAGCTTAGTCGCTGTTGGTTTCATCCGTAAGTGGGACCTGCTACAATGATGTGTGACTTCCTCCAAGGTCAGGAGGTGACGTCGAGCCAAGTGTGGCGAGTGGAGATGAACTGGGTGGTACAGAATAGGAGGGGTCCCTACCCACCAAGAGATTTTACTTTTATTTTATTCTTTGCATTTTATTTAGCCCAAGGAAAAGCTGTCTCATAGTCGAGTGTCATCAAAGAGGAAAACAGTGCCATTGGGGTGAAAGATGGGAGAGGCCCAGCCCCATCCCCTGCCCCTCCAAGTACCTCCTGCCCCTCCTGTGGAATGGGGGTTGTTTCCTGGACAAGGCCCTGAGAGTCCGCTTTCTTGGATAGAGCTGAATTTCCTTGAAACACGCCCTACTCCAATGAGGGAAACGATGCTACAGAGAGTAAAACACACAAGTGTCTTGAACTGGGAACAGGGCAATTGAATGCAAAGGTCTGGGATTCTTGGGTAAAACCTAGAGGAGAATAAACAAAAAAAGCGGGAGAAAGCAAGGGAGGAGAGACTCCAGAAAGCGACAGAAGGAGGCAAGGAGGGACATTTTGTGAAACACGAACAGATGAGAGGCAGGTGGAGCCCCGGCATCAGCTGCCTGCCTCCAGGGAAAGGCCCTGAGCAGGTGGACTTTCTAGAAATCATAAAAGCAAGTGACAGGAGGAGGAAGTGGGACACTGGGCTCACTCCCCAGGCACTGCTGCTGACGGAATCCAGGGTAGGGGGAGATGCCTGGAGCAGCGGGTGCAGAGGGCACACCAGCCTTTGCAACTCACTCTCTTTCCTGGTCCCACCCAGGGGAACAGCTCCCTTGTCATCAGCTCTGATTCACATTATTATTTTTTAAAGACTTTAAAATACTATTTTTACCCAGAGCACATTTTTTTCTTCCAAAGGAACAAAGGGATCACAACCCACATGCTCCTCAAACTGGCAGCCCCGAGAAAAGGCAGGGCTGGAATTTGCATAGAGAGGGCGCTCCATCCCCACATCCCCGCCCCTCCTCATTCCCACGGAAATGAAACCAGGAGGAATGCCACAGGCTTGCTGTTGTCACCCCTCCTGAAACACACGAGCAAAAATAGTGTGAAATGGGGAATGGTGGCACTTCACAGCCAGTGTGATCATCAGTGGTACTTTTGGCCATTAATAGTTAGTGTTATAGTTCTAAGAATGGGAGGGGCTCTCGCTCTCTCTCACACACACACGCACACGCACAGCCTGGTAGCCTGGGTTTTACCACCACAAAGAAATTCTCTTTTGCTCTTTCATATTTCCAACATCCCTTAAAATTTCCGAGGCAGCTAATTAAGCATTATCAGATCATTCATTCAGCAGTTTAGGAAAGGCTGAAACTTCCAATCTGCTATTCTTGACTTTCTTTTCCTCGAAATAACCAGCGCTTAGGACTCTTGTTCAGAAACATCGATACAGTGTCCTTCTTGTTTTCCCAGGTGACTAGGTTCAAGTTTGATGGTGGAAGTACTTACCTCTGATGTGCGTGTGTGCATTACATATACATTTGGGTTTTTTTTTTTAAGAGACCCCAGTCTATCTTAACTTTCTGAATTTCTCTTAAAATGGAAAATATTCAAAGTATTACTCATACATTCATTTTAAAAATGGGAGGCAAAGGGAAAGCAATGATTCACTCTGACACCAGAGACAAAGAACAAGCCGAGGTCAGGATGGCTTCTTCTCAGGCCTTTGAGCTTTGGATGAAGAACTCGGTGTCCCCCAGGCCCGCTTAGGCCTCGCGGTCCACCTCACCCTACCCTCATCTGGGAGATCTTGGTTGGTGCCTGCCTGGGACCTTGCACACGACCCACAGGGCATCTTGGTTCCGTGTGGGGGTCTCATCTATCAGAGGCTGCAGGCCAAGTGGACAGGACCCGGCTGAGCTCATGAGACATCGTGGCCTCCAAATCCACACAGCACTTCAGGCACAGGGAAACAAGAGAGGCACTGAAAATGTATGAGAAAAAGTCCAGACCTGCCTTAAGGAAAGCCCATTATTGGACATTTGCTGCAGAGGAAGCAATAAATCAAAGTAATGATCCTTAGAACAGACACCTGATAACATTTTTTGTACAGATAAGCCGGTCTGTCTTAAAGAAGGATATGAAACAGATCCGTCAACCCCAGGCGAACTAGGTTTGCTAAACAAACTGACAATTAGTAGACAGCCTGGAAGGTAAACACCATTCAGGGAAGAGTCACTAAAAGGCTGATGTTTTAAGAGGGGGTGTTTACTTTAGGAACGAGAAAATGAAGTCAAAAGATCAAGGACTAGATAGGAAATGCACTCTTCCCGGCTCTGCCCCCGGGTGTCAGGTTCTGACCCAACCCCTGCTCTTCCAGCTGAAATTCTACCTTATGAATCACTTTACCGGAAAAATCACCTCTCCTTAAATGTCTGGCTTTTAAAGGGTTAACTCACTCTTCACTGTGTTTATTGTAAACGAGATAAGGTCCTTTTTTAAAGTCGAGACAACTTTCCAAACACATAATTGACACCTGGAAAGACTGGCTATTACTATACAATAACGTGGTTTAAAGCAATCTCCTAGGGGCACACCGAGCCGGCACCCCTGATGACTCGCTTATTTGTTGTTTGTTCACCCGGAGACAGAAGAGTAGGATTCAGCTCAAGCTCAGGTTCACCAGCACGTGCGTTAACCGTGGGCTTGGTTTGTGAATCTATTCCTGATGTTAATTGTTTAAGAGGGAGCTTTTTTGATGATTTCTGATCAGGAAATCATGCTGAGTTTCACAACGATGTTCTGATTTCTACCAGTGTCTCTTTTTCCACCAGTTGTGCAGGCAAGCAGGGGCAGGCCCTCCCCGGAGCAGGTGGACGGCATCCTGGAACAGCAGGGCACTGCCCCATCTCTCCACTGGCCAAAACTCCTCATCACCTCAGCACATCCTCCCGTTCCTAGGAGTGCTCTTGACATGAAATTCATCCTTGTCACCACAGTGCAGCTGGAACAGTCTCCATGCCAACTCAGGCTCTGCAGGTCCCAGGGAGAAGGGTGCAGGAACACTGCAGAAGGCACATATGCTGCGTCTTTATCCAACTTGGCCTTCTCCATCCCTCTTGCCAAGCGGTCAGGTGGTCAGCTGGTCTCCTCTGCCCCTCTAGCATCCTTCTTTCCAGCAGGATTAGAGTCAGAGAAGCGAGCATCCCTGGTTCTCAGCATCCGTCTCTCCCCAAGTCCCTGCGTCCTTTGTTTCTCCAGGATGTGCACACTCTGCACGTCTGGCTCCAGGGCTGGGAAAGGGGCCCCTATTTCTTCCTCTTCGGTACCATCTAGAGCCAAGGAGTGGCTACCTGTGGTGTTACAGGCAAGCCACGTCTGCTGCCACCCCCTATTTTGGCCATCACTCTGCCCTTGGGGTTTGGGTGGCTGTCCCTGTCTGTTACCTCCATCTCTGGCAGCAGTACTCTGCCCAACTCCCACCCAGAGGCTGTGCCCTCCACTCTGCCCTCCGGGGTTCCTGCTAATCTAATCCTCTTCCTGCGAGTGGGGCATTGCCTTTCTATGGGCACCTTTGCAAGCTGACCCAAGATGTCCCTGTCTGCCTGACATCCAGGTCTTGACCTCAGCCTGAGGTCCTGCTCACAGTGCTCTTGTCTCTGAGGGGACTCTTCCTCTTTGTTCTGGAATTCCTAAGGTTAAATATCCATGTGATCTTCCCTGCCAGCTCTAGCTCTGGGGCCAGCTGTTTCTCTGAAGCTGGATGGCTTCCCCCAACTCAGCCCGATGGGTGGGCCATCTCGGTCCCTCCCTGTCTGTCCTGTGGTGCTGGGAGTGACGGGGCTGGAGCCATGCCGACCCTCGGCCTTCCATGTGGACATCACAGATAAGAATACATCAGAGCAGCCTGAGACAGGGCAGTAAATGCCCAGCCATCTGGCCATTTGAGAGGCTCCGGGTTGTATGACTCCTCCCAATTTCTGCAACAGCGATGAAAGGGGATGTTCCCCGCCCTGCTTACAAGGGGCTGCAGATGGGGCCGCCTGGCCAGCGTGGACCGCTTGCCGCGCTGCTCTGAATGAGCTCCCTCTCTCAGCGTTTGCATTCAGGTTTGGCATTTGGGGTGTCTGGGTGCTGCAGAGACCTTTTGCACCTTCCCATTAGAACATGCTCTCTCTCTCTACTGTGAGAAAGAGAACGCAGCAGTGTTCTGCATAATAGCGGGGCAGTCACCGTTTTCCATGGCAACAAAGCTGCGCTGGAATGTGCTGTTTGGCAAATAGAGTGGGTCTGAATCCTGTGGGTGTGGGCTCATCGCACCTGGAGTGGGGGTGGCGGGGTCGGGGAATGACCCCTCCTGGGATCTTTGCTAGATCCCCTCTCCTGGTAGGCCTGAATCTCTGCAGATCTTGACCTGCAGTGGCAGAGAAAGAACCCAGGCTAGAAAGAACCCAGACTAGATGCCCTGACAACACTTTCGCTCACAGAAACTGGCTAAGGGCCAAGTTCAGGTCTTTATGTGCATCCTCTGTATCATCACTTGATGCCACCAACAACCCTGCAAGGTAGGTAAACTTAACCCATCTCACAGATCAGGAACCCAAGACTCAGAGAGAATCCAGCTGCCAGTTCAAAGGTTTGCGGCTGCGTGGCCCAGGACAGCCCTGAGGGTGGGACAGGTGGGGTTAGAACCAGGTCCATCTGACTCCAACGGCTATAACATCCCACTGCATCCTGAGCCGAGATGCTGTCAGGGCCAGCACATCTGTCCTTCTCTCCTGGCTTCAAGTCCAGTTATTGTCAGGGCTGGGAAGGTATCTGGACTCAGCGCGTCGCTTGCTGACACTGTAACTTACACACAGCAGGAGGTGGGGGTGGGGAGTACCCACAAGCACAGGCTTTGTAAAAATAGAATTTGATTATAAACAGGGACTTCTAACCCCAGGTGTGGCCAAGGGGAGGTTTCAAGGTGGGAGAATGGATGCAGCTCTACAGGCTGTGAACGTGGAAGAACGTCACTGCCCTGAGCAGTCTGCAAAAAGTTCAGGCAGCCCCAGGAGTCACACAGGGGAACGTCCCCACAGGGCCTGAGCATCCTGGTTCAGGGCAAAAGCAATCAGGCCAGTGATGCAGGACCCAGAGGAGGAGAAAAGCAATGCTTTCACTCTACCCTCGGGACTGAACTTCGCCAGTTTTCAGGCAGAGCAACTGTGAGCGGAAGTTTACAGCAGGAAGGACCAGTACAGGGTAGACAGAGAAGCGGACAGAGACAGCTGCTGAGCCAGGGCTGTGAACCCAGAGATGGGGGCCTGGGCGGAGGCAAGAACGGAGTCACTGCTGGGGATTCTCAGCACTGGGAGATCTGGGCAAATGCACACAGGAGCCAGGGTTGTGCAGGACCCACTACGTGCTGCACTACATTTCTGAAAGTGTCTCAGTTGTAGACACCACTGGGGATGCCTTGGGCACAAGTGGCTTTGGCTGGCAGGTGGGGGCTTTGTTCAGTGCCGAACTCGTCAAGTTCTCCAAAGCTCATTTATTGAGCAACTGCCTTGTGCCAGAAATGTGCTAAACAGTGGGGCTGCCACAAAGTGAACCCACAGGTGCAGGCGTGGGAGGGGAAGGTGCAGAGGAAGGGTGGGGGAGGAGGGAGGGAGTGTTTCTCCCATCGTCTTTGCTGGTCTATTGATTCAAACCTCAAAAAGGAAAGAGGAAAAACACCTGAGGCAGTAATAGCCCCAAGCAATACGAGTATTGATGTCAGTTTTATTTTTAAATACGCAGAAATAGAATTGAGGATGTTTGTTTCTGGAATTTTCTATCCGAGCCACCAGAGATGATAACATCTGGGGCACGGCTGATACCCAGCAAGCCTTAGAAGACTCAGTGCTGAAAACACGTTCTGCCTTTAGCACAGGCAGGCTGACAACTGGGAGACGTTGGCTGGGGCTAGAATTCTTTTTTTCCCCTCCTTTTTCTTACAGTGATTTTTAAAGATCTGACTTCAGAACTGGACAGGGAAAAGCATCTCAACCCAGGTTGTGTATTTGAAAAAAGATAGCAAATCACTCCACAGGGAGATTTGTAATTCAGCCCACTACTGACTTGATGCCTAGAAGCCAACAAAGTACTTACTTTAAGGGGATTAATTAGTTAATATCCATAAAGGGCTTTAAAGATGAAAATGTTCTATAAATGTAAAGTATTATTAATATCACCAGTGGTTCCACTCCTTTTACATTATGTAGGAAGACTTACTCTTCAGCCTTGTTCTGGATTCTTAATGGTGAAAATGAAAACGAGGGAAAAAGAACAGCAAGAATTCACAAAAGAATGCGACCCACTGGTTTTTGTTTGTTTTAAAGGAATTTCCATCACTGAAGAAGGCTTGCTTGCCACCTTACCTAAACATGAACACGTGGTTTACGATTCTTTCTATTTTACACTTTGACACTGCGTCCCCGCCTCCTCCATCAGTCCTGCTTTCTGGGCAACTGGGTGGATATTTTGGAAAACTGGGTCTTGGGGGCTGGCTGGTGGGGGTGGTTTCCCTCAGTGTCACATGTAATGCACTGCGGGGCATGGTGAGAGCATAGCCAGGCGTGACCCAGATAATTCCCCAGGGCTTTGGAGCACGAATCATTTTTTATTAACATAGTACCTAAGGTGGGTGACTCTTTCCAGGGGGCGGCCTTCCCTGGTTGCATCATGTGCCAATTTAAATGCTAAATAAAGCACCGAGTCAAGGGGCCTGGGGCCCAGGGGGGCACCGATGGGGAGAAGGCAGAGCCCTGGAAGGTTCTCAGGAAGGTGTATGTCCAACAGCAGGTGTGGACCACCTGTAACTGTGGGGGGTGGCCCTGGAGTAAAGGGCAAAGCGAGGTGACCGCGACTCTGGATCCCTTCCCCTGGGACCCCCCTGCCCCCTCAGGATCCCAGAGGCGACCAGAAGGGCCTTCAACTGGAAGGACAGTGAACTGGCTACAACGTGTCACTCGGCCAAACTGCCTAACGCGGGGCTGGCCATCAGGTTGCAGCTGGAGCTCCCCAGTCAAGCCCCAGGAATGGCCACCCAGTTGGTGGAAAATCCCCCCTGCCCCCGCTTTCTGGCAGGGAGAGGCCACCTGTTGTTTCTCTGGCAGGCCCCTGGCCAGGAGCGCAGAGGCGAGGACGGCCCCTCCCTCGCACGTGTCTCTGGCCTCCTCCACAGCTGCTGAGCAGAGCCCACCCGAAGAGAGGGCAGACTTCGAGAAGGGATGAACCATATTCCTAACAGGGAGCTGTTCACGAGCATGCTCCACATCTCCTGTCTAAGAGCGGAAACACTTTTTGAGCCAGGATCCCTTTGGCTAATTCCTTTTGCATTACTGCCTAGAAAAGAATTGCATGTATCAAGGCAATTACTGAAGATATTCTGTCACTGGAGGGTTTCAGGGCAGGTGGTGGCAGGGCCACTACTTGACAGCTGTCCCAGAAGGAGGACGAGGCTTTCTCTCTGTGCTAGGGGAAGCGGGCTGATGGAGTAAACTGGGTCGAATCCCTCCAGCATCTCATTTCACCGCCCCCCCCAGGCTCCTCCCTCCCCTCCCACTGTGTGCTAATCCATCCACTTCCCCAGACTTCAGTTCCCATCGCTGGGGGGCGGTGCATTATGTGTTAAGACAGCTCCATGAACAGCAAAGACACCGAATGTTGTTCGCCATGGACGAGGCACTGTCAATGATCTGCTTTGTCTGGACAATTTCCTGGTCAGGGGCCATCATCAGCTCCACCAAAGCCTCAGAGGCCCCTGGACTCACAATAGTGGTGCACGTGGCTTTATTTATTATCCGCTCGCTTACTCTTTAGGGAATCCTTTTGTGGCCTCTGTGGGTTTTATGTTATCTCCTCTAGAAGAATTTCATCTCTATTGAGCTGGACATTTGGGAACCAATCCTATTACAGATACAGTCAAGGAAGATGATTTCATTATCTCTAAATAACACACATCATATGAAAGATCTTTCTTTGTTACAGCAACTGTCTCACTCTTGACTTCTTTATCAATCAATTGATCAATTTGCTACGCACTGTTCTAAATGCTCTGCCCATTTTAACTCATTTAGTCCTCAGCAGTTATGATTTGGGTACTGTTATCATCCACATTTGAGACCAAGACTCTCTGAGGCTCAGAGAAGTTAAGTAACTTGCCCAAGGTCACACAGCTAGGGAATGTCAGTGATGGTGTTCATACTCAGGCATTCTGGTTTTATAGCCAATAGTAATCATCCCCTTTTTTGAAAACAAATCTTTCACATGGTATGGTTTAACTGGGAATGGAGACTACCTGGGCACCATCCCCTGAGCAATGTCTTCTCATTCTACTTTTGTTCAGTAGAATGTCTTTAGAAAAAGCAACCTAGTACGTGGAATCCATTCCCATCAACAGGAAGGGTGCTCAGTTCTCCCAGTGACCCTTCCTGAAGGATGTGCAAGGGTACCACTGACTAGACTTTGTAGAGTCCTCGCCTTGGTTTCCCATCACGGAGCCCAACAGCCACGTAAGGCTGGAGCGCATGCAGGTTCACCACCTTTTATAGGCGAAGCCACGATGGTGTTTGTGTGTGATACAACAAACACTGAGGCAAAGACAATTCCTGGAGCACAAAATACCACACCTGGAATGGGCAGCCGATGAATGAAGGTCCAAGGTTTGTGTCCAGAGCTTCTCCGTGCAAAGACACCTTCTGCTCCAAATCTGCCCTAAAGTCATGTTATAATCAAAAAGATGGTGAGGTTCTGAGAGTTCACAAAATGAGTCTTTATGATGTCCATATGCTCACTTATTTGAGGTTGTACATAGTGCCCTTGGGAATTGGACAGTGTCCAGCTTGTGATTATAATGTTCAGTGTTGAGGCAAAATAGCTCTTTGAAAAGGTGCAGCAGAACAAGTGCCTTGTTTTATGAAGCAGACCTAGCTCTCTCTTGTCCACCCTGTCTGCGGGAGTCAGGGGAGCTCTGTAGTATTATTTGCCTTTAGTGTCACCACCCCCAACCCCAGTGATTCCTCAGTTTTCACAATGCTATTATAACCATAGGGTTGAATTCACAATAGCCAAATGGTGTCCAACAACAGATGAATGGATAAACGGAATGTGGTACATATGGACAATGGAATACTATTCAGTCTTAAAAAAGAAGGAAGGTCTGACACAGGCTACAACATGGATGTGTCTTGAGGACACTACGGTCAGTGAAATTAACCAGTCATTCACCAGCCTAGGAGGCCACCTTATATGTTGTCCCTAGAAGAGTCACATTTGCACAGACAGGAAGTATGGTGGTTGCCAGGGGCCAGGGGTCGGGGAATGGGGAGTAGAGGTTTTCTGGGTGCAGAGTTTCAGTTTCGTAAGATGAAAAGAACTGTGGAGGTGGTTGTCCAACAATGTGAATATTCTGTACACTACTGATCTGTACACTGAAAAATGGTTAAGATGGTGAACTTTATGTTATGCCCATTTTACCACAAGTGAAATAACTTTTTAAGTAAAGATAAATTGCAGTGAGGTTTCAGCACAAAATTCCTCATCCCAGAGAACACTGCCCACCCAGACACCAGTGGGCCTCCCTGCCTCCACCAGGGACTGGAGGAGGTTTGCCCCTCCAAGGTAGCCCAGGTGGTTGGAGCTTCGTGCAGGGGGCCTGAGGGCTTCTCTCATTGGTCCACCTGCTGCCCCACCTGGGAAGCTGTAAGGAGCAGAGTTGTTCAAAACTAAAGGACTTACTGTTTGAAAACCTCTGGGAACAGTGCCCACACACAAGTTGTGTCTAAGTCGAGCAAAGTTGAGGCCGAATCCAAGAAAAGGGCCACTTTATGTTGTGTTTTCTAAGGTTTCAAAGAAAATGGATTTGTCTTCTTTTTTTTAAAATCTATCTTGCTGCAAAATCCACATTAAAAAAAAAAAAAAGATATCCCATAGATTCCTGTCCTGTAACCACCAGGCTGTCTGTGGGATTTGGGCACTGCTTCATTTTTTTTTTTTTTTTTTTTTTTTTTTTTTAGTTTCTATCCCCTCAGCCTTTTCAAACTGAGAATCAGTATTATCTCCACATCTCACATGAAGAATTTACAATAAAATGTATAATAAAACTATAATCAATAGGAACATAATTAAGCAGAATCTTCATTTGGCAAAGCTACATTCTAGGGCCCAAGATGAAAATTAAACATGCATGGATAAACATTTATATAAAAATTCTGTTCTGGGATGGGTATGTATCCAGCCCCATAGGCATGGAATTTGAGTATTGACCAAGCCCAGGGGAAGAGAGAAACCTGGTCCTGGTTCTCACTGGATCTGATGCCAGTCACTCCGCTTCTCTAGAAATCTGTTTCCCCTTTGGCAAAAAGGGAATTATGAGAGTATATCTCTTACCCCTTCTCTGCCGGACAGTCTATAATTGCTGTGACCCCAGCATCATTGTGTTTCTGCTGCCCAAGACCAGACAAGATCCTTGGTTGCCAGAAAGACTAAAAGAGACTCAAAGTTCTTTACTCACTGAGGCAAGAAAGTGGAATAAATAAGCAAGTCAGAATTTTCAACAGCAGGGGTTGAATTAGAAGGTATTTCTGTTTAATGCTGGATTTTCTTCCAGATGCAGTTTATACTGCCTGAGCATTTGAAATTATACTTTGTTCTAAATATTTTTTAAAAGCTTTCAACCAGTTTTCAATACTTTTCAGTATATGTCCATGCAGTTTAAACAAATGAAGAGAAATACAAATTGTTAACGATTTATTTATAGATTGCTCACAGGGCTCTCTTTGGCTCAGTGTAATGATAAACTGTCTGCAGTATTTATGAATATCCTATGCTCAAGGTTTTGGGGTTTTTGTCTTGTATTATCTACACGGATAGAAATCTTAGATGGGCAATGAGAGTTATAAACAATTTCTTGCCGTGGAGTGAGTTGCATTTATCAAATTGAGTTTAAAACATTTCAAATTGAAATAAGTTGGGTTAGGATGAATCTGTTTAAAAACTTGACGTCACTTGAGTTCAGATTTGCTATGAAGTCAGAGCATTGCTGGTTTGATCTGTTACAACCCCTAAGACCACAGCATCCTCTGCGCCCCACAACCTTGGCTTGGGACGTGGTGGGGAACGTCTCCCCTTGGCCCCCACGGTCCTCTGCAACCTGTGGCAAACGACACTGACAGTTCTTTCAGGTCAGTTCAGCTAACATTTAGGGAGCGTCAGGCTCTGTGCGTGGTGGGTTTGGGGTGTGTACTGGGATGCTTTCGATGGTATACAGTGAGAGATGTATATACGCTTATGCACCTTGGAGCTACTAAACTCTGTGTGCTCTATCGATGGCCTATTATTATTAAAAATTTATTGTTTACAAAGCAGTCCACATATATGTCATTGTTCCATAACTTCTCTTTCCTGGTTTATTACCCTAATCTCACTATAGAGAAAGGAAACGGAAGCTAGAGGAAGACAAGGAACTCGCCCTAAGTCGTTGCACAAGTACTAATATCAACAGTGAAGTCCCCGGTGACACAGCCTTGCCTTCCTCTCCAGCCTCCTCCCCGCGTCACTCTCTGCAGCTCCTGCTCGCCCCCAGCTGGGTTCCTTTCAGGTCCTCAGACTCACCCACTTTCTGTCAATCGCCTGCAGACACTTGTCTTTGCGTTTTTGTCTGCTTAGAACTGACCTCCTTCTCTGCCCTCACTTGGCATGGCTGTGCCCCGCCCCTCCCCCCAACCCTCTACCGCTCCTGTCCGTCCTCCATGCATGCCAAGCACCCATGATTTGTTGAAGCTGAACTTCTTCAAGGGCAAGGAGCATGCCTGATTCTCCTCTACTCTCTCTGAGTCTCTGATGCAGCGCCTGGCACAACAGATGCTCGGTAAGTATCTGTGGAATAAATCTATGAAGAGGTGGGTTGGTGGGAGGCAGGCTGAGAGGACCGTTTGTACCAGTTTGCATGTCCATCCAAGACCCCGCAGGCCCAACCGCTGGCAGGAAGGCATCCGCCCCAGGTGGGAGAAGGGGTTTCCTCTCTTCAGTGCCAACCCCCCCAAGCTAGTATCCCGAGCGAGGCCAGGGGCGATACACCCAGCTAACCACCCAGAATGCCATTTGTGCTTGGTGACCAGGGAGGCAGAGTACAAGGCAAATGGGGAAAAAGAAATCAAAAGAAATGAAATGGGCTCCAATGGCCTTGCAAGTAAGACTCAGTGTAGGTTAAAACCAATGAGACAAAAACCACTGCTCACGGAAAGGTTGGAGGAACATCCCCTCCCAGCCAGACAAACCCAGACAGCCACACAGCTGTGTCTCTGCTCAACGCTGTTTCCTCAGCCTCTGGCCTTTTACCCCTTTTCCAGCTCCCCAAATCCCATTCATCTTTAACAAGTGATCCCAGTTGCCACCTCTTCTGGAAGCATTTATCCATTGCCGAGTTGTCATAAATTCTTTCTTCTTCCAAACCTCCTCCACTTTGCTGCAGCTTCTAACACATTACCTACTTCACTTGGCCTCAGGTTCCCGTGAATGGCCCTCTGTCTCCCGCTGGATGTCAGTTCTTTGAGGTTAGAGTCAACACCCCGTTCTCATCCTTTCCAGAACTTCCCCGGGCTGTGCAAATGGCAGCTGCCGAGTGCATGTTTGTCGAATCACCTTTTTGAGTTTTCACACACTCAGCCCAGAGTGGGAAAAGCGGTTCCCACTGGGACAGGTCAGCAGGCATGTTTTCAGACTCACAGGCTGGGAAAGGATGCTGAGAGGTTACCTCATCTGTCTCTGCCCCTAGGAAAGCTCAGCAAAGCCGGACAAGAAGGATGAGCCTCGTTCTGCTTGCTAAGGAAGGGGAGGGAGCCCGCGGTGGGGCCCTAACACTCCTCGTCAGGAGATCCTCCTTACAATCCATCTTAAAGCCCATGAGTTTGGTCATTACTGTTACAGCAGCACTTTAGCTGCTGGGTTTTATTATTAGGAGATTAACTGAGCTTGCTGGGCACGTCCCCAGAGGCTTTTCAAAGCAACTGTTTTAAAAATTGAAAGCACCGTCAGAAAGTAGAGCTAATAAAATGTGCTTGGTGGGTGGGTGCATCCTATTTAGCAAAATTTTGTAACAACAGCCCCCAGGACTGGTGAAAATTAAAGATTTGCCCATGCTTCAGCTTTGCGGCCGGGGGAGAAAAAACAGCTGTGATTTTTATCTTCCAAGTTGGTTTGGAATCAGCCTGTCATTGTGAACGGGGGGGGGGGGGGGGGGGGGCGGGGGCGGGTGGAGGGAGGCCCCTCTTCTTTCCCATTTTCTTGTGCATCGTTAATGGAGTCATTTCTTGTAAAATGGCTTTTTTTCTCCAGCACTAACTCTCAAGTGATGGGTCTTTACCGAGATGTCTGAGAGATGGTGGTTGGATTCATTCATTTAAGTGATTGCCACGCTAAATACAATGAAGACGTAATGGCGGGGGTGTGGGGGGTGGACCGCCCACTGAGGAAGTCAGAAGGTGGGGGTCCGACTCTCAGCCCCCAACTGGCAGGAAACATTCCATTCCCACCCGCGTCTCCAGCCCCCTCCCTCTACTCGCCCCCTTCCCCAGAGCCCCAAACACCCTCCCTGCCCAACAAGCTTGCTCTCTGTGCCTGGGGGATTCCACATGGGCGCGTCTATCAGGTAGAGAACGTGACCACTTACAGCTCTGACCCTGTCTGATCCCACAAAACAGTCATGCTATTCACAGTGGATGCTGTCGACACAGCAGTCCAGACAGAACAGGGTGAAGAACAGTATCAGAAGGCCCAGGGTTTGAATCTTCCTCAGTAAACTTACTATCTCTACGACCCTGGGCAAGTTACTTACCCCCTTGAGCCTCCGTTTCCTCCTTGTCTGTAAAATGGGGATAAAAGCAATGACCTCATGGGGTTGCTGAGCTGATGAGATGAACCCTTGAGTACAAAGCACTGAGCTCGGCACCTGGGGCTCGGTGGGTGCCCCTTGAGCGATGCCCACCCTCATTTAACTTCCAAGTGCAGGTTTGTGCGTGGGTTCAGGTCCCGTGGGAGGTTGTCAGTAGGCAATATTTGGGGAGCTGAAGAAAAAGGTGCCCTCTTAGCACCTCTCAGATCTCTGCACATCGATTGCCACTGGCTCTTTTCTTAGACCACGAACACATCCCTGACAGTCTTCACCGCAATTTCCTGACGCGGGTCAGGGCGAACGCCGAAGCTGCCCCGTGTCTGGGACTTAGAGTGTGCGGGTCACGCCCTCCTGCCCTGCCTGCTCCTCCCTGCCACAGACGCTGGCTCATCAGAGGCGGAGGTGGTGGTCACAACTTGACTGGCTGGGGATACAGAGACCAGTCCCTCCCCTCAGGTCTCTGTTTGAAGCCTGCGGTCTCCTTCAGAGTGAAAATTGTGTAGGACCCTTCCCCATCCTCACTGCTGGGGCTTGGCTCCTACACTGCTCCACTGTGCTCTCCGGGAGCCCTGCTGGCTTCCTGGCTTCCCCTAGAACCTGCCAGAACACCCTCTGCCTCAGAGCTCTCTGCCCCTGGGGGGCCCTTCCCCCCACCTCAAGCACAAAACTTGTTCTTCCTCCTCGAGGTCTCCACTCAAACAGCTCCCTCTTTGCTGGCCCACGATTTCAAACTGCAATTTACTACCCCTTCTTTGCTGCATTTTTCTCCATCAAATATCTCCCAATCTCCCACTTAGAACATCCGCTCTAAGTTAATATTCTAATGGTAAGGTCCCTCTGGTTTTTAATTCACAAACTTCAAAGAATACGCACAGCTCACAAAACAATATTTTCTTCAGCTGCCGCTTATATAGGGAAAGAGTGTACTTATATCCCGCCGGCTCAGTGTGACATCTTTATAAAATGACGTGCGATAGAATCTTGAGTTACAGCCCAGACACAGTTTGTAGAATGTCAGAAGCATGTGCAGGTGCTTTGAAAGGCTTTCCAGCGGACAGCAGAGGGCTGAGCATCTCAACGTTTCTCCAGCACTCCAGTCCCCAAATTGTTCATTTCAAGAAATCGCTTTGTGTTTCTTTACTGTAAAAATAAAAATTTACTGTAAATGCTACCTGCATTTTTACCTACAAATGGTTAATTGACTGCTATTTGCCTTATTTATTTGCCATGAATCATCTTGAGGTAATGCTTGTGACGTGGCATGCAAGTGTCACTGCACACAGGTGACTGTTAGCAACCTTATTAATAGGTAGAGACCAAGAAGTGATGAGGTAAGCATTCATGACTGGCGCTCTGTGGGCGTTGACTGAGTTTGGGTTACGTGTTAGGAAGCTGACTGGAGGTTTGGGTAGACTTGTAACATCATAATTTTCTCATTTAATATAATGCATTGGGTTGTATTATTTATCTTGCTTATTGTCCATCTGCCCGCACTAAAATGTAAGCGCCACGTGAGCCGGACCTTCAGTCTGGATGTTCCCTGTCGCCTCCCAGCACGTGGCAGGAGCTCAGTACATACTTGGAGGAATTCTGTCTCTGGCCTGGAATATACTTTATCCAAGCAGAGTCATCATTGCAGCATTAAAGCTCTAGATGTCCGGCCAGTAGAGGAAGAAGGCTGCTGCATGAATTGAGCACCAGGCATGGGAAGCAATGATAGGCACTTTATGTATGCACCGGGCGGTAGGCTGGTTCTGAAATGGCTCCTAGCGATCCCTGCCTCCTGGTATCCAACCCTGTACAGCCCTCTCCTTTGGGGGCGTTGGGAGCAGCTCTAGTGTCTCTCTTTTAACGAAACAGTGATGGGATGTGATGGGATGTCCCTTCCAAGATTAGGCTGTAGGAAACCGTGACTTCCTTCTTTCTCTCTCTGCCTCTGCTCCCTGGCTTGTTCTGGTGAAGAAAGCTGAGTTGTGAGCTCTGCTATGGACAGACCCACATGGCAAGGAACTGAGAAAGGCCTCCAGCCAGCAGGGCATGAGGATCTAGGCCCTCAGTCCAACAGCCCACAGGAAACCAAAGCCTGCCAACAGCAACGGGAGTGAGTTCAGACACCACTCCTTCCTCCATGGAAGCTTGAGTTGCCCATGGCCTGGCTGACACTTGGATTATCCTCTTATGAGACCCTGAGTTAGAGGACCCAGCTGAGCAGAGCACAGAAACTGACATAACACGTGGTTGTTTTAAATTAGTAAGTTTGGGGGTAATTTGTTACACAGCAAGAGATCACCAATACACATTATTTCATTTCCTCTTCACTACAGCTCATTTTACAGGTCAGGACACAGAGGCTCAGAGACATAAGGTGAACTGCTGGAGATCAGGACTACTACTAGACCAAAAATCAAACCACAGATTGTCTGGGTCCAACTCTCTTGTCCCTTCCCACAACCTCGTTCTTCCTCTGAAGGTCCGCCACAGCTGTACCAGGAGTCCATTCTCTGGAGCATCTGCCTTCTCAGCACTCATCTTCACAGATTTCTGGCTGCCTGTCTCACTGCAATGTGCAACATCAAACCACATGTGCGTCTTCAGAGAGGATCCTTCAAACACTGAGTTCAGCGACTCCCCCTCCAACAGGCTGTGAAGCTTCAGGGGATAAATCTATTTTTGTTTTCAGGAAGCCATCTGCCTCTTTTCCAATTTAGAAATTTGACCAGAGCTGGAAAAAAATAAATAAATATGTGAGGATGGTGTGCAGTTGGGCTAACTTCTTTCACACGCATCTGTAATCTCTCGTCTTGTCAGAGGGCTGTTACCAAGGATAAAGGAGGATGAACGCTTCAGTGTATCACTTACTATCCACACCTGAAGTGTGGGCTCAGTGAAGTGGACCTTATGCCAGGCTACACGTGCCTCGGAAAACATGCCCAACGCCTGATTAGACAGAATGTGGTAGCAGGGGGCCACCGGGGCTCCCCTTGGTGCTCTGCCATCCCACACTTTTCTGGGTGCCTGGCCCCCAGGACATCGCTCAGGAGCCCTCCTTCAGTGATTGTACCCAATTCAGCATCCCTCAAGCAGAGGGCAAGCCTGGCCAGCTTTTGCCAGAGCTCTTCAGGGATGACTTTGAACCCAGTGGCCTCCATCTGAGCCAGTCAGAGGCTATCTCTGCAGGCTGGTTCCTCATCCAAGAATGAAATACTGAGCCGTGTGGCTCTTACTGTTTCTTAAGGGAAAATCTGCACTGACAAACGAATTCAGTCATTGGAACCTGACTAATTAGTCAACGTCAGTCGTAATATAGGCTCGAAAGGGGTTTCTTCCCACAGTAGTAGAAGTGGGGACCAGAATCACCCAGAAAATATGTCCCCTCTGCGTTGTGCTTGGGGGGAGGGGAGCCTGCCCCGCCTGCCCCGCCTTCACTGCTGCCCATTCCTTCTGGTTGGAGAGAAGGCGGAGAAAGCCCCCACCTCTGACTCACTCTCAGGGCCGTGAACTCTCTCTGGGAAGTTCCCCAGCAAAGCACAGATGCGCTCATTCAGAACAACATTCCCTGGTTGGTTTTAGCTCTGGCTGAATACATATGGTTAATCAGTATCTATCCAGGAAGCAGGCGGTGATACAAGGTAGAGGCGAGGGTTGCAATAAATAAAAACTAAAATTAATCTTACAAGACTAATGTACTATTTTACTCAAGGACAATTTTTGATTGCAATATTTTATTGCACATGATAATTAGGCAGAAATTCAATTTATAAAGGTGATGGGAGTAGTAACAAACATGGGATTGATCTGCCTTGAGGGTTTCTGGTTTTCTCTATGTCTTTGTCATCAAACACGGTGGTCCCCATTCTCATAATTAAGCAAAACACAAAAGTATGGATGAACACTATGGAGCCAGATGCCATGTCCCCCACTCTCTCTCCATGGCCCCATTTCCCAGAGCAGAGACCTTGCTTTATCAGAAGAACACATCTTCAAGGACCATGCTGGGGAAGAGATACTGGTCTGGTGGGGAGTGGTGAAGTCACAATCAGGGACCTTGGGGACGATGGAGAGGGAAGAGGGCAGTTTGGGCTGACCAGGGGCGTAGAGCAGGAGGCCAGGTCCAGTGTCAATGGGCAAATGCTAAGCAGAGGAGCACAGGAGTATTGGAGGTGGGTCTCAGACAGCTAAGAAAGGTCCAGCTGGCCAGAGCAAATCAGAACCTGACCTAGGTGATGGGCAGAATCCAGCTGTCCCAAAAGCTAGTCACACGGAGGGAGTGTGAAGGAGCGGTAGAGGGGTGAGTGTTTCAGAGAAGCATCTCAGGTCCAGAAATGTCTGTTCCATCACAAAAAAAGAAA
Source organism: Camelus bactrianus (assembly GCF_048773025.1). Classification (NCBI taxonomy): domain Eukaryota; kingdom Metazoa; phylum Chordata; class Mammalia; order Artiodactyla; family Camelidae; genus Camelus; species Camelus bactrianus. Next base: position 5,790,198 of record NC_133552.1, read on the forward strand.
ACCAGCAACCAGCAAGCTGTGGAATGATCAGGAAGTAATGCGTGCAGTGACCCCAGGCTTGTGCTTATCGTAAGCCAAACATCTGTTGACGAACTGGCTCAGTGGCCTCAGTTAACCTGAAGCTTGGTAAGCTCCCTTGCCCTCCATTTCCTCATCTGTAAAACAAAGACAATAAGAGTAGCTAAGTCACCGGTTTGTTGTGAGGATTAAAGAAGGTAACACATGAATGCATGTGCCTCACGCAGTTCCCAGCACACCGTTGGTGCTCCGTTAAGTGGAAACAATGTGTACGGTTACTGTTAACAATGAGCCTGAGTGTGGCTTCCAACACTGGTCCAACTTCAGGGACCAGCGGAAGCCCAGTCAGACTTCTGTTGCCAGGTGCCAGGTGACCTTTAAGATGCTGTAGGCGGCAACCCTAAGACTTCCCACAAAGCAGAATTAATCAAGTCATCCCACAAGGCAGCCAACAGTCCTCACCCTTGTTATGACACCTTAAGTTTCAGGCTCTGAATGCCCAGCTCCTGCTCTGGGGTGAAGTTCCCAGAGCCTCAAAATAGCTATGAAGACGAGTATTCTCTGCATTGTGCAAAGGTGGAAACTGAGGCTAGGGAGGCTAAGTAAGTTGCCCAGAGTTCACAGTGGATGACGTGGTAGAGCTGAGATGAAGATCGATCCAGACTCGACTCCAGAGCTCTGGTCTGGTGGCCAGCGCTGCCCTGCCTCCTGATACCCGGAACCAAGTCAGATAATTTCCTCCTTTGGTGGGGAGAGGGCTAAAGATGGCACGGACGGTGAGTGCTAGAAGGGAGAGGGGGCAGAAAAGGAAGGCTCGAATGCCCAGGATCAAGTCCTCAGCTTTCCCGACTACCCAGACCTCCCGTGTCTTCCCAGCTGGCTGCGTCCTGGCAGAGGAAGTACCCAGACAGAGCTCGTGCTGGGGGCTACCAGACCCTTGTACACCAGCCCGGGGTCCACACCCAGGCCAACAGTGATACCCAAGGCCAAAAAGAAATCCGTCCTCCCACCTAGACAAGCGAAGTCAGCAAGTTGGTGCCACAAGGGCTGCAGACACAGCGTCTTGCAAATCAAGAAGGCTCAGATCAAACGTAAATTGGTGCAGCCACTATGGAAAATCCCCACTATGGAGAGTCCCTAAAACTAAACACATAATTACCACACAACCTAGCAAGCCCACTCCTGGGCACATATCCGGGGAAAACTCTAATTTGAAAACATACATGTATCCCAGTGTTCATGGGAGCACTATTTATAATAGCCGAGACATGGAAGCAACCTAGATGTCCCTCAACGGGTGACTGGATGAAGAAGTTGTGGTGTAGATGCACAATGGGGGGACTACTCAGCCATAAGAAAGAATAAAATAATGCCATTTGCACCAACATGGATGGATCATACTAAGTGAAGTAAGTCAGACAAAGACAAATACCATAAACCACTTATATGTGGAGCCTAAAAAAATGATACAAATGAACTTATTTACAAAATAGAAAAAGATTCACGGACATAGAAAATAAACTCATGGTTACCAAAGGGGAAAGGTAGGGAGAGGCAAAAATTAGGAGTTTGGGATTAGCAGGTACAAACTAATACACTATATATAAAATAAACAACAAGGTCCTCCTGTACAGCACAGGGAACTATATCCAATAGCTTGTAATAACCTATAATGAAAAAGAGTATGTATATGTGTATAGGTGTGTATAACTGAATCACTGTGCTGCACACCAGAGACTAACACAACATGGTCAATCAACTAAGCTTCTATAAAATAAAAGAAGGCCCAGATCAAAGTATTTCTGAGCCCAAGGATGATGGGCTTTCTAATTTTCAAAAAAGTGTCAAACAAGTCATTACCTCACTTAAGGTTTGAAAGCTCCATGAAGAGTTAGTCCTCCAAATTTAGGCCAAACGTCATATCTTACTCTTTGAAGTCCTCCCAAGCACTAGCAGTAGTGAAGGGTTTTTGGAAGCCCACCTGCGCATCTCTGCTGACTCCTTGGGAACCTGGCACTGGTCACCTTTAGGAACAACCAATACGATTCAGAGTAAGCAATGCTCAGAGCACAGGGAACTATATTCAATATCTTGTAATAACCTTTAATGAAAATGAATATGAAAATGAATGTATGTATATATATATGCATGACTAGGACATTATGCTGTACATCAGAAACTGACACGTTGTAACTGACTGTACTTCAATTTAAAAAAAAAATAAGCAATGCTCAGCCTAATAACAGGCTGTATTTCCAAATATCCATGTGTAAACAGGATGCTTGGGGTAAGGGAGGCATTTCTGCAAATAAACAATGGTGTTGGGCAGAGGCTAGCCCACAGAGGCCAACTAGCACATGCCTTAACTCTAGTACACAAACATCTAAAGAATCTATGGCAAACACTCTGTGGGGCTTGGCACAGCCATGGACTTGGGGGTTGGCTCTGAATTTATTGGGGAGCTATGAATGAATTTTCTTCTTGGGAGTTACCTGATGAAAGCAATGCTTTGAGACAGTGGATCTGGATGTCTTATGTGGTGTAGGCTGAAGTAGAGAGTAAGGGTGGACATTGCAAAATTTGAGTTTTAAGTTGATAGAGGCTTGAACTGAAGGAAGGTAGTTACAATTGAAATAGATAAAAATTCATTTATTCTCATTAATTCAACCAATTCTTATTGAACCTCTCTGTACCCTGGAGATTTGTTCATTCGTTCTTCAATTATTAGAATAATACTTACTCAGCATCTATTATGTGTGGGGGACAGTGTTACCCTCCAGAGACACAGTGGACCTTCTCTGTATGAAAGTCCACAATCTAGAAACAAATATAGATGTTAAAACTAATAATTACTGGTGTGATGTAGGAGAGGGAGGGGAAGGGAAAGGTGCAATGGAACTGCAGCCCAGGAGAAGAGTGAGCGTGTGGATGATTAGGAAAAACCTCCACAAGGAAGGAGGACTTACAGACTGGAGGACTAAGTTGGCATCACTCTGATACAGAAGTGAGAAAGGGATATTTCAGCAGAAGAAACAGTAGATACAAAGTTTAGGAGGGAAGAGAGAGTAAGCATGTGTGAAGACCAAAAGGACATTTTTATGTGGTGGAAGCAGAGTACACCTGAGAAGCTGGAAGCAGGTGCCAGGTTGCCACAGGCTTTGGAAAGCACAGAGAGGAGTTCTGCCTGAATGTTAAGGCTACTGCACTTTTAAACAGGGGAGTTACGTGATCATATTGAGGTGATTTTTTTTATCTTAAATCATTCTTGGTACAACCTGGAGGAGGGGTGGCAGAGAAGGAAGACTGGAGGCAAGAAGACCAGTTAGGAGGTTACTGATGAAGCCCAAGTGTAGTAGGGAAGAACAAATCTGACTCCGGACTAGATCTGTTCCTTTGGCTCTAACCTTGTGCTCTGTTTCCATGCTGAGTCATGCTGGTTCTGCACCTTTTGTAAAAGAATGCTGCCTCTAGCTTGAAATATACAGGATACCTATTCTCAAGGCTCTGTCCTTTAAGGGTATAACACTTTCCCCTCCATATAAAGATAAAAAGTTGCGGAATAGAAATAACATTTGACTTGTTGGAGGTTTGCAGGGACACCATGACCTGACCTATGGGGACAGCTGCAAGAACAAAGGATTCTGACACCAAGAAGTTTGGAACAACCAACCACACCCCCTACCCTTTTTCGGATAAAGGGAGCCTGAGTTCTGACTTGGAGAAGATGGGTCTCCAGGACATCAGTCTGCCATCTTCTTGGTCTGCTGGCTTTCCGAATAAAATCATTATTCCTTGCCCCAACACCTTGTCTCCCGATTTAGTGGCCTGCTGTGCAATGAGCAGAATGAGTTTGGACTTAGTAACACAAGTGAGTATGCACAGTAGCCTAAGCTTGGTGGTGGTGGTGGTGGTGGTAGAGAAAGTCAAACATTCTAGGGATAAAGAAGAGGTTGACCAGTCAAGGCTTGGTAATGAGCAGGATGTTGGAGGTGAGGGAGAAAGAGAAATCAAGGGTGACTCCTGGGTGCTGGGTGTCAGCCAGTGGGTAGATCTTGGAGTCAATTACTGAAGAAGGACCCACATCTGAACTTGGTTTCATCTGCAAAGACTCTATATTCAAAAAAGTTTCCATTCACAGGTACCAGGGACTGTAGGCAGGAATTGTACATACTTCATACATATATAAGGACTTGAACATACCTTTTTGTGGGACACAGTTCAACCCAGTATAGTATCCTTCTCTTTCTAGCACCAGCTTGGTGCCTGATACCCAACAGATGCTGAAATTTGTTTGTTTAATTGCATCAGTAGCCTATCACTTCAGAAGAAGGGAGATGAGGGCCTTTGCTGAAACGCATTATGATTTGTGTCTGATATGCAGTCCTAAGGTCAATTCTGGGAAGGATTTTACAGCTCATGATCATCAGCATTTCTTTGATGAATCCTTCTCAATTAGTAAGTGAATCTTACAGTCTTTCGTGCCCAGTTATAGGGTCTACTGAAGCCTTTCTCCTTCCAAAGGAAGCCAATTACTTCACCAAGAAGAATTCTAAAATGAAATTAAGCTTTTGATCATCTATGTCCTGAAGCCTTAATATGGATGCCTTCTTCCCAGCACATTAAGAATTCTCCAAGAATATGTACAACTTTACGGACAGATAGTCGCAGTATCTACCAAAGTTAATAATTTATGTACCCTTTGACCCAGTGGTTCTAGTTCTAGGAATTTATTCTATGGATACACTCATGCATGGAAAACTACACATTTTTCTTTTTAAAATCACAGTATTTTTCGTCTAGAGAAGACTAGATAAATAAATAATGATCTCTCCAGACAATGAAATAGTATCACATCATTTATGATTGGATTCTACTGTGTGTGTAGCAAAAATTTGACTACTCTGGATTTAACAAATAAAAAGTTTCTTTTCCCAGATAAGAAATTCAGAGGTTGGTGGCCTGGAGCAGATGTGATGGTGCCTACCCTATTCCTTAAATCAGAAAGGAGTCTAAATCTCAGCTACCCAACTTGCCTGTGGGTCCCCCATTCTTCTGGGCTCCTATATGAATGTAATTAAATTTGTTTTTCTCCTGTTAACCTGTCTGATGTTAATTTGATTATCAGATCAGCCAAAGAACCAAGAAGGATAGAGGAAAATGGTCTCCTTCTCTACACTGTGTACACTTGGTATTTATGATATTAGTCCCATTTATGAGAAGTTGGTATGTTGGCACAGCTAACAGGTCAGCCTTGTGATTCCAGTTTGATGTGTAATTGAGTGATTGACTTCAATGTAAGATTTTAAGCTGAAAAATGTAAGAGAATAAAGCTAGTAAACAATATTGAAATGCTTAAGAGAATTTGAGTCACTGTACTTCTAAGTTTAACTTATGTGTATAAAAATCACCTAATTTTAGGGAAGATTCTGTTAGTCTACTTGGAGTACTAAGAAAAAAACTAGAATTATTTATAAATGTTGAAAGAAATTCAATTAACTAAATTTTAGAAGGATTTTGAAAGTAATTGTTAAAATATATGAATTTTGAAAACAATTATAAGACTTTTAATTTCAAAGCCCAAGGAAAGAGAAATTCTTTTTAGTTTGTAACTTAAATTAAATATTAGCTGAAGTAACAAAATAACCATAAACTACTTTTTTTTCCCCATTTCTCAAAGGTGCATTCAAAGAGCGGAGAAATTCTCATTCTCATCTTTGAGGCCGAAACAGTGGAAAAGCTTCTCAAGGACCCCTGTGACTGGCCTTGCTGGCTGCTGGGTTTCCCCCAGGATAGCCTTCCCTCATACCTGTGCTGAGCACCACAGGGACCCCACCTGCATGGACACCCTCGCACCCCCTTATCCTTCTGTGCCTGCTCTTCTTTGTAGCACTAATCATCTTCAAACATACTTCATAATGGACTTTTTACAAGTTATTTATTTGGGTTTTTGGTGTTAAAATGTAACATAAAACTTACCATTTTAATGATTTAATTACAAGTACACTCACAATGTGGTGGGACCATCAGGTCACTTTTTCATTGTGGTTGTTGTTTACTGTGACCTTTCCCTCGAGAAGGTAGGCACCAGCAGGGCAGGGATCCTGTTTTGTTCACTGATGTCTTCAAGCACCTGGCCTAGTGTGGTCACCACCCAAGTGGTCAGCGAGTTCCGGCGGGGACCTGACCACCTCCCTAGTAAGGGCGCTGTGTGACTCCAAATCCTGTCAGTTCCTGGGAACAAAGGAGGAGACAGCCCTTCCCGCCCCTCTCTTCTCTCCGCAGGAAATCAGGAAAAGCACCAAGAAGAGAAAACTCCAAGTTCCCAGACATGGGGGAGGGAGGGAGGGAGGAAAGGCAGGTACCTGGTGTTTTTCCTAAACCACAGCTCACAGCAGCTCCTCTTAACCCTCTGCAAGACTTCCCTGACTCTGTGAACTTGCAGTCTTATTAGAAGGACCCAATATCCTCATTTTTCTATCCTTCATGGCCACTCATCTATTTTTTTAATGTTCTTTTTTTTTTTAATTGAAGTGGAGTCAGTTACAATGTGTCAGTTTCTGGTGTACAGCATCATGTCCCAGTCATATATACTATTAAAACTAGAAGTCCCCTTGAACAAGCTCCTGTGACCCACCCCCGTGACTTACAGCATCAAACCCGAGCACCTACCACTTGTTAACCCTGAAGCTAGTTGCCCTAAAGGAATTTCCAAAGGTAGGGTGCCTCTTTAGGTCCATATCTGTCTGCAAGCTCTTTGTTACCAGCCCATGATGAGAAATTGAGAGCAATCAGTAGAAACTTTCATAGCAATCTGACAGAATATTTTTATGTTGTTGAATTTAGAATAAAAATTGGCACTTATATTTTATACATCTGCTTCTTATTTCTATCTTTATTTTACATATGGGGAACTGGAGGCACAGAGAGTCTGTTACTTGCTTGAGGTCATACAACTAGTCCGTGGCAGAGCTGTGATTTTTAACCCAGGCATCTTGGATCCAGATTATGTACTAAATTGCCAATCCGTGACCACAACCATGAAATAATGTTCAAATCTGATTGAGGTCAGGAAAATACAGAATAGACTAACAACAAACAATGTGTCACTGTTGGTAGTGGTGGTGATGGGGGGGGGCCTGGAAACAAATGAACACTCATCACTGGAGAGGAATTGGCTTCAGTGTGGAACCTTCTCCCAGTAGTTCGCTGGAGCCAGCTCCAGACACAGGGCACGTGTCACTTCCCAGCCCAGCCCACTCTATCCAACCAGCATGTCTGTAGCTTGAAATGAGCCTGGGTGGGAATACATAGGGCACAGATATCAGCAAACACTGCCAATCAGGGTTTTCCCTGATAGCTGGTTGTTAAACATTTACCAGCACAAAATTGCCTCCACCCCATAAAATGATATACAGTCATTAAAAATCATGCACCAGACCAGTTACCTGGTAGGTATTTTCATGAGGCTTTATTGGGTGGAATAAGAGAAATATGCATGCAATCCTGTTTTGATACAAATAATGAAAAAATCCTTACAGAAATATATGCGTGTTAGTATTTTATATGATTGCATCAGCTTGGAGGAAAGAAGGATTTATAGGGAAGGGGTAATGTCATTAGGGGTAATGGGCGAGAGGAAAAGTTTTTTTAATGATTCCATACGTAACTCACATACACACACCTACACATATATGTGTTCATAAAGAAATTAAGGAACAAAGACAAAGTTAAGTCTGTCCTAACCACAGACATGCAGGGGTGCCTATGGTATATCCTCAAATAAAAAGGCAACCTGCAGAGCCATCTGCTTAGTGAGATTTCATTTCAGCAAAAAGAAATAAACCAAAACCCCAATATATGTGCGTGTTTACCTGTATGAGCAACATACAAGTTTGTAAAGTGCAGAGACTGGATGTCTCAGGAGAGCAGGATTGGAGGTCAGTAACAGTGAGCTTCTCTTCGTCTGTCTTTAAACTGTTTTCACCTGTTACAACCAACATGTTGCATCCTCATAATTTGAGACTAGCACAGAAGGCTCCAGATGATGTGTTAAGATTACTGGCAAATGCTGACGATTTCAAGCAAAGTTAGATGAACATTGACCATGTTTGTCTCTGAAGGCTATTCATCTAGTCTTGCAGGGTTACAGATGGTCACGTGGCCCAAATGGTGTTCACAAACAACACATCCTTCCCAGCATCAGGGAGGTGCCTTCTGAGGCCCTTCCTGCTGGCTCCACAGCAAGGGTATCAAGTTGGACACTGCCAGCCTTTACCTGCTGGAAGTCCTCCTCCGGGTGTGGGTTTGTATACAGTTCCTTTGCCGTATCAGTGTCTTTTGTTGTTGTTGTTGAAGTGTAGTTGATTTACAATGTCAGTTTCAGGTGTACAGCAAAGCAATTCAATTATGCACACACATACATGTATGTTTTTTTCTTTTCAGATTCTTTTCCATTATATATTACAAGAAATTGGATATAGTTCCCTATATAATACACAGTATGCTATACAGTAGGTCCTTGTTGTTTATCTTTTATGTATAGTAATGTGTATCTGTAATCTGAAACTCCTAATTTACCCTCTCCCACACTTTCCCCTTTGGTAACCATAGTTTGTTTTCTATGTCCGTGAGTCTGGTCTCAGTTTGTGAATAGAATTTATATAAATTTTTTTAGATTCCACATATAACTGATTTCATATGATATTTCTCTTTGAATTACTTCACTTAGTATGATCATCTCTAGGTCCATCTATGTTGCTGCAAGGGGCATTATTTCATTCTTTTTATGGCTGAATAATATTCCTTTGTGTAAATATACCACAACTTCTTTATCCAGTCATCTGTCAATGAACATTTAGGTAGTGTGTTAGCATCTTTAACAACATGCTTGTGCATAATTAAGAGATCTCCAGTCCCTGAAAATGGAGGCATGTGCAACTGTGACATGGCCAAATGACTCCCAGCAGGAGCCCCAGGCAGAACCAGCTGGCACTGACACGCCCATCTTAGCATCCTCGATGGCTGTGAGCGCCTTCTCTCTCTGCGGGCAAAGCTTATCTTTTGCAAATGGAATGGGAATTATATTTAGAGGTTCAGAAATGCTCTTTCCACATCTACATGGCTTGGGGTGCATTTGACCAAGATCAGTGGGTTTGGGTGGATCTAGTTGTAGTGTGTTGAGGAGCAGAAGCCTGAACCTACGGACAGACTCCACTCTGCCACCAGCTATGGGGTCTCAGACAAGTCGGAACCTCTTTGTGGGTCAGTGTTCTCATCGCTAATGTAAGGATTGTAAAACCTGTTTCTCCTTTCTCATGGACCATTGTGAGAATTAAACTAGAAAATGTATAAGAAGATGCTTCGCAGATCATAAAGCACTTTAGATGCATGAGATGTTATTGCTTTGCTGTGTTATAAGAAATGAGAAAGCTCCTCTGGAGGGTCCCCTATTCTCAGACACGTATTTGTAATATTCGTAAAATCTGTATCTATATCTATCTGTCTATTCATCTACCTCCAATCTGAACTCATTCATAGTTAATCCAAATTCCCTGGTAAATCATTTGGTAATGTTGAATGAAGTTCCCTCAAGAGATTCTGTTGATATAAGTGCAGCAGCAAAAAAAAAAAAAAAAAAAAAAAAAAAAAAAGGAATAAAAAGCAATGTTTGCCATCAATAAATAGGCATTTTGAAGAGAAGCTTTCTACTTGGCTGTAGTTATTTCTGCTTGGCACTGTGCAATGCCTTTTATTCTGCAAGGTTTTCTCCTTGTTTCTGAAATGGGAGCTTTGGGAACAGGCTTAGTACAATGTGCTGCTTGAGACTTTTAAAATGCAAATAAGTCTTTCAATTCAAAGTTCAGAATATACTTCTAAATTTAAGCGATATCCACTTTAAATTTTTGGAAAGCAATCTGGCCAAGATGATTAAAATTAAAAATAATAATCTCTCGGGCTATAAATGTGACAGAGCACATCATGAAGCCAACCTCCACTGACTGCCTCCCGAGTGCCGGGCGCAAGGCTGAACGTTTGGCACAGATGAGCTCACTTAATGCTCACAACTCAGTGAGTAGGTATGTTTTTATTCCCTATTTTGCCAACGAGGAGAGCTGAGCTGGTTTACTTTCAACAAGGAAGGACTCCGCCTTCCCCCGAGGTGTGTGCGTGGAAACATCCCTGCAAAAGTGGGTATTGGTTACATTGAGGGCACCACCGAGCCCTGACGGATGGGCCAGGAACACAGGCAGAGCCCCCCTTTCTAGACACCAGACACTGTGCGAGACCCTTGTCACAAAGCGTCTCCTTCAATCTCCCACCACCCCACCATTCCCAGAGAGGGAAAGGAGGCTCAGAAATGGTCTATTTGCATATCTGCGTATTGCAGAAAGGGCATATTCTCATATTTGCTGAGATATTTCTTGGCTGCCAGACCTTATACAAGGCACTTTCCAGCAGTTTCCTCAATTAAACAACTAAGGAAAGTCAGAAAATGCATATAATAAACAAACATGGGGGAAATGGCCAACATCACTAGCAGTACAAAGTTACAACTTCGAACATCAGTGAGGTACCAGTGACAAAGTTAAAATGCCAACGGGAGTGACTTCAGTGTGCAACTAATTTATGTTTCTATTGCAGGTGGCGCTTTTATGACCAAACACTGAGCAGAGAAGCCGGCTACAAAGGTACGTGTGTTTCTCTCTAAGGGGACCCACGGTGTGAAGGGGGCGCAGCAAGGCGAAACAGCTGCTGTTGCTAGTGTGAAATGACATTTTTAACTCTCTCAGATTGTCTTTACTATTTTATAACATTGTTTTTCCAATACATAAAACTGGGAGAGAAAGAGACTTTATCATCCCATTGCACCATTTTACAGTTGAGGGTTGGATTCCCAACTCAAATAATTCAGGGCTATCACCAATAACTGACCAAAAAGCCAAGATTCAGTCATTTTTAACCTCTGCCTTCAGCTGAGATATTAAAAGTCGGCTCTCAAGTATAGGATTTGATGACCCTCATTCAGCTCCTTCATTTTCTTGATGAGGAAAACGGAGGCCCAGAGACTTGGAATTCCTTGTCAGGGTCGTGCTGTTGCCTGTGGAGCTGCAGCGAAGGTCTGCTGTTTCATTTTATACAAATTCTATAAAATGAAAATGCATATACTGTTTCTATGAAACCACCATGAGTATTTTACCACCAGCATTTCCGACCCCACGTGTGTGGTGTTCTTCCCAACACCAGCAAAATTTCCAACTCTCTGGACACCAGCAGGGAGTCCAACAATTCCATCTAATTGTGACTCTAACTCCAGGAAGTTGGTTCAGACCCCACAGTTTAGGAGCTCAGTCCCGCAAGACTGTCCCTGCTTCAGATATCAGTCACAAGTCCCAGGTTGTCCTCCGTACTTCTGGCCAACTGGCGATAAACCTGGGGTTCCCATGAGCCCCTCCCCAGCTTCAGTAATTTGTTAGAACGGCTCACAGAGCTCAAGAAAATGACACATTAATTATTACTGGTTTATTGTAAAGGCTGTTATAAAGGATAAAAATGAACCACCAGATGAAGAGGTACACGACGTCTGGAAGGGTCCTGCGTGTGGGAGCTTCTGTTCCCATGGAGTTCGGGGTGCGCCACCCTCCCAGCACACGGATGCATTCACCAACCCAGAAGCTCTTGGAACGCCATCATTTGGCGGGGGGTGGGGTTTGTGGAGATTTCATTTAACAATTGGCCATGGGTGACTGAACTCACCTGTCAGCCTCTCCTCACTCCCTGGAGGCTGGCGGGTGGGACTGAAAGGCCCAGTTCTCTACTCCTGCCCTTCTCTTTCTGGCCACCAGTCCCCATCCTGCAGCCACGGGGGAGGGAGCCTCCAGCCCCCAGTCACCTCATGAGTATACAACAGACACTGATACGAAACCAAATACATATATTTCTTACCATATCACACACCAAAAATTCATCATTAAAGAAGGTAGACCTCAGTATCCAAATGCCAGAGCAAGCATGTCCCTCGGGTTCATTCTAGAACTTGTGGTTGGGTGTGTTGGTCACCAGGCTCCCTCTAAGGCAGGGGTTCTTACCGTGGGGTCCCTGGGTCAGCTGGGTCACATCACCTGGGAACCTGTTAGAAATGCACGTTCTCAAGCCCTGCCCACAATGTAGTGAGTCACACACTGGGAGAGGGGACCCCAGCAGTCGGTCATTTAAGGAGGTCTCCAGGCACTTCTGCTGCGTGGGGAGGGCTGAGAGCTGGGCTCCGAGGCAGTGCTTCTCCCCCATCACTGTGCGCGGAATCGCCTGAAGACCTAGTGGAAACGCAGGTTCTGAGCCGGCAGACCTAGGAGGCTGAGTTCAGAGAGAAAGGGCTCCTCACAAGCTCAGGATGCGCCAGTGCTGCTTCCTGGGGGGCCACATGCGGAGGAGCAAGGCTGTACAAAAGCCTCCTGCCCGCAGGCGAGCTGCGAATGGTTCCAGCTGCTCAAATACACAGTGTCCGCCCTCGGTGTCCCCACGACCCCGTGCGGAGCAGGACCAGCAGCTCGGCATCCGCTGAAGCTTGTTGGACTCTTAGCACCACCACAGACCCCTGAATCCAACCTGCGTTTAAATAAGATCCTCGGTTTGCCTGGAATATTAACACTGGGAAGTACTTCTGCAGGCAAAGTGCTGAGCCAGCCGCCTCCAGCCCAGGCGGTCCGAGACCCTACTCTGTGCGACTTGCAGATGCTGTCATCTTCCGCTTTTGAAAAGGGCTGGTGGCTTGGGTGAAAAGCTAGGGTTTCACGGGACACAACAGCCAAAGTGGGGGGCGAGGTGGAAGGCGGGGGACAGTTGTCTTGCAGAACTGCTTTTAAATGTGAATCTCTAAGAAATAAGGACTCCTGCCCCCAGAATTGATGTTGGTTTTTCCTCCAAGCAGTGCAACTCATCTCAGACGGGTGGGCAGCTGGGTGACACTGAGGTTACCTTCACCCCCTCTTAAACCTTCGCTCCCACCCACGATCCTGCTCCAGAAACAAAAGAAGCAGGAAAGAAATGCACGATGAAGAAAGAATTCTATTTAGAAGCATTTCAGAACAACTGCCTATGGTATTAGTTCCCTGTAGCTGATGTAACAAATTTCCACAAACTTAGTGGCTTAAAAGAACACAAATGTGCTAACTTACCGTTCTGGTGGTCAGAAGTCAGAAACTGGTTTCCCTGGCCTGAAGTCAAGGGGTAGGCAGGCTCATTTGCCTCCTCCTCTAGGAGAAAATATACTCCCTTGCCTTCTGCAGTTTCTAGAGGACACCTGCATCCCTTGACTTGCGGCCCCTTCCTCCAGCTTCAACGCCAGCCACAGAGCATTTTCAAACCTTTCTCCTCTCCCACCTCTGCTTCCGTCAGCACATCTGCTTCTCTAATTCTGACTCCACTGCCTCTCTTGTTCCCTTGTGATGACTTTGGCCCACCCAGATTATCCAGGGTCACCTCAAGGTCTTTAATCACATCTGCCAAGTCCCTTTTGCTGTGTAGGGTAACATATTCACAGGTTCCAGGGACTAGAATGTGGACATCTTTGGGGAGCATTATTCTGCTGACCACGCTTTCTTTTTAAAGCTCCTCTGATGGGTCTAGTGGTGAAGGGTGCCGCCTTGCCAGGGCCCTGTCTTGGAAATGGTGATGGAAAAGGAGGTGTCGCTGCCTCATTCAGAGCTGGGAACAGTGCAGCATTTCACATGTCAGACTCCCACCGTCAGCAGGACTCGGCTTAAGTTATTTATAGTGCCAAGGCTTGCCTTTTGCATTAATGTAACCATTTGCATTAAACGAATTTGTAAGATAGGAGCCGCTCAGAGCCAAGCTGGAGACTCCTTTCTGTTCTCACCATGAGGACTGAATGAAACTGAAAGGGTATTTTTATTTATCAGACCCAGCTGTCCCCACGCCAACCCCAATTACATCTGAAATACACTGATCTCCCAGCCTCCTCTAAGGACCAGCTCATCCTTCTTGCTCTAAATGACCAGATCCAGTGACGGCGCTGTGCAGAAGCCGGTCACCCAGGCCTGGCGCTGCTCCGACGGCTGTGACCCCGAGGCCCCTCCAGCCCCGGCTGTGCTGAATGCACACTCACGCAGCACGACACGGAGTGTGCACACCTACAGCTGCTCTCTCGCCCCGGTGAGAACGGGGTCTGCAGGGTCCAATACAACTTGGCCACAATTCTGTTCTCCCAAGGACCCACCTGAACCCCCCGCCCCGGGCTCTGCCTCACCACTTCAGCCTCTCCCCTGGCTGGGGATGAGCCGTGCAGAGGTGCTTGCGGGAGCCTTCCGTCCGCCTGCACGGGTGACTCAACCCTGTCGGGAGATGCTCTGAGGACCTGCGGGCTGGGAGAGCCTCCAGCAGCAGCCCAGCTTCCCCGGGGGTGGCGAGTGCCTCGGGCCCTTTTGAGGAACCTCCCCATCATCAAGTTCTTCTTAAATGGCCTATAAAAGGAAGATTCTTGGTATCTGAGGGAAAATTGGGTGCCTCGGGCAAATTATTCCAAGTGCCCTGCCAAGCGCTACCAGCTTTTATGTTATTCTATTCTCCTTAGTTGTTTTCAGTTGTCCCGACTGCACTTTAAGGACAGAGAATTTTTAGTTACTCAGTCTCCTCTGTCCTTGTCACCCACAGCCGTGGCAGGTTCAAATCCTGGTTCCACCACGTGGTGGCCATGTGGCCTGGGCGGTGTGCTCAGCCTGTCTGTTAACTAGGGATAAAAATGACACCCATCACCCGAGCCTGTCCTGAGGATAAAATGAGTAATTACGTGTGGGACACTGAGAGCTGTGGCTGTGTGTAGTCGATACTAGGTACGTGTTCCCTACACTGTTATTACTACTGTATTTTTTTATGTATGTTTGGGGGTTTTTGGGGGGAGGTGATTGGGTTTATTTGTTTTATTTATTTCTTAGTGGAGGTACTGGGGATTGAACCCAGGACCTCGTGCATGCTAAGCACGTGCTCTACCACTGAGCTACACCCTCCCCCCTTGTTACTGTTATTGTTTATCTGATTTTCCCCGCTTCTTCCCTGACCTCCTCTTGCCTTTCCCTCTCCGGGAGACCAGTCTGAAGTGTTTGATATATGACCTGTTATCCTGGTAGACAGGCTCTTCAAAGTCAGAATTAACTCCAGGCCACAAGACACAGCTAACACCCCACAAGCGCTGTGTGAATGATGACCAGCTACAGTGATCACCATACTCCAGGCTAACAATGCCATTTGCCCATAAAAATAAATTCCTTTTAGGCAGATAATTTTTACTAACGGTGTGTGAGTCTGGATTCTTAGTTGCACGCAACGGGAATGGATCCTGGCTGAAAAGCTTTCAGAATGGCCAGCGTGTGGTGGGCATGGGGAGGTGTCCCCTTAATCCAGGCCGTCTTACGAGGACCTAGCCTGAAAAGAGGCTCTGTCATCTTCAGCTTCGGGCTTCTAAGGCTGCCTGGGCCATTAGCATCCAGAAAATGGAGAGAGGAAGTGAAAAAGAGGGGATTGTGAAGGGGCAATCTCATTGGCCAGGCCTGGAAGTGGCTCCAAGCCATTGGCTGGAATTCAGTCACATGGCCTGACTACGAGGGAGGCTGGGAATATATTCAGGGAGAAGAGGAAATAGGTTTAGTGATTAGCTAGTAGTCTCTGCTACAGAAAACAAGCATGTGGTCTTTTCAGTTACCGAAAACCAGCCTCTCTCTGTTTCCTGGACCTATATGGGAAGGAATTCTGTAGACCTATAAAGGAGGCTTCAGATGCTCAGCAGTCAAAAAAGATGACAAACAGCCAATACAGGCCTTACAAAAGAGGCTCGGGGTCTCTCTTGAGGTTGCAGATGAGATGTTGGTTGGGGCTGCAGTCTCTTCTGAAGACTTGACTGGGGCTGGAATGTCTCCTTGAAAGGTGATTGGGGTGGGTGTTGTTTGAATTCCTCAGATAGTTTTTCTGAGTGTTCCTCCATCCTCTGAGATGAGATCGATGGTTAGTGGTGTGACTTAATCACCCAGTGGCTTGGAAAACCAACTGACATTAAAACCCTGCATGCAGCTGCCACAAAGTGACCCAGGATTTGCAGTGATAGACGTGCTGGGCTATCAGCATTAGAGTCCCCTACTTCAGGCTTAAATCCACGTGCCCACCCACAAGGAGCGAATAGGAGGACTCAGGTCTATGGATGCCATTGCTTTATCCTTAGAAAACAGTCCCTAAAAAGGCTTGATGAGTACAGATTGGACACATGTCTCTATACGTGGCTGTGAGGTTTCTTGATTCAAGGGACAACATGAGAGGTTTCATTGTCACCTAGGAGCAGGCCTAGGGGTGATTTATTTGGGGTTTTGTTGTTGCTGGTATTGTTGTTTTATTTTTTTGATTGAAGTATAGTTGATTTACAATGTTGTGTTAGTTTCTGGTGTACAGCACAGTGATTCAGTTATATGCATATATTATTTTTCATTATAGATTATTACAAGCTATTGAGTAGAGTTCCCTGTGCTGTACAGTAGGACCTTGTTGTTTGTCTATTTTGTATATGGTAGTTTGTATCTGCTCATCCCAAGCTCCCAATTTATCCGTCCCCCCTCCCTTTCCCCTTTGGTAACCGTAAGTTTGTTTTCTATGTCTCTGAGTCTGTCTCTGTTTTGTAAATAAGTTCATTTGTGTCATATTTTAGGTTCCACATGTAAGTGATGTCATAGGATCTTTGTCTTTATCTGACTTACTTCCAGTATCTCAATAGTAAACCAACCTTCTGCTTTTCTGTTCTGGAAACCAAATCCCACTGACAAGACATAGAACTTTTTTATCTTCTCACTCCTTCCTCCTGGACAGCTGCTTTGCAGCCAAACAAATGTTCACATATCATTGTCATAGTTTAAATTAAGCCCCATGGGATAAAAAAAAAAGTTGTCAGAAGCCCCAGAGTCAAGCCTTAAGAGTTTCTAATACTAAACTCACACACATGCCAACCCAGCCATGCATGGTCTGTGTACTATCCAAGTGACTCCAAATAGGCATGAATATTTTTGTTTGTCTATTTGCATTTTGGCTCAATTCTGGTTTTCAGTTGGCCAGTGGTTTCAGTTCACTTATCTCCATATCTGTGCTCCAAAGGAGGAACAAGAGAGTTGCTTCAAAGGGAGCTTTCAAATCCATACTATGAAAACTCTACATTTCTTTCAAGGCTGTATTTGAACGGATTTCTATTATGAACATCCTTGCACACACACAAATACATTCATCTGGCCAGTTGCTTTTCGGCAAAACTATGGCAGAGATGATACTCATTTGCATTTGTCCACATCTTGTGGTCCCGCCCCTCCCCCAGCTAGGCTGGTACCATGTGGCCAGTGCTGGCCAATGAAATGCAAGCAGAAGCCACTCCTTTCATTCCCGGCTGAGGTAGTTAAGAACCAGTGTGACCCTCCATGTCTCCTTTTCTTGCTCCAGGGACCTCCATCTCCCTCACCTTCTGCAGAGAGCGTAGCTGCAAGATGGAGAAGGGCCACCTGACCCACGTCAGACTCTGTGAGTGAGATGCAAGCCTGAGATTTGGAGACGTGGTGACTGCGGCGGCATCAGTAGCTTGAACTAATGGAGGATCAGTTTTCAGACTGACTTCACATTCATTCAAAGTAAATCGTTCACTTTCAGCCCATCTCATGTTCTTAGAGGTAGGTCACTGGTGTCATTCATTATCCCCAGCTCATTTCGCAAGCTTGTACGGAGCCCCTAATGTGGGCCGGGCACGTCTGGACCTGGGGCTAAGAGATGAGTAACTCCCTCCCCACATCCTCCCTAAAGGACCGTACGGTCTCTTGAGGCAAGTTGGACGCATAGCCAACGAGCACTCGTGGGCACCTCTGTCCAGATGGTGTGAGCAAAGTAATTCTCTCTGGGGAACTGTCTCAAGGCTGTCGTAGGTGCTGACAGGCGATATGGGAACGAAAGCATGTACTTTCTTTGATCAGACTTAATCGGACAGATGCTCCATTGAATGACATTCCATCAGGCTGCTGATTCTTTAATTCTCCCTCTATTCAGCACATAGTGACCCAGCCCCAGCCCAGGTGTGAGAGCGACCCCACACCCTGGGGAGAAGGTAAACATACGACAATGAAACACACTCACAGCGAAGTGCTCATTCTCTCAGGTTATAAAAAAAATTAAAGCATGCTTGAGGGCTCATTTTGTCCCCACTAGGCTGTTTTTTAAGTTTTTAAATAAAACATCCATATTAGTTTGCTTGAGCTGCCATAACAAAGTACCAAACCTGGGTGGCTTAAACAATGGAAACTGGTCGTCCCACAGTTCTGGAGGCCTGAAGGCCAAGGTCAAGGTGCGGATCCTTCTCAGGCTGTTGGGGGAGAATCTGCTCAGGCCACTCTCCTAGCTCCTGGTGATTTGCTGAAGCCTTTGCTGTTCCTTGGATGCTTCACCCTGGTCTCTGTCTTCATCTTCACATGACGGTCTCCCTGTGTGTGTGCCTGACTCTGTGCCCAGATTTCTCCTTTTTATAAGGACATCAGTCACATTGGATTAAAGGTCACCCTACTCCAGTATGATCTCATCTTAACTTGATCATCTACAAAAACCCTATTTCCAAATAAGGTCACATCCATAGGTCCTGGGAGCGGTTAGGACTTCAATGTCTTTAGGGGATACAATTCAACCCATAAAAACACCCAGCGCTGGCAAGGCCGGGGTAAAGCTGGTCTGCTTATACAGAGATGTTTCTGGCAGTAACAACAGCTATAAAATGTTAGGGGAGCAATATGGTAACTGGTACTGCATGGTAATAAGGTCACAGTAGGATGACGTGCACCAGTAGCCATCCAGATAACTGTCCTTCGGTCCACAGATCTCACTCCCAGGAATGTATCTTGTATCTGCTGGGCAGGTCAGATCTGGGTGTTACCCTTCCCTGGGCCATACAGAAGTGAACAGAAAGTATTTAAAGCAATAGCTTACAAAATTTTTTCTAGATCCAAGTCATGTTAATTATATTTGAATGTATTTATATATTATAGTCACTGTTTATATCCCTCAGGTCCCTGAAGGTTCAGCTTCTACTGCTGTTAGAACTTTGATGGGCAAGTTTGAAAAGATCTATCTTCAGGAAATAATCCAATGTAAGCTGAGGCTGCCAGGTACAAAGACGACTGTGGCGGCATAATTGCTTTTCCCAAACCAGAAACAAAGAGACATTATCTGTTCAGCTAATAGTTACCGAGCCCCTTCTATCATAGGGCATTCTGCTAGGGGCTGGGGAAGCAGTGGTAAAAAAAAATCATTCTAGTCACTATTTGCAAAGAGCCTACAGTCCCAATTTGGTGAATGTTTTTAATGAATTATATTCTTAACATGTTTGCATAACAAGCAGGCATTAAATGGTAATTAAGAAAGATGCAAATACCACTTAAAATTCATCACACTTAATTTAGAATGGCACCTACAGTAAGCTAGAACAATTTGAAATACACAAGCATGTTGACTTTTGTCTGTTTCGTTCACTTCTGTGTGCCTGGCACACAGTCCGTGCCCTCTCAGAACTTGTTGAACTGAATGAACGCACTGAGGGCCGGAAAGTTAGATGCAAAACGAAAAAATAAAGAACCAAGAAAAACAAAAACAAAAAAACCAAGAAAGACCATTGTTGTACTTGGGCAATGGAATGAATCATGACTATGTTTTCCAAAATTTCCTTTTACATATTTGTTACTATCATTTGTTGAAAAATAAGTTAATAAATTAAAAAAAGAGAGTCCTAGATGCCTCTAGAGCTCCTCTGTCAAGGAAATGGAAATCTTAAAGATATTAAAAATGAAAGAACGTGGAGTCTGGGATGTCCCCAGGGCTGAGAAGCTGTGAGCCTTGATTGTTCTTGTCTGGTCTTCCATCATCCCCAGGGCTGAGGCACTAGACAAGTTGGATGCTGCTGCAAAGGTCCAAAGGAGACACGATGAAGGTCCAAACTAAGAAAGTGACGAGGTGGCGAGGAGGATCTGATTGGAGAGAATCTCTGCCCTTCGATGCCAGATTCTCCCCTCCAGCTTCCCTAATGTTGCACTGGCTCTGTCCTCCTTCTCTCCCTGCTTTTCTGGGAAAATGTCATCCTACATTTGGGGACTTCTAGATACATTTAGAAAAGCTTATTTGGACAAAGTTCTGGTATGGTCAGTTGAGACAGGAAGACAAAATTTCTGCCTGTTCTGGCAAAACTGTCCATGCAAATAAAACCCAAAATTAACTCTTAATATTATGGGCCCTTGCAAGTTCCTTGACTGATCCAACTTGACAGTTCACTCCCTCTCATTCCCGACAACATACACATAAACAATCCACCCCTGAATTTTACAGATTCTACCTAAAATGTCTCAAATCCTTCCACTCTCTCCATGCTATAGCCACCATCTGAGTCCAAGACCTCAGAAACTCTTGCCTGGTTCCTGCAACACCCCCTACTGGTCTCATTGCTTCTACCCTTGGCTTCCCTGATCCATTCTCTGCACAGAAGCCAAAGAGATCTTTGTTAAAACACACAACTCAGATCATGTCACTGCTGCTTCAAGTCACCTTCAGTGGTGCCAATTTCACTTAGGATACGATACTGAATCCTTAACATGGACTGCAAGGCTCCCCATAGGCCGTCTCTCCAGCCCTCCTCCTGGCCAGACCCTCACTCACTTCTTGGGCCACATTAGCCTTCTTTCAAGCGCTCAAATGAGTCAAGCTCTTTCACGCCTCAGGGCCTTTGCACATGCGGTTTTCCCTGCCTGGAATGTCCTCTCCACTCTCTGCCTAATTAACAGATACTCATTTTTCAACTCTCAGCTGAAAGTCATCTTCTTTGAAGGGTCTTTTCTAATCTCTTCATGCATGTTAGAAAGCCCTGCCATTTCTCAGTATTTTCTGTTCATACAATTATCTAAATACATAAGTTTCTTAGTAATCTGGGTGATTATTGGTCGTTGGTTTAATATCTGTCTCTCCTATTAACCTATAACTTCTACGAGGGGCAAGATCATGTGTTTTGCTCCGTGTTGTACACCCACCGAGTGCCTAGCAAGGCACCTGGTTCATGGGAAGCCCTCAACATATATCTCCTGAATGAATGACTCAGTGAGCCAACCCAGATATCAGTGAAATCACAAGAAATAGTCCTTGGTTATGCCCTCAGACTATTGGCTCCAAATTTATTCACGAGTTACCTAATGAAGAGTAACTGAAACACATAATAATTCTTTCGCTAACATGGAGGACGTACTCCGAGGACAAACTTCTTGGTTTGACAGTTTATTTCCAGAAGGAGAAATAGAGCAGGCAATCAGACATGGCCTGGGGTGCCAGATGAGGGATTGTCTTGGAAACATCATTAAATACTTTATAAATTAGGCAATTTCAGGCTGTGAGGGATAAAGACATACTCAGTTTGTTTCAGCAGATGGAAGTCTATCAGTTAGAACTCTTAATATTGTATGTGACAGAGGACCCATCTCAAACTGCCTTAAACAACAGAGAGAATTTATTGGTCTCATAATGAAAAAGCCTAGAAGACAAGGCTGTCTTTCGCTGGGAGCGGCTGGATGCTGGGGCCTAGTAATGTCACTAGCGCCCACCTCCCCTCTGCTTCTGACCTGCTCTCCACATGAGATGAGGCTTTGTCCTGAGGCTGCACACCGCCACCTATATTTGCATTTCATGAACACGAAAGGGCTGTGGCTGTCCAGACCCCATGTCCCCACACCCCTTAAACTAGAGAAGAGTATGCCTTTCTTCTAGAAGCTTCTATAGAACCCGACAGATCAGCAGAATCACACGACAAGCTGATTCCTAACATCCCAGCACCTCCCCCCACAAATTTAGTATATCTGGCGGGTAGCCTGAGAATCTACAATTTGTGAACTTTTTTTTTTTTACAGAAACTGTAAAGGAGAAAGCAAAATTGTTCCGTAATTCCACCATCCAGAAGACACTTACCGAAGTTTTCCAGGAAAAGTAATCAATGCTCGAAGTAAGAACGTCAAACAGCATAGAATGAAGTGCTAAAACCCCTCTTCCCGGCCCCTCCCCCAAAGGTGTCACCGTTGTCACATTCTCGTATACTTCCCGTTAAGAGAAGAAGGCACGCATTCACCAAAATACACAGTGTAGCATTTAAAAACTTTTATGGAAAAGGGATCATACTATTTACACCCTGCTGCTTCTTGCTTTTTCTCACTACGCAGTGTAGCTCAGAGACTGTGCTATCTCAGCAAATAGAGTTCCTCTTAAATGTTTTTCAGCAACGCGAGAACGTTACCCTAGTTTATTTAGCCAGTTCTCTGCTGATGGACATTTAGGTTGCTTGTGACACGAACAAGGGTGCAGGGGACTTCCTTCTTCAACGATCTTGACCTTCTCTTGTGGGTGACTGCACAGAGCCAGCTCCCAACAGTGGGATCACTGGGTCAAAAGTTATCCTCCGGCGAGGTTCACTGGTCCAGTCCCTGTAACCATTTGAAACTTCACAGCTGCTGCCCTTAATTACACGTGGGTGTGTACGATGATGCTGGAGGCACGGGTTCTGGGAATCTGCGTTGTTCCAAGCCCATTTGGTGATCTGGAGCTCACCCAAGTGTGGGGACCATGGCTCCACCATGCCTCCTGGGTGCCACCAAATTCGCATTCGTTGTCATTCCTTTTGACTTCTTGTCCCCTTCCTCTCACCAGCGCTAGGCATTGTGAAACTTTATAAATTCTGTCAATCAGATTCATAAAGAATGGTCTTGCACTGTTCTGATCCACACCTCCTTACTTGCGAGTTAGGCTGAACAACTCTTTCTACACATATTGGTCTTTGGGTTTTCCTCTTCTTGCTCTGCCAGTTCGGATCCTCTGCCCAGCAGTTAGCAGGTTGTTTGTAGGACGTACAAGAACTCTTTGCAAGTGAAAGAAGTTAGTGCTTGTTCATCTGTGTTCCAAATTTTTTCCCCTTGTTCATTATTACTTCTGACCTATTCACGGGTCTGTTGGCTTGGTTCTTTTTTTTTTTTTTTTTTTTTTTTTTTTGCCATAAAGAAGATTTTGTTTTGCTCTATTCTAATGTGGTCAAACTTTAAAATTGTTTGGCTTTATGGTTTCTGGAGGAATCTATTTTTAAAAACTCCCCAGGTGATGCACCAAGTTTGTGAGTCACTGCCTGACAGGATATAACAAGGAACAGAATACAGCCCCTGCCCTCAGGGGGTTTATAACCATGTGGGAGAGAGAAGACACACACACAAGAGAGCAAGTAAGAAGCACAGCCTGAGAACTGAGCCGGAAGGGACCTGCCTCCGCAGGCTCGCTGCATCCGCCGTCCTCTTCTCAGGGGCACCATCCTTTGTGGGAAGTGGGAGATGCTGTCAGGGCAGCAAGGGATACAGAAAAGCCAGTCGCACAGAGTGAGGGGGGAGGTGATGGGGGCTGAGAGCAGGACAGTGGGGGCAGCACAAACCCTTGGTCTCAGAGCACCTGGGACACCGTCAGTCCCACCGTCCCCTCGAGCACCCGGGGGCCTGGTGTGGGGCTGGCCCTGCCTTCCTCTGGACACGCAGTGGGCGGAGATTCCTCTCCTCCTCTGTCTTGTTTACCCTTCAACAATCAAGTAAACAGATAAGAGCCACTGAGTCACCTTCTGCTTCTCGCCACCGGAAGGTCCTGGTTAACGTGGGGCTGGAAGAATTCAGCGGAAAGCTGGATCTCCGTGGGCAGGGCGGGGAGCATAAAGTTTCATGGCAATGGCCAGAGGGACTTCTAGCTAGGGGTCTCTGGACAGAAAGAACTGCTTTTCCCTCAACTCTGTATCCATTTTAACTTCTAGAACAGGGTCCTACTCTAGATATATCTTGAATGATGGAATTAATCAGTGAATGAGTCAGTCAATCAGTGAGAAAGGATTTGAACTGAGCCCGGGGAGACCAAGGGTGAGGACCATTTCTCTGCCCAGGGAAAAGCACACCTGACACGGAGTATGTGTTGGTCTGAACTGTCAGGTGAGGTGGGGGTGATGGTAGAACCCAAAAATAACACTCAGAGGACAGTGAGAGTTGCTTATCTGACAAAGGATTCTGTGAGGAAATACAAATGGAAAAGCAAATTGAGAGTCTCGAACTCCGGGCTACAGTCAGTGGGTCTCAGCCCATCTATAATGTGGAGTCACTGACGATTTAGTTCAGGTGAGGACATGGCTCCAAACAGCATTTCAGGAAGACTTGCTGATGACAAGTGGAATGGATTCCAAGTTAGGAAGAAATTTGAAAACATCCAGACAAGAGGGGGTTAGCATCCTGGCTACGGGTGGGACAGAGAGAATGGAGAAGAAGGGATGGATCCAAGAATATTGGCCAAGGGAGAACTGAAGGGACCCGGTGACTGATCTGTCCCGGACGGGAGGCAGCTGGGGGGGGGGGAGGGGCGGACGGGCCTGGATGACCCGGCTCACCTGCTCTCCTGTGACAAGGTGATCCTCCCTGTATTTTCCAGTCCACGGAATCTGTCACTGGGTTTTTCTTAACCCCTCTCTCATCTCATGCTTTGCCTTCTTAGAGCAGCTAGAATGTCAAAGGGAAAAGGGTCAGGAAGGCAAAGACTAAGCCATGCTCCGCGCCCAGGTCTGAGCTTGGGACCAGCAAGGGGACAGGACCAGCGAGAACAGGGCCCAGACTGGGGGCTGTGTTTCTTTAAGGGCCCCAGGGAGTTGGAGCCACATCAAGAGACGTCTCGAATACCAGGCTGAAGTGGACTCTTTCCTGCAGGAGATGGGGGACAGCCTGGAGTTTTCCAGGCACGGGATGAGAATGGCTGCCCGCTCTGGGTATCCCCGACTGAGGCACAGCGCCCAGAGGCAGAGGGACTGTGTCAGCAGCCAGGGCATGGACTGACAGGAGCTGAGCCTGGGCTAGAGGCGGCGGGAAGGAGGAGGCACAGGAAGGGAAGGAGGCAAGGGACTTGCTGCTGGACCACAAGCACGAAGGGGAGGCTCGGAGCCGCCCGGAGGCACCTGACCCCCCTCCGCCCCGTAGCTCCCAGCCCCTGTCAGGCAGCCCCGGGAGTGCAGGTGCCCGCCACTCGGCACTGAAGGAGGAAGGGTAGGGGGGTCTTTGGGCTGCTTCCTCCCCATTCCGTGTCCCAGCATAGGCCACCTGGCTGACGGGAGAGTCTGCCATCTCTGCCGCAGGAACGCAGTCTCACTAGATGATGCAAAAGCCACGTCCCGTGCATTGTGGAGGCCAGAGCAGGACACTCCTGTGATGGCTTCAATGCCAGAGCCTGCTGCCCGGGGGAGAGCTCAGCTCTCGCCAGCTCTGTGTCACCCCTGATCAGGGGTCCCTGAAGGATGCTTCCTGACTTTACCGCCACAGAGTCACCTGAGCCAATGGTTCCTCCAGGAGCCTTGTAAGAACATGTCCAAATTCTGACTTTCCACTCTCCGTACAGCTGAAAGGTAACTCTTTAGAACTCCATATTCTCAAGAAAATGGGGCCCCTTATTATGAAGACAGATCAACTGCTCTCCCAAGTTCACACTCGCAAAGAGATGAATCTGACAGTCCCAGCCCATGCCAGGGTCTCTGCCCCGGACTTAGGGCCACTTCCACCAGGACTAGTTCCTTCTGTAATAAAAAATGCCGTGATATTTGGGCTATCCCAAAGAATATTTATATAATTAGAAATATTTATATATTTATAAATATTTAAATATTATTCGATATGTTTATGTAATTAGAAATCCAATAATATTATACGATCACGAGGCATATTAATAAAACCCACCGTCCAACACAAGACCTAGTGTCTTAAGCCAAAGCACTGATGGTGCCTGTGTGCATGTGATTTCAACACAAATCCTCCTGACTCACTGTTCCCTCCACTGATTCCGGTCTTCCTGAGACTGGGGAAGGCCTTCAGACGCCAGCTTCCCGGCCCTGGAGTGCCGCCCCCCCCTCCACTGCACTAAGGACACGATGAAAGGATGCTGAGTGAGGGTGCAGCACTCGAAACCGGTAAGTAAAGGTATTGTGCACTGTTTTCATCATGGCGACTCATGAAGTTTGGGCGCAATTATCCTTTTCCTCTTACTCATGTTTTAAGTTTGAAACAAATATGCAAATTTATGCTAATAGGAGAGCTAAGCAAATTATCCATTGCATTTTGAGGAAGCACTCCAGAAAATTATAAAATGGGATCATCCTTCTGACAAAGCGCTCCAGAGACAGACTTGGAAACAACCAGACGCAACGCACAGTGAACCTGGCCCTAGAGACACGGCTCTCTGCAGGGCTTCGGTGAGCACGTGCTGAGAGGCTCAGGAAGAAACGAATGTGTCCCCCCCACCCCCATGACGTTTCCTCTGGATTCAGAGCCCGTATCCCTGGGCCCGCCCGGGATACAAGGGAGGCTGCTTGTTTGCCAAAGCTTCCAAGGGTGTGGGGTCGTCATGTGCAAGGAAACACAGTTATTCCCACAACCCCACTGAAGCCGTGGTCCATGTGGTCAGTCTCAGACCCGGTTAGAGTCAAGAACCTCCAGCAATCAACCACAGGATAACTTAAAAACAATCATGTTCCTTATGCACATCATTTCTTGAACACAGCAACAGAGACACTTGGCCCGAGGCAATACTTCTTAAAATCTCTTAACCTTTTCCATTTAGTCTCCTCACATCTCTCCTCAAATCTACCTGAGAAATGTCTCCCGGCCACAGGCTGAGCAAGCAAAGAAGCCCTCTGACAACAGTAGACCCTTCCCAGTGGACCGGGCGGGGAGGAGAGGCTCCCGGCCGCAGCGCCCTCCGTGATGGGCTGGGAGGTGGGGGGTGCCTGGGGCGCGCTACCTGACTCATCTCAGCCCACCTTCGCTGTTTCTTTCCTTCCGTGAGTGTGTCTGAGCGTGAGCCTCCACAGCAGGGGAACCACGTCTGTACCTGACTGATCTCATCCCATCTTCACTGTTTCCTTCCTTCCGTGAATGTGTCTGAGCGTGAGCCGCTGCAGCAGGGGAACCATGTCTGCAGAGGGAATTCCAGCCATAGACGAACAGCTTGGTGAGACCTGTGACGCCTTGGATGCAACAAGCCGCTGGTCGTGGGAGCTCCTTGCAAGCAGCTCCAGGGGTGAAATCTTTCTGCAACCAAAGGCATAAAGAATCATCGGATCTAAGCGAACAGCAAGGTTGTAAACACAAGCATCACCAGCAGACACCGTTGGGGTTTTTTTTTTTAAAGTATAGTTGATTTAGAATGTTGTCTTAGTTTCTGGTGTACAACATAGTGATTCAGTTACACACATATATATTCTTTTTCATTATAGGTTATTACAAGTTATTGAATGTAGTTCCCTGAGCTGTACAGTAGGACCTTGCTGTTTTTCTATTTTATATACAGTAGTTTTGTCTGCTAATCCCAAACTCCCAATTTATCCCCCTTTTCCTCTTTAGCAACCAGGAGTTTGTTTTCTCAGACACGGTTTTAATAGATGTGGAGAATACAGCCCTCCTGCCCTAGCTCGGGGTCCTAATGCGCTTCCTTTACTGGGTGACTCCTTCCACCGGCCACCCCACTGCTGCCTTGTGCCCTGTCCCCGCCCTCTCGTGCCCTGTGAAAACAATTTTCTGTTGAGCCACCAAGCGAGGAGAGGACTGAGAATCAACCCCTGAATTCATTTCTTAAATGCATGAGTTGGCCTTTAACTCGGGCCTTGCCTCCTACGGTGAGACTCCCCGCACCGGAACAGTGTCCCCAGGCCCGCTGGAAGGGCTGGGTGCCCAGAAGGAAAGCTTCAGGGAGAAAAGGAAGGTAAAAGGGGACATGAAGAGAGATCCCCTCCTTCCCCCGGGAGTCTGATCTTCCCAGCTTGCTTTTTCCTCAAAGACGAACTACTCTGGCCCAGTTTCCCACATTGATTGAGTCAAGAGTCCAGACAGTTTAGGGACTGTCAAAGCAAGCCCTGCAGACCCGACACAGACAATCCGCAGAGGCCAAGGCGGCCCCCGCCGCGCGCCGTCTCTCCTCCGCGTCGCTTCAGGACCCTGGCGAGATTCCAGCCGCCCTGCTCCCTGCGGGGCGATCGCCACCAGCAGGTTGTTGTGCTGGGGACTCCTGATGTTAGGCTGGAAGCTGTAATTACCCGGGGTGTAATTTGGTTGCTAAATGGATTGTTTACAAAGGTGCGCTTGATGAAATCACAGGCATGGCAGCGCGCAGAGACGAGGCGGCCTTCCTCCCCCTCCCTTCTGCCAGCTTGGCTGCTGCGGACTCTGACCTCATCCTCAGAGAGTCACCCGGCCCCCGTGACGTTTGGAAATACCTGGCCTTCCTCGCTCAGGTGTCATCAGGTAACGAACCCCGGGCGGAAGCGGACTTCCCTTGGCACCGCACGGGAGACGGAGCTGTGCTGAGCCACGGGCCCTCAGGGTTAGCTTGGCGGGAAAATGGGCACAGCGGGAGCCCCGGGGGTCCGATGGCAAGGTCAAGGTGACGGGGCTCATTCCAGGCAGGTCGTGGAAATGAGGACTGTCCCATTAAAGTTGCAGGGCACCAAAGGGCATTAACCTCTCTGCAGCATGGCTGAGATGTCAGAAAGTCTTTCTGAGATCAGACAAATGACTTGTCAAAGCAAGATGACATCCAGTAGGGGCAGGGACAAAGACCAGGTTTCCTCATCTGGGAACCTGGAAGGAGACAGAGACTCAGAATATGAACAATGGGTTCCATTAATAAAAAGGCCTTTGGGGTCAGATCATATCTCAGGTCGAACAGGTCCTTGTAATGAAATGCTATTTTAAAACAAAACAAAGAAAAGCCTCAATGTAATCAATGGGTGTTTATGTCAAACTGAAGAGTAAAAGAATTTAAGAATTTAAAACAAATGAGCTTTCTGGTTCTCAGAACTGAAATTTTGGAAAGGCATGGGAAAATTAGAGCGGGTTGGTGAAGAGGAAATAAATAACTAAAGGTTTGGAAAATTGAGCGGATGAAGAAGTGGTTAAGAATTGAACAGTATTTGCAGAAGCAGGTGAGAGGGGCTCGACCCTCAACGCACTCAGGGTCTCACAAATTCTAGGCACAGTGATGCTGAATCCATCTGACACGGGTGTCTCTGGACCCTGTCCCAGGAGAGTGAGTTATTAAAGCATTGAGATCATATTATCACGAGTTTCATCTGCAAAGTGGTCCCTCTCTGCCTGCCAGAAACCCACAACAAGGCTGGCAGCAGGGTGACCACGAACCAACTCCTCTCTCTGCCGACAGCGACACTTAGAGAACACACTTGGCACCCACGAGACGCCGGGCGTGCCGGGAAGCCTTAGCGTCCATGCTGAGCGACACCACTGGCTCCATCTTCACCCTTGAAGTGAGTCATAATGAAGGAAGCTCTTCCTAAGGGTGTGGAGGATAAAATCCACCAGTAAATTCCAATCGTCAAAGTTAGGGGCCTTAAAAATGGAGAGGATGACTTTGCATTTTAGCTGGAGGACAAAATCTGACCCTAAGACCCTTCCTTCTCAAGCAGCCAGTGGAGGATCCTGAGATTCTTCAGAAGCCCTCTCTGCTCAGGGACCTGCCCCTCCTCTTTCCAGGCTGAAAAGTGGTTCCACGCAGCAAACAGGAGTGACGGCCGTCTAGTCCTGCCATCTGTCTGTCTCTTCAGTCTGGCCTGAGTGCTGACTTTGAGCTTGGGGTCCAGAACCTTCCAGCCTGTTTTCTGATGAGGTGGACAGTTTGGGTCTAAGCCAGCCCCTAACCGGAGCTGGGGTCCCGAGGGTCCCACCACTGCCAGCAGGGAAGGAACAGAGGAATACATACCCTGATTCCTCTCTCCTCTAGCCAAGGCCAAGCCCAGCTGGAAGCAACAGGACAGCAGAGCTGGGGTGACACCGACCACAGAGAAGAGCCCCTGGGGCACTGAACAGAGTGGAGAAGGTGAAGAATGAATGGGGAGTTGGGGGACAACTGGAGACCAGCCAGCAAGGATGGTAAAACATGGAGCCAGGATTGGGAATGACTGGAGCATCCAGCTTTTCCCAGTGAACACAAGAAGGCAGAGCATTTGTTGCGGAAGAGTAAGCCCCAGCAGGACTTCAGATCCAGCAGCCTTTGGGCAGTCCAGGAGAACAGCTTCAAGTAACAGCTTCAAGTGTCCTGCCCTTGCCATCACCCACCAAGACCCAAGGAGATCTGGCTGTGATCTTGAGGCCCCACCTCCCGCCCCACCCCACAACAGCCTAGGAGAGCGCATGTGTGTCAGTCTCTGGGAAACACTCTTGTAGCTGCACCACGCCTGCCCCAGCAGGTCCAGGTCCGCAGCACGTGGCCTGGAGGGAGAGTGGGACACAATACATGTTCTGTTCCCCAAACACTGTCTCATTGCCTTCGCTCAGGATGGCCCCTCTGTTTCTGATATTATGCTGTAAAACTCAGTGGATTTGGTCCATCTGGATTCAAATGAGCCAGTATATTCAGCAGAGACCAGAGATTCAACAGCTTAGCAACTGGGGAAGGAGAGAGAGGGCACCTGGTAGGTGGGGAGCCGTGTGGGAACGAGGGGATGAAAGAGATCTGGAAGATTTTGTACAATCCCAACAGGAATGGCCACTGAAGATGCTGAACATTTCTGATGGAGAGAGAACAGCTCCTGATGATAAAAACCATTTCAGCTTTGCTCAGTTATGATCCCTAGATTACCGCCCCCTCCTTCCAAAACAAAAACAAAAACAAAAACAAAAACACACTTTTCCATTAGAGTCAGAGCCCTCGGTTTCTTTTTGGATTGAAGAAAGCCAACTTCAAGAATGACTGCATTCTTCATTTAAACCAAATTCAGAGCCTCAGCTGTACCTGCAGACATTTTGTCTCCTCCTGGCTTCTGCTCTGGGCTCCATCTAGCGTCCACCCGCGGAACTACACTCTTCATCCTGCTTCTTAAAGAGCCTTTCCTCGTAATGAGCTGGTTTCACAGAAAATCATGAGACTTGATAGGAAGGGGGAAAATTGGCCTCTGTTGCAGACATTTTTCAAAAGTGGTTGAGCAATAAAGACTTCCCATTTATTGGATTTCACACATAATTTTGCTTGAGCCAAACCAAAGACTCATGACTCTTAAAAACAATAAACAGGCAGAGAACAGTGTTTGGGCAATTTTCTCACAGCTCTTTTGTTTTTAGGAAAGTTGTCTGTGCGGACACATAAAAATCTGACTGATCTGCATAAGGAATAGCAGTGCACAGTTTTCAGGGTCAGGCCTCAAACAGCTTAAGACTTATCCAAGCCTCGGTGATGGGCTGAATTTTGCCCCACCCCAAATTCAAATGAGCCCTCATCCCCAGGACTTCAGAGTTTAACCATATTGGAAACGAGGTAATTAAGTTAACAGGAGGTCTGTAAGGTGTCCTCATCCAGTCTGACTGGTGTCCCTGTAAGAAGAGGAAGTTTACCGACTGTGCAGACAAAGGGGGGAAACCAGTTAAGAACAGAGAAGGCAGCACCTGCCAGCCAAGGGGAGAGGCCTCAGGAGAAACCCACCCTGCCAACACCTTGATCTTGGACTTCCAGCCTCCAGAGCTGTGAGAAAATAAACTTCTCTTTAAGCCCCCAGCCTGTGATGTTTTGTTATGGTGGTCCTAACAAACTAATACCATCCCAAAACTTTTTTCTCCCCCCAAGCTGGGCAAATACTGGGACACCAGAGGAAACACTGATCACACTGATGGTAAGAGTGACCAGTGCAAGCTTTGTGCTTCTGTATTTAATACACAATGAATCCTGAACCCTGAAATGGTGGGGAAGATCTTTGGGAACCCCCTTAGCCCATTCCTCCCTCCTATCAGTGGGGGAGCTGGTAAGCATTAAACCTCTCCCAGAACTGGGTTCCTGGGTAGAGGCTTAGGGGACTCAAGACCCTCAGAGGGGCAGGTGGGTGACAGATCTGCCTCTGACCATAACTAGGTGTGTAAGCTTTGGTAAGTTACCACACCTCTCTGAGCCCGGATCTTGTCCTCAGGAAGATGAGGGCAATCGGGTTTCTGGAGGAATTGAAGGTGCTTATTTAGTATGAGGCTTACCACCTGCTCAGGACATTTCCACCAGCCACACCTAAGCAGGGACGTGAAAATCAGAATCTGACTTCCTAAGGAGAAGGGGCGCAGAACCCCGACCTCCCTCCCCGCTTCCTTGAAGAGGAGCGGGGTTGAGGAGCTGGTTACCGGGACGCAGACGTTTAAACAGCCCTGTTCCCCCTCCTGCAGGGCGCAGTGGACGTCTGGATAAAAGCCAACTTTAGAAAATTGCTTCCAGTGGCCTTTGATATGAAGAACCCCAGTGAAAGATGGATCTATTAGCATAGCGGCCTTTGGCTAGAAATTTGGGGACGCAGTTCTTTAAGGCACAGAAGCACGAAGGCTGCAGCGGGTGCGCGAGGAAAGGGCATCCGCCGCGAGGAGCCAGACTCCCGGAACCGCAGCGCCGACTCAGCCGTTTCCAAGTGAGATCAATCTCTGGCAGGGCCATTTCCTCCGCCGGCGGCTCCGGCCCATTAGTGACTCCGCGACCCGCTCCGCAGGCGCCGCCCCGCGCGCCCCGCCCGGCGCGAGGGCCGCCAGCCAGGCGGGCCCCGCGAGGTCCCGGGCGAGGTGCCCCCGCAGGGACCCCCGGCTCCCCCTGGCGGACACCAGCTCCCGGAGCTCCCAGCCGGTTCAGATTGTCATCTGCAGTCATCATCGGGGGCGGTTTTCCAGCTAAAACACACGCGCGCGCGCGCACAAATAGAAAACAGCTGCGGGCTTTTCCCACTGGGTGCCGCAGAGATCTCGGTGGCAAGATTCTCACAGTCTAAGGCGTGAAAGAACAGAGATGCAATAAAAACGGGAAAATGGGTTAGGCCCGAGAAGTGCCGAGAATGTTCTGTAACTGAATGCTATGTACGGAACAGCAACAAACAGAACATTCAGTGTTGCGTCCGGACTTATCTGCCCCGGGGAAATAGAAGTGGGTTGAATTTCTCTCCTGGAACCACTGTATATTTGGCACGGCATGAATGCCTGACAGTCAGCCGGCTTTCTTAAATGTATTGAATATACAACACCGACTCGTGAAGGCTTCTGTCTGTAGGCTCAACGGGAAGATAGTTCAATGAAAGCACCATAAACCTTTGGAGTTTCATTTGTTGCTTGGATGGAAACAGAAATGATAAGTAAAATGTGTTTATGTGAACATCTGAAAAACATCTTGTGTTTTATTCCCGTAATAAAACATAAATGTGGAAAACGTCTAGGCGTTTCAGCCATCTAAGTCAGGCAGTCAGCCCCGTGTTGTGGCCCCTGTCCTGTGATTCGCGCTGTGAGTGGGCGGCTGTGAGGTGAGCCGTGCAGTGGGATGTCACAGAAGCGCCGGCAGCGGCGGTACTGAGGCTCTGAACGGAGCCGCTGGCACTGGAAAGAGAAAAAAGAGGAGGAGGAGGAAGCAAAGGGAGGGGAGAGAGAGAGATTCTTGTTTTCTTTTCAAACTCAATTGACAGACATATCTCTTGTGGACCCAATCAGGATGTGTCCCTCTGGGCCTGGGGAAACCAGAGAGGCAGCGAAGCTAAGTGAGATGAAGGTTCTCCTGGTTGGTGCAAGGCCGGGCTGGCCTCGGAGGATGTCTGTTCGCCAGTGCTTAACCACGTGGGGACCATCTTCTGCCATTCCTGAGAACCATGAGCATGGATGGTCCAGGCTTTCTATCCACCCCTCCGCCTGCCAGAGCAAGTAGGCTACACTGCCGGCCTGGGGGGCCTGGCCCACTCAGCCCTGCCCCAGAGGAAGAGCCGGGGGCCCGAGGTTGACATATACCTAAGGGAGCAGAGACTTTCAGAAGTAGGAGAGGGGAATAACCTTGAATGTACATCATTTGGATGAAAATGGTCTATGGTCTGTTTTAGCCTTTGCGTTAAGCCTTCAAATCAAGTCATCGCACCTTCACAAGTGCTTTCTCATGTGAGAAAGGCAAAGACCAAGGAGTGAAGGTAACTTGCTCCCCATATATTGGCGAAAGAACAACTTTTCTTACCTGATCGCGGCTACTTCACACCACAGAGAGCCAGCGTCGCCCGGTCATTGGGTGGCAAGTGTGAAATACCTGTTGCGGCCAAACATTCTGGCCATGAAAGTCTGACATCTTCGTTTATCTGAAGATGTGATGGAACCACGCATACTTTACATCAGTGATTCTCAAAGTGGGGTTCCCAGAGGGCAGCAGAAGCATCACCTGGGAACTTAGCAATGCAGACTCTCAGGTCTCCTCCTAGACCTACTGAATCAGAGACTCTGAGGGCGGGCCCAGCCACCTGTGTTTTAACAAAACGTCCAGGTGATTTGGAGGCTCCCTGAAGTTTGGGAACCCCCGCTCTACACCGTATCTTCCCTGTGGGGTTAAGTATTTACCTTTGATGTGAAAGTCAGAGTAAATCCATGAGTGATGGGTTTAAAGGAGGGCTTGGAATGTGGGAAATAAATCTTGATACATATGAAATCATCACTCCCAGCTCCTACTCAGTGCAAGACACGGCGTCAGTCAGCAGAGAGCCTATGAGAAGAGACCTATAGGAGGAAAGGGGCGGGTAACAGGCTTAATGGAACCTGGAGGGGGGTTTCTGGTGATGGGCCACGGAGCTCTGCTTTCAGCCGGGCCCGCTGAATATCTTGATCACTAAATAAATCACTTGTTTAGTATTATCACTGATAAAATTTACAGATTTACTTTAGTTCATAGAAATCCTAGATGTTTGGTGATAGATCTGAGAAGATAGCCACAGGATTGGGACGATGGTTTAAGCTAATAGCGTGTCATTTATTTGGGATAACGTACTGCAGTCAGGACCAAGCAACCAACAGCACCAATGCAAATTAATTAGAAAACTCTAATTTGAAAACATATATGCACCCCAGTTTGCATAGCAGCACTGTTTACAATAGCTAAGACATGGAAGAAACCTAAACGTCCATTGACAGATGATTGCATAAAGAAAATGTGGTAGATATATATACAATGGAATACTACTCAGCCATAAAGAGGAATGAAATAATGCCATTTGCAGCAACATGGTTGGACCTAGAGATTATCATATTAAGTGAAGTAAATCAGACAGAGAAAGACAAATACCATATGATATCACTTATATGGGGAATCTTAAAAAATGACACAAATGAACTTATTTATAAAACAGAAAGAGACTCATAGGCATAGAAAAAAACTTATGCTTACCTAGGGGGAAAGCAGGGAGGGAGGGATAAATTGGGAGTTTGGGATTGGCAGATACAAACTACTATGTACAGAATAGATAAACTGCAAGGTCCTACCGTATGGCACAGGGAACTATATTCAATGGCTTGTAGTAACCTGTAATGAAAATGAATACACGTATATATATAAAACTGAATCACTGTGCTGTACACCAGAAACTAATACAACATTGTAAATCAATTATACTTCAATTTTAAAAATATTTTTAAAAAAGAAGATTGAAGTGATGCAGCCACAAACCAAGGAATGCCAGCAGCACCAGAAGCCGGAGGAGGCCACAGACTCCCCCTCAGAGTCTCTGGAGGGGCACGGTCCCACTGACACCTCGATTTTGACCCAGTGATACTGATTTTGGAATCCTGGCTTCCGGAAGTGCGAGAGAGTACATTTCTCTTGCTTTAAGCCACCACGCTTGTGGTCATGTGTTACGGCAGCCACAGGAAATTAACACAGGGAGAGAGGAGAGCGTTCTGTTCCATCCTTCACTTGGCAGGGCTGTGTTTAGCTCTGGGCATCACACATGGGAGATATATTTACCAAAAGAGACATTAGGAGTTGTTCTGATGGTCCCAAGAGGAAAAGTTAAGTCAACAGCTGTAACCAACAAGGTGACAAATTTCAGCTTAAAATAAGAAAGTGACCTCTGCACAAAGAGGGAATAAACAGCCTCAAAGGGTAGTGACCCCACTGTGCCTGAAGGTATTCAAGCAGAGACTGAGCAGCACTCGTTAGGAATGTGAATGTTGTGAAGGGAGTTTAAGCCCCAGAGGCTGGGTGGATTGGAGGCTGCATAAGTTCCCTTGGACCTGGGGATTTTAAGCCAGGGGGTTTTATAGCCATTCTCTGCTCTCACTGGAGTCAAGGCAGACAGGAAGAAAGAAGGCACAAATGGTTATAAAAGTCTGAGTATGCAATGACTAAAGCCAGGCACGGATGTGGCTTTGGAGAGGGAGAGGAAGAAATGCATTTTTAAAAAGGTTTTGGAGGCTTAAGTAATCAGAGTTCAGCAGCAGCCTGAATTTGGAGAGAAGAGTATTTCTTAGGTGCCTACTAAGAGCCTTGACCTGGGAGCCCTGGACAAAGTAAGCACATGAAGCATGCCTGTCCAGGGAGTGAGCGGAGCACGCGTGAAATAATTAGGGAATCGGGTTCAGGAACGAAGTCCCTGTGACGTGGGTACCAGTGTAGAACGGAAGGGACCAGAGAAGGCTAGATTCATCCGAGTTTGGGGTTTGGATTTTGAGGAAGTGGGCTTTGAAAGAAGGCCAGATGTAGCTGAGAGATGAGGAAAGGGCACTGGGGAGAGAGGAAGCGTGAGGGCAGAGCGGGGAAGAGAGGGGCGAGCTGGGCCTGGAGCTGCAGGTCCAGCAGGGACAAAGAGGCTGACGGGGCGGCACACTGGCGTCCGGCTGTTGTCGCACTCAATTTAAATGTGGCTGCAGCGCCTCCAGAGAGGGTCTTGGTGGCCTCGAAGTGGGAAAGCCCTTCTTAAAACAAAACCACAAAAGCACAAAGCATAAGGTAAGAGCTTAATGGATTTGAATACATCGGAATAAAAGGATTTTCATCAGAGGAAGGACAAGGTTATCAGACAGATGACAGATACTGGGAGAAGATACTTGCAATGTCTCAACTGACTAGGGGTTGGGATCTAGAATATGCAAACACCCTGCTAATCAGCAAACAGCGTGAAGTCCCCTCTCCTCAACGAACAAAGGATCAGAAGAGGCGATACATGGAAGAGAACGCCATTGTGAATGGCAGGCATGTGAAGCGACGTTCAGTCTCATTAGTAATTAGAGAAATATAAATCGAAGTAATGATGATGTATCATTTACCTCCATTTGATCAGCCCAAATTAGGAAGCGGGATAATGCCAGGTGGTGGCCAGATGTGGGAATATGGGAATTCCTGGGCCCCGCTGGAGGTTCACAGAACAGTACCGCCATTCTGGACAGCAGCAGTTATGTCAAGTTCAATATACATGTCTATAACCTAACAATATCACCCCCACGTCATCCCAGAGAAGTCCTCCAAATGTCCCAAGGGCAGTGCAGGGAGATGCGGACTGCAGTTCTGTTGGTGGCAGTGTGTCCACCTAGAGGGGACCAATGGGTACCCATGGGGGAGGCGCTCTCTGAAATACTCTGCGGGAGTTGGAGGGAACTGACTGAATGTAGTCGCAGCAACCTGAATAGAGCTCTTAAAACACCGTTTGGGCCAAGGGAGTGAGAAACAATGAAGGCTAGCAGATGTCTGTGCACATTTAATAGCACAGGCATATTAAACAGCACATGTTTGTCAGGGCACGTGCTAATAACAACATACAGCGATCACGTTAGGATGGTTGCCTAGAGGGTAAGGGGAAAGTGGAAACCAAAATAATAAATGCATGTGTACATGCCTGGGTGCATGCGTACCGCATGGATGACACGGGGCTGTGCGGAAACCAGTGATGTGATAAAGTGCACTATCAGCTGAGGACCGTGATCTCCCCAACCCTCTGCTTCTGAGAGCAAATAAAAGGAACTCTTAGGCATTATATCAATCACTAACGCAATTCTAGATCTGAATATTAAACAGATGACTTATGAGCATGAGTTAAGAAGGTGATACCGTGTAGAGCCTATGATGGGCTGAAGTCATGACACACAAAAAATTTTTTAAGTGTATAGAGCTATTGAACTAGTAGATCAAGGAATGTCATTAGATATGACGTTGCATTTTCCTGCAAAACGTTGGCATGGTCTCTGTCAAAGGAGTGAAGAAATGCGGACAGGATAAGGACTGGATATGTTGTGTGAATTACTTAAGCAGCTAAATCCGGTAAAGCCTGGTTAATCAATCTAATTCAGTCCAGAGCTGTGATTCTTAAGAGTTTTCAGGTTTGTCCTCTTTGAGACTCATAAAAGTTTCAGCCCCTCGTCCCAGAAAAATATGCAGGGACATTTACAAAATGGATGTGTTCAGTATCGGGGGTGGGAGCAGTGTGAGCCTTTGGAGCCATGACTCTAAGGCTAAGAACCAAGTTCAAGGGCAAAGTTTGTAACCAGTGACATCCACCATTGAGATCTGAAGAAAAATCTCTAGGGGTGATACCTGTGTTTTTAAAAATGTCCCCAGGTTGTCTTGATATGTATCTGTAGTTAAAGGAGTAGATCAAACCCACTGACCATTAGAATCACCTAAGGACCTTTTTGTAGAAACATGTTCAGGTCTCATCACCAAAGGGTCTGCTCTATCAGGGCCTAGGTTCTGAGTATTTCTTCTCCCCAGGTTGATATGGGGGTGGGACCAAGCTGAACAAATCACAGCCCTTCCTTAATAATGTAGACCCAGGGGTGACATCTGCAATGTTTAATAACTGAGAGGGCAGAAGTACTGACTGAGCAGAGGAGACCCAGCCACAGCCAGAGGTTCTGCCAGGATGTATCTGCAGATGACCACACTGTGTAAGATCTATGTCCACTGACACATAGGATGGTGACATTCATGTAAAGTCACGTATAGATTGTATATCCAAAAGACGTATCTGAAAGGATGTTCACCAAAAAATCAACGGGGGTTATTTTCTATAAATGTGAGACTTGGAGTGATGTTTTAAACTTTCTTCTTTACATTTTCTGCATTGCTGGAATATTTTAAATGGATAGGCATTGTTTTGACTTAAAATAAAATGTTAATTTGTAGGATGAAGGTAAAAGTCAATTAGCAAGCTCTCAAGAAAGGGTTCTTGGGCGTCTGTGTCCTCTTTCAGAGTCTGGTTGGGAAACCTGCTCTTTCTCCTACTTCCACTCCTGAGAACCTGCCTTCCTGACTCCTCCTGGGCACCCCTGGCGTCAGGGGGTTGCTGCAGAGAATGCTGTGGGCCAGGCTGCAGGAAGCAGACCTGCCTCTATCACTAACTAGCCTTGGGACCCTGGGGAATTCACATGTTCTCTGCTTTGAGTCCTTGTCTATAAAATAGAGGTGATTCAGACTGAATGGTCTTTCCTGTCTATGATCCATGAAATCTGAATAAAATATCTGTAAGCTTTTGATAAGAGTCATGAACAGGAGCTATAAGCACAGTTCCAAGGATTTTTTTGGCTCCTGAACCACCTGAGAACAAGTCACCATAGCTGACCTGATGCAGCGCCCCCTGTGTCTTTGAATGTGTATTTCCTATGAACAAGGGCAGTGAGCCACGTAACCACAACACAGCCATCAGAATCAGGAAATCAGTGTTGATGTACTTAGTGCCTGAGACCTCCTTCAAGCTTCACCAATTGTCCCTTTCTAGAAACAGGATCCAGTCCTGAACCACGAGCTGCGTTTAGCTGTCCTGTCTCCCAAGCCTCCTTTCGTCTGGGACCCTTCCTCGGTCTTCTCTTCACTTTCAGGACCCCAACACTTTCGAAGATGACGGGCCAGTCATTTAGTAGAATGTCGCTCAAATTGGGTTTGTCTAAGTTTTTCTGGCGATTCCATGCAGGTTACACTTCTTCAGAAGGAGTGTCACCAGCGCGAGTCTGGGTTTTTCTCACTGCATCCTATCGGGTGGCACAAAATTTTCATTTGTCCCATTACTGACGTTGCTCGCTTTGATCACTTGATTCGGGGAATGCCAGGCAGTCCTCTCCTCTGTAAAAGTACTCCTTTCCCCTTTGTTATTAATAACTATTTCATGGGGAGGCATGTTTAAACTATCTAAATACCTCTCCGCTTATTCTTTCATTTCTGTACATATATATTCTTTTATATATATTCTTTCTATTTATTATTTCATTTATTTATATCTATCTATACTTGCGGTCTCCTGTTTTATTTAACAGGTTTATCTCTTACTATAATTTTATATTCTGATGTTCATATTGTCCTGGGTTTGGCCATTGAAAGTCTCTTCAAGCTGTCTTCTCTTATTTAGAAGCCAAGATCTGGGTGCTAAGTGTGCTCATTGCAACTTGAATGTCACTGCTCCAGACTGTCCCAGTGGACGGAGCTAGGGAAGACACGTGCAGATACAGATACAGGTATAAATGCAGGTGTAGAGAGACACAGACACACATATACAGCTGTACTTATTTCGCTATCTATTGAAAAAATGAGTTCAGACAAATACTTCCAATTCCAGTCTAACTAGAAATTCTCGTTTGCTCCCTCTCCATATGTATACCTCCTTTTCCTGACAGTGACAAACTTGCTCCCTCTTGTCCTTAATATATTCACTTATTTGACCAATCTCCCTGTGAGTGGCCCACCCGGTGCCCACATTGCCATCCCCCCCACCCCCACCCCCGCCTCAGGCTCTGACTCCCCACCTCGCCAGCACGCTGCCCTTCACCCTGGAGGATTTACCTAATGGATTTGTCTGTTCCTAAGCTGACAAAGTGACCTTAAAACTATGAATAGCTCAAAAAACGTTCAATATATTTTGGCGTTACCTCCTACTTTTCCTATTTTAAAACCATAGTTCCTCCCACTTCTGTGAGACAAGATAATTGAGAAATTTCCCACCTCTGCTAGCACGCGGATGATCGGCAGGTAAGTTCGGGTCAGGTAAGTCTGCAATCACCAACCCCGACCCCCCCGGGGACCCCAACTTCTCGTGCCCCGCGGAGGCTTCACCCGCACCTGGACAGCAGGCAGGCGGCCCGGCGGCCCTTTGGTCCCAGCCTGGCCTGCAACCACTTCTTGGCTCCATGGCCGAAGCCCCTGCACTCGCTTTCTCACTCAGAAAACCTAGAAGTTTAACCTTGTCTCCACTTTCCCCAAGATCCACCTCCCCACCTAACTCAGCGACTCTTCCTTCCAAACGTGGCCCAAATCCATCCCTTTCCGTCCACTCCACGCCCATCAAGCTGGCCCAGGCCACCACTGCCCGCCCTGGAACCACCGCCGCGACTCCCCCGTGGTTTCCAGCGCCGCCTCCCTCCCTGGGGGGCCGTTCTACTGTCCTGGTCGCCACACCTCCAGCCCCTGTGTCCCGGCAGGGCCTGGTCCTGGCGAGAACGGGGCGGGGTGGGGGGGATGGGAGCCCGAGCTAAGTGACGTCGTCACCAGGAGGGACTATTTGGGGTAGCATCTTACCTGGCAAAGCTGACTAGTAAGTTCCGTGGAGTGTATTCTGCGCGCAGCCGTAAGTCAGCTTCCAAGAAAATAACAGGAGTCACTCCGGGTGACTGCACCCAGTCCCAGCACCGGTCAGTGGCTCCCAGAGTCCTGCCGCTGAAACCCCAGCCCTGAGGCTGCTTTGCAAAGGCCCTGAGCTCTGGGCCTCCTTCCCCGCCAGCCTCCAGTCTCCGTTCTCCCCCCCGCCCCCACCCCCACTCCCGGCTCTCTCCTCCCTGCCTGTCACTCCGGCCTGCTGCTCCCCTGAGCCCAGAACAGGCCCCATCCCCACCGAAGGGGCTCCGCCTCGGAATTTAGGTCTCATATTCAACACTCCTGCTTCAAGGAGGTGTCCCGACCACAGGCCCAAGAGCACCGCCGGTCACCGGCCGGCCTCCTCGGTGATGCGCAGGGCACCTGTCACACAGCTCTGATGTGTCCACGTCCTTCCTATGTTACCTGTCATTGCCCCCCTCCCCCCGAGAGAAGGAAAGCTCCGTGAGTGCAGGGACCTTCTGTCTTGCTCCTCGCGAGTTCCCAGAAACGTGGGAACCAGCCTGACACAGAGCTGCATAAATATCGAGGGAAGGGGTGAACGAGTGTGGTCAGGTTTTTCCGAACAATAATGTGCTTCCTGGGAGAGGTCCCCTGATGGTGTTCAAAAGCAGAAGATCAACAGGTGGGACGAAGACCAGCAGCCCCTGGAAGGGTGGGGCTGTCATGGAAAGACCCGCGGAGCGGAGCGGGGGCTGCTGGGCGGTCCGGTCCCAGCTCCGCCGCCACGTGGCTCTGAGATGCTAGCGCCACACTCACTACTCCGGGCGGATTTTCTTCTCTCCAGTTTTGCGGCGCTGGGGACATTTCACACGCAGGACAACCAAATCAGGGTTTGGGGAGGAGGTGACCATTAAACCCAGGGGCTGGGTTTACTCTGC
Source organism: Camelus bactrianus (assembly GCF_048773025.1). Taxonomy (NCBI): domain Eukaryota; kingdom Metazoa; phylum Chordata; class Mammalia; order Artiodactyla; family Camelidae; genus Camelus; species Camelus bactrianus. The sequence continues at coordinate 5,832,566 of NC_133552.1, forward strand.
CCTCAGAAAGAGCAGAACTACAAGGCAGCTTGGAGAAGGACGGTGGGATGGAGGCAGGGCGCTGGCCGCTGTGTGAGTCTTCGTGATGGGTCTGGCACCGATCAGTCCGAGCCGAGCGAGGCCACAAACAGAACAATCAAAACAACTTTTGAAAACACGCAGAAGAGTTGCATCTTGCTCTCCAGTCTGTGGGCTGTGTTGTACAGAGTGTTCCCAGAGCTCAGGAACGGTTAGGATCTGATACATTTTAAAAATTCTAATTTAATGTTCAAAAAAATAATTTTGGGTGCGTCAAGTTTAGGAATATAAGCAGCTTTGTAGAAATGTCTTATTGATTATTCTAAAAATGAATTATCCAAAGTTTCTCGTTTTTTAATTAAAAAAAAAAACCTCAAGAAAAAAATAGGATTCTTCTGTAATTTTATTTTTTTTCCTAGACCCTGACACATAATCCTGAGATTTATGAGCTGGGAGGAACTGTCCTTTCCTCTTACAGGGAGAGAACTGGGGCCTGGAGAGGTTAGGATTTGGCCAAAGGCACAAGGTGAGTTAAAAGGAACCCAGTGTCTAGATGTCTTTAATCATAGCCTGTCAGGTTAGAAGGACTTTAATGACCAAATTAGTCTGCCCTCCCACTGCCCACCCTCCAATATTCGTCTCTTTTACAACCTGGCCGCCCTCTGTGCTTGAATCTGTCTAGTCTGGGAGCTCTCAAGGGGGCCTGTCCATCTTTAAAGAGTTCTGAGTGTTTAAAAAAAAATGCTTTTTATTGATCAGGCTCTGATCTTGTGTGGTTCCCACCTGTGTCTACCTGCTGCTGGAACCTGAGAATTCAGAACCCGGTGTTTCTGTGAGTCTGATGCTACCTCTGGACTAGATGCAAGTCCCACGTGAGACAATGAAAAGCACACCAGTTTAACTCCAAGCCCTACAGATGCCTGTGCATCTCCCTGCGGATAATGACCTCCCAAAACAGCATCACGACCTGAACGCGTCACTAGTTCCTGCTAGCGAGGAAAGTTTCCTACACCCGGGCAGAGGCTACAGCCCAGGAGGGGACCTCTGCCCTGGGCATCGGTGTCGCTTTCACGGGCGTCGTGGTCAGGCTCATGGCTCTGACGGCGCTCCCGTGAGAGAGTTCCCCAAAGACCTCTTCCTACAGAAGCCATTAATCACAGCCAGAAAAGGGCTGAGAATCCTCGCCAAGAGCTTCTGAGCCGCTCTCAAGCTCCAGAACGCCTTGTCACGGTCTTGACAGTTTACACTCTTGAAGCCCTACGAGGTGCTGAAGGCCTGCTGGCCTTTCTGAGGCAGCAGAGCTGAGGAGCCAGGGTTTCCACAGGGGTCACAGCCAGCTGTCAGGCGGTGGAGAAGCAAAGCCAGGTGGAAGGGCACGGAATTATGGGGAGGAGGCAGGTCGTCAAATAAACTGCATTTTAAATAAGTGAGTAATGGGTACCATTTACACATTCCTGGGTGCTGGTCTCTACTGTAAACATCTTATGTACATTAGCACGTTAAACTGCAATTCATCATCACTAGAACCTAATGAGGAAGCTCTTTAAGTCATTCTATTTCACACAGAGAAAACGGAGGCATGAGGAGGTGGGATCATCAGCAAAGGTCATCCCTTTAAAAAATGGCAGAGGTAAAATTCAAATCTAGATTCTCCAAACCGAGGCTCTTTGAATCATGACCCCGTTTGGCTTCTTCCTGGGCGGACCCTCCTGAAGCCGAGGGAGGGCACCACTCCCACCTCCCACTCTCCCCGGACCACCACGACTGGGGAGGGCCCAGGTCTTCAGCCCCCAGCCTCTCCCACCCCCAGTCAGACGCCGCTGCCGGACTCAGTTTACAGAGCAAAACACCAAGTCACGAGGCAGACCTAACTCACTCCCTCTCTCAACACCTTCCCCTCCCCACAGGTCATGTGGCCAATCATTTGTCAGATAGGACCAGCTTCTCCAGTGGAAAGAGAGATCTGAGTGAGGACTCCAGTCACTTCCAGGTACTTAGAGGGCTTCCAGCCTGAAAGCTTCTGGAGACCCCTTCCGAGCAAACCACCGTAGCACTGGGATTAAAGGCAGGGCTGCCCCCCGCGGAAATCCTACCGAAGAGGAGCTCCACTTCCTGAACATGGGTCACCAGAGACCGGGGCCCAAGGTGATGCCAGTCCATCCAGGGCAGCTGTGGCAGCCCCACCTGCCTGGGGGCAAGATCCTGTGTCCAGAAGGTGGCCAGTGCTCAAGTTGGCAGTCCTGTTATTGCCCTGCTTAAAATCTCCAGCATTGCTTTTTATTGCCAACCGGGCAGGGTCTGAATGCCCCAGCACAGCACTCACGGCCTTTTCCCACCGACTCCACCAGCACCACCTTGCATCTGACTCCCACACGCCCCCTTCACTCCCTTCACACGAAACCCGTCCCTCCCCAGCACCTTTACCTTGATCTGAGCCTAGCACAGGCTGCTCCCGCTACGCTGAATGCACTCCGACGGATTCTTCAAGACACAGCTTAGTGTCCCCTCTTCTCCAGCCCCTTCTCTGATCCCCAAGTCATAGTTCCTCTCAGGCATCACAGAGCCAATTATTCGAACGTCTATTATACTAACGTGCTGGACCCTATTACACATTTGCCTACGTCTTCTCTATTAGACCCCAAACTTCCCAGGTAGCCGTTGTCATAGGGATGACAGGACAACAGTACCAGCTCCACCTGGTGTGCACATGGTCCAGCAGAACATCCTCATGGTTATCAGTGAAGAACCACCATATTACCCAACAGGTGTCAGGTTCTCCCCAGGATCCCTCTTCACTTACACAAATGGTCCTTATTTCCTATCTTGGAATCTTAAGCCCAGACAGCTTGGTGAGGGTCCCCACCCAGTCCTGCAGGTGGCTCCGTCCTGCAGTTTTCACTTTTCTCCTCTCCAACCAGTCTCTGTTTCCTCTAGGCTGTCGATCTGTATTCGTGAAGTTGTCATTTTGCTCCCGGCGCCTGTCTGATCGCTCTTCCAATGTTTGATTACCATTTCTGCATCTGTTAGGCTTCTTATAGGCAGGTCAGACATTTTTAATTGCTTAAAACTTTCAAACCTTAGATTAAATAAAATCCAGACGGGCATACAGTTCTTCCAAAGAATTGCTAATAGTACACATTGATATCAAAATTTAAATTTTGATGCAGCCACTGTTTCCTGAATGTTACTGGTTAGTGTGGTCACAGCGTTCACACCCTGTGGTCCCTGGGGAGACACTGGTGCAGGTACCCAGGTCTGCAGAGAGATGAAGGCACGGCATGCAGGTGGTGATGACACTTACGGGGTCCTCGCCACGTGCTGCCAGCCTCCCTTTCAGCGCTTTATAAGCACAAGAGCCACTGATCCTAGTAATAGCCTCAGAGGAAGCTCCCAGGACCAGGACCCAGAGGGGCTGCCTGAACACTCTTTCCCCTCCCTCCATCCTAGAGCCCAACACGGTGTTTCCACCATAGATCATCCCTAGACGTGTGTGAAGAATTAACGGTTGAGTGAGTAAGTGAATGGATGGCAGCCTCCCGCGTATCATCATGACACGCACATCTCAGGAACTGATGGAAATACAGCTCCACTGGGGTGCAGGACGGCACTGACAGCAAGGATGGCAGGGGGATAGTAACAGTGGTGTCTAAGAGTCTGGATCATTTAACCCTTCCAAGCGATGTGGTCCCTAAAGCAGGTGACCAAGTGAATCTACTGAGATGTGGGAAGATGAAACTAGAAATCCTATATATAATTATTTTAAGAATGAGAACTTGAGCTCTTATTTGATATATAAATGCTTGATATGCAGATTGGCAACAGAATAGTTACGTGTGCCCATATACAATTTAAAATGAACTTATGTATACAGGGATGTGTGCTCAGAAACGTTTAATGACAAGGGAGCAGTCAGAAGAGCCTGGAGACCGCCAACAGGGAGGGGGCAGCCAATCCGACTTCCGTGGGGGGATATTAGAGCCTGGAGGAGGGCTGCAATCCCCCGACAGGGCCCCAGGCCACGTTGTAGCAAAGTCGGATAGAAGAGGCCCTCCAGGCTCTCTGAGGGCCCCAACTGCACACAGCCACTAGGAAACTATTCTAGACTTTTTCCGCCAACAATAGCCCGAACCTCTTGTGCGTTGGCATCTCCGACACACAGAACTGAGAGCGGCCGGTCATTATTCGAAAAGATCGTGCACCACTTCTCGCTGAGGTGACCTTTTCCAAAGCTCCACCAGAGGCTCACTACCCGGATTTTACAGAGGAGGAAATGGGTTCTGAGGAGCTAAAGAGGCAGCGGAGTTCCAGCCAGTAAGTGGCAAAGCCAGACCCCCGTGTCCGACTCCAAAGCCCAAGCTCCTTCCACCCGAGGGCCCCCGGTGAGCACAGCGCCGGCCCCGTGGGAGGGCCCCGCCCCGGAATTGCTGGCGCTCCCTCCAGGATCAGCCTGGCACCTGTGCCTCTTACGGTGTTTTAAGTTATTCAACGTGATCAGGATAAAAGCCAGACTTTAAAAACCTTGATCTGACTTCTGAAATTGCGCTCAAGAAATAACTTAAGGTTCTCCAAGGCGTGGAAGCCCTCGGGCTGTGCCAGCCACAGCAGCCCAGGCCCAGAGCAGACGCCCATCAGAAGACTCAAGCTTAACCAGACGTGCGCACACACAGGAATGCTCTTGCCTTTCTGCCGATTATCAGTTATTAATAAACACGGTCACCTGTGATTGTTAAAGAAATATACTCCCCCCACGAGGATAATTACTTCTCTGTTACACAGAAATAAATGATCAGTCCTAAAAATTCATAGTCCTGCTGCTGAGAGTTTAATGATTATTTTCTGTTTCCTCTCCTAGAGCTGTGAACCTTTTTCTTGTCTTCTAAGATGAAATTGTATCGCACACGCAATTGTCAACTTTCAACTGGCATTCAGTGTCAATAGCTGGAATTGCCTGGAGTGGGGGAGGAGCGGCACTAGGAAAGAAAATGAAAAAAAGAAAAGGTCAATCTTTTTTTTTAAGTATAGGGTACTTCTATTTATTTATTTTATTAAAGTAAAGTTGACTTACAATGTGTTAGTTTCTGGTGTGCAGCAAAGTGATTCAGTTATACATACGTGGATCTTTTTCATTACAGGTGACTACAAGATACTAAATCTAGTTCCCTATGCTGAACAGTAAGACCTTGTGTATGTGTGTGTGTGTGTGTGTGTGTATATATATATATATATATGTAAATTGTGCTGTACACCAGAAATTGACACAACACTGTAAACTGACTACAACCCAACACAAATATTTTTTTTTGTAGAAAAGGTCAATCTTAATGTCTAAATGACCTAGCAGTAAAACTGAGCTATAGCATGGGACTTGTAGCAGCTCTTCCAAAAATTTTGGAATCAGTCCAGATCAAAGTTTTGCAAATGTAGTTGAATATAGACATACCTTGCTTTAGGTGATAGATTAGTCTTGAAAAATTTGGACGTAAATCAAATTTAGCAAAATAAAGACACTTCCATGCTGTTCAAAGAAAAGAAAAGAAAAGAAAAGAAAAGAAGAGAGGGAAAACCGCAGCTTTTAAAACCTACAGAACTGCATACAATCCAGAATCTCCCAGGCCTGCTTCTCCCTCCTGTGGGAGGCGTGGCGACGGGAGGCGGGGAGAGGAGCTCCCGGTTCTCTCCGCCTGTGTGTGCTATTACCGAGTATGACCAGCAGAGGGCGGCTTCTCCTTGTTTAAGGCAGAAAGGTTGGCACCCGGAGCTGCTGTTTTCCCGGAAAATGCAGGTTTCAAAGAGCTTGCCTAAGCAGAGGTCTTCCCACCACGAATTGTAAATACATCTCCACCGAGCCTCTGCCTCTGTTGAAAGGGCTGCTGAAGAGACAAACCGCTTGTCAGTGTCATCAGCGCACACGCGGTCGCCATCCAGCTGTGGATGGCTGAGGTTTGGAGGTGGGGCTGGGTGTGAGGATGGCAAAGAGGGACGAGACCCACCCTGCGAGCGAGGAGAGCCCAGAGGGGAGTGTTTGCCATCCGTTCTCGAAGCAGATGGGCATGCTATGCGTGGCTGGCACCAGTCCAGCCTCGAGGGGGGCTCTCCCGCTCGTAGGGTGGGGCATCTGTGTCTTGAAAATGTCCCCGAACCACAGGGACCATTAGAACCAAAGAGGTCCATTAGCTTCCTCAGATCCCCAGGCTGTAAGTGACGTGACTGTACCCAGACCTTTTTTGACTCCAGATCCTGGGCCCATCTCACCACCTGATTCCATCCCTGGTGAATTATTTATTCAGTGTTTTAGGTTGACTTGTCCTCTTTTAAATAAAGAAATAAAAGAAGAGTAGGAGAAAAGTGAAGATAGTACCAGGGTTATTATGGAGCGAGGAATGCACAGCTAGCTTCTCTAAAGCGCAGCAGACTCAATTGTGGTTTCTCTTTATCTTGAAGAAGCCGCAGCTAATGACCCAAACAGGCCTGCTTCCTCCAGGCGGTAAAGCACATCCGGGCATCGGCTGCATGACAACCAGGACCCCAGCCTCCTGAAAGACAGGGCTGCTGCCGGCCAGGGATGCTTGTCCCCAGACTCCTTCCCGGCAGGAGTGGGGTGGGGCAGGTTCCTGCCGCATCCTGAGCTCCTCTGGGGGCCCCCACTTACTCAGCATCAGCAGAGATAGATGGGCCAACGGTCAACCAGCCAGAATATTTTAAAGCAGTGATCACAAATACTTCAGTTATCACCCCAGGAAGCCAGTCTCTGCCTCCCCCTCCCCTTTTTCGGATCTCATAAAAATAGGAAAAAAATTCCGTGGCTCTCCTAGGTGCCAGCTACTGTGCTACGTGCTTTACTTGTATCATGTTATCGAATGGTCGCAGCTCTGCAGGAGTCCCCATTTTCCAGCCAAGGAAACAAAGGCTTTAAGAGGTTGAGTAACTTCCCAAGATTTGCACGGCTAGTAAGTTGCAGAAGCTGGATTTAAACCCAGATGTAACCAGTCTTCCTGCTGTGGTCTGAACCGCTATGCTCGGCTGCTTCAGCTGTGAAACCGTGAGCCAGTGGGAACAAATGTGTGCTCCGCCAAGCAGAAACAATGTCCTAATCTGGAGGGTTCTCAAGCCTTAAAGCAGCTCCTGAGGGAAGACACCAGACCATCCTTAAGACATCATTTAGCTCCCTGGGAGAAGGCCTTGGACAGCATGAGCCCTGGTGGCTGTGCCCTGCTCCCTGTAACAAGGGTCTAATTGGGCACCTGCTCTGTGCCAGAACAGCAGTGCACCGGACCGAGCTGACTCTGAGGAACTCCTGTTCTAGAAGAGTGCAGCGGATAATCAGGTCATGATGAATGAGCAAGATAAATCCGAGAAGTGAGAAATGCTGTGAAAACAGGGTGACGTGACAGAGAACGGGGGGCAGGTGGGGCATCCTGGGTGGGAGTGGGGACACACAGCCTTTCTGGGAAAGTGATTTGGAGCCAAATCTGAGTTTATTGTTCAAAACATCACTCAGGAGGGGTCAGCTGTTTACCATCTGGGGTAGGTCCTTTCTGGTCAGGGGACCATCAGAGACTACAACCCCCATAATCCTGGATGGAAACAGGGTTGAAAAAGGGAGGCAAAGGGATCCGATTCGTGTTTTTAGAGAGCCACCCTGGCTGCTGTTCGGAGAATTGGTCACAGAGAGGGAGGAGAGGAAACTAGACACTGTGGTCCAGTGGACATCAGTGAGCCAGGCCAGAGAGGATAGGACCTGCCCTCAGAGGGCAGTGCACAGGGGAAACGCGGTCCACCGCACAAGCACCCACTCTCGGGGCTCCCACAGCAGCCCCAGGAGAGAATCAAGGACCACTTCCGGTCCCTCCACCCAGCAGAGAGATTGATGAGACTAGGGAGAGAAGGTGGTCCGAGCCCATTCTCCAGCCCAGCCTCAGGGTCCAGATGGTGGTCTGGCCCTCTACCTGATGCCCGTGCCTGGAGGGATGGAGGGACAGTCACTGGTGGACCCTGAAATCTGCCCAGAATCGGCACATTTCGGAATGACCTGGGAGGGAGAGCCAGCCAGGACCTGCTGATTGCTTCTGGTTGTGGGGGATGAAGGATGTGGAAGTTAAGGGAGCCTGTGAAGTTTTTGGCCTAGACAAGGCCCTAGATGACCATTTCCTGAGAAATGAAGCACATTTAGGGGAAAATTCAAGGGTTCTGTTTATTGAAGTTTGTGACAACCTGTGACCTCCAAGTGATGTCAAGGAGGCAGCAGGAGGAAATACTCAGGGAGAGTCTGCTAAGGACTCGGCGCTGCCCCCACCCAGTGCCCGGAGATGGGGAGCAACCATCCTCCCCTCCCACTCACCATGGCTGCCCCTCCCACTCCCAGCCCCCTCTCCCCTGTGACAGCAGTTAGACACACAGGGCTCGGCCAGTTCCAAACTGCTTTCTCCCTTGAAGCTTAATTAAAAGGTAATTAATTTTTTAAAAAGCCATGAGCTCAGTTATGGAAGGACCGAGCTGATTAGGGAGACGCTGAGCCCGGCAAAGCAGGCTGTACTGTAAGGGGTCCTCTTCCTGCTACTGTCTGGGGCCGTCCCTTAACGAAGTGATAATAAAGCCAGATGACATTGACTTGAGCTTTACAACGCATCAGGCATTTCCCCTGTTTTCACTCATCATATCCTCTCAACGACCGCAGGAAGTTAGCGAATAATATTATCCCTATTTTTCATACGGGGTAATCAAGACTTGGAGATTTTAGTAACTAACCCAACATCTCACAGATACTAATAATAATAATGGATAGAAATAATATTCAAACCCAAGTCTGCTGACCCCAGCCTGCTGTGCTCCCAACCCTATAACCACAGTGTGCCCGTCTCCCCACTCAGATCCGGGCACCCTGGGGCCTCTGGAGCAGCCGGGGAAGATAGCCTAGGAAGAGGCTTTGCCTCAATATCTGTCCCCAGTCTGTCCTCAGCTGAGGCAACCCCACACCGCCACCAGCACACTGAGAGATCAGTTTTCCACGTGCAGGTTCTGAGCCAGACAAGCAACGTGGCCACAAGGGCTGCCCAACTCCCAGGTCAGGCAGTCTCGACTCCTTCCCTCACCTCAGCCCTGTCCATGGTTCCAGCAGGTGTGGAGAAGCTGGGGAGGCAGTGAGTGGAAGCCCAGGAGAGTGAGAGCAGGGCCCTGCCCCAGCCGCACCTTTCCTCTCAGACATATTCCTCCCAGAGCCAAATAGGAGATGACGTGAGGACCACGTGTGGGGCGGAGAAGCGAAGGCTCCAACCGGAACCCACCATCTGGCTGCATCTCGTACTAGGTGATGAGCTAATTCAGCTCGTGTACCATCTCTGAGTCAAGGTTTCCCCATCTGTACAATGGGAACACCTATCTTTGCAGTGTTATCGTGAGATCAGTGATGATGGATGTTCAGACAGTGTGCGGCAGATCTCGGGCCCTCAGAATTGTGGGTCATGGTGAAGAGAGTGAATTCTGGAACGAGGAACTTGGATTCTGCTTCTTCCAACTTCTCTGTAGGTTTAAATTTTTTCAAAATAAAAAATGTATATGAGTAGGTGGTAGAAGCGGGGAGGCGGGGGTAGGAAGGATGGGGTGGAATTTGGGGCTGTGGTTTCCTTGCCTCTCCCTGACCTTTGCCCCAAGCACAGGGCTCAGCCCCTGCTGCTTGAAGCTTGGTGCTCTAGGAGAGGCAAGAATTTCACCACAGGAGAGTTCAAGCCTCACATCTTAGTGTGCAGGCGGGGGTCTTCCCTAGCTGTCCATGCAGAAGCGGGAATGGGAACGCTCTCCGGGCTAAAGGACCGGGGGGGATGGAAGGGAGAGGCCCAGCAGACGGGCGCACGTGGCGCAGGAAGAGCCGGTGCAGCGGCCCTGGCGTTTGTTTAGTCGTCTGATGGAAGGGCACTCAGGCTGGAGACATTCTCATTATGCAGACGGGAGTCACACCCTCCCCTTCTCTTACCTCTTCTCAGAGTTCCACTTCCGCCCCGGGGTGGTCTCTGTCTCCCTCCGCCCACCGCTCAGCTTGGCTACCTGTGGATGGAGCCTTCTGTCCTGAGACCGGCTCTGCAGCCCCGCATCACTGCAGTTTCCTCCAGGCTGCACCGTCTCGGTCTCTCTTGCTCACTGCTCGTGTTCAAACGGCTCCCCAAATCTTGACATTTCCCCAGGATCAGATCTGGGGGTGTCTTCCCCGCCTCCATACTCTGCCCCCTACATGCTGTGTACCCGTAAGTCTGTGACTCTGTTCCCAGTCGGTGTCCCAGTGGCCAGGCGTGGGTTCTCCGCTCTCTGCCGGACACCTCCATCTACACAGCCTCCATCTGCTCCGTAAACCCGACAGACCCCAGATGAATGCGGCGTGCTGCCCACACCCATACCCCAAGCCTGCTCTCCCCTGGGTCTTTTCCAGGTTTATGGCTACCCTGTCCATTCTTCTGAAACCTGTACATCCTCCTGTCTCCCCCACCCCCCCATTCCCTAAATTCCACTGGCCACCCAAATCCTGCGGGTTCCACCTTCTGAGTTCGCCTCACAACCCCTCCCTTCCATGCCTGCTGCCTCCAGCCAGCGCGCACAGCTTCCACACTGATTACTGAAAGAATCTGCAGTCAGGTCTCCAGGTTTTCCGTCTTGCTTCCTCCAAAATAGCTCCTATGCTGCCCACAGGATAATCTTAGTTACAAACCTGACCCTGTCACTTTGCCGCGGGGCATGAAGTCCCTCTATAATTAGCCTCAGGTTCTGGTATGTCCCTCCTTCTGGTCACAACGGACTAGTCACAGAACCCCAAGGTGATACTGTGATTCATAATAAGAAATATATATTTAGTCTTCGTCTGTCCTGTCAGGTTACCTTGCCCCCACCTTCCTGGCAGAGCTCTTAAACACTTGGAATTTCCTAAGTGCTGAGAGAAATCAAGGTGTTTTTTGTTATGTTACTGAGGGAACTTTTAGAAAGCCCCTAAGTCACCAAAGGATGGGGGCTGGTCACCAGAAGAACCCACCATGTGATCGGAGGGTTGGAACTTCAAGTCCCACCCCAGACCTCCCGGGAGGGGAGAGGGGCTAGAGGTTGAATCAATCACCAATGACATGATTTAACCAGTCATGTCCACATAAATAAGCCTCCATAAAACCCCGAAGGACAGGTTTTGGAGAGCTTCCAAGTTGGAGAACCAGAGCATATCCACAGGATGCTCCTCCAGTCCCCAAACGCCACAGGGACCCAAGCTCCTTTCTTCAAAACCTCACCTGTGTACCTCTTCACCTGGCTGTCGAGTCTTTTTTTTTTTTTTTTTTTTTTGGCAAGAGAAGTAATTAGGTTTATTTATTTCTTTGATTTCTTTTTTTTAATGGAGGTACTGGGGATTGAACTCAGGACCTCATGCATGCTAGGCATACACCCTACTACTGAGCTATACCCTCCCCCCTTGGCTGTTGACTCTTACCCTTTGTAATAAACTAGTAATCTAGAGAGTAAACTGGTTTCCTGAGTTCTGTGAGGCCCTCTAGAAAATTAATCGCACCCAAGGCGAGGATCGGGAGAACCTCTGATTTATGGTCAGTTGGTAAGAAGCACAGGGCTCGTGATGAGCATCTGAAGTGGGGGTGTCTTGTGGGGCTGAGCCCTTCACTCCTACAATATGGTGCTTCCTCCAGGTAGAGAGTTTCAGAATTGGGCTGCACTGTGGGACACCCAGCTGGTGTCTGAGAATTGCGTGGTGCGGGGGAACCCCACCCCACCCCGGAACTGGTGTCAGAATCTCACCCGGACGCTCCTAGCTGGTTCCCACCTCCAGGCTCTACCTGCGTTTCCCTCCGTCTATGGTGCTCACCACTTCAGGGACGCCTGACATCCTCCCAGACTCCACGCTGACCTCAGCGCTCCTTTCAATGCTCCCACAGCAATGCGGGTGTGACTCTAGTGTATCCTGTACTGCGCTGTATGTGAACATTTCAGCTGGGCTCACAGGAAGCAGGGACAACATCTGACTCACTGTCTGTCTCCAGGGCCCATCATTGTGCTTGACTTCATAAATATTTGTCACAAGAAATCAATCTGAGAAACCCTGGAGTCATAAGACGTTTAGAACTGGGAGAGAACCCACAGAACACCTAGTCACACAGCCTCACTCTCACCTGGGGAAGCTGAGAACCGGAGAGGCGGGAGGCTGGCAGGTGAGGGGAACTCCAGGCTCCCGCGTGCCGCACATGGGAGCATCTCCCAGTTCGGGAGATCCTGAATTACAGAAATACGCAGGTGGTACATCGCATTGTGTATCCTCTTTTCATCAGCCTCCTGACTGCGCTCAGGAAACTGACTCCTGGCCTGGATCTCTGTTCACATCCTCCCGCCCAGCATGAGGCTGGCTGCAGTGTGTGATGAACCTTTTGCCTGGCTCAGAGGGCATCTCCAGGGCCTGAGTTCCTTTTATCACCATTTTATACTTGGGATTGTTAAGCCATTTGGTATCCCAGGCAACCTGAAAGCAGCTCCCGGATGTTTTAACCCAAAAAGACAGTTCCAAGGGGAAGAAAGAACAATCCTCACCAGGTGCTACACGCTCGGGAAGCTACTGTGTAACCTTTCAAGGGACAACTCTCCAAGGGACTGGGGAACCTCTTGGGCTTTGGGGGGCTTAGGGGTGGAAAGGAAGGACCAGCGGGAGAATCTCAGCTACGTAAGAACAGATCCTTTTTTCAATCTATGAAAATAGATTTCTGCAGTCTGAAACCGCAGCTGAGTGTTTCTGCAGGGGAATCCACAGGTTTCTCCATCAGCCCCAGTGCGGGTTAATCTTGAAATCACTCAGCCAGAGTCATGAGGTGTAGTCCGCAGTTTCCTGATATTGGGAGAGTCCCCCAACCGGTTCCAGAGCTCAACATCCAGCCCCACTGCCCTTGACACGGAGCCGCCAAAGGACTACCAAGCCAGCCTGCTTGCAAACTCACTCCCCCTCCTCCCACGCAGCCACCTCTCCTGCAACTTCCTTTGAAACATTGCCCTTGAATTCAGCTTCAGGATTCCTGTAAGTCCCCAGAGAACAGCAGACGTTCTGATGTTATGGGGCCCCCATTCATCAAACCTTCGGCCATTTCCACATGGGGTGCCTTGTTCCTCACAGGAAATGAAACAAAGGAGGCTGCCAAGCATGTGTCTCCATGAGTCAGGAAGCCGTCCCCCCAGAGGACTGCGGGGCCCTGCTGCCCGCCAGGTCTGCACGCATGCAGAGGGGAAAGGAAAAGGATGTTCTGAACCTCCAGGGCAAGCAGAGCCTTTGATAAGCAGACATTCTTCAGGCCGAAGAGTGGCCTGGGAACTCTTTGCTGGTTTTAAGTGTGTGGTCCCGCAGAGGACTGTGGGGTGTCTGGCTGCCCAGGCGGCGCAGCGCCAGGGGACGGATGGAGCTCGGCATTGCGCGCCCTCCGCGGGTGGCTCCAGATGTCCGCCTGCGGATCAGCCTTGCAGAAGGTCCCCTGCAAGCTTTCTCGTGGGCCCTCCCAACCCCAGGTCACGTCTGCAGGGTGCGGGTGTTTCCCTTGCCCCATATTTTGCAGGACCTGGCTCAGCTGCATTCTGCCAACTTCTGGGGTCCCCAAAGCCATGTGACGCGAGATCGCCAGGAGCCCTCTGGGAGGCCTGGCGTCCACCCTGCCTCTTCTCCACCCCACTCTCTTCTGTGGTTTCTGATGCTCCGGTGATGCGGGCACTGTTGTCCTGAGGCCACTGCCGATTCTCAAGGGCTCTAGCTCTCATCACCACAGAAAGCTGGGACCCTGCTGATGCGTCAGAGCTTCAAGGCGCCCCGAGCCAACGCTGGAAGGAGCAGAGCTGGAAGATCTCTCACCCTCCCCTTTCCTTCTGCTTGTTTTCTTGTTTGGGCCTCCACCTCCCCCACCCCACCCTGCTGCCCAGGGCTCTGCCTCAGCCTTAAGGTGTGTAAGGGTGGAGGCGGCAGAGTGTGTTACTGAGCCCAGGCTGGTACTGCTCGCTGCAGGAAAGGCCAGTAAATCGAGAGACAAGTTGCTGGGGCAAGGAATAGTGACCTCATTCAGCGAGCCAGCAGACCGAGAAGATGGTGGACTAGTGTCTCAAAGAATCATCTTGCCTGAGTCAGAATGCAGGCTCCTTTTATATTAAAGGGGAGAGAGTAGAGTCAAATCTTTCCTGGTTCTAGCAGCCTCCAGAGGGGGTGTGTTCACTGCCTCCTTCCTGCAGTCTTGCACAGGGGGGCCTGGTCAGGATGCTTCCTGTGAGCTAAACGAAGGTATTTTAGCTTAACGCTCATTACCGGGGAGGCAGGGTTCCCAGAGATGGGCCATTATGTGTAATTTAAGCTTATAGGCAACATCCCTTTAATGATTAACAAGCAACAGAATACAAAGGAAAAACAGATCCAATATGGAGTCAGATTTGTTCTTCCCTATTGCACGTGGAGGTGTGACCAAGGGGCCCTGTGGTAGTAGACAGTCTTCCCCACTAGGATGTTGGGGAGAACTCCATTCTTTCTTCCTTTAAAAAAGCTTATTGCCCAGAAGGACTCTCAGACCCTCCTGGCAGGGCCGTCCCCCCACAGGGCTAGATCTTGGGCTGAATGCTGATTAATCCTAAGCTGAGACCCTGTATTAGTAAACACTGGCCTCAGCCATGAATAAGTGAAAAGCCACCAGATAACAGTGGCTTAAAGAAGACATGCTTCTGTCCCCCTTACATCCCCACGAAGGCTGGGTTTGGAGAGTCCCAGGCAGTTACAGGGACCCCGAGGGACCCAGGCCGCTTCTGTCCCGCAGCTCTGCTGCATGTGCTCCCACGGTCTCCTTGGGAGAATGCATCCCTGTTCCAGTGAACAGGGAAGAGAAAAACTGGAAAGGGCACTTTTCTAAGGACACTTTCTGGAAGCTGGAGCTACCACCTCTGCTTACATCCATCGGCCCACATGCGCTCACTGGGCCGTCCCCAGCTGAAAGAAAGGCTGGGAAAGGCAGTCTTTATTCCCGGTGGACCGTGCCCAGTAAAAACTTGGGGTCCGTTCTAGAAAGAGCAGACAATGGGTAGAAGTCTCTGCCACAGACGTCCACTCCTCATAGCCACGAGAATTAATGCCCCAGAGATGTGGAGGAGCCTAAGGTGACACTCACTTTGAGAATCCTTAATTATCACGGTGGGTCCCTCACAGTCCTCTCCTGATGAGGCTCCTTGCCTCTTCCACACACCACTGCCCCCCAACCAGGCAGTTTCCCCACGTGCAGTCTGCAGTCCACCTGCCTCAGAACCCCCTGAGCTCCTTCTTAAACGTGCCGATTCCTGGGCCCTCCAAGCTCATTGGATTCGAATATCAGAGTGAGCCCTACAGATCTGTAATTTATAGCCACGTTTTTAGGTCATTTTTATGTGCACTAAAACTTCATGTCCACAGCTGAGTCCATCTTGGAGAAATTAGACCATTTCTGAGACTGTTAAACATAAAAATCCTGGAACTAACACTAAGTAATGAGTCTGGGGGAAAGGGTGTTTAGGAGGTTACAGGCTGTGACGTCTGGGAGTGCCCCTCAAACATCTGACCCTGCCTCAAGGAGCTGGTCCAAGGTCTTTGAGGGTGGGCTTGCCATCTATCTTCGGGTCACCAAAGACAAATCAATAGTGACAGGAGGTAAGATAGCCTTTTCCGCTGCCCTGGAGGCAGGGAGCAGCCTCAGTGGTGAAGCCATAGACGAGAGGCAAGGGGACCCACATCAGGGAAGCACCAGCCACCCCCAGGGGAGCCAGAGAGCCGCTGGGACCCTCTGAGAAAGGGAAGTCCAAACAGCAGGACCTTCTCGGGGTTGAGGTTTAGGAAGCAGCGACTTGACATCCGGGTGAGCAGCCTCCCCGTGGAGGCAGGGCTGCATATGCAGCAGGGTTGGTGGGCGTTTTCAGTCATCACAGTGATGGAGCGGGTAGTGTTACTGGCATACAGAGACCCATGACGCTAGTCACCCCGAGGTGTGAAGGACAGCCCCAGCCCATGAAGAGTTTTCTCGAGTCCCTTGGGATACTGATGTTAATAATTACCTAAGCTTAGAAATGATCTCCTTTGTACATAATTTACCAAAAACTACACCTGGTATTTTTCTGAGCTACTTAAATATGTATTGAAATTTCCAAGCATGTATCTATCAAGTTATTAGCTCTCCCCACAACAGCATCCTCCACAACCCCCCCAAAAAACCCCTGGTGACCAGGATGCCTTTCAAAATATAGGGACCTCTCAGAATGCCAGTTTAAAGGGAAGAAAGGGATAACACACTCAAAGGAGGAGCGCAAATGGCCAGTCCATCAAACTGAACCCAAGGAGATTTTGCAGGGGGTGGGGGAGGGATAAATTAGGAGTTTGGGATTAGTAGATACAAACTACTATACATAAAATAGATAAACAACAAGGTCCTACTATATAGAACAGGGAACTGTATTCAATACCTTGTAATAACCTATAATAAAAAAGAATATGAAAGAGAACATATATATGTATAACTGGATCACTGTGCTGTACACCAGAAACTAACACATTACAATAAACAATATAGTAAATCAACTATACTTCAATAGAAAATTTTTAAAATTGAAGCAAAATTAAATAGAACCTCAAAAAAAACAAAAAAACAAAAAAAACAAAAACCCCTCCCCCATCAGTGTAGACCATGTGGCTTCTTGTGTTGCCGGCGCAGACCCCACCTCCCCAGCCCTCAGGAGGATTCAGGACAGTTTAACACAGTCATTTTGTCACCAGGGATGTTCCAACAGACTTGCTTTACTCTCGTTTTGACCCAAGAACATTTTGATGTGGACAGAAATCAAGCTTTCAACTATTTTTATTACCAAGTAACAAACGAAACAGACATTCTGTCCCCAGGCCCCGGCCTCACCTCCTGTCTCACGCCATGCTGGTCCCCCCCACCTTCTGGGAAACGGGGTGCTTACAGCTCAGAGACGGGCTGAAGGTCAGGAAGTCTGCTGTGCCGGTTTCTTGGTAATAAATTCTGTTCTCACATTTTGCGATGGGTCTTTCTGTTACAGAATAGCCTCCCCAAATGGCAAGCGGCGTTCTCAAATTCTCTGTTTCACCCAATGCCAGAGGAAACAGGGCTGGGAGATGGAGCCCCCTGGCAAGCCCAGATGGGCAGAGAGTACCTGGAAACCTCAGCAGAGGTGAAGTGGGGGGCTGTTGCTGCCCGCCTGTCTCTGGCTCTCCCCTGTCTTCAGGCGAGGGTGAGAGGCAAGGCGCGCTGGAACGGACTCCGCAGCCGTGCTGCTCACCCAGTTGGAATCTGCTAGGGTGCTTTAGAAAAGTACGGGTGCCCGGGGCCCATCCTGAAGGTGGCGTTTTGTTAAGCCTGGGAGACCGGCACAGGAGGCTGGGGAGGGAGCTCCTGCCCCCCGGGGGCCTCCAGTGCAGGCTCCTCCTGGGACACTGGGAGGCTCAGGGAGGCTGGCCTGCTCTTCATCCCAGACCATGCACATCTTTGTCTCTGGACCGAGCTTCTAGACACCCCCTTTCCCGGTCATCGCTGTCACCAGGGTGCTGGCACATGGTAGGTGCTCAATAAACATTGGTTGAATGATTGAGCGATTAGTTCCAGTCAAGCTCTCCTCTGCTCTGAGTCCATCCTTGAGGGCCAACCAAGATGGGTGGGGGGACACAGCTCTTCACTCGGGCCTGGGGGTTCGGGGCTGGTGGGTTGCACATGTTTCATGGGAGTCCTGCTCACACATGAAACATCAGACGGGCTGCCTGGCTCTCCAGCCCCTTGCCTCTTGCCACAGCCAGGCTGGAAACTACCACCAGTGACAAATGCCGGACGCACGGCTGACAGGCTGGTCCCGTGTGAGCAGGGCACTGGCACCTCCAAGTGTCAGGCTTTGGCTTCCTGTGGTTTGGGGCAGACGGTTTGGAGGGGATCCACCACTTAGCAGAGCGGAGCTGCAGGAGTGACAGGCGTGACAGGCAGAGGCCCCGTGCCAGGAGAGCCTTCCTGCCCAAAACGTATGGTGCATGTCCAAGGGCTCTCAAGGCACCCGAAGCCGTGCCAATTTGCAATAATTAAGCAGTAAGACCCAAGTGAGAGGGTTTGCTGTTGCTGCGTGACAGCAGATGCCTGGGGTAGGCATGGAGACCCTGCACACAGCCTCTGCATTGCGCTGAAAACCGTGTTGTTGAAACTCTGAAATAATCAATGATGAAAAGATGGGAAAACGATGACGGTGCTGTGAGGCTAAGGCCCCAGCTCCCTCCCAGGGCTCCCACACATCCCCTCCTTCACCCTGACAGCATCCGGGGGAGGCAGACACTTGGCCCGGCCTCTGCCCTCCGTTACCCAGACAGAAAGTCTGCCACGCAGGGCCGAGGCCTCAGCCTGAGTGATCCGCACAGGTGGGTGGAGATGCCCCTGGATCCCCGCCCATGGCCCTGTCCGTCTCTTGCCCCTGTGCTTTGTGAGGGCCTACGAGCGCCAGGCCTGAGTACTTCATAGACATCATCTGTTTCAAATTTCATAAAAGCTCTGTGAATTAGGTGTTAGTGTCCCCATTTTACAGATGAGAAAAGTGAGGCTCAGAGCTGTTACACTATTTACCCAGGTCACACCGGTCATCACAGGAGGGAGTGGAACCCAGGTCTGCTTGACACCAAAGCCCATGCTCTCCACCAGCACAACCTACTGCCTCTGAAACAAGCAAAAGTGGGCTTGATAACTTGGTCTGGATCAGTTTCCCACAGCTGCTGTAACAAAGTACCACAAGGTCGGGGGCTTAAAACAACAGAAACTTCTTCTCTTACAGCTCTAGACTAGACTAGACCAGAAGTCCAAGATCAAGTTGTAAGGAGGGCTGTGCTCTCGCAAGGGCTCTCAGGGAGAATCCGTCCCACGCCTTTTTCTTAGCTTCTGGGGAGGCGGGCACTTCTCGGTATTGCTTGGCAGCCGCATCACTCCAACCCTCCATCGCCACATGACATTTTCCACGTGCGTGTCTGTCTTCCCAAGGCCTTTTTCTGATAAGGACATGAGTCCTATCGGATCACTCCTACGTCCGTATTGTATTTAACTAATTACTTTTCTAAGGAGCCTATTTCCAAATAAGGTCACAATTAGAGGCACTGCGGATTAGGACTTGAACATAGCTATTATGGAGGGGAGACATAAGTCACTTCCTAACAGGTGTTGTAATTGTTCTTAATTGACACTGAACATAAAATAGGGGGGAAATAACTTTGATTTGTAGCTGGGTGAGCAGACATGGCCCTAAAAGAAAAGTGCGTGGGCCTGGGCGGACAAGGATGAAGCAATCCTAAATCAGATGCTTCTTTCCTCAGTGTTGAGATTAAATCCAGGTGTTAAGATTGTGGGTGATTTTGACTTTCCTTTTGGGGCTTTTCTGTTTTTACTCAGATTCACGACAATGAACTTGCCCTGGTTTAATGATAAGGGGGGAAAATAACGAAAAGTATAAATTTTAACTCAGCTTGTGATTCCCACCATGGCTGGTCCAAACAGGACCCCGGGGTCTGGCTCTTCTGTAAGATGTGCTGTGGTCGGCCTGAGGGTTGCCTTCCCTGAGTTCCCTCACTGTCTGTTGGGGGACTCAGTGAGTAATCTGTGAAAAGGGGTGTTGACTTTTACTTCTAATTTGACACAGATTGTTTGCAAAGATTAGTGGGACCTCCTGGACAGACGGCTGAGACCGAGGCCAGACGGCCAGTGACAGAGAGGCAGAGAATAGGCTTGTTATCAGAAAAGCTGACCAACCCCTCAAAAGTGAGATATGGCCTCTGTGGCCTGAACAATTACACCATCTAAGGGATCATGCCCAGGGGACCTCACATTCCATTGCTGTCATCATTATTACTGTAATTAGCAACATCTGATGGATTCTGGACCTCCTGCTTTGCCCCCACAGAACAGCCAAGCTCCCAGGCCCAGGCTGGGAGAGGACAGACCCTCTGGTTTTTCACGAGAGACCACCGTGACGTGTGTTCACACCACTGAAATCCCGAGAGCCACCAGCCTGACTTTAATAAGCATTTTCTCCCCCTATTTCTTTTCTGCTCCCTCTCTAGAAACAGCTCCTCAGTGAAAATTGTCATGACAACCTGGAGAGAGGGCAGGCTGCAGCACGCGGGCGGGGACAGAGGGTCCAGGCGTGAGGATGACAGAGCCGTGATTCAGCCGCGGGGACTTCACTGACAGAGCTCAGTGGTACGAAGTCAAAGTGCATATTGAAGGTCACACTCGGTTTCATACATGGAAAGCTGGGTTCGAGGTTTCTCCATGCAGATGCTTCTCAGTCCCAGCGAGGCCTGGAGGATGAATGGGAGCCAGCGGGGGCTGTTACCACCCTGCCTGCTGAGCTTATGGCTTCAATGCGCCTGTCCGGCTGGGTAACCTTTGTGCAAACAGATAGGGAAGTGGTGTCCCTTCGATTCCTCCTGCCCAGAGCCGCTGGGGAAAGCAGGCTGTTTATCACAGGGGAGCTGAGAAGAGCTTTGCAGAAAGCCTGGCAGCTATTTTTGGGTGGCACGTTCTCTGTGGCCTGGAACAGAGCGTGCCGGCCTGAGTCTCCTCTCTCTGCCCGTGTGGGCAAACCCCTCAACCTCTGATTCCCTGTCCCGTCCAGAGAAGGCAGGTAGACAGCTCCCCACGCGCTCTCCCCAGGTCCCTCTGACCAGAAGACCCATGATCCCAGGAAACTGGCTTGTGCGTGGAAAGAACAGGCCCCCATTGTCAGGATGACCTGGGTCCGAATCCCACCCACACCCTGTGTGACGTTGCACAGGTTACAGAAACCTCTCCAAATTCAGCCTCCCCACATTCCCAGTTTCAAAGCCACAAAGCTGAAGGTTAGTTTCCCTCCCTGCAACTCCACCCGACCCCACGTCCATCAGCAAGGCCCATGGGTCCTCCCCCAAACATCTCTCCAGTCCACCCGCTTCCCTGCATCAGCCCCCATCGCCCACCTGGTCTCCCAGTGCCCTCTCTGTTGTGCGTTCTCCTCGCAACAACCAAATGAGCCTTGAAAGCGCAGAGCAGCCCGCATCTCTGCCAGGTCTGACGTCTTCTGTCAGTGGAGCTCGGCTGCCTTCCCCGCAGACACCATCCTAAATGCTTTACATCTGTGTTAACTCACGTCATCCCCACAGCAACCCTACAACGTACGGAGGACCATCCGTTCTGTCCCCTGGGCTCAGTAATGACACACTGTCCGGTTCCTAGCACTTCCTTTATGGGACCTGGCCCAGCACCAGGGAGACGCACCAGCCCAGCCGTCAGGAAACCCGGTTTGTGGCTCTGTCATTACCCCCCTGCCCTTGGACATGTCAGTTACCCTCTCTGGGCAGGAAACTTTCCATCTTTCAAGTAAGAAGTTTAGATTAGAAAGGCCGTCTTTCAACATTTTTTAAAAACAGTTGGACACTTTTTTTAATGTAAAAAATTGAACAAATATTTAAAAATTTTTCATCTTTATGGAACATCAATATCAAGAATGGTAAAATATGATTACTGAAAGAGGGGTGGACCAGCCCACCTCTTCACTGTCCCCCAACCTCTGTCACCCCTTGTCTCCAAAGAACTTCCAGGGCCCCAAGGAGCCGAATTTGAAAACCCCTGACTGAGGGCTCACTAGGAACATCCCGCAGGTTCCCCCGGGCTCCCTGGAGGCACGTCTGTAAGGCTGGCACAGCAAGAAGCCTGAGACAGGGCAGGACCCCACAGCTGCCAGGAGACGGCACTGGTCTAAGGGCATCCTCCCAGGAGGCCCTGGGATTCCTTCCACACTGGGGCAGCCGTCACCGGGCATCAGTGACTGTCTACGAGCTGATGCTCTGCCCTTGCTGTCCCAGACAAAGGTGTGATGAGGTGCCCCTGTGGATCCGTGTGGTCGCGCCGCTCAAATCCAGGAGCCAACGGCCTGCCCGCAGCGCCTGACAAGTGAGTGTTCGCTTTGGCAAGCCCTAAGCCAGGCACTGACGCCCCATCATCGACTGGGTGGGTATCCGCTTGAGCCCATCACCCCACAAACCTTCACGAATAAGAACACGTCAGGGGAACGGCGCCAATTTGTGGTTCGGAGTCCAGGCTATGCAGTCAGATTTCGGTCCAGTCCCCCAGCTCATTTTCTCACCTGTAAAATGGGAACAATAGTATCGACATCCTAGGGTTGGTGTCTGTAGGAAACGAGAGAGCCTACGGACAGCTCTCGCTGCTCTCCGCTACCCTTTCCACTAACATCACCGGCCTGTGTCCAGGCAGCCACCCTCCGAGGCGGGCGTCACGCGTGAGGAGAGCACAGAGCTGCAGGAGACCCTGGGACAGCACTCAGCCGCCTCTTAACCCGGATCTTCTACGTGTCTGCCTGCCTGTTTTGAATGTCAGATACACTGGATAGAAAATTACAGAGGTAATCTGAGGGGAGCCCAGATTGTTGGTCCGTCCCAAGAGAGGAGCTACGTCTCTGCATCAAGGGAGGGAGGATACAGGTATATATATATATATATATATATATATATATATATATATATATGATACATATATATTTATATTTATATTTTTATTTATATTTATATCACATCAGTGTGATGGGCTGCATTATATCTCCCCAAAATTCACATATTGAAGCCCTAACTCCCAGTAGCTCAGAATATGACTGTCTTTGGAGGTGGGACCTTTCAAGAGGTTAATTGAGGTGATGAGGTCACTAGTTTGAGCCCTAATCCAATATGGTGCCCTTCTAAGAAGCCCAAGAGACAGGCCTCAGAAGAAACCAACCTTGCCGACACCTTGATCTTGGACTTCCAGCCTCCAGAACTGTGAGAAATAAAGGCCTGCTGCTCAAGCACCCCAGCCTCTGGGGTTTGTTAAGGCGGCCTGAGCTGGCACATGCAACCAGCAGTTTCCCTGCTCAGCGACCCCCACCCCCTCTTTACGAATCATTCGTGTTTGCTCTTTTGACAATGTTTCTGTCAATAAATTGGAGAGAAACTCATCCCTTAGAATGAATAAGATAAAGTGATGACGAGATGTTATTAGGGACCTGCAACTTCTGCCCTGGGGAAAAAGTCACAGCAGCTCACGTACATCCTTTTGCTGGAAGAGACACTGGCTGTCCTTGCAAGGGCTGGGCTGCCATGTGTCTGCCCCCATCACTAAGGGTCAGCGCCAGCTCTGGGGGCCCGGACTCCTCGGTTCATTGAAGAATGCCGCTCCTGGCAGAGGACTGGAGCCATGCAGTCATGACCCGGTAGTGCTTGGCACTGCGTTTAGCCGGGATCAGTGGAACGTGAAACCCGTAGCTGGTCTCTGCCTTTTGGTGTCCTACAAGTCCCATCTCATTGGAGTTAAGTGAACCCAAGTACTATCTGGTGCAGGAAGGTGGGGTCCACGTCTGTGAGATCCTAGAACACACCTGACTGGGACCAGGTGGACGGATGCTTCCTCAACTGAGGAAAGAACAAAACAACGGCTCCCAATTTAGACAGATGTGTAAAAAACTACAGGTAAACTCCTCTGCTTCGCCAAGAAACGGTTTGTCAATCTAGGATTAATAAGTGATGGTGCAGCTGGCCTCTGCCCACCACCCCCGTCAGCACACGGAGGTCATACGTTCTCCTGAATTCAAAGGGTGCAGACAGAGAATGAGCTTTGGAGTCAGGCCTGAGTTCAGATCCTGGCTCTTCCACTAATAACGGTATAACTCAGTCTCTCCGATCGTCACCTTCCTTGTCTGCAAAACAGGGATGATAATGCCTTTCTCATGGGTGCCAAGAGTAAAGGAAATAACAGTGTTAAGGAGTGAGTACTCAGAGTGTAGGTGCCCTGCTGGTTTTCAGTGTCAGAGTCGGCGCCTCCCGCTGCCCACACTGTCCATCACTGAACCCACCCTGGGGCCTGCACACACCAAGACACTCACCCGGCACTGTGGACGAGTTGAAAAGTTGATCAGGTTTGTAAAGGCTGAATGAGGCTCAGAAGAGCAGAAAGACTGGTTTTCCTTGACTTAGAAAGACCAGAGGGCAGGTTTCATACAAGATGTCAGAATGTCTAAAGCCCCCTCCTGTGACAAGGGGCGCAGTTTTGAGGAGGCGTCTGGAGAGATCCTGAACACACCAAAGCCAAATTGACAACTTGGCCCTAGAAGCTGTGTCTGCTGGCAAATAAAACTAAAGGAAAAGTCTTTGGTCCATGAGCTAAGTTCACTAAGAACAAATTCAATAGCACACCCAGTCTCATCCCTAATTAGCCAGGGCAGGAGGGCCAGCACGCAGAGAGATTCTCTTCTTTGAAAGCCGAATTCACACCCCCTGCGCTCTAATTAAGCAACAGAGCCTGCTCCTCCATGCGTCGGTGGTCTTTACATCATAGTCCAAGGTAAGGGCTGCTGAGCGTCTCATCTCCCATAATTAGTTCCACTGTCATTGGGACTAAAACCACACAAAACCCAGCGTGTCTAGATCTGACCCACAAGAGATGGCTGCTTGCATGACATGATCTGGGAAAGCCCCGCAGGCCGGCCTGCCCTCGGATAGCTCTCCCACTCTCGCTCAGGCGCGGTCCCCACGAGCCCCACCTCCGAACGGACGTAGGTCTCCAGAGGGGCAGCTGGCCCGTGGTCACGAATCCCCACCTCAGTGCTGCCAGCCCACCTTCACTAGGAGAGAGCTCCCCAGGGCAAGAGAACAAAGACGCTGCTTGGCAGAGGCAGGGCAGTCAAGGAAAGATGCTAGAAAGTGGGGCGTTGCCTGGGATCAGCAGGTAGGATGCTAGATGAAGCCCCAGTCGCCCCCGAGTCAGACGGCCCTGGGTTCAAATCCAGCTCCTCCACTCACCCACTAGCTCTGTGATGTTGAGAAAATTACTTGCCTTCTCTAAGTAACAACCTCGGGAAAGCAGGCATTTTCTACTTTGCGGTGGTGGAGGATTAAAGGCGCTCCCGTGGGGAGACTAACACAGTGCCTGGCACATAACCGGTGATACCAATTCCTTCCCCCCAACTCTGTGGGCAGGATGTGGCACCTTCCTCTTTCTCTCAGTCTTTTGACCTCTACCTCGGGGTAACCTCTGCCAGATCTCCCCCGTCTTCCTTTGCGCTTCACCCAGTGACAGCTCAGGAAACCCTGAGGATCAAGTCGCCTGCAGCATCTCTGGGCTGAAGCTGAGGCTGGCCGCCACCTTGCTGGTAGCCCTGAGCCCTGCACTGGGAACGAAGCCAAAAGTGATGACTTTTATATTTTTTTACTCCCCAGGGACTATCTAGAAGGGCCACTCAGAAGGCTATTCATTATTTTTATTGAAGTTTTGTCTCTTTGACAATGTTGTGTTAATTTCTAGTGTGCAGCATAGTGATTCAGTTATACATATATATATATTCCTTTTCATATTTTTTTTATTATAGGCTATTATAAGTATTGAACATAGTTCCCTGTGCTGTACAGGAGGACCTTGCTGTAAGGCTATTCATTTGTTAATTGTGTTAGAATCACACCCACCTTTATACTTAATTGCAAGACTCGAGTTTTTAACCTTTAACTCCCTAGTGAGTTGTTCATTTTCTCTGTCACCATGTGATGATGTGGAAAGGCATAATGTCAACAATCTAGGAAGCCCCCGCTGTTCCGAAGCACCACACCAGGCGCCAGGAAAACCGACTTTAGACTAATCTGTACCCTCTTGGCATCAGCCTAGGTGAGGAAGTGGGGATTATGTATAAGAAGAATGCAAAGTGTATCAAAGAGAAAATGTTTGGGTATCAAACGAAAAGGGCAGGTGGTGAGCCTGATAGGAGACTGACGTGTACCCTCAGGACTTAGAACTGGAGGAAATCTGACTGCTGAGGAAACTGTAAATCTACACAGGACAGATCAGGAGGTAGGGAAACTCTCCTTAAAGAGAGAGGGTGGTAGGGAGCCTTGATGGTAATCTGTTGGAAGGTACTCAAATCCGAGGAATGAATGTCACCCTGAAGAGACAAAGGCAGTGGCCCCCCCCAAAGCAGGGGCCTCCCTCCTAGTGGGGACCAAAGTGATCCGCTGGGAAATGGGGCAAGAAATAGAACTTCTGGTTGTATCTTGTTTATCCTTTAAAATTTCTATATACAGGTATGCTTTGTAATGTGCAAAGTAGTTGTCCAGTAAAATATTATTTGTAAATAATTAAACAGAGATTTATTAGGTGTTCCTGCCCAGACTGTGTGTTTTCTGCGGAGCACATGATAGAACTACTGTGGAGACCGCTGTAAAATCAGCATTATGGCTGCATTGTGCCCCCCCCCCCAAATCCCTATGTTGGAATCCTAACCTCCAGGACCTCAGAAAGTGACTGCATTTGGCGAGGGGGGTCTCTAAAGTGGTGATTAAGTTAAAATGAGGTTATCAGGGTGGGCCCTAACCCAATATGACCAGGGTCCTTATAAGAAGAGGAAATTTAGACACAAAGAGGCAGAGGGGAGACTATGTGAAGACACAAGGAGAAGACGGCCGTCTGAGAGCCAAAGAGGGAGGCCTCAGAGGAACCAGCACCTCTCACACCTTCACTCCAGACTTCCCACCTCCGGGACGGAGAGAAAACACATTTCTGCTGTTTAAGTCCCCCAGTCTGTGGCCCTTTGTGAAGGCAGCCCCCGCGGACCAACACAGCAGCCTTGATGCTGACCCCTGTTGCAAGATGGAAAACTCTCCCATCCGAATCAAATCCTTCCCTCTTTGCAGAGAGTCTCCAACTCCTGGCCTCACTCTTTCCTGTCTGCCTCGTGGTGGAGACCTTTGTAAGCAGCAAAGACTGTATCAGGAAATACCTCTCCCACCGGGTCCCACACCACCGCCTGCCCAGCCCTCTGCTTCCCCTCTCCTCTCGGACGCCTGGCTCAGGAGACCCCTGTTCCAGTCCCTGCCAGGACTGAGGCCACCGCTGGGTCAGTGACATCAATTTTACTAAGTAGCTGACAACTAAGAACAGTGTCAAAATCCACCCCTGGTTATTCAGTCTGTAACCTCGGCAAACACACGTTCTCAGCGTTTTCCTGATGACTTGAAACATTTTTTTTATCAACTTCCCCTCTCTTAGAATAAGTATCCACTACTAACTTGGGAAAAAAACCCAGAAACCTAAGATTTAATTAAAATTATTAGTCGCCAGCGTGAATGTCTTTCCTTTCACCTGAGCCCTCTTGGCTGGAGTCCATTTGTCGTGCTACTGTAGCCCAAATTTTATAATTACTTGGCTGTTGCAGAGTCAAAAACTTTCAACTGGTGGATAATGTCTGCTCTAAACCAGAGTTACAGGTTTGAAATATAAACCATTTCAAAGACGTTCTAAGCCCAGCCGTCCTACATACGCCTGTTTCTCTTACTGTAATTGGTCACATGCATCTGTGCGGGATTTTTCTAGTAATTGACACAACCATGTATTAGAATATTTGGCAAAAATGAAGCATAAGCTATTTTGATTCAAATTGTGATTCCTATGCAAAACGCACAGTGTGCAAAATGAGAAATTCTTCCTGGCAGCTGGTGTTGATCGCATGAGGGGCAGCGGACACTTTTGTGAAGAACACTCATTGGCTTTAAGTGAGAGGTTTAAATTCTTTGGCCTCAGTTGTTTTGTCAATAAATTGGGATTAAAACCGCTTCCTCATCCAGGTGCTGTAAGCATTGTGTTTGGTACCGAGTGAAGCTCAGGGATAGTAAAGAAATAACTTTTGAAAAAAATGTGAAGATGCATGCCATCCAGGCATAAACAGCTCTCTCATTCATCTCCTGCGACAAAGTGAGACGCTGAGACATAATGAAAGGATACAGTAGCAGCTGGTTGTTCACTGAGATGGGGAAAGTGGCGTTTTTCTTCCCCCGTCCCAGAACTAAGGGTTGGTCACAGCAAAGAACGGGGACAATTTCAACAGATACTGACCGAATGTCTGAATAAAATTTGCAGAAACAATTGATTTCCTTCCCAGGGACTGGAAGTGGCATGGGCAGTTGAGCAATAAAGGAGCTACAGTCATTTGCTGCTCCATTTCTACAACAGCAACAAAAACACGATGGCGGAGAACCACGCCAAGTGACAATCTTCGTTTCATTCCTCGGGGATAGAAAACACATCGTTTATTAAGTCTTTAAAAGCTGTAACCACAGATTGCAGCAACAAGACGCTACAGAGAAAAGATTGGTTGGGTTGAGCCAACCGTATGTGGCAACCACATGAAAAGATGATTCCAGTCTGGAAGAGCAGCGGGGCCAGTCCCTGGGAAGAGCGCGAACAAAGAGCTTTCATTTACATTGGAAATGTTAACGTGGAGTGTGTTTTCCCCGGCAGACCAGACGCCGAGCTCCCTAGAAAAGGAAGATTAATGCAAGTGGGAAACATAAACTCTCTCCAACAAGCCGTGTCCATTTTCTGCCTGGGGAGAGCTCTGAGTGATGGGTGGCCACTGACCCTGGGCTAGGAGGCCGTGAATGAGTTCTGGCCTGGTGCCTTCCCCTCCTTCCCAATGCTTCCCTACTTGATTTTGCAGTGAAGTCTCATGTGTCCAGCATCCCTGGGCAAGGGCTAGTCCCCCTGAATCCTTTTTACCAAAAAACAGAGCTTTTCCCATTTAAATCCCCAAAGTTTATTTGTGTCAAGTTTAACAATATCTTTGTAGAAATCTTTGCAAAACGAATGTTGGCATATACTGAGCTTCAGTGAGACGGCATCTGAGTGAGTACAGAGCACAAGGCTGGCACACGGCGAGTGCCAGGCAGTGTCCCGTGCTTCGTGCTCTATTAGTGTATTTCTCTTATAATTCAGGGTCATCAGTGTGACTATTACTGTTGGAGGGAGGCTCTGTAGAGGTGGACAGGCGTGAGATGAAGCTGGAGAGGTACAAAGGGCTGTCTTTTCGAGTGTGTGTGTCTGTGATTTCTCTCCCCTCCCCCTTTCACCATTAGGCTATTAATGGTCATTTCTTGGGCCTCTTCGCTACACGACTTTGCTCACCCGGGCTCGATGCCTTCCCTGGACAACAGACATGTTCATAACACTGTCCACTAGAAAGCTCCACAAGGGTATTGCACAGGGAACTCCACTAGGTACTCCCAGACACCTATTCTAATTCCCCAACCTCTGCCCCCATCTTCCCCTTCTCAGCAAGGGAGATTCCATCCTGACTGCTGCTAAAGCCCTAAGACTTGGAGGCATTCTTGACAACATCCTTTCCTAGCTCCCCAGCTCCAGGCAACCAGCAAATCCTGGAAGCTCTACCTTGGAAATAGGCACGGAGGCTGATCCCCTCCCCCTCCTCCACTGCTACCACCCCAGTGCAAGCCCCCGCCTCCTCTCTCCTGGGTTACTGCAAAGCTTCCTACCTGGCCTCCTGTTGGCCTGGTCTCCCTGTTCTCAGCACACAAGCCAGAGTAATCCTTTCAATAATGTCACTCCTCAAAGTCAAAGTCCTTTCAATGGCCTGTGAGGCCCACGCATCTGGACCCTCAGGACCCCTCTGACTTTGTCTCCTTACATCTCCCTCCTCATTCACAGTCCTGGACCCCTCGCTGTTTCTCATACAAGCCAGACACTTTCCTGCCCCAGGGCCTTTGCACTTGCTGTTTCTTCGGTCTAGAATGCTATTCACCTAGATACGCACATGATTTTTCTCCCAGCTTCAGGTCCTCACTCAAACATTACTTTCTAACAAGGTGCTTTCCCTTCTTCTCCTTCCTCTGCTTTATTGGAACGCTTATCACTACTCAACATAAAATAGAGTTTGCTTCTATAACTTGTTTATTGTCTCCACCAACTAGAATGTAAGCTCCATGATAACAGGGATTTTTTTTCCTATCATGTTCACTCCTACATCCCTAACCCCTAAAACAGTACCTGGCACATAACTGGTCTTCAGTAAATATTTGTTGAATGAAATTTTGTTTTGTTTTGCTTTTCTTACTGTAGTCATTGGTCATTTTTGTTTTGCTGAGTCCTTGTTTTTTTTTTTTTTTTTTTTACTGTAGTCATTTTTACTGAGTCATTTGTTTTTTACTGCAGTCACTGCTTCTAGACATAGAGGGTAGTGATTATGAGCAGAGATTTTAAAGTGAGACTAATGAAGATTCAAACCCTGCTCTAACCCCACGTCAGCTGCGTGGCCTTGGGCAAGGTATTGGGCCTCTCTAAATGTGGTTTTACCACCTGTGAACTCGGTGTGATGACGTAAAAAAGGTATGTGAAGTACTGAGCATGGAACCTCGCAAACTAACCACTCAGCACCGATGAGCAGCTATGAGTATTACCCACAGGCCACCCTCTGAACGCAGGTGTCCACCATCTGTTGCCTGTTGACCACAAAGCACCCAACTCACCTCCCTGACTCCAGCATTTTCCCAAAACTCAACATCTCCTACACACGAGGGCCAGAGTGATCCTCCAAACCATAAATCTGATTGATACTAAGGACGTCCAAAAATTCTGTCTTCCAAAAAAAAACCAAAATGGCAATAAATTGTCAAAACCAACTTTGCCAAAACTCACAGTTAACCAAAGGCTTGCAGTTAATCTGGGAAGCTTTTATTCAATATAAATGGCTAAATCTTGGCAAGAACAGTGACATTTGTGATATATTAGCTTGCCTTATTCCAATCTCCCCACCACCAGTTCTATGGCTGCCTTGAAAACCCATCACAGTAAAACCAGCAGCCTGACAGCCATCAGACAGACCAAAAGGGGGTCAGAGCCCCTCCGCAGCTTCATCCTCAGGTGGCCGTCATCATCTGACCTCTCCAGTAGTTCCCTGGGAGACTCCACTTGCAAAGTCATCTTTATTTCACCTGACTTGGAGTTCATGCCATGCAGAGAGCCTTTTCCCAAGGGATGTTTGTTGAAAAAAAACTTAAAGGCAACTGTTTAACTTTGTGTCTGGGTGCTTTGCGGCTGCCTCAGGCAGTGAATAACAGTTGGGACGATTAGCCACAAAGCTTAAAAGGAAAAGCTGAGGGATAGATTTCCATAGGACCTTTGAAAAGATTCAACATATTGCTGGGAATCTAGACGGCCTTGTGCACAGTCAGGGCCATGTGTACACCCAGACAAGACCAAACAAGGCCCCAGGAGTGCCCCCTCTGGCTGATCTGGATGCTTGCACAACCCGGAAGTGAAAGCTAAGGCAGAGCTGTCAGCTTCCTGGTGAGCTTTGAAGATGAGTCCACGATGCACACAGAGCCGTGGGGAAAGACCAGGGGATTTCTTGGTTACAGAGATTTAACTGACCACTGAGCTAAGTGCACAGAGTTTATTTAATATCTAAATCTGAAAAAGATTATAGACTTTACAGAATTAGTTCAGAAAAGTTATTAAACAAAATGAGAACAACAGCAAACACTGGAGACAGGGCAGAATCTGATTTCCAGAGTTACTACATTATGTAATTTAAAATGTCCACCTTTCAACAAAAAATTATGAGACATGCAAAGAAAAAAGAAAGTATGGGCCATACACAGGCAGAAAAAACAATTAAAAGAGATGTTCCCTGAGGAAACTCAGACATTGGACCTACTAGATAAAGATTTTAAGTTAATTATTTTAAATACATTAAAAGATGTAAAGGAAACTATGTCTAAAGAACTAGAGGAAAGAATGATAAAATGTAGAGAATATCAATAAAGAGGTGAAATTGTGAAAAAAAAAAAAAAGAACCAAATAGCAGTTCTGCAGTTAAAAAGTCTAATAATTAAAATGAAATATTCACTAGAGGGGCTCAACATTGGATTTGAGCAGGTGGAAGAATCTTGAAGATGCCAATTGAAACGACATCAATTGCAATTACCCAATGTGAGGGACAGAAAGAAAAAAAGGAAGGAGAAAAAGTAACAAAGCCTCAGAGACCTATGGGGCACCATCAAAATTCCAATATGCGCTTAATGGGCATCTCAGAGTGAGAGGAGAAAAAAGGGTAAAAAGAACATTTGAAGAAATGATGACAAAAAAATTTCCAAGTTTGATGGAAAACATTAATCTACACTTTCAAAAAGATCAATTCAAGAAGGTCTGGCTAGGATAAACTCAAAGAGATCCACACCTAGCTATTTCACAATCAAACTGTCTAACATCAAAGAAAAAGAGAGAATCTTTCAAGTATGAAAAGTGACTCATCACATGGTAGGTGTCCTCAATAAGATTAGCAGCTGATTTCTCATCAAAAAACCATGGAGGAATGGTATATAATTAAACTTAAAAGCTTTTGCACAGCAAAAGAAACCATCAACAAAATGAAAAGACGATCTACTGAATGGGAGAAAATATTTACAAATGATATGACTGATAAGGGGCTAATACAAAAAAAAAAAAAAAGAAAAAAACACATACAACCCAATTTAAAAATGAGCAGAAGATCTGAATAGACATTTTTCAAAAGAAGACATACAGATGGCCAACAGGCACATGGAAAGATGTTCAATATTGTTAATCATCAGAGAAATGCCCATTAAAACCACAATGAGATATCACTTCACACCTGTCAGAATGGCTGTCATTAAAAAGAACACAAATAACAAATGTTGAGGATGTGGAGAAAAGGGAACTCTTTTATATAGTTGGTAGGAATGCAGATTGGTGGAAAACAGTATGGAGGTTTCTCAAAAAACTAAAAATAGAACTACCCTATCACTGAGCAATTCCACTCCTGGGTATATATCCAAAAAGAAAAAGAAAACATTAATTTGAAAATATACATGTACCCCAATGCTCATAGCAGTATTATTCACAATTGCCAAGATATGGAAGCAATCTATGTGTCCATCAACAGATGAATGGATAAAGAAGATGTGCTGTATATATATACAGTGGAACACTACTCAGCCATAAAAAAGAATGAGTTTTTGCCATTTGCAACAACATGAATGGACTCGGAGAGTATTACAAGTGAAATAAGTCAGACAGAGAAAGACAAATACTACATGATATCACGTATATGTAGAATCTAAAAAATAAAACAAACTAGTGAATATAGCAAAAAAAGAAACAGACTCATAGATACGCAGAACCAGCTAGGGGTTACCAGCAGGGAGGGGAGGGGTGGGGCAAGATCAGAGTAGAGGACTGAGAGGTACAAACTACTGTGTAAGAAATAAATAAGCTACAAGGATATACTGTACAATATAGATGATGTTTTATCATAACTATAAATGGAATACAACCTTAAAAATTGTGAATCACTATGTGGTACACCTGGAACTTATATAATATTGTACATCAACTACACCTCAATAAAAAATAAAAAACCATGGAGGGCAGAAGACAGCAGGATGACATGTTCAAAACAGAACAAGACCATCACCCAAGAACTCTACACCCAGCAAGAGAATACCCCTCAAAATACAAAAGCAAAATTAAGACATTCTCAGGTTTAAATAATTAAAAAAAAAGCTTGAGAGAATTTGTTGCTAACAGATTGACCTTATGAGAAATACTAAAAGGAATCCTTCGGACAAATGAAGGGATACTGGATATTTACTCAAATCCACATGGAGAAATATGTAGCATCAGTAAAGGTAACTGCTTAGGTAAATATGATAAACAGTATAAATGCATTTTTGGCTTGTAACGCTTTCTTTCTCCTCTCTGATTTAAAGGCCATTTGCCTAGGACAATAGTTAAAGTCTATGTTGTTGAGCCACAGTTGTGTAAAGGTATAATTTCTATGGCAGTAACAGCATATCGAAGGAGGAAGTGAATGAAACTATTTACAAGCAAAGTTTTTGTACGCTACTGAAGTATCCAAACTAGATTCTTGTAAGTGAAGAGTTGATTGTAACCCTCAGAGCAACCACTGAGAAATTAGTGTAAATATATATAGTTAAACAAATGACAAAGGACTTAAAATGATACACTGGAAAATATGTATCCGACATAAAAGGAGACAGCAATGGAGGAACAGGGGACTGAAAAAGACATGAGATATATGGAGAAAACAAATGGCAAGATAAATTCTACCTCATCAGTAATTATGTTCAGTGTAAATGAATTAAAAACTCTCCAAGTAAAAGAGATTGGTAGGTTAAAAAATGATCCAACTGTATGCTATCTACAAGAGATATACTTCAAATTCAAAGACACAAATAGGTTGAAAGTCAAAGATAGAAAAAGATAAACCATGCAAACAGTAACCAAAGGGATGCTGGAGTAGCTATATTAATATCAGACAAAATAGAGTTTAAAACAAAAATTGTTATGAGACATAAAGAAGGTCATTTTTTAATGATAAAAAGGTCAATCCATCAAAAAGATGTTTGTATTGATTTTGATCCCTTTGTCACTTAGCCTACTACATATGTAGTCAAGGGATGGGGCCAGCAGCCCTGGCTCTGGGCTGCAAGGGCTGAGCCCAGGCTGACAGAGGAAGTCCTGAAAGGGGTCATGGAAGAGGGTGCGAGCTCCTCCCTGCAGGAGAAACTGGACAAGCCTCGGAAGAGAGAACAGATACAGTGTCTGAGGGGGAAATGAGGCAGGTGGGGCCCACTTGGGAGAGTTTTAAATATCATGCCAATGAGTTCAGTCTTTTTTTCCTATAGGCAATGTGGAGCCATTGAACATTCTTGAGCTGGAGAAAGTGATGTCAAGCCAAGTGGTGTTTTATGAAGATGAACTGAGCAGGGATCTGTAGGACGGTGAGAGGGCTCAGGGAAGGACGCCCCACAGTCCGGATACCGGCAGCGTGACCCCATCAGGAAAGGTGCCGCTGGAGGAGACAAGGGGACCCAGGAGGGAGAGGAGAGCGTGGAGGGGAAGTCACTGTGCACAGCGCTGTGCAAACGCCTTACATACACCAACTCATCTCACCCTCACACCCACCTGCCAAGGCGCTGTTCTCATTTCACAGATTGTTAGAGATGCGTCCCAGTGGGGTCAGGTAACTGGCTGTGGTCACACGGCCAGAAGTGGCAGGGGTGGCAGAACATGGCCCTGCCGAGAGTCTGACCCCGGCACCCCTACTCTTCGCCTTTGGGCAAATCTGTTTGGGGACCACCTGGATGGGCCTTTGAAACACTTGGGAGCTGTCCAAAGTAGTCATTAACTAAATGCATGCTTTTCAGCAACTTGTCATCTTTCTATTAATTATACTAGCAATCAGGTTCATCGTGCATTATGTGCTCCACTTGCAAACACTCACAGAGCAGAACTGGTCTCCCTCCTTTCCACACGCACCACGGTCGTTTAACACAGTCTTCCAGCCTCATATGTGCCTATTGACTGAAAGTCCTGGGGCCACTGGGAAAGCCATGGAGCGCAGTTATCAGGGTCCTTGCCCTCTAAGGTGTCATTTCGACTGGTTTCCATTTGGAGGCAGCATGACATTGGCGTCCCCTCCATCCCCATCACCCACCCCTATTTAGCGCCAAACTGGTAGGTGGGGCCCAAGAGCAACCTTAGGTGACACACTAACCTGACATTGAAATAAACAGACTGAAAACAGTATTTCACAAGAAAAAACAATCCTATTATATCCTCAATTTTAAGAGCTTTTAACTTTGTCTTTTTTCTCCTCTTGTAACTACTAGTGGAGATTGAGCATGGAAATAAACTGGGGGAAGAATAGCGTCCTTTGTTGGCTCATGTTTTTTCCCTTTTACTCACTATTGTGAAATGTAATTCTTTAATAGATGATGTTTAATGTTCTATGTTAACCTCTTCTAAGGCTCTGTTGAGCAAGACAAATGTGTGGGTGATTTCTTTCCAGTTTTCATTGAGAAGATTAAACATGAATCTATTGAATTTGTATTTTAATCAAGTTTTTCTACGTGAGGATGTTCATCGTTTAGCCTCTAGTCGTTGACACAGGTGAGCTGCCCATTTTCCAGGTGATGGTGCCCTTTTCCTTTAAGGGGCCGCTGATCTGGGCACAGGTGTGCTTCTCAGCTGTGTTCTCCACTCCGCCTTCCCCGGACGTAGAGCTGGGGCCCGTCCGGTGCAGTTCCGTCTCGGGCTCACCTCTGACTCGGAGGACTGCGGAGCAGTTAGGTGTCTCACAATTCAGGGAAGTCAGGGTGGCCACTTTGGAACCATGCCCTCCTCTCCAGCATGAACTCCTTCGGACACATGAGGGATGGCAAATTCACTTCCTGTCTCAGCAACTTGTCATGGAAAGCTTGGAGCTGCAGGACAGCCTGTCCTTTTTATCTTCAAAGCTTGAAAGCTCTTGGATCTAAGAAGGAAATAGCTCATTTGGGTTGAAGAAGACAATTTGATTTTAGGATGGTTAAACACGGGGTTACCGAAAAATTAAAACCAAACAACTTTTTGCCTAATAAGAGACTCACGTGGTTGTGAATCTGCCAGTAACTCATTAATGCCAACTAAAACCAGGCAGCCTTATGGTGGAAACAGCAATACTGAGGGGCAAAATGGGTGAGGCGAGAGAAAACCTTATTAGAGGTTCTGGTAAGACAGGTTAGGAAAGCATTTTTTGAAACAGGTCCAAAATTTGGACCACGTGGTCCAAAGTTATCTTATATGCGTGTACACACACCCACACACAAACAGAGCCTATAAACCTATCCGTGTTTGCAAAAGCTGCTTGGCTGCTAAGCCACCAGGACCTTCACTAACCACATGGTCTGGCAGGACTCTTACAGATTAGGTTTGACCATAGTGATTTAAAACCTTATTATTGTCAGATTATTAAATTACTTACTGTGTGACCTTAGGAAAGGTGCCCAACCTTTCTGAGCCTCAGTTTCTTAATCTATAAAATAAATTAAATAATTTCTTTTGCTTCTTAGATTTTTAAGACTGCAGCTATGTATGTGATAAAAAAAACTGTATAAATAGCTATTTATAATGCTTTTAAAATATATTGAAATTAAACTTTTAAAGGAAAGGATGGGGTTTCTGGTTTCTGGTTTCTGGTTCTGTAGGTAAGGAGCTTAGAAGTTGCCTGTCTGCCCTAAAAAGCAAGTAAATGTTGAAAAGACTGAAAAACCAACAACTCTGTAGGACCCAAACAGAAGGAGGGGAGGACACAGGGCAAACCATTGCCCCCAAGACTGGAGAGACAGACAGGCAGGTTCAGGGAGGGCGGCTGCCCAGAGCAGACCTGAGTGGGGATGGTCCTCGGGAACCAGGGCGGGGAGGCAGACCTCAGGGGTGACTGACAAACCCCTCCAGCCTCCGTGCAGACAAATCTGAGTTAAAAACTGCAGGGAGACCCAGGCCTCGGCGGGGCCCACAATCTTGTGAGATTTCTCTCCAGGAGCTCAGCCACATTCCCACAGTAAATACCAGAGCAGAGTCCCCTCCGAGCTTCCAGCAGTGGAAGGGAAAGGAACGATGCTGAAATATTGCCCTTCTCACCAAGACCTTAACAGGTAGCCGGAGCCTGACCTGCTGGGGTGTCTGCAGAGCCTGGCTGACCTGGGGAAGGGAAATTCCCACCTCCAGCCCACTCTAGCCTCCTGTTCTACCTCAAGGGGGAGGAAAAAAAAAAAAAAACAGAAACATTTATGAAGTTCACAGTCCAGAGCCACCAACTCACTTAAACACTGTCACCAAATCTTAGAACCCAAAACACCTCCCCTCCCCGCACAACCCCCCACCACATAACCCAAGGCTCATTTACAGCAGTTCCTTTTACCCAGCCCATCGTGTCTGACTGTTAAAAAATTCACAAGCGAGACCAAAGGCAAAAATCCCAGTTGAAGAGACAGAGCTATCATGAGAACCAGACACAGGAGGCCTGTTGGAATTATCGGACCAGGAATGTAAAACCACTCTGATTCATATGCTAAGGGCCCTGCTGGGTAAAGCAGACAGCACACAGGCACAGATGGGCCATGTAAGCAGAGCGATGGGAATCCTGAGAAATGCTGGAGATAAAAGGCCCTGTAACAGAGATGAAGAATGCTTTGATGGGCTTATGGGCAGACCTCGGTTTATTGCACTTTGCTTTAAGCGCTTCGCAGATACTGCATTTTTTATAAATCGGGGCATAGAAAAGCCTATTGGTGCCATTTCCCCAGCGTTTTCATTATTACTGTATTTATTATAGGGATATGTGGTCAGTGATCTGTGATGTTACTTGGGGATGCCACACGCCACGCCCACATAAACTGGTGAACTTAATCGATAAACGTGTGTTCTGACAGCTCCACCGACAGGACATCTCTCTCCATCTCCTCAGGCCTCCCTGTTCCCTGAGACACAACAATATTGAAATCAGGCCATTCATGACCCTACAACGGCCTGTAAGGGTTCAAGTGAAAGGAAGAGTCACGTGTCTCTCACTTTAAATCAAATGCTAGAAATGATTAAGCTTAGTAAGGAAGACACGTCGAAAGCCGAGTCAGGCCGAAAGCTAAGTGTCTTGAGTCACACAGCCAAGTTGCAAATACAAAGGAAAAGTTCTTGAAGGTAATTAAAAGTGCTCCACCAGTAAACACGTGAATGATGAGAAAGCGAAACAGCCTTATTGCCGATAGGGAGAAAGTCTGAGTGGTCTGGATGGAAGATCAAACCAGCCACAGCATTCCCTTCAGCCAAAATCTAGTCCAGAGCAAGGTTCTAACTCTTCAGGTCAATGAAGAGAGAGGTGAAGAACCTGCAGAAGGAAAGTCTGGAGCTAGCAGAGGTTAGCTCATGAGGTTGAAGGGAAGAAGCTGTCTCCGTAACATCAAAGTGCACGGGGAAGCGACAGGTTCTGAAGCAGAAAATGCAGCAAGCTATGCAGAAGCTCGAGCTCAGGTAATTCATGAAGGTGGCTCCACTTAACAACAGATTTTCAGTGTAGATGAAACAGTCATAGTGGAAAAAGATGCCATCTAGGACTTTCACAGTTAGAGAGAAGTCAACGCCTGGCTTCAAAGCTTCAAAGGACAGGCTGACTCTCGTTAGGGGCTAATGCAGCTGGTGACTTGAAGCTGAGGCCAATGCTAACTACCGTTCCAAAAATCCTACGGTCCTTAAGAATGATGCTTAATCTACTCTGCCTGTGCTCTGCAAATGGAACAACAAAGTCTGGGTGACAGCACAGCTGTTTATAACATGGCTTCCTGAATATTTTAAACCCACTGTTGAGACCTACTATGCAGAAAAGGGGAAAAAAATATTTATTTCAAAATATTACTGCTCCTTGTTGAGTATTGAGAGAAATAAAACACACCAACCTGAAATTCTATACCCTATGAAATTATCCCCCTAAAAGTGAAGGACAAATAAAGACTTCTTCAGACAAACAAACATTCAGGGAATCTGCTGCCAGTATACCTGCCTTGAAACAAATGCCAAAAGAAGTTCTTTACAGAGAATGGAAATAATATGTCAGAAACTCAGATCTACATAAAGAAAGAAAGAACATCAAAGAAGGAATAAGTGAAAGTAAAAAAAAAAAAACCCTAATTTTTATTATTCTTAAAAATAATAGCAACAATGTATTCAGTTATGTATGCTTATGTATTTGATAACCTAGGTGAAATGGATCAATACTTTGAAAAAACACAATCTGTCAAAATGCACACAAGAGGAAATGGAAAACATGAATAGGCCTATATCTAATAAACGAATTGAATCAATAATTAATAACCTCCTAACATGGAAATCACCAGGCCCGGGTGGGTTCACTGGTGAATTATATCAAACATTTAAAGAAGAAATTATACCAATTTCCTACCATCTCTTTCAGAGTTTAGAAACAGAGGCAATACTTACTAATTCATTCTGTGAGGCCAGCGTAATCCTAATACCAAAACCATACAAAGACTTTATAAGAAAACAAAGTTAAAAACCAACATCTTTCATGTATACAGAAGTAAAAATCCATAGCAAAATATTAGCAAATTGAATCCAAAAAAGTATGAAAAGAATTATACACCATGACCAAGTGGGATATATCCCAGCTGGTTCAGCATTCAAAAATCAATTAGTATAGTCCATTACATCAACAGACTGAAAGGGGAAAATCATATGATCATATCAACAGATGCAGAAAAAGCATGTGACAAACCCTAACACCCATTCATGATAAAAACTCTTAGTAAACTAGGAATAGAGGGGAACTTTCTTAACTTGATAAAAACTATCTACAAAAAAACTTAGAGTTAACATTGAACTTAAAGATGAGAAATGTGAAGCTTTTCCTCTAAGATCAGGCACAAGGCGAGAATGGCCCCTCTACCACTCCTTTTCAACATACTGGAAGTCCTTGCTAATGCAATAAGACAAGAAAAGAAAATAAAAAGTACACAGATTGAGACTGAAGACATAAAACTGTCTTCATTCACAGATGACACAATCATCTATGTAAAAAATCTAAAAGAATCAACCAAAAAATCCTGGAACTAAGAAGCAATTATAGTTAGGTTCCAGGATACAAAGTTAATATACAAAAGTTAATTGCTTTCCTATATACCAACAATGAGCAAATGGAATTTGAAATTCAAAACATAATACGATTTACATTAGCAACTAAAAAAAAATACTTAAGAATAAATCTGCCAACATATGTATAAGATCTATATGAGGAAACCCACAATACTCTGATGAATGAAATCAAAGAAATACTAAATAAAGGGGAGGTATTCTGTGTTCACAGATAGGAAGACTCAATATGGTCAAGATGTCAGTTCTTCCCAACCTGATCTGTAGAGTCAGTGTAATCTGGGTCAAAATCTCGCAAGTTATTTTGTGGATACTGACAAACTGAGTCTACAGTTTATGTGGAGAGGCAAAAGACCCCAAATAGCCAATACAATATTGAAATAGAAGTACAGTTAGAGGACTGGTGCTACCTAACTTCAAGGCTTACTATAAAGCTATAGTAGCCAGGACAGTGTGGTACTGGTGAAATGACAGACAAATAGATCCGTGTAACAGAGCGGAGAGCCCAGGACTAGACCACCACACACACAGGTAACTGACGTCCGTCAGAGGAGCAAAGGCAACACAATGAAGCAAACATAGTCTTTCCAAGTAGCACCGGAGCAATCAGACATCCACGTGAAAAGAATCTAGACACGGACTTTATACCCTTGACAAAAATTCACTCAAAATTCATCACAGATCTAAGTGTAAAACACAAACCTGTAAAACTCCTAGAAGGTAACAGAGAAGAAAGCCCAGATGCCCTTGGGTGTGCTGGTGCCTTTTCAGACATAACCCCGCGTACAAGATCCATGAGTTACCTGATATGTTGGGCTTCATCAAAATGAAAAACTTCTGTTCTGTGAAAGACAATATTAGAAGACAAGCCACAGATTGAGAGAAAATATTTACAAAAGACAGTTCTGATAAAGGATTGTTGCCCAAAATACACAAAGAACTCTTAAAACTCAACAATAAGAAAACAACCTGATTTTAAAATGGGGCAAGGACCTTAACAGACATCTCACCAAAGAACATATGCAGATGATGAATCGGCAAATGAAAAATACTCCACATCATATGTCATCAGGGAAACACAAATTGAAACAACAATGAGATGCCACAGTGCACCTATTAGAATGGTTAAAATGGGTGTGGGGTGGCGGTGGGAGGGGGTGGGTGGGTGGGGTGTGGGGTGGCGGTGGGAGGGGGTGGGTGGGTGGGGTGCAGGTGTGGGGGAGTGGGGGGTGGGGCTGGGAGGGGTGGAGGGAGGTGGGAGGGGGCTGGTGCACGGCACTGTGGTGCTGAGTCAAGAGCATGAGGGTGTCCTGGAGGAGTTTAAGCCCAGCCCTAGCCTGTCCCACGCTGCCTTGGGACAATCCGAGCTCACCTGCCCTCACAGAAACAGTCAGAAACAGGCCCAGGTCTCAGTGATGTCGGTCCCCAGCCCAGCCGAGCAGAGGAGCTGACGGAAGTAACAGGACTCGCCCCAGGCCTGGAGCCTCCAAGCTGGGCACTGAGCGTTTACAGGGACGGCTCTGAGCAGGGACATCAGTTCCGGGGGGCCGCAGTGGCTCTGTGGGTCCCGGGCCTTGGGGACACACAGGGGCCTGGACTGTGGCTTCCCGGGAACACGCATTAGCAGAGAGGAAGCTGCTACCTTCTGGGACCTGTGGGCCCCTGGGCCGAGCCTCACCTCTGAGGAGTGCAAGCACCAGAAGGAAGAGGCCAAGCCAGGGCGTGCGCCCCTGCAGCAGAACTGTCGGAATAAAGGGAGCACGAGTTAAGCCGACACGATAAATAAGCTCAGAGGGAAAGGCGTAGAAAAGTCACGTGAACCAGGAAAAGATGTCACCAAACGGCAAGCAGGTGCCGACAGAGCAGGGCTGGGATGCCAAGATCCAAAGGAATTCTCAGCACAGCCGATGCAACTCCGGCCTCTTTGTCGCCTCCCCTGGGTGAGTGAGAGAGGCGATGCGGCTACTGTTAAATCCGTCCCTCCTGTGTGAGAACGATGCCCTTCGCAGACCTCACGCTGCGACCTTCGGTCCTTGCCCACGCACACCAGTGAGCTGCAGCGCTGAGGCGGAGAACGCACGGGGTACAGAGTGTATTTCCAAACAGGGCTCTGACTGTGTTACGCTCCAGCCTGAACACTCTGTTGGCTTTCTGTCACCAACAGAAGGAACTCAGAATGCCATGTAAGGCTCTTTACATCCTGGCCCCAAACCACTGCCCCGCCTCCTGCATTCTCCTCTAAACACCTGGTGATCCAGCAACACGGAAGTCTGTATCCCAAATGGCAAAGCAAAGGGGCTCCTTCTAAGCACTGACTCTGCAGATCTGTGACCGCTGCCTGGGGAAGACCTCTGGGGAGGAGAAGAGGGAGAGATGGCCGTGGTGGATCAGTGTGTCTGCCGGGGGCTCTCAAGGTGGCGAAAGCAGGATGCGCTGTGGATCAATGAGCCTCTGCTTGACAGTCCCCATACACACCGTGGTTTTTCATAACTTCATGCTTAGAAAATGACATTGCAACTGCCTAGAGGGTTCTTTCCCACTCTGCTCACCAGTTAAACTCCTATTCATCCTTCAAGACCCCAGCTCCTTGCCAGGAGCTTTAGCATCTTCCTTTCCACGTGGCCACAGCTGTGATGCCAGGCACATATCACACAGTGCTGGGGGTTTGTGCATGGATTCGCCTCTCCTATCATGAGCGCCTGAAGGGCAGGCACCACGTTTCACTCTCCTCTGCATCCCCTGCGGGACGTGCAGTGCCTCGTACAGATACCATTTAATAAATTCTTGATTCACTCATTAAATACGGGTGTCTAGCGAGCTAATTAATCATAATGGATAATTATACATTACTAGAGGATCTGTCCAGGATGATTCTTTGGAATTCTTGCCTCGAGGGAGGGTAGAATTAGTTTAGTCTGGCTTCTCCTAGAGGCGGGTCAGCATGATTTAATTATAGGCCCTTGTCAGGCCTCCCTCTGAACACCTGCCTCTTCTCTGAGGCTTCCCCTGAAGGGTCTTCAGGTTTCCTTCTTGAGCAGAGGAGCGGGCTTAGCAGTGCTGGCCGGCGCCAAGCAGGGAATGTGTCAGAGGTTAAAGCTGTGGTTTTCAAATCTGTTAGACCCCGAAGATGACCCTGCTCTGTGGAGGGAGGCTTCATGTTCTTTTACAGGTAAGAGACCCGGGGCTGTTTGACCGCCCGGAATGAATGATTTTCAGAATAAAGCTGAGCATCCTTGAGGATCGGGGCTCCACCCAGAGTGAGCCCAGGAGCCCTGGGTGCCCTTTGCCCTCCCCTGGTCACTGCACCCCTCCCCCCATCACTGCACCCCGCTCCCCGGTTCCTGCACCCCTCCCCCATCACTGCACCCCGCTCCCCGGTTCCTGCACCCCTCCCCACACACACCCCTCCCCCCGTCACTGCACCCCTCCCCGCACACACCCCTGTGCTGCTTCGTCTCTGGTCGGGGTGTGTCCTCTACCTGGAATGGGCATCCCGCTCCCGGCCACCTCGCTGTCTACAGGCAAACACCCCTCACTGGTCCTTTAGGACTCGGGTCAGGCATCACCTTCCTGAGGAAGCCTCTCTGATCCACCCCCCCTGCCTCACCCCCCCCCACCGCCAATGCTTGGCCCCAGGAAGGACAGCCCCTCCCTCTTTCCCATCCTACTATCTGAGCTCCGCCCCTACAAGAGTGTTCTCTGTGGGGTTGAGTCTGCAGAGATCCTAGCTGGGAGGCCAGGACAGTTTGGGACAAAGAACCAGAGCCACCATCCTGGGAAATAGCCCCAAGCCAAAGCCTGAGGCACCAGCCCCAGAAGCAGCCCAGACAGGTGGGTGCCGGCGGCACGGCGGGCCGGAAGGTGGGCCGCATGGCCCTGCTGGGCTCTGGCCGTCAAAGGCCCGCAGTGAGCGGACAGGGCTGGCCTCACTGCCGCTTCAGGCCTTACCTGGGACTCTGTCTGCCTCCATGTCAACGAGCAGCTTTGAAGCACCTCTTTCTTCTCTCCTCCGCTAGAGAAAGGAAACTAACTTGGAGCACAAGAATATTGCAAAATAAATGAGGGTTGGGGGAGTGGGTAGAGCTCAGTGGTACAACACATGCTTAGCATGCACAAGGTCCTGGGTTCAATCCCCAGGACCTCCATTAAAGGTGTATGTATATAT
This sequence comes from Camelus bactrianus, assembly GCF_048773025.1. Lineage (NCBI taxonomy): Eukaryota > Metazoa > Chordata > Mammalia > Artiodactyla > Camelidae > Camelus > Camelus bactrianus. Next base: position 5,877,113 of record NC_133552.1, read on the forward strand.
ATATATATATATATATATACACACACACATATATATAAATATTAAAATTTTTTTAAATTCACAAAAAAAATGAGGGTCTTCCTTGCAAGAAATGCAAACCTTGGCAGGGTGTAGAGGCCACCTACAGTTAAGGAAGCAATGACAGCTCAACCCTGAGAGACAAGAGCCTGGGGGCAGGGTGACCAGGAGCCAGGGGGGGCAGGGCGACCAGTAGCCAGCGGCAGCAGAGACAGTGCCCATCAGAACAGCTTTAGGGCTAAGATTCCGATGAGATTCTGTGTCAATTGACAGAGGAGAATCAGAATGAAAGAAAATGGTACTAACTTTTTCTAGGCATTTCTTCTACAGTGGTTCTTCAAGAGTCATCTGCTTCAGGAGTTAATATGAAGTGCAACATTTTTAGGGCAGAGAGCTCTTTTTGAAAATTACAGGCAGAAAAGCATCCAGAGCTCCCTCCCCTTCTCCTAAACCTGCTTTTGATTTTCGCCTTCCCGTCCAGGCTGGGTGGCCAGGCAGGCAAGGCATGACGTGACGACGGGGCTCCTGAAATGACATACTAAGTGGTTCACGGCTGGCTTAGCGTTTAAAGATTCACTTAGCAAAAGAGCAAATGTGTAGCACTTACTGTGTGCTGGGCCCTGTTCTAAACGCTTTATGTGATTTATTTATTTAATCTTCCCGATGCCCCTCTCAGGTAGCCACTGTTGTGATCGCCACTTAATACACAAGGAATCTGAGGCCAAGAAGGTGCCCCTGACTTGCCCTGCATCTCACGGCGAGAGAGGGAGAGCTGGGGTGTGCAGCCAGGCAGCAGCCTGCCTCCAGAATACCCACTTAAAAAAGAAATTTTTTTTAATTGAAGTATAGTCGATTTACAATGTTGTGTTAATTTCTGGTGTACAGCATAGTGATTCATATATATATATACACACATATATATGTATTCATATATATATATGTACTCCTTTTCGTATTCCTTTTCATTATAGGCCATTACGAGGTATTAAATACAGTTCCCTATGACACTAACTACTTTATATAAAATAGATAAACAGTAAGCTCCTCCAGGATGCCCGCTTTTAAAACCTTGCCATCCCACCTCAGCATGAAGGCCACAGAGGGAGGTGGGAGGGCAGAGAGTATGGTCACTCCTATCACGGTGAGGCTACGGGAAGACTAAATTGGATTTGGGGGTGACTCTCGCTGCACGAAGATGGATGAGGACAGGAGTGAGGAGCTGGGGCATCACTGGGGGCGGTTTGCTCAAAGAGGCGATTGCCTGGGTGGGTGATGACCAAGAGCAGCCAGGGGGCCCATGTAGACACGTCCAAGGGAACGTCAAGGGTCAAAACCAGAGATCCGTAAGAAAAGTGAAAGCCAAGATGAATCCTAAAGTCGGGGTGCAGACAAGACCAGAAGTCCCCGAGGGCCGAGGGGCAACACGGACGAGGAACCAGGAGGCTTGGCCCCATGTGGAGAGGCAGCGGGTGGCCCAGCTGGAGTCTCCCGCTGTGTGTGGTTGATGCAGCCATGGGAAGGCCACCAGGTCAGGCTGGGCATGAGGAGGAGGCCGGGGTAGGGGGCATCATGGCAAGATGACCACCGGCGTTTGAAGTCTGACCACCAGCGGTGAAAACGGAACGTAGAGAGATGACCCAGGATGGAGCCATCGGGAGCACGTGGTCAGGAGATGTTTGGACCAGACCTCTGAGTTCTACTGGCCGGGAGGCCGTGACTCCAGGCTTCCCCCTAAAAGGCCCCAAGGAAAATATCCCTTCTGCGGCCACCGTCTCCCTTGCTCTGGCCTCACTCACCAAGGATGCTGATGACAGCAAACCTGCCCCCCCATCACACCTATAAATTTGGGGCCCTAAGCTATAAAGCAGGAGCACAGAATCATTAGCAATGTACCAGTGATCTCATAATGTCACTGTGGAGATTTCCCAAGTAAATAATTTCCTTTCCAACCACCAAGGATCATAATGACAGCACTGAGACAGGTTTCTATTTATTCCTGGCCAGTCTCTCCCAGATTTACGTTCCAATCGTGAGATAGGACCTCTCACTGCATTTCAGTGCATTACTTAATCAAATGGTACGCTGCTTGACCCCGGCATGGCTGAGAGTTGGGATTATTTATGGCTATGGTTTCATGTGTAGGGTCACTGTGGGGCCTGATCTGCATATGCCTCTCAGGAGATCCGGGACGTTATCTGCATGAGAACCCCTAGGTTTTTTGGGAGGGCTTACAAAGAGGCCTGTGGCACAGCTGAGGGGCAGATTCCCCACATTTAGGGACCAGCTACTCCATAGAGACTCAAGTCAAACCTCAAAGGATAGCACTTTGGGAAAGCAAGCCCCCTCCCCGCCACCTCAGGTCTAAAGTGAGTGAGTGAACTCGTGCCCTGCTTCAAAGGGCAACGCGACGGGTACCACCTGCAGCGGCACTGCAAACGGCCACAGTGTCCCCGGTTCCTCCGAGGCCCTTCCTAGAGAAGGGGGCGTCCTTGGGAGCCGGACTGCACTGCAGTGGGGCTTCACTAAGTTCATGGTAAATGCTTCTCAAGCACCTCCTGTGGCAGGTGGGGTGAGAGATCAAGACCAATAGGTTTGACTCCTGCCCTGGAAGGCTCTTCCAGTGCAGTGAGGAAGGGAGGTTTGTGTCATCAAAGCGAAAGCCGTGCTTTATCTCACTGCTCTGTGTCTTCCCGGGGGCTTGAGCCTGCGGTCACGTGTTGTAATAGTCCTCTTTGTCTCTAGTCATTTGCTTTGCTCTGGAGGCTGCTTTACCAGATGTCAGCAGAGCCACTCCTGCTTCCCATTATTATGAACAGCCTGCATGGTACATCTTTTCCATCCTTTTATCCTTTTTTACTTTTACTTTCAACCTACCCGTGTTCTATTTGAAGTGAGTTTCCTGTAAACGGCATATGTTAGATCATTTTTCTTTTATCCATTCAGCCATTTTGGTCTTTTGACTGATGCACTCAGACCATCTACATTATATTTAAGGGAACTGTTGACGTTTCAGGGCTTCCATCTGCCATTTTATTACTCGTTTTCCGTTTGTTTCCTCTAATTCCACCATTTCTCTTTTCTTACCATCCTCTGGGTTACTTGGCATTTTTTACAATTTCATCTTGATATATTTGTAATGTTTTTGAATATTTTGTTTTGCAAAGTTTTCTTAATAGTTGCAATAATATACAGATAGATATTATACATATATAATTTATTGTATATATAACTCGTCACTGTCAACTGGTATCAGTGGTACTGGTACTATTTTGAGTGAAGTATATTTTAATTTTGGTCCCCTTACCTTCCCTATTTTAAAAAGTTAGTTTTCTTAAGTATTTCCTCCAAATATAGTGAACACTACATCAGGTGGTGTTATAATTTTTGCTTCAACTATCAAATTATGTTTTAAGAAACTCATGAGATTTACCTCCATTTTTACCCATTCTGATGTTCTTTTTAAAGTTCCAAGGCTTCTTCTATTATCATTTCCTTTATACCAGAGAACCTTCTTTAGACATGCTAAAAAGACAGGTTGACTAGCAACAAAATCTCTTGGTTTTTCTTTGTCAGTGAATGTCTTTTATTTCCCCTTCAGTATTGAATGATATTTTCAGTGGATATAGAATTTGTGGTTGACAGTTCTTTTCTTCCAATACTTGAAAAATGTTGTGCCACTTCCTTCTGGCTGCCATATTTCCAGATGAGAAATCTGCTGATACTCCATTGTTGTCCCCATATAGGTAATGCCTTGTTTCTCTTTAGCTGCTTTCAAAAATTTTTTCTTTCTTTCTTTTCTTTTCTTTTCTTTTCTTTCTTTTCTTTCTTCCTTCCTTTCTTTCTTCCTTTCTTCCTTTCTTCCTTTTCTTCCTTTCTTCCTTTCTCTTTCTGTCTTTCTTCCTTCCTTCCTTTCTTTCTTTCTTTCTTTAGCTTTTAGAAGCTTATGATGTGCCTTGCCATGGGTGTCACACCATTTGGGTTTACCCCATTTGGATTTCACTCTGCCTCTTGAATCTATAGATTTATAGCCCGACCCCACTGATAACCCTCCCAGAAAAAGCTGGGCACGAACTTTCACTGCCTGTTGTCTCCAGGGATCGGTGTGAGCTCAGCTTCCCTCCAGGGCCCCACCGACACCTGGCAGTGGGGAGGTGGAGGGCTGACTCACACTGCTTTGCTGCTGCGGGGTTGGGCTGAAGTTCAGCTCCTTGTGGGCCTTGCTAACACCAGGGACGTGGAAGCGGTGGGTGAGCACACCAGCGAGGCTCATTCTGCACCCGCCTCACTCTGCCTCTGGATACCAGGTAAGTGTGAGGCTCAACTAAGCCACTGGGCTCCACTGACACTACCCTGGCAGGGAAATTGGAGCACTGCCTGCTTCCACTGAGCAGATGATGGAAGATCCACTCCCCACTTGGTGCACAGATAGCACCCAGTGGGGGGATTAGAGCACCACGTGCTTCCCCCCAGTCAGCGATCAGAGCTCTGCTTAGCCCTGCTGAGCAGGGCAAGGGGGCTGCTGCAGCCTTCTTCCCCGGGCCAGGGGGCTGTGGGATCAGCTCCCCGTCTGGTCCTGCTGAAACGTGGAGGTGTGGGTGTGGTCTTTCCACTGGCGTTTGGATGGAGCAGGGATGTTTTTGGTCTGTGTGGGCCTGCTGGCATCTCCAGGTTGGAAGCTTATGTAGAGCCCTGCCAGGAATGCACAGGACGCAATAAAGAAATCCCAGGACCCACCACTGTGATGATCCTCGAGTCCCGAGGACCCTGGGAAGTCTGCCTTCATCTCTGCCTTTCTTCTCATGCCTCTTTGTTGTGTGATGTCCATGGCCCTTTGGTTGTAAGAGGGAGCAGCTGGGAGGAATACAGCTACTTCCTATTGGCTAGAACTGAGGTCTGATGGTGTCTGGCATGTTTATGAGCAATCAGCTATGCTCCAAGAGACTAGAGTTCCCCTTGGGGTTCCAGGCAATCTCCAAGTTCCCTCATGACCAAGTTGGGTGGAGAAGTAGCTGAGAGAAAGAGCCAGTGAGTTTGCCAAAAGGTTGCCGTGACATGGGAGGAAAGGTTTTTATTGCTTTAAGCATAATGCCTTTCCCACAAATTAAAACTAAGTAATGACCCAGGAACCCTGCACGCTGAGCCAGTTTCCAAACGCAAACTACAGACTTTATAGAGCACAGCTCACTCTCCTCTGTGGATGGATACATTTGGTTATTATTAATTACTCAGCAGGCTACCCAAGGAGCTTAAAACACCACCACGAATACTGTGAGTGAGCCAACGTTTCTAGAACCTAAATTCTAAAATTTCTTCACTGTGGCTTTTAAGACATTGTCTTCAAAGGCTCTTTATGAAGCATGACACACACAAGGCACAGTGGTTCACCCGAGCACGCTGGAACAGCATGCGTGGTTAATTTAAACGGGCTTTACCAGGAAGGCGGTGTGAAGAAACCAAGTCAGTGAGATGCCCAGTGAAAAGGAAGACTTTGATGTGTGGCAAGAAACGGTGACTTCTGTCCCCAGTTGCTGACATCTCTTTCAACATGACGTTGTTAAACATCTGTTTCTGAAGCAGAGCCAGAAAGCTCTAAGCAGCCGTAATTCTTTAGTTGTGTCACATGGCAACTACAGGCTGAATGTTTTTAACCCTACCAGGAAATCTTTCTTTTTCTTTTAAAACTAGTTCAAAGCAGAGCATTTAATGGGCATTTATACGCAGGGAGCATTTGAGAGGCCATTTTACAAATGGTGTCGTGAGATGAGTCATGGTCAAGGATGTGATGCTGCTTCCGGCAGGGTTATGAATGGGGCTGCTTTATTAGCAAACCGGAGGGCACCGGGGGAGCCAGGGATTCGGAGTCAGTCCCAGAGAAAAGAAAGGCGAACTGCAAATGTGTTTGTCAGGTACCTCTCTTCTGGGCACCTCTTTGAAGCAAGAATAACTGTTCTGGCCCTTTGTTTGACTGAATGGCTCTCAGAACTGTGTTTCTAATCTCTGTGACAGAAGCTTACACGGCTTCAGCGGCCATGGATTGGACAGAGAGGGATGTGCTGGGGGGGGCGGGGGTGTGTGTGTGTGCCTGCCTGCACAGTAGGGGGAGGTCAAGGTAGGTTTTTCTTCCCTGATGAAATATATGAGGTGCCATATGGTGGAGCAACCTGAGAACACCAGGTGTGCCTGCATCAGAATCTCCTGTGCTGTTACCATGGAGACCAGAGCCCCTCAGCAATGGAGGCCTCCACTCCCCCCACCGGAGGAGCCTGTCTAACAGGAGCAAGTGCTCTGACATACAAAAGAAGTAAACCTTGAAGACAAGCCTTTAGCAACTTCCAATTTCTTTTTCCCTGGTTCTTCCTGAAGAGTTTTCTCCCTCTCTTACTCGTGGCTCTTATTTGAGTGAAGGCTTTGTCGAACTAATAATAATAATAGTGGCATTTACTAAGATGGTACTTTGTGTTACACGTACTCTGTCTACCGTCTGGAGTAAGTGTTTCATCTACATTTTACAGACGAGAAGACCAAGGCTTCAGGAAAATAGGATATTTTCCCATGGTCATAAATCTCATAAATAGATCTCCAGGTTGGGACCCAGACCCATCAGACTTCCGCCTGTGCACTTAACTCCCTGCCAAAGGGTGATGAATTCATTACATCTGGAGTATGTCTTTTCAAAGGATCATCAAGCGTTTTAGTCCTATGAACTGAGAACTGAGAAGCAAAAGAAAAAGGGTGTGAAGTTCCCGAAAGCTTTAGGATAACTAAGGGGTGACTTACGAACAGGATGCGCCACAACCGTGCTGAGAATGAATGGCGAAGGTTCACTGAGCAGCCGTGTGTCTTTCTTTCATCAGATACACACTGAGACCTACCTTGTGCCAAGTACTGTTCTAAGTCCCGTGGGTGCGACGGTGAACAAAACCAACCAACCAGACAAAACTCCCTGCCTGTGCAGGCTCCCTGGACTCCCCAATTTGTGTCCGCATCAGGCACTTGGCCAGAGGCACTCAGAAGGGTTAAACCACGGTCCCTACCCTGGAGTTTACAATTAAGAAGCCAAGACAGACGCACAGATCACCTAACTGTAGTGCATCTTCATAAGTGCTGGACTCCAGAGAGGCAAAGTTCTGGGAATGGTGGATTACTGGGTGGGCCTGGGGGGTTCCAAGGTTTTTCTCCCTAGCTTTAGGTGGCTAGAGCCCTCAAGAGATCCCAGATCCTCTGACCTGCCTGGAGGTCCTCTGGGACCCTCATGACCAACTTCTGAGAAACTGGAACCCCTCAGGTGACACAGTCTCACACAGGCCTTTGTCAGGTAGCGACTGTCATACCAGAGCAGGTCTCCCTAACTTGTGCATCAAGCAATGAACAGGTACAGGATTTTACACCTGTTTCTACCCCCATTGCATTTCTTTACATTTCATTTTGCTCATTCCAGCCCTTCCTTTTATCTACTGAGCTCTTTTTAAGCATCATTTCAATAATCTCAAATACAATCCATTCCTCCCGGCTCTGGGTCATCTAGAGATTTGGTATCTTCATCTTCGCCTTCTATTAAAACGCCTGGAGAGCAGGGTCAAGCACAGGCCAACAGCAAGGCATTAAAGCCTTCTTTGCAGCCCAGCAGACCGCCACTAGGTTCCCTTCGATGTAGTCATTTGACCGAGAACCTGCGGAACTACCATTCAGGTGACATTTCTCTACCTTGTCCTTAAGGACATCACTGAAGATGTTGCCAAAAGCCTTGGCAAAGTGCCTTTCTTATTCCATCCCCAAAGATGCGTGCGCGCCCACACACACACACACACACACACACACACACACACACACACTTCTCTCTCAGTAGAAGGCTGGGGAGATTGCAATTGCTTTGAAATTCAAAATGTGAGATGGGAATACCCAACTCTCTGGCTCTCATCTTGACAGTAAACTCAGGCCTGTTGTTTACACTTGGGTGCTGTTGAAATGGCGCCAAACTGTCAGTCAAACGCAAATGAAATGTTACCAAACAATTGTCCCACTTTGTCTTCCTAATTTTCGAGCAGACAAGCAGTATCGGAGCAACACGTAAACAGAGCTCACTGTTAGAAGAACTAGGAAACCCCAAGGGCCACAATGTCAGTGTGTGCAACAAAGCTGCATCAGATCGCTTTCTTAACACCTGCCACGTAGGGGAGAGGTACCCTGACTCGGATCATTTTGATGCAATGTGGAGCAGGCTGCGTGGGATGTTAAAGCGGGAGCTTTGAGAAACCTGAGTGAGGGAGCTGGGCACTTGATTCCCAGGGAGAAGATGTTTTAGGCCGTGAGAGGGAGTGAAAAACCAGAAGGAGGCCTTTTCAAAATTTAGACTAATCTTGCCTCCAGTCTGCAGAGGACAAAGCAACTTTCAGTTAACTCCTTGGAAGCAGGTCCTTCCCTCCCCCACCCCCCGACGGCCACAGGCTGAAGGTGGAAACTCTCATCTGGGGACGGGGCGCTCTTTCTACCCCAGAGCACAGCCAAGATGTGCCACTTAACCTCAGCCAGCTGGCCGCAATACAAGAGGTTCCATCCTTCTGTGACCTGTTTTGCCTAAGACAATCACAAATGCAAACATATATTTAAATTTTGCTGGTGGCAGATCTAAGAGATTGTAGAATGCCAAGCATTCGTGCATCCATGGGTGCTTGCCCGGGAGCACCCTGCAGAGGAAGGGACCACGCTGTGCATTAAAGGCTTGCTGGGGCCCACGAGCTATCACCCCGTTCGTTTCCTCTTGCATCTTATTTGGAAGACCCTCGTGCAGTAACACCCGTGTCTCCCCCGAAAGCACCCCCTTCCCAAAGCGGCGGCTGCTCCTATTTTGCCTCTTTCTGCCGCCTCCCAATCACTGTCCTCCCCATGGGAGCTCTCCCAGTAACCTCCATCTATTTTAGCACTTTTTCATTGGTCATTGACCTCAGAACTTGAAATCTCTGAAGAGCAGAAGAGGGGTGCTGGGAAAGGCAGTGGTGAAGTACAGGTTATCCGCCTTTCCCACGGGCAGCGTTGGGCTTTGTCGTTTGCTATCGGTTGAACCCCACGAGAACGTGAAAAGCCCATGGGCCACCCACTGGCCAGCTCTCCCCCTGCCTCACGCGGCCGGTATCGAGTGTCACCCACCTACTGTTCCTCCACAAAGGCTGCAGGGAAGCACGCTGCACGCTCCACACAGGTTTTATTTCAAATCAAATCAGCCCAGGGTGCAGACTGGTTCTAAAATAGACATGCAATTGGCCTTGGAAGAACTGTGAATTAACTCTTGTACCAAACAACTCCTGGTGCTCTGTTGATGCTATGTAACAAATTGAAATTAGTCGCCTCTCACATGAGTGTGGCTGGGAAGAACAATGGATAGAAATGAGCCAGCTTTCATTCCAAGACTGACCACTCAGGTTCTGTGTTATTTCTGGCTCCAGGAGGGGGATGGTTTCAGGAACCGTAATGGTGTTTTCTTTTACAATTAGCAAGGCAGTTCTTCCCTGACATTCTCACAAGCTGACGCTGTGAAGAGGCTACCGTGGTAAGGTCTTGCTGTGTGACCCGGGCCAAGCGCCTCGCTAGGCCTCAGTTCCTCTACTGGAAAAGTAAGAACATGAGATAAGATCTCTAGATGTCCCTCCAGCCCTAAGGCTGTCTGGTTTTCCAATTCTAAAGCTTCCAAATAAGAGACAATGAACATTAAGAACAGAAAGCCAAACTGAGGAGCCGGGTCAGCCAGAGGGATGCGCGGCAGTGACGTGGGTGCAGAGTCACGGGGCAGGGGTGGGGGTGGGGGGTGCCGCCTGTGCAGGGCGCACCTGGTTCCTGGTTATCCAACCCGACCCCACCCCGGGGGAGGATTACACATCTCTACCCACTGCCATGTGATGCCTCTTGGAGAGACTATTTCCCAGTTCGGCTGACAATAGGGCTGGCCATCCAACTTGTTCTGGCCAGTGGATCGTAACAGAAATGATGTACATGGTGTCTGGAGAGGAGTTCCCAGGGCCTCTGGGTGCTTTTGGGCCCTCCTGCTCTTTTCCCTCTGCCCGAGAACAGGGGCCATGGAAGGTATCATGGGTCCCAGGAAGAGACAATGGATGGAGCAGAGCCACAGCCAGAACAGGGCTGCAGAGGACACGAGGACAAGAAACACACCTCGGCCATCGCAGGCCACTGAAATCCGGGGGTTATTTCATCGCTTTAGTCTTACCTGCAGAAAGCTGGCTGATCCACCACCTCCACTGGGCACGTGTGAGAAGCACTCAGAGAAGGACAAGGATGCCTTGGCTAACTGATGCTCTACGAACGAGCGCTCCGGGCAGCAGCAGCAGCCTTGTAACTCAGTACATGGACACCAGAAATACACCGCCATCCTGACACGCAGCACCAGCTGCCTCTCCCAGGAATCTGGGGCTGGCGTGACACCGTCGTCGCAGTGAGGCCCTCAGTTCACTATGGATCTGATTGGAGTTCAATGTGGTAAAGAGAGACGTGGATTTATCATCCAGAGGCCACTCCTTGATTACTGAATTCCCACGTGTCTGCAGGAACCCTTGATCCTATCCCTGAACTCAAGTCATGTGACCTCTGAAATCTGACAGCAGTGCTCAGCTCAGAGGACGTCCCTACGGGCCAGCCTGTGTTGCTACTTCTTTGTGGTTGTTCATCTAAATGAAAACGTAAGTTTTTAAAAATTTCTTATAGAACAAGTAGATTGTCTAGCTCCGTAGGAGAAATACTGGATTCAATGATCTGGAAGGTCCCTTTCAGCTCTGAAATAGATCACTCTTAAAGCATTACCTAATTTTCTCACTGTTTCACAGGTGGATGGCATATCTATTAGGGGTCCACATCAACTTGATGCAGCAAATTAAGGCAGAAAAACAGATGACTTTTCCAAGTGAACTGACAGCATAATTGAGGTGAGATGCACATGGTTACAAGGCAAACCTGCCCTACTTATCAGTCTTTGTTCAGAGAGTAATGTGTATGTTACTTTAAGAGAAAAAAAGAGAGGGAACCAATTAGATTTACAATCTGTGAACATAGTCAAAATAAAGAGCTCAAATCTATTTTTTCATTCTTATACAGCCTGAGGGCAATAGCCAAAAGAAATTACCATTAAGTGTGAGTAATGCAAAATAGTGTGAATTTCAATCTGATATGTGTGAATTTAATATACAACTGCAAATTAAGAAGTGCCTTTTGATTTATACAGTAGGCTTGGCTCATATGTGGAAAAAATTCTATCCCATAGACAATTCCAAGACGGGCTAACATAGCAGGACCTGGAAAGACGGCGGGGAATTTCATAGCACAGAGAAGACAGTGACTGGAGAGGTGCATCGCCATCCACGGCAGTAAAAATCAGCTGCCCCGAGGACACTGTTGCTGGTGGGCACAGCTGCACGGAGGCCGGGGCCGGGGCCGGGGCCGGCAGCAGCCTTCCCGAGAAGACAGGCAAAGCAGTTTATCAACAACTCCACCAACGCTGATCACAATGAGGGACCTTTACGCCACATAACAGTGAAAGGAAATGGCTTCTGTGTTTATTTAGACCAGGTCCACAGACTAGACATCCAACTTTGCTCTACGCTTTCTGCTTAGGAGCCGATTTCAAATCTGAGCTTCGCCATCTTCACATAGTGAATGTTTCTTCATGTCAGTGTTCCTCAGAAGGGCTTTGCTTACAGCTTCACAGTGAAGAAAGCAGCCTTCTTGTGTGGTTCTCACTGCCCACTGGGGACAGAGCCCCTACAGTGTGGGAAGTCCTTCGGAGGAGACAGCGATGACAGATGCCTCCTGCCCTCCCACAGCTCACCACTGAGTGTGGAAAAGAACTTGCTCTGATAAAACGCAACTAACTCAAACACAAGTCAACAGGAAGGCGATGACTGTCACCACTACTGGACTAGTATTCCCTCTCTGGTCACATGGTAAACTCCTCTTCGAGCTTCAGAGCAGGGCTGACATCACCTCCTCTATGAAGCCCTCCCCTCCACACCACTTCTCAGTCATGTGCTCCCGGTGACCGATGATGCGTCCAGTATCTCGTTAGTTTATTTCAGGGCTTTTTGTACCGGCACGAGTTCCTTAAGCCAGGGGCTGTGCCTCAAGTCTGCTGGGCATTCAATAAGTTAAACTGACTTTATAAAGGTCTAAATAATAGACCTACACAAATCAATAAATACATGTATGAGATTCAAATTAGAAAATATGGAAAAATTAGTCCTGGCTGGATCCTTCCAGACCCTGCATGGATTACCCAGCAAACTCCCTGACGCAGAAAATCTTGGGAAACTCCCCTTTGTGGAAACTGAGACCCTCTGACATCATGTAATGCTTTTTCATTCGGTGAAAAGCAAATGGGGCTAACGAACTGCAACTCTCACCCGTGATCCTCAAGCAGGGCGCACGAAGACCTCTGTGCATGATCCTGTCCAGGACACGTGTATGCATGTGCAGTAGGGAAGACACTGCGTAGCTTGTAAATTCCGTATTTAAAGTGTCTCTTTTTGAGAAATTCGGCTTGCTTTTTTGTTTCTGTTGTCAAGAGGGAGAAATTTGACCCTTAGTGTGCTAAACGAGGCAAGAGGGTTCTGGCTGGGCGCCACCAGCAACACCCCATTTTGGTTCAGGAAAGGTGCTCAGAGCAGAGGGAACAGTGCCTCTCTTCTTCCTGCCCCCCCACCCCCCCGCCTTGGCTGGAAACACAGCCAAAGAGCCTCACAAGCACTTGGCAGACACTTCTGTGTACACGTGTCTGCCGTGACCACTAGGTAAGCTGTGACAATTCTGGGGTCCAGAACCTCTGGGTGACTGAAGAATCTCCCCTTTGGCGAAAGGCTGAGAGCAGTGTGGGTCTTGCCTAGATACAGCTCAAACTGTTTGTCAGGGAATTAAAGGGTAATGGAACACTCTGGTCTGTTTCTGGTGTCCGAAGATTTCTGCTACATCACAATAAAAGTATTGAAGCGAAGTCTAGTTCAGAGAAGAGGGTGGTCCCTAATTGTGGCAGATCCAAAGCAGCCACTCCCCTCTCCAGTCAGAACGACTCACGGCAAATCGGCCTGACCCCATTCATGACCGGCAAGGGCCAGGAGTGTTACTCACCGTTGCATCTACTTATTCCAGAGAGACTGACAAAGAGCCAGCCTGGGCATCCAGAGCTGCTTTAGCTGCAGGAAAAACAAACAAAAACTCATGCGAAATACAAACAGGTAACCAGGGATGTGCTGTAAACTGGCTCCACAGGGGGGCCGTATGGAGGAGGAAACCCCACTCTTGTGTTTGCTGTTTCCACGGCACAAATACTCTCAGCGGACCCAGTTTTAAGCTATCAACAGGTTGAAGAATTTGCAACATTTTTCAATATTCAATGTCTGGCTCTGAAAAAGCCTGCTCCTAGCCCGCTCTAGCCCTCCATGGCAGCTAACGTTTACTGAGGGTTTTTATTACAGGACCAGAAACTGGTAAGCACTTTGTAATTCAAGAACCTCATTCCATCTTCCCAGCAGTCCTATACGAAAGGTCTGTCATTACCATCTCCATTTAAGGCGAGGTGACAGAGGCATAGGGAGGATGAGGAACTTGCCCCAAACCGCCCAGCTGGGCAGTGGCGGGGCTGGGGTCAAACCCAGGTTCTGACTTGAGCGCTGACGTTCTCACAATTCACAGTAACACATCTCCGGCCAAAGGGCAGGGACGGGGCTGTGACCGGAGTACGCCCGGCCCAAATAAGACCAAACGTTTATGTTTCATGCTAAACTTCCTCACCCCGTCACAGGACGCACGGAGATCCCTTCCCTTTGAAAATTCAGCCTCCTCCTTCCTTGACTCCTCCTCCCGGTCGCCTCTCATCCCTTAACACTTCCCTGTGAGTAACGAGGGCCTCTGTCCTGCTCTTGGACCTCCTACAGCCCCACTGATGGTAGCTGAACATGCTCCACCATGAGGAGGTGAGCGGGCAGCATCCTGCCTCGGGCCTGCGGCCACCCGGATGCCCCCACCAGGACCAGAACCCACGCCGGCGCCTCCCCAGGGCAAGTCTGCCATGCGCGTCGGAGGAACTGCGGTGGCCGCTGGCATAGGGAACACTGATGAACAAAAAGGAAGAAATGGACTGCGACATAATCATATCTACAGGCCCGGAATTATTTCAAGTCTGAGGAGAAACGAAAACTCAGGATAGGAGTTAAACTTGTCCTGAGTCATTTAAGGACTGTCATGTGCAGACCGAGCAGAATCAGGGGAGCCATCAGAGGGACGGACTGAGAACTGGGGTTTACCAGCCCAGGAGGGGCAGGCAGGCAGGCAGGCAGGCAGAGGGAAGACGCTCAGGCCCTGTCTTCATTGTTCCGTCATTTTGTTGCAGAAGCAGGGAGTCTCTTATTAAAAACTCTTAATACGTGCAATTTAAACTTGAAACAATTTTCCCTGTTTATTTTAAAATCTTTCAAATGAAGAGGTTCAGTGGGTTTTGAAACTATTCATACAGAATGCAACCTCCCAATTACTTTGCAAGAACCGACTGACATCAAGGAAGATGCAAATTTAACAGCCAAAGTTAAATGAAAGCTGCTGCATAATTGGGACCATGATTAAAACCAGAAGCTCAGGACTTGTAACTGTGGCCAATGATTTCTCTTCCACTTGGATCTACACACCTTTGTGAAGTAAACTTTTTCATCTACAAAAGTCATTAAAACTAAGCACTAAAATTAAGTAAATCACTGTACCTAGTTAGCCTAGCCCAAGGTTTAAAAAAATAATGAAGCATAGCTAATCTCATGGCTCTCAATACAAATATTATTTGTAATTTTTGGAGAGCATTTTATGCCAATAAAATTATTTCTCATGTTTTCATATTTAAATTGTCTAACTGTGAATATTTTTATACATTATATACAAATACTAAATTACAAATACTCTATGAATTATCAATATAGTGAATGTGTTGTAATACAGGGTTAAAACATAGTATAAAATTCACAAACATCTTCCTGATGGAAAGGCATCATTGCAGAAGTTTCTAGGGCCCTCACCCGGGCTGCGGGACGACGGCCAGCACGTCTGGCCCTACGAGTCAAACGCGACGGGGTCAAGCAAAAGCCACGACTCACTTCCAGGCCAAGGGCTTTGGGGAGACAGAAGTGAGGGAAAGCACCACCTGGATTTCTAGAAATAATGCTTTTTAAAAACGACCTTCATAATTTTACAAGCATATTTCCTTTGTGAAGTAAAATGATTATCATATGGAAAAGCATAAAGCAAAAGGTAAGTCTTTCATGAAAGAGGTTTTCCATTTTGGTTTGAATAAAGAAAAATATAGGTGTTAATTTTTAAAAGGAATTTATCTATTATAAAAGTTTCTTCTAAAATATTAAAAGAGTTCGAGTACAAACTAACAAGATGTACATGAAACTGGTATGCTCTGAAAAGTACAGAAGAGATGCTTTCATTGTTTAATGATCCCACACTAAAAGATTCAGGGGGAAAAATGAGAGTTTTCATTAAGAATAGGAACTAAAGAGGCTGCTTCTTGTGAGTAGCAAGTATGTATTTCACACGGTTCCCTAATGAGAACCCAGGAAGGCGGTGCCCTCCTTCCGACGCGACTGCTTCGGGATGCGGTGTCTACCTGCCTTGAGCAAACTCCATTCTTACGTTGCCACGTTCCTGCTCATCTCTTCCAGAGCCGCTGTGCCGGGTGACATTCTGTCCCATTAGTTGTCAGCATATTCTGTTACCTTCATGGCAATGACCTTCCTTTTCCTAAGAAGATTTCATACAACCAACCTGTTCAATTAAAACTGCACAAAGAGCTGGTCTCCGAGACCCACTGCTAGGCAACAGAAACCGGCCGGACTAAATCTCAGGTGAAAAACATTTCTGGAGAGAGATGTGGACAGTTACAGTCACCTCACAGTAAGCTGTTAACTTAATCCAGAACACAGTATTGCCGTTAGCATATATACGAAGAGGTCAAAACAAAAGAGATAGCCTATAAGGATTTAAGCATCTTTATGAGTGTGTCCATGTATATTTGAATATGTACAAATATGTGTACATTTTCAGCCTAGCTGACAGGTCACCAATAGTTCATTCAGTTTTCTGGGTCTGACCAGCCCCCACCCGCTCCCTGTGCTACGGCTCCGGGCGGCAGGGCCGTCAGCACGCTCGCTTATCGAGACAGCTCTGTTGTTAACAAGCTCTTCACAGTCAAAGGAAGGGAGTTCCTACGGGAGAGGCAGCGTAGCTTGTTACACTAAATTCAGACCTAGCTTAGACGTGAAATCTGGGCTCTGCATTGTAAACCAAACTAAAACACTTCAGCCACATTTACCTTTGAGGAAAAAAGTTTGATTGTGGAAAAGGCTTTTTAAAGGCAGACAGAATTCATGAGAAGGGTTTCCTAAGGCTTCTTGAAAACCAAATTGTTCTTTAAAAAACTTTGATGAGTTAAGCATAAATGAATCAAGAAACTTATGGATTAAATTCCCCTTAAAATACACAGGGTTTAAAAACTAGAGAAAATATGCTTGGTGAAGTATGTTTGAGGAATGTAATAAAATGTATTTCAAAATGTTTGAAAAATAGCTGGAGGTATTTTACAAATTCCAAATGAAGCTTGATTCATCCATCTCTAATTACAACAATAATGACTGACACTACAGTGTAGGATTTGTTACGGAATCCAGTAGTCATACCACGATTAGTTATTTGTTGACACAAGTTATTTAAGATGTGCTCATTGAAAGTGTCATGAGCATTCTGAGCTAAACTCAGCTCTGGGGTCGTGCTTCCAATACGGACACTGAAGTCACGGGCAAGCACACAGGGCCGCCCTCTTGGTAACTGATGGGGCCACACGTGCAGCTGAGAACCGTGGAGCTGTCACCTCGTGGGCAGAACACTGTTGGGAATCTTATTAGTAAAAGGAACTGACTGAGTTCTACGTCACTTAAGTTGGTGGTCTAAATATAATTCATGGAAACTCTTAGAACGATTGGCTCATTTCATAAACCCTGCCCTGAAAAACAAGTAGGTGTATATTTACACTCAGACACAGCAAAGGGCAACAGACTCCCCAAACTCATGTCACAAGACACAAGAGCCACTATTACTTTCCTATCATCATAAACATAAATACTATAAAAGAATATATCACTTTAGTCTGCCTGAAAGTCTCCGGGCAAAAAAAGAAAAAAAGGATTATTACAGGAAAGGAGAGGTAAAACCATGAGTAATAACCTCAGAAAACTGGGTGAATGTTAACATATTTATTTCAAGAATTCAGTACTTTTGCATTTAACACCGTTGAAAGTAACCTTGGAACATGGCAAAGGACTAGGCTCTGGGACTAAACTGACTTAGGTTCCATCGCTTTGCTTCTCAGGAGCCAAACGACTAGAGCACATCACTCTATAAGCCTCAGTTTCTTCTTCTGTGAAAAGAGAATAATAGTAAATATATCTTAGAACTAATGAGTGGATCTAATAAAGCAACAGAATTAAAGTATCTAGCAAATAGTAAACATGGTAAATGTCAGTTCCAGTCCTATGATGCCAGTTTATCTGCTGTTTCTTACTCCTCTTAACCAACTTGGGTGAGTCGTCTGTATTGGCATCATGCTTCAGAGGCCGAGAGGTCCTCAGCAAGCGTTCTGCTGTCTCACTGGCTTTCTTTACACCTTCTGTGCAGCATTCTTCAAGATCAGAAACAGATGTTAAGTCCTGTTTCCCAGTTCAGAATGGGATCCTGAACACCTATCCTAAACCCTGCCTGGGTTCAGTTCCTTCACCTGTAAGACGAGAGGACCAAGTCACTTGTTCCCAGTTTCAGGTCTCACTGACTCAGGCGCCTGCTGAGTCTCTGAAGACTTACAGGAAAGGTCCTGAGAAGATCTTAGAAAAATGAAAATTAGGGAAGAGTTGGCCATAAAACTTTTATGATCCCACAGAGGACAGGAAGGAGGCACTGAACACACAGGCTCTCTCCCTTGACTCCTTTTCCCACCTGCGCTGGGGAGGGGGCAGGGAGCGACAGCTGTACGAGCGGGAGGAAGCCCAGGTGAACGGGAGTAGGCCGGGCCAGGTGCAGCTGGCAGTGGCATCCAGCAGGCAGGGAGGAAGGCACGTCGGCATCAGCCCCCAAATCTGAGCCTGAGTTGATGGAATCAGCCAGGTGAGACTGGCGCCCACCCTGCCTTTCTGCTCACCCCTCTGCAAGGCAGCAGTTGACCCCTGCTGGCCAATGCTTCCTTGCAGTTTCCAACTGAAGCCCTCGCTGTGGGCAAATGCCCCGGCACCCAGGTTCACCCAGCACCTAAGTTCGCTCAGCACCCAAGTACGCCCAGCCACGGGAGCCAGTCGGCACAGGCAGTACGCGGCATAGAGAGTGGAAAGGACTGAAGGGAAGGCTCCAGCTGCACATGCATTCTGTTTTTGTCCCTGATTAATTCTGTCCCTCATTCTTTTCCTTTATTCCCTTTAAGAGATCAAATCCTCAATGGTCACAGCAAGAAATGAAGGTGGAGCCATGGGATGCCATTGTTGCCAGGTGCCTTTCAGCTACAAATATGATACAACTGCACGACAAAATAATTATGCAGAGACATCTACTTCACACTTGGTCTACCTGGAACTCTCTGGGAACCAAAGATGAAGCTAGGAAGGCCACTGATAGCCAAGAGAAATGACACAGACGCCACCGCCCCCAGAACTGACCTCCCCATCACTCCTTCCCCCAGAGGCTGAACTCCTAGTTTCCCCACGATTCTAACAAGCCCGGACTGTTTCCTCGTCACTAGGTTAGACTGGAGGTTAGAAACTGGAAGAGAAATAGAGGTTGACAGCCTGATAACAGAAGAGTAAAAATGCTATAAAGGCAAACACCAAAACTCAAAGACCACTTAGTGACAGCCCTGCGCCCCTGCACTGCTGCTGAGGGCAGCATGTCACAAGGAGAACTCAGTCACAAAGAAAAGGTTGAGTTCAGATTCTCTGTTTTACAAAGTCAGAGAACAAGTGTGGTATCTTTTAGCAAAGTTTCAATAGGAACCAATTAAAAAACAGATGAACATATGAAAAGATGCTGAACATCACGTCAATTAGAGAACATTTTGAGAAATTAAAACAACAATGCGAACCCACAACACACCCATGAGAATGGCACAATCAGAGCCCAGACGACACCAAATGCTCCAAATGCTCGAGAGGGTGGAGCGACAGGGGCTCGTTCACTGCTGGTCGGGACACAAAGTGGTACAGCAGCTGTGGAGGACGGTTCCGCCATTTCTTACAAAGTTAAACATACTCTCATCATATATTCCAGCAACTGTACTCTCAGGTATTTACTCACGAGTTGAACACTTATGTCCACACAAAACCCTGCACAGGAATGTTTACAGCAGTTTTATTCATAATTGCTGAAACTTGGATGCAACCAACATGCCCTTCCGTAGGTGAATGGGTAAACAAACTGGTACATCCGTATAATGGGGCATTATTCCATATAAAGGGAGATGAACTATAGGGGGAGGGTACAGCGCAAGCGGTAAAGCACATGCTTATTAGCAGGCATGAGGCCCTGGGTTCAATCCCCAGTACCTCCTCTAAAAATAAATAAACCTAATTATCCCCCCCTGCCAAATAATTAAGCAATACAATGATGAATAAGTAAATTAAAAAAAAAAGAAATGAACTATCAAGCCACAAGAAGACAAGGAGGAACCTTAAATGCATATCGCTAACTGAAATAAGCCTGTCTAAATAGGGTACATACTGTGTGATTACAACTGAATGACATTCTGGAAAAGGCAAACCGTGGGGACAGTAGAAAGGTCGCCAGCAGTTAGGAGGAGGGGCAGAGATGAAGAGGCAGAGCCGGTGGGGATGCTGGATCGGTGGAACTACTCTCTATGACGCTGTAATGGTGGATCCAGGACATGATGCTTTTATCCAAACCCAATGAACTGTGATGTAAACCATGGACTTCAGCAATAATAATGTATCAATACTGACTCAGGTACAGTATAAACAAGCACATCACACTAAAGCAAGATATTAATAAAAGGGGAAATGGGGGAGGGGAGGAAGGTGAGAACTCACCTCATACATAGGTTTAATTTTCCTGAAAACCTAAAACTGCTCAAAAAATAGTCTATAAATTAAAAAAATCATTTTGGGGGGGTTCCTAAAATAAGGCACAGTCATCTGGAAAGTTCCCCTTACAGGACACCCACTTTGCAATGGGGCTACACAAATGAGACAGGGGTATTTATTAAACCAGGAAGAATTCATTGAAAACCCACGCTTATCTTACCTGCATCAGCCTTGAAATTATTAGCATAATGCACAGCAAACACATTTTTGGTCAGGGTTACAGTATGTGATTTTATAAGAACTAAAACTCTGGAAAGAGCCATCCCTCACTAGTGAAGGGGTCTGACACTCCCAGCTGGCAGCAGTAAGTGGACCAGCGACTGTAGATCAAACATGAACCGCAAAGAAAACACTGACACGCAACACTCTAGAAATTTATTACCAAATTACAGCCTGTGCACAGACACAGCTAAGCTCAGGAGGCCAGCAATGTAGCCGCACAAAATGTAAAGAAAAGCATGGTTAGTAAACACAATTTAGAAACATCTTTTTCTTCAACTTAGGTTCAAAATACTGGGAGGCACACACTGAAACAAAGATCTTAGCAAAACACAAACCATCATAACACACAGTGGTCTCGCTGGACACTGTCTACACAGTGTGAACCAGAGGCCACTCCCACTGCACTGCTGCTGCACCCACGTGAGCAGGCACACGTCCACCTCTGTGTGTTTTCACAAAGTATGTATGTCCTTGGAGAAAGGACACAGGCAACAGTTAGGTCCCAAGGTTTTTAATGCTGTCCCATGAGTCTGCATTAATGAAGCTATGAAAAAACGGGAGGAGGTGTGCTGGGTCTGAAACTGCTCCTTGAAATGAAGCACATCTAACGGGTGGAGCTGGTTACAACAACAGGGGAGACCAGCTCAGACACTTTACAGAGCTCAGCGTGGACCACTGGGCTCTGCCCGAGGGAGAACAACAGATATTTTCAATTAAAATTGCAGCCTTAAAAAAAGTTAGTGAGAGACGAGAGAAGGAAGCGCTTAAACAAACAAACCTGCATAGGTGATGAACTGAATTGAAGTCTGGTTTCAATTCCTTCCCACCTAAAACTAAGCCTGGTTAACTGAGGTAGTAGACTCTGGAAATGCTGTGTGCAAAGATTCAGGTTTTCCAAAGGGCAATATTTAGTCATTTCAGAGGCCGTAAAACCGAAGCTCATTTACAGGTTTGAAAATCAAGTGGGAGTCCTTTCATAGGAGGAGAATGGCTGTATTAACTCCCTGCCTGTTGTGACTTCCAAGCGACAGAAACCTACACTCTGCTGGTGACAAGGCAGAACCTAGGTTACATCTATACATATAAAATAAAGTCAACCGAGAAACGAGAGAGGTAAAATAAAAAGAATAAACTGGATGACATTACCTGACTATTTCTCCTGTTTTTATTAACAAGTCACCTGGAAATTCAGAAATATCAGTAAAGTAAAGAGTTGTCCGGAGCCAAAAAACCTAATAAAAATTCAAAGAATTACTGTTAATTTGTGAATGTTTAAAAACATCTGTTATCTTAGGGACTTTATTTTTTAAATATTCATACAGTTTCCACAAGAGAAAACAATATTAAAAGCAAATGTCCTAAAAAATTAAATAAATAAGTTTGAAAAGCTTAATTTAAAAATATAAATAAGTAAACACAGTAATTACAAGTTTTTAGCTTCTTCTGCAAAAAAAAATGATTAGTGGAGATGAGAATAAAACATTTGGGGTTTAAATATTTGTATCCCCCAGCACACCCTCCAATGGTAATTCCTACCCTTCCTCATTGTGACAGATTCTTAGAGTCACATAAATATTACGTACATCACAAATTAAGTGGTATATAAAAAATACTATACAATCAAAACAGTTATGGAACAGAAGACAAAACAAATGTTAAAAGAACAATTACGACTGTTTCCTCATACAGTTAATGTGGCCCTTTCTTGGAAAAGGCCAGCAATTATCCTTAACATTTTATGCCTATCATACAGGAAACATCCTAAGGTGACTTGTCATTAATAAGATACAAGGAAGAGTGGGAATCTACTACTGTGCCAAAAGGACTCATTCATCAAGACAATGCAGAAGGAGCCGAAGACCCCATGGCATGAAACGCCTTCCTCAGTCCTCACTTCATCTCAGCGTCCTGAGGGTCCGGGAAGTGAAACAACTGTGCCAGCTGGTCTACCATTCTCGTCATGGACTCAGCGGCGTCTACAGAAACTCTGAATTCAAACAAACTCAAGCTGTTCAAAACCTACAGTATCAATCATTCTGAAATGTTCAAAAGAGTCAGGCTACATGTAGCAAAGTGAAAGAGTGACAATGACACTGAAAATGTGGGCTGGATACACACATTTTCCTGGTGTAGCTCCATATCTGTTTACAGGAGATTCATCAGACGCTTGCTCACTTTTTGAGTAATTCTTGATTTCAGCCTATTTTTTGATAGTCAAATATCACATCATCAAAACTGCAATCTCAAGAGCCAGACGAAGCCCCCAGTGAAGCAGCTAGCCTGCCAACCTGTCACCTCTTCCAAGTCGTCTTGGCATTTCTGGAGGTAGAGGTCCAAGCCTGGAGTGTGTGTGGTCATTCTGGGATGCCTACACTGCGCTGACCAGGAGATGAAGTCTGTGATGCCACTGTCCACTTTCTGCTTGGAACTAGGCTTCAGCCTACATCAGCGAGCCATTTGTCTGGTACATTTCATTAATATTAATTTCCTTTTAAAAATAAAGAATTATGCAAGCAAAATATTTGCAGCAAACAGGTAACATGTTTACATGTTTGCCATAATTACACATGTACATGTTTACAATAAACATGAAGCTTGGGAAAGGACCAAAAAGGTTCATGAAAATAGCCAGATCCATAAGAGTTATGTTGTTCAAGCAAATGGATGCAGTTCTAATTTTGAAGCAAATTTAAAGAGAGAAAAGAGAAAAAATTTATATATTATCTTTCCAAGGCATCCACAGATTTCTGTGCCTTTCATTTATGATCTGAACTCGTTTCATTAGTTGGAGCCAGAAGCTACACAGCATAATTACAGAAAGTGCCCAGACGGAACCGCACCGCCTGGGCCGAGTCTGTAAGCCACAGAGCTCCCAGCGAGGGGTGTGCACACAGTAAGCAACCAACACGAGCCTGCTGAACCCAGGACTGTCTGATCAGGTAGCTGCATGCCAGAAGTGTACAAAACTCAGTCCTAACATCACTGTGTTGCAGAACCTGAAATACTCAGGTTTTCTGATGAATTAATGGAAACAAATCTAATTTGATAATGCAACAGGAAAAATAAAACAAAACAAAACAAAACACAAAAAGTCTCTCATTCTGGGTAAGGCAACACAGTCTCGCAATGAAGACAACGTACATACAATGTACAGTAAAGGTTGGACAGAACACCTGAGGATCCTGTCTCCTCAGGATCCTTTAAGACTTACAAAGCATTCACCATCCACGGACAGAGCAAAACGAGAAAACAAGGGAAATTTAAAAACACACCTGACTCAATAAAGATAAGCTCCCAGGAACCTTCAGCGTCCAAATACTGCTCAACTGAGTTTTTTAAAAAATCATAATTACCATGTTACTATCCATGAATTCAGAAAAAAATTCTAAATGTAAGCCAAGACAAATAACACAAAATTTTAAAAATGGTCTAACTAATCAACTAAAATATACAAACAAGTTTTAACAGTCAAAACACTAAGGTTTTAACAATTGCCCCTAGGACTTCAGGAAAAAAATAAGTTACTGAATTCAGGCAATAATTTGCAAGATTATCTCAGTGGGGTTATTTCTTTCTTTATTAAAAGTTCATGAATAAAAGGAAACGTCTCACTTCAAGTTTTAAGATGAACTAATTCAGTTAAAATAAAATCATGATACGTTATGATTTTAACTCATAATCTATGCCTCAGAGGAAGAGGTGGGCAACTTATAGCATTAGATGAATACTGCAGTCTAGAGTCAGACTTATCTAAAAATTACATAATTCTTAGTAGGGGGAAAAATCTCTTAAGCACGATGCTAAGAGTTTTTTTTCTAAGTGTCAAAAAAGCTATATTATTTTTAGTTTTAAACCAATAGGTGCTCTCCAAAATTGAAAACTCAGGATATCATCAAGTATAAATTTTTAAAGCTTGACTATTAAAGCATAGGCTGCCCAACAAAATAGGACAAATGTAATTTTTAAAAACTAACACTAGGCTACTCCGCTCGTGATGAGATCCACGGCCTCCCCTCTTCTGGCCTCTCCCTGCTGTCTCATTCCCGCGGGACTGAGTGAGCACGTCAGATTTCTAACCTCATCTTAGTGTGCGTACAAGCTCTCAATCTAGACAAGGAATAATTTTTAAGTTTTCAACTGAACATCGTTCATTATGCACGACGTTACTCTGTTAATAAACAAGCTGTCTACAAAACCATAAAGATTTTGTGTTGTTTGTTTTCCATTAGCCACAAGAGAGTGGACTTGTTTAGAATACCGAAGCATTTATTTAGAATATGAAAGGCAAATTCAGCAGAAAACAAACAACGCTGGAGCTGAGAAAAATAAAGGGTTTATCTGTTGAACATACTGAAAGAAAAGTGCAAACACTCAAAGTCTAGAATGAAGAAGAGCGTCTTATGCAATCAGAGTATTCTTCCCACCATTCCAGTATGAAATGTAAGAGGTGCCAGCAAAAAGGCCAGAGAAGCCACCTGGCAAAATGATTCAAAAACCACAAACATGAGGATACTCCCCTATGAAGCTTAGTAAGTGATTAAATAGCTAATAAAAGAAATGGTAAGGGAAGGAAAGGTGAGAATTCAAACTATATAATAGACTCTAACAGTAATAGTAAAATTCTAAAGGTTTAACTAGCAGATTCATTATTTAATCCAAAACCATCACTCATAACAGCAAATAATGAATTGACACAAACCCAGTTTGGCTGTTAAAAGTCAACAGATAATAGGTCCCTCGTGCTCAGAGCAAAGAAAGGGGAAAAACCAAAAAGCATCAAATGCGAGTGAGAAACAGAGGTCCTTGTAAATTTTCTGTAAACAAGTTCCTACAACAGCACACTGATCACTTCCTGCAGCCTCCCTGACACTCTGGCTGGTGTGCAATGGGCTGCATGGGTGTGTGGGCATCAGGCTCTCCATGTAAGCTTTTCTTATTTTTCAACTACATTTATATTCTTTGCAGTTTTAGATTTCTTTTCCTTTAAGAGCAAAATCTCTCCAATGAAAAGTTCCAAACCTGTTTTTTTTTTAAATTGCTGGAATTTCTTCACATCTTATAAACAAAAATACCAGAAATGAAAGAGCTGACAGAAATTCAAGCAGATCCAAATTCAACCATCCACTTTTCATACTTCTCCAAGTCTGCAGCAGAGACAGACTTAGCAATTTTCTTAAGAGCCAATTCAAAGTCTCCTTTGGTAACAGGCATCTGAAGCTCCTCTTTAGAAAGGGCACGGATCTCTTCTGGACTTAAGCCATTGATTCGCCGTCTCATTGCCATTAAAGAGGCATCCCTAAAAACACACCAGAGTCAGTGAAAACTTACTGCTGCAAATGTTTTAAACATTTTCAACTGTGATAATGTTAAGGGAAAACATTCAAAAAATTGTACATGTTTTTACAATGCTGCTCAGAATATTCCATATCAGAGACATCCTGAGGGGTCAAGAAGAGTTAAAGTAGGATGCAAAGGACTTAAACATAAAAGGAACTGTCAATGAACCCTAAAAGTCTAGGGTGGGCTCAGATGGTGCTGAATTCTCTTTTCCCCACTTGATTCTCAAAGACAGACAAAAGTCTAGGAATCTGACGTAGAATTATGAAATACTGAATTGCGTACTTGGAAATGAACATTCAGCTAGTGTGAGATAACTCAAGTCTTGTACCAGTTTGTCTACAACCTATTAGAGGAGGTAAAGCCAGGAACTCTCTCCCTGAAACATGAATGTCTCTACATATGGTAAATGTGGAATTCTCTACACGGAATATTTGTCGGCAACTGAAGAAATAAAACCTGGCTTCTCCGGGTCCTATTTTCAGCTCCATTATGATCACTTGTAAAAAACTATGCAGCCTGGGAAGAAGTGGACAATTCGCGCTCACAAAAAGAGCTATTAGGAAGCCAAGCCAACCAAAATCGCAGATTTTCATATATTTTACTATTAGTATTAGTAGAAGCTATTGTGAGCTTACTGGGTGCCACTCAACTTAGATGCATAAAGGAAAAATACTAGTAGAAATGGTTTTAAAGAAAGGCTACCGATGTCAAGTATTGTTAGGAATGTTAAGTACTAAAAAACACCCTCTTCACTGGGTGAATTGTCTAAAATTTATGATGCCACTAAATTGAAAGGGAAATTTATATATATATGATGAAAAAACACATATATATTTACACATATATAACTGATCAACTGTTCATCTGCATGTGGTAAAATAATGCCAATCAAAACTCCAATTTAGGTTGTCAAAGTCATTATTACTAAGTTAGGCACATCAATTTCTTAAAAATAAAAAGCTAGAAAAGGTGAACATATTGTTGTATAATTATTCATCTAACAATGATGAATGAAGTTATGCAGGAAAAAAACAAGACAAATGGGAAATCATTTCAAGACCTTTCATGTCAAGAGCTAATAACTACAGCTGACCCTTGAACAACATGGGAGTTAGGAGTGCAAACCCTTATTTAGCACGTCGAAAACCTGGATATAACTTAAGAGTCAGCCCCAGTATAAGCAGTTCCTCCTTATCCACAGTTCTGCACCCCCAGATTCAACCAACTGCAGATCCCATAGTACAATTTAGCAAAAAAAAAAATATGCACAGTTCAAACCCATGTTGTTCACGGGTTAACTGCACACCGACGTTAAGACAAGTCCTTTTGATAAATCTATAACTAATGCCTAAGGTCACAGATCATTAAAAAAAAAATACCTGCAAACATTAGTTATATCAGCACCAGAATAGCCCTCAATCTTCTCTGCTATGTCTTCCAGCTGAATATCAGGATCCAACTCAACCTCACGAAGATTGATTTTCAGAAGCTCAGTTCTTCCTTTTGCTGTTAGAAGATTTTTTGGTTATTACTAGATGTTTTACTTTACAAATCATTTTGATAAGAAATCACCTGTTAACATTCAGGAGAAGAAAGACTAATGCAAAGAAGGGCCAACAACTCTTGAGTCCACTAGTTAATTACCAGTTCACTGCACGACTCATGGCATCATTTAACTTTTTATGTGCCTTGGTTGTAGTAACTAAAAATTGAAACAAAACTCAGAGTTTTCCTTACAGATTGTGAAGATACTTGCTATGAGTCTGAGATACTTTATGAAAAATAAAAACATTAGTTGTCAAACACCAGAAATGCTTTTGTTAAAAAAAATTTAGTCTAGTTTTATGAAACTAGATCACATGGAGTGTCACTCCTATGAGTTACTTTGCTCACCTTTTAGCATGACACAGGAGAAGATTTCCATAATTCTAATCAGTATTAAAAAAATCCAGTTCTCTTTTCCTGGAAATCAGCAACTGGCACAAAACACTTATTTAATGTATTTTTCACTTGGCGAGCCAGCCCATAGACATTTGCTGTTCCAATATGATTGAAATGTGTATTGAGTAAGCTGAAACAAACTACAGAATTTTTAAAATAACATGCTTGCAGTCTCGCTATCAGTTTTAGTAGCAAATCTGCTTAATACAGCACACTAAGATAATGTAAAATTAGTTTGGATTTGGCTCTCTACTATTTCCTGATATACAAAGTGAAATTTAATTTTTGCAATTTTTATTTTGAAAATTTTTTACTCTTCAGGTTAAAAAAAAAAATCAGTGAACACCCATTTTACCTTTCCTCTAGATTCACCAATTGTCAACATATTGCTGTTACCATTCTGTTGTCCTCTCCTCTCCCCACCCCTCTCTATTTTGAATTGAGATCTAACTGTAGGCATCACAACACTTCACCTTAAATTCTTTAGTATGTGGCTCCTAAGAACAAAGGTGTCCATACGATTATTACTCTTATCAGGAAGTTTAACATTGGTACATCGGTATCATTTAATACATAATCCAGATTAAAATGTCCACATTCATCCCAGCCCTTTATTACTTTTTTAAAAACTATCACAAGTTGCATTTAGTTATCATCTCTCTTTAGTCTTCTTTAATCTAAAACAGCTCCCCAGTGTTATTCTGTTTGTTTTGTCTTTCATGACACTGGCAATTCTCGCCCAAATGATCTTCCAGAGTCAAGGTATCCCAGTAAAATCCCAACAGTCTGTTAGCGGAATTTGACAGGCAGATACGAAAATGTTAATGGAGAGAATAAGAACAATCACGACACTGTGGGAGGAAGACAGCAAGGTGGGAGGAACTGCTCTATTACAAAGCAACAGGATTCAAATCTGTGTAACACTCCTGTGGACAGGATACAGAATAGGGAGTCTAGAAGCAGAGCAAAGCATATACTATGGACATCAGATTCATGACACAGGCGGGACAAGCAGTGGGAGAAAGGAGGGTCCTTTCAATAAATGATGCCAGAACTGACTACTCATAGAGAGAAAAATGAAACTGGGTCACACCTCACCACACAGAAAATTCAGGGCCAGATACATTACCGATGTAAGTGTAAGATGCAAAAGTATAAGCATTATAGAAGATAAAACAGGAAAATATCTTAATGATCTCAGAGTAAGTATTCTTAAGATACATAAAAAATTGACTACAAAGAAAAAGACTGATAAACTGACCACATTAAAATTAGGAACTCCTATATGTCAAAAGACACTGTAAGTACAGTGAAAACACACAAGCTATAGAGTTTGAGAAAATATTTACAACATACTTAATTAACAAAAAAAACTTATATCCAGAATATTTAAAGAATTCCTGCAAACCAGTAAGAAAAAGTCAGACCACCTAATAGAAAAATGGGCAAAAAGCTTGAACAGATACATCATAAAATCCAAACGGCCAATCAATAAAGGAAAAGATGGTCAAATTCTTCAATAGTAAAGGAAATACAAATTAAACCACATGAGCACCGCACATCAAGAGACTGGTGGACACTTAAACATCTGACAATACCACGTGACGGGAAACCGTGAAACAACAGGAATTCCGTAGTCTGCTGGGAGGAGTGGAAGCCCAACAACCACAACAATCCAAGAGGCTAGATTTATGTACTGACGTTTCAGCCACGCAGCGCGACCTAGCAGCTCACTCCCGGATGGGATGGTCCACCCTGGCCTGAAGAAACTCAGGCCCTTGCACTATGATACATGCACAAGAATGTTCATAGCAGTATTGTTCGTAATAGCCGGAAACCGGAAATAATCATAATGCCCATCAAATAACATGACAGGTAACTGCAGGAAGATCACATGGCGGGTGTTATGGGCTAAACTGTGTCTCACGCTAGATTCTTACGTTGAGGCTCTAACCTCCAATACCTCAGAATGTGACTGTATTTGAAGACAGGGCCTTTAAAGGGCGAACTAAGGTAAAACGAGGTCAGCTGCGTGGGCCTTAGTCCAGTATGACTGGTATCTTTATAATAAGAGATTAGGACACAGACACACACAGGACCAAAGACCACATGAAGACGTGAAAAGAAAATGGCCAGAGACGCCCCAGAATGAAACCAGTCCCGCTGACACCCTGCTCCTGGCCCTGCAGCCTCCAGAGCTGTGAGAAGATACACTTCTCCTGCTTAAGCCCCTCTGCCTGCGCTGCTTTGTCGCGCGGCCCTAGCAAACCAACACGCCGGAGCGCCACACAGCAGGATGGATGCTGGACTGCGTCTGCGGGTCACAGCATGGATGAATCTCAAAAACACACGGAGCAACAGAAGCAAGGCACAAATGAACACAATTTATGTAAAGTTTAAAGGGAGGTAAAACGGCGTGGGGATCTATTATTGGTTGATAAAGTTACAAGGAAAAACAATGTATTATTTCCATAAAAGGAGTAACAGTGGTGACCACCAGGGGGCAGGAAGGGAGCTCCTGGGGGCTGGTGTCCTCCACTTGTGGGCCTTGCTTGCTCAGCCAATTACTGGATAAACTGAACATTTGAACAGGTTTGAAGTAAGACAAAGCAAAGCAACGCAAAGAGCAGCGCCGGTGGGGAGAGAAGCAGCCGCAGGCACAACGGGGTGTGGCTAGAAAACCGTCACCCCTAAAATTCCTTCACCTGGGAGCTCCCCAACCTTGCCCATCCCGGGCCAGAGGCCCACGCAGGGGTCCAACACAGGTGGTCAGCAAGAAGGGTGTGGGAAGAAAGAGGCACGGGGGGAAGCTGCGGGTCCCCTGCTACCGGCTGCGCTCCTGGCGCCCCGGGGACCGGGAATTCTGCCCCCCCCCCAAGCCGCGGAGCGCTCGGCCCGCAGTAGGTGGGTGCTGGCGAACCACGGCACTTTGCTCTGTCAGTCCCAGTGCTGGTGTACCCCTCTTTGTAAAGCAACATGTTCTCCTGTGGCCCACCCTAAGGACTCAAAACATCAAGTTTAATGTAACGTGTTCTCCCCCAGCAACGAAGACCCAGACAGCCAACTTAAATGCACTCTGAAGCAGACACCTGGGCATAAGTGAGGGCCTGGCGGTACAAGGTGTGAAGGAAGCATCCTCCTCTTCCCTAGTAACTGATTTGGGGAAAATTAACTTTTAATATTGGTTACATCAGTGTTTGCTGTAAGAATATAAGTAGGATTTATCATTTCTGTAACACTGAATTAATGATATTTAATAACCTCGTGAAAGGATTTAACAAGGGGTCAAAGTGTTAATAACAGTATAAAAAACTGCCAATCCTACATAACCAACTTAACAGGCTTCTGAAATTTAAATAAACATTGTTACAAGGATCAGACACTTCTTGTATTAACAGTTCTTCTTGAATACAGGAGGCAGTCTCACACAGTAGATAACGAGTGTGCGCTCTGGGGTCAGACTGCCTGGGCTCAATGATCTGTCTGCTGCACTGGGCAGGATCCCTAACTGCTCAGTGCCTCAGTTTCCTCATAAGTAAAGTAAAGGTAAGAAGAGACTCTACCTCACAAGACTTGTGAGGGTTAAATGAGTTAATACAGGCAAAGCCTGGCCCACAGTCAGCACTCATGTTCACTGCCTCCTCCCACCATCAGTCAGTCAATCAACAAAACAGGATTAGAGGGAGACCAAGAAAAGCCAGACCCCTTCTGTTAAGGGCCGTCTGGGAGAGAGATGACACAGAGGAAACACCCAGGGGAGGGAAGTCCACACAAGGGAGAGGCCAGGGCAAAGAAGACTTCATAGAATTGGTGTGCTTTCATGTCGACTTTGAAAAACCAAAAAAAAATTAAATAGAAAGGAATAGAGAAAAAACATGGGAAATGAGAGCACCTTAAATTATGACACGGAAGTAGGAAGAAGCATGAGTGAAAAAAGTGTACGTAGAGAAGTACAACAGAACAGTAAGAAATGCAGTAGACACAATAGATGAGGTAGGGACTTACAGTAACAAAAAAATACTCTGACCCAGATGTGATCGGAAATACGAATCACTGAGTCTCAGAGGTGGTTTAGGCAAAGAGGTGGTTAAAAGCAAAATATCATTAAAGGCAGGGGGCTGGAGAAGGAGTGCATTAGGCTGAGCGGGTGGTTGCTGCCGTAATGTAGATGCACCGAGGAACAGGCCTGGTGTGAGACCAAGCCCCACCTGTGCCTGGTGTCTGACTTCTTCCTCCTGGCGACCTCGGCAGATTGGATTCACCAAGGTGGCACAAGAGCCTCTCTCCACCGTACACACACGGTCTACTTCCCCTCCTCTTTAAAATGCTTCAGTTCAGACAGCAGAGGTGACACTACACGACTTCCAAGGCTAGGTTACAAAAAGCAATGTACCTTCCACCAGAAAAGGTGGGCCCCCTCCCCTGTATTAAACGTGACAACCTGAGACCACCGTGCCTGAGGAAGCCCAGGCCACACGGCGTAACCATAAACAACACAGAGGAGCTCCAGAAAGACAGCCCCACCCGAGGCCCCAGGCCTCAGCCACCAGGCACGTGAGTGAAGACACTCCAGGTGACGCCAGGCTCCCCATGCGGAGTCACCCTCAGCCGCTGAGTCTCCCAGGTGTGACCCCAGACATCATGGGACAGATAAAAACCATCCCTGTGGTGCCCTATCTGAATTCCTGACCCACAGAATCTGTGAGCAAAGTAAGACTGGAATAGTATGCCAAACAGGAAGAGGAACTGATATGCTGACTTTTCTTGCCATGAAATTCTAATTGCCTCTCAATCTTAAAGAAATCAGCATACTTCTTTATGTAAACTACATAATTTACAATATGCCTTTTTGGGTGGCTTTTCTTGTTTTATCTATTTCATTCTCATACTTCTTGCCTTTTCCAACTAAAAATCTCTTTTGTTGCTTTTGTTCATAAAATGCCCTTCAATTTCTTTTACTTTAATATAATCTACTTTTCTTTCCATTTATTTTACCCTGGATTTCCAAATCGTTCAGGTCTCTCCTTCTAACTTTTCTTTACAGTCCTGTCTCTTCCAGACCCTTTTATCCCACCAAATACTCCAGCCATAATAGCTGTCTACTCATTTTCAAGCAACCATGCCTTTGTATCTGTCTTTCCCTATGGAAATTCAGCAAAAATGCAACTTCCTCCACGAAGTCTCCCCTAAGCACCTCAGTGAGAGTTTCCTATTCCTCATTTTCCACCCCAAATGTACTATGGGGAACTCCAGTATCTCATGCTCCTCTGCTTCCCTGCAGTTAGGGGAGGTGTATGCCCCCTCACAACCCCACAGCGGGTTCTCTAAGGACGGTGTCGTACACCTTTACATTCTCACAGAACCTACCAAACGTCTTTCAGAGAGCAAAGAGCTAAATTAACGCCTCTGAAATTAACACAGATGAAAGAAAAAGAGTGTTCTAATTATGATTATTCGTTTGGGAGCCCTCTAGGAGAAAGCGATTTCTCAACTCCTATGGTCATGAGGTACACACGTTCAGACAAGTAATAAGCAAAGAGAAGCACCTAAAAGTCATTACCTATAATGGACAGAACTTTTTCATAAGAGAAAACAAGTTTAGAAGAAAGCCCATTAGTCAGCCAGGTCTATGTTCTTCTAAACTCCTACCTTTGTACTATGAAGTGTATTTTTCCCCCAACCTAACCTCTCCCCAGCAGTTTATAAAATTCCTGTCATCAATTATATTTCTAATTATATTTTTTCTCCCTATCATAATGAATTAAAGTTCAAAGTACAAATGCTTAAATGATGTCAGTTCAACTATTAAAGCTTTTATTTTGCCCCAGTAGTATTAACTTTTTATTCATAATCACTGTACATGGTAGTAAAATTTTAAAATTTCATATAAATATACTAGATATTCTATACATATTTTGTTTAGAAAGCAAGGAAGGAGAGAAAAAGAGGGAAAGAGAAAGGGAAAATTTTATTAAATCAGAAGTGATAATAAACCATTCAAATTTCAAATCTTCATCTGACTAACTCAGTGGCTTAAAACAAAAATTTATTATCCTCACAGTTTTGTGCATCAGGAATTTGGGAGCACTTGGCTAGAAAATTCTCATTTGGGGTCTGTGATGGTTAATTTTGTGTCAACACAGTTGGGTGATAGTGTCCAGATATTTGTTCAACATTATTCTAGATGTTTTCGTGAGGGTGTTTTTGGATGAGATGAATATTTAAATCACTGGACTCTGAATACAGTGGACTGTACCCCATAACATGGGTGGGCCTCAACCAATCAGTTGAAGGCCTGAACAGAACAAAAATGGTCCCCAGAGCAAGAGGGAATTCCACCAGCAGATGGCCTTCAGATAAAAAGGCTTATGATCTAGCCCTGGAAGTCATGTGGCAACACTTCTGCCATGTTCTGCCATATTCTATTCCTCAGGAGCAAATCACTAAGTCCAATCCATTTTCAAGAGGAGGGGAATTAAGCCCCACTTTTTGGAGGGAAAAAAATCTCAAAGAATTAAAGGAAAAGATACACAAAATCAATGCACAGACGAGGAATCCCAGCAAAGCAATGGAAACTATTAAAACAAACAGAAATGCTAGATTTGCAAAATACATCTGAAATGAAAAATTCACTGGACAGGATTAAAAGCAGATTGGCAGCAGCAGAAGAAACTGTCAGTGAACAAGAAGATAAGTGAACAGAAATTACCAACCTGAAGAACAGAAAGAAAAAGACTGAAAAAATTTTAACAGAGTCCTAGTGACCTGTGCAACAATACCAAAAAGTCCAACACACATGCAGGATAAATAAAAGGAAAAGCTCACAGAGGTACACTGTAGTCAAACTGCTGAAAAATAAAGATAAATAAAATACCTTAAAAACAACTGTAGAGAACAATCATTCAAGAAAAATGTTTTCTATACATAAACATGTATGACCACATGACCCAGTTATTTCACTTACAGGTATTTATCCAAGAGAAATGAAAACATATGTTCACTTGAAGAACTGAATATGAATGTTGATGGTGGCTTTATTTACAATGGTCCCAAACTAGAAACAATCTAAACGTCCGTAAATAAGAGAATGGATAAGTAATCTGTGCCATGACCATACAGTGGAATATTACTCACCAATAAAAAACAGTAACACTGATGATTCTCAAAATAATTATGCTAAGTGAAAAAGCCAGTCACAAAATAATACATACTGTATGATCCTATTTATATGAAATTCAAAACAATCTGTAGTGACAAAAAATCAGATCAGTGGTTGCCTGAGGCGGGAGGTACTGAGGGGAGAGAAGAATGGACTGCAAAGGGGCACATGAAGTCCTTTCAGATGAAGGATGCTTCCTGCATCCTGACGGCGGTGTGGTTGTATGGGTATATACAATGTTGAATCCATCAAATTTTAAATGGATAAAGTCTCTTACATATAAATTATTTCTCAATAAAGTTGAATTTAAAAAACAATAGCCAGAGGGGAAAGGATATATTACATACAAGATATATTACAAACAGTGGCAAGAATGACAGCTGACCTCACATGAAAAACACAACAGAGACCAAAAGATTATAGAATGATATCTTTATAAGCACTGAAAGAAAAACAAAGCAAAACAAAAAACAAAAACCCTCTTCCAACTCAGAACTATTTATCAAAAATATCCTTCAGAAATAAGAGTGAAATAAAGACATTTCAGAAAACAAAAACTGAATTTGATGTTTGCAGACCTTAACTAGAAGAAATACTAAATGAAGTTCTTCAGATAAATGAGAGATGAACCCAGATGGAATCTTAAAAAAGGAAAGCAGAGCAGTGGATGGTAAACATGCAGGTAAAATAGAAAAGACTACATTTTTTATGCTCCTCTTAATTTAAATTTACACTGACAATTTAAACCCCATTACATGTTGAGATTTATAACATACGCAGATGTAAAGTACATGACAAAACAGCACAAAGGCTGGGGGAGGCAAACAGTTCTTACATTTCACATGAAGTGGTACAACATCAGCTTTAAGGTGACTGTGATAAGTTACAGATGCATGTTGTAATCCCCAGAGTAACTGCTAAAAAACACAGTTAGTATAGCTAAAAGCCAATAAGGGAATTAAAATGGATACTAAAAAATATTCAATTATCAAAAGAATTTAGGAAAGCAGGTACAGACTAACAAACAAACAAAAGGGACAAATAGCAAGGTGGCAGACTTCAACACGTAACAGTAATTACATTATATGTGAATGGCCAAATATCCCAATTAAAAAGCAGAGGTAAACTGTATAAATAGTAAGACCTAATTATATACTGTCTACAAGAACTGCACTGAAACTGTAAAGACATGCAGGGTGAAAATTAAAGGGAGGAAGCAGACATATCATGCAAACAGTAGCAGCAAAAGAAAGATAGTGAGGCTGTATTAATATCAAAGTAAACATCAAGTCGAAGGATATAATCAGAGATAAGGAGAGGCACTTCATCAAGAAAGGAGGACCAAGAAGATGTAACAGTGATAACCGGTCATGTACCTAATGACAGAACTTCAAAACTCATGAAGCAAAAATTGACAGAGTTAAAGCAAAAAATAAACAAATTTACAATCACATTTGAAGAGTTTAACCACCCACTCAGTAACTGACAGAAAAACCAGAGCAAAAAATCAGTAAGAATCTAGAAGACTTAAACAATACTAATCACACCAACTGATCTGACATTTATGGAATATTATAATCAACAAGCACTGAATAATATTCTAAATATTTCAGCTGAAACAGTCATCAAGATGAACTATATGCTGAATCATAAAATCTCAATAAAATTCAAAACTTGACATCTTACAGAGTAGTTCCTAACTGTAGTGGAATTAAATTAGAAATCAGTAACAAAACACCTAGAAAATCCTCAAATATTTGCATACAAAGCCACATACTTCTAACTCAACAGTCAAAGAAAGAAAGAAAAAGCTAAAAAATATTTCTAATTGAATAGTGAAGAAAATATAACAAAATTTGTGGGATGAAGCCAAAGCAGGGCTTAAGGAGAAATGTACAGCTTTAAATGTTTATATTTTAAAAAGAGAAAAGGTTTAAAATCAACAATCTAAGTTTCTAACTTCATAAAAAGAAGAGAAGATTAAACTCAAAGTATAAGAGAGAAATACAAAGAGAAAAAAAATCAATGAAACAGGAAACAGAGAGAACATTAACAAAGGAAGAAGTTGGTAACAACATTGATAAATGTCTAGCAACAATGATCAAGAACAATAGAGATAAAACACAAGTTACCAATTTTAGGAATGAAAACTGAGCCATTATTATAGATCATACAGACAAAAATGGAAAATAAAGTGTGTGGATTTGTACTATGTCAACTTCAGCGAAGGCAGAATTTCATTTCCTGGAATTCTCTTCGTTCTGGGTTAGTGTGGATCACATTGGTCATTGCGGATGAGATTTGAAAGGCAGAAATGAGATCAACTCAGAAAGTTAGTTCAGGGCATTAGGCACGTTTGCTGCTCATGCACACGGTCTGTCACTTGTCTGCCGGCTCGCCTGGTTAGTGAGGGGCAGCACCTGAGCCTCCAAATCTTTCTGGTTCCTGTTAGGTTTCCTCCTTCAGCTTTTCTGACTCCTATGCCAACTATATATTTAGTACTGTTACAAACAATGCCAGCTTCTTCTAAAGGGCCTCCCAGTCATCAAAGTTCTAAGTCTCAGAGGCAGCGAAAGCCCAACGTGGGTTCCAGTCTACCCTCATGAGTCCCTGCTCATCCCCACAGGTTCCAGTTTGTCCTCATTTCCACTACTTCATCTTCTCTTCCTCAATTCCCTCCTGGCTTCAGGCTCCGGAACCAGGCATGAAGTCAGCAGCCTCACATAAACCATTTAGTTGGATTCCACATTTACATTAGGTCGAATCACAATAAACCTGACGACTCAGAGGAGGTGGACAAATGATGTAGAAAACACAAGCTACCAAAGCTTACTCCAGGAAAAATGGGTAACCCGACAGGATAGCCCTATGTCTATTTTTTTAAATCAATGGAACAGAATAGAGAAATCATAAACAGACCTAAACATACACAGCAAAATAATTTTCAATGAAGCTCCCAAGTAATTCAATGGAAAACTGAAACTCCTTTTAATGTGTGATGCTAGAACAACTCAATATACATATGAAAAAAAAACCACTCAACCCCCAACGGACACATACACACAAAGTTAATTCCTGATGGATCATAGATCTAACTATAGCTTCTAAAAGAAAATACAGGAGAAAACCTTTGATCTCTGTGGTAAGCAAAGATTTCTTAAGATACAAAAAGCACTGTCCATAAAAGAAAAACTTGACAAGAGGACTTGATCAAAATTAAAACTTCTGCTTATCCAAAGACACCATAAACAAAATCGAAAGGTAAACCACAAACAAAGAAAATATTCACAATTCATGTATCTGATAAAGACTACGGAGCATTAATTAACAACAAATAAACCAATTAAAGCTGAGCAAAAGATTTGTTGACACAGCACAAAAGATAGACCAATGACCAACAGGCA
This sequence comes from Camelus bactrianus, assembly GCF_048773025.1. NCBI lineage: Eukaryota > Metazoa > Chordata > Mammalia > Artiodactyla > Camelidae > Camelus > Camelus bactrianus. Next base: position 5,915,368 of record NC_133552.1, read on the forward strand.
CATGAAAAGGTGCTCCACATGATTAGACATCAGAGAATGCAAACTAAAACCATAATGAGACAGCACTTCATACTTACTGGGAATGACTAAAATTAAAATACTGACAGTACCAAATGTTGGCAAGGATGTGGAAGTACTGGACTTCTCATTCACTGATGGTGAGAATAGAAAACAGTACAATCACTTAGGAAGACAGTGTGAGCATTATTAAAGTTAAACACATACCTACCCTATGTTCCACCTATTCTCTTATCCATGTCACCCGAAAGAACTGAAAACACTCATCCATAAAAAGATCTGGACAAAAATGTAACTTTATTCATAATAGCCAGAAACTAGAAATAACTCAAATGTCCATCAAAAAGAGAAAAAACAAATCATCACGTAATCATATCACAAATAAACTACTGATACATGTACCCACATGGATGAATCTCAAAATCACTATGTAGCGTACGTATGTCATGATTTTGTTTATATAAAGTTTAATAATAGGTAAATCTAATCTATGATGATAAAAATCAGGAAGGTGAATGCCTACTGGGGGTTTGAACTAACTAGGGGGCACAGAGAAACTTTCTGGGGCGATAGAAATGTCACATCTTGATTAAACAGGAGAATTCATTTGTCAAAAATCATCAAATTATACACTTAAGATTTGTACATTTGTACATAGGTAAATTTTATCTCAATATAAAAAGAAAAAACTCACGAAAATTTTAACTTCATCAACAGAATGAATTTTTTTCAAAGCAGCATACTTTGAAAAAGATCAACAGAATTTTATTTTTAACCACTTAATTTTTAACAAAGACTCAAGTTTGAAAGTAAAAACTCAGATGCCCTACCAACTTACTAACACGACTACTGCTCCAATGCAAGAACCTCCCTGCAGTGGAAGGGACTTCAGCCCGGTACTGTGGCCTCTGTTTCCATAAACAACAAATCGGTTCTGTGGTGCTATAAACTCATTTAAGCAGAATGACAATGGAATAAAGACTTAGAGAAATAGAAAAGGGAGTAAAAGAAAGACCAAAATACAGCAAAAAGGCAGCCCCATACCTGTAGGGAGAGGTATGTATATCCTTTTCTCTAACCTCCTGCGCAAAGCTTCATCGATGTCCCACGGGAAGTTAGTAGCGGCCAGGACCATAACCATTTTGGAGGGATCGTCGTTCTCTAAAGCTCCTCCGACTCCTAGACACAGTAAGGGGGAAAAGGGCGTTTTTCTCACAGCCCTTCATCTTTCATTCAACTAACACGTCTAGACATCAGCCGCGGGCTCGGCGGCAGACTCAGCGACGCGCGCGACGCGGCCCTCCCCACCCCCGCGTGGTGTCGGAACCACACACACCGGCAGGTAACTGTAGCACAAGGAGGTAGGAGGATTCACGTAACCTACTGCAGAATTCTAGTCCAATAAGAAAGAGCAATTTTTTTTTCTGTAAGAAAATGAATATATATTTCCTTTGAAAAGAAGAGGCAAGGGGGATTATACTGTTTCACTCTGTTGTTATTTTTTTAAATCACAAAGGTCCTCAAAAAATTTTTTTTATTTTAGTTGTTACTCTAATTTGATTTTCTCTAGAAGAAAGAATAGAACAGGGTTCACATTTACTTAATACACTAGAATGCAATCATAATTTTGAGAGACAGGTTATACTGCAATAATTTTGTCCTTCAAACTTCTAAGTGACTTATAAAAAATAAACAAGAAATTTAAGAATGAACCTAATAATCAGTCATTGTTGAAAATACCATTTCTTCTTATATCAAGCCAAATATATGTACACAGAGCCTAGTTTTTCAGAATTACAAATTTTAGAATAAAAAACTTCAGGCTTACAGAATGGAAACTCTGGAAAATATATGGTAAAAAAAAAAATTAAAAACTCATGAACTTTATTGATAAGAGTTTCTAGTCTCGTATTAAAAAGTAGTAGATTTAAAGCAACCCAACTCAATATGGTATTTTCTTAATACAGTATTACTAAACTCCTATTTCAGTCATTATCATAAAGAATCAGGCTGTCCAGCTAATAATCAACAGTCACAAATAGCCGGCAATGAACTTCAGCTGACTAAATTTGTATTCAGCGGTATTTTTAATGTTTAATGTGTTTTCCTCTATATCCCTCCTCCAAAACATAACACAGTCACTCCTTTCTCTCATAATTTAACAGAAATTAAAATGGTAAACTCAATGAGGGCAGGGACTCCTAGTACTACACTATTTTATGTATCTGAGAGTGCCTGGCACTGTGCACAACACACACTGAAGTATTCAGTAAGTATCCATGGTTGGTGGGTAACTGTATCTGTTTTAAAACAACACACTCTGGGTATGTCATTTTAACACATTTTATGGTTTCTCATAGTTTGCTTAAATAGCCTCCTGCTCACCACACAACCACCAGAGTAATAAATCTCTAAAAAGTAGCTCTGGGCCCGTCACTCTCTCCCTCCAATGGCCCCCCAAAGTCGTCTCTCTTTATCTGAGTGACTACTACCAATGCTTCAAAGCCCAACTCAGCTATTCCCTTCTGTGACTCCTTTAGTCCAGGTGGTACCTCTCCCACTGTGTTTTCACTATACCTAGAATTTATTTAGTTCTACCACAGAATGTTCAATGTATCAAAATTGTCTGTGAAACTGCTGTTTCCCAGCTAGATGACTGGTGCTCAAACTTTTTGGTCCCAGGATCCTTTTCATACTCTTAAAGATTATTGGGTTTCAGAGAGCTTTTGTGTGCATAGAGTATATCAATATTTATTACTAAAAATTAAAACTGAGAATTTTTAAAAATATTAATTCATTTAAAGCAATAATAATAAATCTATTATTTATTAACATAATTAATATATTTCATGAAAAATAACTATGATTTTCAAAACAAAAAAATTAGTACAAAGACTGGAAATTTTTTGCATTTTTGCAAATCTCTGTAGCATCGGGCTCAACAGGGAAGAGCTGGGTTCTCACAGCTGCTTCTGCTTTCCACCTATCACGACAGCCCGCACTTCTCATGGCCTCTGAAAATCTCCACTGTGCACTTGTGGAGAGTGAGAGGAAAAGGTAAACAATGTCTTGATACTATTATGAAAATAGTTTGGTCCTTGCATGCCTTTTAAAAGAGTCTTAAAGACCCCTGGGACCCTGGGCCACATCTCTAGGAACTTTGCTCTATAGTAAGCTCCTTGAAGGCCACAGCATTCCTTTTCTCTGTAACCTCAGAACCTGAAATGCACAAGTGTGCAGAAAGTACTCTCTGAATTCATGAACAAATGGGTGGACAAACAAATGATTATAAATAAATTCAGGCTGCCTTCTAGTCCATTCATTGAGAATTTCCGAAGTATGAATCTATACAAAATTCAAAACAGAACTGAAACAGTTTTGAGATAGTGATTAAATATCAATTACCATCCATCTGAATGAGCAGTTCAGACTTGACTCTGCGACTTGCCTCGTGTTCATCAGAGGTTCCTCTTCGACTGCAGATAGAATCTATCTCATCAATGAAGATCGTGGTAGGGGCATAAAATCTAGCCTTTGTGAAAATATTTTTTAAAAATCATTTAATTATCTCACAAAATAATCTGAATTTTTTAAAACGCCATTTTCTCCTTCTAACAATGGTTAAAAAACAAAAGAGCAGAAATTTCTCACTGCTTTAAGTAATGCCACCATTTGGTTATGGACAGAGGTTAAATCAATCAACCATATCAGAAGAAGAACATTTCTAAAAATAAAGGTAAGTTACATGGTTGGTGAAGTCAGGGGACCAATAACGTGGGGATTCTTTCTACTTTTGTGTTTGGAAATTTCCATAATACAAAAAAGTTTCTAAGGATAAATTATCAGTCTATCCTCAAATATGCATTCTTAAGTAACCACTGCAAACCCCTTACAAGAAAGGAACAAACTTTAATGATAGATCAATTTCTAATTGATTTCAAAATATACATTAAAATACACTTCTACTCAACCAGCTCATCAGAGATCCAGAATCATCAGGCAAACCACACGCTTTTTCCAAGTCTCTTCTACCCTCACTAGATGGGATGCCAAAAGGCTTTTACCTCAGAGAGGAAGGGACACGGAAGAGACACCAACTACACAAAACCCACCACCCCGTATCTTATTAGTGTGTCAAGAACTGTTAAACTACAACTACACTTGCCCTTTTTAGAAAAGATCCCTAGGTGAATGGATCTAGACGATAGGGATATAATCTGCCTACCCGAACAGTACTCTGAAATTCAAATATATCATCACTCACCATTTCAAACAAGAGACGAACTAACTTCTCGGATTCACCTCTATATTTAGACGTCAGGGTGGACGAGGAGACGTTGAAGAACGTTGTGCCACACTCGGTGGCGACGGCTTTAGCGAGCATGGTCTTACCAGTGCCTGGGGGCCCGACCATCAGCACACCCTGAAATTTCAGAAGATGTATTAAACAATTTATCAGATTTAAATACTTTCTTATAAAATATCATCAACTATTAACGTACATGAAACTTTTCCCATCAAAAGACAAGCTCATCTGTCATAGTAAAATCACAGTGCATTTAGCACGATTACCATTTTATAGACAGAAAAAATGAAAATGAAGAGTGAGTTCACGAGATGTCTCAAATCAGAGGCACTGAGAGATGGGCTAGCAAAGGGCCTAGACGACAAGGACTCTCCTGGCACACTCTGAAAGAACCTGCCGATTTTCCTGCACCTGGCAGAAGACAAACATGCACGGTCTTGAGTTCCGCCTTAAGGGTGATTGCTCTGTTTAAGCAGTAAGGGTCAGACGACATCTTCTACCACGGGTAACAGAGTTATACATATCTTGCCTCCCTGAGAGGCAAAACCTATCTTCCAAAACACACTTACAAGATACACTTTTAATCAGAAATAAAGATCCATTTATCAGTTACTAAGGCAGCTGAAATCCAGTGGCAATTCAAACAATCAAATTATCTAGCATTTTAGCAGTTTAATGTGCTAGACAGTTAATAGTTTACATAAAATAGTGTTAGTAATGAAAGTCACTAAATATAATATAGACTAAAAGCTAAATTTTAGTTCCCTCTCACCTTTGAAAACAAATAAATAGAAAAGTATTCTATAAAAATAAATTAATGAGAAGTAAAAATTATCCAAGAACACCAATCCACTGGTCTTGGAGACTAGTGAATTTTTAAATACTTATTTTCTTCTAACACTTTTAATCAGAGTTCAGATATATAGTTAAACCTACATTTCTTTTGTATAATAGTTTGTGATCTTAAGAATTCTGTGCCATTTGTTAATTTAATGGAATAAGCTTTTGGGGATTTAAACTTTGAAAACTATGTGCACATCAAAGTTTTATAACCTCTTAATTCAGAAACTATCCAAACCCTTTTCTAGCTATATAATTTTGATACCCAGGACAACCAGGGATTACTAGAGTTTGAACACTAGTTTCATTTAAAAATTTTTCTGATTTGCAAGAAGCCTTTAACTATGCATGAGATTGATACTTTGAAAACTGTAAAAACAACGAATGGTATAGACACAGTTACAGAGAAGTTCCAATTTCTCTTTCTAATGTGGCCTCTCAATGACCTCTCAGTTCTTGTAATGTCATCAATGTGGCCACGTCCAGTAGGAGACAATTTCCAACGTTAGCGTCTGTGCACAGATACAGCTCACAGATGCAGTGCAGCATTTATAAATTTCACCTCCTCACAACATGACCCTTCAGCCATCTCCTCTATTTACTGTGTCCTCTACTGGCTTTACTTATTTTAAAAATAAAATCCTTCACTTGACCCTACACATCCTCTATCTACTCTCCACCTTTCTTTCCCCTTCCTTTCCCAGCCTATCTTCCTAAAGAAGAGGTTTATGCTTACTATTTTTCCTTCACCAGCTTCAATCCAACTTCTGCCTCCACTACTTCACTAAAAACACCCGATTTACTAATCCAGTGGTCACTTTTCAACTCAGTTTCTTTCCTTCTCTCTGACCTTAGATGCTGCCAAAACCTAGGGGTCATTCCCTTCTTCCCCAAACCCTTCCCACCAGGTTGGTTCTGCGACCTGCTCTTTCCTGACACTGCTACTCATGACCATCTTTAGTGCCCTTCAGGTCTCCCCCGCCCCCCTGCCCTTTAAATTCCCAAAGTAATTCTAAGTCTTTTGCAATTTAAAAAACCGTTTATAAAACTCCTTGAACAATTTCATTCACATCCATATTATCAACCACCACTAATCTCACGATTTTAATTTAACTTAAACTCTATCCTAAGCTCCAGACCTCTATTCCCAATTACCTGCTGAGTTTTTACCTAAATATATTTTGATTCTATTTAAACCTGCTCTTCTCCTCAATTTCCAATATCAGGTACCCTATATAATGAAGAATTGGCTGGTTCTTTTCCTCAGTTCCTGGGAGGCAGATTCTAAATGCTTGGAATTTCCCAAGCAATAGGAGTGTCTTTGTTTTTCACTTTGAGCCCTGAAATTTTATGCTAATGAAGTGACTGACTCACAGTGGGCCCCTGTATAGATTATGTTAATGAGATGACTCAGGATGGGGGCCGGCCCTGTCAGAAAAGCCAACCTTGTGATTAGAGGATTGGGGCTTTGAGTCATGTGATATCAACCGGACCTCTGGGGAGAGAAGGGGAACCGAAGATTGAGACACATGGGCTGTGATATAATCAATCATGACTATGCAATGAAACCCCCATAAAAACTCAATAAAAACTCTGGACACTGAAGCTTGAGTGAGTGTCCCTGCCGGCAGCACTGTGTGCACTGTCACGCACCCATGCGCTGGGGGCGTGAAGCATTCTGGGTCCAAGGGAAGAGGACACCAGAAGCTGCGCTGTCAGCACCCTCCCAGTTCTTGCCCTGCACACTTTTCCCTTTGGCTAGTTCTGATTCGCCTCTTTTTGCTATGAGAAAACTGTAATCAGAAGTATAATGCTTTCCTGAGTTCTGAGTCATTCTAGAGAATTACTGAACCTGAGGGCACAGTGAGAACCCCAAATTCACAGCCAGCTGTCAGAGGTGAGGGTGACTCAGGGCCCCCAAATTTGTAGCCAGCATCTGAAGTGAGGGCAGCCTTGTGGAAAACTGCCCGCAATCTGTAAAGTTTGGCCCAATTTTGGGCAGCTGGCATTAGACTAATTGCATACTCCTTCAATATAAGCCTGGAATCTGGGAGTCATACCACGGGTCCCTCTCCCAGACCCCAGAAACCATCAGTCATAGTGTTATCACTTACACATTATGAACATCTCTCACATATCCACCCACTTCTACTGGCCAAATAACAAATGCCGTTGTCCAGGTCCTCATCGTTTGGCTGGACGGCTGCAACAGCCTCCTGACCAGATTCCGCACCTCCACCCTGTGGGCCCATCCCCAGCCCTCCTCCACACGGCGGCCGCGGTGCGCTCCCTACCTCTGCAAACTGCCCTCCTGCTAAGGATTTATAGGGCTCATCTTGATAAGCAGGTTATACCTACCATTCCAGCTATTTTAAAACCCCTTTGAATATCTATTTTATAAAGACCTTATTCTTTCTTTTAAACATTGTTTTAAAAGTTATAATAAAGAGGGAATATATGGTAATATGTTCCCCAAATTAGGTAAATCTTTAATGGTCTATAAAAGTTTTTAAGTTGTGAGAAGCAATCAAAATGCCGAGGGTATCCCAAGCCATTCGTTCAGGTGCAGTTTCTCCTCCCCTTTACCTTTAGGCACATCAAAAGGGAAGGAGGTACTGAGGCTAATTCAGAAGGGCAAAGTAAGACCATGCTTGTATTTCACTCCACCAGTCAGAGTAAAGAAAGACTCTGCCTATGGCAAAAAAAAACCTCCAGGCAGCAGCTGTTGGGATGGTTTTTTAATATGCTAAAATGAAAACACTGGACTTAGGAGGAACTAGTCTGGGGCAGGCTTTAAACTATAAATCACAGAGCAAGTTAGTAAGATATAAACATTCTGATTACATCTGAGAATTATGCCAAGCCTTGGTGAAGTCATCAAAATAATTAACTTTGAGAAATATGCCAGCTTTTAAAAAGGTATTTATTTGATCACTTATTTCTTACTATGTACTATTACTGTTTAATTTGCTTGCTAACTTTTTATTTACAAAAACAGACATCTAGAAATCTCTTACAGCTAATCTCTAGCTCAGTGCCCCTGAGGGTACAGCGTGGAAGAGGATCGGTTCAGCGCTCAGGCCCTCTCCGGCCGCACACAGAGGCTGCGCACGCGCGCACGCGCACCCAAGCCCCGGTAGGTGAGGTGCGTGTAAACCTCCCCAACCTCCACAACCTCTGTTCACAGACACACACAGACACTACAAGGCCGGCTCTTATTATCATGTAAGCAGCATTTTTACACCTGTATTATTCTAATACATTCTCACCTTCCATGGCCTTCTAATCCCTTTGAAAAAGTCAGGCATCCACATGGGAAGAACAACAGCCTCCCTTAGCAGCTTCTTAGCTTCTTCCAGATCTGCTATGTCGTCCCTTTGTAAGAACAGCAAAGTTCCATGTTTACTCAGGGGCACCTTTGATTTACAGTCAATACTAATTCTTTTAATTTTTTTACTTATGAAATTATTTTTACGTTAAGAACATTGTTCTAATTTTTACTGTAGCAAATCAATCAGTGAAAAAATATTGCAGTTATAAATTAGGATGTGTTATTCAATTAACAACCCTTGTCAGTAATGTCAACATCAAATTAACATGTAAAATGTCTTGGTTATTTCTGAAAGAAGAACCATCCTGCCAATTCTACAAACCCCTATTACGGATGAAATTATAATCAGGAGGTGAATGTATAACAAAACAAGCTCATACCAAGCCAACCTGTAACTTGTTTTCTCTGCTACTTTAATTCAAGAATTTAACAGACTAACCAATGAATGCTTGGATTCCTAGATACGATGTCTCTCTCAAGGGCTTCCACCAGATCCTTATCATATGCAGCACCATCAAATTTTGGAATTTCACCATCACTTGTACCATCTTGCGTATTTTTCCTTCCCTGGGGACAAGTGTAAAAAAGTACTGGTCAATAACAAGGTAAAGTTAATTAGCATCACTGAGCATTCTAAATTTTGCTATATAACCACTTTCAATGACTTACTGTTTTTTAAAATAGTGTTTTCTGACTGCCCAAACGCCATCCTCCCCTACTAATGCATCAGAAATAGATGAACTGGCCAACTTTATTAGAGACTTCATATTTACACTCTTGAGGGGACAGTTGCATGTAAGACTAAAATGAGCTAGATACCTCTAAATTTGTGGATACAAGGGATTTCTACCATCACCAGAAAATATTAAGAATATTAATAAAGAAAAAAATCAACTTACTGAGAATCTACTGCATGGCAAAAAAAAAAATCTCGTATGTATTACCTCATTTAATACAACAACCCTACAAGGCTGGTATTTTTACCCTATTTTTACAGATAAGGAACTGGGACTCAGAAAGGTTAAGTAACCTAAGTTCACAATTATTAAATGTCAGAGTACAGATTTTAACTCAGATCTTCCTGACTCCCCAAACCCATACCTTCCCACAGCATCAGATGACCTCAGGCCTGGCTGCGTCAGCTTGAAGCTTAAGAGCAGGTTATGTACAGCAGAACTACTACTCCCCACCAAGCTTCTGCGAGAGAGGCTGCAGACGAGGAAGGAGTTGGGCCTCAGAACTGCATCTTACAAAGCCTTTTCCCTGTCCCTGTAAGGACCAACTCAGGACTCAGGATTTCTTCCCAGTAAGGTCCTTGGACCCCCATCATAAAGTCAATATAATGACAACGGTAAAAGGACCTTTTAAAATAGTACCATTAGGATAATCAAAGCAATATACTTTACCCCAAATTCTTCATTTAATAGGATAGTGGCTTTAAAAAAGAATTATATGCTATGGTTTCTATGGAGTTCTGCCAAGATTTACTCAGCTCTGAAGAGCATTAAATGAAACGTGCTCAGCTGCCAGAGGCAGCTCACCACTGGAATTCCTTCAGCAGACAGAGCCATGCACCTCCCAGAGCTGCAGCCCCACAGTTACTGCCTAATACAAAAATGAAAGGAAAAATGGGCCAAAAATGAGTCGATTTCCTAAGCTTCAATCTGAAAAGAGAGAACAGGATGAACCTCTCCTACCACACCTCATCTGAGAAAAACCAGACTCGATCAGACATGCTGAGGGGACGAAATAGCTCACTTTGGGCAAATGCTGAAGTTCTTTAAGCCACTAGGTAAGTGACCAAACAGGACTCTGGTGACTTGACCCCAAAATGAGTAATTTACTGTCTTTGGGTAGCATGGCAACAGTATTAGGCTAACTTTTCAGAAAGATTCTTGATTCTTGTATTTCAGATGACAGATCCCAATATTGACACTATTAAAGGAGTAAATTTCTGGGATGCCTACACAACAGAGATAACATCAACACATTTAAAATAAGCTCGGCCTAGCATCACATTTTATAACAAAGACAGGCCAAGGCTAGTCAAATTCAAACAAATCACTAGGAACACTCCGTAATCATTTTAGAACTCTTCTAGAAATAAACCAACTAAAGAATGAAACAGAAACGGATCCATCTGGGACTTCACAAGCTTTGATACGGCACTACAATCTGAGACTTACCGAAAACTCAGTATTAAAAAATGAAAGTACATCATCTTAATATGAATGTCCAAGTGGTAGGGAGGATTTGATAAACACTACCAAGGGAAAGGAAAAGCTGTACACTTATCTGAAAGTAAGAGAAATCACAGGATTTTTAAGAACAATAAATACGTGACCATCTATGTCCAGGACATTTTATGGTTTTAGATTAGTCAACGAAAAAACATTATGTGCCCTCCTCGAGCATCCAGTCTAGTGAGGGTAACAAGTAAACAAACCCAAAACACAGGTAATTATAAAATATGAAGTGCGATGAAAAAAACTGAGTGGTCAGTGTGGCTACAAGTTGAGCAAATGGAGTGGGTTGGAAAGACCGTCAGAGGCCAGCTCACTGGGCCCCTATAGGCCATGGGGAGGAGTTTAGATTTTATTCTAAGCACGTGGGGAAATTTTTGAAATGTGCTAAGCAGAGGAATGACAGGATCTGATTTACATTTTAAAACGACCCTCCCCTCTGCTATCTGGAAAACAGATGGGCTGGAGGAGACGCAGAAGCAGAGAAATAAGAGCCCACTGCAGTAGTCAAGGTCAAGGCCCTCAGTTCACAGACGAGGAAATGTGGGTATATGCCAGTCAAATGACTTGCCCTAGCAGCAAAAGGTTCTCAATGGTAGAGAGGAGACTGGAACACAAATTAAATATTCCAAAGAAGATTCTAGAACTTTTTTGAATCAAAATGGTGAGGTTATTAAAAAACAGATTTAGGAAACTGAAAATAATTAATTTGGTTATATTGGGAAATCAACCAAATGGGTGACAATTATCGTTCATCACAAATATTCAGACAAATTAAAACAGGGATATTAGATATAAGTTAGTAACTGCAGTTTCAGTTAATCCGCTAGGTTAACCGCAACACCTAAAAGAGGTTTAGTTTTCAGGCAATAAAGCTAACCTCACCCAAGATACTATCCACACTGTTTATAGCACTAATACTAGCTGCAGCATCACTGAAATGGTCCTAGAGATCTCGGCTTAGATACCCACACTAACTGACTAAGGTCAACATTAACAGAAATTTTATATTTAGCATGAAGGCTGCTATACTCTTTTTTCTTCTTAAAGCAAAACATTTTAACTTCTTTCTACTAGTATCTAAATTACCCATATCAAGAAAGGTCTATTATTGATCTTTCATTAGTATTGGCTAGTCATTCTATTTGAGGAAAATGAGGCTACAATAAGTGACTAACTCAGTATTACAAAGTCAATTAATGACACAACACAACTTGGTCTAAAACGCAAATAACGGTTTTTGCATTTTATCATGTGCGTTCGCACCTCGGCAGATTAAGAGAAACATGCTCAGTCACTAGCCCTGGCTCTTACATTTTAAGAGAAATATTGACAAGTAAATTACACTCAAAGAAGGGTGACAAATGGTTCAAAAACCATGTCATATAGAGAAAGGTGAGGGACATCGGTGACATTTAAGCTGAAGCTAACGGATCAACACAACCAACTGAACTATTCACCTCCACGTACTCTATATTACTCCAAAGGAAAGACCCAGGACCAATACACAATAACAAAAGAGGTCAATTTCAGAGCAACAAAACAAAGAATTTTCTAAAAATGAGTCTGTACAACAAGGGAGTCATCTCTCTTGCTGGGCAGTGAGCTCCCCAACATTAGAATCACAGGCTGATTAGTAATGAAAACCACTGGCCCACAGTCACAGGGATGTCTAAGTGAAATTATAGCTGACCTTTGTTCTTTCTGCAAAGCCACTGCCTCTCACTTGCCCAGTTATTCGTTTCCTGAATTCGACTGCCCACGGCAAGTGCAAAATTTCTTGGAAATCTCATTGTTTCTCTTTTTTTAAAAAAAAATGATCTGAATTCTGTGACGTATCTGTGTTAGGTCCCCACTATCATGTTACCTTTATAGCTAACACCTGTATACAGCTTACTATGTGCAGCCACTGTTCGAAGTACATGACTTAACCATCTTAAAGGTCTTAGGAGTTAGGCACTCTTATTATTTCTACCTCATAGATGAGAAAATTGAGGCACAGAGAGGTTAAGTAAGTTGTCCAAGGACACCCAGCTGGATCCTAGGCAGTATGGCTCCAAAATCAGTGCTTTTACCCACTTTGTACACTATGGCATAATGCTGTACACTTTGGGCTACGCGTACCCCAGTGTAAGAGGCAAACGGAGGAAAAATTTACAAGGTCCCTAAACTGCCTCCCACTCTAAGACTTTATTACTTTACAAGGGAAAGTAGGTTGATAAATGCAAAATGCTTACTAATTTCAGTGGCATGTCCTGCATTAGAGTGTTAATACAAAATCGGTTTAAATTGAAATAATGAAATCACAGATTTCTGCTTACTTATCAATAAATTTACTCTTGCAACAATATTTATGAATAATTACTCTGTACCAGGCACTTTTCCAGGCACTAGGAAACAGCAATATTCCAAACAGACAAAAATCTTGCCCTCAGAGGCATGTATTCACCTTAGAGGACACAATACATAAACCAGTGAAACACAGTAAAACATTTAGGGACAGAAAAGCAAGTTCGAATGCAATAAAATTAAAAATGAAATAGAAGCAAAAACCAACACTATAAATTAGCTGCCATCAGAGAAAGAATTTGTGGAGTGATTTAATATCCAAAGGACAGAACAAGATATTTCTTAAAAACAAGTCACTGATAACATGACTGCCCAATAAACACATGAAAGAACTTGTTGCCTTATAAGTTATCAGGTATATACACAATACATGGTAAATATACTGGTAAAATCACAGTAAGATTCACCAGAGATAGACAGTATCAAATGTTGGTAAAGATGTGGAGCAACTAGAACTTTCAGACTCTGCAGGTGGGAGTGGAAATTGGTATAATGGCTTTGGAAGATGACTTGGTGTCATCTACTGAAGTTCACCATATGCATATCCTGTGGCCCATCAATTCGACTCGTAGGTATATGCTCACTAGAAAGGCTTGTGCACATACCCAAGGGTAAGTACAAAACTACCCAAGGTAGCAGAACCAATGATAGTTTCAAACTAGCAGCAATCCAAAAACCCATTAACAGTAAAACAGATTTAACTGTGGTATACAATACTGTATATTTATGAAAATAAACAAACTTCAGATATACACAACAGCATGGAAGAATTTCACTGACATATGTTAAGTCAAAAAAAGCCAAACAAAAAAGAATACTCACTGTACACAAAGTTTCAAAATAAGTATAACTAATTTATGGTATCAGAAATCAGAATAGTGGTTACTTTGGGGAAGGAAGTAGCAAGGATCAGAAGGGATCATGACTATGGTGTCTGAGGTGCTAACTGTTCTATTCCTGATCCCTGAATGACAGTTCCGTGGATTACATGGTATTTACAGAAGTCACAATGCAAAGGTGTGCTGAAGCTTACTCTGACTGATTTGTAAGGGTCAATTATTAAATTTTCAGGAATTTTTCAAGCCAGCTGTGAAAAACAGCCATTAAGAAAAACTAAATTACACAAACTTCGAATAAATTATATTAAAAACAAAAGTAATAATTACTCAAAATTCCTCACTTCTAAAATAAACTAGTACCTACACACTTGAGGTTACTTAAGTCTGTCATGTCTGTGTGCTAGAAATACTACAGAATGGTACGTTATTATCCATCTCATCTTGACTCTGAGTTCAGGGACTTCATGTTGGTAGCTTGAAATCAGTCACAGTGGAAGTATTTATGCTATAGAAACCAGTAAATGCTACAAATCAGGGCTTGATTTCTTGTTTTGTTAACTGTCTAAACTTAAAGTAATGGGGAAAATGTTAAACCTAAAAGGTGTGTCATATCTACAGTTGTTACAATGTAAATAGCATAAAAAAATTAAGGAAATAATTTTTCAGTATTTGAAAACTATGATCTGATTCACCAAAGTTGCTCAAGTGATTGACAAATGCATGAGGTCTCAACAAATGTTTCGGCTGTTTCACTTTCATCTGACTCATTAATGAAAACAAAATATCTACCAACATCCTGCCAGAACTACATTCCTATTCAACTGTCAATTGCAACCTTAGGTACCTACAGATACAAGAGTTAAGCAAAAATCAGCAAAGGCATTCTGTGAGCGTCCACTTGATCCATAAAATGTACAATAAAGAGTACTGCATATGTTGCTATTTGTAAATTATATGTAGTGTACCCTTTATATCAGATTTAAAATAAATTTGTGTGTGAATGTGTACACACACACACACACACACACAGGTTTTTCAGAAAACTAGTTATTAAACATTTACCAGTACACTGCTGGTTAGATGATCATAATTCATCAAATAGTACCCTTATAGTCTGTGCACTTTCCTTCAATAAAAAGATTTTTTAAGTTACCGTTCACTTGTATAACCACTGATTAGCAGCGTTCAAGAGAATACTCCAGGTTTACAATGACTCTCCATACCAGACATCCCTAAACTTAGTCATAAGAAGGAAATTCAAAAATGGCCATTTGTTACATGTAATTCAATGAAATGAAGTCCCTTAAGTGTAATAACTTTAAGTCCATGAAGATGATTTACCATACTTTATCTGAATTCTATTCAAAAGCACATACAGCTTTAATCACGAGATCATAAATGGAAGCACTGCTCATTTCACTAAGAGTTAATTAACCATAAAGCCACAGTCTTTAAAAATACTTGCGAATCAGAATTTTATGAATTAAATGTTTTTGGTTATAATAGAAACACATTTATTCTGCTACCTAATATTTTGCTTTTATACTATGGTTTTAAATTAAAAAAATGCGTTTGTTATTTTACATATATTTCTATACTGACTCTTAGCTTAAATAGTAAAATAATAATATCCAATTTTCTCAGGTACATTCAGATAAGACTAAAAAACATAGCTGTAGAAGATAATTTATTCATCTGATTCCCTCTTCAATAAGAAAATAATCACCTTGAGGCCAGGAGTCACCCTTTATTAAAGTCTGCCTTCCTAGTACCTAGATGTATGACTAACACAAAGCGTGCGCTTAATAAAGGGGCGTTAACTAAATGGCGTTAACAAACTGGCCTCATGATGACTCGGTACCTCAGGGGAAAAAACTGTAAGGCCTGAGTAACAGATCGCTATACAAAGGGACTGTTATTTACTGAAAAGCAGTATTTCTAAGCTTGGACCTAACTTGAAGCTTGTTAGCAATTTAAAAAAAGAAGAAAGATTTAATCACTCTCAGAAAATGAACTGGTACTTTTAAAAGAAACAGATATTTGTGACGCATTAAAATAAGACAGGAAGCATTTGCAAATAAGAAGCTACAGAGCATAATGATTAGGCACTCAGGTGTCAGAGTTCAAATCCTACTTCCACCACCTACTTGCAGTTATGACTTTCGGGTGTCAATTTCTCCAAATGTAGAACAAGGGAAATAACGCTGAGTTCACAGGAATCTGTAGGAACTGGTACAGCTAAGTGTGCTCAAGGCAGAGTAACATCTGTTGCTACTGCGTTTACTATTGGTTGCTCCTTCAAACAGTTCACAACACTAAACTAAAAATCCAAAGATCCTGAGAATCTTAAGCAAAATATTTAATTTCTCTTGTCCTCATTTTTTTAAACTTCTAAAAAGTTAAGTGCTTGGAGCAGAACAGCAGCTTTCAAACTTCTGACCATGACACAAAGTAATAAATCCATTTTAGACCATGAACTAGTGTACACAAACATATAATTATATTAACTAAATTTTTACATATTCATGTAACAAATTGTTTTTCTCAAAGTGTCCCTTCAATGGACAATGCACTTTGAATTTTCCAGTCTATTTCATTTTATCTTTAAAGCTGGCTACAACCCACAAAACTGATTTTAAAAAACCAATAATACTGAGGACTACTGTCTCTCTGAGGACGCTTCCCGCTCATTTTCAAATTGCCTTTCAAGGGCAGCGGGTATCACCTGACCTGCCCCCACCTTCCCGCAGCCTTCAGCAAGCTCAGGGACTCCAGTGTGCTGCCGAATACCTAAGTGCTTAGGATAATCATAACCAAACCAAGTATACTTTTCAAATTCTAATGACGTTTACATGAGTTCGGGTTTTTTTTTTTTAATGGTAGTCCCTTTTGTTTCAGAGTGACTCAGAAAGTATCGTTTATCTTCAAACAACTGCAGAGTTCTTTTTTTTTTAATAAACATCTTACTTTCCAGTGACATTCTGAGTACTTACATGTCAATGAAAGAACAGCTAAGATTTAGAAAATTTGGAACTTTTAAAGTAAAAGACAATTTACAATATCCAGAAAAATTTATTTGACATTCAACAAATATGGCCCAATTGTTTTGTTCTTTAAGAATCACATTTAAAAATCGACATTTATTTAATTTTTCTGGAACTCTTTTCAAAGCCAATCCAGATTTTTTACCTAGTTTGGCAGGGATACTGCATAATATGAAAAATACTAAAATAAAGACAAAAAAGATCTATGACTTCATAAATTCCATTCCAAGCTCCATTCCCTACTCTATGACCTTGGGTAAGTTACTTTAGCTCTCTCTACCTCAGTTTCTTCATTTGTAAAAATGTGAATAAAATGACTGCCTACTTCATGGAATTGTTTCATAAATTATTATGTAATCACTCCAAATGGTACGCAGCAAGGAAGCATCCAATAAACCATGACCAAGATTCTTCTCTTGTGTTATCTGAACTCAAGGTAAAGACTGAAAGTTCCTCACCTGGTTCTAAAAGTGTACCTAAAAGCTACAAGCAGAGTGAGGGGTGGACTTCAGCTGTTAGTTTATTCTCTAAAATGCAAACCATAGTTAGCAACACAAAAATGAAGAACAAAGGGAAAAACAAAGATGATACGTAAAATTCAGATTTTTAATTATCCATTTATGTGGTTTTTGATACTGGGGAGAACCAGTTCAATTTCATCAGCAGGAAAATTAATTTACTAGTAGCCCTCACCAATCCCAAAAGGATCTGAGACAGAATCACTTACTGCTTTATGGTGTAATAGCTCCAATAAATTACAAACATAAAAAATCTAATTCATTTTCAGTATTCTAGTGAGATAGAGGTAGAATATGTCTCTGACTCTAACTCATGACTAGAAATACTCAGAAAATATCAGCTTCCATCCTAAAAAAACCACAAAGTATAGGAAGTTGGTCTGTGTAGAAAGCTTACCTACTGACTGAAATGATACATAGTAAAAATATTCAAATATAGTATGTAATTTTGAAGCATAACCAATTGCTATTAGTTCTAGCTATATTTTCATGACAAATATCATGGCATAAATGTGATGGCATATCCTGAACCCCTAGCTAGGAAAAGAAAACTTCTCTGTGGCAATTCAATAACATCCTCATTCGTGTCTGACATCACAGAGGAAATGGGGAACTCTATCACCAAAAATTTATTTTTGGCTTTTCATTAAAATTAAGGCTAAGAAAAATATCAGGTCATCTTGGCTTCTTTACAAAATTATTTTCAGCCCATTTTTCTAAAGTCCATTTTAAGGGCAGTACAGGATTTCTACCCAGTATTATGTTTATTCACTAATCAGTTTCCCCAATAAAGTAAATGTACATACTAAATCCTAACCAAGGAAAATTTTCTCATTAGGGAAAAAAATTTTGTTCTATCTAAAATTTGCAGATAAATCAAAGATTTTTAAAATTGTTATCCATGGTGAACCGTATCTATCATTTTATTCTGTGAATACAGTATATTCATCTACTTCTTTATATATTTTTCCCCTACAGTTATGTTTTCATTTACTGTTCATTTTCATTGAGAATATTTATAAAAAAATTTAAAGTTTTAAAAACTTTATTTTGAATACTT
Organism: Camelus bactrianus; assembly: GCF_048773025.1. Classification (NCBI taxonomy): domain Eukaryota; kingdom Metazoa; phylum Chordata; class Mammalia; order Artiodactyla; family Camelidae; genus Camelus; species Camelus bactrianus. The sequence continues at coordinate 5,933,916 of NC_133552.1, forward strand.
CTACAGAAGATCCGTTTCACTTAAGATTTCTCTGTGTGTGTGCGTGCGCGTGTGTGTATTTTTTAATGTATCTCTGAGGTTACTGACATTGCAGAATGGCCTTTAAAGTGCAAAAACTGCTTAGGTTTTTGATTTAGACTTTTTAAAAAAAATCTCTTGCATGTCAAAACCCAGGTCCTCTGAAAAGACAACAAAAATTGTAATATGCACCAGAGGTCATGGCCTTCAAGTGAGTGCGGTACAAAGAGGGCGCCTTGCCTTGTCGTCTCTCCCTCTTGCTCTGCACTCCTTGTCCCTACTCGCAGAGGGCCTCTCACTCTTCGATATGGGATGTGCTCGGCCCACGGGTCCCCGGCCTCCTCCTCCGGGCATTTCTTTCCTCAGTGGTCTTACTTCCCGATTAGGACGCCTTATCTGAGGTGGAGCTCTGACAAAAAAAAAAAAAAATTATAATTAAAATTAATCACAGGCAAAAGTATTTCAGTACTACCTTAGTCCAAAAAATTACTAAGTCAATAAGCCCACAGGTCAATTTTTTCCCCTTTCGCCAATTCATGGCCACAACTATTAGGTCAGTTTTTCAGAGTGCTTTTCTGTAAAATACAGTAGTTGATACAAACACTAAATACATATAAATGACACAGCAGCAATTATTTTGTCAAAAATAACAATTAATCACCAACAGAGGGCAACACAGACTATTTCCATCTCATAATCTTAATAGTGTAATAGATAGTCAAGTACTTTATTCATTACTGTCCTAAACCAAGAATAAGTAACCTAAAAAAAAAAAGCATTAAAAGCTGAAAGGACAAGAATTCGAAATATGTCTATCTGCGTAGCTTACTAATTTATCCTTTAAAACCAAAATGATTTTCTCTGCTTCTGTACTGGAAAAACCAATATTTCATTCATCACACTGCAAAATGACAGGGCTTAACAATGAAATCTTAATTTATGTGTAAAATTTATGTGCAGAAATATTACTCATGCTTTGAGAGTGTCAAAAAATCGCAAGATCATTCAAATTATACAGGCCCCCAAATATGAATTAAGAATCTGGATAACCATACGTGGCGAAGAATGTTACTACACTTATGGTGATCATTTCGCAATATATACAAATATTGAATGATTTTGTTGCACACCCAAAACTGTGTCAATTATACATCAATTTAAAAAAGAATTTGGATAAATATATAAATATAATCATGCTCACAAAGTGACATATTTTGTCATGTAATGTCAAACATGTCTTATTCAAATAGTGAAATTATGGGGTTTCTCAGTATTTATTTGCCTCTCTTTGGGTGCTGCGGGAGACGCCAACACTTTGTGTCTAATCTTAGCTCTTCTTTCTAGCGCTGTCTCTGCCTCTGTTTCCCTCCCTTCACTCTCTCCACAGCTCCGCCTGTATTTGTAAGCCCTTCACATCTCATATGTGTATTCCTTTTCCATCCATATGCCGTATCTGTTATTATCCCTCTTTCAGCTTCATGCTTTTCATTCATCTAACTCATCATAGAATTTCTCTTCCTAGTATCAGAAAAAGTCTCACACGTGTATAACTCAATGAACCCAGAAAAACAGGAAAACGGATGAAAAGGCATAAAAGGCTGCAAAGTCAAGGTAAAAAAATGTTACCATATTGCAGCCTCTCCAGACCCCTGGAATCAGACCACTGCGTGAAACTGCTAAGGACAAGCGAGGCTGGTGAAAAGTGTATGTTCACCTACTAGGTCACCATATGTGGAACATCTGAATCCTTGGAGCCCAGTCCAGTTACACAATTGTTTATTGAACACACACACCCATTAGGAGGCATGGAGCCCCTCCTGTGCTAGGCCCCCGGAGGAGACACAGATGACTAAGCAATCTTATGGGGGAAAAATCCACAGGAAGGGGACTTGAACATCGTGCACAGTAAAATGGTTACAAGGCATTTTCAAATTTAAAGGTATTACCATGTTTTTGGTTCTAGAGCACTCTGAGTCTTTCAAGCATTCTGCCAGTAAGATAAAAATGGGATGAGACTGGTAGAGAATAAAAAATAAAAAGTGTTACGTTGCTCTACTCCTAGTATTTCAGTGCAGCTATTGTTTTTTGACTGAACTGTTTTGTTTCGATGAAGGGATGTCAAGCTGTGAAGCAGAACTTCACTTTTATTTACGTATAAATCTGTGTGTATATAAATGTCTTTCCTGAATGGGATTCACGGCCAAAGAGAATCAAACACGACCAACAATCTCTTCCACAGAACGCGCGTCAAGCCTGCCCTTCTGGGAGCAGCTGCGCCTGCTATTTAAATAGTCTGTCATTGTTTGCGGTCCTGCCTTTCGGAGGCGCAGCCGGCCTGACGCTTCCGCTCGCCAGCAGCACGCCCGCTCCACCGCTCGCCAGGCTGCGGGCGGCGGCCGGGCCCCAGGGCGACCTGGGGTGAACGTGGAGCCTCCCTCCTGCCGCTGGGCGGGCCCTCCTCCCCGGCCGGCCGCGCGCCGAGCAGTGAGAGCCCCGCGGTCCGCTCCGCACTCGCGTCCGGCTCAACGACGCTGAGTTGTGAGGCGGCTTATTTCAAAGCTGACCACAGGCTGCACCCCAAGCGTCCGCTGCTGCTGCTGACCTTGACCCGCCACTCGGTCTTCCGCCGGGCTCATAAACGGTCTGAATGAAACTGCTCAGGAAGCCGGATGCGCCATTCGAGGCAAGTCCCACGTCTCCTGGAAAGTGGGCCTGCGCTGGGTGAGTCTTCCGTTCGGACTCACTGCGGTTTGCTATTTCATTTGTAACAGACTGTCGGCTTCCCAAAGGACATCCTTGATTCTGTTCTGTACTTCCTCCTCCAACAGCGCATCACTGCACAATGTCATGCTTCAATTTAAGGACTCTGAGTTTCCAGACTATGTAAAAATAAGTCTCCAGGCTTCTTTCCCTGATCTCTTTCTACAAAGAGACCACAGTAGGGCAGCACAGCACCACCAGCCCCCGCCCTAATCAACAGAGGCTGCCCCCTACCAGCTTTCAGCTTTTCAAGTACAGACAACTGGTGATCTGCGGGTAAGTCACATGTCCACACTGCGCTCAGTTCTCCTATTGGAGGATACTTCCCTGTAGGGACGGGAAGAAATATGCCTTATTCTATCATATGCAAATAAGCCTGATTTCCTCCAAAAGCCAATACTCCCTTTCTAAGCTATATGAATAATCAATATTATATGTAAGTGTTCTTACCAGCAAAGCTTGTAATAGCAAATACCTGGGAACAACCCAAACACCCAGTATCAGAATAGATGCATAAATTATTATAAATTTACATAATGGGGTACGATATTCATGTGAACATGAATGATAGCCACATGCAATAACATCAGATGACTCTATAATGCTGAGTGTAAAAATAAGTTCAAAGAACACATACAGTATGGTTCCAAGCAAAACAGGATACTGTTTGCAGATACAAATGTATGTACTAAAACTATAAAGAAAGGCAAGGGAACGATAAACCCTAAATCCAGGATAAACCCTCTGAAAGGGGAGCGAAGGGAGCAGGATGCAGAGGAGCTCACTGGGGGCCTTCAAAGTAACAGTAATGTTCTTTATCTTAAATTCCGCAGTGGGTAAATGGATGCTATTGTATTGTGACTCCTTATACTTACCTAAAACTTAATAATTCATATTATCTACTCAGTGGTTAATAAACTTTAAATATGACAAACACAATAACACAAGTAATTAAAGTATCTGAGCACCTAGAAAAATGAAATTATAGGGTTGCTACAAAGTTTTTGGCATGATCAAGAAACATGCATGTGGCAGTGATGTGGGCTCAGAGTACACATCCTCTGTTGAACCTACTGGATTACTGCCTAGCAAATCTCCATAAAAGATTGGGCAACAGAAATAGGACTGTCTAACCACACCACTCTTCCAGGATTCCAGAAGTCAAAGGGAAAGAGACCCCTTCTCAACGTGCCTTCATTCCATGCCATATTAAGAAACAGTCTAAGATACTCTCACTTCTCCAATTGCTCAATAGGCTCCTTCTTAAGATTCCCATCTATTGAGCTTTCTATTTCTTCCGGGTTTCTGTTTCATGATTATTCCAAATACTTTGGTTACATCCATTTGTTCATACATTGTTAGAATTCTAGTTTAAGAATAAGTCATTTGGAACAGGTCCTATATTCCCAAGGACAGAAACCAGATTAAACTCCTGGAAAAGAAAAAAATAATCTTACTTGCCATGACATTAATCTATGTGAATTAAATAAACAGGAAAACATCTCTCTCCACGGCTAATGAAAAGAAACGTAAGTTCCAAGTAGTTTACATGATGTTTTTTACTGTAAGAACTTGGAGTCAATACATGAGACTTCTGAGTCTAAGAGAAATTATTTGGTAAGAAATCAGGAGGCAAAAAAACAAAGCTTAAATAGAAATTAGAGGATCTATTATTTGAAATTAAACATTAATGATTAAGAATTTTCATGTCCACTCTGATCAAATATATGACTGCTATTTTTCAAATCAATAATTATTTATTATTTACCTAATAAGGGTAGGAATTATGCTGGATATTGACATACAAATTTTGCAAACACTAATCCCGCCTTCACAGAGAAACAACATGGTGATCTGGAGTTAGCACTACATTTAGAATCCTAAAAACTGCGTGCCTTCCTACTCCCAGATTCACCAATTACTGATTATATAAGCACATCACTTAACATCCACGAGCCCCATGTTCTTCCTCTATAAATGGAGATAATACTTCATACAATTTTTAAATCTATTTTTCATTGAGATATAACATATATTCAGTAAAATGTACATATATCAGGTACAACTCAATAAATTTTGGTACCATATAACCACCAATAGGACAAGACATAGAACATTTCCCAATATCCCAGAAAGTTTTTCATGGCCCCTGTTAGTAAGTTCAGCTGATAAAGATAACCACTGTTCTGACCCTACTATCATAGATTAGGTTTGCCTGTTCCAGTTTCAGATAAATGGAATCCTATAGTACATACTCCGTGTCTGATTTTTTCCTTTCCAGTATTCCCTGTGAAATTCATCCATGTTCCTACAAATGGGAGTTTATCTTCATCCACAGGTGGGTACTATTCTACTGCATGAATATACAATTTATCTTTCTGTGGATGAACACCTGAGTTATTTTGCATTTGAGGTTTATTATTAAAGCCTCTATGAACATGGGAATCATGTTCATGGTAAACATAAGCATTCATTTCTGGGGGGTGTGTCCCTGGGAGTAGAATAGCTGGATCACAGGGTCTACGTTAAGAGTAGCTTTAGTGAAGGTAGCCTCCCGTCAGCAACGCATGAGCGTCAGCTGTTCCCTCCCAGCCATCCTGGTGGGCCTGTCTCCCGGTGGTTTTACTTCCCCTTTCCTGAATCACTACGCACGTTAAACACCTTTTCCACAATATGCTCACTGGCCATGTGAATATCTCCTTTTGTAGAGTACCCGTTCCAGTCTTTAGTCCATTTTTTTTAATCAGGTTGTTTGACTTTTTCTTACTGATTTATTGATTGTCGCCCTTTAAAGATTCTGGATACAAGTCCTTAGTCAGATATATACATTGCAAATATCTTCTATCAGTACATGGCTCTCCTCTTTGCTCTCTTAATGGTTGTCTCTTGATGAGAAGAAGTTCACATTTTACAATTCTGATTTACCAGTCTTCTATCTTTAATGCTTTTTGTCCAGTTTAATAAACCTTTGCTACCCCAAGATCATGATGATATCCCTTCCATATTTTCTTCTGAAAGTTTTATTTTATTATTTTTACATTTTAGGTCATGATATATTTCAAATTAACTTGTCTATATGGTGTGAGGTGAAGGGCCAAGATTTTCCTCCCCACATGGATATTCAATTAAGACAGAAGCATTTACTGGTAAGACCCACTTTTCCCCACTGAATTGCTTGGTGCCTCTTCATAAATCAAGTGACTCCACAGAATTCAGTCTTTAATGATAAGTTCCAGTTCTAAAAAGAACTTTAGAAATTTTAGTTATTTGCTATCAGAAAATTATAAACAAGTATTTTAGTATGATATATTCCAGAATCTGTTAAAAATATTTTTTTAACAAATACCGAACTCTAAATGAATGCAAGACACTGTGCTACATAATATAAAAGGCCTTTTGTATATATTATGTTAAGTCTTTCCTCATTATCTAACAAGAAAATCAATCACATTCAAAAATACATCGAGTACTAGAAGCCATGGTGGTACGAGTTGTTTTGTATCCTCAAGGGTGCTTTTTGTGCAGAAAATACTTCTTCAAAGGTTTACTTTGATATTTTTAAATATTCAACTTATTAAAGTTAAAAATACAAAAATTCAGTTAGTCCTTAAAGCTTTTAGATTCGCTTACAAATCTTTTTCTATGTTCAAGACTAGCAGATTTTAGAAGTCACTTTCAAGAGGCTTTTGAAGAATGCCTGATGCCATCTACCAACCTGACTAATTAAATGCCACTAAAATTTTTAACCTACATTTATAAATGTAACATTTTATTTCCTTAGTTCTTCAACTGTCTTACTTAACAAAGCATAACTTACATATAAAAACTTTCATAAACTTGGTAAATTAAACTTATAAATGAGGTAAGCCTAAATTTCTTCTAAATGTTCCCCAAAGTACTTAACATAAATTTATATGTAAAACCACAGCTCCAAATTATTCCATAATACATTTTAAATTGGAATTGCATGCTTATCACCCTCATCAGCTATATTTTCTTAAATTACAAATACATAAAAATAATAAACAAATATGTACATATCCATTAACAAAAAATAGTATTATTATAGTTTTGATTCTCTTAGACATTTCCAATCTTAATTCTCAAATGTCCCTGGAGCCAAAAGATGCTTACCCACAGCAGAATATAAGCATCACCCAAGTTAACCAAGGTAACATTTAACCAGAAATTTCAGCTGGTATGAGATGTGGAGCTGCTAACATACTTCTCACACCAAATAGTATACAATCCCATTTAATTTCATGGGGGCTGCCTTCAGCATTTTGATGCTACCCACAGCCGGCTATTTCAGCAAGGACAGCGACTGGATTCTTGTCAGAGATTCTGATGGGACATACTAAGCCTTATTTAAAGTTGCTAAGCCAATCACTCTATCACTTCTAAGGTGTGGGAAAGGGGATGACAACATCACTAATTCTTTGGTGCAGTGGTAGAACTCCACCACTTCAGGCAGGTAAGTTATTTGACTGTACCTTGCTCTTCTTTGGTTCTAAAGATAGGCCCTTGCCTTTTCCATTTTATCTCTAAAGAGTCTGAACTTGAAAAACAAAATATTAATTTATCTTCTGTATAACTCTAAAAACCTTAAAACTAGATGGACAATGGCATTCTTTCAGATTATAAGGACTACATAACTTTTACAGATTATATTAAAATATTATCAGTTGAACTTTAAATATCTCATGGTTCTTTGTCTAGCTTATAGTCAAGTGCTGAGATTATTCTACTGATTTTCAAAACATAGGGAGACAAAAAACATATGCATTCAAGAAGCTTATAATTTAGCTAAAAATATACACATATTTTATGAATTATACTGGACACCTCTTTCTATCCACACATAAATACTGTAACGAAAGCCTTGCTGAAAAAGAGTTCCCTACTAAACTGTAAACAAGAGTCCTCAAAAATAACAAACTGGCAGATAAGACCCTTAAGAACTTTGATAAATATATAAATAAAGTTTATCTCTAATGCATTAAAGATTCTATCTTTCAGTTATCTTTTCTGTAACATCAAGAAAAAACAAATAGGAATTCTTGATAAGATGTAACAAATATTCTGTTATATACATAGGTGATCTTACCAGAAGATAAAAAAGGAAAGGTCGAAAAAATAAATAAAAGAATATAGCTCATGACATGGCAGTCCTTTAGGGTTTCTGGGTCTCAAACATCGAAGGGCTTGAGATTTAAAAAGCACACAGTGAGGCCTGAGACAAGGCCTGAGGCCCACACACATCAAAGAAGATGAACTGAGACTAGTACATAAAGCCATGATGCTCAAAGGGCAGAATTTAAACATGCACATGGAAGGAACAAGACATCTGTCTATCTGGGCCCATGTTCTATATTTGTGGATGAGGTACAAGTCTCCCCTAGAAACAGTAACCAAGGGCCTGCTCTCATGTGACTCGGGATTTAGTTGAATACTCCCTTAAGCAAAGAAATGTACCTAAAAGTGGTCCAGGCAGGTGACATCACTTAAGCACCTGGCTAAAGCCAACAGAGACCCTCTCAGGAGTGATATCCCTCTAAACAAGCCACACATTACAATGACGCAAACCTTGAAGGGACATTCTCAACTTCACCACAAACAAGAGCCCTCAGAAATAACAAAGAAAGATACGGCTCCAAATAACTTCCAATAATAGAACAATCAGTTATAGATGATAAAATGAATGTTTAAAATGGTTAAAAGCATAAAAAAGAAGAATTTGAAACAAAAGAAACACAAATCTTAAGTAGTGTTAAATAAAAATAAATCCACACTGAAATCATTTATAGTGAAACTATTTAACACCAAGACAAAAAACAAAATCATAAAAACAATGAGAGAGAAAAGAGAAGTTATATACAAACAACAGATTGCTAATGCAATGTACTACCATCATTAATGTCATCTTCAAAGCCCAGACACCGCGAGCCTGGATACGTTGAGCTGAACTGAATACAGAAAAAGCAGGATGAGGACCAGGGAACAAGAGGAGGAGGTAAGAGAAGGAGAAGAGGCCAGTCAGGGAAGGAAAAAAAAAAAAGAGGCAGAAAAACAGAACAGTGTAGTGTTATAGAAGCCGTAGTAGTAAGAGGAGCATTCCAGAGAAGAAAGATGGTAAACATTATCAAATGTTGTAAAAGTTAAACCCAGTAACTCTTAAGAATTAGGCGTTGCATTGTAAATTAGGAAGCTATCTTCAAGAATTCAGCCCTAATGCTGCAATGAATGGAGATCTGGGATTTCTACTTATTAAGGAAAAAGACGCAGTGAAAGGCAACAGAGGCAGATGACAGTGGTAAGTTGGCAAGGCAAAGATTTCTTTCAATAAACATGTAAAAGTAATGTGTTATGACTTCATTCTGACTCACCACTATCTTGTTCCCATTCCTCAGTCTACCTCTAATGAAATAAAATGTCTATCTTTCAGTTGTCTTTTCTGTAATATTAAAAAAAAAAGATAGAAATACCAAGTTTTTAGGTAATTTATTGCAATAAATACCTAGAATTTCAAAATAAAGATTTCAAATGAGTGACTACTGAGTTCTACAAAATAAGACAAATGCTCCCTTACATCCAAGAGATAAAATAGCCAAATGGAATGGATCTCCCACTCCCGGGACACTTCAGATGAGAACTCAGACCCTGGAAAACAACCGCACGCCTGCCCTCACTCATGATCTTGCGTGCTTTTCTTCCCTCACCGAGATCATCAGGAGAGAACTCCCACAGGGCTCACCGTCACGTCTACCCACTTCTCTAATCCACACCCTTGATAACTCCTGCCTGCCGCCCAGCTACTCCGAGTCAGCTGTCCTGCACGATCCACACTCCCACCCGCCCCTCTCCCTGTCTGCTCAGGGATGCAGCTCCTGTAGTTGTCCGCTGTCTCCTGTGCACCATCAATCTCCCCTGTTCCGTGTAGCATTCTCATCGGCATACAAATGTCCTGTTATTCCTTTTCTCTCTAAAACAACAAATTTTGATTTCACGTCTTCCGCAACTACCACTCAATTTCTATGCTCTTCTTTATAGCAAGACTCGTTCAAAGAATTGTTGCATTCATTGTTTTCAATTTCTCTCTTCCCATTCTCTGAACCTACTCCATTATTCTCCACATTCACCAAAACCGCTGATCATGGTCACCAGTGAGCTCCATGTTGCTTAATCTAGCCTAATTCTCAACCCTTATCTTACCTGACCTACATGCAGTATTTGAGAAAGTTGCTTAGAATCTTTAAACCTCAATTTCTTCTAAAAATAGGGGTGATGAATAATAGTACCTATTTTAGAGGGTGGTTGTGAAGATTAAGAAATAAACCACGTGGAGAGTTTATTACCATAGTACCTAACTCACAGTTAAAAACTCAATAAATGCCAGTTATGTGGCTCATCAGTGCTGCTACCTACAGTCTACCCACAGTCTGAAAATAGAGTCCATCCTATACTCCAGACACAGAATTTTGGAAGAGAATGACTCCAGAATGCTTAGAAGTGAGTATAATCTCAACCTGCCAATCATATTAGGCAATAACATATTCCACCATATAAAGAAGGATCTTAAACAGCAAAAGAGAATGTGACAATGAATGTATGTATGTTCGTGTATAACTGAAAAATTTTGCTCTACACTGGAATTTGACACAACATTGTAAAATGACTATAACTCAATAAAAAAATGTTTAAAAAAAAAAAGAAGGATCTTAAAATTTCCTTCTTAACATTCCTTACTTGCTGATGATTCCTAATACTACAGATCCTAATCTCTCTTAAACTCTGGTTCTTATTTCCATTTCCTATTCAACAGCTTGGTCTGGATATTTAATTATCTGCTTCAAATTTTCTCTCATTCTCTGCATCTCAGTAATGGCTCACACCCACTTCACAGGACTGCAGGCTGAGGAAGGCGGGGACTGTGTTTGTTTCTGGGTCCCACATTCCCCGCACAGTGCTGGCACCGCACACAGCACTCTGGCATGCAGCAGGTGCCAGCATCTGAGCCGAAGCTGTCCACAATGTCTGGGTTATTTTCTCTTACTGGTTTCTTGAGGCCAATGTCTGTGGAGGTTTTACTATTATTATTACCTTTATACTTTCCACAGGGCCAAAGATAGATTCTAGCATATGATGAATGTTCCTTAAATATATGCTGGATAGATCAATAGTAGTGTTTTTCTTCCCAAGACTTCAAACAATTTTACAAAACAATCTTGTCATGATATACATCTCACAGGGGGGAAAAAGAGGCAGAGCGATGTGAACTTTGTTGGAGGATCCTTCTATCGGCAGTGGAACTGATACAAAAACTTGCTCTCCTACCTCCCGATCCCAGGAAAATCTCCCAGAGCTTGGGTGAAAGGAACAAATACCTGTAAGGTTCAGGTGGCAGTTTACTCTCTGAGGGTACCTGACCTCGGCCTTAACTGATCTTGTTCCAGTGCAAACTGGGATTTAAAATGCTAGCAGTTACTTAACCTATTAGGGTACCCGAAGAAAACATAAAGCAACAACTTTAATACTAAGTCAGTAAGAATTTCTGAAGAAGTGCTGAAATTTGACAGAATAGTACAAATTTGATGGAAACCGCTCTCCCCATCTGTATGTATACAGAAACAGATGATTTCCCTCAGTTCTGGGTGAAATAACTATCAGAGGTCTGGCTCACCAGCACGGAGTAAGACAAACGATTGTCTCCAGGCTTGTGTATCTACTGCTAGCGCCATCTCTCCCAAAAGACGTAATTTCAAAAGACATAATACGTTTACGTGTTAAGTTGAATAAAGAATAGTTTGTTGAATATACGCTATGTCAAATACTGCTCCAATGCAGAAAATCTTAGTTTCATGGCCTCAGGTCTCACTGGGAGAGATCATTTTAAAATGGCCTCATTAAAGAGAATGTACTTAATAAACTTATATGGAAAATATTATAAGATAATTTAATTAATACAAGATACCTTCAACTTAGGACACCAAGAATGATCTGAGGCTTCATCTCTTTGGAGTTTAATTCTAGTATTGCCAGTACCTCCCAAAATCCTACGTCTGTAGCTCAATTTCCTCACATTTAAGGCAATAAATCTAATTCATTTTAAAAGATTGTTTTGATTTATCCAAGCAGCTGCTGGTGATTTAAAACAGGATCATGATTAAACTCAGAGGACACATGACATACAAGGTACAACTTCAAAGAATGTGGCAAAGCACGCTGGAAAGCACAGAGTGAGACTCCCCGGGTGTGCAGGCGTGGAGGGGAAGCTGTGTGCTGTAAGTCTCTGAAGCGACGACAGACCCACGAGCAGGGCTACCAAATCCATACCTAACGACACACAGGATGCATCCCCAAAACACTTTGTACAAGAACAAGGTAAATTACATTTTCCTATTGACCTACCCTGTAATTTCAGTGTGGTATTCCCATAGAGAAAATTTTTAAATTACATTATTTCATTAAGCATTTTCAGCTTCTTTATTCTTCTACCACCTCCAGTAAGAATTTAATCAAGTGGATAACAGAACTGTATCAGGACATATATGACAGAACGTATCAGGATATATAGGTGTACATCAAAACAGACCCACAGAGACACCACCAGGTGTGTGTAGGAAAGTAACAGCAGAGTGAATATAAAGAAGACTCCTGAAGCTGAGGAGATCTGGGTTCAAATCCTGGCTCTGCCACTTTCTTGTTCAGATGACTTTGGGAACATAACAAACTTCATAAGCTTCAATTTCCTCAGCAGTAAACGGGGTGCAGAGTAAAAAATTAGCAATAATATGGGTACACAATAACAGTAGCTACTTCACAGGATCATTGGAGGCTTAAATAAGAAAACATAAAGTGACCAATATTAGTTATCGTCCTTTTCCTGAAAATGGTCACCTACTTCATGAGACCTGGACATTTTAAAAACCACATCCTCTCTGCCAGAGTTACTCAAAATGTCTCAGAAAACTAATGATTTTCGCAGAATGTGCAGGAAGGAAATAAGATTCCTTGAGGAATTTTATGAATGAAGTGATCATTTTTTAATTGTCAGTCTCTTACTATTTATCTGAAAGAACACCACAGTACTTTATTTCGGAGTTGACAATTCATTTTACTTACTTATTACACACCAGTTACTATCTTAATCATTAAGTTCTTTTAATTAATTCCATGAGGTAGGCATCCCCATACATACCCCTTACAGGTAGTGCAGCTAATCTTTAGAAGTTAAATAACCCACACAAGGTCATAAAGCAAGGAGGTGACAGAAGCAGAACTCAAATCCAGATCTCACAGCCTCAAGTCAAGTGTCTTCCATTAAACCAAGAATATCTAAGGACTATATTCACTATTCACTTTCTCTAGGTGAAAATTTGATTGTTTGTTTTATATGACCTGTAGAAGAAACAAAACTGTAAAAGGGGAGAAATATTACATAACTCTAATCTCCTGTAACTTTTAACCCTAAACTTACAACCTTAATATTTGCTTATTCTGTTAGCTCACGCCCACACACTGTGCCGCAAACCTGTGTCAAGTTTACCTCATTAACGTCTGCTGAACATACGTATCACTATGGCGTTAGTACTGGGTGAAGTGTCTGTGAATCTGCTTATGTAAAGATTTTATTCATGAAGTTTAAAACTACTAACCCTGTGGTACTACCCACGGTACCAGACAGAACGCCTTCTCTGGCAGCACCTGTGGAGCTGCTGGGTGTTTCCACCGCTGTTTATAACCTACACATGGGAATGGGAATCTTCTTCCCCAGGCAACATACAGCCTCAGATTTGCTTTTATGAAGGATTTCTGATCCACAGAGAAAAATACAAACAATGGCTACATACAAGGGGAACTTTTTTTAACTTAGTACGAAGGAAGGAGGGTAGGAGAAACATTCTGGCCCGTTCATCTTTCACCTTCATCAAAAGAAAGGATGAAAGCACAAGCACAAACACAAATCAGTCCTGTGTTACGGGTATGGGCAGTTAAGGGAGGCCGAAGGAAAAGAAATCATTGGGCTGGTGTTTCTCTACGGGGAGAAGTTTTCAGGTAAGTGTTCGTCAATGGGAAAGATGCCAGCCACACTTTTTATTCAGTCTGAGCCATGAACATTAGCATTATTATCTACGTCTGCTTTTTGAAATACATCATGAGGCTCTAGCAATTAAGAACAGGTACTTCCTACACTGAAAGTTATTCCCAGGAACAGATGGCTTTACAGGCGAAGACTACCAAACATTTAATGAAGAATTAATGCCAGTCCTTCTCAAACTTTTCCAAAAAACTGAAGAAGAGGGAACATTTTCAAATTCAACAACACATGAAAAGGATTCTACACAATGACCAAGTGGGATTTATCCCTGGGATGCCAGGGTGATCTGACATATACAAATCAACATATGTGATACACAGTATGAATAGAATAAAAGGAAACAATCATATGATCATCTCGATAGATATGGAAAAACAAATTACAACATCCTCTCATGATAAAAACCCTCAACAAATTAGACTGCAGAAGGAACATACCTCAACATAATAAAGGCATATGTGACAAAGCCACAGCTAACATTCTACACAACGGTGAAAGCTGAAAGCTCTTCTCTGAGATCAGGAACGAGACAAGGATGCTCACACTCACCACTTCTATTCAGCATAATACTGAAGTCCTTGCCAGGGTGATTAGACAAGACAAATAAATAAAAGGCATCCAACTTGGAAAGGAATAAGCAAAACTTATCATTATTTGCAGATAATACAATCTTAAAGATAGAAAACCCTAGAGGCAACCAAAAAAACATTGGAAACTAATCAATGAATTCAGTAAAGTTGCAGGATATAAGACCAACATACAGAAATCAGTTGTGCCTCTACACACTAACAAAATATATATTAAAGAAATAAAATTATCCTAGTCATATTAGCATCAAAAACAATAAAATATTTAGGAATAAAGTCAACCAAGGAAGTGAAAGATCTATACAGTGAAAACTACAAGACTTTAATGAAACTGAAGAAAACACAAATAGAAAGATAGCTCACATTCATGGATCGGAAGATTAATGATGTTAAAACATCCATACCCAAAGCCATCTACAGATTCAACATAATCCCTATCAAAATTCCAATGGCGTTTTTCACAGAACTAGAAAGAATAGTCCTAAAATTTGTATGGAACCACAAAAGACCCCACACAGCCAAAGCAGTCATGAGAAAGAAGAACAAAGCCAGAGACATCACACTTTCTGGTTTCAAACTCTGTTACAAAGCTACAGTAATTAAAACAGTATAGAACTGGCATAAAAATAGACACATAGACCACTGGAGCAGAACAGTGAGCTCATCCATAGTCAGCTGACATTTGACAAGGGAGCCAAGAGCATTCAACAGGGAGAGAAGAATCTCTTCAACAAATCCTGTTGAGGAAACTGGATAACCACAAGCTGAAAATGAAATGGACACCCTATCTTACACCACACACAAAAATGAACTCAAAATGGATTAAAAAGACTTAAATGTAAGGCCTGATACTATAAAACCCTAGAAGAAAACAAAAGGAAGCTCCTCAATATTGCTCTTGGCAATGATTTTTTTAGATATGCCACCAAAAGCACAAGCAGCAAATGCAAAAATCAGTAAGTGGGACGACATCAAACTAAAAAGCTTCTGCACAGCAAAGAAACAATAAAAAAAATTAAAGGGCAAATTACCAAATGGAGAAAATATTTGCAAACCATTTATCAGATAAGGGGTTAATATCCAAAATGTTAAATAAATATATATATATATATAAATAACTCATAGAATTCAGTAATGACAATAAAAATTCAATTGAAAAATGAGGAGAGGAATCAAATATACTGTTTTCCCAAGAAGACATCCAGATGACCAGGTACATGAAAAGATGCTCAACATTACTAATCATCAGGGAAATGTGAATCATAACCACAATGAGATATCATCTCACACTTGTTAGGATGATCATTACCAAGAAGTCAAGAGATAAGGGTTGGCAAGAATGTGGGAACCCTTGGGCACTGTTGATGGGAATGAAAATTGGTTCAGCCACTATGAAAAACAGTATGAAGATCCATCAAAAAATTAAAAATAGACCTACCTACCAGACAATCGAGCAATTCCACTCCTGGGCATATACCCAAAAGAAATAAAAACAGGATACTGAAGAGATATATGCACTGCCATGTTCACTGCAGCTTTATTCACACAATAGCCAAGATATGGAAACAACATAAGTGTCCACCAACAGATGAATGGTTAAAGACAATGTGGTACATCTATACTGCAATGGAGTATTACTCAGCCCTGAGAAAGAAGGAAATCTTGCCACTTGCAACATGGATGGACCTTGAGGGCATTATGCTAAGTGAGTTAAGTCAGGTAAAGAAAGACAAATATTGTATGGTATCTCTTATATGTAGAATCCAAAAAAGCCAAACTTCTAAAAACAGAGAGTAGAATGGTGGTTACCAGGGGCTGGGAGATGGGGGTGGGGGTGGGCAGTTGGGAAGATGTTTCTTAAGGGTACAAACTTGTAACCAGTACTTAAGTAAGTCCTAGAAATCTAATGCATAGTGTAGTAATTAAACCCAACAATACTGTACCATATACTTCAAAGTTGCTAAGAGACTAGCTCTTAATTCTCACCAGAAAAAAAGAAATGGTAATTATGTTATGTGACAGAGTTGTTAGTGAATGCTACTGCGATGATCATGTCACAATATGTAAATATATCAAATCAGTGTTGTACACCTTAAGCTTACAAAATGTTACATGTCAATTATAGCTAAATCAAAATAAAGTTAGTGTCAGCTTTTAGCTTTAAACCAGAAATATATTTCTGAATCAATGACTTTCAGAAAAAAACGAGGTATTCTATTATACATACATACATACATACAATTTTCAAGTTTGATACATCAAAATGCCATTATTTTCTCAGTATTTACTTTGGAACTTCCATGGTAATAATCCTATGACTCTTGAAACAGTGCTTTTTGAGGGGTAACAGTGACCTTAATCCAAAACACCTGAAGGTGGTTACATCTGAGGAAAGCACTATATTGCTGTAGACCTTAGAAAAGAATTATCATCTAGTGTTTTTATAATGGGAATCGTACAATCATGTCTAACTCAGTGGAAAAAATCCTGAAGGAATAAATTACCTATTTTTCACAGTTCTTTACGTGCTTTTAGAAAATTTTAAGAGATCAACAAGTTACACACAATCACAACTACTAATCAAAGGGAAACATTTTCTATGATGCAACACTCTGGCCACAATACCACTTCACAGAAGAGTGAACTGAAAGCAAGAAAGACCCAAACTCAGCTCCTGGTCTAGCCTGTCTTACAGGCTGAGGTCTCCCAGGCCTCAGTTTCCTTACTTACGGAATTAATGGAATTATTTATTCGGTGTTGGCTGAATACCTACTATGTGCCAAACTCCCTGCTAACACTGAACATTTGCTATTTGTTACTTGTTTTAAGCAAATAAATTTAAGGTCTGGGCCCTTGCAAATTTCCTCATCTTGTCAAGAGACAAAGAAATACAACATAACTACTATAAACAGACTGTTACGCCTGTGCAAACTGGAGAAGAGCCTTCCGAGCTGACACTTGAAGAATGGCTATGAGTTGCTCAGATGGGGATTGTGGGAATTCCCTGAAGAAAGAACAGACTGTGCAAAGACACGAAGACAGGAAAGAACAAGAGAGAGGTTCAAAGTCCATAATGCACAGGCTGAGCATCAAGGAGATAAATTCAGAGCCTTATATTCCACACTAGGGACTTTGCCCTTTAACCTTTAAGGAAAGGTGAGGTTCCTTCTATACTAAGATTCTGAAAACTTGCTGTAGGCCCAACTAGATGAATCCAATTTGTCCACCATTTCATCCAAAGTTGTTAGTCTTTTAAATAAAATAAGTTTGGATGCTGACATTATAAAATCTAACAGACCTCACTTAACCGGTACATTTTATGACTAGCAGTAGATTTCTACTGTTAAGATTACAGCAGTAAAACATTCTAAAGGCAAGATATATGACAACTGATATCCTTCTGTTATCAAATACAAACTCTGTAAACATACACATGTGAAAATTATAAACAGGTATTAAATTTACATGCCCCCTCAAATAGGTTTTTATACTTTGTTCATATAAAGCTTTACTCTCTTCACTCTCAATATCAATTAACCATAAAGTACCTAAAGAGAACATAAAGTTCTATTTACCTGTGTTCTGCAGGTACAGGGGGTGGCCAGACAGCAGGATCTCTAAATGGTTCATCTTGACAGGACACAGGGAAATCTGGGGGTCTGTCGATTTTAAAACTTTCCAAAGTGCTGACAATACTTTTAACTTGCTCATATTCTTCCAATAATTCCTGTCGAACCTTAAAAAAATAGCCTTTATACTACAAACCATATAAATTGCAGATAACAAACTGCTATAAAATGCCAGTTTCCTTAATGTCATTCAAAGTACGCAAAATAAGTCATTAAAGCATAATCAAAAGACAAAGAACTATTTAATACAGATAGGAGGGCAAGGATTAGTTTGAAAAAAGACATAATTATATATCTTTTCTTAGGGCAAAGAGTTATATATCATTCATAATGAAACTCTTTCTACCAAAGAATGTGATAAACATTAATACAATTTAAAACTAGCAACTAAGTTAGTACCAAACAGGTTAACCATTCCCAGAAATCTATGTTACACTAAATCCTTTTACTATATTTGTAAATAGCTTCCTCAAAAATTGCCAGCCAAAATTTTCATCAGCATTTCCTATGCCTAATATCACAAAATATGAAATGCCTGTGATGAGCATTTGAAAGCCCGACATGGTACAATACCAAGAGCTGCCCACTTCTAATTTAATTTAAATTCTTCTTCACCTGAAATCTAAATACTTTTGACCTTGTTTAAAATCTTTCAAGGCCTGGGTAAAGTTTATTTTGAGTTCAAAGGTACAATTTTCCCCATATTTAAAAAACTTCACTGAACACCAACTATGTGGAAATCTTTGTGTTTTCAAACTTTGAGCCTGAACTAATTTTCTAAAGCAAACAGATAGATTGAAAATTGCATTTAAAAATTAGTTTTCACAATTCTATTTTTTTAACCAAGAAGCACACTTTACTATAAAGCTGAGCATAAGAAACTTTCCCTTAACTTTATCTTGAATAACACGTGGAAAGGAACAAATAAAGGAGTCGTAGAACCAAAGAAAAATCTAAGTAAAATTCAACTGCTAGTGTATGCAATTATACACTACACTTGGAGAAATGAAACTTCAGAATGTAACAGAAAGAAACATAGTAGAAGTATCTGAATAGAAATGGTCACTATTTAACACAATTAAGAACACGTCAAAAATATTTCCATGTTAGATTAATAAACCACTCTTGCCTGTGGCTAATATGCAGGATAAAAGAACACAACTGAAAATCTCAAGTACATTGTTCTCACTCAGTTTGGTAATGCTCAAATTGGACAGTAAGTCAAATCTACCCTCAAAACTTAGTAAAACATCAATTTCGGACTCGTGGAAAACTTAGAGGAAACACTTGAAAGGCATTGGCACATAAAATGGAAACTTCAAAGAAATGCTTGACTTTGTACTTTTAATTTTAAAAGGATTTTAAGTTTCAAGACTAAGTGGGGAAATTATAATTCAAGTTTTTATTAGCTGTATGTAATTAAGTTGTATATTCAAGAGACACAGCAAACATACTAGTGGTTTTTTATTAGATTACTGATTCCTTTGTATTTGTAAGGAGTCTTTCAAAAGAAGAGGAAACTTTCTTAAAGGAAAAGTTTTACAAAATGGGTCAAAGCTACATGTAAAAATGAAAGGGGAAAGGGCAAGTGGAAATACCTTATTTCAAAAATTTATAATTACACACAACTGGTCAACTGATGAGGAAAGAAATTAAAAGGAGATTCAATTTGAATTAAATATCTTTGAAATATGTCTCATAAAATACAGTATCAAAAATACAGAAAATATTAACTGGGAAAGACAGAAAATTACTGAGTGCATTTTAAATATATTTCAGTATTCAGATAAATAAGAACTATTTACAAACTCAAACTGATTTTCCAACTCTAATCTGTCAAGTGTAACAGACTACTGCCTTCATTCACTGAGTACTTAAACACGGCCTTACCTGCTGCCATTTGCCTTTGACAGCTGGGTCTCTGACGGACTGGCAGTGTCTCTGAATCTGCTGTATCACCCCCTGGTAATATACCATCGATGAGTCATAATTTCCAAGAAGTGCGTATTCTCTTCCTTTCTTTGCGTTGTCACAAATTTCAGCCAAATTCATCTTTCAGAGACCTAAACATAAAATATAATGACTTTTTATTAAGTTTCCAGTACTGACTTTAAAGTATTTCTTATTATGCTTTAAAATACCTGCTTAAAACTACTTTGAAAGTCAAAATTCCTTGAGATTATCTGAATGAGTCTTAAAACAGTGAACAAAATTTCTAATTTTGGAAATACAAAGGAGATCACAAAAGAACACCTGGGGTGGGGATATAGCTCAGTGGTAGAGCGCATGCTTAGCGTTCATGAGGTCCTGGGTTCCATCCCAAGTACATCCACTTAAAAGAAAGAAAGAAAGAAAGAACAAACAAACGCCTAAGGAGACAATAAAGAGAGAAGTTACACAGCCCTGAACTATCAATTTACGTTAACAGTTACATAAACTGGACACTAGTTCTCCGTGCTCATTTATAATTACCACAAGCTGCAATAATGGTAAAGAGAAACTTGCTTTATTTCACTCAATTTATTCTTGACAATGTAAAAATCAATGAATATATCATAATTTCCACTGATACCAATTAAAACTACGGAAATTATTTCTCACTAAAACTTTTTGGCCCCAAGAACAAAAAGTTATACTTAAGAAACACATTTTTTAAAAAGAGCCTATAGTTGTTCATGCATCATTTCCATGCATTTAACTGTTCCATACAACTCAAATCTAAGCGAGAACCTGTGAACTAGACGACCTGAGCCCTTTCTGTGCCTCATAGTGTAATCTTCCATGATCCCGTCATCCTCTATAGCTTTTCATCTGTGTAAATACCTAGCCCTAACCCTTCCCCTTCCACAAGATGCCAGGGAGAATATCACCTGAACACCTGGTTTCCACCAAAGCCCTCCAGCCCAGTAACTCTGGCTTTTCTTCCAGGCTTCTCAAAAGTCTCCCAGAATCATCCAAGGCTTCTAAGCAAAGATATTCTCCAACGAAAACTACAAAGAGTAGGAAGTCCAGAGGTACAGAAGAATGACATCATGGGAGAGATTGGATTCCAAACTGACCTACTCTTATTTCCTGGAACAATAAATCAATGAATACACTTAGCAGAGAAAATCAAAATGTTCCTCCATGCCTTCCTGGGGGAATTAAATTTTGGTAGTGTGGCTCTTCCTTTCTACCTCTTTCTAAAGGGGCTCAAAAACTTCCTCAAAATTAACCACATCTGTTCTAGGCATTCCAGCTGACTCCAGTACACTCTTGAAAATAAAATAGTTTCTTTTATGTGTTTTGGCGTATTATTTGCCCCTTCTCCCAGCACAGGTTCCTTGAAGGCATCATCTACTTGAGACTCATACTGCAGCAAACAGTACACTACTTCTAGGCAATAAGAAATTTCAACATTCAGCAAAGATATCCACAGAATATAGGACAAGCATAGAAAGTCTCTTCCTCAAATTAGAACAATTCTTCAGATTAGTCATTATGAGATAAAAGCATTAATTCTACTATGTGCAGGTACACATATATGAAGAATAAAACTACCCTAATGTAAAGCAGGGGTCAGCAAACTGTTTCTGCAAAGGGCCAGAGTAAGTATTTCAGGCTTTGAGGGGCAAAAGGTAAAGCTGAGGATACTATGTAAGCACTTGTATGATGAGACAAAAATTTCTACAACTCTTACTGTTGGAATTCAAAATATTATAGCAACAATAGTTGAGTTCTTTTTGCAAAACAGGTCTACTAACAAGAATGGAACTCTTTGGCAGGGGGTGGACGGGGAATAGCTCAGTGGCAGAGTGGGTGCTTAGAGTGCACAAGGTCCTCAGTTCAATCCCCAGTGCCTTCATTAAAAACAAATAAATAAACCTAATTACCCCGCCCCACAAAAAAAAAGGAACTCTCTGGGGGGATAATATTTCATTTAGTTGGGATTCAAAGTTAGTGCTCTCTATCATCAAAATCAATTGCAAATGTTTATGTGTTAATACTGCTTTTTAAATAAGATTTTATGTACTTCATGTTTAAAAGTCTTTTTACCCAGATAGGTACTGTCACATACAGATATAAAATCACAAGCATGTGATTTCAATTCAGTATATGCATTGTCTGGAAGGCATTTAAAGATTTTATTCTTCTCTTGATACATCTTTTAGCATGCCATTTACAGTGCGTATTGATCACTTCCAATTGAAGTTTAGGTGAAAGTAGCTCAATTATGCAGTTAAATAGATTTTGTAAAATAGAAATTTCTTTTGCACTTGCATCAAAGTCTGAAAAATGTCCCTGAAAATGTAATTTGAGCTCAGGAAATATACTGAAAATCTGGGTGGGAATGGCGACCTCGCTTCTTTGCTTTAACTTTTGACAGCATGGAATATAAAATAGCTTGATATGACTTGCGATTCAAATATTAGTTGGCATCGAAATAACTTTTATTTTTGCACATATGCACTATTTTGCCCTGTTACTTTCAGTGGAATTCATTAAGAAACATTATCAAGTCTGCAGCAAAACTGATTTCCAAAGCCATTCAGTGTTCAATAGTAGTGGATGAGAGCAGTTCCTCTCCTTCAGAAAAATTTCAAATCAGCCCTTGGCTCAAAAGATTGCAATATAACTTGACCACTACAAGTCACTGAACTGCTGTGTGGTAGGGGCAAGCCAGGATATTCAGCTTCCACTTCTGACAAAACTTCATAGAAGTGACAATGGTAAGTCCTCAAGAGCAACACTTTTGAGTCTTAAGACATTAATGGTTCCTTATCACATGATAGATTCAAATATTCTCTGCAAAATACCTGCTGAAAAATAAAAGTGAATAACCATCGACGTTAACCACCCTACTTCCTCATAGCTTTGTAAATTTGTTCACCTAAGCCTTTTTTCTGTCCTACACATATTTTTACCACCATCAGTTTTAACGTCTTAGTTATACATTATCTATCTTATCAAGTTATACAGAATTAATGTTTTGTCAACTTTTCACAAATATTCCTGTCTGTAATTATTCCATGAACACTATTCGTTAAACATAATTCTTAAGTAACTTCAAATTCAGCATCAACTTCTCAAATAAACAACTGAGTCACTTTGGTAACATCTGTTAATTCATCAAGAGCCAAAAAAACCATTCAAAATCATTTGCCCTATTTTTTTAATTGATTACTGACGTCCTCAACACTTTCAGCAACTGTTCTCACCAAAAGGCTAATAGTCTTAAACAAGTTTGTTTTCTCCAGACACATTTCTTTGGCTGCTGCAATCAAACAAGATTAGTTAAGTCACAATCAGTAAATGACTTCCTTGTTTGGCCAGCAAATGAGACACTCAGAAACTTATTCTGGGTGCAGTCTGAGTTTCGTTTTTTAATTTTCTGAAGAAATTCTGCTTCAACAGATATTCCTTTTTAAGTTTTCTAACCACTGCTTTCCTGTGACTTGGGACTAGCATGATGAGTGATTAGTCTGGGGATGTCAGTGTAAACTGCATTTCTTTAGCACAGCTATAGTGTCATTGCACAGCAATCACAACGCGCTGTCATTCAGCTCTAGTTCGATACTCCACATTCTTCTGTGCTTTAAAAGTATATGTCAAGTCCATTTTTCTCATCGTGTTTTGACATGAAGAAAACGCACTGATGATAAAGTAACATGTCGCAGTGCAGTGATACATTGGCATGGGAAACCCTGTGACTACAGTGCGCACCGAGCAGCAACGCAAAGCCACGAGAACGCCACACAGTCCCCGCGGCAGCCACCAGCTCAGCCCCGCCAGCGCAGGGGCAGCCACGGACCACACGTGAACCAGTGAGTGTGGCTGTGTTGCAATAAAACTTTATTTCCAGACAATAGTATCTGAATTTCATTTATTTTCATATGTCATAAAACATTATTCTTCTTTTGACTTCTTTAACCTTTAAAAAAAAATGCAAAAACCATTCTTAGTTCATGGACCATTCAAAACAAGCAGCAGGCTGGATTTGGCCCCCAGAAGGCAGTTTGTCAACTCGTGCTTTCAGCTTCTACCTCAAGATTCTAGGGAAATAAAAGCACATGAATCCCAAAAGAAGTACAAGGAAGAACACAATAAAGTTAAGAGCAGAAATCAATAAAATAGAAACAGGAAAAAAAAAAAAAAGAAATTTCAATGTAGCCAAAAGCTGGTTCTTTGGAAAGCTCATTAAAAACAAATAAACCTCTAGTAACACTGACCAAGAAAGGGAGAGAGAAAACACAAATAACCAAAATTAGAAATGAAGGAGAGTAAGCCACAGAGGGAAAAAAATACCGTATGATATCACTTATATTTGGAATCTAAAAAAAAAAAAAAAAAGACAAATTAACTTATTTACAAAACAGAAACAGATTCACAGACATAGAAAACAAACTTATGGTTACCAGGGAGGGAAGGGAGTGGGAAGGGATAAATTTTGGGAGTTCGAGATTTGCAGATACTAACTACTAAATATAAAATAGATAAACAAGTTTATACTGTACAGCACAGGGAACTATATTCAATATCTTGTAGTAATCTATAATGAAAAACAATATGGAAACAAATATATGTATGTAAATGTATGACTGAATTATTATGCTGTACACCAGAAATTGACAGAACATTGTAAACCAACTATACCTTGATTAAAAAAAAAAAGAAGAAAAAAGAAATGAAGGAGAGGTTATCACTACAAACTTTACAGATATTAAAAGGCAAAAAAGGCTTAATGAAATGGACAAATTCTAGTTACAACATACCAAAGCTCTCTCTCAAGAAGAAACAGAGTAATTAATCTGAATAGTCTTACATCATTAGATGCAAATTATGGCATCTTGAAGTATGTTTTAATAGCAATAAATCAAACTACCATGTGGGTACTCGTCACCAAAATAGTTAACTCTGAAAGTCATAATACCTCCCATCTCTTTATGTTGGGTTATATTCTCAAGGACTGTTTCTTGCCATGAATAACAGAGAATATGATTTAATCACATACCCAGAGACAAGAGAATCCCTGTAGCACTGAAGCCTTCTCATTTGTTTCCTCACCTGAGCTCACTTTGCAAATACTTGAGAAGCAGAAAATTGTCTTTGCAACATGAAAGAATCTAGATAGATAATTCTAAGAGCTTAAATGTTTCTCCGAAGTAACCATTACAATAATTTCTGCCCATGTACTAAATTCCACTGGCATCTTTAAAACATTAAAAAAGATAGAAAATGTTTATCATCTGCCATTCTGTCTCAAAATGGCAGCTAAAACTATAAATTTTATCTTAAGTGCATAAATATCCTTTTAGATGAAAATAATAGTAAGGCCATTTACTGAGCTTACACCACATCAAGCGATGTGACAAAAATGGCTTTCTAGACATCTGTGGAGATTAAACAGCTCATCTTGGAAAATTACTCCATTTTTTTCTAACTACTCTCACAATCTATGCCTTACATTTATCTAGCAAATGCCTGTGTACACCTGACTTTTACTAGGCATTCTAAGGCATGCTTTCACTAGGTCTACCATACAGAATTATGGTTATCGAGAAAATAAAATGTTTAATTCTGAGTTAAATATATAATTCTGAGTTCAAATATATAATTCTGAGTTCAAATATATACATATTTTCATTACAAATAGGTGTGCAATTAGTGAAATTATAATATGGATC
Source organism: Camelus bactrianus (assembly GCF_048773025.1). Taxonomy (NCBI): domain Eukaryota; kingdom Metazoa; phylum Chordata; class Mammalia; order Artiodactyla; family Camelidae; genus Camelus; species Camelus bactrianus. The sequence goes on from NC_133552.1 coordinate 5,959,672, forward strand.
TGTCCAAAAATGAGATGTAGTTAGAGAATCAAAGAATTTTAGAGCTACTGGGATCTCAAATCATGTAGTGGAACTCCCTGTTTTCTTAGAAGGTGAAATCAAAGCAAGGATGTTGTTACCATTAATGGTCTATAAAATAATTTTGTATCATTTAAAGAAACTTCATTTAAAAGAATAATTGATGAATCCTTTTATAGATGACATAATCATTCTGTAATGTAACTACTGCCTGATCTACCTGCTTAACACGGTCAGGTCAAGTCCTAGAACGTGGCTTTCTGTCAAACAGAAGAGTCAATCCTGCCATGTTGTTGCTAAGGAAGAGGGATAAGGGGAAGAGAAAGATCTTCAGTTATTGAGCACTTAAGGTGTACCTCCATTCAACTGTCTAATCACCCCAAGAATCCTACAGATAGTATTAGTATCTTTTTTAAGTAGGCCACAGGTCTGGAAACTTGCCCATGATCACACAGAAAGTAAACTGTAGTTCCAGAAGTGGACAACAAATCTATGTGACTCCTTCCACGACACCACACTTAGTAAGTGATCCTTGGAGAAATGTTCTCTATAAAAGAATATCACTGTGCATGTTGAGAAAATCAGATAAACTGATTTATCTTTCATGCCAATAAAAACCTGCTCCTCCTTATCTCAATCAATGTTTCAATATCCCATCAGTCATCCTAGCCAGAAAACTAGGAATCATTCGTCTTAGGGTTCCAAATCCATCCAAACTCTTATTAAGTCGTATCAGTTTTACCCCTTTAATGTTTCTGCAATCCATCTCTTTCTGTAACTCCAACTGCTTAGTTTAGACTTGTTTCATTTCCCTACTGGACTTTTTTTTCCTAAAACTGGTTTTCCTACCCCCATTCTAATCCCACCTCTCCTGGATCCATTCTCCACACTGGAGTCAAAGCTATCTTTCTAAAACGCAAACCCGGTAATGCCACTAGTCCATCTGAAATTCTTCAATGGTTACCCCATGTTGAAGAAAAATTCTAAACTCTTTATCACAGCACCAAGTACTTCAAATCTGGTCTCTCCCACTACACTGCAAGTATTCTGGGATTCAGTCACCACAATGACCTAGGGTTCCCCAAACACAAAACATCCAAATCTCTCCTTTGCTTCTGTTATACCATTTGCCTACAAAGACCTTCCTCGGCCTCTCTCCAGTAAAAGCTTAATCAACTTTCTTAGCACAAGTCAAATGTCACATCATTCTGGAGACTTTCCCTAATCCTCTCAGACAGGATCTTTCTAACAAAGGGTACAGGGAATGGCATCAGTGGTTGAGAGCACCATTTAGATGAGTTAGACCCACCTGGGTTGAAGCACCAGTCACATCTTATCAGCTATGACTCTGGGCAAGGTCTCTAAGGCTGCTTCCTCATCCCTAAATAGCAGCGCCTACTTCACAGGATTGTTGTGAGGATGAAACAAGGGGCTGCATGCAAAATGCGCTGCACAGCACCTCCTGTAGAGTAAGTGTTCGTTACCTATTACTGTGCTATGACTATGTATTCTCTCTCTGGGCTCCTATAGCAACTGGCACCTAGCTCCATCACACTATTGTGACAACACGACCGTGTGCCACGCAGGACACAGACAACCTTCTATCATCTCTTTATTCCCACCACCTAGTGGAACACCTGGCCCATACTAGGTCCTTAACAAACCTAGAATGAATAAATAAGATAAACAAATCTTGAATGAATGAATGAAATACTTTAAATCCCTCTACGGGGGGGAGGGTATAGCTTGGTGGTAGAGTGCATGCCCAGCATGCATGAGGTCCTGGGTTCAATTTCCAGTACCTGCATTAAATAAACAAACAAACCTACCTAACCTAATTACCTCCCCTCATAAATAAAAAAAAACTAAAAAGATTTTTAGAACTCCCTCTACTGTATAAGGCCTTGATTTTTTTCCTAGTGGTATTACTAAACCTACTTTTTATTTCCTTCTACAAAATTGCTACTTTAAGTTTACAGAGGCCAGCTTCATTTAATTGAGAGAAAAGAAATTTTATAGTGGCCGTATGTTGTTTTCTTGCTTAAAAACACTCACATAAAATAAGCCCACAATATGTCAACAATTTTCCAACATACTATCACAAAATATCCAGTTTCTAGAATGGTTATCTACCTATTGAAAAATTTCAAAGTGTAGGCAAGGCAGGTTTTCTAAATCTGTGTTAGCTTCCTCACCATCAGGGCCTGAGCCAACTTTAGGGGGCTAAGGTGTATCCCAGAGCGCTGAAAAAAAAGAGAGAGAGAGAGAGAAAGAACATGGCGTTTTCACTCGGAAAAATGCTAGAAAACACTGGAATAATTAAAGAAAATAATTATTACTACCTACTGCTAAAGAAAAAAAAAGACAAATCTGTACTTTTAAAAACACTAATAATTTAAAGCTGAATTAATCTTTAAACTGGAATCAAAATATGTGTAGGCAGTGTTGAAGCTGGTGAGTGGGAGGGGTATTCGTTTTACAATCTTGACTCAATAAATAAAATGCAAATTGCAAAACAGTAAAAAAAAAAAAATCAGATACTACCATATAATAGCATGGTATCTTTTATCTACTTCTACAGTTAACCTTTAAACATTAATGCCCTTTGAGTAATTATTAATCAGTGGGTTTAATTAACGCAAACACCTCTTAACTACTTCAGAACAAACGGGATCCAATACCTAGAAATAAACGTATCAGGGAAAGGAGAAAAGCCTGTTAAAATATCCTTTTTCGGGTCTCCCATCAAATGTGTGCCATACATACGGTTCTGCACCGAGAGGCAGCAACCTGGGAGGATGAGAGGCGCCGAAGGCCCGAGGCCCTGCAGCCAGGGCGGCCGCTCCTCCCCAGTCTACGCGGGGCGGTGGCCCGGCCGGGGTGGGGCTAGCGCTGCAGCCGGGGCGGGCCCGATGGCAGGACGGAAAGCCCAAGTCTCACCTCCACTTCCCCTTCCCAACGCTCAGAGCCCAGGTCCGCGACCACCCCGGAGCCCCCTCAGCACAAAGAGAGAGATTGTCTTCTCTCCGGGTCCACTCAAAGTTTATCGGTCTTTCCCAGCGGTCGGGGCCGCCGGGCTTTGTAGTTCGCCCGTCCAGGCCGCCCCGCCAAGGCCTGGAGCCCGAGGAGCAGCTGAACTACAATCCCCATAATGCCCCGCGCTCCCCACAGCTCGTCCCCCGTTCCGCTCTGTTCCCGCGTCTCCCGCGGCGGGAGCCGGGGTGGGGCTGTCAACCCGGCCACCCCACCACCGGCTCTCTGGCTGGCGCTCATCTCCTTCGGATTCATTACCTATGTGCCGCAGGTCGGCCGACCGTCTTGAAGCGGTCCAGGTGGGATGTGGGTGGGGCATAGGCCGCCGCCGCCGCCGCGGAGTCCGTTAGTTCGCGACGTGCGTGGAGAGGCGGCGGCAGCGGCGGCGTATGGTTGCCATGGCAACCGAGGGCCGCGCCGCAGGGGGAGCGCGGGGGCTCGGAGTCAGCTCCGGGGAGGAGCCCGGGTGCGGGGGACAGGGAGGCGCGAGGGTGCGTCTGGGAGCGGAGGCAGACGGTGACATTGAGGAGGACGGATGACTAATTGAGCCCCGGTAGTGCCGATGAGCCCTGCGCTGCAGCAGCCAATCCCCGTGGCAGGACGCGTGCCCGTTCTCTAGGCGCAGCGCGTCGATGCCTGCTCTATTCCGAGAGGATGCTGGTGGCGTCAGAGGAAGGAGCAGCGCCCGCTCTTTAAAGGTCGCTGGTCCAGCCCCTCCCCCGCCGCCGATCCAGGCATCCCCCGCTGGCCCGGCCGGATGGCGCGTTTGGAACCTTAGCCACCTCTTTCGGGGGGAGGAGGGGTTCACCAGTAAAACCGAATTTGCAATCTTTCACACCTCTTTCCTGCCATTTTCTGAATAGGATAGAAACCGAATCGTTTAGTAGATATAATTTAAATGTAAACTGCTTTTAAAATGGCATTGATTTCAAATGAATTTTGACCTGTAATACTTCTTAAATAATCGTTTGTGAACTCGCCATGACTTGTCTCAGAGATTCAGTATAGTCTAAACTGAGGTTATAAGCACGGGCTTCTAAAACCCACTTCTTACAGCTCTAGGCGTGCCGCTACTCTTGGTAGCCCATAACCTGGGGCGATTTACCCGCTGTGATGCTCAACTTTAATCTGCAAAATGGAGATAATAGTTATGTCACAGAGCTTATGAGAAATAAAAGCATTGATAATGATACAGTGTTCTAAACCAAAGCCTGGCATTTAACACTAACTTAAATATTAGTTCTTTAATCCATCGTGGTAAGAATTAGAAGAGTGGGAGGCTGGAGGTGAAGGTGTCATTTGACTGAAGAGGGAGTTTTTCTGTAGTGATAAACTACCTTGCTTAGGGGTTAGGTTACAGAGGCATATGCCTTTGTCAAAACTCTTGAAATGCTTCTCAAGATTTGTGCATTTCACTGTATGTAAATTTATCTTTAAAAAGAACATGAAAATATTAGCTATTATTATTAGAGCTGTAGACTCTAAGAGAGACCATAGACATTTTTTAAGTCCAGTCTCCAGAATATGCAGATGAGGAAAACGAGGCCTAAGGATTTAGGTAAATGGGGGAGGAAGGAGGGATTACTGACCCTGTCCTTTTCTAGTAATAAATGCCTCTCAAGAAATTACGATTGAAAATAACAAGCTGCTGTGTCTGTCGTCCAGTTTTCAGTCGAGGTCACCTTGCCCACAGAGATTTTGTTAAAATTGACTAACTCCAGTGGAAGACCAGTGTTCTCTCCAAGATTGCATATTCCCTGGGGGTTCACAACCTTAAGGGCACTTCTGCCCCTGAGTTCTTGCTTTCTTTGTACACTTAGACTCCCTCACATCTCCCCTCCTGCAACTCTCTTCTCTCCTGCTGGCACACAAAGTAGAAATCAAACCCTTTTCTTTGGTTGTTTGTATAGCAAACTCTCAAAGGTTTGGGGCAACTGAGGGGTTTTAAATGAAGGATGCAAATAACCTAAAATTATAATTCCCTGCTCTTAAAGGTCCTTCAGTATCCCAATGGCTTTGGTATCTACTGATCCCATTCTCTTTTAGAATTAAATGCAACTTCCCATCTCCAGTATCTCTCTGGTCCCACCTCTCCTGTCCTCTTTTCTCTCCTTACATAGTACCTACCTCCATCTCCTAATCTATACGTCAGGGCCACTTTCTGTTCCTAAACTGTTTATCAAAGTATTTTCATACACACAGAAAGTACCTGCCAAGAGGAACTGCAGTGCCAGATATTAAAATAATAGTCTTCACCCCAGAGTATATCTGCATATTCTGCTTGATTCAGCCCAGAATATAGTTACTCAGTAGGAATCAAGCTGCTTCTGCACATGATACGTCCAGGCTACCTACAGAGGAGGTTCCCTTATGAAAACTACTTAGTGTAAGTGAGGAAGCAGGTGATAGTAGCTGGAATCTGATGTCTGCAAGAAAAAAAAGAACCCAACATCTACATGACTGTAGCTTATATTGTGCAGAAGAAATGACAGCATTCAAACAAGAAAATCCAGAACAAAACCTGAAGTAATCCTCACAGAAGCAACACCCGGACCTGTCACCTCTAGCAATTTGGTCACAAGTCTGCATATGTAATAAGGCTATAAATAGATTCTCCTTTACTCCTTGGGAAGATAATACTGATCTGCTCCCGGCTGAACACATGTTTAGTCAGGGTGACAGGTTCACCCGATCCATCCATCCCACATCTGGTTTCCCTTGTTAACAGTCACTTGCGTTTGCAAGGCAGCTGGCTGGGGTCACAGAGCAGCCTAAACAGCCATGAAGAGGTCTTCAAACACCAGGCCCAACTCATAACCCTCCTTGCTTTCTATAGTCAGGAGCCCAGGGCATCGACCAAGCAGGACAAGCCCCTTGAGGAGAATGGATGACAGCAGGAAAGGAAACAGCTGCTTTGGAGTAAGCTGTAGGAAATCCGTCATGCACCAGAAGACCGTGAGCCAGGGAAGCGCAGCCTGAAAAAGCCCGGCCCGGCTCTGGATGGCTGGGAAACCATGGGGACTACCCATCAACTTTAGTTGGGTGTTTTCACTGGATGCTCTGTACCAGTTCAAGTGATAGTTAAACACACTGTGCAAATTCAGAAGATGGGGCTGAACGTAATAACAGATTAATCCATACACGCAGGCAATATGGTCAGGAGCCATCGCCCTCCTGACCAGGGAGGTGTTCCCGGCGTTCAGTCGATAGCTGTTCCCCATTTGCAAGGTCTCCCCTCAGCCCTGGTCGATGCTGAGCTTTCCCTTAGTGGTCCTGACCCCCAAGTTCCAGCACCGCACGCTGCGCAGGGGCTTCTGTACCTGGGTCTCTTGCCCCTAATGACCCCTTCACCTGGAATGCTGTGCCCCGCCCCTCGATCCCACCTAGTCCGTAAAAACTAACACAGGCCTTTACATGAAACCTTTCCAGATCATTCTTGCTCACAATCCTGTCACCCTGCTCCGAACTCACAATATCTCCCATCTCTATCACCCACCCGACAACTAACCATCCTGTCCGGGGACAGTTCACCTGTTGCTGACTCATTGGATTTTGTCTTTTCTCCTCACTAGATTTCAAGCTCCTCTGACATGCATTTCTGGGTGTTCTCCCAAACATCTTTGTAATACATTTTATGTAATACAGACGCATAAATATTTTTGATCAGTGAACCCTCCTTAGTGAACCCTCCTATCCCCTAGCCCTTCCCCTTCTAGTGCTATACCGGACACTTGCAGCCTCTTAATACATCCCTGAATCCCGTGGAAAGGTGCCCCCCATAAGTGTTCGGTGGAGAGGTACCTTGGGAGGCAATTCCTTTAAGTCACTTTTGGTATGGAAGGAGTTCTGGAGATAGTGGCACTGAATTCCAATGCTCAAAGTCATCATTACCCCGAAGATGTCCTAGAGCAGAATTAAGTGGGTCCCATCAGCTTTTTAATATTTAAAGTGTGCTTGTGTAAGGAAGAGTGGGGTAAGGTAAAATAGAAAAGAAAGCAATAGAAGATTCAGTGTGGGGTGTGTGCTTATTCTGGTAGTGTTGTGAGGTGGTTACTGAGCTATGGTCTTTCAGTTCAAACCTACCCTCTCCTGCTTTGTGTCGCTGGTGCTGGGACTGTACAAAGCACATTTCTCCCCTGTCGTCTGGCTACGGCAGGGCAGCCCTGGAGGAAGAGCAGGTGCTGGAGGAGAGGGAACGGGTTGCTCACTGCTGTCAGCATCACCCCAGCAATGGCCCTCTAGCCTGGTAGCAGTGTCTCCTGTTTCCAGGCTCTTATTACATGTCCAGAACCAGCCTCACCATGCCTCCTCTCCCCCCACCCCAGGCTTACCAGTATCAGCCAGGCAGCACCCCACTTGGGAAGTCTGGGCCCCAGCCCCTCGGCATCCATCCTTGCAGCCACTGCATCCTTGCAGGGTTCTGATAATCCCAACCTCCTCTCCACTCTGATCTCCAGCCCCAAAGGTGGCAGCTGCTTTTTGCACTTAATACGTATGTTTTACTTCTGTGTTCCTTTTTCATTTTTTCAGTCCTCGAACATGGTTAGTCAGTTCCCTATGCTCAATTCTCTCTGTTGAAATCCTTACTCCAGCTTCATGTTTCCTGCCTAAAGAACACTGACAAATTTGGATTGTGAAGTAAAATATATTTCCTACTGTGAACGTCAGTCCAAAAGTTTCAAGAGACTCTATCTTAGTGGAGTGGGAGTTCTTAAATAAACAGGCAGAAGCCCTGCATGCCAAGGGGTCACTCCTAACAGGCAGAGGCACCTGCATTTCAGGTCTGCAAAGAGCAAAGACCCAGTTCTGCCACAGCAGGTGTCCACGTTGGACCCCAGGCCTAGCCCAGCCCCCAAAGCCTCACTGCCGTGAGCCTGCGGTGTTCTCCCAGAGTTTGGCCGGAACCCCAAGCTTCATCTGGAATCTGACCTCACTCAGAATGTGGAAACCCAGCTTTTTAATTTGCTATCCTTCCACCCCTTCTTGGCAAGTGGGAAGAAGCAAAAAGTTAATGATGAAAAAAGCAAAAGGTGATACCAGAGCCCTCATGAGATGAACTGGAATTTGCCAAGTAGAAGGAAAGGATTAAAAAGATAGGTTTGCAGGGTGGCAATTTGGGATCTCTGATGCTGCCTTTTCGTAAAGGTACTAGGAGGCTAATAAACAAGAGAAGGAAGTGAAGAACCATATTCCTATCTTTCTGCCTTACCCAGCCAAGATGAGGCTTCTGCTGTTTTATTTATAAACTATACTTCTGCTTCAGGGCTCCCATTAGAAGTGAAACTTTCTTTAAACTCCAGAACTATTCTAGGCCAGCCTCACTTAATCGCATATTCCTAATGAAAAGAACTCCTCCACATTTTAGAGATTCATAATATTTCTATGTGTGCCAAAATAAACACAAAACCTCTTGGCAGTATCCTATGGGGATTCTCCTTGCTGGTGATTTTGTATTTCTTTACGCTAATTTAGAAGTATGAACAGAAAAGCCAGGATTCGGGGCTGTTGAGGAGATTTGTAACACCCTGGAGTGTTGTGGGTACGTAACTCAGTGAATGAACACATAGTCCCCTGTGAGAGCTGGAGTAATGGTATTTCGCTGAGTATCGCAGTAAGTCATCATGGAAACTCCACAAGATGCTAACAGGTTAGCAACGCTCCTTTCACGTACCTGTTGTAGGACCTTCCACTTAGTAGAGGGATATGTAACCAGATGTGTGTAACTCGAAAATGTTGGCAAAAGTTACCTCATTTGTGACAAGCAGAATATCTTCTAGTGACTTGAAAAGCACGTCACCTTCTGATGCAGCCACCGAAGCATGTTATAATGTAGGTGGCGTGTCACAGAGGAAAAGCAGCTTGTGATCAGGTTTTCTATTCTTAGAAGGCAGTGTAGTGCCAAGCAGCCCCAGCCACAAAACTTTTCAAGTCTGAATGAAAAAAGGAGCTCATGCAGCTGAGATCCCATGTCCCTTCCCATTATAAGAAGATACCAGCCACTCAGGAGGGACCCTCCCATAATCCCTTTGTCCCCGCTACTTTTCTGTGTCCTGTTCTACTTTGACTACAGAATGGAAAGTGATGGGATGGGGGGGGCGGTGAATTCCATTTCCTTTTTTCATTTCTTTTTTCTGCTACATTTTAGGTCTTCTTTGTGATTTATGGGCATAAGTGATACAAAATCATAAATACTGGCTGCATGCATCTTCCCAGAGGGTTACCTCTTCAAGCAAACTGTTCCTCACCCCGTACTCCTTGGTATCCTCTGCTGTGTTCACCACGCTGCCTGCCTCCCTGCTTTCTCAAACCTCACCTCGAATTTGACGTTTCCAGAAAACCCTGAGAGCTGTAATAAGGAATTCTTATACAACCTTATCTCTGACCCTTTTCCCCCCAGCTCACCAGGAATGTTCTCACTGTCTGAAAGTGAAGTTACAGTGAAACGAAGAAGGACAGCATTAACCTGAGTTCTGTCACGTGTCTTCCTTCTCGATCTGTGCCAGGATTCATGCCTTCATGACAGACAAGCATTTCAGTTTCGTTTTGTTCTGTTTAACATTTGAAACACACATGAAAATTATAGAATTGCATAACAGCCACCACAATGAAAACACCTGGTCCCCACCACATCCTGATCTTGATTTGGATTATTTTTCAGATGCATGTTGTTCACTCTTACTATATACCTCTGAGTTATATAATATTGTTTTACATGTTTTCAAGCTTTATATAAATGTTATTATACTGCACTTTCTTGAAATTGCCTTTTTCTGTTCAGCATTGTGTTTCTGAGGTTGATCCATGTTTACAAATGTAAAGTTAGTCCATTCATTTTAATTGCTGTAACAATATAATACAGTTTGTCCATTTTCTATTGACGGATATTTAGGTTATTACTAACTTTAATGTCTTAGTGCATTCAGGCTGCTGTACCAAAAAACATAGACTGAATGGCTGATAGACAACAGAAACTCATTTCTCACAGTTCTGGGAGCTGGGAGCCAGTAGATTCAGTGTCAGATTGCTAGTCATGCACAGCTGGCTTCCTGCTGTGTGCCGACATGACAGAAGGGGAGAGGGGACTCTCTGGGGTCCCTTTTAGAAGAGCAATAATCCCATTCACAAGGGCTCCACCTTCATGACCTAATCTCCTCCCAAAGGCCCACCCCTAAATACATACCATTACATTGGTACACAATTCGGTTCTTGGTCACTTTATAAAAAGGATAGTCTTTCCTCCATTGTCCAATAAAATTTTTCTCATTTTTGGCTAAAACTTCATCAAAATGGCTTTCTCCATCCCTATTTCTACCAACATTCTGCCCAGGATTACTTGAGAAGATTGAGGCTTCCTCTCCAGCTCTCACCAGAATCAGCCCTAATGGTCTAGTCACAGCAATGTTGGCTTTTTACGTCAAAACTCTTCCAGCTTCTACCCATCACCCAGTTCCAAAGCCACTTGCACATTTTTAAGTATTTGTTACAGCAGCCCCTGACTCCTGGTACTTCACTAATACTAAAAATTGTACAGTGAACATTCTTGGATAGTACCTTGTGTGTGTGCACACAAGTTTTTATAGGGCTTATGCCAAGGAGTAGAATAGTAGATAAGAAAGCATGTTCATCTTCAACTTTCCCAGACCTTTCCAACTGTCTTCTAAAGCAGTTGTATCCACTTACCCTCACAAGTGCAAGCCTTCCTACTTACCTATCTTGGAATTATCCAGCATTTTTATTTTTGCTGGTCTGGTAAGTGTGGAAGTATGAAGGTGTACTGGGGTTTGAAATGGGTATCACTGGATGAGTGCTGTCAGTCAGGAATATGGGGCTGCAACCAAGGAAGCAGAGGAAGTTGAATATAAATTACACAATGTATTAGTTATCTATTGCTGTGTAACAAATTACCACGATCTCATGGGCTCGGGACAGCACACATTTATTGTCTCAGTTTCTGTGGGTCAGGAATCCAGGCTCAATTTAGCTGAGTTGTCAACTTCAGGGTGTCCTCCCAAGGCTGCAATCAGGATGTAGGCCAGGGCTAGAGTCTCATCTGGAAGCCTGACTGGGGAAAGACCCTCTTCCAGGCTCACATGGTTGTTGGCAGGATTCAGGTCTTTGCAGGGAGCTGAACTAGGGGCCTTAGTTCCTTGCTGGCTCTCGGCCAGCTCCTCTCTTCAGTTCTCTGCTATCTGAGCCTCTTCGTAGAGCAGCTCATAACGTGCCAACTTGCTTCATCAAAGCCAGCAAAGGTAAGATGTGCTAACAGAATGTAAGTCAGAATCTTTAGTGATCTGTTCATGGAAATGTCATTCTTTGCATATTCTGTTGATTAGAAGCAAGTCATACTTTCCCACCCATACTCAGGGGAAATGTGAATACTAAGAGGTGGGGACCATTACAGGTCATCTTAGGCTCCATTTGCCACAGGCAGGTATAGTAGTTAAGGATACTCATTAGCCTGCCATTACAGACCCAAATAATAGCGGGCTAAACAGGGCTAGACATTTATTTCTTTCATTTAGAAGTCTGGACAGGCAGTACAGAGCTGTTATGGCAGCTCCATAATCATCAGGGACCCATGCTCCTTCTGTCTCATTGATCTGCCATTCACAACACGCAGCTCTTACCTCATGGTACAAGATAGCTGCTCCTGCACTGGCCACTAGGCTGCATTCCAACCACTCAAATCCTTTGCACGTACTGTATAGCCAGAATAACTGGTCTAAAATGCAAAACTAATCATGTCACTCCTCTGGGTGAAAACTGGTCAGTTGCATGTCCAGCCTACAACAGAGTATCCCAAATATAATTTACCATTAAACCCTGTACTCAGTACAAACATCCATTTATATGCACACACACACACATCTATAACTGAAACATAAATTTCATGGAACAAAACTCGCCCTTGCTACATATCATACTCTCTGATACTACCTACTCTATTTCTTTGACTTTTAATTCACAAATGACTAAGGAATATGGGAAAACACTGGGCTACTGAATATAGTCCGGGGTACATATGATATATATAGTGGGGACTGGTGGTGCTTGCTTTTACTAGCTCTAGGCCCTCCGACCTCCTCGTGCTCCCTTACCTCTGTACCTGTATACCTCCTTCCTTTGCCTGTCACCACCTTCCCCACCCCACTGTCCATCTACCTCCCAGCTCCTCTTGTCCTCCCAGAATCAGCTTACACGTCCCCTCTGGAACCCATTTCCTGGCCCCCAGTCCCCTTCCTGGTGCCTCCCACCAGCATAGCCTTTCTGCTTCCCCACTAAACAATCCGTTCCTTCAAAATGAGAACCATGTCCTCTTGGCTGTTTATCCCAGCTCTTGTATCGTGCTTGACATCAAGTCAAAGCTCAATACATGTTTCTTACATGAATAAAGAAAGGAATGAATGTCACAGAGAAAGAAGTTCCTGCCAACATTTATTGAAAATCTGTTGAATGTAGAGTTATGGTGCTGGAAGAGTTATGAAAAAAATAGTGGAACTTGACAGTGATAAATTTTTTTTAAAAAAGTATAAAATGACCTGTATTTATAAATAAGAAGTGTCTTTACAACAAAGTGCCATCAGATATCTCAGTGACAGTGCACTGAATGATGAAAGCGGGGTTGAAGGAAGTCGTTTCTTTGATCCCTTTCCTTAACTGATTCCTTATTTTCATCTCTTACGAGGGAAACCTCAGACATCTCTCTCCTAACCCGGGTCTACTTTCCAACAGCAAAACCCAGTGTTGAGTAAAAACAGAGCTGTTCAAGTGATTGTGATCAAATACCCAAATGCCTAATTCAGGGCCCTCCAAATAGGCCCAGGGGCCCCCTCACACCTGTCAGAATGGCTATCATCAAAAGGAACACAAATAACAAATGTGGGCGAGGATGTGGAGAAAAGGGAGCCCTCGTGCACTGTTGGTGGGAAGGTAAATGGGTGCAGCCACTGTGGGAAACAGTATAGAGATTCCTCAAAAAACTAAGAACAGAACTACCATATGATCCAGCTAGTCCACTTCTGGGTAGTTATCCAAAGAAAAGGAAAACACTAATTACAAAAGACATCTGCACCCCCATGTTCCCTGCAGCATGATTCACAATTGCCTAGAGATGGAAACAACCTAAGTGTCCATCAATGGATGAATGAATAAAGAAGATGTGAATACTACTCACCCATTAAAAGGAATGAAATCTTGCCATTCATGACAACATGGATGGACCCTGAAGATACTGTGCCCAGTGAATTAAGTCACACAGAGAAATCCAAATACTGCATGATTTCACTCACATGTGGAATCTAAAACAAAACAAAACAAAACAAAACAAAACAAAATAGGACCAGGGAGCCCAGATGAGGGAATATGACATGTTACAGGTTTTAAGTGGTGAAGGACACACAGCAGCTGCCTCAGATGCCATGGGGAGCCAGGAAATTCAGACACGCAGCTGGAAGGGACAGGTGAATCCAAAATGCGAATCCACTCCTTTGACCCTGGGAAACCCAGGCTGCTCTGGTCAGTTCTGCAATCCCAGCTGGTAAATGAATCAACCAGGCCAAAAATATATGCAGACTATGTTGGAAAGAATGAAATGTTGTGGGGTAACAACTTATACTTTTCAGATAGTTTTAAATCTCAAGGGCAAGAAAACAGCATTATAAACAACCTGACCTCTCTCAAACCACTGCTTTTTCCCTCTGCGTAATAACAATAGCAGCAGCTTATATTTGTCCTGAGTTTTATAATCTACAAGAGACCATCCGGGATTTTAATTCATAATAGTACTACTTATTAAAAGGGAAAAAAATCAGAAACCTGGATTCTAACATCAACACTGCTAGCTGCTTAGCTGTGTGAACTTGGACGTGTCCTTCAGCCTTTCTGAGCTTCATTTCCTCACCTGTAAAAAAAAAAAATGTACATAATGCTACCTTCCCTGTGTGCCTCACAGGGTCCTTTTACAGGGTCAAAGCTGGGGGTTTTTGTAAAAGTGCTTTATAGCTGGGAGGGCAATACATGGGTGTCAGGTCTTAGCAAACTCTTCTAACAAAATGAGAGGAATACTTGTGATATAGTTTTTACTTCTACAGGGCCCTTCACTGCAGCTTTTTGATAATTCTCCAGCATCTTATTGTTTGTATAGCAGCCCTGTTGCTGCCCCCTCTACAGGTATACCAGCGGCTGGCCAGTGAAGTGGGAGGTTCTTTCTTCCAGTGACTTCAGAGAAGTGATCAGCATCACCTGGAGACCTTGAACTCTACAGATGTCTAGGCCCCACACTGTGGCCAATTAAATTTGTTTTTCATTTTTTAGTTTTATTAGGTAGAAATGTTAGTTTGACTGCACATATACAACATATTGCATATAAGTACATATATATAATATACTGCATGTATTTTTTAAAATTTACATATATGCACTATTCATTGTTTCTAAGAACAGTTAAGAGCTTTAGTTTTTTAAATTTACATAGTTATTAAAGGAACAAAGTCAACCACAAAATAAGAATCAACAGAACACAATAATTACAAAGGACAATCAAATGTGCTTGCATATATTCAAGAAATCAGTCATGTAAGTTATAAATAATATGTAGATCATTTGTGTCCTTTTTTTTTTTTAAGATTCCACATATGAGTGATATCATATGGCATTTCTCCTTCTCTTTATGGATTACTTCATTTAGAATGACAATCTCCATGTCCACCTATGTTGCTGCAAATGGCATTATTTTATTCTTTTTTATGGCTGAGTAGTATGCCATTGCACATATATACCACATCTTCTTTATCCAGTCATCTGTTGATGGACAGCCAATTACAATTTTAATCTGAGGGTAGGAAGGTCCTGGGTATCAGTATTCCCTGAAGTTCTCCAAGTGATTCTGCTTTGCAGCTAGGTTGGGACCCGCTGCTGTGTAGCCTGCGAGTCCGTCTATCTGTTCCAGAGACGGAAGCACACAAGCTGTGGGTGTCTGCGGTCGCTTGGGAAAGAGATCCAGGACTTGGACCTTGGACCACAAAGATCCTAAAGTCCCACCATCGCACAGGTAGGCAACATGGGCCATGTGCATGTGGTGGGAAAGGTGCTGAGCACACAGGAGACGCCTGAGCCATCAGGGCCCTGCACCTCGTCACTGCTCCTCTGCTAAGATCTGCTTCTCAAGAACATTCCACAGTAACTCCCCTATGTCACAGGGATCTGAAACTTGAACACATCTATTAAACAAGAAATCTCAGAGGATAAGCACGTCTTCTACAAATGGCCAGCCCTATCATTTTTCCCACTGATAATAAGTAAATAATCGTGCATTATTTAATGTTAGCTTCTTCCATTCAATTCCAATGCACTTGCAAATTAACAAGTTCTATGTGTTTCATTTTAGGGTTAACCAAGTAAGCACAAATTTACTTTACAAATGTGATATATTTCATATCTGTTAAAAATATTTAGCTTTTGGTAAAAACATCAGTTTAGTTGTTTGGCTCAAATTTCTTAAAGAAATTTCCATTATTGGAAGAAAATATCCAGCAAAAATCCAGAGTATTACTGCAATTAGACCTTTGACTTTGTGTCTTCATCAGAGATGGATAACACTTCCTCATCTATTCACTTCTGAATTCCCTGCTCATTCCAGAAATGGAGAAACAAAATACGTCAAAGGATTTGATTTTGGAGGCATCCTTAGATCCAGGCACCAGATTTTTAGAAAGGGACATTCCCTTAAAGTGGTCCCATTAGAAATTATCTTGGGATGACTTATATTGTCTCATAAGATCACTTCTCTCACAAGACTGGAAACAATTTGGTTGGAGTAAATCCCTGTTACAAGACCTGGAGATTTAAATCATGAAGAGGTTTATCTCTCATCTGAGCAGAGTTTATAGACCACAGCGATGGCCTGGAGACAAATGCTCGGGCCTCGGGGACCCCACAAAGGCAGTAATTAGGCAGCATTTTATTGTGAGGCAGTGAGGGTGCCTGGGATAGAGCAAGGCAACTCTCCAGGGCTTAGGAAGGAAATTGGCTTCCTGGAGAGCCAGTAGAAGTCTGGCAACCTAAAAATATGCAAAGAGCTTAGGACCCCCAAGGGAGAATTTCCAGCTACTGAAGTGGAAAAAGATTAAGCATTTGCTAAATCCAAAAAAGAGATTTTTTTTTTAATGAAAAATTCAGCAAAGTGCAGACTGCTGTAGGACATCCTAAAAAAATAATAATAATTAAGATCATACCTATCATACACAGAGTAATCAAATTAGAGACTTTATATATTCTTTACAATGACATAAGAAAAAGGATCTAAAAACAGACTGGACAGATAACGAACTGGTCCTTCTCCAGAGTTTGTCAGAACACAGCACCTTCATTATATAGATGGATCTCACCATCTCTCAGGCATAAACCTTGATGTGGTCTTCAAGATCTTTTCCTCTGGCCTCTAATTACATTTCTGCTTCTTATTCCTCAACATTGCTTACACTTCATAAGCTCCTTATATGAATGAGATGCAGTATACGGGCTGGGGTTAAACTATTGGGCATCAGGTCCAGCTGCCTGGCCCAAGCTCTCTGACCCTGGCAATGACTTCCCTTCTTTGTGCTTTGGTCTCCTTGGCTGTGTAATGGGGATAACAGCCTCAATGGGTTGTCAGCAGAATTAAAGCAGTTGCTCTATGGAAAAGCACTTGGAAAAGTGTCCAACACATGGTAAGAACTCAATAAATATTTGCTATTATTATCACCACACTTTGTATTTCCTTAGCGCCTATAAAAATATTTCACATCTCTTTAAAATAAAAAAAAGACACATAGTCTAACAAAGGATCGTTTTCAGATTCTTAGATGTGTTTGCATGGGAAGTCTCAACACACCATTGAATTACACATTTAGCGTGTTATTTTTCTTACTACATACAATCTTAAAGCCCAGGATGTATTCTACTGGGTGGTCCCTGATCTCAACCAGCTGATACTGCATTTAAGAAACAGAATATACACTCATGAAACATTCATTAAAAATCCAAAGCAGTTCATGATTGTGTATAAAGTAAGCAGTTCAGACCATAGTAGCTACAAAAATATGGAAGAGAAGGAATTTGGAGGGAATGAAGCCTTCACTATGCACATAAAGTACAGAGAATAGCATGTAGCCCCCACAGGAGGGACACCAGGGAAGTGAAGGCAAGTAAATGAAACCGTGCATCTGGGACAGGTGATCTGTATTTGGACTTCAGTGAGACGGGTTGACAAGCTGCTCCAGGGGCAGGCTGCATGGCTGAGGCTTCAAATGTCAGACTGCAGGGTTTGATTTTGCCCTGAGAATCCCTGAAGTTTTGTTAGTCGGAAGTGGCATAAACACAGTTATATGCAAGGCAGGTTCACGTGGAGAGAGACCAGAAGCCAGGAGAAAGTGGGATGGCTTTTAATAATAATTTAAATAGCAGGTGATGAGGTCTCGGACCAAGGTGGGGACATTGGGAACCAAAAGTAAGTGAGAGTCATGAAAAGCTAACAAAGATTTGTCCCCTCACTCCATTCTCACAGCCAGTGCTCTCTAGACTGTGTGTTCCCCAGGTTTCTGGGGTACCTGAGCTCTGGTGCTTCCTCTCCCTCTTCCTCGGTGCCCAGGACAGAGGCCCCCCCACACCCCCAAGAAATGATTCCAACGTCCTAGTGGGCCCTGTCACCCTTTTGTTGTATCTATGTTCCATATTCATAAGTCACATTTGTGTCTTGCTCTTTCTGAAGGTCACACAGCATTTCCCAATTGTGTAGGATTTTTAAAAACTATTTTTATTGGAATTGGTGAATAATTTAAAATTATTAAGTCATTAGTAAATTATGTAGTCGTTTCAAAGGTTAGAATAGTATACACTTGAGATGGATGCAGTTTCTTGTACCTAAATTATTCCTCAATAAAGCTGATGAGAAAAAAACAGGTCTGATAATGGGGGATACAGAGAGGTGACAATTAAAGCTTGAAGATGACATAAAAAAGCTTAATTTTAGTCGCAGGGCATGAGAGCTCGTAGTTTAGAAGGTTGTGTCCTTTGTTTTGTGTACGATAATATGTCTCACATTGTATCATGCGATCATCTTTTTACCCAAGATTAACAAAGTGGAATAACCAGAACAACCCACTTCTGTTTCCGTGAGTATCAGGGCCCGAACTTGCAGTCATCTGCTTCCACTTACCACCTCACTGGAGCAGACGCCCAGCCAGGCCATGGAGCGTAGTTTAAAGTTGTGATTAGTCTAGATAACCTCTTAAAACGCCTTTCAACTCAGCAAGTAATGTACGGCTTCGTGTTCTCTGTGCTGCATTTGATGAAGGTGGTGGCGTGCAGAGCGGCTCCACTCAGAGAGCTCTTGCTGGGCGTCAGCATCACCTGGGGGCTTGTGTGAGAGACAGGTTAGAAATGCAGACGCTCCATCCCCACCGAACACCCTCCCAGTCAGTGGGGGCCGGGCCCCCAAATCCAGCGACTGTGTTTTACATCAGGAACAGGGAAGGCGCACACACATGCGTGAAAGCCATGGTCCACGCAGCGGGCGGGAAGCGGAAATATACTGAAGGGCCACGTGGCTAAAAAATAAAAAAATGTATGTTGTATAAAATGTTGTATAAATGTTGTATAAAAATATAGAGATTCATGTCATAGATACACATTTTATAGTTATATTAACATATGTGTATGTTTTATAGTTTATAGCTATATATTCTATAGAGATAGAATATTCCTCTATTTTTAAATTTTGGAACTTACTATTTCCAGTTGAATTTTCACAACACTAATTCACCTTAAGTACTATCTTATGGCAATTTCCAGGAAGGGAAGGGAGAAGGGAAAGAGAGTGGGAAGAGTTCATATATTTTATATATTGTTTTAAGCACTGAGAAATAAATTCTTACCCTCTCCCTAATACTGCAATCACCTGGGGGAGTGAGAGTTCCTTTAGATTAAAAATGGTGTGAACAGGGGTGACTATAAATTGACATTCTTTTCTACATTTTTTAGAGCATACATCTTCCCAAAAGGCTTGGCTTCTTGAGTCTAGTCACAGTACACACTCTCATGTGCCACCCAAGGTGGGAGTCACAGTCGTCCTGCACGCTACGTGACAAGCAGCCTGTGTTCCTCCAAAACCAACAGCCACCTCTCACAGTTTGCATATGCTCCGCCCTCCACAAGGGCGCCCAGCTCT
This sequence comes from Camelus bactrianus, assembly GCF_048773025.1. Lineage (NCBI taxonomy): Eukaryota > Metazoa > Chordata > Mammalia > Artiodactyla > Camelidae > Camelus > Camelus bactrianus. Next base: position 5,978,927 of record NC_133552.1, read on the forward strand.
GTCACAGCTCAGTGCCTTTGCTCATGACCTTTCTTCTGCCTGGAAGTCCCTCTGGCCACTTGTCTACCAGGCCAAATCCTTCCCATCCATCAAGCCTTAGCTCAAATTCTCTGTCCTCTGGAAGCACTTCTAGAATTGCCCAGGCAGGTTTAGAGGCCTCTTCTCCTGGAGCTTCATACTCACACACACACACGTGTGCACGCACACAGACACACGCACACGCACACGCACGCACACACGCCTTTATACACAAATCCCTTACAGCCATTACACCTCCTCTCATTGCATATACGACACTCAAATCCATCTCTCCATTGGACTAAGTCCCATGAGGACAGGAAAGACATCTCTCCTTTGCGTTCTCAGCAGCTGGCTTATTGCCCAGTAAAAAGAATTGTTTAATGAACTGAACAAATGAATGAACGAATGAATGAATTATATCTAAACAAAGTTCTACAGGAGCAAAGAAATGGGAGTTATAACCCCTGACTAGCCACACAGAGGAGATAGCATTGGGCCTGGATATCAAAGGGCCAATTTGATTTTACCTGGAAGAATAAAGAAGAAAAGAATTACAAACAGAAGAATCAGAGGACAAAGTCATGGTGGGGGGGACAAGCCATGGTCTCAGAGAGCAACCAGCAGTCCAGGTGCAGGAGAAGATGGTGCGGAAGAGGAAGGAGGGCCCATCTGAGGGCCAGAATAATGTGCTCAGGAGTTTGGGACTCCCTCTGATGTGACGAAGATTCATGAAGGAATTCTGAACAGGGGGGAGATGCGACTGGACTGGAGAGTGTTTTCAGAGAATAATGCTAGAGACAAGGGAGTTACAGTAAGTAATAGCCTGACAGAGCAGAGCCACAGGGGAACAAGGGAAATAAAAGGGATATGAGAAGAGTTTTGGACATAGGGTCAAGTTGACCAGTTGAACATGGGAAGTGTGGAGCGAGTGCAGTAGAAGTTGCCCTAAGCCTTCCCACCCGGCAGCTGAGTAGACGCCACCCCTATCCCACAGCACCCACCGGCCCATCTCATCTTCACCAGCAGATCACAGGCTCTGAGAGAACAAGGATCTTAGCATATTCCTTGTGTCTCCTGCAGCTCCTAACACACAACCTCATCCAGAGGCACTTAGTCAGCATTTGTCAAGAGAATTAACGTTTCCTATAGTCTCCAAATACATAAAAAAGGAAAAGAGCACAATACTCATCATGTCTCTTTTTCAAAGAGACTCTGAGTTTTTCTTAAATTTTCAGCATGTTTTTCAACCACATGGGAATTCACAACTGTATCAACCATAGTCTTCAACTTGTACACCCACCAAACTGACCCCGCGGGTCACAGCACAGTCCTCTAAGATAGTGTGGGTGGGGGTGCGACAGGCAAGTGGTTGGTGTTGTCACGTTTTTGGAGGGAGGGTGATGAGTTTCCGTCCTCTGAAAAAGGAATCCAAAACAATAAAAACAGGCTGAATGCCTTCCTCCAGTGGAAGAAAAGAAAGCAAACCCAGCTACAGGTAAATTGAAATCTTCAAATAGACCCATAATGCATCGCCAAGACAGTCTCACGATAATGGCTTTAGTTAGACTGGGGCCACAAATCTTTACACTTCTTCATTTGCCTGGCAGGACTAATGAGATTTTATGGCGGGCAAGCTGTTTATCCCTTGGGTGACATTGGCAAGAACAACTGTCGCTTTATCAATCAAGAGTTTTCTGCATTGCAGCTTCCTTCCCCACAAACGACTGCCTTACCTTAGATCACCACATTTACAACGTGTAAGAACCTCATTTCTTCACGTAAACGCTCCACCCATCCCCTTCTGTTACTTGCATTGAATCATTCCTTTATAGAGTCACATTACTTCATAAAAGCGGCTGGCAGAAGAAATGGATAGAAGCAAAAGAGAAGAAAAGAGTTTCAAAGGGATCTGTGAAGAGATGCAGGGCTGAGAGCCCCACGTGTACAACATTACGTGTGCCCAACAGGCCATTAGGAAGAGAGCGGCAGACAAGCCGATGCTCCTGAGTACCATCGTTGCCAAACAGGCAGAGGAGGCTTTGCTCCCATCAGCAGGGTCTGGGAATAAGAGGGGGTGACTACCACTCCAATCTGGGACAAGGATTCAGCCCCTCTTTGGAGGTTTACATGTTGCCACAATAGGCTGCAATGTCTTTTTCCAGCACTGGTACACACGCACATATACAAACTCACATACTCGACACTTGCCATCACAGATGCCTATGATGAAATGTCTATTCTCCCTTGGTAACTAGGAAAGGGCCCCCAGTTCTCAGACCAAATTGGTTTGGAGAAATGATCCAGCAAAAGTCAATGAGTAGCTTCCAGTTCTGGGCAAGATGGAGTAGGCACCCTCACTCCACCCTGCTTCTCCCACCAAGGTGTCTCCTGGACAGAATGCAGGGAGCAGCAATCAGGATCAAGCAGGTTGACTGCGGAAGAAAACATGAATTCATGGTACTATCAACTGGCTGAAGATCTACCACTTTTCCCCTCTGGGATTCCCTGGAAGGGACTCAAGGCAGCCTGAAGCCCAGAAGTGGGCATTGGCATGGACAGGGAGAGCTCCAGCAGAAATCCTCTCGTTCAGCCTCAAGGTGTGAGAAAGGCATCTTCTGGCAGTGTCAGTGGCAGCACATAGGTTCCCAACCTCAGGAGTTTCCAGCATGAAATCTAAAACCCGTCCCCATACAGGCAGGGCAAGGAGAGACAGAAGGAAGAGGCAGACGACTCCAGATTGGTAGGTGGCACATGTAATAAGCAAGGGAACTTACATAAGAGGCTCATCTTGAGTGGCCGCAAGACAAATAGATCTCTGCGCCCACCCGCCAGAATCTTAAAAGATTATACAGAGGCCTTAACTGGGTTCAGTCACGTACACTATCCAGATGGTCTCAACAACAGCTTACTCTCTCAAGGCTATGTCCTTGGAACTGCTCCCGCTGCAGGAATGGTGGGCAGAATGTATGTTCAGGGGAGGGGAGGAGAGGGGGTGCAGAGCCTCGGACTGCCCAGGTCCAGCTCATGGGTCAGTCGGAGGTCACATTCTCCCCATTACCTCCACCAACAAGCCTGGAAGATGCTGAGGAAGGGGAACTTCCTCTCCAGTTAAAGGAGGGGTGGTCCCAAGAACATGCTTTCTCCTTTCTCTGTGCCCCCACCACTTGGCCCTGGACATGGGGCAAAGTCATAGGAACTGCACAGAATAACAGTGTAAATAAAACCCCAGCTTTCTGGAGGGTCAACCAAAAAGGGGAAACCCCAGGAAACCGGAACAAACCAGGGAGATTATAGAGCGGAAGGAGTTTGGGAAAACAAACCCATGACATTATCTGCTGTTGTCTGCTAAATTTTTGGCTCACCCCCAAGCCATGCATGCTTGAATCTGATCAGAAAGGGCATAACAAAGACTAAGAACTGAACTTACAGATACATCAGCGTCTAGGTCCCAGCCTAACCATGAGATGGTGGACATTCAGGAGAAATCTGAAAGCACTAAAAAGACTGAAAATAGAACTGACAGTGGGACCACAACCCACAGAAACCTGGTCAGAACTTGCAGCCCGAGCCCAATTGCGTCTACTTAAGAAAAAAAAAAAATCAACAGGTTAAGAGCCCAGGCCAAGATGGCAGAGTAGAAGGACCTTGAACTCACCTTGTCTCACAAGCACATCAAAATCACAACTGCCGAACAACCATCAATAAAAAAGACTGGAACCTACCCCCCAAAAATCCGCTACAACTAAAATCGTAAAGAAGGAACCACAACGAGATGGTAGGAGGGGGGCACTCACAATATAATCAAATCCCCTGCCTCCCGGGTGAATGACCCACAAACTGGAGAATATACTGCAGCGGTTCTCCCACAGGAGTGAGAGTTCCAAGCTCCACATCAGGCTCCTCAGCCTGCAGGTCCAGTATCCAGAAGAGGAGCCCCCAGAGCATTTGGCTTTGAAGGCCAGCAGGGCTTAATTGCAAGAGCCCCACTGGACTGGAGGAAGCAGAGACTTAATCAATGAAAACTGTAATTTGAAAAAATACATGCACCCCAATGTTCATAGCAGCACTATTTACAATAGCCAGGACATGGAAGACATTTATGTCCATTGACAGATGAATGAATAAAGAAGATGTGCCCCCACACACACACACACAATGGAAAACTACTCGGCCATAAAAAAGAACAAAATAATGCCATTTGCAGCAACACGGATGGACCTAGAGATTATCATACTAAGTGAAGTAAATCAGACAGAAAGACAAATATCATATGATATCACTTATATGTGGAATCTGAAAAAAATGATACAAATAAGGTTATTTACAAAACAGAAATAGACTCATAGACATAGAAAACAAACTATGGTTACCAAAAGGGAAAGGGTGGAGGATAAATTAGGATTTGGGGATTAATATATATACATTACTATATATAAAATAGCCAGCCTACAAAGACCTACTATATAGCACAGAGAACTATACTATCTTATAATAACCTATAATGGAAAAAGAATCTGAAAAAGAATGAATAGATAGATAGATAGATAACCTGAATCACTTTGCTGTACACCAGAAAATAACACAACGTTGTAAATTGACTATACTTCAATTAAAAAAATAAAAATAAAAAAACAATCTCAGCAAACCCCGAACAGAATAAACCCAAGAAACCCATGCCCAGGCACATCACAATTAAACTGCTAAAAACTGCTAAGTAAATAAATAAACGATCATGAAAGCAATCAGAGAAAAACAGCACATTATGTTGGAACAATTAAACAACTGAAATTCTCATCCAAAACAAGTGGAGGAGAGAAGGCAGTTGAACAAGTATTTACCTGCGCAAAGAAAAAATTGTCGTCTCAGAATTCCATATTATAAGAAAATATCCTTCAGGAATGAAGGTGAAATCAAAACTTTCTCAGGTGAATGAGAAATAAGAGAATTTTTCAGAAGCAGACTTGCTCTAGAAGAATTGCTAAAGAAAGGTCTTCAGACAAAATCACCCTGTGTGAAAGAAGCCAGACTCAAAAGGTGATGTCCCGTAATGGTTTCATTTATTTGGCACTCTCAAAACGACAAAACTCTGGTGATAGGGGATGATCAGCGGTTGCGAGGTGGCAGGGGTGGGATCAGGCTGTGAGTAAAATGGGATGGAATAGCATGAGAGAGTTTTGGAGGGGTGAGGCTGTCGCATCCTGATTGTGATGGTGGCTGTAAGAATCTCTATATGCAGTAAAACGCACAGAATTCTACAGACACGCACATACGAAGCCAGTAGTGCTACAGGTTAATTATTTAAAAAAAGAAGTCAACAAACAGAGGCGTTACTCCCTAAGAACCTTCGGGTCTTTGAATAATACTTGAGGCTTCACCACCTTCCTTGGACACCTGCTGACGAGGGCAATCAAGGAGGCCACGGCCATGGCTGACGCCAGGCTGTTTCTGCTGCCCTTGAGTGTAGCCCATAGCTGAACTTACCCTCCCCACCTGCCGGCAACCAGTTCAGGGAAAGAGTGTATCACGTGCTTGAACTGGACAATGAATAGGAAGTCAGAAGTCATTATGTGTGACAGCCCCGTAGTTCTACAGAAGTGGTAAAGCTGACCGCCCCTCACCCCTGCCCCCAAACAAGACTCATGAGTATCAGGATTTAGGATCTATATGTCCCCTCCTCGTTGGAGCACCAGCCTGTGGGGGCTCCTTCTTAGCTGCTGCACCCCCGGAAGTGTAGCAGACACCCACCCTCCCCCGCCCCCGCCCTGCAGGCCCTAGAGCCCCTCCCCCACTCTGCCGCTCCAACAACACGTAGGGTGTTTCTCTTATAACAGATACCCTTTTGGTCAAAGTATGCTCTACCTTTTGGGTTAGATGGTTGGTATTAATATTTTTGCCTTTGGCAGACCCACTGGGGGAAGAGGGAATCTGCACGTCTGCAGGGGAAGGACTGAGATCAAAGCAAGGCCTTGGGCACGTGCTGGTGCCGTGGCTCTGCAGGGCTGAAAAGTTGTGTTTCTGTGACTCTCTCCCCCTAAGGCAGGAATTGCGCTTTACTCGAGTTTGTGTCTCCAGAGATGCACACAGTGACAGACAGAGGCGCTCACATAAACGTGGGTTGCAAGCTAGGGATGGATGCTTACGTGACCGAATAAACGAACTGCTCGGCTGATACTGGCAAAGTCCTGCAAACACATCAGGTGACTGTGCTCCCCCAACCCTGTCTCTTGCCACCGACTGGAGGTGATGGGAGGTGGTGATCCAGTGGCCTAGAAGGGACGAGGGTCCAATAGAGAGATTCCATCCAGCAAGGGCAAAGTAGGAGAATCGGGCCACAGCAGGTAACCCACCATTCTGCCCCAGGGACTGGCATGAGCAGTCTCTGTGTTGAGCAGAAGGAAGGAAATAAGCAGAAAACGGTCAGTGAGTGAGATGGACTAGGTCAGTGTGCAAACCAAACTATCCTCTAAAGCATTTTCTGTTCCCTGGATGCTCCTTCAAAGTACGGCCTGTCTTCAAATATGGTTAAGAGGGAATCTGAGATACCAAAGTTCTCTCTTAGATCCTGCATCGCAAAGGAGAGAATCCAACTCAGCCTCGGCTGCCAAAGTCACTCATGCTGCCCAAGGGCAAGGGCCTCTCCTGCTTCTGCTGGGGGTTCACTGCTCCCCGGGAAGCCCTGAGGAGGGAGTGATCAGTTTACAAGTCAATTTACTCCTGGATGATTTTACCGCTGGATGCTACAGAGGCAGCGTGCTTCGTAAGCTCCCTAAAAGACCTGCTCATTTCACATCTGATGCGCTCCCCCTCCCTCCTCCTCACTGCCCTTTATCTGACGATGTGTGTGTGCGCGCGCACGTCCCCGCACGCAGTTTGCTGGCCCTCCACCTCATTATGCCTGGAAAGCTATTTAAATGTGGTGTGCTTAGGGTCCTGCATAGAGGACACATTCTGTTCTACCACAGTGCAGACCACGCGGTGTTATTTTGTTCAGGCTGCCATAACAAAGTACTGCCTACTGGAGGGCTTAAACAACAGAAACGTTTCTCACAGTTCTGGAGACTAGAAGTCTGAGATCAAGGTGCAAGCGGGCTGGGGTCTGGTGAGACCTCTCTTCCTGGCTTGCAAATGGCTGGCTGCCCTCTCCCTGTGTCCTCACGTGGCCTCTCCTCTGTGCGCAGGAAGGGGAGTGCGGGGAGGGGGCTCTGGTGTCCCTTCCTCTTTTATAAGGACATCTATCCTATTGAATTAGGGCCTCACCCTTATGATCTCTTTTAACCTTACCCCCTTAAAGGTCCAAATTCCAAATACAGTCACATGGGGGTTAAGACTTCAATGTATGCATTTCGGGAGACCTAGTTTAGTCCGAAACAGCAGAACGCAAAGCCTGCTTGAGACATTAGATAATTACAAAGTGAGGAAGCTAAAAGTAAAGGTCACGCTGAAGGCAGAACGCCAGCTACTACCTGTGGAAACAAGGAACAGAGCTCACAGGCATAGGTTGTTTTATTTAGATTTTAAATAAGCTCTTCTTTCAGCTAACCTGTGAATGTCTTGTTTACTTACCCTTAGAGGCCATTGAGAAATACACGTCTTCTAACTTTCTCAGCACAAAAAGGGCAAGTTGGGTCGATATTTTCACACAGTACCACTTGTGAGGGAGGCATGACTTTAACGTTTAATGCAAAAAGGCAGATAATTCTTTAATGGCTCTGATTTCATCTTTCTGACCTTAATTGGAGACCTTTGCTTAAGAACTAATCATTTTGAGGCAATTAGGGAAATTGCACTCTTAGAAAACATTAAAGGGTTATTTTCAATTCTGTTAGATATGATCACAATGTCCTGGTTAGAAGAGAAAATGGAGAAACAGAGAAGTACTTAGGGGAGAAAAAGAAGGAAGAGGAGGAGGAAAGAAAGAGGAAAACATGAAGCAAATATAGGAAAATATTGAGAAAGTGAGTTGGGGGAAGGGTACATGAGGCTCTTTATATGATGCATCTACTGCTGTGTAAATTTGAAAATTTTTATTAAGTGTTTTTTAAAATTATATTGGTGAACATTTACTGAACATCTAAAATGAGAGTTAAGTGGTTGCCTGCCATCAGGGGTAGATTCAAGCTTTGTGAGACTTGAAGTGCTTACAATTTGAGAGCCCCCTTTAAGAAAAATCATGAATACAAAATTCCCTTGGACAGGCTTGTCCAGTGAGAGGTCCTGAAATTTGAGTTTCATCAGCTTCATGGTAAATCCACCTCTGTCTGCTATGGGTTTGCTTTGGCTGGCCCAATGATTTTTCCTCTTTAGTCTCCCCCACCCCATTTATTATGAACATTTCAAACAAATAAAAATTAGAGCGATTAAGACAATGATCTCTAGGTACCTGTCATACAATGATGTCAAGTCATCCACAGCCCTGTCCACCCTCTCCACACATACTGTGCTATTCTGAAGCAAACTGCTAGCATCATTTTATCCCTAAAATATTTTAGTATGCATCTCTAAAAGATAAGGACTCTTTCAGAAACACAACTGCCATATCATTACCTAAAAAATAATAATTCTGTAAACAAGTCAGTGTTCAAATTTCTTTCACTGTCTCAAATTTTTTTTATAGTTTGTTTGAATTAGGAACCCCCCCAAAAAAGTATATATTGCAACTGATTGATAAATCTCTTAGGCTACTGGTTTGCCCTCCAACTTTTTTTGTATTTTCCTTGCAATTTATTTGTTGAAGAAACTGACTCATTTTGGCCTATAGAGCTGCCCACAGTCCACATCTTCCTAACTGCACTCCTATGGTATCATTTAACATGTTCCCCTATCTCCTTTCTTTCCTGTAGTTTGTAGTTCCGTCTAGAAGCTAGATCAGATGCAAGTTTGATTTTTTGACAGGAATTCTCCCCAGGCAAGTACTTCTATCAGAAGGCACAAGACAAACTGTTTCTGTCAGGTTAGTAGGCATTGCTGGATCATTGCTGAGATCTTTTGTTTTCCCAAGTCTGTTTGGTTTGTATTTAAATGTGAGCTCCTACAACCCAGGGTGCCACTCCTCTTTACCCCAGGCGGGTTCACACTTCACAGTTTCCTTGGCTTGGCTCCCAAGGAGGCCCTGAGTCATTGGGAGGACTGGGGCTGCGCCTGTAGCAGACAAAGATAAACGAGGAGCAGAGCTCGCCCTAAAGGAGTTTATAGCCTGTTTGTCTGTTTGTCGTGAACACATGAAAGTGACAATAAAGAGGTGTCATAAAGTGGTAGACATTGTGCATGCAGTGTTCCCTCTGGGAGTACAGAGGAGACGGAGCCATTGGCTGGGACAGTCAGGCAAGGACTTTGAACCAAACGCTGGCTTCTCTGACTGGGACAGAGTATTGACTGATGTCCCAGGTACAAGTTCGCGTCCCCCCGGGCTTCCTGTTGTACCAGGTCCCTTCCATCCTTCTCCACTGTTTGTGGGGCCAAAAGGTTCCCAGCCAGGTTTCCGGCTCCCTCTCCATTACCTGTCACATGCCACCTTGTGGTACGACCACAAGTTACAGCTTATTTTCCAACCGTAAGGAAGGGGTAAGAGATGGACCATTATCCGCTGCAGGAGATACAGGAAAAAGAACATTTGCTGCATGTCTACTCGGGCCAGGCAACGAGGGTCATCTCTGTTACGCATTATCTCAGTCACACCTCTCACAGCGCTGAGAGGTCAGCGTCCGGGACAAACGCTACTAGCTCCTTACCCAGTAGCCACGTTTGCCTTCTTTCTTTGTGGCAGAATCCCACTTCCATTCACAGCAGCAAAGTGCCTGCTAACGCGCGCTCACTCAGACACCCTGGCATCCGGGAGTGATCATGTGGGTGGATGCTGACCAGTGGGCTCTCGCTGGAAGTCGGCTGGGGATTTCTGGGACAGTCTGGGGGGCTTCCCTTTGTTCCTTTCCTTGCTTCACCTTCCTGCCTGGAATGGAGAGTTCAGTGGGAGGTCGCGCAGCCCTCCTGTGACTACAAGGAGACCTATGTGAAGACGAAAGCCTCACACTGAGGACCATGCAGCAGGAAGGAAAAAGCAACCCTCCCGATGTCACCAACCCTCCCTCAAATGCCTGCCTCAGGGATGCCTGAGAAGTGTGACAAGAGAAAGCGTTACTTGGTTAGACCACCGTAGTCAGCCTTCTCTACAATACAGCCCAAATGAAATTACTCTGACGGTTGTTATTATTATGCTAATTCTACTTATGTATTAAGATACTGGCATTCAGATCCATTAAGAAACTCAGCCCATCCACACAGCCAGAATAGGGCACAGCTGGTATTCAACACTTACACGCACACCCTGCTCCCCCTGCCCCGCCAAATGCACTAACTTTTTGCAATTCCAGGATACCTGGCACTGGGCAAGCCAGAGGCTCTCTCCCAGCATTTGAAAGCCAGGTGGTTAGGGCACTTTCCCTTCCCCTGGGGTCTCTGCCACTCCCCTCTCCAGTACTTGGCCATCATGTTCTTCTGCCAGCCAGAGCCTAGGCTTCTGGCAACGAGGACATCGTCCTTTTTTCCCAGGCCAATCTTTCTGAAAATAGGCCAATGGCAGCTGCTGGAAAAACCTTCTCCCCTCAAATGCCTCCTCTGCCTGGCTTTTCTACCACATTGCCCAAGTTCCACCACTGGAGCATATTCAGAACATCCCTATGAAAATAGAGCGATCTCACTCAGTAATTCCCTACAAGGTGTTCCACAAAAGCCTAGTCTCAAGGGACGTTACTATGTATTACTGGATTTGCTTAAGACTAAGATGCACAATCTTTCACATTTTAATGTCTCTGAAATCAGGACGCTTGTTATAATAGATGTACCTTATAATCATCATTGACCATTTTTCTCCTTAACAGTTCTGAAATCATAATGTATCTTACAGGCACAGGTGTCTTAGTTTTGGAATATGGCACTTGAAAATAAAAGGGTTCCATGATCAAATGAGTTTGGAGAACTTATTACTAACAAATAAACTAAATTAAATGAAAGTTTTTAATGCAGACCTTCTCAGAGCATTTAACATGCTAAAGTGCATCTCAAGAGATTTGCTCAAATCATTTCGCCATGGAATTCTTCTTTTTTTTTTTTTTTGGAACACCTTACAGTACTCATGTTATATGGAACACAACTTTCAAAATACTGCATTAAGCCATTATATTCTGGATTAATTGTTCAGATTTGCCAACCAACTGTCCCTTGTAGGAAAATTCTAAGAAAGTTGGTCAGAAAATATGTAAACTGTGAAACTTGCAAGTCTAAAGCACGGCCGTTTAGTGGGAGGGTCAAAGCCCTCACAGAGGCACCGTTCACCTGAGTCAGTCACTAGAAAACATAGCAGATGCCTTTTGGGGGGAATATCGGAAAGTGAGGGGGTGCAACGATGCTAAATTTCATCTACTTGGCTCTTTATTGGCAGTCAAGCCTGCTTGCCCTCATCTGGCCCAAAGAGACAAGAGTGGGTTATAGTCACATCTCCTTAATGCCTGAGGACTGTGTCTGGTCCCCAGAACCTTAGGAGAGCATCCTTGGTCTCAGAGATACACAGAATCTCAATGTGGTCCCTGTATCACTGATATCCCAATGCTGTGATTCGGAAGACCCAAAACATATGTAATTCTGAGTACTTTTAAAATTCCCCAGGTAATTCCAACATGCAGACAAAATTGGGGGCCATACTTTTAAGGAAGGAACTGACTTGATTAGGCAGAGTTTTACCTGTGATAGCTGGTGAAAGGTGTATTTAGCTGTTGCAGGAATCTAAGTCCTAGGCAATCAAGGCAGAAAGGATGGTGGAAATAGAAAATGGGAGACGGAGACAAGAAATTACTTCAGAGAAAGAATCTGCAGGGAGGGGCTTAAAGATAACTCAAATTTTGAAAAGGTTGAAAGACTACTGTACCATGGAAAAGTACAGGGTGGTGACAAGAGGAGTGGGGAGGTCCTGGTTTTTGAAGAGAAGATAACTGTTTGAGTTTATATGTTGAGCTGTAGTTGTTAGAATGATATCTGAGTGGAAATGTCCAGCAGGCTGTTGGAGATGGGGACTGAGTCTTAGAAGGCAGATGATAAACTTTGAAGTCATTTGTACCCAGGCGATGTTTGAAGCCTTAGAAGTTTAAAGATAAGTCTTTCGCACAACGTGATACCGTTCAGGTTACCATGCATCTATAACTGCCGGGAGTCCATGCGAAAGACCTGAAGTTCAAGTTCTCTGCTGCCAGCCAGCTATGTGGCCTTGCACAAGATCCTGTACCTTCCAAGCTTCAATTTCCCTAACTGAACAACAGGAACCGCCATACCAACCTCTCTGGGCTGTTGTAAACATTAAAGGAGCAAATCCTCGTAAAGTGCCTGGCATAATGCCTGGTGCAAAGAATGACCCTGAGCCTCTCTAGGTCTCTCTGATTCCCCTTGTCCCACCTCATGCAACACCCACGCAGGCCATGACACACGGCCACTTCTCATCAGTGTCAAGAGTGAGTCCGGCAAGAACAAGCAATCAATTTGTATTCACCTCGATGGCATGTGAAGATCAAATCTTGGCAGACCAGTTTAATTTTCTTGGGTGGTTGATAGGCCATGTAGATAAGGGGTAAGTAAGAGATGTAATCTCTCTGTGCTGATGTATGACCTTAGATTCCATCGCCAATGACTTTTCATCAACAAGACAGAGAGAAAAAAGAGAGATTCTTTCCTTTCTTAGGTGCAGACACAGAGCTGCGTAATATCACCCGAAAGGGGGCTTATTGATGACTCAGTTTATTGATGACTCAGCCTGGAAGCATCCTGCGTGATCTCACTCATGTCAGAGCTGGAGCCCATGCAGAACGTCTCTATCTTTACCCCGGTGATGTAACTGAGAACTTCCTAATTAAGATCACAGATGACTCCAAGTTGTGAAGCATTAGTAAGAAGGTAGGAACAGAAGTCAAAATAGCATTAACTGAACAAAAAAAATGGCTCATAAAGAGGGTGGGCTTCAACAGGAACAAGTGTAACATTTTTAAAAAACCACCTATATAGACAAAAAGGAGGATATACATTGACTAATTCACTGGACCATCAGCTAGCTTCACCCAGCGCTGTAGCCAGGGAAGAAAGGAAGCCCAAGGATGGCTGGGGTGTCTTGGTGCTCCTGACTCATTTAACACGTAACAGGGAAGAAAGAAGGCAGAAGAAAGGGAAGGAGAGAAAGAGCGAGTGTGTGGAAGATTCTAGTAACTGAAATTCTAGTTCACTTACATAGTCAATAGATAATTTACTGAGCAAATAGTGAATGCCAGGCATGGCGTCCACTGGTGAGGATGTAGCGGTGAACAAGGCATTCAGAATCCCGCCCTTGTGGGTTCTTCTTCCTCCCCTGACTACCAAATGTTGAAGGGCTTGTTATCAGTCCTTACCCTTCTTCTCTTTCTATCCGCACACACTCCCTCGGCAATGTCATCTACTACCCAGGCTTTCCAAACCATCCATCTGCATCTGTCAAGAAGTCAGACTTCCATTCCAGACTTGGCTGACCAGTTGTCTACTCATCCTCTCAATGAATCACACACTTGGTCCATGCAAAGTGGACTGTTGAGTGTTCTTTCTCCCTGCCCACACTTTTCCCTCCCCAGTCTTCCCCAACTCCATACACGGCACCAAACAACCAAACAGAGGAGTTGTTCTTGGTTCCTGCATCCCACAACCTGTTGGTTCTAACTCTTTAGAATGAGAATTAGACCCCACAGCTGAATACAGCAAATCCTAATAATCTCACAGTCTAAAGATTACTGCAAACCACTGAGCAGACACCTCCCTCTTTCCTGCTCTGTACTCCCCCTCCCAGCCCCCAAAGATGGCTGCACCAGCCCTCCCAATGGTCAACCCAACAGCAAGACTAGGGAAGGAATGACGTGTTCAGGGTGTATTGCCCTAGGAGCAAGAACTACAGCGTTGATGGGATCAGGTTACTGCCTGCTCCCCGTGGGGAAAGTGAGGAGACTGATTCCGAGGTGATGGGAGGTTCTGAGACAGAAGTCAATAAACTTTCTCTGTGAAAGGCCAGATGATAAATACTGTAGGACTTGCTGGCCATACAGGGTCAGCTCCATCACAACTACTCAAGAGGACCATTTTAACATAAAAGCAGCCACAGGAGTAACAAATGAGACATACATGAATAAGCAAGGCTGAGTTCTAATAAAGCTATTTATGAACACTAAAATTTGAATTTCACATGCATATCATGAAATAGTATTCTTCTTTTAATTTTTTTTTCAGCCACTTCAAAGGTTAAAAAATTCTTAGCTCACTGGCTATATAAAAACAGGCAATGGGCCAAATTTGGCTCCTGGTCCATAGTTTGCCAACCTTTAACCCAAAAGAGTCTTGCAGACACTGGGGAGACTGGTCCCAGTAGACACTTACTGAGCCACAGGGCTTCCTGCCCATCCCCATCCTGGAGAGGAGTGGAGTGGGGAGTTTGTCCTCTGGAGGCTGAGGACACACAAGGCAAAAGGTCAGGGTCTTCTTAGCTGGGGTTCTGAAGGCAGGACCCTTGATGAAGCAGCCCTGGCCCCCGGAGGAAAAGGACTGGTTTGTTCTTGTAATGCTCTCAGAGGGAAAAAAACAACACTGTATTTTTAAAAACTGTGTTTCCTAAACTCCAGCTCTCTCTGCAGTAAATGTAAACTGTAGCAACATGGTTGCCAGTGATTTATGCAGGTGGGGAGCTTCTGCATGGATTTTTGCAATTTTAGAATTCCCACTATTGGTGGTGTAATTTTTAAAAAATGATTCAGTTGAAAGCAGGTTAAGCACTGACACCAGTTAACAGAATGTCTACTCTGGGATCCTTAAAACTCTGATCAACAACCATCTGTTTTGCAGGTTTTAAGGAGAGCCCAGCCCAGGGGCTTGAGCGGGGAGTGGGTAACCACTCTGAGTTTCCTCTTCTCCATAATTCCAGGGTACCAAAGGAGACAGATGCCCACAGGGAAGGGTGGTTAGAAAGAGTAGCTTTTCTTTCCTCTCCAACAACAGAAATGGTGAAGATTAACTCCCTAAATCCCTGTGTAACACTGAATACCCAGCAAAAGAGGTTTCCTTTGAAATTGCATCTGTCTGCATAAGAGGTCCACAGAGCCTGCATTTTAAAGCCGAAATAACGCTGGTTATTTGAGCTGCTGTTACTGCTGGAAGATTTTTGAAGAGGAAAAAGAAAAAAGGTTCTCAAGATGACAAGGAATTTGTCGGAAAGGACTTGGTACAAACCTGGTGCTGATTTTTTTCCCCCTACAAAAGGGGTGGGTAGAGTTGAGACACTGTCCCCGTCTTCCTAGCCTGCCGTCCCCCAGAAAGACAGACAATTTCAGGTCACAGGTTTCCCTGCATCAGGCGGCCACTGAGTCTCTCTACTGAGTGTCTGTAAGTCAGGACATTTTCTCTCCACCTCCTGAGTTTTCCCTGGTGCCAGAGACTCTGCAGATCCAAATGTGATTGGCAAACTGTGCTGACATCACAGAGAGCAAAATGCAGGGCTGCCCGTTCTTCCTGGGCTGATTTCAAACCACTGCTCCAACAAAAGCCAGCCCAGAGTTTCTGTCCCCCTAGATTAGACTGTCTAACTGATTTCCTTAAACAACACAGGGATAGGTATTATGTAAGATGTTCTGAGATCTTTTTTCTCGCCATCACCTTTTCAGGACCGATTTTACTCCTGCGGTAGGTACACGGCAGAAGGCTGGCGGGTTTGTGAGACTCTTTAATGCTGTGTCATCATCCATCAAAGTGTCCAGATAAATCACTTAACAGGGAGGCAGGAAAGACACAGCTCAGTTGGCCCTGTAACCATCCAGCTGAGAAAGTCTTCACCCCCTCACTCCCTTCTGTCTTGGACAGAATCGTGTGGTTTACATTTGCCAGAAATAGATGTGCAAATATTTTCTCTTGGCTGCACTTCCTTCTCTCTATTGTCGTATCAATAATTATGAAAAGACGAATACAGGAAAAGAGCAGCATCACTTTTTATCATCATCACCGCTCCCCCAGCACCTACCGCAGACCCGCCTCCAGGCCCAGAGGCCCCTTCCCCTCCCCCACCAACTGCACAAGTAGGCATTATTCATCCGCTTTTACAGCTCCGTAAACTAAACTGCAGGAAGTTAAATAACTTGTCTGGGCTCATACTTCTGGTATGAAGTGGAGCCTGGCTTCCAGCCGAGCTGTTGGCCTGCGAGCCCTGCGCTCTCCCCACCCTCGGCAGGGGCTCGGGCTGACCCAGCGTTTCCCGGGACTGTCCCTCCAGCACATTACTCTTCTCTCTACACGAACCTCCTGCCATCTCTTTCCAAGTGGTTACTTTTCATCGTGACCGCCCAACAATGACTTAGAGAAAAATTCCAAACCTGGGGTGTCCCTCCCTCTGACAACTGTTTTCAGTTTGTGTGCTTCCCACGAGGACTTACCGAGGATATTGCTCTAAATGCTAAAACTGTACATCCTTCTTTTGCTCTTAACATTATATCCTGACTCTATTCCCATGTTTCTGCATAATCATTGTAATTGCTAATTTAACAGCTGCATAATATTCCATCAAGTTGATATTCCCCAGTTTCTTAAACCAGTTCTCCGCTGAGTCGTTGATAAGGTTTCCCTACTATGAGTAATGTTACAATAAACTTCTTTCGACTGTATGCCCTTTTTCCTTTCAGTGGGATTTTTCTTTAGGCTAAACTCCCAAAAGTATAATTACCAGACCAAAGGGTTTGAATCTTTTACGTGGGCCCATCTCTCTTACACCCTGCACACATACACACGAGCCCCCACCTTCCTTCCTCAGCTTCCAAGCAGGATGCGGAGGGACAGGCTCCACTCAGGCTTCGTTTCCCTCACAGCAGCCTGGGCGCTGGGCTAGCGTGGCGCTCGCTCACTCAGAGCTGCTGCCAATTTCTGAACCCTTGTGTTGCCCATGCACATACCAGGCCAGAAAGATGAAAAATAATTACTCAGTGCTGGCAAGGGTCTGAAGAATTAGACACACTAGTAAGTTTCACTGAGTATAAAGCAGTAGACCTCTCTGCAAAACAATTTGGCAATACGCAGAAAAAGCTAAAAAAGTGTATTTTTAAAAAATTTAGAAATTTTAAAAAAATGGCTTTAAGCCAATCATTCTACTTTAATAATTTAATCCTAAAGGGGGAAAGTCAAGGAGAGGTACAAATATTTACTTACAAACGTACGCATTATAGTATTTCTTATAAGAGCAAGAATAAACAAATTTATATCCAACAAAAAGAGTTAGCTTGAAAAATTGTAACATCTGTATAATGGAGTGCTATACAGCCATTTAAAATTATAATTGTAGATGACATTATATGTTAATGACATACACACAGGTTCATAATATGTTTAATGAAAAAACAAGTCACAAAATAGCACTTATTATACTACCTATTTGTGTGAAATACATAGAGAGACAGAAATAATCATAGAAGTGCTCCAGCTATTAATAGCATTTATATCTGCACAGTGGAATTATCAGTATTTAATGGTCTTGCTTTTTTTTTATACCACAGATATCATTGCTTTTGCAATAAGACATACACAATTAAACTTTATTTGTTAAAATTTATACCCATTTCTAAAGCCTACATGTGCATAGAATGCTTCCCATACTCTATGCAGGTGGGACAGGGACAGAAAGAACCCTCAGCCTCACCCTGTAGAGTCTACGTGTGCTTCCTGGTCCATACCTCCAACCAACCAGCCATAACACAGGTCTAACAGTGACAGCCAAGGAAGTGAGGATGCCTCCACCCCTATAATCGGGGACCTGGACATCTGTCTGTGCAGATGTAAGGAGGGACTCCCTGAGAGTAAGGGTAGCAGGGGATAAATACTGTCTCCCCTCTCTGTATTAATTATCTATCACTGCGTAACAAATTACCCCCAGACTCAGTAGCTTAAAACAACAGACATTTATGTTCTCTCATAGTTTCTGAGGACCAGGAATCTGGGAGTGATCTAACTGAGGGGTTCGGACTCAGGCCTCTCATGAGATTATAGTCAAGCCAGGACTGCAGTCATATGAAGGGTCAACTTCGGCTGGAGGACCCACTCCCCAGGGCACTCAACAGTTGTCAGTGACTTCAGTTCCTCACTAGCTGTTAGCTAGTGGCTTCAGTTCCCTGCCTCATGTACCTCTCCATACACTGTGTCCCTGTAACATGACAGCTGGCTTCCTGCACAAGTGATTCAAGAAAGAGAGAGGGAGAAAGCACTCAATGTGGAAGCTGTAGTGTCTTTTAACATCTAATTGTGGAAATAAACACCAATTGTATCCAATTGGTCACAAAGACCAACTCCCATACAGTGTGGGAGGGGCTGTGCAGGAGTGTAAACCCCAGGAGGCAGGGAGCATGAAGGGTCCTCCTGCAGGCTGCCTCCCACAGTCCCCAACCAAAGTGCTGCATCGCTGAAACCCCCTCAGCAAAAGAACGGGGGACCCAGGAACTTAAAGCCACCCAAAAGAAGTGGAGTTGGGGGACCACGGTTAAAAGTGAATCTACAAAAGCTCTAATAAGTCATTTTTACTTTGATTGAAATAAAACGGCAGACAATACAGTATATAAAGAGCTTATCAAGGACACATTAAATTAGAAGTAGTGGGTACTGCACAACTTCCATTTTATGATGCTTTGCTTACTAGAAACTTTTTCAGGTTTCCTTGCCAACAATTTTCAGAAGATTCTTATAATTGATTTCGGTTAGTTAGATGCAGATACTATGTACACCAAGAAGGCTTTTTCTGTCCAGCCCTTTGTGGAACACGAGTGCCTCTTTCATTGATCTGCTCTGAGTCTTGCTCAGGATATAATCCTAAAGGCACAACTTTAGCCAAATGTAGTTTACTAGTCAGGTACCTGGGGGTGAGAATGATTACAGTCCCTCAAGGCCTAGCGTCGGGTTATCACCCTCACCTACTTCATCCCAAAGTCAGAGCAGGAGGCCTCTCGATTCCCTGCGCTCCTGGGAAGGCTGTGCCCTTGGCCGGCACGGCTCCCCGCACCTGCCCTGAGTCTGCACCACATCAGCCTCTACTGCCAGGTCTTCCTCTTCACCTCCTTCACCTCCTAGCTTCCAACTCACTTTTTAAATTATTGCCAATAAGAATGACTGACAATCTCCTTATACTGTCCCCTGAATTCTGGAAGGCAATCAGAGGTATAAAGTGAAGTGAAAAGTGGAATTTTAGAAAGAATTAGTGTGGCTTTTATTGTTTTCTAGTGACTTGACTGTAAGATTGCTTTGTATCCTTGGGGCTTACAGCAGAGTATTTATGAGACTTGTTAATAAATAATGAATGAATGAATGAATGAAGAGTTAGAGAAGGTTAAAGTTAAGCCAACTACCCATGTTTGGCAAAATAAAAAGTTGACAACTCTGTGATGTCCTTCCAACCCCCACCCTATTAAAAATATATATATTCTGGCCTGTGAAATCATGCAGGCCTCACAGCTGAGGCCAATCATGCCATCATATTGTTTGTATTGTTAGTACCATGACTTTTCTCCTGCCTCTTGGGGTCAGAAGACAAAGTAATGCATATTGACTCTAAGATGACTTCGTTATCAGGATAGCATTAGGAGGCTTGAGCCAAGTAACAAGAGATAGAGAAGAATCTTGTGGATGAGACACAGGATGTATTCAGAAGTAGAAGAAGGGTTGTATTGTGGGGAAAGTTTACCTGCTTACAGATTTGACATAGATTAGGGTAGGTCCAAGGGGCCCAATAGTGGGCTCTCCTATCCTGGTAAATACGGTAACGTCTAGCTAGCCGTGTTTAAACACTGTATTGGTCAGGGCTCTGCCAATGGCCAAGTGACAAAAGCTGAACTCACACTAGCTTAGATTAGGGAGGCAGGGACTCAGAGGCAAGGATCTGAATTCCATCGGAATTCTTTCTCCTCATCCTTGTCTCTGCTTTTCTGTGTGTGAATTTCATTCTCTCCTCCTACAGAGAGCTTTCTTCACCAGCAGTGGACAAAGGAGCCCACCTCACTGGGTTCACAGTCAAATGACTCTGTGACCAGAGAAAGAAGGGTTCTTCCGCTAGGCCCAGCTCAGAATATCCTAGTTTGGGACTTTGTTGGGTGACAAGTCCATCTCTGCCCCAGTCACCAGAGCCAAGAGGCCAGCTGTGTTTCCTTAGACTCTGTAAGTTTCAATTTCCTCATCTGTGAAATAGGGATAACATTAACACCAACCACAAATGGTTGTTGTGAAGATTAAAATAATTTAAATGAGATAATGCATATAAAGTACTAAATTCCATGTGAGGCACATAATAAATGGTCAAAAAGTCTATTGTCTGTTTTGGTCTATTTATTATTAATGCTTTGTGATCTGCTCAGTATGGAGACCAAACCACAGTATCTGGTTCTCTCCTTGTTACCCAAATGGTACAACCTTCTGCTCTTGTCAATTCTCCCCTATTCCTATAGCCAGACTGGAGTCATGTTGCATAATGTACATAAGATACTATAAACTGTAGGAAGGTGTGAGAGGGTCAACAAAAGTCAAGGCTAGAATCATGCAAGTTAGGGCTAAAAAGAACTATTCGATGTGTCAGGCAATAAAACTTGCACCTTTACTTGACTAGATAGAGGCAGAAAATACAAATCAGTGCCTAAGCACATATTATCATGAAATGACGGCAGACTGGATCTGCAGGCTGACAAGCTAGTCTTGGCTATGGTTGATTCGCTCTAAGGCCTCTGTTTCCTCCTTCTGTGAAATGGGGATAATGATCTTCCCTGTCTACTCCCACACTGGGGTGTGGTGAGACTTAATGAGGCACTTTTGGTAAAACGCTTTGAGCTTAGCTAATGAAAGGCTCTGGGCAGTCACTCAACGCTGTAACACGGACCCTTCCCACTCACGTGCGTTTGGAGTAGAGGTTGGTTGGCACGACTTCAGAGAACTGCTAAGAAACACAGATACACTAAACAGTCTTCTTAAAAATGGAGAGTAAATCAAAACAGAAAGTTTGGCCCATTTGCAGCCTTGCCTTAGTGTGACCTCATGCCCAGTCGTGCTGACATCCCTCTTCTCGAGATCAACTGGGCTGACTACCTACCCGTGCCTCATTTTACATTAACCCTTCTATTTACTCCTCAAGTCAAGCATCGTTCATTCCACTGAGGTGTCATCCTTTCTTCACCACAGATTGAGAGTTACAGTTAGACAATGTGAATTTTGGATGAAACTACCATTGTGTTAACAATATATGAGTTATAAATCAATTATATCTCAGTAAAACTGGGGGGAAACTCTCAATATTGAGGAAAGATAACCGTATGCTGTAGAGCTGCAAACTGAAAACCAGTTATTTTAATTGAAGTCTAGCTGATTTACAATATTGTTAGTTTCAGGTGCACAGCATGGTGATCCAGTATTTTTGCAGATTATATTCCACTATAGGTCATTACAAGATAATGGGTGTTAACTCCCTGTGCTATACAGTATATCCTTGTTGCTTATCTATTTTCTATATAGTAGTTTGTATCTATTAATGCCATATGCCTAATCTGTCCCTCCCCCTTCCCTCTCCTTTGGTAACCACTAGTTTGTTTTCTGTATCTATCTGTGAGTTTGTTTCTGCTTTGCATATACATTCATTTGTATTATTTTTTAGATTCCACAAGTGATATATAGTATTTATCTTTCTCTGACTTATTTCCCTAAGCATAATATTCTCTAGTTCCATTCATGTTGTTGCAAATGGTATTACTTCATTATTTTTATGGCTGAGTAATATTCCATTGTGTATATATACCAAATCTTAATATAATCATTTGCTGATGGACATTTGGTGGCTTCTGTGTCTTGGCTATTGTAAATAGTGCTGCTATGAACACTGGGGTGCATGTATCTTTTCAAATTAGTGTTTTAGAAAAACAGTTTTTCAATAATATACTGAAGTAACAATCAACCCATTAAAAAGTCATTAACCCAGTGGTAGGCCAGAGCCGGCTGATACTGGCTTGTGAGAACTGACTTAAATTTTTAGGAATTTTTCCGAGCCAGTTGTTAAATATGGTTGTTTTTAAAACTAAACTATATAAGTTTACAATTTAAAAAATTACATTGAAATCAAAGCTAATACATTCTCAAAACTTACCACTTAATAGTAGTTTTACAATTATATATTCTCTTGGGGTTACTGATAGCTAGTGTTTCTGTCTATTGTATCTCTGTGGTGGAAACACTACATATTGCTGTGGTACTCTGCGTTTCTTCCCATCTGCAGGTTCAGTGATGTCCTTTTGGTAGCTTGAAACAGCCACAGTAGGAGAATTTACACCACACAAACTGCGCCGCTACAAATCAGGGCTCCCCCTGCCCCCAAGCGCCACTTGTCAAACATTCACCAACACACCTTGTCTAGACCCATAAGGACACGAGAACAGGAATGGGGACAACTGCAGACCAAAAATATCAACAATATTTTGTACACTGGGAAAACAAGTGAATGAGAGGTAATTAATTGAAAGGAGGAGATACAGCCCAAACCTGAGCCCACAGGGAGGGAAGCCTGGGAGAAGCAAAGCAGCTTGCACAGAACCTTAGAAAGAAACAGAAATCATTTCCCTTGGTGCAGAGCACGGGTGCAGGTGTGCTGGAAACAAATGGATCAAAAACTGATGCAAAGAGCTAGGAGACGGCCCACACCTGTGCAGCCAGGCCTGCCCCTGCCCAGCCCTGGGAGAAAAGGTTGAATCAGAGATCCCCAGAACAGCAGGCACAACTGGGAGCCGGCACGTGATCCACTATGAAATGGGATTAAATGACCGTCTGCACTTTGGACTGTAACACCCCACACTCTCCTCCCCGCTCTTGGCTCCCAGAATGCTGGCAGTGAGGCTTATACCCCACAGGCAGAAGATCAGATGACTCATCTCCAGGAAAGCTGACGAGTACAAGAGAAAAGACTTTCAGAGACTGACCTGGCAGGATCCCCCAGTGAACCACCCAGATCACAGCAGAATCACCAGCACGGAGCCCACTGGCCAATAGGTCTTGCTCAGGCACACATCACCTTTGTGTGAGCGGGAGATCACCAGACACTGGAGGGAAGCTGCTAATACACAGAAAAAGCGTTTCCAAAGTCAAGTTCCATACCCAGACAAGCTATCAAGTGCAGCAGTAGAATAAAGACACTTACAAGGTTCCCAAACATTTACCTGCCATGAACCCTTTCTCAGGAATCTACTGGAGGATGTGCTCCAGCAAAACAAAAAATTACCCAAGAAAGGCCATGGGAGCTCCAGGAAATGGGATCCCACATAGGAGAGAAGGAGAGAGAATTCCCAGGATGACGCTGAAGGGAAGCTCTGAGAAGATCACTGCAGTGGGCCAAGAAGGAACCAGCCCCGAGTCTGCAGCAGGAAGACAGATCCAGGAAGACGTGCCCACAGGGAGGAAAACGTGACTGAGAGGTTACCAATGCGTTCATCACGTTGAGGAGAGTCGGGGGATGAATTACTCATAAACACCCCCCAAAACTACACAATTAAATAGACAAGGCAATTATTAACATGGATGGGGAGAGATACACAAGAATAGAAATGTAATTATAGTACACTGTGTACATAGTCAAAACAATGCAAATACTGATCAGTGATTTAATCAGAAATTGTGATGACCCCAAATGTGTAATACTCTAACATGCACAGATTTCTCCCATTTTAACATCTTGAAAATCAGACTGCATCTTGTAGCCAATGTGATAAGAAAGTATTGTTTCATAGTTTAACTGGGAGCACTTTGTTCTTTTGTAGTGACTCATAATACCGGTACATCTTAATGATGGGTGGCACGTGAGATGGGAAGAGAGAGGAGCTCTGTGGGGAAGTGAGGGAGAGGTGGGAACATCTGTGTCTGCGGGGGGGGGGGGGAGGGAAGCTAAACCTCATCTTTCACAGCAATAAGTCAGTAGATGACTTCTGAAATTAACAAAGATGCAGCTCTATAAACATGTTATTTAGAATGATTGCTGCAAATACCAGGAGCACAACTAAAATCATAGTGGTGGGCTCTGGGGAGCAGTAACTGGAGGTAAGAATGGGTGGGGCAGGAGGCACTGGGTTGTGATTGCTTTATAAACCTCATAAACACATGAATTTTTAAACTATATACATATATATGAAGTAAAAGTAATATGTATAGAAATAATAATAAAATGCAGTGCTCTATTTCAAACCTCACCAGAAGAGAAGATTTCAGGTTGGGAGAGAGAAAAGGGAACCTTATGGTCTCCTCTTTCAGGACAAGGAGTCTCATCCGTCCCCGCCCGCCACCCGGGCTGGTTTCAGGAAGGGAGGCTCCTGGAGGAACGTACATCGCCTCACATGCCACATCTTGCCTCCCATCTCAGGAAACTCGGCTGCCTGATTTTTCACTCTCAGGAGACGAGACAGCCGGTCTTCGGGGAAAGTGGAAACCACAGCACATAGGACACATTTGTTCAAATGCTCGTGTTCCCCAGAGCCCTTGAGAGTAAGAAAGGAAGCTGGCGGTTTGGCAGGTGTGGAGGCCCCTCCCCGCAGACATCTGCCAGTGGTTCTGGAAGCCCAGACCCCTCCTCTTTACAGGAAGAGCCCTAGATTCCTGATGAGATGAGGCGCCGTTCCGCCAGTGTGTTCCAGCTACACGTCATCCTGCAAGGAGAGGGTGAGAAAACCAGAGCGATTCCTCCTGGTAGAGCAGGAGCTGGCTGCTCCTGGGATGTCAGACCTACGCAAGAGGTCTGGCAGGCCAGGAGGCACCCTGCCGTTCCCCAGGACATCCGGCACTGCCTGACTCTGCACGGGGGGAGCAAACATCTGCAATTCTGCCAGTGAACTGGGCGAGGCCACATGGTGATGCTGGTAGAGTCTGGAATAAGCACTTAGGGGTTTCCAGGCGATGGGAGAGGCGATCAGGACCAGCATAGCAGCTCTTATCCCCAGCCCACCCAACACTCAGCTGCTGCGAACCGCCACAGTCACACCACGTGTTCATGTGGAAACACTTCACAGCTGCAGCTCAGAACCCTCCCCAGGGCTCCCCACACCTCCCACCATCCTGCAGCCAAAGGGGGAACACATGGCTCAGCAGGGGGCCTCCAGGAGCTGGCGCGGAGGCCCCGCCGGGACAGCTCTGATTGGCCGAGCTTGCTTGTTAAATATTTTAAATATCACTGTCTGCAACTAGATCTATCAGTGAGAGGCCCAGGAGCTGGCTCCCTGCAGAAAGCCCTCCACCTTCCTCTCTGCACCTCCTCTCGCCCTGGCCCCACGTCTGGCGGGTGAGAACGCCAGGGAGTGTCTTCTGTAGTAAAAATGTCTTTCTTTCTATGCAAGATGACAAGCCCTTTTCTCATTCCTGGGGGGCCTGATGCTCCAGACCCCCAGGAAATGCTCCTCTGGCCTCTTCCTTCTGCTTCCCTAACTGGTTTATCCTGATGAAATTAGGTTAAAATGGCCAGGGAGAGCGTCCTCAGAGGGGAAAATAGAGTTAGTAGAAGCGAATGTGCAGCCTCAGGGGCTGGTGCCAACTGGAGGAACAGCAGGGCCTGGGTGGTGTGCACAGCCCAGGGGCCTGCTGCTACCCGCAGGTGCTTGTCCTGGCTGCCAGGGCCTCTCTCCCCCCCAACCCCTGCTCTCAGCTGCCCCTCTCTGTTTCCAGCCTGCAGGCGCAGCCCCCCACCCCCAGCCTGCGGAAGGCAAGGTCACAGACCTGAGGGTTTCCTCAAGGATACTCCTGGCTCCTCTTACGCAGCTCTGGGGAGGGGCCTGCTCTTTCTCCAAAGTGGGAACTGTAAGGGCTCTCTCACCCTTGGGCGGAGCAGGCTGGGGTCTCCCAGCAGAGCCAGGGACAGGCCCCAGCGCTCCTGGCTCAGGGAGGGCCCTACCTGAGGGCACCCCACGAATGCCCTCATGGATGTGCACTCTGATCTGAAGACCAGTTCAGTCTGTCTCCTCTGTCTCTGTGTAAATGTTCTCAGTCTGCCAAAATTATAACACTTGGGACAATTTAGCAAATGGTCTTTTCGGTTTTGTTGTTGTTTTACTTGTTTGGCTTTTTGTTTGTTTTTCTGTGAAATCCAAGGCAGGCAGCAGAGTGGGCAGGGTCCACCCACCAAGGACTTAGGAGACCAGCGTAAATCCTGATCTCCCTGACCAAGACCTTCTCTTCCTGAAATGCCCGCCCCTAACGGTTGCGGTGAGCAGTAAATTTAACAGGCTCCATTTGTAAAATGCCTTAAAAAGTGTAAAGGAGCCATGTGAGTTTCAGGGATACTGGCTTTCTCTTCTCTTCCAGCAAACTCGTGAATGTGTGTAGGGAATACTCACGCGGTGAAGTCAGGGCAACACACAGCCTGCCTCTGCTTGCTCAGCCTGACTTCTCCCGGCCCACACCCCACCCGCCGTCCTCCCCTCCCTGGTACCCTGTGCCGCTCTGCTCCCACTGACTGCTCGGGACAGAGCCTCTCCTCTGCCACAGTGTATGGGCTTCAGTGTGTCAAGGATGCCCACGGTCCTGCTACAGCACTGCAGATTCAGGACCAGCTGGGGTGGGTGACCAGATAGCCAGAGTGATGTAGCTCTGGAATAGAGCAGCTGGTTCAAGGGGCCGTAGTATAAGTCTTCAGATGCATGCGTTGTAGGGAAAAGGTGAAGGCATTCTATACAGCTTTGAGAGGTAGAACCAAGCGGGCTCGGTGCTAGGATTTAAGAGGTCAGGGTTTTTTTTCCTAACTATCTTAACCATTTTAAAGCATGCAATTCAGTATTGCTAAGTACATTCACATTGATGTACAACAGATCTCCAGAACTTTTTCATCTTGCAAAACTGAAACTGAATATCCATTAAACATAAATTCCCACTCCCCCAAGCCCTTGGCAACCACTTTTCTACTTTATCTCTATGATGTTCACTATTTTACATACTTCATATGAGTGGAATCATATAATATCTGTTCTGTCATGACTGACCTATTTCACTTAGGAGAGTGTGCTGAAAGTTCAACTATACTGTAGCATGTGACAGGATTTTCTTCCTTTTTAAGGCTGCATAATATTTCATTGTATATACAGACCACACGTATCTATTCATCTTAGTTGCTTCCACCTGTTGGTTATTGTGCATAATGGATAAACATGGATGTGCAATTTATCTCTTCAAAAACCTGCTTTGAATTATTTTGGTATATGCCCAGGAGTGGGACTGCTGGATCATATGGTAGTTAAATTTTCAATGTTTTGAGGAATCTCCATACTGTTTCCCACAGTGGCTGCAATATTTTACATTCTCACCAACAGTGCACAAGAGTTCCAATTTGTCCACATCCTCACCAACACTTGTTATTTTCTTATCTTTTGATAGTGAGCATACTAGTGGATGTGAGGTGGTATCTCACTGCAGTTTTGAATTTGCATTTATCTGATATTAGTGATGTTGAGCATCTTTTCACATGTTTGTTGGCCATTTTTATATCATCTTTGGAGAACTTTCTATTCAAGTATTTGCCCATTTTTAAATCAGGTTATTTGTTCTTTGTTGTTTTTGTTGACTTGTAGAAGTTCCTTATATATTCTAGGTATTAATCCATTATTAGATACATGATTTGCAAATATTCCTTCCCATTCTGTGGGTTGCCTTAACACTCTGTTGATTATTTCCTTTGATGAACAGAAGTTTTTAAGTTTAACATAATCCCATTTGTCTATTTTTGCTTTTGTTGCCTGAAGGCATTATCTTTAAAGAAGTTTTTAAAGTGATAATGTACAGGGTAGAAAAACTTCAAAAGAAAAAAAAGAAAAAATACACACACATATAAATATCTATATGTCTACCTATACATATATTCATAAACTAAAACAATTCGCATAAAATTTTCCCTTCCACCCAACACCCAATCTCACAGTTTCCTTTCCCAGAGGCAACCGCAGTTGCCAGTATCTTTCCAGAGAAAACCTAAACATATAGCCATGTGTATCCTTCCTTTCACTTACGTAAATGTCATATGTATTATTGAGCCAACCTCTTTTTCTCACTAGTCAACATAACCAGGGGCAGAAGAAGCAAGGTGAAGACTTTTCCCTGTCAGTGCAAAAGAATGGCTGAATTAACAGCAGCCTGATACTCCATAGAAAAGATATTCTATGATTTGTTTAATCAGCCCCCAGCCATTTGCTGCGATAAATATCTTCGCACACATGTCTTTAAGCCCATGGGGACTGTATCTATAGGAAAAAAATATTAAAAGTGGAAGCGCTGGTCAAAGGTCTGTGCATTTGAAACTTTGATAGATACAGCCACGTAGTGGGTAAATTTTATCCCAAATTAAGACAGAATTTTAGCAACCAAAACTGCCCAAAGTGGTGTGGACTACTATAGGAGCTATGAGGTGTTTTAAGGAAATCAAGACCAGGTTACAAATCAACGTGCCGAGAATGCCACTGGATATGTTCACACGTGGTAAGCTCATTGACCACAAAGTCCCTTCCAGCCCTGATACTGTAGCTTTCTGATAAAAGGAATATCCGGAGAGACTTCACATACTTTGGTCGAATATTGTTCAGTGATAAAGCAAGATGTCAGCTTGATCCTCGCTGAGAGGTCCGTGAAGGACGCCCGTTAATACGATGGGCCCTGGGGTGACGCAATGCTCTAAATTAAGGACATGCTGTGCTTGCACCACGTGGCCCTGGGCAGATGGTTAGAAAGGGTACCTGGAGGCCCGTCTGGTCCTCTCTGTCCATCGTCATTCACCTTGTGCACACCCCAGCTCCACATGTGGAAAAGTGCTCTGTAGCAGATGTGGCCAAACCAGGGGGGGGCTGTTTCTGTGAAGCCCCTGGTCAGGTCCTCAGCAGCAGGGCTATGACATGGTGTGTCGTAATCTGATGTGAGGAGTGTGCTCATTGCTCTTGCTAATTAAAGAACCCAGGCTTCCGGGGTTGGAAGGAAACTTCCATGCCTCGCACCAGCTCATTTAATTTCCAGCCGTTGATTTTTTTTTTTTGAAAGATCTTTCTTATATCTACTGAACTGAGCTGAAATCTGTTCCTCTTTAAAGTCTATATTGGTTTTAGCTCTTCCTTTTAGAGCCGTTACACACACAGTTCTCCCTCTCCCCACCAGCCCTTCAGACACCTGGGAATAGTCATCAGATGCCCACTCAGTCTTCTCCTCTTTGGGTTCAGTCTCCTCAATTCTTTACCCATTTCTTACGTGTCATAGTTTCCAGATGTTCATCACCTTAGTCACTCTTTTTGAACACCTCCCAGGCAGTCGAAGGCCTCTGAAAATGTGCTGCCCTGAACTGAGCCTTGTTTTTTGTGGTCCTTTTGACAGTGGAGTCTAAAACTGACATGCCAGAGATCTCTTGCTTTGGCCTGTCAAACATGTCTTTCCACTTTTTTGGGTAAAAGCACCCTTATTTTCCATTAGGGAATTACTCTTTCCTTATTCTGAGAAGTTTTGAGGGCACTGCAGTAAAGGTTCTCCCTGCCCCCTCCTGCTAGGGAAGCGGGGGCACAGAGAACCCAGTCTAGGCTATCCAGACTCTGGGTCCTAGGGTTTTGAGCCTTGGAGAGAATGATGTGACAGAAGGAACTGGAGCAGGAAGGCTCTGATGGGGCAGGGGATTCACAGAGTCTGTCCACTCATTCCTGCTAAAGGCTCGTTCCTCTCCTTCCTGAGGCCTAGCTCTTCTGCATCCAACAACTGTTCCATACCTTCCCAGCAAAGCCCTTTTCCAATCAAGTGTGTCAGAGTCTGTCTCAATTGCTTACAACTAAAGAACTCTGACACCGTCAGATTTCCTTGTCCTGCCCCAATCCCAACAGGGGCTCGCTGTGGACCAGATCCACAAGTTATCATCTGTTTCTACTCACAACACTCTGACACCAGTGGGTGGTAGGGTTTTTCCCCACACCAACCAATTCTCCAACTTTCTGGGTGCCCTATAATTCAATTCCATTCTGACACTAACTCTTGAGTTAGCACAGAGCCCTCGGGATCAGGGCTCAGGCCGACAAAACTGACCCCTCTTCAGAGGCCAACAGCCAGTCCCAGGGCCTCCTGATCAGCAAACAGTAAAGTCAAGGTTCCCACAACTCCCTCTTCAGATTCAATAACTTGCTAGAACAGCTCACAGAACTCAGGGAAACTCTTCACTTACTGGTACTAGTTTATTATGAAGGCTATTCTAACGGGTACAAGTGACCAGTCACATGGAAGAGATGCACAGGGCAAGGTATTAGAGATGGGCCTCTCTGGGTTCCTCTCCCCCACCAGGACCTCAGTGTGTTTACCAACACAGAAGCTCTCTGACCCTATCATTTAGGGGTTTTGATGGAACTTTCATTACTTGAGTATGACTGATCAAATCACTGGCTGCTGGTGATTAACTCAGTCTCCAGCCCCTCTCCCCTCCCTGGAGGTCCAACCTTCTAACCACAGAGCTGGTTCCTCTGGCAACCAGCCCCCAACCTGAAGCTCTCCGTCTCTCTGACACCCATCCAAAATTCACTCTATAAGCATAAACTCAGGTTTGGTTGAAAGGGGCTTGTTATGCATAACAAAAGGTGATCCTATATGCCTGTCACTCTGGAAATTCCAAGGGTTCTGGAAGCTCTTGGTGCTAGGAATGGGGATGAAGAGCAAAAGCAGATTTCTCGTTATATCACAGGGTCACACAAGTACTGCCATTAAATCACGGCCCCCAGTTCTCTACCGGGAAGGTTGATTTGGGACAAAAACGCAGCCTTGGAGGGTCATGAGTCTCTCCATCAGAAGATTACTGCCTGCTGATTTGCTGTCTTACCATCAAGATCCATTCACATCCTTGGCAAAAATGTTCGGCAGCTAATTACAGCTGATGTGTATCGAATACTTACTTACTCTGGGCCACCCTTCAAGGCATGCAAATCAGTGTTAATGGAGGTTTCCTAAATGGCCAACAAGCGATGGACCTGAGCTTCAAACCCAAGTCTGAAAGCCCCAAAGCCAGGGATCCTCTTAGCATTGACAGCCCACAAGTGACCTGGGGAGAAGCGGCAGCTTCAACTGTTTTGGAAGAAAAGGCTGGGAGAAGTCCATGGTGCCTGCTTCACAAAGCAGAGGCCCATCTTTATCCACGTGTTCGTGAACAGAGAGGTACAGCTAGACGCTGAAGGCACTGAGTGCTGAGGTGAAGGCTTAAGGCATCGGATTTCCAGCGGGATGGAGAGCTGGGTGGGGAAGGGTCCTCCCACTTAGGCTTCGCTCAGCATCCAGAGCGCTGGACCACACACTGATGCACCCCACATGCATGTGACAGCATCTCACAGCACCCTCTTTCAATTCAGAGGTCCCAAGACACCCCCACTTCCTCAAGATGCCTCCTCACCCCACCTCCTCTCCTCAACTCCCTGTCTTGCTCCAACAGGGACAGCTCTTAGAACAGGGATTGACAACGTAAGAGCTCTGACATGTCCAAAGAAAAGACAAACACTGTGGGAAAACGTAAATTACATTAAGGTAAATTTAGATGTTGCTTTTACTGAAGATTTTTTTTTTCACCCAAATTTGGTAGTTTAAGATCCTAATTTTACAACCCTGGTCATTGAGAGAAACTGATCCCTATCACTTTAAACAGCCTCTTATAGTCACAGCATCTACAGAGCATTTCCTCTTCTTTTTCAACATATCACATTTCTTGGCAGAAAGCACCAGCAGAAAGCACCAAGATTTTTATAATGAGTATAAAATCAAAATTTCACACATTAGATTTTCTCTTGTGGACTATTTCTTCCTGTTAAATCTTGCCTTATTTTAACTTTATTTTAGTCGCTAACATAATTTAAAATTTGATTTCAGCGTTGGTCGTTCATCATTTAGGAATTTGTTGCCAAAGGGCATCTCCTTTTTGCTCTGAATTTAAAGTTTCTAAATGGAAAGCCTCTGCCTGTGTCACAGCTCAGGAGTCTGGCTGCCGTCAGGCAGTGGTCCCCCAGCTCAGATTCTCAGGGCAAACTCCGGAACAGCCTTTCCGCTTTCCTGGTCTCAGTTTCACTTGCTTCTAAGATACTCCATTTTAAAATGTGTGCTGTGCTCTTGCTTCTGATGTAGAGATTATGATTGCCCTTAGAAGCCAAGATCAAGTTCAAACTCAAAACACCACTCACTGCAGGAGCCACATGAATCCCTCACTCAACAACCCCATCAGGCCAGGGGGTCCCGGCGGCCTTTGCCACTTTCAGCTGAGTCGCTGGGACCCCCCAGCCTCCTCCTTTCCCCCTGGAAGTGCTTTTCCATCTCTGCTCAGTGACTAACTTCGTCATGAATGTGACCCAGTTTGTTTGGCAAGATGTGATTTTTTTTTTTTTTTTAAATTCATGCTGCTTTTTCTGGTCACGACTCTCACAGGCATTTAGCGACTCCCTCTCAGCGTCCGTCTGGCCCTGCTGCTGGGCTGGATTGATGGCTTTCTCCCCAGCTGTTCCCTTCCAGCCTGCTCTCCTCTCCCAGGCAAATCCATATTCCTTTTGCTTTTCTGCAGCATTTCGAAATCTCCAGAGTATCCTTAAAATAGGATAGATAAACACTAATCTCCAAGGGAAGTAGCAAGGCAGAGTCCACAGATTTGTACCAGCTCAATAATCTGCTCAGAAGGCAGCTGGCTGGGGACGCAGGACAACGGTAGTCACCCGTGTGTAAGGCTTTTCATCATTTCCAAAGTACCCCGGACTCACGTGGTTTCATTTAACGCCCGCAATCGCCCTCAGCGCAGGTGTAAATGGCCCTTCCGTTTCACAGACCGGAAAGCAAGAGTCAAAGGGGTGAAGAACCGGTCCACATAGGGAGTAAGAGAGAGGGCCAGCAGCTGAATCTGCCCTTTGAAAAACCGTTGTATAATTTACATTCAATACAATACACAGGTCTTTGGTGCTGTTTGATGAATTTTGACAATCACCTAAAAAGATACAGAGCATTTCCATCACCAAGAAACTGAGCCCACCCCACCCACACAGGGCCCCTTCCCAGGGAGCCCCCACCACTGACCACCGCACCATGGATTAGTTTACCTGGAGCTGTCTTCTGACTCTGAGCTCCGTGTTCCACATTCCGTCTTTTCCTATGATACCACTCTGGGTCTCTGAAATGGAATCAACAGCACCCACCTGGCTGGAATCCATAGACAGGGGACTGTAGGAAGCCAGGCCATAGTCCCAGCTGAAAGAGTAGGTCTGCTGGTGGAGCGGACCTGGAGGCTTGCAACTCGAGGAGTGTAGGGAGAGTAATCCCCAAGCTGCACAAATGCCTTCCCTCTAAAGTCCGCTGTGCCCTCAGGCCTCAACAGTATTTCTACGTACAGAGGGTCACAGAAAGAAAGCTGTTATGAGGTTTTAAAAAGAGGGGTCATAATTCAGCTCTGAGATCAAAAACACCAGACTCCAGTCCACACTTCCAGAACCTCCCCACCCCCGGGAGCTGCCACCGCCATGTCTGGGGCCACCCGTGACAGGCGACACTGAATTTCTACGTGGGATTCGTGGACTTTTCATGACCATCATGCATGTGTAATCAACTGGGAGTTTTGCGACCAGAAGCCTCCATCTTAGGAGAAAAAAAGAAAAGAAAAACCCGAAAGAAGAAATAACAAAAGCCTGTTCGGTTACTTCCAAGGATATACGGTCAATGGAACTAGCCGCTGAGTCACTTCAGGTCGAATTCCTATCAGGCTTTCATTCATGAAGGGGTGCATAATACAATTAACCTTATCTGCTTATCTGTCCACAGTTTTATACTAAACTCCGTGTTCCCTGTAGCAGGTTAACTGGTTCCTGTTGGATCTTGTTTATACACAGTGGCCTGCTGGTAAACGTTTAACAGCTGATTCTCTGGGAGGGGAAAAAAGCCCTGATCTGTAGCATTTGCAGATTGCTGCCAGGCCCTGGCGGTGGGGTCAGGAGGCAGCCTGCGTGCCAGGGCTCCAGCACACTCCAGCGCACAATAACACCTTCAACTGATTTAACACACCATTTCCCCCATAAGCAGCACAGACAAGGGTGGCAGGGGGCGGCTGCTGCCTGGCGCACCAGCAATCTTGAGGGTGAGTGATCTGTGGGTGGCCCTGTCCCCTCCGCCTGCTCTCCCAGGCTCTCCCACAGCAGTTTTCTCTCTCCAGAAGACATATTGTACAGTCAAGAGTTTGCAGGGGATGCCTCTCCTGGGTTGGAATTTCCAAATAAACCTCCAAGTCTTTTTGAAGTGCAGAATAAACATAAGCCAGCACAAGATGAATTCCCACAAATCCTCAGTCCAGAGAATCTGAGTGACCAGCCTCTGCTTTTCATTCTTTGCCTGAATTAATAGCTAGTCTTTAAAAAGTTTTTAGAAAATCCTTAAACATCCAGCTTTCTTGTTTTGCTCCGTTCTTCTCTTTAGACGACCAGTTGCAGAAAAGCACAAGCAGGCACTCGTTTCCTGCTCTGGGATGAGCATCTGCAGGCGTGCAGAGAGGAAAGGGATACAGGAAGAGGCCTAAACAGGAGCCAGGAGCAAGTTTTAAGGTTAAAACCCGTATCAGGAGGCCCCTGCCTGCCATCATAGTCCTCATTTATAAAGCGGTAAGAGTAGGAGAGAAGGTTCCTGGACATTTGCAGGTTCATAAAATGATCTGCGTGGTGGAAAGACTGTTTTCCTTTTTCATAAACGCGTGGTAGGTCAGCCTCGCAGCCCGGCTCCTGCTCCCCAGCACTGACTGCACCCTGCGGTCTCTTAACCACTTTAATTAGCGCTCACTTCTTCCTCCCAGAACTTGACCTGATTCTGCATGACCTTTCCCAGTCTCTCCCCCACCACCTGCCCAGACTCGTCCCTGCTCTCTGCAGTGCACATTTCTTTTACAGGAGCATTGGCATCACGTTTCTAAGCCTTCTGATGACTTTATGTATTTCAAATAATTGTCTCAGCTTCCTATCTCTCCTGTTCAGCCCAGTCTCTTTCATGTCACATGGTCATTAAATTCTTCACATGGGCACTTTGCTGACTGTTACAGAGAGATTCAAAGATATCCAGGAAGAGGTCCCTGCCTTCAGTGACTCTGTAATCTCTGGAGAGGGGATGCTAATAATATCGAAAAAAAAAGAAATGACAGCTTTCTCCCAAATAGTTTCCCTCTATTACGTTAGGCCTCATAATAATCCTTGAAATAGATACTAATGTTATTTTCATTTTACATATGTAACAACTGCGGCTCAGAGAGGTTAAGTAACTTGCCGAAGTCACACAGCTGGTAAATAGTGAATGTAATTACTAGTTGGGTGTTCTAGCCCAAATGACTCCAAAACCTGAGCCCTTACCACCATGCCACATGGTCAGCAGCCAAATAACAGTAATATAAGGAGTAGGGTACTGATGGCAAAAATGAGGCAGGATTTAAGAGCTGGGTGATTTTAGAAGAAGAGATTTTAAAAACCGAAAGGGCGAGAAGAGACCCTTTTCTTTGGGAAGGAGAGGGCTCCCTGGCCTGGGAGGTACTCGGGCAGAGCCTGAAGCCCCTTGTGATGTTCTGGATGAGTGCCAGCACCTGGAAGAGGGCTCTGTCAGTCCTTCAGCTCTTGGGACGATGATTTTGGCAAGTGGCCTATAAGCTGAGCCTGGAAGGCAGGCTTCTTTGTTGGTGTGGATGGAGGGAAGAAGGCAATCAGGGAAGAAAGAATCCAGGGACCAAAGCTCCAGAGCCAGCACACACAGGAGCTGCCTCTCACTTCCACTGGAGTCCCCACAGGCCACAAAGCTCGTCCACTACCTAGGTCGGGACTACACATATAAACACTGTTGCTGTTTGACGTTAGAGAAGCAGTAAGTGTGATCATTTTAAACCAGTTATTCTCAAACCATGCTCCTAAATTATTCCATAAGCTAGACTCAGGAGTTCTACAGGTAAAATTAAATAATTGCAGTTATTACTGATTTCCAGCAGTGGTAGAAGCGTCCAAGTATCCCAAAAGCCCCTTGACCTCAATATATTCATTTCAAATTTGTCTCCTGAATTTTTTTTCAAACTTTGGCAACTTGCTATCCCTGATCTGCCAGTGAACAGTGATACAATAAAACAAATAAATGAACACAGCCAAAAACAATTAGCAGAAAAACACAGAAATAACCAATTAGGCTTGGTGGGACAGCCTGATTTTTCTTCATGGACAGCTGGTAGCAATTTCAGATTGCATACATATATTATAGAGTCATACTTTCCACCTGTAAAATTGTTCTTAGATCATTTAATACACAAAAATGCATCAACATTTCACGGTGTTCTACAAAGAGCACCATGGCTTCAGGTGCCCTCCTTTGCCTTCTTAATATGCCATGTGGCTGAGTGATGATTATATTATTACTGTACTTCAATGTGGATAAAAGTATAGGAATTCCAAGCGGTGGGACTGTACTGTTAGGCTAGTCAGGGGTATTGTGAAGGGCTGGTAGAAAATGGTTCAACTTAGGGATTCAAAATACAGGGAGGGTCCCAAGCCTTCTCTCCTGTATGCCATGTTTCCCCCATAGCAGGGACCCTCCACCCATGACAATGAATCAGAATCACTCCAGGGGGGTTTTCAAAATAGACCCATACTGCCACCTCACTCCCAAGCCTGCCTCCAGCCTCTGCTTGGGAGAATCTCAGAAGCCGGCAAGAGGAGGAGGGCCAAGCACAATGTGAAAAGGCCTCACAGGTGAGTCCCACCCCTTCACTTGCTTAGAACGTTTGCCTCGACCCCAGTGATCAGGGCCGTTAGTGGTGCTTCACCAGTGGTCTAAATGTGCCCGTCTGCAACAATCCCTTTGGCCAGCAGTGGGCGGTGACTCCGTCTCATCCCCAAGCCCACCCTTCTCCTCACCCCTGCGACAGAATCGGCATCAGGACACAATGTCCTGAGCCCAGAAAGAGGCCTGCTGCACCAGGCTGTCCTGAAAAGTCAGGTGGGCTGCAGCATCTCTGCCTACTGGAGCCTGGTCTGCAGCAGGGCCTTGAGCTACTGAGCAACGGATGTGCGGAGCTGAGCCACCCCGCCTCCCGCGGCCGACTCGGGGCGTCTGCTCCCAGCTGAGCCCAGCTCGCCTCTGAGGTTTCGACAATCCGCTACATGCTGATGGTATCAGTGCAGGCTCTGGAACCGCCTCCTGGACCTTCTACCTAAACACCCATGAGGCACCTCAAACTCAAAATATTCAAGATGGACCTCACCACCCCCTGTTCTAACCCAGCTTCTCTCATAATTTCAAACTCAGTGGGTAGCACCGCCATCCACCTGACTGCCCAGGCTAGAAACCTGGGAGCCATCACTGAATCCTCATTCTCTCTCCCCTAAACTTCACCCATAACTGATCAAACATCAAGACATGCTCATTTTATTTTCCTGGCTTTCCTAGGATCACAGGCCTGCCCCAAGCCCTCAGCATCCCATCTGGATTCACTGCAACAGGTTTCCCAGGCTCAGCCTTTTCCCCTACAAACTGCATCCTCCCTAACACTGTCCGAGGAATCTACTCACAAAGCAGCTCATACATCCAACGACACCATCATTGCTGGACAGCCAATAAAGCCCAGGCTCTCCCATAAATTACACAAGCCCCGACCTCCGCACCTTTATCCCCTACCTCGCCTTGCCTAATATTTTGAGCCCCAACAGCACAAAACTGTTCCTCTCTTGCCTCCCTGTCACTTAAACATGCTACCACCTCCTTTTGCCTGAAGGCTGACACTTAACAGATATTTTCAGCCATCTTTGATCCACCTCCTCCCTCCCAGGGTTTCCCAAATTTCCCATGATCCCCGGGGCTTGCCTCTGGGTTACCCTCTCAATTTATATTGTCTGTTTATGTTTGTCTCTTCTAAGGAACGTGAGCTCCTGGAGGGCAGGGGCTATGCTTTCTACTACCTGTGAGCTGCCAGCCCTAGAGCAGTCACAGAGCAGGACTCCACGGAGGATGAACAGGGGAAGCAAGCTGCAACAGAGAAGCGCTGGCAGCTCCAGCCTTCTGCAAGGAAGGGCCAGAGCCGTGGCCACCCGCAAACCCGTACATGGTTTCTGTTTACTATAAAGGCATCTCCCCTGTTCTCTGAAACACGGGCCTGGGGGAGGGGAGGATGCACACGGCCTTCTCTCATTCTGCCCTGACTGTCCTCCTCGGTCTCAGCACGTGCATGTACAGGAGACATCGGCCAAGACCCAGCACCCCACCAAGCTCTGTTTCCCAGGACTGGAAGTCACCTAAGGTGCTCCGTCACCTCCCTAGATACACACACAGGTCAAGTGTCTCCTCCCTGCCCAGCCCTGCCCCCCACCATGACCTGAGGTGCCTACCACTCGCGTGGCCCAATTCAGCAGCCAGGAGACACCTTCCCATCCGCACACTGACTACAAACGACACCTACCAGGCTTCTGGTTGCCCTTATGGCCTTAGAGAAGAAACTGACCCTTTGAGAAGTAGACAGCACTGTTAGGCCCTTAAAGGACCACCCACGCCTCTTAGCATAGCATCAGAAAGGAGAGACATGGCTTCTGGCAGGGAAATCTGTTCTGTCCCCCCATTCTGATATTTCCTGGGTATTTACCAAGTGCATGGTACTCACCAACCATTTTACAAAAGGCAATTTAACGTAATAGGTGAAGACATGGGCTCCATGGATAGGCCCAGGTTCAAGACCCTGGCCTAGCACTTAATGGTTGTGTTACCTTGGGCAAGTTACTCTCTGTACTTTTCTGGGCCTCAACCTCCCATCTGTAAAATGGGGATGACAGCAGTACTACCCCCATCACAGGACTGCTCTGAGTAAGAAACGAGTTAATGAAAGAACAGTGCCTGGGATGTTGTGAGGGTGACACACAGCTGACGTGTGTGTCTCACCGGCTCCTCACAGTGACCTCACTTTACAGATGAAGAAAGGCTTAGAGGGTGGAGACACAACCCCAGCCAGGGCCCAGCTCCCCCTTCATCCTCAGCACCACAAGGGCTGTGCATGGCCCAGACCCCTCAGCCCTGAAGCCAGTCCTCCATTCCCAAGGGTTAAACTGCGTGTGACGTTGTGTGTCCTCGGACAAATACGGCTTATCTTTTCAGTAGGAAACACACTCTAAGCTAATTCAAAAGTAGGAAATGTCTCCAACCGAAAAACAGTTCTTTTTATGAAAACCAAAGCAAACACACACCCTGGCCAAATGACACCCGACCAAGCCACTCCACTAGCCAGAAAATGCTAGGGCGGCAGAACAAGGGCTTGGGGTCCCCAGTTCTGACTTGATGCCTTCAACAGGCACATCCATGACGCCCCAGGAACATCAGAGACCTGTGCACGCACAGACTGCGGCTGCAGGTGCGGAGCCGGGCCTCCAGCTGCCCAAGGTCGTCTGGCAGGAAGCACGTTGGCGGCCTGGTGGTTTCTGGGGCCACATGAGCTAACGGCCAGGTCCTACTTCTGCAATTACAGCCCCCGGGGAGCACCCCTTCTAGGACAAGGGAAAACTCGGGAAGGAAGAGTGTACTTGAGTATAGCTTTTGTGGTGACCAACAGCACGGTAAACAGGAGCCTGCAGCCACTGATTAAGGAGGCTCTGGGCCTGCGCGTTCGGCTTTGAAAGATTATAAACACACTGGGCTTGTCAAGCACAGCCAGTTGGTTACAAATCGCGAGCCATCTTTCAGGTGTTGTCGCTTCCCACCTCTTGTTTTGACAGGGTGAGCAAACAGCTTTCAACCCGCCAGCTGTAGCATTCCAGGCACCCAGGGGCCAGAGACGCCCCGCCACCCGGGCTGCTCTGTGTGCTTCCAGGTCACAGGACATGCCGCTGGGATTCGACCTAAAACCTTCCTTCCCCTCCCTGCGTGCTTAGGCATCCACGTGAAGGCTTGGTTCTGACTGCTGTGGGTAGTTACTTCATTAACACTTCTTAGATCCCATTTTTGCACATACCACACAGAATAGAGATAAAGAATTGTGCGGGCTGTTACTTTTAAAATGTGGTAGATGCATTTGTGTTTGAGGAGGCTTAAAGATACACTCAAGAATCCACTATTAGAAGTTGTTTTCTTTCAGGAAGAGAACATTATACCTGAAAGATATGTTTGAAGAAAATAACCACGTGGCAGCAATCCACAGTACGCTGGTGCATTCGTAGCACAATCATGACACCCGCTAACTGGGGGTCTTTGCGATTTCAGTCTTTGGTGTGAGATAAATACACACACACACTCTCACACACACACACACATCCCAACAGCAAGCATATTTGCTCTGCAGCTTAAAATCTCAGGCTCAACAATACAAAAGGCACTTGCATCATCTGTCCCAGACTCAGCCAGAGCCTACTTCTTTTGACATGAATTCCCTCACCTTTTGAAATTCACAACAGTAGATATTCCGTTTACCTGGGTTCTTTGTGATTAAACTCAACATTCATCTTAATGGGGTGAAAAATTCTCTTTCAAACTGAGAAAACAGCTTCCCTCCAAGTTGACCCAAATCTGAGAAAAGTGCAATTTGACTGTTGTTGTTTTCATTTCTTTTCCTTAAATGCATCAGCCAGAATTGTTCCTGTTCTTTAAGCCAGTTGGCTGAGCAATATCTGGTCAGAATCCCTTTACAACAGATTTCTTTCTTCTCACTGTATTATTCTTGAACAATTAAAATATTAAATATTTCATAACTTACGGGGTTTGCACTAGGCAGAGTGGCTAAGCCAGGGTTGCCTACGCTTCACGTAGCACTGCCCTTGCCTTAGCAATCCCTCCCACCACTCTGGTCCCTAGAAGGCTGTGTGAGGGAACAGCAAATCCATCACCTGCAGTGACGCCTACTGGGGTGGGGAGAGAAAAAGGCAAAGTCTCCTGCCCCTATTCTGCCCTTATTCACAGTCCCTACTAGTTATGGGATAGAATTTCATCAGAAAAGGTGGGACAATTAAATCAACTCTGGTTCCAAAGGTAACCCACAAGAAATCAGAGTATCCCATGATTTTTGCTGTTGTTGTGTTTAAAGAAAGTGTGGACTAAAGTGTAGACTAAAGCATGACCACTCACCCAGTCACGTGAGCCAGAACCCCGGAGTCACCCATGTCCTCGCTGCTCCGCGTTATGCCTACCTCAGCCAGTCCCTGCGTCCTGTGGACTGAGCTCTTGTCAGCCTGGAATCCACTGTGGTCTTGGCTCCTCACCACTGCCTCTGGACTGGTGATCTCAGGGCTGCACTCCTGCCCTCCCCGGCCCTCCAGCCACAGCTGCAACAGTGAGGGTGCCACATGTAAATCCATCCAGCTCTCCTTCCTAGACGGCAGCCCGCTGCTGCCAAAACAGAGTCGCGACACCTCAGCGCAGCGTGCAGACTTGCAGGACCGTGCTTCGGCTGCCCCTCTTCGCCCCTGCGACCGCACACTCACTGTCCTGTGATTAGATGTGTATGTCCACCTCACCCCTTCAATGTGAGATCCTTGAGGGCAGGCACTGTCTCTTTCAGATCTGGGCCACCTGCACCTAACATGGGAAGGGCTCACCTGCTAAAGGAATGTATCCTCTGAAAAATAATTTGTACACCATGCCATATTCCAGACGGATTTGAGATAGCAAATGAGTAAGGTTTACAAATATAGTCTCCACCCACTCAGACCATAAATACACTGCGATGAGCACGTGGGTCTGTGAACACATCAAATAAGCTATGAGGCCAGTGAGCACCTTCAAGGGGCTTCTGCAGAAATCATTAATGACCGCTGCCATTTGACAGACATAATAAGAACTTCATATTAAATCCTTACAAGTCTTTAAGGCAGAGTTTTCTCTTTTTACAGATGAAGAAGTTAAGGCAAAGAAAGGTTAAAAAATGTGTCTGGAGTCACAAAATCAATACGGAGAAAAGATTTGGTCCTGGGACATTGTGTCTCCAAGTCCCAGGCTTGTCCCGCTGTGTCACCCTGCCTCTCTGTTTAAAGCTTGGCTTCTGACCCTCTGAGCGCTGCCAACATTTTAAAACAGTTTGCTTATGTCATGGTCAGCAAAGGCTGTGGGGAACGCTGCAGTGCGGCCTTAAAGGAAGAGGCTGGAACTTACTATGACCAGAGGAAGTATTGCCCGAACCCCGATCACACCTGTCCTCTACCCATAGCCCGCACCTCAGGGCTCATACTTGGGAGAATGAAGCAAACCTCAGAAGAGGCCTTAGAGACACCTTGACCTGAACCAGTGAACAGGCAACCTGACTATTTGTGCTGACTGCCTGACGGGTGCACTGGAAACAACTGTACGATCTGCAAGCCCCTGGGAGAGAGGGTTCGCTCCAAACCCGTTTGCAACTCACGCGTGGGAGGATATCAGGTCTGCTCGCTAGGAATGGAGCCAGTCTCAGAGACTCTCAAGACAGAGCTGGGCTCCGGTCTCTGGGTGGCAGGGGGAGGGAGGAGCTGGGGAAAGACACAGCGACTTAGATCCCCGTGAGCCGAGTGGGACGGACCCCTAGGTGGGAATGGCCTCAGGCAGACTTCTTGCTGCAGAAATCCTGCTCCCCCCACATAGCTAGTATGTTCAAAGAGCCCACCTCATCGCTGGAAAAGGCAGAGAGAAGACCCCAGCCAGGAGTCAGGCAGATTTCACCAGCAGGGTAAACCCTCAGCCAAGACCCGGCAGCTGCCATAGTGGGGTGACTGAGGCTAGCAGACGGGGGAAGAGAAGGGAGAAGGGAGAAGGGAACTATTACCTATTCAGGGCCCACTCTGTGCCCAGCCCCAGGGTCAGGCCCTGACCCAAAACAAAAAATAGCTTCTAGAGCAGATGCCACTCTTGCCTCACTCAAAACAAGATTTCCTCTGCACTGAAGTCAGTAACACCCTGCCCTGGGGTTTCCAGAAGCAACCTTCC
Organism: Camelus bactrianus; assembly: GCF_048773025.1. Classification (NCBI taxonomy): domain Eukaryota; kingdom Metazoa; phylum Chordata; class Mammalia; order Artiodactyla; family Camelidae; genus Camelus; species Camelus bactrianus. The sequence continues at coordinate 6,021,896 of NC_133552.1, forward strand.
AGGTCAGTTACAGGAACAGCAGCAGCTTATTTCAGGCTCACTCCGTGCTCCGGCACAGGACGCAGTGTGAGCAGTGTAAGCAGCCACCTCCCTCCCTCTCTGGAAGCGCAGAGGCGGCGCTTTGGCCCTTCTCCAGCAAAGGTGACAAAGGCACTAATGTCTAGTCAAAATCCCTAACCTCACGAGTCCTGAGCAGCGTCAGCACAGCTTCCTGGTTCGGCAGCTTTCCCGTCTACAGCAGAGGCAGTGTGGTTTTCGGGCGTGCAGTGGAAGCAGCCGGTGCAGCAACTACCTGCCCAGGCCAGCTTTTGCCGCGTGGCTCCGGGAGTTGGACCTGGACACCTAGTCTGCAGCCTCCTTCTCCAGCACTTGCCACCATTCTGTAACCCGGCAGTTCTCAAAGCGGGGGGGGGGATCACTGGACCAGCAGTATCAGCAGCACAGGGAACGTGTTAGAAACGCAAATTCTTGGACCCCCACCCCAGACCTACTGAATCAGAAACTCTGGCAGCATGGCCGGGTAGTCTTGGCTTTAACAAGCCTTCCTTCGATGCATGCTAAAGTTTAAGAACCCGTGCTACAAGCCAATGGCCTCTAATAAATCCATTTGGCTAAAAGAAACTAGAGTGGAGCCTGTTGGCTGCAACTTAACCCTGACTGAATCACAGTCCCTGCCCTTGTGTCGCACATGGGGAAGATAATCAATAAGACAAAACAGCAGGGTGTTCTGGAGAGAACAAAATAGAGGTACTTCACCCAGGCAAGAAGGATGGTGATCTCCCAACTATTTTTATTACATATCCTTCTCAAAATTTTCAAACGTGTACCCGCAATAGTTATACTGATTCCTAAATTATGTATATTCTATTAATAAATCACAAAACACATATAAAGAGAACCTTAACAGGTGAGATTAAAACATGAACATAAACAGAAGTTCTAATGCTTTCGTCCTGCACCCCTATGGATGGCAGGAGAGAAAAGAAAAACAGAATAGAGAAAATCATCAACAAAACCATTCAAGTTTTCCCAGAACAGAAGTGCATGCGATTTCAGAATGGAAGGGTCCACCAAGTACCCAACACAATGGATGACAACAGACCAAGGAACAGCACTGAGAAATTTCTAAACACTGGGGACCACTGGGACCAAAAAAAGATCCTACAGGTTTACATAAAGATAAAATAGGTCAAATACAAGGATCAGGAAACACATTGACTTCAGACTTTTAAGAGCAAAAAGACAATAGACAGAGGGTCCAGTCTGAGGTAAATGGCAAACGGGTCCTCCACCCAGACTATCTGCAGACTGCCCTTATAAAACGTGGACAGAATGACACAGCCACTGTTTAAGGAATCTGAAAAGTAAACAGTAACAGGCAGACTGAGGAAGAAGACCGGAGCCCAAAGGGTCACCAAACCAGCAGTGTATTATTTTTTCCTCTGCAATAATCAGTTTTGACTCAAGTCAGTGTGATAATGATGTCAGCAATAGCCTGGGGTGCTAAATATTATTATTATGATTCAGCAATAAGAAGGAACAAACTAGTGATTCATGCAACAGAATGGATGAGTCTTAGATGCACTTTGCTAAATGAAACAAGCCAGATCCAAAAGACTACTATACGGTTCTTTATTCAACATTCTGGAAAAGACCATACTACAGGGACAGAAAACAGATCAGTAATTGCTAGGGGACAAGGCACAGGGAGGGGCTGACCATGAAAGGGCAGCCGAAGGGAATTTTTGTGATAGAATTATTCTTTATCATAACTGTGGTGGTAGACACACAGATCTAGGCATTTGTCAAAACCCACAGTCCTGTACATCACAAAAAGTGAAACCTGCTATGTATAAATTTAAAAAAAACAAACACACCAGGATGTGGGAGGAGCCCCCCTCCAAATACACACTATAACAAGTTAACCTAAGTGTATCACCAATGAGTAACATAAGCACACTGAAACAGGTGAAGAAAAAGACTTTGGAGCTTTGATAACAGTATTTAACAGGATACTGTAAGGTTTAAGACAAAATGAATTCTACACAAATACCTACTCTGGTCAGTAAATTTGTTTCTCAGAGGGGATGGGCTAGCACTTCTCAAATTACTTTATATGCATACGAGGGTTGAACAACACAGCGAATAACAGTGTAGATCATGAGAGCCAGGTTTCTCACTGTCAGAGAAAAGAAGTTACAAATAGGGAAAAGGGAAGTTTAGAATGAACCCTGTGGTGTTGGGATAGAATCAGAAGTTATCAACAAGAACTTGTGTTCTTTAAGCAGGTACACAGATTGATAGATAAAGAAATAAATTAATATGTGTATGTGCATGGGTTATCAGACAAACATTTCCTAGCCCTGTCCCCAGAGAAGACACCCCAGTAACAGTGAGCATATCTAGCGCCTGTATGTCAGTCTCTAAATACTATGACCCATTAAAGAGAACAAAGGGTCCTTAGAGACGTGGTTGACACAGCTGAGAAAGGGAAAACATAAGATGAGCCTGAGTATCCTGTGGGGTCAGAAAATAAGAAAGTGTTCAAAAAAGGATAGAGGCACAGGATTGAAAGAACACAGGAAACAACCTGAAAGTGTGCCCAACGGCCAATGCTGGAACAATTTAAGGTACAATATAAATGACAATATAGTTAGATTAGAGACCATAGGATACAGTAAATACCTATGAGTCCACACCAATATACATACACACACATTTACATACACACATAGGTACGTACACAGGGGGAGACGAGGCAGCTCTTCCTTACAGAAGAATTCCAGTTAACAAATGTAGAAGAAATGAGGAGAACACAAAATTACCATGAGAACGCCACAGTAATAATCACTGCAGGGAAGGTTCACCAAGGATGCTGCAATTAGTGGGCAGAAGCTTGAGGAGAAACAGGATATTTGCATAATCTAACAGTATCTTCCCCACAAGATGTTTATTAACTAAAAAAGGAAAAATAGTAACTTTAGCCAGTCTCTTAGGCAAGTGAGGAAGGTAGACCACCAGAAACAAGGATTATCAGCATCACGAAGCCCAACATGGTACACGAGAAGGGCACCCCCCCCCATCATCCCCTTGCTAAAAATTCATCATGAGAAACCAACAGACAGACCAACCCAAATGGAGGGACATTCTACAAAGTAATGAATTGGTATTTTTAAATAGTGACAAAATTGTGAACATAAACAGGTAAAGACTGAGGAATTGTCACAGATTGGGAGAAACTGAGCAGAAATAACATGTAAATGTAAAGTCGGCTCCTGGACTGGATCCTGGGACAGAGGAAGGGCATCAGTGGAAAAACGGATGAACTCCAAATAAACCTGCCATCTAGTTAGCAGTGTTACACCCAAGTCCCCGTCTTGGTTTTGATAACTGGACTTCGATTCTGTCAGATGTGAGCATTAGGGGACGCCGGATGAGAGGTGTATGAAAATCCGCTGTACTATTTTCACTTTTCTGTAAGACTAAAATTATTGCAAAATAAAGTTTTTTTTAAGTTCATACTACATTAAAATGTCATCTTACATCCTAAGCTGGCCTGCCACAGCTCACTGCAGAGTCTGTCGGGTAAGGATGTGGACTCAAACCACAGCAGAGCTCAGTCCTGACGGACAGTCTCAGCCAGCGCCCAGGCCAGCAGCCAGGCTGGGCCTCTTGCCCATTTTTCTACATCAGCCAATAGGCTTGGACTTGGACTTTGCTGGACTAGAAAAAGGAAGAGGAAGGGGAAGCAAGCGGCCTCTCGGATGGAGCTGCCTTCCTGTGGCTCTTGTAAGCTGCTTTGGGCTCCGGCTCAGTGGAGCACCACCTCTAAGGAGGCCACCCTTTCACCGTGGCCAAAAGATTACAGAGGGTACAGTGTAGGCTGGATCTGGCCCACCTGCTGATGCCCTTGGAATTTTGAAAACAATCTCCACGTTTACAAATCTGAGCTCACATGTCACACTTGTGGGGAGGTAACTAAGCTGCTGCTGGGCGGTAGCAAGACTATTCATGTCCAGAAGCACCTCCACGTACGCAGAGGCCGGTTAAGCCCTGAAAGCTGTCTGAAGAGCGCTGTGTGTCCCTCCAGCTGCCTGTGTGCAGCCCTCAGACCGACCTCCACCGAGGAGGGGTGTTTCAGAACCCAGCCTCTGCTCCTCCTCTCCGCTGCCGTACGTCCTCTCTTGGGCATCTTGCGCCCCCAGCGAATCAGTGTCTTCTACAGTAGAAGTGCATCGACAGAGATACTATCTGCAAGTACTGTAAGAGTCTCCTCAGCAGTTTCATAGCCACCGCCCCACTGCACTTTCAAGTCAGGCAAATTCAACAGGGCCTTGTACAGAGGAAATGGCCATGGCTTGGGGCCAACGTTTCATCACTCTAGCCGCCAAGTCTTCAAACGAACTCCTGGCATGCTCCTGACCCAGGCTGGGGGACGGCGGGTGTGCAGCCTCCAAGCCAGGACCCCTCAGATCCTTTCGTCTGTCACGTGTCCAATCTCCTGTCAACGATTGTTGACTGATGATTGTGACTGTTGACACATTGCACAATTACCCTTGTCCTTTAGAACCTTTCTTAATGTTGAATGACTTGGTCCATAACAACCTTCATGACTTGATCACTGTTTTCCATTTTTAAAAAATTATCTCGTTTGTAATTCATATTAGTAAACCCTTCATGGATATAACATGTCCATGCTATGTCCAAAAATGTTTGTAAAATTCCTCAGGCCCCACACAAGCAGGGCACGCGCACTGCAGGCCACAGTGCTTGTGGCCACGGCCCTGACGCGGTCAGGGCGGTGAGTGGAGCTTTCTCAGGAGAGCACAGCTTTGCTGTAACCACAGAGAGTGCGTCGGCACCACCCAAGGCGAGAAAGGGGGAGATTCTAAAGCTGAAGCTTGGTACACTACTTCCAGAATCAACAGAGTAGGAGACAGACACAGTTATGCGGCATGTTTGGGCAGAAATCTACTTATCTGTGTAATATGAAAAATAGTCAAAGGTTGGCTTAGAAATTTTCAAAAGGGTTATACTGTTAAGGCATTCATTCTGTGTCAAGCACACGCATTAGCTCACTGAAGTCTGAGAACAATTCCACAACACAGATGTTGTCATTCCCGTATTACAGACATCTTACATTCCCATGTTACCGAACTGAGGCACCGATAGGTAAAGGAACTTGTCCAAAGTCACGTGGCTAATGAGGGGCAACTCTGGGATTCAAACCTGGGCCTCTGACTGCAGAACTCTTAACCATCAAGCTAAACTTTACAGGTAATCCCCTCAGCCTCAGGTTAACCCTGACTGTGGAGAAATGAGCGTACGACCCTTTTCCTCACAACACTCTAGTCCAAGAGGGCTGGTCCCATGAACCCAGTGTTGACTTCAGAACCGTCCCCTTGGGGGCACCTCCCTGTATGAGCTGACCCCACGCCCTGAGAGCCCCCACAGCTAGACGTCGACGGCGCCTTCTGCTGACAGGGCTCAGGAGGCGGCTCCCCACCAGGGTGGTGCTGCCCCCAGGGGGTATTTGGCAACGAAGGGAGATATTTTAGATCGTTACGATCCAGCACAAAATGACAACGGTGCTGAGGTTGAGAAGCCCAAGCTAAAGGAGCAGCAATGCTCATGAGCCCTTGTCCCAGCCGAGTGGGAGGAAGGGACACAGTCAGATGGGCTGGTGGGGGGCGGGAGGGGCTGCCCCTCACACCTGGGCTCTTTCCGTCCAGCTAATTAGTGCATATACGGATTGTCTGACCCGACAGCTTCCTTTCCCCCATAAACAGCATGTTGGCAAGTCTTTCCAAACTCGAAATTCTATCCTGACAAGCTAAGCAAACGATTCAACCAGGCGACTTTCTGCTGTGCGGTGGTAGATCTCGGAGGGAACACACGGGAGACAAAAGTGTAGCAGTGACTGGGTTGCAGGGCCCCTGGCAGGCAAGGCCAGGAAAGAACATGACTGTCAGAGGAAGGGAGGGGGCTTTCAGGCTGGTCAGGAGTCCTTCCTAATTGTTTTAGCAGGGCCGGAGATCACGCTCTGCAAGAACAGATGGAGGTTATAACCAGACAGCGCTGCAAACGTGGTCGGTCCCATGCTAAAACAAGACGTGTTACAGTCACTTCTTGAGAAGCTGAAGGTCAGGGTTCTGCCAGGAAGGAACCAGCCTGGGGAGTCAGACAGACCTGGTTTTCAGTTCCAGCCTTGACGTGCTCTCACCATGTGACTGTAGCCAGGAAACAAGCTCTCTGAGCCTCCAGGGTCTCTCACCTGCAAGCCAGACTCATTACCAGCCACCTCATCCTAAGGAGTGAAGGGGACGTGTGGACCAGAGCACATGGTGGTGCTGGGCACAGAGCAGCGGAGGTAGAAGGGCGGTGCCCGGCCCTCCCCACCGCCTCTGCACTGGCAGCGTGCAGGAGAGTGTGGCTGGAGAAGGGACCATGTGAGGGGCTGAGTCAGAGCCCAACAGAGGCTTTTTATTAAACGGAATTTACCTTAACAAATCATTCCATGCAAGATGTCCAGATAAACAAGCTTGCCTCAAACAAGTATTTTCGATTCTAGGACCCAAAAATGCCTCCCTGAGATACACTTACTATGCACCTGGGGTCCCCAGAAGTAGATTTAGCATGAAGATAATGAACTTGGAACTTCAGCCTCTCACTTCCAGGCCCCAGTGGAGGCCCCGACAGGGGCCCGAGCCACACAGTCATGGTCGTTTACTTTTGTAAACTTGCCACTGGTAAGATGCTATGACTTTAATTGCTTAAGATTGCTGCCTTTTTCTACTCTGACTTCTCTCTGGCCACATTTCTTCTCCTTTTGGGTGATTTTGGAGTGGTCTTGGGCAGTCTGGGTCTGGCTAAGAGAAATCTTAGCTAAAGATACCTTTACCTTGGATTGAGATATATTTATAAATTACAAACTATGTTCATAGTTATTACTGAAGGTTGTTCTGGAGTAGGGAAGGTTTCCAGGAATATTCCCAGGGCCCACTGTGCCGACTCAGCCAGCACAGAGATGAGAAGGCTCTGATCCAGAGGTCATGTCACAGGATGAGTGTGTCCTGCAGGGTCTGGCACCAGAAGTATTATGGGCGGGGAGGAGAAACAAGATGTGAAATCAACCCAGAAGAGACCAGTCAGAAGCTAGTCTGGAAAAAAGTGTTTCATCATCAAACTCATACAATTGTAGGCACACTTAAAACTGACTATGTGGTCAAAAAGAAAGTTCTCTCCTTTCAAGAATATGAGACCATCAAAGAAGATGCACCCCAAAATACAGGTTAAAAGGATTTTAGAAGTGAATTTTGTGATATTTTAATATCTAATTTTCTCTAAAATTTTCTACTCGCTTTAAAAAGGCCTCCCAAATTGTAAAAGTTTCAGGTCCTACAAAACCTGGATCCTCCCCTTTAGGTCACATGCTTGTATCTTTTTGAAGAGAGCAGAGTGGGGTAAAGGTAAAGAGGGAGACCACTAAACTCCCTAACTACTAAATGTCCTGAAATAATTATATTTCAGTGATTCAGTGAATAGAAAATTGGAAATTTTGTGTATCTGTTCCTTCTGGAAAGAGTTAAATGAAATAAGAATATAAGACTCCAGACTACGTAAGTGGATTTTCTTCTAAGGCTAAGTCCATATTGCACAGTGTTTTGGAAAGTCCTCTATGTATAATGTGAAATAAAACACATGTAGGTTAAAAAAAAAAAAAAGTCTTGTCAGTTTCTGCCTGGACCTTTCATCTGGATTTAGCTATCCTTTCTCTGCAGCCAAGATTCTAAACTCTATTCACTCCCCGTATTGTTGCTTCTACACTAAAATCAAACAAACCCAGCTTGACAATTACAGTTTTTGAAAGCACAAAGTAACACTACACAAGTTCCAGAAAGTGAAAGAACCTCTTTCTAAATTCAAACGACTGAATCAGGAAACACTCAGGTAGGCAGAGTCCTTGCAGTTTCTGTTCTCACCGCAGTAAGATTTAAAGGAGCCACATTCTGGATGCGGGTTTTCATGTTGATAAAAACTTCAGAAGAGCCCGCAGAGTCTCCGTGCCTTTCGCCTCCCCTCCCCCCTCCCAGAACTCCATCTACCCAGAAGCCTGAATTTCACAAGGAAGAAAAATGGGGCTTTCTGCTCCTTTCAGAACGCTGTCCTCCATCTCTGGAGCGCGGGACCCAGCGCCCAGTCCGCCTGCACGTCCCTCTGCTCGGGGCCGGGCAGCTGCAGCCGCCGCTCCTCCCGGTTTGGAGAAAGGAGCTATGCTGGGCGAGTTTGCAAAGTCCTGGAAGCAGAGCAAAACCAGGGAGAATTTGTGGGCTCTTTTCCTTTCCTTGGAAAGCACTTGAGCAAGAGGAAGCCGCCCCACCCACCCTGTATACCTTCTATTGCAGTCCCGGTTGTTTTACAAAAAGAGAGTCCGTGTCTTTAAAACCTTCATTTTCTCCCCAGGAGTAACCATTAGTTAATGATTGCCAGCCGGTTTCTGCCTCGCCGCACCACGTGACCGGGGCACGTGACTTGGAGCCGGCTGTGGTCTGTCCCTGTAGCTGAACAGAAAGATCAAGCTTATTATTGCACGAAGAGCCTGGGGAACTCATCAGGGCAACGTGATTCCCCGGGCGGGTTACACAACACGCGGGCGCGCTTGGCTCCTGGCTTCCGGCGCCCAGCCTCGCTCCGCCGCGGCGCAGGGAGCCGTTTTCTAAGGAACACAGAACAAACCCGGTTTTATGTTTTCCAAAGTGCGAGTCCATCTTCCCTGTGGAAAATGCATGATGATCCTAGAGAACTAAGACACCCAATTTCTCCAAGCCACCTGAGGCCTCTTGCTGGGATAGGGCGAGAGGACTGCGCAGCACACAAATAAAGCAGGAAAAACGAGACCCGAACCCCTTCTCAACTGAAGATTCTGGATTGACTATCTCCCTTCCTCCCTCCCTGGAAAGTCTTCAAAATATGCTCTTCTCTCCTTATAAAAAATGGAAACTAAAAATGACATTTGAAAATTTAAAATTTAAATGACATGTTCATTTCACATTTTTTCCCAAAGATTTCTAGAATCTTAGCAGTTAAATTTTGATTCAGCACATCCTGCAAAGGAGAGAGCAGAAGGATTGGTCTTTTTATAGGAGGGAAGAGTCTGGCATCCCTTTGCAGGTTAGGTGGTAGGTGTGTGTATGCAAATATATGCAGATTTGCCTCCAAAGGGCCCCTTCCACACCCAGGAGGTGAGGTCCTTATTATGCCCATTTTAATGCTGTTCTACCCCCACAACCCTATTCTGAAGAAGCCCTGCAACATTTTGCTTTCTCTTGTCTCTAAGGGTAGTCTTCGGTGACAACTACAGAAGAAAGGTAGGGGAGGGACAGTGACCTTGGTTATCTCCAGACCAAGGCCTTCTCTGAGTAGAACTACAGAGGAGAACCACAGCCTTCACTTGCCCACCAGCACCTGTCCTAGAACACGAGGACAGCCCATTCTCCAGCTCAGGCCAGGTGTCCGCCGTGGATTCACTCACTCCACAGATACTGACGGAATGCCTCCTCTGCCCCGCGCTATTCCAGGAGCGGAGGAAGCAAGAGTGAGCATGGAAGACAGATCCCTGCTGCCGGGAGGGCAAGTGATCTCTACGAGGCCTGGTCTGGCCAGGAGTCTGGGGTGGGCGTCCCCCATGTGAGACTTGCTTCTGCAGCCCGGCCATTGCTCCAACGACCAGGGGCCCTCCTCTACTGGCCATTAGGGACTAATTTGCCAAATGATGCTTTGCAAACAAAGATTGCATCTTTGCTGACAGATTTGGTATGATCTTGTTTCTTGGGCACCATCTAAGTCAGCACTGAGGAGTCTTTGCTGGTGTTTCTGATCCTGAGTGGTCAAGAGTCTGCCTCACTGCTGCTGGCAGCGGGGCTGAAAATACAGCAGAGCTTCTTGGAAGGGACCACTCCGGGAGCTGTAATCAAAGCTCTGCATGGAGTTCCAGCCAAGCATCAGCACCTTGGCTTCCCCACAGCCCAGCTTCAGAGGACACCTGAGCAACTCTGACAGGAGCTGCCTGAAAGGCCAGCCCGTCCTGAGAGCCAGGGGCAAGGTCCGGCCTCAGGCAGCCTTCCAAAGGACAGGAAGCCAACACTGCTTGTATTCCTGCATGAGAGATGGGTATTAACCTCCCTACTTTGTCAGGCCTGATGTGGATCAGAGAGTAAAAGTGTGTTCAGAAATTGGCAAAGCTTCAGACATCCTGAATGAGAACTGACGGGGGAACAGGAGGGAGAAACTGAGGGAAATGATCACATTCTTAGTAAAACCTTGATTGGATTCTGATGGACACTCAGTGAATACTCTTTTCTCTAGAACTGCACAGCCAGCCCTCCATATCTGCGGGTTCTGCATCCTCAGGTTCAACCAACTGCAGATCCAAAATATTCACACACACACACACACACACAATCCAGAAAGTTCCAAAAAGCAAAAGTTGAATTTGCTGCATGTCAGCAACTATTTACATAGCATCTACAACTATTTACATTGTACTGGGCATTATAAGCAATGTAGAGATGACTTAAAGTATGCAGGAGGATGTGTGTAGTTTATGTGCAAATACCATGTTTTTTATATAAGGGAGTATCCACAGGTTTTGGTATTCCCAGGGGTCCTGGAACCAATCCCCTATGGACACTGAGGGGCAACTGTATACACATCAAAGGAAGAGGAAGATGGCAAGCTTAAACAATAGTCAGAAATGCAGGCTCAGTTGTCTGCTGGCTGACGATGGCCTTTTATACAAGAAGCATCACCTCAGAGATGGTCCTTGATATCCACATGTGATAAGCAGTGCAGATGTCAGAACTTAGCCATCCAAATGTGGCCTTTGGCCATCTCCAACCCTGACCTGTGCATCAGAAGAAGGGAGGGCCCGGCTCTGGCCCTGGGAACTCAAGAGTATTTTAAACTAAATGTCTTCCCCCAGCCTATCTCAACAATACTTCCTATAGTCCCCAGTTTTCTGGAGAGGAAGAGTGACTGCCATCTTCCTTCCGCAGACGGGGAACCTAAGGCAGAAACATAGTAATACCCCCAGCATCGGCAAGTTCTTGGAAAAATCACAGAATAAAATTCGTATCTTCTCCAGGCTCACCTCTTGCAAATTCCTGTACTACCAAGAGTGTCATAATGGTGCAGCTGCTATAGAAAACAGAATGACAGTTCCTCAAAAAGTTAAACCCAGAATTACTATATCATCCAGCAATTCCACTTCTGGGTATAGACCCACAAGAATTGAAAGCAAGGACTCAAACAGATATTTGCACAACCCATGTTCGTAGCAGAATTATTCACAATAGCAACCCAAGTGTCCACAGACGAATGCATAAACAAAATATGATATATCCATACAATAGAATATTATTCATCCACGAAAAGGGAGGAAACCCTGTCACATACTATAGCATAGATGAACTTTGAGAACATTATGCTATGTGAAATAAGCCAGTCACAAAAGGACAAATACAATTCCACTTACATGAGGTTCCTAGAGTCAAATTCATAGAAACAGAACATAGAATGGTGGTTGCTAGGGGCTGCAGGGAGGGGAAAATGGTGAATTAGTGTTTAACGGGGACAGAGTTTCAGTCTGGGAAAATGAAAAAGTTCTGGAGATAGATCGTGGTGATTCAAAACAATGTGAATGTACTTAATGCCACTGAACTGTACACTCAAAATGTTAAAATGGTAAATTTTATGTAATGTTTATTTCACAATAGAAAAAACCAGCATCAAAGTATCACCTAGACATTTTTGGAGTTTTAGGTGATCTCAAATAAGAATTACCCACCATCCAACCCTTCTGATGTCCACGGAGATGAAGTGAAAAAGTGGACACGTAGGCTGTGATGCCATCTCTCTTGTCCCTTAGCCTTGGTTCTGCAGTGCCCACAGTCCAGAGAGGTAAGGACTCCCCCTTCATCAGCCCATGCTCACCCTCACCCAGCCCCTCCAGCCCTGATCTGATCTGCTAGCAAGAGAAACTGTAACACAGAAAAAGGAAGACAAAGGATTAAGGTCCACCTGCCCAACCCCTCCAGCATAAAATGCCATAGATTTAAAATACATTTTCTTACCCACACATCGTAATAGACAGATTTTGCAGAAGGCCATGGGAAATACCTGATGGAGTGTTAGCACAGAAGCTGGACTTCAAGAGATATAAGGGAAGAAGATCTCAGGAAGCACGAGAGAAGAGAGTGTAGACAGCTCATTTTAAGTGTCCTCTGCCTCGGCTTTACGACTTAACATGCAGTAGAATAGTGCAAGTTACCAGAAGCCATAAGCGATATGCTGTACTTCTATAAAGCTTGTACTGAATAATTCTAAGTAAACAGGGTCTTTGGAGCTGCTTGAAAAGAAGGCTAGCCCTCATTTGGAAAACCCACAGGCCTCCTTGGAAGAAGTTAAGCTGGTGGTTAGAATGACCTGGAATTGTTGTGTACACTGACAGCTGACAGTCACCATGAGTACTCGGTCAACCTGCCAGTGGGGCAGGTATGGGAGACTTCTGCTCCAGGCCTCCAGCACACTTGGCCCCTGCTTCCTCCTCCATCAAGTAAGACCTCACATAGGCTGCAAAGTCATTAGGAGAAACTTACGAATGACAAAGCCATCAATAAACTACCTTAAAGTCTCTCACCTCCTGGCCTCATTTGGTTGTCACTGCCACATGCAGGAATACTTACTTAGCTCTGTGCTGGTCATGAACAAATGTTTGATTTACTGGGTGCCAGTATTATTACTGTTATTCTGAATATCCCACAGATACAGCAGTCCTATTTTTCAAGTCCCAAATTAGGAACTTCTAGTGTAAGATTTGTACAGTTTACCCAGGCAGAGTCTGATAGATTATTTCAACCCAAGATGGTTTGGAAAATTCCAGGCTGTGTAGGGCCCACCGATGACAGACACTCTAGCTTAACTATGAAACTTACCCCAGTTCCCATATCCTTGGGGGTGCATAAGGGTCGTGATTCATCCAGCTGACACATTCCTCGTTGTTGCATTCAATTCAATTCGTAATCACACATTGATCACCTAAATGCAAAATACTGAGTTGAGTGCTTTGAGAAACAGAGAAATGAAAAAGAAATGGCCGTGCCCCCCAAGAAGCACATGAGGGATGTGCCCAGGGGACTCCGGGAGCTTGGGGAGCTCAGATTCACTGTTGGTCCCCGATAATACCTGACTAGTGCCTCTAAGGCTTTTAATGGCAGTTTAAGGTATTTACACTTGATTAGGAACCAGAAGGTACTAAGTAATCTCCACACAAAACTAGAGGATAAGATGACACAGCTGGAGCCTGGCTGAGGCTCCAACACAGCGAGAGAATGACCATGGTCCAAGCTCAGATTCTCACGCTGCCCAGAGAGACCCGCTTCCCCAGTGCTTCTTGACCTTTTAGGAGCCTTCCTACGAGGTCCAAACAGACCTATCCTTGAACAACTAATTAGTACTAATATGTAAGGAGAGGTTAATCGATTCATGGTTTTCCAAGCCCCTCAGGGGAGGCACTTGGGTTTGATGGTGGAATTTCAGTGCAGTGAGCAGCACGGGAACAGTTTTGAGCCAACAAGCATTTCCGTTCCCTTCATCTCAGGTGCTGAAGGCCCTCTCCTTTGCTTGCATGCACAGTTGCCTCCAAGGGGAAATTCTCCTCCTCCTGGCCCTGCCCCATGCAGCCACCAGCACAGAAGCATCCTTTCAGCCCTTCAGAAATCAGGCAGAGAGCATCGCTGGGAGCAGCAGCAGAGGGAGCACCCCACGGAGCTGGTCTAGCCCTACTCATGAGGCCAAGGTGAGAAACAGCATCACTTCTTCAATATGAGACTCAAGCCTTCTTGAGCTGCTTTCTTCCTGCAATCGTGGCCAAGCTTAAAGCCAATGACATTAGCACCTTCTCAAAAGGGGCCCTTCTGATACCAGCAGAGCTCACAGCATTGAGAAATGGAGAGTGTGGAGAATGTAGAACAAGCCAGCAGGGCAGCAGGGGCTGTGGGCCGGGCAGCGTCTTCAGACATGGCTCTGGGCATTTCTGGCTCAGCTCACTAGGCCTTCTATATTCACTAAGTCATCATCTGACTTGAATTGTTTCCCAAACAGGCTCCTCTGTCAGAAAGAGAGATTCATTCATTCATTCATTCAACAAATACATTGATCCCCTACTATCAGCCAGAATGACACAATGCAGTTTAGTGGGAAAGGTAGCCAGAAGTACCAAGAGGCCTCCTGTGGAGTGTGCAGCCACCGAGGGAAGCCCAGGGTGTTGTGGCCGCACCCGGGGGCATCTCAGTCAGAGGGCTGGGGCAGGGAAAGCTGCTGACTGGAATATGACTTCCTACTGAAGGACAAGGATAGCTGGAGAGACAAGGTGAAGGAAGGCATCCCAAGATGAAGGATGCACATGGATGAACCAGGCAGAGGCATGAAATGTCCTGGCCCCTCCTTTGCCTCTTTGGAACAGTCCCTAAGTGCTACCTGAGAGGTGGCCATCCTGGGATACAGCCTCAGTAAGGCCACTAAGTAAAACGTAATTCTCAGCTTTTGGGCTGTGCTTTTTTTTTTCAGTCAATATACCTTAAATTATGACATTGAATTCCCTCTCTCGTAGGTTTGGGCTACCAAGTCAGTCATCCTGGGATCACATCACCCATCCTAGTCTTGTTTCTAAGCCTCACAGTTGAGGCCTAGAGGATGTAGGGAACCCATCCTTGGAATCTTGCTACGTGACCAAGACTTGCCCCTTACCCCATCTGGAGTGAAGGCGCATGGGCCATCTGGTGTGGCTGCAGGGGAGGGAGTAGCAGGTGCTAGAGCTAGAAAGGAGAGTGGGGACCAATTTCAAAGGATCTCCTAGGCCATGCCAACAAGTTGCCATGTGTCTCACAAGCAAAGAACTGTACGTTATCTACGCGTTCCATTTTCAACTTAATGCAGAAATGACATATTTAGGCCTGAATACACATTGTTGAAGGTGGCAATTTGCTGGCCATTCTTCTAGCTCCCACAGTAGGACAGTGCCTAGGGAGGTGGGGGGAACAAACTAGTACTAAAACCCAGCAGAAATGAGAGATGGTTGCACATTACCTCATCAGCTTTCAACTAAATTAATGGAAAATGGCTTCTTGTTCCCTTTACTCTGAAAATTTACTGTTGGCTCCCTCATGTACCTGAGGTCGGAATTCCAGGTGGGCAGGTGATAAATACCAGGCTGTGTTCAAGGGCGGAACTAGCTTCTTGTCTCAATTCCAAGATAAATATGTCGTTCCTGCCATGCGCTCAGCTTCCAGAAACACAGCCATGCTTCCGGCAAGGCAATGCCAGAGGCTTGATCAAACTTCAAACGGGTATCAACTGCATCACGTGCAGGAAATGTGTAGGAAAAGAAAAGTGCCTCTAAAAGAAAACCTAAAACATCCCACCTGAATTTATCTTGCAGAAAAAGAAAAGAAACAGAGGAAACAGAGGTGATCCCCTGGGGCACCACCCTTGCTCCTCCGCGCTGGAAAGGGAGCGTGCAGGCTTAAGTCCAGCCGTGTCCAAGTCTCCTCTTTGTAAACAGCTTCCATGATTCCAGTTACCAGCATGCCCCCCCGAGCAAAAGAGGTAATAGGACATTTAAAAAAAACAAACTGTATCATTATCACATGCTAACATTATTCATGTTTTTTAGATCATGTTTTGGGGGAAAAAAATTAAGGGCAAAGGCCCTAGAGACAGATGGCTCGTTTCAAATTCTCGTAGAGTCTTCCTGCTCCGTGACCTCAGGGAAAGTAACTGACCTCTGCGAGCCTCAGTCTCCTCAGCTGTAAAATACAGGTGATAAGTTGCACCTACCTTAAAAAATTGTGGCAAGGGTTCAATGAGTCATTCCACAGAAAAATTCAGGACTCTAACTGGCACATACTAAATAGCCAATAAACATTAACACTTATTATGGTTGTGATTATGCCCACCGGGAGTCAGGGTCTCAGGCTCTGTCTGGGACCCACCAGCTTGTTTTGCAAAGAAAGACTCTGCCCTGTTGCTAAAATTTCTGCTCTCCCCTCACCTAGCACCGTAAAATGCATGTTTTTAAGGGCCTAGACAAGAGAGTGAGGATGAGTCAGCTAGCAGACATCAAATTAAAGTCAGTGGCATCTTGTCCATATACGAAAAGCAATGCTTGTACTACAAAATAATATGGATTTTTAAGGAAGAATCATGGCAGGAGAGTCTCCATTCCAAACCTACTTAAATAAAAACAATCAAGCAGAGAAGCAACATACATCACCATTCAAATCCCTAAAGTCACACTTTGCCAAATCTTCTGAATTATTAAGGATGAGACTGATGCTGTCTTTCTATATAAGTACCGCGCACTAACCACTGGAGCTTCCATACTACCTTTCTAAACACAGAAATCCTAGGGAAAATGAACAAAACTTTAAAAAAAAAAAACTTACAAAGGGAAACCCAAATCCTTTTACACCTGTCTGTAGCTGCCCAGGCTTGCTTAACATTAAGATACTGTTTAAAAAAAAAAAAAAAAGAAAAAAAAAGGCCAAATCAGGTTTCACAAACTAACCTGTGTGGCTTATAAAAAGGTAGTAACTTGGTTTGTCGAACAGTTGACGGTCTGATTTCCCATTTAAAATTTTGCAACCCTGAATTATTATAATCTTTCAAATGTAAGGGAAAGTAGAGGCAAAGCCTTGCCCTTAACTTTTTCTGGGCTTTCTTGTGTGCTTGAAGTGGACTCTGATACCTTCAGAATTTGCTCTTGCCTTGAAGCAATAGACAAGTATGTGCTGCTCTGTTCTAAATATGGGAACAGCGAGTACAAATAGAAGATTGAAGATTTGCTTTGAAGCTCGATGTTGCCAATGCTGGAAGCAGGCAGCCAGGCCCTGCAAAGTGAGAGCTTCCTGCTTTTAACGGTAACATATTAATTCTGGGCAGTGTCTCGTTAGACCGAAGGTCAAGAATCTGATTTTGACCTTAGTATTAAGAGGAATTCCATGTGAATCCTAAGAGTGACTGAGTGAGTACTGTAATATTACTGCTAATTTATAACGATGATACTGTCCCAAGTTTCTTGTTTTAGTGCTTTTTATCTCCCAAAGGTTTCAAATCACTTCACAGACCAATCATTTCCCCCACTGTTGACCTGTAATCAACTCAGGCACAGAATATTGCTCTATTGTCAAGAATACAGCCACAGTAAGCCTGTTTAAGCATGAACTGAAGAAAGATACCCGCTGAAAATTAAAGTGTAAATTTTCGGTAGGCAGGTTATAATTAGCCACTTGAAATCGAGCCAAGAAATGAAGTTTAATACCCTTCTTCTGTGAAAAGCACCCGGGCAGCTTTCCTGACCATAAACAGACTTCAGGTCGTCACCTCCTCTAACTCAGGGTTTTTCAGCCTCGGCACTATTGACATTTTGAACAGGGTAATTTTCTGCTGTGGGGCGGAGGGGCTGTCTTGTGCACTACAGGATGTTTAGCAGCATCCCTGGCCCACTAAATGCCAGTAGAACACGCACACGCGCACACACACAGAATTGGGACAACTGATTAGGATTCAAAGAAATTTCAATTATGAAATGGATCTTCTATCATAACTTTGATTATGAAATAGGGGCCTGAAATTAGTTCCTAGCCCCCCCAAAATTAAAGAAAATAGACAACTCTGGATTATCAAATGCACCCTCCCCTGGGTGGCAGGGGATCTCTTCCTGGCATGTAACTTCCCCCAAAGGACTGCTGTGAGTTATTACAGCTAGCACTGCAACATCCAGGCATCCACTGTGCCCACCTACCTCTCAGACTTCCTGGGGTCAGAGTTCCTCTCCCTTCTGGAATCCACAGTCTCTGCCAAACTGCATCTAATCGCCCGAAGACACTGTGATAACTCCAGCCACCTCTCTGAACACCACCCATGGCCTGCAGCTTCTCACCCTCCCCACGGCACTCACAAAACCTCCTGGGACCTCAGCTGCAGGAGGGCTCCCTCACTGCCTGGGCCACGTGCCCTCCACACCCCAGATACTGTGGCTTTCAAACTTTCTCATCATATTTTGTATCATGAACCCCCTCCCAGCTCACATCTACAAACACACATTTTGTACTTTGTAAACTTTTTATTCTGAACTAATTTTAGACTTACAGAAAAGTTGCAAAAAAAAAAAAAAACAAACAATAGTACAGAGAATTTCCATATATCCCTGCTAGGATCTGAATGCTGCGTCATCCCCTCCACCAAATTCATTTGTTGAAGCCCCACCACCCAATGTCACAATATTAGGAGGTGAGGCCTAGGCAGGTGATTAGATTATGAGGGTGGAGCCCTCATGAATGAAAGTAGCACCTTAAGAGGCTCTAGATAGCTCCGTGGCCCCAAAGACACAGCGAGAAGGCAGCATCTACCAGGAAGCGTGTTTTCACCACACACAGAATCTGTCTGCACCATGGGGTTTCCAACCTCCAGAATGGTGAGAAATAAATTTCTATTGTTTGTAAGCCACCCAGTCTGTGGCATCTTGTTATTGCAGCCGGAACAGAATAAGACATCCTTATCCAGTTTCCCTGAGTGTTAACACCTTATAAATCCATAGTGCAGTTGCCAAAACTGTCGCCAACAAAGCACACTGGGGTCCCCAGGAAAAACAAGATGGAATCTAGGTGGTAAGATAAGCTCTAACCCCTTCTTTTGTGCTTAGTCTAGTTTCACTTGCCTGTCGGGGACGGTGTGCCGAAGCCTCACACCTGACACTTCCAATTAGAGTTCCCAACTCAGGACCCCTGGGCGGGACACCTCGCCTCAGGCGTTTAAAGCGATGCTGTGCAGGTCACCTGGATTCAAAATGGCCGCTGGCGGGGCGTGTGCAAAGGCTGCTCCCGGCACTGCGGCCTCGTGAGCAGCACAGCTGCGCCTGCGTGGGGCTGGTGAGACCCCCGCCCCCCATGGAGATCCCTAGAAAGCGGCCCCGCCCCCTGGACGGGAGCGAGGAGGAGAGAGTCTACAGCAAGCTCACACTTCTCCGCTCTTTGATCAAAGAGTAAAGATTTCCTTGGCTTCTGAGCCGAACTCAGTCTCCTTCTATTGGCTCTAGCGACACTGGGCAGGAGGACCCTTGCTGGGGACTGACTTGGGAGGGTCCGTAACAAAACCAGGAAATTAACATTAACCAAAGCAACTGGCAATTCTGTTAACCAAAGCCTTCAGTTTTCCACTGATGCCCCTTTTCTGTTCCAGGATCCTATCATTTCTCCTCAGTCCCCTGAATCTGTGACAGCGCCTCCGTCTTCTGACTTTTATCATCTTGACGCTTTTGAAGAGTATTGATCCTTTTTTGTTTGTTTTGTTTGTCTGTTTTTGTTTTTTCTTTTTTGTCAAATGTCCCTCAGTTTTGGTTTGTCTGATGTTTTTTCATGATTGCCCTGAGGTTATACATTTTTGGCAAGAATGATCCAGAAATGATGTGTGTCCACACCCTCCTCCCAAAAATACATCAAACAGAAATTTCACAAAACTAACTCAGCTGTGTAAAATACACGCTGGCATTTTCTATTGTTTTAAATGCTGGTTTCACAGCCGTATTGCTTCACAGCCCTCTAATGGGTCAGAAGACACGGCCCTAGGCCATCTGATGTGGGAGCCCTTCTCCTTCCTCTGGTTCTTTCCTGAATCTCTTTCCTTTCCTGGCTTCAGTGGCACTGCGCTGACTGGGTTTTCTTTCTTCCTCTCTGATCAGCTCTTCCCTGTAAGTTTCGGACTTTTTGCCCCAGCCCCACCCTGGTGTCCTAGATAGTGGTGATGGGTGTACAACACTGTGAGGGTCTGTCTGATCATATCTCACCAGAAGTATTTCCTCCGTGAGTTGGCCGACTCCTTCCATTTCGGCTCCACACAGGTGACCCCGTCCCTGCTCTCCCAGCTTGCTTCAGTCTCTGCCTTCCAGCTGCCTCCAGGAATTTCCACGTGGGTGCCCTGCCCTCACATTAAACTCACTAGGACCAAATGACTTTTATTTAGCGCTGTCTCCCTCACAAACTGGATCTTTCACCTGTCAGTGGTATACCCTTTTCCCTACTCGGAAGAAGCCTGGCTTTCAGGGCCTGGCCAGCCGGGTCCTTTATTCTCCACTTCCTAATCCAGGGGTTCTCAAACTTTAGAGAGCACTATAATCACCTAGACGGCTAGTTACAGACGGCTTGCTGGGGCCCGCCCCCAGAGACTGTGATTCGCATGTCTAGGGTATGGCCCTAAATCTGCATTTCTAACGAGTTCCCAGGAGGGGCTGAGGACCACTCTGAGAACCAAGGCTGTAAGCATCCCACGTAGTAATTCCAGACTCATCATGCACTTCCGGAGCTGCAGGGAACCCGCAGCGGGGGTCACTACTGCATCAACCCAACCCAGCCGGGGCAGCTCACCTTAAGCCAGCTTTCCCCGACGTGGAATGCCCCGTCCAGCCCTTTGCCCTCCAACGACTCACATCTCCCCAATTCTGAGGTAACTCGCCTCCGACCAGCAGCCCCAAGACTTTTTTTTTTTTTAAACTTCTTCAGCCTTCACAGAGTTATTTCTCTTAGGACTCGCTGGCAAGGAAAGCGGTGATTACAATTGCAAGATTAGTCCTGCCTCTCCAGCTAGACGAGCTCCCCAGGTCCCAGGGTCTTAGTAAGTTGTTCGCCCTTCGTGCTCACTGAACTTTCTTCTTTCATCGTGATTTCTAATACATCCCGTTTTCACCCTGCACACCCTCCCATACACGCGCAGGTACACACACGCGCGCGCGCGCGCACACATACACACGCGCGCGCAACACGGGTCTGGGGCTCTGCCTGAAGCGAGCGTGGGCGGCTGTTGCCCGAGAGCAAGCTGGCTAGCCCGCGTGAATTGGAAAGAAACCCAGTGATGCCTTGCAAGGACCAGCTGATGCCAGACGGCCGCTCTCCGGAACGTCGGTGCGGGGGACCTGGGTGGCGGGAGACGTAGAGGGGGACCAAGGTAGGGGGACGGTTGGGCTGCCCTAGAAGTGAACAGATGTCTTTGAAAACCTTTCGGAGAACGTCCAAAGAAGCGCTCATGTTGAATCCTTGGAAGGGAAATCAAGAACTGGCTCGCAAAGGAGGAGGGCGTCCGGCGCTGCGCGTCCCCTCCCTGGCTGCCGGGCTCGCGGCCTCCCCGGGCCCAGCCTGCACGGCCGGAGGGCGGGCCCTGCACTGCCGCGGCCGGCCGGCAGGGGTCTCCTTTCTGGCTTCGGAGCCTATTGTGAACTCACCAAATGGAGGCTCCGGGAAGAGGCAGCGCGGCCGGCGCGCAGAGCCGGGCCGCGCGCCGCCGCCGCCGCCGCCGCCGCCGCCGCCGCCACACTTTTTGCGTCCTCACCTTTGAAACACTTGCTGGCTGCGCGGCTCCGGCGGGAGCGGGAGGAGTGACCTTGTCACGTGGGGGAGGAAATGCCTTCCTGGCCTCCCAACCTGCCGGCTCTTGTTCTGGGCCTTTTCTGGCCTGATGAGCGAGGCCAGGGGCGCCGGCTCACCGCTAAAACCCAAGGCCATCGGTCCGTGCAGGACTCTGACCCTGGGAAGTTTTGACCCAGGTTCCTCCTCACTTTCCCAGGGAGCGGTAGGAAAAGGGCTTGCTACCCTGACATATTTGTCCTTCAGGGAAATTCACTTTCCCAACATAAATTGGGTAATGACAGCAGCCGAGGAGGCGCAAGTCGGGCCGCAGCGATCACGCTAGTCTTTTATTTAACAAGTGCTCAATGATCATCTACTGGTGCCTGACACTATACCCCGAGATTCAGTGGTGAGAGAGGACTCAGACCCTGTCCTCACTACCCAGACTGCCAAAGAACTGAGTTTTCAGGTGACCAGAGGGGCTTCTAGTGCCCATTACCTGAACATCCAAGAATCATATGGGGGAAGAAAGTCAGCCCTCAAACAGAAGCGCAGTCTCTGTGATCCGTTACAGTGGGCTCGCGTTAACACTTCAGACCTCTTCACTTTATTTAATGGTAACGTGCAAAAAACCTTTACCCATGGCCGATTCAGGGCTGGGTCCTGCTAGCTGCTCAGATGCAGTGGTGAACAAGATTTGTCCGTATCATGGGGAGCGCACAGCCCGGGGGAGGGGGGCTGAAAAGCTTAAACAAGAAATAGCAGTGTGGCTCAGATCACTATTTGTCTGGGTTTCACTGATTTATCCTGTAGGGTACAAGAGAAATCAGGAGAGAGAGGCCCTGCACACAGCACTGAGTCAGACCCAAAGGCCAGCCCAAGTGATATGGAGTCCCACAGGAAAGCCACCATCTGGTGCTGATGCCCAGGGAAACATAAGTTGTCCTGCATCCCAGGACCAGGAAACAGGGGCATCCCAATTTCTGTTCTTGGATCTGCTCTGGCTTCACTGATGCCATTTCCCTTCAAAATCATTTCCTGGGACACTCCTCAGGAACTAGTACTCAACAACCAAGTATTTTCCTTCCCTTCTCATGAAACTGTGTTTATAATCTGGCTGATGTTGGGAGAGAAAGAAGGTTCATTCTTTATATAGCTTTTATATAGCTCTGTTTTGGTTGTTATTGTTTTACTGTGCTAAAATTATATTTGGGTTTTCTTATTCACTTTTTGAAGTAAGTTTTAGAAGTCCAGACTTCCAGGAAAGACTTTCTTTTCTACTTATTAGGTTAACAGAACACTAGCTGTGGGGTTCCAACCTCCGATGTTTCTAGGCAGCAAAAATCTCATCGCATAGCCAGAGAAACAGTCACAAATTCCCATGACACACTTTCAGGCCATATCTCTGCTCTTGGCCTGCTGCAGGATTGTGGGAGTCGGTCAGTGCTGCAGATACTGGCTGAAGGCTCTTGGAATCCCTCCACACCGATATTTTGTGCCTTTTCCCCCGAGTGAGAAACACAGAGTCCTCTACAAGCACTTTTTTATTTGTTTCAATTTATAAAAATACACAGACCTCTATGTTCTGTGTTCTTTGAGCTCGGGGTTATTACTCAACATTTAGTGCTATTTTCAAAAGAAAGAAAGAAAGAAAACTTTGCCTCATTGAAAAAGCACACCAGGGGGAAGGTATATAGCTCAAGTGGTAGAATGCGTGCTTAGCATGTACAAGGTCCTGGGTTCAATCCCCAGTACCTCCCTTAAAAATCAGTGAAGAAATAAACCTAATTACCTTCCCCCTCCAAAAAAAAAGAAAGAAAAAGCACACCATAGTCTTTCTCACACTTTGGTCTGTCTGCCCATACCACGATAACTCCTGACTGACTATCCAAAATGCCCTAGTAGTTACAAACAGATAATTCACTTCCTTTCCCAGCTGTTGAGAGCTAAAATCATTCTCCTTGGGACCAATACCTTGTCTTACCTAGAAAGACACTCAGAAAGCAACATTTATGATTATTTATAAGCTCATCAGGCATGTGAATAAGAAAAGTTAGGTACATTTTGATCGTTCTTAGGATGCTCTCAGAAAATGACAGGATTCCCATGACATCAAAGTCTTTCTCCTCTAAATCTCACATATTCTGTTCCATCTTTCAGAAAATGGGCATCACCATTTCTACAAACTGAATGCCATTATCACATGAAAAACACTGAAAATGCGTTCACATGTCGGTATTTTAAAAATTGATTCGTCTTTTTTTTGGTATTTTTATTTTGTATTTTATTTATTTAAATTATTTTGGTAGGCTATATTCAAAAATGTTTTAATGAGAAAGAGATGGGCTGATGTGGGACAATCTCCCAAAATTTCGGAATGGAAAAAGTCTTCAGTATTAATGAATTCAACTTCCAAACAATGTCCCTAACAAGTGGCTTCTTCAGTATGTGTGTCCTCAGGTGTGAAGGTATGCTCCCAAAGGCCCACCCTTTCCAACTCTGAGAAACATTTCCTTACCCAGAGCCTGAGATTCTCGAAGTTTCTGTCCTCAGCGTCCACTCGTCCCTCTAGCCTGGCCACATGGGAAAAGCCTCGTCCATGACATAGCTCCTTCAGTATCTGAGAAGCTCTCAGAGGCTTTACTCTTGTAGGTTTGCAGCAGGGCCTCGCTTTCTTCATCAAGTCTGTTAAAAATTGTTCAGTGAGGTGTATCAGGAACAAGGGACAAAAGATGGAACCAGACAAAGCCCCAGCCCTCCTGAGACCCCTCTTCTATTGAGAAAGACAGAAAACAAACAGTTAAACAAGTAAATGTATAATGTCACATCAGTAAAGATAAAACCACTGAAGGAAAAGCAAGTTCAGAGACTGGGAAGGGGAGTGCTTCTCTGGGAGGTAAGGGACTCTTCATGAGGAGGTGACATCTGAGCAAAGACCTGACTGGACTGTGGGGATGAGCCACATGAATGTGGGGGTGGGGGGGGGGGCAGCGAAGTCCCCACAATGAGAGATGTGTGAGGTCTGAGAAACATCAAGGTCAGCGATGCTGAAGTGCAGACAGCAGGGGAGCGGGCAGAAGTGAAGTCTGAGAGGCAGCCAGGAGTCCTGTGGCCTCAATGGGGCCTCACTCTGCAGGATTGTGACAGGATTTCAAGACCCCTTCCATCTTAGTTGCTGTCTTCTCTATTTTTCTGGCTGGTCAAAGTCTCTGTAAAAGGTAGTAACCCAGAATTGCCTCCAATATTCCAGGAGAGGCCTAACTTGCAGAGTAGAGCAGTACCATCCCCTCCTTTATTCTAGACATAATATTCCCATTAATATGATCTGAGACCTCCCATAATGCGCTTTAGGGAGCCACTTATTGAGTTGGCTGTTTCCTTTTGCACATTGCACTCTTAAACCACACTCCTCTCCTGAGTTTCTTCCCCACCTTCACGCTCCTGACCCCTGGCCTAACACCGACTGGTATCATGGAGCTTCAGGAAACATCCTAGAAGCCAAGTGGTGCCTACTCATCACAAGGCCTTTCTAGACACATTTTTGTATTTGCTTCATCCTGGTTCCACTTAAACACGCTAGGTTCCAAACATCCTAGACTTGTTTGGATGGCTTTTGAAGGCCCAATGGTAGGATACTTCCCTATTAAATTCTGACTTATTAGACTTGGCACATTGTTTCAGTTTTTAAAAATATTTTGGGACCCTGGTTCTGGCATCTTAATGTATAAGCTATTCCTCCCATCTTTGCCATCAACAGATTTCCTCAGGATATCATTTATAACAATACTGTACCGAGGGCAGCTGAAGATGGAGTCCTGTGGCAAGTCAACGGAGACCTCCGTCAAAGTTGGAACGGGTCTATTATCAAGACTTTGGGGAAGTGATTGTTCAACCAGCTGTAAATCAGTCCAGTTTGCCCTATACTGACCCCATATCTCTCCACTAATCAACAAAGACACTATAAGAGGTTTTTGTCTAACATACTGAGATAATGCACGTACCACCTTGACCTTCCAGCCCAGCCATGCTGTGAAAGAAGGAAATGAAGTTCTAATGGCACCTCGCAGTTGGTGTTTTCTTTGGCATCTCTCTTTTACCAACGCTGGACATTTCCTCCTCGCCAGAGGCTCACCTAACATCAGACACTGCCACACCTAGAAACTTCCTTCCTTCTTTTTTACTATAACTGTACAATGTAGTTTTGTCTTCCTAAGTGCATTATACACGTTACTGAAATGTTGTGAGTCAGTTGTGATCACCTGAATCACATTTTAAGCATCTGATGAACTGTTCATCTCATTAATAAAGCCGTCAATAAGTCCAGTATTTCCAAAATGAAAAATCTATTTGAAATACAAGTATAATACTTTCTAATGTCGATTTTGGTTGATCTCTACTGAGTTTTCTCAGAACATGCCATACCTTTAAACACAATGATAACTGACCAGGGCTACTGTAACTTGAATCACCAGTAAATCCAATACCCCAAATCTGCAGACTCAGTAAAATAAATAGTATTTGTTTTAATTGGCAGCTCATGTGAAGAGAAACAAAAGCAGTTTCCATCTGGTTTTACATTGATCCTGAGTTATTTTCAAGTCATCATTGTTCCCCCTTTGCAAACTAGATCACAAATCTCCACAAGGGCAGGGGTCCTACTTGTTGTGGCCTTTCCTTGTCTCCATGGAGACAGGTATCACACTTGGAACATGCATAACAGGTGCTCAATAAATGTTTCTTGCACAGATAAAATGAGGAATAAATGAATGTCTGTGTACAAAAATAATACTTTATCTATTAATCAAATGATTTTAGTTTTGCACATAGTGATCAAATAGAGACATGATCAGTGCCTTCTAAAAAGGAACTCTGGTGGCAAACATCACCATCTCAGACACAAATGGACAGTAAGATTCTCGATAGCACTTCTCAAACATTTTGGTCTCGGGAACCCTTTACATTCTTAAAAATTGTTGAGAACCCCAAAGAGCTTTTGCTTCTATAGGATATATCCATCAGTCCTTACCATATTAAAATTAAAAAAAATTAAGCATTTATTAATTCATTTAAAAGAAAAGCAGTAAGCCCAAAGTACATCAACATAATGTATGTTTCGTGAAAATACATTTTCCAAAACAAAGGCAAATTAGTGAGAGAAGTGAGATTATTTTTAAATTTCTGCAAATCTCTCGAAAGTCTAGCTTAGTAGACAGCTGGGCTCTCATACCTACTTCTGCATGCAGTCTGTGATCAGATTGCATGGCACGTAACCTCTAGAAAACTCCCCTGTACACCCAGGAGAACGAGTGACAGAGGCAATGTCTCGGTACTATTTTGAAAATAGTCTTGATCTATGGGCTTCCTGAAAAGGTTCTGAGGACCCCAGGAGTCCCTGGACTGTATTTTGAGAACCACCATTCTAGATGTTTCCACTATTCTAGAGTTCTTCTAAATAATAGTTCTTCTAATTAATAATAGCTTAAATAATAATGGCTATTCACTTCATGATACTTGCTTCTTTGCCTTGCGTATTAGAAAGTTCAGGTCAGGAATTAAGAGTCTGCCCCTCCCTGCCGCTGCTCGACTGCAACCTGTCTGCTACTGGGGCTTTCACTTCTTTTTTAGTGTTCATGGGTTTTTGTCATATTTCTGCTGTGTTTTTATTAGAAGTTCCTTCCAATCCTTTCTGGAAGTACGCTGGGTATCTGAAAGGATAGGAATGTGTGCGTGTGTACATATATACACATACACACATATCTATCTACCTATATATATCAACACATACAAATTAAAAATTGACCGTTTATTTCATTTTCAGGATCTACCCCACTAACACACTTCAACAGAATGAAAATATGTATGATCAGCACATAAAAGATTAAGACATCCCTCAGATTGATTGACTGCACTTTCTTAAAGCCCAGAGGACAGGGGCTGAGCTGCAAGGAAACTGCTCTCTAAAAAAGACACTGCTTCTTGATAGAGAATTTGTCACTCAAGAATTTAGGCAAATAATGACTGGGACATTGTGCTGTACACCAGAGATTGACACATTGTAATTGACTGTACTTCAATTAAAAAAAAAAAAGCAGGGAAAAAATAAATAACTAACTAAATGTTTAGGTTTTCAAACCATGCTTGGGAAAAGAATTTAGACATTAATTTGTGAGTTTAAGTGCGTTGGTAGAATTGTAAATTTGTCTTTTTGATATTCAAAGTCTTGAGAGATTCGAATGTGACTATAGTTTGAAATATATTTATAAATGTAATCAACGGTGTAAGTGATGTAATACATTAAAGATTTTAATCTGTGGGGGAAAAAAAGAATTTAGGCAAATAAAGTCTCTATTGTGCTTGAATTGTCCCAGACTTCCACCTGCACCATACCACTTTTCTGTATCAAAAACTAATTCTATGAAAGTCTGTAACAGTCACACTTTGGAAACGTCTGCCCACCCTACTTCCTCTCCCATCTGGGAGAACTGCCCCTCAGTCTGTCCCCGGGCGCCCTACCTGCTGCCACCTCGGTTGGATCAGGTTGTGCACTGCTGCAAGCTGGGCCAGTCCCATTCTCCCTCCCGGGAATGTGGAATTAGACTGATGACGGCCAGTCACCTGGCTAATGCCTTCAGGAGAGATGTAACCTGGTAGCTGCAGCGGGATCATCTCCCACCCAGCCCCGCGCCCACAGAGAAGAAGAAATGAAAGTCGAATTCGGAGAGGGAGAGAGACTGGGGGCACAGACAAAGCTGGAGAAGGGGGCCTGCCTGGGTGCCTGGCAGCCATCTGTCCTTGGACTTGATGAAACCCTGCTTTATGACACATTTCCCGTAAGGCTTAAGCCAGCTTAAGTTGATGACTGCAACCCAAAGGTCTTAAATGAGGCAAAGGCCACGCCAGAACCATCTGTGAGTATTTCTCGACAGCCGGGGCCCTTAAAGGACCCTGGAGAGTGCTGCAGGCCCTAAATACACACCTACTCTCTGAAGGCTTCCATCAGGCAAAAATATCTTTCTATCCAAGGCCAACGAGATTAGGAAATGCCATTTCCTCCAGCTTTCCATCCCCGGAAGGCAAAAGTACTGGAGTTGGCAATTGCCTCTGTGGTTTAGTATTGGCCGAGGGCACACACCCAGTGACTTGAATGACAGAAATCCCCAGATGCCAGGGAGGAGGCTGGCCGTTATGTCTCCAACTACCGGCTGGTTCTCACTCCTCTAAATCAGCGCTCACCAGAGCCCTGACCCTCCATGCTTGGCAGGATGACCCACTTTTAAAAGTGCCAATTTTTAGCAGCTGGAAACAATAAACATAGAGGGAGGAGAAGATGCTGAAAGACTGATTTCTCTTTACCTGTTTGCAAAAGTCGAAAGATGCTCTAGGACTAGTGGGACGGCAAGGATGTCACGCCGCAGCCACGGAAAGCTGATGCAGCTCCCGCCCCGGAGCCGGAGCCGCTGTGTGATGGTCGGGTCATCAACACGCCTCCCTGGGCCTGGGTTTTCACAGCCTCAGAATGAGGAGGTTGAAGTAGATGGTCTTTAACAGCCCTTTCATCTTCAACTTTCTACCATCTTTGTGAGCTGGAAAGATTTACACAGAACTTCATCTTGATTTTATTACTTGTAGTTCATCTTCTTGTGACGGAGCCAGCGGCAGCCTGTGCGTGGGGAAGTAAGTGGCTCGCTCGGGATGATTTAAGAGGCGCTGAAAACCCTGAGTACCTCCCTCACTGTTCTGCCACAGCAAAGGCCCAAAGCTTCCCTGTCCCAGAGCCAGCCCTGGGAGCGACGCATGGTCTGTAGATGGTCTCAGTCAAAAGGCAAACATCTACACTGCCCATGGTTTCTAACGCAGCATCTCAGCCCAGACTTGCCGCCAGATTGCCTTGGAACTGTATCTGGAATGGTCTCCAGCACGATCGCCAGGAACGGTCTGGGGCACAGGGCACCGCAGTAGCAGACATGCCCTGGGAGTGAGGTGCACAGGGGCACCCACAAGTAGCAAAGGGCTCTAAGACCAGATGAGGAAGCTGCTCAGGAGCCAACTACACTGGCTTAGGGCGGTGGGCTGTCTGAGTCATTTAACTCACCTGAGTCTCTTCTCTTCAGGGTACTAGCAGGAAGGAGGTTCCCTGACCACCCTCTGGAGGGGCGGGGGGTCCCTCCTCCATACAAGGAAAGCCTGACCTTAGGCCCCTGTGGGCTGTCATGACGAAAAGACTATGGAAGTTGGCCCACCTAGAGAAAATGGCCCAATTCTGCCTTGGAACAGCTGCCTGGAAACAGAAGCCCCTGCCATTGCAGGGGTTCACGGCTATTCCCATGCAAGCCCGTGGAACCGGCTCCCTTCCTCTCTTGACTGTCTGCCTAATTAGCCGCAGACCCACGAGGGCATCCGTCCACCCCAAAACATAAGGCTTGGGTGTCAGGTTGTACTAAGCCCCTTCTTGGTGGCTTCAGTTCTTAACCTGTAAATATGGAAGAAAGATAACCAGGAGGAGAACTTGCCACTGCTCCTCTGGGGAATTTCATCATCAGTAGGGGTGCTGTATGAGGTTTAGTAATAGATGAGCCATCAGATGGCACACGGAGGTACTACTCTACAGTGCTTCTTAAACAGCAATCCCCCTGCACCGTATTGGACCACATGTAAAACATTATAATTGAAAAGCAGGCTTCCCACTGATTTTCTTAGATGGCTAGGCTTGTCGAATCTTGATCTCATTTTTTGGGTGAGGATTAGGGTGTATTCTGGTGACTTATGAGTGTGTAGACATTAAGTAGAATTAAAGCAGTAATGGAAGCAAAAACAAAATCCTTAGTGGTATCTTGAAATCTTCTGAAGAGAAACTACTAAAGAGCCTAAGAGAACCAGGTGTGTTTTTTATTTGCTGAGGATAAACAGGAAAGGGACACACATTCTTAGAGGACCCCCATGTCCCATTACTATCACCACCCAGGCACCCACCTCCCTCGTCTCCAGAGTCAGTATCTTGTAAAAAAATACCAAAGAGGCTGAGAATCCCAGTTTTCCCAGCGATTCTTCACTGCCCAGCAGAGATTTCTGGGTAGGTTGCAAGAAGTCCCATGAAACCTTCAAGTTTAGCTTGTTTTGCTGGTCTCTCCCTCTTTACTTTTGTATATTTCATTTGTAGAAGAATGGGACTTTGGGGGATTTTAAAAATCCAATTGGATAGTCCAATCATTTTGCACAGAGATACCAGCCTAGGGCCCAGGGAATTTCCCTAACAGGCCACAAAGAGACTTGGGTTCACTGGAGACAACAGCTCCTTAAGCACTCACTCTGGCAAGGGTTTAGGAATTCAGAGATTCCTGCTAATGAAAGGCTTCCTTAACATCCTCGGGGGTGAAGATGCACTGATTATGTCCATTGTGAAATACGAGCCTGAAAGAATTCAGAGCACATACCTACCTGCAAATCTATCTGCTTGTCCTCCAAACAAGGTGTGGGTTCAATCTGTGCTAAGGTGGGACCATCTGTTTTACACCAGCAAACACTAGGTCATAGTATAATATGGGTTTGGAGTCAGAGAGATGTGGGTTTGAGTCCTGGGTCGGCCACTAAGAGCTGTGTGGCCAGGCCAAGTCATTTAGCCTATCCTTGCCTCAGTGTCCTCGAGTGCAAATTGGGAATGATACAGACTTACATGATCTGGATCCACTGGTCTGAAGACGGAAAAGTGAGAAACAAAACTGTGTGGCCATCGTTTCTGGCAGCAGAAGTACCATACACTTTTCTTTTGCCTGGGACTCCGTTGTCCAGGCCACCTTGTCTTTACACGTCCCAGCCCCTGCGTGCACTCCTCACGTGAAACTCCGCCCCAAAGGACCCTCCGTCCCCAGCCCAGCGGAGCCAACTTGCTCCCCCGTTCTCTGGCCTCCCGCTCGCCTCTCTCCCTCTCAGTCCCATTTGGCTCCCACATTTTCTTCTCTTAACACAAGGTATTGCTGCCCTTTAATCCGCGTTCAACTTCAGGGGCAGAACCGCCGAGAAAGTGAGAAGAAAAGCAGCGGGCGCTGCCACCGCCCTTCCGTGAGCGCCGCGCTTGCCGGGCGCCGACGGACCGGGAGCGGCGAGCCGGCGCGGCCCGGGCTCCAGGGCGGCCCGGCCGCTGGAGCTGCCAGCAAACTTTTCCCGTCTGAATTCTTGACCCAGAGCCTGGGAACCACATTCGGCCCAAATCTGTGGGCTACGCCGAAACGAGGAAGCCGCCCGCAGCCCTGGGGGGCCGGGGGAGGGGAGAGAAGAGGAAAGGGATGCAATGGGAGGAGATGGAGGAAGGAGGAGGTGGGAAGTGAGAGGAGGCGGGGGAGGAGACGAGCGGGGGAAGTTGGAGAAAGGAGGTAGGAGAAGGGGGGAGGGGCGGAGGCGGGGAAAGGAGGAAGTGGGGGGAGGAGGAGATGGGAGGGAGGGGATGGGGGCAGAGGGAAATGGGGGGAAGGAGGAGATGCGAGGAAGGAGGAGATGCGAGGAAGGAGGAGTGGGAGGAAGAAGATGGGGAAGGGGGGAAGGGAGGTAGGCTGGGTGGGGGAGGGGCGAGGTGGAGGAAGGAGGAAGTGGGGGGTAAGGGGTAGGGGAGGGTGCAGAGCCCTCCGGGCATCCGGAGGACAGGCCTGGTAACTCTGCTCTTGGGCAGCAGGCGCGCTTGGGAAGAGGAGGTTGGCACGCGGAGCTTTCCTAAAACAGCACTCCACCCCCACCCAAAAAGCCCGAGTGAAGCCCGCCCCGCCCGGGCCTCGGCGCAGCGGCGGCGGCAGCACGCGGGCTCGGGGCGCGGGGGGCGCTCCCTGTGGCCGCGGCCGCGGCCGCGCAGTCCGGGAACTCGGCTCCGTCAGACTTCCGGGAAAGAGGCGGCGGCTTTTCTTCCCCAAAATCCAGCAGGTTCATTGGATGTGCTTTTGTTTTACAGTGGAAAACTACAGTAAAAAAAAAACAACAACAACAACAACCATAGCGATGAAAATAAGTGAGAGTAGAACCTGCCGGCTTCACTTCCTAGAGGCTTTCTGTTGGGTCTTGAAACTAGGAATCTTTGCGGGTCATCCTTGTAAGTGCCTTTTTCATCCGTTCACACTGGTGCTTGTCCGTCTCTGATGCGTTTAACATCGTTAGACTGCTGACGTGGTGACATTGTGCTAAGTTGATTTGATGATGATTTCTGCTTTGATCGGTTAACATCGCCTCCCTTGATGACACGCCATAGATGCATACACGTTGCAAAAAGAAAGGCGCGGCGGGAGAGGTGTCTTTTTAACCCTGCGGTAAAATACGTATGAAAATACTCCCTAAAGCGCTGCCAGTACCGAGAGAGGGGAGCATTATTCAGGGCGCGTAAGTGTTAAGAACAACAGTAATTCCCTGGCTAGTAAGTAGGCATTATACATAAGTTAACAACCGGTAAATAATAAGGACGAAAACCCTATTAGTTGTTCTAAACTTCCTGGTTTAGAACGTGTATCATTATATCATTTGTAGTAAATCACATTATCAGGTCTGTATGTGCAAGAGAGAATGTCTGCTCTGAAACAGGGCAGCTTTAATGCTTAAGCACCAAGAAGTTCTTAAAAGATCTCCAAATGCAATCAATTAATATAAAGCAGATGCAGTGTGGGGTGCTTACTAAAACTGAAGCTTCTGTCCCCAGAGAATTTACTCCATTTTTCTTTAAGATGAGCTGAACAGCCAGGAAATCATTTAATTTTAAATTGTCCAGTGCCGGTTGAAGATCACTCCAAAACCAGAATGAGGCATCCCTGGGATGGTAAGTTAATAGGAAGGCCCAGTTCAATTTACAAAAATTTGGCCTTCAGGCCGTGTCTCATACACCTACATAAAATCAAAGACAATGTGATGCATGTTTGATTAAACTAAACCAGCAGTAGTGATAGAATATACCTTCATAAAAACAAGATGCACAGACACATTTCACTAAACAGTATCCCAGTTACTCCATGTAGCTTAAGTCCCTGGGAGTTAGCTCCAGACCAGAGGTTGTAGGCTGGAGCCTACCTTGTTTTCCAGACCTGTTTGTTTGCCCTTTGAATTTGTTACCTAGATTTAAAAATCAGGATATTTCACATGGGAAGCTGGACTTTTGGCTTCTCTTTGAAATCTGAGAAGACCTGGCCACCTGGGTGGGACTGTTAACTGGAGCAGAGCAGCAGTGTCAGATGTGACAGTCTGCACCTCCCCTGTTGTCCTCTTAAGGGACTTGTCTGCCCTGTGCATTGAGTTTTCGGCCCCTGACAAACCACTGCACCCAGCATTGGGCTTTTTTATAAGGATTATTCAAGTCATAGGTGGTCTAGACACTCTGTCTACGCCTAATGCATGTATAATTAAAACCTCAAATCTTGATTTCCAGAAATTCATCTTGACAGAGTCACCCAATCAGAAATGGGGGTCTATGTGCATTTCCTAAAGACAGGCACTACAGAACGTCCGGGTTCCCTCTATTCTGCATTTCCCCAAATGCAGCAAGACATAGGGGAGCCTATGGTCTCAGGAATTAAACCTGGTTTGGATTCCCACTCCATACTTGCTGTGCAGTGTTAGGCAACTTATTTACTATCCTTGAGCTTGTTTCTTTAAAAATAGGTATCATAAAACTACCCCTTTGGATTTTTGAGTATTAAGTTATTATATGTGAAAGCATCTTTGCAGTCTTTGGTCCACAGGAACCACCCACAATGCTAATTTCTCACGCCCTTGGGATTTCAGTTACTAACACAGGTACTTGAGAGAGACTTCTTACTAGATCTTTTTACTTGTCTACAAAATCCGACTTTAGTAGAATCCAAACTTTGGTGTGCAGGAGACTTGCCTGTATATTTGCTTACAGTAACTAGTTTCCGGGTCCCTTTCCCAAGATTTTGATACAGGAAGTCCCAAATAGGGCCCCGGGGTTTGACATTTTAACGTTTAATCCTGGGGTACAAATCTCAGCCCTGATTCTGACAGTCCCGGTTCTGGACTGTCCCTGGTCGTTCAAGTCAGTAAGGTGGAGCTGAAGGAAGGAAGGCTGGTCCCAGCCAGCGTGCTGATCCCGCAGGGAGCTCGGATGCCTCCCTGCATCCTTGTTGCCAGCTCATCAGTTGACAGGCATTTATTGAGCACCTGCTAGAAGTGCACTGCGCCAGCACCAGGCACGCAGATGAGGTGGTTCCAGCCCACAGGGAGCTCAGGGAACTAACTTCCAAGGCCAGCCTGGTATTTGGGTCCCAGTTTCCGCCTTTCCTACCACGCATCATTTAATACCATCTCAAATGACAGTATTCCCAGGATGCTCCCTGATGTCATCAGCACCCCCCCAACTCCCCCCCCCCCCGCCCCCAAGCACTGGGGATTCCTGTGCCGCACTGCAGTGACTTCTTCATCACCTGAGGACACTTAGCAGACCACTGCTTAGGTGCTCATTAGATATTTGTGGAATTTAATTTCCTTGGACAAATCTGTCTTCTGAAACTTAGTGTATGTTCATTCATTCATCCAATATTTATGAGCCAGGAACTGTTCCAGGAGCTGCGAATACGGCCACGAGCAAATGTAGAATCCCTGCCCACGTGAAACGTGTGCTCCAGTTGGAGACGACAGGCCATATAAACAACCTGCTTGGAACTCTTGTGTCCTCCACTGTTGTCTGCACCCTGACATCTGCTGCGGTCTCGTTTGCTCCGACTGCTCCCTCAGTTCCCTGCCAGGTGGACTTCTTCCCCAGCCCTGGCCTACACAGCCCTTACTCAGCTGCGATTCTGTCTGCGGCCGAAGAGCAAACCGCTTCTCTCATTGCATCCCGAATCAAAGTGTCTGCCTATCTCCTCTAGGCTTTAATCAAGATCAGCCATTTATTTCCAAAGGCCAGAAGCTTCCACAATGAAGGCGACTCGCATGTTCTCTTCTTGCAGAACATTAAGGAGGAGGCTTGATGGAAGCCAAGCGATTCTGCTATCCCATTGTGTGGTTCTGTTATCATATTGCTTTTCTTTTTAAGCTTCTTAGCTATTATGCCAAATATAAAAGTAACTCTGACTACTTTGCATTCATATTCTACAGCTTAATTTGAATAGCCTTTTAATAATTTATCAGTAAAAGATAATCTTACCTTTAGATAAGTGATTTTGCAGGGTACATTTTGCCGCATTATTATGGAGCTCTTTGTATTTTTCTGGGTCTAGTACTTGTTATAGAGAGATACAAGTCCAATTTTGTCCTAAAAATGGGAGGATTTCAGTATTCCAAGTATTCTACCAAGTGAGTTACATCTGAAAATTAAAATAAAGAAGTATAATTTTAATTTCTTCTTGAAATAAGCAACTGTTTTTGAAAATGCCCCCAAATGTATTATTTCTAACTCTTTGCATGCATATATTTTTATGTTTGACCTTTATCTACGATCATCTTTGGCTCTCAGTTGCATACATTTTATCATTTCCCAAGTCTAGAAGACTTCCTGTTGAGAAATATGAACTGGGTTAATGGAAACTCTTTGGGAAACAAACTCAGACACCCAGGATTTCCCTTTGTGCTGTGAAATGCAAGATAAGCAATTTGATTTGGACATAATATCAGTCTTTAGTCAGGCAGCTGGGGAATAGGCAGTTAGAATTAAAACATGTTGGACCACTGACAGTCACTCTAGCGAGAGGGCAAGTCGCTGTGCTTCGCACAATTTCAAACTGCTCCGTCAGAACTTAATTTGAGAGTCTGTATACATGCACCACTGAAAGTGGCCATGAATAGATGCATCTACCCATTAGAGCTGTTGGAGTTTTAAAACTCTGATATGATGAGAATTCAGACATCATGATATTAACACACGCTTCAACCAGAACCAAAAGGAAAGAAATTACATGCTCTGTTTCTTTCTGTTCTTTTTTGAAGTGAAGGTTGAGAGAGGAGGTGAGGTGAGGGTGAAAAATATGAATCGGGGCCTATGCAAGCCACGATCATAATTGTGAGAAATCCACTTTTGTTTTTACTGAAATTTGGTGATTGAAATGCCTGGAATACACACCGTAACCCGGGTGTCGTTGCTTTAGGCTAAAGGTGGAGATTGAAGGTGAGGTGCAAAGGGTGCCGATGACATCGCTGAAAGAAACAAAACCAATGCAAATTTCACAGATTAATAAAAAAGTAGCTTCTCCAACTCTAGGTTGTGCTTGGCTCGCTGCACCTTTTCTCAAGCCTGGGCTTCCATCCTCCTTAATGACACTGTGTGTGCTCCCCACCACCTTTCCAGTGAGATCCTCAACAAGCACGCTGGGGCCCTTGCACCTCCCTTTGGTAACTGGTAATAGGATCTCCCCTGTCCTACAGCTACACATGATTTGCTCACTCTCCTTTTATGATATTATTTTACAAACTGAGCTGTTAAGGTTGTGTTTGAACTTTCTGAATAAGAACTTTAATTAGGGAATCAGAAGGTTTAAGCTTATGCTTTTTGACAACTGAAACCAGTGTCTATAATTTTTCATATCTAAAATATAACTATTACCTGCTTAGCTTTTTTTACTTTCAACTTGTAAAGAAAGTTTTCCTTCTTCTCAAGTTCCCTTTTTTACATCCAGTAGGACCAGCTCTTGGGACTGTCATCAGTAACAGGAAACGCACACACCTCAGGGGGCAATAATAAATCACCAAGTTGCCAAGAAGTCTAGGGATTTTCTTTCTTTGTCTAGTCATTGTCACAGCCAGTGCCTTCTTGAAAGACGTGCTTTCATTTCATTGCCATATTTGGTGACTAAGAGTTTTCTGGTCAATTTAGTAAACTTTTAACTATCTTAGAATTTAATTAGCTCAATAGAGTGGCCAAAGGAACCTCCACATGACCACACATATGGATACATTTGAAATAAATGATGCCTGCTGACCAGGGTGGGTGGGCTGCTCCTCTTGTTAGTCTGGGGGGTGGTTGTGAGTTGTCTTGTTTTTGTTTTGGAGGGTGAGGGTCACTGGTGTGGGCAGGTTTCCAAACTACCTGAGAATCATGACCAGGAAACTCACAGCCGGCTCCAAGAGGACTGTACAGCTGGCTGGACGGGGAGCAGGAAGGAGAAGGGGTTGTTAAAGGCACTAAGATTGTTTCACTTGCAAAGCATAGAGCAGAGCTAGAGAACTGCCGGGTCCCCACAGGAGGGGAGGAACCAGGGAGGCTGCAACCAACTTCCAAGATCCTTTTATTGAATCAGAGAAAATAATGGGTTTCAACCACAGCGGAACTGAAAATGGGGTTCATTTCATTTAGCACCAATCATTTCCATGCGTTGATTAGTAATGTTCACTGGCCTAAAGGTGCGGTACCCAGAGTGCCAGCTTTTGGAAGAAGCTTGTTAAGTCGCCCATTGCACTCCGTTCTCCACCACGTTGTCTGCAGTACAGTCATCTAGGTACAGACGGAAGAGGAGGCCGCCAGATATTTGGGAAGTCACCCAGACACAAGAAAATGTTTAAAATGTCAAGGGGCTATTTTTCTCACAGTTGGGATGGGAGTGGGGCCCATCATGAGGGCACAGACCTGCTCTGTGAAATCCACTTCAAAAGCTGGGGCTGTCTTCAGACAGACCTTTCTCGCTCCCTAATAACCCAACTGTAGATTTATCATGAGAGAACTTCTCTACCAATTTTGCGGAATATATTTTTATTTTCACCTGGTTGGCTTGAGAGTAGTGAGCAAGCAGCAAGTGATTTTCCCCCTTCAGCCAGCTGTCAGCCCTTTAGAGACACAGCCCAAGAGATTTCCAAAATGAGTAAACATCTCCTGCTGTTTCAATAGCAGCCTTCAAACTGATTCAGAAACCGCCCAGGCAGGTATTCTGGGTCCCCGTGTGATTCTGGACGTGTCGCTGACCTCTCTTCAGGCTTAAGTGAAGTTAATGTTTTTCCCTCCTACCCACTCACAGCGGTGCCTTGGGGATGGAAAAAAAAAAAAATGGATGTGGCAAAGTCCAGGGCAGATTTGCTAAATGCCACAGGAAAAATCAGGTTAAAAGCATTTCTCTTTTGTGAAATGCAGCTGCCGTGTGAAGGACCCAGGGCACACAGTCTTCTCAGTTCAGGGACACACACATCCGTGTTTCCAGAACTCAAAACCCGGGGTGAAACGACACAGTGGAAGGTTTTAAGAAAGGGAACAGTGTGTCCTTTTTCCATCTAGGAGGCAAGTCCTCTTCTTGCTGATGTCTCTGGAAAAGTGAATGTGGCCAACATAAAGGTATTTTACTGCTGGTGCTGCTATAAAGAGACCTCAGCGTTCACATCTCGGAAACCTGTCTTCAGATGCAGTTTCACCCCGACAAGTGATCAGGACTGAGCTTTCCTGAAGGAAACTTTGGTTATTGGTTTAATTATAGGCTTTGGGAGGGGACCCTGGCTGCATCTTTGGTCCCTTCTCAACTCTTGCTCCTTCCTTAAGACATGTTCATCCCCCGCGTGGTCTCCTGCCAGCGAGACACCGCAGACTCAGCGCAGGAACGCCGGTCCCTGCGAAGGGGCCACACACGCGGAATCAGTGTGCAACACGGGGATGTCTAAAGAGCTGTCTTTCCAGCAGCACACGCTCCAGCGCACCTTCCACCACTTACTGGACACATTAATCAGAAGTCAGGCTGGCTGGGATTCTGGCCACAGATGCAAGGCCTTGGTCAGAAGAGTTGTCCAAAATGCCAGCAAGCAAAACTGAAGTGCTCATTTTTTCTTGATGGGAAACACCAGGCTATACACAACCCCACGGAGGCAAGAAACTGGGGAATGGGCTTTGCCGTGGATCCATCCTGAGGAGGTGAGGTGCTGTGGGCCGTGGCCACCTGGTCCAGCAGTGAAAGACAGGACGTCGGCCAGCATTTCGGAAAGAAGTAGTGAGGTGTGGGGGCGCCTTCCCAAGTCACCCCCTTAAGTTTAAGGCTGCCGCTCAGACTTGGGAATGCGCTTCGCACTGGCTCCCGGACGTGGATGGAAGAGTTGGAAGGGCGTTTGGGTTTTTGGCTGGCGGGTTGGTGTTTTGGTCTCGTCATCGTAGCCATCCGGTGTGGTTGACACAACTTTAGAAAGCCCCAGTGCCTGCCCTGGAAACTCTGGAGAACCAGACATTTAATTTGCTTATTATTCTTTCATTAACGTATCTAACAAAATCCACGGAACACTGCGCTTGGTGCTGGAGATACAAGCGGGAGGAGACCCACACCCTGCCTCCGGGAGCCTCCAGCCCGGAGCCTGTTGCGGTTCTGCAGGTGTGGTTCCAGGCAAATCTGCCCCCTGGACCACCCGTTCTGAACACTGGAATCAGAGACAAGTGATTTCTTGAACTCACCAATAACCAGTTCTCGCCAAAAATGCCATCTAGATACAAGAAAGAGATTCCTGTGACCTATTTGCAAAGACTTTGTTTAAAACTACAGTTGGAAAACAAAAGTAAAACAGTGGACTTTTTCAGTCTAAAGTGAGGTGATCTTACTGGGCCCCTGTGTATTTTTATGTAGCGTCAAGGGCAGAGCAAGAAAGGAGGTTAAGGAGAGAACTGCTGGAGCCCCCTGTTCACTGTCTTGGATTCATAATCCCTCTTCTCCACACTGGAGAGGCTTACGAGGCTGACACCCACACGAGGCCAAGGAGGCAAATCCAACTGTAATGGCTTCACACAGTGCAATCAGATAGACTTGTTTTTATAGAGGGAAAAAGCCTTCAGATAATGAGACTGGGCAGAGCCTGGGAAGTAGAGGTGAATGTCCAGTCTTGAAATGACCCCTCTGATCTTTGCCGAGCGCCCTGGGCCAGTCCCCTGATGTCTTTGGGTCGCAGTCTCCCACTTGTAAATGAGGCACTGTGCTCAGTGACACCTGAAGGCCCTTCTCATCTAAACCTTCTGTAATCTCGGCTAAAGGTGGCACCGTGCAGCGTGGTCTGCGATTTTAATTCATTGATTAGGCATTTAATCAATGGCCAAAGCGGCTTCAACGCTCAGATTAGAATAATTATGGCGAAGCTTCAAGGTTAATAATGAACTAAAAGAAATGAGCCATTTCACACCTCTGCTAGAGCTCTCCTTTCCAGCTCTCAACAGGAGAACAAATAAACAGCGATGAATTCATACAGAAGCAAAGATTATTTTTGGCAGTTAGAAAAGTTAGCCACTTCTTTGTTTACACATACGCATTATATACATGCATAGGTGTCTGCATTTATAAATGTGTATATTCATGCTGCCATTTGTCATGAAATGTGACTATTCCCAAATAATAAAGTTATAATTGCTAGTGTTTGTTATACTTACTGAGCACCTACTGTGTGGCCAGCACTGTTAAAGACTTTGTTAATATTATCAATAACTTTTCATTAAATTCTAATGTTTCCACTCTTAACACCCACCCATTTTGATTTCTCAAAATGTGGACGTTTATAAAGTTTATTGCAACCATCTTGTTGAGCAGGCATAACTCTTAAGAGTGTCGAGAAACGGTATTTCATAAAAAGGAGTCCAGTTTGTCTGAACTTTTGAGCATAGCCTCGCTGGAAAGGCATCCATTTGATCATGTTGTGTCTGGGGGTGGGGCTTCTGCCTCTAAATAACTCTTCTTTGGGAGAGAGAGGGAAAACTTTGGAGTACATGGCCAATGGAAAACATTTCCATCTCTTTCGAGATCGGGGGGAAAAAACACCTTAGTAAGGCTCAAGGAAAAGTTTCCTGGCAATGAGGGTTACATTTGATAAGCTTCTCTGATATTTGAGTCACATCTTCTGGAAACAGGTTATAGAATAAAATTCCACACAATTGAGACAGTTCAGGTGTGGTTCTTTCTGTTGGACCATACAAAATCCACACTCACACTGAAATTTCGCAGGATCGCCAATTTTCCTACTCTTTGGCCTTGCAGCCCTCCCAGAGCAGTGAGGAAGCATTCAGTAGCATAAGGGACGTGTTTCATATTATGATGCTTATAATTCTACATGTTTTCCCCAAATGTACAAATATAAAATGTGCTACGTTCTCCTCATATGCTTGCATGTGGAAAACAGAAATAAAAATTGTTTACTTTGGCTGCAACAAATGTCATTCTCTTGCTTAGTGGCTTTTGATATCCTTCAGCCAAACCAAACACGCAGCTTCTCGAGAAACCAGAATCTGTATTTAATACAACGAGTTTCTCACTCCCAGCCTCCCTTCTCCCTCTCTCTTTCTAATGACTCCATTGTTAAATAAGAAATGGATAATGTGAACTTCCCCAGCAGCACCAGTCATATTTGTGGCTGTTTCATAAGTAATTTAGGAAAGCAGCTGAAGCACAAAGAAGCTAAATTATTAATTACAGTATATTTCTCTGCTGGGTATCACGATAATCTTCAGTATTAATGCCCTTCTTACAAGGGTAAGGTTAGGAGACTGAAGTCAGTGGGTTAAACTGATAAACAATTATGAAATGTTTTCAGGTGAATCGTTGATTCTGATTTTATCATCAAACCAAAATAGCACCTCATTTAATGCATGCATGGTCTAAATATTTATCTATGTTGATGTGTTGATCTTAATTGTTCTAATACCTTCTTTAAATGGTTCTCTTTGAGAGTCATACACCCTTTGATTCAGTTCTCCAAAGTCAAGTGCAAGGTTACCCATCACGAATTCAGGGGCTCCTGTGGTGCGGGCCGGACGGCCAGGACCCAGCGGTGTCCCCAGTGATGGAAACCAGTGGTCAGAACCCCACCTCGCCTGAGCTGGTAATTTGGGCAGGTCACAGGTTAACTCAAAAGCTATGATTAGTGGACATGTGTCCGACGTGGCTGTTGTCTGGAAGTCTGTGCATCCGGCAGCCAGAGTAAGTCAGAAGAGACACTGGTTCTAATGTTTCTCTTAAGCCAAACATGAAAGAGTTTAGGCAGAGATCATTAAGCAAATGAAGAAGGACAACAACAAAAGAGCACAGGGCACTCCTCGCCTGGTTCAGACACCACCTCTGTAGGGAAGTGATCACTCCCTGCGGGCCAAGCTCCTGCTTCAGAGTCCAGGGCTTCTACCTACTTTAGCCATTGCGTCCTCCTCATGACCCCCTGCTGCCTCCAAAGCCTGAGAGCCTCTTCCATCCATCCCTGAGCTACTCCGTTTCTTACCTCCCTCAGTACTCGGTTTATAAATCCTGAGCATTACCATTTGCTCTTTTCCCCCTAAATCTGCTTTTCCTCCCCCCTCCTTAAGCCGCGCCCACTGCTCCTTTTGCATTCAAGACTATGTTACACAAGGGGGGAAGGTATAGCTCAGTGGTAAAGTGCATATGGAGCATGCACAAGGTCGTGGGTTCAATCCCCAGTACTGCCATTAAAATAAATACTAATTATCTCCACCACCACCCCCACCGGCAAAAAAAGACTATGTTATACAACACTGTAATAAAAGACTATGTTACACAACATTGTAAATCAACTATACTTCAGTAACAATAAAACTCAAAAAGTAAAATTTCAAAAACTGGGTTGGTTTGTGCCTACTCCTCTTGGAAGCATATCTGAGGCTGGGGCATACGGTCCTGAGTGGTATGTCCTCCGCACTGCTCCGTTCTGGCTGTCTGGCCCCAACCACGGGAGTCCCAGAATTCGTGACTGGCAAGCTTGCACTTGACCTCACAGGGTGAGTACCCACAGTGGGTGGAGGCACACGTGAGTGACTGCTGGTTTGGTGGAAGCTGTTTAGTGCTAAAGTGGCATTGCTTTTCACTATAGAAAAATCTAGTAATATTTTTTCAGCACACAAGAAAGAAAATGCTATCTTGAAGCAAATGGATATATGTTAAGATGATGTAGAGTGCAACAGGAATTACTTTTTACATGATGCTTTGAAATAGAAGTTGAAAAGACAGTGGAGACATGAATGTGACTACTGTCTCCCCACAGACGAGGGAGGGGAGCTGGTGTGTGCCCGGAGCTGTGAGTCTACTGCCTTCACACACCCACATGCTAGTGATTTTTGAGTAGGATTAGAAAAGGCAAATTCCATAGCCCCAAAATAGCAGGCACTACTCAACTGATGAATAGGTTAGTCCACAAGACAGCTCCCAACTGCCTGCTGGCCCTAC
Organism: Camelus bactrianus; assembly: GCF_048773025.1. Lineage (NCBI taxonomy): Eukaryota > Metazoa > Chordata > Mammalia > Artiodactyla > Camelidae > Camelus > Camelus bactrianus. Next base: position 6,065,427 of record NC_133552.1, read on the forward strand.
CCCAGTTAAAGGAACTTCCAGAAATAATCCTTCTTCAAATTGGATTATCCATGCAAAAGATTCTTTATTAACAATTTGCATCAGGGTTTGGCACACTATCCATGAGCTAAATCCAGCCCACCTCCGGTTTTGGTAACTAAAATTTTCTGGCAACACAGCCCACCCCATCATTTTTGTATTGTCCATGGCTGCTTCCCACTATAATGACCCAGCTGAGTAGTTGTGACAGAGACTCTGTGGCCCACAAAATAAAAAATGGTCCTTCGGGGGAAAAGTTTGACAATGCTTGACCTACATAATTTAAAGAGAGAGTAGTTCGGTCAAACATGCTTTCTCCAGTGGGAAAGTAATAGGGTTGGATATATTCTTTTCTGAAATAAATGAGGGACCCAGGTCTCCCATCCTTCCCACTTGGGCAGACCTGGGCCTGGAATCTGGCTGGCTAAGGGAGCAGTAATGTCTGGTTACCGAGTAGAGTAACCATCTAGTCCTGGTTTTCTGGGGACTGTCGTGGTTTTAAAACTGAGCCTCATGTTCCAGGCAAACCAGGACAGTTGATCACCCTGACATGTAGTGAATAGCTTGTAGGGTCTGAGGCAGACTGACTTGGGTTCAAGTCCCACTTCTTTGACTTCATGCTGTGCAGCTTGAGTAAATTACTTAATCTCTCTGAACCTCAGTTACCCTATCTATGAATTGGGATTGATTCGCTTTTGAGGAGATATGGTAAGGATTAAAGGGAATTATGCACAGAAGGAGCCTAGGACAGAAGGGGTCCTTACTAAATATTCATTCCCTTCCTACCCTTTAGACCATTAAGGGCTAGTTTTTTTTACTCAATCTTTAGCCAAAATTCCTCTTTTCATAAAACTATCAGAAGGGGTAATTCTTTCTTATGCACTCCATTTTCTAATGATGTCATTCCTTTGCCTTTTACAAATAAATGTCCTAATAAACAAATAACTTGTCCTGTAGTGGGGGAAGTAGCCCATACACGTAAAATTGCCTGATTTTCAACTTAACTGTTTTATGTTTTAAACATAAACACTTGCAGATGAGTGGTGGTTGAACTCTGCTCTGTCCAGCTATGGACACATCCCAGGAAGGTTTGCTGCGCCCAGATAAAGTAGTTGGTTATGCTCCAGGTCCACAGCCAGATGCTGAACTCCCGGGGAAGGAGGCTCAGGGACTTTTTTCTAATCTAGCATTTGTGCCTCTAATGGAGGATGTTGACAGAGGCTGTGAGCGCTCCCTCTCTCATGATTCATCTGATGGTCACTATGACCGAAGCACTAAGTGGACCAACACGCTCATTAATTTTTTAAAGAGGTTAATAAGACACAGACGGCAGTGTCCAAATCTGATAGCAACTTACATGTCGTTAAAGGTCCCCAGGATGAGATCCAAGGGACGAGACAACATTAATCTTATCCCAACTCACAGCATTTTGATTTAAGATCCAGTTGGTTAGCAAATGTGCAGGATGGAATTAAATAATATGTACTCCTGTGGTAGTTTATATTCCCAGTTACACTTAAAATCCTAGTTGGTCCCCAGCAAATTCAATTTCCTTTAACCTGTAGCTATAGGACTTTGAGAAATCAATTATTTTTTTTTACTAAATGAATCCAAAACTATCAGCATTTTAATTTAATGCTCAGTTTCTTAGCAAATGTATAAGATCGAATTAAATAATGTGAACTCCTGTGGTAATGTATAACTTAAAAAGTTCCAAATACCTACTCAATCATGGCTGATTCTCAACAAATTCAATTTACTTGAGCCTGTGGCCATGTGATTTTAATAAATCAAATTTTACCAAATTAATTGGTCAAATCAGTCAAAATTTACAAATTCTGTGAGAAAATAAGTCGGTTGATTGGCTGATTTTAATGGCTAATGCAGCAAAATGAGTCAAATTATTAGCTCAGAATACTTACTTTAATAATACTTACTGCTTTAATTTGATTTAAACTATAAGCATCTGTTTGCCTTTTCGATTAGGAAAACACCAAAAAGCACTGGTCTCCAAACTTGGCTGTGCCTTAGAACCATCTGGGGAGTTTTCAAAACTTCCAAAGCCCAGGCCACACCCCAGGTCAATTAAATCAGAATCCTGGTGGGTGAGACTCAGGCTTCAGTCCCTTTGTGAGCTCCCCAGGTGATTGGGAACCACTGACATCAAATAATTAGAGTTCAAAGTTCAAATAATTAGAATGAAGCCATGGTAGTATGTTTTGCATTAAGGTGGAAACCCAAGTTGAAGGAGAAATGAGAATGAGACTTTGTAATAACATAATAGTAATTACCGTAAGCGAGTAATTTATTATATAATTTGTTACTGTTCTGTAAAAGATGATAGCTATGTATTGAGTTCTATCCAAGTGCCAAGCACTGTGCCAGGCATTTTACATGGATTATTTTATTAAATTCCACACATGTCCTCAAAGCCTTATAAAGTCACTGTGATTATTGCGCCCGTTTTATAAATGGGGAAATTGAGGCACAGGAGGTTAAATACTTGCCCAAGGACACACACCTAGCAAGTGGTCAGGTAAGAGCCGGCACAAAGCCGTGCGAATCCAAAGCCTGTGTGTGAACTGTTTTTGAAAAGCAGTGACTTGAAACTCAGTGCTGCTTTAGGTCTTTGGACATCACACTCTTATTTCTCTGGGGTATTGTTTTTTGGGCTTTTTTCCACTTTTCTTTGTTTCTGGACGCAAAGGCCTCTCCAAACAGCACACAAAACCAATTCCTGATGCCCCTGAGAGAGAGGTAGGCCTGGATTTATGCATATAATAGGCAGAGGAGTTAATATTCCGCATTAAGAGCTCCCTCTGTCTCAGGGGAGTTGCTGGCAGACTTAAAGCACTCTCAGGCAGCAGAAAGGAAACCTGAAACAAAACCCCCACCTGGGGGAAAGACATATGTGCTGAAACATCTTTAAAATTTAATTGAAAAAGAGAAAGAATATAATGGAGCTTCCCATTCACCGAAAATCTTGTTATTTCATAAAATCTTCAGTGCTGACCTGTCAACCTGTATGGGCTTGCTTTTAAAGTTTTGGGGGTTTGGGTTTTTTTTTTTTTTCTTTTTTCTTTTTTGGAGGTAGGCCGTCTCGGTAACATGTATTCAATACCAGCCGAATTCTTAACATCAGCTGATAAACATTAACATTTGGGGTTGCATAATGAAAAATAAAACAGAAAGAAGAAAGAGAGATGAAAATACAATATAATGTCATGGTCGTTTACAACAGTTACCTGTGACAATTACAGCTCTGCACACTCATCTCTGAATTGTGTCTTCTCTCGCCTTTTCACATAAAAGCTGAGAGAGGAGCTAAAACTGCCCTGAGAAGCTCCCCCAGGACCGAGGCCGACCGTCAGAGCAGAATCCGGGCCAATCTCAGCAGTTGTGTTTTCTCACGCAGCCCACTTACCTCAGGAGAGCAGTTCTCCTTCCGAGCATCGCCCAGACCCAGCACAGCCCCGGCCGGGAGGAGGGCGGGGGGCTCTGTGCCTGCCCCGCAGCCGCCAGGCCATTGCCAGGATGGGACGGAGCCTGCAGCCCACGGCAGGCCGGGCGCCCGCCACCCTTTCAGGGCACCTGGGCCTTGGAAGGGACCAGAACTCCCCTGCAGCCCCAGGCAGGGCCTCGGAGGGAGCAACCCGCGTCCCGGTGGAGGGCTGGGTCCCGGAGCTCAGTGCTGCCGGGCGGCGTCCTGTTTCCAGGTGGAGCTGCGCACCTGTGGAATGTGCACCCACCTTCCAGAAGGGTGAAAGCGCTGGGCGCCAGCCACGCTCGGCTTCCAGAAGGTCACCTCCCACTTCTGGGGGGAAACAGACCAGGACTGCGCACGAGCCGGAACCCATCCCTAGTCTGACTGTGTGGGAGCAGAGTATGGGGTCCGTTTTAATTTCCTCATAGGCTTCCTTCTTTAAAGACAAATTTTCTATGGTGCTTTCTAAATAATACTCATGTTTTCAAGTTTAGGAGCGTGGCCAGGGGAGAATGTGAGTCTTGTAGCTAGCAGAAAACTCAGGAGAAAAATATTTTAAGGAGATGATGTCAAAAGACTGAACAAATCCCGAAGGAAAGGCCAGGCAGGCACCACGAACACGGAGGTTGCCTGAATCAGCTCTCCCCCGAGGCTCCCGTCCCCCCTCCACGTCGTGCGAAGGAGGCAAAGGTCGGCGCCGGCCCAGCTCCGGGCCGTCCCGGAGACGGTAGCAAGCGCTTAAGGGCACGCGTTCGTTCCCCTTCGCCGGCCCTGCGTCGGCCCGTGTGCGCCAGCACGGAGAAGGGCGGCCGTGGTCTGCGCGGGCGCGCCGGCCTAACCCGGGGAGGGCTCTGCGCGGCTGCCTCGGGGCCAGGAGGCCCGGCTCCGCGGTGGCAGCAGCTGGCGCGCTTCCCGGCAGCTCCCTGCAGCTGCAGCTGTCCGTGCTATTTGCAGCTCTCCACATCCTGAGAGCTGGAGGCCGGGCCTCTCCTTGGAGCGTGTGAGTAACACACACTGGCAGGCAGCGAGAGGAGTAACTGGGAAAACGGGAGAGCGGTCAGGGCCTTCCTGGATCAGGGAAAGGCCAGGAAGTGGGGAAACAGAGCCCTGCGGGGGCTGAGGAACTTCTGCTGAGGCTGCCCAGGGTGGGTCACGGAACCTCAGCGGCCCCCGCTCCCCGCCAGAGCCCCTGAAACAGGGTGAGCAGCGAGCCCCTAGCCGAGCTGGGAAATGAACCACCTTCCTGCTGGATCTCCCCAGAGGGGCCTTTCCAGACTGTCCACCATGTCCCCCACCTCGGTGACCCGCCTGTTATCACCTTACCCTGAACAGCGTCCAAAACCATCTTTCTTGTGTATTTATTTGTTCACTGTTTGTCTTCCGCATGAACACGTGGGCTCCTGGAAACTCAGGAGGTAGGTGCTGGGTCTGGTGTTTTTTCTCGCTGAGTCTCCTGTGCCAAGCACGGTGCCTGGCACCTTCACAAGTGACTGAATGGCTCCGGAAGGCGGGGCTGCCTACTAAACAGTCAGGGAACTGTATTTGTCAACTTTCCATCCTGAAGAGGTGTTGTCCTCAGCCTGTGGACAGGAGCTGGATTTATTTGAGGGGTAAGGAAATTCATTCTCCCTAGCTTTGTATCTTTTCCAGCCCACAGTGTAGGATCTGCTAAATATTAGTGGTCTTTACATTTTCTTTATGTGACCTATACCACTTGTCACTGTTTAATGTAATCTTATGTCATTTAAAGAAGGTTAAATTGTGGGGTAACTAGAAAGCAAAAATAATATAATTTTAAGCACGATCATTTAGGGGCAGATTTTCCCCTAACGCTTGGTTAAAATAAATTTGAGGAAGACTCGGTTCAATTCATTCAACAAATTTGACTTAGTGACAGATCCAACGTAGTCTGTTGTATTTAATAAGAATTCAGCCCATAAAGGAAAATTTAATGGCATTAATGGAATTACCTTTATGTATTAATAGAACTAAAGGAGTCTTAACTCTAAAAGCAAGTGTTCCCTAAACGTAAATATTTTATACTCAAGAAGAAAAGCAGCTGAAAAGAAAAAGCTTGTCAAAAGTGACAGTTCTATCTGATAATGATATCCATATCTGGAGATACTATGAAAATTATGATATTCAGTGGACGAATTAGTACTCATTCTTCCCAAGATCTGAGTTCATTACTTATTTCTCTATAATTATAATGAAATGTCTCCATTTTTTGCTAGCATTATCCCCGATCCCTCCAGGCAACTGGGTGGTAGGGTATGTCAACCTAAATTTCTGGAAATAACTTGTATCCTGTTCAGCATTAGAAACCACATGTTAGAATTTGTAGTTCATCACAGAAGAGAAAATGAATTCATTCACAAAAGACTTATTTTTGAGCACCTACGCAGGTGATGCAGTAACCAATTGGACAGGAGCAGCCCCAGCCTTCCTGGAACCCACAGCCCTACTAGAAAAAAATGTTACCCCATCATTTGAAGGGAGTGGCAAACAATTATGTAATTTGAATTGCATTTTGACTCCCTCCCTGCTTTTTTAATAGAAAGTGGAAAATAGAAATCTCGTGCAAAAGATCTTGGCTTGAAGGTAATGTGTTTGGAGTGAGGGAACAGGGAATCCAACACCACAGCCTACAGATTTTTGGAGAATTGGTGGGGCGGGGAGTTGGCGGGGGTGGAGCCTGCCACAGCCCCATCGGAGAGCCTGTAGGATGTGCACCGACGCTACAAGGGTCGGAGGTTCTGACCAGCTCCCTTCAGTGACTACAGGCACCGTGCTTCACTGGAGATTTGGGTCAAGAGAGGAAGGATCCAGCGGGATCAGCAGAACCTACCTGAGAGGAAAGGAGAGACAGAGGTCAGCTCCATCGTAGACTTTACAGATCAGGGACAGGCTTGCTACCTGCGGGGTTCTTTCATACCTTGGACTTTCTCTCAAGGAGAGGACATTTGAGTGTTTGCCCTATTTTTATCATTTTATCCCACGCTAGAAGTCAGGCTAACTGGTTTAAGGTAGTAGGAGGAACTACACACAGTGAAATCATACATTGAATGGTACAATATCATACATTTATAGCAGCCCCGTTTTGATGAATAAAATTTATTTTAAAAACCCTTTTATAAAAAATTGAAAGACTGCTTTGTATTGGATGAAAACTTAGATTTCAACCCTAATTTTGATCAGTTTTATCATGAATACATTTTGCTAGTTTATTCCTTAAAAATCTTTCTCAGGCTTTTTCCTCTTAACTTTCTAAAGTGATAGCAGATGGGTTTTATTTTATGTTTTTAACTAAAATTGGATCCTGGGAAAGAATCTGGAGTAGATGATAAGAAGACTGTCATCTGACAGTTTCTGTTACTTACCTAACTGCCTTCCTCCCTGGAATTAAAGGTACCAGAAATGTTATGGAGACCCACATTCCCCATCCTTGGGAGGAAAATAACAGTTCTAGGAATTCTTTTGTTTTACAAAAATTAGTGGAAGCTACTCCCTATAAGTCTAGTGCAGTGAAACCACATGTTGCCTGTCTCTAGGAAAAAATGGTTCCAGAGTTCCTTTCCCTGGAATGTGGCTCCAAAGAGGCTGTTCATTTTAAAGGCGGTGCTTTGACTGGGTGCTCAGTAGGTCCCCCAATAAGAAAATGTTAACAATTGTAGACAAAGATCCCTAGAACAGGCCCTCCATACCCAGTTACATGGGAGCTCCTGCGTGAGCCTGGGGCCGGTTACCTGCTGACCGTGCTGGCTGCCATCCCTGGCCCAAGGGTCTGCTAACTTGCCAAAGAGGGACCAGAACGTCAGACTCACAATATCACAGGCTCCTGGACAAGTCCACTTATTTATCATCTGCTTTACTCTTGGTCTCTCTTGTTCTACAGATTTAAATAAAAAGAAGTAAAGTTACATATTAAACTCTGACCTCAGCCTTTATTTATTTTTTTGTCATCCTTCTATTTGATGATGGAGGCATGAAAGCTAGTAAAGATATATTTTCAAGTTAACTTGTTTGCACTAGCAGTTTCTTAGTAATTTGCCAATTTTAAAAAAGAGCTATTTATAATAAAACAAAATAGAAATGTCTTTATGATTTTTAAGTGAGGTTTTAAAAATTATTATTGGTGGCGGTGGTGTGGCAGCGACATGGCCATCGTCTGAGGCTGACTGTTATCAGAGTTCCAACTCCACCTACAGAACGGCAAGCATCTCTCTCCGAAAAGACCGAGAAGAGCTGCTTGAGAAGCTGTTGGGCCGCCGCTGCAGGGCCTGCAGAGGCCCGAGGACCGCTTCCTCGACGGGTACATCGTCTTCTGCTCAGGCCTCGGCGTGCCGCCTTGAAACTTCTTTATCACTGCCCGGGAGTCCTAGATACTCAAACTCAGCAGCTGCTCCAGCCCAGCTACAGGGGAGGAACCTAACAGCTCGGACATCCTGGTTACTAGAAGCCACTGAATACAGTTCCCCGGGCTCTACGGTAGGACCTTGCTGTTTATCTGTTTTGTACATAGTAGTTTGTATCTGCTGATCCCAAACTCCCAATTTATGCCCCTCCCGTCTTCCACTCCTGGTAACCATGGGTTTTTCTTCTGCTTCTGTGAGTCTCGTTTTGTAAATAAGTTTATTTGTGTCATTATTTTTAAATTCCACATATAAGTGATATCATATGAAAAAAATTTTTTAGAAAAGCAAGAAAGCGCTAATGCTTTTGTAAAATTTTCAATGTTTTTTTCACCCATTCCAGTTGATCTACACATTCTCTTTTTGCAGTCCTGCAATTACTTGCATGTAAAAGGTCTTCTTGTTAATCTTCAACCTGAAAGGTAGTAAAATAACAGAAGCATAAAGGGGAACTGGACATTTCAACCCAACGGCTCTCCAGGTTTTTCAGGCTTTTCATCTGCTCCTTTTTGAAGGTTTACCCCTTTCACAATTTCCCCCACTGCTATAGGCTTGAACCTTTTATAAAATCTTAGAAATCATGACCCTACTCTATGTCCCTTATATGTAATATTGTCTCAATCACCTTTTAAAAATTTATTACACTTGGATGAAAATTTGCTGAAGGCAGCTTGATTAAAACTAACCAAATTCATCATTTCACTTCAAAAACTTAAAAACTGACTTCAAAGTCAGACTTTTCACTTTGAGGAATATATTTATGACCTAACAAAATTATCCTAGACACAAAAGTATGGGTGTAAGGAAAAGTTAGTCATCTTAGCCTTATTCATAATAGTAAAAAACATCAGAAACTACACAGGTGAATACTATGCAGGCAGTAAAAATGATGCAGTGCAGAGGAGAATGAGAACATTATGATGATATAGTCTTGTTTAAGATAGGTGGTTAGCAGTAAAAGTAGTTTTCAAATACAGTGTAAATATATTTCCAGTTTTTATAAAACAAGTGTGTATATATATATATATACACACACGCACACACATACATACACACACAACCAAACACACCCCAATTTAAAAATGGGCCAAGGACTTAGTCCTCCAAAGAAGATATATAAATGACCAATAAACACATGAAAATGTACTCAACATCATTAGTCATTTGGGAAATGCAAATCAAAACCATAATGAGATACCACTTCACACCCACTAGTATGACTATTATTAAAAGAAAATTGAAGTGTTGGTGAGGTTATGGAGAAATTAGAAAGCTTATACATTGCTGGAGGGAATGTAAAATGATTCAATTGCTGTGGAAGAGTCATCCTAACCTTTGTGGTCCCTTGAAAAGTTACAGTCAGGAGGGGTATAGCTCAGTGATGGGGTGCATGCTTAGCATGCACAAGGTCCTGGGTTCAATCCCCAGTACCTCCATTAAATAAATTAATAAACCTAATTATTGGCTCCCTCAAAAACAAAAAAAACTAAACTAAACATAGAATTACCATATGATCCAGCAATTCCGCTTCTAGGTATGTACCCCAAAGAATTAAAAGTAGGGATTCAAAACGTGTACATGCATGTTCATAGCAATACTAGTCACAATAATTAAAGGGAGGCAGCAGGCCAAGTGTCCATCAATGGAGGACGAATGAATTATGGTATATATACACAATGGAATATTATTCAGCCACAAAAAGGAATGAAATACTGATACATACCACAGTGTGAGTGAACCTTGAAAGTGAAAAAAGCCAGACACCAAAGGTCCCATATCATATGATTCCATTTATATGAAATATCCACAATAGGTAAATTCAAGGAGACGATGCAGATTGGTTGTTGCCAAGGGCTAAGAGGGTGGGAGCAATTAATGGGTACAGGATTTCCTTTTGGGGTAATGAAAATATTTGGAACTAGAGGTGGTGGTGGCAAAACATTGTGAATGTACTAAATGCCATTGAACTGCTCATTTTAAAATGGTTAATTTTGTTATATCAATCTCACTTCAGTTTAAAAAATTATGTACATACACACATATATTAATCAAACATATATCATGTTATATACATAAAACTAAAAGGGCACACAATATGCTAATAGTTTTTATGACTAATAGAATTACAGATTTTTGTTTTCTTGTTTCCTTTTAGTGAATGCAAATTTCTTTCATCATAAGGGTAAACAGTTTTTGCAAAGGTGATGATATTCTAAGGACACTCAAGCAGTACACATTCTTCTGGGGCTTCCTGGCCCTTTAGAATAAGGTAGCTTATAACCTTCTATATGATTGGCAGTATTTTAGTTCTGTTTTGTCTGGGGGTGTCCTGAGTCCAAGCAGGGGGCAGGAGGCAAGAGGCAGGAACCATAGTGATGGCAGGAGTGTGCTGACCTGCTCAAATAGCCACAACCGTAGCTGAGTCAGGAGGGCCTCAGAACGAAAGTGAGGGCTGGGGAGGAAGCCTTCCAGCCCCCCATTACTGTCCTTCCTGGGAAGGGGAAGAAACTCACGCTTTTTTCCACACCTGCTGTGAGCCTGGCACTGCTACATTGTTTTGAGGCTGCTTTTGGTTCCTGAGCCAGCCTCTGAATCTTGATGGGCCTCTGCCCACTACTCTTGAAAACGCACAGGCTGGACTGCAAGGGCCTAGAGCCTTGTACTTCTAACACGCTGTGACCCTGCACTGGTGCTACACTTCATTCTGTTGATGGCCCCCAAAGCAATGGCAGCTCCGGTTCCCCTTGTGATGAGGCTGCCGGGTCCGCCTCCCTTATTCACAGCCTGAGTGTGCCTGAGCCCATTCAGCATGCCCAAGTCCCAGCCAGCTGGACTCCAGATGGCAGAGCAAGACCTGAGCTTCTCTGAATTTTAGGCTGGGGAGTGGGGTGGGGAGTGCCATGTCCTTGCTCTAAGTAGGCTGCAAGTTCTCACTCTTCACTTTCATGGGCATCACGGGTACCCTCACCCTCAACCGGTACTTCTGTTGCTTCAGGACTTTTTCTTAACCTGGTTACGTTCAGAACACTTTATAAGATGACCTCTAGTTGAAACCCAATGAACAAAAATATGGTAAAGCCTGTAATTAGTGATTCTATGTAACTCTAAGGAACTAGGTTTAATTCCACTTTCAAGTCTATTAATAAAACCGCATTTATAAATGCATTTGAAGTATGCCCTTTACCTGAAGTACCATCTCCAGCAAGGTCAACTTTATTTCATTTAAGGCACATCCTCAGTATCCATTCCTCTTTCCCAAATAACCTATCATCTCCTAATGCCCAGAATCCAGCCCATGCAATCTTTGACTATAGTTTGTTTCCAAAACTGTTGGCTGCAGCTTCTGTAAAGATTGACAACTTCTGCTAGAAAAAACCCTCCCCAGATAAAGCTTCTGGATGGAGGATGCCAAAATGGAAGGAAGCTAGCTCCTCATTTTCACACAATGGATTATTAAATAGCTATTGCAAGAACTTTGTAGAGAAGTAACTTGTTCAGTAGTTTAAGTAATCAATAGTCAACCCAAGGGTCTTTCAGTTCTGATTCTACCTTCTTGTGTTTGGGTGGCTCTGAGCAAATGATGGTGTTTCAATATTTTAATTTCTTATCTTTTAAAAATGGATTGTCATTTCCTGGAGCCAAAGAATAAACAGTAAAAATCCTGATTTATCATAAAAATCATTGTTAAAGTTCCACAGTAAGTATAGTCTTGGGGGAGGGGTCAATTTGTCAAAATCTGACAGAATTTTAAATGCACCTATCTGCGGACTCAGCAGTTCTACTCTGAGGTATGTAAAGACCTACACAAGCCTAACAGAAATGTACAGATGTTCACTATGGAATGTCGCTTCTGTCTGAACTGTGTGACTAAAGAGAAAAATAAAAATAAATACATCATAAAAACTTACAAGAATCTGTTTAATCCCTTTTCACTGATTTTCTGACCATCACTGGCTTTCAGTCTCCACATACTAGACCCTACCATTCCTCATGCTGCCACTTAAAGGTCTATCATAATTCTTCATGTTATTCCAGACCTATATTACTAGTCCCTCTTTTTCAGCAGGTGACCAATAAGTTCAGCTGTATAGAAGGCCCAAGGCAAAGGACATGCCTAAGTGATTATACTTCCCCCGGTAGATGTGATCTATTTCAGAGCAAAACTCACTGGAAGATGGGGTTACACATTCTGGAGTGTGGCATATTGAATTATCCGTCATTGTGCGTTCTGTGCCACGGTGTGTCATTAAACAGCAGCGTTCCTAGAACAGAGCAACAGTTTGCCCTATTACTCCAGGGAGCAACTTGGCTTAGACTCAGGGAACTTCCCAAGTTCCGGCAAGTGATAGCACTGCTGTTCACGTCTTTGCTGTTAGAAGGGGTCAAGAAATGAACCAGCTGGCATCTTTTGTCGCACAGGTATCCAGACCATTTCCTGGCATTTCAAGTCATTTTAAAATGACAACAAACATGAAAAAAATTTAAAATAACTTACCACAACTTATTAAAAAAAAGGCTAATTACTAGCCAATGGTTCACACCTGAGCAGCAGTTAATCCCGACTGAAGCTGTATTTGATTTGTGCAAATCTAGTGACACCATCATATTCAAAAAACACCTGGCTGGTACTGAAAAAGAGCTATTTCAGGCCCTTTCAGAAGGCCTGTTGTACCAAGCAGATCTAGATCTGAACTTCTGTCAGTTTACGTGAAGCCAAGCAAGGGAACTGGCCACACTCTCCATCCAAAAATTGCTATCTTGTCTTTCTAGTGCAGTTTTCAATATAGTCAGCTACCACCTAACGTCTGAGCAATACTTAGAATCCTCCAGGCAGTGAGGGAAATCTTTGCTGAACAGTTTCTGTCACACAGGCACGTTCATCTTTATCATTTAGTCTCACCCCTGTGGTGCACAGGACACACAAAAGATTTCCTTTTTCAGATTTCACTCTAAGAAAATTAATAAATACAACAAGTGTCAACACCTGATGGAAGATCATGAGAACAATTACAGCAACTCACGAGCAAGAGCTCCCAACCTTTACAAAGGAAAGTTAGGGAACGGAATTACTTTGGTTAAGTTTTCATCGGTATGCCAATTTTGTATCAGTTTTTCAAAGGTAAAAAATTTAGTACTAAAATGTACACTTTGCAATTAAAAATTATATATATAATTTTTCTTGGTGTTAAGAAAACCTTTATACCCCATAGTGCTGTAACTACACATTAAAATAGCTCCTATGCATTCACTTTTAAAAATCTCCAGTTATAGCAAGGTTTTACATTAAATTATCTAAATTGCCTCCTACTTTCATTTACTTGTTTTGGACACCTCAGTTTCAGAATACACTGCTGAAACACTAAATAGAGTTAATATACTTTCAGAATAAAGAGGGTTTTGTCCATGTCTTCCTGTCAAGACCAGAAGCAGTTAGTTAACCCAAAAAGACCTTGTACCCATTCTCAACATCTTAAAAAAACAGCTGTCAGAAACACCCACTGAAGTTACAAAGTTCCTTGAAGCAAAATTCACTTTTAAATGGATCACCTGCCAGCAAGAGACAATGGTGATTCTACAACTATAGCAAACTTCTGTGTAAATCAGAGAGAACTACCTGTTCCTCTAGACTAAAAATTTGATTAACTGACACAATTTCAGCCTTTCTATTGAGACCCTCTCCTTTAGCTTAGAAAATGAAGTTTAGATTTATAATCACTATCCATTCTTTACTTACATGTGCCTTGCTTTAGGAAAAAAATCTTGTTTAACCTAACATTCTGAAATTAAAATTAGTTTTCCCTCATTTATATATATACAGCAGCCTGAGAACACATGAACTGTTTGACAAAAACTTTTTATCAGCCCATTAACCTATCTTTTAAGTGTAAAGTGAGCATTTTAAAAAGGGAAAAACTTTGCCAGCCCTTATACTTATTTAAATCATGTTGCTGAGGTATTACTGAGAACAAGATTAAAATGTATATACGTCTTAAAACCTTAAGTGAAAGCCATTTAACTAATATTTAAAACCTCTGCAATTATTAGTTTATTAGTATCATCCAGGACTCAGATGTTCAGTATTCCTCCTGAAATTACATCAACAAATGCAAATGGAAAGAATCCAAGTCAAAATTATATAACAAAACAGCACTCCATCACAAAAGCGTGTAAAATTACAAGAACGCTATTTTAAGACACTGGCACTTTAAGAGAACGATAATCTCAAAAACCACTAAATTGCCAAATTGTTCCCTAAACTGCTACGCAGATAAACGTATGACCCTAATGAATGAGCTTGAGTTTTGTAAAGAAAAATCAAATTCAAACAAATCAGGTAATTCGTACTGAGATACAAAATTTAAGTGTCTTCTTCCCTTACGTCTATTTGATTTATAAAGGGGGCAAACCATAATATAGGAAAATAGACCTAATTTAAAATGTGGTCTACTGTTTAAAAAGTTGGCCCAATTAATTGAAAATACTTTTAATGGAGGGTCTCAAGTTTCCTAAACAAGCCATGTTTAGATAAATAGGAGAAGACATTTACAGCCAGCACTTTTTTTCCAGAGCCTTTGCTGGGATTACTGTCAACAAAAAACCTTATCATGGCAGTCTTGTATTTTAAGCTCACGCTTTTGGGGATACATTCTCAGGTCTTCTTTCACGTGGGAACTGCAAATATAACTGCCATTACATGGTAATGGGAGTTAAAGAATGTTGAGTCCTCATGTAAAGATTAGAACATACTTTTCTATTAGTCCTTCAAGGACAGACTTTCAAAATGTTCGATTCTCATAATACCATGCTGAGTAGATTGGTTAACTCTTCACTTTGTAAATGTAACTGGGCTATGTGAAATTTGGTATCAACTCATCAAGATTTGAGTTTCAGTTATGGATGAAAACTGTCTCAATTCAACTTTTATTACCCTTATGAGTATGCAGGGTGTGTAGACAAAAGCTTTTTATCAGCTAACTATATGAAAGATAAACACTGTAATAATTCATGTGATCCAAAATGGGCAAAAGCAAAAGACTAGCTTCCCCTTAAGAAAAATTTCAGACCTATGAAAAGGACAACAATACTAATAAAAAAAATTGTATTTACTTAGAAGCATTCAGAATGTCAACAAAACAGCTGCAACTTTTCTTTTTTTTTTTTTTCGCAATTACAGAGTGGTATTCAGTTAACAGAACAACAATTATTTCGTATAAGCTGCATCAGAGACAACTGAAGATGAAAAAACTACCATCCCCATATATAACTAATTTGTGCTGTGCACCAACAAGAACCTGCTTTAAATTTCCATGCCAATTTACAACCCCCATACTGTACCAGGCAAGGTTAGTGGCTATTGAAAATACCACCAGGACAGGGCTATCTAAAGACACATTCGGTAGTGTGTTAACTATACAAAAAAAGACACTGTACAGTTTAAAAACAAATCTTACACAGCCTTACATTTCAATTTTTTTCTTTAAAAGGAGTGAGTTGTGTACAGGGGGGTTAAATGCTTTATAGACAAGAAAAAAAAACTGCGCTAGAACCAACTTATTCATCATCATCATCTTCTTCTTCCTCTTCGTCTTCTTCATCTTCCTCCTCCTCCTCATCCTCTTCATCTTCTTCATCTTCCTCCTCTTCCTTCTTTTTCTTGCTTTTTTCAGCCTTGACAACTCCCTTTTTTGCTGCATCAGGCTTCCCTTTAGCTCGATATGCAGCAATATCCTTCCAAAATAAAGGCAGGGAAAAGTGGTAGGAAAGACAAAACCATTAATTAAGGGGTGAAATACAAGTGACATGGCAACACTTTATGAAAAAACAAGATGCCAGACACTAACATACCAGACTCACTCCATCTCAGACTTTGAGAAACACACACAAAAATACTATGAGATAACTGTAATTAATAATCCATAACTCATGGAATGACATGGTCTAATATTTGCAATGTTATGCCTCACTGAAGTACAATTATGCACCACATCCTCACTTTAGTTTATTAAAACTACAATGTAGAGACTGATTAAAGGGTAGACACTGCCACCTTCTGAATGCAAAAAAGCATTCTACAGGTTTATATTGTCAAACCCTAATCCACAGTAGAAAATTTTGTCTTAAGAAAAAAATTTTGTCCATTGAGCATGCAATTAGGTTAAGAAACATCTAGAAATTGATACATTTCTCCAGAATGACTAAGCCAAAATTTAACTAATATTTCAATTAAAAACATAGGGGCTATAGCTTATTACATCAATCTACTGCATAGATCAAACTTACAATTTTCTAACTTATTAAAGTTCTTTAATCTAAGGGAGGGAACATAAATGTTTCAGGGTGTTTATGAAAAATACAAATATTACTTTGTCCAGTGTATTTCTGTGCTGCATGCCTGATCATTTAAAATAACTGAATGTGACTACCAAAATTTTCATAAATTTGGATATTGGGGAATAAGAAAACCAGCTTAAATGTATATGGCCTTTGCCCAAGTCAAATTATCAAATTATGTTAAGTCAAACCGAACATTAACCATTTATTTCATCTTCTACATTCTTTGAGAGGTAGAAAGGGACTTGTAAGACCATAGCCAATGAATGTCATACTGACGAGCTGCTATACTAAAACTGTATCACACCTCAAACTCTTAGAAGCCATAAAACAGAAAATTAAGATGAAGCACCAAGTACAGCCATTCCTCTAACATCTGGCATACCCTTTCATCACTCCACCAAGCAAACCCGTACTTCTTACCTTTTCGTACTTTTCCTTCAGTTTAGCAGCCTTCTTTTCATAAGGCTGCTTGTCATCTGCAGCAGTGTTATTCCACATCTCTCCCAGTTTCTTTGCAACATCACCAATGGATAGGCCAGGATGTTCTCCTTTGATTTTTGGACGATATTCAGAACAAAACAAGAAAAAGGCCGAACTAAAAACAGAAATTTAATTTTATAATTTTAGATTCACTAACAAGGGTACCGTATTGCCATATAAAAGCTGCTTCTAATTTCTACCATGCATTTGACAGGGTATAAATATCGTAATACGCTAAATATCCCTCATAACCACAGCTTAATTTACATAATTATCTAACTTATGATACTAGTAGTTGAGCATATGCTGTTTAGTAATGTTAAGAGTTCCAAAAGAACATTCTGCAAATTACTCTATTTCAGACTGATTATATTTCTCAAAAGAAAGTAAGTAAAATTGAGTGAAGGAAGCAAGTATATAACTCAACTGCTCTGGCTAAAACTCCCATCCAACAAGCATTTTACTTACAATACTTAAATGTGCCAATGTGAGCCAGTATCAGCCCAGAAATTTGAGTTCAGTTCCTTGAAAATAAAAACAGGCAAGATACTTACGGAGGCCTCTTGGGTGCATTGGGATCCTTGAACTTCTTTTTTGTTTCCCCTTTAGGAGGGATATAAGTTTTCATTTCTCTTTCATAACGGGCCTTGTCCGCCTTTGCCATGTCTTCGAATTTTCCTTTCTCTTTAGCAGACATGGTCTACAAAACAATTTGTCAACTTAAGTCCATATCAAGATTTTAATACACTGTCCTCTTAAACATTAAAATGAATATAGCCAGTGTCCTTTGCTAAATATTCTAACATCGCCCACTCCCATTATGCAAATGGTACCTAGGCTTTCAAAAAATCCTGATTTGGACCTCACTCTATTATCTCCTTAGTGTGTTTTAAGCCCCCTTACCTTCCACCTCTCTGAGCACTTCTTAGAAAACTCTGAGAAGTTGACTGAAGCATCTGGGTGCTTCTTCTTGTGCTCCTCCCGGCAAGTTTGCACAAAGAATGCATATGATGACATTTTGCCTCTCGGCTTCTTAGGATCTCCTTTGCCCATGTTTATTTTTTCTAAAAAACAAAAAACAATTCTAACGTTAACAATTAAATTTATGGCATTTAAACACTAACTTCTTGGGGAGTGAATGAAAAGCAAGACACTAGTTATTTAACACAGCACTGACATTAATCACTCATAATACCAAACAAGAAAATGGTAGTGATAGCCAGTTCCTAAAGAGGTGAAACCAAGCAAAAAGCGGTCCTTCGGTGTGAGCACAAAAAAAGTGTACACACAATGGTACACTCTTAGGTTACAGTATTTGTAATTTATCTGCCTGTATCTGTTCCGGATGAATACCTAACCGGTCATTTAAAAAACTTAAATGTAAAAAACCATTTTTAATCAACCAAAGGTCATAAAATGCTGTCGATTCATAAATCTGCACTACACAAGGAATAAATAGGTAAGAGCCAAAGTGAGTAGACCATTCCAAATTATGGGCCTAAATCAGCACTCATTTAAAGTTTTCCCAACGATTACTTTAAAATATTCTCTTGGCGTAAAACTTTGCAGGGAGGAGGGAGCAGCAGGAAGCCCCGGCGCTCGGACCCAGGCTGGGGGGCGGCGGTGGTATTTGCGCGGCTGCCACCGCCAGGCAGCTCGTTTCCTATCGGTTTGGCCCCGAGATGTATTTCAGTTCTGACTAAACACGTCCGGTCTGAAGTTTCTTCGAGTAAACAAGGATGAGGGACAAAAGCCACTCCTGCTCGTGGCTCGGGTTGCCCACCCCCACCCGCCAGAGGAGTATTTTTTCTAATCTGCGAAAGTTGGGGCGCCGCGCGGGGAGGCCTCCGCTCACCTTCCCGCCACTGGGCCCCCCGCCCGCCAACTTCGGGGTCGCGAGGGGAGGTCGCCCGGGGCGGTGGGGCCGCAGCGCGGCCTCCACGCCCGGCTCCCCGCGCGGGGCCGCCACGTGCGCCCGGCCGCCCGCCGCCCCGCGCAGCCCGCCGCCGCCCCCATTTTGTCAGCTCGGCGGAGGGAGCAGCCCCGCTCGAAATGGGGGCTGGCTCCGCCCGCGGCCGCCGGGGCCGGCGCGCACGGAATGGCCGCTGCGCGTCTTCCCCGCCTGCGCCGCCGCCGCCGCTGCCGCGAGGGCGAGCGCGAGCGAGAATATGGCTCCTTCCCTTTGTGTGTGTGTGTGTGTGTGTGCGTGTGTGTGTGTGCGTGTGAGTGTGTGAGTGCGAGAGTGTGAGTGCGAGCGCAGGCGGGCGGGGTGCGCGCCGCGCTCTGGCGCACACACTCGGCCATGACGGCCGGGGGGAGGGGCGGGGGGCGCGCGGCCGGACCCTCCCCCTCCCCCTCCGCGGGGGGGCCTCCCCGGGAGGCGCCCCCGGCCCGCCGCTCCCTGTCTCCCTCCGCGCGGCCCGCGCGCCCCGCCGCCCCCGCACGGAGGACGCGGGGCTGTGAGAAGAGGAAAAAAAAAGTTGCCTCGGAACTGCTGCGCCCAGCTCCCCCGCCCGCGCCCGCCCGCCGCCTTGTTTTCTCTCCAGCCAGCAGCGCCGGGCCGAGTCAGCCATGTTCCAGCGAGCGCCGCGGCGCCGCTCCCCCCGCCGCCGGGCCGCCGCCGCCGCCGCCGCCGCGCCCGGGCACGGGCTGGAGCTCAGGCCGGCGGGCCGGGCCCCGCGCCGCCGCCCCCGGCCCCGGCCCCGCGCCGCCGCCCGCCCGCAGCGCCCGCCGCCGCCCGCGCTCGCCGCCGGCGCCCGGCTCTGCGGTGGCCAATGCAGCCGTGAAGCGCCGCCCGCCCGCCCGCCGCCGGCCCGCCGCCCCCGGCGCACGCCGGCCGCTCGAACGCTCGGCCCGGGGGCCGAAAACACGTTAAAAAAATTTTTTTATGAAAAAAAATTTTTTTTTTGCGCCAGTCAGCGAGGACGCCGCCGCGGGTGGAAACTCGCGGGGCTCGGGGCTCGCGGTGCCTCAGGCGGCCCGGGGGCCGGGGCTCCGGCGCGGGGCAGGGCTCCCGGCGCCCGAGGAGAGGCTCGCTCCGTGCGCAGTTCCCCCCACGGTCCCCCCTCATTTGCCTTTGTGTGGATCCTGACCCGCCGGCTCCCGGCCGCGGGGATCCGGCCGCCGCGCGGGGTGGGGAGCTGCCGGAGGCGCTCTCCCCGCCGCGGCGCTGCCCCAGACTCACCCTCAGCGAGGCACAGAGTCGCCCAGTGCCCGTCCGGCTCTCACTTGCCCCGGCGCTGTCTCTATGGAGCTCAATGTACTGCAATGGCTGTGAGAGCGGGAGCCAGACGCAGCCTCCTCACTCTCTCCGCTCTGTAACATTACTCTCCAGCCAGCGCGGCTCCTATTGGCTACCGCCAACTCACGGGGCTCGCTCATTGGCCCGATACCTCCCATTGTCCTGACCAGAGCCCGTTTGCTATTGGCTGTCTCCGGGGACACGTCATCAAGGATTGAAACAGCGCGCAAATCTGAATGTGTGTGTATGCCGGGCAAAGAGGCTGAGGCGGGAGAGGCAGAGGCAGAGGCAGCAGCTGCTACGGGAAAGCAGAGCTCTATGGTGTATGTGTGCATGTGTCTAACCCAAGCCAGCCCCACACCGGAGCGGCCGCCGGAACGAAAAGGGCCTGACTTTTCCACAAGTGTCTCCAACTCCTCAGGCAAAAGAGACACCCACAGCCCTGCCCCCCCCTTCTTACCCCAAACTCACTTCCAAAGCCGTTGAGATAAGAGGCCCCAGACTTTTAACAGACCTTCAAAAGTGAGAGCGACAGGATGAGATCACGTCCCCTGAAAACAGAGGCTTCTGCTCGTGCGGGGGGGCCAAGGCAGTCGAGATTCGAGCTCCTCAACAACATATGGTTGCATTACACTTTAGATCTCTGGAAGGGCAGGGCTTTTCCTATAAGAAAGTGACACGATCCAGTCAGCCGGTTTTAAACTAACCCCTTTTCTGGGCTCATGAGCCCGTACCGTCAGGCTTGCTGAGCAGCTGAAATCTTGACTCACTGAACAGGCATTCAGTTTCACCCTTTTTCTTGGTTTGATCGAGTTTCACAGCTTGTCTAGAACTTTTTATTTAAATACAAAGCACTGTCTTAACTTCCTGGAAATCAAATAATTATTCCATGTAATTAAAGCACAGCCACTTCGTTTTGATATGGGGTACTCTGGCAGGAAATGTTTGTGAGGGCCTGCTGGAATTAGCAAATTCATTAGAGACCACATTTTCAACTGTTTGGCTGTTTTATTTGACTAGGTGTGGATTACTGTTATAATCAAACGAATCCTTGTGATGCTATCTTTCCCTCCCATCACACCACTTAGTGCATCCATGTAACTGCTCTAGGATTACAGGAGTCGTAGGTATATCGTTACCCGGAGGATTAGATGGAGGCAGAGTGCATGTGCCCAAATCCACAGGCTGTGGTTTCTCTAACTCATCGAGCTGGCTGGTATTAATAGACATATTTACTATGTCTGTAAAGAAAATGTGCTAGCTATACTAGTGAGTTCTGAAGACTATACAGTTATATCAGTCCTTTATAAAACTATTATCTGTTCCTTCCTAGCCTGGGCAGACCACACCCCTATTCAGTTATAACAGACTTCCTTTTTTTCACTCTTTAGTGGTATGTTTCTACACTTCTAGATTGACCAGCCAATTCAATAGACCAAAGTTAAAATAAATCACTTTATTATGTTAATTTTATTTCTTATATCCAATCTAAGCATCCATAACTTAATGTAGTTGCTCAGATTTATTGAGCTATTTGAGAATAGACTTAGAAAACGTTTCTTGACCTACAATTTTAATGTTTACTCCTTTTTTAAAAAATACATAATTGGTCTCAGGGATTATAGTCTTAGAATGGACAATGCATGACATATGAATATGAAAAACAGCTTAATATTGAAGAATATGTAAACTAGCATAATGCACCTCAATGTTTAAAAAGCAAACATCTAAAGTTAACTTTTATATTATTTCCACACATACTTACTCTCCTTTACTTCTCTCTACTAATCAAATGTTATGCTTTATTTAAATCTAGACATTTATTTCAATTCTGTTTTATCTTCTTGATGTCTGTATTACAAAATATTCATGAATTGCACTTTAAATGGCATCTATGATGTCAAAATTTGACTCTTATTTGAAGATAGCACTTATCAGTATTTTCCAGGAGCACTGCTGGGTTTGCCCTGGCCCAACCACTTTTTAAGATATTTTTACTGGTTGTCTATAATAGCTTACTCCTGCCAGGGTAAGTTCATGGTCACAGAACAACATGAGAGCAATAGGCCCACACAGGTTTCTATTTCAGCAGGATGGTATGGTGAGTAACAGACATTGGATTTAAACAGACCTGGGTTCAAATCCCAGCTCTGCTATTTACTAGCTGTATGATTTCAGGCAAATTTTTAAAAACTTCTTTGTGTTTTAAATCTCTCAGCTAAAAAATGGAGGTGATCACCAGGTTGTTGTAAAGATTAAATTTTTTTTTCCCCAAAGGTTTAAAACTATGTCATGCAGATCCCTTCAAGCCCATGACTTAGAAAACCCCAAGTGCAATTAGCCCTAAGGTTTTTTTCATATTTTAATTTTATATGAGGGCAGTGTTTGCAAATCTAATTAAGCTTCTGAAAAAAAAAAATTCTACCCTCAAACAGCACTAATCTTCATCCAGTCTAGTGATGGTACCTTCATTTATTCCCAAGTATAGCAGAGGCCATGTTACAGAGGAGTATTAAAACCTCCACTTACTGGCACATTTTTCATATTTTCTTTTTGTGCAAAAAGGGAGCAATGTAAAAAGTGGAGAAATTTTAAGTAAACCCTACAATTTCTAGCTCTCATCCTGCAACCTGAATGTTCATTTATTTATGGTATTAGACCCTCTCCTTCTTCAACGTGTTTCATTAGCCACAAATTGACACATATATTACTTTACGGTAGTTGGATGTTTTATCCCAACTTACAAAGTTATCTAATTCAAAAAGCCTGAACACTCTCTCCCATGCCTAATTTAGCCAACTGAATTACAGATCTTTATTAACATAGTTTACACCCTTCCTGAAGCCAGCCTCTAGGACAGGTGAAGCACCTCTCTTCTGGGATCCTATCATATTCTGTACATTAATTATTGTGCCCACAATTGTAATTATCCAGTTATGGGCCTCTGTGTCCCACTGTATTGCACCTCTTCAAGGCAGGAACTCTATCTTATCTTTGCATCCCAAGCACCTAGCAGGATGCCTGGCATAGAGCAGGTACTAAATAAAGTCTGTTGAATAAATGAATTAGTAGCCAAAAGAGTACTTACTGCAAATTATTGTTTTAATTTTCCTTTTCCATCTTTGGAGATAAACATTTGGGTATTTCTAAATCAGAAGGCAGGAAAATAGAATAATAAGTAATAAGTAAATGTTAGGATATTAAGATTGAGGATAGATGTCAATCACCTCATTCTTACAACTTAAAAAGAGGAAGATGGAGTTGGGGGCCGGAGGGAATTGCAGAGACAGACAAACACACACATTTGTAGTATTTACAAGCTCCCAACTAGGCTAAGGTTATTCTTCCTTGGATACAGTGAACTATGGCAAGCCAAATAAGAATTTATCACAGAAAACTGCAAGAATGTCTGCCCAAAGGTTGCTTCCAATGGACATTTGAAACTTAACTCTAATGTAAAAAAATCTAAACGCAGACAGGGGGCTGTAAGTTTTTGGCTGATGGATACTGATTCTGCCTTATGCAGTGAGACCTAAAGTCAAGCTATGTGACTCTTCTTGTCTCTCCTCAAAAAGGCCAGTTTCTGAAAAGGAGTAGAAACAGTAAACCTAAATGTCTGACAAGGTCAACCATACTCAGGATCCTGTACACTTAAAGCCATTTTTTTGTTTAAAGGATGCTGAAAATAAAGGAGGGAGGAATTCAGGGAAAGAAAAGAATACAGGCTGTGAACAAGAACAGTGAGTCCCACCCTCAACCCTCAACCCATGATGCGTGGCCTCTGTAGCCACTAAGTTCCCCCACCTCTTACTTGAGGGTAGTGATGATGCCATATCTCACTGGCAAGGACGTTACAGGACTAAATGTATGGACACAAAGGAAAAGCAGAGGCGGAGTGTGATCTGTCAGTGCGTGGAGAAGAGGAACCTCATCCTGGGCTGCGCAAGTACTTCTGCCCTAGCCCGGGGCTTCTGTCCGAACGTGGCTTGCAGGTGCGGAAATCAGTGGTTTCAGCTGTGGGTGGCATTGATGGCTCAGGCAAAGAAAATGGGACGGAGGCTAATTTATACCAACAATATCTCTACAATTGGAATATTTCACTGATAAATAAGGAAGAAAAATTACACCTTTTCTTAAGAAGATGTGCATTGTCTGGTGAACCAAAGAATGGTACACGTGAAGAGGGGAAAACTCATTAGTGAAAGTTTTTATAAAATGGTAATCTAAATTCAGACGAGATGACCATTTTAGGTCTTGATCTCCAGAATCACATCAAGAGGCCAAATTCAGTTGCCCTATTAGAAGGGCCATAAACCTTAAGAACAAATGTCTTAGCACACCTACTAAGATGGTTATAATAAAAAAACAGACACAAGTGTGGGTGAAAATGTGGAGAAAATGGGCACGTCGAACACTGTTGGTGAGAATGTGAAATGCTGCAGCTGCTTTGGAAAAGTCTGACAGCTCCTCCAAAGGGGAAACACAGGGTTATCATATGACCCAGCAATTCCACGCCTAGGTGTGTACCCAAGAGAAACAAAGCCATGTCCACACAAAAAGCTGTACATGAATGATCATAGCAGCATTATCTGTAATAGTCAAAAAGCAACCCAAATGAACCCAAATGCTCATCAACTGATGAGTGGATAAATAAAATATAGTATATCAATGGGATTAAATATTATTCGGCAATAAAGAATGAAATATTGACACAAGTCACAAGATGGACAAACCTTGAAAACATGGTGCTAAGTGAAAGAAGCCAGACATTAAAAAAAAAAAAAACCCACATATTGTATGATTCCATTTATATGAAATGTCCAGAAATTTATAAAGACAGAAGGTAGATTAGTGGTAGCCAGGGGCTGAGGGCAGGGGGTGGGGAAGAGGAGTGACTACTAATGGGTGTGGAGCTTCTTTTAAAAAGAGGAAAATATTTGGAGAGGAGGGTATAGCTCAAGTGATAGAGTATATGCTTAGCATGTACAACGTCCTGGATTCAATCCCCAGTACCTCCATTAAAAAATAAAGTGATTAATTTTTAAAAAAAGACTAGAAAATTAGCTTTATTTATCATGCGTCTCCTATGTGCTGAGCACTATACAGAGATGATTTTGTTTAATCCTCATAGTGGTCCTACAGGCGACGATGCTTATCTCTCTTTTACAAATAATTCTCAGGTGGCTCAGAGAGATCCCTTAAGTTGTCCAAGGTCACACAGTTAGCGAGAGAGTAAAAAAACTGACCCAGTTCTAACTCCAAAGCTGAAGTTTTCTCCACTAAGCCACATGACCTTCCAGTTATTAGCCTAGCTAAGAAATTTTTAAATGATCACATTTTCCCACCTAAGTATACCTCATATCCTCACAGGAAACTGCCGTGAGTTCACGGCCTTAGCTTTTAAGGTTTTTGAATAGGACCAGTATATTTTGCATATTTAAAATTTGAAAAAGTTTCATGAAACAATACCTACCATTATGGTGATGGAGTCTGATT
Organism: Camelus bactrianus; assembly: GCF_048773025.1. NCBI lineage: Eukaryota > Metazoa > Chordata > Mammalia > Artiodactyla > Camelidae > Camelus > Camelus bactrianus. The sequence goes on from NC_133552.1 coordinate 6,090,892, forward strand.
TTTTTTCCCCTTAAAATCCTAAATGTACTTTGGAACCCACCAATGGGCCCTGTAGTGTGCGAAACATTGCGTTTGAGCTGGAGTAAATCAGCCCCGTTTCCCATCCAGGATAACCTTAAGTGACAAGCGCCAGTGCTGGCGGCTGATGGAACAGGACTGAGGACCAGGCCAGGAGAGACGCCTGGCACCCAGGACCTGTGGCCGGCCGCAGCTCCCAGCACACCCAGTGAGGCTGGTGACAAGCCTGGGGACGTCCTGCCCAGAGAAAGACTGCAGATAGGAAAAGAGAGTGCCTTGCTCTGCCAGGGAGACCCAAGACAAAAGCCGGCATTCCAGGCCTCCAGGAAATGCAGAGGAGATGCCTGAAAATCCCCGAGGCCTGGGAGAGAAATCCAAGCAAACTTGATAAATACCTTCCGCCCCTGGGTGGGGTTCAACACCTTTGCTGTGTCTTCCTCAGAGGTCCGAAGCACAGGAGGCCCTCTGCCAGCAGAAGCTGTACCAGTTGGGAAGAGGCCTCACCTCCCAAGGTACCAGGCCTTTTTGTTTAAACAACAGCACCCAGCCTGCCAACACATACCTGTTGTTCATGATGGTGTTAAAAAACAACAACAACAAAAAACTTGTATGCTTTTTTTTTGAAAGGTTGCTGATGTTTCTTGTTCTAAGGTTTCTTTTTGATTTCCAAGAATGGAAAAGGAAAATAGGAAGGAGATAGCACGATTCAGTATCTTCTAACATAAGTCCCACCAGCACATTGATAGTCACCTTCAGAAACAGAACTCTGCCTTGGAAACATTCATGCATTTGACCAGTGATTCTGCTTCAAACAAAAAAACAGACAAAAACACACTTCAGAAAATAATCAGAAATAACTAAAAAGTACAAAGGTTTGAATAAGACTATTAATTGCAGAATTATCTATAATGTGGAAATAACCTAGGTGTTCAATGAGAGGGGCTTGGATTAATAAATTTTGTTCCATCTTTATGATGGATTAGCATCATGCCATTATCAAACTGTTATAAATACTAAATTGAATGCCAGGTAAAAATATCGAAAATACCTTATGACAAAACTGTTTTCTTAAGGATCCCTGGTTTGGAGAAAAAGTGTGTAAGTGAATCCAAAAAAGAATGGAAAAAGAATGGAAGAATATACTAAAAAATGTTAATACTGTTTATTTCTTGTAAAAGATAATCTTTGTTTTCTTCTTACACTCTTCAATATTTCCCTAGTTTTCTACAATCAATATTACTTCTAAAATTAGAAACAAATGACTCCAATTTTTTAAGAGAAGAAATCTGCTAATAGAAGACTCAGAGATTCAGATTATTTTGAAATTCAGACCTCATTACTCTAGAAACTCTTCCCTGTAAGTAAATACACTATATATATAGTATGATTTATGATTTACATATATATATGTGTGTGTGTGTGTGTGTGTGTGTAAATCACACACATTCATCATGGCCCTAAAATAAAGGTGTCTCCATTGTCATCCAAACGTGATCGCCTTGATAACTCAAATCAGAACCAGTCATCTGCTAGGAGGAAAAGTATCAGTGTTTACATGAAGAAACTTTTTTCTTATCACTACCCATGTCTTCTTTAATTACTATTCCTTCATCTCCCATAATTCAGTCCTGAGTCAGCTTCTCTTTGCTTCTCTGCTCTCTTAGAGACCCTAGTGACCAACTCCACGTGGAGTTTTAACCTCCATTTTTATGTAAACAACCCCAAGTTTCCCTTTCAGCCTTAGGATCTATCCTGGACCCTACTGTGTACCAGTTTCCCAAACTCAGGGGGTTTACTCTCTTAACCACACCCTTTCCTGATTTCCCCACTTGCCAACTTCCCACACTAGCTCCAAGTCTAGGAGTCTGATTCCCCCTTCTTCCTCTTCCCTCACATCAGATTCTGTGACATCTAGGCCACAGTACTTTTGAATCATCCTCTCACTATTTTTTTTTTCTTTTTCGTTTCTACTGCCCCCAACTCTAGTTCTGGTCTTTATTTTATGTGGTTAAAAATGGAGGCTTTGGAACCAGACTCTCCTAGGATAAAAATCCTGGCCTTAGCACTAACTTGCTGTTACCTTAGGCAAAGTGGATTAACCTCCTTGAGCCTCAGCTGCTTTTGTAAAATGATAATACCCCTTTCAAAGGGAAGTTGTGAGTTTAAATTAGCTCATATGCATAAAGAGCCGAGCCTAGTATGCAAATTGCTTAGAGTGCTGTAAATGATCACCAGATGTTGGTTGTTTATTTTAGATTATTTAAAAAACTGCTATTATTAATATTTTCTTAACGCATAAAACTCCACTGCTGAAAAAACGTTCCATTTAATTACAATATTTTTATCCCAATTAACTACAAAATCCTCACCTGGCCTTCAAGGCCTTCCCTAATCAGGCAAAATTTCTCTCTTGCTTTCGCTCCCACTGCTCTCTCAATTTCCAAACTGGACCTTGTACTTTCCTACCTTCGAGCTTCTGGTCACACTGTTTCTTTTGGTTTGTAGTGTCCTTCCCCCACCTCTGCTGCTAAATCCAACCCGTCCTTTAAAACTTTCCCAACCGTTTCTAATTCTCAACTTGATGAGCCTTCTTTCATTTTCTGAACTGTCACTTTTGGGTGTACCTTTCTAACGGCTTTTATAGCGTTATAAATATAATGAAAATGTATTATTATACATTTTATAACCTATATAAATATATTATTATGTTGTCTTTCTTACTCATCGGTCTCTCTCCAGCACTCTTCGCCCATCACAGCTACTCAATACGTTAGCTGAATGTCAAGGTGAGGTTCGATTTTCTGTCCACACCTATCACATTGCTAATCCTCAATTTTAGTAAACTATGTCTAGAACTCCCTTCCCTTCACAGATTAAATTACATTCTAGTATGCTAGCTTTAGGGACATGGAACAAAACCTATTGTCATGTCCTTTTTGTTGGTCACAATCGGTTGATACTGGCACTTTCGTGTGGTTAAACTCCCTTCAGGTCAGCCCCTAACCTGATGATCTGGGGCAACGTTTCTATGCACTGCTGTTTTAACAGATTTTCTTTTTTGCTCTTTATGGTGTGAGGTGTCGTATAGTTCATAAGCTTGTAGATGTATTTATTTTTTAAATTTACGTATCTTATTAAAAATCCTTCAAGTCACAACAGTAACACCAGGGTTCTAAATGGCTGCATTCGTGTGGCAAATTTTGAGGTTAGCACACATTTCTCTCTGCATATTACAAGCTGTCACAAACATTCATATACTCCTCCAAAATATCAGTCCTTCCTGTGTAGAAAATTCATTTTGACACCAAAATGCATGCCATCCAATTCAACAAATTCAATCTAGGCTTTAGATCTGGGTGACTCCAAATACTCCAGATTTACTGGGAGCAGTGTGGGTGACGAGGATTCCCTGGGTGGAGCCAGCAGTGGTGGAACAGGGGAAGTATTGAGAAGGAGGGCTCTCCAGTGTTTTGGTCACTCCCACCCACAGCCACAGTTCCTCCCACGGAGGTCTGCCCTCCCTCCCTCTGCCTCCTCCTCCCCCACCTCCCCGCCCCCTTCTCTCTCAACAATGGCTCCTGCTTCACAAACACACTGCTTTTAAAGCACCTAGTTCCTGGGATTTATACTTGCCAAGTGGCTTTGGGGAACAAGTTTTTCTCAAGCCCAGGCATCAAAAGGCACTTATTTCAACACTTCAGGGAAAAATAGTAACTAAGGAAATCAATAATCTCATCCCAAGCAGAAGAATGGATTTTTGTGAGGCTCTCTCTATGGTTTCCTGCCTATCTTTGAAAAGACATGTAATATTAGTCTCTTGAAGATTTTTCCTCTTGTGTTTTCTTACCTTACCTAAAGAAGTGAAAACTTTTTGCAAGTAGAAACTATATCCTGACCTAAGTATTATATGGTAACAAGGTGTCTTCAAAAACTGTATGTTTATTAAAGATAATCAGAGGACTCAAAGAACATCTTTATGTGGCTAAAATTCTTCAATGGCTAAAATGGAACCTCCTCTCTTTTTCAAAGGTTTGTTTTTTTTTGTTTTTTTTTTTTTTGATGGAGCAAAAGAACACAAATGAGATTAGGGGAGGAACTGCTAGAGCAATAGGAGAAAAGAATGCCAAGGAGGGGAAGGGAGAAGGCTGCAAAAGCAGAAGCCAGTGCCAAAGAGTGTTCCACTCAGAAATGTTCCCTGAATCTATCCAACATCTAAGCAAGGTGGCCTGAGGCAGGCTGTGAGCCCTAAATGCAAGGGTTAGATGCTATCCAAACCCAGGAAGAGTCATAAGAAAGAATTTACATGCATATCTCCAAAAGCAGAAAGATTTGAAGAGGACTCAAGGCAGAAGACCTGCATTTTTCTAAAGCGAGATGCCAATCGTGTCAGAGCTTAGAACTCTTAAGATTCAAGGACAAAGGCAGGTGGAGCAAAGTCAGCCCATGAAGGAAAGGGAGCCACTGTCTTACTCAGGACTCTGCTATGCCTGCAGGTGTGCTCTGAGTCTTAAAGACACGTGTGACTGCCACCAGCCATAGGTTAACATTTGTGGCTGAGAAAGAACTGATGTTAGACACTTGAAAGCACCCTTTCAGGCAAAACTTTCACTTACTCAGTAAAGTTCCTACGTTTAATTTGGATCCCTTCCCCTTCCCGCTTCTCTCCTTTTTTCTTCTTTTCTCTCTGTTGTCTAAGAAATTAAAAAAACAAAACAAAACGCCCACTTATTAGCAAGATAGTAAAGGGAAGGGCAGCATGGAGTTACCTCAGCGTGAGAAGGTGTGAGTGTAAGTGTCTGTGGATGAGGGTGGGGGGGGGCAGAAACTAATATTTATTGGGCATTTTCATCTGCTAGGCACCATAAATGCTTTACCTCATTGTAATTCTTGCAGCAAGTTCCTGGAGTGGGTGCTAATTTCCTTATTTTACAGAGGAGGAGATTAAGGTCGCCTAGGCTTACCCAGTTAGTCTCTCTGGCCCCAAAGCCCAACCCCTTTATGTGACGCCCTGCATGGATGTCTCCTTATATTCTCTGCTCTGGCACTCAGAGCCAGCAGTCTCAGACACATACATTCCAAAGGTAGCAAAATGACAGCTGTAGCCACAATTGTGCAGTACTGCCTCCTTCTAGGCTCTATGTGGGAAATGAGAAAACCAATGTTCTTTACCAATTATTGAGCAGAAATCCCAATGGAATGGATGACAGGTCAGAAAATCTCACCAAGGCATAGCCCCAGCACACTTGACCTAAAGGGAAGTGGGCCAAGGAGGCAAAGAAAACCCACTTCATTCTTAGAATAGTCCCTCACCATTCTGAGTCCTCATGACTTGGACCCTGGCTGCTGCGTCAAGGTGGCCATGAGAATCAGGACTTCATTCCCCTTTGCACTCATCACTAAAACCTTCTCCCGGTCCTCTCAAGCTCAGGAGCCTGGCCCAGAAACCCAAATTTCATCTTTGGGTCTTCCCTTTCCCTAACTCTTGACAATCCATAAATCGTAAGAGTCCTGTGGTCTCTACCTCTTCCCTTTATGTCTCTGACCGCCCCACTTCCCTCCTTTCGAAGGCCACCATCTTAACTGAAGCCACGCTCTCCTGCTTGGTTTATTCCAGCAGTTTCTAGTACCGAATGCCTCTGGCCTTCGCCTTAGAAAACTCCAAGCGATTTTTCTAAAATAAGTACAATAATATGATCATGATATTCCTCTACTTTAAAAATCCCTCTGTGACCTCCCATTGCCTTCAAGAGAACGTTCAAACATTTTAGCAGAGCATCCCAGGCTGTTTGTGGTCAGCATCTGCTGATTGCTCCAGCCCTGAGCTCCAAGGTCTTGAGCCACTGGGTGTTCTAGGAAGTGCACGCGTCCTCAGGCACTTGCTGTTCCTTCAATCAGGATAATCCTCCACCTCCAATTGCTGCTGGTCTTTCAACACACACACCTCCACTCCAAGAAGCCTCCCTGACTGCCCAGCTCTGAGCCCACTCCTCTCCTGGCATTCTCATCCCGGCCTGCAGTTGCCTAAACATGTAGCCTTCTAGTCTGCAAATCCCTCCAGGGCAGGGTGAGCTTTACTCACCATTTTTCTTGGCATCAAGCCTAGTGCCCGGCCTGTGGGAGCCACTCAACTCATGAGTAAATGCGTAAATGGGATAAAGTGGGGGAAGCAATGACGTGATATGAGCCCAACCACGACTCTGCTACCAACTACTGTATAACCTGCTACTAAAATTCACGTTCAAGCAAAATGCTAATGGTACAAACTACTACGTATAAAATAAATAAGCTATAAGGATGTACACCATAGGGAAAGTAGCCAATATTTTATGATAACTATAAATGGAATATAATTTATACAAATTTGAGTCACACACACACAAAATGCTAAGTTTTCCCATCCTTCAGGAAGGATCTGCACCTTGATCCTCACTCACCATCTGCCACCAACTGCCACTCCCTCCCAGGGGTCAGGATGAGTATGAGCATTTGTTTGTTTGTTTGTTTGTTTGTTTTCAGCATTTAAAGAAATGACATGGAAGTGGAAACACACAGTACAACCTTCAATTCTGTGGATGACTCTTCTTCCAGGTAATGAAGATCCAAGGGGACAAAGGGCCAAGAGAGCTCTCAAAGCTCCATGAATGTGCAGAAAGCCGGAGATACATACTCCTGTGGGGAGTAAAATACTGGGGGGAGAAGGTTTCAAATGTATTTATAAGATGACAGATTCTGAAGTCCTATTTATAACACAGGAAAGGCATCTGAGGAGACATCGTGGGCAGCCCCAAAAGACACAAACGCAGTGCACTGCTGCTGTCACAGAGCCACCTGACTGGGGGGTAAGCAGACAGCACCCTTATCCTACCTCGAGTACAGACTACTTTCTTTAGGGCTGAAGTCTCTCCAGATATGGGTAACAAAAATAACTAAGAACATTTTGAGACTTTCTTGGAAAGTTTATAAAAGTAGAGTTATAAAGAAAGGGGGAAAAAAAGACAGTAGATCTGCAGTCAGTAAAGCCGAAGTAAAGGGGGAGTGTGATGAAGTTAATTCAGTCATGAAAAGCACAGATAAGATAAACGTACAAGACTAGAAAACAGCAGTAGTCCTTAAAATTTGACTAGAGTAATGTAAGAACAATTGTGGGGAAAGTACTATCTTACAATAGTAAGAAAATACTATTTTAAATACTATTATCTATTTATAATACTTAAATAATAGTTTAAAGAATACTTACGGTAGGGAGGGTATAGCTTAGTGGCAGAGTGTGTGCTTAGCATGCACGAGGTCCTGGGTTCAATTCCCAGTACCTCCATTAAAAAAAAACTTAAGTAAATAAATCAACCTAATAAATAAACTTAATTACCTCCCCCCTCCAAAAAAAAAAAAAAAAGAAAAAGAATACTCATGGAGTTTTAGAACATAGCTGTAATCAAATCCAGCCCCCAGTGTTTTACATGAAGGCCTGGAGAAGGTAAATACCCAAGGTCATATATCACCTTAAGACAGAGCTACAGATTGAACCCCTGACTCCTGACTTCTAGCCTAACTAATACCCTTTCCTTTAGATTATTTAATACAAAAACACTGCAACAGATGACTGAGGCCCAAAAGAGAAATGTTGGAGACAAGGCCAGATAAACAACACACTGTTAAGGAAAATCAGCATGTCGTGTGGAGTCACCCTCCAAGCCTGAGGCTGACATGGCAAAGAGCAGCAACGTCTTCTCACAGAACAGCCTTTTGTGCCGCTGTCAGAGGCAGGAGGCTGGCCCGGGGGGTGTCCTGCGCTAAACTGATTTGAGTTTCTTACTCAGAGCGCTGAGTCCCTGAACTCGAACGGTGCGCGTCGTCCAAGGGGCAGTACCCAGGCTGGTTCGCTTTGCTGCCTTCCCTTCAAGGTTGGACGTCCCGACCAATTCCAGCCACTGTAGGAATGTTGAGGTCGATGGAATTCTAGCAGCACCTGCCGGGTGGGGAAGGGAGACAGCTGCCTGTGGAAGTGGTATGGAGGCTGGGAGGGCTGTTCATCCCAGAGACTCCACTGCTGCCTCTGCCGGGAATCTGGTGGTCAGAATGCTTAGTCCCCAGGAAGACTGGGAGGGGGAAATATCTCAAGTATTCCGGTCCTCCCCTCTTGGCACTGCAGAAGCAAGAGAAAATAAAGCAGGGGAACCTGTTGGACAAGACCGTCAAGGCCGCTCCCCTGTGCTGGAGGCCGCCCCCTGCTCCAAGGGGCTGCATGGTTCCTCCTTCCCAGCAGAGAAAAGGGCTAGGACCAGAGAACCTGGGTCTGCGGGATGCCCGTCTGCCAGGAAGAGCTGGGAGATGCTCGGTGTGAGAGAGCAAGCTCGAACCTTGTCCTTCTGGGCAGGGGTGATGTGTCCCAGTGCCCAAACATCATCGTGGGAAGAAAACGAAGGTGCTGGAACAGTCAGATCCGTACTTCGGCAGAGGTGTGCGGCTGAGGGATCTGATTCCAAAAGTTTGTCTCAGGAGGAAAAACAAACAAACATTTCACCTTTTAATTCATGCCGGTCTTCTTTCCTCTGGGTCATTTTATTTCAGTGAAAAGATGGTTCTAATGGGAGAAAAAAGGATACGAGGAATATGACAGTGAAAGATCTGAGCCCGGAGCAGAAGGACAGATAAACGCAGGTGAGTGAGAGACGTGTGGGCCCGTTTTGGGGAGAGACCTTGGTATCCTTGCCTCTAATGCCCTGCAGAATGAGGAAGTGGCTGTTTTCAACCACCTAGAACATCTGTCCACTAATAACCTCTGCTCCGCAGAGGCCTGAGCTCTGCACCCAGGGAGGTTTGCATTTAGCATTTCGCCTCGGTGTCCTCACCTTCAAGGAGTGGGATTAAACATTTAGCAAAGAGCAGACCGCAGAAGTGGCTGTGGTGGACACGCTTCTGGAATTGGTGACCGAACAGGATGCTCTTTTTCCCCTGTTTTCCTCTGGGAGGCGCCAGGACTCATTTGCATTTATAAGTATGTCACTTGAATTCTGACTTGGTGATTTCTACCAACCTGTGTATAAACTTCGTGTACTAAGACATAAGGTATTTATCTTTTCATTGTAAGAAGGAAGCTAAATGACTTTCCCCCTCACTTACTATTTCCCCTCTTCTTTCCAAAGGCTGCCATATCGATTTTATTTTATGGTCTAAAAAAGGTTGCATCACATTTGGTATTCCACATGGGGAAATGGAAAAAATTATTAAAAAGTGAAGAAAACTGGTACTGCTTGCTTGGAAATAAGATACATGAACCCTTAAGAATGGGAAAACACCAGCCACTATGGCAGAGAGAGACATTTTTGCCAAATTTAGAACCCACTTGAAAATCACGGGTTCTAAGTTTAGAACTGAACTAAAAAACTTGAGCTCACATTGCATTTGGTATTGGTTTAAAAAAAAATTCTAAGATACTAATTAAAGGAAAAAAATTATTCTCTTAGTAGTTCTAGAAGCTGGGAATTATTTTCAAACAAACTCTTTATTGGCTCAATGGACTGGCCTGCACTTAGAAAAGAAAACATTTTTTTCTAATTAAATTTTCCTTACAAAATAATGATTTAAAATCAAGGGGGAAAACACTTGGCTCAAGTCTTTAAAGAATTACAGAACTGTTGTGCAACCTTTGGACCCAAGCAAGTATACCAGGTGGTCGTACAAACTGTATGTTTACACACTAGATGATGTCCAAAATGGAAGTCATTACCTCTACTGCTGGTAAACTTTAAGTAATAAAAACTCAATAAAATTTGAAACTATTACTCTAAACAAAACAAACTTTTACCAGCATTATTTTTATTTTCTAACTTAGATGTTAAGTTAGTTTTTGCAACATCGTTAAAAAATGGATCAGATGAGCTGCTATGGAGATAATTATAAAAAGTTTCAGACCCAAAAGATCCAAAGTGGAAAATCAAGTACTTGTAGTGACCAGACAGCGCTCAAAATGTACCCACGGGCTTAAAGTGATTCCAGACAGCTAACAACTCTTGCAATTACATGAAACTTAAAGATATCTCACGCCACCTTCTGTATACCTAACACACACGTATATGTAGATAATACAGATAACAGCCTAAGAAGAGGACCTGAAGTCAAATAATTAAAAATGTTAAACATGAACATTCAGTGCAAATATTTGCCACAGCAAGCATTCAAAAACACAAATGTTGGGATTTTTTTTTTCCTTTCTGTTTATTCCCATGGAGTCTAAATACATTTTTGAGTGACTTTAGGGAGCAAGCTTAGCAACTGGTGGATTGGACATTCTTCCTTCAGAAAGATCACAAACTCCACAGTTCAAAACCCTGTAACTTTAATTTCCAAGTACTTTCAAAAACTCTTGTTGAAGGACATAAAATTAATTCTTGAGTTGACTGACTTTATTCTTCTTACCAAGAAGATATAATTTGCACTGTTACAAAGAGGGTCAAAATTTTAAGTCGTAAAAGCAAACAAAGCAAAACAAAACAAAAAAACCTCACTGCATATGTAAGTGGAAAAGGATTTGTCTAGAATTTATATTTTAATTTACTCGTTATTACAGAAGCATAGTTAAGAAGAAGTCATGTAGTTCTCTTAATAGCATGTGTAGCTCTCACTAAGATAAGGGACAGAGGTGATCATTTCTCAGATGTGGGCCAAAATCAGAATATAAACTTAGATCTCCTGGGTCCGCTAGGTCACATGCTCCTGAATCCATGTTCTTCAACATATCTTTCTATCCCTTTATATTAGCCACTAAAATTGAATTTCATAGTTTCTTCTACTAGTATGTCTTCAAAGTTGTTCTCATATTTATTTAAAATTCTTGCTTAAATAAGTGTAATATTTTGGACCAGTTTCCTTCTTTCCTCAGGTCATGATACCTAAGATAAATGGAGGGAAATAAGAGAGACCTTTGTGGTAACAAAAAGTGTTTCTTGCACCTCTGTGTGGTGGGACAAGCACTATTCTCAGATGGTGGTTGAATCCATTTCTGTAAAGCATTTGCTTTTCTTGGATTTGAGAGATAGAAAGGCCCACACATCTACACCAGTGCCAGTGAAACTCGGCCAGTGATCCTGGTGCCCTGGAAGATGACTGTATGTGGCATGAACAGGAATAAGAAAAAGCTGAGTCGTCTGCCGTTGTTCAGATACCTGATGGTCTTTGCAGAGACAGTTCCCAGATCCTTAAGCTGTCTTCCAGGCATTTTCAGTTCTTTATCCTGTAAATTTTTCCACAGAAATAATACATGAATAAGTTTAGCAAACAATTAGGAAGCCCAAATACTTGTATGCATTTGACCAAGTCTAAACCCAACTATTTTCCTTTGCCTTAGACTTGTAGGTCTTGGCTCTAATTCTAGCCCGTAAGAAATACGAATTTCAGTCAAGAATTTAAGAAATGATGAGCAAACTTGTCGGTGGTAGGTAGGCTTTCCCGAAGAGAGATGTTTCTCTCCGTGGGTTAAGCAAAGATATACTGTGCTGACATTCCAGAAAAAAAAAGCTCCAATTCCTTGTTTCAAACATCTCATTAGATACGACCACCTGGAACAGAGCAGAGACTCCAGAAATAGACCCACGTGTACATGGTCAACTGATTTTCAACAAGAGCAGCAAGACAATTCAATGGGGGAAAGGAAAATCTTTTCAACAAATTCTGCTGTAACAACTACAAAGCCATATGGGGTAAAAGTGAACACAGACTCCTACTTCACATAATATACAAAAATTAACTCAAAATAAATGACAGACTTAAATGCAAAACTTAAAATAGAAAACACCTAGAGTTAAGCAAAGGAGAAAATCTATTCACTATTGAAGGAGGCAAAAGTGTCTTAGGACACAAAAACAAACTTTTATACAAGAGAAAATTGATAAGCTGAACTTTATCAAAACTTTAGAATTTGCTCCTAGAAAGATATTATTATGAAAATGAAAAGATAAGGTGTACAATGGGAAAATATTTTCAATACATAAATCTGATAAAGGACTGGTATCCAGAATATATAAAGAACTGTCACAGCTCAATAAGAAGACAACCGAGAAAAAAAAAAAAAAAAAAAAAAAAGAAAGAAGACAACCAAGGAGATTTAAATGGGCAAAGATTTGAACAAACACTTCACAAAAGAAATTACATGAGTAGCTGATAAGCACATGAAAGGTCAGCATCATTAGTCATCAGGAAAGTGCACATTAAAACCACAATGAGATACAACTACACACCAATTAGAAAGGCTAAAGTTAAAAAGTTGACAATACCAAGTGTTGATGAAGATGTGGAGCTGCTGGTAGGAAAGTAAAATGATACAACCACTTTCAAAAACTACAAGGATTTTTTTTTCCACAGGAAACGGGGGAGGGGGGCCTGCAGGGTTTTGTTTTGTTTTTTTTTCATGTTAAACATACACCTACCATTCAACCTTGTCATTCCACTTCTAGGTATTTACCCAAGAGAAATGAAAATAGGTGTCTACACAAAGACTTTACTGGAAAGTTCCCAGCAGCTTTATTTGTAATAGCCCCAAACCAGAAACAAACAAATGCTCAACAACATTGGGCCCTGAATAGCCATACCGTGGGGCATCAGTTACTAATAAAAAGGAGTAACTACTGACACACACAACACTATGGACGATTCTAAAAATCATTATGCTGAGTGAAATAAATCAGATACAGAAAAAGCACATACTGTATAATTCCATTTATATAAAACTCTAGAAAATGCAAACTAATCTATAAGTGGCAGAAAGCAGATCATTCCTTGTCGGGGACAGGGGTGGGATGATGGAAATATTCTGAATCTTGGTTGTGATGGATTCAAGGGTACATGCATCTCTCAAAACTTTTTCATATACATAGACAGTTGTACTTACTTAGCACTAAGTACATTCACGTTGTGCAACCATCACCATCCATCTCCAAAACTTTTTCATCTTCCCAAACTGAAACTCTGTCCCCATTAAACACTAACTCCTCTTCCCTCAGTCCTTGGCCCCCCCCCCTCCCATTTTACTTTCTGTCTCTATGAATTTGACTACACTAGGTACCTTATACAAACGGAATCATACAGTATTTGTCCTTTGGTGACTGCTTTATTTCTTAGCAGATCTTTAAGGTTCATCCATGTTGTAGTATGTGTCAAAAATTCCTTCCTTTTTGGAGGGAGGGTATAGCTCAAGTGGTAGAGCGCATGGTTAGAGGTCCTGGGTTCAATCCCCAGTACCTCCTCCAAGAATAAATAAACCTCCTAATTACCTCCTCCGACCAAAAAACAAAACAAAACAAAAATTCCTTCCTTTTTAAGGCTGAATGACATCCCACTGTATGTATAAACTATATTTGGTTGATCCATTCATCTGTCGATGGACGGTTAGGTCATCTTTAACTCTGAATACCCACTTCTTCTGAAATACTGCTCTGGATTGTTTCAGTGGTCTGTTAACTGGCCGTCCTAGCCTACTTCTCTCATGTACCTTCTAACCTGCTGCCACTGTGGTTTTTTCTAAAGCAACGATCCTGTCCCTTCACTGCTCAGAGACCTTTGTGTACAATTTCCAACTAAAATGGGAGCATATGTTGAATGCTGTTCTACAGTTGACTTTCTTTCCATTCCACTTTTGAAATCTTCTGATTAGTTGCCATTTCTTACTTATTTTAATCCAGTATATATTTCCTGGTCATTTCCTCCCATTGCTCCTAGTTCTGTCCTTCAGAACGACACCAAATAATACTTTGCTGTTCTACATGGTGGACAACCCTTCAAATATCTGAGCTAGTTACCAGGTCTTCCTTCTCCAGGCATTAGTCATCCCTCAGATAACACAGTGCTATTCTCTGCTTGTGATCCACTGATCCAAGTTGGTCAGTGTCCTTCTTAAAATGGAACACCTAGGACAGAATGTAATCCTCTGGATGGAAGGTGCGATTACTGTCTCCTTTCTCCTACTGCTCTACTACTGTAATTCAGCCTAATACGCCACTAACCTTTTAATTTTATTTAATTTTTATTGAAGTATAGTTGAGGGGATGGGGGTATAGCTCAGTTGGTAGAGCGCACGCTGAGCATGCACGAGGTACTTGGTTTGATTCCTAGTACCCTCATTTGAAAAAGAAAAAAAAAAGAGAGCAAGAGAAACCAAAATAAAGTATAGTTGATTTACAATTTATGTTCATTTCAGGTATACAGCAAGGTAATTCCATTTCATATATATATATTATTTTTCAGATTATTTTCCATTACAAGTTATTACAAGATATTGAATATGGTTCCTTGTGCTATACAGTAGGTCCTTGTTGTTTATTTACTTTATATATAGTAGTGCATATATGTTAGCCCCAAATTCCTAATTTATCCCCCCTCCACTAAACTTTTTAGCTCCAAAGTTGATGTATATTAACTTGCAGTAAATTCAAACAATTAGTGGTTTTTTTTTTCAAATAAATTTTAATGACACCATTGGGCACCTGGAAAAGGGGTGGCCAAAAGGAGGAGGCAGGGGAGAGCTGAAGATAGGAGAGAATATTTTCCTTGTCAATTCTGCCTATTTATTAATTGCTCACTGCTCCTGATAGCAAATCTCCACCCTGCTCCTCCCTACAGGCCTCCTATCAGTTACCTACCAAACTCGAGTCCCCAATAAGTAATCACCTCTTCAACAACTGCCAGCACACACAATGTGACACACGGGCCTCCTCCTCACACCATTGGTCCCATCCCCGATAGCCACTGGGCACCTGTGGCAAGTGATTAGAAGCAGGAGATGCTGGCAACTGCTGTAGAACACACACATCCAGGAAGTGAGTTTATGTAAAGGTTCCTGGCAGTTTGGATGCTGAGCATCAAATCAAAGCCTTACCAAAAAATGTTCAGGGGAATGGACCAAAGAAACTGTCTTCTATCTTGCCTTTTTCTATGTAGCGTCTTTATAAAAGAAATGTTGCATCTTTGTGGTTGGATTTTCAAAGGTAAAGCTGTCCAATGGAAGAGGAGAAGGACTGCTGCTTTCCAGGCAACTTCCTTGAAAATTCAAGTCATTTAAGAAGAAAGACAACTGAACAGGTTTTGGTTCCTTTTACTTTTGTAGTCAACTTCAGGGAGACGGTTATTTAACACTCCTCCATATAGACATTCCTTCCATCAGGTCAAAGACCCCCACCCTCCGAACACACACCCTAACACTGTCATCATTCCCAAAGCCTCTTTTTAGAAACTCAGAGCTAACATTCCTCCACAAGGGAAAGCCATCCCCTCCATGGCATCCAGCCTTCTTTCCTTTCAGTCCTAGGCAGGGATCTTAAGGAACTCAGTCATCTCTTCTTTTTCCAAAATTATCCCCTAGCTCTTTCCTCTTCTCCTTTAAATATAACCAGGACACTCCAATGTGGAAAACACATTTGCTCACTACTCCTGCACCAATTCAACTGTCTTTTTTCACTCATAGGTAAATACCTCAAATGATTATTCAACATTTATTCATCCCTTGGGATCACCACCTACTCTGTTTTCATTAATCCACAAAAATGTGTCCTAAGGTCAATAAGGACTTTGGGTTGGACAAATTCAGTGGTCTTCTTTTGGAATTTATCTTCTCATACACTTTTCCTTATCTCGTTGGGATTCAGCAGGAGTGAGGGAGACTTGAGAGGAGTAACAGCTGCTGGTGGGCATTTCTGGATTTGGTTTCCTCTATAAGACTATCATCACTCACTCTATCTCCTTAGGTATAGTACAATCTAGAAGAATTTCTTAGTATAGGAAATCAGCAAATTCTTGGCCCTGAAGATGGGGTCAGAGATCACCCCTCCTTCCCCAAATTATAGCTGAATGTGTGAGTGCTCAGGTCTGAGATGGGCCCAATGAATCTCTGATCTCCACCTTGGGTGGCTCTTCACCAGACAGTCTCTCCATCATCAGTTTTCAAGAACTGCAGCTCTCACCCATCCTGAATCCTTAATTCAGTACCTTCTCCATCTCTTTTCTCTTGTTTCAAACTGAGTTTCTCTCTGTGTCACTGTCGTTCACGGAGCCTCGGGGTCTGTCCCAACACTGATTTTTCCATTATCATGAACATTCCCCAAACCACACTCAGAAACCACAATTCCCTTCTCTTGTTCTCACAGAAGCACTAAGTTGAGAAATAACCCTTAATTAATTGTAGGCTCTCTCTTCCTTAAAAACCATAGTTGCTAGTCTTGAACATCTTAGTATCATTAAGACCAGAATGGAATCTTGAGAAGTCAGTCCTTCAGTAACATCACCTGTAAATAATTACGCAATGACTTTATCTGGAGAACTCAGAACTCTGCCCCAAGCCACTGGGGTTTGGTTAATGTGAACCTGCAGTCCATCTGCCAATCATCCTAGAGTCACCTGAGTACCTTACACCTGGAGCACCAAGTACACTACTCTAATAAAGGAATCCGACAGTTTTATTAAAGAGCCACAGGTTAAATGCAGAGTCGCCATCAATACAAAAGCTAGGAGCCTTGGTCAAATTACATGCTTTTAAGTTCGATGTGTGGACGTGAAGATATTTATGGATATCCCCATACATTTTAATGATTTAGAATGAGAGTTATTAACCTGAGGTTTGAAAGCACCTTCAAATGTGTACATTTTTCTAGTGCAAAGGCTCAGCATTTTCATCAGATCCTTAAGGGGTTTATGGCCTCCAAAAAGTTTAAGAACCTCTGTTTTAGAGGAAAGGTAAGATTAAAATCAAGATATTATTATTTTATATATTTCTAAATGCATTAAATAAAAGTAGCAAATAACTTCCATTTCAGCAAACAGCAAGATAAAATATGCTGAATATTGTACATAATCATAACATGCTTAGTAACTATGTTTAAACGCTAACAAAGACAATGTTATCCTAGCATTTTACATACTAAGTATCTACCTTAATATACATAAAACAAGTTTATCAGGAAGGCAGAAGTCCCAATACAGATTTTAACCTAGATTGATGGGGGAGGGTATAGCTCAGTGGTAGAGTGTGTGCTTAGCATGCACAAGGTCCTGGGTTCAATCCCCAGTACCTCCACTTAAAAACAAACAAACAAACAAACCTAATTACATTCTCCCTTTCCCCCAAAAAAATCTTTAAAAAATGAAATAAACATTAAAAAAAGCAAACAAAAACACCCTAGATTGAAAACTATCATAGACTTACTTCCACTATTATCTAAGAAAACTTTCAATCAGATAACTTTAGGCAATACTGAATACAAATAAAATCAGGATTTTACAGTTCCTCAGTTACAGCACTTCATTTTCTTATAATGGATAAGAAAAATAAATTACTGTACATGCCTTATAACAGATTGATTAAAAAAATATACTGTGGAAACTCCTTTCATAGCCAAATTTTGCAGCCAAAAATCAAATTCCGAGCCTGAAATTTTTAAACCAGGACCCATTCAGAGTATTCCAAGAATAGTTCTCAAACTGCTGAGAAGCATCATTTCCATAATTTTATCTTGCAAACGGATTTTAAAAATTAGCAAGTTTGCGAGAGCCATACACAAACTCATCAAGTTATTGTGCTCACTGTTTTTTTTTTAACTTTTAAAATATAATTTATCAATTCATTTGACAAATATTTATTGAAATATTTATTTGAAATATTTATTTATTGACAAATATTTATACGCAGGCACTGATCTAGGTGACAGAGTTACAGCAGTGAAAACACAGGCCAAAAATATATAATAATACATAAATATATGCTTATCATTAACATTCAGATACAGAAGCATACAGAATTAAAAAAATCAAGGTTGTTCTCCTGAAGGTCTGCTCCATCTCAGTTCTTCTTTTGTAATAACTACTGTTAAGTTTAGTGCATTTACCTCCAGACTTTTTGTTCATTTACAAAGACTCCCTTACATAGGATTTTTAAAACAGCCTGACTGAGGTATGACATACAGACTGTATAGATGTCTACACATACTATAAAATTCATTTGTGTAAAGTGTACAATTCAGTAACTTTTAGTACATTTGCAGGCTACAAAGGTTACTTAGACTAAGTAAGTGGATTTTAAAATTATAAATACATACAATATTTATAATTTATTTTAAAATCCACTTACCTAAATTACAGTGATAAACAGATATATGTATATGTAACTTTCATTTTTTCAGTTAGTACTAAACTTCGATGTTCTCTCAGTGTCAGCATAGACAGATCTGTGATTACTTTCTACAAAGAGAGGAACATGTCCTAGCTCTGTCTCCCTTGTTAGAGTCCTTAAAAAAAGGATGCTAAAAGACAGCAGTTAGGTAGGGCTGATTATGGCAACCTTGTGATTTCAACAGACAAAGAGAAATTAGTTCATTTACAAAAAGTCTTAAAAGTCCAAAATGAACTGGGGAAAAAAAGGTCTAGAAAATATTTTAAAACACAAAAAAATGGTAATTTTGAAATAATAACATTGATAGCTAACAGTTATTTAACCTTTACTATGTGCAAGGCATTGTTCTAAAAGCTTAACACACAGTAGCTCTTTTTTTAAAAATAATTTTTATTTATTATTGTTTTTTAAACTTTTTCTTTTAATCGAGGTACTGGGGATTGAACCCAGGATTCTATCACTGAGCTATACCCCACCCCTCAACTCCACACACAGTAACTCTTTAAGTCCTCACAATATGATGAAATATTTACTGCTATCATACCCATTTTACAGACACAGAAACTGAGGCACAAGAGATCAGGTAATTTGTCCACTAAACTAATAAGCTGCAATGAGGCAGAGTTGGGCTTCACATCCAGGCAGACTGGCTTCAGAGTCCACATTCTTAGCTGATTTGATGGAACGTTGGGGTGAGGGGTGGGGTGGTGCAGGACAGTGAGTGGTTTAGGATAAAAGTGAGATAAAGGAGATAAAGGGTTTAGCATAGGGGCTGGCTCCTACTGAGCACACAATAAAAACAAACAAAAATAAATTTTAAAAAATAAATAAAATAAAATAAAATAAAATAATTATATTCTGTGCTATATCTTTTAGGCAGAATGTTCCTCCACGATTAGAAAAGTAACATTTCTGTTGCCAGCCTAAGGGTTTGTTTAAGTAGCTGTCCTCATTTGGTGCGGCTACCATTCTGCAGGGTGACTGATGCTGCTCGGTTTCTTGGGGACCCTCCCAGGTGTGATACACAGGTGCTACGAAGGTAAAGGAGACCACAGCTGAGCCCAAGGAGCTTGTAGCAGGGAAGACAACAGTGTGCTGTAGAGACTGATGCTGTGGGAGCCGCCAGTGGAGAAATCAGAATGATTCAGAGGCAATAAGGTCAGTTTCCAGGAAGGAAACCTTGAGATACAAGTTGAGAGGTAGTCAGATCTCGAGTAATCTTAAATGGCTCTTAAGAAAATTGGGTTTTATCCTGAAGAAAATGCAGAGCTACTGAGAAGGTGGAATGGAGTAGGGAGGCCTGGAGGGGACACCTGGGAGACTGAATGTGAATGACTCCGCCCAAGCCTGGGACACACGCTCCACCCAAAATATCTGTTGTTGTTGCTAGTTGGTTCCTTATCTTTTGACTCATAAACTTGTCTTCAAGTTTCTCCATTACAATGTGGTCTCAACTGAAAATAAGCTCTTATATCGCAGATTTGTCTTGCATGCTTCTTACTGTGAAGCATCTTTTCAGGGCTAGAGAAGCTCTAGTCACTTGTTTTTAAAACATCAGAGGCCTATGAAACAGCTGGACAAAAAAGGGTTTTCGAGACGCCCAAGGGGGTGATTTAAAAACAAATACTACAACCAGCAACTCTGTCACATCAAAGCCGCAGCTGGGGTGGAAAGAACTTAGTCCAGGGGAAGGTCTAGGTTAGGTTTACAGCAACTTCCTTACAATCAGCGTCACCCTTTCTAATTCACAACAGAGATAAAGGAAGGTGCCCTTCACAAGCATGCTCAGATGGAAGGAATGAATTCTGAATAAAACCAAGGAGGGAGTGGGGAGAGTATAGCTCAGTGGTAGAGCATGTGCTTAGCATGCACGAGGTCCTGGGTTCAGTTCCCAGCACTCTATTTAAATAAATAAACAAACCTAATTACCTCCACCCAATTAAAAAAAATAAAATAAAACCAAGGTGGGAAAATGCCTGAGTAACACTGTCAAAGGCCAGAGTTGGCGGTAAGAGAGGGAAGGAGAGACTCAGACCAATTCTTAAGACAGTTTTTTACATTGGTAAATTAACACATGTTTATTCACATTAAGTGGCAAAAATGAAGTATTATTGTAAATGCACCGTATTTTTCAAATACCATTTTATTTTTCAACTTTTTATTACAGAAAATGGCAAACATGTAAAAACAGAGAGAAGGGTGGATTAAAACCTTGTGCATTCACTGCCCACCTTCAACCATCACCGACACAAGACCCTGTTTTCATCTCCTACTTGCTGGATTATTTTGAAGCCATCATTTCACCTGTAATTCCCTCATCTTATAGTCAAGCCTGCTTTTTTGATTTCACCTTTCTCTTCACTCACTCCCACCCACTCTGGGCAGTGATCTGAGGACAACAGGTTACCGAGAGAAAAAACATTCTCCATAGAAAATACCAAACTGGCCAGAAGAGAGTGAAAGTCCTCTGAATCAGAGAAAGATGAGGAGGTGGAGCAAAGCTTCACCCCAGGACTGGGAGGTGCAGGAAGACCCCCACCCCCCTCCCAGGTGGGGCAGCTGGGGCTTCTGAGAGGTGAAGAGGGGCCTCAAAACAGGGAAAGGTCACAAACCTAGGAGCCAGCGCAGGGTGTGGAGCGGCTTCTGGGTTAGAACCATTGAAGATCTGCTGACTTTCATTCCGGCTTCTGGACTGAAGGGCACACTCTACTCAAGGTGGAGAGCTTTGGAGGGAGAGGAAGCAGGTGTTCATCGCCCAAGGAGAGGGAAGATGTGTTCCCAGAGCCACCCCCGTGTGCTGCTTGCTAAGGACGCCCAGCACCGTCACCTGACTGACTGAACCAGCCTTTACTGAAACCCTGTCTGTCCCCAAGCCCCACTTTACACCAGTGTGTCATCTCAGCCGCCCCAACTCCTCCTCTGATCTCACAGGAGGACATGCCCTTGCTCCCGGCCAGCATGTCTCCTCTCACCCTTCCCCCTTCTGCCCCTTCCCCTCGGGGCTTTGCTCCAGCGTCATCCTGCCTCGGAACCACAACATGGCCCAGGGCGCTCCATCCATCCACACATACTCCAGCTGCTCACCTCCCTCTCCTGCCGCATCTGCTGCCCTCCTCTCTCGGATGCTCCCCCAGATCTACTTCTTCAAAGCCTCATCTTCAGGAAACTGTCTCACATTTGCTGCCTCCCTGCTGAGTCAGGGCTCTGGCTATACCTGTGTGCACTCACCGTGCAGTGAGAGTCTGCATTATTCTCTCCCCACTGGGCTGAGGCCCTGAGGGATGAGACTGAATCTTATATCTCCTGCATCCCTGGCTCTCAGGGTGCTTACTCAGAAGATGCTCAGAAATGTTTGTGGGAAAACAATGGAGACAGAAAGATGAACAAAACCATCCCTGCTCTCAGGGAAGCTCAGTCTTTACAGAGGCAGTCCTCCAAGAGCGAGGGCATCAGAGTGCTTGCCTACATCCTGGTCTTTGGGGGTTTTGCTCCAGCAGTCGGAACATTCGTGGAAACACTCCACATCCTCTAGCACGACGGCAAGGCCCTTCTGAGCCTCACTGCCTCTCCAACTCAAACTTCTGGCACTTCCTCACCAAGAAGAGTGCCATCTCGCATGACAGCATGAACTTTCCCAAGCCCTCTTTGAGTTCTCTTCCAGTTTTTTCCTTGGCCTGGGATTTCAACTCGTAATCCACTGGCCACCACTTGCTGACCCTTTAAGACTCGGTTTCAGTGTCACCACCTGTGGAAAGTGTGCCCTGGCCCCCAACCCTGGTGTCTTCTCCACTGCACTGGAAGATTCCTGGGAGCAAGGCCTTTTCCTTCATCCATATGTCCCCAGCAATGAGCACAATGTCTGGCACATATACATGCTTCAATACACATTTGATGAATGACTGAACGAGGGAGCACAGGAGCTGATTCCTTTACTTTCTGTCTCTGTAGAAACACAAACTGACCCTTCACACCAATGTCTGTGGTCTGAGGAAGACCAGCACTGCAGTTTGAATTTTTGAGGCCTTAAGAATTAAAATTTCAGGAAACCGCCCCACCTTGCTTTGCTGAGACTAGATTAAGTAAATTTCTAGCACAAGGTGACCGATCTTTCTCCCTCTTCTGAGTATAACTTCTGAGAATCGGTGGCTACTTTGGCAGTGGACATACCTGTGCACCCAGTCATCAATTAACACAAGCCAGAAAACTCAGTGGACTGACTGGTGCGGCACTGAGCCATTGCTCCCATGTCACACTGTACAAAAAATGTAAAACTGAGCCTACATGTGTCCCTTGCTATTCCCAGTCAGGCTCTAACCCATGGAGTTAGTTACAGTAACATTATCCAAAAAATAAAGTTGAATCTAAGAAAGCTATTTTTAAACCACAGTCTCATAGGGCTGAAAATGATCCCACCCCAAAAAAGTAAGCATTTTTTAAAAAACCTCTTGGCCACCTACTTCATCCTTGCACTCAATCAAAACCATGCTCCTAACATGGAAAGATGCTCTATATTGATAATTTTTAGAGAAATGCAAACCAAAACTATAATGAGGTTATCACCTTATACCAGTCAAAATGGCCATCATCAAAAAGTCTACAAATAATAAATGCTGGAGAGAGTGTGGAGAAAAGGGAACTCTCCTACACTGCTGTTAAGAATGTAAATTGGTGAAGCCACTATAGAGAACAGTATTGAGGTTCCTTAAAAAACTAAAAATAGAACTACCATATGATCCAGCAATCCCATTTGTGGGCATGTATCTGGAGAAAACTCTAATCAAAAAAATACATGCACCCAATGTTCACAGCAGCACTATTTACAATCACCAAGACATGGAGCAACCTAAATGTCCACTGACAGATGACTGGATAAAAAAGATGTGGTATATATACACAATGGAATATTACTCAGCCACAAAAAAGAATAAAATTATGCCATTTGCAGCAACATGGATGGACCTGGAGATTATCATACTAAGTGAAATAACTCAGACAGAGAAAGACAAATATATGATATCACTTATATGCGGAATCTAAAAAAAAGATACAAATGAACTTATTTATAAAATATAAACAGACTCACAGACAGAAAACAAATTTACGATACCGAAGGGGAAAGTGAGGGGAAAGATAAATTAGGAGTTTGGGATTAACATATACACACTATTGTATATAAAATAAACAGCAAGGGCATACTGAGTAGCACAGGAACTATATTCAATATCCTGTAATAACCTATAATGAAAAAGAATCAGGAAAACAATAGATTAAATAAACTACTTTGCTGTGCACCTGAAACCAACACAACATTGTAAATCAACTGTACTTCAATTAAAAATAATAAAATTAAAAAACAGTGCTCCTAAATTTAGTGCCCCCAATTTAGCTTTGAATATTTTTCTAAAGGTATCCTGGCTTTCCCCCCGTCTTTCATTTTGACAATCAGGGGCTTTCCTGATCATAACTTGAATTTTTCTCTCAAATTTCTCTAAATTCCCCCTCCTCCTCACTTTTCAATGGTCAGAACATGTGAAAGTATTTTTTGTCCATTAATCTTGCATTAGTTGTGCTTTTAGCAATCAAGCCCAACAACAGCACAGCCATTCTGCTTTGCATTACCTTCCTGCCTCTTGGTTCCTGATCAGACATGCCTTTCACATCTATAGCACACTTATGAATTAATCCAATATTCTTGATCTCTATTCAAAGCTCGGATATCAAGATCTATTCCTATTTAGCTCTTGACCGCTGCCTGGAGGTGTGATGACAGTGAGATAACAGGGATATATTAGTGCAAAATTTTGTTCTTTGAGGAATTTGCTAGGCTGCTGGCTTAGAGAAGATGCTGATACTGTTGTGATGAAGTATCAGGAATAAGATTTTCAGTTTATATAATGCTTCACTGTTTTCTAGGCCCACTCATGTTCATTTGATCCAAGATAGTCCCGTGATACAGATATTATCTTCACTTCTCAGAGAGAAACTGAAGCTCAGAATTGTTAAATGTCTTAACCAGGATCTCTCTGGATCATCTAACTCTCATTTTAACTCTCACCTACAGGCTAAACATTTCCAAATCTATTTCATATCCCAGAAAAAGCCGAACTTTCTTGTAAAATTACCTACTTGTCAATTGCACCTGGTTGTCCCCAGGGAGCCCGAGTTCACAGGGTGGAAATCCAGACAATCAGCAGCAGGGGCTCTTCCTCTGCGGTTTCCTGTCGCAGGCGGTGGCTCCATGATCTGCATGGTAGCCCCAGCTGGGAATCTGGAAACCTAGCACCAGTGCATAGATGGGGCACAACACAGACTCTCAAGCAGGATTTGCTGTATGAGTGCTTCAGTGAGTGAGTGGTGGTGGGTCATCCCATCTCCTCCCTTCTCAACCAGATTAATTGGTCATAAAATCCTGCTGTTTGTACATCATAAATCTCTCTCAAATCCTTCCCCCTTTATAATCCTCACCTTGCCTCCCTTGCTGAATTGTGTCAAGGCTAAAATGAGATTAATACACATAAAAGTGTTTTGCAAAGAATAAACCTCTAGGGGGAAAAAAAAAAAGAAAGGATAAATCCCTCTGGGAATCTGTTACTGAACTTACTAGCCCCCATTTGCCTATTCCTTTCAAGCCATGATTTTTTTCTTTTTTCCCTCCTGACCTGCTGTTTTCTCTGCCATGGCTTCCAGAAGCCCATCACTCAGCTTGTACGTAAATACCGCTGATCTCTACGCACCAGCTTAGCAGCTCAGCTACATATCCTTTTATGTTTCTTGCTTCTGGTTATTTCTTATAGTAAAATATGGGTTCTGAGAAGGCATTAAGCTCCTCATTACGTAGCTTTTATAGCCTCCACAGCACCTCATACAACCTGAGGCATATAGTAAGTGCTTAATAAATGCTTATTGATGGAGAGAGCAGTCCTCCTCTGCGCCCCTCCTCCCCACTATTCTGAGTTTCTCTCAGAATTCTATTCCTTGTTCTTCAAGACTTAATGCTTATGTCAGGAACATATCTTCCTAAGAGATCTGAGAAAAGAAAACAGGCTAGGTTAGCCTATCGGTTGGAATTTTAAGGAGGGTGCTCATTCTACTAAATGTACTAAGTGAACCAGGGTAGGCGCGCCAGACTGACCATTCATCGTGCTGACGTGATTGTGTTTTACCTGTGGACGAGGAAGAACGTTCTGGCTGACCTAGCGGATGGGTGCTGTCTGCTTCCTCAGGTTCCCTTTGCTCTCCCTTCTTTTTTTTTGTTGGGGGGAGATAATTAGATGTATTTGTTTATTTAATGGAGGTACTGGAGATTGGACCCAGGACCTCGTGCATGCTAAGCATGTGCTCTACCACTGAGCTACACCCTCCCCACCATTTACCCTTCTAGTCACGCTTTTTCTCTAAACCAGGTTCACTGTTTGCTCCTGCTTGTTGAGTTACAATCTCTTTTAAATCCCGCTTCCCTGATCTGACTCCCAGGTTCTGACTGGCCTGCTGGGCTACCCCAAGCTCTTCAGGCACCCATTTACAGAGAAGGCGTTCTCTGATTTACTCTTGGTTACATCCATTGTGTACAGCTTGAACCAGGTAAATCATGGGTGACAACTTCCCAGGTCTCAAGGGCAGCCCACAGTTACCGCTGTAGAATAGAGTCAGAGAGGTAAGACTAGGAGGGATACTTAAGAATTAAAAGTCCTGGAAAATCTGGCCAAGGACTGTGCGTGCACCTTGTTCTAGGAATACGAGGGGCCCCTGGAGGTGTGCGTTTGGGGCAGTGGGATGGCTTGATGAAATCCACGTTCAGAGGAAGTTAACCTCGGGCTGAGGATAAACTGCGTTAGAGGAAGGAGAAACCAAAGGCCAAGAGTCCAGGTGAGAAGCTGAGGCAATGGGGTTAGATGGAATCTGCAAAGCCAGGGCTGGGATGGTGACAAAGTACGGAAAAGAAATGCCAGCTGAATAGTCACGTTGAAGAAAAAACAACAAGACTTGATGACTGACGGCTGTGGGGGATGAAAAAGAGGAAAACATGATGTACCACTTTTCTTTAGCTATGATTGTTATTGGCAGTGTTTTCGGTATTTTAATTAACATTGTACTTTGTTTTAGGTGTATGTTTATAAGCACTATATATATGTAAAACATTCTGGTCATCCACGGACAATGGCTCTGACACTAGAGAAAACTGGAATCAGCCAACCATCCCCTTCACCACTTCGTGATCCCAGAGCAATTTCCTACCAGTTGGGTTTCCCATAGGAGGGGCCCTGGTCAGCCAGCCAGGCTGCCAAGTGTAGTTCCTCCTGCAGATCAACGCATGGCCTCCAGGTGTGTGCATATGTGTGAGCAATGAGTCTCTGGGAGCTTGGTTAATGTGAGGCCACTGCTGAGAAAATGAGCCCCATCCGCTCCAACAATAATAATGACAACAAAATTAATCAAATTTCTAAAAAAATTTTTTAATTTAATTTAAAAAGGGGAGTGGGTATAGCTCAGTGGCAGAGCGCATGCTTAGCATGCATAAGGTCCTGGGTTCAATCCCCAGTACCTCTGTTAAAAAAAAAATTCTGAGCCTGAGGAAGAGTGTCAGGACCACAGTGAACAGTGAACTGACCAAGGTAATGTGCTCTGGGAAGGCCTCGCGGTGGACAGTCTGCTCACCTCCTGGGCAGTCCTGCATCACTCTGTGCTGACTGCACCACTGGAAAGCCACATTGTTAAATACCACATTATCTTCATCTGGATTCCATGTGCTCTCCAGCTACCCCCATTTATGGCTCTCTAGAAGCTCTACAGAAGATCTCTTTCACCATTCCCTCCTGGTTTTCCTCCTGTCTCCCTAGGAGTCACCCCACAGGTATGTTGCGCACGTGCCCGTTGCAACACTGCAACGTCTGCACATGTGTTTGGATGTCTTTACAAACTTGGATGTGATACACATAATGCAACCTTAGTTTGGCCAATACTGAATTTTCCTTATGCAAGTCAGTGATACCATTATGCAAACAACAAGTTAAATCTGACCCAGGAGTCATTCCAAATCTTTTTCTTGCTCATGTCTTACATCTAATGAGTCACCAAATCTCCTCTATCCATCGTCCCTTCACATCGTCTGCTTGGCCTCCCACCTCAGGCCCTTGATATCACTCTTCTAGGCTGTGATGCTGGTCTTCTAACTGGTACCCTGTTCCACCTCTATCTACTCTTGTTCCTCTCAAAATACATCCTCCACACGAATGCTCAAATTATTTTCCAGGGTTACAACTCTGTTCATGTTATTCTCCTGCTTGAAACAACTCAGTGGATTCCCTGCCCGTGGGATAAACCCAAACTGGCCATCATGTCATGCAAGTCCCTGGCTTCTTTTCCAGCCTCATCTCTTATCTCTCCCAGTCACCCAGGATCCAATCACACAGAGTCACCCGGATACACTAGCATTTTTGTAAACAGGTCACATGGTTTCACTCTTCCTTGCCTTTGCCCATATCTGGAATTTCTCCTTGTCCATCCAACCCTCTTCATGCTCCTGGAGAACTATTTACTCTTGAGACCCAGCTCAGGTGTCACCTCCTCTGAGAAGCCCTTGGTGACCCACTGAAGCAGAGCTGATGACTCCTTGTTTTGTGAAGCCACTGTACTGTTACTGCATATTACATACTCTAGGGAATGCCTTATTTCCCCGACCCTCTCTCATGGTGAAGTCCTGAGGTGGGAACTGTCCCTTACTTTGGTTTCAGCAGCACTGAGCAAAGCGCCTGGCACAGGGGACCAACCTAACAAAGGCTTGTGACCCTGGAGAGCGAGGAGGACAGTGGCTGGGCGCTGCTCCTGGCTCTGCCACCGGCCAGCACTTTCACTGCTCTAGATTTCCGTTTCCTCAACTGTAAAATGGGAAAAATTACAGGATTTTTGTAAAGATCAAATGATATAATTCATGTAAACAGCACAGTGCCCGGGCTTATACCGCAACAAATGTTAGCCGCTGCTATGATCACCCCTCAGGGCCTCGTCCAATTTTTTAAAAAACTCTATGTGACTTTTCTAACCAATTGAATCCACTGATGCCACCCTTTTTCAAACTACTGCAGCACTAGTTTTTTGCAGCGTTCATTTTCATATTTATATTCTGTTCATATTTGTGTATCAACCTCCTGGGCAGTTTTTAAACTTGGGAGAACTGGGATGTGTCTTACGCTTTGTGGGAGGCAGAATTCTAAGCTAACCCCACGTGACCCTCATCCTTGTGGAATCCCCTCCCCTTTGAATGTGGTATTACCCCGTGACTAGGTTACATTAGACACCGAAGCCGACTTTAAGGGAGATTACCTAGTCACATCAAAGCATAAAAAGCAGAAAGTTTTCTCTGGCTAGCGGCAGAAGAGGAAGTCAGAGAGTCCAAGCACAAGAAAGACTGGACGTGTCCTTGCTGGCCTGACAGTGGAGGGGGCGCTGTGGAAAGGACCTGAAAGCAGCCTTTGGGACCAGAGAGCAACACCCTACTGCCAGTCGGCAAGGAAACAGGTTATACAGCCTCAAGGAAATGGATCAGATCCTCCAGACCAGAGCTCACTTAGGTCAACATCTGGATTTCAGCTTCGTGAAACGGTGAGCAGAGAACTCAGCTATGCCTAGACAGACTTCAAACCTGCAGAACTAGAACTGGATATGTGGGTGTTGTTTGAAGCCTCTGTGATAATTTTTGTTATGCAGCAATAGAAAATTAATATTTCCTTTTAATGCTTTAGTTATTGAGCAAAACATTATTTAACATTATATTCAATAAATATTCATGGAGAAAACATTAACTGAAATAACAGTAAGGTCAAAATGTCAACGGGACTTCTCTTTTATCAAAAATAAAAAAAGTTTTTAAACAAAGATTTTAATTTGAACAATATCTGCCATGCTCATTTTATTATTTATTAAATTGCTTAAAACACATTCTATTCCAGAAGCAAAGTTTTTGTAAAACATGAAAAGAATTACTTACAGCAGAGGTGCATGTAGACACACATTTCATATACCCAGGAACTACATTTTAGTTTGAGGACAACCAAAAATCAGTTAGTAGGATTATTTTACTAACTAAGGTAATCATCAAAAGAATTTATAGGCAAAATATCTTTGCATAAATTACCATTACAAAGAAGGATTCTATATAACAAATATTTCCATGTCAATGCAGAAGGTCCTTGGAAATAATGCTTTATTAATTTGCTCCCCAAATTTTTTATTAAAAAAATTTGGCAAATGCTGTGTACTACATACCCCCCGTGGAGAGTCACAGTAATGTTACCATATTAAAAACTCAATGAAGTTGTGAAGTGAATCTATCTATTTTTTTTAATACAGCATTCTGCCAGTATAATTAATTCAGAATCTTTGCTTTGAGAAACATCTTGACATCTTGCAGCATCTGGGAAATGCTGACCTAAAGAAAATTTTCACTTTCCCCAGACCAAGTATCAAGTCAAAATATTAGCAGGGGAAAAAAAAGTTTCAAAAATTAAATTGATAAAAGATATTTAGAAGCCAGGAGTGTCTCCCCCCTTTCACCATTGGCTATAGCAACTTTTCACTATTTTTTTTTTTGAGACAATAAATTGGAAAAGTGATTTTTAACAACTATATTAACAAAATACCTATACAGTAAAATGAATGTCCCAAGGAGATTTCTAGAATAGTTTTAGTGATTGCCTATATCAATTTGTGCATTACTGAGGTGAATACACTTCAAAATTACTTGGATCAAGGTGTTTTCTGCCATCAAATACCTTTCAATTTAATGCAGACAACACTTCAATCTGACAGACTTCTTAAGGAAAGGCATTTTTAGGTGATGTCCACTGCTGAGGAGGAGACAGAGCAGGATCAGATTCTGGGCTAGGATTCTTGTGCTGTTAAATACTAGAAATGCTAAAAGAGATTCCATGTATAAAATATGAAAATAAATAGTTTAAAATTGAATTTGAAACAGAGCTATGATGTGCTTCCAAAAAGGAGGAATAATCTTAGGATTCTAGCCAAATTTTTGCTTTCGTTCAGTGGTTCTCAAACTTCCACAGCTTTCAGGAACTACTGGAAGGCTTTGTCAATCACAGATGGCAGGGCCGCATCCCCACAGTCCCTGGTCCAGAGGTTTGGGGTGGGGCCCAGGAATCTGCATTTCTAACAAGTTACCAAGTGATGCTGATGCTGCCGGTCCA
Organism: Camelus bactrianus; assembly: GCF_048773025.1. Classification (NCBI taxonomy): domain Eukaryota; kingdom Metazoa; phylum Chordata; class Mammalia; order Artiodactyla; family Camelidae; genus Camelus; species Camelus bactrianus. Next base: position 6,121,258 of record NC_133552.1, read on the forward strand.
GGAAGCTTATTTTGAGAACCACGGAGAACCCACTTCTTGTACCAACTCCCTTGAGATTCTCACTCAACAGGTCTGGGAAAAGCTTCATATGTGGCTTCAGTGTGTGTCCATCTCAGAGATCCTTTTTAGCTCTGAAGTTCTGTGTTTTGGGATTCTGGTACAGAATATCCTTGTTCTGGCTCTGCATCTCAAATCCTTTGTAGTTCTCTCCACAGGTATTTCAGCACACAAAAGCAAAACCAGAATGCTTGGAGAATAAACTGGGAGACAGAAGCTTAATTAGTTTTACAGCTAATCAGCAGAATTTACCGGAGGAGGAGGTTGGAACATGCAACTATGGATTCTCACTCGTCTTTGCTCCGACCTCCTTCCAGTAACCTAGAAAATGCAGAGCTGACTGAGCTGACCATTAGGGTAATTAGAGAATGCCCAGAAGTCTGCAACTACCGTATAACTTCTACATCCATCTTCCTTTTCCTATTTCCCTTTGCATTTGTTTAATTGGCTGTGATTTTAAGACTCAATTTAGAATCAGCCATAAAGCCGTTCTGGTAGAGCAGTCAAGAGTCAGATGGATTCAGGTCCTGGCTCTGTCATGTAGTTGCTGAAGGACTCTGAGAGAGGTATTTCATATTTCCTGACCTCAGTTTCTTTTTCTATAAAATAGGAAATACTTCATCTCATTGTTGTTAGGTGTCAATGAGAAAATGCAGGAAAAGCACATAGCCAGTGCCTGGCACAGAGTAAGGGGGCAATAAATAGCACACGATTCATTTTACCAACAAAAATTCTATGAAAGTCTTAGAGCAAGTGTCAATTTCAATCTTGAGAAGCAAGAATTATATTAAGTATTTTTTTCCTTCCTTTTTTTTTTTTAATGAATGATCAGGTAGGCAGGGCTGGGCCTGGCCCCACAGGCCTGGACTCACTATGATATTTTTCAATGAAACAACCAAAGATATCACTTTCAATGCAGAAGTTCTGCCACCCTTAAGAACTACCTTTAGTAAGGACCAAATATTATCAGGTATAAGACCTCTGACTCTAAAATGCAGCTTTATATGCTGTAGAACTTAGAAAGAAAAAGGGCCAACAAACTATGAGATGATGCTTTCTTATCACTTCCAATTTTCATTTTATACTTTATGAAGCTGCTCTTTCAGACTTAGATTTTTTAAATATCTATCATTCTTTTGCATACATAAAAGGCAAAATATAGGCAAGACAAGCTGATTTAAAATATTCCTAAGTTGTCTTCACATTCAGAGTCCCAGCCTTCTGAATACTTGCTTGACTCAGAGTCCTGTCACTGCTTATTCACTCAGTGTCATCCTTTGTACCATCAAGGGCGCTGACGGTGCAGCATTTCTTAAGAGAATCCAAAAGTATTGAAAGCTCTTGGAGCTGGACTCTTTGCTTGACTATTTTTGATTCCTGCTTCAAGAATACCGCCAAGCACATGATGATTTATCAGTTCCCCTACTCCCTTTCCCATAAACATTTGGTTCCTAAGGATTAAAAGAGTGCCCCTCTCTTCCTTCTGGGATTTTACTGCAAGTAACTGACACCCATTTTCCAAATCTGAACACTGGTGTTTTTGGTGTTCATGGAAGTGCAGACAATGACAGCTGGGGCCTGGTCAGCAGACTGTGAGAATCTTCATTTAGAAGAAGCATCTTGATTTCATAGATGATGGTAATAAGTTAATCAAACCCTGAACTGCACCTTAGCAGAGGTCAGCTCTGTCGGTCATTTGCAGAAAAAACAGTAGCGCTATTATTAATAGCGTTCACATTGCACCTATTTTTCCCTCCGTAACAGCCTGATTGAGATAAAATTCACATGCCATACAATTTACTTATTTAAAGTGCAAAACTTCATGGTTTCTAGTATATTCACAGAGTATAACAATAAATCAATTTTAGAACAATTTCATCACCCCAAGAAGAAACACTGGACTCATTAGCAGCCAATACCCCTTACTTCCCCAACTCCCAGCCCTCCTAACAATTAATCTACTTTTCAACTCTACAGATTTGCCTACTCTGGATATTTCAAATAAATGGAATCACAATGTGTGACCTTTTGGGGCTAGTTTTCTTCACTTAGCATATGTTTTCAAGGCTCATCCACATTATAGCATGAATCATTACTTCACTCCCTTTTATTCTTGAATAATATTTAATTGTATGGATAGACCATATTCTATTTATCCACACATCAGGTGATGGACACTTGACTTTTTCCTGCTTTTCTTGGCTATTATGAATAATGCTGTTACGAACATTCAGGTACAAGTTTGTTTTACAATTTTAATTCTCTTTTTTTTTAAGAAGTGAAGCAACAGAGTGCAGTATTTTATTTTTTATTTATCTTTTTGGGGGGGAGATAATTAGGTTTATTTTTTTATTTATTTTTAGAGGAGGTACTGGGAATTGAACCCAGGACCTCGTGCATGTTAAGCATGTGCTTTATTTAGCACTTGAGCTACACCCTCCCACTCCGTGTACAGGTTTTTGTGTAGATGTCGTCGATTTTCATTTCTCCTGGGTACATACCTGGGAGTGGAACTGCTGGGTCATATGTTAACTCTATGTTTAACCGTTTGAGGCACTGCCAGACTGTTTTCCAAAGCAGGTGCACCATTTTACAATCCTACCAGCAATACACCAGGCTCCCGATTTCTCCACATCCTTGCCAACATTTGTGATTATCTGTCTTTGATTACAGCCATCCCCGTGGGTGTGTAATGAGACCTTCACTATGTGGCATTGCACTTATTTTTAAAGTACTTTCACTTTCACGTCCGATCCTCACCTCTGTCAACATTCTGTATCCACAATCAAGGAAGCAAACACTGAATCACTGACTTGCTCAAGATAGCTCCTTTAGTGACAGCATGTGAACTAACCTGCTTCTGGACTCTCATTGCTTTCCTACCACACCAGGCTATTCTAACCGCAGGAGAGAGTAAGGTCGGCTGCAGAGTGAGGTCAAGAGTGATGAGAGAGTGTGGGTAAGACGGGGAGGGTAGGAGGAGGTTGATGCTGCTGCGTCACGTTTGGTGATGTGCTGTTGCTCCTGGTTTCCACAAGACAGCAATACCTAGTGAACCGTGTTGAGCAATAGCTCAGTAAGATGAGGCTGATTTTGGGAAAAGGCCCGGTTATAGCTTGGGAAGTATAGAGGCAGAAAAAGCCCAAAAATTCCAACAAAGTCCATATAGCTCTGCCTTCACAGCCTACAGGAAAAGGCTGTGCAATCCAGCTTAGTCTGTTTTTGCCACATGTGCTTTTGGAATTATTACACTAAGGAAGAGTAATATTCCAGGTCTGCCTGCTTCCCAGCAGGTGCAGAAGATACAGGCAGCCTTGGCTGGTAAGGTGAATTCATTATTTTTGGTGTTCATAAACTGAGAGACTGAAAGAATTTTTGCTTACGCTTACATCTTCTATTCATGAACTATCTACTTTATGTGCAAAAAAATCAATATTTTATGAAATAATCTCCTTGGAGGTTGAGTGCTGTAGCACCACCCTTTTCTAGTTTAAAGAAAATCTGCATGTTACTAAGGGGAAAAGGCCTTTAAAGGAAGCGTTCCTACCTCGCTAGTAAAGCCTACTTCCAATCATTGGGCCATGAAACTTCACTGGAGTCACAGAGCGCAACAACAGGTGGACTAGCATGCAGAACGTCTACTGAAGCCAAAAATCTTCTTCAGGATTTTTTTCCCCCAAAGACGTGTTACAGTCTTAGTATGATAACAAAATGAGGTTACTGGTAGGGCCCACTCTCTGAATATGCTGGTGCGCTGAAAAGGACTGGTGTCCTTTGCACATCTGAGGCCTGCGGGGCTTACCCTGATAGCGCTGCCAGCAGCTGTTACTTGTAGCGCCTGGCGCTGTTTGGGTGGCTGTTTTTTTAATTGGAAGGCAGCAGATAACAACACGAAGTAACCTGTGTCTAACAACTTTTAATGATTATATTTCGCTTCCAAACCCTTGTCTACACTTCATATAGTTGTACTCAACATGCATATACTATTCTGACACAATATTGTAAAACTTCCTACTTCATATTGTTTTCATAAGAATGTTCGCGTCTGTGTAACATTCTGTCATGAAGTGCTAACCCTTTTCCTGCTGTTGGACGCGAAGCTGGCTTCCAGGCTATATATCCTTAAGGATATGCATGAGGTTTTTTGCTCCCCTTTTGTTATTTCATTAGGACTCATTCTTACGGAGGAAAGCGTACAGTTACTGAATCCTATACACCACAGACGTGATGGGAATTAGTCATTATTTTTGTAACTCTGTGAGACAGTATTTTTAAAATTCCCATTTTGCAGGTAAGAAATGAAAGTCGAGAGAGGTTAGATGACAGGATGGTGACACTGGCTCCACCTGTGGGCATGTAACTTGTGTGTCTCAGAATTCTCATCTATAAAATTGATAGATAATAAGAGTTACCACTCATAGGGCTGTGGGGAGGTAACAGCTATAAGCAGCTGGTGTGCCTGGCACACGGTAACACCTCAAAACGCAGGAACAGCAAGAACCACTAGAACAGTCCTGGCTCCACTGTCACTACGAAGTCACGTGTCCCAAGACAAATAACCAGAAAGGGGGCTGGCCTACCTGACACCAAAGCTCTTGCGTTTCCCCACTCTACCACACTGCCTTCCTGTGGGAGGGCCAGGTCAAAGAAGAGCTTTCTTCTTTTGCCATCTTCTACAAGTGTTCTAACAATTTAGAAACACCTGGCACTGTTTTGTCTCAGCTTCTCAGATCACAATCAGCCTGAAGTCTTTGCTCCCACGAGCCACTCATTTCTTATCTGTGTTTTCAGCACCTCCTGCTGATGGTCCTTTTCTTTGCCTCCCACAGCCATGCAAGGTCCTTGGCCGGGCAGGTCACCAAGGGGGCCTGAGAGCTCACATTTTTACCAAGCAGCCTGAGCAGTCAGAGCTGGAGACTCAAGAACCCCCATCAGAGCAGGGTCCACGGCGGCCGTGGACTAGGTGCGGTGCTCCCCTCTCCCGGAGGAGGTCGGGGAGAAAGCAGGAAGGAGCAGTTATCTCAGAAAGGCAATAGCACCCTGACTTAGGTCCCTGGCTCCTAAGCTTCAGCTCTGAGAGAAACTCCAGAAACAGGAGGCACAGGTCAGTGGCAGGAGCATGGGCAAAGCCCTCAGCCTCCTCTGACCATGCCCTTCTGCTTACCGGGGGAGGAGCGGCTTCCCCTTCCCGCTAGGGGATGCTGGGACTAGGGGCAGTGGAACTGGGTGAGTAAAGCCTAAAGACTGGGTGGGAGCTCCGACCGCTGAGCCTGTGCTTACCTTCCTTAGGGGTCTGCTAGTTGGTAATGACTCAGGCGGGGATTTGCTTCTGTGGGTGAAATATGATTGTCTGTCTTCTAGCTCCTCCTCCCCCATGGACTGTCCCTTCCTGAGGGCTGGCATCACCACGTAGCATCCAGGGCTCCCTTAAATACTGATGGAATAGAAGGCTCCGATGCATTGTGACATAAGAAGAGGACTGGGACCCTGTGCCAGGCACTGTGCTGTTCTTACCTGTTCACATCAAGACTGCAAGGTAGTAGCATTCCCACTCACCTATAAGTGAGTCAAGACTTAAAAGTAACTTTCCCGAGGTCACAATAGCCAAATACTTGGGGAAGCCAGGGTTCAAAGTCAAATATGTCAGATGATGAAAAACTTGTGTTCTTTCCCCTTATGTTGGAATGCCTTCTGCAGCCCCCAGATCTACACCCTCCCCCTGCCCAACCTCACACATCAAAAATTTTAAAAAGCAAACCAGGTGTTAATTATTTTTAAATTTTATTTAATGTTGAGAAGAACTGTTTACAGAAACTGTCAGTGGATTTATGTAGTCTGGTAAAACTAAATTGAAAAGGCAGACACTTTTATAGCATCTCATCCTCATGTGGTCTTAACAGCCTGATCCCAAGCAGGGAACTCCGTGTACTGCAGCCCCAGCAACCAGGCAACTCGTTTCCTAGACCGTTTTCTGCATAAAACTTTTGACTCAGGGCTCCTGTCACCAGCCAAATGTGAACATGAAATGTCCTCCCTCAGGTGGGAGGAGTGAGGTAGATGATCTTGAACCACTTACCCTTTTTCATGACAAGCCACAAACTAATTAGGGAAGTCAGAGGGCTGGGGTAAAGGAAATTTGCACCATTTAGAAGGGATCACTTAAGTCCAGAGCCCTTCCCTTTTTAGGAATCTAAAGAAGATAACTACTGTGAGGGGAAGGGAGGGTAAGATCATGTTTACACACAAAAGTACTAACATCTTACCTTCCCTTGCTGATTACTGAGCTTATTTAGGCTGATTAGGTAACACTGGTTGCCACAGGTTGACCAGAAGCCCTATGAGCAGTCCTATACATATTTCCTTGATTGAAAAAGAAAAGAAATACTGAACTACGTGTGAATGCGGAGTGCCTAGAAGACACGAGATTTCAAGAGGTGAAGTCCGTAGGGGAAATGCTCATAGGTATAAAAAACGATGAGAACCATGGGGCTGACCTAGGAAGCTGCCAAAAGAATCAGGGAAACTTCCTCAACTGAAAACTGCGTGAGGTCGAACTGTTTTTGGAGGCCTTGAGTGTCAGAAAGAATCGTGTTCTTTCACAAATAGGAATCTCTGGATTGTGAGATGGAGAAACCAGCAAGGGTGTCCTAAGTGGCGAGCGAGAGAGTGATGTCTGTTTGTTCCTCACCCGGGGCCCTGTTACAACACGCCTTGGAGGCCCGTCCCTCTATCTGCCCCAACTTAGTGACATTTCCTGCTCAGGGAGGCCTCCACTGCTGTCAAGGCTACTGGTTCTGAAAGGGGGATATAACGTGTGTTGGAACAAACTTTATAGTTCATTGGGTACATCAATGACAACTAAGGACGTAAAAGTGGCTGAGTTATTACCAAAAAACTGGTTGCAAAAATATCTGGACACTTTTTGCACTGAAGGTCCTGCATACATTTTCCCACACTTAAAAAGTTTCTTGACGAGGTCTGAAAAGTGACCATTTCAAGCAGTGATTCTGAAACAGAGTTTCAAGAAATCCCTTAGGCATATGAGGCACCATCAGGCGATGGACGCAGACCTGATGCGCTGGCACTGGCTCCTCCCTATGCTGAATCAATATCATGCCAGATTTCTGTACGTTGAGAATGACGGACAAGATTTCCACAGTTTAGAGAAAAGCTGGACGGGAGTGGATGACCTATTTCAGCCAAGAGAGGGGCTCAGGAATGCTGAATCAAGCAGCCACACCGTGACTGATGTCTACACATGCAAATATGCCACTACCCAGCGTGTCCCTCACCCCTGCCACGGATGTCCAAAACGAAACCATAAACACTCTAAACTGCACTGTCTTCTCTGTCTCCTCTTCCTCAATGCTCTATGTCAGACCACGTCTCTAAGCACACTAATATGCATCTATCACCATTCAACCAGGACTGCAAACTCTAGGCTAGCCTTCCTGTTGGATTTTGTGCAGAACGTGCACAAGATTTCCAAACAGGTGGTGGCAACAAAGACACGTTCATCTTCACTCAGTGAAAGAAATTCAAATTAAACAATGAGGCCTATTATTCACATATCAGATTAACAAAGTTTTAAGATAATAACAACAATAATAATAATAGTTTCAACACAGGTGAAGGTATGTGAGGGGGAAAGAAATTCATACACTCACTGATGGTTAGAGTGTAAATTTGTACACCATGATAATAATTATCCATGTAGATACCTTTTGACCAATACTAACTCCACTTGTACGAATTTATCCTACAGATCCCCTCACCAAAGTGGGAAAAGAAACGTGTAAACATATTTTTAAAGCACTGCTGGCAGTAACAAAAATTATACCAATAGGGGGATGGTGAAATAAATTATGATATCCCTGTGAGGTGGAATCTTACGCAGCTCTTAGAAAGGATCTAAACCTATGATATGGAAAGACGTTTACTGGTATATATGATATGGTCTTATTTGTATAACAAAAATAAACACATCTGCATATGCATAAAAAATCTGAAGACCATACACTGAACCAGCTCCATCTCTGGAGAGTGGGACTTAAGGGCGAGGGTGAGAATGAGGACTTCAAGTTTTTATTGTACAAACTTCAGTATTTTTGGAATATTTAAGAGGGGCTTAAACTGCTATTACAACTTTAGAAATTAAAATGAATGATGGCGTATCCTGTGAGGGGTATCCTGAGCCCACTGATTAAAGCTAATAATCAGGAGAAGGGGAGAACAGGACTCAGCCATAATAACAAGTCTATCAGGAAAGGAAAAAAGGTGCACTTCCACATAGAAACCCTAGGCACAGTGGTTGTTCCACTGCTACAGGAAGATTCGATTTGAAGATGCAGAACACCCATGTTAAAAGTGAATTCTCATAACAACCATTAACTACCAAGAGGGTTCAGCTACATGCCTAGAATTACTATGCTAGGTAACACATACATGTGCACATATGTATATTCAGCTAGATTTTTTTCAAAGATAAAATTCACACATGCTTATTGTAAAAATAGGAAAATTTACAAAATAGAAATTTAAAGTCCCTTGTAATTCTGGCTTCCAGAGATAACTACTATAGCCATCCATATGTGACTATAGCATTTCTTTATGCGTGTCCAAAAAACTATGTATTATTAAAAATAGGATCATGGTTTTACAACTTTTTTCCCCCCAAATAACAGTACTGCCAATATCTTTCCATATCAGTGGATCTAGGTCAATCTCGTTCTTTTTAATAGCTGCATAGTATTCCATTCTATTGATATACCACAATTTTAAAAATCAGTCACCTAGATATTTAAGTGTTTATAAATTTTTAGTATTGTAAGTAAGATTGCAATCAACCATCCATGCACATGAATCTTTGCACATATGAGTATTTACATAAATACACTCCTAGAAGTAGAATATAGAATAGGAGGGGATATATATTCTTTTAAATCTTCATTATAACCTATGAGATGGGTATAATTACCCCCCCAATCTCTACAGAAAAGGTAACTGAGGCTCAGAATGGCTTTACACCTCTGTTAGTAAGTGGCTGAATTAGCTTCAAACGCAGGTCCAGCCGAGTCCAAAACATATACTCTTTCTACTATGTTACATGGACTCACGCTCAGGAGAAGAGACTGAAGGAGTCAACAGAAATGGGGAGTAAAGCTGAACAAAGGGTCCTGGAGCCAATGCACATTGGGATATTCTGTGCTGGGAGGACATGGGATGGGAGGAGCTGGGGTTGGAGCACGGGGGAAGCCTGGAAACTTCACAGGACTGGGGTGTGCTCTGGGGTGGCTCAACGTTAGGGCTTCCTAGTATTTGGGGTGGGGGTGGTAATTAGGTTTATTTATTTATTTACAGTTTCTTAGTGGAGGTACTGGGAATTGCACCCAGGACTTGGTGCATGCCAAGCACAGGCTCTACCACTGAGCTATCCCCTCCCCTGCTTCCTAGTATTTTAAATCCAAACAGAATCACAGGGTTTCTTCTCTAGTGTTTTTCAAACTTTTTGATTACATAATTTTCAGTAAGAAAAATATTTCACTTTGTGACCCGGCATGCACACACACATAAATGCAACTGAAACAGAAGTGTCGTGACACAAAACTTACGTTTGTTACATGCAAAGCGTTGTAAAATTTTCTCTTTCATAAAAAAATGCTGGTCAAAACCCCCAGTATGAAAACTCTGCACTGTATCCTGGATGAGACTGTCTTTATTTCCCCTGGTTAGTGAGCATGTGAAAAAGATTACAGTCCATCCAAATCCTCACTTTGGTATGAAAAGTTCCTTCATGAGCTGGCCCCCTTTTACCTACTCAGTCTCAGCCACCCCACAAGTCTCCAGTCAAACCACACCCTTTGGCCTAGGTCAGGTTCAGTCTTGCCTCTCCTTTTATCCTTACAAGGCTCTCCCCTTTAGGGGAAAGCTCTGTCTTCTCTAACCTCTAGGTTATCAATTCAAAGAGGAACAACATTCCTTTGAAGTCCAGCTGGAGTACAACCCGCCCTGGACATTCTGTCTCATTCTCTTTTCTCTCTCTTAGAGCTTAATACCCGAGCCTCCATGTTGTGACACAGGTCTTGTCTCGCACTGTCTCATGTGTGCGGCCACACGTCTTCATAGAGATCGTAAATGTTCTGGTGGCCGCCGTGTCTGATTGACAGATTAATGTGACTGATGTGCTTCATTCTGTCTACGAAGGAAATAGGGTAATTGACAGTAAGAACTTATCACAGCATATAATAAAACAGAAATATGAATTAAGAATCTGGACCAGGAAAAACTTAAGAGAAAAAGTTCAAGGCCAAGGCAAGAAAAAGAACATGACCTTTCAGACCATGAAGGTCCACATCAGTGTTACAGTTGAACCCTGAATTTAGCCCAAAGGCTTCCTGACCATCAAAGGCAAAAGGGGATTAAAGACAAACATGTAGACCAATGGAACAGAACAGAGTCCAGAAATAAACCCTTCAGTAAATGGTCAAATGATCTTGAACAAGAGGGCCAAGACTACTTAATGGGGAAGGAACAGTCTCTTCATCAAATGGTGCTGGGAAAACGAAATTCACAGGCAAAACAATGAAACTGGACCCTTACCTTACGCCATATAAAAAATTTAACTCAAAATGGATTAAAGACCTAAAACTATAAAACTCCTAGGAAAAAAGCATAGGGGAAAGCGTCATAACACTGGATTTCTTGGAAATGCCAAATAAAAGCACAGGCAACAAAAGCAAAAATAGACAAATGGGACTATTTCAAACTAATAAACTTCTGTGCATCAAAGGACACAACCAACTGAGTGAAAAGGCGATCATTTGCAAATCATACATGAATTTGCAAATCATAAATCTGATAAAGGGTTAATATTCAGAATATATAAGGAACTTCTACAACTCAAAACAATAACGAAGATCAAATAACCTAATTTAAAAATGGGCAAAAGACTTAAACAGGCATTTCCCCAAAGATGATACAAATGGCCAACAAGCATATGAAGAGACACTCAGATCCTCAACACTACTAATCATCAGAGAAATGTAAATCAAACCACAATGAGATGATCACCTCACGTCTATCAGGATGACTACTATCCAAAACCCCCCCAAAACCAAAAACCAAAAAAAGCAACCAAAAAACAGAAAACAAGTGTTGATGAAGATGCAGAGAAACTGGAACCCTTATGCACTGTTGGTAAAAATGTAAAATGGTTTATCACCATGGAAGACATATGACTCAGCAATCCCACTTCTGGGTATACATCCACAAGAACTGAAAGCAGGGTCTCAAAGAAATATTTTCACATCCATGTTCACAACAGAATTGTTTACAACAGCCAAAAAGTGAAAGCAACCCAAATGTCCATAAACAAAATGGGACACATCTATACAATGGAACATTATTCAGCCTTAAAAAGGAAGGAAATTCTGGCACCTGCTGCAGCATGGATGAACCTTAAGGACGTGATGCTCAGTGAAATAAGTCAGTCACAAAAAGACAAATATTGTACAATTCCTCTTATCTAAAATATAATAAGGTATCTAAAATAGTCAAAATCATAGAAACAGAAAGTAGAATGGTGGTTGCCAGGGCCTGGGGGAGATGGGCAGTTGCTGTTTACACAGAGATTACAAAGTTTCAGTTCTGCAAGATGAGAAGTTCTGAAGATCCACTGCAGAGTAACGTGAGTCTGCTTAGCACTACTTAAATTGTACACTGAAAAATGGTTAAGATGGGAAATTCTGTTACGTGTAATTTATCACAATTGAAAAAAAAAATGTAAAAGATGACACATGGTCAGTTATGTAATTTTCTTATCGGATAGAATTATACACTTTCTCAGGGGTGTAAGGTTTTCCCTAATACTAAATTCTCAAAGAAGCATAAGCACTGAGCTGGTCCCTTCCCATCTGCTCTAAGGCTATGACCACTCACACAAAAACAGCCGCAGTTACCTGCTGCTTAGCTGAGGAATCTGCTCTCATTTCTGCCTCCAACCCTTGTGAAACCTTTTTACTCTTCTGTGAGCTTCCTCATCTGTCCCCTTGGCTTCGTGGTGTCTTCACCTTTTCCTTGGCCCTAGGACCAGTGAGAGTCACCCCTGCATTCAACCTGGCTTCTCTGTCCATGTACCTTTGGGCAAGGCGCCCAAGTCTGGGGCCCTACTTGCAAGGGGGTGGGGTATAGATTTCACAAAAACGATGGAGAAAACAATGTTCTAAACCACTTTCCTACAGCAATTATATATATAATTTATTTCTTATAAGGCCCCTTAATAAAAGCCAAGTGCATAACATCAAGATGAAAATCAGCAGTGAGGATAAGTCGTTAGTGCACCAAAGTAATACGCAAAGCTTTGTATTTTAAAGTCCCTCTTCTCTCAAGAAAACACCTCCTTTAAGCTCTCAGATAATCTCCCCTGCTGCGCCACTGCTGTACATTTTACCAGGTTCTTGCATTGCAGCTCTGTTTGCATCATTTTATTTTCCCTGTTAGACTGTGAACTCTATGAAGGCAGGAAATATATCTTATTCATCTCTGTACTTACAGTATTAAGCAAAGTAAAGGGTATGTTTAGTATTGGCTGTGCTTTTTATATAAAAAGGTGTTAATTTTATTATAGGCTACACCAGTGAGTCATGCTGTACACTCATTAAGCATACACATTAATCAATGTGAAAAATAACAGAAACACCTATAAAATACACTTAAAAAGTACCAGAGGAGATCCTTACACTTAAAAAACTGACACCAGAAAAGGCCACTTAAAATAAATTCACTTGAATCACAGCTAAATTTTGTAATAAATGTTTCAAGGGAAAAAGGTTTAATTGATGAAACCCTAACTTTGTTCTCAGAATGAACAAAGTAAATAAATTACTGACGTTCAGGGGTGTATTTTTTCTGACAAAATGTATGTCAGCACAATATGACACTTTTTACGCCATGTTTTTTGAATTATACAGCTTGATCACTGAAAATGTATTTTTTCAAAAATATTCAAGGTGGAGAACTGATCAATTTTCCAAAGGCCTCCCAAATATTAAAATATTCACATCATTCTTTTTTTTTGAAGCATCTATCATGTTATCATCCCTATCAATTTTTTTCATGTATAACCATTAATTAGCCTCTCATCGATAATTCTAGCTGTTTTCTAACATCACTTTCATAGGCTCCATGAAAATCTTCTATCTTTTCAAAGATTTGCATTTTCTCTCTTCTATCGATTTGATGTGCACTGTTCAGTGTTTGCAACACTGGAGAGACTGTTCACTGGCTTCCATATGTTAAGAGGACAGAGATGTTTGAATGAGGACTGATTTCACAAGTCAATATTCCATTGTTTGTGAATGTTTCCTTTGGGGACTCTGATAATGACAGCTCGAAGAAAAAGGCTCCCCTGCACCATTTTCCGCATTTGGGCTTTCTCTTTCTCTCCTCTCACGGAATGATCACTAACTTTAGACCCCTCCCTTGACAAGGCTCTGACAGAATTTGATGGAGTTCATCTGAGGCTGTGCTTTGTCAGCACTCAGGGAAGATAAGAGGGATCTTCCATATTTACACAGTTCATTCTGAAGTTTCACAACTGCCAGGATTTGGAAAATAAAGTGCATATCATGAAAATGATAGAGAACTTCTTCTGAAATTCAATACTCTGCAGAATCAAAGGCTTCATTAAGAGGAGGTGTGTGCTGTTACTTTCTCTAAGCCAGAAAGAAGAGAAATGCTAGTAACAAAAGAGGAAGATGAGCGCCTTTTCTTCCATGATTATTTTAACCATTTGGGACTTTGGAAAAAAAATTTCCAGGATTAACTGCTTCAGGATGAAAACTGCAAAGATATTCTCATCTAGGTGCCATATTTACTGTATCTTATCCTCCCACTTGTTAGAATCAATACACATTTTTTCTATCCCCCACCAATGATGACAGTTACGTACTATAGGCCAAAGCTAGCGAACACAAACACAATCTACTCTTGTAATTTTTACAAATAATATAATTAAGAAAACAGAAGCACGTTTTAAATTTGATTTTCTAACATTGTGTTCTGCAGAGCCGGAAAAAAAAAAAGTACACTCAAAAGTTTCCTTTCAAAAGGAATGGAAAACTATTTTCTCCAACTAAATAGAAGGTACTACAACAAACAATTCTCAGCGTGTTGCAGGTGGACCAATTATTTTTCTTCTCATAATCAATATTTTAAAAAATTAATTATCAAAGTTATACACATGTGTAGTGTGTACAGAGTACTGACTCCCTATCAAAGGATATCAGGATTCAAACTATGCCCCCAACTTCTTCCTCACAACACACTTTTCTCCTTCAATTTCCTAATATAAAGATTTTTAAAAATTAAGTCAATATGGATTATATTATTAAGTGGCTAGGTAAGTAGCGTTCATATAGTATACCATCATGACATCTCATTCCTTGCACATCTTTGTTTTCCTACAATTAGTAATTACCTTTCCTGCTTTCATTTGCTTAGGTTTCTATGTGACTCTCACCATTTTCCATTCCACTCTCCAAGAGACATGTAAACCTGCTCTGACCCCTCAGGCTACTCTTGGCAGCAGTGTTCCTTTTGGACCCCTGTCCATGGTCCAGAGTCACTGCTAAGCCTACTGTATGACTGTAGTTTTGGGTTTCTTTTTACCACCATCTTGGAGGTTTCTGTCCCTCTTTTCTGCCTCCTGGATCCTTGGTCTTCCCTGTTCCTTATGTTTATATTTTCTAGACATCTCCTGTGGAAGGCAGCATGGGTGGCAAGTTTTTTGAGACTGTGTTTTACATGAACTTGATTGACATGTTGGAAATAATTTTCCCTCAGAATGTTATAGGCATTTCTCCCTTGTTTTGTGGTTTCCAACATTACCTTAAAGCAGTGGAGTTATTTTCTGTCTTGATCCTTTATCTCCTCACCTTTACCCAGTCACATGCTAAGATTTTAAAATCTCCTCTATTTCTGGCTCTAAATTTCACAATGATGTGTCTGGGAATGGAACTTTTAGAGATGGTAAGCTTTTTATTGAAGAATAATATCCTTGCAGAAGAGAGTATAAATCATAAATACCAACTTGATGAATTTTTACAAAGTGAGCGAACATACTGCATAATTAGCAAGCACCTACTACATTAAGAAACGGACTAGTACCGAGAGCCTGTTTCCAGCCACTACCTGCCCTTGTGGTAACCAATACACTAATTTCTAACACCATAGATCAGTTTGCCTGTGTGACTTTTTGTATAAAAGAAATCATACAATATGTATATACTCTTTTGCAACTGGTCACTTTTATTCACCATTAAGTTTGTAAGAGTCATCTGTGCCAGCTGCATGTGGTGGTAATCATTCATTCATTCTTGTTCCATTATATGAACATACTAAAATTAGTTTATCCAGCTTTAATGTTGAGGGACTCTTGACTGTTTTCACTTTTTGGCTACTACAGATGGTGTTGTTATAAACATAAACATGGCCTTTGATGAAAAGATGCATGTGCTACTGTTGGCTGGTGTGATAACTCTTTTTCATTTTTTGGCTGGGGACTCAGTGAACCCTTTCCATCTGAATATTTCCATTTTCCCATTTAGAGAAACTTTCTGGAATTACTTCTTTGACAATTTATTCCTCCTCTTTTTTTTTCAACACTGCTCTAGTTGTTTTCTTAGTTTATCTTCATTTGATTAAAAAATACTGTTGCTCAACATTCTTAGTGAAAGTTTAATAATTCTCTATGGTGGTGAAAAACCTAATGAATCTAATATAAGGCAAAGCTATTTTCCTTTGACTAAGTATTAGTGTCTTTTACCTACAGCCTGAAGCAGAGCAACCCAGTTGAGCCCATTCTATATAAGCCAGACCTTGGTCAACCTTCAGACTTCTGAGGATGAGAATAAATACATGTTGATGGAAACCACTGCATCTGGGGTGATTTGTTACAAGGCATGTTATTGCAATAGCTGTCTAATACCATGGGATTAGGGCCTTTACAAACAGGACTCTAGCGTTTAGAAAAAAAGCCACCTATGTTTAGGAGAAAGTAAAAATTCTCACACTACAGTGGAAAGCCCTCTCTTATCATTTGCTGTATTTCATCTAATGGTGTTTTCCTAACAGAACTTGCCACTGTAATGCCACTGTTTCAGGTTTCTAAATCGTGCCATAAGCACCTGTCATGGGAAACTGTGACATCACCAGCATTTTTTTCTTTCCACCAAGAAGGATATTTTGTTAATGAGCAGTAACTGCTACACACATTACATCAACATGTGTGCTTCTTTTCCAAAAGATAAATTACATGCATTGTAACAAAATTAGAGAATATGTGTTGTTTGCAAAATTCCTATGAAAGAAGGCCTTCTTTGCCCAGAATTATGCTTGCTTGCTGCTCAGTGTTTCTACTGAGTTATGATAAGATGTCACTCAGGGACCAGGAGCTGTTGCCCGAGGGGATGTAAAAGTCGTAACATCTCTCCCAGGGAAGCAGTTGCTCAGAGCTGTGCTATGAACTGTGGGCTGACTCCTCAGGGTCTCTAGGACCAAATGAACCACTGTTCTGGAAGTGCTTACCTTGGACAGCAAAGGCCACTGTGCAGAGAGGTGGAAGCTGTCACTATTAACAGTGTCCCTGATAGTAAATAAAGGGGACAGTGTGAGCTCCCTTTGGTTGCTTTCTCTTTTGGTATCCCAAAATTTTAGTTCTACTGCAATCAGAAGAATTGGAGAACGGTCTGGCCAGACTAGGGCAGTAGCCCTGTATTTGGCAGAGCCTAAAGCAACACTTCCATAATAAATACTAATTTTTAAAGTACACGAGCTTAGATGATTTTACAAGCTAATATTCATATTTACTAGAAAGATTCTAAATGGAATACATGCGTGTATACTACTTAAAAATCTCATGTTTTCTTTAAAAAACTAAACCAAAACTCATTACAAAGAAAAGGTTAATGCTAGTGCTGTTAGGGCCACAGGGAGCTGCAGTGCTTGCAGGGAGTCGTGCACCTTCACTTGTCTGTATCTTCACCCACATACGTGAGAACTCTGGAGCTCTGACCTCGTGCTAGGACTGTGTTAAATGCTAGGACACAAGGCTGGGTGGCTTTCATAGGGCTTACGTAAAGTCAAAGGAGGACAGTAGACAATCATAAGCTATTATAACAAGTCTGTAATATGCCTGTGGCTGAATGGGATGAGAGAACATGGTCTCCCTAACAGGGTGGGGGAAAGATGTCAAGGCCAGAAAATCTAAATTGAGTCCTGGGGTCTTTCGTGTTACCTTGACTTAGGGAGTCTTTCTCTGTAACTATCTATTATTCACTTGCCTTCTTCGTTCAGCTCACCACCTACCAAAGGAATTGCTCCCCTCCCTAGGGATCCTCTGATGATGCTCCCAGACCACCTCTTTTTTTTTTTTTTTTTTTTTTGAGGGGGAAGGAGGTGTTTAGGTTTATTTATTTATTTATGTTTAGAGGAGGTACTGGGGACTGAATCCAGGACCTCGTGCACACTAAGCATGCACTCTATCACTTGAGCTATACCCTTTCCCCAGGCCACCTCTTCTTTTGCCAGAGTATTTGCAATATCTAGGTGAGCTTGGCTTCAATACCAGATTGATTCTGTCACTGCTACTCAAGCATAAGAATCACTCCCGGGAGGAAATTTTACATTTGGAAACTCATGCTATAGGAAATATAAATATTTCCTACTTTGCAAGTCCTGTAAATACACACTTCATGTTTTAAGTTTACTAAAAAGTAGAAATACTTGTGCTTTTTAAACTGAGACAATAAACTAGCTAGTGGAAGAAAAAAGTAATTCTAGATACATCTGATAGATTTTTAAAAGTGCAGGTACTTGGAGAGGCACTGCCCTGGCACGTGCTCATTTTAGATTGCATGTAAACTAGTCCGACAGGTGTTAGGAGACAGATGTTCACCAAATGCTGGGCCCTCAGGGAGAAAACTAACTAAGTATAGAGCATATTTCCCTTAGTATCAGCAACCAAAGAAAACATTTTACATTTACCATAATCATGATTTCTAAAAACAGTAAGAAAAGAATTTATTGAATACCTACTATATGCCAAACAGTACTAGACACGGTGATAAGCGATAAACCCTTCATGTATCAACTAATCCCTTTAATTTACCAGTCGTGGCTTAAAGAAGTCCTGGAACTAATTTTACCCCTCCACAAGTCTTATTTTTTCCTTTAGGTTTAAAGTCCATCAAACCGAAATAAACCAAGTCAGGTTTCTTATGAACTTACTGAAATTGACTGCCGTGTCCTGGTGATTCTTCTGCCCAATATAGGTTCAAAGCTGTCTTCGCCCCTCTATCTTTGGCATCCTTTTCCTTTAGGCCTACAGAATTTGTCCTCTGAACTACTGTAATACTTTATGATCTAATCTTTCTGCCATAATTTTGCCCCTTTCTAATCCATTCTTGTTGAACTGCTAATATAATCGCTTAGAACTCAGAAGATGTGTGGAGTTCTTCAATGTCGCTCTGATGCCTTCGGGATACAGCCCAGACACGCCAGCCCAGCTCACTGGCTTCTCACGCCTCACTTCTGTCATTCCCCTCCCATCAGCTTTCCATGTCCAGTCACACTTAACCCCCTGCAATTTTTAAAAAGCTCCAAGTTTCCTCCTGCCTTGGTGTCTGTCACAATCTCATCCTAGACTGCTCCTTTTCACATCCTCCCAACCCCTACCCACAGCCCCCAACTAACTTTTCCCTCCAATTTTTTTATTTTGGAAAATTTCAAAAAGTTGTAAGTGTAGTACAACAAACACTTATATATCATTCACCTACATTCATCAGTTATTAACATTCCGCCACATTTGTGTTCATTTGCACCGCCACCCCCCCACCCCCACCGCCGGGGCCCATTTCAAGCATGTTTACTTTTGCCAAATCATTTGAGAGTAAGTTGCAGATATTAGGACACTTTACTCTTCAGCTGTTCAGTGTGTATCTCCTAAAAGTAGGATATTCTCTTATATAACAACACAATGATCACACTCAGGAGATTTAACATGATAATCTTAAAATTTAATTGGAATACAGTCAATACTCAAATTTCACCCCAATTCTCCCAATTGGCTAACTATTATTTATCTTTCTAGACTAAGCTCTGGAAAAAGGACATGCCCTTCTAACACACACACAATGCATTAGGTGTCTCTCTTCCTTATTTTTACTACCTTTTGCATACTTCTATTGAAGCACTTCCCACATTGTATCGTACTATTTCCTTTTTTGTAGTTTTGGAAACTCAACCAGACATGTCAATTTCTCTCGCACTTCATAACTACCTGGCATTCATCATTGATCGAAAGGATAAATGAATGAATGAACAGTGACATCCGAAATGCTCATTCCACTCTCATTATAACTGGTCAACGTGTCTCAGAGCCTCTGGGTACCACTCACGTCTTCTCAATTTCACCTCTTATTTCAAAAGCTGCCCCTGGTGCCCAGTCCCGCATAGGCTTCTACCAGCCCTGTGCAGATGCAACCTGACAGCACCTCGCTCTGAGTCTGTGCTGTGAACTCCCAGGGCTACGCTAGTGTGGGGGCAAAGGATTCCGATGGGAAACGGCTGGTCTTCAATCTGGCATGCACAATCTGGAAACAAGCAAGGAAGATCTCTAGGGCCACCCTTGACCACTGAGAGACAGGAGCTCATGGAACAGTGCTTCCCTACTTCTGATCCTAGGGTGGCCAATTCTGAGATGCATCCTGTAAGGTTCCTCAAAAGTCCCCACAGGATCAAGTAGCAGATATTCATAACAGCTGCCAGCTTGAAGAGGATCCATGGAGTGGCTTTCCCTCCTTCCTGGGGCCACTCCCTGTTTCCCACAGTCTGTTCTTTGGGGTCAGAATCTCAAACTAGCTACCAGCATCCAAGTCTTTGGAACACTCTCTGCTTTCAGGAGAGCCCAGACTAACACAGTGTGGCAAGGGTAAAGAACACAGGCAGACCTGAATTTGAATCCAAATTTGGTCATTCATTAGCTATGATCGTTAGCTGGTAATTTAACTTCTCTCAGTCTGACTTTCCTCAATTTATAATGAGGATAATAATACTTTGCAGGATTGTGATAATTACAAATGAAAAATTCCTTCCCTTCCTCATATATACTGTACATGTGTATATATATGTATATAAAATACATAAATTCTTAGAGTTATATTTGAATCTAATAAACCACGTTGAATGTCTGTCCAGCCTAGGAACTATCTTTCTCTTTCCCATTTCTCTTAAAACACACTTATCTCCCCTCCCCACAGTTACTTGGGCGTGGGCTCATGTGTTCACACTCTTACTAGGAAATTTTGTGATCCTCCCCCTTCTAGCCATAGCTAATTGGACTATGAGTATATTCTTTTTCTTAGGAAACTGACCTTGAGATTAAAAAAACAGGCAGTTAACCTCTCATATGTCTTTAGCTATAAAATATAAATCCAGGGTCTGTGGATTGGTCATACTCTGCCACGTGGATGAAGAAACACAAACATCTAGTCTCTAGAAAGAAGCAAACATGAAGTGCTGTACTTCATTGCAGTCCTGCATAAAGAAGAGACAAGGGAGAGAACTGAGAAAGAACTTCCTGGAATCTCGATGTTCCAGCGTCCAGTCCCTTCTTGAGGCCCAGCTGCATTCTTCTACCTACATCTCTTTTTTGGCACTGGCTAATTTTAGCTAATCGCTTTTATTAGCAATCCAAGTTCTGACTAATGCACTGAATACAGTAATATCTTGAGTAAACAATGTATAGAATTATTTTTAAAAATAATCATCCTAAGTTTAGGAAAAGCCATAGCACATTTCACATTATAATATAATATATTAAATAGAAATTTCAGGAAGAAACTCTCAATCTGGAAATGAGAAATTTAAGAAAGCTGATACAGCATTGTATCTCATAGGAATATGTTGTCTTATTTCTACCTAAGATTTCCAAAGCTTTGGGACTTCAGAAGTAGTCTTGATTCAAAACCTCTATTCATTACCATAGTCTCCGTAGTCAAACCAGAATGTATTAAGGATTACTATGCTTGAAATATTAATCTGTATGGATCTTACAAAATACTCCATGTTGCTTATATACGTAGTGAGAAATGAGAATTATTCAGAAAAAAAATTCTACTTTCTGTGTCAGAAAGCTGCAAAGACCTCAGAAAAAGCAGCTTTTGGAAACAGCTGTCACACTTGTCAGAAACCAGGAGACACCAGTAAGTCTTCAAAGAGAGAATTCATTGAAACAATTAATAGAATCTTTAAGACACTGAATATAACTTCATTTACTTGCACAACAAATTAAAAACAAATGATTTCTTATGCTAATTTTTAACATCATAGCTTTTTATGATTTTATGTAAATATTTTTAATGCGTATGGTGGGAAAGAATAGTAATTGTATGTGATTTTATAGGCTTATAAAATTTGCACTGAATTCCACATTTTTCAGGGTTGGCTTTTCCCACGTTTTCATCTTTATTTTTATACAAGCAGTGTTCTAATGGAAAGAAGTCCCTCAATCCTAGTAAAAAAAAAAAATCCCTTGGTTGCTGCACATCAGTCCAAATAATCTCTAAGAATTCTGAACATAATCATAGTGATCCTCAACAGCAGTTCTAGGGCTAAAGGAATAAAGTCTGGTCTATGTTATTTCGTGCCGTTATTTATTTTTTATGTGGGTATGCCTCTGGAGGTCAAAGGTCATGCTTTATATCTCTTGTCTGCGCCCAATGCCTCACTTTGTCTATAACTGTGCTCCAATAAATGCTGATCAAAGACTCCTAGACTTACAGACTTACCTTGGAGTTACAAAGGCTTTGGCGGTCACCTAGCCCAATGCTCCACCATCCCATTTTACGAACAGCCAGCCTTTGCAGAAACACTTCCAGGGGAAAGAATGCCTCTGTGCCAAGACAGTTTCATTAAGGATGACAAAGCTAATCCTTACCTAATTATTTCTTAAGTTGAGTCAAACTTTGCCTCTTTTTAGTCTTTCACCCACTGGTTCTAGTTCTAACCTAGGGGATTATGGAGAATACAGTTACGGAAAGGAACAGGGGACACTGGCGAGAAAGTGAGACAAGAAAAAGTTTTTCCACTGTACTCAGAGATGGACTTGAAACTCAGGTCTATCGGTTTGGTATGTGTTGAAGAGGTGGTTCCTGAGTCTGGATGTCCCTGTGCTTGGCTTGGCTCCCTCCTCGTTCCCCACATCCAGCATGTTTTGTGTATGCCTGAGAAGGATGCATGCTAAAACTGTAATGACATATGCACCTGAATTAGCATCGTACAACTTCCCCAAATCGAGCCCATGCGGAAGTTACGAAGAAAAGGATAATGGAGGGAACAAGGATTTGAGTTGCTCCTTCTTGTCTTTCCCTTGGAGCCTTCACAAATATGAAGCAGAAAGCTTTTCTCATCCATTTTGAACTGTGGCAGTCTGGAAACAACCTCTGCTACCTTGACTGCTTGACTACGTTTTTCAATGGGATAAGTGAAAAATGATAAAATATTCCAGCTACTCTGCTATCTGTAATTTGATGAAATTCAGTTTGTGTTCATTTGGCAAAAGTGAACTAGTGCCTATAGCTTGCATCTCATTGTTAGCCAAAATTGTGGAGTTTAAAACCATTTGCTCACCAAGACCTCAGGAGGGAAATACAAAAAAGATAACTGAAGTGAACACGATTCACATAAAAAATAAACTTCTTTTTTTAAAGATGAAAACATGTTCAACCTTGCTAAGCTTTAGAGAAACATAAATTAAAACATCTGGGCTTTCAGCAGTACTTGTTCTCAGTGAAACAGCAAGTCTACCTCTAGCGGCCTATAATCTTCCTTCCTCCAAAGACACTCCGACAGATACAATCAAACCCTTCCAGTGTCGCCACATATACTCCTAATGTTAGTCCTCGGAACTGTTTTAGCTTGGCTGCTGTAACAAACTACCACAGACTGGGTGACTTAGACAACAAACATTTCTTTCTTACAGTTCTGGAGGCTGGAACTCCAAGATCGGGATGCCAGCATGATACATTTCTGGTGAAAACCCTCTTCCTGGTTACAGATGGCCATCTTCCCGGACCCTCGCGAGGCGAAGAGCAGAGAGAAAGCCAGCCCTCTCATGTTTCTTTTTATCAGGGCACTAATCCCATGGATGAGGCCTCCACCTCATGACCTAATTACCTCCCAAAGGCCCTACCACCTAACACTATCATGCGGTTAAGACTTCAACAGATGAATTTTGGGCGGGACACAGACATTTAGTCCACAGCAGAACTGCAGGCGTTTTTTCTGTGTACCCTAGAGCAAGGGTTCTCAAAGTGTTATCTTGGATCAGCTTCATTGGCACTACTTGGGAATTTGTTAGAAATGCAAGTTCTTGGGCCCCACCCCAGACCCACTTCCTGAATCAGAAACTGGCAGTGGGGCCCAGCAATGGAGTTTAACGAGTCTCCGGGTGATTCGCTGCACTTCCAAGTTTAACGACTACCACTGTAGGCTGAATTATGTCCTTGAGGGCAGGGACCAAAACTTGCTGAAAGCTGAAACCCTGGCACATGGCTCACTGTTGAATAAATAGCCTACCCATTTCCCCGGAAAACTCTGAATCTCTCTCTCTCTCTCTCTCTCTCTCTCTCTCTCTATATATATATATATTTTTAATTAATAGACTTAATTTTTTTAGAAGTTTCTGGTTCACAACAGAATTGAGCAGAATACACAGTTCACACATAGCCCTCCCCACCCACACATATACACTCCCTTACCCTCAACATTTCCTCATCAGTGTGGCATATTTGGTACAATAGATGAACCAACATGGACACATTATTATCAACCAAAGTCCATAGTGCACATTAGGGTTCACTCTTGATGTACATTCTATGGGTTTTAACAAATGCACAGACATGTAGCCATCACTACAGTATCATACAGAATAATTTCATTGCCCTAAAAATCCCTTGTGCTCCATCTATTCATTCCTTCTTCCCTCCCTCTTCCCAAACCCCTGTAAACCACAATTTTTTATTGTTTCTGTAGCTGTGCCTTTTCAAAAATGTCATTTGGTTGGAATCGTAGTTTGTAGCCTTTTCAGACTGGCTTCTTTCATTTAGTAATATGTCTTCTAAATTTCCTCCATGTCTTTCATGGTTTGATAGTTCATTTCTCTTTCTTTTTTTTTTCTTACTGCATATGTATTTTTCAATTTACATATATGTACTGTTCATTGTTTCTAAGAGCTTTAACTTTTTAACTTTTTAAACTTACATAGTTATCAAAGGAATAAAACCAACCACAAAATAAGAATTAATTCAAAAAGATGCATACACTCTGCTATTAACAGCAACATTATTTATAATTGCCAAGATATGGAAGCATCCTAAGTGAATCTATATTTTTTAAAATTAAAAATACCTTTTGAGTACTTCACTAGAATAGATGAATCTATTTCTTGCATCCCTCATAGCTGCAAAGTCACTAAATTATTTCTTTCCATTATCCCTTAGATTAGGATGTCTCAACTTTGGCACTATGGGCATTTTGGACAAGATCATTCCTTGTCGTGGGGGTCTGTCTCCTCAACTGCACGAGGTTTAGCAACATCCTTGGCCTCTGCTCACTAGATGCCAGTAGCACCCACCCAATGGTGAGAATCAGAGATGTCCCCACATGTTGCCAAATATACCCAAGCATTGGGGACAAAAATCATTCCCTGTTGAGAAACACTGATTCAGATCATTCCTTTCCAGCAGAGATCAGGCATTTGCCTCACACAAGGGCTGGATGAATGGCCAGGGAAACACAGCATGAGGAAACTGCTTTCTCACTGTGGCAGTGGTCATCTACAAAACAGTGGATTATTTTGCAGGTTAAAGCCCCAATCCCAGTCAGACTCAGGAGTTTCAATACTTCTTTGAGGAGAAAATTCATATAATTTGTCAAATTATGAAATAATGGAGGTCAGGCTCAAACCAACTGTGTATTCTGTCTACACCTCTTCAACAACATGGCACATCCAATAGGAGTGTTCATAGATGTGCTTGTACAGGCTGCCTACTCCGACATGTGAGATCTACATTTAGACAGCTACGCGTGGAACATCCGATTTTTAAGAAAGTGAATGGAATTCAGTTTCACAGAGGAGGGCACCTGGAATGCTCGAGTAAGGCAAAAATGAACCAAAGCAAACCTGCAGAAAAGTATGTAAGCCCAAGACTCTACATAACTACTAGGAAGCTGAGAAGGAGACACTATATAAAATGGCTAAAATATCTCCATTTGGAAACAGCAGATTGTGAAAGGGTGTATGACTGACAGTTAGTAATAATTAAGGGCCTAAGATGTATATGCATTCATTCGTCCAAGCTCATGCTGAAGAAGGAAGGCGGTACTGTCTGATGGATGACTCTCATTTATGCTTCAGACCTCAGGTGCGCTAAGACTGAATCAGGCCCTTAACACTTGCTCTCACAAGGCTTGCCAGAATTCGTACCCATTTAGAGTTGTCTGTGTGATTATTTGACTGTCTCTCTTTCCTCGTGTCCTGGAAACTCCAAGAGGGCAGGGGTTGTATTCTACTCATCACTACAGCTCCAGGGTCTAGCTCCGTAAGTATTTGTGGAGTGAATAAATGAAGAAAGAGGGGGCCCCAAAGAAGCTGCAAAGGAAAAAGCTAGAAAGATGAGAGAAGTACTAGGGAAAAGGAGGATCACGTAAATCAAGGGAGAGAAAAGTTCCATGGAGGGCGATCAGCAGTGCCTAATATCACAAAGGCACAATGAAAGACAAAAGCAATAGACTGTCATTGGTTTCGGCAAACATGAAGCTTGTTGGCAAGTCAGAAGAGCTATTTTATCAGTTTTGGGAAGAGAAGTTAATTGTAGTGGGTTGAAGAATCAAATCAAGCATAAGGAAGTGGGGATAGCCAATTACTGGCTACTCTTCCAAGAAACTTGAATCTGAAGGGAAAGTCGAGCTGGGTCCATGGCTAGAGAGCCATGTGGAATCAAAAGACTGTTTCGTCCCCCAGAAGATAACAGTGTAACACTGGATGAAACTACCTGAGATTAAAGTCAATGTCAACAAAGACGCAGAACACATTTCTGAAAAGCTGGGAAGGGACTGGACTGGGCTTAAAGAGGTGGAAGCACATTTCTTCCCCTCGGACAGAAAATAAGGAAGACTGGAGAGGTTCTCACGGAGGCAAACGATAAAGAGGAAATTCTGGCATGATGCCTCATTCCCCACTCTCCGCACCCCTCTCCTTTTTACTGTAAAGCAGGTGGCAAAGTTGATGCAAGGAGAGAGGGCAGTAGTAATGATACTAAAGGATCTGAAAAGTGATAAAAAGGTGGAGTAACTACTTAGACCAGCAGAGGCTGGAGTTCATAAATCAGAACTGGCTTCAGGGCATAGTTACATATGTGGAGCATGAGACAAGAGAGCAAGGTGCTGGCAGAAATGAAAGATCAGTGAGTTGCGGATAGCTAAAGCTAGTGTGAGGTGGGAGCCTCCAGAGAAGTAGGTTAGGAGCCAGAAAATGACTGGATTTATAATTCACACTGAATTCAAATAACTGAAGTGCTTCATGTAGGAAAGTGAGAGATTTAAGAAGACTGAGAAACACTTGGCAAAAAACAAACAGGAAGAAAACCAAGGCATTCTGGAAGCAGGAGGAGAGTATTTCACAAAGGTGGGAATGGCCAACGACTTCCTTGTCTTGAGCTTGGAACAAGGAGGCAACTCCATCTGGTGGCATTAAATCATGGAGATGGCTGAGACTATTCAGCCTGTGTGTGTCACATAAGAGAAAAAGGACCAGGAGAAGTTCCTAAGGAGCATGAACATTAAGTGTGGCAGTGGTAGGAATACAAGACAGGCTGGAAGGAGACTGGGCAGCTGTCACCAGAGAGGCAGGACAGTGGACTCAGGGAAGCCGAGGGAAGGTGTTTCCAAAAGGAAGAATGAATCCGTAACAGTGAGACTGCTGCCAACCATCAACCAATTGGTGACAAGGAAATCTTTGAGGACCTTATTGAGAGCAAAGTCAGTGAAGCTGTGGCAAAGAAGACAGATGACACTGGGTAGAGCATTGAGAAGAGAGCAAGAAGTATGTGAGTGGAAACAGAGCACAAACACTCTTCCAAGACATTTATGACATACAGTTAAGAAAGCAACGTGTGGCTGAGGAAGGTTTTTTTTTTATATAAGATAGGAGATATTTAAGCATGTTTAAATGTTGGTGGGATGGAGTTCATAGATCTGAAGAGACCTCCTTCTTGGAGACAGTGGGGTCAGGAGATGGTCAGCACATTTACGGAGGGAAGAACTGCCCCGCAGCTGGCGGGAGGAGGTACTGCTATTGCAAAAGGCAGGGGGCTTGACCTCAATGACAGGGAGCAAATCAAGGAGAAGATTCCTGCTAGGATCTAAATGAGAGGATTCCAAAAGGGTTATGGTTAAGAAGGTTTATAGAAGGCATAAGATCACAAGAGATTAGCTCCAGAAGAGGAAAGGAAGCAGATTAAGTGTAAAGACTGTGCTGTGTCAGAGTTGGAACTGGGATGTGTGTTCTACACAGTTTGGGGGTATAAATAAGGCGTCAGCCTCCAGAGCACAGTGCTTAAACTTCCATGGAGCAGTGATAGTAGGAAGACGCCTAGCCCTGCATTCTGAGGGCAATTACTCCAGTAAATTTTGCCAGAACAAGGAAGATTTGCTTCAAGGTCAAAATTGAGACCTGCATTTACAAAAGTTCTAGAAATTCTCCTGTTTAACTAGAAGGGGAAAATTCCCACAAATTTAATTTCTGATAGGGTGTTCCTCTATACTGCCTGGCCAATAGTAACAGTATCGTCTGGCTATTAATATTAACAATGAAACTTTTTCACTTGGTACATTATAGTCATGTCTTTCAAAGGTTAGTAGTTATTTTTCTGTAAATCTACATTTAGATTCTAGTCAAAAGTAACCTGTGACCTTCATGTATGGGGTGTCTTTAAAACAAGTGTACATGGGAGAAATGTATTAATCAACTGCAGATAAAGACAACTCACTGCCAACTGAGATATGGTTTAAGGATTTTATGTACCCAGTTCATTTATTAACAACTTGTTTAAACTTTATTAGCTGGTTTTCTATTCTATAATTGCACTCTAATTTACAAGGCAATAAAAATTAAAATAGTAACTGGAAAATCTATCTTGCTTTTCAATAGTCTTTTTTTTTTTTTTTTTTAAATTAACTTCAGGGGCATTGTGCCCAAAACATTTAAGCTGTGGAAATAAATTCAATTTACATTTTTTTAGAATCAATTTTATTGAAGTGATAGATTCTCAAAGGAAATGTAGACAAGCGATCAGGGACAACACATGCTTAAGATACCAACCACTGCCCTGTGCTTGCAAAGATCTGTTTTTCTTCATTTCCAAAGACTGTTGGTAGTAAATTTCAGTACGTTTATGATAAGCTAAGAATAATCATTTCTGTCCTACAGAAAGGTTCTGCTGAGGTTTTTTCAGTTGTGGTCAGTAGTGGCAATATTCCAGAAGTCATATTTAAAGAATACCCTTAGTATAATCAGCAGTTTTTCAAATATGTACTTTTATCCCTCTAATATTCGTGATAGCCATTTATCAAATTGTCCTGATGGTATAAACAACTGTACTGTCTGATGCCTCATGGTGACAGAAACTGGAGGCAGAAATAGAAGTTGAATGCCTAAAGCTGTACTCCTAAGACTCAGCAGAGATCACTCAGCATCAGTAGTTGGAGCGATTCTACAGCCAAATGAGTAAGTAAGCTCTAATGCTTTGGTTAACTGAAGCATGAAGTACCAGGGTCTCCTAACGGAGCAAATTAAAATGAATAGTGACAGCTGTAATAAATGGAGTACACAGCTCTTGCTGGGCACTGTGCTGGCTCCTTTATATAGATTATCTCTCACACTCGTATTATTTACCCCACTTTAGAGATGAGAAAATTGTGGTTCAGGAAGGTCATATAAATTATAAATTGTATAAAAATCACAAAATAAATGACAGTCTGAGACGAATCCAAGTTTGACTGGGTTCATATTAAGCTTCCATTTCTGAATTTATATTAGTTAACAAACTCAACTTTGGCCCTTTAAAATATTATTTGGCCCTGAAATCTACATAGGGAAGCCATCATTTACAAACTACCCACACATCTCCATTTAAATGCCTGCTTCCCCACTGCCCACCTCCACTGTGGGGGGCTTCTAGTGCACTGCTGTGGGAAATGCTGCACTCTTAGAGGTTTTAAATTTGAGGGTTTAAGAAAGGAAGAGATGGAAGAGCAGGCATAGCCTAGGGGAGCAGGTTTCCAGGCATAGGTCTCATGTTTATGGGTAACCTACCAGGGCCCCAAAATCTATGCCCCTGAACTGCCTGAATATTTTCTTTCATTTCATAATACTGCCTGAAATTCTGCCAAATTAGGATTTTATTTGGATGTCATCTCAATTTTTAATGCATATGCAAATCACCTGGGGATCTTACTAAGCTTCAGAATCTGATTCGGGGGTTGAGGAGATGGGCCCAAGAGGCTGCGTTTCAAACACGCTCCCAGGTGATGCTGGTACCACTGGGCCTTGGACCACAGTTCGAGCAGCAAAGATGCAGAAGTTGTCTGATTTGCACTCTCTGGCCGCCCACCACAGCTTCTCATTGGGGAAATCTCCCCTTTGTACATCATAGAGGGAGGGTTGAGTTAAAAATTAGCAAATTAGAAAGAGGACCTCACTCTTCTGTAACCTAACAACTAGGTGTGGCATGTGGCCTGGGTCTGGCCAATCAGAAACCTCTTTCCAGGGCCATGATACTTGAGGCCAAATTGGAAAGATGCAAGAACAATTCAGAAATAATTCCCAGCAAGGGTGGCATTGAGAGTTCAATGTCAGTGGTGCTGGAGGCAGTGTCCTGTTCAGATCGTTCCTTGGCTTGCCTGCCTAGCTCCGCTTGGTCATTTCCTGAAAACTGTGAAGTGTCTGCCAGTTACAAGTGCCCGTACACCGCCTTCAGCCCACGGGAGGGAAGCGGGCAGCTATCTGATACAACACATTCCTACTTTACTCGGGCTGAGCTACAGATTGAGGGGACAAGCTCAAATTCTCAATATTCTGAAGTTCAAAAATCAGCATTTTCATAAACACTGCACTACAAGGGTCAATGGTGTAAAAGGTAAAACACCTTTTCCGTAAAGGTGTTTTAGGGCTTCTGTGGCCTCTGCTGCAACGGCTCACTTCCGCCTCCGCAGGGCATAAGCCGCCATTCACGGTGTTAAACAAATGCGCTATGTTCCAATAAAACTTTATTTGTGGCCCCTGAAATTTCTGAATTTCATGTACTTTTCATGTGTCATGAAATATTATTTTTCTTTTGATTTTTGTCCGACCATTTAAAAGGTAATAACCAAAAAAAAAAAAAAGTAACCATTTCTAGCCTGAAGGCCATACAAAAATAGGGAGGGGGCTGAGTTTGGCCCACAGTTTGCTGCTCCCAGTTTTGAAGCAGAAATACCTTGATCCGATTTATACTACACATTTTTCTCCTTGAAACCATGCATTTATTTCTTCTTACTAAGAAAACAGGAAGTTACTCTGAAAAATTAAGAGTCTGTACCTCCTAAATCCAGCATTTAGATGATGTCATTTACTTTCTCGATATTTTGATTTACGGAAATCAGTTACAGTAACTTAAAAGGTGAGCAGTGATGGAATATACTTCAGTTGGCTAATTAAACATCTCCTAAATAGGCACACAAGCAGGAATAATGTAGTAATAGACTCTGAGGATATCTTGGTCTAAACAGAGATCTGACGAACTGAGTTGATTTTAAAAATGTGTGCAATGCTAATTTTATGGGCAGCATGCTATGCATATTGGTAGGAAATTTTATCATTAAGAGTTACAAGGCTATACCAGCCTGAGTTTTCTCAAACTAACCACCATTTCAGGCAGAGCCACTAGGATCAAACTCGAAGCCTCGGGTAAAGGGCCCTGGTGTTAACAATATCCTTCGTCCAGTCACCAGTGATACAACTGTGGTGAAAACAATTAGGCGACTTCCTTATTTCTTCTTATTCAGTCTTGGTAGCCAACTTCCAGTGCTCCATTCAGAGCAAAACCCCCAAAATGTGAAGAATACTAATCCCCTCCACTCATTTACTTATGAACCACATTTCCAATTACACACAGCTGAGGCACAGTAACTCCCTTCTGAAAGGGGCGGGGTGGGGGTGGGGGAAGGGATCGCAGGGGCTAACAGGCACCGACAGCGACGGCTGTCTTCCTCAGCTGGTGCTTCTTCAAACACCCACCACGACGGTCAGGCCCCCAGACACACAGGCTCTTCCAGCACCACTTCTTGTTTTTCACCAAACAGAGCTAACAGGCTTCAGAAACGGGATAGCATGACAGACTGGACAGCGAAAACTGTGCAAACCCCAATGGCAGTTCACCTGCAGCCGAAGATGAAGACTTGTCTGTTGGGCGGAGGTTTAACTGTATCTAGAAAACTGATCTTCCGCTGTCCCGTGAGGGCAGCGAGGCTCTAGTGTCCCCACTCCGCGGGATCTCCAGGAAGCACAGCTTCCCTTTCCCAGTTCACCCTCCAGTTCTCCTCAGCATCTGCTTCTCTCACAGAGTACACAGTGGCGGATGGTGCTTCTCCAAAAAGGTATGTCCCTGTTCCAACCCTGAAACTTGTAAAGTAACCTTATTTGCAAAAATGGTCTTTGCAGATATAATTAAAAATCTCGAATGAGGGCATCCTGGATTTGGAGTGGGTCCTACATCCAATGACAGGTGTCCTTATAAGAGAGAGACAGAGGGAGACTGGAGACAGACACACAGGGAAGGTCATGTGAGAGACAGGCAGAGACTGGAGTGATGCTGCGAGAAGCCAAGGAGTGCTGGCAACCCTGGAAGCCAGCAGAGACGAGAGGGACGGCTTTTCCCTGAGCCTCCAGAAGGAACCAACCCTGCTGATACCTTGATTTTGGACTTCTGACCTACAGAACTGTGAAGAATAAATGTGTTATTTTAAGCCACCAAGTCTGTGGGTAATGTTATGGCAGCATTAGGAAAACTAATTCACAGTATGAAAGATGGTTCATCCTAGGACACAGCCAAGCTTTAAGCAGTGAAAAGAGGTTGATAAAGGTCTGCAGTTCTGTATTTAGCAGAAGAGGCATGTGCCTATGGTTGCAGGGGCGCTGGGATTAGCTCTTTTAAAATAAAGCCTTTTCCACCAACTGTGTTGTATTTCTAATTTCATGTTTAGAGACTACGTCCTTATCCTCTGTTAAAAAGTCAATTTTTCTGAGGGAAGTCACACATTATCTTACAAATTAAATGCATCAGTCTTACTGTAAGTAAGTCTAGTTCCTTTTTCATTTTTAGCGATTTAGTCTGCATTTCTTTAAGCCTGATAGTGTACTAAGCACCTTAAATGCACTACCTTGTTTAGCCGCTACACAATTCTGTGAGGAAGGCACTATTCCTATTTTACAGGTGAGGAAACCGAGAAAACAATGTCATTCAGTGCCTCACTTGTCTGAGACAATACGTTAACGGCAGAGCCAGGCTACGAGCTACTCTGAGTCTGGTTCCCAAAGCCTCTGTTCTTCACTATAATGCCCTTCCTACCTTGCCTTCAGAGAGTGTGGTTTGATGAATAAAGGGAAAAAAGCACAGGTCACAAGACAGGGAAAGAATATGGAAGGGGAGGAAATAAGATAAATACAAAAAGGAAGTTTTAACACACCAAAACCGAATCTATATACTTTAGAACTTGAATCAGCTCTTGTGTTAATGAGGACAAAGGTCATACATTTCACCTCTGCATGTTTGTCTTTGCTCAAGTGTAGAGAAAGCTTAGATTGTCTCAGCAGAGTCTGCAGCCACCCACAGTTCTCTGACAACCTGCCAAGAAGCTTATAAATGCATGCACTTAATTGGAATTAATATGGATAAAGCAGGTGATTACAAATCCAGTGTATTCCCTGAAGATGGGTGTTTGTGTCCTGGGCCCCCAAATTCGTATGTTGAAGCCCTAATCCCCAACATGGTATTTGAAAGAGGGCCTTGGGAGGTCACTGAGTCATGAGGGTGGAGCCTTCATGAATGGGATTAGTGCCCTTATGAGATAGACACAAGAGAGATGATCTCTTTCTCCTACCATATGAGGATACAAATCAGGAAGGCAATCTACAAACCAGGAGGAAGGCCTTCACCAGAACCTGACCATGCTGCACCCTGATCTCAGACTTCCAGCCGCCAGAACTGTGAGAAATAAATGTTTGTTGTTTAAGCCACCCAGTCTATGGTAATAATTATTATAGCAGCCTGAGCAGACCAAGACAATGGGTCAACAGTATTTTCTTTGTGTGTGAAGGAAAACACTCTCGTCTTGGTAACTCACGAGCAGAGAGAGTAGGAGTGAAAAAGAGGTCTGAGGCATTGCACAGAAACAATCCTTCTGCTCAAACAAGTACACTAATAAAGTAAGCAATAAATGATTCAATTCTCATTCTTAAAAAAAAATCACTTGTGACTTTCTAGATGTTAATGAAAATTTTCAAGTGTTGCAAACCTGTTTTAGCGCATAACTGGATTCTCATTTCACCCTTAGTCTAAGGTAACTTTCTCACTTTGAACTGCAGCCATCTTATTTTATGATCACTTAGTGTTCAGAAGGCAATTTCAGTAAGTGCTTAATTTAATCAATCTGCATCCACATAATGACACATGGGGCTCTACTTACATATCCTTCATGTAACTGGGTCTTTGTAAACCTTGGTCTTTCTACGTGATATACTTCTGATTTGTGTACAGCTTTCTTGTTCAAGCACTATATTAAAATGCTCAGCTTCCTACACTTGTAGGGACAATGAGAATAAAAGCAGTTTTGGTTACTTCGTATCAAAGGAAGTTCATTCCGATTATTGAGTGTTGTGTTAAATGCCCATCTTTTTGTGCGACTGTGCTAGGTGCTTCACCAAGATGCATCAAATAGGTAAGGCCCATGCTCCATGGAGTAACTATGTATTACACATTTTCTGGAAGAGTTCTGATTTCACACAATTCCCTCTTCTTAAATAAAGGCAATTTTCATTTTCATATCCTTATAAGATTTTTCATATAAATTACTTCTCAAAAAACAGTATCACAAGTCTTTCAAAATAGTCTTGTCCAAAAGTCAACCTCATGAATGTGTGTATTCTTATAAATTATATTTTCATTAATTCAAATGTAGAAAAGCAAGAACAGCTGGAAGGTGGTAGAAAAATCTTATTCTAACCAGAAATGCACAGTCATAAGGAAATTGTTGACATGTACAGACATTTTATTCTGTATTGTTTTACTTCTGATTATGGTTGTAAAGCATTCTTCCAGGATTAACAAAAAATGACTAAGTTCTTTAATTAAGCTCAAGAATGAAACTCCACTTTTAATAGATGGCATAGTATCTTGTGGTTTTGAAGCCACAAACAGGTTAATGAAAAACATTTAAATCCTTTCAAGTCTGGAGAAAACTGAGATTGTCTAAGCAGAGAATAAAATCAGTTTAAGACTAGTAAGAAAATAAATAAATTTGAGTATTGTATTTTATAAGTTTTATTTTACGTATTTTTATATTATAGTAATAATAGTTAATATTCACATTCCAATCATTTCAGTGAGTTCTCTACACATATTTTAAAATGAAAAATGGCTTATACTGGCTTTCAGTAAATTTAGTGTATCGTAAGTCTAGCTGACCATGAGACTGCACCTGAAACTGCTTCTGTATTGATATGTACCTGGATAGAAGGTGTTACTTGGGAGGAAATAACATAGCTTCTGACCTAGTTCTGCAGGCTTATGATGTGAGAGTAAGCATGACTTCAAAGAACTGACTTTGAGTAAAAATTTAAAAGGATGAATATGATGCCACCAGGTATGAAAAGATTCTAGGACTGTTCACAAGTATTAGGGGTAAGTTGTACTGATAAACACTCCAACCAGGAAGTACCTTTCTTTCATCATGCAAGTCAGCAACAGACTGCACGGACACATAAGAGATAAAGTGTCCATCTTGGCCTTTTGAGACTGTTCAATTACATCTTGTAATGACGTAAGAATTTAATTTTGAAAGCAATTCTAAATGCAAATTCTCCACTTCACTGATAGAAGTTGAACTATGTACTATAAAAATTTAAAAATTAAATAAAATATCTAATTAGCATTATACTAGCAAAGGCAAATTTAGAATTCAAGACTTCACAATCATGTAAGATTATTTTAATGTAATTCTGTTAATTAACTGAAATTTCCTTTAAATTTTTTTACATCTTTTATATCTCAAAACACTTTTCTAATATTTCACTAGAGCATGATATCACAGGAGTAAATCTCATATAAGAACTTTGCTAATTCTTAGTGTCTCTGGCATAAGGTTTAAGGAAAAAAAGAAAGTAATTTTCAAAAACTTTTGCTTTCCCTAACTCCTGAAACCACTCTTGAGAATAAGTATTTATAGATATAATTTGAAAATTTGAATTGACAGAGACCTGGAATATGTGTCATGGATTTTATCAAAACTGCAAACAGTTTCATTAGAAAAGCACAGAAGCCTCCCACACTCATGGTTTAATCTCACAATTACCTAGATATCTATCAACAAAACTCTAAGCAGTTGTTAACTACAGATGCCACCAAGGTCTGACAGTTTCACTTTCAGTTTTCAGAATATCTACTGTTTCAGTGGTATAAGAACATCACTTGAATCTCTACAAAATAATTAGTTATAATTGAACCTTCCATTAGATTTAGTACTAGAGAAATCTAGAAGACCAATTTATTAATTATGGAATTTGACAGAGAACTCTTCTGAGGGGGTCTGAATTTCAAGTGAAGGCATCTTTGCAAGTTAGGCTCAACTCCTCATTACTCTGTGATGCAGGCTCCTCCAAATGGCAGCAGAAATGTATTACTGTCTAGAAATTCTACATTGGTGCTAAAATTTTATGATTCTGTTGAGATAAGGACAAATTAGAAGAAATATATTCTTAGAAAAATAGTATTATGTAAAATAAAAATGCTGTCATGATTGCTTACCAGGATAGCTTCTCTAAACAGTAAGTTCTTTAAGATTTTCTGTAATTATTTAGATATTAGAATTGTTGTTTTTTCAGTGAGAAAAAAATAAGTGAGTTGTTTCAAAGTATGACATTTTTGTGTATAATTCAACAAAGATTAACATATATAATTAGTAGACTGATATACTCAAATACAAGTATGTTCGATAAGCTTTTGGTGATGCACAAAGTATACCAATTGTAAAAAACAACTATTCAAAACTTCATGCGACCACAGTGACCAAATTAATTTTGGAGGGGAAAGACAGTCAAGAGATTCTAGCATTTTCCAGAAGGAAGGATTCAAAGATGAACGGTAAAATCAGTAATCATGTTCTAGACGATCAGACATGTGGGTCTAGGACTGATGGGTGGAAGGGGAAAATAATGAATATACCAATGGACACAGTGGATTTGAGATGCCCAAGATGCCAGTAGGATATTCTTCAACGTTCATCTCACAAGTCATCTCCCCTGTGAAACCCTGCCAACTACTCCCAACTCCAGATGGAATTAATTTCTCTTCTGGGATCAACAGCATGTTGTATTTTGGTCATACCATGGCTGTATTTTGGCCATAGATATTTCTGTGATTGCATTACTAGTTTATGGTTATTTATCCTCATGTTTTTCCTGTGGTACCACTCATCTTTATCATAGCTGGTTACAAGGTTTTCTCTTCTCTTGTCCGTCTCCTCCTCCCCATTCCCACTACCTGAAGATCTGTCTTACTCAAGTTCATATTCCTAGTGTCAACACAGCATCTATACACAGATGACGCTCACTGAACAACTGCTAACTGAAACCTCTGATAACAGCACCTTATTAATATAGTTCCCAGTCAAAATTTCTTCTTAATGTTTTTACTTAATGAACAGAATGCATTCATTTGATAGACATTTATTGAGAACTTACTTGTTCCATGAACTATGCTAGGATGGGAATATTAAGATAAATATGATAAGCTCCCCAATCTATCAAAAGTCTTGATTAGTGCAGCATTATGGATCAAGCTTTTCATTAAATGCCTTCAGTGGTAGGATTATATATTTGGAATAACACATACTATGGATTGTGCCAAGATTCTGATCCCTCTGAAGCTATGCTTTGCCTATGTCATCATTTTGTTGAGGGCTCTCCTACTATGTCAAAAACAAATATATTTTTAATGATGCAAATTGCAGGTTATCTAGTCTTTTTACTTAATGCTTGCATATACCCACAATCTGGTTTATTTTCGACATAACATACTCTTTGTAATATGCATGTATCACATCAAAATTGTTAATGGCATAGTACCAAAGTTGTGTCTTTTGGTGAACCAGACCTTAATTCTACCTTAATTGATATATTATAAATGCTGAGCAAGAATATCTTTATGGTATGCATATATTTATTATTATTTTAAATGTTAGCTTATATAATTTCAAACTATAGAATTACAAAATGGGAAAAAAAAGTCTTTTTATTATGTTATTAAGTCAAATTCATGCTTGTTTAGTCGGTAAAAAAACAAGAAGACAATTAATACACAAGCCCAAATGGTGGCTAAACCTGCTTTAGTTCTGTTTATTTTAAAAATTTTGAAAGTGATAAATACAGAAAAGGCAGCTCATGTATTTTCAATGATAAGCACTGAAGAGGACATACTGGCACCACTGGCCATACTGACACCATTAAACTATTTGTGAGTCTAAAGGATCACATGACATTTTTGGTACCTGCAACAGACTACCTGTCATACAGAGGGACTCTATTCAATTCATTAATGCCACCTACAATGCTGAAGTGCTTAGTATAGTGCTTTACTTATAGTAAATACTCAATATTTACTTCATTAATTGAATTATAAGACAAATGGTCTCTTTGTTACTGACAGAAATTTTCTTCAGGGAGCCCATGAGGCTGAAGACAACTTTGAAATCCTGTAAAAGAGCCAGCCACTCCTCTCCAAAAGTAATGAAGGCTGACAGTCTTAAGTCTGTAATAAGATAGTGACTTAACATTAATCTTCTAATAATATGGTATTGTGAAATTCCTAATACGGGGTTAGTCGATAGAAAAAACATGAAAGCAGTCACATTTAAAAATGTTTGCCCAGAGCCTAACAGGTGACCCTGACACCGTGCTATTTACACTCTAAATAAGGTAAAAACAGAATCCCTATCTCGAAGCCCTTCTCCACTAGTCAATTTTATCATTATTCAAGGCCAACATGATTGGTCTCTCCTCTTAAAGTTTTAGACATTTTATATACTACTTCTTCCTTTCCTCAAATGCATACAGTAG
This sequence comes from Camelus bactrianus, assembly GCF_048773025.1. Classification (NCBI taxonomy): domain Eukaryota; kingdom Metazoa; phylum Chordata; class Mammalia; order Artiodactyla; family Camelidae; genus Camelus; species Camelus bactrianus. The sequence continues at coordinate 6,159,800 of NC_133552.1, forward strand.
CAAAATTCTGATGCTTCTTTCTCCAGTTTATTTAGTGTAATTTTTTACAACTTAGACCCAGTTTTCAACTCCCACAAATGGATTCAATTTGATATATTGTAAAAAGCGTGGGATTTAAGTCAAGAGGCTTGGGAGACCTAAATTCTGGCTCTGCCTGTACCATCAAAGATACAAATCCCTAGGCTTTGCAAGGCTTCAGCTACCTTGTTTGTAGAATGAGGGGATTGTAAAATCATCTCTCTGGTCCTGTTAGGCAATAAAAGGCTAGGATTCTATGACTGTCTCCTTTTCTCACCTAAGAACACAAATCTGACACACAGGAGGCTGCAGACTCTGAGTGTTAACGATTCCTTCTGCTTGATTCAGGGACAGAGGCGCACTTCCTGCATCTCCCCTCATGGCTCTTCTGCTTACTTTGTGAGTGTTTTCCATTTGGGGCAGCACTACTTCTCTTTTCATTCTACCTGTTTTCTCTAGGTGATCAGACCCAATCTGTGGCTTCAACTACCATTAGACACCGAAGTCTCGCCTCACATCAGCATTGCCAACCACCTCCCGAATGCTTTCAGGTGCTTCTGATTTACTATAACCCCAACTGAACTGTTACTCCCTGCCACACATTTGCTTTTTCTGTGTCCTCTGTGAGAAACCTGAGAGTCATCCTAAACTCTTCCTTCCCCTTTGCTTTCCACATCAAATCAATCACCAACTTGTGCTGACTTTATATCCTAAATATTTTCTGGAATCTTTGCTGTTAAGGACTGAGCGTTTGTGCACCCCTCCCCCCAGTTCATTTATTGAAACCCTAATTCCTAGTGCGACTGTATTTGGAGATGGAACTCCTCTAAGGAAGTCATTGACGTTAAATGAGATCCTAAGTGTGGGGCCCTGATTCGACAGGGTTAGTGTCCTTCTAAGAGGTATCAGAGAGCTTGCTCTCTCTCTTCTCCACACACACACCCCAAGGAGAGGCTAAGCGAAGTTATAGCGAAAAAGCAGCCAACTACAAGCCAGAAAGAGAGCCCTCCTAGAACCCAACCCCGACAGCAACTTGATCTTGTACTTCTGGCCTCCAGAGCTGTGAAAAGATAAATTTCTACTGTTAGGCCACCCAGTCTGTGGTGCTGTGCTCTGGCAGCCAGAGCAGACTTCTCTCCGCCTGCTACCAGGACCCCAGGGCAGCTTGTCATAATCTCCTCCCTTTGGTCTGGCTACTCTCTCATGTGCCCAGCAGCGTATCACTGTGGGTCAGAGTCAGATCACGGCGGACTGAGTCCTTGCTCTGCCACTGACTGTGTAAACTTGAGCAAGTTACTTAATCTGTGTCAGTAACCTCCCTGTAAAGTGAGACTATTAACAGTAGAGTTGTTTCAACACGGTGGTACATGTAAAATGCTTACAACAGTGCTTGGCATATTAAAGTCACTCAATAACAGTTAGCTGTTATTATCTTCTACATTATCAGAATAAGCCACTGGAACCACAAGTCAGTCTCATGTTTTAATAAAAACCCTTCACTGGGCTGCCCACCAATGACAGGATAAAGTCCAAGCTCCCTGGTGCGACTTATGGGCTCCATACAAACCTGCGAGTTCCATGATAGGAACTCATGTGAACCTTCTGCTCCTACCCTGGGCTCATTCGTATGGCTCCTCACCCAACAGTGCTCCAGCAACGCTGAACTCCACGTAGTTCCCCGCAGTTCCCCAATTCTCCTGCTTTCCTCTGCCCTCTGCCCGTAATGCCCCTTGTCCTTCGCTTTCCCTGGGTACCTCCTATTCATTGCTCTATATTCCACTTGGATGCGTCCTTCCCAGGAAGCCTTGGGAACCCCTCAGTCTAGGTTATGAACCTCTCATCTTTGCTCTTTTCATACTTCATGCAAGCCTTTGTCACAGCACTTAACCATTATACTACTGAAGTGTATTGTCTATTGTCTTTGTTTTCCACTGGAGAGAAAGTTTAAGATCAGAGACCATTTCTTATTCTTTTTTGTATCACAGTATTTAACAACATGATATAGTTAACATTCAATAGATGTTTGACAAACTCAATGGAACTGAACTCTGAAATTCAGACCATTTTTTCCACACTTACCACTGTGAACTTAGTTCAAGTTTTTATTTCTCATTTGAAGCAATGCAAAGAATTTCATGTCTCTAATATCTTTTTTCTTCTTACCATCCTTTAAGCAGCTGACAGAATTGTCATCTTAAAACACAAATATCTTATCTTACATGTGCTGGCTTCAAAACCTCTTTAGGCTTCTCACTACGTAAGAACAAAGTCTAATCTCCTCCTCCAAAGCACAGAGGTCTCCAATCTACCTCTGCCTCATTTGTCTTTACGCTCCTGAACTCCAGCTACACTGAACTTCTTACAGTTACTGGGACAAGTTCCACTCTTTCAAACCTCCTGCCTGTGCATACACAGGTCCCTTTGCCAGGAATGCCCTTCTCTCTTACATCTGGAAAATTCTCATTCATTCTATATAACCTGTTCTTCATAAGCGTACCCAGTCTTTCTTAAATTTCTGCTGAGAATTAGCTGCTTGCTCCTCTCTGTTCCCACAGGACATTTTTTAATCCTTACATTATAATACTAAAACTTACTATAACTTGGTCTGTCTTATCTATTTGAGTTCAAAGGCAAGGACTGAATCATACTCATCTCTGTATATCCTGAGACTTAGAACTGCATCTGACATATAGTAAGCACTCAATATGTACAAACATTTAATAATAAGTTAATGAACAGAATAGCTAGAAGAAAATGAGAAGAACTTCTGGCTTACTGAATATTGTACTGTCATACTAAGAATATATACTGAGTAAAATCTTTAGATAACTATTTTTCAAACTGTAGGTCATGACCCATTAAAAAAATTCAAATAATAGAAAACCTCAGACAGCACCACCTACAGGAAGGGAAGGTACTAGTTCACACAACTTTTGTTTCAGTTACCTGTATGTATGTGTGTGTGTGCCGGGTTGAAATGCAAGTTGCTTTTGCCACTGTGGAGTACAGGTTTACAAAACAGCTTGGAAAACACTGCATGTGGTCATTTCTTAATGTAGTATAATTTATTATTTTTTTGTAATGACCCCAACTATAGTATAATGCCAACCGCATAGAGTTTGGGGAACATTCAATGAGATGTGAAAATGTGTTAGGCAGACTTGAGCTCACATCATAGCTCATGGTAATAACTTACAAAACTTTTCCTAAACAAATCTATTGTATTTATTTAATTCAATTACTTCCTTTTAAATATTTCAGTGCTGTATGTGGCAGTATGAGAGAAGAGGTATTTCAGTAATATTGTTAAAATCATTAGAAATCACAGGATATCTGGAATCACCTTGGGATCATGTTTGGACATTAGCTTTGGCTTGTTTTATTTATCAATTCATCCACTGACTCAAGTTAACTAAATCCCTAAGATAATAATTTACAAAAAATATTAATTTATTGATTTATAATGAGTGACAATAATTCAGCCACAAAGATTTATTAGGCATCTCTCCTACATGTCAGGGAACGGCCTGTATATGCAGGAAAGCAGATGCCAACTGTTTATATTAGGCATCTTTTCCTAGAGAAAGGGTATTTTCAGGAGCCACTGCCTAGTACCATGCCTTGCATGTAACAGACATTTAACAACTATTAGATGCATAAAATTTGAGGCCACAATAATACCCAGGGGCAGAAGACAGTAAAGTTGGAGAGACAACAATAGGTTTTTATCTATTTCTCACACATTTCCATGTAGCTAATCGCCACTGGTCATCATAATTGAGACACCCTTACCCTGGAATCACCGGCTATATAGACATTCTTCCTCTTCAGCATTTCTATTGTAGACGATGCAGATGCATAGCAGTATGCCTACCTGCCTAATAAAAAAAAGTTGTTTTTTTTTAATGAAAGAATCAAATCCAAGAACGGAAACTTGTCATTTAGATTACTTAGAGGAGTGGGTATATGATGGCTCCTTCTAATCATATTCCATAAATAGCACAGCCCAGCTTTTGATTAGAGCTGAACAGCGTAACAAGTTTGACTTACAAAGGCCTAGAGAAAGGTTTAGCAAACAATGGCTCATGGGCCAAATCTTGCCTGCTGCTGGTTTTTGTAAAGTTTTGTTAGAACAAAGCCATTCCCACTCATATCTGTATTGTCAACGGCTGTTTTCACACTACAACAGCAGAACTGGGTAGCTGTGGCAGAGGCCATATGGCCCCCAAAGACTGAAATATTTATCACCTAGCCCTGTATTAGTCAGCTTGGGCTGCTATAACAAAACAGCACCATTAACTAGGTGACCTATAAACAACAGAAATTCATTTCTCACTGTCCTGGAGGCTGGAATCAGGGAGCTGGCACGGCTGGGCTCTGGTGAGAGCCCTCTTCCCGTTGCAGATTGCCGACTTCTTGCTGTATCCTCACATTGTGGAGAGCAGAGAGGAAGCAAGCTCTCTGACCCTTACAAGGGCACTAACCCCACTCACGAGGACTCGGCTCTCACAACCTCATCTAATCGTAATTATCTTCCAAAGACCCTACCTCCTAATTCCATCATGTGTGGGGTAGGGTTTCAACACATGGATTTGGGGGACACAAACATTCGGTCCACAACAGATCCTTTACAGACAGTTTGCTGATCCTTAGAGAGTACAAGCATCCTATGTTGCTGACTAAGAGCAGAACCACATGTACTAGAAACCAGACAAGCAGGTTAATAATCTCTGATGGAAACTGAGGTTCCTAATCAGGAGTCTTGCTTTGATAGAAGGCCATCTTAACTCAGCGAGGAGGGAGACACCTGCAGGCAAAGTCAGAATTTTCTGCAGGAAGAAGTTTTGAGTTCACTTCAGCATGTGAACAAGTGCTCAGTCATGTATTTAATCTGTTAACCATGCTTGTACAGATGGCTCTCCCTGGCAAACGCTGCTTTTTTTCAAAAAGCTCCAAGACCTTCTGGGAAGGTGGGGGAGATGGGAGAAAAGTGTCTCAGGACTTGCTGACGGGACTTTTACGATTTTCAACAGAATTACCATACCATGACAGAACTAAAGGGCATCACTGTGGTAGCCAACAGCAAGAAGGTAAAGCAAAATAAGACATGAGTGACAGAAGTGGGGGGTTTAGAACTATGGCGCTCTGACGTGGTGTGTTTCAGTATCCGAGGAGCTGGACACTTAAACAAGAAGACATACAAGAATGTTGATAAAACCACCGCCTCTACTGGAAGTGGCACAACTTATCCTTGTTTCTTTCATTTTGCAATCAAAACTCTTGAAAAACTCTTTGAAAAACACACTATTTTTAAATAGAAATAAAATTAATTTTATGATAACTTATAGGTGGTTACACACACACACCCCAAAATGGGAAGACGCAATGAAGAATTATCATCCAAGAAGGAAGGCACATAACTGCTTAAATCAATGTGTGTATTGTTACCTAACACGGCACTTTGTCAGGAGAGGCACTTAATAAATGTTTCTGCTGAATATGATGAGTCCCTTTCCCTCACAACCCACATCCAATCTGCCAGCAGATCCTGAATCTAACCATCTTCCACCAGCTCCACTGTTAAACCTCAGTCTGAACTATCAGTGTCTCACTTGGACCACTGCAGATGGCTCAGGACGAGTCTTCCTGTCCCTGTTCCACACAGCATTCAGACTGATGTTTCGAAGCACAAATCTAATCATGTCCCTTCTCTGATTAACACTCTTCAATGGATTCCTATTAAGGAAAAAATCCAAATCCAAGGTCTTTACCCCTGTAGTCAACAAAATTCAAATAATCCCAACTAACTGAACATCTACGATTCTATTCCCAGATTACTCCACATTCCAGTCACACTAGCCTCATCTTCCTGTTGCTAGCCAAACATCATCTTGCCGCAAGACATTTACACTTGCTCTTTTCTCTAACTTGAATCTCCTTCACCCATTATTCAGCCTTAAATCAAGGTTACCTCAGAGGCTTTTCTTGACCACCCAGCAGTAGTTATCCCAGTCGCACTCTACTACATTATTCCATTTTATTTTCCTCACAGTACTTGTTAATATTATGCTAAGTACTAAGTAGTACTATATTAGGTACTTAGTGCTCACTACTATGCTAGCTAGTGTGTGCTTGTTGTCTCTCCCTCCATCCCCTAAAATGTAAGCATTACTTGAGGGCAGACACAGTTTCACTCCTGTGTCTTCACTGTACCTAAAACAGTGCTTGGAGCATAGCAGTGCTTATTAAAAAAATGTGTTGATTGACTATCTACAAAACATTCTACTTAGATCATTTCATTTTCTCATCAAAACACGTGTGCTTTAAAATGTAATTAATTCAACATTGCTATTTTGCAGGTACTTTCCAGTTACATATTTATTACTGGTCAACCAGAGGCATTACACTGGAAAGCGTTTTAGCAACTGGATAGCTTCTAAAACTGCTTACAGTAGCATAAGTTTGTCTAGTAACATGTATTCATGACTAGGTAGAACACCCTGAACTCTTTCATTTATAAAAAAACAATGAAATGCTGAAAGTCCAGTATAAAGAATACAGTTGATTCTGCAGAACCTTTAAAGTATAAATATTTCTTTTAATATCACAAAGCTTTAATATCTACAGGTTTAAGACTGACTGATAACTCAATCTCATCAAAATACAAATAGACAAATATGCTCTACTCACCCCCGCCTAAGGGGAAAACCTGCCTGGTGACTTCTCATCTCCACCTGTCTACCCACTTTTCTTCTCTCCTTTTTTCAGGTTTTTTTTTTTAATTGAAGTATAGTTGATTAATAATATTAGTTTCAGGTGTATAATATAGTGATTCAATATTTTTACAGATTATACTCCAGTTAAAGTTATTCTAATATTGGCTACATTCCCTGTGCTGTAAAATATGTCCTTGTAGCTTATTTATTTTACATATAGTACTTTGTGCTTCTTATCCCTCTACTCCTTTCTGACCCCTTCCCACTTCCCTCTCCGCACAGGTACTAGAGTTGTTCTGTGAGTTGGTGTCTATTTTGTAGTATTTATTCATTAGTTTTATTTTTTAGATTCCCCATGTGTGACAACATAGTTTCATCTTTCTCTGTCTAATTTATTTCCATGTTGCTGCACCCAATTCTCTTCTCTTGACAGCAAAACTTCTCAAGATAAATTGCCTGTTTCTCCTTGATCCTCTTACCTGAAGCCCACTCCAACAGGGCATCAGTTCTCACTCTTCCTCTACCAAAACTGCTTTTATGAGGGCCATCAATGGTGTCCATGTTGATAAATCCAATGGACATTTCCTGTCCTCATCCTACCCATCTCACAGAGGCATTGGACATAACCGATAATTCCCTCCTTGAAACATTCCCCTCTTGGCTTTTAAAACTACACAACTCTACTATTTTCCTTCTCTTTCCTTGGCCAGTTCTTCTGTTGGCTTTTCTTTCTCTGATTTAGTGCTAAATACAACTCAAGGATTGGATCCATTCCTTTCTCCCTCACTGTGCTTCTCTCCTGGGTGATCTCATTCAGTCTCATGTCTTTAATGCCATCTATATGCTGAAAACACTGCTACATCCCGATTTCTTTCCTAGCCTCTCTTTAATTAAACCAGTTGACATATCATAGGCAACTCAAACAATGTGTGTAAAAAAAAAAACCTTGCCTTTCTCTCCTTAACCTGCCCGACCTCCTTCAATTAATAACACTACCATTCTGTATTCATATATTGAATAAATGCTTGTTTCGTAAGAATTGGTTGTAAATTTACTGAGAAGTCCTTGCTTATAATTTATTGTGATTAAAATGTTAAATTTATTTTCTTTGAAAACTTCACCTTGTAGGATCAACATCAGGTAATATAACTTCCCTACTCTGTTAAAACTAGGGCTTCTTCTTGTACTCCATTTAGGATTATTTCTTTAAGCAACAAGCAAGAAGAGAGATTCCTGAACAGGGGCACAATATAATTAAAAACTAGGAAGTGGGACTGAGGAAGGCATATTAATGGGAGAGAAAGAAAGATCTGCCTCTAGTATGAAAAAGAAAATAGATTAAAAGGTTTGGCCATTAAGTTAGAGCCAGGATACTAATAAAGGCCTTAAAGTTGAGGCAAAGGGGCACAATGATATAGGCACCATAATATCGGAAATAGAAGATTTAAAAAATCAGAAAAGGGAATAACAAAGATGTGTAAATTTGACAGAGAGAACGGATTAAAACAGGGAGAACCTAGAGTTCAGGAAGCTAGCTAGAAGATCACATAGTGGTGAGGGCTTGGATTAAGACGGCAGCAGTAGATATCCAAGAGGAAATGCCAAATGCATCATTGGACACATGGTTGGCCGTATTAGCTATGAAGCACATGTTTGGTAAGAATAGATTCTGAAATCTTTAGACTGCAAATGGGCATCTGTCTGGTCCCAAAATTTCATTAGAGAGTCCCTCTTTTCATAAAACTCAAAGAAATGGAGGCAAAATGTATAACTGTTTAAAAATGACTAATAAAAATTACCTTAAAGTAAATCAGAAGAGAAAAATAGGTAATACTACTTTTAAAACTATGTGCTTCTCCCTCCTATGCCGCATTTTTGTTAAAAAAATAGTGTTTACTATTCTTTTCTAATTTATATACATATATACATACACATACATATCCTTAGTTCATGCCACTATACCATAACTGAGTGGTTATGAGAACACTATAAGCTGAGTGGTTTAAAAACAAAAGAAATTTGCATCTCACAGTCCTACAGGCTGGAAGTCCAAGATCAGGGGTCAGGCTCAGGTGAAGGCCCTCTTCTGGCTGCAGAATGCTATCTTCTTGTAGTCGCCTCCAGTGATGGAGAGCTAGAGAACTCTCTGGGATCTTTTTTAAATTGGAGTCCTAATCCCATTTGGGAGGGCTACATCCTCATGATCTAATCACCTTCCAAAACCCCCCACCACCTACTATCACACTGTAGGTTAGGACTTCAATATACAAATTTTGGACGGATACAAATATCCATTAAATAATAATCTCTAATTGTAAAGCTGAATGCCTGTTTTCCCATTGCTGTTGCATACATGAGAAAACTAAAGCCTGACAGTTTAAAGCTGAGGTCACAAAGACAGTAAGTAGAGGAGCCAGGAGTCAAAATGAGACCTGCTTCCTTAGATTCCCAAGACTTATTTCCACTATATTCAGAATGAAGTGGATGCATTCAAGAAATACTTAGAAGGTGAAATTTGAAAAGTGTGCAGCCCAGAAGAGAAGACAAGTATGTAAACCTAAATTTTCCCATAGTAAAGTGCCAATAATAAAGCCAAATGCCAAAATAAAGGAAGAATCTAACACAGAAATTGGGAATGAACAGGACTGGCTGTAAATGCTTCTTGCATTAAATGACACATGATATAAATCTTGAAGAATAAGCAGGCTTTAAGAAGATAAGAAAGGAGAGAAAGCTGTGGTAGGCAGAGTCCAGAACAAAGGCTCTAAGGAAGCACTATCAAGCAGAACTTTTTGCATTGATGCAAATATCTGATATCTACACAGTCCAATAAGGTGGCTACTAAGTACTTGATATGTGGCAAGTGCAACAAGAACTGGAATTTTAATTTCATTTGGTGAATTTAAAATTAAATTGAAATGGCTACATGCAGGTAGTGGTTATTATACCAGACAGTGCAACTCAAACTGTGAAAGTTAGATGTGAGCAAAGAAATGGCAGATTCTTAAATGTCGTTAAAAGATGAAGTTCAAGGTGCAGTGAGGCTGGACAGGAGGCTAGAGAGGGAGCCAGAAGCCATATTACAAAGAAATCCATTTTAAGGTTGAATCATACAAAATTTCCAATACTCAATCAATTTTGATTTTAAGAATCATCTGGCAATTTTATATATTGTATTGTGCTGAGGAACTTAAAATACTTTGCCTTCTGTTCTCTAAGTGCTGTGCAAAACAACAGAGGTTTTAAAATTTAAGACAACCTAGTCAATTCTTACATATATTAACATCGTAAGTGAGAAATAGCCTTTAGGTAATCTACATTACATGTATAATCAGATTCAGAGCTTACCTTATGCTTCTCAATCCTGTCCTACTGTGGGCAGCCCAACAACTAAGGTAGTTTGAAAAATCGATTCTTTTTATGTACTAAAGTTAACTGCACTTCAACTGCATGGGTGCAAAGAATCTGTGTTCTTTTCCTCTCAATCTTGAGAAGGAAAATTGTCAAATAAGCCAGCATATTTAAATGCCGTATCAGAGAATCATTTTGATTAAAATATGTTTTTATCAATAATTCTCTTTGGTCAGTATTTACCAACATAGAAGCAAGGACATATATACAGTAACTTAAAAAAAAAAAATCTTTCCCAATCTTAGATTAGATTTTCAGGTTTTCTTGAATTCCTTTTCTGTTCTCTAGGTGACTTAAAATTTTAATTTTGACAATATAAAAACACAGCTCCTTTGCTTTAGCCTGGTATTTAGTTACTGCATTAACAAAATATAATACAGATTTAGAATAGATAGATATTACATTTTCTTTATTTTTATATTGAGAATTACATAATTAATACATTAATCTTTCAGGTAATATAATTTTAGCTAAAAATAAAGAACATCTTCTATAATAGTACAACCACCTTCATTCCCCTATGTTTGGAAAAAACAGAAATTATCTTTAGTGGTACTCTTATTAGAAATTATCCCAGTTTCAGCATCTTAGGATTTTATTTCCAAATTTAAACTATTGTATTTTAGTCAGCCACGTATACTGACACTTCCCTCCAGAAATCAGTCACAAAGTTGAGTGGCTGAGGATGCATTAGTCTTCAGATGAAATGCACTGCCTAGGATTCTGCCAGGTGGAAAGAGTCAGGAACAAAGTCATAATTATGATCACAGCATCAGAAGATTCAAAGTTGTTTTATCTTCAGACTTTAAACACATTTTTCACCTTAAAATAATGTTTAAGCCTTCACTTGTGATTCTGTTGGGAATGATGCATACAAAAACAGATACATAGTTAAAAATTTAGTATTTTTTTTTTAAAGTGAATTCCTAAGCGTTCTGTATAGGACAAAACAACTGCAACAACTCAAGATTAAAAGAAATAATCTATCTTATCCCCTAGTTTCTTAAAGGGATTCCCTGAGTTAAATTATTCAACATGATCGAGTCATTTTTAATAAACCAGAACAGACAAAAGTGCCTAACAGCAGCAAGACAGGTTTCTCTTGCAGGTGGCTGTGACTCTTATAGGAGCAACAGGAATGTCTTTTGGGCAGAGGAGAGCGTTTAGGCCTTCCCACTCGGGGGCAGTTACAACTCCCCCCAGGCAGAGGCTCCTCCTGACCTCTGCGCACTTGAGATTCTCTGACGGTCTTTTAATAGACAGCAGGGCATATGAAGTCTGTTACAGTCTTCTTGGTATTCCCAGGGTTTACTCCAGTGTCTGGCAGATGATAAGAATTTAATAATGTTTGTTAAATAAATTTAGCAATAGTTGGAAAAAAATCCTGTTTCCATAGAAAGACACCACTGGCTTTCTGAGGAGGCAAGTTCATGATGAAGCTAAATAAAACCAAAGGTCACCCCAATGCCAAGACATTTCTTGACTTTTAAAAATCCAGTTGTTGAGTCAATCAATACTAGTTACAGTAACATGAAAGACAGAAAAGTCTTTTACTCTAAACATTTTCTAAGAAGTTGATCCTACAACATGTTTTGGTTTTCCATTTTGGCTTCTAATAATTCTTTTGAACTAAGTTTGACCTAAATTTTGCTTTAAATTGACCCTTTGAATGGAATACTGTTTTCTCACTTCAAAACATTTAAAAGGATACCGAATCTAATCACAAGGAAACACGTGACAAGCCCAAAATGAGGAACATTCTTCTAAAAAGGGGGAGGACAGGCCTGTGTTTTTCCAAAATGTCAATGCCATAAAAGACAAAGTCTATGGACATGTTACAGATTAAAACAGACTAAAGATACACAACTAAATGCACAACCCTATACTCAATCCTGTACTAGGAAGGGGGAAAACAGCATAGAGGACACTACTGAATTAACTGACAAAATTGGAATACAGACAGTGAAGTATCAATGTTAACTTCCTGAAACTTGTTAACTGTAAATCTACGACTTACACACTTAAGAATTTAGGGATATAGGGCTATGATGTATGTAAGCTACTCCTGAATGATTTAGAAAAAATATTGTGTGCAAACACATGCAGTGAGAGAGAACACACAAGAGCAAATAAATAAAAATAAAATAATACTAAATAAAGCAAATGAGACAAAATCTTAATAGATGAATCTAGGTCTAGGTAAAAGGTACACAGCTGTTCTTCATGTTGTTTTTCTCAGTAAATTCTTTAAAGGTGACCAATGCTAACAGTTCTTCCTGGTTCTGTGGTCTTTTCCCCCATTTGTTTAGATATCTGTTAAAATGCTAAGTCTCATATAAATAACTGTGTTTTTGTTTTATTTACACTGTTCAAACACTCTAACTTCTTTTTAAGGAGACCTATTTAAAATATTGCATTTATTTCCAAAAAAAAAGTACAGGTAATTTGCCAAATTTCCAAACAGAAGCAACAGTGCAACCCAGGTGTGCTAGGCTTTAAACAAGTTAATCATACACAGTTAAAAATATTTTCAGAGCACTGTAATAACCTCTCTAAGGCCTATAAAAGTGAGTTAAGACATAAACTCTGCCCGTAAGTAGATAAAAATCTAGTGGAAGATAAAAATACAAACTATGATCTGAAAAAAGGGGCAGAATCAACAAAGGTGGCATTATTATCTATTGTTGCATAACATAGTTCTCTGAAACTTGGTAGCTTAGAACAATAAACATTCATAATTTCATGAAGTTTCTGTGGCCAGGAATCCAGGAGGGCTTAGTTGTTCAGCTGCAGACAAGATGTCAGCTGGGCCTCCAGTCCTCCTGGGGCTTGACTAGGCTGCGAGGCCCACTTCCAGGTGGCTCACTCGCATGCCAGGCAAGTTAGTGCTGGCTGCTGCGAGGTTCTTCAGCATGTGGACTTCTCCGCAGAGCTATGTAAATGTACTCATGACAGGGCAGCTAGCTTCCCTGAGAGTGAGTGATTCAAAAGAGCAAAATGGAAGTCACGATGTCTTTTACGACCTAGACTCCAAAGTCATACGCTGTCATTTCCACAATATCCTACTGGTTACACAGGTCAGTCCTGTTCAGGATGGGAGGGGACTTCTCAAGGGCGCGAATAACAAGGGGCAAGAATCACTGGGGATCATCTTGCAGGCTGACTACCATAAAAGATAGAAAATACTAAGGGAGTACAAAGGAGGCGCAATTAAACTCCATTCCTTGGGATGCCAATGATAAAAGAAAAACACTAGGTTATCTCTGTGGTATAATCTTTTAAATTTAGATCTTCACTTAGAAAGCAAGCCAGTAGTTGTAACAGAGAATATGACAGTCTGGCACTATTCCTCCCTCTTTTAACGAAGTATACACTAGAATACACCTGAAGAGACCTACAAAACAGTTTTTATGATCAGATACTGGGGCCCCACAACTGATACTCATCCATGCTACTCCGGTGGGCAGGTAAGTCTCACTCGGTATAGAGGTTTGTCCTTCTACTCCTTAGTATGAAGTTAAATGTAGACCTGCCCCTAACCAACAGATACCTCAAACGCAAAGGGTCTTATCACATTCACAGAACCAGAATCCTGGAATCCTAGAATGACAAGGGATTTTAGAAAATCTCATGCCTTCTTTTAAAGAAATGGGAATTAAGACTCATGAAAGTGGACTGTCAATGGTCAAAAGTAAGTGAGACTTGACTCTCAAACCTGTAGCAGTTGTGACTAGAACCTCAGTATGAGCCATCTTTCCATAAATGCTACTGAAATAGGCAATGCACAGATCTGGATCCATGCATGCCCCCACAGTGCTCCAACAACCACCACCTAGCGTACACTGAACACTCATGCTTAGATACTCTCTAGTAACAAGAGACCTTTGGCAACATCTTTCTCAACTAAATATACAAAGATGGTTTTAACCTAAAATAATGTATGATGTGCTTGTTTTTGTAATGGAAATGATTAATTCTGATCAATCTATACTTTACTGCCTCTATGATTACTGGAAGGCACATGAAAGGTGACTAGAATAATACAGCTAGCACAAACAAGTACTAAGCTCGGTGTGTACCTCATTACTTGGCCATCAATTGTGTGTTACAGTGTAAAGCATGTAGGTGAACAAGTACTGGACCAGCGAGAGGACCTTCATTTTAATACCAGTTCTGCTCCAAGACAGTTGTAGGACCTGAATGACTTCTTTACACTTTCTTGGCGTCTGTGCTCTTATCTGTAAAACGAAGGCTTAAAAAACATTATGGGTTGAATTGTGTCCTCTAAAAAGATTCACACTACCTGTGAATATGATCTTATTTGGAAACAGGGAAAATGCCATATGAACATGAAAGACAGAAATTGGGGTGATAACATCTGTAAGCCAAGAAACACCAAAGTCTGCTGGCAAATGACCAGAAGCTAGGAAAAGGCATAGAACAGACTCCTCCTGACGGTCCTCACAATGAACCAACCATCTGACACCTTGATCTTGGACTTCTAGCCACTAGACCTGTGAGACAACCCATTTCTGTTGTTTAAGCCACCCAGTTTGCGGTACTTTGTTCCAGCAGCCCTAGCAAACGAATACAGAAGAGACGATCTCTTTGCATTCCATAGGGTCTAAAATTGAATAATTCTATGAAACACTACAAATGTTTAGGAAGATTTCTCATATTCAGCTGTTTACAGCACACCACCAGTCTTTCGATAGAAAACAAAAAAAGATCCTCTATGACAATATGCAAGGGATGGCAAACTTTTTCTGCAGAGAGTAAATATTTTAAGCTTTGTGGGCCATATAAGGTCTCTGTCACATATTCTTAAACAACTCTTTAAAAATGTGAAAATCATTCTTAGTCCAACGGATATACAGAAACAAGCCACAGTCTACATTTGACCCATGTGCCATAGTTTGCTCACCCCTGATGTGCAGGACTAACAAGCCTCTTGTTCCTTGGGCTCTTTTTCCTCATAGTTCCAAGCCCAAGGGAACTATTTCAAATTCTTTTCACAACTAGGTGGAAAATATTTTACACTACACCAGGCAAGCTTCCAAAGTCCTCAGAGTTAGCTGTCCCTTCTTATAACTATTACATTGAAGTAGTCCAGAGTTAGTAACTTTCTCCATTTTTCCTTTAGTTACTTTTCATTAAGAAGATACACACACGCAAATTACTTGTGACCGTCAACAACTACACACTCTCAGAAGCACTAGTGTCCTCCATGCTATTTCCAGGGCCATTCCCCAAGGATACCCCAAGGATATGCTGCTTTCACATCTCAAAAAATGATTAACATCTAGAGGTTTAAATAGTTAAGGTACTTTTCATAATCACCAGGTATTGTGGATCTGATAGCAGGGCTAAGCGCACAGAAAGTGGGGCAAAGGCCAGAGACTCAAAGTTCCAAAGTAATGTCACAAGGCTATTACTGTTGCTTTTCCTTCTCTTTTTCTAAATTGGGCCCCTGCTGTTTTCTGACAAGGAGCTGGTTTGTGTAAAGTAAGTAACATAGTACCTAGCATAAAACAGGTGCTCCAGAAATGCTCTCCTTCATGCTTTACAAAGTGAAGATAGAAAAATAAGATGGAAGATTTTCCTGCTGCTTAGGAAAAATTCCTAAAGCTTGTTTAGAGAATATACCTGAAAATACAAGGTGAAAGAAGCCAGCCATCTGGTATGCATGAATGCTGGGATGGGTCAGGGCGGCGTAGCGTAGGCTGAAAGGGATGGCGAAATGGAAGGCAAGAGGGTCGTTATGGCCATGGTGGTAAAATAAAGGAAAAGACCCTTCCCACCTGGTTTATTTCAAATACCAGATCATGCAACTTAATTTGATTGCTTATTAAGGAAAGGTTCCTATAATCCATTCCTGATTTATTTTCCTGTAACAAAAATCTTTAGTTTTAAAATAATAACAAACAGCACATATACAGGCAGAAAATGGGTCCTGTGTTAGTCTGCTTGGGCTGCCATAACAAAATATCACAGACTGAGTGGCTGACACATCAGTGATTTATTTCCTCACAGTCTGAGGCTAGAAGTCCAAGATTAAGGTGTCAGCAGGCTGGTTTCTTCTGAGGCCTCTCTCCTTGGCTTACAGATGGTCACTTTCTCACTGGGTCTGTGTCCTAATCTCTTCTTCCTATAAGGACATCAGTCATAATGGATTAAGGCCCACCCTAAAGATTTAATTTTAACTTATTTACCTCTTTAAAGAACTTAACTCCAAATACAGCAGCATTCGGGGTTAAAGCTTCAACACATGAATTTTGTAGGGACAAAATTCAGCCCGTAACAGGCTCAAACTTTAACTTGTCAGCACTGTAGTTTGCATTTATAGTACAGGGACTGTGTCTCTGTTTATCTACATGTCACATACGTAGATTAAATAATATAGCATGATGACGTGAATTTATTAAAAACCACCTCTTTTTGTACATAAACTCAAATCTATAAATTGCACACAAAGTGTGGTGATTCACTTGATAACCTGCCAGGGCTGGCCTAGGGTGGCAGGTAGGCCACAAGGAGCACCTCTCAAAGATCCCTTTCCTAATCGCACCTTCCCGACTGGCTTGCCACAAAACACAAAATTCTTGTGTTCTATTCCTTCACTGGCAGTTTATTTCCTCTGAAAATGTAAATAAACTCTGGAAGAGTAATATATTAAGTGATTCTCAGCCACTAACACGTTAGGGTAGAATAGCTAAGATCGCAGTTTTAAAATAACTAATTCCATCATAATGGAATTTTCTTTATTACTGCCCTGCTATTGGAATGTTAACAACAGTATTCTTTAATAATAATTCTAGTCCAGGTCATTCAAGTTTTTTTTTTTTAAGATAGTGAGATAAGTATCATGTATAAATACATTTCCTCATCTAATAAACAAACCTAAGAGAAAGGTGCTGAAATTAACATTTCTGAGTACTTGCTCTGTATCATGTACTCTGCTAGGTGCTTTAGAACATTTCATTCTAAAAATAATCCTATATAGTAGTATTAATCCCATTTACAGATGAGGAAACAGGCTCAGATTAATTAACAGAGTTTGCCGAAGGTAAGGAGAGATTAAAACCCACGTCTGGTTTATGGCTTGCTTGTTGGGTGCCTGTGGTCAGATGACTAGTGCTGAGCTTTAGTTTCCTCATTTTAAAAACAAAGACAGCAATGGCACCCTACTTTTGATAGCACTGCTGGCAGGTTTACATGAGTTAATCTGCATACGGAGCAGTGTGGCAGAATGCAGAACTGACCTGCAACTTCTGAGACTAGTTCTTAAGAAGCCTTGTCGCTTTTTGCTCTAGCCCTCTCGGGACACTTTGGCTGCCTTGTTAAAAAGCCTGAGGGAGACTATGAATGAGGAGAGGCGGCTTGGAGACAGAGAGAGGCCCAGCTCGCATGCAGCACCGTGGTCTCAGACACATCTTAGACCCTTTGGTCCCAGGCCAGCTGCCAACTCACTGCAGCTACATGTGTGAACCCAGGTGAGACCAGCAGAAGAAATTTACAGTCACCTACAGAATTAGCAGAAATAATAAATCATTTTTTAAAGCCAGAGTTTTGGAGTGGTTTGTTGTACAACAGATGACTATTGCAGTTAGACAAAAAATATGTTAATTTACAATCCCTAATTAGAAGTATAAGAATGAGATAAAAAGACGACTTCATAACCTGTACTTAAAAGTTTTCTCCCCTTGAGATTTCCGAGTTTGATTTTCCTAATGCATAAAAGTTAAAATAACCTGAGACCTACGTGACTAGTCATAGCCAGCAGGCTCTACTATCTGATGTAATCAACACGTCAGGCAGCCCTAAGGAGGAACACTTATTTAGCTTAAACCAGACAAAAGTAAGGGAGAGTTCTAAGGTGCAGATGACCAAATGACCCCATCTTGTGGGGTTTCCCTGGTCTTAGAGAAACACATCAGCACTTATGCTCATCTGTGTTTTTTTCCCCCCTAGTTTTCTCTGGGGTATGTGATTAGGGAGTTTCTTTAGTTTATCAGACAAATTTTTAAGGCTTTCCTTCCAATTCTGACATGTAAACATTCTCTCACTTCTGCCTATTTCATTATTACCAAATCTCTATCTATAGTCCAGATGTCACTCCTGAGACCAAGATGCAACCACCTGATGGAATAATCTCCTCATAGACATATCCTGGAGTCAGTTCATTTGCTCCATTCTTCCTCTTCTCCCTTGACCGTTAATACCTTTGTCTCCTCCTACATTGCCAGTCTAAGTCCTACTTAGGCATCATTTCTTCTGGGAAACCAAGAATCTCTGGGGCTCTGTTAGGTCTAAGCCTTTCTTGAAATTTTAGCATTTATCTTGGTACCTTATTACAATTGTATATATTATTAAAAATGTACATCTTGTATACAGTTGCACTTTTCATCTTACCATTCATCCAACAAACAAAACAAATAAGGTGGTGATAAATGATGCAGTAAAGAAAAATAAAACAGGGTAAGGGGCTGCAACCATTTAGTAGAAGGGGTGTCCTTTTCAATCTGCACAGGAAAAAAGTTGCTCTTCAACTGGTGTGTGGTGTGTTTGTAGAAAAGGGATCTGTAGGCACTTACAGATTTGACCCTAATGAAATGGGAAGCCACTGGAATGTGTTGAGCAAAGAAATGGCACGATCTGATCTATGTTTTTACATGATACACTGGTTGCTAGATGGAGAACAAACTGTAGGGAGTCAAGAAAGGAAGCAGGGGAATAGGAGGCTACTGCTATAATCCAGCAGTCCTCAACTGGAAGCAATTTTGCTTCCAGGGGAAATGTTAGCAACGTCTCCTGACATTTTTGTTTGTCAAAACTGTGGGAGAAGTGATTACTACTTGCAAGTAGTGGGTGGAGGCTGGGGATGCTGCTGAACTTCTACAAGAACAGGACAGCCCACTCCCCTCAAAAAGAATTACTGGTCCCAAATGTCAACAGTGCTGAGGTTGAGAAACTGTTATAATCTGTGATAGAA
The DNA here is from genome assembly GCF_048773025.1 of Camelus bactrianus. NCBI lineage: Eukaryota > Metazoa > Chordata > Mammalia > Artiodactyla > Camelidae > Camelus > Camelus bactrianus. The sequence goes on from NC_133552.1 coordinate 6,178,937, forward strand.
TGGTGGCTTGGTTTAAGATGGTAGTGGGGAAAGGTGAAGTGCTTAGATTCTAAATACATTTTAAAAGTAGAGCTGACCATATTTACTGAGGGATTAATTGTATATGCAAGGGAAAAAGGAATCAAAGATGACACCAACAATTAGAAGAATGAAGTGCCTCATACTGAGAGGGAAAGATGTGGGTGTAACAGGTAGGGAACAAGTGCTTTCTTTTATTTGGGGATGAGCAGAACTGATGGGACTCAAGCATTCAGTTTTGGATATACTAAACATGAAACATCTATCTACTTGGCATCAAATGCATAAATCAGGTAGGCAAATGGATATATGAGTCTAAAGTTCAGGGGCAAGGCTGGGGCTGGAGAAATAAACTTGGGACTCTTAGCATCTGTATAGCTTGTAAAGCTGCAGGACAGGATACTATTATTTAGAGAGCAAATGCAAACTGAGAAGAGATCTGAGCTCTGAGGCATTCCACTGTTTAAAGAGGAGAAGGAACTAGCAAAAGATACTAAGAAGATGAAGGAGAAGACTTGAAGTAGGAGGAGGAGAAAAATGATCAACTCTGTCAAATTCTGCTCAGATGTCAAAAGGAAAATGAGGACTTAAGAACTGACCTCCAGATCTGGCAACACAGATGCCAACACTGACGTGGAAAGGAACAGTTTTGGTGGGGAGGTAGGAATGAAAATCTGACTGGCCTGAATTCAAAAGAGTTAATACTACAGGAAGGTAGAGACAGTAGCTATAAAAAATGATCCACTCTCTTGAGACTTTTGTAAAGCTAAGAAACAACACTATCTGCAGGGAATTTTTTTCTCCCAATTTTTTTTAACTTAATTTATTAAAAAAATTTTTTTTGGGGGGGGGAGTAAGTAATTTAGGTAGGTAAATTATTTATTTATTTTAATGGAGGTCCTTGGGATTGAACTCAGGACTTCGTGCATGCTAAGCACGCGCTCCACCACTGAGTTATACCCTCCCCTCAACTTCTTATTTTACATATGCATACATACAAAAAAGTTTATAATATGTCAAATCCCCTTCCATCCACCATAGAGATTCAAAATTTAATACTATCATATTAGTTTTCCTGTATATATGTATATACACACACACACACATTCCTGAATATTGAAGATAACTTCACCTCTAAATTATGTCAGATATACCTCCAAAAAAAGGCCTTTCTCCTACATAAACATAATAACCATTAACGCACCCAGGAAAATTAAAAATATATTCCCAAATATATTCTATAGCTGGGCATACTCAAATTCCTCCAATGTATTTTACAGCATTTTTCTTCAAATCTGGATTTAATCCAAGTCTATGCATTGCACTTGGTTATCAGGTTTCTTTGGTCTCTCTCAATGACTTTTTGAAAAGACCTGTCTTACAGAATGGATTGGACTGATTCTCTGTTAAGTGATTTAACTTGTTCTTTAATCCTGGAAGGGAAGTTTTTGAAGGGCAGTAAATATATTCACTATTCCTGGCATAATATTCTAAAATTAACATTTCCCAACTTTCCTATATCTCTCCACATAGTCTTTCATTTTCAGAAAATTCTCAATTTACTCCAAGATTTTTTTCATTTAACCGCCACCTATTAGCTCTGAAGATTCAACTGAGCAAATTTCAAGGCTTACATACCCTATATTCAAAAAAATACACTACCATCTCTCATTTACTATAAGAATTCACGAGAGATCTAATCTTAAAGCTAATCAGTACCCAAACCGAACATCATTTTATTGATTAATCATGACAGATTACACTTGGAAAGTAAAATGAATTCTCTGAAATTTCTTTCCTGATTAGCAAAATAGTGCCTCCTAATACTTGAGGGTGAAAGCTGCTGTCAAATATGCCTACATGACTGGAAATTGTAACAGCCAGATGAGTTTACTAGGCTGGTGCTGGTATGTTCTGTATGCTCCTCTGTCCATGTAGTAAACAACTTAAATAAAGATGAAAAATTTGATTACACTCATATTTGGGCTTCTATAACTGGTCATTCATGTATAAATTCTTTAAACAACTTAATGAACATTCTTTAAGCAACTTAAAATGCAAATTTAGCCAAAAATGTTTACAGCTAGAATTGCAAGGCACTTTAGGCACTGTTGATTTACCTTACAACATTTTCTGCCATAATCTTCAAATTATTTTCTTTTCCATAGTGTTGGAAAGCATTAAAAATATAATTTTTTATACAAATGAATTTTATACTCTTTAATTCAATGAACGTTTCAAGTTCTAACTTACATTATTTTTATCTTACAAAACCTGAAATTATTTAGTATATAATATGAAATCTAAACTATGATCAAATGAGTAAAATAAAATGGTTAATAATTTTTAACAATCTTATTTCACTTACTTAGGCTTCTTTACTGCTTTGGCATTAGAACTGGAATCAAACCACTGAGGCTTAGAGTGATGGTTTTCAACTCCTTTGGGCCTATGGACTATTTCACTGAGGTAAACGACCTTCCCTTGTCATCTAGTCCACCTCATCCTGATTACCACCAAAAAAAAAAAAACCTCTCACTTGAATAAATCAGAAGCTGGGAATCAGACTTTATAAAGCACCTCCCATGAGACCAGAAGTGATTAATTCATACAAAAATCAAAATTATAGCTACTGCCACCTTGTAGTAAGTTGGCCTGTAGATCACTTGAACTTCCACAGGCTATCTGGAAGACCATGATCATATTATGCAAACTTTTGATTTAGACAAAGAGCTAGACAGGAAGGAGGGACCAACCAGCAGGAAAAAATCCTCTCAATTTATTCTCCAGCTAGGAAATTATACAGTAATATATACCAAAATATGATTATTTCACAGAACTACCATTAATACTTTAATAATTTAAACAAGATAGTAAACATTATTTAATTACTTGCTCTCATATGAAGCAATGTGAGGTAACAAAATCAAACTAACATGTTATGTATTACTGTGGTAGCTACTTCTAAGATGAGCTCCAATGGGCCCTGCCTCCTGGTATTCACAGCCTGTGTAGGTCCCTCCCACATTATATCAAAGTGGGTCTGTGCAACAGAGTGATGGTATGTCACTTCTGAGGCTAGATTATAAAAGACATTGCAGTTTCTGCCTCTCTCTCAGATCACTTACTCTGGGGGAAAGCCTGCTGCCATGTTGTAAGGACACTCAAGCAGCCTCCAGATGACTGCAACCACATGAGACCTTGAATTGGAACCACCAAGCTAAACCACTCCCAGTTTCATGACCATCAGAGACTGTGTGAAATAATAAATGTTTGTCTTTTAAGTTGTTTCAGGGAAATTTCTTACAAAGCAAAAGATAACTAACAATAATATATACCAATTTAACTGGTTGAAATTGTAACTTTATAACCTCTCATTTAGGTATTAAAAAATCACAGCATGTTGAGGCAATGTAAGGTAGTAAAAAAAAAAGTTCACTAATACCTACTGAGTACCACTGAGGGCAGAAAAGCTCTCTCATATTCCACATGAAGCTTCCTTCAGGTAATACTCATGGCTGACTTCCCTCTAGGGGAAGTCTCACTGACTCCTCCCTAGGATTGGAGGGAGTAACTGGTCTGATAACAAGTCTGAGAAGGAATTCTGAGGCTCAGCTACTTCTTCCCTCCTTTCCATCTGGGATTTGTCTGACTCAAAACAGAGTCATCTGTTCTGGTCTGCTCTCTGTCACACAGTAAATGCAATGGGACAAGCTGTATTCTTGTAGATGGGAAACTGGAGGTTTAAATCTGCCTAAGTCTGGAGTGCAACCCTAGGAAGCTCACTGTTGCTGCAAATCTCAGCCACATTTTCCACACAACTTTTTCGGTAATTAAAATTACATCTGAATGTTCATCTATCTGGCTTCTGCGTCTTATTTCTTAACTGGATCCAAACTTCAACAGAGGGGGCAAAAAAAAAGGGCAACTTATCAACCTCAAGACTAAGTACAAACTACTATTTGGGTATTTTGTGCCCTTGTGGAGTTTACAGTCTTTTGGGATATAAACTAAAACACCTGAATGGTTACATAATAATATAAGAATTACCTAACAAATACAGACTACAAGAAGCATATAATTATTACCAAACAGTTAAGAAATTATGATCATCTGTAAGAATCAGAAAATCTGAAGGAGAAAGGTAAAAACACAGATACCCTGATCCTCCATGCCAAACCCATAAAATGGGACCCAAGCAATTGAATTTTTAGTAAGTTCTCAATACAATGTTAATCCACATCTAAGAACCCAAGACACACATGGTGAGTGCAATGACTTTGGAAGAAAGGAGAATGTAATGAGCTAGCAAAGGAAAGATTATAGCAAACAGAACTTGAAGCAAACTTTGAAGGACATGCAGGGTTTAGATGAGGTGGCAGAGGATGAGGAGGAACCAACATTTGCTGAGGGCTTATTAACTACCAGACACTTTACATATCACATTATTTAAGACAATTTCAATTTATATGTGGAAAAACTGAGACTCAGATTAAATAATTTGCCTGAGGCCACAAAACTAGTTAAATGACAGAAAGGGATTAGTAGATATTTTCAATTTAAAGATGAAATTGAGCCTCTGGGAGGTAAAATATTTTGTCAAAAGTAACAAAATTGGGAAGTGGTAGAACTGTAATTAATAGATGGCCAAGCTGAAATCAGGGCTGTGAATCTAAAGGCTAGGCGTCCTTTTTTTTTTTTTTTTAAATAAGTGGTGAAGGTGAAGGTCTATATTGGATCAGATAAACATACAAAAGTAGGAAAGCAAAAGCAAACTATAAAAATAAATCATATTAGATCATTACAAAATAAACCTCATTTTAATTTGTGATGCAGCCAGAGAACCATATATTAAGGACCACTGATGGCTTAAAAACCACTCAAAAATAACTTTTTAATCATTACGGTTTTGTCTCAATTGATTAGTTTACTAAATAATTACTAACTGCCATTAGCAGTCAGGACCCAACTGTTAGAGTGAACCGATGACTCAGCAACTAGTTGGAAAGCACCAACCTATTCAAAATAGTCAAATTAATTTTATGGTTAGCCTCAATTTAGAAGTGTAATGTTAAGGTCAGAGTAATTTTATTTATAACTGAAATTTTTAAAGACTGCTTTATGACAATGTTTTAAAAGACTTCTTTATTGCCTATATTACTACTTTAAGTACTTTTTAAAAGTGAAACTGCACATTTATTCATCTTTATTCTTTTCATCTTTATTCTTCATGCATAGGGACTTCAGTTCAATTTTTCTATTTTTGAGAACAAAATCAAAATTCAACTCCTTGAGGCCCTTCCTATAATTAAAATTAATTACTTTTTCTTCATTGCTGCTACACTACATTACTTGTACAACTCTACTTAGCATTTATTTCATTTTACCTTGTATGAAAGCTATTTGTTTACAGATGTTTCTGCTTCTCTTTAGGGATAAAGACAATGCATTATTCACCTTTGTATTCACCCAGCATTTGGCACAGTTCCTTGCACATTCAATAAAAGCTTGTTGACGAGTTAAGTTAATATTATTCTCAGTAAGAGAAGCACATATATTACATGTACATTTTCCAAACCAACAGTGAACTAACAAAGAACATGGGGAAACATGCTGTTGAAAACATACCATTTTAAGAGTAGGTTTGGTCAGCCACATAAATTGGGAACCACCAAGATCATTCACTCATCAGCAAATATGTACTATGTACCATGCTATATATACATATGTGGAAAAACTGAGGCTCTTTATACATCATTTATATATATATAATATATATATTATACACATAAACAGGAAACAAAATATATGTAGTCCTTGCCCTCACAAAGCTCACACCCAGTAGGAAGATGGACAGTAAGAAATACATATATGCTATGAAGAAAACAAACAGCAAGTGATAATAAAATATTAGAGTTGGGGTGGAGGGTAAAGAGCTGCTCAGGTAGGGTAGACAGCTTGACAAGTGAAATTTAAGCTGAAACCAAGGGTAAGACTCGGTTATACAAAACAACAGTCAGTATAGTAAAGGCCCTAAAGATGTGCGTGGGGGTCATGTGCTGCAAAGCCAGTTTCAGGGGCATACAGTTATAGCACATTTCTCAATCTTTTATTTTTCAGTTCTTTTGCTATTGTTTCTATCACCATTTCTCCTTTTCTGATGGTTTAGATTTTCCTAGCTAAATTAAATGATGGCATTAACTACGGGGAATGTAAGATTCTTTCCAAATAATCCTAATTTCCTTTTAGTCCTTTTGACTGATAAATTCATCTCAAAGTGACAACTCTGTCCCAATTAGGAAAGAGTGTTTCTCTGTATCAGCTTTAATTTTTTGATTTGGAGCCCTCCTGATTGCTAATCAACATGCTATGTGATTACTTCAACAATTACTTATAGAATGTTATTTTGTCATCAGAAAAATCCACTGCTGCTTTCGGAACTCTACGTTGCTCTAGAGCCTACGCAGAGTAAAGGTACCTAAAACAGACCCTAATCACTGGGCAATCTCAGATCTACTGGAGTACATGCTAAATTAGGAGCAAATCACATACTGGAAAGAGTCCTGGATTAGAAATTAGAGGATGTGGGTTCTAGTCCCAGATCTGCCACTTTGTTATGTAAATTTGAGTAAATTGTTTACTTCTTTTAGGCTTAATCTTCTCATTGATAAAGGGGGAATATATAAATGTTGCAATTTACACAAATTCAGCTATATGAGCTTAGCAAAAAAATTTAAAAGAAAATATCAACTTAAATAGCACTCAAGAAGCATATGCCTTGGAGTGAGCATGATCTGGAAAGCACACATCTGTTGTTACATCAAACAGGCTCAGCTTTTACATGCCTCTCACTGAAAATCTTACTCAGCTGTATGACTTTAGTGTTTAAAATATATGTATTTTTTGTTGTTGTTTGTTTGTTTAGGGCAAGTTTCTTACACATAATCCACTTGTTTTATCTAGGGCGCAAGAAGCTCAAATGAAGAAATGGTGATTCAAGTGATGCAATTTATCTCATGTTTACTTTAGAACCAAATAGGACATTGAGTCTATTATACCACCATATTATACTGCCACAGGGAACACTAAGTCAAAGTTGATGGAACCCTAGAAATATACTTTTGAGATTAATCAATACACCCAGATTTATCAATTTTTTACATAATTAGTTACTAAATAACATTTTATGAATGATGTCCCTATCCCAATAGAGCTGTATCACTGTTTAGGGCATAGTTATATTCACATATGTGGAAAATGATGTATAAAGTTACTCATTACATAATGCTCTTAATAAGATCAGACAAAAACCTAAATGTCTAAAAAGAGAGGACTGATGAAATGATACATTATATGATGGAATATTATGCAACCATAAAAAGTATAAGGAAACACTATACATAATGACACACAGAACTTTTAAGATAAATGAAAAAATAAGGTACATAAACTATGCACAATATGTACTGTTTATGCAAAAAAAGAAATAAAATATATATACATACTTATTTGCTTGTATATGCATACATTTTTAGGGGAAAAATTATACAGGAAATTGTTAGCACTGGCTGTTTCCTAGGTAAGGAACTGGGTGGCTGAGGGACAGGTGTGGAAGGAAGACTTTTCACTGTGTATTCTTTCTTTACCTTTTGAATTTCAAACCATGTGAATGTATTACCTAACCCAAAAGAAAACACATTAAGATCAGCAAGAAAATAGTTTGCAATGAAACAGGATCACATTCTTAATGGAAAACATTTCTAAAAAGTAGGCATTATCTCTCAGGGTAAATACCAGCAGGTAGAATGTTAGAACTATCAGGGACCTTCCTTAAAAGCTCCATCTATCCCAAACTTCTCACTGTATCTGTGAGATCTGTAAACTGAGGCCTTCAAAATTTGGTGATGTGTGTAAGGTCGCATGGCAGAAGAGTTAGGATTAGAAATCAGAAATTCCAACATCAGTCCTAGGACTCTTCTTTATCATTTTGTCTTCTCATTTTGTGCCAAGTTAAGTTTAGGCTACATAGTGAGTTGTCATGTTCTGTCTAAATTTTGGAGTCTAAATTAACGAAATAACCTCAAACCCTCGGACTACTCACGTCTTGTGTGGTCACTATATGGCTATACTTACAAATAGGCTGTGCATATCTCTATGACTGCACATATTACAGTATGATAAATGTACTTTTTCTTATCCTTCTAACTCAACTGAATTCATTGAGGGCAAGAACTAAAATGTCTTAAGTTATTTTTTTAAATATGTGAATGTCCAGCACAAGTATACTGCCAAAAATATTAATATAGGTTCACATTTCTAGGAATTTTAAAATGTTACAAAGTACGCAAACCATTATGTATACCTCACACACCAGTGGCCAAGGACAGTATCCCATAATCAAACATATTAATATTTCTTCAGCAAAACATATGGTATAAATAAATACGATACATGACTTCTCATTAGTTCAGGCCATATCTTACTACCAAATGCATTTTGTCCCCAGGCTTAAAAAGTTTTTGGTTTTCAAAGTCTTCTGAATGTTGAAATTAGATACAAGATTATAGACTGTACTCACAAAGGTGCTGTAGAAAATATGGTTAGTCACTTCTGCTCTCATCTTTTTGATGAGACCAGAACAAGCAATTATAGCAGGCAGCTTTTATACCCCATGTTTGGGCAGATCTGTTCTGTCACTAAGGAATCCAATCTAGCATGGGGGGCAAAACTTGACATTGCGGAAAGAGGAAGAAAAAATCCTAATTGAACAACACTGTATTCCTACTGTAGCTGCTCAGTAGTTATTAATTTAATTTTTTTAAAAAGCTCTATTTGATTAATCACGTTAGTTTTTAAATGAAAATAGGTAAATAAAACTCCTGTCCCAAATTGCTAGCAAAGGTAATGGAAGCAATAAGCTTGAATCCTACTGGAGGGCAACTGCACTTTTGGGGGGACCAATGTTCACAGAAAGGCATTCTAAACATATTGGTGAGGGGTAAGCAGAAATGTATACAATTTTCCCAACTTAGGATCATTACTCTAAAAATAAACGAAAGGGGAATTTTCTAGTCAACCTCTCCTGATTGATTGCTCTGTATTAGGACCCTTCCTTTAATACTATAAAGTCTTACACGCCTTTTCCTACTTTTTATAAGGGGAAAAGCTCTGGAATCTAAACATAACACACACTAAAATCCACTTTGCTTTCCACACCCCAAGCCCCACCTCCATTTTGTTTCTGTTATTTTCACATCATATTTTCCTAGCAAAAAAAGCAAATTTGCACCAAGACTATAAATTAACTTTGCAGACAACGATGTTTGATGTCATTCAGTTTGGCGATACTGATTTTTCAATCTTAAAATTTTAGCTACATTTTTAAAGAATCAGTGATTTTGTTCAACATATGAGGTTAACATTCAGCAAGTGTTTATTACAAAAAAGTATATTCCATTCCAAAAATGAAAACAGCAATGGTGAAAAAGAAAAACCTTCTGAGTTTGGGCTACTATTTGATGACGAAATACTACATTCTCATATTTTCATCATAATTCATTAAAATAAGGAAAAAAAAAAACCTAAAGAGCTAGAGCTCACAACAAATATACCAGCACATTAGTAATCTAGCACAACAACAAAGCTAAACAAAGACTAACCAGCCTATTTCACAGTTTGGAGAAAAACAACAAACTCCTTGTTGCATTTCTTGGCTATTTGCATTCAGAAGTACTGAAAACTAACATCATTTTCAGTGAAGAATTTCTCCGTATACGGGACTTACTTCCTCTACACCACCCTAACAAAATTATCAGCATTATTCCAGAATATAATAATTTAGTTGGAAACTACTTAAAAAAAAAAACCCAGTCCAAAATGCCAACGGTGGTTATTCTGTAAAGAAATGGTCAGAAATTACATATTATTATTCTAAGACACAGAACCAACCGAGCGAAGGACTTCTGTAATATGCTGCCCCCAAGATTCAGAATGCAGACTCAGAAATAGCACCCGCGGTCACGATGTCCCTTAAAACACATGACCTTCCTACGAAAGCAGAGCCTTAAACTTACAAACTACAGGAGAATTCCCCCTTGCTCTGAAGTTAAAACAAGGCAGGGCAACTGAAATTAGCGCAGCAGGGACCCCTCGGCTGCTGACTAGTAAGAACGGGTCCTGGAGAGCAAAGTCCCTGTGCTCTGGCTACTCCCCTTACCGTTAGAAGATCTGGGAGGGAGGGAAGGAGGAGAAACACCCAGAATCCTGGTGGAAAAGCCCCTGGCCTCGCAGATGGGGTTTAGGGAGACGGGGAGGGGCAGCTCCGTGTGTGGTGACCCTTTGTGAACACGCTCTGTGGCAGCTCGGCTCTCACCGAGGGTTTAGGAGAGCGGGCTTTCGGGGCCTTGCGCGGCCCGCCGTCACGGAGACCTCGGCACTACAGGGAGGCGCCGGCTAAGAGCTTCCCTCGCACCTCGGCGGGCTTGGGAGCCCGACCCTCCTCGCACGCCCACCCACCCAAGTCACTCAGGGACGCGTCGCCCTCCGACCCGGGCTCGCGCCACTCTTTCCACAGCGTAATCCCTCCGCTGCCGGCCGCGCACTAGTTTTATTCACGCCCCACCCCCTGGCCGCCGGCGTCACCTCCGCCACTCGAGCGCTTTCCAGCAGCTTCCAGAAACGTCGCCTCCCCAAACCCAGCCACTCACAGACGGCGGGTCCTGCAGCCACCGGCCCCGCCCCTAGTCGTCGCCGCAGCTGAAACTGCGACTGCGGCAGCCGGCCGGACAGCCCCGCCTCTCTGCGGCGGTCCGCCGGAAGTGCATCCGTTTTCGCCTTCCCCGAGGTGCTGACATCCTTTCAGCCTCCGCGCGGAGCCGGAAGGGGAACTCTGTAGCCGCGGACTGAAACCGGAAGCTGCTTTCCTAGCTGAGGGGCCGGTGGGGGAGGAGTAGGCTGAGGGGAACGTGAGTTGAACGTTGCACTCTGGTGTGGAGCTCAAGCCGGAACGGGAGTTCGGAGCGACCCGGTGCGAGGAAAGGGAGGGCCCGCGGCAGGTAAGGGAGAAGACCTAGTAGTGTCTTTCAGCACCCGAAATAGGGAAAAGGGACAGAGTTGGGGTGACTTATGGGGTAGTCTGCTCTGAAAGGATGGGCTAGGCTGGGAGGGGAAAAAGGGTGGGACTAGGTTCAGGTGGGAAGGCTTGGTGATTAAGGTATAAGATATCGTTTGGACTCAAAGAGGTAAATGCTGAAGAGAAACCAGAGTGTTTTTTTTTTCCCTCCTTATCCCAAGGAGCGTGGAAATGGGGAGAGTTAACGGAACCCTGCGTCTCCTCAGGTTTCCAAGGTCGGGTTTTGAAATTGACGTCTGTTGGTCTGTGATTCAGGACAGCTGGATTGGGTACCAGTCAGGGTTGGGCGCCGAAAGCCGACCCCATTCCTCGGTTTCAAGTCTGTTGTGACCTCGCCTTTGACAGCCCACTTCGTCTTGGAGGGAAAGCTCAAATGGGGTATAAGGCCTCTCTTGGAACAGCTGATTCTCTGGGTTTCCCCATTTTGCACACGGGACTGTGATTTAAGCTTAATTGCTTCTTTCGCTATTCCCAGGGCCAACTTTACGCTTTCATTGTGCTGTAACTGGGTCCATACTGGGCTAGTAGTTCACATTTGGGCATTTGGAGCATCAGTGGCCCACAAAAGTAATGAAAAGGGAGGGGGCGTCAGAAAAAAAAAGTGCCGGGTGTGAAGTGGAGGAGAGAAGGCTTAGACTGAAAGCCAGTGGGCTCACACTGCAATGAGTTTTAGGTCATAGCAGTACCTCAGGTCATACTGAGATATTTGGACTTTCCTGTAATCAGATTGGAATCAATTGACGATTTTAAGCTGAGCAGCAACAGACTCAGGCTTGTTTTGTAGAAGCCTCATTTTGGCAGTGATAGAGTGGGGATGGAATGGAAAGAGGTGGGGATTTGACACACTTCCAAAAAAACTGTCCGTAGAATTTGATAACTTTCACTAAGTAAGAGAGAGAGAAGTAAAAGCGTAGAGAACCACTCAGATTGTCTGGCATGTGTGTTCGAAGGCCGGAGGTGCCAAAATCTAGGCGAGATACAAGCAGGAGGAGCAGGTAATTTTTGAAGGGAGGGCAATGAAGGCAGTCATTTAGGGACAAATTAAGTTGTAAGAATCACCTTAGGGATTTCTACATGGGACAAAGTAAATTGTATTTAGAAGACCTGAATAGCCCACTTCTGGTATTTTATTAAGCGAATTTTCTTTTGGGGGGTTCTACATATTAAGGATTTCAACCACCAACGTACCTGTTTTTGGTGGGATCAGGAGAGCAGGTTTGAAGGATCCTCATGTTTTACTATTGTAGTTTAGAGAGAGAGGGAGAGAACCAGCCGGAAAAGTTTTCTTAAGCCATCAGGCAGATGGAAATTTTAATCAAAAACAATTTATTCATAATACTTAGCTTACCAAATTTTCTTTTGAGAATACTGCAGAATGATACAAGATGTGCTGAGTATTGTCTGCAAAAAGTATAAAATTAGCACCAAATAGTAGTTAAAATTTACTGCATGTCAGGTGCTAAGCATTTTACATTTATTATCGCATTTAATTTTTAGGACAAACCAATTTTACAAATAAATTCTGAACCTAAAGCTCATACTTTTAGCCACTCTGGCACCATAGAAGTTTGACTTTTTCTATATAGGTCTCCTTTATAAGTAGATTTTAAATAGAACCAGCCAGAGATAACAAATTGGTGTTGTCTGTGAGGAGCTTAAAAAAGAAAGTTAGCACCAAACTTGTTTTTACTCTTTTGACAGCGGTTCTCATTGGGACAATTTTGCCTCCTGGGGAGTAAGGTGGAGGGATGTGGACATTTGGAAACGTCTAGAGACATAGTCACAACTGAGGGGTGGGTGCCTTGGCATCCAGCACATAGAGGTCAGTGATGCTGCTAAAGGGCCTCAACACACAGGACAGCCCTCGGAACAAGAATTATCGGATCCAAAATGTCTATGATGCTATGATGGAGAAACCCTGCTTATGGATATTTCTTTGGGAATAGCAAATTGAGGTTCACTGATACTTTTCTAAAAAAGCATTTTTATTTCTGAAATTATCTATTGGTTTGAAAGGTATGTAAAGTTTATACAGCTGAAACAATCGCATCACTAGTTTCTAAAGTGAATCTCTGAGGCCCAGTTTCCTAGGAGGTGGTTGTCGTAGCATCATGGATTAATTGATGTGGGAAAGACTTTTGCTTGAAGTTGTTTCACAGCATTCCTGCGAAGTGGTGATTTACTCTGCTTAAAGGTCTCTTTTATTTAGTGTCCTTGTTATTTTAAATCCATATCTAAACTGCTGTTAACAGTTACTTTTCCTTTACGCTGAACTTCAGTCTCATAATTTTGACTTTACTGAATGTGATTCTCCTTCATGGGACTACACTCAAAATGTGCTTGTTACATGTATAATTTGTAATCTGATTGTGTTTGTGTTTTTGTTCAGTTACAGATTATTTACTTTATAAAGTAGTATTTTGTTGGCAAGTTGCTTACAAATGAGTTTGCTATGAAGACTGGTCCTATTGCCAGTCTATGCCCTTTTCCCACGAATTTGCTAGATATGCAAATAAATTTAGGTATTTTGTTTTCACTGCAAGATTACAATTCATAATATGCTTAACCTAGCATATATGGTTGTCAAAATATACTTAATATATACACATCTCATAAAATAGTACAACTTTTTTTCAAAGTAAATAGGATTTTTATTTAATTGTCTATTGACTTTTCTTTTTTCCAGGGTTCATTGAAAAATCCTTAGTGATATTGACATGTTTCAAGTGAAATAAATTAGCCAGTGACTCGGAATGATGGATTCCCCGAAGATTGGAAATGGTTTGCCAGTGATTGGACCAGGGACTGATATAGGGATATCTTCACTCCACATGGTGGGGTATTTGGGAAAAGTTAGTGAACTTATTTTTTGCCTCAGTGCAAAGTTGGTTTGTTCCCTTCTATTTTTGAGACTTAAATTCAGTTTTAATTTTACCAGTTTCTAAAAAATTGTGTCTTCCACGGAAATCTTACAGTAATGGCGAAAGATTATTTTGTGTTTACCTCTCTATGTTTTATTGATACGTGAGAGTAGAAATAAAACATAGACCTTATGGTTTACTATTTGAATATATTGAACATAATTTTTCCCTGGCAGTTGACATTACTTTTTTTCTTGCAAATAAAACTGATGCTGTTCTTAATACTTAATTTAATATTTGAAACTAGAATATATATATTTTTGGAGCAATAGCTATACTTAAAGCCTGTATGCATTTCTTTTATTTGCCATCTTTAAGCTATCTTGCCAGGATACTTCTAGGTGAAAATTGTGTATTTTTTTCTGGTTACTTTTCCATTTAACTTTTTGTAACTAGGTACAATCTAGGAATGTCTATATTTTAATATACTTTATTTCTTTTTTAGAATTATGATTCAGCTAAAGTCCCGTCAGATGGGTATTGCCCTGCTTGTAGGGTGAAGGGAAAGTTAAAAGCCCTAAAGACGTACCGAATTAGTTTTCAAGAATCTATCTTTTTGTGTGAGGATCTGCAGGTAAAGTATTAATCTTAGATGGTACTGAAGTTTTAGCCTTTTGCCTTTTTCTTAAATATTTAAATTTGTACTCATTTGTGTTTTTTAGACTATGTTTTTAATATGTAGGTAATGAGAGTCTCTAGATCTGTCTGGTATGCAATTTTAAATATTTTCTGTTTTTTTTTCCACCTGATTTCCTGAGTTATTGCATGAAAATGTTTTTATTATCATTAGACTTGTGAGAGGAGAAAATATATTTCGAGAATTTTTTTAAACTTTGTTGGATCCTTTTAGCTGTTGGTATGTAGTAGTTACTCTCATCTGGTTGCTTTATTAGATTTGAAACTTACAGGAAAAGTTACTAATCTCTAAATATTATTTACTTAAGGTAAATCTTTTAGAATTATAGTAATTTATACCTTCTGGTACAACTTTTACGTAGGAGCTTGTTAAATTGCATACTACTCTACATTTTACTGTACTTGGCAACTTACAAAAGTGTTACAGACATGTTTAATTTTCAAAACTTTGCAAAGTAGATATTCCCCTGTTATGAATAAGAAAACAAATGCAGCAGGTTTAGGGAATTGTAACTTTTTTTCCTTTTTTTGAGTATTCCATTATTTAGTCCTTTATTGGAATTTTTATTTAATTATGTAGTCTTTAAAAAAAACACATGAAATTTATAATGAAAGGCTTTTAATCATTAATGTTAACATCATCCAAGAAAATACTTTTCTTGGTTTTCTTCATTTGTAAAGTGAATGTAAATTATTTTTATAATTTGTCTTTGCACATCCCTTGCAGATAATTATCCAAATATAATGTGGTGTGTTTTCTTTATTCCTGTTCTGTAGGAATGAAAGCAGGAATATGTTTATTTAAACTGTTCACCAAAAGTCAGACAGCATTAGTTTTTTTCAGTGTAAGGTATTAAATGCTCTTAGATGGTTGGGCTAGAGTAAAAAATTAGTGCTCTGTATATCATTTTATGACTTTTTTTTTTTGGACAGGCTAAAAGCTTTCATTTTAGTTATAAAAATGATACATGTCTATTGCAAATAAAGTAGAAACCAAAGTCAGATAAGAAGGGTTAAAAATCCAAAAGCATTCATTTATAAAAAGGAAAAATCAGGGCAAGGACAAGTTATATTTTAGATTGGCACTATGTTGGGAGCACGGATTATGTAAACAAAAGTCACTAAAGACATTTGCAGTTTAGGGGGAAACCATCCAGGCCACTAAATTTTGCAGACCCAGGGCCCTTTGTGGTTTATTGTTTTTAATTAATTAGGGGTGCTGGTAGGCGTGCACGCCATGATCTTGACTCTGCTTGAGCATGGTAATGATTTCTTAAAAATTTTTTTGCTTTTTGAAAAAAATATTTAAATTTTCTAATAAAAAAAACAACATAAAATTTGCTGTCTTAACTTTTTAAGTATACAGTTCAGGATTCTTTGTTATATTCACGTTGTACAACACATCTCTAGAACTTTTTCATCTTGCAAAAATGAAATTCTGTTCCTCTTGAATAACAACTTCTTCCCCTAGCCCTAGCAACTACCATTCCAGTTTGTCTCTATAAATTTGACTACTCTAGGTACTCCATATAAGTGTAATCATACGGTATTTTTATTCTTGTGATTTTACTTAGCATAATGTCCTCAAGGTTTATCCATATTGTACCATATGACAGGATTTCCTTTTTTAAGGCCGAATAATATTCAATCATAAATATAAACCACATTTTCTTTATCCATTTGTTTGTGTGTGGACTTTTGGGTTGCTTCCATGGCTCTTAGCTATTGTGAATAATGCTGCAATGAATATGGCTCTTCAAGTATCTCTTTGATGTCTTGGCTTTCAATTTTTTTGGATACATACCTTTTTATAACTCTCTGAATACAAAATTACTGCCATTGATTTTGAAGGGTTCTCTGTCTTCTGACATGTGATGATTAAGGAAATAATGTCTATAAAGTTGAGGGTCAGGTTTATTAGTTGATGGTGACTGCACAACTAGTTGGTAAGAAAAGTCAAGAACTTGTCCTATTAAAGAATTTCATAAGTGCAGTATTATGAGTATAATGTTCACTTGTATTGGAGATGCTATATTTTAAGTGAGAGGATTTAGTGCATTTCAGTTAGTTGTTGTAAATGAACCATCTCAAAACGGTAGTAACTAGAAGAACTTAATGGCTTCACTCATGATTCTGTGGGTTGACAGGGCAGTTCTTACACTTTACATACTGTTAGCTAGGACAACTGAAATGTCCACATGGCTAAAGTGGGTGCTAGATACCATCTGGAAACTCAACTCAGTCAGCCAGCCAGGATCTCAGTTCTTTTCCATGAGGGTCACTCCATGAGGCTAATTGGCTCCTCTCAGTGTGATGGCTGGGACTAATAAAGAGTGTTCCAGAAAGAGGGCTCCAAGAGGACAAGCCTAGTAAACCAGTGCTTATCAGGCATCCATGTGCATCCTGCCTGCGAATGTCCCATCAAAGCTATTCACATAGCCAGTCTTGGGGCTGTGTGGCTGGGGACTAACTCTAGGAGGGCATGCGTACCAGGAGGTACAGTTCTTTAGTTCACTAGAGGCCACCAAGGTACCAGTCTACCATACTTGTACAGAAGGAGGCATATTTTAAATGAGGGCACATAAGTATATAGATTGCTTGCATTTGTCCTGTAAAATATTTTCTAGTTTTCAAACTGAGGGAAAACATGACTCTTCCAGTGGTTTGTTTACACTTTTGATATTTGGCTGAAATTGTGTTGATGCACGGTGAGATTTGATGAAGTCATTAAAATTCAGCCAATTTGACTCTTAGACCCAATTTGGATGTAAAATTGATATGCTGATGTGCTCTCAGATTAATACTCAATTTCAAAACTAAGAAACATAGAAATCACTCCATGCAACTTTTTTTGTTTGAAAATACCTTTCTAGTTTTTAATGCTATGCAGTGTACCTGTCCCCAAAAGAATAATACTCATCATAAAATGTTGGAATGTTTAATTTTTCACTCAACATTAGATTTTTTATTAAAGCAAAAAATGTATGTTTTCCTCATTAGCTTATCCTAGGATGTCTCAGATTAAACCCTTGATCGTTCAAATTAACTGGAAAAATTCTTTTGGGACCAAATTTTGATTAAATAATTGTTTATCCTTGGTTCCTTCAAATTTATATTAATAATGTAATATACTTTCTTAAACTTGTCAAATTAATGCTAAAATTTTGTACGTATTTTTCACGACATAGAAAGGGTGAAGTAAAACTTGAACTTATTTGAAATTTTATAGTTTTTATTATTTTGTTTTTTACTTCTAGTGCATCTATCCCTTGGGCTCTAGGTCACTTAATAACTTAATTTCTCCTGATTTGGAAGATTGTCACACTGTAAATAAGCCTCAAAAGAGGAAGATCTTGGAAACTGACTATAAAGATTCACCTCTTTTAGCAAATTCCAAAAAGACTAAAAATCCTATTGGTATTAATGGTGAACAAGTTTTGAACAGTCAGCATAATGGAGGAGGATATGATGGAAACTCATCAGACTTACCTGGTTTACTACACGGTGGTCAACAGAATCCAGTTAGGACGGCTGATTCCTTGGAGCAGAATGAGATTTTGGAAGCTGATACTGTTGACATGGCTGCTGAAGAAGATTCTGCTACAGTTAATGTTTCTGATGGGACCTTCCCTCAGAATGAAGGATGCACATCTGAACTAGAAATGCCATCAGAGAGCAGACGTACCTCATTTTGCCAGACTTCATGTGTCCAGTGGAAAAATACACATGCTCTCTGCTGGTTAGACTGTATCCTGTCAGCATTGGTGCACTTGGAAGGGCTGAAAACCACTGTAACTGGCCTGTGCTCTGAAGAGGAATCTGTGTTCAGGCAGTTGTTCACTAAGTACAATCAAGCCAGTGAGCTGCTGGACACCAATCAGTTGGATGGAGTTAAAGGTTAGTAATAACATTTTATTTCTCTTTAATTTTTCAAAAGGTTAATGTTGAGTTTTGTCTGATTGTATGGAAAAGATACCATCAGTAGCCTCTGTTTTATGTAGAGACCTGGGAGCAAGGAGCCCAGGGACAGCGTCTTAAAGCCTGAGATAATACCAGTTGTGTTATCATGACTGCCCCAAAGGCTGTTTTTTCCCAGAAATTAAGAGTAAAGGATAAAAAGGCTGTGGCTGTAGTTAGCTGTCAGGGTGACATAGAGTCTATCAAAGTAAAATTTTAAGTTTTTGAATTGCTATGAGGCAGAATAAAGAAGTAAATACAAATCACCCATAATCCCACAGCTCCTCAAAAATCTCTCTTCACAATGAGGGGTATATTTTATATTTTTATTTTGTTTTTTATAAAATAGGATACCCATGAACCCACCTCCATCCCAAGATAAAATATTTCCAATGACTTATGTCTACCTATGTGTTCTTCCCCATCCTATCCTCCATCTCCCATAAAGATAATCATTATCCTGAGATGTGCTTAATCATTACTTCTTTTGTTAATAGTTTTTCCTACATATGTATGGCTAAGGAATATATTGCCTAATTTAGTTTGTTTTGAACTTTATGAAGAGGATGTTATCTCTTCATAAGAGAGAGTATCTGGGGACTTCCCCCCCCCCCTTTTATAAAGATTTATGAAGCTCTTGTATTTGTGGTTCATTGATTTTCATTGCTATATAATATTTCCAGTTTGTAAATTTATCAGTGTATTTATTCACTCATCTGTCATTGGGTTGTTTTTTGCTATTGTAAATACTGCTGCTGTCACTGTTCTTGGCAAATCTCCTGGGGCATAAGGGTTTCCCTTGGATATACCGTAGCATTGGAATTGCCAAGTCATAGACTGAGTTCAGATTTACCAGATAATGGCTTATTGTTTTCCGAAGTGGTTGTGCCAGTCAATACTCCCATTAGCAATGCAGAAGAGATCTTCCTAATACATATATCCTCCCTTGGTTATTTTCACACTTGGAGATTTTTGCTGTTTGAATGATGTAAAATGGTCTGTGGTCTTGATTTGCCTTTCCCAGATTTTAAAGAGATGGAACAGCTCTTCATATGTAGGTTGACCCTCTGTTCCTTCTGTGGAGTGCCTGTTTGTGTCTTACCCTGTTTTTTTTATTGTCATGTTTATTGATTTGTATGAGTTTTTATGTGTCCTTTTGTTATGTTTATGTCAGGTTGCTAAGTCTCCCGATTTGTATCTTGTGTTTTTACCTTTTGATACCTTTTGATGTATACAAATTGTTAGTCTTTCCTTTTGTAACTAGTAATGTTTGTGACTTTAAAAAGAATTGTTTCCTTTCTCCAAGATCAGAAAGTCATTCACCTATATTTTCACTGAGAAGTCAGAGTTTTGCTTTTGGCCCGGGGTGGGTGGGGGTGGGGTGGGGGTGGATAGTAATTTGGTTGATTTGTTTGTTTGTTTAATGGAAGTACTGGGGATTGTACCCAGGACCTCATGCATGCTAAGCACTCTCCCACTAAGCTATACTCTCCCCGCTGAGTTTTGCTTTTTACATTGAAATTCTTAGTTCATCTGGAGGTAATTTTTGTGTATGGTGTGTGATGAGGGTTCATTTCTTCCCATTGCATAGCTGGTTTTTCTAGCTCCCATTGTCTTCTCAATTGATCTGCCATGCCACTTTTTTCATATAACATTCTGCATATGTGTGCAGCTGTTCCTTTTATTATGACTTTTTAGGTCTTGCTATCCAGTAGTATAAGAATATTTGTCTTCATTTAACTTGACTTTGGTCATGCAGTCTTTTTCTGTTTGTTTTGTTTTAATGAAAGTAGTGGGGATTGAACCCAGGACCTGTACGTTGTTTCCTTATTTTTAACCATTCAGGCTACTTACCATTTATCTTTTTTTTTTTTTCTTTTATGTGTAAATACCATGACAAATATCCATGTATCCTTTGAATCCATTGCTGATTATACCCTAGAAGGGATGTTAAAATCATAGTCTTTTTGAATGACTTTGTGGAAGGGTTATACCAACATAATAACTCCATTTTCATATGTAGAAATAAACATTCTAGGGCGTTCCAGTCACCTTTGGATAGAAACATTTAAAAAGTTGTAATTTTTTTAGATAAGAAATATTTTGTTCCAGTTTGAGTTTCTTTGAGATTTAATTTTTTTTTGCAGTTTTTAAAATTCAGTTTCTCACAAGCATTTTTGCTTTTGACTTTTCTTCTCTTTATTTCTGTTTTCTGTAACTACAGGAGCCACAATACTGAGTAGGTGACAGTTATTTGTTGTAGAAGAACATATCTCATTGAAATTTTGGCTTGAATAGTGAATTAATTTTAATTTTGTACTTTAATATTACATTAATTTTTTGCAGGATAATTGTAGTTTTTATAATATAGTTATAATTACATTTGTTTGAATGGCATTACTTTGAATTGTAAGTTTTCTCTTTTTTGGTGTGGTCAAATAACAGAAATTCTGGTTAATGTTTTCTTCATATTACAGCAGACTCCAGATGTTTTCATAGTGAAACATATAAGCAGAGTGTGGTCAGGCTGTATGAATTATTTGTAAGAGATTTGAGTGAAAAGATCTGTTTGTAGCTTAAGAGTATCTGGAGTCAGATGTGTATGGAGGCTTTTATTCAAAATCATTTTCTTACTAATCTTGGGTAGTTTTCTGTCACAATAATTCCATTTTGAG
Source organism: Camelus bactrianus (assembly GCF_048773025.1). Lineage (NCBI taxonomy): Eukaryota > Metazoa > Chordata > Mammalia > Artiodactyla > Camelidae > Camelus > Camelus bactrianus. Next base: position 6,200,275 of record NC_133552.1, read on the forward strand.
GACTTTTACCCTAGGAAATGATCAAAAACATGGACAGGTATGTATGTGCTCAAAGGTGTTTATCATGATAGTATTTGTAATAGAGAAGAAAGAAACAAACGTCCAGCAATAGGGAATGGTTCATAAAACTATGGTTCAGTTGGAGTGTAGTAACTAGCCTGCAGAGTTTTTATTGAAGCAAATTTATGTGAAAAAAACAGAATGTGGAATCATACAAAATGCAATGATGTCATTGCAGACCCCTTCACCCCCCCCCCCGAAAAAAAAGACAGAGGAGGAAAACACACTAAATGTTAGTTTAGGAAATAATCATAACTTTATTAAGACTCCTTATAAATTTACCTGCTCCTATGATCTAGTTAAGTTCAATAAAAATTATACAAAGAGGACTAAATGAATAGATGTCTCTAGCGTAAGTAATAATTGCTTGTAAAGAAATAGCTTCAGCTGTTTCGGGGATAGGCAGAATACTTGATAGCTTAGCTCTTTAGCTGACCTTGATTGTTTGGATGAGAAGGGCTTTCACTGATGTTTTACTCGGGCAGAATGATGTTGACCCAAGTCAGTACTAATGATATTGTGCTGTGAATAGATATTGAGGGAATATATGGTACACCACAGGGAGAGGAGGACAAAATTAAGAAATTCTGTGTTTTCCATTTTGTCTCTGCAAAATTTGTTGACTCTGACAAACTTTCATTTTTGGTAATGTCTTAATTGTCTGTGGAAAGATACAGGTTGATGAGAAATTGAAAATGTTCTATATTTTATCATTAGATGGAGATTGTAAAAAACTTACTTCCAAAATATTTACACAAATAGAGACCTACCTGAATGAAGTCAGAGATGAAATTTTTATTAAGCTTCAGCCTCAGCTTCGATGCACATTAGGTAAGTAATTTGTGGAATTTAACTATTATTCTTCTACCATAAAGACATACTTACATAAGGAAATATAATACTGTTTTATTACTTAGGATGGTCAAATTCTTAGAAGAGAGAATCTGGGTAGACTCATTTAGGAATCTCACTGGTTAAATCATTCATGGACAGAGCTGTTCTATATAAACATGCAGGCATATGTTCCTCCCCTTCAGGGTGGATGCAGTTCCCAGAACCAGGTAAATACTTGGTACACCATTGGCTGCTTTCTCCAGTAGACTAATCCAGTGTTTTCAGCCTTGACTGTGTATTTAAAAAGTGCCTAGGAAATTTAAAAATAAGTGCTAGTGTTAGGGCCCATTAAATAAGAGTCTCAGGGATGGAGTTGAACTGTCAGGAATTTTTAGAAGCCCCCATGTGACTCTTGTGGGCAGACAGGCTTGAGAATCTCTGGTCTAAACCAACCTTAATAATTCTATTTCCCCCACCAGTGATTGGTTTAGGAGTGGGCATATGGTGCAATTTTAGCCAATGGAACATGAGGAGAAATACACTGCTGACCTTTTGGGGACGTTTTCTTGCCTTTAAAAAGGGCACCCGAGTGAGACCCGCTCTGCCCTCTGTGACTGGGCTTTGGCCCTGGGAGCAGGGCCGGGGCACCAGGGTCTCTACGTCTTTATACATTTTTTCAGTATTACAAAAATGAGCTGGTAGTGATTTTTTTATTTTTTGAGGGCCATCTTTTTGTTTTATTTCTCTATCTTTGTACTAACTCTTCTATTAATGTTGTGTTGTGGTGGCAGAATACATGATACCCCTATTTGTATAATACCCATATTTAATTATGTAAAATTTCAATACCTTCATGTTTTTCTCTCAATAAGCAGCATTTATTTCATCAGACCCAGATGGTGTATCTAGAAGTCATGTCTTTTTTACATGGTAGTATCTCCTATTTCTTTGTCTCACAGTTCTGTCCCCTGGTTTTACTATTTTGTTTTTCATGAACTCCTAAGTATAGATGTTTACCTTGTTGTAATAATAAACTGATTTTCCATATGCCAGATCTTTGGCATTGCTGCCTCCTAGGACTAGAGGGCTATTCTAATTTGTTATCAGGTGGGATCTCAAATGGAATGAATATTCTTTTTCTCTTTTTATTAAAGTGTGATTTACATATAGTATAATCTTTTTCAGACGTGTACAGTTGTGTTACCATTACCACAATCAAGATATAGAACAGTTCTATCACCATGAAAATGTTCTCCAGGCTCCTTTGTAATCAGCCCCTCTCCTAACCCACAACCACTGATCTGATGGTTGGATACTCGTTTCAAAGGAGCCTTTTCCATAAGATCACCAGAGTGTAGACTGAGGGGCTCCCATGTTGCATTTTGCAGGTGTCATTTTCCCTCCTGGAGTGACCTGAGATGTTTTATTCAGGTTCCCTACTCCAGTTCCCAACTTAATTAAAGATTGGTTTCTCCCCAGTCTGATTCATCACTCTTCTTATCCTTGTGAGTTATGCTTGGAACAGGGTTGCATCTTTCTCCGTTGCCACCTTCAGCCTGGTTTTCTGTGTAACAGAGAAGGGACTTTAAAATTTTGTGCACTCACAGCAATCGAGCGAGCATACAGCTCTTCCAGTACAGTAGAATCCTCTTACTTGCGTTTGCACTACCCAGTCAGCAGTGAGAGGTGCCACAAAGAGCTTAGCATCTTACTAATGAAATCTAATCTTTGCTTCAGGGAGCACTTTTAAAGTCTTAACAGTGTATGTGTCCTCGTTCAGAATATTAATGTATATTTTAAAACACTAAAGAAAGAGAAGTTGAACTGCATTGACACAGAATCAGCCAGGCACTTTATCATTGTGATGATTGTTTTTGAAAAACACACTGTAAACTATCCTCTCTGCTCTAACTCCCACAGTGTAAGAAATATAACATTACAAATACAACTGAAGCCCTTTATGTACTCTTCCCCAATTCTCCCTTACCTCCCCACAAAGGTAACTACTATCTTCAATTTAGTGTTTTCTTTCCCTCTAATCTGTATATTTCTTTTTTTTTTTTTTTTTAAGGAAAAAGCTAATACTGTTATGATTTCTACTTGTTTACGTAATTGTAAAGCGTAATTTAGTGTTGGGGTGTTGTGTACCCGTGTAAGGGTAAACAGACCAGTAGAACAGAATAGAGAGTCCAGATCAGGATCCTCCCCGTTTTGGTTACATCACAGCTGCTTGAGGTAGTGATGCAGATAATGGGGGAAGGAAAAGGCTATCTAGCTCAGATGGTGCTTGGTGCAGTCAGTTCCTGATACAGTTCCCTCCTTCACACCGTAATCAGAAAGAAACCTCAGCACATTTTAAGACCTAAATATGGAAAGAAGAGTTGTAAAACTTTGGAAGAAAATATAGGTGAATATTTAAACATTCAATGGAGAAGAATTTCTTAAATAAGATAGATAAGAGATTGGTAAATATGATTACACAAAAGTTTAAAACCTCTGGGCAAAGATAAAACAAAGAAATAATGTCTAGGGTATCTTATTAAAGAACTCTGGTCCATCAGTTCCAAAAGAAAAAGACAAAAACTGATAGAAAAGTGGCCGGAAGACATTGATAAGCAGTTACTGGAAGAGAAAACTTGAATGGCTAGATAGCAGAGAGTCACTGAAAGGTTTGCATCATGGTAAATGTACTAGGTACAGATGATCCCTAAGTTATAATGGTCCGGCTTTCAATTTTTTGAGTTTACAGTGGTGTGAAAGGCATTCAGCAGAAGCTGCGCTTGGAATTTTGGATTTGACTCTTTTGCTGGGCTAGCGATAAGCCGCTCGGTACTCACTTGTGATGCTGGGCAGCTGCAGCTGCCAGGCAGCCCCGTGGTCACGAGGGTGAGCGGCGGGCACCTTTACACGTTCCTGACCCAGGCCACTGTTCTGTTTTCCACTTTCAGTATAGTATTCAATAAATTATATGAGGTATTCAACACTTTATTATAAAATAGGCATTGTATTAGTTGATTTTTGCCCAGCTGTTGGCTAATGTAGGTGTTCTGAGCACGTTGAAGGTAGGCTGGGCTAAGCTGTGATGTTTGGTAGGTTTAGGGGTATTAAATGCATTTTCAACTTAACAATATATTCAACTCATGGTATAAAGATTTATTGGGATTTAACCCTAGGAGCTGGGGTTAAGTTACTAGAGGCAAAGAAACAACTAATTTAGGCAGGAGGTTATGAAAATTAGAATTAGGCATTGGTATTATATGTGCTCTAGTAGGGTGCTTTATACCCATAAAACTTACACTCAAAGGAGAAATAATTAAGGTCAGTTTGGGAGCTATATAAATTACCTAAAATGATCTGTAATCATGTAACTTATTTAACTGTGTTTTGAGCTCTCTCATGACATTTTGATTCATAGACAACTTTATGTATTTTTAGACCTAAAGATTCTATGTTGACAGACTGGGATTTCAAAATTTGTAGATACTGACAGGCATATGCAGAATAGGTAAACAGGATTATACTGTATAGCACAGGGAGATATATACAAGATCTTGTGGTAGCTCACAGTGAAAAAAAAAAGTGACAGTGAATATATGTATGTTCATGTATAACTGAAAAATTGTGCTCTACACTGGAATTTGATACAACATTGTAAAATGACTATAACTCAATAAAAATATTAAAAAAGATTCTATGTTGTCATTATGAAGTATAAATTATTTGCTTTTTCACTTAATATTTACTTACAATAGAGTAAGCATTTAAAGGCTGATAACTAATTACACACTCATGCTATACTGCACACTGTTTATGCATATGGTATTGCATATGTTCATTTTTAGGAGATTGATTTCTGTTTATAAAAAATATTTTGTTTTGACTTTATATTTTTGTACAAAAATAGTAGCAGGACTATACCACAGAGATGACTATTAAAATAGCCTTTGTGACCACTGGTATTTATAGAGTATGCTTAGGTAATAAGACCCACTGTTCTGCCTTTTGGTCCTGCCAAGGTGACTCCTCCTGGTGGCATTCCAGGCAGCTGTAGTTCCAGGCCAGGGGGAGAAGTGAACCGTGGATGTGAGACTGTCCCAGGGGAGGGAAGGGGTGAAAGTACTCAGACTCTCTCTAGAGCCAAATCAGTAAGGCTGCATCTAACCTCGCTGGAGGATAGGAAGGAAAGAAACCAATTGGAGGATGAATGCAAGAGGAGAAAATAAATCCTCCTACTAACTTGCTTGCTGGTCTCAACACTGAAAGACAGAATTCACAGTTTGGTTTTTGTTTTAATGACAACAAAATTCAGATCTTTAGCTTTAAAGTTGTTCAAGTTTAATTTTAATTGTTGAACGATTAAGAAGAATGGTAGTTGAGGAGTCAGGAGGCTTGAGTCTAGTCCTTTAACCCTCATGTGTCTTTGTCATGCCCTCTCCACATGTAGAACAAGAGAGTTGGAATAGAGATGGCTTCTTAATGGTTTTGTCCAACTCTGAAATTATTATTCTACAGTGTTTCACCAGTTATATTATTTTTAGTATTTGTGCCAAACAAATCTACATATTTTTGTTCTGTTCTATACTCTAGGGCTATTACAGTTCTGAGGATTTTTTTCCTGAAGAAAAGCTAAAAAGATCTGAGGAGATTGTAGGGGTCTTCAGAAGTTTTCATAAATGGCCACCAAGACAAATGAAAGACACTGAGTATTAAGTAAATCTTTATGATGGATATTTTTAAAAAAAATATTTTGAAAACTTACCCAATTGTAAATAACTTACTTTATCATACATACATTACATGCGTATATTCATACTGTGAATATAGTGAGAAAAGAAAACAGTTCATAAGTTCAGTTTACTTTTTTTCAGTTAATTATGAGCAATAATTTTTCTTTCTCTTCTTCAAGGTGATATGGAAAGCCCAGTGTTTGCATTTCCTCTGCTCTTAAAAACAGAACCCCATGTTGAAAAGCTCTTCACATATTCTTTTTCTTGGAATTTTGAATGCTCACAATGTGGACACAAGTATCAAAACAGGTTAGTTTTTCTATTTTTTAAAATGGGTTCATTCTATTAAAAAATGATTCTGAGTAATAAAATTTGAAGAAAACTTGCTTCCACCCATAGCACAGCTCTCTCTCTGGTTTCTTATACCCTTGATGAAATTTCCCACCATATCTTGAAGTCTCTCCACCCTTAAGGTTAAAAGGAAAAATAAGCCCCAGGAAGTGCTGTTTGCTTGCTTCTTCAAACTGGAAGAGTTAAAACAAAATGAAAACACGTTTTGATAGATTATTAGAGGATGTGTTCTTGAGTTCTTTAGTGGACGTAGGGACAAATGGGAGAAGTGTCACGTTCCCCTGCACTGCCCTCTGGATTCCTTGCTGAGAAAGAATGCCTCTCAGAATTCTTTGAAAAACTATGTTTTGTTCACTGCTATCTTAGGGACTGGGGTTTTTGTTTGCTTGTTTTTAACATCATGGAAACTTGATTTTAGGCTCCCATAGTCTAGCAGCAGCAGTTCTCAGAGGTAACTTAAACTTTCCAGTTCCTTCCCTTCATTTCCTGAAAGACCAGTCACCACCAGAATCCTTCTACACGTGAGCTGTCTCATCCATACTTTCTACTTCCCTGATGCCTCTGAATGAGGATTAGAGGGATCTTGATTGACCTACAGGCCCTGAGATTGGTACTGGGAGGAAGCAAGGAGAAGAAGGAAGCTGCAGATTTATTTTGCTCCCGCACACCTACCATATAAATAAAGAGAGGAATTAGGATTTAGAAGAGGAGTCAGAGTTCATCATACAGGATACCCTCACTTTGTCCATGTATGAGAAAGTTGCTGGCTGGCCGGCAGTTAAAAGATGACCAAACTCTTCCTGTTGGTCATTTATTCAAATTATTATAATAGAGATAAATCCCATCTTCTTTTCTTAAATTCACCTATTAGAAAATTTGGAGTCTCTTAATGTTATTAAATTAAAGTACAAGAGAAAAATATTGCTTTAGGCATTCATTATCTAAGTTCAGATTATTTTTAGGTATTTTAGGGAACAATCGAGGAAAGTTAAGTCTGAGAGAATGCTGTAGGGAATCCAAGCTACAGAATCGGGAAACATTTTTTCTTTTTTTTAACCAGTTAACTTGAAAGTATTAGAACAGAGTAAGAATTAGCATTTCACTCATACCTAGGACTTAGAATAATTTTGTGTAAGTGAGTATGAGAACAAATGTCTGCTTCGAGGTCTTCTCTCATGGATTTCTATAAATTATCTGATTTTTTTCCTCATTTGACAGATATGGAAACTGAAGCTTGAAAGGGGTTAAATTGATGCCCAAGGTGACACACTAGTAAGTGGCAAAATTCAGGCTTAGGTTTTCTGTTCTCTAAGACTTACCTGCTCACTGTGGTACACTGCCTAGTCACCACCTGGATTTTAAGTAATATAAACAAGCCTGATGGTTAAAATCAACTTAACTACAGCTTTTCCCAAGATCCCCATCTCAGTTATTTGACAGCTTTTCATTGAGCATATTTTATGTGCCAGGACCTCAACAGAAATAATCTTTATCCTGGCCAAATTCCGACCAGTTGGTTAGGGAAATAACATACGAACATGATAGAGGGCCAGTGACTTAGTAGTTATTTTGATCTATTGGCTTTGAATACAAGGTGATTAGGTGCATTTTGGAGCTGTATGGAAAAAACCGCGGGCTCAAGGGAGAGAAGCCGTCAACCACTTGGGTTTGCTTTTTTTTTTCTTTTTTTTTTTTTTTTTTTAATTTTTTAATTCTAAAGATAAAAGTAGTTACAGAGAAAAAGCTAAAATGAAGTGGCATTTCATTACATTGTAATATATGATAGCTTAAAAGTTATTTCCAATTAATCTGATGGAAGAATATCCAATAAACTCATTCATTTTTGTGCTGCTATTTTTGCTGTCAGTTTAAGAGCTTTTACTTGATTTAGAAGGTATATTCTGGAGGCAGTTAAAAACATGGTCTTTGGAGTTGGACTCCCTGGATTCATATCTCAGGTCTGTCATTTATCGTCTGATGTACATGCTAGATCTCACTTACCTCATCTGTAAAATGGGGATAAGAGTAGTATCTGCCTCTTCCGTTTGTTTGAAGACGAGTGCTTAGCACAGTGCCTTGTACCTAGTAAGTAATCAGAAATGTTAGATGTCATGTGGAGCATGAACACTTATTTGCTAAGACAAAGTCCCTTTTATTAACTAAAAAGTGGGAGCCTTTGCTTAACATTTATCTTTGAGAACTAAGAATTAAGCAGAAATAGTGCATTTGTTGATACCTTTATGTGGCTTTGTTTTTAAAATGTTCTTCTGGGAGAACTGATCTATTTTTAACAGCTTGTGCTTATCTCACTTATGATTTATCAATATTATTGTTTAGGAAAGAGGCTAGTGTTTCTCTCTTAGGTAATTAATAATTGTTCTTTTAAAGATATTAATAGTAACCTATAATGAAAAAGAATATGAAAATGAATATATGTATATATATGTATGACTGAAACATTATGCTGTACACCAGAAACTGACACATTGTAACTGACTACTTCAATGAAAAAAAAAGATAATAAAGCAGATCTGGTTGGGGTACAGTGTACATATTTAAAGATCATCTTTTTAGATGCCTATTGCTACCGAGTATTCAGCCTAAAGTGCAAATTTAGAATTGGTGAAAACAAATCCTTCACAACCAGTGTTCTGATATTTTAAGGGTCAAAATTAAGTTGTTCATCGTTCTGAATATATGTTTTTTAAATTCCCTTTTTCATTTGTGATTGTTGATAATGAATAGCCAAACTGAATTTTTTAAGGGGTGAGCTTTTAATAGATTTGAAAACCTTAGAACAGTGGTTCTCAACCAGGGGCTATTTTTTGCCCCACAAGGCATTTGGCAGTGACTGGAGATAACTGGTTGCTACAACTGGAGGCTGTTCCTGGCATGTAGTGTGTAGAGGCCAGGCATGAGGCTGAAGATCCCACAATGCACAGAACGATGGCCCACAACAAAGAATTACCCAGTGCAGAGTAGCAATGGTATTGCTCTTGAGAAACCTTGCCTTTATCATTTTCTTCATCTCATTGCTGAAAAATTATAGGTAATTAAATATGGAGAGAGCTTTACTAGGGTTAAGGAGGAACACATTGGTATGTTGATTAGGGGATTAGGAAGGTATGAATAAACGAATACAGGAAAGTACCTTTTATTTTAGACATTGATTTAAGTTAACATAAATGAATATAACTTAATTGAAATTATGTCTTTTTTTTTTTTTTTTTTTTTTACTAGATATATGAAGAATCTGGTCACCTTTACAAATGTCATCCCTGATTGGCACCCACTTAATGCTGCCCATTTTGGTCCATGTAACAATTGCAACAATAAGTCGCAAATAAGAAAAATGGTATTAGAAAAGTGAGTTTAACTTGCCTTAATATTTTTGGAACAAAATGAAGGTGGATTTACTTTTTTTTCCTAGTGTGTAGAATTAAAAGTGATGACTACAATCTGTTTTTCAGAAGTTTGTGTTAATATATGTTTATGAATTGCCAAAATGCTTCTCTGTACCAGGAACTGTGGCCAGTAAACAAGCTGTTTAGGTGACACTGCTGTGGAGCTAACTTAGAGTGATTGTCTGACTCCACTCTTCAGCATTATTCCTTCTTTTGCCATTTTTCTCTTTTTAGGGATATTAGAGTTCAATTTTTGTCTCCTCTGCCAAGTGCCTGGAGTCACTAGAATTCTAGGATTTCCTTAATCTATTTTCAATAACTAAGATGATTCAAAGATGAGCTACAGGCTTATCTGTCTGAATTTCCGTCTTCTTCCAGATCTCAGCCTGCTAATTCTTCATCCTCTTGTAAGCTTTCTGCTGCCCTTGAGCAGATGTGTTTTTATTATATTTTGCCAGCTCTTCTACTTGTCCTCAGTTAACGGACTGGTCAGAATGATCTTTTCCAGTATTATCAGAAGCCCCATATCTTTAAAAACTCACAGGTCAATCCCATTTTAGGCAGTTTGTCTCTCTTGTTAATATACTCACACACATGTACCTCGTCTTTAATCTGTACTTTCAGTTGCCTTATCTCTATTCATAAAGGAAATGTTTTGAGGTTTAATTTGATGTAATAATGAACCAATGACATTAACCTTTTCAGCTGCCCTTGCATGTGCCAAGAAACCATTCAGAACCTTTCCTAAAGGTTTGTTTTCATCCAAGTAATAAATTCTCAGTTAATCTAATAGTGCCAAAACTTAATGGAAAAAAAGAATACACCTGTTCTTCAGCATCTGTTGCCTGTCAGCATTGAGTCTTTTAGGGATTCTGTGGGGCATATAAGCTCTTCCCATCAGCATTGCATTCTGTTACACTCATGTTGTCACTTCACTCGTTCTGCCAAGTTACTATTTTTCTGTTTGCTTTTTTGTCTTCTAAATACTTACATCTTCCTGTTTGCTCATGTCTCCTTTCCCTTTCTTTGTCCTTTTGGTTTATTACCTTTTTTGGTCCTTCACTATCATTTGATAGCATTTAAGTGGAAAGGCAGAGTAGAAAAAAGAAGAGGAAGTAACTTTAATCAAAAGTCCATAGTCTGTCTTGGCTGTCTGGGTCCAAGTTTTGAGATTTCAGTCTTGAGGAGATCCTTTTTCTATAAAGTGCTTTCCTTGGTGATAGAAGGGCAACAGGATGTGGGGGTCTGTCATCCTGCGCTGGACCATGATCACTTGAGGCTTCTTAGTCTATGTAACTTAGTTTTACCTGCTTTTCTCAAGCCCAGGCATTGAAGATAAACTCACTACTATCTTGTTTGATCTGTTAATTTGTTGCATTGCAACATATAACTTTTAATTATACAAATACATTGCTTTACTTAAAAATTCATACTGTGATCTGGAAATGTATCTAGTGTTTCAACAGGAAATGTGTTTAGAGTTCTAATGAATGGGCCAATTTATAAGCAGAATTTATAATTTTGAATACAGAATTTACTGTATTCAAAAGTAAATTGAACTAGTGTGTAAAGTTTCACTTAAATTTTAAATGACAAGGTCTTTAGTCCTTTGTAATTTCTTTACTTTGAAATTTGTGTGAACTGATTGTTGATATCTAGTGGAATTTAGAAACAAATTTAATATAGCTTTTAGGATAACTTAAAAGTAATTCAGCCCATCATAATACTGTACATAATTCAGTCTTACAGCATTCTAAAAACGAATCATGTTGAAAGTTCCCTGAATACCTTGTTTCAGGTAATCCACATCTCTATGTTCCCATTAGAGAAAAGCGGCCATTGATAAATCAGATGGATTGCATCTAGTAGGTCCAAATCTGCTACTTTTATTTAATGTTTAAAAATTATATCCATAACATGATGACATGGACTTAGAATGTGATTTAATTTTGCTTCATAAACTTTTTTTTTTTGAGGGGGAGGTAATTAGGTTTACTTATTTATTTGGTTTTTCAATGGTAATACTGGGCATTGAACCCAGGACCTCATGCATGCTAAGCATGCACTCTACCACTTCACAAACCACCCCTCTACCCCTCTACTTCACAAACTCTTCAAATGAACCTTTCATTACTGCCACTGTCTCCTTTAGGTGTCTAGCCATACACTTTCCTCAGTTGTCTTTTGAAAAGCTTATTTACCTAAACTTCAGTTTTAACAGTTGTTTTTTTTTTAAAAAAACAACTGCTTGTGAAGGATAAAGGAGTGACAGAATTAAAGTAAGACATTTCCGTTCTGTGCTTACAGAGCTTTCTTTAAGTCCCTAATACAATGATTTTGAGACTTTTTTAAACAATAAACTACACTCTCCCCTGCAAATTTTGGATGGAATACTGATATGTAAAATAGTTTAAATTGTGTTTCTTAATTTAAATCTTCACTGTTTGGCAGGAGATACTTTATTATTTGTGAGATCCTTGAATTACCTCCTGAGAATACAGTTTGTAAACTTTCGTGGAACAGCTGACTTTTTCTAAAGATGTATTTTCTTATTTACAATTGACATGAACCAATTCTGATTATTTGAACTATACCTAGTTTTACTGATATTTTTTATTTTCTGCCATATTCCAAAGTAGTTCAATGATATAATAGATCTAAAATATGAGATTTAAAAATTACATTTGCAGATTTTTTCTGCCTAAAGCCTACATTATTAGAGTTCAGAAGTACATATATACACATTGTTAAATATACATTTTCTAAAATATGAATGAATATTACATTAGTTGAGATGAAAATCAAAAATTTGTACTCCAGGCCATTAGCACAAGTTGGCTACTCTTTGTGGAACAGATTCAGTGTTCTGTGCTTGCTTTCTCTCTTTCCTGTTTTCTTGTCTTTTCCTGAGGGTAGATCCTCCTGTTAGGGAGGCGAATGCAAATGGATCTTAGCTTGAAATCTCTTGTGACTATTGATTCCAGTTCTGTTAACCTTTTGCATTCAGTTTTTTATTGTTGAATCAGAACCTAACTTGCTCTCTTCCGCTCTGAGCATCATCTTACACACTCAAGTTTAGGAAGCCCAAGTTCAAAAACCTATTACTGCCAGGGTGGTAAATAAAATCCCTTCCTCATCTACAGGCTGGAAATGAGGCAAGTGGGAATTATGGGTAGGAAAATGCTGTGATTTCTAGGGGACTCCAGGGTCTACAAGACCTAGAGAGGAAAATAAACTAGAAAAGGAGGAAGCATATGCTTCATTTTATTGACTCCAAGATGCCAACGTGTATGAGTTGTACCATTTTAAAAATATGCCAAAGAAGTAAATGCTGCCTATTTAACATTTTCCATGTGTAAACTCATATAAAGAAGAGAGGAAACTAGTTAGATTGCGTAGTCTAGGGATAAGAGAATGTTTTAGTGACTAGCCTAAGCAAATATCTTGAAGAGATGTCATATGAGGCCAAAAAAACTAAAGCCTGCATATCCAGCTGTGAGGATGTATCTCTAGTTTTACTGTGGATTGTTGATTCAAATGCTCTCTCACCTTTGACATAGTTGAAATGGGAATACATCTAAAAATTAATGGCATGAGATAGTTTAATTGGCAGTCTTCTTTCATAATGGTACATTTTATAATCAGTGGCATCTTAGATCAATGAAATATGTGTGACAAAAACAATGGAAGTTTAGTGTTATATAGACAGTTTTGCAGGACTTTTTATTAATGGGTACTTAAATTTTAAAGACTTGATTTTTTTCTAACAGAAGGACTGACAAGGGATAATTTGTAAATTTTCTTTGTAATTTACAAAGATATAATTTGTAAATTATAGACTGAATAATCTGCATTTTGGACATTGATTCATGTTTATTTCAGTTGAATAAATTTTGATAAGCTAAGTAAGTTTTGACAACTATTTAAATCATGGGAAGAGAGATACTCAATATTTTTCCTAAATCTTGGTAAGTTTGTTAAATTTAGTTATTTGAGTGAGGCTTATCATTGGGTTCTATTTTCTGGTTTGGCATGTTACTGTAATAATGAAATGTACTTTTGAAATTATTGATGTCTTGAAGTTTAGTAGACCAACCAGTGTGTTGTATTTTCTTCTCTACTTAGTTACAAATTAAACTTTTTGTAAGTAGAAATTTTAATTTGATAGGTCGCTCTACTTTTTTTTTTCTCTATCCACTTGTTGAGAAAACAGAGAAATAGGCCAAATTATTAGCATGTTGGTGTTTTTTAAATGTTTATTTTAATACCTTAGGTTTTGGAGTTTTTTTTCCCATATATTACCTGTCCCATGTAACAAAAAGCAATTTTTAATTTGGGCACTTGGTGCCAAAGAAAATACTAAAAGGCATGGATTTTTTCCTTTGATTCTGCAAAGTAGTTACCAAGAAATCTTCTCTAAGCCAAAGCCGCATTGCGGCTTACAGAGCAATTTTTGTTTAATGGTCTGTGTTAGAACCTTATTGCATGATGGCTTCCAACTGTCAGTGATACATTTTGAGAAGGGTTTATTGTTACATACTTCGTAGAGTGAGTTCTCCATTTCTAATTAAGGCACACATCTGGAGGTTCTCAAGAAACATTAGTGCAGTTGGCCTTGAAAGTGTTATGTGTGACTGACTTGCTTCAGACCATCTTTTGTATCACCAGACGCATGGTGTTACATTTGTTCGACTTGTCTCGCCTTTCTCTCCCACAGAGTATCTCCCATATTCATGCTGCACTTTGTGGAAGGCTTACCGCATAGTGACCTGGAGCGCTATTCATTTCACTCTGAAGGCTGTCTTTATCAAATAACTTCTGTAATTCAGTACCAAGCAAACAATCACTTTATAACATGGATTTTAGATGCTGATGGTAAGTGTTTAAACATTTTTCTTAGAATAGGCTTGGAGACTAACTCTAGTTTGTTCTTTAAAGAACAACCTCTGCCTTGACTCTTCTTGTCCTTGCCTAGAGCCATTTTGTCCCTGTCCTCCACCCTGTCACTAGGGTTTGGAATCTCTCCTAACTTCTACCTTTGCTTATTTATATCAACATATTTATGGGTGTACGCATGCCTGTGCATATTTCTTTTTAGACAAAGAATGAGATCATATATTACTGTTGGTTTACATTTTGCTTTTTTTCACTTAATATCTTTGCTTTTATTTCTTTTTATTACATGAGTAATACATGTTCAGGGAAAAAAATGAACGGTGGCAATTTTGATTTTTTAGATTTATAACTTTATAATTCTGAAGAAGGTGCATCGACTAGAGGCTTTTGGTTGAGAACAACAATAAGTTTTGCTTAGTTTGCAATTGTTAGTAATATAAATAAAAGTAAATAATATAAATAAAATTGTTAGTAATATAAATATTACACACTCTGTTTAACCTTCTCTCACTGTGAAATAGAATATCTGAAATCCATAGTTTGTTAATAACTATAGTCAAGGTAAAGCCTGTATTTAAATAATTAAACTTTTCAATAGAAGGTTAAATAGTACAGCTCATAAATTTTGCTAATTTTTTCCCTTCCATATGTTTAATGTGGTTTACTATTGAGTTTGTTTCCCCTTATAATAATGTTCACTTTGTCTTAGACAAGATAACTTAGTCTCCTTAAAGTGTTTTATCAGGCTGTTGGTAAGAGTTCACTTGAATTTTTTTCCTAATTTTGTTTTCTTTTGTTTGGGATCATTTAGATAGGTGACATGATAATGTGTTTATAAAAGCACTTTGCAAATTGAAACTCATGTATAAATAGTTATAACCTACTTTAGAATCTGGAGGAAGGTGGTTCTCAACATAAAAAAGCTAAAAAAAAAAGTTTTGTTTTTTTATTGCATTCTAGAGAATAAAAAATCCTCTTGGGCAGGTAGAAGAGGTTAGATAGTTTCCAACCCTGACAGCATATAAAAACTGTATGGTTAGCTTATAAAAAAAGAAAATCCTGGTTCTCCCATTCCAATGAATCAGTCTCTGAGGATTGGACCCAAATAATCTTGTGATTCTAATATGCATGTGTGGTGAAGAACCACTGACCTAGGCAAACAGAAGATTCTCAAAGTTTTAATACGTATAGGATAAGAAGTAGTGGGTTCAGATAGCTTGTAAGAGTGTCTCCACATAAACTTAGCAGATGGTTTTGTTTCGGATTTTTTGGTGTGTAGGGAGGCCTCAACCTCTTCCTCTGTCATCCATCATCTCATTCCCACCTGACAAATGAGAAAACAGGAGCTCAGAAATAAGAGCCGACACTTAAAAATCT
This sequence comes from Camelus bactrianus, assembly GCF_048773025.1. NCBI lineage: Eukaryota > Metazoa > Chordata > Mammalia > Artiodactyla > Camelidae > Camelus > Camelus bactrianus. The sequence continues at coordinate 6,215,924 of NC_133552.1, forward strand.
AAGCTTTTTTTTTTTTTAACCAAAAAGAGAAATACAGAATTAAGTGTTGGTACTTGAGGTAACAAGTTTAATTTATCTTGAAAATTCATATGTATGGAAATAATTTACATTCTGATATTGTTAGTTGTATTAAGTGATACTGTATTCTAAGTTCCAGAAGTGAAATACAATTTTCTGTCTTGTTTTGTGGGCATTTTAGAAAAGAGTAAACACTACCTCAGTTTTTCACTTATCTGGCTGTTAGTCCATAACCTGTGTTATCCAAGTAAAGGCGTGAACATTTGGCAGAGAAAGATGGTGATGTGAGGTTAAAGCCATGTTCTCGAGTGTCGTCCTTTGGTGACTGTCCAGTGATGCAGCAGTTAAAAAGGCCCGAAGAAAGTTGGCCTGGGAAGGCAGAGTTTGAATGTCTAACCTCTTTCACTTTCATTCCCCATCCCCTAGGAAGTTGGCTGGAATGTGATGACTTAAAAGGCCCATGTTCTGAAAAGCATGAGAAATTTGAAGTTCCTTCTTCAGAGATACATATTGTTATCTGGGAAAGAAAAACATCCCAAATGACAGACAAAGCATCTGCCTGCTGTCTCCTTAAAAAGACTAATGAGCAACATGATTTCGGTGATGAGAAACAAGTTTCGCCAGCATCGTGTTCTGTGGGTGATGCTGCCTCAGCCCAAACGTCCACAGGAAATCACCCTACAGACGTGTCAATTGCTCCTAATACTCTTTCACAAGATGAAGCTGTAGCCCTTGGACATCATTTACTTTCAGATCCGAAAGGTTTGGTTGACAATATTTTACCTTTGACCCTTGAAGAAATACAGGTTAACTCTGAAGGTTTTTTATTAGAACATAAACCTGTGGCAGGAAATACAGGAGTTGTCGAAACAAATACTTTGCAATTGCGAGAGTCAGTAATGGCTTCTTTAGTATCAGCTCCATGCAAGGACAAGCTTGCGCAAGACCATTTTGTGGATTTAAACTTTTCATCTCCTCTTGTAAATACAAACATGACATCACTACAGCTGAATACAGAAGATGCTGTAGTTAGTAAATCTGTGAATGGTATTCATGCTACTGACCCTATACAGGGAGTAAAGTCAGCAGAAACAGAACGTACAGTTGCCCTAGAGAAGGATTCTCCACCAAAACAATTTCTTTCACCAAAACCTGAGAAGTTAAAACCAGAACAACGTGTTATATCTCAGGTGTCCAATTTGAAGGAAAAAGAAACTGCAGCATTGTCCAAGTCATTACAAAATCCATCTCTGAAAGAAAATCAGAAGAAGCCATTTGTGGGAAGTTGGGTTAAAGGCTTATTAAGCAAGGGTGCTTCTTTTATGCCACCTTGTGTTTCAGCTCATAATAGAAACACTATAACTGATCTGCAGCCTTCAGTTAAGGGGGCAAGTAATTTTGGTGGCTTTAAAACTAAAGGTACAAAACAGAAGGCTAACCGGGCATCCAGGAAAGCTCACAGGTGTGCAGGTAAGCCTCCTCCAGTTGGTAACCCTTCACCAAGCCATTCATCGTCAGTCAGCACTGCTTCTCTGCAAGCAAGCAGTAGTGGTGACTCGGAAGTTCCGAAGAAATGTGGAAACACCTCGTATGGAGCTAACCTCAACCACAGTTCTCATGGAAATGAAAATGGTGTTTCTGCAGCAAACCATGGGGACCCAGTTGAGGGTCAGATTCATAAACTTCGTCTAAAACTTCTTAAAAAACTTAAGGCAAAAAAGAAGAAATTAACTGCTCTTATGTCTTTCCCCCAAAATGGAACACTTCCAAGTGAAAATTCAGAACATGTGTCCCATTGTGGGTCTCCCGATGATTGTGAATCAATAGAAGACTTGTTAAAAGAACTACAATATCAAATTGATATTGCCGATAGCAAATCTGAATGTACCACAGTTTCTAGTGTTTCCCCATACAAGAGTCAAACTCATGAAGAAATTTTAGCAGAATTACTGTCTCCTACAACTATTGTTTCAACAGAGCTCTCAGAAAATGGGGAGACTGACTTTCGATATTTAGAAATGGGTGATAACCATATCCCAGCACCAGTTCCTAATGAATTAAACAATATTCCCCAAAACACACATCTGAGACAGGATCATAATTACTGCAGCCCCACCAAGAAGAATCAGTGTGGAGTGCAGCCAGACTCACTCACAAATAACGCTGACGTTAGAACATTGAACTCGGAAAGTCCCATGAAGGCTGATATTTTTGATGAGTTTTTTTCTACTTCAGCGTTAAATTCTTTAGCAAATGACTCATTAGACTTGCCTCATTTTGATGAGTATCTGTTTGACAGTTGTTGAATGCTTGATAACTCTTTTTAGTTTAATATTTATTTATTACTCTTGGGAAGATGTACTGTTTCTAGATAGTGTTTACACACTGGCCTTGTCATGAACAAAATGTAAGCTACTGTAGGTTTTACATTTGGTTATGCCCATAAAGCATGTGATCTGTTTTATAGATTTAAGTGATCAGGAATTCGTTCTCTTTGTTGGCTTCATTTTGTATTTGTAGGAGAATGCAGATTTCAAAATGTTAAAAATGAAAAGTAGTGTATAGTTTCTGGCAGTTTGTACAACTAGGTACATTAAATTTTTACATTTTAAATTTTAGTTATGTAAGTTCGAGAAAAACACTAGTTGATCCAAACGAAGTCATTGTATTAGATATATGAATGTGTGACTGTTTTGTAATGGTTCTGTGGTCTATATAGGAGCCCAAGCTTTCTGGTAGAGTGGTGTGGAATGTGAACTCCCCTGTACAACTTGTCTCCTCTTTCTTCCTTACAAAAGGTGGCAGGAAACTTGTTTCTACAACTTTATATGATGTTAAATGATCAGAAAATGATCTATAACAGGAAAAAGTAATTTATTTTTGTGTTGATGTGCTAAGAGTTTACATTATAAGTATCTTTCTCCCCCAAGACATTTATTTCTGTAACCGAGGTGGGTCACCATACAGCAGTTAGCTTGGGGAGAAAATAATAGCCAGTGCATGTAAGGCTTACTGTATGTCGGATTCTGTTATATATGAAACATAATTCATTAAACCTCAGCATCCCTACGAGCAAGGTACTTTTATCTCGTTTAACAGATAAGGAAAGAGCACGGAGCTAGTAAGCTGTAGAGCTGGGATTGACAGGAGTGGTTACGATAGCAGTTGAGAGTGCTGAACTTGATACATGTTCCACCTCTAGCTTCATTTAAAGTTTGGATGCTCAAACAGCGCCAGTGCTATTGTGATTTGAATTAGTAGCAGTAGTTACTAAGGTTTAAGTGTGGCAGTCTTGGGGAAGAATACTTTGCTAGGGACTCACTACTTCAAAATTATTTGTCAGAGTTACTCCCAACCCCCCCCCCCTTTTTTTTTCCGATTACAAAAGTAACACATGTTTGTTGTAAGGAAAAACTGGGAAAATACAGGAAAACACCAAGATGATTTTGGAGCATTCATCTTAACATTCAGTGGAAATAACTATTGCAGTCATTTTCATATTTTTATGCATATAAACTTTAAGAAATAAAAAGAGATTCTGTTGTACCTATTTGTGTGATCTGTGTCTACTTAAAGTTTAAAGAGCATTTTTTCATCTTAGTTTTTTGACAACTTTTGGATAGCTACATAGTATTAATTGTGTGTATAACTTTTGCAAGACAGCAAAGTGCTAAAGTGACAATCTCTGGTACTGGAGAGATTTAATCAGGAGACTGAATGTCACCATGGAAGCAAGAGGTCATCAGGAAAAAAGGAACTCCTGTGAAATCCTTCAAATCTCAAAATGAAAATGCATCTTCTGGTTAGTTATTGCAGGCACATAATAGCTGATCAAGCACCCTTCTTGCCAGCTTTCTCTTTATTGTAAGCTTCCCACTGGGTCTGGAGGCAGAGATGATCTAAACATGCTGAGGTTCAAGTGTGTCTACAGCTCACCTGATGTTTAAAGCTCCCCCAGGCCCAGGGCAGCGTAAACCTGCCTATTCAGCAGGATGGCAGAATGTTTTGAGTTGCAGACTGCCGCCTCACTGATGTGGAACTTGTGGTTACTGTAAAGAATCCCTGTGCTTGGTAACTAATAGGGAAATCCTATATTTAAAACTTCAGTTCTAGACTGAGTTCTTACCCATTGCAGATTTTCACCTGTATGGTATTTATTATAGTGAATTCCAATTATCAGACCAGCCTGTATTCTAGCATAAGTGAGTATGTTGTACAACTAAGTATAGATAGACTACCATCATGCTCACACATGCATACAGTAATCTACGGTAATCTGCTTCTCAGTTTATTACTAACGTAGTTGAGGATCTTATTTTAAATGTGTATTTGATTTACCTGTTGGTAATAACTAGTTTGAGTCATCTTTGACAGACAATAACTTCGGTTGTTTTTACCAAAAAAAAAAAGAAACGGCTTAATTCCTTTTTTATCAGGGGGCAACTAAAATATGACAGTTTTCTGGACATCATTAAAGAAACTCCCAAGGAAAGAAATGCGAATTGGTATCTGCTGATGGTGTAAATCCTTATAGAAGCGACCCCAAAAGGATCAATATGTCAAAGCCCTTCACTGCCAGTACATCCAGTGGTTCCAGCAATAAAGCATTAAGTGTTAAGACCTCAAGGCAGCTTTGTCTCACTCAAGTCGTTTACTACAAATTTTACCTATCTACTTAATTGCTCAGTGAAAAAGAACAGAAAAGAAAGAAGAAACTGGCTTCTCTTTGTGACTTGTCAATTGTATTAGACTCTTCTTGTTCTTTGTGTTACCTTTAAATCTTAAGTTTAGTAATCTTTCCATACCTGAAAACTTTGGATTTGACATGCTTTATGGCCTTGCTCTGTAATTAGAATACAAATCGAATAAATAAAATACAAAGCCGGGACTTCCAAACCTGGGAACCAAGAGCTCTGCTCTAGGGGGTCTGTGACTCCCTTGGACAATGTAAGTAAAACTTTCTCTGTGAATATGTATGCTCTGGGGAGAGGGTGCTTAGCGTCCCACTCAGATTTTCACAGGGCTCTGTGGACCCCTATGTAGTCTCTTGGGAGGTTTATCTTAAAGAAATGAAGTGTAACTTAAAATGAAGTTAAACTTTAAAAAAATGAAGATTGTTTCTGAGACCAGGTTCTAGATGAGCTCCATGGTGGAGAATTGGCCACAAGTTAGGGAAGCTAAGAGTATGGACAATTTATAATTTTTCTAATTTCACGGTTTAAGACCCCTCCTAAGCCCCACATCAATTTTCTGGGTCCCCCAGGCTCTAAATGTGGGCTTCACCCTCACACTTCCCTCCTGTTTCATCCCTAAGTCATGACCAGCCTTCCCTTGAATTAATCTACATCTTTCAAAGGTGGATAAAGATCCACCTTAGCCGGGAGCCTCATCACCTCTCCTCTGAAATATAATTGCATCTTAACTGTCCTCAGATCTCTTATTTCCCTGACACTGTTGCCAGACCAACCATCTAAAATAGATTTCATTCTGTCCTGAAACAGAAACCTTTAATAGTGGCTCCCTTACTTTAAGGGTAAGGCCCAGCCTCTTCCCTTGGTCTTTAGCACCCTTCCACAAGCTAAGAACATTTTTCCCTGCACCCTATTTAAGTACACTTGGCCCATATACTGGCTGTGCTCACCTCCTGCCACGGCCACCACCCTCTCATCCTGTCCTGAAGTTTCCCCAGCCTTCAGTGCTCCTCCCCTGCCTTCTGACCTGTTTGGATCTTTCAGGTTTGCTTCAAATCCTCCATGAAGACACAGTCCAGCCCATTTATGCTGACTTCCTTCTGCAGGGCCTGGGAATATTTTTCTGTATTCCTCATGCTTTATCATATGCATTTTTATCTGTCTCTGTTAACCACATGCCCCAACAAGGCAGGGATTGTTTCGGTCCTCAGCATGTGCCATGTGACAGGCTCGTGCTAGAGAAGCAAGCGGTGGGAATGAAGACGTGGTCCCTGCTGCAGTGTAGGGAACACGTAACTCCCTGGGTTCAGGGTGGTGTGATGAATGCATAGAGGAGGGGCCTCTAAGTCAGACAGAGGGAGGCAGCGTCAGGGGAGGCCTCCCTGAGGAGGTCAGCTCCTCAGCAGATGTTATCCAGGTAAGCAGAGTGGAGGTGGGGGAGGGCACATCGGGGTCAAGGGAAAGGTGCCTGGCTGAGAAGGGGGTGTAAGGCATCATGGGCCATTCAAGGAACTCCTGCGAAGTGCTTATAACCTCTACAAGATTTCCTGCAGAAACAGGGTGGGCGACATGGCTGCAGATCATGAAAGCCCTTGTGTTTTGAGCTCGAGAATTTGAATTGTATCCTGAATGAAATTTTTTAGAATCTAAAATCATCATTAATAACATAAAATAGTCTCTTCCTTCAAGGAGCTTATAACCTAGTGTACATTATACTCAGCTTCAAAGTGGAAGGACACACTAAGTTCCCATCACTTCAGTAATAGCAAATATTGCACCTTTTTTATCTTGAATTGTTAGACTAAATTTGAACAGTGTAGAAATGATCTTATGCCCTAATCTCCATCTCCCCAACCCCCGCCTTGTTTCCACTGTAAGCTATCCATAAGTCTAGGTGGAAAATTTGGAATTTTGAAGAGCATGAGAAAGGCCTCCAACTAAAAACAGCGGGCTCTCTGTTATTCTGCCATAAGTACAACACTATATCTCCTTACTAGACAGTGGAGGATATACACATAATTTTTTTGGTACGGAGAGGTAATTAGGTCTATTTATTCTTGAAGGAGGTACTGGGGAATTGAACCCAGGACCTCATGCATGGTATGCATGTGCTCTACCACTTGAGCTATACCATCCCTCCAAGTAGAGGATATTTTACTATCAACAATTATTTCATAAATAACTGTCAGCCAGCAGCGTCTGCCAAGGTATTCCCTAAGAGACAGCCTAGTGAGACAGTTAACTATTCCTTCTTCTAGGTCTCTGAATTCTGTCCAGGATAAGTACATCCTAGAGACAAAGCAACCACAACATGACCTCCATCTTGGCAGAAGTGAGTATCATGTTATCCTATTATATCATGTGGTTCTCTATCTTTATAAAAATTCGGACGTGAATCATCTGATTGAAAAATATTCATGTCTTCTGTGAGACCAGGGTTGAAAACATGTCATTCAAGACCTTGTAACAGGAACCCATGCAATTTCTGCTTGAGTTTAACTTTAGGAAGAATTCAGCCAGCAATCTAAAGTAAACGTTAACGCCTTTGCCTAGATTCAAGTCCATTGTCCACAAGCTGTAACCCAGCTTAATTCAGCAAATAGTTTCCTGGGATGGTTGTGCCTCCACATACTTTTAGATGACTCTTCTTGCGTGTCTGCATGTGCACGGCCCCTCAAATCCTTTTGTATATAAGGCAATATTGAATAACCACATTTGCTTTTTGGTGGTATTTTCTGAGATTTTTTCTGAGAAACGAATGGTATTTATTCATCACCTGCCAATGCGCAACTGAATATTTTTGGTTTTGTTTTTTTCCTTTTTGTTTTTGCCATTCCAATGCTGTTGCTGAATAACGTTGTGCAGTTCTTCTGAAGCCTATGTGCGCATTTCGCCTGAATATTTGGCAGGACTAGAATTAACAAGCTATGGAGCTGCCAGTCTAGAAGCTGTGTCGCTCTTCGAGCCACCGCGTTTGGCGCCAAATAGTATTAAGAGGACGTTGCCTTCCTCTGTCCTGGAAGTAGGGTAGTGCCGTACTTCTACTCGGTTAAAAACCTCTCGGTTGCGGTTTTAAAAACGAACTCCCGGAGAGGAAAACAGGAGCTATCGTCCCTGGGTGGGCTCGAACCACCAACCTTTCGGTTAACAGCCGAACGCGCTAACCGATTGCGCCACAGAGACCCAGCTACCAGGCCCGCGCTGCGGTGTGTACAGATTTTCGCGGCCGCCGCGGCTCTCTCGCCGCCCTGGGCGTCTCCGCGCGGGCACCTTGGAGGAGCGCGCGGCGGAAGCGGTGGGAAAAGCCCGGCTGCGGGGGTAAGTTCGAGGCAAGCGGCGGGGCTCTTGCGGGACAAAGGGCGTCCCGCGGGCGGCGCGAGCCTCGGCTCCGCCCCCGACGTGAGAGTCGGCCCCGCCCCGGCGCTCGGGGGGCCCGGGGCGCACCTGCCCCTCCCTTGCTCGCGGGAACGGTTCCCTCGGCTGCTGCGCGCGGCGACGGTGACCAGGCCCAGGCCCGGGGGCGTTGGAAGGGGTGAGGTCGCGCGTGCTCCCCTGCCGGAGCGCACCTAGTCGAGCCTGTGGGACAAGCACGAGGACTGTGCGGGCCTGGAGGGCAGGGAGCCTCACCGTTAGCCCCAAACTTAGGGCCGTGTTTCTTAACCTTTGTGTGCTTGTGTTTTTGCCCCTCTCCCTTGGACGTTTTCCCCCTCATCACCACCCTGCACTATAGAATTTTAGTACCACAGATACACCGCCTATCTGTGAATTGTCGTACGCACTTCTGTGCTTGCGTAGAAAGAGCAAGATTTTTTTCCCTCCAAGGGCCAATTTTTGTCCCCTTTGTGGGGAGGGGCGGGCTTGTGTTGAGAACGCATGGTTGAGGGGACGTCAGGAAGGGCTTTATGGAGGGAGTAGCAACTGAGATATGCCTTTAAGTCTGAAGTGGCCCCTGAAGGTTCCCCCTTTCCCTGACTTCTGAATTGAGGCCTTTGGGAATCTAGGGTGCCCCATGTCCGTGAAGGAGGGGAGTGGGAGCCTTCGCTTTGTGCCACCCTCTTAGAACGCACTTCTGGCTTTAATCTTACTTTTTGCATAGCCCGCTCTCTGGAGCTCCTTTGGGATGTCTCAGACCACAGAATGGGGAATTCACCCTAGCTCTCCACGTACTAAATCCAGACCCGTGTGTTCTGTGTTTCCATTCAACTTACTTGTGAGGAGCCCTCCTCCAGCTCCTCCTTCTCCTCCTTCCCTCATCCCATCCTCTCCTCCTCCTCCTGGTTCTTTGCTTACCATTTTAAGCATTTTTTTTTTTAAAGCATACAGTTCAGTGGCATTGAGTACATTCGCATTGCTGGGCAACCATCACCACCATCTCCAAAACTTCATCACCCCAAACTGAAACTCTGCACCCATTAAACGCAAGCTCTTCATTTCCACCTCCGCCCTCCTGCCCCTGGCGACCACCATCCTACTTTCTGTCTCTATGAATTGACTACTCTGGGTACCTCATGTAAGTGGAATTGTACTGTATTTGTCCCATCTTGTTTCACTTAGCGTGTCTTCAAAGTTTGTCCACTTTGTAACGTGTGTTAGCTCATGGTGGTTTTGATTTGCATGTGATCTGTGATGTTGAGCATCTTTTCTGAACCATCTTTTGAATCTGGGTTCTCCGCTCTTCTACTTGCTTCCTCCTAGCAAGAGCCAACAGCTCTGCTTCAGTGAGGAGAAAACCAACAGTGGCGGAGGCCAGCTTCTGAGAAAGGGCAGAGGGAAAGGGCTAAGGGGGAATTGCAGAGTTGAGCCTGTGCCATGCAAGGAGAGGAGGCGAAGGAGGGATCTTCTGAGGAGGACTGCCTAGAGCTCCTGTTGTGTTGAAGTTCCTGCTCATCTGTGCTGGGTGACTTTGGAGTGAGTTGTGTTTAATCTGGCTCTGTGGAGTACTTCTATATGTGGTACTTGTGAGTGGCCAATAGGTGAAGGAGGAGTTGATGACCTCCACCTTGGGATTATTGGAACGAATAAGGTTTTCCCAGCTACACTCTTAAAAGTTAGCTTAAACTTACCCTAATTTAGTGGAATTTTCCATTTGCATTTTTACTTTCTTCTTAAGGACTGTGGGAAATTCTAATTTAAGTGTTTAAACAATGATCTCTCTCTCTCTCTCTTTTTGTGATTTCTCAAAAACACAGTGAGGTCTTTCAGATGTATAAGAAATAGAACTTTATTTTTCTACAAGTCCATTCAATTTCCATTTTGATTCCCTATTCTTTTATTGCCAAAAACACAGTCTCAGTCAACTCAGGTTACCCTCTATCCCCTGCCCTGGAGTTGTTTCCAAGTGCTGAGGCTTTGGAGGGTCGCCACTCATCTGGTCCTTGAGTCACATGTGCACACATGTTGCTGAAGAGGCAATTTTTGCTCCCTGGCTCTCCGGTGCTTCCCTTGTGAAATTAGCTGTTGCACCCATCATTCCATAGTCACTTCTGGCACAGTTTGCTCTGCTTATGGGACGTGTTACGGACTAAATATTGGTTTCCCTCAGAAATTCACATGTTGAAATCTATTCACCAATGTGATGGTGTTTGGAGGCGGGGACTTTGGGAGGTATTTGGGTAGGGATGACATGAATGGGATGGGATTAGTGCCCTTTTAAGAAGAGGCTGGAGAGCTAGCTCCATCTTTTTCCACTAGGTTAGGATACAACGCAAGGTCAGCAGTCTGCAACATGGAAGAGGCTCCCACCAAAACCTGACCCTGCTGGCTCCCTAACCTCGGACTTCCATCCTCCAAAACTGTGAGAAATTGATTTCTGTTGTTTATGACTTACTCGGTTTATGGTATTTTGGTATAAGAGCCTGAGCTACGACAAGACCCCAAACCTCCCTCTTCTCATCAGTCCCACCCGCATGCCCCGATTTCTCCAGCCCCAGACTGTGTCCAAGTGGTTGTAAAGTTTTAGAAGCACCTGTGAGGAAGGAAAAAAAGGAAATAACAGTAAGTGTGCTCTTGATGCCTCGAGTCCCATCTGAAAGTCTAAGGGTGTCCTTTCAGTCTGAAAGGATTATCAAATGTTCTCCATTAGGCCGAGCTCCAGGGTCTCTCTTCCTCCATATTTGGGTGGGTACAGTGGTTTTCTGAAAGGAAGATGGCATTAACAGACCAATTATGTTTAAGTTACTGTGAAACAGGTGTTCAGGAACTAGATGATTGTGTTCAATGAAACTGCACTCAACTAGAAGCTCCCACTAAAGATGTAAGCTCTCCAAGGACAGAGATTTTAGTTGGCTTTGCCCCTTGCTGAATCCCCAGCACCCGTGACAGTGCCTGTCATGTAGCAGGCCCTCAGTCACTACATGCTGAATCGATGAGTAAATGAAAACCACTAAGCCATAAAGTAAACCGGAAAAAAATATGATGGAAAAATTAAATTCCTAATATGTAAAGAGCATTATAATATGGAAAATAACCTCTTTAAAACTCAACTAAAACCATTAGACAAACAGAAATGGACACATGAACAGAATAGTCCCAAAAGAAGAAATCCACATGACCAATATAAACAAAGGTTTAACCTCACCAGTAATCAAAATCATCAAAATCAAAATCAAATGAAATCAATTTCCTGTTTCCCAAATAGCAAAGAAGACAAAGAGATAACACTAAAATTCGATCGAGGGCATAGTTAGAGGCCACTGTCATACAGGATTGGTAAGAGTAAACTTGGTCTGTTACTTCTGGATAGCAGTTTGTTAATATGAACATTGAATGATGTTTTTGCCATCTTATTCTAGAAATTCTAGGTTAGAAATCTGTCCTAAGAAAGTAACCAAGGATGTGACCCAAGTTTTAAGTGCACCATCACATTATTATTTATAAGCAAGAGGAGAAAATGATAAATTGTGGTATATTTAGAAAATAGAGAATTAATTATATATACTTCAAAAATAATGTTTTCAAAGAATATTTTAAAACATAGTCATGATTAAGTAAAAAAAAAAAGGTAGAATACAGAGCCCTATAATTCTAAGAATATTTGACAACATGGTTATGATAAAGAGGTAAAAGGTCACATGGAGAATTGTGTCGTCATAACTCATAGCTGGATATTCTTTCTATGTGTCTCATGCTGTTAGGTACACTTTACACATATCATCTCATTTAAGCCCGTAGCAACCCTGTGAGGCAGGTACTGTTACTCCTTTTCTAATTTTCCAGGTAGGGGAACGTGAGCAGAGAGCAGTTTCTTCAGGTTACAGAGCTTGTGGGTGGTGGGACAGGTGCCAGACCCGGTGTTAGGCTCCAGCAGCCACGCTTGTAACCTTGACCCACACAGCCTCTCATGCATGGTATGAGCCCAAATTTTGTGTGTGTGTGTGTGTGTGTGTGCATGGTTAGTGGTTATGGTGATTTTTGTTTTCTTCTTCCCCTCTTTCACTGTTTTTGCAAGCATTTGCAGCAAGCAGTACTTTCAAAGGGCCAGCGACGGACGGTGGCAGAAGCAGTTTCCCTGACTTGCAGACAGAGGGTGGTAGGTGGTTGTGCTCGGCCCTTCTGCTCGGCTGGGGCGGAGGAGTGCCAGGCTAGAGGTGGCAACCCGCACAGGCCAGGGTCTGCGCACGTGGGTCTTTGCCCAGCGCGGTGTGACTGTCACGCTGGTCTCTCTCCTCCAGCTCTTTCTCCCACCCCGAGAAGGGGTGCCTGAGGGACATGTAGCCCACTCCCGGGGGGAGTTTCACAGTGTGCGACTCCTCAGTGATGAATGTGCTTCCATTTAAGAATTGGTACTGAGATTTTAGGTGACTTTTATATTCTTAATTTTTTTGTATTATTTTCCCCCTTTTTACAATGAATTATTTTCATTTGGGAAAGATAACCCAATTGATAGGAGGTTATTCAGGCTTTTTTAGCATTTGTAAATTTAATGTGAAGTATGTAATACATTTTGGGCTATATGGCAGATATTTATCGAATCCTGTAAGGAACTGAGCTCAATACTCCTGCCCAAGACCCTCTGAGACATCAATCCTGCCCACAGATCACTTTTAATCTACTTTGGGCACCAGGAGATATATTAAAAAGTGTCCAGGCAGTAGGTGCTAACTTCGTGATGTTTTAGGGACCTGAGGCAAGAATAATCACCGAGCAGTCAGTAAAGAACCCTGGGAGGAAGCGGGTCTTGGGCTGATCCTTGGCAGGATCCTTCATATGGTGAGGAGAAGGGACAGAGGCATAGATGTGAGAGCATAAGCTCAGCCCAGACAAAGCAAAGGGTTTACACAGAGGGAGGAGGGAAAGGAAGAGAGCTAATTGGTGCCAGAGTATGGAGGCCCTCAAAAAGCAGGTTAGAAAGCTCGCACTATGAATAGTATTGTTCCTAACAGTATTATTCATAAGAGTGGAAAATTTTTAATGACTTAAATACTCATCAAAGGGACACTGTGTAAGTTTGTATGTTATAGTTATACAGTGTGCATTGAGGATGCTCTGAAAATTTTGAATGGAAAGGAGACTTGATACCAACAGGGTTTTGGAAAGATTAATCTGGAGAGTGAGGGAAGGGAGAGAAGCTGGAAGTAGGAAGACTAGTTAGGTGACTGTTTCGGTAAACCAGATGTGAAGTGAGGTGGCCTTGCTGGGGTGGGGGCGGTGGAGAACGGAAAGGAGTTAGCTGACAGACAAAGATTTTACAAAGTGAAAAGCAGTAGATGACGTTGATAAGTTGTAATTACTGACTTGGAGCTATAGATGGCAGTAACTCTGGCATTAAGAATTTTATTGTGCCTTGACGCCTAATGATTGCATTTGTTTTTAAAGAAAAAAGTCCAAAACTCTCTTTACAGGTCCACCACGTAATAGATGCTCAATAAAATTTCTCACTGTGTGGGCTGTTCTAGGTGCTCTGTTCTATTTCTGTAACCCTTGGTAACAAGATTGACTTTCTGCTTTCTAATCTAAATATTGCTATTTTAAAAAATCCTATTTCTCAACTGTATCTTTTGTGAAGAAGAATAATTAGTTATTCCCACTGGTGTGTTCCAAAAGTCATGCTCAGCTTGGCTTCTTTGGGATAAATGGTTAGCAACCCCTTTTACATTTAAGTCCAATTTTGCAATAACAAATTGCTTCTATGAGCAAGGGATTTAAACAAAAATAAAAATTGGATTTGTGCCACTTCCAGGAGATCAACAAACTAGAAAGAATTCGTGTAGTCAGCAAATATTTACTGAATCATTACTCTGTGCCCTAAGGAAGATGGAACAGTGTCCTTGGAGGAGGAGAGGATTTCATAAACATAACATAATAAGTATGAATGTAAAACAAAGGGTTGATGTATTTGATTATATTTAAAATGTAGTAGAACTTTTGTTAAATGAATAAGCAAAAAATAAATTTAAAGACAAAACCATGGACTGAGAGGAGGATTTGCAACGCATGTAACCAACAAAGCCTTAGTATCCAGAATGTATAAAGGATGCCTACCAGTTAGTGAAAGACAAACAACAAAACAGAAAGCCGGCAAAACATCAATGGAGAGGAAATACGTGCTGTCAGTAAACTCCTGAGAAGACACTCAACTCTTCTAATGATCTGGGAAACACTGACTCACAACGAGATGTTATGTCACAGCCAGCAGGTTGGCAGAATCGAGGAAGCCTGACAAACTCAGTTGGTGTGGATGGGAGCACTTGGCACTTTGTCTGTTGTGGGTGAAGACTCGGGCACGTGCCCTGAAGAACAGCTTGTCAGTATCCTGGTGACCCTGGAGAGGCCCTTTCCCTCCAGTGCACACTTCCCCTCCTAGAGCTGTGTAGACAAGGCTGTTCCTGAGGTGATTCGATCCAGTATTGTTCATAATAGTGATACAATTCATTTATTTATTTTTCTTTAAAATTTTTTTATTATGTAAGTTTCACGTGTCCAGCATTATAGTTCAACATCTGTGTACATTGCGGAGTGATCCACCCTTCACTGTACACTTGGCCCCTTCCTCTTATTTTGCTCACTCCACAACCCCCTCCCCTTCTGGTAAGCCTAATCTGTTCTCTGGGTCTATGAGTTTGTTTGTATTTTGTTTGTTCATTTTTCTTAGATTCCACGGATGGGTAGAATCCACATATGAGAATCATGAGGTATTTATGTTTCTCCAGCTGACTTAACTTCACTTGTTATAACGTCATCAAGATCCATCCATATTGTCACAAATGGCAGGATTTCTTTCTTTCTTTCTTTTTTTGCTAAGTAGTATTCCACTGTAAGTATGTGTGTGTGTGTGTGTGTGAGTTTGTGTGTGTGTGTGTGTCTGTGTATGTGTATCTCTTTCACATCTTCTTTATTCATCCATCCATCAGTGGACACTTAGGTTTTTTCCATATCTCAGGTATTGTGAACAATGCAGCAATGAACACAGGGGTGCATGTATCTTTTCAAATTAGTGTTTTCATGTTCTTTGAATAAACACTCAGAAGTAGATATGGTAGTTCTATTCTTTTTTTTTTTTTTTGAGGAACCTCCATACTGCTTTTCATAGTGGCTGCACCAATTTACGTTTCCACCAATGGTGCACGAGGGTTTCCTTTTCTCCACATTTGCTCCAACACTTATTATTCCTTGTCTTTTTGATAACAGTCATTCTAACAGGTGTGAGGTGATACCTCGTTGTGGTTTTGATTTGCATTTCTCTGATAATTAGTGATGTTGAACATCTTTTCATGTGCCTGTCGGCTGTCTGTGTGTCTTTGGAAAAATATCTATTCAGATCCTCTGCCCGTTTTTTAATTGGGTTGTTTGGTGTTATTTTGGTTGTTGTTGAGTTACCATAATAGTAAAACATTTTAGATGACTGAAATACTCATCAGAAGGATGGTGGATGAATAAACATGGTATATTTACACATTGCAGTACTATATAGCACTTTTAATAATGAACTGAACCTTTATTTACCAATGTGTATAAATTTTAAAATGTGATGTTGCACAAAAGATAGGTATAGTATGGTACCATTTATATGAAAGTGGTAAATAGAACAATGCTGTGTATTATTTATGGAAACATATACATGTGGTCATAATATCAAACATGCTTAGGAATGATGAAAACCAAACTCATGAAAGCAGATACCTCTGAAGAAGGAAACAGGATGGGAGGGTCATGGAGACAGGAGGCTCCACCATTGTCTGCCCTGCTTTGTTCCTGGAAAAAATAATCTGACGAAATTATAGTGAAATGTTAGGATTTGATAGTGCCCCAGGGTGAGTACACAGATTTTTTTTTTTTTATTGTGGAAAAAAACCCACATAACAAAAATTTTTACCATCTTAATCATTTCTAAGTGTACAGTTCAGTAGTGTTAAGAATATTCATATTGTTGTGTAAAAAGCTCCAGAACTTTTTCATCTTGTAGAACAGAAACTCTACACCCATTGAACAGCAACTCTTCTTTTCCCTGTCCTCCCAGTGCCTGGCAACCACTGTTTTACTTTCTGTTTATATGAATCTGACTACTTCAGACTCTTCATATGAATGGAATCATAACAGTATTTGTGGCCGGCTTATTTCATGTAGCATAACATCCTTAAGATTTATCCATGTTGTTGCAAGTGTCAGAATCTCCTTCTCTTTAAAGACCACATTATATGTATATGGTATGTATATATGTAAATATACCTATATTTAGCTGCAGACCACGTTTTCTTTATCCATTCATCTATCAATGGATATTTGGCTGCTTCTACCTCTTGGCTATTGTGAGTAATGCTGTAATGAACATGGGTATGCAAATATCTCTTTGCGATCTTGCTTTTTTTGAATTCTTTTGGATTATATACCCAGCAGCGGGATTGCTGGGTCATATGGTAGTTCTGTTTTTAGTTTTTGGAGGAAGCTCCCCACTGTTTCCCACAATGGCTGCACCATTCTGCATTCCCACCAACACTGCACAAGAGTTCCACTTTCCCCACCTTCCCGCAAACACCTGGTATCTCCTGTTCTTTTGATAGTGACCATCCTAATGCGTGTGAGGTGGTGGTAACTCATCGTGATTTTCATCTGCATTTCTCTGATAATTAATGGTGTTGAGCATCTTTTCATGTGCCTTTTGGCTGTTTGTATATCTTCTTGGGAGAACTGTCTACTCAAGTCGTTTGCCCCCCCTTTAATTGGGTCACTTGTTTTGTTGTTGTTGTTGTTGAGTTGTATGAGTTCCCTATAAATTCTGGATATTAACCCTTTATCAGATATATGATTTGCAAATATCTTCCCCTATTCTGTAGGTTGTTATTATTTGAACTAATCTTTGTGTTTAAAATGTTTCATAACAATATTTTAAAAGGCAGGTGAGAACTCTTTATCAAAACCACCAAAGTCATGGTTGTTGTAGAAATAATGCCTTATTCTTTATTTTATTTATTTATTTATTTATTTTTAATTGAAGTCCAGTCAGTTACAATGTGTGACTCTCTGGTGCACAGCACAGTGTCCCTGTCACACAGATACATGCATATAATAATGCCTTATTCTAATTTCTGCTCTCTCTTAGAAGTTTCTTGTTTGACTTGATCACACATGTTGAGAGTCTGTATGAGTTTGTATGTAGATGGGAAGATTTAAAATACTATATGATGTAAATTTTCTTAAAATTAATCCATACATTCAGTGCTGTTCCAGTAGAATTTACAGGAAGTCTCTCCGTATAGTATATATATATATACATATATATATATATATATATATATATATATATATATATGCACATATTTGTGTATGTGTGCAAAAAGATCTTGAAGGAGACATACTAAAATATTTAATAATTATCTTTGGAGAGTGGGATTGCCTGAAAGATGACAATGCTCTTTCGCTTTTTTGTTAGAATTTTTTTTTCAGCATGAATAGCTTTTGAAAAAAAAAAAAGAAAACAGATAACAATATCCTCTCTGAGGGAACTTGGTAGGTATAAAATCAAAATCAAAGTAAGGGCTCTCTGAGAATAGCCAAACAAATGAGAAAACTAATAAGGTTTATTGATGACCGTTACTATCAAAAGGCAGCCAGGAGCAGAGAAGTAGATTATGTCCAGGGAACTGA
Organism: Camelus bactrianus; assembly: GCF_048773025.1. Lineage (NCBI taxonomy): Eukaryota > Metazoa > Chordata > Mammalia > Artiodactyla > Camelidae > Camelus > Camelus bactrianus. The sequence goes on from NC_133552.1 coordinate 6,233,713, forward strand.
TGAGGGAGGCAGGACGTTCATCCCTCTGGGTTCTGAATCTCACCTCCAAGGCAGCTCACAGAAAGCAGGGCTTCCAGACCAGCCAACCAGAACCCGACATCCCTGTGTATTCCACCGAGTCCGCCATGAGTCAGATTTATGATTTACAATATGGTTGAAAAAAACCAACCTCAGGGCTGCTACCCTAACAGACATTATCTTAGACATTTTCCACTGGAATATGCAAGAAGCCACCTGTACACGTGCTGTCCCTGTCAGGCAGCCCTGCCACACCTGGAGCTCCACTCTTGTTCCTTGGAGCACAGTCACCACAGGGACTACTGTTTTGCACAGACAGCTAGTCATTGGGCCACCGAGGAAAACCATGTGATTAACAATTTCCAGCTTGTTTGGTAGGACATTGCCTGGGACCTGCCATAACTCCTGTCTTACTACATGTGGTAGTGAAAAGCCTACACGATGAAGACGCTCTGAGGTTGAGATTCATTATTAGTGGAACCTCTGAGATTTAGACTCATTATTTTAATGTGTGAACCTTCATGGTCAGCAGTTTGGTTCCATCGTGTCCATTTAGCAAATGCAAAAATATTTTCTGAGCTCTTATAAAATCATGTTGTGCTGAGCACAGGAGTGCAGACCATCTCCTACGAGGAACCAAGTGTCTAGTTGGGCACCCTGGTGTGGGACTGGGTGGTTCTTCCCTGTGTGGAGCTGTCTGGGGCTCTGCAGAATGTTCAGCAAACCTGACCACTTCTCCTCCCAACTATCTGGGACAACCGAAAAATGCCCCTACTCATTTCCAAACACTCTTTAGAGCAGTCATTCTCAAAACGTGGTTCAGGGACCCCTGGGTGCCCTTGAGACCTTTCAGGGATCTTCGAAGTTAAAACTTCGAGCATGTGTACAGTGGTGTTTTCCAGGGTACAAGATTGTGTGCTGATGAAACTGACTGAATGCAGAAGCAAGTAGGAGGATCCAGTTGCCCTCCATTTAACCACACATTAAGAGTTTGGCAAAGATGTAAAACAGTGCCATTCTTCTCACTATCTTTTTGTTTTGGAAAATACAGTTATTTTTCATAAAAATAGGCTACTTAGGTTAACCTGTTGTAGGTTTTTTAATTGTAATTTAAAAACATAACATAATAATACATATTTTAAAACTCCTGTTTTAATTTCTAATACAGTCAGTATTGATAGATGTCCCCTACATAAATAAAAGTTTCCAGGGCCTTTTGCCATGCATTTCTTATGAGAGCCACACTGCAACCCAGGGGCATGCCCTCACCATCTTTCACACATGAAGAACCTCAGGCTCAGAGAGGCGGGGACCTGCCCAGGCTGGTGCCCCTCTGGGGGTAAGAGAGGAGGGACCCCAGACCAGTGCTTTCCTTCATGGACACATCATCTCTCCATATGCAGCCTGAAACTCTGTACAAGGAATCAGGTGGCCCAAGTCACTGGGGTCCCCCAAATGGTCACACACAGATGGCAAACAGCAGTCAGGGCCTGGTGTTTCTTGGGCAAAGCAATGAGGTTAAAAAAAACGTCAGTGGCCATTATGTGAATTTAACTCTAATAACAGAATGTAGGGCTCGCCTGCCACTACTGTAACGGCCCAGTACTTCTGCAGTCGACACCTAGGGCATTAGCTTACAGGCAGCAAAGCACAGCGGCTAAGGTGGGAGCCTTGCTGGCAGGCTCTTTCAAATTCTGTCACTGCTTACTGCCCGGCACCAGGGCATGTTTCTTTACTTCTCTGCCTTAGTTTCCTTGTCTGTAAATCGGGGATAATAATAAAAACACCAAGGCCTTAGAACTGTTATGAAAATTAAAAGAGACAGGCAAATAAATCTCTCGGAAGAGTCCCGGCATCCCGTGAGCATCAGTTCGTGTCTACCCTGATTGTTGCAATCACTTGCAGTGGTTCCATCTTACCAGATCTGTTGGACACTTTCTGACCAGGTGGCTTTTGTCTCCTAGTAATTGAGCAACAGTGCTGAGTCTTAATGAGCAGGTGCTTGATGCCTATGGTGTGACTGAATTTCCAGACCTCATTGTTGGAGACACAATCCTCCTATTTGATTTTTTCCACTTATTTTTATTACAGTAGTGCATGTGCATGCTGACAGATCAAATAATACGGAGCAGGTTTTAGTGGAAAGTCATGGTCTCCCACCTTTCCTTCCCTTCCATGAATTGACAACTCAGAGACAATATTCTTTCTCTTTTCCTCCCTTCCTCCCTTCCTCCTTCCCTTTCTCTCTCCCTCCCTCCCTCTCTCCTTCTCTCTCTTTCTTTCCAGTTTCTTCACTCAGCTCTGCTTGTGGTCACCTTCAAAATTCTAGACTATGTATTATCACCTCTATTGACCTATTTGGAAGACTTTGACATTAACTTTTAACATTTCAATAAGATGATTTACTTTGCAGTGTCCCAGTCCACCACCATCCTCTTCCCAGTATTAATATTCATATTTATGGCAGGCAGAATTTTAAAACTTAAAAGTACTCTTCTGTGGTTCTCTGAATGTTTCATTTTTGTAGCAACCTGTTCTTGTTGCATGGGTATAAAAGAGCTGGGGGTGGGGGCATCTCATGGTTCAGCCTACAGGACTTTCACTTAATGCCTGGCTCTCGGTCTGGTATCACCAACTGACGCTCTTCCTGGCCCTGCATTAGAGCCCCTCATTTGCCTCATGAGCCCCAAAAGTCTGCTCATATATGAAATAGGAAGAGAAGGGGCTGACATGGGCTTCCTCAGCCATTGTCTATTTTCAGGCAAAGGGTGTCCACCATTTAGGACTTTAGGCTCAGAGCTCTGGGGAAGGTGCTTAAGAAGAGGGCTGTCAGGCTGCAGGAGCCTCCAAATAAGGGCCTAAAAAAGGCTGAATTCTGGGGTTCCAACCTGTGAACCAGAGTCTGAGCTCTCCTTGAATATTTTGTTCAGTGTCTTTGGATTTTTTTCTGTTCTGTCTGCGGGTAAATGCTGGCTCTCTGGGCAGTGACGGGGAAGATGGTGTGTAAAGAGTAGCTGTTCATGCAAGACAGTCACATAATCTGTCACTTTGAGCCCACTTCCTGCTTCTGCTCTCCAACCCAGCTGCTGACTTCAAGCCCAGAAACACACCAGGGTTCTGTTAGGTAGATCAGCTTCCAGCAGCTCTGCAACAACAACAGAAAGTTCTAGGGTGTGTTTTCTCTTTGAGTGTCATCATTCAACTTGCTTCATTTGGTCCTGCATCTTACAGAATTTTAAAGTTATCTCTCTTATGTTGGAGTGGCAGAAACTGCTAGTTAACCACCTAATATTCATATTATCTTGCTTCCTTACTAATAGAACCCCTAAGTTTTTGAGAGTGGCAGCTTAATAATACACCCAGCTTTCCTTGCAGAGAAGAGTGGCCAATGAAATGTCAGTGGAAGTCATGGGAAAGACTGCCAAGAAAACTCTTAGAAAAGACAGACTCAGCTAGCAGTTCTTTCTGTTTATCTTTGCCCCTTCCTTCTCCTTCCTGTGTGGAATATGGCTGTGATGTCTGGAGCTTCAGCAGTCATCTTGGCACAATGTGGGAAGGGCCAAGAGACTCTCAGAAGCCTCAGCCCTGGCATTTTTGTATCCTTCGAAATATTTGCTCCCCTAGAGAAGCATTAGATATTCTTGCTTGTTGCCTTGGGACAAACCTCATTGTCAGATTTGGCCATGTGACTTGCTTTGGCCTGTAAAATGTGAGTGGGAGAACCTTGAATGTTTCTACCAGCATTTTTGCTCTCTTCCCTTTGCCATTTGGAACTCACGTCCAGGATAGAGGCTGTTCCTTTAGCCTGGATTCTGTTATGAGAAGACATTTAAAGGGGACCAGTAACATACAAAGTGAGTTAGAAATAAACCTTTGTTGTTGTAAGCTACAGAGATTTTAGGTTACCACAATACTATCTAGTGAGAGTTGACTTATACAAAATGTAATAGGATAAATAAATATGTGGAGCAGGATGTTAAGTGTTGGTGTTTCAAAGCTGAAGGAGAAGGGCAAAACGTGCTCACACATTGTAAAGAGAGATGCTGGCTCAACCTGCAGCATTCACTATGATTTAGGGAAACCAGTTCTGAAATTCTCCATTACAGATTTGGGTCCTCTAGGGAACAGACATTGAGCTCAAATTCTGAGGACAGGAGGTTTACTGCAGGATGATGACTGTAAAAGATGACAGAGGATGCAGAGTTGGACGGGGAGACCTCAGCCTGAGACAGAATTCTGAGAGAGTGTTTGCCAACCCAGTAGAGGGCCCTGGACCAAAGATGGCTGGTTAGAGGAGCACCACATGAGGTGGCAATGGCCAGGCCCTGTCCCCCAGGTGGAGGGTGTGCAGTGGCTCCTCTGCTGGGGATTCTGTGCGTGTCTGTGCCTTCAAGTGGGCGATCCCTCTCCAGCTGACCTCTGACACTTCCACCAGTCCTGTCTCCAGCAGCAGCATGGCTTCTGTCTCTTTCTACTTGAGTGTCTTGACTCCAGGCAGTCCTCTGGGTGGGGAGATTTTGGGGCTCACAACAGCTGCCTTCCACGGCGCCTATTAGGGCTATGAAAAATCCTGTGCGTCTCTTTCCTATTTAAGTTGTGGTAAAAAAAAAAAAAACAGAACACGTATCATAAACTTCACTATCTTAACCATTTTTAAATGCACAGATTAGTAGAGGACTATGAGATGCCCCCTGACCCCAGCGTATATGCAGACAAGAAATCCTGGAAGGCTCCCTGCTGAGGAGGTAACAGGTAATCATGGGGTGATGATTGGTGTTTGTTGGTTTGCTTATTTATTGTTTATTTCTACTTTCCAGTTTTACTATAATAAACATGTACAATTTCATTATCAGAAAAGCAAACTGCAAACACTAGTTTTAATTGAAAAACCTGAGCCCAAGTCCTGCCTCCCAGGACCATGCCCTTCCTGCTGTCCCGGAACTGCCTGCAGGAGGAGGAGGAGGGTGTAGCCCACACCCCGGCTGCTGGCCTTGGCCCGTGGGGCCTCCACGGGCAGCCTCTGACGCTCAGCTGTTGGGTATTGCTGCGCATGCCGGTGAGGGAAGGATGGCCACCTGGCCTTGGCCGTGGGTGATGACTCACAGAGCATGGCTGGTTTTATTCTGATAGGAGGGATCAGGACTTATGTTGGAGAGGATGTTGAAAGGACAGATGGAGTGTCTAGCTCAGGGAGAAATCTCCTATCTGCAGCGAATGAGGACTGGCTTTTGGCAATGCAGTTGAGCCCAGACACAGCAGAGAGAGGTGGCAGGAGAGAGGGAGGACAGAGAGAGAGAGAGAGAGGACAGCAGGGAGAAGGGCTGGAATGACAAGTTATTCCGGAATACAGAACAGAGGAGCAGCGTCAGGACGCCCGTGCGCCAGGTTGAACATTCATATCCCAGATGAAAGCCACGAGGATCTTTATGCTTCCTGTCGGGTGCTGCCAGGTCATCAAAAAAGTCCAAAATTTTGGTCATCAAAAAAGACCAAAAGTCTTGACCCCGGTGGCTGCACCCCTCCAACGCTGTTTAAGCACGCTCTTTTCCTGTAATCATTCCTGCAGAGCATTTTATCATCTTTATTGATTTGTCTTAATATAGTACATGTATAATATCTTCCCTTTTTAAACATTTGCATTTCTTTAATTGCTTTGGAGGCTGTGCATTTTGTGCTGTGGTGATTTACTCCGCCAATAAACATGTAATCCTACCGTGGGCATGTTTTATTTGTGTGATAAACCAGAATAAAAAATAAAAAAAGAATCCACTGACAATGAATTAGACACGTTGATAGGTACCAGGATTAGAGAGGCGAATGGGACGTGGTCCCCGTTCTTGAGCAGGCTTGGCTGGGGAGACTGGGCATGTACATTAACAGGATTAAAATAATAAGAGTCTTCATCAAATGCTGGGTGAGTGCCACAGAGCACAAATGCAGAAGGGCTTTTTGTGCAGGGAGAGATCAAGACTAACACAGGTGATAAGAATAGATAAATTTATCACCTTCATTTAAAATCCACCCCCTGTGTGTGGGGGTGTCTTTTGGGCTGGGGGCTGGGAGCTCTGATTGGCGGCTGCTTCTCGGGCTGGTTCCCAGGGAGACTGAGGAAGGCATGGCCGGTCGTGGAGAAGAGGACAGCGGGGAACCAGTCACCTAGGCTGGCTCCTCTCCTTTCCAAGCTGTTCCAACGGATGTGTTCAAGTCACGTTCTTTTAGAAGCTACTCCAAAAGAAGGAAGGCAGGGAGGAAGCTTCCAGCCAAAAGACCCAAAGGGAAATGTACTTTACATGCATTGTTTTGTTATCTTTCCATATGGAGTGTCTCCCCAAAAAAGCCCATTTCTCTGACAACAGTTCTAAAAGGAGGAATGTCCTTTGCAACAGACTCGTGCACTCACCTGTTCCGCCACCCCTGAGCATGTGCTCTTGTCAGGCCCTGTTGTCCGTGCAGCCTGCAAGGACTCTGGCTTCTGTCTCACAGTGAGCCTGGTTAACTCCTCCCTGAAGTCTCAACCATGATTTTTTTTTTTTTTTTAAAGGAGGCAGTTTTCTCAACCTGGGTCTGCTGGCCTTTCAGAGATTCTAAATTCCCTTTTGCAAGTCAGGCTGAGGTTAATGGCTCTTTCTGCCGTCACTGAGAAATCTGAGGGCTCTCCTGCCAGTGCTGAGTAGACAGTTCGAAAGGCCTACTTCCTGTCTCCTGCGTGTGTGGGTGCCCGCCGGAGGCCAGGCCTGGCCACGGGAGGAAGGAGGGGAACCTCAGAAGAGCTGGCCCCAAAGTACCAGCAGCGTGGATGGTCCTGTCTGGCTGCTTCTCCAGCAGAGCCCAGGCGAGGGGAGAAAAGCCAGCATTCTGAGGCAGAATGAGCAAAGGAGGGGGACATTAAAAAGAGCACGAGCAGACCCCCACGGCCTGGAAAGGAAGGGAGAGGAGGGGACAGGAGGATGAGCAGATGGTGAGCAGTGGCTTCAGAAATTGGGAAGGAGCCCATCTTATTGGAAGAGAAGGATGTACAGAAGGAGAACAGGAAGGAAACAGAGACAGCCTGTCATGGGGGAGCTGGCAAGGACCACCTTCTCATTTTACAGATGAGGAGACTGAGGCCCAGAGAGGGCAGGTCTGTCTCTCTCTGCACTGCCTCACTGGCCCTTCTGTCCTGAGTCAGTGCCGATGGCCTGATTGGAAGCCCTACACAGACGGGCCTGGGGTGGCTGTAAAGCACAGGAGGGTCCTGGGTGCGGTTTGAGTCTTAATTCCAGGTCAGGGAAAGGAAGATCTTTTTTTTTTTTTTAACTTACTTTTTTATTGAAGTTAGTTGATTTACAGTATTGTGCTAGTTGCTGGTGTACAGCAAAGGGATTCAGTTATATGTATATATTCTTTTTCATATTTTTTTCATTATGGTTTTATTCTAGGATATTGAGTATAGTTTCCTATGCTATATAGTAGGGCCTTGTTGTTTATCTGTTTGATATGTAGTAGTGTGTATGTGTTAATCCCAAACTCCTGATTTATCCCTCCTCCAACCTTTCCCCGTTGGTAACCATAAGTTTGTTTTCTATGTCTGTGAATCTGTTTCTGTTTTGTAAATAAGTTCATTTGTGTCACATTTTAGATTCCACATATAGGTGATATCGTGTGATACTTGTCTTTCTCTGTCTGACTTACTTCACTTCGTATGATCATCTCTAGGTCCATCCCTGTTGCTGCAAATGGCATTATTTCATTATTTTCTATGGCTGAGTGGTTTCCCATTGTATATATGTACCACATCTTCTTTATCCAATTACCTGTTGATGGACTTTTAAGTTGGTAGGAAGGGGAGATCTTCGAGATGGCTGCCCTCCTTCCTGTAATCTCCCTCAGCCTCCAAAGCAGTGAAATAAATGCAAATGTTTAAAAAGGGAAGATATTCTTACCGGGTGTAGGTGGGGTATCTGGAGTGGCTGCTGAGCTTCTAGACAAAAATCCTGGAGAACGTAAAGCTGGCTGTGAGCTGGAGGCAGAGGCAACAGGGTGGTTGTGTTCAGAGTGAGGGATCCCCACAGGGATGCATGTGGGTGCTGAAACTCTCTGTCAACCCTCTTTGAAGATGTATGAGTCTATTCTCCAACTTTTCTATTTGGCGTCCTCACAGGAGACCTCAGAGGTAAGAACTGCAGGCTTTCTGCTCAGTTTCCACCTCCTCCAGGAACCCCCACCTGTCTGTGGAATTCATCTCGGCTCCTGACTGGGCTCGCCGGTATTTTTAACTCTATCTTTCTAGTACCTTTATAGAACAACTTGAGCCTGGATTTCAGTTATGTGGACCTCTGTCTGCTTCCTTCCTTCCTTCTCTGGGTCGGATATCCTCCGAGGCCAGTAGGTCCCGGTCCCCTTCGTACCCGTATGTCGCCTACCTGTGTCAGTGCACAAAACATTCGATGCTTTGGAGTCTGAAACCAGCCGTTAACGCAGGCCTGTTTGCGACGAGCTCTGAGTTCCGAAGGGTGGAAAGAAGAGGAATTTGAGTGCTGGAAATGGAAGGTTATTCTAAGAATGGGTGTGGCAGGAAAGACAAATATAGCTGGTAGAGTGGAGAGTGAGTGGGAGGAAAGAAAGTGGAAGTGGAGGAGAAGGGGCAGAGAGTGAGAGTGTGAGCTGAGGAAGGGGAAGGGGAAGGAAGCCGGGACTCAGCGCCCAGGGCCAGTGCCCGCGCAGGAGCTTGCCTGTTGGGGCAGCAGGAAACCGCAGCCTCAGACCTTCTTGTCTTTTGTCTGTCTTCTGACGCTGCATCATTGACAAAGATCTCTTGCTGAATTTCCACCAATACATATGGCAAAAAGAGGTTATGGCCCTTGCGTGCCTTCCTACTAAGATGGAAATAAGTATCCATTGAAACTGTTTTTATTTCTTGAAAGTTATTTGTGGAATTAAAAATTCCCATGATCGTTTTGGCTCAAACATCATGCCTGGGGCTTGGGGATAAAGTGTGCAATTTGATGCAAAATATGAGTGCCCATGCCTCGTTACCCAGCCAAACATACACATGGAGACTGAGATTTTTTATCATTACATCTTCTCCTACCCTGTGTTTCTGCCTTCACATCCTTTAAATTTGCTGGTGTTTGGCAGCCGCAGCCCGGATCTGGTTTCGCAGGAGGGCTTTTATAGGAGTGAACTGCCAATCGGCCCTTGGCTCTGTGATAGGGCACTGGGCTGGCTTGCTGGAACAGTGTTGCTGTAATCTCTGGGCCGGAAGTGCCCGGGGCGTGAACTGTTACCACCTACTCTTCCCTTAGCTTGAGTTCCATCTGGAAAGCTGAAGCTTTTCTCTGACATTTTACACAGTCACTGATCCTCATTTGTCAAAATGTGTCCCGAGGAAGTTTTCTTGAAAGTGAAAGGAGTCCATAAGCACTCTGTGCACAGCCTCCTGCCCCTCCTCCACTCCGCTTCCTCTGCCTAACTGATAATGTGGTTGTGAGCATCCATCCAACAATATCTGTAAAGTGCTCAGAACAGTGTCTGGCACATAAGTGCTCAGAAAATACTAACTCTTATTATTACTAACAATCTGACATATATTCCTTGAGCGGGGTACTGGGTACATAGTGTTCATTTTATTAAGCTTTAAACTGCGTATATCTTATAAATCCTTTTTATGTGTATAATATATTTTGCATACATTAAAATACTCTCATTAAAAATAAATGAGCATTTATGAGGTTTGCTTTAGCAGTCGTACGTCCCAGGGTTCCGGGACAGCAATGAAGGAAATATTCCCCCTGATTACTAGACCCATGTTCCAAACCACGGGACTGCCCAGGTGTTCTTATTCGTGGATCAAAAAAATACAGTAATGATAATAGTAAAAATACAGCAAAGAATAGTACAACTCCCTGGGAATTAATATCTGAGCATGTTTTTATTTTTTCCCTTCTTCTTAGAAGACCAGCAGGTTCTAGACTCCTTGGCGTCACTAGTGTTGAATCACTAGCGCAGGCTTGTGCCCTCCGGGCCGGCCGCCGCGGTCCAGAGCGGGACGGCCAGCACTGGGCAGTCCGAGGTGAGGACCAGGCTGATTCCACGCTGCCGACACGTTTCACCTCGAGAACTTCAGTGTGTCCCTGTTCTTGTTTCCTTTCTTGGTTCTCAGTTCCCTGCGTAGAGAGAGATTGACAAGGATGTTTTGTTCTGGGACTCAGGGGTTAGTGTTCAGATGTTGCTGGACAAAAAAGGACTCAGCTTTTTGTCTCTGATGTAGTTTGTGGTGGCTCCTGGGCTCTCAGCAGCTCCTGTAGCAGAAGCGAGGGCCCTGCCCCTCGCGCTGGCGGAGGGCCGTCTCCTGCATCACTGTCGGAACCTGCCGCTGCTGGGGTCCCGGTTGTGTTATAGTCATTTGTGTACTTGCTTGTCTCCTCCACTGGGTTATGAAGGTCTTGAAAGGAGAAACCATCTCGTTTATCTTTGAATCCCCACAGTGTCTTCCTCCGTGTTTGTTGAGTGTCTGGGTGAGTAGGTGACTGAATGAGTGAGTGAGTGAATGAATGAATAGGAACCATCACAAAAGAGCTGAGAAGAAAGTGGAAAGATTGGGCCATAAAACCTTTACAAAATCTTACTTTAAAATACTTTCAGGAATATTCGAATGCATTGAGTTGACAAAATAGAGACTTCTAAATGTAGTGTCATTTGTCCAGTCATTTCTGAGGATTTATCGGTGTTTTGCTAAGCTGAAAACTCCACGGAAGCAAGAACCATGTCTGTCCCCAGCAGCCAGCACATGGTATGATGCTAAATGAAGTAGCCTCTTCTCAGCCAGTAACCTGGACAGGAAGAAAGGCACATTCAATTCAATTTAATACATTTCTATAGAGCATCTTCTTCCAGTACTTTGCCGAGGATTGGGTGAAAATGTGAATGTCACAGTTTCTCTCTTTTAGGAGTTTTCAGTCTTTTGGAAGTAGAGCCATTTGCACCCAGCTCACAAGGCAGAGTGTGCTAAGTCCGGTAACAAGTAAAAGTGCTCAGTGAACGAGGAGTTTATTAAAGGCTATGGGATCTGGGGGTGTCTTCATGGAAAAGTGAGCTCTGGCAGGAGAGAGAAGACTTTGGCAGCTAGAAGTGGGAGGAAGATCATTTTGAGTGGCTGCCTGCGGGGTGCCCAGGATGGGAGGGGGAAGGTCAAGATGGAAAATCTGGTAGCCAGCCTCCCAGCTGGTGCCCAGTGAGCCTCACCTCCTGGTAGTTATGCTCTTTCGTAGTTCACCCAACATCGTATCAAGGTTGGTCTGTGCGACTGATTAAACATGGCAGGGAAGTGATGTTGTGCGGCTTCTAAGACTAGGTCACAAAAGATGTTGCCACTTCTCTCATTGGGTTTTGGATTGCCTGCCCTGTCATGAGACACACAAGCAACCTAGGGAGAGACCCCCATGGGGAAGGAACTGAGGTCTCCTGCCAATAGCCAGCACCGACTTACTATCTGCGTGCGCGAGCCATCTTGGGGGTGGGTGTTCCGGCCCTAGGTCAAGCTTTCAGGTGACTCCAGCCCCCGCTGACATCCTGACTGAAAACTCATGAGAGACCCCCAGCCAGAACTGCCCTGCTAGGACATTCCTGAATTTCTGACCCACAGAGAGTGACAGACGGTAAATGTTTTCTTTGTTGCTTTAAGCCACTAAATTTGGAGGTAATTTGTTATGCGACAATAGATATAGAAATGAAGGCTGGGGGAACCGTTTGGGGAAAGCCTTGATTTTCAAGGAGTTGCAACTGTGTTGTACGCAGTGGGCGCAATGTTTTTTGTTTTTTGTTTGTATGTTTGTTTGTTTGATTTTATTTTTTGAGGTGAGGAGGTAATTAGGTTTATTTATTATTTTTCATGGAGGTACCGGGAATTGAACCCAGGACCTTGTACAGGCTAAGCATGCAGTCTCCCACTGAGCTATACCCTCCTTCTTGTTTTATGTTTTTGTTTGTTTGTTTAAAACAAAGAATGATAATTCTGATGCTGTGTATAATATGAGTTGTCAAAAGGAGTGATGAAGCAGGAAGATAATTTCAGAGGTCACTGCGATGGTCCCGACGAGAGGTAATGAGAGAGTCTGGACGGAGACACTGTTGGGGGGTTGGAAAGAGACACTGCCGAGGTGGACCCACGAGGCACTCGATGTGAGCAGGGAAGGGTGACTCCTTGGTTTAGAGCCTAGGGACACGGCAGGGCCAAGATCTCATTTATGCCAAGAGGAAACAGTTTAGATGGCCAGCTCCGGGGTTGGTGGGGGGAGCTCCCTGTGTTCAGAGCCCTGCGGAGGGCTGGGCACCAGGCTCACTCCCAGACCGGGCTGGTTGAGACATCATCCCCTGAAGGATGGGGCCGTTCTATCCCAGAGCACTTCTTCCTCCCTGCCAAGTGTTCCCTGCTGACAGAGGCTGCCATCAATATTTTTAGCGTGTGACCTTTCCCAGCATGAAGAGCAGCGTCCTCTGCCCGGAACTTGTTCTCCAGCGGTCAGCCAGTGACCCTCAGAGGCAGGAACCGCAGAGGCCTGGCCAGCGAGAGTCTGCTGCAGGACCACTGTGAGGGCAGAGGAATTCAGACCCGAGTTTTGCAGGAAGTCTCTGTCTCACTGCCTTCTATTGTGCTGCTGAGGCCTGTCAACTTCAGTGCAAATCAGAGGCTGAGAAATAAAAAGCCCTGTTCATAAGTCCCAAGTGGAAGAGAGCATCTCATGTAAATTGCCTTATATGACAGTGACATCAAGCCTGGAGGTAATATTTGGGCAGATTATGTTAGGAAACCACCAGGACATAAACGTTGCTTTTATAGATCCTAGAACAGGCCTGAGCAAAACCCCAGTGGATTCATAACGCTCTTTCTTGCACCAAATACAGTCTGATATGGGGCAAAGCAAGGAAGCACTGAGGGAAACTTGAGAAAGAGTGAAGAGTGTCTCAAACGGGGTCCGAACCCCTGCCAAAGGCTGGGTGGGAGGATGCACCTGGCTGTAGGCCCAGAGTTGTGAGAGGTCTCTGCAAGGGATCTGTGTTAAAACCGTGTGTTTTCATGTTTATGATCATCTAAACAGATGGAGATAACCCTGTTCTGTGCTATCTGATGACTCCTGCAGACAGGAGTATTACCTTGCCTCCTCAGGACTCATATTCATAAATGGGTTTATAATCATTTTGATGCCAAGTGGGTGTTTTAAAAGAGGTTGCAGACGAATGGAAAAGACGAGAGATGGATTTCATACATAATGTAGCATTTGTGCCAAGTGAAGGACAAGGGACATCTCAGTGCCCTGCATAAACAAGACAGAGCAGCAGCTCAAAACAAGAAGCCGGGGAGCTGCCCGACAGGCGGACCACCTCCATGGGTTGAGGGAATGAGGGTTCAGCAAAATAATCTCATCTGTCACTCTGAACTAATGTGGTTCCCGGAATTTGAGGGTTTTGAAGCTTCTTGCATTTAATTTGCAGCAGGTCAAATGGCAGAAGCAGAAGGTGAAATGAACTTGGAGGGCAGTCCTGGCAGGGCACCGAGCTGCGCAGCCCAGTTCTTCTCCCCAGCTTTCCGGTCAATATGCCAAGTCTTCTTCCAAAGGGAGAGTGCAGGGGGAGGGTGTAGCTCAGTGTTGGAGAGCATGCCTAGCACGCACAAGGTCCTGGGTTCAACCCCCAGTCCCTCTGTTTAAAAAATAATGAATAAACCTGAGTTACTCCCCCCCCCCCCATAAAAAATGGAAAATACACACACACACACACGCAAACACGGGAGCGTGCAGGAGAAAGCAGGAAAAAGATGCCAGAAGTCAGAGGTCTTCTTCGGTGCATTTCTGCTGGAGAGTGCAAGTTTCTTTCCTCTGAAGGGAACCTAAGATAAGAATGACTCCTTATCCAGAGCCATCAGTTTGCCCCCTAGAAACGTCACGGTCACTGTTGCTGCTGAGCTAGAGTCTGGTGAGCACAATTTCATTTACTTTCTAAAGCTAAGCTTTCCTGGGAGATGTGTGAGTCCCCCAAAAGAAGGAGAAGGAAGGACCACTGTTTTCAGGAATATAATTATCAGAATCATCACCGCCACCGTCCTCATCCTCAGAGCGTTTACCTGGCGTCTGCTGCAGTGGGTACTAGTAATGGGATGTGTTGTTGTTATTCAGTGGGAACTGCGTGCTTTGGGTTCAGAACACAGGATCTTATTGCTAATACTGTGAAACAGCCGCCAGGCTGTAGGGGTGTGTAGGAGACCAATTCGGGGAGTGACACAGAGGTTGGGAAAGAGGAAGTGTCCACAGGGGACACTGTCCTTCTGCAGACCTGACCCTCTGGGGCTTCCTGCAGGAAGTGACTGAGCGAGACAGGATTGCAACTTCTGGCCTCTCATATTGCACTGCCCCAACCCCAAAGTTAGAAAACTGTACCTTCCCCCATCCTTGTCTGGGGTGTGTTTGATCCGAAAGCTGGTGAGGCAAGAGGCACCCAGAAAAGGGACAGAAATCACTTCTCATCACCAGGGAAAGCAGTGTCACAGCTCTGGCAGAGGAGGGGCATTGCCTCTGCTGTGGGAAGCTCTGTAGTTCTGGGTTCCTCCACCCCCATCTCTGCCCCTCCATCCCCTCCCTTCCCAGATCCCTGTGAAAAGGCGGAGTCCTGACATATCTGGAAGACCCTGCAAAAACTACATAGAGCTCACTCCAATGTGAACCTGGTGTTGTACAACTCCGGGAAGTCAGCAGAAAAAAAAATGCTAGTTTTTAACTGTAACTCTCATGGTGTACACGGGAGAGTTGGAAACCTCTGAATCTGGAAAATCTTTAGGCTCTTGGGGGAGTGTTGGGAACATGTGAACCGTTGGCTGTCTCTGAGAGGCGGGCATAGGGGTGTGTGTGTGTGTGTGTGTGTGTGTGTGTGTCTTGGGGGCATCCTCTACATGTCCCCTACAAATCTGCCTGGGCCCTCCAACCTCATGCAGTGGTTTAAGACCTGACACTCCCAGAAACAGTGTTGGGCAGTCACATTGATTCCGAGATCTCCATCCAACTTCTTCTACTCTGAATCAAATTTCTTCTAAAGTTTGGTTCCATAAATCTGAATCATGGGGTCACACTGGGATTCGAGAGATTCTTACCTGCCTTGCATTAAATGACTGTGATTCCCCCGAGAGGTGCCCCGTGGAGGTAACTCCCAGCCATGGCTCTTTATAAATGGATGCTGAATAAGCATTAGGGTAAGTGATGGATGTATTAACCTTAAAAGAAAAGACCTGAGCTGAGTGTTCAGAGATTCACAAAGAGCTTAGAACATCTCTCTGTCCCTGTGGAGGGAGGAGCTGGGTGACCCTTTCTACTCTCTCCCAAGGGCGACACCTGGGTGTAGGAAGGCTGTATGCACTCCTCACAGGAGGCCGCCCAGGTCCAAGGGCGAAGAGGGTGAGGCAACGAGGGGGAGACTTGAGGAGTAAGCATGGGTGTCAGCACAAATCAGTGGGGCGACTCGGCCTGAGCGGTCCATTTCCGGAGGTTTCATTCATTCTTTCCTGCCCTCCCTGGGTCCCTGGCTCTTCCTGAGAGAGGCAGTGGGCTGGCGAGGGGCCTGGCAGGAAGCTTCCTGCGGGCTGCCCGCTGCCCTGGGCTGAAAGAGCTCCCGGGGCCCGGCCGCTAGCTGGCAGCCTGTGGGTGGCTCTCGCAGATGCTTCGGAGGCAAGCATGCTCGACTGGAAGACGTCCGTAGGAGGTTCTGCTGGGGGCTTTTGTGGCCTCTGAGAAGGCAGCTTGCCATCAGCCCCCGGCACTTGGCAGAATGTCTCCACGTGGCTTACAGGCTCTGATTCCTGTTGGGAAATTCAGGGCTTGCCAAAGTGTTCATCTCACTATGTGAGCAAGGCCATTCCTGGCACCATCGTTACTCACACGGTCTTGCGCTGGGCTCCGCTCTGGAACTCGCATCAAGGTTGTGAGACTGTCCTTTGGCTGGGGAGGGGACAATTCTGTGGTCAGATCATTTCTGGATTGGCTATGGCGCCCTGGCGGTCGCAGGGCTGCCCTCTTCCCCAGCTCTGCCACCCTGACCTTGCTCCCTCACCAGGTCGACATGTGCTGGGGACCAGTGGCCTGAGGCCCCTGGGCCTCCAGCAAACAAGTATGTCACTGACTTTGGAGTCTATAGGTCTAGCTTTGAGTACCATGTTTTTACTTGCTGTGTGTTTACAGCCAAGTTACTGGGACTCTCTGAGCTTCAATTTCCTCACCTGTAGAAAGGGTGACAACAGTAGGCTTTTGTCCATGTTAAATGAGGCATTGGATGCAAAGCACTCACTACAGTGCCCGGTGCACGTGCTGCATTTGATGTATGTTAGCTTTTACTGTAAGGAACGTTCTGTGACTCTGCAAGTGCAGCTGGGCCACGTGACGCTGGCCAGCATGAAGGAGGTGCCTTCTCGTGCATGGGGACAGAGAGTATCTCCACGCTCCTTACTCGCTCCTAGCCTGGATGCCTCCCTGCCAGTACACGCAGGGGAAAAGGCAGCAGCAACCTGCAAGGCCTATCTGTGGATCGGGGAGGCAGGGACGTTACCGAGGGGGTTGGGCGTGGCCTGGGTACCATGCTGCCCTGCCCCAGTGGCTGCTCCTGGCTTGAGCCTCTGTAGGAGCCGTCCTCGTGATGGGACGGGCCCATCCATCACCATGGGGTTTGAGACCAGAACATTTTGAAAAGCTCCCCATGGAGTTTCCTTCTGTAACACATTAGCATCCCTTTCCACTCTTGGGCTTCTCAGAAACTTATGATCAGGCATGTGGCCTTTGACTTCTAGGGTGATTCCTTCTTGGCCACCAATTCCAGCATTCAAAGTGGTAAGAAAAAAAATGGTCATAGTTAAACAGGAAGGTCAGCATTTAACGGCCCAATGGTCACTGTGGTGCTGAGTTTAGGGCAACATCTGTCAACTCGTGACATCAAGTCTTGTTCCCCATCACAGCTGAGCTGCTGCCAGAGGTCTGAGTCACTGGGCGTGTGGCATGGAGGTGATGGGAGCTACCAGCCTGGAGGAAGCAATCCCCGGGGCCCAGGGGAACCCCGCATGGATACATGCTCCCTTGGCAGTCTCACAGGGTCTGGGCTTGATATCACAGAGATCAAGTGCTCAGGGCAATATCTGATACACATAGAAAGCATCCAATAAATGTTAGTAGGTATTGTTATTATGATGATGATTCTCTAGAATCAAACAAAACTAGTCTAGGATTTCGGCTTTACCATGTGTGATGTCTCTCAGCCCTCAGTGTTCCCATCTGTAAAATGGGACAACAGTACCTCTTCAAGATTAAATAGAGTAATGTGCTCAGGTTGCTTGCACTTAGTTGTGCTCAACAAACGTTCCCATATCCTCATCCCTCCTTATTCTCTCCCTGTAGGTGTAGACTTCAGAGAACGAAGCTTGTTACAATCCTGCATAAATTGACCAGACTCTTTAGGGTGTTTCAAAGAGTCAAACAGCATTTAGTGAACATTCTCTGTTAAACCTGCCTGGATCGCTCAGGGTTGTCTTCGCTGTCAGAGGTCATTGCTGTGTCATGTGTCATAGTGGGGTTAATGGACACGTGCCGGGTGAGTGAGGAGTGACTGTTTCGGATGTTCTGCTGATAAACTTGTGTCACTTCTAACTTGTGAGTGTGATTCAAACACAGCCTGAGAACTAGGGCTGTGCCTCAAATGCTTTGTTTTTCTTCATTTCTAGGGTGCTTTTGAAATAGGCATTTGCATTTGGAAAGTGTGGTGGGTAGTTTTTCTAACTTCGTAATATTACAGAGAAAATCAGATGCTACAGATTACTGAAAGCCTCTGGCCACCTAAGACGCTCTCTAAGTGGTTTTCAACACCCTTCATGTACAATGTAAATGGCACTATCTCTCAGGATATGTGAGAACATCCGTTTTTCTTCTAATGCAGTAAACACATAGGTGTCTCGTGGGATGTCTTTTAAATAGACTTAACACAATATTCAGGAATGATAAGCAAAATAGAATCACAGGAATGTATTTCATATTAATAACATTGGAACCTTATGTTTAATGCAGTGTTAAAAGTTGACAATTAAGTATGTAGGAGTCAGGAAATTCAATTAAAATTATCACAGTAATATGAATTTAGCCACATCCTGTATTAGTTATGAAATCCATTTAACACTGCAAACAGTAGTGTTTTCATCTAGTTTATTCAAAAGGAAAACAGGAACAAAAACACTTTAGTACTATATATACTCTGCTAATGTGGTCAGGCTGATTTTGCCAGAGGAAGAAACTTAACTTTTGAATCTTTGAAGCCCCAGTCACTTAATCCAACATCTGTTTCCTTGCTTGTTGCATAATATCTGTCAATAAAGGTAGTACAATAAACAAAGGACTTTTCCTTCTCTTCTCCCCTCTGTTCCCTGAGAGAATGGGGTGTCTGCACCCCGAGGGAACCGTCCAGAGAGCACAGCCACCCTTCTGATTTCTCTCCCCTCCTCTCTGTGGGTGCAGATGCTCTTGGGGTGCAGGGGGGTTGTGATTCAGGGTGAATGCCGCACCTCTCATCTAGAGCTGGGAACCCCCTGTGGCCATGGATTTGGGGGGAAATGAAACTTGTAATTCAGTCCTCCAGTCATGACACAGGGTTCTTGGATTCTGTTGAGTCTACTCCGTGCACCTTCCTCCTGCTAGCCGAGCACTCCACCCTCTGCTCCTTCTGCTAGCAGGAGCAGGAGGAGACGGGCTTTCGTTTTTAATACAGGTACATCTGCATCAAGTCTTATTTTGCTACATCTCATCAGTACTGCCGCGTGGATCACTGGGGGGCTATGGTGCTTAGCACAGTTCGCTCAAGAATAGCCAGAGTCAACCAAGCACTGGGAACTTCAGCTACACGCCCGAATGACCCCTGGCGAAGTACTGTAAGAATGACAGTGAAAGGGTCTTGAAAGGAACATCTCAGGGAATTGAGCCAACGCTCATCCAGAATGTTGTCAGAAATCTGAGGCTTATTCTCCTCTTCTCTTCCTTATCCCCCACCCCTCCCTAAAAATTGTAGTTGCTATTTAATAAATAGCCCTGAAATCCACCAGCTTCTGCCCACAGGAGTCTAAGCTGCCATCTTTTCTCTGTAGATCTCTGGAACAGATGCCCAAATCTCCACGCTGGCTCCTCCAGTTTGTTCTCCACACTGTGGCCAGCGTGATCTTCCAAAATGCAAATTCAGTTGCAAGACAATCCTCTTAAAATCCTTGAGTAGCTTCTCTTTGCCCCCAGGATCATTTTGAAACTTCTTGACGGTACTCACAAGGTCCTTTGTGATGTCGTTGCCCAGACCCGCCCACACCACCTGTTCAGTCTAGTTTCCAGTTAAATGAAAAACATTTCAGCTCTTCAATTGCACTGTGATCTTCCTTTTAATTGGGATCTTTGAACATATCATTTCCTCTTTCCTTATGTCTTTGCCAAGCTGATTTCTACTCATCCTTTGCGTTTCGTCTTAGATGCCACCTCCTCTGGGAAGATTTTCCTGATATCTTCTGTAAAATAAAGACTACAACTAGTTGCCTACCCAATATCCATTTCCCATTCATCCCAGACTCTATTCAGGGTATTAATGTGCCTGGCTGAAAGATTTTATTCCTAGTTTCTTCTGAATCTAGGAATGGCCATGTGACAGCATTCTGGGCAATGAAATAGAAGCTGAAGTTGAAGGGTATGACTGATTCCTCTTTTCCCTTCTTACTCTTTCTCCTTTCTGCTTCCCAAATGCAGAACAGATGACAGAAGCACCAGAAGTGATCTTGGACAGTCAAGTGACATTGGGATGGAGGCCACACTTACGACAGTGGAGCAGAAAGAGAGAAGGCACCTGGGTCCTTGATGACCTTGGAATCACCACATCAGTCCTGGTTTGCTTACCACTGGAATTCCTTTACATGAGAGAAAAACGAACTTTAATGTGTCTAAGCCATTGCTGTTTTGGTTTTTCTGCTTATATGCAGATGAACTTAATCCTAACCAATATTACCACTGACTGGTAATGAAACCAGTGGTATGTATGTTTGATAAGTATTTGTTGAATGAGTGAATAAATGAGAGAAGATAGAGAACATATAACATTTCGTACTCCTGCCCTCTGTCATCTGATCCTCTTTAGGACCTGGGTCTGTGGAGCTATACTTAACAATATGATTCCTTTAATAGATCAGTGGAAGACCCTGGACCACCCTTCTAACAGATTACTTGGGACTCTACTCATCACACATCTCTAAAAATAGTTGCTATCTTGAAGATTCTTTAAGATCATTTGTTTCATATCCAAAAACTCATTGCTAAAGAGACACAAGAAGCAGAAAATGCAAAGAGACTAATGTGTTGATAATTTTTGTGAAGAATGTAAGTTGTGTCTAGATTTACTTTTTTGCATGTGGATGTCCAGTTGTTCTAACTATTTCTTGAAAAATGAGTTTTTCACCATTGTATTGTCTTTGCTCCTTGTCAAAGGTCATTTAATTGTATTTATGTGGATCTATTTCTGTGCTTTCTATTTTATTCCATTGACCTCTTTGTCTATTCTTTCACCTCAAAGTAGACAATGTCTTAATTACACAAGTTTTATAGTAAGTGCTGAAGTTGAATGGTGTCGGTCTTCTGATTTTGTTTTTCTCCTTCAATATTAAGTTGGCTATTCTGGTACTAATGCCCCTCCTTATAAACTTAGAATTAGTTTGTCAATACCCACATAATAACTTGATGTGATTTTAATTGGGATTGTGTTGAATCTACAGATCAAGTTGGGAAGAGCTGACATTTTGATAATATTGAGTCTTCCCCTCCATGAACATGGACTATTTCTCCATTTATTTAGTTCTTTGATTTCATTTATCAGAGTTTAGTAGTTTTCCTCATATAGGTCTCAAACATACTTATTTTGTTAGATTTATACCAAAATATTTCATTTTTGGGGGTGCTAATGTAAATGGCATTGTGTATTTAGTTCCAAATTCCACTTGCTCATTGCTGTTATATAGGAAAGCAATTGACTTTTGTATCTTGTATCCTGCAATTTTGGTGTAATCACTTAGTTCCAGGAATTTTTTGTTGTTGCTGTTGTTGTCTGTTCTTTCACATAGACAGTTACATCATCTACAAACAAAGGCAGTCTATTTTTTTCCTTCCCAAACTGTGTATCTTTTATTTCCTTTTCTTTTCTTACTGCATTGGCTAAGGCTTTCAGTATAAAGTTGAAAAGGAGTAGTGAGAGAGGGCATCCTTGCTTTTTTCCCCCTGACTTTAGCAGTAATGTCAGCTGTAGTGCTTTGTGAATTTTTTTTTTATCAAGTTGGGGAAATTTTCCTCTATTCCTAGTTTGCTGAGAATGTGATGACACTTGAACATGCCCATATTTCATACCAGATAACTGAGATTTAGGAGAGGAGCAGAGGCTGCAGCTAGTTTATAAAATTGAACAAGTGACTGTAAGCTCCAGTTTCTATCTTGGTAAAATGGACTAAGTAAGGTAATGCATGTAGAATGCTTAGCAGTGTTCTGGGCAAAAGGTGAGCCCTCAATAAATGTTAGCTATTACTACTTGTTCGTGGGTGAGGTTCCAGGCCAAGCATGTCCTTCCCCAGTGCTAGGCTTAAGTAGAATAATTTTATTCTCTATTGGTTTGGAGCAGTTGGTCCCTGTGACTTTTGCTTAGGATTAGTTGTGACCTGATTTTGTGAAGCCCTTTCTAACAGATTCCTAATAGAATCAGGCAAACTCCTATCTGGTGACTGATTTGCTCCTTCTTTGAGCTCATTTGTATTTAGTATCTTCCTTTAATTTCTGGATTCCTTTTTTTATCTGCTTACTTTTCTTCTTCTGAGATTGAACCGGTAATCCAGTCTTATATTGGGTGACTTCTGGCTGAAGACAGAAGATGATCTAAGATCAGTAGCTACTTACAACTATTTCCTTGATTATTATCTATAGAAGTAGAAACTATTTTTATTGTTTGGGGTAGTCCAGGACATCTGGTCACCTTATCTTAGAATCTCAGACAGGTGACTCTACTACCTAACTACTTAAAATAGAGGCCAAAGTAAATAGTGGGACAAAGGATATACAATAAGATATTAGTGTACCTGGCTTGGCCCTTCAGACAGAATTGCATTTGTATAGGAAGAGTGGGTAATGGAACTTTCTGCCACCTG
The DNA here is from genome assembly GCF_048773025.1 of Camelus bactrianus. Lineage (NCBI taxonomy): Eukaryota > Metazoa > Chordata > Mammalia > Artiodactyla > Camelidae > Camelus > Camelus bactrianus. The sequence goes on from NC_133552.1 coordinate 6,255,932, forward strand.
ATATTTCTAAACTATTTGAAATGCAAAGCCAGGAGATCCTCTATTCCATGCATTCCATAGTTTAGTTAATATAAATTCCTTTGTTGAACCTTCACCAGTTGAATGATTATATATGTCTATGTAATTTACTTTACTTTCTAAGTGAAAAACACTACTGAGCTATTAAACATCAAAACATTTCCTCCTGCTCCTTTAACATCAATTTTATTGAGGTATAATTTATATACAATACAATTCTCACATTTAAGTGTACAGTTTGACGAGTTTTGACAAATGTGTACATCCATGTAACCATCACCAAAATCAAGATGCAGAACACTTCTACCACCCCAAAAAAGTTTCCCTTGTGTTCCTTCGTATCTGTAAAAGTAGATAATTAAGACTAGGGGACAGACAAGGTCCTAAACCTCTATGGTTGCAAAATTACTGAGCCTTAGTTTTCATATCTATAACACTTAATTTATTATTATTATCTCCAGTCAATATCCAGCCCAGCCTCAGCTCCAGGCAACACTGATCTGCCTTCTGTCACTGTAGATTCTACTGATCTTTTCTAGAGTTTCGTGTACATGGAATGACACACTCTTTTGTGTCTGTCTTCTTTTGCTCAGCATAATGGCTTTGAGGTTCGTCTGTGTTGTGTGCATTAGTAGTTAGTTCTTTTTTATTATTGAACAATTCCATTGTAAGGAAGTACCACAATTTGTTTATTCCATTCACCTGCTGATGGACATTTGGATTGTTTCCAGTTTTTAGCTAGTTTGAGTAAAGCTGCTACAAACATGACAATGCAGGTCTTTGTGTGGACATGTGACCAATTTGTAGTCCACAGAAATTCTGGGGCCTGCCTCTGCTGTGAAATTTCTCAGGAATCCAAAAGTCTGAGCCATGGTGAATTATCCTTTCCAAGGTGAAGGACAAGTTCTTACATCTGGCCCCTCCTACCACTAAGAAAGAGTCATAATGCCCAGTAGACCTGTTTGGATCTTGGATGTAACATATACCCCATTTGGGCATGCTAGTCCAACCCATTCACTGAATAACCTAAAAAGGCACCAGTTTTGAGTGAGACCCAGAGTAAGAGGAGGCCCTGCACACAAATTCAGGCTGCTGTACAAGCTGCTCTGTTACTTGAGCCTTAAGACTCTGCTGATACAATGGTGCTTGAAGTATCCGCGGTAGGTGGCTGGTGGTGGTAGGTAGGCAGGTGCTGTTTGGAGCCTTCGGCAGGCCTCTACAGGTGAATCCAAGCCTAACTCCTTAGGATGGTGGAACAAAGCTATGTTATCCTCTGAAGATAACTATTTTAAGAAACACTTGTCTTGCTATTGGTAATAAATGCAGACTCTTCACCATGGACCATCATATTATCTTTTTTTTTCAGGTTTTTTTTTTTTTTTATTGAACAACAGTCAATTACAATGTGTCAATTTCTGGTGTACAGCACAATGTCCCAGTTATGCATATACATACATATATTCGTTTCCATTTTTTTCATTAATGGTTATTATAAGATATTAAACATAGTTCCCTGTGCTATACAGAAGAAACTTTTTTAAAAATCTATTTTCATATATAGTGGCTAACATTTGTAAATCTCAAACTCCCAAATTTATCCCTTCCCACCCCCTTTCCCCAGTAACCATAAGATTGTTTACTATGTCTGCAAGTCTGTTTCTGTTTTGTAGATGAGTTCATAGTGTCTTTTTTTTTTTTTTTCAGATTCCACGTATGAGTGATATCATACGGCATTTTTCTTTCTCTTTCTGGCTTACTTCACTTAGAATGACTATTTCTAGGTCCAAACATGTTGGTGCAAATGGCATTTTATTCTTTTTATGGCTGAGTAATATGCCATTGTATAAATATACCACAACTTCTTTATCCAGTCATCTGTCGATGGACATTTAGGTTGCTTCCATGTCTTGGATGTTGTAAATAGTGCTGCTACATCGTGTTATCTTGTGAGCTGAATATCATCACTCACACCAGTAAGCCGGGTTTGCAAAGAAGCCACATTCCATCATCAAATAGAAGGGGTATGCATATAAGAGGCTGGGCTCAAGCAGTTCCAGAAGGTACAAACACATTGCATAAGCAAGTAAGCTTCAGAGGCAGCGACGCCCTGCCAACAACTTGATCTGGGACTTCTACTCCCCAGAACTATGAGTCAATAAACTTCCGTTGTTTTAAGGCGCCCATTTGTGGTGCTTTGCTATAGCAACCCTGGATACAAATACACACATGCACGTAGACTATTTAACAACAGTTATGTTAGGTCACATACCTATAACACAGCCATCTATATATTTTGTCTGCTAGTGGTTCTGGTTCTCTGGTTGAACCCTGATTGATACAGGACATTTGTTTTCATTTCTTTTGGAAAAAATACCTAAGAATTGCCAGGGAATAGTTAAGTGTGTATTTAGCTTTTAAAGAAACCGCCAAACTTTTTCCAAAGTGTTTTTATTAACAGTCTGCCATTTTTACATGTATCACTTTACACTCTCGCCAGCTACAGGTTAGAATTCCACTTGCTCCACACCCTTGCTACAGTCGCAAGAGCTTTACGGTGGGATCTCGTTGTGGTTTTACTGTGCATTTCCCTGATGACTAGGGATGCTGGGCATCTTTTCATGCACTTATTGGCCATTGGTCTGTCTTCTCTTGTGAAATATCTGTTCCTGTCATTCTCCCATTTTTAAAAGGAGTTGTTTATATTTTTATCATTGACTGAAAATAAGTTCCTTATAATTCTGGGTGTAAGTCCTTCATCAGATTTATCTATTACAAATACCTTCTCCCTGTCTGTGGCTTGCCTTTTTATTTTCCTAATGGTGTCTTTTGAAGTGCAGTTTTCCACCTTGATGAAGTCTAATTTATTGATGTTTTTCCTTTTCATAGCTCCCTCTTTTTGTGTCTTATCTAAAAAAATCTCTGCCTTCCTCATAGTCACAAAGACTTTCTCCTGTGTTTTCTTCTAGAAGTTTATAGTTCTAGTTTTTATGTTTAGGTTTAAGGCTCATTTCTAGTTATATTTTGTGTGATTTTGGGGTGGGGTCAACGTTCATTTTTTTCCCCCATATGGATATCCACTTGTTCTAGTACCCCTTGTTGAAAAGGCTTTCCTTTCCTTGTTGAATTATTTGGTCAAAAATCAGCTGAGCTTATATGAGCATCACAATTTTTAATCTTGTTAGAGTTGAATGTTTCCAAGTCAGGTCATGCCCATTTCTGATCCCATTTCCTTGGAGAGTCTATAAGACAAATTAAGCTGATACCTGGGTGAAGGAAACTATGTCTCACCTCTGGTTTTGTACACAGAACACAGCATGATGTTCTCTGCACTTAAGGGTCACTTGCTTAATTTTCCAGCAAACTCTTTAGCAGTACACACTGCTGTGTGTTTGTGACAAGAGAGGGAAGAGGCTCTCCGGACGTGCTGTCGTGGGTTCTTGCAGTCTGTGTGAATGCCTCTGGACTTCTGCTTCTATTTGTTTCCTTGTGCTGGTAGTGTCAGCCTATTACTTGAGGTTCTACAGAATGGAGGTCATATCTGTACATGTCGTTTTGATTAGTGAAGCATTTAGCTCAGTGTCCTGAGCATGTGTGGACTTTCAGCAGTAGCCTTGAAGTTGCAGCAAATTCCCTACCCCTCAGTTTCCTCATCTGTATAAGGCATGAGGGCCAGTCTCTAACTGGCTCAGTTCAATTCAGAACCACAAGCTGTTCATGTAAAGATGGGCCATCTGATTGTGGCCGGGAAGAAGACATGACACTTTAACCAGGCTGACTTGGTTCTCGTGGAGACTATCGACACATGACGTCTGGAACAGACTGTGGTCTGATCATTGTTCCTATCACTTATCGGTCTGAATCAATATTGGTCTGAATATTCTTTAGATTAACTAAAATTAAAAGGAACTGCTTTGTAACCACCTCCCATATGTGCCTGTATACCTGGGCTATATCTCTGTGCCTTGTCTAGAGTTGACCCCCTCACCCCTCCCGGCCCGGGAGCATTCTGTCCCCCCGGCCTGGGAGCATTCTGTGCCCTCTCCCTCACTCCCAACGTTTGTGTACAGGCAATTCCTTGTCCTAATGAATGCTGAGGGCAACCTTGGCCAGAAAGCGAAGGGAAGAGCCATCCTGAAACAGCAGCACACGACTCGGGTGAGATGAAGGCTGCCTGAATGGTGTTGCCTGAAGTGGGCCCGTGTTGCTATGGTGATGGAGGCGCGTTGATGCCAAGTGGATGAGCAGCTCCCATGGATTTTAACAGCAGCTGGTCAGTGCCACCGCCTTCCCTGAATTGCTGCCCCCTTGAGTCACTACTTGGCCCCAGCTGTCCTGATCTCTGTTGACAAATGGTTGTCCTTCACAGTCAGACTACTAACAGTACTCTAATTAATGAACATGCTAATTATTCTCCCTCCTCCCAGTACATTTGTCTAAGTAACCTGTCACACACAGATAAGTGCAGCGTCTGCAGAAGCACCGAGGGCGCTGGGAGCAGGGGTCCGGGAGGAGCCGGGGTGGCTTACAGCCCGGGAGCTGTGAGCTGTTTCTGGTTAAATTACCTTTACTAACGGTCAGGTGTCCCAGGAATATATTTCCTGCAAAAAGTAGACATTTCCCTGTCTTTCTTTTAAAAAAAACCAACTCTTTAAGGGGCGGAGCGGCCATTGGTCACTTTACTAGCCTCTGAGGGGATTACCAAAGGGAGATGCAGAAGGACCAGGAGTCCCAAGCCCTGAAAACTATTCCAGAGGCAGCATTCAGGGTGGTTAAAGACCCAGACTTTGAAGCTAGACAGGCCTGGGTTTGAATCCTAGGTCTGCTCTTCCTGTGTATCCTTGGACTTGTGGTTTAACCCCTCTGAACCTCAGTCTCATCTTTGGGGCAGTGGGAGAGAGAATTGTCCCCAGAGGGGTGTGTTGAGGAGCAAATGAACAAAGGAGGTCCTCAGATCACAGCTGCTTGGTGCCTCGGGTCTGGGGCTTGGTCTGGCCTGGTTTTGGGTGGGCCAGAGCCGGCAGCGGGCCTGGCAACAGCCTTGTTGGAAATCCGGAATCCAGCCTGGCGGCTGTGCACCCCTCCCCCCTCCCCCGCACCCCTCCCCCGCGCCCGGCCGTCCCTCTCTTTTTTTTTGTTCTGTCTCAGCAGCTCTCTATTGAGATGAATGGCATTTCCAGAGGCTTCACCTCTGATAAGTGTTCCTCTGCAGCCGCAGCCAGCATCTTAATGTGTTCGCTGTAATTTAATGGCCGTCTCGGCTGACGATTAAAATGCCCTCATCCCGGGTAAAGTGGACTCGCTTCACCAGCACGTGCGTTCCCACCCTGGCCGGGTGACTCCGGGAGCTCAGATGTGGGTGTCCCACCAGGGAAGGGGTGCCGTTGCTGAACCTCCTTTCCCGCGCCTTCTCAGCCTTCTGAAGTGGAGGTGGCTGGGCATCCCCCAACCCCGTTGGCAGGGCTCCTGAGGCTTGAGAAACCAGCAATAGAGGCTGCGCCTTCCTGGTCCCCCACATTTCCTGGGAGCTGGCAAGATTTCCACAGGCCTCCTGGGCTGACCATGTAGGATTCCACCGGTGCTGTTTTCCGTGTGCCTGCAGACCCTGGGCACAGCACCGTAAAATAAACTCTCATGCCGGAAGGAGATCAGGATGAGCCTTTAAGCTGTCAGGCTATAGGATAGAGAAAGTTCTTTAAAACTGGGCATTTTAATCTGGAATTATAAATCGTGGACAGCCACAGCAAGACAGTAGACACACCCAGCACTCCCCACCATTCCCCGCATCTTTCTTTAGGGAACTGTCCCCCTCAACCACATGACGACTATGGAACCACCAGTTTCTTTCATTTTCCTGCCATCTGGTTGTCCTAGGAATGGATACCTGGATATTGTCCTGAGAGTTCGTCGAGAGAAACCAGCCCTTTACAGGTGACAGAGCTGTAAGGTGTAAAACTCCAGAGTTGGAGGTGGACACATTTTCCACTGTGTGGGGAAAACTGGTCTGCAGAGAGAACAAGCTATGAGAAAGTTGAGAGAAAGAGAGGCATTGAGAGAGAGAAGTCTGCTTGAGAGGCCCAACCTCATCTCTGCTCTTTTCAACGCCTGGTCGTTCAGTTCCTTAGATTCTTTGAGCCAGTGAATTTCCCTTTTTGCCCAAGCGAGTTTGAGCTAAGTTTCTATTGTTTGTAGCTGGGGTACTTCTCAAGGGGACTGGCCTTCACTTGTGATGCATTGTCACTGAGACATAAGGAGTACTGGAAAGGCTAACTTTATGGGGACCAGACTCCTTGTCTGCTGGGACCGAAGCCTTCCCTGGAACTTACAGATGAGATCTTGTTGAGGTGGATGCACAAGCCTTGCTAGTGCTGAGGTCCTAACCAATCTCACAATGACTCCACACTTGGTGAAGTGCCCCCAGGCATTCGGAGAATTCCCAAGAGCATGGAGACCAGCCAGGAGCGCCCTTGCTGCTGGCCTCTGAGCATCCAAGCTACTCATGCTGCCTGCATGGACCTCCGTGGGCCTCTTTCACTCAAGCTGGCCTCGGCTGCTCCAGGTGTGAGGCCTGTGTGATCTCTTCCCTACGCTGGCCTCTCCCACACTGAGATGCAGCTCCCGCTGCCGCCAAGTATAGTGACCAACGTTCTCTTTCCAAGTGAGGTTTTGGTAAAGGCCCTCCTTAAATTCTGCCAAGTGTTGCTGAGTCTGGGATGAAGACTGTAGGAATCTTGCATTTTCGATGTAACTTCCGAGGGATTGCCATTTACACGGAGAAAGCCATCCTGTAAAATGCCAGGCCACCACCTACCTCGCCCAGCAGGTTCCCACTTACACCTCTCTCTTTCTCCTCTTATTATGCCAAGAAGATTCCAGGGAAGTGTCTCAGTAATTATCTCCAAGAAGCCCGTTACACGGTTTAACAGTCCTTCTGGTGTGGAAGTTTTCCTTAGGGGTCACCTGTGACCCCCTTTCTGTTCCTTATTTAAGTTCTGTGGTTTAGTTTTAATTCTCTTGTTGCTTGTTTCCTGTCTACACGGAGACATCAGCCATCCCCTTGGCATCATTCATTCATTCATTCTTTCATCCAGGCCTTATTATGTAGCTGCTAGTCCGGACTCTGCCATGTGTTAAGGATTTATTTTTTCCCCCGGGAATTCAAGGAACGAAAAAGACAGTACTCCGGAGGCAGATCTTTTTGGTGCTCTAGAGACAAAAAACAAGTTTCACTTTTTCTTCCTCTCCTACCCCTCTCCGGAGCCTAGCTTCTCCTGGCAGGACACGCTGAGCCAGGGCACTTTGGTGGTTGGTTTAAAAAAGAGAAAAAGGAGAAGAAGGCGGCTTGTAATTGTGCTGGGACCTTCAGAAATTCTAATGATGAAAGGCAGAGCTCAGCCCTCACTTCCCCTTTCTGCACAGTGCGGTGCTGGGTGCCACGGAGCGGAGCGGTCCTTGCCAGGAGCCTGAAACAGACATGGATCAAGAAACCCTGGGCAACATCGTCCTGCTGGCCATCGTCACCCTCATCAGCGTGGTCCAGAACGGTGAGGGAAGCCCCTCCCTTGGGGCGGATTTTGTTTCTAGTTGTTTGAAGGTCAGGCTTACACACTTGTGTGTGTGCGTGAATGTGTACACGTTTGTCTTCTCTGTATTTGGATCTTTATTTGAAAGTCTAGGGGTGTGTGCATTTCTGTGTGAATCTGGGATTTTCCCTTCTTCCCAGTCTTTCACTTTAATGGGGATGACTAATCACATCTGTAGAGCCGGGGCAGCAAGCTGGAGGCTGCACCGACACCCACACTGAAGCGTCTGCAATCAGCATTTCAGCTGTTAATGACTATGGCCAGAGACTGGCTGGAGGGCAGGAAGCCTGGAGAGGGGCCGTCAGATACATGTCCACCCGGACCCTGGCGTTTACTAAGTGCAGCTGGGCGGACTTCAGTGCACTGGGGTTACCCATCACCTGTAGGCTAAGAAAAGAGTGAATTCGGATGGGGTGGGGGGGATTTCACCTTATCATCATCTTACCTCTGTATTGCTTTTTTTTTTTTCTTTTGTAGGGACATGTTCTTTGTAATACTTTCTCTTCCTCTGGCAATGTGCAGTTTTGGAAGTATTTTTTGTAGGCGTTATATACTTAGAGAGAGAGAGAGCGAGGATGATTTTCTTGTTTGCAGTTGACATTTCTGTTTGCCCTGCTGTCACTAAAACAAAGCAAGGTACCTATAGCTGAAAAAGGCAGGACTGGGTCAAACTTTCTCTTTGAAGTTCTGAGTTAGACTGCCTCAGACTCCTTTTAATCAGCGTCTCCAGAGTCTTTGCGATTTCCATTTATTAAGAGAGAGAAAAAAGGAGAGAAATTACTAAAGGCAGCTCTGTCCCTTAATGGTAGTTCCTGAATGTTCACACACTCTCACAGTTTGGAAAACTAGACATGCAATCAATTTAGGATATTCTGATACTTTCCCCCAACTTGAGTGTGGTTAGAGGCTGGCGATGAGCTTTCTGGACACAGAACAAGGCTTCCCTTGGCTGCCCCACACCAGAGAGGCCCAACTTTGCATACTTCGAGTATGTCTCCTTTATGGAACAAGACTTGGCAGCTCTCTGATCCAAACATTTTCATACTAAATCTCACACAATAGACTTGCAGCTCAGAGAGGGGCGCCTTGGTCTCGTCAGTTATCAAGGGATTCATTCATTCAACCTACAGACACACACAGCAGGGACCCCGCTCTTTCTGGGAAGGGTCCTGCATCCAAGGGGATATAGCAGCGAACAAGGCAGCTCTGGTTCCTGCCTCCCGAGAAGGAAAGGGCAGTGGGAAAACGTGGGCAGGCAGGTAAGCAGGAAGCCTGCAAGGCCATCCTGGTCCCTGCAGAGGCAGAGGCTTGAGGGGGTGGGTGGGCACTGCTTGTTCAGCTCTGTGTAGGCTCCCCCACCCCCCGCCTTCCCCCTCATATCCATCCGTTTAGCTGACACGTGTCAGTGGACAGGAGCCAGTGTCCCCTCAGTCGCCCGTGCAGATGGGGCTAAGCAGAAGTTTGAGTCCACTCTGAGCTGCTTCCTCTCAGTTCAGAGCTGAGTAGGGGAAGCTGTGGGGTCCCACCTGTGAAAACTGGGTCTCTTCATCTCTCCTGAGACACACCAGAACCGGGCCCTGGTCTGTCCAGTGGGCCCTGGGCTTTTCCGTAGAGGTTCAGCAAACCCTGAGCAGACCTGAGGTGGACAATGAGATTTCTAATTATTTTTGGCAAAGGAGATGAAGCCCTCTTCTTGAGTGTGACGAGGGGAGGAGAGATGATAGATAGCCATCTGTCTGGGTTTTAACTACAGTGTTTCGGCAGCCATTTCAGACGGGTGGCGACAGAATGTAGTGGCCTCACCACAGACTCCCATGCACCGCTGAGGCTTCCCGGTGGGGGAGACAAGTCTGGCCCAGCCTGCAGCCACTGCTTTGGGCTGAGACTTTTCCCCCTGGGCAGACAGATGACTGCGGTGTGTGTATATATCTGTGTTGACAGCATGGCCCCCACATCACGGCCTCTGTCCCTCCCCAGTCCCCCGTGAGCAGGGAGGGCAACATGTGGGTAGAGTGACTTTTTGCAGAGCTGTCCCACCGTGCTTGGAGGAGGGACACACTGCTGCCCTTTGGAAGCCACAGGAGGAGCCCTTGTGTCCCCCTTAAGGGCTTAGGACAAGCCACACCCTGCTCTGAGGCAGAGAGCAGGGCTCCTGCGATGCTGAGGTCACCCTGTGAGGACTTTTTGTTTCTAACTGTTAAATGTGCCCATGCAGGGGAGCAAGAAAAATTCAAATGACTTGGGAGACAACACCTCTGCCTGCTTTAACCATGAGAGTTTAGGCAAACACAAAGGTCCAAATGTAGGTCCAGAACCTCTCTTTGCAATTCTAATTAACCTCAATGTTGCAACCATAGAGCTACCTTATTGATTGAGTTCAGAAAATATGCAAAAACTGTGCTTTTTCTCCCTCTGGCCCCCCCCCCCCAATTCCATTCCAAACCCTTCCTGTTGGTTTCAAGAACTGGTTACATGTTGTTGCCAGGCACGGCGCACTTTGTCCTAAGACAAGGAAGCCCAGTCCAGTGTCTGTGCCGGTGCTGGGAGCTCTGCTCTCTGTACGTTGTGTGAGCCTGATGCCTGATTCCCCAGGGAGAGGCCAGAGCCCGCCTGCCTGGTGGCACTTCCTCCTCTGCCTCCCAAGCTCTCTTTCATCATCAAGATCTTTGAACTCGTGGCCCGCTTCCAACTTGATCCAGCAAAATGCAGATTTGGAAACACAGAACAAGTTTAAAGTACGTTGTTCCAAGAAAACTGGACCAGAACTACCAAAGTCCGGTTTCTGAGGGAGAGGAGAAAGGTGCTTTTCCAACAAACAGCACCCAGAGAGCCTCCCGACCTCTTAGGCCAAGGTGCCAGTAGCTTTGATGTGAAGCAAGCCTGGGAAACACAGACGAGGGGAAAGCGATTTCCACAGGAAGCCACGCTAATTAGCTTGGGAGGAGAGGGTGAGCTGAGGGGAGGGACCCTGAGCCTTGCCTGCAAGCCTGAATGGTGACAGCAGAGATTTGTTTTTTTAATTTATTTAAACTTTTTATTGAAGTATAGTTGATGTTCAAAATTATGTAAAGTTACAGGTGTACAATAGTCACAATTTTTAAAGGTTATACTCTATTTATAGTTATTATAAAATATTGTCTCTATTCCCTGTGTTGTACAACATATTACTGTGGTTTATTTTAGGCATAATAGTTTGTATCTTTCAGTCCCCTACTGGGTGTTGAAAGTGGGATTCAAACCTACTCCAAAGAGCAGACATTTCCGCCGTGCACACTGCTGCAAATTCATTCACTCACACGCACACAACTTGGGGAGTTCTCTATTGTAACGAGCTGAAATCTGTTGTCCTGTAATTTCTATCCACTGGTCCTGCGTCTGTTCTTTGAAAAGCTTCACCTGTGCCTGCTGCCTCTGTGTTTACAAAACCAGCTGTAACATCCCTTCTTCAACATATTTCTCGTGGGACTTGGTTTCCAGAGTCCCTTGTCCTTGAGTTTCCCCGCCACCACCCACCCCAACCTGCCACATTCTTTCTAAGATGCAGGTAGGTGTTTTCTGCGTGGGGAAACTGTTCCTGAGATCCAGACATCAGTTCTATTAAAATAATCCATGTGTGAGTTATTCTTCTGGGGATTTGTGTCACACTGCTGGCTCATACTAACTTGGTGCTTAAAAATCTCAAGATCTTTTAATGTGATCCTGAGAAAGTTTTCTGACCCTCAGTTTCCTCAGTGGAGAAGTGGCGTTATTAATACCTTCCACGCGTAGTGGCTGTAGGTACTGCCTGAGATGGCAACACAGGCAGAGTCGCTCGCGGAGCCCGGCATGTGGTAGGTTCTAGGTGACGACTGCAGCCTTCTCTCTCTGTGTCTCTTTCTGTCTCTCTGGTTTGGCCGGATGTTAGCAGCTGCCCAAGAGAGGTGTGAGAAAAGGGGTCTCCGCGTGCACAGCTCCTGTAATATGGTCTGGGATAGTAGAAGTTGGGGTGTCAGTGTTCAGTGAGGAGTCGGCATAGATGACCCAACTCTTTCAAGTTTAGCTTAGGAGGAAGGAGAAGGAGACCCTAGTGGGACACTGGGCTGAGGCAGGCTTGTTTCTGTTTCATTTTGAGGGTGGGAAAGATCTGAGTGTGTTTCGAAGGTAAAGAGAAGGAGAAAATAGAGACTGAATGTTCTGGAAACGGGGCAAACACTGATGAACAAAGACCTGAAGATGGTGGCAGAAACGAGGACAAGATGGCAGGTGGAGGGCCAGCCTGGGAAAAGAGGAAGGAGTTTGTTCTCTAAGTAAGCAGAGGAAGGAGAGGCGGACTCGGAGAAGTACAACCACGCTGTGCAGCTGGTTGCAGACATCACCTCTGCCTTTCTTAATACTGTCCCTGTTTACATGTTCAGAGGCAGCGGACGTCACCTTGCGTTCTGGGAAGACAATGATCAGAATCTTCCACTGCCTTCTATGGTGAGAAGAGACATTGAGAACGGACTGTTGGATACTTAAACCCTGTGTAGCTGATGGAATCCCTGCAGTGAGTCTCAGTGTGACAGTAAGGGGATAAACATCCTTGTGTGCACAGCGGGCTTCCAATCCCCGCTTCCCTGCTCCCCAGTGGAGTGACTCTGAGAAAGTTATTTCACCTCCCTGAGCCGTATGCCCTTGTCTACAAAGTGGGGGTGGTACCGCCCACTTCACAGAGCTGGTGCAAAGCCCAGTAAAGGAATATAAGTCAGGTGCCTACCAGCGCATCTGCAGGGGGGTAGACCCCCCTCCACACAAGCCAGCCCTGCAGCTCTGCTCAACACGGGCACAGTTCCAGAAAGGAAAACACAAAGGCTTTTATTCATGTATGCAATTGATAAGGCATCTTTCTCCTGTCTTTTTGAGGAGGCTCATGTGAAGCTGATGAGAAGGAATCCTGTGAGTGGATCCTTGACAGTCACACGTTTCCTTTTTTCACTTTCGAAATAGGAGTCAAGGGAAAAATAAGAGGGGTGGGGAGAGAGAGAGACCTTCATCCCCTACCCCCGACGTACAGTCTACAGACAAGACAGATTCTGCCTCCTCGGCATCTCTGAATCCCACGGGGGTCACCCTCACTAGCTCCTCCTGCGTCCCATCCTGGGTCTCACCGTCTAAACACTCCCCGTGCGAAAGACCGAGTGGCTGTCTGACGATGCGGTTCCTCAGCTTACACTTGTCAGGAGCTCCTTCTTGCTTTTGAGATGGAAATAAATTCCGAAGTTCTTAACGTGGCTCTCATCAAGGTCAAGGTCACGGTCACACTGCTAAGTCCGGTGGGCACTTCTCAGCCACCATCTTCTCCAGCTTGGCCCTCTTACTGCCTTCTTCTCGAGGCTCCCTCCGGCCACCCCGTCCAGTACTCCCAATGGCCCTCATCATGCTACACTTTCTCTTCTGCCCAAAGCCCAGCACACTGTATAGTTTTAATTTTTGCACTTTGTTTCCTGTGTGTGGTCTGTCTCCTCTGCTTGTATCCTCTTCAGAACGTAAGCTCCTTGGGCCAAAGCTCTTTGTCTGTTTCGTTCTCGGATGCAAGCTGAGTGTCTGGCACATGGCAAGTGACAACAGAGAAATGACATTGAAAGAACAGTTCACCACCTACTTCTTTGGCCTCATTTGCAGTTCTGCCAGGTTCCCCACCCCTTCCACTGCGCCCCTTCCCCCCTAGTAAGCTGGAGGTACTGAGGTTCTTGCCTCTGAATCTTCGCCTGTGTCACTAGAGTGGCATGACCTCCTCCCTGTCCCCTACCCCCTCCATCTGCTTGGCCACTTCCTACTTGTTCTTCAGATTTTATCCTGCATGTCACTTCCTGTAGGAATCCTGTGACCCAAACACTGAATTAACTTGCCCTCTTTGATCCTTGATAGCTCCATGTTGTCTCTCAGTCTTATCTTAGCATGAGTCCCTCTGTACTTTCTGTGCTTCTCTACTTCTTTCGACTGTGGGATCCTTGAAATTGGAGGCCATGTCTCACTCACCATTGTTGCATCACCAGCACCAAACACAGTGATCAGAAGAGAGTAGCTCCTGAATAAATGTTTGCTCAGTGACATTTGACAGAGGACATTTAGGGCTGTGAAGAGGTCCAGTTAAGGAAACATTTAACACGCTAGTAATGTGATACCAGGCTCGTGAACGTGCTGTTATAAACCAAATCCAAACCTTCCCCCTGCAGGGTTCTTTGCCCACAAGGTGGAGCACGAGAGCAAGACGCATAATGGGCGGAGCTTCCAGAGGACGGGGACGCTCGCCTTTGAGCGGGTCTACACTGCCAAGTGAGTCCAAACCCTGACACTCTGACTTACAGAGAAGGGGCCTGGGCACAGGGCTTCTCTGCCTGAGTGGCGGCCACCTTAAGACCACATGTCTGCCTGGGCCAACCTCCTGAAGGCCGGGGAGGCGGGGCTCCCAGGGAAGGCTGAACTTCACCTCAGAGACTCTGTAGACACTCTTCATCATCTTAGCAACTTCTGGTGCTTAAAGAAGGTGGGGTGTGGGGGTGGGGGCTGGGGAGTGATCTCCACAGCCAGTCACTGACCAAATTCCTGGCCAGGGTTGGGGTGGGGGGTTAGTCCAGAGGTGCTTTCGTGAAAACCAGCCATGACTCACCAGCCGGCTTCAGAAGCCACAGGCGGGACCGGCTGGCAACAGCCTGCCCTCAGCGGCCCTCAGGGCCCCTCGGCGGAGTCTGGAGGGGGCTCCAGTGCATTTCCTAACCGGGTCTCCTTGAGCAACCAGAACAAGAAGAGAAAGAGTGGGAGGATTATGCAACTGCTTCTCCACCTCTCATCCTTTACTTCCGAATAAAAAGCTGTTTGAAAACACCTGAACAACTCTGCAAAGGAGGTGGGTGCTATTTGGGATGCAAATCCGAACGGATGTTACTCAAACACTCATTTTCCTCTCTGCTGAATGCGTTTCCACAGATGATTCAGTCAGTGGCATGGCGCCTGCTTCTCTGTGCCTGTGGCCGGGGGCCTGTCAGAAAGGAAGGCTTTAGCAAGGAGCTGGCCAAGGAGCTGGCCTTAGTCTCGGCTTGGAGGTGACTTTGATGTCACCAGAGATCCTTCCAAAGGGGGAGTCATGGCCACACAAAAATGTCCTTTTAGAAAGGCAAGAATACGATCCATCTGTCTCCTGCCCGCCTCACCCGCCTAGACCCAGCACTCCTGTGTGGTCTGATCGCAAAGAAATCCTTCCCCGAATGACTTAGAGAGATTTCCATCTTCAGTGTATTAACCCTCAGAATCAATGGGAGAAGTTTAAAGATGTGAGTTAAGCCTTTTTAGATGTTCACATATACAGGGGGCAGGGACAGTGCCTAGGGTCACATCAACCTCTCCGCGCTGTTTGCTGGGGGAGGGGGGAGAGGTCCCCTCAGACATCCACGTGCAAGAGGGGCCAAGATGGTGTCCTCGATCAGGGGTGACACTACCACCTCCCTGGAAACGGAATCGAAAAGAACATTAATACTCTTCTACGCTTCTGGTTTGGAAGAAGCAGCTTTTTTCTGCCCAGATCACTACATTCTCACCAGCTCCATTGTGTTCTTAGGAACACAGCTCGTCCAGTTTGGAGAAGTGGGGCAGGGCTGGTGAGAGGCGACGTTTCCATTTTGCCAGCAGTGAAGGAGAGACGGAGCAGACCAGGCTGTCTGGCTTCTGCCAGTCCCCCCAGGAGTGAACTAGCTCTCCATCTAAGAGGCCACTGTGCTGCTGACACCTGGTCCCCACCGCCAGCCTCCAAACTGTGTTAGTGCCGCTTGGTGGTGGCTGCGCTGTCATCTGGAAAGGTGGCTTGGAAGTTCTGCAACGACATGGGGTTCCTGAGGGCAGAAGGCACTGGAGGAGAGTGATGGGTGGTCGGTGCGGCCCAGGGGTCCCCACCGTGGGGGTGCTGCAGCCCTGCTCCCGAAACCCCCGACTCGCACTTACCCTCCCAGAGAGCGGGTGGAGACTGAGGGGAGGAGAGAGAGCTGTGGAGAGGTAGGAACTAGGTGGGGTGGGGGGAGGAGGAGAATTTTCTGTAAGATAAGGTTACCCAGACACGGCTGTGGTTCTGTTACAAAGACCGCTTCCTCCCTGACCCAGCGAGCGGCGCGCTGTGTGTGCCCGCAGTGGGCCGTGGAAGGGGTTGCTGATCAACGCAGAGGCTGCTGCCTACCGGCCAAGCCGGGGCTCCCAGTCTGCTCGCCTCTGCCAGGAAGCTCCTGTGAAGTGTTAGTCCAGTAGAAAGTCATCCCCAGTGCTCGCTTCTCCAGGAGACTCCAAAACGCCAAGGAGGGTGCAAGATGAGCCATGGGGTCCAAGAAGAAAAGAACGTGTGTTTAATCTTGCTATCTAAAAATTAGGGAGTGAAACTTGACTCAGTTTTAATATACAGATTGAGAGTCTTGTGTGTATATAATTTATACACAAATATACCTGTCATAGGACCACACAATCAAAACTGTTGGTTGATGGGGTGTGGGATCATAAATGTTTAGAGACCGTATGAAGGGAAAATAGCATGAAGAATAAATGGTGCTGGGGGACTGAAAAGCCTGATGCATATTTTTCAGCATAAAATATGACTGTTGGCTGATAAAGGTAGCTGAAGATTTGAGAGCAGCTGATAAACAGATGTCCCAGCCAGGGGAGGACCCCAGCTCATACTCGGGTCGGTGAATGGGCTGCCCCACCACCCAGCTCCCTCGAGAGCACACCTGAGTCAGGGTTTGAGAACTAAAAGGATCTTGACCTTGACTTTCTGTTCATGTGTCTAAAACATAGTTGAAAGCCCTGTCCCCCGCTGACGAACACAGCCAGAGCAGTCAAAGTTTGATTTTTGGAGGAAAGTCTCCGTTAGCTGACCTAAGATTCTTCCCCATGAGAGCGGGTGAGCACAGGTGGCAGAGAGAAGATGGGTCTCTGGAGATGTGCCATTTTCTAAAATGTGCCCCATAGATTACAAGCGTGCGGGCGGATAACAGGTGTCACAGGGAAGAACAGGTTCTGTACAGCGAGACTGCTGAGAACCTTTAAAGTACTAAGAGACACTGTGATCCTTGGTTTTCCAAGAAGGCGAGGTCTTATTTAAGTACAGACAGCCCTCCTTTTTTTTTTTTTTTTCCGCAGAGCATAGCAAAGGTATAGTGTTTCACAAAATGCATTTTAGTAAATGCCACCCTGAGGGGTCTTCTCCCCTGCACCTCTCAGAATTCACTCAAGACTCACTTCTAAGTAGCGTGGATTGTTGAATTATTTCAAGGGGACATATCTACATTGATACTATTGATTAGTATTGAGACTATAACTATTATTAGCGATCTTTACTTATTTTAAATGAGCCCAAATTAACTAACAAAACATTAAGTGCTTCTATAGCGCATTCCCAAAGGCAGAGAAGTATGAAAGGGAAAATCGCAATGAGTCCTTTGCTCCATAAAAACACTGACAGCGCAGTGCGCCTAACTGAACACAGCACAGTGAATTGTTGCCAGATCTGCTGAGTAGCTCATTGTTAGACCTCAAGAAATGACAGACGCAATGAGTTTGTCAGCTCTGTCTTGCAGGAAAAAAATGGCACAAATGAATATTTGGGAGAATAATCTTTGTCAGTAGGAAAGACATTTCCACTGGGGGTTATAAGAAGGAAGAGGCTGGAGGAGTAACAGCCACCATTTACTGGATGCTTAGTACGAGCCAGGCACGGCTTTATCTCACTGTATCCTGATAGCAGTTCAGGGAGGTAATTCTCACGTCTCCATTCACCTCTAATAGATGAGGAAATTGAGACTCAGGGAGGCTAGGAAATGCACCCGCAATCACACAGTCAGAACGCAGTAGACCCTGCGTTGGACCTGGGCTCTGTGACTTTAAAGTTAAACACACAGGCATCCTCTGGGTCCCAAGAGGCAGCTGTGTCACTGACCAAAGCTGCTTGAATTCAGCCCCGCAGCAGCCCGCAGTCAAGGAGGGGCATGTGTGCATGGAGCTTTGGATGGCAGACGTGTCGCAGGTCCTGGATGGGGAGGGGGCCTAGCTTGAGCCAGAGTGAGAGTTAGGACTCTGGGTATATTCTGGGCATCATCCAGAAAAAGGCCCATTTTCTTAGCGTTGGGAGAGTTTCGTTGCATTCCAGGCAGACCATGTTTTATCAGGGACCATGGTGACTTGAGCTAATAGGGAGGAATGCCTGAATGACTGATCCAATGTGTCCAGTCACTGGACAGTTCTCTCTACGAGCAGATCCCTTGGACAATAAAGAATTCTTAAAAATTTTGCATCACCCAGACAAAATCACTACTTCAAAACAAACAAAAACAGAAGTATGAGAATGAGGGGAAGCAGGGAGATCTTTGGTAGTGACAGATTTTCAAACTGTTGGAGCGTCAGGTATTAGATCCCATCAGACATGGAACATCATTCAACTACAGAAAAAGGAGTTTTCTCTCTAGTTTCCTTGAGCTGGGAGATGGATCACGTTCTCCGCGTGCTGAGGCTGCAGTTTTGTCTCTAATAACGTGTAAGAAGAGGTGCGATGCTCCTGTTTGCTTAGTGGCTGCTACAGTTATCACTGTGCGGCTTGTTTCCTCACTAAGTGTTTCCTCCCAAATGGTTGATTTGAAAGGGGCTCCTGCCCTTTGGCGTTTATTGCGTCCATAGGTCAGTGGAAATCTTGGGCTTCTGAAGTACCTGGCCAGGTCAGCAGAGCTCTGCTGCCTCCCTGGTGCCCATATCCCAGGACAGGATACACTGGTCTCTTACCTTTTCCATTCATTGACTTCTCCAGTAAAGGATTTTTTGACCATCAGAGAAACATGAGGGCCCGCATGGCCAGAGTTAACGTCCCAGCCTCTCTGGATGCTCTGCAGGGGACGGACCAAGGGCTGGTCATTCCAGAGTTCTCAGTGCTACCAGCTGAATCGTGAGACCCTATCAATTTGAGCGAGGGTTCAAGACTGACTTTTAGGAGGAAAATGATCAGTATCAGATCAAGAAGGATCCAGATGAAGAATCCAAGGGAGGAGTTTGATGAAAGGCCAAATATATTTTGAAATTGCATCTTTGCTTTTACGTAGATAGTTTGAATGACCTTAGACCAGTGGTTCTCAAACCTGAGTGCGCATCAGAATCACCTGGAGGGCTTGTTAAAACGCAGATTGCTGGGCCTGTGGGTCTGGGGAGGGCGTTAATATTTGCATTTTTAACAAGTTCCCTGGTGATTCTGATGTTGCTGATCCATGAACCACAACTTGGGAACCAGTACATTGGACCATCGACTCTTAGAGTTTAAGTGGATCTTAGAGTTATTAATTATTAGTCTCTTAGTTTTACAGGTAAGGAAACTAAGTCCAGAGAGCTTGCTTTGCCAAAGACAAACAGCTGGTTAATGTCAGGTCAGGGCCTGAATACTCGTCATGTGCCCATTCCAGGCTATTTCACTGCCCCCCCCCCTTCTGCTTCTGTGTCTTGTCATGTTGTTTTTCCATGGATGTGTATATTCATTGTCCTGATCTGGACTGTAAACTCCTCAAGAGGACACTCAGGATTTAATTTAGTACAGCAAACCTTGTTTTATTGCAGTCCACAGAAATTGCATTTCTTGTTTTCTTTCTTTTTTTTTTTTAACAAGTTGAAAGTTTATGGCAACCCTGCATTGTCAGATGATAGTTTAGCAATTTTTAGCAATAAAATATTTGCTTTGTTTCTTAGACATAAAGCTATTACGTACTTATTGGACTATAGCATAGCATAAACATCACTTTTATATGCACTGAGAAACCAAAAAAAAAAATCATATGACTTGCTTTATTGCTGTATTTGCTTTATTGCACTGGTCTGAAACCGAATCCACGATATCTCCAAGGTGTGCCTGTGGAGTTGAGGAGGTAACAGACCTGGTTTTAGAATCATACTGACCAGGGTGTGAATCCTGGCTTTGCTACTCTGCAGCTGGGTGACCCTGGGCAAGTTATTCAGTTTCTCCAAGATTCAGTTTCTCAGCTGAAACATGAGACTAACTGTGGTAGGCAGAGTAATGACCCCCCAAAGATGTTCACATCCTAATCCTGGGAACATGTGAATAGGAGATGTTACATTGCAAGGGGGAATTAAGGTTGCTGACCAGTTGACCTTAAGACAAAGAGATTACCTGGGTGGGACCCAGTGTAATCACAAGGGTCCTTTAAACATGGGAGAAGGAGGCAGAAGAGCTGGTGTTGCAAAGACATGATCAGCCATTGCTGGCTTTGAGGTTGGAAGGGGCCACAAGCCAAGGAATGAAGGAGATTCATTCATGAAAGGGAAAGGCGAGGAAAGAGGGTGGATGCAGCCATACTGATACCTTGATTTTGGCCCAATGGGATCGATTTCAGACTTCTGACCTCCAGATAATACATTTGTCTTGTTTTAAGCCACTGAGCTTGTGGCTACTTGTCACAGCAGCCACAGAAACCTCGTGCAGTCACCACATGTCCTGCGTGAGTTTAAAAGGGACGAAAA
This sequence comes from Camelus bactrianus, assembly GCF_048773025.1. Taxonomy (NCBI): domain Eukaryota; kingdom Metazoa; phylum Chordata; class Mammalia; order Artiodactyla; family Camelidae; genus Camelus; species Camelus bactrianus. Next base: position 6,276,034 of record NC_133552.1, read on the forward strand.
GTGTTAAGATGCCAGCCTGAGAGCCCCTTCCACAGAGACAAGGACTGAGCCTTGCACACAGAAGTTGTTCCATCAGCAAGATAACTTTCTGAGCACCGGCTTTTCTGAATCAACCCGGTTCCTTTCAGGCTTGAAGCTCGCCTTTCCTTCCTCGGCCTGACCCCATGTCCGAGCTGACTTGTGTGTCTGACATAAAGCTTTCCTTAGAGTAGGATCCCTCTCCCCTGTGGCCCCAGCCCTGACTGCCGCCCGGCCTTGCTGTCTGCGTTGCTCACTTTTCAATTCCAAAAAGTGCTTTGGCATAGCTGGGAGTGGAAACCCTGCCAAGGCGAATCCATCAACAAACCGGGTCTCTGATGGGCTTCACCGAGGAAGAGAGTAAATGGATTCTGAACATGTGTTCCCCTTCCACCACTGTCTGCTTCTGACGTGGCCGCTGCCCCATTTATCAGGTAGATGTCAGTGGAATTATGAATGGGGTTTGTGCCTCTGAGCGCTGGTGATTGTTAATTCAGGGTTTCAGGTAATTTTCAGACTGCACTGCAGTCCCCTGTCTTCTGATTTTTCTCCTTGTTTATTTATTCCACAGCCAAAACTGTGTTGATGCATACCCCACCTTCCTGGTCATGCTGTGGAGCGCAGGGCTTCTCTGCAGCCAAGGTAACCCAGGCTTCTCCTTGTGTGTTCTCTTTCTGAAACAAAGAGGTTTGAGTGCAGGCTTTTTGTTGAAAAGACTTTGCCTGACCTCCAGCTCAGATCCGTGAAACCCCGGAGGGGTGAGAGCCCTCCAGAGGTCACAGAGCGGGTGTGGTAATGCATTGCTAACGCCTGCTCCCCAGCGGCTGGTGGAGAGCAGCAGTGCTGACGGGCAGGTTTTAGGCTAAGTGTGACTCAGAATCCTTAAGCAGAGTTAGCTCAGATACAAGGGCATTATCAATGAGAGCGCTGGGATGGCTGTCACTTGGCTGTCCTGCTAATAGGCGCCTGGCGTGGTGGTCCTCCTTCGGGCCTGGGTCCAACCTTCCAGGTTATCAGCAGCCCACAGTCTTGACTACAGCAAGTTGACTCCCAGAGTTGATTTAAAATGCTGTGGAAATCAGTCTTTTTGGTCCCCTTTGGAGACTGGCTTTGTGTCTGGTGAAGGCTTGGCGTGACCTGGCCGGCTTCCACACAGTGGCCCAGCAGTGCATGAGAAAAGGCCACTAGTGTCCTCTGATGAACGATTTCATCCTTCACCCTCTTACCTGTTCTATAAAGTAGGTAGAGTGGAATTATTTCCCCCTGGTACCTTTGAGGACACTTTGATTTAGGGAGATAAAGTAACTTGTTCAAGGATGCTCAGCTGGCCAATGACAGAGCCAGGATGGGAGCCCTGGTCTTTCAGGCTAAATCCTGGGTTCCTTCACAAGTATCCTCCTACTTTATTCGTTTCCATAAAAATATGTATCAAACACCTACTATGTGCCAAGCCCTGTCCCTGGATACACAGTGATAAATAAAACAGAGATGGTGGTAGAGCACACAGCAGATGGCAAGATGGTCCAGAAAATAAGTGAATGGATACATTATTGCCAAGAGTGAGACGCGCCATGAAGGAAAAGAATAAGGTACCGTGGTGGAGAAGAGAGTTGAGGGATGGTAGCAGAAGCCACTCCCGGAGCACCATGTGGCCACCTCCTGTGCACCAGAAGGCGATCTGTAAGCTCACCATTTATTTCCCACTTTCTGTCCTCAGTTAAATAAGAAACATGTCTGGCATGACTTGAAAAACCAAGTCAAACTACACTTACTGTAGGAGTTATGATTCCTTTCATGTCTTGAGTAATACTTGGTATAGATGAATGTGGAATTGTTCTAGTTAGATAAAAACAAACGGGGTCTGAAAGGGCCTCAGGGCCCTGGAAATATGCACTTTCTGCCAAAACAAGTGCTGGCATTGCTGGGAGACAAAAGTATCACTAACCCCTGTTCTATAACCGTCATTTCTTACCAATATGGCATATTGTAGGATTTTTTAGGTGAAAGGAGCCCCAGAGATCATTCCAGCCCAAACCCATCACTTTATAGAGCAGGAACCCACACCCCAGGGGAACTTGCTTACATCTGAGAATTTTAGACCCTGGATTAAAACCCGTGACACCCCTCCTGGTGACCCAGCAGCCCAGGCCACACCAGAGGTGGGTGCCATTCCCTCCAAGAAGGCAATGAATTAAGCCACTTGGCACCCTGATTTCTCTCAGATCATGTTCAATTTAGTTCCCAGTAGAAGAGAGACTGGCCGGTCAGTAAGAACAGAGCCATCCAGAAGGGACCAACCAGGCAAAAGTTTGTCCAAGGCGAACTGTGAATAGTGACAATGTTGTGACCTTCAGAAAACAGGCAAACCTCACAAGCAGTTTTGTGCTTCTGTTTTCTTATCTGCCACATGACACTAGTATTGGGGGAGGCAAGGGGGAGTCATGGGTGAACATGGGCCTTGGGGGCAGACAGATTGGAGGCACCTCCGAGGACACTCACTGCTGGGTTGTGACCCTAGGATGCTACTCACCTTTCCTAGTCTGTGTCCCCATTTGTAAAACAGGAATAACTGTGTTCCCAGCATGACTGAGACAGTGTGCTTGAAGCCCCTGCCACAGTGCATGACACACACTGGATTGAACCATATAAAACTGCCGATATCTGACTCTGACCCACAAAGCAGCACTTTCATACACTTCCACCTAATAGAAGTAAATAAATGTTATTTTTCTAAAAAATATTTTATTTTATTTATTTTTTGTTTTGGGGGTAATTAGATTTATTTGTTTACTTATTTATTTTGCTGGAGGTACTGGGGATGGAACCCAGGACCTCATGCGTGCTAAGCACGTGCTCTGCCACTGAGCGCCACCCTCCCCCCATAAACGTTGTTATTGATGGTGCTGGTGGTGGTGATAAAGCTGTGAAGTCAGACAGACCTAGTATCAGGTTTTGCCTCTTCTTGGTCCACCTCGCTGACCCTTAGTCACTCATTTGACACACGTTTTGTAAGCCTGTATGTCCAGGCGCTGTGCCGGGCACAGAGACGGTGGCCAGCCAGAGATGGCTACCCCTGGGGATCTTTTGATCTGGTAGGTGACTCTGGGCAAGTGGACTTCCTTGAGCCTAAATGTCTTCATCTGTCAAGTGGTGACGGTAATGTCCTCCTTACCAGGCGGTTGGAAGGATCAGAGACCCAGGTACCCAAAGGGCCCGGGGCAGTGCCTGCACATAAAAAAGTACTCAATCGATGCTCTTAATTTGGTATTTGAATAATGCTGGGGGGTTTCAAAGAGCTTTTATACCCATACTTCTATTTCAGCCTCATAATAATTCCTGATCAGTAGGGAAGCTGTCGTCAGCCCTTTGTCCAGATGTAGAATTAGTTAAGCATCAGCTCCCAGTCATCACAGTCCTGGTGGGGCTGGGCTTTCTAACTCTCAGCTCAAGTTCATGGCTCCGAGGGTCATTTGGCTTGTGGATATTCCTCACAGGGCTGGAATGCAAGGGGCATTTCTTTCCCTAGAGATAGTTTCTGAATGGTGGCATCTGTTCAGAAAAGATCAAGCGCTGAGAGTCCGGGAGGCCCACAGGTCAAGGGTGTACTTTGAAGAGAACCAGACTCAGAGCGGGGCTCAGGGTTCAAGTTCAGCTCTTCTCCCAAACACACACACACACACACACCCCAGCTGACGGCCTTACACAAGCCCCTTGACCACTGGAGCCCATATTCCCACATCTGGAAGTAGAAAGATGATACCAGCCATGTGAGGAGGACCCCAGTTAGACAGGGGGTATGAGAACACCCTGTAAACTACACCATGACGTCAGCACAAGGAAATACGACTATCATTAAAGGTCTTTGGTTTCTTCCAGCCCGAGGCTCTTTGCTGAACTTCCCATCAGCCCCGACTGTCAGAACCCGAGGGCCTCTGCTGGATTTTGTGACCAGCGTCAACTGCATAATGACTGTATTAATGCTGGGCCAGCAGCATCGTTTGGCGTCTGTGACACTGACACGGGTGTTGTCCTTTCTCCACTAGTGCCTGCCGCCTTTGCTGGGCTGATGTACCTGTTTGTGAGGCAGAAGTACTTCGTCGGCTATCTGGGAGAGAGAACTCAGAGGTAGGCCCCCGGGGCTGTTTCAGAACCGTGGAGAGAGTCACAGTTTTTCAGCAGGAAGAGCGATCATTCACACAGACCATTAATGCCCACAGTTAACCTGTGGGACCATGTGGGGTTGGAGGGCGGAGCTGCCTAGGAGCCTTCATCCTTTCCTCCTTGGACTTTGCTAGTTCTGAAAATGCAGCTGGGGCACTTGACTGGTTTTCCCATGAAAAAATTCTTCTACATGCTGTTGGGCTCACAAAGGATGCTTTAACGCATTCCCTGCAACCCCACACCCTCCACTCCCACCCTGCAGAGTCTGGGGCTTGAATGAGTTCTGTGTCTGGCTCCCCAAGGCCTTCATTGAGTGAAACATGTCATTGTTTGCCTAGAGAAATGAGAACTAAAGCCTGCACCTTGTGATAAGTTCTCTTGAGTAACACATCATCCGGAGACCGGCAGGAAGAATGTTGAGAAAGTAGGGTACAATAACGTGCGGCAGACAGAGGGCGTGGCGAGAGCCAGCACCGCGTTGCTTACAGACGTCGCCCGGAGCGGCAGTGGTACTTTGACTAGACCTGGGTTGGGAAGTCTGGATGTTAGTAGAATAAATGCTAACACTCACAGAAGAAATGTTCGAATTACAATGTGCCACCGGTTCCTTAGCAATCAGAATTCCCAGTGTACCAGAAGGGCTCCAAGGGCCAGAAGGATGCTCTGGGAGCCTGCCGCCCACACACCGACCCCAGCCGCCCCATCATTCTTCTCCCTTGTCTAATTTCACATCCCTCTCCGTCTGTCACAATAGCACCCTTCTCTAGAGGATAATGGGCTCTCCGTTGAGAGAGCATCCTTCAGCCGTGACAAAGGCAGCGACATCCCAGGAGGTCAGCAGGTGAAATCACTGCATCTGGGGAACCTGGGAGCCTGCGAAGCTGAGTGGTTTCGGGTGGTTTGAGGGGGAGCTGCAGCCGGAGAACGTGGCTGTCCCCCCAGCCGCCCTCCCCTAAACCCATCTCTCCCTCCTGTCTCTCTGGAGGCGTTTTTTATTTATCCTCCCAAACCACAACTCCATTCCCTCTCTTACCCTTATCAGAGCTGTCCTTGGTGGTCTTCATACTCTTTTACCCTGGAGAGCCTTTCCCCAGAGGTTTACCTGTTGTCCAGAGTCGGAGGAGACGGAGTGTCTATGGATGAAGTGACAGGGTTCTGCTCTCCTGGGCTGGCTCCCTCTGCTGGCTTCCTCATCCAAGGTCCCAGGGATTCAGCCCAGGCACTGGTCTCCTCTTCATCCATCACCCCTTGCCTGAGATCTTCAAGTTGCTTTAATTCTGAGGTCATCTGAGAGGCATCACAAAATATGTCCATCATCCAGAGGCTCTCGTCATTTTAATCACTACTAGCCAATGTACAAGAGGTGGCAAAAAGTAAACAACGGATATAGACTTAAAACTTGACGCTTCTCTGGACCTCACTGAAATGTAAATGGCCTAAGCGCTTAAGTCCCTCCCTGGCCCCCCTGCTAGGCGGTAGTAAAATCATCCCAAGGCCCCTCAGCCCACTGCCTGTGCTGGTTCCGGACCCTCCCCCGACGCCTGAACCGGTAGCGTTCATTACTACCCAGTCCTGCTGCTCTTTCCTGCCGGACCACACGTGGCCCCACAGTGCTTCTAACACGGCGTTCGGAGCAGCCATCAGCAGTAGGAGTGCTGTAGGCTAGATGAAGTGTCTGATTCTAATGTCATCAAAATATAGCCTAAGGGGCTCTGTGGTCAGGCCAAGGGGCTTTTCAGTTCTGCCTTCTAGAAACTACTTGCTAATCTCCCTTCTGTCGTGGAATGTCCTCCTCCCCGCCCCCCTTCTGTCCCTGGGCTGGGTCACCCTTGGACTCTGCAGACACCGTCATGCCCGTGGGCTCTGCTTTGGTCCCTAGCCTCACTAACAGACTTTCTTCCTTGGCCACTAGATAGCTTTTGCTCCTGCCCAGAAGTTGCATTGACCCTGCCCACCGGAGAAGTTCCAGGGTCATTTTTGGTCCTGTGGGTGGGTAAGTCATTCCTTGATGTACCTCCCTCACCAGAGCTTCAGCGTTCAGGCTCCAGGCTGCTCTGCAAGGACTTGACAGCTCCGTCCCCTCTTCCTTTTAGAAGTTGATGGCTCTTATTCTCAGTCCTTCATCCTACACCCTGACCCCTGTCTCCTTGTCCTGATGAGGGCATCTGCACCCCCTTAACTACACTGCAGCATAGGGTGAATCTTAGTTTCTTTTCCTTTCATTCTGAGCTACTATCTGGGCCCAAACTCAATGGCAGTTGGCATGACAAGACTTACTTGCCTTTTGTCACCTACCTGGCATCTAGGCTGCTCTGTCTTCCTGTCACCTAGAGTGCTGCCTGCTGTCGGAGCTCCCACTAAATTCCTCTTTGCAATTTGAAGTTCTCAGTTCAGTGCTGGATGGGCAAAGATTGATAACTCGAGGCCGGTGAACCCAGGTCAGCCAAGCCCACCTTCTCCTCACTGCCCATGCCCCCTCGTTCACTCAGCATCTGTTCAGGGCCTTTACTGACCACCTGCTCTGAGCAGGCACGGGGGCAGCTGTGAGGTGGTAACAGTCAGCACGGCAGAGCCCTTGCCCTCAGAGAGACCCGGGGTCTCCCAGAGTCTGGGGCACCGTGCAAGACCCAAAATAGTGAACTTACAGAAATGACCATGGACACAATTTTCAAAAGAACTGACCCCTCATAGCCATTTCTCCCCTTAGCATCAATATGTCAGAGTCTCTGCCCCCGCCCCCCAGTAAGTGGACCATAAGGTTACTTCACCAGGGGTGGGAGACAAACTTGCTACTTTTGGAGCCCCTGGGGGGAGTACTTGGGCATCAAGGCTGGTATTTCCACAGTGAAACCCACCAACCAACCGCACCAGAATCGCCTGGGGTGCGTGTTAAAAACAGATCCCTGAGCCCCACCCTGGACTCATGGAACCAGTATCTCTGAGGCAGGGCCGCGGGAATCTGAAAGTTAACGACTTCTTCAGGTTAACTTCAGAGTTGGAGAATCACTGAAGGCGGTTCGTGCTTCTCTTCTGAGAATGATTCATTCATTTCAAAAAAATGTACGGGGGACCCGATCTATTGGAGACGAGTAAACGAAGGAGGCTGTATCTGCCCTCACAGATCTTACCATTTGCCTTCCCTTTAGAAGTTACCAGATTAAAAGTGCTATTTCTTTATTGAAAAGAACAGGATTTTAAAGCCAGAGGGACTGTAGAGTTTTCTTGTCTACTCCTATTTTGTGTGCATTTCTGTGTGAGGCAGGGAGGCTTGGAGGCTTGGCCAGGGCCACACTGCAGTGATGGGGCTGGAACTCGGGTCTCTGGATGCCCACGATCACCTCCCCCACACCACAGAAACTCTTCCTAGGAGTTTCGGGCACATTCAAGATGGGAATTTTTCGGCATATTGCATCTTCCATGTTTCCACGTGGGCTGTATGCCGTGTGTGGAGGGCACGCTTATTTCAAAACTAATAACCAAGTCCTAGTCTCCAGACTCTGAAGGAGCCCCAGGAAGTCAGCGTGGTAGGAAGAGCAGGACCCTGGCCTCTTCCTGGCTGTGACCTTAGGCAAATCACTCAACCTGTCTGCTCTCAGTTTCCCCACCTGGAAAACAGGTTAATAATAATAATACCTCACAGAAGGGTTCTGAGAATTAAATGAAGTCACAGATATAAAACACTTGGCCCCTCCAGGTGCTTAATAATTCAATTCTGACCTTCCCCACCCCATGTAGAGAGAAGTGCTTATCGACCGTTAGAAACAAAAGAGAAAGCTTGGTAATTCAAAGGTTAACAATGCTGCGAGTGCACTGAGGCCCCTGGCTCTTCCTCTGCTCTCTGCTTCACGTGAGGCTCTCCGGGGCTTTGCTGGGTCTGGGGCAGGCATCTGCACACACCAGGCCCACCTCCCAGGGCCATGGCCCGTCTCCAAGCTGGAGAGACTTAAAAGTGCAGTGAATGAAGGGCCAGAGCTGGGGACCTCCGTTCACACTTAGCCTTGCACGTGCTGGGTGTGTGCTGAGTTCTGGAAGAGTTAAAGCACCATTGCCCCATGTCCTTTAGGGGAGATGTGCCTTGGGTCCTTGGAAACACCCTGCCCAAATCCAGAACACCACTATTTCATCAGAAGGCACTCTTGTTTCATCCTTCACCGCAGATTTATCTTGAGCACGTTCTGAAATAGCTTCACAAATCACTTTTCCTTGTTTCTGTAATGAGCATATGGTGGCCCCATTCATGTGATAAATCTGAGCCACTGCAATATTTGACTTATAACAGTTTAATTTCTCTGAAGCCTCTCTTCTCTGGCTAAAATAGACTCCTTTACTTTCTTTCCACTTCCTTACCAACATTAGCAGGTAATTCTGTCTTTGTCTGTGAGGGCCACCTTAACAAAATGCCACAGACTGGGGGGCTTAAACAACAGAAATGTATTTTCTCGCTGTCCTGGAGGCTGAGAGTCCAAGGTCAAGGTGCCGGCGGTGTTGGTTTCTTCTGAGGCCTGTGCCCTTGGCTCGCAGATGGCCGTCTCCTCCCTGTGTCCTCACATGGTCTACCCTCGTGAGTGCCTGTGTCCATATCTTCTCTTCTTGCAAGAATGCTAGTTATAGAGAGTTAAGGTCCACCCTAATTTTTATTTATGATGATAGCATTTTACCTCAGTTACCTCCTTACAGACCTGATTTCCAAATACAGTCATTCTGAGGTCCCGGGGTTCAACATGTGAGTGGGGAGAAGGGACAGAATTCAGCCCACAACACTCTCTTTTGGGACCAAACTTTTTTCCCCAATAAAGAGATAGACTGTCTCACTTTAAGGGCATGACTGTGAACAGAAAACCAAGGAGAGAGGACCCCAGCTGGCCAAGGAGCAGGGTGAGGAGCTCTCAGCTGGCAGTGCCTCTCAAACTTTGACGTGCCTGTGAGTCACAGAGGGAGCTTGTCGAAACGCAGATTCTGATGCAGGAGATCTGGGGAGGATCTGGGAGACTGCATTTCCATCAAGCTCCCTGGTTGGTCCTGGAACACTGTGAGGAGGGAGGGGGTCGGTATTCAGCTGTGGAATGATGGTCAAACTCTTGACAAAGGAAAATTAGGAGTTACGTGATGCATCTTTGGGTCCCTTGCAAAAAGATAGAAGGATTTTAACGTTGAATCTATGGACACCACATTCTGCTCTCTGATTATAGCAGGATGGGCTGAGCAGCATTAAGGCACAGGTTTGGATGAGTTGGCTGTTCTTGTGGGGCCCTCCTGATTGCCAAAGGGTCCCCTTGCCTTACTAACAGCCTTAGTGACCAATTTGGCTGGACTTTCCAAACGTACTAGCGCCACACAGATGGAAGCAGCAGAGGAGGCGGGGAGCCCGGGCGGCCGCTGGCTGTGCACAGCGAGGTGGTCACGTGTCACTGGGGAGCTGCCTTCTGACCCCAGCTGATGCTCTGTCTAAGCAGCTTAGGATTTAGAGCCTCTGTGAGAAGATGCATGGACTAAAAAGTCTCCCTCCCCTGATTCACTTAAAATGTAAGGGCCTGCCTTCCGTCGCTGGGGGCCAGCTCTCATTAGTGTGAACATAAATTATTCCCAGGCAGCCTCAGGAGACTCAATCAAGCCCTCAGATGCCAAAGCACCTCTTAGATTCCACCAGCCTTCCTGGCTCATATAAACCGTCCCTTCTCACATGGAGACACTGAAAGTCCTACATCAAACACAGCTGCCAGCAAGGCTCTTACCGGCGCCCCTGGAGAGGAGCAGCTGTGGGGTGGGTCTTAGGGAGCCCACGGGTTCCTAATCCGCAGTCCTAACCCTGATGACCAACAGAAGCCACCACCTTCACGGCATCAGGAGCCGGAGTCCTGACAGCACTGCGGAGCCCTAGAGCAGAGCCGCCCTGATGGTGATGGATTTTGAGGCTCTTTAACTTGGTTTTGAGGTAGATGCAACCACTAATAATAGCTAAGACACTCCCATCCTTCATGTGAAACAAATGGAGCATTCCTGAGTAAAAGGGGCTATAATTTAAACCCCATGAATCTCAAAGTGATAACGTTTTTTGTTGAATTGGTGTCATTTGTGCTGCTTCTACAGTTTTTCCCTTTCCTTCGCTTGCAGCACGCCTGGCTACATATTTGGGAAGCGCATCATCCTGTTTCTGTTCCTCATGTCCCTCGCTGGGATCTTCAACTACTACCTCATCCTCCTTTTCGGAAGCGACTTTAGAAACTACATAAAGACGATCACTACCACCATCTCCCCTCTCCTTCTCATCCCCTGACTCTCTGCCGAATACCGGGTGGCTGTGCGCATCTAATCAATACCTAGAAGCCACCATAACTCAACCTGTTAAAAGATGCAGCTCCTCATTAGAGAGCTGTAAATCTCAGCACCCTCTGGGCTTTGCAGCTTGAGTTAACCTTGCTTTTCCTGGAAGAGACCATCTGTGTGTCAGCCCCGCCCCCTGCACATGGCCGTGGCCCCAGATTTGCTCTTCAGATCCCTTCTGTGTGTTTCTTGACTTGCCCTGCTTTCTGAAGATGTTTTGTGATCAGATTTGGGTTTTAATAAAATAAAATGCAGACACGTGTTAGAGGCTGGTGGTTGAGTTTTTTGTGGGTCTATTGCTATGGTTGATAAACTAGTTTGTTTTCCTTAATGATAATTTTTAAAATGCTATAATTACACACAGACACACACACACACATGCCTGGAAGGTTGCCGGTGGTCAGCTGTGGTTGATTATCTCTGGGTGAAGAGGCTTGGGGGTAAGTTTTATTTATTTATATTTCCATGTATTATTTGAATTTTTTCGTGAGCAACTAATACGACCAAACAAAGAAACAGACGAGATACAACTGAAGATTGCCTTTTCTGGGAGGCCTTTCCTGACTCCAGGTTGGTCTAGTGTTGCCCCCTGCCCTCCCAGAGCACCCTCGGCACACCCCAACCACAGCAAATCCATATTACAATGTAAAGATGTTTATTAGAATGTGTCACCCTTCCCCACTGAATCATCAGCTCTTGAATGTCCCTGAGGTCCTATTCATTTTGATTTTCTTGTGCCAAGCTTAAAGCCAGGCACATACATAGCAGGCACCCAGGGGCTCACACTATTTGGGAGCTCAAAAAACATCCTGTACTGTAGGCGTGAGTTTTATGAGATTAAGATGTGGTTTTCCCCAATGGTTTTAATGAATAAATTGTGGAGAAATGCAAAAGCAAATAACACCCCCCCAAAAAAACCTGTCCTTCCTATAGACAAACAGACTTCCTTAAGAATTTTTTTTCCTTAAGAATCTTTTGTTGACTCTGCACCCCCACTCACACCCCACGAGAATTAGGCTGCATCTTCCCGTGCTAGCATCATACCCAGCACACAGCGTATCATTCTTTCTTTCAGGGAGGTATGCCCTTGAACTGTGGCTAGTCTGAATTGAAATGCCTTGTACATGTAAAACGCACACCAGATTTTGAAGACTTAACATAAAAAATGTTAACTATCCTATTAATGTTTTTATATTGACTCCACATTGAAATGATCATCTGGTGGGTATGTTGTGTTAAATAAAATGTATTATTAAAATTAACCTCACCTGTTTCTTTCTACTTACTGGGACAACTAGAAAATTTTACATTACAAATGCAGCTTGCATTGTATTTCTGTTGGGCAGCACTGACCTAGAAGTTCTGGGGGAGCCAGCAGGGTCTCCCAACCAAAAAAAAAAAAAAAAAAAAAAAATACTGTACCTCACCCCAAGCACTTTCTCTTTTTAGGTAACGATTCCTCCCAGACGATGTTGAAAACCGTGCCCATGAAAATTAGCACAAGAAGCAAACGGGCCCTGTCTCAATCCGGAAAAGAGTTCTTTGAAGCTTGTTACCATATGATCATGAGAGTGTTTCATTAAGTATCTCTGATCACAGATGCGGCATATTATTAAAATATCATTTTTACGGTCACCCTAGAGGCAAGGGTTATCTGACTACAGAGAGAGAAACAGCTTGTGGAGCTATTGTATAAATGAAATTACTAGAAAGCAGTGCACTCGATTGCGTATTGGCTCGGGGGCTTTTTCTTATTAAAATGTTTAGATAGCAGTTTCTGTTCATTTCTGCAGAATTGCTCTCCAAATTAAAAATTTGGCTTGGCGTACCAATAGACCCGAGTCCCAGGAGAAGTTCATCTTCCTTCTTTCTTATTATCCTGGCCTGAGCACGCAGACGCGGCGCTGATAGGTGGTGCAGACTGCGAGGAGCGTGTGTGTTAGAAGGCCCTGCAGCCCTGAGAACTGGCACACGCCGGCTGGCTTCAGAGTCTAAGTCAGCGCAGACTTCAAGAAAATCAGAAGCTCTATCTATAGAAAAGCAACACCTCTGTCTCCCTTTTGACGATTTTTGAAAACAATTTTTAATGGAAATTGGCCTTAACGGTTGAGGAATCGCTGCAAAAATGGACAAGCTATTAATAGATTAGAAACCACTGCAGAGACAAAATGAAACAGAAGCCTTCTCAGAATTCCAACTAAAAAAAGAACTGCTCAGCCAATCAACAAGAGGGCAAAGGAATGAGCATTGGGCGCATGATTACTTGGTTCCGCGCGGATACATTCCAGTCCTCACCGGCAGTGCTATGGCAACCGGGACGTGGCCGCAGCGCTGTCTGAAAAGGTCTGTGCTCACCTGGAGCCAGGAGGCCACGTCCGCCGGGCACACAGCCCCTCCCCCTCACCCCCCAGTTATATTTACACTTATCAATGCTTTGAATGCATTGGCCAGTGGCATATGAAAAGGGTGCTGGCTGAGTCTTGTCTCTGGAAAAGGCTTGGGGGGGGGCGGGAGGGAAGGGGGTGTGTGTATGTGTGTGTGTGTGTGTGTGTGTAGTTCATGCCTGCCATGAGGAAGAAAACCGCAACAGCATTCTGTGATTCAGCTGACACATCCTTTCCATCGCCCTTTCAATCACCTGGGCTAATGGGGACCACAGAAAGCAGAGCTAATGACTGAACATCATCTCATGTTTTACCCTGTTTCAAAGCCCTTCCTTTCATGAGTTCCCTGCCTGCATTCTTCCCCTGAGGTGGGGCTGTTCTTGAGACGGGAAATGGGAGAGGCCAGGCAGAGAAAGGAAGTGGGTCTCTAGAAGTTGAGGGTTGCCTGTGTCCTGTTCTGCAATGTTCCACTTTACCTCAGTGAGGGAGTCTCAACTGGTGTGTTATCATGAAACAAGTCAAAAAAATCTCTCACCACGAGGCCTGACTTTGATGAAATTCTAAAATAAATAGGCAAACAAGTAAATAAGCCATATTTTTAATCATCACTCTTTTCACTGTTCTGTTGGAAGCATCAGGAAAAACTCCTATCACTCAGAGATAACTCAGTGTTTGGTTCACTCAGACCTGAACTCAGAGAAAAGGAGAAAGAAATGCCTTTAAGGGGTCAAGAAAGAAAGAGGAGAAAAGAGAAGAAAGAAAAAAAAAATCAGTATAAAGTGGAAATGTTAGAGACACTTTACAGCACAGGAGGAATACAGACTACACCGCTGAGGGCTGTTTGTGCTCACAGCTTTGTGCCACACCCAGGGGAGAAACCCTGGTGTGACGGCTCTGCTCTCTGCGGTCCGGTCCCCTTTACCAAATAGGGCTGGGAAATTTGGGTTTATGACATCACTGAGACATTTGCGGTGGCTGAGAGTCAGCTATGCCCTCAGGCCTTGTTACCATATTATAAGAGAGCAATTCTCAAACAATTTGGCCACAAATACAGACCTTTTGTAAACAAACTTTCCTTAAAAAGGAGGCCCGGGACAGAACCGTGAACTTGACGGATTCTACCTCTTGACTAATAAGTTCCCCTGAGGCGCAAGCAGCAAGATTCCAGAGGTAGGACCCTAGAGCTGGTATGAGGCGCCAGGGAGTGTAAGCAGTGGCTGGTCACAGGACTGTCTGTGGACCAACCTCATCCCCACGGACAGGACCCCAGGCCTCCTGGACTCCAGCAGCCCACAGTGATTTACCCAGTCTTCCCGATCTGAATACCTTTCATCTTACCGTTGAGAGCCTATTTCTGACATTCATCATGTCCACTAGCAAGCCCCGCATTTCACCAATAAAAACTCATTTCTGACACGCACTGTCTTAATTTGCAAAGCCTCAGGTGATGCTTGAGATTTGAGGAGCTGACATCTTTCTGATATATTGCCAGCTGACCACCCCTGAGGCTGAATTTTCTATTAGAGCAACTTACATGCCCTGAGAGTTAAGCCTTCCACTAATGCAAACTCGCGTGTCCATTCTCAATGTCAAGCTATTTTCAAGTAAATTATGGACATTGTAAACTCATGCTCTCAACTATTACTCCATAAAACCTGCAATATAGATTTTTTAAAATTGATACAAATAAACGATGAAGTACTGATATTATTCTTTTTGACCAGAGAATCTTAAACTCGTGGCCCAGGCATGAAAATAACAGCTAACGATGACCACCTTTCATCATGGGCAGGGCACCGGGCTGAGTGCTTCTGATACAGCTGCTCACTGAATCGTCAAGATAAACTGATGAGCTCGGCGTCATTACATCCACTTTACGAAGGAGGAGAGCGCGACTTAGAGCGAGTAAGCGACCTGGATCACAGAGCTCAGAAGTGGTAGACGTGGGATCCAGGTCTGGACCTCCTGGGCGGGGACACTTGAAAACCCTGAAATTAGTCTCAAAGTGCACACGTGTGGGCATCCATGTTGTTCACACAGTTTCCGGGGCTGAGCGGGGAGGGAGCGGCGCGGTAAGGGTCTATGACATTCACTGGATTCTCAAAGGCTTTCAGCACCGGGGTCTGAATGGACTCAGCCAGAATCCAGACGCCGTGTCTGACAGCTGCCTGTTGTAAGTCATCTAACTAATGGAGGCACACAGCAGATGCTTCATTTCCTCTTCCGCGGACAGATGTATTGAACTGAGTCTTTTAATCTAAAAACCCTGCGTCATTTCCTAATTTATGGAAAATATGTCAGGTAAGAAAAATCACATTCATAAGAAATCAATTGATCCTTTGCACTTTCCAATGTAGGGCTGGGCTCAAAGAACGAGATGGTTCTACACAGTAACAAATTAAAATACAGGTCTTTCTCATACTGTCTGTTAAAGAAATGTGACTTGAAGGAATTTTTGTGAAAATGGGCTTGCAAGCCTTCCAGACTTTATAGGTGATTTCTAACTCTATGGTCCTTGGCTGTTTGAAAAAATAATCTACTCCCATATTTATCTGCATCAAAGCAAAATGGTGAAATTTCCCTTGGCTTTGGTGAGGTGTTGACAGAACAGATAATTGAAGTATCTTACTGTTGCTGAAGCAAACTGACTTGAAAAAGAAGATGAGGCGGGACGGAGGAAGTAGACGTTCTCCTGAAATACTTTGTCCTTCTGTTTTCCTTCAGAGGTAACTTGCGCGTTCATGGAGCAGTATTTCAGGAATTAGTACAGAAAGAAGATATGTGGTTTCTTTGATTCCTTCTCAAGTCTCATATGTTTATCTTAAAAATTGCCTGAAATTTTTACAGGAAAAAGGTATATAAATTTTACAAAAACTCAAAGCACGTTCTACTTACACGTGCCCAGCAATCCAGCACTTTTAAGTGCCGCCTGGCTTATACTCTAGAAATTAGGCTAAAACAAGTAAATGCCTGATTGTCCTTTGAGGCTCATCCGCCCCTTATACAAAGAATTCTGTGAGCGCCGAAGCTTTGCTCAGTATAATAGGAGGATTTGGTTATATTAATGCAGAAATTCATGAATTCCCCACTATAATGCTTGAGTACGCAGAATTGAGAACTATTTCAGGTTAGTATATCAGACCTGAGAGAGAAATTGGTGTGGAAATTGATTTTTCCAAAGCCTCAACATTTCAAATGCAAAACCTCTTTTATCTGGTTACTTCTGGGGAAATAACGGCTGGGAGCTAATGAACGGGCAGAGACACCAAGATAGCTCAGCTCCGCATTGGCCCTAATTCCACTTCCACCACCAGTCCTCGTGGGTGTTAACTTGTAGGACTGAGCTCCTAGGAAAATCTCCTCCGACTGTCAGCCAGTGGCCGGTGGGCACTGGGGTCGCTTTCACAGAGGCTGTTGGCATGCTGATTCATTCACAGCCTCTTGCCTGATCCCCCATCCCCAACACATGTGTGTGCCGGCAAAAGTGAGGCATTTCAGGCTGGACGACAGTAAAAGGGCCTTTGAATGTGAGTGGCTTCCTCCTCCTTCAAACACCTAGAGCATTCCCACTCTGCCCCAGTATATGTCTCCTCTAAATCTTCCATTCATGTTTACACCAGTCTCCTCAACTAGATTGTAAATTCTCTGAGACAAAAAGCCTTTGTCCTGCATTTGCCTTGAATATATATATTTTTTAAAATTGAAGTACAGTCAGTTACAATGTGTCGATTTCTGTTGTACAGCACAACGTCCCAGTCACGCATAGTGGCAGAAGCTTTCGCAGAGGCTGTACTTTCTCTAGTAAATGGAAAGCTTCATGAGGACAGGAACTACGGATTAATCATTATTGCGTCTTAGGTAACATCCAGTTTAATGACTAATCAGAAGAAATCCTCAATAATTACCTTGGAGAAACTGAAATAGATAAAGCAGAGATGAGTGGACCAAGTTTTTGTGATGCTTCACAAGAACAATTTATGATGCTGGAAAACGGGGAAGGGGCAGTGTTTAGTTTTCCTCCTGGCATGGGAGCATTTCCCTAGCGTGGGTTGATCGGTCTTGTCTTGGAACACTTTCTTTATTTGGCTTCCACGAGGCTTGCCTACCTACTTTCTTCCCCCCTGGGCAGGAGGATCTCTTGGATGTATTTTAACATCTACATAGAATCCCTGAGTGCTCCTTACCCTTGCCAATTTCTAAAATTTTGTTTCCTACGAAAAAAGATCTCTTTTTTTAACTTGCAGATTAAATATCCAATTTGCCTCTTCTCCCTTAGTATGTCCACAGCAAAATCCTGAGTTCCTCAACCCCCAAATCACTTTCTGCCCCACCCCCGACATTGGTTCTCATTTCAGTAAGTGGGAACTCTGTACCCACTGCTCAGGACAAAGCCTTGGGGTCAGTTCTGACTCCCCTTCCTCTCATCCTGCACACCCAGTCCTCAGAAAATCATGTTGGTTTTACCTTCAGAAGATATTGTAAAAACCTGGCCGTTTCGCCACTCTGTCACCTCCACCCTGTTCTCAGCCTCCACCATCACTGCAGCATAAACTCTGTGAAGGCACAGACCTGGTCTGTTTTGTTCGTCACTGTATCTTCAGTTCCTGGAGGGAACACTGCCGGGCACACGTAGGTGCTCAGTTGCTATTTAATGGGTAGATTTCTTGCCTAGATTATTGCAGTAATCCCCTAACTCTGGGTTTCTCAGCCTTGGCACTCCTGACATTTGGGGCTGGACAATTCTGTTTGGAGGCTTCAAGTACATTGTAGGATGATTGACCATATCCCTGACTGATACTCAGCAGAGCCCTCGGCACACTTTCCCACCCCAAGGTTTGACAACCAAAAATGTCTCCAGATGCTGTCGGATGTCCACTAGGGGGCAGAACCACTGCCACAGCTGGTCCTCCCGCTTCATGCTCATGCCCCGTAGTCTCTGAGTAGCCAGAGTGACCCTCCAAACATGTAAGTCAAACTATGGATTCCTATTGACTCAGAGTAAAATCCAGATGCCTTACAGCACCTGTAAGTCCTCTCCCTTCCCCCACCCCTCCCTGCCCACTGCTTTCTGCATCTCAGACACAATCTTTGCTTGTCCCCTGGACACACCAGGCACATTCCTGCCTCAGAACCTCAACAGTTACTGTCCCCTTGCCTGGAACACTCTGCTCCCAGATTCCTACATGGAGCCTATGAAGCAGAGTCCTCTTCTGTCCTCAGCACCCCAGCCCCTACCTCACTCTGTGCCTCAGTAGTGCTCACCACCTGTTGATGGACAAATGTATCCAGAATGGTGCCTGGCGGTGGTTAGGTGATGGGTGAATGGTCGGTGGCCAGATGGGTGCACGTGGAAGATGGTGGCTCTGTCGAAGATCCTCCTTCACCTTCAGTCTTTGGCTCTCTCCTAAGTCTTGCCAAATCACAGCTAGTTCTCTTTCCTCCTGACACTGAACATACGACCAGAACTCAACAAACAGCGTGAAAGAACCAACATAGACAACGAAAAGCATCACGGGAGATATTGTCCAGAACCCAGCTTGGACCCAAGGATGTGGGCTTTGTTTGGGGTTAACAGCACAGCTGAGTGATTCCTCCTAGAGTCTGCGGTTGGACTGCCTGGTACAGCCAGGTGTCCTCTGATCCCCTGTGTGGTCATTGGCAAGGACATTTCCTACCTGTGCCCTCGGGCCTTATCTGTAATGTGACAGAGTTCCCTGGGCTGTTGTGAGGATTAAGAGAATTAATTATACATGCAAATTACTTAGGTATGTAGTGAGCCCTGGATAAATACTTGCTAGTGATACTAGTCTGTGTATTTTCTGTCTTCATGAGGTGCCTGGTGACAAGATGAAACGTTGAAAGTTTCTGCAAGACATTTGCTCAGTCAGTCTACACATATGGACAGCCTACTATCCTGCTATGCTGTTCTAGGTCCTGTGAACATGGGTTGAATAGGACAAACAAGGTTCCTGTCTTCCTGAAGTTTACTTTCTGTTTTGAGGACATGGACCAATAAGCAAATTAACAACAAATTATCAGATAGTGGTAGGCGCTGCGATAGAATGAAACGGGGCAGGGTGAAGAGATATGGAGGGAAGGGGGGAGGGGCATTGCTTTAGGTTTCATGATCTGGACAAATTGCTTTGAAAGGCAACTTTCATGCTGTTACCTGAATAACAAGGCAGCAGCCAGGCAAACACCTGGGGCAAGAATTTTCCAAGCACAGTAACCAGCTCATGCGGAACCCCAAGCAGGGATAAAACTAGGTGCGTTCGAGAAGCAGAAAGGAGGCTGGTGTCGGGGCAGTGGGGTGGGGTGGTGGGGAGCATGATGGAGAGAGTGGGTGAGAACGGGGTTGGGGGGACTGAGTCACGGGGCATTGGAGCCCACAGGAAAGGGTCAGCTATTTTGCAAAAGGACTGGGGACTCATTGGAGGTTTAAAGCAGGGAGTGACATTTTCCAAAGGCCCCTCTGGCTGCTGGGTGGGGAATAGACTGCAGAGAGGCACTCGTGAAAATCAGTGCCCTGATGGGGGACAATGACAAGCAAAGCACGTGACCAGTGGGCGTGATGATGGCGGAGGTTCTGTCAGGATGTGATGCTCTGATGCAGCGCTCAGTTCTGATGCTGACACAAGCCATCAGCGCCCAGCGAGGATGTGGTCCTGGCCCATCCTTGCTACCCAGGAAGGAGGATGGCTTAGCCCTTCAGGCCTCCTGCTTTTTTCTCTCCAAGGAGATTTTAATGTAAACCTGTAATGTGAGCAGTGTCAGGGCAAAAGGTGAGACTAGACTCCCTTTACTTCTAGAACTTTCTTCCATGGCTCCTAGAAATATTAAGAAAATAAAATAGTGTTGAGTCTAAAAGGAGAACAACAGAATCCAGACAGATGCTGACCAAGAATCCTGTGCTGACAGTGGGTTTATTTATTAAATAGTACATTTCGACAGCGGCAATAACTACATGTGGAAAATGTTTGTTTCAAGAATCTTGGGCGAAAAATACAAAACGCAGAGACTTCTTCCAAAGGTTAAAAGCCAAAGGGCCCCGTGTTCTCCCCATTCTGTAAGTTTTATTCTGAATGAGGCCATATGTTTCATATTTCATAAACAGTCACTGGGTTGGAAGGATTTATTTTTTGGATCAAGTAGACTGAAGGCCAAAGGGTTCTTTTGTTTTTGTGTTTTGTTTTTTAAGGGCTTTTTTTTTCTGTTCTAATTTGGCCCCCTATCTATAGATCTGCCATTTTCCCTGCTTAGACTACTTTCCAAAATGCAAGGAAGAGGCCAAGTGAAGTTGTCAGAGGTCTACCTCCTGGCTCTTCTGAAGACCAAACCACTGCTGACGATAGGACTTAAGTCCCTGAAAGTTGGTCTTTGGTCCGATGTTTGCTGAGTCAGTCCGTGCAAGATCACTTCTTGGGCAACCCGGGCTAGGGTTGCCAGATCGGGTATAGAACACCAGTTAAATTTAAATTTCAGATTTTAAAAAGTGAATAGTATTTTAGTATAAGTACACCCCAAGCATCACGAGGACAGTTAGTAGTTGTTTATTTAAAATTCGAATTTAACTGACTAGCACCCTTGCCTGTGCTTTTGTTTGATTACATGGCGTCTCAAGCCCTTAAGGGTGGTGGGGGGATGGTTGGGAAGCATTTCCAGCAGCAGGAGCCACTCACACCACACGTCTGCTGCCTCCTTGGGCCTGTCCACCTCTGGTCACCTGCTCTTCTCTGCCCTGCTGGACCAGCCAACATAGAGCAAGAGGGCGTGGTCACTGGAATGAGAAGCTCTCTCTCTTTATCTTCTTTCTTGTGTCTCAGACTGCCAAGTCTATATTTAGGACATTCCCTCCTTCCCCATAGTAGAAGACATCATCCATCCATCCATCCATCCATTTAATAAGTATTTATAGAACACCTTTTTTAAAATTGAAGTATAGTTGATTTACAATGTTGTGTTAATTCCTGGTGTACAACATAGTGATTCAGTTATATATATATGTGTGTGTATATTCCTTTTCATATTCTTTTTCATTATAGGCTATTATAAGGTATTGAATATAGTTCCCTATGCTATGCAGTAGGAGCTTTTTGTTTATCTATTTTATATATAGTAGTTAGTATCTGCAAATTCTGAACTTCCAGTTTATCCCTCCACCCTCCCCTCTGCCCTTTGGTAACCATAAATTTGTTTTGTATGTCAGTGAGTCTGTTTCTGATTTGTAAATAAGTTAATTTGTGTCATTTTTTAGATTCCACATGTGAATGTTATCATATGGTATTTTTCTTTCTCTTTCTGGTTTATTTCACTTAGTATGACAATCTCCAGATCCATCCATGTTGCTGCACGGCATTAGTTTAATTCTTTTAAATGGCTGAGTAGTATTCCATTATATAAATATACCACACCTTCTTTATCTAGTCATCTGTCAGTGGGCACTTGGGTTGCTTCCATGTCTTGGCTATTGTAAATAGTGCTGCTGTGAACATTGGGGTGCATTTATATTTTTGAATTAGTTTCCTATGGATATATGCCCAGGTGTGGGATTGTTGGATCATATGGTAACTCTATTTTTAGCTTTTTTAAGGAATCTCCATACTGTTCTCCATAGTGACTGCACCAAACACCTTTTCCAGGATTGATCATTTGTGGACTTTTTAATCATGGCCATTTTGATTGGTGTAAGGTGATACTTCATTGTACTTTTGATTTGTATTTCTCTGATAATTAGCAACATTGAGCATTTTTTCAAGCGCCTATTAGCAGAACACCTTTGAAATATCAGACACCATGCAGCAAAGCCATAATCTCTCTGAGAACATGTTATGTGAACCAGTAATGTTCTGTCTTGGAGCCAACTTCTTGGAAGTCCTCCAGAGCACAGGAAGTAGCTGCTGTGATGAACGGAACAGCTCTGATCCCAGCATCTCTGGACCTTCCCAACTGAGCCTCCATACCTCAGACGCCACGGGTTGCCCTGGCTCTACTCCTGTGACATGTAGTCCAGGGAAGCTGAGAGTTAGACAGGACTGTCCCAACGTATCGGTTAGGGAGGCTACTAGTTGTAACAAACAGATCTCAACATGTATAGTCACATGAGAGGTTTATTTCTTGTTCAGGCAATACTGGGTAGGGGCAGAGGTTGGTGGGCAACTCAGTTCAGCACAGCTGCTCAGGGGCTTGGATTGGCAGAGGCTCTGCCTTCTTCACCAGGTCACTGGTCACTTCCAAGTTTTCTCAGTCGTCCTTATTCCAGCCAGCCGGGAGAGGATGAGCATGAGGAGACACGCATGGGATATTTTTAAGACCAGGCCTGGAAATGGCCCACATCACTCCCTCTCAGGTCCCTTGGCTAGCCACCTGGCCTCTCCTAGTTGCAGGGGAGGTCAGGCAATGTGTGCCCAGGAAGATGCTAAGAACATGCATTTGGCTAACTTCTCTGAGCCTCAGCTTCCTTGTTTGTGAAACACTCCCCTGGTTACTTCCCAAATTCAACTGGTAAAATTTGGCTGGGACCCACCATCAGCAGCTCTGACAACATTTTCTGGTGCCCCTGTCCCAGTGTCAGTCCTCCCCACATCCCCCAAAAGCCACTCTGTGGATAAAGGAGAACTGATCCCTCTTCTGCTTTCCCATCCTGGCTGCTTCTTGGTTCTCGCCCTTCTCAACACGCTGCCAAGAGTGAAGACGCTTCATCTCCCAGGACCGGCTCCCGCAGTGTGTTTACTGGCTGGTCGCTTTGGAATTTTGAATGCATTTCTCCACAGAAGCAGCTGTAGGTGGGGTGGTTCGATTCCCAGTGAAGCCCAGCCCCCCTCTTCTGGCCCCAGGCAACACTAAGGGGTGGGCTGGGGGGAGGCTCTGGCACCTGGGCAGTTCCCATGGCAGCAACTGAGAAGGCTGGCAGCAGGGAGTGGGGGAGGAGTTCAGGGGCCCCAGAGGCTTTGTGAGTGGCTGGTTCCCATGGCAACTGTGGGGTGGCCTCCACAACAGCCAGGGACCAATAGCACCAGCTAGAAGCTGATGGTAAGTTCCGAGCTCGAGCTCGACCTTGTAAGTAAGCCTGGAGCTGCCTGGGGCTGCCACCTGGAGCAGAGCACCTTTGGAGCTGGGCTGGTTCCATGACCAGCGTGCACTAAATAGCTCCGTTTCCATCTCATTGAAACAAACATTTATTGAGCATCTGTATGCCCAGCACTGCAGTGGATGCTGGGAACCCGGGAAGAAGAGTCACCGGCCCTCTCCTGGCAGGTCTCCCAGCCTAGAGTGGAGGCAAACACACATGCATAGAGAGGGACGGTGCCCATGTGACCCAGGCAGGAAGGAGGGGATTGGGGAGGCTCTGGGAGGAGGAGAGGCGTGAGGATGAGTATGGTTTCAGTAGGAAGGAAAAGCTTTGGTCTAAATGGCACCTGCAGAAGCCCAGAGAGAGGCTGCAGAAGCTGTGATGGGGGTCACGTGCAGGGTGAGTGTGTGGGCGGGCAGACGGCCCAGGGACTGCTGGTGACCTTGGAGCAGGAGCATCTACAGACTTTGGATCAAGTTCTGGTGGGACGTAGGCCCTGAAACCTGCTCAGAGATGGGCATTTGAGGACAGTAAGTCCAATGGATCCATGAATATTTTCAAAATTTTTAACTAGTTTTAGACTTCTTGGATTTATAAAAACAAAAACAAAAACCTTGAGGATGTTTCTCTAATGTTTGGTAAATCTTGCCCACTGACAAGTCCTGTCTACACCCTCCAAATGATCATGATTATAGCCTGGAGACCAGCTGAAACTTTTCTTACAAGTTGGAGAACGTTACCTTGCGGTCCTTGTCCTGCAGGGGGCGTCTTTGTGGGCAGCGACTTTCTCTTTGCTCCACGCAGCCCGGCATCTACACTTGAGGCCCGCCTTAATTTAATGTCCAGGTATCCACATTCACACAAGGGGTGACCAAATGTCCTGGTTTCAGCTCTGAGAGTCCCTCCTCCCAGGAAGCCCTCCAGCCCCCGGGGCAAACCTCCAGGACAGGGAGGAAAGGCTCAGTCCAGACCTCAGGCTTTTAAGACGCTGCCAGGCAGTGGGGTCCTAGAGAGAAGGCTGGCTTCAGAGCCAGGCCTGCCCAACTGATGCTCGATTTCTTGGCTTACGTGTGAGATCTTAGAGAAGTTTCTTCACCTTTTTGATCCTTGGTTTTCTCATCTGTTATCAGGAAAAATAATGCCCATCTTATGGGTTTGGAAACAATGTATGTTAGACGCTGACAGGTAGGAAGTACTCAGTAAATGACAGCTGATACCTCCCCGGGAAGGCAGAGCAGCAGGCATCATGTCCTGTGGTATGAGCCGTGCTGAGCTTCTCTGTTGAATGTTGACACAGAGGAGACACGTGGAACACAATTGCTTCCGACTCCTGGGTGAGGCTTGCAGGTGGGGCCCTCCTGCCCCGCACACGTCCGCTGCGGACTGTAAGTGGAAATTAGGGAGAAGTGAGTGCAGTGCAGAGAGTAGCAGGGACATTGGAGCACTGACTGTTACACACACGAAGCACACCTGGTCTCTGGACTCGAACTCCGTTCATGTCGGGAAAGAAACCGCAGTTGGGGGATTCTGAAGCCTGGAAGTGCCTGGAGCAGAGAGCTGAGTTGCCTAGCAGGGGGTACAGGCATTCAGAATTCCTAGGAAGTTCTGGAACAATCTAGTATATTCTGGCATGTACTCCCTGTGGGTGAAGCCAGGGGGCAGAGAGAAGTTCCTGTTCTATTTGTGAGAAGATGCTGCTTTTGAGGGAGAGGTGGAGTTTGCTGACTTATCTAGTTGAGGAAGCCTCCCGGGGGCCACAGAGGCCTTGCAGCCGCATCTGGAGAGATCTGCTGCCCTCCACAGATCTCAGGACTCTGGACAGAGAAGCAAACTTCCTCCAGGAGTGTGGCCAGGTCTAAATTGTACTGTGATTTCTTTGCCAGAAAGTCTGAAGACCATTAACTGTGGAAAATCAGTGCTTTCCTCCCCTGTCCCCCCAGAGTTGGATGTCTCCTCTTGAAGGTCATCTTTTGTGCTGAAGCTGTGGAGAAGGCACGTTTCTTTCTTGTTCAGAAATCAGAGCTCCTTTAAGAACATCATCTGCAATGACATGAAGTGAGGTTAGTGATGAGCAGGTGTCTGGCCTCTTGAGAATGCTCTGTGTCTCAGGGCCAGTGGCTCCAATCACGGTGATGGGGGAGACGAGGCTGGAAGGAACCTGCCCTGCAACCCAAAACAACAGAGAATTAATCACTGGCCGCATTTCCCTCCCATTCACAGGGCCAGGTCTGGGTCCACTGTCCTGTGGGGACCGGAACAGTGTTCTGCCTTGACGTCTCCACTGAGCCCTCTTCCCACCCCTTGCCTGTGCGCCTCTGATGACTGAATGTCATCCCCAGGGCCACGTGCATCGCCTTCATCTGTTGACACTCCATCTGGGGGACCACTGCTTTTAGAGACAATGACCACGGCATCTCAGATCGGAGCTCCTTCCCGTGGTAACGTCAACAGCAGCATCTTACCAGAGCCGCCCTGGCAGCAGGTGGAGGGCGGACCTGCGTGCTTTGCTTTGGGTTCTTAATAAATACAGTAAATTCAGTCTCGTCAAACGTGAGCTTGTATTATAATGGGGTAGGTGGAATGGCCAGGTGAGCTTGGTGCAGAGGGCAGGAATCCCTCACCCCTCCCTTTAGAGCCATCTACTGTTACTGCGGGTGTGTTATCTTGGGGCTTCGTTCTGTGTGGAATAAAGACATCATTTCCACCAAGTGCAAAGGGAGCAAACTCTACCTGCATTTTGCAGATCCAGTGAGTGTGGTAATGAGAGATTCCGATGCAGACAGGCCATGGTTTGAGCTGGGGAGGTGGTCCAGGGGAGGACTCCATTTGTTCAGATGCTCTGACCTCAGTACCACACCCCCTCCTGTCACCCGAGCCAGGCGTCCAAGTGTGGGAACAGCTGACTCTGGCTCACACCTGTGGAGCCTGGGGGTCAGGCAGTTGGGGTGCCGAGCCCGCAAGCTGAGCAGGGAGCCCCCCAGAACAGCGACTGTGTGCCCCAGCCCCCAAGCGCCTGCTGGCGAGCCAGGCAGGGCTCCTGGATCTCATTAGGCCACAGCTGCCCTGCAGCTTGGACACTGTGAGCAGAGACAGGGCCTGGTTTCCATTACTTGAGTGCTGATTCGGCCTGTAATCATCATCAGAGGGCACATTCCAGGTTCGTGGTTTAAGAGGAAAGCATACTTTTGTCTACAATCAAGAAGCCATTCCTCTCTGAGTGTTTAATGCTTCTCTGAGGCTCAGCACCACTCCTTCTTCTGTCTGGATCTGACCATACAGCTTTGATTTCAGAGACAGGCCGACAGGATGCTTGGAAGGGCACGGGGGCCCCCAGTCTGGATCTGCCTGAGAGCTTAAATGTGCAGATGTCGCCGACAAATGTGCACTGTGTTCCTGTGCTGGGGGTTCCCCGGGGAGTGCTGGGCTCTGCATCTTTATTGGAAACACCCAATAAACCCCTGGCTTCAAGGCCTTGTTGTTTTAGTGCAGGGCTTAGATGCAGCCTCCTTCAGGCTGTCAAAGTACCTTTGACCACACCGCTGCTTGCAGTCCACAGCCAATGTGACTCCCTAGACCCCCGGCCTGCTCCGGCAGAGCCTCCGGGAACAGACGATGCTCTGGCTTTCTCTTTGCGTGCAGAGCGAGTTCTCAACGCAGTGACCCACTCTTCTCTGTGCTCCAGGCAACACTGGGGCCACCTGTCATCAGGGATGGGGCAGTGGACAAGCTGTACTCAGCCAGACACCTACTCACCCATGGGAGATTTTGAAAGCCAGCTGGCTGAGGCTCAAAGTGGGCCCTGGGGCAAAGGGACAGTTTGTCTGCATGCGGTGAAGCCACGTTCCACACTTCTCTAGGTTATAACCAGCCCATGTGGTAACAGCTAGCTATTTGATAATCACAGGCGGACAGAATTTTTATCGGCCAGAGACATAGAAAATTAAAGCCCATGTGTTAAATAGCTTCACAGAAGAGACAACGCGCGTTTTCGCTCCCGGACGGCCTGTCGTTGCTGCGGCCGGAGGACGCGGGTCCCGGCCGAGGGCTCACGGACTCACTGTCGAGGGGGAGGCCTTCCAGGCTGAGCTCACCGGACCGCAGCCCACGGACACGTGCGCGGTGGCCACTCAGGCCCGGCGGCTGGCGGTACCCAAGTCGGGCAGGCTCCTGGCGCTCAGGAATCTGGGGTCAATTAGGGATCAGTGGGGCCAGAGGATTTACAACAATTGCAAACAGCAGGGCAGGCTCTGGAGGTAACGGTGGAGGAAGGCGGCACACATGTGGATACAACCTAGCTGTCCCCAGAGGGAGCCACGCTCTACCCCCGCCCCTCAAAGCCTTCTTCTCAACAAGTGGGATTGTCCATGGCCAAGGTTTAACAGCTGGTCAGAGGAGTCACCAACGACTGGTCCATCACTTACCCTTTGCTGTGGATGCCGAATTCATAGTCACTTAGGGGCAATGTCTGCAAATTTCTGAAGGACCATGGACGCTAACTTCACCTGATTTCACCCGTGTCTCATATTTTCAAGCCACAGGTTTCCGTGATTTGACTGACCAGGATGTTAGGTCTTTATTTGCCTGTCATTGTTTCTCATTTTGTCAGAAGGGGCAGGGGTCAGAGGGTCCAGGTCTGCTGCCGGCTGTGGGCTCTGGGGCAGCCGCCCCTCCTCTCCTCCATGCAGAGCTCCCCCTGCCCGTGGCCACCTCCCCTTCTCTGCTCAGTGGCCTCTGCTGCCTGTGGATTTTAGCTCAAAGCTCTCCTCATCAGAAGGACCTCCCCAGTCAGCCCCTCGCCCCACCAGAGATCCTTCCTCTGGGCCCCTTCCGATCCTGGGCACAATGCTCACTGGTCTTGTCCCCCGTGCTGGCCTTCCTTGCCAAGTCATCTGCCTCCCCTACCTGCCAGGAGCTCCCAGGGGTCCTCTCAGGTCCCCAGCATTCCTGGAGGACCTGGTGTCTAGCAAGGACTTAATACAGGTTCATTTTATGAATATGAAGTGGACCTGCTTACCTCACAAGAGAACAAACATCTCCCAAATAAGTAACAATAACATAGTAATTCTGTGATAATAATAACAAAATGGCCACGTGGCCAGCCTGTTCTAAGCCTCTGTCGTGTGTGTCTCAGCTAAAGGCACAGCCCGTGCACTAAGGACTAGTGTTATCTGCATTGTAAAGATGCGTGCATTAAATTCCCTGTCATAAATGACCACAACCCAGTGACTTGAAACAACACAAATTCATTACCGCGTGGCTCTGGGTGTCAGAAGTCTACAGGCAAGGTGTCGGTGGGGCTGCGTTCCTTCTGGAAGCTCTGGGGAGAATCCCTCCCTGGCCTTTTCCGGCTTTTGGAGGCCCCTGCTTCCCTCCACTCAGGGCTACGTCACCCCAACCATCTGCTATCTCACCTCATCTCTCAGGACTGAGTCTGACCCCCTGCCTTCTCCCTCCTATAAGGACCCGCCTGGTGATGACATTGGGTTCACCTGGATGGACCGGGATGGTCTCCATCTCAAGGTCCTTCATCACATTCTCAAAGTCTCTTTTACCACGTAAGGCCACAGACACAGGGTCCCGGGATTCAGACGTGGGCATCTCAGGAGCCACTATTCTGCTCACCACAAGGAGGAAACGGAGAAATACAGGAGGAATTCTGTGAAAATGTGCTGGGAAGCATAAAGCAGTTTGTAAGCAGTAAGTCTTAATAATGTTCCTCAGAGCTTCAAGCACTTTGGCGGTGCTCAATGTACACTTTGGAGTCGAAGTGATTCTTCAAAAGTGAAATGAATTGGCCCAGCATCTATTAAAACATCTGCTTAAAGATTTTAAAATTTAGTTTTCCAGGTTTTTAAAAATTATCTTCGAACTCTAGGGGTTTCCTTATTATTGTTCACCTAGGATCTTGTGAACGCTGGGTCACTGCTTGGTCCCCGGCTGTTCTGGAGGAGAGCGCTCGGAGGCGGGGAGGCCTTGCTTGCTATCTGAGGAAGCGAGTCTCGCTATCTTTGCGTGAGAAGGTACTGCGTTAAGTTTGCGGTGAGAGCAATGATCAGACCCTTCCTGTCACAGACTATGGATCGAAAATGCGATGTTTCTCTCCCCTGGTCACCATGCATTCTACCCCTCTGCCATTCGGCACTTACAGGGTGTTTTCCACGTGCCAAGCTCTGGACGACGTATGGGGGTGGCATAGCTGAATACGAGAAGGCCTGTCTTCCGAAGGCCTTGCAGTTAGGTCAGAGAGGAGGACAAACGACCAAACGTGCGATTACGACACTGCACAAAGGAGCATAAACCAGGGGGGAACAAGCAAGCTGTACCTGTCGCCTGGGGTGTCTAGGGAGCCCCAGCACCTAGCTGTGTAAGAAGGAAACGTGGATGCCGGTGTGGCTGCAAGCAACCCAGGGAACAGAGGCTGGAAGAGTCTGCTGTGGCTGAGCCCCGAGGTCAGAGTGCAGAGTGGAGGGAGGATGCCCAGAGGGGTGCAGGGGGAGGTGAGGGCGAAGTGGGTTCTTCGCTTGTAATGTGGCTTCCTGGGTTTTTTCACCTTCATCCTGCGTTCTTCTGTTTTCTTGTCTCTGCTGTCTTTCTATCGCCTTGAGTCGTAGTAAATATATACATTGCGGTGAGACAGACGGTACTTGCCCAGGGGGCATCCATGAAGCATCAGGAAGTGGTTTAGCATGGGCCTGAGACAGACCTGGAGGCATTCCCCTCAACACGAGCCTTCTCTCTGGTCTCTGAAAGCAGGTTCCTGACGAGGCTTCAGGGTTAAAAAGAGCAGCACTGATTCCCTTTCTCCACAGGGACAGTGCCCGACTCTGGGCCACCCCATACCCCCCAGTTCTCTGAGCAGATCACTTACCATCTCTGAGCCTTCGTTTCTTGGTGACAGTAATAAGAGTCCCTTCTTTGGCTCTTGTAAGGGTTAAAAGATTCAGTACAGACGGTCCCCAACTTAAGATGGTTCGACTTAGGCCTTGTCCTCTCTATGACTGCGCAGCAGCAGCATCACGCGTTCGGGAGAAACCGCACTTCACGTTGTGAGCGTGCAGCCTTCCCCGGGCTAGCGATACGAGGCGCATCCTCTCTGGTGATGCTGGGCTCTCGGTCAGTCACGTGATCACGGGGCTCAACCCCAGATATGCTCACATTCTGGACCCAGGCGACCATTCCGTTTTTCACTTCCAGTACAATATCTGATAAATTACGTGAGCTGTTCAACACTCTATCATGAAATAGGTTTTGTGTTAGATGATTTTGCCCAACTGTCGGCTAATGTAAGTGTTCTGAGCACGTTGAAGGCGGACCGGGCTAAGCTGTGATGTTCAGTGGGTTAGGGGTATTAAATGCACTTTCGACTTCAGATATTTTCATTTTACGATGGCTTTACCCCACCATCCGGCGAGGAAGATCTGTATATGTAAAGTTCCCAGCTTAATGTCTGGAACTTAAAGAGCTCATAAGAAATGTGCCAATTCCCGTCACTGGGAAATTCTGCCCCAGGGAAGTTTTAATTACAGTTCCTTTCTCTCTCTCTCCCAATTCAAGGATTCGCTTCCAAGCCAGTTAACAGGCCACAGAGTTCTGCCACCCATCAGCCACTGGTGGCCAACAGACTCCGGGTACTGGCTTCAACATAGTCTCTTGAAGCTGAGACACTTAGGTGGAGGCCAGTGTGTCGCACCCCGGCTCCCAGTGCATCCAGACTGGTGACTGTTACACAGACATGTACGTAAATATTTAACTCTGTGCAGAGTCACCCCAGCACGGCGGGGCTCAGGAGAGAATCCAAGAAGCAAGACGGCTTTGGCATCGTCTGCTCCTAGCCTGGTGGAGCATATGCCTTGTTGGGAGGGATCTTCCACAGACTGGACAACTGCTGCTTTAAAATACTAACAATAATTATCTCCCCCAAACTCAGGAATAAATATCAGGTGGGACAGATCGGGTGTCAAACTTAGCCAGTTAGAACGGCTCCCTGGTACCATTTCCCGGAGTGTCCCGGTACCTAAATTCCTGGTGTGGGCTCCTGGCAGGAAGAGGGAGGGACAAATGTTTCAGCACCAGCAGAGCACCTGGCTCGAGCTTCATCTCACTGATGCTGCTGCAGGAACATTATCTTTATTGTTGTTATTATTTCTCTTTTACAGATAAGAAAATCTCTGGCTCAGAGAAGGTGAGTGATATACCCAAGGCCACACAGCTCTGAGAAGCAGGGCCAGGGTTTGGCTCCTGGCTTCTTGTCTCTACAGGCATGGCACAGAGGAAAGACTCACATAAGAAGAATATTCCAGTATCCTTTCAAAAGTCTCATTGAGGGGATAGGTCTCAAAGGGCGCCCTGGTGGCCAAGAGGCCCTGGCTTCATTTAACAAAAGTAGAGAATTTCTTCTGCTAAAGGCAGCCCCGATCTCTGGGCCTCTCTGTAAGTTTCCTCCATCAGAGACTGCTCAGGGCAGTGTCTCTAGGGATGCGAACAGGATAGGACCAGATCCAAAGCCAAATAGGCAGCAGGGCGAGCAAGGCTATCGCCAGGGTAACTGAAATCCATGCTATCGAGGGATTTCTGGAGGGATTCAAATTATCTCTCTTAGATTCTACCCCGGGGCATCAAGGTGGAAACACCAGTGCGCACAGGGAGACTGCAGAGTCTGGAGGGGAGGCAGGCACAGCCTGCGGACCACTGCCCCGGAAGCGGTGCCTCGAAGTCCCCAGCAGCCTCCAGGCAGCGTTCCCTCCCAGGGAGCTGAGTACTTCCACACGTGGGAGGAAAGTCTGCTCAGACTCTCACGGAAGCCCAGGAGGCAGCCTGTTTTAGGGGTCCAGAGGCTGGTGCAGAAACCCTTTAGGTCTCTTCCCTGTATCAAAGATCTGTCACTCCCCAACCCCTGGGAAGATTCTGATTTTGTAGGTGGTGGGATTGGTGGTGGGGGCGGGGAGAGTCTGCATATTTCCCCCGGGATTTTGATGTGGGAAGTCTGTGGGCCGTATTTTGAAAATTGCTGCTTTTCCTGCCAACACAGCTTTCATTGCATCCCCTCTGGCCACAGTGACACTCCCAGCCGCCTGGAGCCTCAGGGCATTCTCTAGAAAATGAATCCACACTGGAGTCAAGAGGAATATTCACCGGGCTCATTGCTGAGCTTTTAGGGCCCAGGGGGAGGGCTGTTCCTGCGACTCTGCACAGGGAGCAGGGCCTCAACCAGGAATCGTGTCCCTCTCTTGCCCCAGAATCTGGAGTGGGTGGCCTGGGCTCCTCCAGAGATGGATAGGTGCATGCTCAGAGCAGGACAGCTCCCTGCAGCCTGCTGGCCCTGAAAGGGTTAAGGGTCTCCCTGGAAGCCCGGATTCCAAGGAGAAATTTGAGTGCCAGGAAAACAGGGCCCTCTCTGTCTGGAACTCTGGGCACCCCAGCTCTTGTGCCTGTCCCTGGGGGCTGAGACCCTGCGCCTCCCCTCCCGCCTTCCCCCAGGGGTGTGGGGTGGGGAAGAGGTTAGCCCCACACCCTCAGGACAAAGAACACAGGCACGGAGGAGGGATGGGTCAGCATCTACACAACACTTCTGAATGTTCTGGAAAGGAAAACAAAACAAACAAGCGCATGAGGTAGTGACTGAGAAATTAAAAACATTTCCCTTTAAAGCCGGAGACGTCTGTCCCCTCCCTCCTGTGTCACTTTAGGTCCTGATGGCTTTCTTGATCTTTCAGGGTCATAACCGCTATCTCAGTGACTAGTAGGAAACTCCATTAGGCCCTTTCTTTAGGAAAGGAATTAATGACTGAAAATTTAGTGCTTTGTAAACATAGTAGGGAAAGCGTTTCCCTCAGGCCCCCTGATTCCTTGGCAAGGAGGGAGTCTGGATGGGAAAGTAAGTGTTTCCAGCCTGCTGAGAAGCCCTGCACCCAGCACCGTCTGCTTCTGGTAAAGCTGGCCCCACAGTGCTGGGAGCTCAAAAACCCTGAGAAAGGAGTTGCAGGGAAAGCAAAAGAGGCAGGACCCAGGGAGAACGAGACATGTCTGTTGAGTTGAAAAAATACCAATGGTGAAGTTTTCTAACATAAATGCATATTTTTAGTAAAAATGTGTGTCCTTGGCAAGTCCAGTTTTTGAACTGAATTAGAGAAATCTGTTGTTTACGTGGCCCAGACTCGCAGACTAATTACCCTCTTTTGAGAGCTCTTTTAAACTTTCAGACCCGGCCCCTGACATAAAACCCTTGGAAATAAAAACACCTCTCGGGACAGACACTGAGAAGGAGGCATGGGAGTTGGGATCGCAGTCACGCATTGCTGGCAGCCACGCGGCAAGTTCCTGACTCCTGAGGGAGGGGAGGTGGGGAACTGGGGGGAGGGCCTGGTTTGATATAAGGACCGCATTCCAAGCGCTTTTCCAGAGAAGTTTCCTGGCCCACCAAGTCTTTCTCCTAGAAGGCAGCCTTTCCCAGAGACCAGCCTTTTCCTGCCCAGTTACTCCCTCCTTCAGAAAACCACGGTGACATCATTTTAGCAAATCCTCGTGTCTTTGAAAGCTGGCCAGTCCTGCTTGAAGACCCCAGGGGGTGGAACTGCCAAGGCCTGAACCAGGGATTCAGCCATTCTTCCCCAGGGTCTTGGTTTGGTTGTGTGAACTCACTTATTCATTTAACAAATAGTATTGAGCACATACTGGGTTCAGATTTAGGGGTGAATCTTTGAGATTCAGAAATTGGGGCCTTCAAAAAGTGTCTGAATATTTGTCATAGCAACAGCAGCCGAAAACTTCTATTTCTTGGGGGTTATCTGAGTTTTTGAGTCAACCCTGCCATGACTTTTTGTTTCTTAAAATGTTTTGAAGGCGCCAGCTAGACTAGTGAAACGGGATTGCCAGGGGCATCTTCCGGACTCAGGACGACCCTTCCTACTATTTCAACGTCATTATGAATTTAATGGACTTTTGCAAAAAAGCCTAGAAACCGTTTATAATAACATTGTGAATTAATTAAAAAATTTTTTTAAATGAATCTACCGCCTAAATCCTCTGAGAAATTAGAATATACTTTCTGAAGTTACAAAATCAGAAAAATTAGGCTTTGTGTATTACATATAAAAGAGAAAAGTTTAGAAGACACCATTTGAAGGTGTTCAAATTAAAGGTTAAGCAAAATGAAAGGTTAAGCAAAATTAAAGGTGCTGATAAGTAGGTAGTATTGGCAAATGTGACCATTCGGGCAAAGGATTACAGGTAACAAATACTCAAGAGCCCTTTGACCTAATGCTATGCCACAGAAAGAATGCATCTGATGTCTAATTTTATCTTATTTTAATTTTGCTCTGTTCCATAAGGACTTAAGGGAGTTTACGAAAGAGAAACAAAATATAAGTTTGCACTAAAAACAGGAGTAAAGGGAAAAGGAAAGATAAGGGCGATGGCATAAAAATGGAGCCAACAGGGAAGTGAGAGAGAAAATAAAAAGTATACTGTGCAGGTTTATAGACTTCCTTCCAATGGGCCACAAATTTGGCACTAGGAGTTAATGAAGAAAGGGAAACGGATGAGTGTTTAACATAAAAGCAATCAATTACTTCAGAGATCACTATTTTTGGAACCAAGGAAAGACAGGCATTTCTCCTAAGGGCCTTTCCCTGCCCATCTGTGTTATGTACTAAGCCACAGCCGTAATAACATCCTGCATCTGACCTCACCTCAAATAGTTTAGAATTTAGAACGGTGGCACTTGCTTAAGACTTCAATTCACTTCTTCTTGGTGCATACTTTGCTGCCAAATACCTCATAACTGGGCACATACTTAGTCAGTTGGATCTGCGTACTTTGGTCTAGACAATGGCACCTTCCAGAATCTGCCGTACAGATCAAGTAGACAGTGACCGTATTTTTCAACCCCCACAATTGTAAAGAACCTCCTGACAACATGAGTGTCCATGTGAGACTAAGAAGAAAAATTAATGTGAAGGAAGGATCACCTGATACATGCGGAGCGGAGCGTTGGACAAGCCTCCAACCTTCAGCCTGTCTGGGGAGGGGGAGAGACTACACGGGATCGAGGCACATTTGAGACCCACCCCAGGTCCGGTTTACCCGCCAGGGATACCAGAATGGGTGATTTGACATTTTTAAATGGTAACAACTCTGTATTCCATCCCTTAGATGCTTTCCCCCTCTGGTCACATTAAATGTGTTTAACTGATGCTTCTTCATGTAAGAGGATAAATAAGCCGTTCCCTTTGATAAAAGCCCGGAGCTTTCCCTAGGAGGAAGGCACATTGGGATCAGCCTTCTCATTAAAGGGCAATTAAACGACTGGTTTCCTCGCCCAGTGCCCGCGCTCCCGCGCTCCCGGAGTAGGGAAGGGCGGACGCGCCACCTAGTGGCCACTCTCAGAACGTCCCCCGCGGGCGCGCTCCTGATGCTCCAGGCGCTCTGGGATGGGAGGCACCGGCATTCCAGAGGTTAACCAAGAGCTTGCAGGGTCTCGCGCTCTCCTTCCAGTCTGGCTGAGCCTTTCCGTGAGGGTGGTCGCAAAGGGTCCTGGGCTGACGGTAGGCAAGAAACTCGATCAATAAACAGGCCGCGTAACCTCCCTGCAAGGGTAGCGCGTCTTTGCCGCAGGGACCTTCCTGCCACAGATCCCTGGTCCCTCTGCAACCCTGCTCAATGTCTCTCTAGTGCCTTCGCCGTGGACCGGCCCTGCCAGCCCTGACTCCCCCCAGACTGCTTCTGCAGGGTTCCTTCTGCGACTCAGAGGAGCTCCGCCTCGGGGTATTCCGGGCCTGGGGGGGGGGGGGAGCTCAGGATGACCCTTCTTACGATGTCGACATTATTATGAATTTAATATGTTTTTGCAAAAAAAGCCTTGGAACCATTTATAATACGATTTCCATGAGCAAACATATTCCATATTCTAAACAACCAACGTGTTCTATTCATAAGATAAAGACTTCCCTTGTCTTTAAGGTCTCCTGCCCAGCATCCTCCTGGTTCTCTTCCCCAGGTCAAGATCAGGGCCAGGACTCTGGGACATGGTATTTACTAAGTCAGGGGTGAGGGGCCCCAGCTTGGCTTAGGCTGGGCCTCTTGGCTTCAGGTCTGCCTGGGCAAGTCTGCTGGGCTGTGGAGTGGACCAGCCGGGAGTTGAGTGTGGTGGCTGCCCAGGGCACTTAGCAGGCACAGAGATGCACCGCCCAGATTCCCTTCCAGAAAGGGCATGGGGCCCATTACAAGGAGTGTGCTTGCTGACAGCCTCCAGCTGTTGGCCTTTCCAGGACATGCCTCAGCTTTCAGACCCGATTGTACATACTCTCCTTAGGGCTGCCCAGGCCCACCTCAGAGCAAGGCTGTGGTCTAAAGGCCCAGCATTTCTGCCCAACATGGGACTCCGCTCCTAGGTGGTCGTTCTCCAGAATCCCTGTTGAGATCCCCCTCCTGCTGATGGCTCCCCTCCCACAGGAGCTTCTCAGCTACAGGCCCTCTGTCTGCCTAACTCCCGCTCAGGCTCTTGCCTGGAGAGTCAGCCTAACAGATTGACTGACCCTATGGAAGCCAGCATCCTTGGTATTTTACGGTTCATGACCCTCTTTTGAGAGCATGACAATCACTGTGGGGGTCTTCCCAGAAATGCACATGCACTCAGGGTCACCCAGTGCAGACCTCCTGGGTTCATCCCCTGGGCCTTTGAGTCAGGCTGAGAACCCCTGTCTTGAGGGAGGGCATGGGACAGGAGGGGCGGCGGTCGGGGAGGTGGGGATAGAGGAATGGTAACAGAGCTTCAGGCATTTGGAGAGAAGGCTTAATTCTAATTTCTACCTCTGATGCGACCCTCAGCCCAGCCTCCTATGAGCTCATGGATTCTGTGAGAGAAAATCGGAAGCCAGTTCCCTTAAGTGCTCTCCAAGGCCCTGCAGGCAGGCCACCCAGCTTGGCCCTGTGTGGATCTGACACAGTGAGAGCTCAGAGAACAGAGCTGGCTTGGCCTGAGTGTCAGGGCCCAGCCGCCCATCTGGCCAGGGTGGGTGGCTACCACATTATCTGGGGAGACCACCATGTCCACTGGGCCCTGGAGACAAGGTTTTAGGCCCCTTGGAGGCAGCATCCTTGAAAGTGGGCATCACCAAACAATGTGCAACTGGAGAGAAAGAGATGGCAGCCTGGATGTGGGATCGTACAGGACCTCCTCCAGGAAGTCCCCCTTCCTGAAATAACTGGCATTGGTTTGCAGGGGGTTAGGTGTCCTCCATGAACAGGGGGAGAAAGGAGCCAGCAAGATAGGATTATGCAAGATGGGAAGAAGTATTGTAGGACTTACAAGAGCAGACACAGAGCACTTACCGTATACCAGGCACCATTTAAGCACTCACCTATAGCAACTGATTTAATTTGTATATACCCCATGTGATGGGTCCTATCATTATTCCCATTCCACACAGAGAGGTTTAGCAACCTGCTAAAGTCACACAGCTAAAAGCAACAGAGCTGGGATTTGATCCCAGGCAGTGGGGAGGGGGGTGGTCTGTGTTCTTGATCTCTGGCTGTCTTGGCTCTGTGTTTGCTAATGGTCAAGAACTTGGATGCTGTTGTTGAGTGGCTTTGGGTACGTCTCTGGTTCCCCCTCTTACTAGTTGTGGGATGGCAGTAGGTTTCATACCTCTCCATGACTCGGTTTTCTCAACTGAGTGTAAAAATGATATTAATCCTACCTCTCAGAGACCTGTGAGGTTTAAATGAGCTAGTCATGTAAAGGGCTTTTGCTGGCACCCAGAAAATGCTCAAAATGATGTTGTATGTGTGCAGAGTCTTCGGGCATATGCAAGCCACAGAACTCAAAGTGGCTCCTTCAAAGAAACTTGTGGCCCAAAGCTCCCAGGCCAGCCCAGGCCAGCCCAGCTGCAGAGGGCCTTGAGGGTAGGAGGCCTGGGGCCACCTTGGAGTTAAGGGCCAGGCGTGTGTCTTCCCGATTCCTCGCTGGGCGCAGGGCCCGTGGGCTCTCCTGGTCACTGGGCATCTCTGTCTTCAAAGGGTTTACTGCCTGTGGCAGCCCCTGCACTGTTCCACCAGCGCCTGAGCCAACAGTGCCGTTGTTTTCCTCGGAGACGAGGGGCACGCGGGAGGAGGCTCAGGGCGCCCTGTCACCGGCCCAGCCCCAGCCTCTGGAAGGGGAGGCCGTTCCCACGTGGGGCCGCCTGCTTTCCATCAGCCCAGCCGGGGCCTCACACAAGGGGCGCCGCTGGCTTTGTAAAAGGACACACTTCGAGGGAGTGTAACTCCCTTGATCAATACAAATTTAATCAACGCGAAACTTTCTACTACACGTGCCTGGTGTAAAGCGATACTCACTCACATTCAGGAAAGTCGAACCTCATTCTCCAAAACGGTTCTGCAGGCAGGAAGAAGAGGGCATCCGCTTCTCAGACCGGGGAGGTTCGGGAGAGGCAGGGGCTGCGGGCGGGCTGTGAGGCGTAGAGTAAAGGGGCGCAGGGCTGGGGAGAGAGGATTTTTGGAATGGATTCTCACCGATTTTATAAATTATGTGGGCATTTGTCTTAAAAACAGGTTGTGAAATAATTAAAAGCACAAGGTAATTTCACTTTATAATTTTGAGTTCCATCAACTAATGATCCCCAGATACTCAAAGGCTTTCAATGAAGGCTTTTCTTGAATGAACTGAAATTTTAATCTTTTACTTCTCATCAGAATTCATTAATCTTGTCTCCTTAGAGGCTTTTTGTTTTCCTGGCATGGCAAGGCATTAAGAGCTTAGAGGACAAGGGTAGCCTTCTCATCTAAGTGAACTTTATAAGCCACAAGTTCCTCCCTTTAGCTGGAAGGATGAGCTAATTCCAAGGACTGAAATTAGTTATTTCACCCTTGACTTTCTTTCCGTGTTTGCAGCATTAGAATTCAGGTCACTTAGCGTCTTTCACAGATACAGATATCAGAGTTGGGTTTTCTTCCCCCACACACAAATTTGTATATTTTTCCTAATAAATGATGTTTAATTAAGTCAGTTAATTTAATTATAAGTGCCCCAGGAAAGTTTCTTTCTAAGTTATTAGTTTTCACTTTTCTTCTTTTTTCTGTTGGCTTTACTCAACAAATTGTAAGTGCTTATTATATGCCAAGCACTAGTCTAGCCATGGGATTATAATATTGAACAAAGTTTCTGCTTTTCTGAAGCTTTTATTTTAGAACAAGTGTATTTTTCAATCGAGTGAACTAATTTCAGAGTATTTTGGTGGAGAGTAGCAGGGTAGAGATGCCTGAGAGGGACTCACTGGGGAGGCCTTTCTGAGAGGGAGGAGAGTCTGGGTTGAGATGTAGATGCCAAGGTGGAGCCAGCCACGTAAATGTAGGGCAGTAGGCAGTCTAGGGAGCGGGACGGCAAGTACAAAGGCACTGAGGTAGGGATCGGCTCAGTGAGTCCAACAACAGAAGGGCCTCCTGGCCAGAAAGGAGTGAAAAAATGCCATCAGAGGGGTTAGCAGGGCTCCGAGTGCCCTGGTGATGTGTAGGACTTCACCTTGGGAAGCTGGGAGGTTTTTACGCTAGGAAGTGACCTGATCCAATTTGTTTATAAAGATCCCCTGTTGTCAAGGATTTGCTGCAAAATAGTGTGGGGGAGGGGAGAAGTGAGTTGGGGTCTAGTTGAAACAAGACTGGCCCTGAGCTGCTAAGTATTGCTGCTGGGTGGTGGGGGGTATTACACTCGCTTTGTTTTGTGTGGGCTTGAACGTTGCTGTGATAAATGTTTACAGAAGAATTCTTTAAACTGCAAAAGAAACAAAATGGGGAAAAAAGAATCCTTTAAACTGCAAACAGACAAAACCAAGCCATAGCAAAACACCCTCTCTGGCTGCTCTGGGGAACGGACTTGGGAGGGAAACCCAGCTGGAGGGTTTCTGTGATGTTTCTGGCAAGGCTCTGTGGGGCGTGGCTCAGAGGGCAGAAGACGTGAGGTCAGAGGGGGTGTTTTGGGGCCGAAGCCCATTGGACTTGCTGGTGGACTGGAGGTGGGGGTGAGGGAGGAGAGGGGTCAGCACAAAGGACTATAAGGCAAGTCATTATCTCCAAATGAGCCTCTTGCCGCTAGCTGGGGTTCGGCTGCTGAGCTGCACGAACTAGCTTATTGGTTGGAGGACGGGTATTAATCCCGTCTTTTATTTTCTCTATTTCCTGGTGCTTTGACCTGCAGGCTTTGCTGGTCCTGGAGGGACTGCCCCTCCCAGGGTTAGAAAGAGGTAACAACTGGCCCTTGAGCATGCTTTCCACATGCAAACCAACCCACCTGGAGCCCACAGCCCACAGCCCAGCGCCTCCTTTACCTACAGGGCTCTTACACTCAGGACGACCGTTCCCCGGCCCTAAGCACCCCAGGCCCCGGCACAGACAGCTCAGGACAGCCCCGACACCTCAGAGCCTGTGGAAACTCTTCCCCGAAGCCAGTCCTAAGCCCGCGTGCACTGCCTTGTCCGTTCCTTCCTGCGCATGAACCGTAATGAAAGCCCGTCCCTCCCCAGTGCCCGCCTCTCCCTCTGCCTCTGGACTGACCTGTGCTTCACCCCAGCCCCCCGCCGCCTCCATGTCCCTGCTCCCTCTGCTCTTGGAAACGGGAGTCTCAGACCGCATCTCCTGATCTGCTGGCCTGACCACACCTGGACAGTCACACAACTCACATTTGAAAACCCGAGGCGATTGCCTGGTGCCACTCAAGCAGGCATCAGAAGACCTCCCACCAAAATGGAACCCCCTCAGCAGTGGCGGCTGATGTCCTTCCTGGTCTGTCTGCACGGATCTGTGTCTGCCACCCACCTCCTGCTTACAGGCAGGTGTCTCAGAGTGGGCTGTGTTGTCCACCCATTATGTCTTACCAGGAGTAAACCCAGCAGGACTGCTCTTTTCCAAGCCCCCAGTTTAAGCCAAGTTGCAAAGGGGGAATTTGATGAAAGGAGAGATGCTCCATTGGTAAATGGTCCTTTCCTCTCTCTCTCCCCTGAGTAGGGGATGCAGGGCAGCCAGTGGGGCCTCCTCTGCCACCTGCTAGAGCCTTCCAGAAGAAGGAAGCAGTGAACGAGGGCTGCGGAAGGTACCTGAAAAGTCTCTCGTGCTCTTAAACAGGTCTGCTCGGTCCACAGGTCCAGGGGAGTGGTAGCTGTGTGGATGGTGCCCAGAGCTTATGGGGCCCTGGCTCTTCCAAGAGGGTGTGA
This sequence comes from Camelus bactrianus, assembly GCF_048773025.1. Classification (NCBI taxonomy): domain Eukaryota; kingdom Metazoa; phylum Chordata; class Mammalia; order Artiodactyla; family Camelidae; genus Camelus; species Camelus bactrianus. The sequence continues at coordinate 6,317,187 of NC_133552.1, forward strand.
AAAGTGGCAGGAGGTCAAGCAGTTACGGGAGTTTTCTTTCCTACAGGCTGTGTGACCTGCTGCCACGGCAGGAATACTCATGGTCCCCTGGTGAGAGCTGTTGCTGGATGAGGCTGCCCACTGAGGGTTCCAGCTCGCACGTCCCCACCCAGTCCCTGTGTCACAGGGCACGGCTTCCGGCCACATTCAGGGCAGAGCCAGGCTTGTGGGGAACTGGACCTGGTCACTGCTGCCAGAGGTTTCCATCCTCAGTCCCCAAGGAGCCAAGTCAGCCCATTGCTGCCAGGAAGCTTCACACTGCTTTGGGGATTAGAGGAAAAACACACACACACACACACACACACACACACACACACACACACACACCACGAAGCCAGCACCAGCGGGGAGTAACCTACCGAGGAAACTGATCAGGTACCGTCCTGGGGGCACGGAGGGCCGGGTCTGAAGCTGCCCCCTCCCCCCGGCGTGGTGTCCAGTGAGCCCGCCCTGCCCGGGGTGATGGGGTCAAGGCCAAGGCACGACCCGCGCCTGCCTGACGCGCCCTCTGAAGCCAGCCGGCAGCAGCAGTTGCTGGGCAGCAGCAGCGGCTGAGCTCTGCCCCGGGAGCTCTCACACAGCCGTCCAACCAGCCCTTGTCGCACAAGCCACTGCTTCTGACAGGCGGCCGCCGCAGGGCAGGCGCCGGCCACCGGGCAGGTGTGGAGCCTCCATCCTGTGGCCCCTTCTACCATTTTCCTTCCCCCTCACCCCCACCCAGCTGACTCCCCAGAGACCCGGCCCGAGGACCGATTCATCCCGAGGACCGACAAGATGCGGGCTGGTAGAGCCGGCTGCTTGGAGCCGAGGCTGGGATCCCAGACGCTCCCTCCTCGTGGGCCCCTCGCGCAGTTAGCCTGACTTCAGCAGAAACCCACAGCGGAGGACCCGGAGCTGCGCCAGCACCTGCAGCTGAAGAATTCAGAACCACAAGCAATGGGTCTAAATTGGCAGGTTTCGTGCAATCCCGCCAGTCTGCGAGCGTACGGCTGCCACGGGTCACGTAAAACGTACGTAGCTTTAATACACAGCTTCGTTTGCGGGACTAGCCGTCTGGGTGCAGATCATCAAAGGATGGCTCTGGGTGGAGAATTTAATACAAGAATCCAGCCGGGGCGGCCAAGCCATATATGTGCTAATGTTGCCATTTCCACCCTGGACTTCAGGTCAAGATTAATTTAGTGAAACATAATATTCACGATGCAGCAGATACATTCTGAGTTGGAGAGTCTTCTAGGGGCGGGGGAGCGGGTCCAGGAAGAGAGATGAGGCAGGGGTGGTTTTGCCAAATGGCAAAAGTGGGGCGTTCTCTGAGAGAGGGTTCAGTGGAGAGCGGTATTTTTCTTTGCCTCAACTACTCAACTCTGCTGTTTTGACACCCAAAGCAGCCCCAGATGGTACGTAAATGATGTTTCTGCTTCTAACAGAGATTTATTTGTGGATACTACATTGGTGTTTCACGTGATTTCACATTTTATGAAATCTTTTAATTTTTTTCCCTGCCATTTAAAAATGTACAGATAATTCTTAGTTCATAAGCAGCGCAAACCTAGTTGGCGGGCCAGAGCTAACCCACAGACCATGGTTTACCTGACCCTTGAGGTGGTGTAAGGATTCCCTCTACCCATCAGCCAGTTTCAACCAAAATCAACTCATGGACGGTCTTGTTTCATTTCTTTCCCCTATTCCTTCTCCCTTCCCCTGGATTCTTGGACGCAAATGTTGATCAACAAATTAGTTCATTCATATTCGTATTTCAGTGTTGATCTCCAAAAGAGGACTCCTATTTTAAGCATAAGACTACAATATCACTCTCACATCAAAAAATATTAACAATAATTCTTTAATGTCATAAAATATCCAATTGATATTCAGTTTTTTCAGCTGTCTCATCAATGTTTATTGTTACATGTTCTGAGTTGTTTCCCCTACAGTTTGTTTGTTTCAGTCAGGATCTGAACAAGTTCCCTGTATCACAACGGCTTGATGGATCTCTCGAGTTTCTTTTAATCTGTGAGTTCTCTTCCTCTCTCTGTTTTGTTTCTCTTTACACATTGTTTGTTAGAGAAATTGTGTTTTGTTCTCTGTGTTTTGTTTCTTAGAGTCTGCATTTTGCTGGTTGCATCCCGGAGCTGTGGTTGGACGTGTTGCTTTGTTCTGTGTATTTTCTATAGTGCAAGGATATTTTCTGCCCATTGGAAGTTAGGGAGAGAGGCTTGATGAGATTCAAGTTTTATTATGTTTTCAGTTTGTTTTTTGGTGCAATTAGGGTGGTGTTCTGTTCTTCCGTCAGGAGGCACATAGCCTGTGGTTGTTTCTCTCTTTGTACGTTAGCTGCCACTGATGATTGTTGCCTAGATCAATTCTCTCTCTGAAAAATAATTAGACTTTTTTAAAAAGCTGTTTTAGATTTACAGGGAAGTTGAGCAGCTAGTACAGACAGTTCCCACAGACACCCTCGCTGCCACCCACAGTGTCCCCTGTTACTAACATCCAGCGCTGGCCTGTACCTTTGTTACAACTGATGAACCAACATTGATAAATTCTTATTTAGTCTGTAGTTTACATTACGGTTCACACTTTGTTTTATATAATTCTGTGGTTTTGACAAATGCGTAATGACATGTATCCACTATTACAGGATCATGAAGAATAGTTTCAGTGCCTTGACAATCCCCTGTCCATCCACCCCTGCACCTCTAAATCCCTGGCAGCCACCGATCCTTTTACAGTTTCCATAGTTTTGCCTTTTCCAGAATTTCATGTAGTTAGAATCATACAGTAGGCAGGTAGACTTTTCAGATCGACTTTGTTCCCTTAACAACATGCATTTAAGTTTCCTCCATGTCTTTTCTGTGGTTTGATAGCTCATTTCTTTTTTGTTTCTGTTGTTTTTTTGGGGGGGGGGCATGGGTGATTAGGTTTATTTATTTATTTATTTTAATGGAGGTACTGGGAATTGAACTCAGGCCCTTGTGCATGCTAAGCACTGCACTCTACCACTGAGCCATACCCTCCCCCGAGATAACTCATTTCTTTTCATTGCTGAGTAGTATTCCATTGTATAGACGTACCATAGTTTGTCAATCCATTCATCTACTAAAGATTCCAATTTAGGGAAATTATGAATAAAACTGTTATAAACATTTGTGTGCAAATTTTTGCATTGACAGAAGTTTTTAACTTGGGCAAAACCCAAGGAGCATGATTTCTGAAATGTATGGTAAGAATATGTTTAGCTTTTAAGAAACTGCCAAACTGTCTTCCAAAGTGGCTGTATCATTTTTGCATTCCCACTGGCAATGAGTGAGAGTTCCTCTTGTCCCACATCCTTGCCAGCTTTTTAGATTGTCACTTTTTGGGATTTTGGCCATTCTAATAGGTGTGCAGTGGACTCTCATTGTTGTTTGAATTTGCATTTCCATAATGACATGATGTAGAGCATCTTTTCAGATCCTTGTTTGCCATCTGTGTGTTTTCTTTGATGAGCTGTCTTTGCCCATTTATAAATTGAGTTTTTTTAAGTTGTTGAGCTTTAAGAGTTCTTTATAGATGATAGACACAAGTCCTTTTTCAGATTTGTGTTTTGTAAACATTTCCTCCAAGACTATAGTTTGTCTTCACAATGTCTTTCACAGAAGTTTTTAATTTAATAAAGTCCAGTTTATTTGTTTTTTTTCTTTCTTGGGTCACGCTTTTGGTGTTGTATCTGAAAACTCATTACCAAAACCAAAGTCATTTAGATTTTTTTTCCTTTGTTATTTATGAAAACAACAAGTTTTACATTTTGTATTTTACATTTAGGTCTATGGTCCATTTTGAGTTAGTTTTGTGAAGGGTGTAAGGTCTGTGTCTAGATTCATTTTATGTGGATGTCCGGTTGTTCCAGCATCATTTGTTGAAAAGACTATCTTTTCTCCATTGTATTGCCTTTGCTCCTTTGTCAAAGATCAAATGACTGTATCTGTGCGGGTCTACTTCCAGGCTTTCTATTCTGTTCCATCAATCTGTCTATTTTCTCACCAATTCCACACTGTTTTGATTTACTGTAGCTTTACAGTAAGTATTGAAATTCAGGTAGTATCAGTTCTCCAGCTTTATTTTCCTTCAGTACTTTGTTGGCTATTCTGGGTCTTCTGCTTCTTCATAAAAACTTTAGAATCAGTATTTTGGTATCCACAAAATAACTTGCTGGAATTTTGATTGAGATAGCATTGAATCTATAGATCAACTTGGGAAGAATTGACTTAATAATATTGTCTTCTTATCCATAAATCTGAAATCTCTCTCCATTTATTTAAATTTTCTTTGATTTCTTTCATCAAAATTTTGTAGTTTTCTTCAGATAGATCCTGTGCACATTATGTGAGATTTCTACCTAACTATTACATCTTTTGGATGCTAATGTAAATAGTATTGTGCTTTTCATTGCAAATTCAATTCTTCATGCTGGGGCAGGCCCATTCATTTTTTTAGGAGTTGCAGAATGGTGATATTCTATCATTCATTCTTCATTTATTAGCTGACACTTCTGTATAAAAAATTTCCCATCATCAACTCTTTGGGTATTCAGAGGACTGGATCCTTTAGGAAAGAACATATCTTTATGTGATACTTTCTTTAATTATTATTATGAAAGATATTTTGTGTTTCAATCTATTGTACTTAGTATCCTTGTTGGTGCAAACTGTCTCTGTAGCACTGGGGCCTTTTCAGCTGACATCTGACATGACCCGTGGTCTTTGATAGTTTCTGTCCTTATGGGATGAAATGGTCCAGGCTCATCTTATACACATCCCTTCTCTGACCTGTTACCAGCCATTTCTTCAAGGAGCCCAGGTTCCTTTTAATAGGAAATGGTGTTTCATGGGGGAGGGTATAGCTCAGTGGTAGACCGCACACTCAGTATGCACGAAGTCCTGGGTTCAATCCCCAGTACCTCCATTAAAAAAAAAAATCTAATTACACCCTCCCCCCCCCCAAAAAAAAACAAAAAAAAAGGGGGGGAAATGGTGTTTAGATGCCACTGAAATGCACATCTGTTTGGAATTATACATTTCATTTGTTTAAGATTAAATGTATCATGAACTTATACTGATACATTCAATTTAGAACAATGAGGTTTTCACATAGTCCTGTTGGTTTTGTAACGTTTTCCTTTATTCCATGCTAAAATTGCTTTATTACACAGTACACATACAATAGCGTCAGAATATAATACCACTGTTACCACCACCAATATATTTATTGAAAACAGTTTTTTTTCTTTTTCTTTTCTAGCCCCTGCCTTTAGAATGTAATAGCCCATTAGAGAGATACAATAAAATACAGTGTTTTAAAGTTTCCTGATCTCGGTCCTGTTTGTGTGGTTATGCCACCAAGAGGTTGTGGAGTGAAGTTTATTTGTTTCCATTTGGTTTTGCTTTTTAAAAGTTTAGGCATTTAAAAATTGCTACACACATTTGTCTTTTCATATTTTTGCCAGTTTATCTCTGGAATGAGTTCTTAGAACTGGGATTGCTGCTTCAAAGGGCAAATACATATGTAATTTTGCTAGATACTGCCAAATTCCCCTCAGCAGGGGTTGTACCATTTTACATTTTACTGGCAAAAAGAACCTGAATCCCCATCTTAAAGGTTCATCCTTTACATTTGTAAAGCGTGTGAAGTGTTTTCTTACAACATATTTTATTTTGTTCTGGCAACAGCACTGGAAGTTAGGTATCATTCTCACTCTGACTTTATAGATGAGGAAACTAAGGCCCCAGAGAGCCAGAGTCCTGCACATGACAGAGAATGAGCTGATTGGAGCCCCAGTTCCACGCTTGGCCATAGAGCATCCTTGGGCAAGACGTGGAGTCCTGCCTCTGGTGCCCAAGTGGCTCTCTGCTTGCCAGCCTCGGAGTTTTCTTTGTGGCTGTGGAAATTTGCCAAGCATGTCCCAGTGCAGATCGGAAGTGTGGGATAGTTATTACGCTCTGGGGTGTCCCCCAGCCCATGGGAACGGGAGCCCCCAACGTCCTTCAGTGGCACAGGATGCCTCTGGTGAGAAGGAGCCCACGGGCACATCCCTAACCGGCTCAGTAGCTCACCTGTCAGTGGCTTTCCCTTCCTTTCTGCCTCCCCCTCTCCTTCTTCCTGGGATCACCTTCCAAGTGACCACACCAGACCCAAGTCCCCGGTGTGGGCGTTGTTTCAGGGAAACCCAAACCAGACAAACAGTAACAGCATCTGCCTGGCCCTGAGCCGGGCTGAGTCATGCTCCAGGCACCTCAAGGTCCCAGCTCGGTGGACTGTAGCTCCAGCTCCCTGGGGCTGCAGCGCCCCCATGGGGCCACCCCATGGCCGATCCCTGGCCTTTTCCTCTATCCATGGTCACACTGCACTCTTGGAACAGATGTGATGGGAAATTTGGCTCTATTGAGGACTTCCCTGTTGGTGCCTCATCCTTGGTCTCCCCAGACCATTGCTTTGTGAGCTGAAAGATTTTGTCTGAAATTGGACCATCACTGGTGGGGAGAGTGGAGGGCTAAGTTGTGGCCCTGGACTGGCCTCAGCATTCTTTGGTTTAGAAGACACTTGCTCAGGACGCCGTCGTCTTTCCTTGATGTCTGGAAGGGCACCACTGGACACAGGGTCTTATAGGTCCAAAACCTGGGAAGGGGAAGAAGACGCCGGTACCTGCTGGCGATGCAGTGCAGTTGCCTAGGTGGCCCTGATGGCCTCGATGCCTCGGCCAAGGCCGTGTGACCCACGGGCCAGCTTGACGGAGGCTGCTTAACTCAGGGAGGAGCCACTTCTCCAAGGCCCCGTCACTCGCTCATCTTCCATGGCCTGGTCTGGGTGGGTCCCTGGGGGGCTACACACTTGGGCCCTTCATACTCATGGGACCACTCCTCGCCTGGGCCTCACTGAGCACTTTTTCATCCTCCCACAACCATCTCATATAAACCGTTACTGCAGAGGCCAAAGTGCCCCTCAGGAGAGCTCCAGACTCAGTCCCCTCCACCCCTTTGGTAAGAAGAGGAGAGAAATGGGCTAGGTGAGGTGCAGGACTCGCCCTCCACACACAGCTCTTGGTGCTTCCTTGTTCCACTTTCAGCTGGAGTCTCCTCTCCTGCAGAGCCTGAGGGTGAGGGCATGGCCCTTGGCTATTGCCCTCCTTCATTCATTTACTGGACAAATGGCAGAGGGCAAGAGGCCAATGCCAGTGAAGAAGAGGCTCAGAGCTCCTGGTCTGGAGGGGGTACACGTACCTGAGTCCACATCAGATGCAGGGCGAGGGTGAGGATGCGGGAGTGGGGGCCGCTATGGAAACGACAAGGGCGGAGCTTTAAAGAAAAAGAGAGGACAGAAGGGGGTTCCTGGGAGAAGTGACAGCTCAGCTGAGGGTGAGGGGTGAGTAAGACTTAGACACGCCCAGGGGAAGGACAAGGGAGAAGAGGGTCCTGGGAGGAACCTCTGGAAACTCTGGAGGCAAGGGAGGAGCCATGGGCATTGAAGATGTAAGTTGTGGTCTGCGTGGTTATAGTTAATGGAACTGCAGGTGGATTCCTTAGCAGTCCCACAGCAGTCTCTGGGTGGCCAGGTTTTGGAAATCCAAGTCTGTGACACGATCATCAATGTCGCAGGTCCTGCCTCCTTATTGTGCCTGGTGTTACCCGCCCCGATACTTCCCACGTAGGCAGAAATGCCTGTCTCTAGGGGGTCTTCACATGTCTTCTCCCAGCCTGGTGGGAGCCACCGTGGACCAAAATCTGATAGTGACTGGTGTACCAGGGAATTCTGAGTGCTAGCCTGCCAGTTAAAGGCAACATAAAAAATGCAGATTAAGCCGTGATTTGATTATAGAAAACTGTATCTGGGAAGAGAGAGAAAGGGAAAAATGTTTCTCGAGTGTTTAAGAATCTGAATTTGCCTTTGTTTACTAGAATAAAAAGTTGGCTGTGAGTTAATGGGCCAATAATGACACTACATCTCCATCAGCATGTTCGGTGGGAGGGGCCAATAAACAAAAATAAAGATCTTTGTCCCCAGATCAAATATATCCTGGACCTGCTTGATGGGGGTTAATAAAATTAGTGAGTAAGGCAAATGAGCAGCCAGCCTGGAGCAAGCTTCTGGATTTTGTGCAGGAGAGCCCTGAAAATAAAACTTTGCGGCCCATTTTCTCTCGCCCGCAGCTGACAGTGAGCCCGCCCCACCATCCCTGTCCCCTTTTGCTGTGTGGACACAATCTCTCCAGACTGTCCGGGGCACGCGGAAGCACATCTGACTGAAACTTTGTGATCAACGAGTTTCTAAAAATTGCAAGCCTGTGTTATTGGTGGTCTGCCCTAAGCCTTTTCCCTAAGGTTTCTCCTGTGTAGAAATAACAATGGTCCTTTGACTTGGCTGTTAACGTCCTAATGAGTTGCCTAGAACAATGAATCAGTGTGGATATGAAATTCAGGAAGTTTGATGTGAACTTACGTGCGTCACATCATCTTCACATTTCACAGGCATTTCCCAGAAGCCCGAGTTTCATTCTTTTCTCTTTCTCATCTCATTCATTCATGCCCATGACACCAATGACCATCTAGACAGAGATGAATTAATTCCCAGTTTGTATCTCTAGCTCCCATCTCTTCTCTGCACATCCCCAAACAGCTATTCAGCGTCACCCCTTGGATGTTTCTCTGCCACCCCATCCTGCAGATCCGGTCCGCTTCTGGTGAAGGAGACCACAACCTTTAAGTTACACAAATCAGAAGCAGGGGAATCCATTCTGACGCACCCCTCCCCCTCGTTCCCAGAAATCTGTTTGTTCCCAGTGCTTGTGTATTTCATCTCCTGCATGACACTTGCATCCAACCCCTTATTCCATCTGTTCTCCTCCGACTTTCCCTGTCTCAGTACCAACCACTTACGGCTAACTAGCTTCCTAACTAGTCTTCCTCTGCTTCTGCACTTCTTCGACCCATCCTCCACGTTGCCACCTAAACATTATTTCTGTGTGTGAACCCACTTGAGTTACCCCTTCTTCAGACCTTTGATGGGTTCCAATTGCCTTTCGGATAAAGACCGGTTCTTGAAGGGGACTCCCGGCTCCAACGCGTCGCGTCCTGTCTGCGCGTCTCCTGGCTCTTCCTGCTCAGGAGACCCCCGTGTTCTTCACAGCACATCCCAGGGCTGGGACCCTGCCCCACTCCGTCCTTGCCCAGGCTGCTCCTGTGGCCTCCCTGACCCCAAGCATCCTTTGTGTCTCAGCTCAGGCATGTCCCTTTCTCGGTCACACCTTCCCTGGCCCTCAGCTTGGAGCAGGTGTCTGGTCACCTGCTCTCAGAGAGCTGCTCCGTCTGTGCTAACACTCAGCCCAGCTTGGGGTTATATATTTGCATGTGTCATCGTCCAATCCCATCTCTCCCTCACTAGCCCAGAGCAAGACCAGGCACCATGTCTGTTTTTACCACTGGACCCACTGCCACTTGCACAGTGCCTGGCACCATGTGCCTGCCTGATACATGCAGACTGAGTGAATAAAGCAAACCAATCACCTCCAGAAACGGCCTCTGAAGTCTGTGCTAACACACCAGAATCATCTAAAATAGGCATCTCTGGAAAAAAGTGTGTTAGACTCCATGAAGAAGAATTCTAACAGAAGAGAACACTCTGAAACTTTAAGGCACACATCCTAGGGAGACGGAGTCTAGAATGAATAGCTTGTCAGTTTAATGACGAGTTTGATGTTTCCTTTCCTGTAGGACTGTGACTAATGTAACAGGACTGTAGATATACAGTGTTTGTGCCTTACCTTTTGCATTTATCAGTTTTTGTGGAAGTAAATCTTGAATCCTGAGCTTTCATTGAAGTTGAGGCTGAACTGCAGTGACATCACGGTGATAACGATGTGGAATATTTACGACTGAGCTCTTTGGTGTGCGCACTTGTGATGTCCCTTCTGTTCACTGTTACTCTAACGCCATGATAATTATTGGGCTGATGATTTGTTAAAACAATATAGACACACATTTCAGAAGAGACTTAGGTGCCATCATGTGATAACCTGCTCTAAGCAGAGAATGATGGAAACACTGAGATTTGCTTCCAGCGATTCAGAACTAATCCTGAACGAATAATAAACTAGGTCATACAGTTAGGTCTACAGAGAATAAGTGCATCCTCTGAGCCATTAAGACTTTGGAAACCAGTACAGCTTCCAAATGGGAGAAAGTAGTTAATTTCCTCTTACTGTGATGACCTCAGGGGAGCCTCAGTCAGATTTTAGAAATGTCACAAATAAACTGACACCGGTGTCCTGGATTAAACAAGGGTCAAGAACACAGCAGGATGGGGAGGAGCTCGTGTGACAGGTGTATCTGTGTGTCAGCCAGGAAAGAATTTGCAGGTACATTTTAAGCCTTCAATCTAGCATGTAAATCCCATTGACAGTAATAGGACTTGAACACCTGGACAAAGAGAGCAAAATGCAAACAAATCCTCAAGACAGAGTGTAAACTAGTTACGTAAAAGAAAATGGACACAGGGATTTGCTAGGTGGGTCTAAGAGGGGGAAGACATTAATAAGCATCACCTATTAACAAGTGGGTCCAAAACCATCCTCTCAATCCTCTTAGTGCTGACAGATGTGACGTTACTCTCCGAGCAGTGTGTGTGACCAAGGAAATACACTATTCCTGATTTTTATGCTTGGAACATCTTATACACAAATGGATCTTTTTCAGGAATTGAACACACGGACTGACACAGCTAAATAAGGAAAGCTAGTACATTAATCTAGTTTAGCTCCAATTCACTGAGAGCTTCAGCTTCCTAATATTTTAAATAAAAAGAAAATCTCTCATTTTCATTCATCAGGCTGTGCCTATGCCATAAAGGCAAAATTTAATTCATTTTGGCCAAATTTTGACCATTTTGACTCATTTAGGAGGTCAAGGAAGTAGAAAGTGTTCGATTGATTTCTTTCCCCTGTGACGTCTCCAGGTCGCCTGTTAGAAGGGTTTGTAGCCATAAATCACACCTACTTCCTTGGCTATTATGTGCCTACTCTTTCATCCAAATCTCAGAAACGGAGGGAACGTCTTTGAAATAAATCTGAGAGTGTAGTTCCCAAACCAAGCTGATTAATAGAATTGCCTGGGGGGCTTTAAAAACATACAGATTCCTGGATCCCATCCCAGATCCACTGAATCAGAAACTCTCCTGACTGTGGGGCCAGGAACAAAGGTCCCCAGGAGATGCTGATGCAGTCAGCCGGGGCCAGCAACTGGAAGAAGCCCCAGCTTCTCTCCCAAGAGAGTGGCTGGAAGGAAATAATCCCAGGGCCACGTTTTAGAGGAAGGAAAAGTAGCTTTTGTGGCAGCAACTGAGTTTTATCTCTAAGTCCAATTCAGAATCTTCTAGGTCCTTAGAGCATTTCCGGGTTCTTTACTTGGGAGCAATTCCGGCCCAGTGTGTACCTGGACATCCAAGGCTGCAGTGTTCCTTGGGTGGCTCTGGGTCACTGCCTCCTGGAAGGAACATTCTCCTTTATCTGCTCGGTGCTGCTTCCCCGGATCCAAAGCATCCTCGAGGCCCAGCCAGAGACCCACCCCTTCCACGAAAACAGCAATGACTACATTAGCTTCTTCTCCCTCTGAGAATCCCCTGGGCTAGTCAGAGGCATATAATTTAACACTTAATTGTTTTCTAATTGCTTCCGATCTGTTCTGTTCCCTCACCCTATTATAAGCAGCTCAAGGGTGGAGACCGTGGTTCCTCACAGTGCCTTTAACAAGGCTGGTTGCCTGCCTGGCTCATCCTTGGGGCCCCAGAGCCTCAGACTGCCTGGGAGTTGGCTTTCCATGAATATTTGTTGAATTAATGAATTTGGTGATGGAATGCTTATTGGAATATTTAGTCAGAAAACCACAGCCTGAAAACAAACTACCCAGAATGCGCTCCATTCTATTCTATTCAATCAGCATTTAGTAGAGATGTGACAACCGCCTCCTGTGTACCAGGCTCTGTCCTTCGTGCTGGGGGTACAGCAATAAATGTCCCTCATCGCGTACTAAGTGCTCACTTTTAAAGGAAGGTAAATGTAAAGCTTTTGAAATGGTTCTTCCAGGTCCCAGAAACCATGAGAAACAGGGACAGAGATCGGCTCAATCAGAATCGATCAGGTTCAAAGTAGCCCACTACTAGAGAGATCTGTAGTGACAACTAGGTTTCGTCCCTTCCACAGCCTCCCTCACCACACTGTCCGCGTGCAGAGGCACCATTACTCATTTTAGGTTTGGTCTATTTTGTGTTAGATGTTTTCCTCTTTGATAGCACAAGCAGAACAGGACCAGGTCTTGCCCGTTGGTCACTGGTGTCCTCTGAGCTCATCTCCTTGCGTGACAGGATTCCAGAGCCCAGATGTCAAGACTTCACTCTGGGCGAGTTGATCTGAAACCATCCAAGACATGGTGATTTGGTCTAATGGGATAATGGCGTTAGTTCTGCAGAAACAAATTCTCTTTTTCTATTCAAAGTGATTTCTAAAACGTGGTGACTCTGTCTGTCCCTTCCTGCCCCCGTGTCTCACCTGGAAGTGCTGTTTTTCTGCACACTCGCTGAAGTCAGCAGCAGGCATTTCCCCCTGACCCGATGCCACCTTCCTCAGCACGTGGCTTCAGCTGCTCTGGCTTGTGGTAATTACCGAACCAACTGATTGCGGGAGAAGCAGCCCACAGAGATTTCTACTGCCAAGTAATTAGGGCCAGAGAAGTTCCACAGACCATTAGTGTCACTTTGGGGAACAGGATTTTACAAACATTGTGGCAGGCACTTGATTTGAAGTTCTGTGTCTTTTCAAGTAGGAATGAATATCAGAAAAAGAGAGGAAGGGATGGAGACATGAAGGGGAAAACAGAGGGAGAGAAATTCATCCAATAAGGATGAGGAGGAAAGGGAGCAAAAGAGAGAGAGAGAGAGCCCTCGGTTGGGGCAGTTTTCCATTTATTAAAGAAGACAGCCAGTGTGTTCACTTAAAGGATCAATGAGTTGTTTTGACCCTGTGGCTATCCCTGAATAAAGGAGTGATTGTCACACGGGCAGGCAAGTTGCTGTCCAAGTGACACCACCCATAGGTCTCATGTCGGCTTCCCTAGGTTGGCAGCCTGTTGCTCTCAGGGTGTCCCTGAGTCCCTGGCCTCTGGTGCTTCATCCACTCCTTTCTCTTCAGGCGTCCAAGCCATTCTTCCCAGCAAAGGTGCCTTGGTGAAGTGTTGGTAATTACTTTGAGGCATTAGTAAAAGGGACTCGGTTCCCATAAATGGTCTATCTCATGAGGCAGGGATGAGATGGGGCTCAAAGAGGCAGGGAAGTGACTTGTTTTCCACTATAGTGCTCAAAATACATTCAAATATATCAGTTTTCTGGTTTCCTTGGATAGAGGTGCCACATCATTGTACCAGGGCCAAAGTCAGACCCATCCCTGGCTAGGGCCCAGCGCGGATTTCTGATTTGGTGTTATTCTGGTTTCTGTACCCCTGGATTTCCTGATTTGATGTCATCCAACATTTCCAGTAAGACAAATTATTATATGACAAAATGAACAAGGCTTCATTTTTAAGCCTTTGTAAAACCTGATGATAAAACAAGTCAGAAAAATAAAATGATGACTGTGCAGAGACTTTTGTTGTAAAAACTGGGTCACTTTAAGAGACCTCAGAAATCTTGGGTTAGGTGCCCCCAATTTGGCTGTCTATTTCTCTCTTCATTCTAATTTATATGTCTCTAACATATGTATCTATCATCTGTCCATATCTAATCTGTCAATCACTTTTCTATCCATCATCTATAGATTCTAATTTATGAGCTGTCTATCACAAGTCTAAATTATCTATCTATCTGTCTGTCTGTCTATCTATCTATCTACCTACCTACCTACCTACCTACCTACCTATTTTTCTAGTACTTGTTTGCTCACAGCAAGCTGTCCCCCTGGTTCTGGGCGATTCTGCACAATGTCCTCACATCACATCTCAGAGTGCAGCAACGGTCCATGATCCTTATTCCTCCAGACTGGGGGCTTGTTCCTGTGTTTAGGCTTCCTGAAAATTCTGAAAGCCGAGGCCCAGCCAATCAGCACCTCGGTGGGGGTCGTGCTGGAATTGCCTCCGCTCGGGAACAACCTGTTAGTTCCCCAGCTTGAAAACAATTCTACTTGTGAAGTTCCTGCCGACAGGCTGTTGCCTAGCGTGGTGCCAACAGCAGCCGGCAGGTGACCTCCAGGGGCGTGGGGGCTGCCCTGGGGTGGCAGGAAGTTGGAGGGGCCAGGCCTCGTGCCTGCTAATCCTCACACTGGGTGCACCGGGGCAGCCCCGTTGTGTCCCGAGCCCAGCTCTCCCATCGCCTTTTCTATGAAGCCTCCTCCAGCCGCCTGAGGTGGGGGCACTTCCCCGGCTCCCCGTGGCACTGTGTCCTTCTGTCTCCAGCTGTGCTTGTGCGGCGTCTGTGCGTCATGTTCCTGTGACGCACCCCGGGCCGCGGCCCCAGGATGGGGGCTGTGCTTCTCAGCTTTGTTTTCTGAAGACTGGCACCAGGCTCAGGTCCGCGCTGCAAGGCTTTTTTTTTAATTGAAGTAAAGTTGATTTACAACATTGTGTTGGTTTCTGGTATACAGCATCGTGATTCAGTTATGCTTATGTATTATTTAGTGTTTGTTGCATGAACAAATGAGGCATAAATTAACAACTGGACCAGGGCGGTGGGGGGAGGGGGCTGCTGCTGGCAGCGGACTCCTCCCTGATAGTGGTCACATGGTCATGGCCTGCTCCAGGACTGTCACCTGACACTTTGGTTAGGTAGCATGGCAAAGCTGTGACCTGACCTCAGGCAATCCTGCAGTTGCTAGGGGTCTGTGGCACCTGTTGTCTTTCTGGAAAGGTCCAGAGAAGTAAAAGTAATAGGCTCACTCTTTCCTGGCATGTGGGGTTGAGGGGGAGGGGAGGGGAGCTCTTAAAGCAAAGATTCTCAAAGTGTGGTCCCGGGCCAGCGGCATGATGGCCACCTGCAAACTTGTTGGAAATGCAAATTCTTGGGCCTACTCAGACCTACAGCAATAACGGGACAGGGGGCAACAGTCTGTGTTTAACAAGCTTCCAGGAGGCTCTGATGCACACTGAAGTTTGGGAACCACTGGTTTCAACTGAGGTTGGAGGGCAGCCCTCCTGCGTTTGAAACCTTGGGCTACCTGTTGAAAGTCACACCCTGGGCCAACCTCCGACTTATGAGATCTCTTGGATCCCCTCAAGAGTTCACATTTTAATAAATATCCCTGGGGATTCCATGGTCGTTAAAGTTTGCAGAAGACTCTGGCTAAAAGGCTGAGGGGGTCAGGGCTTGGAAGGGTGAGCATTCTTGGAGTGAGAGACTTGGGAAAATCAGAGTTGTTCTGACGACAGGAAACCAAGAAGAAAAATCTTGGATGGATCAGGCAGCCAAGTGGAATGAATGGGGTCAGTTTCTGATTACCCAGTGGGAGGATTTATGGGTGCCTTGTAACCTCAGTTGTATCATCACGAGCTCCCAGTGTTTTCTGGCTGGACACTGGCGCCTCTCCCGACCTTTCCCCAGCCCTTCAGAAGCTGTCACTCAGTTCTCATCCTCCCGCCAGCTGCCGAGGCCCCTCCTGGGACGGCTGCTCCCTTACTGTGACCGCGGAGTGGGGAGGGGACCCTGTTCTCCCTGGTGTGGGGCAGGACCTGCCCTAAGGCCCCTCCACAAAGCAGAGACCAGGCTGAGATCGTCCACAGGGCTCTAGAAGGTCCAGGGACACGTGGAAGGGAAGCAGATATCGAGAATGCGACGCTTACATGCCCATCCCCTCGGCACCTCTTACCGGGCAGGCCTCCAGCTTTCTTCCAAACTTGCCTCCAAGGGCATCATAAATGTCCCTGAAACTTCGTGCATCGGAAATCAGGGCCACGGCGGAAGTCTGGCTGCTGGGAAGGACCTTTCCTTCACCGCAGCCTCCTTGCTGCCCTAGGCTGGCTGCTCCCCAGCACGACGAGCTGCGGGTACGTTAATCCTTTCAAGGGACAGTACACGTCCACCTTTGATCAGCTCAGGTCTTCCAGAAAGCAGCCACCAGCAGAGGAGGAGATGCGCTGGAGGCCCGGAGGTGGGCGGGGCCTGCAGTCCGGGGGCAGGGCTGCCGCCTGCGAAGGACCGGGAGGACGGGTGGGTGGGAGGAGCCTCTCCTGCAGTTTTCAGAGGGTCTTCTGTGTTGACCTCAAGCAAAGTGTGCCTGTCGGAAGAGGCCTGTGCTGAGCCATTGGCTGGAAGCATCCTGGGGAGGCGGGAGGGATGTGGGCTCAGCAGAGGTCCCCCAGGGTCCGAAGGTGCTGGAGGCTGTCAGCCAGCCGTGCTCCCTGCAGGCCCTCTTGACGGGGAGCTGAATGACTCACTCCACCCCAGCCACAGTCCACCCTTGTGCTGGACCGATTTACTCCTGCAAGCAGGTTTGGGAAGATGGTTCCCCGGGACCTTTCTTCATAAGGGGAAACTTAGGAGATGGAGGGATGTGGGGAGAACCACCTCCTCTGTCACCGCAGTTGGTCTCGCAGTGCGGTACCTGGATCCATTGCCTTTTGTCTTGGCTCTGCCTTTTACAAGCCCCTCTCCGTCAGCTGTCACGTGGACAGGTCTTGGTGGCTCTCCTGGTGGTGTGGCCCATACCCTCATTTGTGGGCTCTTGGTTACCAGGCTATGCTCAGGCCAGGACGGATCTGCACGTGTTCATTTACAGTTGTAACTGGGTCAGGAAGGAACAAGAGACACCCAGGCGATTACGTGGGTCCCACACATGCTCCTGCCTGAGCGGCCCTGTCTCCTCCTGCTGATCAGAATCAATTACCTCTGCCAAGATGTGAGTCCTCCTCTTGCCTACTGGTTGGTGGACATAAGCTGTAACCTGTACATCCATGGACCCTCCCTTGTGGTGTCCCCTGGCAAAAGTGCAACCCCTCTGGGGACCAGGCTCTCTAACCCCGCAGAGCCCAGAACTGTAGGAACAGGAAGTACAAAGTTCCTGCTGTGATCCAAATGTTCAAGATTCGTCTGTTGAAAGTTTGCTAGAGAAAAAACCACTATGACAACACTGCTTCACTTCCACACCCCAGCAGTTCTGTGACACCAGCTGGCTGTCCTACAACTTAACTTAATCTTGACAATCCTGGAGATAGCATCAGGCCCCATGGATTATGGGTTCAGTCCCACGAGACTGCCCTTCCCCCACTTCAGAGGCCAACTGCAAGTCAGGTTATTACCTGTGCTTCCAACCAACCAGCTGTAAATTGGAGGTGCAGATTAACTTGGGTGTGATTTTGAATTTGAATTTGCAGGGTGGCTCAGAGATCACAGAAAAAAGGTTTACCTCCTACATTACTGGTTTATTATAAAGGATATTAAAGGATACGCATCAACTGCCAGATGAAGAGATACGTAAGGGGAGGTCCAGAAGGGTCCTGAGCACAGGAGCTCCTGTCTCCATGGACTTGGGGTGTGCCACCCTCCCAGCACTTGCATGCATTATTTTTCAGTCTTGAAGCTCTCTGAATCTTGTTCTTTTAGGTTTTTGTGGAAGCTTCTTTATGGTGTTCTAATTGATTAAATCATTGGCATTGATGATTGAACTCAATCTCTAACCCTTCTCTCCTCCCTGGAGGTGGGGGTGGAGGGAGGTGCGGAAAGTTTCAACCCTCTAACCACATAGTTGGTTCTCCTGGCAACCAGCCCCATCCTCGAGACTTTCCAAAAGTCACCTCATTAAAATGAACTCAGGTGTGGTTAAAAGGGGTTTGCTGCGAATAACATAAATCACCCATTTCACCTTCATCACTCTAGACCTATTTCAGGAGCTGGGACTGTAAGATGCCCCTATAACTCTCATCACTTAGGAGATTACAAAGGTTTCAGGAGCAATGTGCTGGGAACCCTGGAAGAAAACCAAGTATATTTTTCCTGTAAAAAGTTACAATATCACAGAATGCTAATACCCAAGGAGATGATAGGGATTTTGGGACGCGAATAGGGCATGAGGGCGGCACCCTCATGATTGAGATGAATACCTAATAAGAGAGGTTCCAGACAGATCCTTGCCCCTCCTCCATGTAGATACAAGAAGTCTGTATCTGGAAGCAACCCAGGCCCTCCTGGCACCCTGAACTTGGACTTTCAGCTTCCAGAACCATGAGAAGTAAATTTCTGCTGTTCATAAGCCACCTAGTCTCTGGCATTTTGTTAGAGCAGCCCAAAAGGATGAAGTCCAGTCCCCAGATTGGTCACTGGGAGAACAGGAAGTGGGTTTTCTATCTGCTGTAACAAATGACCACGAACTTAGTGGCTTAAAACAACACAAATGTACTATACCACCGTTCTGTAAATCGCATAGTTCTCACCTGAGCAGGGAGCGAGGGGCTGGGTAGGAGGACCTCAGATTACAGCACGGTTGGTTCTGAGAAAGTCTTGGCCAGGTGGGTTTGGTGACCCAAGCAAGGTGTGTCCTTTGGAGGAGCGCCGTGCTGGGCAGCGGTGGTCCGGCTCTGAGACCCCCGCTGTGCTCATCTTTGTCCTGGGAGCAGCCGGGGTCTAGTGTGGGCTCAGCGTGAAGGCCTGGGGGATCCAGAGGCGGTCCGTCAACCCTGCTCCTCGAATGGCTCTCTTGAAAGGGGAGCTGAATGGTGCCCTCCTGTGGCCGCCACGCGCCCAAGGGCCTGATGGCCCTTCAGGAGAACAGCTCGCCTCCCTCCCTTCCCTGCTCTGGTCACTGAGTCTTCGTGGCCTCGCTGTGGGATTGGTCTGGCTGGCTCAGCAAGGTCATGGCCGTTCCCTTCAGCCTCTCCTCATCAAGGGTTCAGAAATGCTTAGGAGCCACTCTCCCTCAGAGAGAGCTTGTTCCCTAATAAGGAACTTAATTGGAAAGAGAGTGGGAATGGATTTGCATTTTTTAAAGCTACAAGGGACTTCAGGGAATTTTGTTCTAGTCCTCCCCCTTCCCTTCCACCTCTCAGAGTCCCTGCGGGAAACAAATGCCACACTGATATTAGGGCAATTTGTCGAGGGTTTGTTTACAAAGATGTGGGTGGGATATGGAAAACCACACCGGGTATTGTGGTGTCCTGGGTTAGTAACAGCACGGCCCTTAGCATCCTGGGTCCTGGGAGGATGGAGAGATGTGGGGAGACAGCAATCTCCAGAATCTGGGAAGACAGTCATGGAGGGGAGAGCCTCTGGGGAGGGCAGTGACCCCTGAATAGAGGACACAGAGTCTGAAGCAAGAACTCAGCGAGTGAGCGTGGGGGTTGGGACCGGACCGTACTTGCTGTCCTCTGAGATCTGCCAGGGCTGCCACTGACCACATCCAACCAGAAAGCAGCGGGTGAGGGAACCCCTGATGGGCTCAGAGAGGTGAGCTTCCCCGGGGCAGAGAGCAGGGGGCTGAGTGGCTGAGGGGTGGGGACACAGCCAGCACAGCCCCAAGTTGCAGCCTGAGAGCCCAATAAAGGAGACACAACGACCGTCCTTCACTCATCGACTCAGCAAATCTGGGGTCAGCACAGTGCTAGGTTCTGGAGATACAGAGATCTCCGGGAACTTGCTCCTTGTTGGCATTCTGAGGGGCTCCAGCCACTGGATGAAATAAGACTGGGGGTTGCTGCCGTTTTATTTGCCTCAGTGTTGTCATGGCCTCCGTGGCTGACACGTAGCTGAGATACAAGGCACAGCTGCTCCTCGGAGTGAGACCCGCCTGTGTGTGTAGATGGAGAGATGCTGGGCAGGGTCTCCTTGCCCACTGAAGCCTGAATCCCATGTAATTTGAGAGCAGAATTTGGTCTCCAAGGACTTTTTGCTTTTCAGTGTCCACCGTGGAAATGCAACCCTGTTCCCTTCACTGCCCCAAATAAGTCATTCCTTTCATTTTTGTTTCTCCACTTCAGCCTCCCTTGGGCATCACCATGAGAGCCTGTAAGAACACAAATTCTGGGGCCCAGCCCAGAGGCTCTGCTTAAAGGGCCAGTGGGGCCCAGGTTGCTGTGTGTCTTGATCCTCACGTGCAGCCACGACTAAGACCGTGAGCCTGAAACCTTCGTCAGTTGAGTCTGAGCGCTGAGAGCCAGCTTTAGGCAAAGCTGGTGCTGGGGTGCAGGCCGATGTTAGATTGAGGGGGAACTTGGAGGCCAAATACCTTTATGGTTTTGTCCAGTGCTGGCTGTGCTGGAGTAGAGAAGATCTGGAGACCCCTAACAGATCCAGATGTGATTCAGCTAGTGTGGGAGGCAGGGTCAGGGATGCCCCTCTGCTGGGATGAAGACGTTTGGAGGCTGTGTACCCCAGGTGCACGCTGTCCCACCAGGGAGGCAGCCGCCCTCTGGGGCAGGCCCCGTCCAGGGCGAGCAGAGGGAGGACTCACCCTCGGGTTCCACAATGGCAGGCTGGATCCTGTCTTTATTTCCATTTTGATATTTGGTTCATCGTGGATGTTTTGCATTAATTTCAATTTTTAAAATATTGCATTAAAATATTATTTATCACCATTGTGGTTTCGGTGCTCAGTTCAATTTTACACCAGAAACCAGTTAGACTCATGTCACTCTCCTCCTGGCCCTGCTCTCGGGAGGGAAGTGACATTTACTGCAGCCCTACTGTGTGCGGCTTATGGTTTTGGGACAGGCTTTAAGGTGGGACAGACTTGCATTTGAATTGCAGCCTCAGCTATGTGACCTTGGACAGGTCACTAACCTCTCTGAGCCATAGTTTCATTCACTGTCACTTGGGGATAATAACTCCCTATTAGCAGGGTTTGCTGTGAGGGCAAGATTAACTAATGGGGTGTAAAGGCAGCAAAGTCAGGGCCCAGCACAGGTGAGCTCAGCGAAGGGCCCTGCGCACGTTTGGGCACCAGGCTGAAGGGTAGAAGGCAGGGCTCCGCATTTGGCCTTTTGTTCCTTGTGGGCTTGGATTCTTTCTTTTCAGGTGTGAATCATCCTTGGCAGCCCAAGGACCCCTCCCGGTGTCCCCTGTCCGCCGCTGCACCCATGGTCGGAGCCGGGATGTGGGCTGCCCCACGCCCCTGTCCCTGCCACGCACAGAGGGCCCCTTTGTCCCTGCCCACACCTGCCTGCGCACAGCAAGGGGCCACGGCCCTGCTGGCATGCAGCCAGGCCACTCTCAGCCGTAACGTTAGTCATGCCTCCGCCAGAAACCGCCTTGTAAGCCGCTTCTGGGTCTGGGTGGCCCCGGGTAGCGTTTTTCATTTCCTTTCCATGCTGGTTTTAAAGGCAGGCTGCTTTTTGGTGCCCGACGGAGACTCTGTGGGTCAGCCGTGGGTCGGCTCCCTGCTGCTCTGGCTCCAGGGGGCCGGTCACCACGTCGCCCCCTGCAGAGCTGAACAGTTTGCTGTCACCACCCCTAACCACACACACACATGCTCCCGAAGGCTCCAACATAAGTGCAAACCGCTGAGTCCCTGGCCACTTAGGAGAGTCACCTTGAAGCCGGCCCCTTTGTTCCCGAAGCAGGTGCTGCCCCAGCGCTGGCGCTGGTGGGTCTCCCCAGCTGCAAGGCTGCTCAGAACTCCTGGTTTTTTTTGACCATCCCTAGGCTGCCTTCTGGAGGGAGACGTGGGTCACGTTTGCCTTTGGAACAGGGATGACCGCAGTCAAACTGCTCGCTCAGCACTGATGTGACAGCCCTGCACTGCATGGGCTCCTCCAGAAGCCCTGGGGCCCAGCGCTGGGGGCCCTGGCACTGGGGGACTCCTGGCCTAGTGTGGGGGGGCGGGGGTGGAGCTGGCAGTAAGATTTGAAGCCAGGTTGTTGATACCACTGAAAATTGGAGCTGACTGAGTTGGGCGTCACAGCTGTTCACAGAGCTCTGTGTTCCCTCCTCCCGGGCACACGTAGATGGCATTTGCTCGTCTTGTTGAACTCGGGCATTTGCGTGGAAGTGGCTGCGTCGCTCCTGAGTGTGAGTTTTCAAGGCCTATGCTTTGCTTTGCGGCGCTTCTTCCCTTTGCCATGGTAACTGGCGATGTCCTAGACAGTGCCTCCCCCTCCTGCTCCCCCCTCTCTCAGCCTGGGTTCTGGGGGGGGGGGGACACGGGCGGCTGGCACTGGGGTTTGTTTGCCACCTAGTGTGACCCAGCCCATGGGGACTGCGGCACTGACCCACCCCTCCCGGCCCCCGCAGGGGTCAGAGGGACACGGGAAAGTGCACCTCTCCACGTGCCCACGTCTCCCTCATCTTTGAAATCTTAGAAGAAATATTGTTCACTCCATGAAGTCTTCCATAAATAGGGTAGATAGGTTTAGCACATAAAAACCCAGGGCACACAGTTGAATTTGCATGTCAGACGAAGAATGCTGAACGATGCATTGTTTTCATACGGAGGTGTGGGGAATTGAACCCAGGACTTGATGCATGCTAATCATGCGCTCCACCCCTGAGCTATCCCCGCAACCATGCATCTTTCTTTTAGCACAAGTATATCCCAAGCAGTATTTGTGACATACTTATACTAACAAAATATGCAAACTTCAGTGGGCAGCTTATATTTTATCTACCAACCCTATCTATAAATCTCTCATTTCCTCTAAACCGCATAGCAGTAGAGCTCTGTTTATCACTCTCCGTCTGGTGTTGCAGTAATCGTGACCCCACTTTATCTGTCCCGTTGGGCTTCCGGCTTCTTGAGGGCACACCCATATCTGATGCATCTTTGGATCTCCCACAGCGCCAGGCTCCAGCCCCCTCCCATGGCACAGAGATTCCTTCAGTGAACCAGTTGGTTTTGATGTGGTAAAGGCTTTGTGAGGAACTCGAAAGGAAAAAAAAAATCAAAAGTGCAAGGTATTAGACATTTCTGTACATTGCTGTTTTCTGGCTTCCTTCCAAATGTTAGTAGAATCTAGCATTTTACATCCTGCTTCTAGCAGCTGGAATGAAAGCCTGAGATCTTTTCAAGTTGTGCTCATCTTTCCCAGCAGACCCCATGCAGGAAACTGACTCATTCCTCCAGAGACCTCCAGAGTCTCTATGCCACCCTGGGAAGGTGCACAGCAAATGCTGCGTCCCAGGGGTGGGAAGCGCACAGAGTGTCAAATGTCCAAGGGCCTTCCTGAGCCTCCAGCACCTAGGCTGATCCCCCAGGCACCTCTACTGATGCAGGTTCTGCTAAAGACCCTTGGGAATGAAGTGATAGGTGACCACGAGGGACGCTGCTGGGCTGAGGGCCCTGCCAGCCTCTGCCTGGTCAGCAGTGCCCTTCTGGGGGGACCCCTACCCCACCTCAAACCTTGCAAGCCATCTCAGTGCTGTTGAGGTCCCTGCAGGTTCTGCCTTTTGGCCCTTCAAGAAGTGTCAGTGTCCCGAGAACAGCTGCTCCTCTAGTGTTGATCTCACTGTTCCTCCCCGGGCTGGGCTCGGGGTGAGGAGGCACATGCTTCTTCCAAGCTGTGTCTGTTCATCCTCCCATCACAGAGGCTTCATCCAGCCCTGAGTTCCCCCCACGCCCCCACCTTCCAGCTGGCCATGTCCTCCCCACAGTTCCTGGGACATCGTGGGGAAGGGGGAAACCAACCCGATTTTCAGAATCTTATGAAATTTTAGATGCCAGCTACTGCCAGTTGCAGCCAATCTGATACCTCAAACTCAAAGGAGCAAACTTTCACAAAAGTTTACACAGCCAGTAAATTTCTCTATGTTGCCATATTTCCCCCAGATTCCAGTTCAGTCCTCCCCCGTTTCCATAACAACCTGTATCCCAGAATAAGCAGAGTGAGAGCCATGATCAACAGCACTGGAAGAGGGGTGAACTCAGTATTTATTTATGGGGGTTTCCTGTCCCCTTCTTGTAGACTCTTGATGTATGACTTTTGTTTTAAGGCCAAAAATGGACCCTGATAAATCCAGAGGCCCCCGACATTCTCAGCACTTAGGTCCGTATGAATGTTCCCCAGCAGCCAACATCCAAAAACGCGCACACACGAGGCAGACATGAGAATGCACGGACCACAGATAGAACAGGGGAGGCGGGAACAGCTCTGATCATCCCCTTACACACCAGTTCTCCCCCCCACACACACACCCCATATGATCATAAAACACGAAAACAGTGAAGATGCCATGTTACCTAGTGGAATTAGCACCATCACTTCCCAAAGGAATCAGACACATGAAAGGGCAAAGGGGGCCTCCTCCTGCAGTGTAGCCGACACCCCCTCCCCACCACGGCCCAGGGGAGGGGCTTGGGGACTCTGCCCTACACAGGCCGTCACCGAGAACAACCCCTGTGAGCACCCCCCGTGGAGCCCCTAGCCCTAGACGGTGCCTACATCAATGAGCACACACCTGCTGAAGGAAGGCGTGAGCGAAGGAAGGAAGGAAGGAAGGAAGGAAGGAAGGAAGGAAGGAAGGAAGGAGGGAGAGATGTGCATTTTCCCTTTTGCTCTTTTCCTTCCCTGGGCTCACCTGCCCTTGACGTGGAATAGGACCCAGTGAAAGCTGAGGTCAGGATGAGAGTGTGGGGAAAGGCATCCAGGGTGGACATCCACGCTGGGTGCCTCAGGTCTCCCTGACTCTGGCTCCCAGTTTCCGTTGAATTTTCAGTTTCCTCTTGGCATCTTGCAGATACTCCTTGGCCTCTGGCTCAGGATCAGACCCCCTCCCCTCAATTTCCCTGCAGCATCCCCTTCCCTCCCCATTGTCAGATACATTAAAATGTTCTACTGGAAACTGAGGCTAAAGGCAGAAAGGCCTGCATCACAGCACCGTGCACCGGGTAACCGGGACGTGGAAACCAGGCTTTCTGTGCTTAAAAACCCTCCCGGTCGTTTCCACCAGCTCCTGCTGTAGCCTCTTACCAAGGCCCCTCCCCGCCCCTGTGTTCTCTTCTCCAGTTTCTCACCACCCCAAACTCCTGCTCACGTGAAGCTGTGACCAGGAGGGGCTCGCCAGGGAAGGGCTTCTGAGATCATGTTCTATGTCTTAACTTTGGTGATGGGTACACGGGTATTTGGCTTTATAATTTTTTCGTAATTTGAACACACATGACTTACTCTTCTTAATACACAATACACCCCACATTAAAAAGAGGAGGAAAAAAATCCCTGTTCATTACTTACGTGATACAGTTCACTCTCATTTATTTTTCTAACCAAGTCTGAGAGCCTTAGCGTCTATCCTGCAGCAGTCTATCTAGGCATTTTGCTCAATGTAGGTAGTTCTCCCCCAAAGAGGAATGACTTTAACAGAAGATAAAATTTCGTGGAGAATTTTTAAAACTGCCAGTATCCCGTATGGCTAGAATTTGGAGGGTGGGGCAAGAGAAGGTGGGAAAATGAGCTGCGCCTGGCTGAGGGCCGCACAGGCCAGGGGACGGCACATGAGCCTCATCTTGGAGGCAGAGGAGCCACGGGCCTGAGCACAGTCAGGCTGGGTCAGAGGTCATGATGGGGTGAGTTTAGTGCCTGGGAGGCCAGTGAGGAAGGGATGCAGTGGGTTCAGGGACAAGGGGCCATGGGCTGGTGCAAGATGGGGAGAAAGGAAGGGACGGACAGGAGACGTGCTTCGGGGATGAAGAGCAGCGGCTGAAGGACAGATTAGACGTGGCAGGAACGGGAGAGGAGCCTGAGATGCAGTCAGAATTCCAGCCTGAGCACCGTGAGGGGGGTCCTGCGGCTCTCTGAGATGGAGGGAGGGAGGCTGCCTTGGGTGGTGCCTCTGTGGATGCCCAAGTGCAGAATACAGAGGAGCAGAGGCAGGAAATGCCTTCAGAGGCCCAAGATGGGTAACAAGGAAAACAGACGTCCAGCTGCTTTCTCTTCTACCGACATAGGGATCAACAGTTTACCCCCTGGGGAGTTAGAATGGCGCGCAGCAATCCCAGACCTTGGTGTCCATGGCCGGCCCAGCCCGCAGGGGTGAGCGAACCCCCTAGCTGTGAGCATCACCCTCCGAGGCAGGGGCGGAGCTGGAGAAAAGGCAAGCAAGGGAAGAGGAGGAAAGAAAGGCACCAGGAGGGTAAAGGCAGAGGGAGGGGGTAGGAACAGCAGCGGAGATGGGAGAGGAGGACGGGGAGGATGGAGGTAGGGGTGGGGAGTGGGCTGCCAACCGCTTTGTCCACCACAGGCTACGACCTTTTCATCGGGGTGATCATTCATTCGCTCATTCACTCATTCATTCATTCAAGAAGAATTTCTTGAGTGTCTGTTATGTGCGGGCTCAGTGCAGGTTCCCTGATGAACAAATCAGACACGGTCCCTACCCAGCTGGAGCTTACAATCTGGTAGGTGAGGCAAATAATGAGCAAATAAATACAAATTAAATGTTGAATTACAAACTGTGATAAGGGTGGTGAAGGAATAGTACAGCAGGCTGTGAGAATAACACCCGGGGCACTGAATTAGGGGTGGGTGTGTGTGTGTGTTGTGTGTGATTCTGTAAGCAACGTCGGGGAAGGCTTCTTCATGGAAGGCTGAAAATCTCTCAGCCCGGCTGCGCTGGGCAAAATGGCAGTAACAGCCAACCCCCAAACTTCTGTGACTCGGCCCGTTAAACTTGTACTTCTCACTCACACTAAATCAGCTGAGGGTCCGGGCGGCTCCCGGGGCAGCTGCCGGCCACATGCAGCTCGGGGTCCCGGAGGCTTTGATCTGCCAGCACTCGCACGCTAGCTTGTCCCCCGACAGCAGCACTGCAGAGAGTGGGGCACCGTGGAATGCGCTCCACTCTCAGCGCTTCTGCTGGAAGGTAACGTGTGTCACTCTCACTGGCATTTCACTGGCCAAAGCAAATATCACAGCCAGGCCCAATTTCAAGGGGACATGAGCCCAGAGGCAAGAGAAGCAGAAATGCTGGTGAGTGCTGCTAACGTCTACCACACAGGCCAAGAGTGGGGAGAAGGGCATCGCAGGCAGGAAAAGAGCTCAGAGATGGGGGTGGAGGTTGGGAGGGGTGGATGGAGGGTAGAGAGCAAAGGTGAGAGTTGATGGAAAAGGTGATCAGGGCTCAGACTGGACACAGGAAGGGTTACGTGTTCTATCCTATTCTGTTCTGTTCTGTACAATTGAAGGTTTTAAAGCAAGGGAGTCAGGGTGTATGATTTATTGTTTAAAATAGTGTTTTGTGTTATTGTTCAGAGAAATGGACGAAGAGGCCATTGAAATAGGGGTAGGTGGTAAGGATGGAGGGAAACAGTGCAATTGAGAGGCATCTTGGGGGTAGGATTGATGAAGTCGGGTGACAGATTGGAATGGAGGAAGAAGAAGGGTCAAGGATGACAGTAGATTTCCTGGCTTAAGCAACTTAATGGATGGCTTCGCTATGTATGAAGGCAGGGAGGCTGGGGGAGGGGTAGACTCTGTGTGTGTGTGTGTGTGTGTGTGTGTGTGTGTGTGTGTGTGTGTGTGTGTCGGGGGAGCTCTACCGATGCACAGGGCAGGGAGAGGTACCTATGGGACACCCAGCAGGGATATCGGGGGCGGTGGATCTGGTTCCCGGTCTCAGGTATCTGTGTTAGATGAGCTGCAGCCTCCCCTCGGCATTTCCAGGCAAGCGCTGGATTCGCTCTCTTTTAACCCCAGAGGTCTTCCCCCAAGTGCAAATGTTACTGTCTGCTCTAAAAGGTAGTGTATTAGTAGGAAATCTGAGGCACAGTGAGGCCAACACATCAGGAGATGACTGTCCTTGGGAAGATCATTTGTTACTCACAGTTTCCGGGAAGAGGGGGTACAGCAGCCTCGCAGGCGGGGTCCCAGGGGCTGGTCAGGAGGCAGAGGGGGAGGGGAGAGCTGCAGGCAGGAGCCTTTATCCTGGTTTCCAAGGGAAGGAGCGGGCCAGGCAGGGCAAGCAGGCTTAGGATCGGCTAGGGTGGGAGATTTCAGAGGGCTCTGGGGCAGGGGACTGTCCCCAGTGGCCTGGTTCCCAGGGGGTTGATTAGAGCAGGAGGATAGTGGCCCAGAATCTGAGAGCTAATAATGGAGGTGGTGGTGCTGTGGGCTGTGGATGAGTTGGTTCGCATTTGGAAAGCGTGTTCCTGGGCGGGTTGTTTACTGGCTCTAGGACCTGACTAATCCTGGGGTGGGGGAGGCGGGGAGGCGGGGAGGGCGGCCGCGGAGGTCAGTCACTCCAAGGGTCAGCAAGGCCCACTTGCCAAAGCATCAGAATATAGAACATAAAAGACCTGGTCAATGAACTGCCACCCTGTGTAACAGATTCCCACACTGTGTCCCCAAGGTGACCTGAAGTTCAACCATGCTTACAGGAGGAATGTTTAATGGCCTTTTAAAAAGCATTAGGAGCTATGTTGTTAAGAGATATTCCAACACATCCACCGCCCGACACATCTGTTAGCCGTCTGCTCTAAGAGCTACATAGAACCACTGTGTATATATATCCCCCAGCTCCCGACCAAACAGATACCTTTCTTGGCCTCAGTGACTCTGTAAATGAAGTCAGTGTAGCCCAGACACATGGAGAAAAATGGAAAAGCCTTGCTTTTATATTTAATTCTAATTTGCTCTTCTGAGAAGTGTTATGTTTTTGTGAGAGAGACGGGTTGCCTGGGAGATGTGATTCTCAGGCCAGGATTTCAGTTGTCTGCAAAGTAACAAGGACGTTATTTAAGAAGTTCTCAGACGGTGCAAGGTTGGGAGAAGAGACCACTTGGCTGGATGGAGATGTCGGGAGAGGCTGTGGCGTGGGGGCGACGTCCCCGCCTGTCCCCGCCTGTCCCTGCCTGTCCCTGCTGTGTATGCCAGACCTCAGGACCCATCTCACAGACACCTAAATAGGTCAAGGTAACTGCCTGGAACTTTTCACTCCCCAGGAAGGGGGGCAGCGTGTCAGCTGCCGGCTACCAGGCTTCCTGCTCACACAGAGGGCACAGGCCCTTGACCCTGGGCTTCTCAGCTGCTGAGGGACAGCTCCCATCTGGGCTGGTCACGAAGCTCCGTGGACTTGGGGCAGGAGGACCAAGGCAAATGTGTGGCTGCTCTGTGACATGAGACTGCCATGAATAATAATTTTTCAGGGCCAGTGGGCACAGAGGGAGGCTTTGGAGGCACAAATGGTCAGGGGCTGGCTTAGGGGGGAGCAGGGTATTGGGACCTGGACACACCAACTTGGTAGCAGTTGGGTGCACTAGTAACCTCTCAGGATGGGTGAGGAATTAGATATGCTTTCACCAGTCACAGCAGGTGCCCAAATATTTTTTGAATAAAATAAAATAAAAATAAGAGTTGCTTCAATAGACTGAGCACTGTCTGTGCCAGAGACGGGGCTACGTGTTGCACTTATTTTAATTCTTCTGTGACGGTTGGTTTAGTACCACTCAGCTGTTTACTCAAAGACTAATCTAGGTTTTACTGCAAAGGTATTTCGTAGATGTGGCTAATGTCTGCTCTCAGTTGATTTTAAGTAAAGGAGAGTACCCCCCCCCCAATAAGATGGGTGGGCCTCATCCAATCAGTTGAAAGGCCTTATGAGCAAAAGCTAAAGTTTCCTAGAGAAGAAGAAATTCTGCCTCAAGATTGCAGTATCAACTCCTGCCTGAGTTTCCAGCCTGACTCGTGGGTTCTGACTTGCCAGCCCCCATAAGCGTGTAAGCCAATTCCTTAAAATAAATCTCTTAATATATATGAAGGATATCTCTATATAGAGAGGTAAAGAAAGAGCTAGTCTGTTTTTCTGGAGAACTCAGATACATCTTCCAACAGCTCTACGATTAGCTCCATTTTGCAATTGAGGAATCTGAGGCTCAGAGATGTTGAGTTGGGGAATTTCCTCAAAGTCACACAGTTCAGTAAGAGGCAGAGCTGGGTCTGTCTGTTTTCAAAATCTGCGATTAAAATGTCACCATACGTGGCCTCACCAGGGTGCCTGAAATAACAGAAGTCCAGCCAGTTCTGGAGAAAGGAGTGCTGAGGTAGGCACGTCAGCTCTGTAATCACTCGCTGGAGGGTGCCCAGGAGTTTGGGTTGAAGAATGACTTAATTCTCAGAGAACCAGCTGCTTCACAACCTTGACATTGCTAACAAACCAACTCTGGCCGCTCCGTCGGCGCCCTCCGCTCTCCTGGCCGCAGCTAACCAGGTGTGCGTCCTGGCCGGCGTGGGGCCCTGCCCCTCCGTAGCTACCGGGGCCACCTGCTCCCCCAGCACAGCCGCCGCCTCTGGGCCTAACTGCTCACTGGTCTGTCTCCCCAGCGTGTCCCTCTGGAGGGCAGGGCCGTGTGTTCATCCTGCTTTCCAGGGAATTCCAGGCATGCAGCGCAGTGCTTGGCACAGGAAGTCAGGAACGGCTGCTGAGTGTTTCCACTTCGCAGGGTGATTTGAACTTGTCTCCATCCTCCATTTCCAGGAAAGTGCTGAAAGGGGCCAACAGCCCCATGACCTGACATCGTTATGGAAGCAGATCTCAGATTTCAGCTGTTGAATGAGCCGCCAGCGAAGGAACGAGCAACCTGCTGCCTGTTATCAGTGAAGACTCTGCCTGGCCCCGCCCCACCCCCCGGCCCGGGAGGCACAGCCCGATCACTCAGCCTGCTCCTGGGTGGCCTTCACCCAGGAAATCCGCGGTCACCGCACGCCCCTCGGAGCCTGCTCTGCCGTCAGAATCAATAAGCTAGGGATGGATTTGCAAACGCCTG
The DNA here is from genome assembly GCF_048773025.1 of Camelus bactrianus. NCBI lineage: Eukaryota > Metazoa > Chordata > Mammalia > Artiodactyla > Camelidae > Camelus > Camelus bactrianus. The sequence continues at coordinate 6,347,905 of NC_133552.1, forward strand.
TCATCGAGTCTGTAACAAGGGCAAACCTTTAGAAAATGAGCATTTCTTTAGACTCAGTAAACCTCTGCAGAACAGGCAGAAACAGGCCCTCAAGACAGAGCCAGCTGGGCCAGACGGGGGCAGGGAGCGCTGGGTGTTTGTCATGTGACTGTCAGGCGGTCACCCGGAGTCGGCTGGGGGATTCTCAGAGCTGAGTGATGCAGTGGAACAGGTAAAATCACGACATAGGAAGAGGAGCACTGGCTTGGGGTTTTGATGATCTGGGCAAGTCCTTAAACCCTCCAGGCTTTTATTTTCATTATTAGGGCAACTGGTCATCAAGGGCCTCCTTGGATTTTTAAGAAAGGATTACCTTGAACCTCCACTTGGACAGCTTGGACATCCAAAGTGCTTGCTGAGTTTGTGTAAAGCCCCGGGACCTCCGCCCTCGGTTCTCTCTCCCCAGCCCATCCCGTGCTGCCTCCCTGTCACCAGGCACCAGTCTGGCTCCCAAACTCAGCATCGGCAGTGGTTCCTGGTACTTGCTGCTCTTGCAAAGATCTGCAGACCACAAGGTGCGGATCCTGTGGGGCCCACACTGGACTACCTCCACCTCTACTCAGTGTGGCACCCAAGACCCTGGAGCTCCCAGCAGAGCAGGGCTGCCAGGCCCTCTGCTCTTAAAAGGAGGCACTCTGGCACTAGCATCCCATTCTTTGTGCTAGCGTCTCCCAGAGTGTTTGGCTAAACCATCAGTCCCCTGAGATGCTGGCCTGGGAGACCAGCCTGGTGTCCATTGCCAGGCCACGTGCGGGAGCAGCCTCCCTCCCTCACTTCCCTCTGACCACAGAGCCCTGTGGGGAGCCCCACCTCCTCCTCTCCCAGTGTGGCTTCTTTAATATGAACCTCAGTGAATGTGGTCACGGTGACGGTCCTGATGTCCCTACAAGTTGGATGAATACTGGGCTGAATGCAAGGTCAGGGGCCTCCACTGCAGAGGAACAGCTGAATGGACCCGGAAACGTGAGTCCAGGGAAAGTTCCAGAATGGACCCGCTGTGTGACCTTAGGCGAGTCTCCAATTTCTCGGAGCCTCAGTTTTCCCCTTAAAATGGCAAAAAGAAAAAAAAAAAAAAAAAAAAAGCCATGTTTTCCATTCCTCTCCCAGGTTGTGTGAGGCTCAAATGGGCTGACATATGTGAAAAAACACACTTTATTTCACACACAATCTCAATAAAAGGTGTCACAAAAACACAAAGCGTGCTGAGGGAGGGTACCTCTCCATGTTCAGCTTTTGGATTCTCCTAGCTCTGCCTGGAAAGGAGGTGTGTCAGGAATGAGCTCATATTTTGCCATTTTTTTTATCCAGAGGAACTTGGAATAACATCACTCGACTGCTCACATTAGGAGGAAGCAAAAGCAGCATCAAGAGAGTTAGTGATCAGCCGGGGGCTCATTTTGGAAGGCGTTTGAATGGTGTGACTGGGTTTGGGTGGATTTTTTGAAACATCCAAACACTGTGCACCCGGTATTGAGTTTCTGTGGTGACACCCATCCTTTCTGGGCTCTGGTTGTGCAAGTCCACTGGGCAGGGTCAGTGCTGCCCTGACCAGCCCACCCAATCAGGCAGGATAATCAACAGGAGGTTCAGTGAGCTTTCCCCTAAGTTGGGCACCCACTCTGCATCTATGGGCTGATTCTTGTTTTCTGCCTGTCACTCATGCAGCTTTCCCCTGTGAGAGTTTTTAGGTAGTTGGGTCACCTGACCCCTTGAGTTTCCTAAGGCTCCCTCTGCAGCTCAGAGCCTGTGTTTCTTTATCTTTGGTGTATTCTGTTCTCTCTCCTCTTAGGAGAGGACACTGAGATTTAGGTTAACAGTGTTAAATCTGAGATGTCCCTTCCACATCTAAGTAGAGGAGACAGTTAGATACGGTATTAGCAAGCTATTGCTGTGTAACAAAAGACCGCTAAACTTAAGGGTTTAAAACAATGAATAGTATTTCACAGTTTCCGGGTGTGGCTTGACCGGGTCCTGTGGTTTAGGATCTCTGGGCTACAACACTTTCCTTCACAGCTGTCGGCCAGATGCCTTGCCCAGCTCCTCGCCACGTGGGCCTCTCCTGAGGGCAGCCCACAGCATGCAGGTGGCCTCCACGTAGCCAGTGATGGGGGGAACAGGAGGGCCAGCAGACAAGAGCCAACTGCAGAAGCAGCAGCCCGTCACTTTGGCTTTATCCAGTTTGTTGTCCCATGCCAGCTACTGGATTGAGGCCACACTCAAGGGGAGGTAAACACCAGGTGGGGGGACCATGGGGGTCTCCAGAGAGGCTGCTCCAGGATGCAAGCTGGGATTCCAGGGAGGGGGCTGGGAACTGCCTGGCTGCTTAGAGACCAGCCACCAGGAGTGAACGTCTAGGCTAGAGGAGCTCTGAGGCCTGAGCTGGAGGCATCAGGGTTTGGGAAGGAACAAGCAAAGGAGGACGAGGCAGGCCGGTGAGGTCTGATGGGTGGCGTGGGCTGCAAGTGATCAGAGATGCATAGGATGAGGTGGAAGCGGAGGGGCGGGGGGCAGACAGGCCACAGCGGTGCGGAGGTGCAGGTGAGGAGCAGGCTGCAAGCCACACCCCACGGCAGGTTCTCGGTGTCCTGGTCTTTAAGAGGTTGTTCACTGAAAAGAGGAGGTTTTCCCAATCCTTGGAGCTCACCACCCCCTGTGCCCATCCCCAACAACTTAAATGGCGAACAATGAGCTGGTTGGCAGCCCTCACGGTCTCCCCTTGGCTTTGGGCTGGCAGGGAGTCCTGGGAAACAGGCAGAGGGCAGGCAAACAAACCAGGGCGTGTCTGCATCCCAGGGAGAGAGGGTCGCTGCTTCCCCTGATCTGCTGCTTCCCCGCAGCAGGCAGGGCCGGCTGAGTCAGCACCAGCAGCCACAGGAGTGAACCATTTGACTTTGCTCCAAGTCCCCCTGAGCTGACTTCCCAGCCAGGCAGTCAAATAAGAAAAGATGCAATTAAGCAATAGACACAAAGAAGAAAAATAATGACAGACAGGCAGTGGACGGGCTGCAGCGTGTGGACGACTGTTTCCTGCTTTCCAGGGCATCCCCTGAACTTAGGATGCTGGGCATCCATCCATCCATCCATTTATTCATTCAGTCATTCAGGAAATATTTATTGAAGACTTTCTATGCCTCAAGCCCAGTGTAGATGCTGGGAATCAACAGTAAGCAGAGGCTGACAATGGCCTTGTCTTCAAGGAGCTTGCAGTCTGGAAGAGGAGGCAGACACGAGTGACATGGCCAAACAGATGCAGGAACATGTAGGGTGGTGGTAACTGACAAAAATGTTTTCCTTGGCCCAGCCTCAACCTTGGCCCCTGTCTTCCCTTTGCTGGCTTGCATCGCCCCGTCTTAGCAAGAATCCCACTGAGTTAGTATAGTGAGCCCCCCTCCGCCCTTGACATCTGACCACCCTAGACGTCTGGTCAAATTCCTCACCCCCAACCCTTGATGCCTGATCACGGGCCTGCCTTCAGCTAGACTCCTATCAAGTCAATTTAGCAAAAAGCCCTGCCCTCATGTCTCCTCTTAATTTCAGTGGGTGGAAAATTAAGAGACCCCCTCACTCTACGCATTGGCTATAACCCCCGACTTGTTTTTGTGTTGGGAGATGAGTCTGCTCGCTCTCCTACTGCAAGTCTCCACACCTATTGCAATAGTCCTGAGTAAGTCTTCCTTACCATTCTAACAAGTGTCAGAATAAGGTTTTCCTTCATCTGGCTGCTGGGAAGGTGAGATACCGGACGCTGTGGAAGCCAGTAGGGGATCTGACCTTGTCAGGGAAGTCAAGGAAGGCTTGTCTGAAGAATGATGTTTGAGCTGAGATCTAATGACTTAAGGCAGGATGGAAGAGGGATGTTAAAATTGTCCAAAACTTGGAAATTGAGCAAGAGGATGACTGAATGACCTTTCAGGGTTAAACTGATAGTCACTCAGCTGCTAAAGATTTTTTTGTCCTATAGAGATGCAAAATGTCTGTGCAGGGGAAAAGATAGCCTCAAAGGTTACAGCTGCATTGCCCTGTAGGACACAAACTTGCTTTGCGCGCAACGCAGCAAGCTTACTTCACCAGTCCTTTCCTGGGAGAGCATATGAATGCTGGTCCCACAAATGCTCTTTGCACCGGTTTCAGCGCCTTGCTAGCTTCCTCATTAGTGAGAAAAACCTCTTCGCAGGTGCCAGTATGTATTGTATGAAAGTCACATTTTGAATGATTAAAAAATCCTTTTAAAAGAAATCACTTGGTCAGAGGTGGGTGGAGGATATCAGAGAAGTGTGCTTGGTCCTTTCTTACTGGGAACCCAGAGCCTGGACTCTGAAGCCTTGGAGAAAACCTGGGGAAATCCAGGGATGTGGGGGCTGTGTTCACGGAGCTCCTGGACTCATGAGCAGATAAGCACATTACTAGGTTGTCTGCTCAGCCAGACGCCTCACTGCTGGGGCCACACTCTTTCCTACTCCATAGCTGTTGGGGGCTATCAGTGTCTGTCACCCGATGCAACTTTACAGATCTAAACCCTTCCCCATATCTAGTCCCTTTGCATCTTCGCTGTTTTTCTCAGCAAGGCATCTTCCCTCCGTCCCTGATGTTGTCCCTGGGTGGTCCTCTTCCCTCTCCTCCCTTGGCTAGTCAGTGCTTCCTCCAGCCTTGACTCTGAGAACTTGCCCTTCCTCTCTGTCCCCACAGTCACCACCCAGTCCAGGCTCCCCGATCCATGAGGACCTATTGTGGGCTCCTCGTGACTCTTCCAGTTTGCAGGCTCTTCCCTCTCCAGTCCGTCCCCACTTGTTTTTGCCAGATTCGTCTTCCTTATAAAACCACTGCTTCCACTTGTCACCATCCTGTTTAAAATCCCCGGGTGCATCTGCAGCTGTAACTCAGACTCATGTCTGGCCTTTTGGAAGCTTTATACTGGAAAAGCAGAGTGAGGTGCTGGCTGAGGGTATTTTCTGTTTCTCAGAATCCTCAAGGGGTCTCTCCCCACCCTGAGGGTCCCCCAATCAGGGATCTATGCATAAGTCCACCAGTAAGTTTGTCGGCCCATGGGTGGGCGCTTGATTCACGAGCAGCTAGCACAGGGGGCCTGGAATAAAGACCTGCCCAACGGGACCGCTGTGCTGGGTGGAGGCCCCTGGACCTCTCTGGTCCTCTCCTGGGAGTCTGACTTCAGACAAGGCAGCTGAGGGTGAATCACCCAATCTGGAGAACTGGACTGGACAGCGGGGTGACGGCACCGCCAGAGCCACGCTACCCACCTCTTGGTCCTGACTGCACCCTCCTGCGCGGGGATGCTGACCGCCCCCAGCTTCCCCACGGGGAGACCGCCTTCTTCCGACAGGTCCTGACTCTGGAAGAGCTTGATTTCTTTAGTTTCCTGCTGGGCCTGGGAGAGAAGGTGAAATGTAACTAAAAGAAACAAGACAGGAACCAGAGGGGGTGCTGGGCCACCAATGGGGACACAGGGACTCTTTCCTGTGTGGAGGCCAAGGCTGGGGTGGGAGGCTTGGAAATCAAACGGGTCCTTCACAGTCTGGTCTTGGGCTGGCTTGTTTATAATAAAAACATTTGGTTTGACTTCCACAGAATCCAACCTATGATGTAAATGCTGAAGTGTTTCAGGCCACATTCCTTTTGGTCCCCAGAGAAGTTCTGTTCAGAAAGCAAGAGGGGAGGAAGCAAATAGTTCCTGGGACCATCTCCAGCCCACGACACTGCGTTTAGTTTAAGCCGTGCAACTAATTCAGATACTAAAATTCAAGCCTGAAATATACCTTTTAAAGGACAAACGAATTACTTGTGTCCAAGGAGACAGACAGTGTCTCTTTAAATGTTCTTTCTGTTCCTCCCGCGTCGTAATCAGCAGATGGCCCTATCTTCCCCACGGCCCCCTTTCAGCCGACCCTCTAATAGCTAATATCCTGCAGTGACCAAAGCCATTAGAAGGGTTAGGCCATTACCATCCTGTCCAGCAAACACACAACACTCAGGAGGATTGCCTTTTCCCCCTTGGATGTTGTTTTCATGGATGAATCAGGCCCAGTGATGGGTTGAAAAATCAAAACGGGGAGGGCAGAGGGTTATGGTTGTTCTTTTCAAGGACACCTCCCAGACAGCCTTAGGATTTGAAGTTCCTTTGTGAGGATGATGGCAGACGTCAGTTTTGTGGCTCCAATGAGCTCTGACAGGGCACACAGAGTCCGCAGACCTCTGTTCTGGTTATCATAGTATCTCACCCTTGATTTTACCAGGGAGAGTCTCAGCTCTGCCTGTTCACACACGGCCCTGTTTGTGCCAAACGAGACAAACCACCAGCCCAGCCCAGAGCCACGTCGCAGGTTCAGGAATGCTCTGAAACACTGCCACCCAGTGGCACTTCCGAGGCATAACAGCACACAGCCAGGGAGCTGGGAACCGGTTTCCTGAGCTAAAGGACCAAGAGGGAGAGGGCTGTGAAAGCTGGTCTAGGACCCAGAGACCCAGCTGCAGAAAAGCACGCTTCTAGGGTAGCTAGTTTGAAATGGGCTGAATAGTGCAGGAGTTGGAAACACCGAGAAAGGTGGCCGGGGTAGAGAGAGAGAAGACTAGAGAAGGTAAAGACGTGGTATGACTGAGCTGTCTTTTTCTAAACAGAAGAAATACACCCTTCTTCTAAGTGAGAGCTGGAGAAAGATGAGTCAGTGCAGCCTTCTTTGGAGTCGGCCTCCACTTGGATGACTCAGTCTCTGACATGTCTGGGCTTTTAAGGCCGTCTTGGGCTTTGGGGGAAGGTCACCAGACCTCAGTTTCTTTACCCGAAGAAGCTGAGCAAGATCTCTAAATCTCCTTTCAGCCTGACCATTGTGTGATTTTATCATCTGAGACACTGAGCAAACAAGCAATGCAGAAACACAGGCAATGTAAGCCGTGGGCAATCCTTAAATCATGTGCATCTGGCTTCCAAATGCAGCACGAGACCACGTAAGATGCATCTGCTTCCACCTTCCCACGACTCCATGCTGGGACAAAGCTGGGAAGGTATGCCCGCAGGATGTGGCTGATTCTCAGTAAGAACTTGACTTCTCACCTTCCAGCGTCAGCAGAGGAGGGCCAGCCCCCCGCCCCCACCCCGATCTGGAAACTTCCAGCACTTTGTCTGTGGGGGGAGGGGTCGAGAGGGAATGGGCTTAGAAGGGAGGCTGTGCTCCATTAAGATTGAAGCTAAACCAGAAACTTTTAACAGGTCACCCCTCCTAGTAATATTTTTATTTTTAAAAGAGAACTTTTTAAAGGGCAAGTTATTTTTTAAAAAATCAGATTCTGCTGGTTGAAATGCTAAGAATGCAAACAGGAGGGAGGGGCATGGCGTTTAGGCTCCTCTAATCTTATCTGATAGCTCCCACCTGGCCTCAGTCCTCAATATTTCTTGGGAAATGGCATATGTGATTTTAAAGACTGTTGGAATCCCTTTCCAGCCAAAGTCTGAAGGAAGATTTGGGTTCAGGCTCCATTTGAAGAAACCCAGGTTGTGCTTCCCCCAGTGTTTAGGGTAGGATGGTTTCTGCTTATCTAAAGTGCTCACATTGCAAATATGAGCAGCAGAGCTGGGGATTTAAATTCTGTCTTGATGGGAATTTGAACTGAAATACTCTGCCCACTGCCACTTTATAAGCCGGGAATCATCAAGCTGGCTACAAATACCTCGAGGGGGCCTTGCCGTGGCTCCACATAAATCAGCAAAATGACAGGCAATTGACTTTGAAGACAGCGCTCACATGGCTGAGTGGCTGGAGCTGCTGGAAGCAGATGAGGGCATTTTCCTGTAAACATGACCATGATTAGCACCGGAGTAAACAGGCGAGTGGGCTCTGTCTGTCAGACTCCAGCCTGCTCTGGATTTTTCATTACGTAGAAATTAACATGCGACTCAGGGCGGCAAAGTTGGCAATTCTGAGACGGAAGCTTCTACTGCAACACGTGGTGAAGACTTCTGATTTCCCCAGAAGGTGAGCAAGAAGATCAGTTGATATGGCTGTGTTTTCGTGGAGCAAGAAAACAGGAGCGTGGGAGCCAGACAGTTCAATGGAAAAGCCATTCCGCTCGCAGTCCGTGCTCTGATGCTGTCTGACAAAGTCTGGCGTTGCTCAGGTTTGGCTGAGTGGACAAGTGAGCCTTTGAAAGGCTGACCTTACTAGTGTCGTCTGAGGTCACCAACCCACATGCCTGAAGAGGTCAGGAAGGTGACATCAGAGGCTAAACTGGATGGCTGGGGGCTGAGGCCACCTGCAGTGAGGCCCTGTCCAGGAATACGGGCTGACCTGCTCCAGAGGGGGTTTTCCCAACTGGGACCGAGAGCCTGGGGTTGTTATACCAACTGATTCGTCAAAAGATGCCAGAAATCAGGATTTTTGTGAAACACTATGTCTGCCAAATAAAATGTGCCTACAGGCCAAAGCAACCTCTGGTGCTGAGTGGCAGGGCTACCTTCATTTTGGTTCCTGCGAATCCATTCCAGCTACACCAGGTCTCTGAGCCATTTAAGAGGATCTCAAGAAGGGGACGGGGAGGTGGCGCAGACTCCCTGGCAGAGGCGACCTAGGTCTACCAGCTCTCCAGATCTAGGTCTTTTTTTTAATTTCAAATTTAGATCTTTCATGCTGCAACTTCAATCCCTGCTTTTTATTCTCAGCCAGTGGAAATTCAGGACAACCGCTCATCATTGCTGGAATAATCATAACTCACACGAGAATTTTAAACTCAATTGGCAGTTAGCAGAAGGCAGGCCTGTTGAATGCTCCGGAGCCCCGTTTCCTCGCGGGGAGCTCATGCTGTGGAGAAGCGGGGAGGCCAGGGGCTCTGCTGGGCCTGGGACAGGCCGCCAAGGGCTTTGAACCTCCGCTTCTCCTTTACAGGAAGACTTCTCCCTCCGCCCCGGGGTCCTCTCCTGTGCAGAGCAGGTTCCGGCTGAGGGCAGGAAGCTGTGTCAGTCTCCCCTGGGTCCAGCTCATCTGAGGGTGACTCTCAAAGCCACACCTTGCCCCTCATGTGATTTGGAGCAAATTCCTTCACCTTTCTAAGTCTTGGCATCCTCATCTGTCACATAGGGACTGGAAGAGTGATGGTAGACTTCTGGTGAAAAGGAAGGGAAATGGTCTGAGTCAGTGCTCAGCTCTGATGCAGGCGCGCGGTGAGTCTGGAAGGCACCGCCCAGGGGACGAGCTGGGCTTGGTGTCATGATGGAGGCAGGGAGTTCAGGGCTCTCGAGGTTTCTGGATGACTGGGTGGAGAGTGGAGCCATGAATTAAGACAGGGGACACCTGAGAAGAACTGGCCTGGGAGACAGGTAATTTGCTTAATTCCTGACACGCTAAGTAAGTCACCTCAGAACTTTGAGGTAGAGAGGTCCAGTCAGAAGTCAAGATGTGGGTCTGGATTCTTGGCTGGGACAGTCTCAGTTTAGAAGCAGCAGTGGCAACTGTGCACAGGTGAGGTTGCCCAGAGAAAGTGTATCTTCGGGGGAGAAGAGACCCCAGGAGGACTGAGACCCCAGACCAGAGGTCCAGTGGAAGGGGAATCAGGGAAAAGAACGGAGAAGCTGCATCTCTCGAGGGAGGAACCCCCAGAAAAGGTTTCATGGGAACCAACGGAGAAATGGAGAATGTGGCTCCATCTTCACGAGGTCTGCACTCTGATGAAAAAGCCAAAACAACCCTTGCAACAACCAAAAGACTTCTCAGGGAGGTGAACCCTGAGAGGAGGAGGGAAGGACCTGAGAGGAGGAGGGAAGGACCTGAGAGGCGTTCCAGTCTAGTGTGCGGGTGGTGCTGCTCAGTGCCCCCAGGGGCTGTGGAGAAGGGCTCTCAGGGGTCTTGTAGGTGAGGCCCTCTGGGGACAGTGACAGCAGAGATTTGGGGACCGCACCCGGCTCAGTGGTGCACACTGGAGTGCACTGGGGGACTCTGGGAGGCTCTGTGGGATGGAGTGGGGGCTGGCGTCTGTGTCCAGCAAGTGCACTCCAGGGTGGCGTTCACTTGCTCACTGCTGAGCGTTCTGGGGCTTGAGTGGGGAGCAAAGGCTCCGGCTGCTGTCTCCCAGGGAGGCAGCGGCCCCTCTTTGCCTGTTTAGGGCTGACAACTTATGCTACGGAGAGTGGAGAGGAGGTGCTGGGGGGAGCCGGGGCCTTGGCATCACTGCATGGGGCTCCTTGAGTGTGAGGGGACCAGAGAAAGGGCCCAGGAGGCAGAGGGACAGTGGATACTAAGGAACCCTTGCAGATGGATGGATGGATGGTGGAACACAGAGAGGGTTGGAAAATCCCAGGAAATGAAGAGAGGTGTTTCAGAGGGGAAACATCATTGCACCATAGGAAGCAGCCATTATGTTTTGCTGAAAGGGAGAGGAAACCACCAGACAGCGCTGGAGGCTGCGGATGGTCACCAAGGGCCAGCGAGCACATGCCTGCAGCCCTGAGCCTGACCTGGCCCTTCCCTCTGGGCGGCCAGGACCTCCCTGCCTCCCTGGGGAAGCAGCAGCCGGTGGGCACCGTGCTGTCGGGAAGATCCAGGTGGCTGTGTGTGGACACACTGGGCGGAGACACAGGATGGGGCCATGTGGCAGGGACCTGGCGCCAAGGGCAGGTGGGCCCACCGAGGCCACCAAGACAGCCCGAGTCCTCCCCTGGTTGCAGGGACCCAGCTGGGGACGCGCCCAAACCAGCTTCTGTTCTTCTCTCCCTGTGGCCTCCTTTGAACTTGAACCCGGCAAAGCCAGAGCCACAGTAAAACAGCAAATGAAGCAGGTGCTGCTGCGAAGGGCAGGGGACAGACCGGTGGCTCTTCTTCCCAGGCTGGCTGGGCACCTCCAGAGCCACCGCCTTCATTTCTGCGCCCTGCATCCCCCCTTCCCACATGGACCTGCTCGGGACCCACGTCAGCTCCCAGTTCCAACGCGGAAAATATAGCAGCGCGCAATATGTTGTTTTGGCAGAAAGCTATGAATTCGAGTATGGAATGTCTGTCACGGGGGCCCATCCAATTAACTCACTTGTCGAGAAATCAGAATAAATAGTTTGAGAGGAGGCGAGTGCGGCTTTGCTCAGACCTTTATTTCTTCTCTGTTCTCCTGGTGAGGCGGGTCTGTCATCACCAGGACGTGGATTTAGGGCCGAGGAGGAAAGAATACACGCCTTCCCCTTGGCTCTCCCCTTCGTGGGAAGAAAGGGGGTCATTTCCGTGCATGTTCAACCCTGGAGCCCTGGGAAACTTCTGTTTATGGAGGTGTTGTGGAGGCAGCCCTGCAAAATTCCCTGGTTTTGTTCATTCGGAGACAAGACCTGGGCCTGAGTGAGGAGGTTCTCTCCCTCCTCAGGTTTTCCTCTGTGGCTGATGGGCTGGGTGTGGGCGGGGGCGGGGGCAGGGGAACAGCCAGCCTGACACATGTCCCCGTGGGACCTGGGATCCCTGGACAGGGCCCTGGGCACCAGGGGAGAGAGGAGACACTGAGTCGGATGCTGGCATGGCCCCCAGAGTAGCCTCGGGAAGAAGTCCGGCTACACAGGCAAGCCGCCGAGAAAGGAGCTCCTTGGACACAGGCAAGTCATCCTGTGTGGGTTCCTGGGAGCCCCGGGCAGCTGCTTTCCCCAGGATTACAGCTGTGCAGGATGATTTTAGAGGAGTTCAGCAGATCCAACTGTGCAGAGGACGTCTTCCTTTGAGCATCTTCATTTGCTTCTGTGTCTGTACACCCTTTCAAGGTGGAGGTGAAACCTAAGGCCATTCGGCAGGGAGCCCGCACCCCTGAGTTCTGAACAACATAACATGAGTGAGTTTCCTGCAGCCACAGGGGCAGCCAGGGGACAGTTTCAGTCCCCTGCACACCTCTCCCAAGCTCGGTGCTTCTGAAAAGCACCCTCCCAGCGTCTGCGGGTGCCCCCCATCCCCCCCCCCCGGCCCCCGGCACTGCCACCTCCCCTTCCCAGCATTCACGCTCTCGAATTTCACACCAGCATTACTCCAACAGTAGTGCAAAAGCTTCATCCAAGACAAAAGCATTTTTTGACCTTTGCTCTTGGAGGCAAGTTCCCCTGAGTAATGAGGACCCAGAACATTGTCTGTAGCACCGAAGCCCAGATTCCACATCCTGGGCCACCAGTCAGAAGTCAAAGGCTCCTTCCTCAGGGGCTGCAGACTAAGTTTGTCTCTGTGCTGTGGTGCTGCTTTCATTTCAAAGGCTTCACCAGCGAATCCAGTGAGTCATTCCTGGAACCTTCAGGAGTCTCCATGGTGACAGGGCTGAGAGGGCCGGAGGGAAGCCAGCATTCACTCCACTTTCCAACTAGTTCCTCTTTTCTGATTTTTTTTTTCTTTTTCAGTAAAAAGTAGGGCTGAGGCTGTGGCTTTTTTGTTTCTAAAGCAAATCACAAAATGGGAACTCCCTAAGCTCCTTTCCTATTTTGTCAAAAAACATTCTATATCAATATGTACTCTGGTCTTTAACTGCCTCTGTTGAGACCATAAAAAACAAAAACTGCATTTGTGAGGTTTTTTGTTTTTTTTTTATTCTACCAGTGTTTTGAGAAACAGTCTGATTTTCCTGTTTATCTCAGTGGAAGGGCCTTGGTTAAACTGCCATTGTCCGGGAACACAGATACCAGTAGCGTCAGCCCCAGAGAGTGGAATGCCTTTCTGGCCCACCAGCTACACGGCAGAGGTTGAGCAGAAGTCTGAAAATACCGTCCAATCACAGTTGGCAGAGATGTGTGTGTTCTTCTGTCCCCAGTGCTCTCCATACTCACAGAGCGATTCTCCTATAATGCTCAGGGCAAAGCACATTTTTTTTCCACATGGGACTAAGTATTAAACTCTGTCCCCAGTGTAATGAGAATTGATCAACATAAATACACTTGCATAATCTTTTTGGTGCAAATCTTGTGTCATAGTGGTGTGTCACCTGAATGCTCGCGTGTGTGAGTGGCAATGACTTTACAACAAATGTGATCTGAATTCTGCGGCCTCTGGGTTCTTAGGACACAGTTTCTTAACTTTTGGGGGGTCACAGAGCCTTTCAAAGAGTTACTACAAGCCCTGACCCCTCTCTCAGAAGAGTACATACATACACGCAGCATTTCGCAGACAAACCCAGTTCACGGACCTGGGAAGCTGATAGCTGGGTTTCTGGGTAAGAATCCAGCCTCAGGAGGAATTTTCTTGCAAGAACTTTCTTAGTACTGCTTTGTTCTCTGGTCCAATCCAATTCACCAGTGTGCCAGACACCGAGTACAGCTGAACCCCCACCGTGGGCTCACCCAGCCCAAGCCGAGGCTGCCACAATGTGCACACGAGTTTTCAGTCCTCTACTCCACATACGCTGCCTATAAATAAGCATGTAAAAGAAAGTATTTCCTACTCCAGTCTGCTCTTCAGGGCCTTTTGTAAAGAGGAGTCTAGCTCTGCTTGGAAAGATGAAGCACACAGGCTTCATGCCAAACCCCAGGCAGCCCAGGACTCCAGCACTTGGGGTTGGAGGATCCAGAAGATACATACGTGGGTCCTTATCTAGCTGGAAGTTTTTTAAAAATCACACATACAATTAATCTTCCTATTTTTCTGATTGTTGTTCTCTTTCTTGGGAAGAAGATACTTACAAAGTAGATTTGATCTAACTTCACTCTGCCCCACATTTTGCTCTTAAGCGCCTGGATGTTGAGATGGTCCCTGTATCCGTTTCCTAGGGCTTCTATCACCAGTGACCACAAACTTCGTGGCTTTAAACAATAGAAATTTATTCTGTCACAGTTCTGGAGCCAGGCATCTGAAGATCAAGCGCTGGCAGGCTCGCGCTTCCTCTGTAGGCCTTACAGGAGGAGCCTTCCTTACTTCTTCCAACTTGTGGGGGCTCCAGACATCCCTTGGCTCCGCCTCTGCCTCCATCTCTCCAGGCTCAGCCTTCTCCCTGGTGTCTCTCTCTGTGTGTCTCTTAGAAAGTTGCTGGTCATTGGATTTAGGCACCACCCGGCTGATCCAAGATGATCTCATCTGAAGATCCCTAACTTAAAACTTAATTTACATCTGCAAAGACTATCCTTCCAAGTCAGATCACATTCACAGGTTCCAGGCATTAGGATGTGGACCTCGCTTTGGGGGCCCCACGGTATTGCTCATTTACATCCCCAGGATCTCACAGTGCCTGGCAGGCAGTCACAGCTCAGCAAGGCGTCTGTGTATTTGCGCTGGATGAGTTGGAATCGAACCTGGCAACCAGGTGTTCTATCTGCTCGATTCTGAATAAAGGTGGTTTGTGCTTGGAAGAAGCTCAGTGTCTTCAGCATCCTTGACTATGAAAATAGCTACCAGACTAATTAGCACACAGAGTTTCTTGCTTTCCCTTTGGGAGTTCTGATAAAGTGTTTGATGCCATTGTTTCAACTTATTACCTTCTAAGTATGCAGGAATTATTTAGGAATAAAGCAAATATGTTTGAAGGTCTTTTTTTCTCCCCTGAAGCGGGGTCTTCTCAGACCCTCAGCATCTGAAAATAAGTTGGATTTTACTTATGAGATAACCTTTTGTGTATATGTTTCATAATATTTATTAAGACAAAAAGATACTCATTTATAAGAGTATGATTATATATTTTCATGTAGGTGGTCTCATTTCTGTCATCTGGCATTTCATTGACACCTAATGTTGACTTCATTTAGATGATATGCATACAAAGGAAGTGACATGTCTTTTTTTTCTTTAAAAATACAGCTGTGCCTGATGCTCTTGTAGAGAGTAAATGAATATAATCTGATTTCCCCCTGCTCTGGAGTGCAAATTTTAAGCTTTCAATATACTATGAAGTCTTGCCAACCTCCCTATCTGCAATGATTTTATTTGACAAGGTTAAAAGTGGTAGTGAGAAGTCTGGCTTTGCCAGTGGGAACTATTTAAAACAACTTCTCCCTGCGAATGTAATTCACGCAGTACATACCTTGCAATTTCATGCGGCTGGTCATATTTTATTTATGAAATGTTTGGAATCTGGAATCCAAAATTAGGGAAGGTTCAAAGTCTTTGTTCCCTACGCATAGTGTAAATTAGTTCAAGTGGCTTTTTTTTTCATGGTTTTGTTCCACATTCTTTTAAAACTAAGACTTGGGGAGGCCCTTATTAATATCTTTGTCATCATTTATCCATTTTACAATGAACAAACAACAGGAGAATCAGAAGAAATCAGCCAGAGAAAAAGCGGGCTCCCGGTCTCAGGGGTCAGACCACGTGCATGCGGGAGCCGGCGGAAACGCACGAGCTAGACTGCTGCCGATCAAAGCACACCGCTCGGCGCAGCCCAGCTTAAATGAGGGCGTGCATGGCGCGTCTTGAAGTTGAAGATGCATTAACACAAGCCTTTCAACGTCACATAGTAATAAGCCCCAGCAACGACACAGCATCAATCAACTGCATAAGACTTCGCTACAAAAGCCTCCACGTACCCCCAAGGGATCCCTGTAGACAGATTTCGTGTCCGAGTTCAAAGGACGGTTAGAGTTGCCTCCTCCTCGTCCTGCTCTCAGCTCTGCAAACCCTTTGCAATTTTCTTTCTTTCCCCAAAGTATTTTAGCTCATCTACAAATGAGCTGGCTCCCCTGCAAAAACTAGTCAACTTGTCTACCACAATTAGTAAGTCTCATTGTTTCAAAGTACTGTGTATTTGATTTTTAAGCTCCCTGACAGCTCTATGTGGTTTTAATTAACTTCTTCGAATAGAGTTGTTTTAAACTTGAAAGTGTTCCTGGATAAAAATTAGCATTATCAGTTTGTGTGAGTGTGTGTCTTAAGCCTGTGGTAAGCTTTTTCCTTGCTGTAACGGGCTGCAGAGAGATGAGAGGCTATTTATTTATCAAAGGCTGGCTTCTCCTGCATAACTTTGTGATAGAGACCGGCTGGGATTATCTTGTAGAAAATTGGGCCCAGACCAAATAAAATGGAGGGAAGGACAACTGATTCTGGCTTTCAAAACTATCTGTGTTTGCAACTGCCTACAAGTTCAGTGTCTGAGGCCCATCTTCTTTATCATTCTTAGCTAGCATTGTGATACAGGCTTTTAAAAACACGGTTTCTGGAGCACTTTCAATACACCTAAGCTTGGGACCCTGCTCATTGGCTCCTTGCCTTTGTCAGATACAGGGTAGCTGTATATTTTTTTGTCCATGACAGTGGATGGGGGTGCTAGCTGGATGGGATGCCAAGACAGCAGTGTGAACCAGGACATCCTGGCAAACAGGCATATTGGGTCCCCCCAGACAGATGGAACTTTTGTGTCCCCCTGGGCCACTACCAAGGGCTTTTGAAGGCCCCGTTTGTGCTGGAAATGTGGCTAAACTTTACCTGCTAATGATTCTCATAAATCCAGGCATCCTCTCTTTCTGGAATCATCCATTACTTCCTCCTTGGTCCATCAACCTCAGTAACTTCTGGACCCCCAGACACTTCCACCAGAAGCCCTCCTCCTGCAGATAGCACTCCCACCCGTGTCTCCCATCTCCACCTGTGGAGGCTCTAGTGACTCTTCCAGACCTAACTCAACAGTGCCTCGTCGGGAAGGAGTAGGTGGGGAAAGTTGGCATCACTAAGCCCCCACAGGGCTGTATTTGTGTCCTTCTTGGGGCACCTGCCTCTTTCCATTTCGTTACAGTTTTGGTGCAGCATCATATTCTCTGCTGAACCGAAAAGTGGGACCAAGCACATAGGCTGGACTTCACAGCCCTCCCTGGATTTCAGCCCCTCCTCTTAGCTACTTCTCATTTTAATTCCGGTCTGTTTGATGTATTCTTTTCTAAAGTGTGATAAGAAACAAGCATACAAGAAGATTGAAAGCCTTGCTGAATTTGGCACTTGCAAGGAACAGGCCCTCACTATTGCTGGGTTCGAATTCTGGCTTCCTCATTGACGAGCTGTGCAATCTTGTGCCAGTCACCTAACCTCTCTGTGTCTACAAAATGGGGATAATAATAGTCCCTACTTCCTAGGGCTGTAATGAGGGCTGAGTCCTCACAGAACAGAGCACGGAGATATTCAATACTCAATATCTTAGCTCTTCTTATTCTAGTTGCAGTTATATTATATTGCATATATTGTAGTTATATTAACCACATAAACTATAGTTACACAGTCAGACTGCATTTCCTATTTCTTGAGCTTTTATTCACATTTTTGAATTGCACTGTAACTAAAAGAAAACCAAAGCTATCAGCAGTGCAACAGTAGGGAGGCCTGTTGTGTCCATGTACATACCTGGCACACCAGTGATGTCCGCTGGGGAACTATTGCCTTGATGACCCAAT
Source organism: Camelus bactrianus (assembly GCF_048773025.1). NCBI lineage: Eukaryota > Metazoa > Chordata > Mammalia > Artiodactyla > Camelidae > Camelus > Camelus bactrianus. Next base: position 6,365,246 of record NC_133552.1, read on the forward strand.
GGACACTTGACGGGACAGGATGGTGAAAGCGAGGGTTGGTGGTGGCAGTGCAGCAAAGAGCAGCCCGAGCCACCTCCTACCCTCTCCCCTTGAGGTCAGAGAGCTGAGGTGCTGGGTCTCTGCACATCTGTAGAATAGGAACAATAAGAGTGCGTACCTCGTGGGCTTGAAGCAAAGATCAGCTAGAAACTGATCAATACGTAAAGCAGCTGGCGTGGTGTCTGGTGCAGAAGTGACTGGTTGTTCTCAGCATGCATCCTGAACTCCAGGTGACTGTTGAGAGACATGTGTCGAGTGTCCTGGAGAAAGTGCTCCCAGACTTCCTTTAACTGTGGGGAATCCTGTGTGGCTCCACCAGGGGCATTTCAATAACAGACTGAGAATGCAGGGTTCCCTCTTTTTACTGGGAATCACTGGTGCAGGCAGCACCTCCCCCTCTGTGAGCATTCACTGCAGGAAGGCCAGCATCTACAGGTAGAAAATGGTCAGAGACAGAGATAATATACAGATACAGCAGTGACTGTCAGCAACAGAAGTGGTGACAGATTAAGCCCATTAAGTCACAAGCTGGAAACAAGACAAGAAATCTTTATTAGTCACCAGGGAGAAGATGTGACCTCTCAGAGACTCAGCCAGGAGAGAGGAGTTCAGAGCCTAGGAGGGAGCTCAGAGCCAGTGGGTTGCTAATAGCATGGTTCTTGACTCCTGCACCCCTGGAGTGACTCGGACTATGGTGGCCTGGAGAACCAGGGGTTACACGCAACGCAGAATCACACTCCCAGGGAAAGAAAATGGTTTACAGGTGCATCTGTACCTGACTCACACATCTGTCTTGTTCTAAGAATTCCCAAGGAAGGGGATTCCACCAGCTTTTCTTGCCATTCTGTGCCAATAATTAGAAATTTTTCTCTATGTTTGTTCTTATTAATGCCATTTCTTTTTTAATCTCTGCTCATGGAATGATAGACAGCTAAGGCGGGTTGTGTTCTTCTACAGCAAGCGCGACTCAGAGTCCAAATGGCACAGCTGCCGTCAGTTAATTTTCACTTAGATCTTAACCTCTCAGTTTATTTCACTTGGACTGTGAATATTAAAGTAGAAATAATGCTTTGTGACCTTTAAGCAAGGCTCCTCCACCCTTTCCCTTGTGGCTTTGTGAACTATACAGTCCAGTTCTGTAATATCCTTATTTCTGGACTTCTAACCTGTTTCTGCCAGCAGGAAGGTGACTAACGCTAAAAACCACATATTACACCACTGCTTCCCAGGCACATCAAATGCTCATTTCAAATGGTAATATCTGTCCTTGGAACCGAGGTTAAATTTACTTAAACTAAGAAGTTCCAACTTTGCTAGACCCTCTTCAGTTCTGTTCCCTTTACCTCCCCAAGGATGCAATGAGAAAGACTTCAGAAGTGAGCGCACTGGTGGGCCTCAGTTACACCCAGGCCGAGTTCCAGGGAGTGCTGTGGCTCTGTGATGCTCTGAGGGAGGCATGACCATGCAGAGGGCTTGCTGTAAACTCCTCCTTGGCAGGAGCTGATCACTTCACCGTGTTTGCTCTGGTGAAGTAGATTTCAATGGCAGCATAGTGAGGGGTGCAGCTGGGGTGGGAAGGCGGTCAGGAGAACTTTCTTTAGTGGCCTCCAGGTCTTTCAGACCAAGCTTCCCTTTGTACTGCCATCTTTGCCCCCGCTCCACCCCCCACCCCCGCCCCAGGCGTCTAGGCGGCAGCTCAGACTTTGAAGTTGCCATGACTCCCAGGTTGAAAGCTTGGAGGAGGTCAAGGAAGGAAGGGAGCTCAAGGCCGGTGCAGTCCCTCCTGCGAGGACAGTGTTCCTGGCCTCCACCCACTGCGCCCACCTGACACTCCGGCCACAGCCCAGCAGAGCGCTGCCCGCGCCTGCCTCCGGGAAGCTGTGTGGCAGGCTAGAAATGCACTGGGGGGGAGGGGGGGACACTTCCCCCAAGTATGCTGTGGGCTAGATCTACCGGTCCCCCGTGGTTTTCAGGAAAGAGAGTGAAAGATGGGAGTTATTTTGAAATTCTGTTTGTTTGCAGGACTGCATTTGTCCTGCTGCGCGCTGAGGGTCCAGGCTGGGGAAGGACCACAAGTGGAAGCAGACGATGGGCCGGGGGTAGGTTTCTCTACCCCTGGGCCCAGGGGAACGATGACACCGGTGGAGGAGGCGTTAAAATGGAGACATTCGGATGCGGTGTGTATGGAACAGGCAACGGTGAGAAGTGAAGGAGGTGATGGTGGCAAGGGTGGTGCTGATTTACGTGCGGATATGTTGGCTGTTACTTTCATATTCTGCCCGGGAGCCTTCTGGCTGCTGGGCTGTGAGTGGCTGACTTCACTTTCCTGTGTCCTACAGCGCGGTCTATACTGTTGGCAACTGGGATTAGGGGGGTCCACGAAGAGAACACTAAACTTTCACATCGTTTTTATGACCGACTTTTGTTGCTGGCGCCTTCTCTTGGAAAAAATCATTGATTCACGACTGAACAACCCCTATACACGGAGGCAAACATCTTTGGAGCCTCCCAGTTGGTTTCTGTTTACAAGAATGGATGGTTCCCAAAGGCTTGTCAGAAAATGGCTGAGAGAAGAGTCAGAGAGAAGAAGTTGATGTTTTACTTCTGCCTCCATCCCTCCACGTCGGAGTCTGAAATTCTTGCTGTGGGCCATATGGAGTAGATATTCCAGAAGGAAATTATATACTGCTCTCTGTTTCTCCTCAAAGGCTTTTCACTTTGTCAAGTGGACCCTTTGAAGCAGCCTTCTCCTTACCTCAGATTCTGACATGAAAACTTGTTTAATTGCCTTTCAGTCTACACAAGATAAGGAACCATGTCTCAAAATTGTATAATTCTCTTAACCAAACAATAGCAGAACCACCCCGAGCAGTTTTCAAAGAAAGAAAAGAATTCCTTACATATGTTAAGCATTTTATTCTTGGCCAAGTGCTGTGCTCTGTCGTGCTTTGTTAAATTGGATAATGCATATGAAGGGTTGTGTCAATTGCATCGTATAACAAAAACGTATGATTTTATAACAATTATTGATTCGATTTTCCATATAAGAGACTGAGGCTCAGGGAAGGGAAGTTACAGCCCGGATCACAGCCATTAAGCTCAGCTCAGTGGTTAGTTCCCACCCTCTGCTGAGCTCTCTCCTCGCCCCAGTGGAGGCCAAAATCACCGTGAACCCACAGCAGAGGCTCGCTCTCGGTTGCCGCATCCTGGCTCGCTCTCTCCCTTTGCAGGGTTCAGGCAGAGACTTGGCTTTTATCCTGCGCCATTGCTGCCAATCACTCTACTGCAGAGCCCCTCCCCTCAGGCTGGAGCAAAGGAGTTATTACAATCCCTAGATTGCATAATATACAGGTAGCTTTTTCTTTAAAATAATTTTGTCCCTGAAATAAGTGCACAATCCATTTCTGTATTTTTAAAAAGCTGCCAGCAAATTCTCCTGGTAGGATGGTGTCTTTAGCTTCAGGGGTTTTAAGAGAGGGCCGGGGACTGCTGCGGCTGGAGTCACAGGGAGCTGGAGCACCAGCCATCCCACCCCCAGCCCGCCACCAGGGCAGGGCCTGCCCCGAGGGGCAGGAGGACACAGGGCCCAGGACGCCCCCCAATACCAGCTGATCCTGTGGGGCTGGGCAAGGGTCTGCGAGGAGGGGCCAGACGCAGGTGGGGAGGGGGTTCCTAGTGCTACAAGAAAGGGTTCGTGAGTATCAAAGGACACAATCAACAGAGTGAAAAGACAACCATGAAGTGAGAGAAAATATTTGCAAATCGTATATCCAACAAGAGACCAGTGTCCAGCATATATGAAGAACTCTTACAAGTCAGTAATAACAGGAAAACCACCCAAATGAAAAATGGGCAGAGGATTTGAATAGACATTTCTCCCAAGAAGATATATGAATGGCCCAACAGGCACATGAGAAGGTGCTCAATATCACTGATCATTAGGGAGATGCAAATCCAAACCGCAAGGAGATGCCACTTTCTGTCCATTAGGGCCACTGTTAAAAAAAAACAAAAACCCAAAACCCTAAAATACTCTCAACAAACCAGAAAATAACAAGTGTTGGTGAGGATGTGGAGAAACTAGAACTCTGTACACCGCTGGTGGGGATGTAAAATGGTACAGCTACTGCAGAAAACAGTATGGCAGTTTCTCAAAAAATTAAACACAGAATTATTGCATGGTCCAGCAATTTCACTTCTGGGTATATACCCGAAAGGACTGAAAGTAGAAACTGGAACAAATACACCAATGGTCACAGCAGTATTATTCAAAATATCCAAAAGGCTGAAACAACCCAAATGTCCATTGATGATGCATGGATAAACAACATGTCATCCATACACACAATGGAATATTATTCAGCCTTAAAAAGGAAGGACATTCTGACACATGCTACAACATAGACCAACCTCGAAAACATGGCCTGCAGTGAATATAATGGCTGTGAGTTCCACCTGTGGAAGAGGTTCTTTATAGCTGCTTTATGTGAAACTCTGGGTGTATAACTAGGTAACTCAGACCTCGGGGTGGCCTGGCCTCATTCAGATAAATTATTTAGAGGTTTTATTTATTTTTTTTTAAAGAAATGGGAAATCATCATAACTGACTAGTGATTTGAATAAGATATTTAAACAGGAAAAATTTTTTTAAATCTTTGGAAGTATCTATTATCAGACAGGCATACACTCATTTTTTTCCTAATAATTTTATAAATGTCAAAAATTCACTTAAACTATATGGCTATTATTTGGAGTAAAATGGTGATTATGTCAATGAATCTGTTAATTATCTTATTTATTAGAACACTATTTATGTTTCTCTGACCTTACATACATCATAGAATGTCAATTCATGCCTCTAATTTTCCCAAATTTTCAGTTTTTTGTTTTGTTTTTGTTTTTGTTTTTGTTTTTGTTTTTGTTTTTTTAGTTCACCTGGGACTATAAAATGGATTTCAGGCAGCACTGTTGGTTGACAATTGCTTCAAATTCAGCTACTTGAGCAGTTAGTTGGTTGCATATTCATCATCCATTCCCCTCCATCCTCATTCTCTACCCAGCAGCTAATCACTTTCTCCTGGGGGATCCATGAGGTTCCGGGGAAGCTGATTTCAGGTCCATCATCAGCATTGGGGGCATGTAGTCTATGTTAAGCCAATCAGTGCCTTCCATTCCTCTGGACACAGATGTTGGTTACCAAACGGGCATGTGACCTAAGGAGGCCCAATCAGGATGGATCTTGAGGTTTTGGGGGGAAAGGCTGGGCAGGGATGCTCTCTGTTCTGTCCTGGACCACAGTGAGGAAGTACCATGCCTGAGAGCTGCCGGAAGCTATAGGGGACCTTGACGGAAGTCTTAGAATTTGACACTGAAAAGGGCAAAATAAAGAGCTAGAAAGAAACTGGATTCGTGGTGACATTGTTGAGCTACTGGATCAAGCCTTGTGTGAAGCCAGTGTTATCTCCAGCATTTTCAGTTACTTAAGCTAACAAATTCCCTTGATGGTTTAAACCATTTTGAGTGAAGCTTTCTATTACTTGCATTCAAGGTGAGAGAGTTTATCTATGACATATTAGTACACAACTTAGCAGTTTACAAATCATCTTATCCTACTTGGTTTTCACAACATCTCCACAGGGATATTCAGAAAGGCTGTAATTCCTCTCATCTTCCATGAAGAAAGGGAGCAGGAAGGCATTGCCCTAGGTTAAACAGATGGTTAAGTAGAAAACTTACGTGAGGACAGGAAGTATGCTGTATTCTTAGCGTCCTTTATAGTGTCGTCAACTGGATTAATACATGCTGAATAAAGAAATAAATTGGGGGGAGGGTACAGCTCAGTGGTAGGGTGCGTGCTTAGCATGCATGAGGTCATGGGTTCAGTTCCTAGTACCATCATTCAAATAAATAAATAAATATACACAGTTACCTCCCCTGCCCAAATGAAAAGAATTTAAAAAAATCTTTTTAAAAGAGAAATAAAATTAAGAATATAATTGAAATAGTAAAATGAGCAGTAAGCTTTGTATTAATTATTCATTCCTTTTTCCAACAAATTTTTACCAAATGCCTGCTATGTACTAGGCATGAGACTAAGTGTTCAAATTAAATACTCTTTGTCTCAACAAAGTGCAAAAGAGAGAGAAAATTGTTGAAGTCTTTAATATTCTTATGCTCTTTTAAAAGTTTCAAACCTTTAAGAGATTATTTCAAGTCCTGCAATGTTTTGCTAGAGAGGATCCATGAGTTTTGAATTTTTCTCTTTTCTGTTGCACATGTCCGTGGTTTCCACCTCACTGAACTTGAGGATGAATACCTCCTGAGCAGAAAGACACGTCTGTGGCTGTATGCTGCCCATGCTCGGTGCAGCCGAACACCACATAGACACTGAATTATTGTCTCCTCGCTGTCGGAGTCTCCTTCTGACAGGATGTTAGGGGGTCCGCTCATTCAAATCTCTGGGGGCCATCAAGGTGGACTTTTACTATTTTAGTATGTATCACAGTAGATTGAAAATCCATACATAACGGGAGAAGGCAATATATAAATTTGGAACTCTGTCCGATTTTAGATTAACAGGAACGTGGAAGGAAGATTGCCCTGCGGGAACGAGGCACTAGCCAACTAGCTGGGAAAAGAGCATGAGCCGTGATTCCCCAGGGATGGATGGAGACCTGAAGAAAGACACAACCATAAATTTACATCCTCATCCCTCCTCAGAAACCTCAGAGAATGACATTCACAGAATCGACGGATGAAAACGGTTTCACGATTTAAAAACGCAGCAAGATTTTGTTTCCTCTTTTCCTGTTCTGCCTGAGAGCAGAGAAAAGGGAGCTGCTCGTTGGATGCATTTTGATGGTCGAGTTTGGGAAAGTCAGCCCTGAGCAGTGGGAAGATTTGTAAATGCCCCCGAGCGAGGCTGAGCCAGGTCCGAATCCTTCCTCTGACAATTCAGGCCGGGCACTTAATCCTCAGTCCTTTCCTCACCTGGAAAGCAGTGATAACATGTCCCTTAACAGTGAGATACGTGTGTGTAAAATGCCTGGCAAATTCCAGGCACCTAGGAAATGGTAGCTGTTAGTTTGTACTTTTTACATAAGTGGGACAAACTTGGACTCATTAAAAAAGTGTCGCACTTACTTCTTGCTTTTCTTATCAGAAAAAAAAAATTTATGTTCAGAAAATGTCTAATAGCACAGAAAGGAAAAAGCAAATGAAAAACACCTGGTACTTTTCAGAGACTCAAAATTCAATCATAGCTGCATGATGAGGGTGGAACATTGCCCTCATGTTCCTCTTACTGCTGAACTTACTACTTTCATCTGAGAAAACGAGGGAGGCTTTGGTCACATCCTCGAATACCACTCGAAGTGTCTCATGTTTCTGATATTGCCTTGCAGGACCTTGAGCAAACTAACAGTAAAAGAGATGGATGACTGAGGGTTATTCAGCAGGTTCTCGGCAGCCTTTCAGAACCCTTAACAACAGTGTCTCAACTGTTTAGTCATAAACTTGTGATGTTTCCCCTTGGGTAAGGTCTCTCATCTTTGAAGCTGAGTCCACGCCAGCTGTCAATGGCCTGATTTTTTCCTGTTAAGGACCAAGGAGGAGGCAGGCTGATGGGTGGCTGCTGGCTCCCACCCCCGCCCCCTCGGGTGATGGATTTGGAGCAGGCCCACTCCAGGTGTGAGGCTAAGGTGTGGGTGGAGGCAGCTCTGAACAGAGCCTAGAGCACTGAGGTGGAGTGGGGCGGCCCTGCCAATCACTTCTGACCTGTTCCTTATCTGCACTATTCTGGTTAGAGAAAACAACAGGCTGCAAATACTGCGCAGCCGAAGTGGCAGTCTTGCATTATACTAATACATTTGGCATGAGGTTTACAGAGAATCAAAGCAATTTAGGAAATTCATGTTTTTTTCCAGCTGAAAATACCTGATAACTAACCATTCCTAATTCTTTAAGTTACAAAACTTGAATTTTGCTTTTTTTTTTGACAGTATATAAAATCAATTCTGTGATGCTCTAAAAGTATAAAGTGTCACTGACATGCTTAAACCATACCTTTATGCTGTAAAATCCCAGATGCCACCCTGCACTGGGCTTGGGAACTTTGAATAAGCTCATTGGTCATTCAGAATCAGGGAAACTTAGAACTGAAGATTCTCACTTCTCTTCAAGGTCTTGGAAGAAATTCTCAAACCTTGCACGTCTATGTCTCCTGCCTTTCACATCCTAAGGTTGAATCTGCTGATAATCATGTAAACTGCTGTATCACTTAATACCTTTCAAAACATGTATCTTCACAATATAACAAGCAGAGGAGACATCATTATCTTCACTTTTTGGAGGAGAATATTTAATATTCAAAGAAATCAACCAACTTGGATAACGATCACTTTGAAGAATTGCTGAGTCTCTAGGAGGAACTGCACGTATTGGATACAAGTTGCAAACTAAGCTTGATATAAACTCAATTTTTAAAATATAAAAGTGAAATCATAAATATTTGAGAAAGAAACAAACAAGAATATTGTTATAATTCGAGGGGTGGTGATAGAGAAGGATTTTATAACTACGACTTTCAGGACAAAAGTCATAGTGGAAAATATTACTGGATTTGAGTCCTTAAAACACACACACACACACAACTCCTGAATGGTGAAAAACATAGTTTGATAGACTTTGGTATTTAACGAAGTCTAAAGGTAGATGATAAATTTAAAAATAAAAGGAAAATCTTTAATATATAAAAAGCTCTTACAATCCAATAAAGTAAAGATTAATCCATATGTTAACAAGGGACACAAATAGCAAATTCCCAGTGGAAACAATTAAAATGTCCAATAAACATAAACAAAAATGTTTAACCTTTCTGGTAACAAAATAAATAAAAATTTAAAAAATGAAACTCCCCAACCTGATGGGGAAAAAATGAAATAGACTGAAAGTATCCAGTATTGGCAAGAATTTGGGGGGAAAAAGTCACCTTCATGCTGTGCTGCTGGGAATTTAAAGTGGTAAAACTTTTTGGAGAGCAATTGGGCATCATGTACCAAAATCCTTGACAAACAGCATAGCACCAGACCCAGTTTCTAGGGATGAATTTTAAGCAAGTAATTGGACAAGCTGCCAAAGATCCAAGTGCAAAAAATGTAAATGGTAGTATTTTTTTCATAATAGTGAAAAAGAAGAAATAACTTAAAATACTGACAATATAGGGTTTTATGTAATTATTTTAAAAAGGGCTGCCAAATACCATGAATAGTTTGATGTAATTTTATTTGGCCAAAGTGCATGTATATATTAATGAAAACACACACACAAGCACGGAACAGTACCAGTCACCGTCCTGGTGTTTCACGTGGAATAATCCATTTAATCCTCACTACAACCTTGTGAAGTGGGTGCTGTAAAGAAATCCACTTCACAGATGAGGAAACTGAGACAGAAAGAGCAACACACTTACCTAACATCCCACAGGGGGAAGGTGCAGGGCCTGGATTCCCATCCAAGTCCTGTGGTTCCAAGGTGCCTGGTTTTAACGACTAGCCGGGCTACACTGGGTGAAAAAGTGTGTTTTGTGTCCTCACTTTACACGGTTAAGAAAGGCTTGGGGAGCCCACACCGACCCACCTTCAGTGCTTACCTCTGGGTGGGGGAAACGGTAGAGGGAAGATATCTGTTTATTAATTTTTAAAAATCAGATCAACGTATTCTGATTTTTCTGCACTTAACACACATCACTTAGTGGTAACGAAGAACACGTTTTTCAAAGCTGTAGAGTTGTCAGAAATGGTGAGGAAATATTCATTCTCCCCGCTGATCTGCTGTTTCGGGAACTTACAGGCCAAAACAGGATTAATGAAGGGCCGGTTCTGATTTCCAACCACTGTCCTACTAAGCCTGTGATGGTAAAGTCTCACAAAGACACAAAATGTGTGATGTTTTGTTTGCTAAATTTCTCTTCCTTCTGAACATCCTGTGCCTGTCCTTTTTCCCTTCTGCAAGGATTCCTGCGCCAGGCCTGGCATTCCACAGGCCTGACGTTTGGGACCCTCTTCCCACCGCTGTCAGCCCGGCATAGCCAAGAACCTTATTACTTCTGCTCCGTGTTTTCTCAAAATCCCAGGGGATCTTGGTAAGAGGAAAATTCTCATTTTTCTCTCCTGACTCAAATCATTTGGCTCTTGAGATTGTAACAAATACCAAGGGGCTTAGAAATAGTACAGTGTTTCCTGGTATTAAATTGTTTAGAAAGCGAGAACACACTCGGGGTTGCTGTCTCTGAACCTGTGTTGGCTTCACCAGCTCCAGCGAGGGGCCGCTGAGATTCTTCAGTAACAACAGTGACGGCGGCATGAGGCTGCTAAGCTCTCAGGCCTGGGCCTGGGCCAGGGCCAAAGGCTTTGCACACCCTCCTCTCCTGCCCACTCCTCGCAGAAACGGGAGGGGTTAAGGGCATCCCCACGTCTTCCGGGCTCATTGGTGTAGCCGTTCTCATGCAGAGCTCACCAGTGGAAGAATCAGGATCTGAACTCAGGTCTGTCCAAACTCTAAGTCTGCGCCTTGGCCATTCTGGTCAGGGTCTAAGACCAGAGGTGACTACTGATTCTGTGGAGTCTGCGTCCCGCCCCCTCACCCCCCCTAGAATGTACCAGGACCAAGGGGCTTAACCAATGTTCGTGGAGTGAACAAACGACTGGGTCAATGAGTGCAGGAGCAGGGCCACCTCCTGCCTCAGATCATCTGCGCTTCCTCTGGATGCTGTCCTTGTGCCAGATGCTTCCGGCCACTGCAGCATCCTAGCCCACGTTCACCTCTGGGCCCACATCACTCAGTGCCCCGCCAGCAATTAAAGAGTTTTAACCAAAGCTCCAAAGAACGTAACAGGATGAACCAACTGGCCTGGGTGGGCCTTGCCTGTGAACGCTGCGGCTGAGAGGGAGTGTTTATTTGGGCAGACAGTGCACTCAGAGAAGCAGTGAACTCAGAGATTAACACCGCCAGAGCCCGATGAGATCAGCAGAGAGGGGAGGAAGCAAAATTTTCCATTCCAGTTCAGCCATGACTAAAGTTGTCAGGAATCAGTGCAATAACCATGAGTCTGAACCGATTTGCATGGCTAAATCTCTCTGCAAATCTGGGCTTTTATTTTCCCATATGTTCCTACTTTAGCTTTCTTAAGACTTCAACAGATACAGTCACAGAAGAAGTGATTCAGAACATGCTCAGTATGTTTTTGCCATTTATTGAGCAAACACTCAATAGTCCATATCATGTGTCAGGTACCAGTCTAAGAACTTTCTATATATCCATGACACGATGCTGCCTTTCATTCATTGATTCATTCATTCAGCAAAGATAACTTGGATGTATTCTGTGAAACCACATTGCGCTAGGAATAAAAAAAAGCATCAGATACAGTTTTTTTTCTCCCTCTCATGGGTTTAGTGGGAGAGACAGACGAATAAATCAACGCACACCGCCTGGATGGGAGCACACACAGCAGGTGCTGTCTGTCCCGGGGATTAGGCAGGAGGGCAGTGACTGAGCCCCGAGGAGGTGAGGTGTAAACTGTGTCTTGAAGGGTGAGTCTTGAAGGCGCTGTAACGCTGGCGGGGGGACAGTGTCGTAGGAGGAGCCCGTGCATAGCGCTGAGGGAAGGTCTGTCTGTGCTTCAGGGAGCAGCAAGGCCTGCCCCACAAGCCTGGAGCAGAGGGTGTGGACATGAGGCTGAGGCAGGGTCTCTGTCTGCTCGGGCTGCCATGCCAAGTACCACGGACTAGGGGGCTGAATAAACAGACATTTATTTTTTCACCGCTCGGAGGCTGAAGTCCAAGATCAAGGGTCAGCAGTTCAGGTATCTCCCGAGGCCTCTCTGGCCCATGGATGCTGCTTTCTCGCAGCATGTGGCCATCCTTCCGTGCAAGACTGTCTGGTGTCTCTTCCTCTACTTATAAGGACACCAGTCCTATTGGAGGATGGCCTTGTTTTAATTTAATTACCTCCTTAAAGGCCCTATCTTCAAATACAATCATATTTTCTGGTACTGGGGGATTAGGACTTCTGTGTACAAATTTAGAGGGTGGGGTGGACACAATTCATCCAGAAACCATGAGGAGGAGGGCGGAGGCAGGTTAGGCTGGTATGGCAGCTGCTGCGAGGGTCCAAGGGGAGAGAGGTGGAGGACCAAATGAAGAGCAGCAGCAGGCATGAGAAGAGAGCAGGAGATTCCTGAGATTTGTGGAAGAATCTGCAGGGGGAGGCAGCCAGTTGGCCAGGAGGACTGGGCGGAGGGACAGCAGAGGAGGGTGGGGGTGGAGGGAGGAAGTGAGAGGTGGGATGACTCCCAAGTTCTGAACAGAATGATGGAGATGCTTCCTGGAATGAGGAATGGGGGGAAGGAGCACATCTGGAGGCGAGAGGAAGATGGTGAGTTAAAGGTGCCAGTGGAAAACCACAGGGAACTTTTAGCAGGGAGTTGGGATGTTGGTCTGAGAATCTAAAAAGAGGTTGGGCCTGGAGCCAGAGATTCGGGAATCATCAGCTAACATGGGGCCAAGAAGTTGGAGCCCAGGGTTTGAACAAAAAGGAAAGAGAAGGTGGCCAAGGACAGAACCCTGGGATTCACGAAAAGGAGCAGGCTGAGAAGTGAGAGGAGGACAGGGAGAAGACAGGGAGCTGGTCCCTGTGAAGTGAGGGTCTGCTGTGTGCTGGGTGCTGTGCTGGACGCTGTGACAGAATCTTATGCAGCCCTTACAGAAGTCCCTGTCGTAGGCATAATGCAAACTCTTAAAGAGCCCTTACTGTTCGGAATACTTTGCGATACCTTGTCAAACCCTCACAAAGCCCTACAGTGCACACACAAGGAAATGGCAGCACAGGAGTGATGTGCTTGAGATCAGAGAGCTAGAACTGGACTGGAATCCAGGTGATACGGCACCAAGGTCCGAGCTCAGAACCACGTTGCTGTTCTGCCTCAGCCTGTACTGCACTCATTTTAGAGATGGGAAAGTTGAGGACCAGAGAGGTGAAGACGAGATGGCTAGTAAGTGTCAGAGTTGGGCTTTTGGCTAAAACCTTTGCACTTTTCATTGTCTGTGCAACTTCTTTACAAGCTAAAGGAGGAGAGAATTGCAGGGACAAGTGTCGTCTAGTGAGGTTAGGACAGAAGGCATCTATTAGATTTGGCCACACGGAGGCCACTGGGGACGCAGGAAGGTCAGTTTCAGTGGTGTGATGGGGTAGAAGTCAGGCTGTAAAATCTTGAAGAGTGAACAGCAGGCCAGGAATGTAGATGATCCTTTCAGGGGGTTTGACTATAGAGAGAAGGAGAGAGACGGAAGAGCAGCTGAAAAAGAGAAATGGGATGTAAAAATGTTCCAAAAGCAATTTTTCGTTTAAGAGGAAGAAACTTGCAGGCATTTGTATGCTGACAGAAAATCCAAGGCTGGGGGTATTGGGGGTGGAGAATTGACTTTCAGTCTGCTGTGAGTTTGGTTAATTGGAATCAGGGTCTCTGGGCCTGGCTGACGTGGACCTCCAAAACCGAGTCACTGAGCCTGTAATCTGCTCAAGTCACCAAAGCGTAGTCACCCCAAAGGGAACATATGCAGAATGGCAGGATCCTGATTCTCTTGTTTTAACTGCAAACAGAGCCACAGACTCATCTATAGGTGATTGTTCTGCTAAAAACAATCTCTAAATTTATATGGTAGCATCACAGCAAACTGCTAGCTTCACTTGTAATCTAAGAACTACAAATGTAAATAGCTACGAGGTACCATACCCTGAGTGCCAAAGACTTGAAACCATGAGAATTCACTGCTGGTGAGAAGACAGTTTGGTACAATTCTTTTGGAAAATAATGGTACATGTTTCAAGAGACTTGTGTATTGCCAGATCACGTGTCTCAATAATTCCATTTTCGAGAGTTTGGATATCAAAAGAAGTTAAAGTGCAAAGATATTCATTGCAGCATTGTTTATAATAAGGAAAAACTGGAAACAAGTTAAGAGCTCAAGAGCAAAGAAATGTCTAAATAAACAATAGTACATCCACTTGATAGAAAATAACATAGTGGCTTAAAATAATACTTACAAAGACAAATATTGAAACATGACATACATATAGTCTTAAAGCAGAACAGCGGAATGAAAATTCTACATTGTGAACACAATGGTGCAAACAGGTGAACAATGTAAAAAAGGCTCAAAATATATTTACTAGCCTTGATTGTTTGCCTGGTTGGAAAGAAACCACACATGAAAATATTTCTATACCTCTCCACTGATTAGCAATGGCTGGCATTACTCACAATAAAGCTATTCTTTTCTGTTCACTTTTTCCTATCTTTCTCTGGCATTTTGGCAATACATAAATTATCCACAAAGAAATGCAGGTGTTTTATTGAAAATGCATCAAATGAAACCTCTAGATAACACATCACAGGAAAGCATCTTTAAAATGTTTTTTTAAATAATGTTCAACATCATTTTTCCATTTGGAAAACGCAGGAAAATTGTAAAATCAGGAAACTATAGAAAGGCAAAGAAAAAGCTCATTTTAATTCTTCATGCAAGTAATAAGTGTTGATACTTCACTGCAACAGAACCAGATTTTGATGGGAGGGGCCGTTATGTTCATCTTAACCAAGTGCATATAATTCTGACAGAACTTGGTTAGATTTCACCCCTCAACAAAGCCAAATCATCCACAAACAGTGCAGAATTAAGGGTGATAAAACAGTATTGAGCTTGGTCCATGTGGAGCTGGGTGGGGCTCTGCAGTGGACCTGCCCTCATTGACCTTATAATTGGGAAAGCAACTTCTTTCTGGAGCAGTTGTTGTTCTTGGCATGTACTCCACCAGTAGATCAGAGACATGCTATAAGCAAAACATAAGTAGACTTCAGCAACAAGTCTGGCCGTGGTGCCATCAGATGAGCTGTGCTGATCCCTGCATTTCTCCCAGTTACTTGAGAATGGGACCATCCTCCATTCATTCATCTCGGAATCTGCAGCAAACTGCTGGCCCTGAAACACAGCAGGTGCTCAACGAACATTTGTGGAGGTAAACAAAAGGCTTGGGTTCAGATTCCTACCCCATCACTTATTAGCTAGATGCTCTCATTCACTTCTTTAGCTTTTATCCTTGTCTTTGAGCTAATGACTTTCAAATTTCAATTGTTAACCCTGTCTTCTCCCCAAAACTCCAGACCCAGCAAACTAGCTCCCTCTTGGCTTTTCCACCCGGATGTTCCAAACGTAGCTTCAAATCAGAATGTCTCCACCTAAACTTCTCCTATTCCCTCCCCAAATCCACTTCCTCCCATGACCCTTGACTTTATTCATGGCCATCACCATCTATGTACCCAAGAGAGAGACTAAATGTCTCCCTCTTCATTGCCTCATTCTTTCCTCTTCTGTTGATCAGCTCATGAAATCCTGCTGACTCTTGTTCAAAAATATCCCAAGTGCATCCTGTCATCTCCATCCCTACACCTGCTGTGTGAACTAGTTCCAAACCTCATTATACCTTACCTGGACTCTTACATCAGTGTCCTACCTGGTCTCTCTGCCTCAATCTGCCTGTTCCAAGACCTCTTCTATGTGACCATAACCGAAGGCATCTATTTTAACTCAGTCATAATTATAACATTTCCTTCCTTCAAGACATTCAAGAGCTCCCAATTGCCCTGAGAAACTGAATTCTTAGACAACTCAGAGGGTCTGTCACAAACTGGCAACAACGCTTTCTGGTCTCATCTCTTACAAAACTCACCCTCTCACCCTAAATAGGCATTTTCTGCTTGGGCCACACGTTTTCCACTCCTCCCCAAAAAGATCATACTTTCTCTCTTTGCATAGGTTGGTCTAGAATCTTCTCTCCCAATATTTTTTTTCCTGTTCATTGTCTTTTATTACTTTTTTGGTCTTTCTATTTTTTCTTTTTCCATTTTATTAGCTAGAATTATTACAGTTTGACTGCACATATACATTATATTGCATGTGAATACTGTTCATTGTTTCTAAGAACAGATTAGAGCTTTAGCTTTTTAAACTTACATAGTTATCAAAGGAATAAAGGCAACCACAAATTAAGAATCAACAGAATGCAGTAATCCAATCATACAGGACAGTCAAATGTGCTTACACATATTCAAGAAATCAATCATCTAAGTTATAAATAATAAGCAGTTCATTTGTGCCTTTTTTTTTTTTTTTTTTTTTTTTTTAGGTTCTACATGTAAGTGATGTCACATGGCATTTTTCTTTCTCTTTCCAGCCCACTTCATTTAGAATGACGATCTTCAGGTCTCTCCCAACTTTTTGATGGTGCTCCTATGCTGTATTCAAAGTCCAGCTCATTTGTCACCTCCTCTGAGAATACATCCTGGTTCCTCCCAGGTGGAACCAGCCACTTGACCCTGCTCTCATAGGGCTTGGTCTGTGCATCGGTTAGAGTTTTCATCTTGATCGGGTTCTCTATTTTATTTTATTTTTGATGCCATCAGAACTTAAGATGGTGCCTGGTTCATACACAGCAGTGACTAGGTCAGGTTTGGGGTGAGATTCAGTATCAGTGTATGCTGGGCAAAATGGATTTGTTCAGAGAGACTCAGCCATGGGGACGGGTCCTGGGGCAAAGGGACCCATGTCTGGAGAAAGGAGTGAATGGAGCTCATTTATATTCTGAGAGTTAATGAGATGTGACAGAAAGATTCTTTGTTCAACATGATTAAACCTATAGCAGGGTCCTGGTAGGGGCATATGAAGACAAATGAAAGATATTCTCTAAATTCTACTCAACTTTTAGGATCGAGCTTAGAGTCAATCCTAAATTCCAGTACTTGAGGAGGCCTCCCCAGCTCCTCAGCACTGGGCTGGATTCTCCCTTACAAATCCAGGTTTCTCCTAAGCAGAGATTTTCATGCAGTGCATTATACCCGCTGGACTGCTTGTCCAATCCCTCTATTAGACGGTAAGTTAGGCAAGGGCAGGACGTGTGTTTATTCATCCTACTCTTCTCAGAATTTAGCTTACTGTCTGTCTCCTAGCAGGTGTTTTGGAAATAGTTGTTCAATTAAATGGAGTGGGAAAAGCCCTCCTTGCAGGCCTCAGGAGACTTCATCACATTCGGCATGTCCGCAGAAGCAGCACACAGCTAGCCCTCAAATATCTATAGGCTGAATGTGAGCATATTCCCGGGCTCAAGGGTTCAGCCTCTGCGGAGGCAGGGGAGGGAGAGGACTGGAGGGTCCTTTCTGTGCCCACCGCTGGGCATACTGCGCCTGCGGTCCACCGCGCGGGAGAAGCAAACAGAGCAAAGTGATGAAATCCATGGGACGTTCACGAAGCCTTGATGGAAAAGTGACACAATGAGCAGTGGGATTTCTACACGGAAGGGCATCCAGAGTAAGAAATACTGCGGGGAAAGGCGAGGGGTGGGGGGGGTGGGGAGGGGATGGGGGCTGCTGGGAATGATCTGGAGGGAAAAAAAGCAGAAAACTGAGGCTAGGAGATACTGACAATTGACTCCAACTTGGGCGCGGGGCGTAGGAGTGGAGATCAGAGGTCCAGCACTGCCCCGACGACCCCAAGGGCCCAGGGACGGAGCGGAGAGAAGGGCGCGCGCCTCTCTCCAACCGGCGTGCAAAGGTGTGGTGTCTTGGGCATGGGCGGGAGCTGCGCGCTCTCGCTCTCACGGCCGGCCAGACCCCGCACCTGGGACGGATGCTCCCACCCCCGGGCAGTGTCCCCCGCCCCCACCCCGCCCCGCAGTGTCCAGGCGGGGGCGGGCCCAGCCCCGGGCGTGGAGCGGAGCACCCCAGGGGGATGAGTAACCCTCGGCTGCGAGCGGGCGCGGCCCTCCGGGCGCGTGCCAAACCCCGAGATGCTGTAACGCGCCCGGAGCGTCTGGGGTCGTGCCCGAGGGCCGGGAGGGGCGCGGCGGCGGATAAAAGGGCCGCGCGGTGCCGGGAACGCTTTTTCCCCTCGGTGCCTGCGGCGCTTCGCTCCTCGCGGGCGGGCAGGCGGGCGGCACCCGAGCGGCGACCCGAGCTCGGGAGGGCGGACGGAGTCGGGGCGCCGGCCCGTCCCTGGGACATCGACGGCGGGAGCGCGGGCAGGGCCATGGCGGGGACGGCGAGCGCGCCGGCAGCCAGGCCGAGCCTGACGTCCATCTCGTCGGGGGAGCTGCGCAGCCTGTGGACGTGCGACTGCGAGCTGGCCCTGCTGCCGCTGGCACAGCTGCTGCGCCTGCAGCCCGGCGCCTTCCAGCTGCGCGGCGACCAGCTCGTGGTGCCCGGCCCCGCGGAGCCCGCGGCCGCGCGCGGCGGCTTCAACGTCTTCAGCGATGGCCTCGTGCGCCTCGACGGGCAGCTCTGCCGCCTCAGCAGCTACATCAGGAGGTGGGTGGCCTCGCCGCGCGCCCCGGCCCGCCGCCTGGCCCCCGCCGAGGCCTGCCCCCTCGCTACTGGCCCCGTCCCTGGCCTCGCTTCCCGAGTCCCAGCCTGTACCTCCCTCCTAAGTCAGACTTCGAAATTTTGCTCTTTGCTAACGTCACCTGGAGGTGCATAGCCCTCCTACCCCCGCCCTGGTTTTTCTGCCCATTGCACTGACATTTTGCGGCCATGTGAGCCGCCCAGGTGGGCATCAGGGCAGGCGCGTGGGGAAGGGCAGGGTGGGGAAAACAGAACTGGCGGGTGATTTTCCCTTTCTGGCTCCTTAACTGGGTCTGATGAGCTCCAGTTTGGGGCACACCCTTTGCTAAGGAGAGACTCACACCCTGGCTTTAGACTGGGGGGAAGGGGAGGGGAGAGGATGTTCCACTTTGTGCGATGCTCGCTTATCTAGTGAGGAGACCCAAGGGCAGAAATTTAAAGTTTCCTGTCTTTGGCCTCACTTAGTTAAAAAAAAAAAAAAATCAATAAACCATGGCTGAGAAGGGACCAAAGCCCCGTGAAGTCCAACCCAGGGCCATGTGGGTTGTCAAGTGGGCAGTTCAGTTCTGGGAAAGTAAGTGCAATGAGTGTTGCTTCCATGGACCCTGGGGCAGAGCTTGCGTGCGCTGAGCTTAATTGGATGAAGGGTGCGCAGGATGCCTAAGTGTTGTGGACAAAGTGCCTGCAGCACTTCCTACCAGACAAGAAGCCACCAGGGATGTAGTCAGGCTGGAGCGGGCTTTGATGGGGTAAAGGAGGCAGCTTCACTGCTGGATTCTGCGGCGCCTCTTGCCACCAGAGGCCACAGCGTGTGGGTGGGGGGATCGGCGGCTCCACGCGGACAGGTCTTAAATTTGCGGCAGAGCTGAGTGCCAGGAAGCGGGCAGTGCAGTCTAGAGTTTGATTCAGAGATGAGTAAGCCGGCCAGCTATTAAAAGGGAAGGCCTTTGCTTTGGGGAAGACAGCAGGCGGTGGTGGGGGATGGAGCCAGGAGAGCAAGCAAAAAAAAAAAAAAAAGAGAGAGAGAGAGAGAGATTTAAAATGCCTCCTTCAAAGCTGCTGGGAAAAACTTGCTTTTCCACACAAAGATAGCGAGGGCTTTGAGTGCCTGAAAAGCCATTTCCCAGCAAGAAATTTCTTCGTCCTTTCTTAGTGAATTGAAAATTCCAAGACATAAGCAGGGGACCATGGGAAGAAATGAGTTAGAAATCAGTTTGCAAAGATTTTAAAAGAAGATAAATATTGTATTTGAGAACAGAGTATGAAAAGTAAAAAATGTCCAGAATTAATTGAAGCTATAGGTTAGACCTTTGACAAGAGTCAGCTCCCCTAGTCTCAGCAAACAGTGTTGCAAAACTTCAAATGGTTTTGAAGTCTGATTGTTAGACTCTTGCTCTGAACACCTCCTCCACAGAAG
This sequence comes from Camelus bactrianus, assembly GCF_048773025.1. NCBI lineage: Eukaryota > Metazoa > Chordata > Mammalia > Artiodactyla > Camelidae > Camelus > Camelus bactrianus. The sequence goes on from NC_133552.1 coordinate 6,385,150, forward strand.
AAAATTAAACAGCATGGTTCCCTGGCAGTTTAGAGTCTAGAATAAAAATGATCAGGTGACAGAGACCAGGGTTCAAACAGGGATCAGCAAATACAAGGTTCTCATAGTCTACACAATCAAGTGAGGGCCTTTGTCCCCCAGGAGCAGCAGAGAGCATCTGTGACTAGTTTGGGAGCTGGAAGGAACCTGTCTTCCCCCCAGAGGACATGCTGCGGCAGAGGAAGTAGCCCCTTATAACTGGGTGTGCAGGTCTGAAAGATGACTGGGAGGGAACCGCATCTGAATGGAGAGAGCCTTCTAGAAAGAGGAGGAAGACAGTTGTGGACAGCAGTGGGAGGTTTTGCCCTCATGGATCAGGAGTGAGGTGCAGTCAGAATTCAGGTGTCTTTGTTGCTGCTCCTCAAATTGGCCAGATTTAAGCAGTTGTCTTTGGCTTTGGAGGGAGCATACAACTTCCTCTCTCAACATTTGCTCCAAAGCAGTCACTTATTTCCTTCTTCCCTCCCTGAAAGAGGCCACATCTTATACCAGTGCTTCTCAGACTTTAAATAAGCTTGCAAGTCTCCCGAGGATCTTGTTAAAATGCAGATTTTAGATTGAATAAAATTGAAGAGGGACTCAGGATTCTGCAGTTTTACAAGCTCCCACATGATGCCTGTGCTGTTGGCCCAGCGATCATACTTTAAGCAACAAGGTCTTACATACATCTGTCATTTCACATTGAAATGGTGCATCTTCTTATCTGTCTTCCCAATAGACTATATGTTTCTGAAAAAGGAAAGCAAAACTATTTCCTTTTTCATCTTGTGTCCCCAGTGCCCTGCACATAGTAGGTGCCTAGTAAATGTTTATTGCACAAATGAATGTGTGTATTGTTGATTAGAGTCACAGACCTGAGAGTGATAAATCTGAAAATTTGGCTTATTTCACTAGACTAGGGGCAGAAGAAGAAGGCGAGGGAGTGAACAGAAGGAATTGTTGGAGAGCAAAAGGGAGGCTTTGCATAAAGCTAGTGAGTTAACCCGGGAAACACAGCAGGGCCGTCCTGTGTACTCTCAAGGGCAGAACGTTCCTGTAAACTTCTGCTTAGTGTCACAGCAAAGGATTATGGTAGCTATAAGCAGTTTCTGGGCCTTTTACACAAGGACTGTTCCTGTATATTCCCCCTTTTCTCTGCTACTCTCTTCATATTTTTTAAAAATGAACGTACACGTACACACACACACAGAGATGGAAGCCATGGGTTTGAATTCCTATTTGAACATTAAATTGTCAGGATCCAGGGAAATTTGGAGCAGCTTTTCAAGTCATGCTAGAGATGATGTAAAATCTGCAGAGAATGCTGGGTAGACATCCTAAAGGGTGAGTGATGTTTCAGCTACTCCTGATTTGCGAGAAGCAAAAATTCAAAGTGCTTTCTTGGTCCCATCTTTCAGACATTGCCTTGGCTAAGCTGTTCTCTTTTGCCTCCCAAACTGAAAAGATGAGGAAAGAAATTGGAGCAAGAAAGGAGAACCTCTTACTCATTTATTTTTCAGATACTCATACAGTCCTCCTTTCCTGGCAACTCACATGAACACAGCGCTGGTTGTGTGTCAGAAGCTTACAGAGCTTCACCCTAAGGCCAGCTGAGTTGGCCAGAATTAAAGACACTGATGATGTTTGTTAAGTATTTACTATCAGCCCAAGTACGCACATCTATGCTATTGGCACTGCATTAAATCATCAAGTAGAAGGCAACAGTGCTATATCTCTTTTACAGGAGGGAACCAGTCCAGATGGGTTAAGTAACTCAAGGTCGTGGTGAGTTGCGGCTCTGGGACCGAGTTCACACAGCCAGTCAGTCAGGACGTGAATGAGATCTTCTTATCTGGAATCACCAAGCTTTCCATTACGTTGTTCTGCCTTTCAGTCTTCGGATTAAAGCCAGGCGTAGAAAGTTTCAGCCTAGCAGCATTTGGGGGCCAGGATAAAATCAATGAAGAGATGAGAGTTTAAAGGAACTCTCTTAAACTGTTTGTGTCTCATCCCTAATGATAAGTTCAGCAAATATCATAAATATCCAGGACACAGAAGCAGTATTTGCATTCATAATTTAGAAATATGCATGATTAAAGATGAGATAACTAGTCCCTAATGTAGTCTGGCCAGGCTTATCTTAAAATAAAATCGGGGGTTGAATGTCAGGTGCTTTAAGACCTGTGAGACTTAACAACTAGGTCCTCAGTCTTTTTGTATTTTAGTGACATACTTATCCAAATCTCACACCAGTGAATTCCAAAGGGATATTCACATTTATTTATTTCGCTGCAATTTTGGGATGTTTAACAATTGGACCATAACTGGAGGCTGAGAATGGATGAATTAAGGAGGTATTTCTGATCTGTGACCTTGTTTAAATAGAGAGTTAAGTAGGGATCTTGCCACAGCCTCTTGTCTGTAAATTCTGTTATCAGAGCTCTCATGTGAGCAGCATTTTCCTGCATCTGTGGTACAGTGATAACTGCCATGCTCTGTGATGATGTTTACAGCCCCGTTAAGATCCTAAACGTGCCTCTAAATCATCAAAGGAAGATTAAATTATGCTGAGCATAGTCTTATTATTCAGGATATCTTATTAAATTCAGACTCCAAAAGAGGCGATGCATGTATAGGTATGCATTAAACTCAATATGTGACTATCCAGAAGATTCTCCCTCCTCCTCCCCCTGCCCAGTCCTCCTCCTTTGATCAGGCCAAATAGCTCTCTGAGCCCTTAGCATTCAAAAAAGCCTTCTACAGAATTCTGGGGAAAACTGATTATTTTCCCAACCAGTGATCATTTCCAAGTTGCAATTTTTATCTTTTTCCTGCCGATGATACCTCCAATCAGATGTCAGTCGATTTTGTAGGCAGAGGCAAGGATCGCACTGTTATTTGTGTCATCACAGTAGTAATCAAAACTGCAGATTTTCTGGATGTACGGTACACACACATCGTGTGCGTGTGCTGGAGAATGATGGTTAGACTGTGGATATTGAGAGAGAAGAGGAATCTCCTTGAGGAAAATATTAAGTGCTTAAATGACTATAAATTAACTCCATGATAAACAAGGTGGGAGAATGTGAAAATTGCTTTGGATGGCTCACAGGTGGTACCCGACTTCCAGCCGGCATCATGCATCTATCTCTTTGTTCACTCCAATCAGACTCGTCCTTTTCTTCCTCTTTGACTACAAGACTTTTCTCTCTCTGCCCATCCCCGCAGCCCTCTGCAACCACAGACCTTACTCTTCTCTCCTCACCCCCCTCCCAGGTCACTCTTGCCAGCCTGTGCCAGGTCCTTGGCAGCTGCATAGATGGATGGCAGAGGGGTAGGGAGCACGAGGGAGCCCCTCCCTGTGCCGCTGCCCTGTTACTCCATCCCCATCTTCTGGGCCCTAAGCCCCTCAGATATGTAAGTTGTATGTCAATGCCCGGCACATAATTGGTGCTGAGTGAATGCTGTTGAATGAATGAATGAGAATGAATGAACCCAGCAAACGGTGGTTCCCTTTCTGATTCCTGCGCCTCTGCTTCCTTTCTCCAGTACCTCTTGGCAGTTGGTCAGTTGGGACAAAGAACAGGAAAATTCTCTCTGCTGATGCGGAGCACAGCGACACTCCCCTTCAGGGGCTGCCCCACCCTGTCTCAGCGCGCACTGTTCCGCCTGGTCAGGGTGAGGGTGGAGGAGGCACATAAGAAGAACCATGCGACACCCCGTCTGCACTGTCTTACCATCCGTTCCCCTCCAACGCAGCTAGGTCCCCTGCCTCTTCTCCATTGGCACCTCCTCTCCCCTACTCCAGCCCTCAGCACCTGCAGCCCTGAACATCAACCCCTGCATCCCCTCTCCTCCCCTGGATGCATCAGCCTGTGTCCCCTCCCCAGGGGACCAGCCCCCTGGCCACCCCTGGTGCCCAGGGTTGGGAGGTGGAGACCACCTTAAATGCCTGGGGAAATAGAAGGCAGAATCACCTTAAATGCTCCGTGGGGGTTAGGTTTTAAAGGATCTCAAATCAGATCTGACAATCCCAGAAAAAAATGATGACACAGATTTCCAAGAAGCCAAGCTGGAGGCCTGCGAGCAGAAGCTGTGCTTTTCTGGCTGGGGGTTAGGTATTCTCCACTGCTCCTGACCCCTGCCTGGGGCACTGTCCTGGGCTCCGGCCCCTCTAAGTGGGTTGTGGGAAGTGGGCGATGGGGAGGGAGGCTGAGAGGACAGTGTGGCCACAACTCCCTGCTGTGGGGGCTCCCCAAGGCGGTGATTTTCATGTCAGGCTCTGGAAGGACCACAGGCTGGAAAGAAAAGCGGGAGCTGTCCCGCCCGGGACAAGCCAGCTCAGGGTGTAGTGGCGAAAGCAGCCCATTGACTCCATGCAGCCCGCACAGCAGAGCCGTCCACGGGAAGCCGTGTGGTCTGGAAGAGGGACTGTGGCTGACATCCCGCAGCCTGCTGGGTACCACTCGGCCTGCCCAGGTCCACTCGGCTTCTGAGCTTGGGCTCAGTTAGACAATTAGCCATCTTCTTGAAGGAAGACAATTTGCGCTCGCATCTGTCTTGTTTATCAACCGTGCAGGTTGAGATGCAGACTGCTTGGAAAATGTGTAGAGTGGGGAGAGAAAGCTGACGTGCTGGAGGAAAGAGTCAAAAAGCCAGAAGCTCTTCCTGGGCTGGAATAATGAACTAAAACCAAGGAGGCTAAATTTAATAGGGCCCTGGACAGAAATCTAACATTATTTTGGTTTTTGTTTTTCAACTGCACACGCTCACCGTCAGGGAGAGGTGAATTAGTTCGATTCTGGTGAATACTGGTCGATTGCGTAATCTGGGGGGGGTGCTGGGTTTATCTTGGAATTAGAGAAGGGAAAAGGGGAGGAGAAGGAGAGGAAAATTTCAGACCCACCAGTTAGTCAGGATGACTGCACTGAGCACACCCAGTGAATTCCACTGATTGAGTATAAGTCATTCTCAGTCCAGAGAGACGTAGCACTCCTGTAGCTTCAAACTAACTCTTACAGCCCAAGGTGGACGGTGCTGGTCAGCATCTGGTGAAGACTGCCTCTGAGAGCCAAGCATTGGTGCCAGGTGCCCCCAGGACCACGGACACCTTTTGGCTGCATGCAGATCTGTCTGCCGACCAGGGGGAAGGATTTATGCATTTGGTACAAGATGTGGCTGCCTCCCTAAGGGCACACGTTAGGGGACTTTCTTCAAAAAGTCTGGATGTTGCAGGCACCTGTCCAGCATGTCCCCTCCTGACTGTGACTGGAGGGTTCACTGCACTTGCCGCCTTCTCTGCTTTCTTCATAGGTATGTGGAACTGACCAACTACTGTGATTATAAAGACTACAGGGAAACTATATTGAGCAAACCAATGCTGTTCTTTATTAACGTGCAAACCCAAAAGGACGCCTCAAAAGGTAGGTCTGTAGATGTTTGCGCTTGGTTCTGCCTTGCTGGGCTGTGGGCTGTGGTCAGCTGCTGAGGCAGACGCTGGGCCTGGAGAAAGCAGGGTGGACATCAGCTCGTGCCAGGCTGGAAATGAGAAGCCTGCCATGTTAGGCCACCGAAAGCCCAGCACAAGCCTGCAGAGCAAACCCCTGAATGATCCTCCGGCTGAAGCCATCTGTCTCCTGAGTTTTCTTTCATGCTTCCTGTCTGAGCAGGGAGTGATTTCTGAGCCTACAGGGGTTGCAAAGATGACCGGAGTGATGAAGAGGATGATCTGTGTTACTGTTTACCGCATCCCAAACACGTGTGCCAGGCATGCTCTGATGTCATTAATTTGCCAACAGCCCTGCTGGGCATATCATCCAAAGGAGAACGTTTTTGAGCGTGAAAGCAGGTACTGTTAATAATTATGCTGCTACAGAGGTATAAACTGGAAGAGACTCAGGCTTAGCTAGGATGAATGGTCATCCTGCCTGAGAAAGGACCTGGATTCTCCCCATTTTATAAAGGAGAAAACTAAGATAAAGAAGGTAAATGATTTCGATGCTTTTATATTTCATGTTATAGCCTTCAAATTTCAATTTTAGACATATCTCTTTCTCGTTTTCTTCCAAGAAATCAGACTAACTGATAACAACTATATTAACTCAAATTTCAATATGAAAAATCTCAGTTTTTAACTTCTACCTCCTGCTGAAGTGATATATGGTGAAAGTCATGAGCATAATGCTCTGTGATAGAGTTAGAATGTCTTAAACTTACTTCTAAATAACGTTCTTAAAATGAGCCCAAGGGAATAAGAATTGATCTACAAATTCCAAACAGACTTCCTCAAACCTGCCCTCTCATTCAGATTCGTGGAGCTGACTCTCTGCTGTCTCATTCAGAGTCATTCAGATTCCCTGCTCATTTCATCATTCAAAGTCACGATGTCCTTCTCTGCAGGAGGGGCTGGGAACAGATCGCACTGTAACAAGCAATGCTTGTTAGAGCCTCTGAGCCCCTGATCTTATTTGGCTTGATGGTGACTAGAAAGCCAGTGAATTCTCTAAGAATGCAATTCACAGATGTATCAAGTACACCTCCTGCATCGATCTCTCAGGAGGAATCTCAAGAAAGAATAAGAGACCTCTCCATTTTAACATTTTCATGAAAGTACAGGGAGTGGTAGAAGGAATATTTGTGGGTGGCCTTCAGAAGTACACAGTTGTGTCTCTTGTGGAAGGAGGCACTGAAACCCAGTCCTGGTTAATTGTAAGGAAAGCCATGAAATGAAGAAATTCTCTGACATAGACTCTTAATATGGTTAAGGTTAAGTTATGAAAATTGTGATGCAACATGTTCAGCCCTGCTTCTATCCCAAAATATACTCTTGTGCAAATTTAGAAAAAGCCACCATTAACGCCAGACAATTTACTGATCCTTCCCAAAAGTCTGTCATTAGAAATATACACATAGACAATGTGAAAGTGATTGGCATCCTCTAGAATTGTGCAGTGTGCAACCTGCCCAACCAGCACAACTGTGGAGCGTGGTGGCCCCGAGTGTCTAATGAGCTCAAAGGTCTTGATTTGGCTTATGTGAAAGTTAACTCAAGGTATCAAATAGCTGGCTTGTTTTACTTGATTATTTATATCTTTTCTCAAAGAGGATATAAGGTGGTTTATATCTAAAGTGTCCCCCAAATGATTTGGGAGACAGGAAAAGCGGAGTAGGAAAAATAAGATGAATAAGGTTAGTGCAAAAGTTAAGTTCAAAATGTATTCCCCAAGGACGTAACGCTTGCTCTTGGTGGACGACAGGTTTGACGCTCAAAACCAGTGCAGAATGTTCGGTTTCCAAAATCATGTGATGGCTGGTCCATGGCCTTTAGACAAAGGGTGACATCCTGTGTTATATATCTTCCTAGAAAAAAATGCTTGAGTAATGAAGGCCATAGAGCTTGATTCTGGGGGCTGGAAAAGTTAAGAGATTATTGGTTAATAATATTGCAAATTTCCTAGTGAGTGAACAACCTTCCTTTTGCTTAGATTATATAGATTTGGACAGAGTTGGATTTAAGGGATTACTAAACCAAACCCACCAAACAAACACCAACAAAAAACAACTTCCAGAACATAGACGCGTTAGTATTTAAACATCGGGAGAGACTTTCCCATGGGCTAGTATTGCTGGAGTTGGGTGTGGAGGAGAACCACCCTCAAATTGCCTCGGTCCTTAGAACCCAGATTAGCCCTTTGGCAAAGGGCTCTAGGGGAGGGCAGGGAAGGAAGAGGGAGGGGCAGCCACGGGGTAGCCTCCTTCCCTGGACTTTGCTGATTTTCTGCTTTGCAAATGAGGAAGCGTAGGTGAGAGCCAAGTCACTGTTTACCCAGCCGGGCGGGGACCCGTGTTCACTTTGGCTCCCCGCACTGGATGCGTGCAGCGGCGACTCAATCCTCATCTGTGATAATTAGGGAACGGAATTTTCAATTTCTGAGACAAGAGTAACAAAGTGCAGCCTGGGGGGAGCTGGTTTTCTGAGCTGCCTTTACAAGATCCTGGAGCTTCCTTCACATTTACATCTGCAAACTTCTCAGAAACATTCCTAGAGATGGGTTAGGCTTTGCAGCCAGGTCCTGAGGGAGCAGCAAGGGAAGTTATAAACACATAAAATCTCCAAACACGGTGGGAATCACTGCTTTGTCAGAAGTATGTTTACATCACACATGCACCCTTCTCTTTGACTTCTGTGTCCTAATTTCTAGAAAGAACATATGCATTTCTTGTGAATACAAGGCACCCCAAGATAAGAAGACAGCTGGAGCAGGGGATGGACATGGTCATTTCCTCAGTGATTGGAGAAAGCTACCGGCTTCAGGTGAGCGTCAGTCTGTCTGAATCCAGGGCTGTCAATGCACAGAGGGCATCTGTGCTCTCTACCTGCCAGGGCTGAGTCCCTGGAGCTCAAATGTAACTTAACTGAATGCAGGCATAGAAGTTTTCCATTGCTTCATTACACAACCAAGAAAATGAGCTTAGTTTCTAGCCATTTATTAGACACGGGTAAGAATAAATATAAATTTGACAGAGCAGTTCAAGGTCTTTACATGGAATTTGAAGCAAATGCAAAGGTCTGTTTAAAAAAAAATCAAGGCAAATGTTTAAAAATACATCAGAATGAAAGAGAAATAAGAGGTGCTATATTTTGGATATTTTGGCCATTGTTAATTCTATAATATAATTCTATAATAAAATATGTCTGTAATATAATCCATGAAATCCATTAACTGCTTCTTTCTCTTTCAGTTTGATTTTCAAGAGGCAGTAAAGAATTTTTTCCCTCCAGGAAACAAGGTGGTTAATGGAGAAAATTTGAGCTTTGCGTATGAATTCAAGGCTGATGCGTTATTTGATTTCTTCTATTGGTTTGGGCTCAGCAATTCCACTGTAAAAGTGAATGGAAAAGTCCTGAATTTGTCAAGTACAAGTCCAGAAAAGAAGGAGACCATTAAATTATTCCTGGAAAAAATGAGTGAGCCTTTAATCCGAAGGAGCAGTTTCTCTGACCGAAAATTCAGTGTAACTTCCAGAGGTATGTTAAAAGCTCTCAAGTACCTGAGGAAGACGGTTAAATAAAAGGGGAGAATAGTATCATGGGAGAGAAGAATCAGTTAATTGAAAAGATAAAGCCTCTTGATAAAGGGTGAGTGTAATATCACATATTTCAGGAAGTAAGACGTGAGAAATGTTTACCACCAAAAAGCAGCACAGTGACTTTTCCTTTTAGGCTCCTTAAAGTCTTCTGACAGCAGTTCTATTGTGCAGTGCACCTAGAAAATAATTTTAAAATATATTATTAATGTACATACATGTTAAACTCATTTAAGTATTGTTAATAATAATTTAAATATAAAAGAATAATGCTTTCCTCATGTGATTATTCAGCGCAACAGAATGTTAAGGAAAAGTGTTGGTTGGGGGAGGAAGCTACCTGGTCAAGACATCTATCTTCAAAAATATTTGGAAGGGTTCTCCAGAGTTTGTAAGACCACAAAAGAATAACTCTTCCTTTTTCTGGCTTACTTCACTTAGAATGGCAATCTCCAGGTCCATCCATGTTGCTGCAAATGGCATTATTTTATTCTTTTTTATGGCTGAAATACCATGATATCACTCATAGGTGGAATCTGAAAAAAAAAAAAAAGACACAAATGAACTTACTTACAAAACAGAAACAGACTCACAGACATAGAAAACAAACTTATGGTTACCAGTGGGGGAAGGCGGGGTGAAGGGATAAATTGGGAGTTTGAGATGCACCGATACTAACTACCATATATAAAATAGATGAACAATGAGTTTCTTCTGTATAGCCCAGGGAACTATATTCAATATCTTGTAGTCACCTATAGTGAAAAAGAATATGAAAAAGAATATATGTATGTGTATGTAGGACTGAAACATTATGCTGTACACCAGAAACTGACACAACACTGTAAACTGGATATACTTCAATTAAAAAAAAAATGAGGCACCAGTGAAGAATAAACGTTTTTAAAACTTGTTAAAAAAAAAAAAAGAAGAAGAAGAACTCTTGAGAATGCTACAGATCACATGGGGTGTGTTCTAGCTTTGAATACCCAGCGCCTCCACCCAGGACTAGTCTGATGTGGTTAAGGAGGTGGCATCAGTCAGGTCTTGTCTGGATTTGTCTTTTGCTGAGCCCTTCTCTGTCCCAGGCTAGTCTGGGCTGAAAGACAATGTCCTTGAACCAGAACTCCTGCTGCTAATTGCAAACAAACAAACAAACAAACAAAAACAAGCAAACAAAAGAACACCAGTCTCTATGAACCTGCAGTTTTCAAAAAGTTAAAAAAAAAAAAAACCCAAAGGTTTCATTAATTGTATTTGATGACAGTTCCTTTCTTCCAGTGTTTCTAGCAAAAATGCTTACTCCTAGCTCGCTCTTATCCTGGAATGAGTTTCTCTGTGTCTCCCTCCTCCTCCTCCCCCTCCCACCCCCTACCCCTTGCTGTAGCTTCCTCTGCTGGTTGTTTCCTACAAAGATGCCCTTCTGCTCTGCTCCATGGCAGCCATGTGGGTGGTTATACGCTCTTCCTTTTTGGGGAAGATTGCCTTGCCTGGTTGCAGCCATCCCAGATGCCTGGTCCTTCCTGTGACGCCCTCCAGCCTCACCCACTGGCCACCGCAGCCTGGGCAGCGCTTCACTGTTTCACCATTGCTCACCCTCTATCCTATATGCTGCCCGGATGTCCACTCACATCCTGGGGACACTGTGGGGCACGTGAAATTGGGCAGTGCTTCCTTGCAAAGTTTCCTCTGAGCCAGCCCTGGGGCCACTTCCACTCCAGGGCAGTGAGAAGGACACTTCAAGGCCCACGGAGCCATCATTATGCACCACAGGTGGCCCAGCCACGATACAGCAGCCCCCACCGCCTCCCAGCAGACAGCTCCACCGGCTCTGCCCTTGTGATCAGTTAGCCCAGCTCCATCTCCACTCAAAAACTGACTTGTGTCCCGGCATCTGTCCCCCACCTGTGGGCCTTTTGTCATCAAATGAGAAAGGGTACCTGCATCTCCAGGCCCTGGAGAAAACAGGTGACAATCCACATCCTGCAGGTAAACAGAAAGCAACACGTTTCTGTCATCTTTCTGAGTTTTTCTTGGGAAGCCAGATTCGCTGTTCATTATTGAAATGGTTACGCTGGGTGTTGCACGGGTTTTAAGGCACTGTTGGGTTATGGTTTTGTTTTCCCAGTGATGGTAATAACGCCTGCCCTGTTTACCTTTTTCAGGTTCAATAGATGAAGTTTTTAACTGTAGTCTGTCACCCAGATCATCTTTGGCGGAGCTTCTTTTGACAGAATTGCCATTTCCATGTGTTCTGGAATCTGAAGAGACACCCAACCAATTTATCTGATTGGACTGGACACTCGGGGCTTCCTCCTGCTCCCCGGGCCTGCGCCACAACTAGGTTGAGGGGACGAGAGAGAGAGGTGGGAGGCAGGCACTTCCGCCCTCCACTCCTACAGAGGCCCCTCTCTTCCATGTCCACGGGCAGTGCCTTGGCAGCTGACTTCAGGATGGGGGGGCTTTGGCCCCATGGCCTGGGGCGGGGGGTGGTGTCCTCTCCTTTTAACACTTCTCCAAAGAGGCAGAGGGAGCGGCAGGTCCTGCCACCCTGAACACTTTGCTGACACCCTGGCGTCCTGAGAACTTCCCGGGCAGCCTTTGTGGGAGCCGTCTGACTTGGGTTTTGCCCTGTGATGCTTCATAAATTTGGGTTCAGCCCTCTGCTTGGAACATCCTTGTCTGAACCCACACCCAGCAAGCATGGGGTTCGCAGTGCTGTTCTCTTGCGAACTTGGCTGGGCAAAAAGCCAGAACATCTTTCATTGAAAGGCAAGTCTGTTTTTCATCCTGCCCACAGGACACCTTAGGAGAAACGTTCAAGGTACGATTTGCTGGAGGACTGGCCAGGTGGATAGGATGGTAACCCCACCCCCCACTGCCTGCAATTTGAACTCCCTTGGCCTCCCTTTTATCAACGTGGCCTGTGTAGAAAGAGGCCAGGTGATGTGATACCAGACATGACAGGAGAAGGGTAATGTATACAGCAGTGTCCTCTTTATTAAAAGCACATTATGTCAGTTGGGTATTTTATAAGCTTTTAGTTTCCTAACACTAAAAGCAAAATTGAAGAAAGCTATACCATTACCATAATACGTTGTTACATCAATACATTTTTCATCTCATAGCTACAGTGGAGTTCTTCAAAAAGAAAAAAAAAATCATCCTATTTACATACAAAAACCTGCACGAATGAATCGCTACATGTGTTATAATGAGGAAGATGTATGGGTCCTGAGTATAATTTTTCTATCCTTTTAAAAAATATTTCTGTATTATACGTTTTGATAGCACTACTAATTGGCCTTTCACTTATATTTGAAATGTTGTGTACTATATTTGTGCAGTTAAATGTTTCCTTAGCATTCAGCATAGAATCGATTAACTTTGTGACCAAGCGTGTGCGATCCTCCCTGGGTTCCGCAGGGGGTGTGCTTGCCTTGTAACTTACTAACTTACAGCAGGAACTGTGGTCTTACGGCTACTTTCTGAAGAGGAGCCTTTTGAAGAGCAGGTCTATGAAGTATTTGAAGAAAAAAAAATTGATACTGATGTTTCAGAAAAGGGAACTATTCCTTAATAACAGAAGAGGACAAACATTTGTTACTCAACTGAGTGCAAAATGGAGAGTATGAATAAGAACATAAATGTTATACCAGAGCAAACAAACCTCTGGTGGATATCAAATATTATATGCTTCCCAAAGGAAATAGAAACTCTATTCACAAAAACTGACAAAGTAGATTTTTCAAAAGTAGTTAAATTTGGGGAAACCATTGGGAACCACTCCAGGAATGGACTAAAGATCTGAAAGGTTTCTTTTATCATTAAAATTTGTTTTTCAGTTGACTCAGCAGTCACTCATTTGAAAGTCACTCAGCAAACTTTTATCGACTCCCTCTAAAGAAATGTACACTGTGCTAACGTATTTCATTAGCAAATGTCACAAAGAAGCAATATTGGGAAATCTTTAAAATTGGTGAAAAGTCTATTGGGACAGATGTTCCTGGGTAGAAGAGATCTGGGTATATATGTGGCCTGATTCCGATGTTTTGACAGACTAAGACCACTAGAAATCTATAGGACAGGAATGGCCTAAGCAATCATCCATTCATTCAACAGGTATGATTGAGTGCCTGCTGTGTGCAGTGCACTGAGGCTGGTATATTAGGTATTAATTTGTTCCAACAAGAATGCAAATCCAGACATTATCTACAGAATGAAGGAGTTTTTTCCTTATTACCTCATGGTTATAGTTTGATTTTTGGCCAAAGAATAACATTGCCAGACTTGATTGCCTACCTTAATTATCAGCTCAAGTTTCTTCTTACTGTTTCAAATACCCAGTCTATCTTCAAAGAGCAAAGTTATGCCCCTACTTAAGACATTCAAAAGAATGTGCATCAATTTCTGAAGGGAGTTTCTAAAGAATTTCAAAAATGCTTTAAGCAATCATGGTGTCATTAGAATAAATGATTACTTTGAAGAAGAGAACATTCATTTGGATGGATAAATGCTGGTATAACAGATTTAAAATGACTGTTCACACTTGATATTCACGGCTTGAATAAACTTGAGAGGACTAACAATGCAAGGTGTTAGTAATTACTCTTAAGAGTTCAGAGAAGAGCAGAACACAAGAATCAGAGACAGCAGAGATGGCCCAGGAGGGAGGTGACATTTATACACGATTGATGAGGTTTTGATAGAATCAAGGTCTGAACTTGCTCTCATGGCTTTATTTGGATAAAATGTAAGCGAGTTTGGAGAATGGCAAGCTACAAGCAGAGCTTAGAATTTACTCTATTAAACTGGGCTGTCCTAATAAAATAGAGAATATTATAGAATTTTCTTCTCTGGATTTTTTCAATGAAAGGATAGCATTCATTCATGGACTGCTTAACCTCAACCCCTCTTAGTGGCAGATATGAACCAGATGACCTCAGGAAGACACGGATCTCTGATGGTTAATTTTATGTGTCAATCTGGCTGGGCTGCGGTGTCCAGATGTCTCAATAAACATTATTCTTGATGTTTCTATGAGGGTGTTTTTGGATGAGGCTAACATTGAGATCAGTGGACTTTAAGTAAAGCAGATGGCCCTCCACGATGCCAGTGGGCCTCTCCCATCAGTTGAAGGCCTGAATTTAACAAAAGTCTGACCTGCCCTGAGCAAGAGGAAATTCTCCACAGATGACCTTCAGACTTGAACTGCAAGGTCGGATCTGCCTGGAGTTGCCCTGGGTCTCTGGCCTGCTGGCCGGCTTTAGGACTTGCCAGGCTCCACAGCTGTGTGAGGCAGTTCCTTAAACGAAATCTCTTTCTCTCTACAACCACACACTGTATTGGTTCTGTTTCTCTAGAGAACCCTTAATAATACAGTCTATCACAGAAATTGAGAAAATGTTTTATGAATTAATCAATCAGCCAAAACAAAAAGAAAAGGCAGTTTTGTTTTTTTTTTTTAACATGAAGACATTTGAATAAAAGCACATACTACATAGTAATAGAAAGTCTTTGCCCCAAATGTAACAAGCAAGCCAGAGAGAGAAACTTCACTCAGGAAATCTGTATCCAAAGCACGTGGCATCGCTAAGGAAGGTCTGTGACCATTTCTGGGCTTTTGGACGCAGCCATCCACCCAGTCTCCCATCAACTCTTCCCCATTCTCCCTCTCATTCAGGAGACAAACTTGCCTCTCCCTTTACCTGGAGCAGAGCTCCTCACACTTGAATGTGCCCAGGAGTCTGCTGGCGGTTAAGCCGCAGGAAGTCTGGGTGGGACCTGAGCTGCTGCGTTTCTAGCAGTTTCCCAGGTGGTACCCAGACTGCCGGCCCTGGGACAAGGCGCTAGACCTACCTGCCCTTCTCATACTTTATGGATCACCTGGGGATCTAGTTAGAAAAGCAGAATCTCGGGCCGAGCTGACACACTGGCCTGTGTTCTGGTCAGATGCCCGGGTGGCAGTGGGTGCACTCAGTGTGGGAAGCAGCTTCCTGGCACACCTGCCTCCCCGGGCCCAGACCCCACCTGCTCTCTCCTGGAGCATCACGTTCTCTCTCTCCCTGCTCCTTCCCCTTGGCCTATGATCTTGGCTAGTCCTCCCTCATTTCAAGTAGTAACTGTCTACCTGACCCACTCCCTCTTTCCAGCTAGACTTTCCTCCTTCACAGCCCAAATTTCTATCCTTGCTGTCCCCTCTGCCACCACCCACCCCGTCTCTACTATTCATCACATTCCCTCTGTAGTGTGCGTGGCAGAGAGAAATTTATTGTAATCATTTCACTTGGAAATAACCAGTTAACATTTAACCCATTCAGTGTAACTACCTTCAGTTGGTTTTGATTAATTCAAAACACTGGAAGAGCCATCTTGGTGACCTAGATGTCTTTGTACCTGTATGGTTGACTCACTCTGGTGGGATACGGAACCTCGCTTCTCTTGCTCCAGGAGAAGAGCCCAAGATTTACTTAAACTAACCGACCTGACCCCGCTCTGTCGTCTAACCCACTTCAGTGCCTTCTCTGTGTGTCCAGGTGGAGCCCAGGCTTCAGGGCCTTCTGCTCAGCTCTCTGGCCCCTTTGCAGTTTGGCAGGACCGGGCTGTCAGGGACCCTGGCGTGCGCAGGCGCAGGCCGTTCCGGCCTCCTGGGTGCCTGCTCAGCCTTGTGGCCCCTCCTCCTCTTCACCTGAGAACTCAGTGCAGGCAGCTCCTCTTCCAGGACCCGCCCCCCGGGCTCCCGTGGTACCGGGTACTGCCCTGAGTGTGCTCAGTACTTGTTGAGGGGAAGAAGAAAGGAAAAGAATTCTGCTTAATCCTTGAACAGAGTTGCCCTGAGGAATCCAAATCCAAAGGCAGGCAGAGTGCTGTACTGCTCACAATGCAATGGACCCATCCCAGCAATCCATTCTGAAGCAGAAATGAAAGATTCTAAAAAGGATGGAGATCAGAAGAGCAGTAAGACAAAAGGGCAATAGCTTTGGTTTGTGTGGCTTGAAGAGTTATAAATTGTCATTAGAATTATTCACCTTTCAGCCCAGTGAGGTACGTTCTCGTATATTCACTTTACAGACAAGGGAGCTGGGGCTCCGAGCAGCATCTGCTCTCTCCGCAAGGCTCCCAGCTAGAAAGTGATGCATCTTCTGACTCTCATTCAGTGCGTACCCCACCATTGCACGGCTTGCTTAAGACTAGGCAAATGTAGGATATTAATAAAAATTCACTTTTAAAATTCTATGTACTCACTGTGCTATTTTTAAAATATAGTTCTCTTAAATTATGCCATGCCAATTAGCTCTATTTCCAGACGATAATCCGTTATTGGGTGTTACTTTCTTAATTTAGATGCCACTACCAAATCCTAACTTAGACTCATCCCTTCTAATAACATCTACAGAAATCTAGGTCTCTTCATGTGTCCCACTATTCACTGCTCTAAATCTGAGAGTCTCAGTGTGTTGTATTCATTCCATTACATGGATAGGACTCTCAGAAAACGCTAGTAGCGCTTCATTTTGAAGAAACTCCTTGCATATATTCGTGGGATCCTTACTTTGATGCCTATTCTGTCTCCTTTGATAAACTCCCTTTCGTTACACCTCACTGTTCCCCTAAGGTCCTATGTTAGAATAACCCCTTGAAAGGATAAGGGATGGTTGTAAATTGCTTTCTAAACATGTTGCCAGCAATCTCCAACGCACACTTCTGTCTTCTCTGTGCACCCGCGTGGGTAATAGCTGCGTCCTAACCTGGAGGCATTCAATATTACTAAGCACCTACTATGCGTCAGATTTTCAGGTAGGTGCCAATAATATGAATATAAAAGGCACTCCACATGCTGGGAAAACTCTAACATACTTGGGGGTGGGAGACAGTTTCATCTGTGGGGACGGAAGATCAGTTCAATCGATAATCACAAAACACGGTTTTCGGTGCCAGGAACGTGGCCTTGGGAGGAGAAAGGTGTCACAAACATCCCTGCTCTCTCCTCTTTCCAAGCACACTTTTCTTTCACCTTCCTCCCTCTCCTAATTCCTGTGCTCACTTCAGTCTAATCTCCCCGTGCTCCTCTCCCCAGATACACAAGACAATGCGCAGGAAAGCTCATTGCATGAACAATACAAGTACACGAAAGTAAGGTATTCATGTTACTGGGAACACATCCTTCTGCTTTCCGAACCCGGTCCCCCAGCCGGCCTGGTTAAGCGCCCTGCACCTCGCTCCACGCGCCCCCTGGTTGAGCGGCTGTACCGACCTCGTCTCCATGGCGACGCGTCACAAAGCAGCCGCGCAGCGTCCAGTCCAGCTGGCGGAAGGGGCCCCGCGACGGCCTCTTGGGGCAAGAATGGCACAGCCTGGGCCCGAGACTCTGTGCCCCTCTCAATATGGGCACAAGATCCAGCCAAGTAAGTCTGCGGACCCTGCCAGCCGGCGGGGCGGGGGCGGGGCCTCTCCTGGGGATGGGATACCCTGGGCAAGGCTGCTTGCGTCTTTAAGGGTGTGTGCCTGGCTCTTACGGGTGGGACTCACTTTAAAGAGCGGCTGGGAGTCAGGGAGAATGAGAGAGTGTTCATGACCTTGTCTCTTCCCAGCTCTATGCCAAACCTTCTGCCAAACCTCTCCCTAAAACGCTCAGGTGCTTTTAAATACTCCATGAAATGCCCAGGAGGGGACAGGAGAAAAGGACTTGTGCCTTCAGGAGAACAAGGCCAAAGACAAAGAAGGAACGGAGATCAGGAGCTTTGAAGAGAGCAGACGCAGCGGGAGCCCTGGTCCCAGGCAGGATCTGGGAACCAGCACGGAAGGTGGGAGGTGCAGGACGCAGACAGGCGACCTCCCGGTGGGTCTGCAGAGGCAGCGCCCCGTCCCCCACATGTCTGTAGCAGGGGCTGGGAACTCTGCCTGTTCAGCTGTCGCTTCTAACCTTCACTGATTTTTCTTTCAAAGTGATTTTGTATTCGACAGAGGGAGTGCTTTGGATGCTCATTCTGCATGCAAATGCAGCTGGTTTACTAACTCAGCTTTTTGTGTCAGCCAGGGCAGAGCCACTCTAGCTGTGACGCTAGTGGCATGATTACTGTGTAGTCAGCTCCGTCCTGGCCTTCCTCACAGCAATAATAACCCACCACAGCCCTCTAGCTGGGTGATTGTAGCTCCCTGGAGGCTGCAGAGCAGTGGGGACTGTTCAATTGCAAATTCCCTAGAACTGCAGTCTCCCAGGAATGAGTGAAATGCATACTTTCATTCCATTCATCCTTTTGTAAATTAAGGATAGCAAATGAAAATAATTAATACTAAAATATTTACAACACTGACTTTCTCTATGGCGTCAAGGCAAAGAGGAGAGGCAGGGCGGGGGGCAGTGGTGGAGAGCCTCCTCCCCAGGACTGGCCCCACAGCAGCCCTCCTGAATCTCGCCCTCTCTTTCCAGTCACCCTGTCTTGGTTTCTTTCACTGTCTGCTCACTCACCCTTTTCTTGTCTGGAAAAGCTGGAGTACTCCAAGCTTTATTCTTCTTGGTTTACCAGCCTCGTGTGAGCGGCCACATCCTGCCACAGGGCTTCAAGTCTACATACAGGTGCTATGAATAGCCCTCTAATCTTTACCTCTAACTCAGACACTCTCCCTAATTCTCAGACTAAAATATCCATCCGTCTACCAGATGCACTTGGATGTCACCAAAGGGCTTCAAGCTCAAAATGTGCGCAGTTACACCCCTTGTCCTCCTAGACTTTAGAAACTCAGTTGTGGGGAGGGGTGGGTCCTAGCTGCTCCAAGTAGAAGGGAGGGCAGCCTCACTGACACTTCAATTTGATGACCAGGTCTCACTGATTCTGCCTCCAGAGTTCCGCTTCCCCTGGGGGAGTCTGCCCCTTCATAGCCAGTCTTGAGTCTCTAACGGCTGCTCTGTGCTACTTCCTCTTCCGCTGCTGGAAGGGTCACCCTCCAGAAGGCAGGCCTGAGGGGTCGCTGCTCAGCTTTTGTCTCAAAATAGGATGAGGCTGATGATGACGACTCTGAGCTAATTGCTACTGAATTATTACTATCGACTGGGCTCTTAAGTGCTGTATTCCTTCCAGGGGCTGCCATAAATTACCACAAACTGGTGGCTTAAAACAACAGAAATTCATTTCCTCACATTTTGGAGGCCAGAAGCCCGAAATCAAACTTGGGGGACCCTGGGTTTCAGCCTTTAGACGTCACCTCCTCTAACGACACTCCTTCCCTTGTTGAGTTCATCCACTCTCACGGCTTTAAAGAACGTCTATACCACAGAGTCTTGCACCGTTACGCAAAGGATGAATTAGAGCTGGACCAGACGGGTTAGAGGGGTTTCCCATATGATGCCATTAGGTGACAGAACAGAAGGACACTTTGTGTGAGATGAGCCCATTTTTGTAAAACACAATGGTGAGAACTAAAAACCAAACGCTAATGTATTGATATCCTTCTATATCCATCTGTATCTGATTATATCAGCAAGTATAACAATTTGGAGAGAAACATGCAGAGTCCTTAACGTGGGCTGCCTGGGAGGATGCGGAGGGGGGGGTGGAGACGGATAACAAGCAGGGAGAGGCAGGAGCAAGGAGAAGGGTCCAGGAGAGAACCTGGCACGTAAGCCATGACCCCTTTTGTGTAAAATCAGTTTGCATGCTTACACGAGACTCATGAAAAGTCAGGCACTAAAACATTGATAGTATCTTAAGATGATAGAATTTCAAATGAACTATCTTCTTTATTTTTCATGTATTGCTTAAATTCTTTAAAATAGCTCATGTGAATTCTCAAGAAAAACAGTAGAGGGAGGAAACTCAGATAATTAAACTGAGTTTCCCCTCTTTCCTAGCAGACGTCACAAGTTGGTGCGCATTCTTTTAGACTCTAAATTCCTACACAAAATGTTTGCCTCTCGTAAAATTAGTTTAATTACTAAAACCATTGATCAAAATATGCTAGTTTGCCACACTTAAGACTGTTTTATTGTACTTTTAGCAGCTGATACCAGTTGGGATTCCTATGCTACCACCATGAAGACTGCGTTCACACCTAAGACTGGAGCAGCGCCTGCTTTAATTCGGTACATCCCTCTTTTGAGTCTTTCATTTGTTCATTTGTCTTCTATTGCTCAGAATCCAAAACCAACAGAGAGCAATCAGAGAAGGCTTATAGAAAATACACTTGGATAAGACCCACTGCACACACAGGTCTCCTCTAACCATCAGAGAGGGTTTGCCCTCCAGTGTCCCAATCTCTTACAGAAAAATTAGGAAATTAACACACGAATCCTTCATAAAGTCACTGTGTATTGTGCTTTACTCTAGAGACAGTATATTACTGATAGAATTGTGCTACCTAAACATGGAGCATGAATTGAGTCCATTACCTGGTGTATAGTAGGCAGATGGAATGAATAGATAAGTGATTCACTGTTAGCACTCCCATCACTAACACTAGTCTTGGAGGCTAGAACAAGGCCACAGTCCCCTTACCCTTACCTTCATTCTTCCAAATACTGCTTCCTAAAGCAACTTCTCCTCCAATTCCACTTGAACCGAGGGTGGTGGAAATTTCTCTCCATCCGCTGTCTCTCTAAGCTCCTTGGCGGCTGAGGGAGGGCGGGGTGTGGAAAGCTGCTGTCCTTCATTGCATCGGTGGTAAGGGGGAACTCAGCATGGGGGACCTTCATTGCCCGTGTTTACTCTGTAAATTGTTTCCAATATGGAGCTTCTTTTCACCTTAAACGTTCATGTTATTGAGAAGCCAAACAGAGTCTTGGAAAGACAGAGGCGGTGCAGTCAGGAAAAAATGGGTTCCAACCTCAGCTCCCTGCTCTAATCCATATTCTCTCTGCTGCCTTAGGCGAGGAACAAGCCATCTAGGGCTCAGTTTTATGGTTGGCTAAGTGGGAAGGGTGATTCCTGTCTAAGGTAGTCGTTCTGAGGGTGCATTAAAAGCTCTAGACAGGTGACTAGCATGAGGAAGTTATCTCAAACTTTTTCATTCATTTTTTTCCTCAGCATAATATAAGACAGAATTCCAAAAAGTTCAGGGCTGCAAGACTCCTGATTCCTGAGTTATTGGCTATCCCACTGAGTCACATTATGTCCCCTAACTGGGAGATTTATCATCTGACAGTAACAATTACTCCAGCTTCCCAGATGGTAACAGTTGTCTGAAGAAGAAACATTTGGGATGAAAGCCAAAACCAAATGGGTACTTACGGAGTCTAGGTCAGTGGTCTTCAAATTCATGTATTTTTTAAGTTCACAGAAAAGTTAAGTTCTCATCATAAATTAAAATAGTTGTAAAACATAAAACTTCCAGGCCCTCCTAAATATTGACATTTTAAAACAAAACCGTTAAATCATTTCTTTAAACATAAGCAATGGGATATAAATATAACCACCTTAAGCAAATTGATACTCACTCTGGTCCTTTTAAAAAATACATACAAACAAGCTCTTCTTTAATAGAAAATATATTTCATTCTCTTTCCTTCTTGAACTGTTGTTACTCCCGCTCCACTTCCTCCATAGAATTTTACCCTGCTCTAATATATTTTGTGTTTGAAAGCAATTTATTGATCACTCCATTATATTTCTTTGCAACTATTTCAGTATATTAATTGAAATTAATTTTTAAACATGTTATATGATCCTAAGTATTGAGTCATCACAATTATTTTTGGTACAGAATTGCTCAAAGCAATAAATACATTACAAATGTTAATAATTACTAAATGCAAAAAGTGAATTTTTTTGGAATTGCATCTTAATGAGATAAATGGGGTTGTTTTGTTTTCAATCACTTTATGTCTCCAGATTTGAGTGTTATTATTTTTGGAATGAGACCACATTCTGCACCAATTTTTTCCTGCTTCTTTCTTTTTTTTCAGTTTATAAATGCTACTATTGAGAAACCTTGTTCACATAATTAAGTCAATGTGAATGAAACGAGTTTTAGTATAGTACTGTCATTCAATACTCTGAACTCTTTGTGAGTTTTATGCCAAAAATCACAAGGCAGCTTTTAATGATTGATCAGCAGACGGTTGGTTGGGTGCGCCTTCAGTTTTATTGAAAGCAAATAATTAGATGGTTTGTCATCCAGTTATTGAGTTATTCCCTATCTTATTTTCTGAGAAATATGCCAAAAAGGCATGTCTTATCAAATGATAATTAAATTACATCTGTTACTCCTTCACTTGGGAGAAACTTGTTTAATATTATGTACTCAAAAAGGACTTGGAAAATAGGAACATTAATTTCAATAAACATTTCCCAATATAATCTGTGCTTTTTTTTTTAGTAAAAATGCTTTTGTTGTGACATCCCTTTAATGTATTTTTATCAAAATATTCGAGGTGAAGATTCAACTCATACAATTTACATCATGTTTACCTAGCTGGTAAAATCAGTCCTTATTGTCCAAATAAATGAAATTAAGCTTACTTCCTGTTAAAATAAAAATCTGACTATACTTCCTGCTCAAATAAATGTTAATAATTGTTAGGACAGGGAAAACAAGACATTATTCTCAGCCACACCAGTCTACAGTGGACCTACATTCAGAACATCCCCCACTGGCCGTAATATATGTTTTGAGGAATATTATGAAAACCACTAATAAATTATGGAATGCATATTTTAGAGAAGATTATTAAAATTACACAGAAGTGTAAAAAGATTCAGATCTAACATGATTAATTATGTCCAAGTAATAAAAATAATGCAACGAAGTGTGTAGCTAAATATGTAAGTTATCTGAGAAGTGAATATGATTTAAAAAAAAATGAGTTTCCTTAGCTGATTACATTCTCATGTGTGTAGAACTCTGGTGCTTGACTTTGGGAAATAGTTAAATAATATCATTCATAAACATGAATGGAACAATTCATTGATTTCTTTAGACACCATATCAAACATTTACTATGCGTTTAATGAAAGAGAAGGTTATGTATGGTGAATATTAATAGTCTGGCAAATCTGCATATACTTTCATGTATTGTTAAATATTTTACATCATAAAATAAAACGAGGACTGGCTATATGGGAGTAAATATTTCATAATGTGTTTGGGTTAAAACACTAGATTTAAACACCTTATTGAATGATAAATACAAAATCTGAAAAAATAAAGATCACAAGATTTTTATGTACCAGTTTTATGCAGTGAATCTTTAAAAATTTGATTGTCTTAGAAAAGATTCCAGTTACATGGAAAAGAATCAGCATTGCCACCCTGTACTGCTTCGTCTCCTCAGAGGTGCCCTTCTTTCCAGCTAATGACATATCCTAGGGATTTTCAAAAAGCTGGAAAAAATGCTTACTTTTAAATATGTGGGGCAAAGAACCATTTTAAGCGTTCTATGTTCTATATTCTCTGCTCTGCTTTTTAAGCTTCTCTTTAAAGAGGGATGAACATTTTATAATTGTTAGGACTGGGAAAATGAGACGTTATTCTTAGCCACACCAGTCTACAGCGGACCTACATTCAGAACATCCCCGCACTGGTCGTAATGCTCTGCTTATAGCCCACCTTTCACTCTTGACCTAGAACAGCAAGCCCTAGGCAGGTGTACGGAATTTGGATTACAAGGGGGTTCCCTGAAATCACTATAACATAGTTTCCCTTTGCCAGGCACCCCTCTCACGGTTGGAGGCTTACACCCAGGGGTAAAATGCACCTTAGTGAGATCTTTAGTCAAGTTGGGAAGGGAGAAAGCGGTGAGGGAAAGAAAAGACCCGCAGAGAGATGCAGCTTTGTTCTCCGGTAGATCCATGTTAGGAAAGTGTATACTGAGAAATGGAGATGTGATCATCGATCCCTTTAAAGCTAATCGTGCTGTGTTCTCCTTGGAAAATCTTCATCTACCTTGGATGAGTTCAGTTTGATTTAGGACCACAGTCCTACTTGAATCTGCATATCTCAGAGACACGTGAGACAGTCCGGCATCCAGATGTATCCCACTTTCCAGATGTTTGGTTTCTTACAGATGTAACCTGAATCTAAAAAAGCCCCCTTTGTTGAAAAAAAGTCAATATGAAATATTTTAGACATACACAAAGGAATATACAATAAATCCCCAGCAATCATCCAGCTGCAATAATCAACAACACGTGGACTTTTTTATGTACATCCTCCATCCAGCCTTCCCCCTGGATAATGTTGAAGCAAATTCCAGACATTACATCCTGTCGATTCTAAATATGTTTTTATGTATATCTGAGACCTAAGGATTCTTTAGAAAAAAAATTAACAATACCATTATCTCACCTAAAAAAGCAATTCCTTAATATCCAATAGCCAATCAGCAATAAAATTTTCCCTAGTTGCCTGATAATTAAAAAAAAAAGCAACAGTTGTTTAGAAATTAAATCCAGACATGGTCTATGCATTTCATTCTCTTACTTCATCTAATCTGCAGGTTCCTCTGCTTCCCCCGCCCCAAGAATTTCTTTGTTGAAGAAACAGATCATTGTTCCAGATCTTTCTAACTTCATCCCTCTCATGTCATTTTAAAATATCCTTTTCATGTATTTCCTGTAATGTGGTATTCCAAAGACTTCATCTGATTCAGGTTGGGTGTTTTAGCAAAAATATTTAATAGGTGGTGTTGTGTATGTGTGTCCAGAGCACACACTCTCTGCTGGTCCCTCTTTTGGAAATGTGAGTGGCAGTGGCTGATCATGGCCTAGTTGCATTATTTCACTGGGGACTTGCAAGCCAGTGGTATCCTAGTTCTTATATTTCTTCCTTTTATTAACTGGAATGCTTCTGTAGAGAGTAACTTTTCTTCACCGAGTATTTGGTTACACTGAAGTACTGTTTTTAAGGAAGAGTACTCAGCTTTTTAAAAAATTAATTTAAAAGTTAATAAATTTCAGATTATTCTTTTAAGTTCATATTAGAACTCCCATACTTTTTGTTAGGAGCATCCTAAGATACAGGATTGCTTCTTTTTAGGGAGATCTGGAAATTAAATGGTTTCTGGCATCAAGTCTTAAGCCAACCAAGCTTTTAAAAACTATTTGACAAGTATACTGTGGTGAGATTTGATATTTAATCACTTACTCTAATTTCCACTCTTTCCTTGTAGTCAAAAAGGCACCAGAAGATTCAGATATGTGTATTCACTTAGGGATCCTATTCACAACCAGACACAGTACAATGAAGAGTATGTTTGGAAACCATATTCTAAAGAAGATTTTATCAACACTGGGACTTCAAGAGGAACCAGGAGCCACAAATCTCACCTCAGTAAAGTGAGCTAATATCTACATGTCTTTTGAATTTAATATTGTATCAATAACCCATAAGAACGAGAGTGTGACTATATCCCAAAGATCCTACATCACCTACAGCTACGGTCCTTCTTTGACTATTTTTTGCCCACCTTCTCACAGTTATTTCTAACTACATCTCCCTTATCCCCCTGAATAAGAAAAAATATTTTAATTGAAGTAAAATTCACATAGCATAAAATGAATCATTTTAATGTGAACAAATCACTGGCAATTAGTACATTCATCACGTCCTGCACCCACCACTTCTATCTCACTCCAAAATATTTTCATCACCCCAAGAGGAAACCCTAGTTCCCTCTCCCCTAGTCTCTCGCAGCTTCCAGTCTGCTTTCTGTTTCTATGGATGACATAGTCTGGACACTCAATGTGTGGAATCATGCAAAATGTGACCTTTTGTGTGTTGACTTAGCATAATGTTCTCAAGGTTCATTCACACTGTAGCATCTGTTAGTACTTCATTCCTTTTCATGGCTGGATAATATTCTATTGCATGTACACACAACCATTTGTTTATGCATTTATCTATTGATGGACATTTGGGTTGTTTCCATCTTTTGACTTTTATGAACAAAGCTACTGTGAACAGGCACGTGCAAGTATTTGGTATGAAGCGTTCTCAAACCACCAGACCCTTCATCATTCTGTTGACTATCCAGATGCTCTTCTCCTGTCCACCAAAGAAACTCATAGATTCTTCAAGGCTCAGCTTAGAGAGAGTCATATCTAATTCCCTTCTCCTCTAGGTGGAAGTAACTGACCCTCTCTCTGTTTTCTTGGTGCTGTGTACCCTTCTACCATCATAAAAGGCAATGCTCAGTTGTAGGAAAGGGTTGCATTTATTTGGCTGCCACTTGGAATGGTGCCACCTGGAATGGACTCACCTTGACACATTCAATAGATAATAAGGCAGCAGAATGGTCAGGATTTGATGACTGAAAGGATGTAAAAAGGAAGAGGAATGAATGCAGGATGATATTCCTGTTTTGTTTTTTACTTAGATGGCTGGGTCTGAACTGATGCTGTTCACTGAGCTGGCACTTGCAGGGGGACTGGGTTTGGTGGGAAGGGCTTGGGGGGAAATGTGAGCACAGCTGAAGACATGTTGGTTGAGGATATGTCCATTAGGTGAACCTATGTGGATTTTCTTGAAAATTTTGTTTATATTGATAGGACTTCTTTCTCTGGACGCTACCTCAAGGTCAATCAACAGCATGAGTAAAGAGCTACTTCCCTTGGAAAATCGCTGCTTCAATGGACGAGGTTAGGAAAGCAATACTAAATCAGTTTATTTCCCATACAAGGAGAGACTTTGTGGACAGAACAGAAGGTAAATGTTCATTTTTTTCCCTCTCCCTGGCAATGTGTTAGGCACTGGAGTCACAGTGGTTAGCAACACAGATGTAGTCTCTTCCTTTAAGGAACTCACAGTATAGACACGGAAAAGGGCAACTGAGTGAACAACAGTTGAACAGAAAAAGGTGCACGTTGTGGGAAGTGCAGGGTGCTGTGGGTACACAGTAGGACATCCAGCTAAGGTGGGGAGGAAGATCAGAAAAGGCTTGTTGTCCAAAGGACAAGGATGAATGAGCCAGGAGAAGAGGACAAGGTCGAGTTAAACATGCTGTTTTCAATTCTTAACTGCTGTTTACTATTTTTAAATTACTTAAATTAAAATTACTTTTATTAAACTGATACATGCATAAAGGTAAATAGTTACCTAAAGCCTCACAGGAAATAGCAGTTCCGTGACCCATCCCTCTCCTCTCCCGGTTTTACTCCCATTGGCAATTTCCATTCTTTCAACTATTTCTTCTTATGTGAGCCTCCATATTTAAAATCATATGCTTATATTGCTATTTTTGATTCATCAATTCTAGACATTATTGTTGACTTCCTGTTATAGTAACTGAGGATTTGGCCCTCCTATAATTCTTTCTCACTCCCCCTCCATCCATCCTCTCAATATAATTATATTACAAATTTTGGGTTAATTCAATTGCTAGTGTTTATATTATGATTACAATGATGTGATATATCATGATTATGTAAATATATACCACTGAGCCAAATGATATTTTATGATTGTTTCCTTTCAGTTTTCCTTTTTTATTTTGTTTTTTATCAGTTAATAATTGACTTTTTAAAATATGCTTAGTTTTCTATGTGCCTGTCACTATTTTTTCCAAATACTTTGTTACACATTTACCAAGATTTTCTCCAAACATGGTTTCAAACATTTTATCAGTTTGAGTATTTTCCTGGAGATGATCTTTCTGACACCCTCCGACATTCCCCTCCTATCTAGACTGGTTGCTCTGTAGGTTTGCTGCCCAGCTGGGCCCTGGGACTTCTTATTTCATCATTCTGGGCATTTCTTTGGCCTCTGCCCACATGGATCTGGTTTCCTCCTGAATCCACATGTTTCTTTTTCTTACTTCTTCTCCCTCATTTTGCTGAAGCACATCTTCCAGTTGCTTCCTAAGAAAGGATGAATGGGAGTGACTTTTTTGACTGTGTTCTTCCCAATCTGGAAATATCTTTGTTTCTTCCTTACACATGTTTGATAGTTCGGCTGGATATAGAATTCTAGGGTGATAATCATTTTCCCTCAATGCATCCCTCCAAATGACTCTAGAGATCCAGGATTTCTATGGAGAACACTGACGCCATTTTGATTCCTGATTCTTTTGTATTTTTCCCACTGGAACCTCTTAGCATCCTCTCTTTATTCCTGACATTGTGAGATTTCACAATTGTATACATTAGTGAGAATCTTTTGCATTCATTATATTAGACAGTCAGAGGTCCTTTCAATCTAGAGACTCATGCCTTCAATTATGGTAATTGTTTCCTGCAGTTCTTTTTTAATTAAAAAAATTTTTTGGCAGGGGAGGTAATTAGGTTTGTTTGTTTGTTTGTTTACTTACTTACTTACTTATTTTACTGGAGGTACTGGGGATTGAACCCAGGACCTCATACATGCTAAGCACGTGCTCTACCACTGAGCACGTGCTTAGTGTCCTCCCCTCTCTATTGTTTTTGTTTTACTCTTTCCTCCACTATTCAGTAAGCACCCCAAAGACCTTTATTCACTCAGGGTCTAGTGCAGTATGTAGTCCAGTCTGGTGTATAGAAGGTGATCTGTAAATTATGCTGAATGATGGAGAGAATGTATGGAAGTACATGTTTTGAAGCTAGATGGGTATGGAGTTAAAAGACCTTCATACTTGCAGATGAACACTGAGGGTCATGGAAAAACATTTGAAATGTCAGCATTCTTAAAAGATGTCTTTGAGTTTCCAATCAAAGTCATCCTTTCAGCATGCACAAATCACCATTTCCCCATGTGCGGATAAATACCCAAGACCGTCAGGACTCCCTCCTAAATCTCTTACCTCCATCTGCTTCTCTCCCTCCCTACGGCCACTGCCTTAGATCAGGCTACCATCATCTCTCCTTGGATGACTTCTCATCCACTCCATTCTCCAGCTTTGTCTCCTCTAGTCCACTGTCCACCCTAGCACCGTTGTGAGTTTCCAGATATGCAAATTGACATCACTGTCCAGCTTAAAATCCTTCAGTGAGCCCTCCACCCCCGGCCCCACATCATTCTCAGGATAAAAGCTAAATTCCTTAAGATGAGCCCTATATAATCTGGCCCCTGTCTGTCCCCATACGCTTTTTGAAACCAACTGCCTTCTGCCTTCCAGGTTCACGACACCCCTGCAGCTTCGTGCCCTTTGCACACGTTGCCTCCTCCCCATGAAGACCTCTCCCTTCCTCCTTTTAGTTGACACCTGTCCATAATCTAAGTTTAAATGTTAGATTTATTTCCCTTCTCTGATCCCCCAGGTTTGAATTGGTGGCCTTGCCTTTTTTTTTTAGACCCCATTCTTACCTCTTCTGCAGCATTTATCAAATAATATACTGATTATCTTTTTTTGTATCTGTTTCTCTAATACCTTAAGCTTCTGAAGCACAGGGACTGTGTCTTGTCTTTGTATCCTCATTATTGAATTAAGGCAAATGGGTGAGGCGCACTTGAGGTGCTTATTTCCACATTCAGACTTGAAGAACTTGGCTTTGATGAATTAGAAGAGCAGAGAAAAACAGCAGAACTAAGCTCTCACTTGGCTATAGATTATGTGTCCATGGTCCTAGTGGTTCTGAACAGTCCTTGCTGTAGATTTACTTTTGGAAGGGGCCTTTCTGCAGATGTCCTGCCTAATCTTAAAGGGCCAGCTATTCCCTTTTGGTTAGAACTACTCAGTATCACCTTTATCAAGTGGAAAAAAACCAGTGGGTGCTGATCTCCTGAGGGGCGGGGCTGGTCCCCGGGAGGAGTCCAGGCCTCAGGGGCATGGATACCACTGGGTCAGGTTATCTTCTCTATCCAGACTTCAACACCCCTACATGGACTTCGGGTGCTGGTCAGGTCCTTTTGCTTCAGGAACTTCTCCTCTTAATAGTCCTGAAGGAACTCATTAACACTAAGTTTTACAAAGATAATAAAACCATTAGTTGAGAAGGACTAAGAACTTAGAGTTACCTTAAGCATATATCACGTAAGCGGTCACTAGAGTGTGATTCAGATTAATTGCTAACTCATGGCAATTACATTTCCATTTTTTCTCTTTTGTTCACTCATTAATTTAGTAAATACTTAATGAGGTCTATTACTGTAATAAGTACTGAGGGTCAATGAAGAATAAGACTTAATCTTTATCTTCAAAGGAGCTCACAGTAACTCTAAAGCCTGATTTTTGTCTTTTCTGCTGGTCCATCTTGCCCACTTGGACCAGCATCTCAAGACCCTTTACAACCTGGTTCCTAACTCGCCTCTCCTGCTTCACCCTCAGCTACTCCTCCCTGCCCTGGGCGCCTCACACTTCCACCAGCTAGACCACATTTGGCGAGCACACTGTGCATCTTTGCTTCCGTGTCGACCCATCGTCAAAACACGCCTTCCACTGCGTCTGCCTTTTGATGCTCGTCTTCCTCCACTTCCACCAACAGAGCCCATCACACTGTCTCCGGGCTTCTGCAGCACCTTGTCCAAAGCTTAGAGTCAGTGATTCTTAAGCAAACTGGAAGCTTGTTCACAATATAAGTGCCTGGGTCCCACTTCTAGAAATTCTCAATGTCTGAGATGAGGTTCAGTGGGTGTATTTTGGAAAACCCTTCCTAGGTGATTGTGATGTATCATCTCCAGGTGAGAACCACAGTTCCAAGTGTTACGGCTGCAAGATATGACATTCCATATCTGTGTGTCCTGTACGTAGCTCTCTAATCATACCAGTTTGAGGTGAATGATGACTTAATTACCTTTAACCTTGGCACAGAATACATATAGGAACTGAAAACATTTTCTTTTGAGTGGTAGCTGGGGGAGATGGATAGGCATTAAGCATTTCAGCAGGAACTGGTTTATGAATAAAGCTATGAGTAATTTACAAAAACCAAGTTATAGGTGGTGCTTCCCGGAAACAATACAGATGACTTTCCAAAATATCTTAAGGAATGTCCTGATTTTTCATCCCTCAAGTTTTCTCCTCCCTGTAACCTTGTCCTCTCCTCGGGCGGTTTATGAGGTCGTTATGAAGGCCATTCGGTAGCCACGTCCTGTGTTCCTAAGTCATCTAAATTAAGAGGCGGCATGTAGTGAAACTCTTACCCACTGTGCTGATCTAGACAGAGGTCATTTTTTAAAAATCAATATTAAAATGCACTTGGGTGCCAGTAGATGACATCACATATTGTTTGATATACAATGTGCATTTGAGTTTATTCTGGAAAGACCTGTTGAAAAACTAATTTGGAAAAAGAATTGAGTTAGTGTCACCAGTAATTAGCACTGTAGTGACACTGCTCATGATACTCATTAAAGTTGGTGTTGTGATTAAAGTTGGTGTTGTGTGATGTGTGTCTGAACCAACATTTTGCAGCAAGAATTCGGGGTGAACTCATTCTATGACTCTCTCCTTGGCTAATCTGGTAGTGTTCGTGGAAACTGGTGTTTAGTCAGTGCTTCAGAGGTATTTAATGATCATATATTTAATGAATATTTATTAGCACAGTTATTTCAAAAAATAGTGCCTCATCTGCTAATGACAGTGCTGTTACCTAACCCTCCATCGGCAAGGCTCTTTTCCTCTGCCCCCAACTCAGGTTGCCAGATTTAGCAAATGCAAATACAAGACATCCAGTTAAATTTAAATAGTGATATATCGTAGATAAAAAATAAGTGCTCATCCATGCTTACACTAAAAAATTATTCACTGCTTATCTGAAATCCAAATTTAACTGGCATCCTATTTTTATATGGCAACCATAGCCTATCTAAAATCTCTCCCTCTGCTCCCCAACCCCTGGCCCAGGGACTAGGCAAGACCACTGGAGGGAGGCATGCTTTCAGCAGCAAAAGAGCACTCCTAACTGATGTGAAATTCTGCATTAGAAACTGCTTTTAATCATTTAAGCGTATACTTCCTGTGCCTGATAAAGCAGAAAATTATTTCTTGGTTGAAATATCCATAAAAAGTACATTGACCATACCTCTAAATGTAAGAAGAGTGGGTTTCAGTGTGATGAATTGGAAGCTACCGCCAGAAGCAAAGCAGAATGAAAATACGATGCTATTTGGAAATAGCATACAAGGAGTAATTATTGCCTTCTGTTTGTACCCCCACCCCAGCTCAGAAGATTAAGCAGCATTCTCAGATGTTTCTAGAAAGGAAAAAGTTACTTCCCCAACCAGCAGACACTGAATTTCGACGGAATTACCAAATTCCAGCTAAAATTCCTGAGTTTCAGGATTTTAGTTTCAAATACGGATGCCACTCAAGCCTATCCATTGCTTCTCAAGGTCTAGGTAAGCACACTCGTGGCTTTTTTTTTTTTTAATTGAAGTATAGTTGATTTACAACACTTGTAGCTTTTAAAACAAATTCATAGACTATCATGGAGAATGCCAGTGATCCCTGCATGGAATTAAAACTGTGACTGTGGCACCAAGCCTCAAACCCGGGGGCTGAATAAATCTCAGAAGAGAACTGACTGCTTATGCCGTGAAATGAGTACATCTTCTGCCTGGAAGGGACAGTCACTGGGTTTGGGGGACACGTTCCCCTCATCAAATAAAAGGGTGGATTTATCGGCTATAAAACGATGGGGGAAAAGTTTAGATGGGAATCCAATTAGACTTGTCAGTTATTCACTGGAAGTTTATCCACATGGCACATCCTTCAGGCATCTTGGGATTTAGCAACCATTCTACTTAGGTGCTCTTTTATGATCCTCATTCCTATTGTTTTCAACAGAAAAGTTTTTAAAAGTTCCATGACCAAGCCACCTTCAAGTTCCTGGTTAAGAGGATAATTTGATGTCAGTCTTGAGACAGTGATTCACTCCTGGCATGGAGCTGAGATCAAGTAGTGCTTTAAACAGACAAAACCACAGAATAGAAGCTGAGCATCTTGGGGTTAGAAGGCAGCCTAGAAGTAATGTATGAGCCCCTTCTCCCCCATCCTTGCCCAAGGGTGATACTGTACCTGTTCAAACTCTTCACGGGGGTTGCCCCACTCTCCAAGGTAGCTCCTTCGTGCTTGGATTCGCCACCTGTTTGAAAGTTCTCAACAGCTGGAACTTTCCTTGCTAAACCTCTGGCCATTGGTTCTATTTCTTCCCACAGAGGTTAACTATTATGAATTTACTATCCTGTGAAAACCTGACTATATGCCCTCCATATTCTCCACTTAAATCATTTCCAGACCCTACAAACACTCTTCTCAGGATATAGCGTCAAGTCCCCACCAGTGCCTGGTCCCTCCTACTGGTTAACAGTCCCTCTAAAAGGGACGCCTACACCTGAAAGCAGTACTTAAGACATCCCTGAAGTTGACAGAGGTTGCAGGTTGCAGAAATTAGATACTCACGTTAGGTCTTCATTGTTTGTTTCTCATGATGACTCCATGACTATCAGAACCCACCTGAAATGAGCAATATTCAGGACCAAGTATGTATGGGCTTGGTTTTGCTTGCACCTCGTCCCTCCATTGGGGGATGTGCAGTGAACGCTAACGGTGAATATTATCATCCTTCCAAACCGTCCATCCTGAGAACCCTAGATCCCTGAAGGAGGCCTGTCTGTCTGTCAGTCCACATCTGCACAGGAGATGGCATGAAAGAGAAGGAAGCTTCTGTTTATTCAGCAGGTGGTGAATGCTACCAACCTAACATGCTGACCTGCATGCTACCATCCTAACATGCTGACCTGCAGCAGAGCCAATTTCAGGGACAACTTCTTTTCTGAAAACAGTGGTCAGAATCAATCTTCTGGCCATCATCTCTAACCACTCCCACTCCCACCAGAAACAGTCCTGAATCCCAGCAGCTCTGCACAGCACCAGTCATGGGAGATGTCATTCATATAGCTCCACCCTTTCCAATACCATTAAGGATGCTGATTAAGTCCCAAGTTGGGTTCAGGGCTCTCAGGTGCATCCCACAAACAAAGGCACAAATTCTCTGCTCAGTGACAGCCTCCTTTTCTTTCCTTCCTTTGCATTCTTCTAGTCCCTTCTGTCCTGTACAGCCACTTGAGGAATCAGGAGCGCACGAAGAAGCAGACCACGTACCAAAGTGATTACGGGAAAGCCTACCTGGATTTCTTAACAATTCTAAACTCATTTACTCCCTCTCAAGTCACAGAGTACCTTCAGAGTGTTTCCTACAAAGGTAAGATGAGGTCTTGACTTGTGCCCGAAACCCCTTGTCATTTTCCAGTGTCCAGAATGGAGGCTAATGCTTTTCAGCGGAGGGCTGAGTGAGGATGCAAGAGAATAAACAGCCTGGCAGATACAAGCGGCTGAATTATTATCACCTCAACTTAAATCATTTTACTGGGTTATTCCTCTTGGACAGTATAGGAGCCCAGAACAGGTACATTTTAGAAGAGAGGGGAAGTTTCAGCATAGTGGCCTAAGATGGGGGCTGGGAGTTGGCAGGTTAGTGGGGTGAGGGTGGGCTTAGAGAAAGCCACAAATAAAGCTGGGAAAGAAGGAAGGAGGAGTACCTGAGGGTAAATATTTTGTTTCCAATAACTCTGTATGGCTAGTTTTCGTATTTATCACTCGAGGAAATTGAACTCGGTGTCTTCAGAGGCCGTTCTGCTTTAAACACAGCTTTCTTCTCAGTGATTCACACCACTCAACAACTCGCCCTCTAGGCTCTGTTATCCATCAGTGAAGACTGTCATCTCCCAGCCTGTCGCCCCTTGAAAGGCAAAATTATCTGAAATCTGATTTTCAGAAATTTTCAGCTCTCATTCCCTCCCCATCTCTTCCTCCAGTTAAAACTCCCATGAATATGGCTACCCAAAGGGTATTTCTTCCTTGGTGTAACTTTCAGTATTGTTCAGAAGACATTTATTTAGTCACTCAATAAACTTCATTGATTGAATACCTTATCATATGCGCTTAATACAAAGATAAATAAAAAATGCTTCTTGTCAGGGAACTCACTGTTGGGTGTGGGAGACAGACGTAGTTGTAACGTCATAAGCTCGTAATCGAAGCCATCTCTGGGTATATCAGAAGCCTGCAGAGGGGGTACTCCCTACCCTGTGGGTCGACCAGGGATCAGGGAAGGCTGCTCAGAAGAGGCTTCCTTTAAGTGTCAAGAATGAAGGGGCAGGAGAAGCAGGGCCCTTCCTAAGCAGGGAGAACAGCATCAACAAAACCCCAGGGGCGTGAATCTGCCTCTGTAACATGATGAATACGGGTGGCATCTGAATTACAGCTGGTAGCCTTTTTGAACAGTTATTTAATTTGACACAATCGCATCTTTTTTATAAATTCATGCCAAACCTGGTTCATCTTTCACGCTTATCTTTGGTATCAGAAAAAAATTTTTTTGCTCATTTAAAATGAACTCCAGTATGAGATTTAAAATAAAGGCATTTTAGGGCTCAAATGAAGAGGATTGAAAATAGCAAACGCTGACAATCCAAAGCAGTACGTCTCTGGTAAGAGTACCAAATAGCACAGGCACTTTGGAAACAGATCTCACAGTTTCTGATAAAGTCAAACATATTCCGACTTCATGACCCCAAATCCCTTCCTGGATATTTATGCAAGAGAAAAGAAAACATACATCCACAGAAGGACTTCTGCGAGAACTTTTATAATCACTTCATTCTTAATAGTCTCAAACTGGATACAACCCAGATCTCCATCAGCAGGATAATGGAAAAATAAACTGGTATATTCACAAAATGAAATACTACCAGACAATAAAAAAGAGTGAATTACTGATGTATTCAACAAAATGTATAAACCTCAATAAGATTATGCTAAGTGAAAGAAGCTGGACACAATACATTTCATATAATTTCATTTATTCGAAAGTCTACAACAGGCAAAACTTACTTATGATGAAGGAAATCAGAACTGAGGCTGTCTTGGGGCAGGAGTATGACAGGTCTTTCTGGGATGGTGGAAATGATCTATATCATTATGTGGGTGTGGGTTACACATATGCAGGTGTCAACCCATCAGCCTGAACAGGCAAGATCAGTGCGTTTCACTTCATGAAAAGTCTGGGGTCAGGAAAGGTATGGAGAAGGGTGGGCATGGTTGAAAATTAAATGTGAGATCACAGAAAGAAATAAATGCAAAAGTAACTGGAGAGTACACCAGGAACACACATACGCGCACACACACACACACACACCCCCCTGATGTCTAGCCCTCAGCTGGCACTCATGACCCTGAGCATGGTACCAAGGACACTGACCATGACAACATGCTATCTATCACTCACAATCTTCCTTTCTCTTAGTTTTGGCTGCACAGATGACAATTGCTAGGAGTGACAAAGTTTTACAGTATACAATTTAAAAATACGTAATTAGGATTAGAGAACCATAGATACTCAGAATTAGACAAGATTCATCAATTTCCAGATGAGCAAACGGAGGCCCAGGGAGTTGAAGGCCTTCCTATGGTCAGTTATCACTCAAAGATCTCAAAGCCTGCTAACACTGGTGGGCAGATAAGCAACCCTGGCTTCGATGAAAACCCTATTGTTTTGTGTCTCCTGGCATCACCCAGTCATAAGAGGGTAAGGCTGTACCATTTCCTGAGTGTCTTATAGGGACCACGCACTGTCTAGGTGCATCACACGTAGCCTGCCTTGTCCATCCCAGCAACTGTGCTAGGTGAGTACCATCACCTGTATTCAAAGATGAAATGAATAAATGGATGTGGCAGGTGAGTCACTTATACTTGTCAGCCCAGAACTGAAAGCCAAGTTTGTTTCATTCCAAAATCCATGCGCCTTCCAGCAAGCTTTGCTGAACCCTTGAATATTACTTGTTCTTTTTAATCAATAATTACACAATTGTGCCTTTAGCTATTAGACACACTATCCTTTGATTATTTTGGTCTCATCAAATTCGTATATACAGTACTATTATCAGATATTTGCCTGCTTCCTAGGATTTCTCTCTTTAGCAGTTAAATAGTTATATGGAAATTTTCATCCTGTTTTTCTTCATAATTTTCAGACCGACAGATTCTTGATCGCTTTATTCGCTCTCACTGTGACGTCAACAAAGTGATGGAATGAAAAAGGAAAATAGTTCAAATGAAGAAAATCTGAAAATAACTGGGTTATTTTCTCAATAATCAAGGAAAAATAAGATCTAGATTGTTCTAAATATAACTTCGTGTAAATGTGTTTTGTTTTATTTTTAAACAATAAGATCATTTAAGGCTGAGATTTTAATATAATGTTTTTTCCTGTTCTCTTTTGAACACTCAATTTATGGTTTCAGTTTTGATTTCCTCTTTGAACCAAGAATTACGTGGAAGAGATTTCTTAATTTTTCAATAATTAGAGGATTTTAAAAAAAACTTTTTAGTGTTGATTTTCTATTTGAAAGTTAAAAAACAAATCTCTGCTTTGAGAAAATTAGCAAAGTGTTTTTTATGCCAAGTAGTAGCCAAGTAGGAGATTACTTTGTGTATTACATGACTATCAGAAGAAAAAAATGTATGGTTTATTGTGTTTTTCAAGTCCCTTGTATCTTTGCCTTCGTTGTATGTTTGAGCTGTCAGGATCTGAGACCATAATATTAAAAACATTCCACAAGAAAAGTGTTTTCATCGCTGTCTCCTCGTATCTCTGGGACTTTTGCTGTATAGATTTGGCTGCTGTGTTGTTTATCAATGCTTATGACTTACACAGAGCTTCTTCATGGAGTAACTTTTTCCCATTACCTGTTGCTCTCCTTTGACCCTGTTAATGATTTTGACCTTGAATTATATTTCAGTTGGTACTCATGTTGCCATTCATGCTGGGGTATTTTTTTTCCCCTTAGTTTTTCTTTTTTGCCGTTTATGTCTTTCTTGGAGTATTGGGGACTGTAGCTGTAGCCAACCAGTAATTTCATATGAATTCCTCCTTAGTTTAGTACGTTTGCTGCGGGGCTTCCTGTCCTCATAACACTCTCCAAGGCATAGTCCATATTCCAACAGGATCTTGACCCAAATACTGAAAAATGAGTAGCCTTTCATTCAATAAATATTTATTGAACACCTACTATGTGTCAGGCAGTGTGGTAGGTAATGGGAATTCACTAGTAGTGAAAAGACATGCATGGGGCTTATGTTCTAGAGGAAGGGACAGATCACAAACAAGCAAAAGTGAACAGTATAGTTACAAAATGTAAGTGCCACACACAAATCTAAGCAGTGCGGTGACTGGGGGGCTCCTGTGGGGAGGCCTCGTTTAAGCTGACCGGTTAAGAGGAGAAAGAGGCAGCCACGTGAAGAGATGGGGCAATAGCTTGCCGGGCTTGGGAAAACTGTTTCAGCACCCTAAAGTAGCCCCTTGCTTCACCTGGTTGACCCTCCCCTATATCTTTCATTTCTTCTTTGGAGACAGTTTTGGTATTCTAAGGGCAGGACAGCCCCAAAAATCCACCATCTGGTGGGACTGTAGTTGGGTACAGCCATTATGGATATTTCTTAAAAAACTAAAAATAAACTTACTATATGATCCAGCAATCCCACTCCTGGGCATATTCAAAAAGTTACATGCACCCCAATGTTCACAGCAGCAATATTTACAATAGCCAGGACATGGAAGCAACCTTAATGTCCATCGACAGATGATTGGATAAAGAAGTTGCCACACACACACACACACACACACACACACACACACTGGAATACTACTCAGCCATAAAAAAGAATAAAATAATGACATTTGCAGCAACATGATTGGACCTGGAGATTGTCATACTAAGTGGAGTAAGCCAGAAAGAGAAAGAAGAATACTATATGATATCACTTATATGTGGAATCCAAAAAAAGAAGACAAATGAACTTATTTATAAAACAGAGACAGACTCATAGACATAGAAAACAAACTTATGGTTACCAAGAGGGGAAGAGGGTGGAGAAGATAAATTGGGAATTTGGGATTTGCAGATACACATTACTGTATATAAAATAGATAAACAACAAGGTCCTACTGTATAGCACAGGGAACTATATTCAATATCTTGTAGTAAACCTATAATGAAAAAGAATCTGAAAAGGAATATATATATATATATATAACTGAATCACTAGGCTGTACATCAGAAACTAACACAACATTGTAAATCAACTGTGCTTCAATTAAAAGAAAGCCAGCATCATCTCCATTGCCTTGCAGCAGACAGCCTATGGATGAGTGCTACCATCCACCGGACTGGAAACAGAAAGCCATCCTACAAACAGACTTGTAGAACAGGTAAGTGACTGCCACTCCAGAGCCAGAAATATTATTATAAACACAGTATTGGGGTGCACTACTTGACAGACTTTTTCTTTAGGCACCAAGGTAAACTGAATTATTGTCCCTGATTCTTCACCTCTCCCCATCTCCACACTCTCGGCTGTGTGACTCTGCAGTCCCTCCTACTACAGCTGGACCATATTCCCCGAGCCTTGGGCTGTGAGCTTGGTGATGTGACTTGTTTTAGCCAATGGGATATTAGCAGACATGAGTCTGGGCTGCCTACTGGTGCCAGCAGGATGTGAGAGGCTGGTATTAGGAGGTGGGTCTTTTGGAGGTGATCAGGTCGTGAGGCAGAGCAGTCATGGATGGGGTCAGTGCCCTTATAAGAGAAACCCCACGGAGCTCCCTTCTGCCATGTGAGGACACAGGGGAAAAATGGCTGGCTGAACCGGAAGGTTCCCACCCACCAGCAAATCTGTTGGTGCCGTGATCTTGGAATTCCAGCCTCCAGAACTATAAGAAATAAACATTATTGCTTATAAACTACTTCGTTTATGGTGTTTCAATATAGCAGCCCAAATGGGCTTGTACAGGCACCCCAGCTGACCTACCACCGTGACCCACAGACTGTGCGTGAGAAATAGTGCTTTTTGTTGAGATTACTGTAGCAGTAGCTAAGTGATCCAGGGCACGGTGTTTATTTAGATGAGATTTCTCTAGAACCCTCAAGATGAAGTGAAAGGCTTGGTAGAATCCGTTTTCCCTCTGAAAAATATTAAGCCTGGTCATCACTGACAAATGTGTACTGTTTAAACAGTGATTGTCTTTTAAGACAGGAGAGTGTGGCTGTGGCTCTTTTGTATTTTAAAACCTGCCAAATGGTGAAGGCATTTTAAACATTGAACACTTCAAAGGTTCTCAGGAGGCCAGTGGCCACTACTTATTTTAATATGCCAAAGATTGTGAATGAGTGCTTTAATGTGGTTCCTTTTTCAGAGCAGATTGTCAAGACCGGATCAGTCAGTGCCGTTGACGTGCGTTAATTATGTAGCACGCGTACCTTCATTATTATATTTCAAAGAGAGCAGCATTTCAACACAGATAACGATTCTGAAATTTTTTCCCTTGCGGTATCCCCTGATAGCTCTTTTGATTCTCCTTCTAACCTCCTGCAAAACTCACCCCCTCCATCCCACCACACACACATCCAATCAGAAAAAAGTATATCGAGCAGGTTTCCAGGCTTTCCAGAAACATCTGTTCTTTGTTTTTAACCTCTTGAAAAAAATGGTTCTATAAATAGGTTTAAACTTGTTCTATTTTGTTTAAAAAATGCTTTCAGGAATGGAAGAGTAGAAGAGTAACATCACTTTAAACTGAAGACTGCAATAATTTGTTAAAAAATAATAAAAAGGGAAACATCACAATGGGGACTATGTAGTCGAGTTTTCATCATGTGCTAAAAATCTCCCGTCTGTATGGGAGGTGTACCAGCCAGCGCAATGCTTCTCAACTTCGGCTGCACAATAGAAGAGCCTGGAGAGATTTCTAAACTCCTGATGCCCAGACTGCTCCCTGGACCAACTGCATTGGAAAATCTAGGGATGGAACCTGCAGCAGTCTGCTCTAAAGTTCCCCAGATGGTTCTGATGCACAGCAAAGAGGAAGCCCCATGGACCTAGGGGAGCAGCAGTCGCACCTGCTAAGTTTAAGCTGATGGTTCAGTCAAGGTGTAGGCAGGAAACAGAATCCACCCCGACCTGTTTCACATGATGGGACTTAAATAAAGGAATACCTCTGAGGGTGAGGTTTGCAGAGACTAGCAATGGCAGGAAGCTGTTACCAGCTCTGGGCCTGAATGGACAGTGTGACTGGAGCTCAGTGAGACCCAGATGCATAGGGGAGCCACTGTCCCCTGGGGGCTGTGGTCAGGGAGCGATAGAGCCCTGGCCAGAGACACAAAACAGGGAGAGACGGGGAAGAAATACTCCATTCTGGCTTCTCCTTCCCTCTGATACAGTCTGAGCTCCTGCCAATGGCTCCCACTGACCAGACCCAATGCGCATCACTAGAAAGGTATTGAGGGAGATGCAGCCCAAAGGCTCAGCCCCCAGTGGCACAGAGGGGGCTGGAGGAGGGTATTAAGGGCATTTGGAGGCCAAACAGAATATAACCTACACAGGCAGCCGGGCTTTCTGAACCGAAACCAGAAGCAGAGTGTGTGGCCAAGTATACTGAATATGATTTCTGAATGAAATTTTACAGAATGCTTTACAAAATATAAAGTGAAATTATTCATTCATTTAGAGAATCATCTTAAAAAATAATCACATTTCATGAAATTGGGATTGTTCCAGAAAATCCAAGGTGTATGATTATGAGAGTTTAAATTTTATCCTTCATTCAACATTATTTTAAAATATTTTCAAGTCTCTTGTGCCAGACACTGTGTTATATTAGATACCAAAATCAAAGACAGAGTAACACTTCTTAAAGATTTAAGAGTGGAGTGGAAAATACAGACACGTTAGCAAATGTAGTATTTTCCCAGGGTAGTGGATCTCACTTCAGGGATACTCCCCACCCCCAACTCCAGCCACGGGCATCTGATGTCAGCTGAAAACTCACTGCGGCCTCCCTGGGCCATGTCTGGTTCCCCTCCTCTCTGGCCACAGTCAGAGTCCAGCCCCAGGTTATCCTCGTGGAGGTGTGTGCGGGGCTCTCTTTCCTCCGTGCTTATGAGGCTGTGAGACACGTCCAGAGCTGCCCAGGATCTGTCTTGAGCCCCATGGGGACAACCAACCCCAGAGAATGGGGACGAGGGGAGGACCTTGTGGATGTCTGGAGGAAGGGCCTTTCAGGAGAAGGGGACAAGGGCAGAAGCCCTGCATGTTCTAACAGAAGGTCAGCGTGGTCCCGGAGAAGGGCGGGCAGAGCAGCAGGAGATGAGGTCAGACAGGCAGAGGGCAGATCACAGAAGCCTCTGAGGCAACGAGTTTTACTTTGAATCTTACTTTGAGAGAGAGATGAGAAGCATGGATTGACATTGTCCAACTTCTGCTTTTAAAAGATCGCTCTGTAAGTGGAATATCTTGTAGAGGGTGAGCAGAGACGAGAACAGGGAGACCAGTGAGGAGGCACTGCCAGCCCAGGGAGAGACGTGGACGGCTTGGACCGGGAGGTATTGGAGGAAGTGAGGCGTGGTTGGATTCCAGACATACTTCAAAGGTCGAGCCAATAGGACTTTTTTGGCGGACTGAATGTGCATTTAGAAGAAAAAGAGGGGAGGGAGATGACTCCAAGGGTTTTTCCCTAAACAGTTGGAAAAATGGAGCTGTCATCTGAGATGGGGTAGGTGGAGGAGGCATGGGAGTGGGTAATCGAGGGTTCAGTTCTGGACAGTGGCTGGCGCCCACATATAATTACTATTAATGATACCCTGGCAGGGCAAGTTGTTAAGAGAGCATTTTTAATACCAGTTATTTTCCTCTTTGTCACTCCCTGGCATTTCCTCCCCGTCCCTCCTCCCAGCCTCGTGTTAGCATCGATAACCTTCACATGTGAGGGATCAATGCACGTGGGGAGGAGCGGAGAGGGGAGGCCCCCACCCAGGTACTCCAGTTACAAAGCCTGGCACAGCGAGCGGCGAGACACCACCGTGGGTAGAGCTCTTCAGCACTGGCTGCTCCCAGCGAGACAGCAGCAAGATTTTCTTCACCTGGCCTCTCTCTGATCATCAGTAATTGCTCTTGGGGACCGAGCAGACATGAGTCTAATCAGTCAGGAGTGAGTACCTGGCAGGTTTTGCTGTCTGATATCATGAACTCGAGAGGAAGCAGAGCGGGTTCTGCTTTGGGAAGGTTAGAAACATCTCATGCTAACAGGTAAGAGAAAGTTCTCTTCGTTCTTTGCTTTTTTTTTAAACGTCATAGAATTTTCTAGAATTCTGCCTGGGGTACAGGCAGAGAGAGCTGCCTGCAGTAAGAATGGGTACTATAAGGCAACTATTTAAATTGCCAAGGAAGCAGGTTTTGCTCCCCAGGAGGAAGGCAGAGGGAAGCTTGTCCCATTCATTGTGGAGCTGACCACGCGCCCCCTCGGCCTGGCACGAACTTGGGTGCATCAGTGCGCTGGGCTCAGCGTGCTCAGCTAGCTGTTGCTATGGAATTTCGTCCTGCAATCAAAGCCTCTGCCTTGATAATTTAATTGCACTTTAAAAAAAAAAAAAAAAAAACCTTGAATTCGAGTAAATCCTGAGAATATCATGAGAGCTTTTGATTAATGTAAAATTAAAGCTCTTTCAGAAGCATTAATTGAATAAAAAGAACACTATTCAAAAAGCTGTAAGGACGTCCCAAGCCATTTAAAGATATACAGTCATTATCTTAAAATCTGGTTAATTAAGCTACTGATATCAAACATTTTGACTTCAGAGTACTTTATTTATGTTTAAGTTTCTATCTCATCTTCTTGTTGCCCTGACCCTTTGGTATCTATTTTTATTTCCTATTGACCTATCCTGAATCTCTTCTTTTCCATGTTAGCTGGCAAACAAGCCCTAAAATATTTCCAATTTCATCTTTCTCAGCATCCTTCTTGCTGGCCAAGGGTGGGTGAGATGTCATAATTAAAAGCGATCCAAAAAAGAATATGAAAACAAATATGTGTATGGATATGTATGAGTGAACTATTATGCTGTACACCAGAAATTGACACGATATTATAAACTGACTATACTTCAATAAAAAAAATTTTTTAAAGCATTTGTGTGGGAAAAAAGTGATCCACTCCTTCTGGGATAGCTGAGATAAAACATGCTTTTAGGTTGGCAGAAGAATTTGGATTTTGAGTATTGAAAGAAACAAATTGTAAGCATGATATGAAATTAGTATTAAGATTGACCAACAGTACACTTAAAAGATTGGGAAATTGCTCTTCCCCCCAGCAAGGTAAAAGAAACCATTCAGTTAGGGCCAAGCACCGCCCTCAAGGCCCTTGGTGTAATCCTGTTGCCAGTGGGCATGGGTTACCTTGCTCTCGGTCTTGTGAAACCACAGGGACCAGCTAGGATGCTTAGTGCCTCGCAGGGGTCATGGAAGACCCACAATGCC
Source organism: Camelus bactrianus (assembly GCF_048773025.1). NCBI lineage: Eukaryota > Metazoa > Chordata > Mammalia > Artiodactyla > Camelidae > Camelus > Camelus bactrianus. The sequence continues at coordinate 6,429,467 of NC_133552.1, forward strand.
CAAACATTAAAAAATTGATTATCTTATAACATACATTTGTCGGTAGAGGGTACCCCAAGGTTGGTTAATTCAACAATGCAAAGGTGTACCTGAACACAGATATTCTTTCCATCCTCGTTGTTCAGGCTTTTGGGCTCACATATGTCCTGTTGCAAGATGGCAACAGCATCTCCATCCACATCTGAGGCAGGAAAGGAGCTCAGTTTTCTCCTTTCCTTCACTTTTTAAAAGCATGAGAACCTTTCCCGTAGTCAGCCAGTGGACTTACATTCACACATCTGACTGGCCAAAGTTGTGTCTCATGCTCATGAGTAAACCTAAACCAGCAAGGAGAGCAGATTACTGTGGTCATCTTAAACCCCACGATTCGTCCCCCCGAGACTAGGGAGAAGCCATGCCTCTCGTGGTGGGCAAGACCCCCAAGACCTACCCAAGGCAGAGTTCCGTCAGCAGGGATGGGGAGAGACAGCTGCCAGGCGGGAACGACGGGCAAGCAGCAGCGTTTCCTACCACACGTCTCTGGTTTTCTTCCCATATCCCAGCTGAGCCACTTAGTCCCCTTTGCTTACTCCTCTTCCCTCTGCCTGTCCTCGAAACACTGGAACCCCTCAGCACTCGGCCGGGCCCTCTTCTCTCCTCCATGTGTGCTCTCCTCTCAGCCCTGCGGTTTTAAATGCCATCTACATGCTGCTGATGCTCCGGATTTATATCTCCCACCCAGACCCTTCTTCTCTGGGCTCCGTATTTGGACATATAACTGCACACTTGATGGCTCTCCTTTCATGTCTCAGAAGCATCCCAAACGTGTATGTCCAAAACCAAACTTTCTATTTTCCCCCAAACCAGCCCCTCTCCAGGCTTTCCCATCTTAGTGATTGGCACCTCCATCTGCCCAGTGTCTCAGAACAGATGTCTGGGATGTCTTGATTCGTACCTTCCCTAACTGCTCATGAAAACCACTCTTCTTTTATTCAACATGGCATCTAGCGTGCCACTCCCACCATAAGTGTCCAGCCCACAGTAGGTACTCAAAAAGTATTTGTTGAAAATGATCAAGTGTGCTTGTGTGGTACATACTTGACTGGAGAGTGGAAACATGGAGGTTTAGAAAGAGCCTAAGCATAGTAATATGTCGCATTCTGATAAAGATGTTCATATGGGAGTGAATTGAAAGAAACATTGACAATTATAATGCCACTCTTCCTCCCCAGTTCAAGCATAATCCCACCAATCTTTTGACAGGACTCCCATAGGCACTAAAGGGGTAGAGATGAAATCTTACAATTTACTTGGAGCTTCTCTCGGATGTATTGGCCTCCTTGTGGCTCCTGTCGCAAAGCCATGTTTGATGGCACGGTGCGTAACAAGAGCCCAACATGAATTCAAATGGTGATGCATGATCTGCACTTTCTCTCAGTGAGGCTTGCGATCAGTGACCACTGAAACAGAGAGCAGAGGGATGCTCCTTTCTTTCCCAACATCAGTGACACTGAATGCTGTAATGTTTGAAAGATGGGGGACTTTAACAGCCAGGTACTGCTGCGTAATGAGTACCTATAAAATCTTGGTGGCAACGAGCATTTACTTCCCATTCGTCTGCAGCTTGGCCAAAGCAGCTCATCTGGGCTGGGTGCTGCTGGGGCGCTGCTGGGGCGCTGCTGGATTTGATTCTGGTGGGGTGGGGAGGGGTGACTGCTCTACACGTATTCATTCTGAGTGCTGCTGAAGGGGCAGCGGCTGCCCAAGGGAAGTTCTTCTCGCAGTGATGACAAAAAACACAGAAGGGCAAGTGGAAATTCTTGAAGTCTCTTAAAGCCAAGGCTCAGAACTAGCACATTGCCATTTTGGCTAGTCAAGGCAAGCTATAAGATCAAGCCCAAAGTCAAGGGCAGTACACAGTGCCCTTTGTGGGACGGTCTACAGAGCTACAGGGCAAAAGGCGTGGATACAGGGAGGAGGGATGAGCTGGAACAATAGTTCAGTCTGTCTGAGTATACACTACACAACAAAGAAAGCAGAAGAGAAAGCTTGGGTTCAGCTCGAACAGATCAAGTCCAGGGTGGGGCTGCCTCTCCCTCTGCTCTGTCTGCTCGTCACTGCAATTCACACTACACCTTATGGTCCCTTTGAAATAGACTACCCAGTGTAGGTCCCATCCCTCTCAAATCCATGCCGTTTTTTGTCTATTTAGTAACACCCGGACAACGTCCCAGGCTGGTGCCCGCGATGATTTCTTAGTACGGCTGTTATGGGAGGCATTTCATTTCACATCTGCTGACACAATTTGCTGTCTCTCTAAAATTAAAAAAAAAAGAAAAGAAAGAGAGAGGGAGATTCATACTCTGACGGCTGTAAAGGATAATGAGTAATTTATTCAGAGCTATATACAAATCAGACTATCGTCTTCCAGACAGAATCAATAATATAATTTTAAGCCCACACACATTTACAAATGCGAACACTCCAGCGCAGCTGGGTTGCCATGGGCAACCAGGGCATGCCAGCTCGTGATCTGAAACAGGCCGATGTCTCCCAGCCTGGTAAGCACATTCTGCAGACAGACTCCAAGGGAGCAGAGGATGTTAGTGTTGGCTCTGATCAGGCCGCCGCACAAATGCGCCCCTCCGATGGTTTGGATTAGTTCTCATCTGAACTGCACTGCTTTTTCAAACTCTTATTTGCACAGGGCTTCTTCAATATCCCGTCTGTGTCTGTGTTGAAGCAGGCTGGGGGGTGGAATGGGGAGGCGTGTGATGGAGCCGTGTGGACTACAGCAGGTGGCATGACTCACACCCCAAAGCTCCTGACAGTCTGAGGTCAGATCAGCAACAGGCAGGGCTCAGGTCAGAGGCCGGGAGGCAGGCTGACTGGTCAACTGGAAAGTGGGCCCAATGGGCCTTCCCCAAAAGGGGGCCTGATCAGATGTCGAGAGCTGATGTATGTTGGTTGGAAAAATAAGAGGAAGAAACAGGAAGGCATGAAGTGGAAAGTGAAGGTGGTTTGGGCAAACGCAAACACTGAGAGTGGGGTGAGGGGCAAGTAGGTCCTTCAAAGGGCTGGGGGGAGGGGGGCACACAGGAATGAAACATGATGGTTCCATTAAACATGTCGGTACAAACCTAAATTCGTTGCCAGGAGAGCCTGTCTTAGCTCGGGTGGCCATGACAAAACGCCATAGATTGGGGGCCTTAAACAACAACATTTATTTCTCACAGTTCTGGGGGCTGGAAGCCCAGGCACTGGGTGCCCGCATGGTGGGGCTCTTGCAGGCGGCTGTCTCCCTGGCTTATGGACAACCAGCTTCTCTTTGTATCCTTGCATTGTGGAAAGCGATGTCGCCTTTCTTGTGTCTGTTTTTATAAAGGTGGCAATCCCTTTCGTGAAGGCTCTACTCTCATGGCCTTACTACTTCTCCAAATATCAGCATATTGGGGATTACGGCTTCAACATATGCCTCTGGGGGGACAGGACACAAACTACGAATTATGGGATGTTCCTCGTGAGAGAGACACTGATATTCGCAAGAACCACGAAAACATTTCATTAAGAATGAGGAGATATTTTTGATGATACCATAACATGACCTGTCCCCATCCTGCTGACTAGTCTTGGTCAGATTCAAAGAGCAGACCGGTAGAGAGCTCTGGGCTACACCCTACACCCACCCCAGAACTCCTCCTTGACTTAAAACTGAGGCTTCTCCCTCAGCTTACACACCTGCTACAGCGGGGAGGTGCCTTGGCTGGGGACAATGCGAGCAGAAGGTCTTAGGTGAGACCAGCACTGGGTGTTCCTAGACGGAAGGAGACCCAGAGCCTAAAGGTGTGAGCTGGGATAGGATCCCATCAGGAGAGTCTTTTTGCCCCTACCTTTCTGTGGTGAGAACATTGAAGTTCTTCTCTCTTGGCAAATTTCAATTATACAATAGAATGTCATCAACCAGAGTCACCGGGCTCTACATTAGATCCTCAGTCCCTGGTCAATTTATAACTGAAAGTTCCTATCATTTGACCAACCTCTTCTTATTTCTCCCACCTCCAGCCCCTGGCAACCACTGCTGTGCTCTGTTTCTATGAGTCTGACTTTTGTTTAGATTCCACATGTTAAGTGACACCTGCTGTATTTGTCTTTCTCTGTCTGGCTTATTTCACTTAGCAAAATGCCCTCCAGTTTCATTATTCATATTGTTGCAAATGACAGAATTTCCTTCTTTTTTAAGGCTGAATAATATTCCATTGAAGAAATATGTATCATAAACATGTATCTATCTATATATATATCACATTTTCTTTATCCATTCATCCATTGACAAACACTTAGATTGTTTCCATTCCTGGGCTATTGTGAATGATGCTGCTAATAACAGGGGAACATAGATATCTCTTTGAGACAATGATCTCATTTCCTTTGGATAAATTCCAGAAGTGGAATGGCTGGATCATTCTATTTTTAATTTCTTGAGGAACCTCCATACTGTTTTGCATAGTATCTGCACTGTACTGCTGGTGGGAGTTCATACTCTCACCAGCAGTACACAAGTGTTCCCTTTTCTTCACAGCCTTGCCAGCACTTTTCTCTCATCTTTTTGATATTAGACATCCTAACAGGTATGAGTTGAGAGGAGCTTTAAAGTGCAGCAGAAAAGTCAAAAAGCACCTGCAAGATCACTGGGTCCTACCACCTCACTTTATGGGCACAAAAATTAAAGTCACAGAAGTTAAACGATTTGTCCAAGGTCAGAAAACCAGAGTGGCAGTTGTGTAGAGACTGTGGGGGCAGTGGGGCCCCTGGCTCCAAGCAGAGGGATGGCTTGAGGAAAGGAGACTTCGTGAGAGGGGAATCTGAGGTCAGGAAGGATCAGGGTTGAGAACAGCAAATGTCAGGGAGGCCCAGAAACCACTCATGTTAGCAGGATAACAGGAGGATTGAATGACTTGAAGACTGGGCAGATAAAGAGGATGGTGGCTTTGGATTGCAGGGGTATCTGGTAGCCAAGGAGCAATAGCTCAAAAGCTTCACTCTGGAGCCTCATCGTTCATGCAACTCAGCTCCCTCAGCTTGTCTGTTTCTGTCTGTCTGGCCACCATTTCCTGAACATTTTCCCACCACTTCCTGAACCCTTTTCAAAGGTCCTAACTTAAACACCAGGAGAGAGACTCACACCGGCCCAGCTCATCTTTTCAGTAGTCCTCAGTTCCCCTCGTCTAATCAGCTATGGCAAGAGGGTCAAGTCTACTTGGTCAGCCTTTTGTAGAACAAAAAGAGGCAGGGCTGGACATGATGATGATGATGATGATGATGATGATGATGATGATGATAATAATAATAATAATAATAATAATAATAATAATAATATAGTTAACACACCTGGAGCACCTACTATGTGCCTTTCACTGCTCTGAATACTTGACGTTCATTATAACACAGACTTTGCTTTTTACCCTATGACGTGTGCACCAGAATTGTGAGCATTTCAGCTGGGGACATTTAATATCAGAAGCCATGCACCTGTATCTCCATACTCTCCCACCCCAGATAAAAGGTTGTGTGTCTCCAATGCTTCCACATCCTAACCTCTTCTCTCCCCTTCAGCATCTTCCTCCCGGCCACACACACACCCTGCAGAGGTTCGGTGCTCCCACTGGAGCTTCGTTCTCAAAGTGCTTCGTTTAAATGCCCGTGGTCCAAAACCATCCCTACTCCTCCCCCCCAACCCCATCCAAATCCTGCTGCTCTCAGCTCACCTCCGGCTCTCGCCCCTCTCTTCACCTGACCCCAGAAAGCCTGATTTGTTGTGCAGGGCCTGCCCATATTAGAGAAGCCTTTCTCCACAACAGATATTATGTTATTTTGGTCACAGTGAAATAAAATTTCAAGGCACGAAGAGTGAGAGAATTTTCAAAGAGTTTCGCAGGCTCTGTGGACACAGTTTCCACACGCAGCATCCAGAAGCAACACCCAGGATGCTCTGAATGGGGCCCTCCGATCCCCCAGGAGCCCAGACCCCAGGGAGGACCCACAGTCTGCCCCGGAGCCTGAGGACGGGTCTCTGATAAGATAACTGTTTTGCATTTTGTTCCTCTTCCTGGAGTCCAAATATGGCCCAATGAGATGAAATGAGATTACAAACTTCTTTTGCCTTATTTGGTGACCAAAGGGATGGGTTTCTCCCTAACCTCTATGTTTCAAAAAGATCCGGTAAGCAAGATTTTTCAGTCAAGGCAGTTTAAGCAAGAGTCTAGCAAGTGCTACTCTCTCTGAGCACAAATGCAAAAGGGCACAGTTTTCAAGAAAGAAGTCTCAAATCTGTTATAGCCTTTGTTCTTTATGGTGGAAACACTTCCATGGAAAAACCAGCAATCTCAGTCACCTCTGGGGACTTTCCTGAGCATCCCCCATAACAGTGTTGTTATGTGTTGTCAAATTAATAGTAATTAGGATTATTGCTCAAGCAACTTATTTATGTCTAATTGCCACACGCTACAACAAAAATGATCGTGACAGATTTGCTTTGTTGTAAGCTTTATATAATTACAATCCTTCACTTACACGGATTTTGTCTTAATAGTTTACTGCTTACTTGTTATGTTGTCTGCTCAGAACCGAAAACATGTTAAGAAGCTAGTCGTTCTGGGGCTGTATCCGGGGCTCTTCTTTTTCTTACAGCAGAGTGGGAAGGACTCGGCTTGATGTCTTCCGTCTTGACCATCGAAGGTAGAGATCCTGCCTCCACACCCCCAAAGTCCTTTCCCGCTTTGGCGCCACCTCTGAGAAGCTGGCTTCTCAGAAGGGACTTGCATGTGGGGTCGTGGGCAGTGGGGGTGAAGGGGGACCCAGGCTCCTCACCGAGACCCCTGACCGGGCTGTCTCCGCGTGGGGTCCGGGCGGCATCCTGAACGCAGTGGCGATCCGGGGGGAGCCGGCGATGCTTCGAGCTCCGACCTGCCCCTGCGGACCTCGGCCTTCGGGGGAGCAGGGGCTGCGGAGAGCCGACGCCCCGGCCTGGCCGCTGCGGGCCCGCCTCCCCGGGCGGAGGACGCGCGGCCCCTCAGTCGGAACCGAGGACCTGGCCCAGGGGAGGATGCCGCCCCACCGCGCGGACCCGGCGCGGAGCCCGAGGGCGGAAAAGGTAAGGTGCGGGGAGGGGACGAGCAGACCACCTTCCTGAGCCACGCATGTTCTCAGACAGGGCTTGGAACGGGGCTGGAATCCCCTAGGGTCCCTGGCGCAATGATCATATTTAAAGCCAGGGTCCCTATCAGGTGTGCTGTGGCCCCCTCCCCCTCCCACGGGAGACCCATCGGCTGTTTGCTGCCTCTTAACCGGCCCTCGCCGCGTGCACACACCTGGCGGAGCGTCCCGGTGACCCACCGTGGCCAGTTTCTCCACGTGTCCTTCCCCCTTCTCCTTTCCATGTCTACCAACATTTTCCTTTTTTAGGTCCAGCTCCTTTCCAGTGTCATTCTTTGCTTTCCAAGGTCACGATTGCCTCTCCAGATAAATTGGATTCATGCTAATATGTTAATGAATGAATTCCAATTAATCCGTTTCGTTTGATTTTAATTCAGCAAACTTTTTATGGAGCAATATCATACACCGAGCCCCAGAGAAAACTCAAATTTAAACAAAACATAGCCCCTCAAGATTTTATACAACCAATACAGTTTTTCCTTAAAGGAAATAGTTTAGAGAGTACCGAAGTGAGATTTTTAAGTTTTTAATAAGAGTATACTTATGCTAATGTTCACTGGAAGTCTAACAAGCACATCAAACCCATGGTTCCATGATGATTATTGTTTAGAATGAGGCTAAAGAAGGTAATATATACAATAAGCAATCTATTTGAAGAAAAATATTAAGTAAATGACACTGAAATGACAAAAATCAGTGCAGGCGATGGACTCATGACTAATTTTCAGGAAGCAGGAGCTCCGTAAGAGAGAAAGATGTGTATCCAAAAGACAGGCGCTCCTGACGGGGAGACGGTGGGGAGGGAGGGAGAGTACTGCTGGCTTGGGAGACAAGGAGGGCTTCCGGGAGGAAGTGGCATGTGAGCTGGGCCTTAAAGGATGGCCAAGAGTTTTTCCAAGGTTATACGAAGTGGAGCCACCCCCATGGAAGAAACAGCACATAAGACGTACAAGCGATTGAAGTACGCTGGCCAAGAAGCAGAAATGGGATGAATGCCGGACAGGAAGGTTGGAAATGGATGATGCGGAGTTAAGACTTGGGTTTTGTTCTTTTTGCCATTGTGACCCATGCACATAATACAACAACAGGAGCTTTCCTCAGAGCAGGGATCTTCATAGTGCTTTGAGGATGAGATCAGTTAATGGGTCAGGAGACTGACTCGCTGGAATATGATTGGCATCTAAAACTGAGACAGACAATAGTTAATATCAGAGGGCGTCTTCCAGAAGCAGCATAAGCAGTGCATTGGGAAACTTTTGCTTCCTAAGTGTGCACCAAGTCCTGATGTCAAATGGGTCAGAAAAGTCTGGAGCGAGCTGCCCCCGTGTGATGAGACTTTCGGCTGCTGCAGACCTTCATGAACAATCTATTTCTGGGCCCCTCTCAAGTCAGTGCATAGAGAGTTCAACCTGGGAGGTTCTACTCTGACCTCTGCTTTGCCTATCAAACCCCTTTTCAGTCCTCCAGGATTCCGCCAGAAAGTTTCAGTCACCGTCAGAGGATGTGGGGCGTTTCATGGTTGAGGGTGACTTTTTCACTGACTGCAACCAGCCTGGGTTTTAATTCTTTGCTGATTGGCTTACCCAGTTTGGAAACTGCAGTGACCCAGGACACAGTGCTTGTGCCGGGCTGTGTTTGGCAGGGGACCTCTGAGGCCTGAGGCTCTTCGTCGCCAACTTGGAGTAGTGATGCATCTGAAGCTCCTGGCGCAGAGTGTGTGTGGGCAGGTGCAGAATCAAGGCTGTGCAGGAGGGTGTGGGATGATGCCACTTCAAAGTAAAAGGCATGGCTTCCATGACATATATTTAAATGAATATATGTGGGAAAACAGGCACACAGTAGCTATTTTTAATGTGCATTAAAACTATAACAGCCAGAGTTGCTCATAGAGTCCTGGCTTTGGATATAGGAGATGAAGACCTTTTTGGCTCTACCACTGACTTCCCTGGTGACAGCAAGGAAGGTGGGCAAGAGCCCAGGGAAGCAGTGGGTGGCAAGACCAGCCCATTCTTCATAGTTCAAGTTTATCATCACTTTGTCTCCAGACTGTTGCCTCTTTGAAAGTTTCATCTTTGAGGGTGCCAACTTTGTTTCCGCACCACCCTAGGTCAGCTCCTTCATATAATGCTTGTTCCTCCCTCAAGACCTGCTCTCAGGAAAAGACCTAGAAGTTTCTTAGTAGATGGATAATAGCTTAAATTGACCTTTGCAGAAGTTTTTGTGCTTTAGCAAGTCTGAGGACCTCCAAGCAGGGAGGAGGCTTGAGCTGGACTCGCATTAGTCAGTGAGTGGAGCATCTGCCAGGGCAGATAAACACACGGTTAAAGCACAGCATGTAGGTGGCTGCCATTCCATCAATGCACACACTCAGATTCGCTCAGTGCCACTTAGAATCAGGTTTTTAAAGCTGGAAAGAACCTGGTTAAGATTTCTTCCCTTAGTGATAAAGAAACTGAGACCCAGAGGGATAAAGTCAATTAAGTGCAACTGAACACCTACTTTTTGAGCATCTACTGTGTGCCGGACACATGCTCCACACAAGGGAAACAATGAATGTGACTTGGTCGGGACCTGCCCTTCATCTTCCCAAGGTCACATGGTCCATCTGTACGGACCTCGATTCTGCAGGCTGCTCTGTCACTGAGAGTGGGCAGCCAGGGCACCAGCAGGAAAAGATTCTTTAATTTGGTAGAACTGCGAATAGTGACTTGTAAAAGGTTTCTATTTATCTTCTATCACAATCCTCAGTGAGAACCTGTTAAGCATATATGTACACACATGCTATAAATTGTATATACACACACACACACTCACACATAACATTTTGTGAAATATATATTATATATAATATATATATAATTTATAGCATGCATGTGTATATATGTTTAACAGATTCTCACTGAGGATTGTAATATAAAAGAAAGTCATGATTTACAGTACATAACATTGGAAGGGGTGATATTTTAGGCATACATGCCAATCAATACATAAGTGAACAGATAGGATATTAGTTATCTATTGCCACGGTGATGCTGCTGCTTAACAAAAAACCACAAAACCTCAGTGGCATCCAGCACTAACCACTGGTTCCTCACATGCCTGCAGAGTCAGCTAGACAGCCCTGTCCCCATGGCTGGCTGGCTCACATGTCTGGAAACCCGGAGGCTGCCAGCTGATGTAAGGTCTAAGTGGCTGGGCAATGTGTCTTCTAGCAGACTAGCTGAGGCACGGTCTCATGTTGATGGCGTGAGCGAGAGGACATGCTCAATCATGTAAACATGTTTTTAAGCCTCTGTTTGCTCACATTTTCTAATTTTTCATTGACCAAAGCGAGTCACCCAGCTAAGCCCAGAGACAAGGTAGGAAGCCATTGTGAGTTACCTGGCGAAGTATGCAGGGCATTTTTTTTACAATTTATCACAACAGTGGGCAATAAAGTTGGATTTGCTTTGTCGATCCCGTTCCCAGAATATTGGCCTTCCCCTCTCTGATCTTGGTTTTCAACATCTGGTGCCTAGAACTCCAGAGGATATTGTGAGAGCCTTTTTTTTTTTTTCCTTTGCAGGCTAACAGGTAGAAAAGATACAGGTGTTTAGCAAAGATGTGCCCTCAAGAGATAGACTAGAAAGGGGACACTGGACAGGAAACAGGGACCTGGCATCTCCCAGCAAGGCAGAGCTGGGGTGGAAGGCAGCTAGGAAAGAGGGTATGAATGGAGTTACAGGAGGGCCCTGATGGCAGCTGGGAACATCCCCATCCTCCCAACTGTGGACTTGGTTCAAGGGGAAAGTTTCAAACAACTTGTTCCAGGAATGGGAAGAGTCAGTCCCATTTCTAATGCAGAAAGAATCTAGATTTCCAGTCTCAACACTAATCAGTAAGCTGACCTTAGGCAAGTTACTTACTTCTCCGGTCCTCAGCTTTCCGGCTGCAAGGAAGAGGGGTGACTGTGAGGGGCCTAAGTTCCCTCCCAGCTCAGTCCTTCTCTGTCTCTTTCTCCATCACCTTGTTCTTGGTACAGACACGTTGTGTTCTCACTCCTCCCTACAGTGCTCGTGGCAAACAGAGCGGCTCCACCCTGGCTTTTCCCTGCCAAGAGCCTCAGAATCCTGCTCAACCTGGTACTCGAGCACTCCAGCTGATGTGCATGCTCCTGCCAGGGCAGCTCTGCTGCATTTCTTTGCTGAGGCGGGAAGAAGCACTTCCCTTCTCTGTTCTTTTTTTTAACCATGAGGAGGCCATGGAATCTACCCAAGCAGCTGGGAAAGCAGCAAAATACTCATTTTAGATTAATTTAGGGAAGCAAGCTGGGAAATGCTCGGGCTGCTCTTTGCAACAAATTTGGATCCTTTTAAAAGCTTCAATAAGCTGTGGAATATCCCCACAGTGGGAAGGCTTTAATACTCACTGAAAGAAGGGAGAAGATGTGACTCTTCAAATGTCACCACACTTTTAACCATATAACATACAACCATGTAAGCATAACCAAAATAACAAAGCAAAAACACCTCCAAGTGAAGGGGCCTTTGAGGTTCACTTTTAGGGGACCAGCCACTTGGGTTGAAACAATCCACTGATTTTTAGATTCTCTGGAGAGGAGACATGAGTGACAGTGGACATTAGCAGTCTGGAAGTCCACACCACTCCACCCCACCCATCTGCCTGTGTTCTCTTGGGAGCTGGCCCCAGAGCTGGCCGGGGACCTGGGGCAGAGGCAGGGCAGCAGAGGAGAGTTGGCGAGCAGCACAGATCACCTGTGCTGGGATCCTGGTTCCAGCACCCACTATTTGTGGGAAGCCAGGCAAGTTAATTGGCCTCTCTGTGCCTCAGTTTCCTGATCTGTAAAATATGGACCCTGATAGTATCTCCCTCAGAGTTGTTATGAAAATTAATGGAAATGCGCACATGAAGCACCCAGCAGCTGGCTCATAATGAATTCCAATAAAGGTTAGATGTTAGTGGCATCCTGCCTAAGGTTGCCTTAACTTCCTTAAAATTGAAGCAACTTTCTGAACTTCCTGTTCCTAAGATGGCTAAGAAGACAATCTTTTTTTAAGCCTCAGTTTATTGTGCATTTGAGAGTTCCTGGCAGAATCACCCAGGCCTTTTTTTCTTCCCCCTCTCCTTCCAGTGGTTATGTGATTATCTTGTTTCCCCCAAGAAAAAGATTGCTTTCACAACCTGGGTTCCTGTAACTGCCCCTCTTCCTCTTCATCAGGACGATCCGCCTGGGAGCCTCTAGCTGTCCTCACGCTCTGAAGTTACTGTCCTTTTTAGACTCTTAAGGCCACAGGATCATAGCTCTCTACTTTCTGAAGCTATAGAGACAGCCACACAAGGAACAGATTTTCAAAAGGACACTTTATCCGATTAATTAGTCAATTCCCTTGTCGTAGATGTGAAATTACCCCTAAACCATCCTGACTGAGGAGACTCAACAGTGAGCAGCGAAGAGCTGCTGGGATGTAACAATAGGAGAGCTCATTTGCAATGCAAATGAGCAACCAGCAGGCAAACAAACCCCTATGGGAAAACCACTCTAATCATAAAACACACCCCCCCTGCTTTGGGGAGGCTGCAGTGTCAGGACAAACAGAATCATAGCCCTGTGAATCCTCGCCAGTATAGGATATTAGCGAGTTATCCAGGTAGTTTTTTACGAGATTTCATTTGAATACAGCAAAATGCATTACTGGGCAATCGATAATATCTTTAAAACTTGACTCCACAATTGTGGACTGAATTATTTATGGTTGTCCCTATAGCGATGATAGTTTGGAAATAAAATAGTCAGGCTTTTCTCTGTGTTTTTATTTGTAGGAAAACAAGTCATTCAAGCTTTTTACGGATACAATGTGACTAGCTGTCGATGGCAGTTACAAATTTTCAAGCCCTGCCAAGCACAGGAGAACCCAGAAGGGACATATGTTTTCTCTGCTTTGTGTTCCAAATTTGCCTTAAAAACATGCAATTATGTGAAGGCCTGATTTATAATTTCAAGGAAAAGCACAATAATGGCTCTATCTCGTAGCTGCGTTTCTCCAAATCGTATTTATATTACTGCCTTTTCAAAAGAAGTTGGCTAATGATCACTGGATTTTTCGCTTTCCATCATGACATGAAAATTTGATGAGGTCTGTGAGATTTAAGAACTGATTTCTTAGGTGCAAAGGAAATTTAGTTAACATTGTTTGGTACTGCAGCCCTGAAAAATCTTCTGTGGTTATCTTTCATCCACTTCCTTATTTTTGTGTTGAGTGGGAGAAGGGGCTGTGTATCTACAGCCAGGAGGCAAAGATGGAATAGAATGACCAGGAAAACAAAGAGGAAACCTGAAGGCGCGGGAGGCTGTAGGTGTCTTACAAGTGCAGGGAGGAGGCAGGGTGTTCAGGATGCTTGTTGGATGGCTCTGGGGAGAAGTTGTGAAGCGAGACAGTGAGGCTTTTTGGTCACATTTTATGCATAACTGAAAATTGCTGTAAAGCCCTCTATAAATTATATAATCACTGGCTTTGATTCCATGCCCTTTGTTACTATTTTTAATAATGGCTTTTACTTCACTCTCTCCGAAGCATTTCTAGTAAATTTATGGAATGAAGAGGAATTAGTCTCTTTCTGGATTGGGGAGCCCCCTCCTGGGAGGTAGGCAGTTTTGGGTTTGTTTGTTATTTGTTCTTTTTGAGTAATGGAGGTAGAGAAAGGTGCAAGGCCAATTTCACTTAATAAGGTTCTTAGTGGACAAATAATAATCATTGTATAGAGTTTCAGGAAATTTTGAAGCTAAGAGAAAAAGATATTTGGGGACAGTGGAAAGATAGAAGTTTGTGGCAAGGATAACATTATAGGCAGTATGTTTTGATTGCTTTGTACAAATCTAGAGTCACCACTTTGTTAGTTTAGGAATATAAACGTCTTATGTAACTTTCAGACTCACAGAGTATTTATATTGTATATTTAGAATTGTAAAGGCTCAGAAAAATACAGTAGGAAAAGTTGAAATAATACCATGTCTTTCTCATAAAATTCCAGTCTTAAAGGGAATAATTTTCAAATTCTTAAAAAATTGTTTCACCCTCTGGAAGCCACATCTAGGGTGGAGGATAGGAAGTCACATGCCCTTAGAGGCCCCATCTTCTTTCAGGCCTCCGATTTGAGTACACTTGTCTCACACGTGTCATGTGTGCGCCTGGTATGCGCCTGGTGTACTCTCGTCTGCTTTTTTGGATGCTGGAGAAGGCTTAGTCTAAGAAAATGTTGAATTCATTTGACAGCAATATCTATTATCAAGGAGGAAAAATGGCTTTTGCATTTGCTGGAATCACCTGTCAGACATACTTGAATACTGTTGGGGTCTTTTTCCCAATCAGCTCTCTGCACGTTACCTCCTGGGTTCAGGTCTTGCCAGAGGAGCCCTACGGGAAAAGTTCAAGCGGAAACTTCAGCTGGAGTGCTTTCTCATTCTAGAGCCAGGTTTCTAATTTTCTCCCTCAGTGAAAGCAAGTTAAAAAAGAATCATTCAGTCACTTCAGACGATTTGAAATGTGCGTCAACTTTTACAAAACGGTGGATCTCCCAAGAGCTTTGGTGTCAGTTTGAGTTTTATGGTAAAGGCCACTACCTTGGAAGCTTAGGGGTGGTCATAGAAATTTCAGAAGATGAGCCCGTTGGGGAAATAGCCAATTTCCTCCTTCGCTGTCTTCCTTAGGCCTCATGAGACGGTGCAAGAACATCAGCACTTAACTTGACTCTACCCGTTGGTGACAGTTTATTCATTCAAGCTGGAAGTTTAAGGATTTTCATTTATAAAAGCCGAATTGTTGAGATCGAAGCTAAGAGACTGGAGGTGAGCAAGAGACGTCCCCTGGTGATCTGTTTATTGAGTGAAGGACAGGTGACTACAAGGTAACCAGTTTCCCTAACACCACGAGTAGCAAGAACTTCTAGTCATGGCTTCAGAAAACTACCCCAGAAAAAAGGGCTGCGGATCAGTCCTGCCAAGACCTCCTCCTGGTTCAGCCTGGGGTGAGAAGGAGTGGAGAGCAGAGGGTGTGGCTAAAGGCAGTTCTCACGCACTGGCCTCCCAGCAGAGAGAGCATCTTCGGAATCTGATCCGCCAAAGTATTTTCAGTCTCCCTTCTCTCCTATCCGTCCAGCCCCTGATCTTTTCTCTCCTGAGTCTGTCGTCTCCCCTCCTCCCACTACCTTGCCACCTCTTCCTTCCTTCCAGCCCAGTTGAGCCCAGCCTACCCCAGAATTTGGGGCTGAGGAATCAGATGAATTGGAGGAGAGATTAAGAAAACGAGAGACCAAGAAAATGAGGGTTGGCATATTCTAAGCGTTACTTCGAGGCTCAGCTATCCCAATCTCATAAAGAGAGGAATTATGGGTTTCCAGAAATTGCATTTTATGGGCATTACTGTTAGCATTATATGTTTTTAATTTATTTTCTTTTTGCTTTGGCAAGATCGAACATCAAGTGACCCTTGAAGAGCTACAACGCTTAAATGCACTCTTTCAGGTAGGAATCGAGCAGGTGAGCTTTCTAAATAATCATCTGGGTAATTTGATTCTCTTTTTGATGGCTGATTTTTCAGTGAAAGTACAATCCTTTAACTCCTATAAAATAGCAATGAAGAGTAAATTCTCTGTAATTGTCACTTCTTAATGGATTTGGAAACAAATTGTGAAAGCATCAGAGAAACGAACAAAAAGGTAACGTGTTAGAAGTTGACAGAGTTCAGGTAAGTCCAATTAGACATTCAGTTCTTGGCACTCTTGCTCCCAGACTAAACAAAATGCAACTGTGTTCATAGCTAATGATTCTTTTTCCCTCCTAGGAGTATGAGAAGAGAGAAAGACAGCTGCTGGATATGGAAACTTTCAAATACATAATGAAGCAGAGCATGAGGTCACAGAAGAGAGTAAATGGGTTTTATAAATGTTGGAGCATTGCGACCACAGTTAAAACGTTAACCCTAGGAACCAGTTAGGCTTGGTGAGCTATCTGCGTGATCACACTCAGCTCTGAACTGTGATTTCTGCCGAGACCCAGACTGAACAGCTTCTATGGGAAAATACTTTTAAATTACTCAGTACATTAGACCAGCAAGATATTTAGAGACTTTTCTGTAAAAAGAGAAAAAAGCTTTTATTAGATCACTGGTTGTTTCCAAAGAATTTGGGAACTTCTCCCATCCCTACACTGCTGGAATTAAGTATTTTAGATATTCTCTCTGCCATCTTGGTTAGCCTATTTTTTTAGCCCAGAATATGAAATTTTATGGAATATCTTAGTCCCTTCAGGCTGCCGTACAAAAACCCATAAAATAAGTGGCTAGATAGCAAGCACTTGTTTCTCACAGTTCCAGAGCCTAGAACTGAGGTCAGGGTGCAGACTTCTTGTTGGATGCTCCCAGGACAGAAGGATCTCTTTCGTAAGATCACTGATCCTGTTCTTGAGGGCTCCATGCTCGTGCCCTGAGCACCTCCCAAATGCCCCACTTCCTAATATCATCACATTGGGCATTAGGGTTTCAGCATATGAATTTGGGGGTACACCAACATCCAAACCATAGCAATGAATAAGGCTGTATTCGTAAGATAAAGAACACATTAGAACAGGAGATGCTGTTTACGCTCCACTTGCTAAAGTGTCATGATTACATCGTAAATTATAAAAAAAAAAAACCACTCAAGGTAAATCTCAACAATTTTGTCCCTTGAGTTTGAACAAAAGCCCACCACTGTCAAACTGCAGGCTGCTGAGGTCCCAGCTGCCCCCTCTCAGTTACAAAGCCCTCGGGTTCGATGGTTGCCATGGAAGTTTAGGTGTTTAGAGTCTCATCCACTATGCAGATGTGATCATTAAATAGCACTTATTTTTTAAAAATATCTGCTCCATATGAGTAATATTAAACAAATAAACAAAACTTCTGTTGGGCAGAGAGAGGAGCGATTTCAATGGATAAATTATTAGATGTTTTAACAATATCCCAGATCTTTTTGACCAAGCAGTCTAATTACCTACATTTTTAGCCTAGTCACTCATCTACTCATTCTCTTATCCTCTCATTCATTCACTCACTCACTCATCCATTCATTCAATAAATATTTACTTATGGCACAAAAAGTCAATCACGATGTGATCTCTGCCCTCAGGGAGGTCAGGGCTGGCTTAGCTTTCAGCCCAGGTGCTATGGGAGCATCTAAACCAGACCAGGGAGCCAGGAAGTTCTCCTGGAAGAGACGAACCTTGGGCTGAGTTGTCAGGAGCACAATGTGTAGGCTGAGTATTTCAGACATGGGTGGCATCGAGGAATGGGGGTCTCACCACAAGCCCTGTGGTTTCCTTGGGGAGCAGAGAAGGTGATGCTCTATTTTCCTATTTCCATGGCTTCCATATGCTGTTGTTCCCTTGCCTAGAATGTTCTCTTTCCATTTTTTACCTGAGCAATAATTATCTCTGGATTCTGATTTTTCTTTATATTTCGAGAATTTAGAGCCATGCCTGGCACATACAGGTACCCAATAAATGTTATTGGGAGAACAAAGGACTTTAAGGCAGTGCAGTCATCATAGACTCAAAGGAATCTGTTCTAACTTCCCTAGAAATAAGTAGATGCTCCTCTTTTAAGCTGGTGGTGGTCTGCAGTTACCTGTAGCGCAGAACTGATCTTTGGCATTGCATTGCTGGCTTGCTGTGACCCCAGAGACAGTGACTACTGCGAGGGCAAGTAACACGTCTTTCAGGGCTGAAGCCTCAGCATCTGGCACAGGGCTTGGCGAACCGCTGATGCTCACTCTGTTTTTCTTCAGTACGTGAGTCTATGTGAGGAGGAAGTAGTCCAGTGTCCTTCAGCATCTCACGTAATCATACTGAGAAGGTAGTTCCCCGCCGGGGCAGAGGCTGTTCATGCAAACACATGCTCCCCACAGCTCTGGGCTGATGGAGGAAGCTGGGTCTCTCTGGGCAGAGCCACAGCGCTGCAAGGCCAGGGCGAGGCCGTGTGGTGGCCTGTGCACCGCCCGAGGGCCCACTCCCACAGTGGCTCACAGCGCTGCACGGCCCTTGCCTGATGCCACCTGGTCTGGAGCTCCAGGCATCCAGGCAGACCCACACCTCTCCCAGGCTCCGCCCTGTGGTGACAGGGGTGGTCCAGGTGAGCAGCCCGAGCCTCAGCAGTGGTTTCCCTCATCCTGAGCTTTTTGTGTTTCCTGTTCCATCTCTGATCCCAGGCTCTCTGGAAGCCGTCCCTCTGGGTGTTTTGGTTTGTTGGGACTTTCATTCCAAAAATATTTGTTACCAGTTATGTGTGTGGTATTGTCTAGTTGCCATGGTGATGTCTGCGCTGGCAGCCATACCCAGGAATGTGCGATGTCTCCTTTGGAACGTGACTTAGAGGAAGCTGGGGCTGAGCTTAGTCCCACAGCCAGGGCCTGTTCACAGGACCCCTACCCTGGCACGGGGTATCAGCTCACCAGGGGGCAATGCCCGTGTCTTGGAGATCGGGCATCATCTTATTTCCTCCATTTTGGTGTCTTTACCAAGCAAAGGCATACACCCCTGGGACTTACAAGAGGAAAGCCAACATCTCACGCTCCCCAAAATAGACATAAAACCTGACCATCTCTCCTGAAGCTGCAAATTATGGAATCCAAGGGTTTGAAAGAATCTTAGAAGTCACTTAGTATGTAAACTCTTCAATGCACAAATTCTCTTCTCTGCTAAGCCAGGAGCCAGCATATGCTTGGAAACTTTCAGGTAAAGGAAACTCAATACCTTATAGGTTACCCATTTCAAGGCTGGAGAGACGTGACCTTAAATTAAAAATAAGTTTTTTTCCCTTTCTGAGCTGAAATTGGTCTTTCTTGGCATTCTACTCATTAGCCCAACTTCTAATCTTATGAATCACTGTATGAATTAGGCATTGCACCAGAACGAATTATCACAAATTTAGTAGCTTAAAACTACACGTATGTTATCTCACAGTTTTTGTAAGTTAGGAATCCAGTCATGGCTTAGCTGGATTCTGTGCTCCAGGGTGTCTTGTGAGGCTGCATCAAGGTGGTAGCTATGCTTGGATCTCATCTGAAAGCTTGACTGGGGAATGATGCACTTCCAAGGACACATGGTTGTTGCCAGATTCAGTTTCTTGCAGGTTGTTAGACTAAGGCCTCTGTTCCTCACTGGTTGTTGGCCAGAGTCTGCCCTCAGTTCCCTTCCACGTGGGTAGCTCACACCATGATAGCTGGCTTCCTCAAAGCCAGCAAGGGAGAGAGCGCCCACCAGGAAGACGGAAGTTATGATCTCATGTAATCTAATCACAGAAGTGACATCACTTCAGTGTTGAGGTACTGAGACCCATTGGTCCCAGGCAAGTTACTCAAGGAGACGGTATTTCATCAGCCATGAGCACCAAGAGGCAGGGACCATGGGGTCCATCTTCTAGCCTGCCTGCTACGGCCACACAGAGGAAATCTGCTCCCACACAATGACCTTTCTAACACTTGAACATAATTTTCATGACTTGCACATCTTTTTGTCTTGGCTACGCCCAAGTGAGTAACTCCCTCACGAACCGAGTCATTGTCCTCAGAACCTGCTTTGCTGTTTATCTCCAACTGGGGCCCCTAAAGACAGGTCAGTTCTCTAGCTGGAACTGACCAGGGTGGAGTGGGACCTCCTGGGAGCGCAAGCTTGGGAGACACGCAGCTCCTCTTACTAATTAGGGCCTGATTTCAAAAATAGAACTTCTAGGAGCCCAGTCTCTCACTGGGGAAGAGTTTTGGTGTCAGTGCACTGAATCCAGATTAATAGTCCTATTAGTGTTCTGAAGCAAACATTCCAGAGAGCTTTAAGCATTATGCATTTTTGAATGTGAAATTCATAAACTGGAAAAGTAAAGCTGTCCCCTTTCTCCTGTATCCCTTTACCCACCAATCCAGTGAATAATTTACTCTATCAAACAGATTAATTTTTTTCCTCTCCAGAATATTGAACAAATAGAACAACTTTTCATGAAAATAGACTATAAAGCAGTGGGCAAAATTCAGTGGGTAAGTTGGGTGGTGTTATGTAACTCAGACTTGAAGTTCGTAAGGGAAACGTATGAGATGTTTGCTTCTGAGCCTTTCTGTTGTTCCCTGTGCCCCTCAGTGCCTTTGCCAAGTGGAAGTTGAACCAAGGGGACACGCATGTTTACAATTTAAAAGTTCCTGTAATGTCAGGTTATACTTGGAAGAGTTTAACTAGGAATTTCAGTAGCTAAGGCAAGTTCCAAGAAGGCTTTCCTAGCCAGGGAAGGAGGATACACCTGCCACTTTGCCCAAAAGCAAACGTGGAACAGCAGTGAGCAAGAAATCCTGGGCGCAAGCGCCACCTGATGCTAATGAGCTCACTGACGCATCTAACGGGTTTAGAACAGGGACAGCCACAGAGTAATTTCTCAACAAATATTATTATCATCATCACTATCAATGTATCCCAATATGGGGGTATCCCAATAATGAGGAGCTGAGGCAACTGCTTTTAAAATTCTCTGCCATTGTGCGTCAGTATCCTTCTGCTGTTCTAGGATGAATTAAGTTCTAAAGTGACAAGCTGAGCGGTGGGACACCTCTATTCAGACCTCAGAGCAGCTCCCCAACCAAATCAAATACAAGTGTTTTCACTGTCATCTGATTTGAAAAGGAGCAGTCAGGACTCCAGGGAAGGGAAGGGGAGACCAGTGAAGTAGGGCTTTGGGGGAAGTGGAGAGAAAATGGAGGTGTTCCCAGGCCCTGTGGGCACCCCCACCCCTGCCCTCCCACCACAGGCCTGCTTTTCCCTGCATACACTGCTGAGATTCGAAATGAGGCATACATCCTGGTGGGTAGGACCAACAGACCAACGGGTGCTCAAGTCTCAGGCCAGCCACTTGCCAGTTGTTTAAGGCTATGTAACCTTTCTAGACTTGAGTTTCCCAATTTGTAACATGAAGAGAACAATTACCTATCTCATCCAGTTATCTCCAGGATGGAGGTGAGGGTCCACATGGCCTGGAACAGGGTCTATGCTCAACCACCACCACCATTGTCACCTTTAGAGGAAGGGACTGGGCCCGGAAGGGAGCCCAGACCCTGGGTAGCAGTCCAGCAGGCCCAACTCAGTTATCAGCCCCGAGTGTTTGGCAGCCAAGTCCACACCAGTGAACTAGGTCGTACTGATACTTATGTCATGTCCAAGAAAGGATAGTCGCGCCTGGATGATAAAGAGAATTTCGGAAAGCCAGAAAGACAGGAGAGGTTTAATGAATTTTCTTTGATTCTCCAGGATGGCTTCTGCACATATCTGCAGCTCGTGTATTCTGAGCAAGCTGATGCTTTGGCTCGACAAAAAGAGGTTTCCTTCCAGCTGCCTGCTGTGCTGCAGGGGCTGTCATACGGGGGTCCCGTGCTGCGCATTCTCTCCGCAACTGATGACACCTTAATCATGATCAGAGAAGATGGAGCCATTTATTTCTGGTCCCTGCAGCTGAAGTTGAAAAGAAGAAAGTGGGTTTTTGTATGTGATTCTCATTTTCTAAGGATGCTGAGTGCTCCAGTTTGATTCTATTTGCTATTTTAAACTGCTCCTCAAGTGGCATGATTACAGAAATTGTGTCCTTGAATATAATATATTCATGTTGGATTTTGCCAGTCTACTGAATGCAAATAAAATATGATCTCTATATGTAGCACAAGATAATTCTTCCTCCTGCTTCTAAAATCAGATGGAGTGATGAATTACATGTGACTCCATCATGTAATTTACCATATATCTTAATGAATGACAAATGGAAAAGAATTTTCCATTTTTCTCCCTGTTAATGGTTATTTCAGTTTAGGTGGCTGTGCTAGGGTTTCTCTTCAGAGAACTTAATGAATCACAGAATCAGAACCTCAGAAGGCAAGAAGCATTTGGGAAGTGCGCTTAGGACAGGAATAACAATACCTGACCCATTCCAGAATATAATCTGTCTTTTAAGTCATTGTTTCATTATCTCATTCAATGAATCGTTGAGCCCTTGTTGCTGCTCAGGCTCTGTGCAGGGTGCTGAGAATACAGACACCCATTCCTGCCCTCAGGAAACTTACCATCCACCCTGGAAGATACAGCTAAACTATACCCCTCAGGCTGCCAAATAAGCCCTGCCTAGAGAGAGGGGCTAAAGTTGGCTCTTGATGCTGATGTAGCAAGTTCTTTTTACAGGCAGACCTTGTTTCATCGCGTTTCTCTGGTACTGCATTGGTCGCAGACTGAAGGCTGTGGCAACGCTGCATCCAGCAGGGCTATCAGTGCCATTTTCCCAACCGCAGTTGCTCACTTTGTTTCTCTGTGTCACATTTTGATAATTCTTGCAATATTTCACAATTTTTCACTCTCATTATATCTGTTATGGTGACCTGTGATCAGTGATCTTTGATGCTACTATTGCAAAAAGATAACTACTCGTGGAAGGCTCAGATGACAGTTAGCATCTTTTAACAATAAAGTATTTTTAAATTAAGATGTGTACATTGATTTTTAAGACATAATGCATACTTAATAGACTACAGCACGGTGTAAACTTAACTTTTGTATGCACTGGGAAACCACAGCACTCATGTGACTCACTCTATTGAGGTGGTCTCTGGCACTGAACCCATAATATCTCCGAGATATTCCTGTACTTGAGGGCAAAAGTCAATTAAAGAAAATTCTAAAATGTTAAGCATGCATATTACGGACCAGAATAGCTTGAGACAACTGAAACTGTCTTATCATTAAAAGGGCATTTTTTTGTTCTTTTCCACCATTCAACCCTGTAGGACAAGTCCATCATTCGGAAGCTCAGGTGGGTGACGGATGTCACCAGCATGCCATAGTACAACAAACTGATCCTGGGGACTGGGTGACTGCCTGCAGCTCTTCCACCGGGAAGTGAGTAATTGTTGGGCTATGAAATTCATTGCCATGTGTAAGTTTACACAGATACATGCATGTCTGTGGTAACAGGATAAAGTATGAAGCCCTTTAAAAAAAATGCTAGAACTCATATATCATCAAAGCTGTCATGCAAAGTCATCACTTTGTTTAGCCTGTTGCAATAATACTGTCATTACCCCAAGCAGAAGAGGCCCTCTTTTGGAATACTTCCAGAGTGAGAAAAAATGTCTTGTTACCTTTTAGTGCCCTTTATTTTAGATTCAAATAATATTCCTATTTTATTATCCACCAAAATTCACTCCAAAGTGCTCTGGCCTGATTCAAAAAATTAAAATCCACAGTAAAAAAAAAACAAAAAACAAAACAAAGAACTACTCACTTTTGAAGAGCCTCAGAAGAATGGGTCCAGGCTGGGAAGGTAGACCCTGAAGGTTTCGATGGCAGCGAGATGAAAATGAATGCGCTGCCTCCCGAGCGCTGCTTGCAAATTCAGTAATGGGCCAAGACAAGGGAGTGCAGCTTGGTAGGAAGGAATTTTGGAAAATTTCAAATCAACGGTGAAGCAAAGCAAGTTCAACACTGGGGGAGGGTGAACTGTGACCTGTGAGCGGGTGGTGTCCTGGCTGAGGAATCAGGCTATTTAGCAAGGAACTAGGGGTGTGGCTAAATGAGGGGGCGGGGCTTGACGGTGGTTCTTTGCCTACTGACTCCTCCCCTCTCCTCTGACCCCTCCCAAGCCCAGACTTGTCTCCTTTAGCAGGACCTGGTTCCCTCCGCTTCAACCACCTTAGGGAACAAATGGTTAATACAACCTCAGATCATCCAGGCTATTAAATACAATCAAATTTAATGTTAAGTTTAATTATTAGAATATATTTATTAATATATTAAAGTACATTAGTAATAATTAATGTTAACCATTAAAAAGCAACAAATTTGGATTTATAAATTCAGCCCAGCTTGATTTTAGAAAGCACACTCAGTAAATTTATTATCACGTCTTTTACACACATAGAAGTTCAGAGATTAAAACAGTAACTTCCTAGAGACTCTATGAGCTGGCAAATCAGAAGATGAGGCAAAGCATATGACCCTGGCAGCGGGGAACCACTCTTGAGCTGCATGGCAGGTAGAAATGAAATGGAAAAAAGATGTTTAACACTGAGGGCAAGGCAAGTCTTTGGAATTTAGGGAGTGACCCCTGTGTGCTCCATGCAAACAGGCTGAAGCAGTAAGTTGTTTTTCTTACAGCCACAGACTTGTCCTTCTCTCGGTCAGCTACAGGGTCGACAAGCTAGCATAGGAGGGAAGGGTCACAAGAACAGGTTAGGAAGGCAGAGTGAGAGGGGAACTGACTTAACCCCTTAGTTACAGAAAGAGGCCTCAACCCTCCACTTTGCAGATCTAATCATCTTTATTATCAGCAGCAAAACTCAGCTCACATCTTTGAGCACTTCAGAAGTCCCAGGTGCTGGACTGATCACTTTCCCGCACATCTGCTCATTTAATCCCTGTAACTCCCCTATAGGACAGGAACCGGTATGAGCCCGGTTTTACAGATGAGGGAGCTGCTGTGGTATGCTGGGAACCGATGCCCCAACTATTGGCATCCAGGATCCATGTTGTTGAAAACTGCCAGGGAAGAACGGGCCCCGTGGCCAGTTTAGAACCAGGCAGAAGAGATGTCCCCAAATGGTAGAACTGGGGAGGGAGCCCTCAAGCTCAGCGAAAGGCGGCGCTCAGGAAGGCAGGCGTTTCACTCATCAGGTGTTTCTGTTTTGCTGAGTCCATGTGATATAAAAAGTGCTCTACAAAAGCAACATGAGAACTTTAAGTTTACTCCAAGTACCCTTGATCTTTGAACAGAAACCGTGAGCTCCAGCTGTATGAACTCTCTAACTTGGAGCCCTACTGTCAGATTGGTGGCCTGGAAGCTGTCCCTCTGAAACTGGCCTACCAGTAAGAAAGAGGCATCTCCAGGGCCAGCCAGGCCTCCTGTGGGCTCCTCTCACCTGAGCACCAAATCTTTCCTCCTCTTTCCTTGGGCAGTGATGTTCACTTGTGCTCAGTCAGTAAGTGCTTGGACTTCCAATGGCGCCTGTCATGACCATGTCACGTCACAGTAGTGCCCAGAAAGGAAGGACCTTCCTGTATCTATGTGGTAATGGAAGGTCCAAAGAGGTGAAATGTTTTCTGGTCATGAATTATAATTATTATTAATTATGAACTCATCTGTATTTTAAATGTGGCTGGGTTAATTTTCCTGAAACTTGACTCAGACCATGTTACTCTGCTTTTTCATGGTTGCCAGTTCTCTCTCCAAGAATATCCACACCTTTCAATGGCATCCAAGCCCCCTCTGCCATTCCAGCCTTCCTCCACACTGAGCCTCAACCTAGAGAGTCTTCAGCTTGGGCCAAGCTAGTCACTGTCACACTGCTCCAGATGCTGCTCCGTTCCCCATCCAACCTTGTTGAGCACCTACTATGCACCTGACCTTGCTGGATATGGGGACACACATGAATAAGACATGGTTCCCAGTGGCTTTCACAGTGTCACAGAGCACGTGGTTCCTGCAGAAATCCTACCGTTCTTTATGGGCCCAAATGTTATCTTTGTGGATTCCCCCGAATCTGCTGCATACCCAGAAGCCAGTGTCCCCCTGGGAGCTTCCCCAGCCTGTGGCTGTGGCGGCCCTGCGGACATCACTGGCAGAAGGTCCCGAGGAACGTGCTGGCGGCACCGACGCCTCAGTCTGCCGTGTGCTCTCTAGTACCTACACACCAACCGGCACATAGTAGGCTCTCAAGAAGCATTTGTTGAATGACCAAGTCAGAGATCTCTTACTGATTTCTAAAGAAGGATCTAATTTTAATTTACCTTTTCATTCCTTCTCTTCCTTTTCCTCGCAGCTCAACGATTTCGGTAAAATATATCTTTCATTCAATTTTCTTCTACTAATTATTTTGTATATTGAGAAATATACAGAAGAGCTGATGAATTTGGAAGGAAGTGACTGAAAAGCAAATTTGTCGCCAAGGGTGTTCCCATGGAACAAAGCCAGGCAGAGCCCTCCCCCAGCGCCCCTCGTGCGCATGCGCAGCCCCACCCAAGGCCCCATCCCTCCCAGAGGGCCGCCCACTGGACTCCATAGGAGGGACCCCCGGGGCAGGAGGGGGCTGGAGCCTTGGCCCGCGCTAAGGGGCCCAGGTGCCCAGCCTGGCTGGGTGAGGGCAGCGCATTATTGAGTTGTGGCAGACTGATTGCCTTTTAGTCAAGACATCTCGGAGAGTTTCCTGAAATTGATACATTGTGTTATCACTGCTTTCAAGAAAGGACACTTTGATGAGAAAAGAAAAAAGACACCTCTGAGAGAACTTGTGCTGGCCCAGCAGAGCGAGTGCCGCTCAGCCTGGCTGTGTTTGCCTGCTGCCTCCACCAGCACTGGCCAGACCCCAGCACCCGCGGCAGGGCAGCGCGGGGTCTCCGGGGAGGCAAGGACTTTGTGGTGGACTCACATCTCTGCCCCTTTACTCATCTCTGGGGAACTGAGCAAGTCCTGTCTTCACGCTCAACCGCAGGGGCCATCTGCAGAACGGAGATGAGAAGGCTGGCCTCACCGGGCTGAGGTGAGGAGGAGACGCGTGCCCTAGATCTAGGCCCTCACGCAGCCCCGAGCGGACGGGAGCTCCGCGCCCCGTCCGCCCTTCCTCTTCCAATTCCAGCAGGCTGGGGGCAGCATGAACAGCGCACGATGGCCCACCGGCCTTCTGTCCCCTCACCTCTTCAGACCTTCTCCCACTCCACTAGCTCCCTGACTTTGGAGCACTGGTCCCCCTGGCCTCATTCAGTTCCTCAGACGCCCTCAGCAGTTTCCCATTTCATGGCCTTTGCACATACTGTGCATGGGTATGTTTTGGAGGGTTGGGGAAGATGTCTCTGCGTCACCCTAAAATCTCAATTAAGGATTGCTGACTTGGTTTCTTTCTGGTTTCTAGCTAAGCAGCCAGAACGTAAACTTTGCATTTTATCTCCATTTCATCTCACCACCCCTGCTCACCCCTAGACCTAATCACTTAGAGCAATATTAGAACCAACATGGTATTTATCATAATATCCTGGGAGAGCAGGGTTCTGGTAGTTACAATGATAGCTAGTTACAGGGACTGAAGGCTCCAGGGAGCATTAATCACGGTGTCTGAGTGCGTTTGTGGGAGCACATTGTAAACTAATTGCCATGTACAGAGCTCACTCTGTGATTACCTTTAATATACAATTTCACGTAGAACTTTTGTGTTGCTTTCTCACCACTGTAGACACACTCTAAGGTATGTCTCAGCCTTAAATTTTTAGCTGTAAAAACAAAACAGGAAGGCAAGAGAAATGTTTGTGATGAGTGATAAATGCATCTGCCTAATAGCCCTTAGAGCATAGAAGACACTCAATAGCTATTTTTGACTAAACAGGTAAAAACATAAAAAATAAGTATTTTTTTTAATCCCCGCTTGATCTACTGCTAATTTGTCTGCTAACCTAGGGCAAGACATTGCCCTCTTTGAACATAAAATAAACTAACAACAGAAGAAGGGGGGGAAAAACACTTTACTAACTAAAGGATATGATATTGCCACCCCAGAGGATTTCTTGGAAGAAACCTTTATTATGTTGAGGTACTTTCCTTCAATTCTTAGTTTGCTGAGAGATTTTTTTTTTTTATCATGAAAGGATATTGAATTTTGTCAAACACTTCTGCATCTGTTGAGACAATCATGCTTTATTGTAGTGCCTAGATTCATCTTTGACTGGATATCCTACAGGCCTTTCAAAACTGAAGTGTCATCTGTGGAAAACAGTATGGAGATTCCTTTAAAAAAAACTAAAGATAGACTTACCATGTGATCCAGCATCCCACTCCTGGGCATATATCTGGAGGAAACCCTGATATGAAAAGACACACGCACCCCAATGTTCATAGCAGCACTATTTACAATAGCCAGGACATAGAAAGAACTTAAATGTCCACTGACAGATGACTGCATAAAGAAGATACATACACACATATATATATATATATGTATAAACAGACTACTACTCAGACATAGAAAAGGATGAAATAAAGCCAATATGGATGAACCTAGAGATTGTCATACTAAGTGAAGTAAGCCAGAAAGAGAATGAAAAATACCATATATCACTTATATGTGGAATCTTAAAAAATGACATAAGTGAACTTATTTACAAATCAGAAACAGATTCACTGACATAGAAAACAAACCTATGGTTACCAGGATAAAAAGGGGCTGGGGAGGGATGAATTGGGAGTTTGGGGTTTGCAAGTACTAACTAATATATATAAAATAGATAAACAACAAGGTCCGGCTATGCAGCACAGGGAACTATACTCAATATCTTGTAATAACCTCTATGAAAAGGAGCATATACGTATAACTGAATCACTATGCTGTACGCCAGAAACTAACACGACATTGTAAATCTACTATACTTTAAATTTAATTTAAAAACAAAAAACAAAGTGTCAAAATACAACTGCCCTCCGCCTGGATTCTGCAGTGTTTCCTGTGTTTTCTGTCTTGATTATAGCCCCCATCTCATCACTCAAATTGAAAACCTTGGAAATCTCTGTGGTTGCTTCCACCCTACCTCACCTTCTACGTCCAATTACTGACCAGTTCTGGTCCCTTTTCTCCTCTCACTTCTGTATTACTGTCCCAGTGTGGGTCCCCACAATTTCTTACATATTCTAGTTGAATGGCTCATTGCCTCCAGTCTCTCCTCTTTGCAACTTGGCCCACAAGCTCTGGGCAGATTTGACTATGCTCTGCTCACAGTCTTGAACAAATGGTATTTGGTCCCTATCCCAATGGGTCAAGGCCTTTTTGGACACTGATGCTTGTCACATGATCTGCACTCTGTGCCAGCTTCCTTGAAGTACAAAAGTGATCAGTATCACCATTGTTTTCTGGTTTTCATCCAGGGTGATGTTACGACATTGGCTGGCTCTCTCAAGACATGGTTCATCCATCACAGTAAGCCCCATGCTGCCCCAGATGAGCTTTCTCATATACGGGACAGAATCCCAGCCAGCCTTCAGTGCCTTAGTACTGCCAATTCCATTCGGGTCAAGAGTGCACTGAGTAAAAAGTGGCCTGCCTTCTTTCCTTAGCCGAGTTCTGAATTGGGAGCACTGAGGATCCATCCACTTGCTTGTTTCTGGAAGGCTGACGTCTAGAAAAGAAGACTCTAACTTCAATAACCAGAGACACATCCAGTGTGATCTCTTATCCTACTGGCCTTTCTCTCTTTTGCACTGATTGGCCCCTTGTGGACAGCTGTCATTGGTCTCAGTCTCCTCATCACCTTTCATAACTGGGACTCCATGATCCTCTCCATTTTGAAGGGGAAAACCAGGAAATTTATTCCATGCTTTATCCTGCTGCAATCTGGAGGGGGCAAAAATATGGACAAGGGAGAATCATTAGGATTTAGAATACCAAGACTTGTCAGAAATTGACTCACTTGTAATAATGCTTTGCAATTTAGAAAACTTCAGAGAAAGGAAACCTGGAGCCAGTTCGAGCACTGCTGGGTGTTTCCGGTTTCTGGTGCCCGTGTTCTTTCCAGCAGCATGTGCTGAGTTCGCCCGGGGTCTGGGGCCCCGTCCTCAGCACTGTATGACAGCTTCAGGTTATTAGATGTGATAAAATGCTCTCCTGAATCCCTGGGCGGCAGCTAGTCAGATAAAACTCCTCTAACCCTAACTCCCAAGTGAGATGAGAGGCTTGCTGCCCTTTTTGACAATAAAACACACGGATTAGCTACAGAGATTTCTGAAGAAGGGAGGAACTCATCAGTCCCAAATTGGGCCTCTTTGCATCTTAAAAAGAAATCAAAGACAGCCTCTTTGAAAACCTCGATCTCTCCAGATCCTTATCGCTCGTGTCTATCGCTGCTACTGCAGCGCAGTGAAGTGTTTCAGATGCCTCCAACTCCAGGAATCTGGCCTCTTGCCGGAGGTGCAGAGTGACATGAGTAACTTCTGGGCTCTGATACTCTGGATGGGTGTGTTTCTGGGATTTTTTTTTTTTTTTTTTTTTTTTAGCAGAAATACCACCGGAGTCTCTCTCAGAGCAGTCAGCGACTGCGCGCTTTGAGGCAGACTCAGATCCTCCTTTTGGGGTAACAGCAGAGTAGAGATCTCCATGTAAGGCAGCTCTTGCCATTTCTTCAAGTCTTGTTGTAAGAAAAACTATGCTAACATCCAGGGGCAAAGATTTGTGAAAGATAAGCCAGGGGTGCCCCGCAGTTTGTTTCCCCTGATTTTCATGTACTTAGAATAACGTAGCAAGTGTCAATCTTAGTCTGTAACCTTGGATGTGCAAGAAATAGAACCTTACTTTATTTTCCAAAACTCAAGTTCAATTCTATTGAGCTCCCCACCATAATATTAGTCATTGCAGGGGTTCCCCCACCGACATGGTGCCACAGTTCAGGGACCCACTGGGGGGAAGCCATCATCAAGACCCCTTCAGGGCTGTGGCCATCTCGTACACAAGACTCTGCACGAGGCTGCAGGTGGCACATCTGCCTGGAGCTCCATGCAGCCACCTCTCTCCTGCTCCTGAGGAACCACTGCTCCGCCTGGCAGCCCCTCTGGGAAGCTGGGCTGGGTGCCCACTAGAACCCTCAGCCTCTCTTCCTCCCCTTTCCTTGTGGCTCTTCTTCTGCTCTTCCTGCTTTCCCCAGCCCAGAGAGACTCTCCTGTTCCAGGGGAAATTCTCCCCACTTTATGCTTCCTCCACGCCACTCTGTCCCTACTAGGACCCTCCTGCTCGCCCACCCTGCTCCAGGCCTCTGCATGCCTTGCTGCTCTTTGAATATCCCAAGCACATTTGCACCTCAGGGCCTTTGCACCTGCCATCTTCTTCTCCAGGGCTAACCTTCCCTTCTGAAATCCATGTGGCTCAATCCAGTGTCACCTACTCCTCTGAGAGGCCTCTCTGACCATGAGGATACATTCTGCACATCACCCCACTCCCAGACCCAGAATTCCTTATTGCCCTCACCCTGCTTTAATGATTTTTTAATTGAGATATAGTTGATGTACAGCACTGTATAAGTTACAGGTGTACAACACAGTGACTCACAGTTTTTAAAGGTTATACTGCATTTATAGTTATTGTAAAATATTGGCTATATTCCTCTCCCTGCTTTATTTCCATAGCAAGTATCATCATCTGACATATGATATATTTATTTTGTTATTTATTTATTACCTGTCTCCTCACTAGAATATCAGTGCCACAGTGGCAGTGCTTTCTCGCTTCTATCCCGTCAGCCTAGAACAGTGCTGGGCACATGGTATATATTCAGTAAATATTTGAAGAAAGAAGGAATAAATGGCAGGCAGCAGGGAATGTGCAGCCAGATCACTGGGACCAAGAAAGGGAGACTTGTGGCCTCCAGGTCCGGCTGTGACACCGGCTGAGGCTTGGAGGCCAAGCAGGGAGGGGTGAGCGGGGAAGGTGGGTGCAGCATGCAGGCCAGACACCGGTATCCACCTCGAACAAATACAGCACAGAAGGCCCTAGAAGGCTTGTGGGTGGGAGGACGGGGCAGAGCTCACTAGGCACCACTGGGGGAGGGACTGGAGTGGGGAGCAGCTGTGAGCCACAGGGGTCCCAGGCGAGGCTTGGGTCTACGCAGTGGGGCCTGGTGTGCGTGGGGAGTTCAGTGTGGCCAGCCCGGGACACGTGGCTGTGTCAGCAACAGAGATCAGTGGAGCTCATTATGGGCCCGACCCTGCTCTGGGCGCGCGGGCTATGTTAAGTGAATAAAATAAGCAAGGACCCTTACTCCAGTGGAACCTGGCTTCCTGATAATAAACAGTCAATGCAATAGATGATTATGTAGGGTGTTAGAAAGTGCTAAGTGCTGTGAAGAAAGAAGGAGCAGCTGAGGGCATCAGAAAATTCAAGACGGTCAGCGTGTGCACGTTGGGGGGATGGGAGTCACATGCTAATGAGCATAAAGAGGTGGAGTCAAAGCCACAAGGCCGGTGGATGCGCTGGCAGATGGCGTCCGTGCAGGTAGCAAGGGCTGAGTCCTGGGCACTCAAACCTGGGTGACCAGCATCAAGCGCAGCTGCAAGAAAGACGAGGACCCAGACTTTCCACTGGCGGTCACTGCAGTTTGTCCAAGGTGGACAAGCCAGATGGGAATGCTGTTGAGTGGGAATAGGAGGAGACAAATGGAGGTAACAGGAGCAGCTCCTCTCTAGTAACTTTTCTGTAAAGGGAAGGAGGAAAATGCGATGACAGTGGGGTGGGGTCCGGGGTCAAAACAAGTCTTTTTAATTTTCCGTGATGAGAGAAGTAAGAGCACGTTTATGTGCTGATGGGAATGATCCAGGTTATCCACGGTGCAGGAGCGATCGGGGAGCAGTGCTGAACGGCAGCCTTGGGGAGGCGAGAGGGGATGGGACCCAGTGCCCAAGTTGACCCCAGGGAGGAGCCTGGGACCCAAAGGAAGCCCCAATGGGTAGGTCCATGTGCAGTTGGCTCTGGGGGAGGGTCTCTTTTGAGGATTTCCATTTTCCTGATGACTTGGGAAGCAAGGTCTTCATCTGAAAATGGGCATCGGGAAGAGATGAGGAGATTTGTAGCGCAAAGTTAGTATGAAATGGCCTTGGAGAGTGGGAGACAAGGGAGGGCTGCCAGGAAACACGAAGAACTTACTTGTGGTTTGTGGTCACGGATTTGAAGTCAGACCGCTCAGCACAGTGTATGGTTTGTCTCCAGCCACATTTTCAAGGGCATGTGTGCAGGGGTAGGTGGAAAGTCAATTTGAACCAGGGGTGTACTTTTGCAGAGAGAAAACAACAGCAAAAGAGAGAGTTAGGGGTATATATGAGGGAGCGGCTATAACTGACCGTGGAATTTAAGCCGGATATGACAGAAAGTGAGGCACGGAAGGGTCAGGGACAGTGAAAATGTGTTGGGATCAATGGATTGAAAGTCCTAGAATTAGAGCTGGAACGTATTGCGAATAAAGTAGAAAGACTGGAGGTGAGATGTTTGAAATGGAGGTTCTGGAGGGGTTCCAGGAATTACTGATGACAAAAATCTAATGGTACAACCATGGCAGTGAGTGGTTGAAGTATGATAGAAGACAAGACCATTGAGAGGTAGGTCAAGGAAATGAGAAACTGGTGGATGGGAGAGATTATTTATGATTGAGATTAAAATCCCAAGAATTATCAAAAAGTTGTGTTGAAGGAGAATGACAATGTGTGCAAGGAGCTGAATTTTATATTTTAAATCTATGAAAATATGAAGTATAGAGAAAATTGGGTGATCCAAACAAGTCTTTTTGATAGTTTAGTGGAGAGCCTCTGGTCTTTGTCTTTTTGAGGGACATGTATGACTTTTTATTGTTGTAATTTACTCAACTGCCCAAATGTTTCTTAATATTCCAGCATCATGCCTGGGCTGAGCTGGTCTTTGCCAGTAAAAGGTATGTCAGATCTCTGCTGCATCACAGGAATACCTTGGCCGTGAGGAACTTGACTCTTTACTATCTGTCTCACTTCCTCTTTGTCTGAGGAAGAAATAGACAGGTAGCTAACTGAATATTTCTAGAAATAATCTTAACAAGAAATGTGTAAGATATAACTAGAGTAATAACAACCTTTCTAAAAACGTAAAAGAAAATCCAAACAAATGGGGAACAACTATGTTCCTGGGTAGGAAAATTCAATATTGTGACGGCGTCATCTCTCCCCAAATTAGATGTCAAATTCAATGGAATTCCACCCAAAATATCTAAGAGATTGTTTTGAAACTCAGCAAGTTGATTCTAAAGTTCATCTGGAAGAGTAAATATGTGAAAATAGCCCAGAAAAAAGTTGAACAGGAATAACGAGGAAAGACTGGAACTACCAGTTATCAAAGCAAGCTGTTAAGTTACAGTAAAGGAAAGAGGTAAAATTCTGGTGCAAAGGAGAGACAAACAGATCAATGGCAGACCTGTGTGTACAGGGGAAGCAGTGTTTGGTAAAACAAGCACTTCAAATTGTTAATGTTTCACAGATATTGGCAGGGAGGACAGTCAAACAAGTAATTGTTGGCTATTTCTTCAGGGGAAAAAATCAAGTCCTTAAATTGCAATATACATAAAAGTAAATTCCAAGTAAAGGTCTAAATATTTTTAAAGTGGATACTGGAAGAAAATAGAAGAGAACATCTTAATAATAATGGAGGTGAAAAAAGTCTTTTCCAAAGGAGAACTCTAATCGCTGAGGTCCAGAAAAGATTAAATAACAGATCTGACTGCAAAACCTAAGGAATATTCTATGCAGTAAAAGATTAAAGTGTAAGAACTTCCAGAATAAGCAAAAAATCCATTTATTTGTGTTTTTATTTATTAATAACCTCATCATCTGAAAGAGGATTTGGGGACTCTTGCTGTCAGCAATGAATATAGAATAGAATAAGAGACAATACACATACACACAGACGAATGAGGGCGAAGGCAAAAAATTTATATAGGAAGACAAAGCCAGTGAACTAAATATATTTCATGACTCCATAAACAAGTTTTAGAAATGAATAGCATATTTTTCTTTGAGTTTCCTAGAAGCCAGAAAAGAGAGGGAAACAACACCCGCTGGCCAGTTCCTAGTGTCCAGAAGACAACAATTAAAGTGTTTAGGACATGCACAGATTTCTGATGCTGACACGGGAAAGAAATGTCTTTGGTAGGTCCCTTCTGTCTTTGGAAATAAAAGAGCAATAAATTAATACAGAGGACAAATTATTTGTCAAGTTTAATGTAGCCGCACATGGGGACAGATGGTTACTTATGGTGATTATTTCATAATGCATGCAAGTGTCAAATCATGATGCAGTACACCTGAGACTAACATAATACTGTACATCAACTGTATTTCCCCCCAAAATGTGATGTAGCCACATAATGTCAAATAAGCCTTGTAGCTGTATTGTTAATGTTTCCCAGATATTGGCAGGGCCTCTACTTGTTGCATCCGCTTGGCCCCTTCACTGGTTTTGACAAGAAATCCAACCTCACTGAGCATTGCGTGGTTTTTGTAGGTATTACTGATTTTTCTAGGTACCCTCCCCATCCCCTCCCTTGCTCTTTCTTGGCCTCTTCATCCCTTCTCCAGGCCAACTCCCTGCACATTCAAGTCTTCCTCCATCAGCAGCTGTTTCCCTCCCTCTGGTCCCGGCACCAGCCAGTGGGCACCCTACCCTCGGAGCCAGCCACTTACCCAAAGTGGAGTAGTGTGGCATTTCCCCATAAAAACCTGCTTGTCCGGTGGAGGAACGTCTTCACTCCCCATCTTGTACAGTAGGATCGGGGAGCCCGTCGCCTCTTCCCCGCTCTCTCCACCTCCCATCTGATCCGGGAGATGCCTGGTCAGGGAAATCCCTGCCTCTCCTCCCAGAACAGCCAGTGTGGTTTAGGGTTTAATTCACAGAGATTTCATCAGCTGAAGCATCTCCTTACAGTTCTCTCTCAGCTCCGGCACTAGCTTTATAAATAAGTTTCTCATTTTAATTATGAACCCGCACAATGGAAGTAGATGATTAAACGAGGAGAAATCTGAAATTACTTCTGACCTGGGCGAAGTAAACAAGTGCCTACTTCCACATTTGAGTGTTCTACAAATAGAACGCAGGTGTGATATCAAGGACATTCGTCAGCCTCCCGCTCCCCGAGCTGCTGTTGTTCTTGTCTGAAGATGTTTTCCTTTTCCATTCTTTGCTTTAGTTATGAGGATCCAGACAAGTGCTTGATTCTCTACGGTGATGATCAGGTAGGTGTGGAGGGCAGAAGGAGGCAGTCGGCACTGATTCAGGGGCCAGAAGACCATCTGCCATCCTTTCAGGGAGAAGCAAGGGGGAGGGAAGTGGGTGGGAGCATCGGTGTCTCAAAGCCCAGGCACAAGGAGAGGAAACAGAAGAGGAGATAGCAGCATTATGACAAATAAATAAAACACTAAGAAGTCACACAGGCAGAGTGCTCACCTCTGCCCGATGCTCTGCTCAGTGCCTGCAGCAGTCCTCACCCCCCCCCCCCCCACCAGGCGATGTTCTTAGTGCCATTTGTGAGAACTGGGACACTGAGGCACAGAGCAGTCGTGCAATTTCCCCAGTTACGTGCTGCTGGGAGGTGACAGAGCTGAGATCTGCACCTGAGCAGTCTGATCTGAGCCTGCATTTAAACACTGTGCTTTACTGGCTTTCAAGTAAAACGAAAGGGATGTTCCAGGTAAATGTGTGAAGAAACGGGACTGAGAACGAAGGAATCACTCAGAAAGCTTTCAAGTCAAAGAACGGGGGCCGGGGGGAGGGGGGTAGCACGATGCATGAGGCAGGGGAGGCTCCTGTTAATCAGAGGAAAGGGGCCAGGAGGGAGGAATCCTTTCTCTGGATTTTGTTTCACAATTAGAAATAAGGCTTGAATGCAAATTCCCGTGGAAGAGGAGGCAGTGATGTGTATACAGCTGAAGTTGGTGGTGTGATGTCCCAGCATCTTTTTGAAGAGTGCGTTGGAACAGGGCAAAGCCAGAACATCAGGAGGGCGCCAGATTCTTGGACCAGGGATGGGACAGAGGAAGAAGAGAGACCACAACAGACACTGAACTCCATCTGGTCCCAATTTCTAGTTTTGCTTGGGTGTTCCTTTCTCTCTGCTTTCCCTAGAACCTTTTAAGGAAGATTTAAAAGTAAAAAAAATTGAAGAGCCAGGAGAGGACAGACTGGTGCTTCTACAGAGACCTACAGCCCAGGGGCCCTGCACCGTGGGAGCAGGGAATCTACACTCGCTGCCCATCTCCAGGGGGCACCATTCACACAGACTGCGACATGAATGGTGTCCCTGGATCTGTGCTTCGCAGCTGCCAGGCCTGGAATTCCCCAAATGGATGCTGGCACGGGGATGGGATGGAAGAGGCGACCCCACCCCACCCCCACCCCTCGCGGGGTCAGTCATGCCTCCATGGTCACCAGCCCCAGGCAACTGTTAAATCCAGCTCCAGGGCTCTGCCTGTCCACTGTGCTGCAGTCCTGGGTGCGGTCCAGCCTGTGACTGGCAGCAGTCCAGCAGAAGCCAGGCAGGCGAGTCCAGGGCCCATCCAGGCGACGCTGCCTGTTCATTATAATGCAAGTTCATCGGTAAAAATGCAAATGATTCGTTCTACTTCATCCTTCTGACAGACTGTGCTGGGAGCAATAACTGGCTGCTCCCTACACCTGTCATCACTGCAGCACTGCTCACTTGGTGTAAAAGGCCTGCCACACTTCAGGTGTATATATAGCAACCGGCATGAAAGCCGCCTGGTGGAAACTCGATCATGCACTGCCCCCTAGTGGACTGGAAGTGAATGAGCCCATATACTGTGCTCCTTTGATTTAGGTTCTGAGAAAATCGAGTTGCATTTTGTTTCAGGTATAGTTTGCAGGGTCTGTTGCCTTTTAATCGTTGTTGCTAGCGGCTGTGGTTCTTCATTAACAGCACTTTAGTGAGATAAAGTGTCAATCGTGGGCGGCTCTTTATAGAGCTTTATTTGAATGTTAAAAAGTCTCAACATTTTCAAACAGTTTTGAGCCCTCATTTGATGCTCATTTTAAAAATCAATTTTTCTTTAGGCTGAAGAAAGGCTTAAAGTGAAGGTAGCATTAAAGAGCTCATGCTGCTGTCTAGCAAAGCCATGAGTTGTGCCTGAAAGAGAAATAAGTTTACTGGCTCTGTCTGTCTTATCACTTAACATCTCCTAGCCATCCTTTGTCAGCTTTCAAGGTCTTCACAGTTTGCATAATTCCTGATGGGCATGTGTCCCTGGAATCGGGGACACACTCAGCATAAGGGAAGCTGCACTGGCGATATGCTGACCTGGGCAAGGGAAACCTGGCTCGTCATCCCCATACCGCGAAGGCGGCCTCCTTGAGTGACTATGCAGATTCCTTGGGCTTATTTCTTTATTGCGTCCGGCCCAGGATCACGCACTTAATATCAACCAATGATAATATCCACCAATGTTGCATTCAGCATACAAGAAATCTGTTTCTTAAGATGGTTAAAATAATCTACTCTTATACCCTTTCTGAGCTATTTGCTCATTGCAAGGACTTGAACAGATCTGCAACTATCTCGGAGTTCAGTGACATCATTGCTGTGAACTTATAGCTCATCTACTGCTAGAATATTATAGATGCTAGAATAACTCTCTTCCATAGCCTGGACTCTTGCCATAAAGACCTCGATTCATGAAGTCTAGGCCAACAACATCCAAAGGCACCCCTCATATATATGGATTAGCTTCTCATCCATCCATCTAGAATGATGCTAGTTACATGTCATCCTTGGGAGAAATGCAAAAAAACTAGTCCCTCAAATCATTTTCTGTGCCTGGTGGTACAGATGAGGAAACTGGGCAGAGACATGGTTACATAAGAGGCGGCATCTGGCTCAGATTGGGAGGCGGGTAATGCTGTATCCATCCCCCCCTCGACCCTGGGACAGCCTTGGTCACTTAATTAATTTGTTTCAGGATGACCAAAGGATGGACACAATATTGATGATAGGAAACTTCCAAGAGAGAGAATGTTGGTGAGAAAGCTTCAGTGTATCAGTGCAGAGCAGAACTCAGATTTTTCCACCCTTGTGTAGATCAGGAGCCGCAGTAAGTGAAGCGCTTCAGCGTTCTTCCTGAGCAAACTGTAGTCCTCCCCGGAATGTCACAGGAAGTGCTGCCGGTGATTCATCAGGTTAAACCTTTCCTCCTTAGTCAGAAGAACACAAAACGGCTGTCCAGTGTGGGGGCCCAGAGGGTCCTGGGCATGAGGAGGGGGAGACAGAGCAGGCTTGTTTACTAACCGGTCAGAACGTTCTAGTTGTAAAAACTTGAATGGCTGCTGAGGAATATAGTGAAACCCTCAACCCATGGAAACTTCCAATCCAATAATAAACATTAAATAGCTTGGGTGTAACTTACCAGAGAGAACTAGGCCAGCAGAGCCGCCTTTCTGCAGGTCCCCATTACAGCGCAGTGAAGCTCAGGGACTGCCTGTTTTACCAACGTTGGGCAAGGTGCCCATTGAGTGGCTCCATTTTGCCTGACCTAGTTTAAATCGGTCAGTCAACATGTCTCCTGGACCCAGAGGCCCGGGATCTGAGTGGTCATGCGGTCTGCCCCTTGGCCTCCTCAGCTGTCATCTCTAAAGAGGTGCTCGAGCCAGGACTGAATGAAGTTCTAGAGGCAGGGAGCAGGGAAAGCAGAGTCAGGGTGTGGGCAAAAGCTAAGAAAATTCTTTTGTCCACCCTGGGAATTTGACAACCTAACTAGAAAAATCAAGGCAAAATACGTGGGAAATGATTTTAAAGTGCACATAAAGAAGGCACGCAGCACACAGTCAGAATTTCTGCTGCCTGGCCTTGTCGTGGTGCTTCTTCCGGTGAAGATCGCCCGGCTCCGGGCACGTGGCAGGTGGGTGAAGGGGTGCAGCAGGCAGACGTGGCAGAGAGAGCCCGGCTCCGAGCCGGCCGAGTTCAGCCGAGGAGCTGGCTGTCTCCTCGAGGCTGCGGGCTCGGCTCAGCCGCGTCCTGTCCAGCTGGTCTCGGGCCAGGCTGCCTCACTGGCGATACTGAGCATGTTTTACGTAAGCGTTTCAAAGCCGCCGCCGCTGCTGCTGCAGTGACTATAACCTGGCCTTTCATGTCTCAGTCTAGACAGATGCAGGGTTGAATAAAGGATTCCTCCAAGCCTTGTGTCACATTGGCCATCTGGAACGAAGCCGACCGCTCATTTAGCAAATTGTGCTGTTTGAATGCAGCTGCTGTGTCTCAGCGTTGCTGCTGCTGGGACGGCTCGCACAATTCCTCTGCCTTCACTTGTCTAAGCCGTTGCTCTCAATCTGCTGGGGAATGCACAAGGGCTGTTAGTGCAGACAAGGCACTTGACCCACATGACTTCCGAGCCCAGGGGGAGCATTCGTCTTGTGCTGGGCCGTCTTTTCCTCAAAAGCGAGGGCACCTTGCCTTTGCTCCCTGCCTTCATGAAAGCGCCTTTATTAAGAATCCCATTAAGCGCCATAGCGCCCAGCCATCCAACACTGTAAATATCACCCTTTACAAACACATCCAGAGGCCCGGCGTGGGCAGCTGGCCCGGTAACAAGTCAGGAGGTGACCTCAGACCTCAGATCTCTGCGGACAGAAGGGTGTTGTGTGACAGCCTGGGGCCTCTCTCCTTTTGGAAAGATGGATTACAGTCATTAGCAGATAATGTCAACAAAGCCCCTGAGATGATCTGAATAAGCTTTGGAAGCAAGATAATTTCAGACTAGCAATGAATGCTCAGGTTGGTTTTTGTGTTGTTTTTTCCCCCTTGGTTTTCTATTTTCCAAAGAGAATGGAAGAAAGGGGGACCACCCAGGCTAAGCAGTTTATTGTCAGGATGTCTGGTCACTGTGGCTTGGTCCTGATTATTATCTGCTATTTATCAGGCAAATAATCTGGTGTGACCCCTGGTTTCATCAACTGCTTAACTCAACTGGGGTCACAGTGTCTAGGTCTGGAAGTCAGAAGCCAAAAGGAGTGTTTATGAAATAAGTATCGTGCTCCACCCTTAGCTAGGCCCCCTGGAAAAGAGACAGAACAGTGCAATAAATGATCTTTGACCTTGAATCCTTTGGGAGACAAAAAGAACAAATACAGAGTATTTAGCACAGGGAAGCTGTAAGGTATGCGGGCTTTGGAGTCAGATTTCCTGGATTCGAATCCCAAGCGCAATTTTGGGCAAATTCACCTTCTGAATCTGTTTTCTCATCTGCAAAATTAGATGGACATTTATCTCTCGGAGTTATTTTTAGGAGAGATGGAATCAATGTTTGTATGTTGTAAGAATTCAACAAATCCTACTAATGGTAGGTAAAGGATGCACGATCTTGACTATAAATGCCAGAGGGATTCAGAGGGAATAAAGAGCATTTTGGATTAGGGAAAACAAGGCAGTCTTTCTCGATTAGCTAGATCCTGAAGGAAATACAAACTCTGGGGAGAGGAAGGGTGTCTGATGGGAGCAAGACATAGAGAGTAGGGCAGAGTAGGAGGTGGGGCAGCTGGTTGGCCTGGAGGGAAGAGCTCCCATTTTGGGGTGTAGGGGTGGAAGTGCTGAATGAATGAGGGCCCCCCCTTGATGGAGGATCTTGAAATCAAACTAAAGGATTTTAACCTAATCTAACTGGTAACATGGAAGCACCGTGATTTCTTTAGCAGGAAAGTGGCAGAGAGCGTGCCGTGGGTTAGAGGGACTTACCTGGTGCCACGGAAGAGGGTGGTTAACTGGGGAAATCAGGGCTGGGAGACAAGGTCCAAGCCAGGCCCTGTTCCAGGCCCAATGGATGAGGAGTTAAGTGAAGGTGGCCCCAGGGTGGATGGGATGGAATAAAGCTGGTACTCCCTTCCGCACTAGACAAACCCAATGCCTGGGTAACCACTGAGAGGGAGGGAGAGGGAGGCAGAAAGGAAGCGCCAGGAAATAGTTGCCCGCTTTCCAGCCAAAGTTCCCCAACCCTTCTCATTTTACCAAGCGTAGGGCCCTAGGACACAGAGAGACTAACTGGCCCCAAAAGTTAGGGGTCCACCCAGAAGGGGAGCTGTGTTCTGGCCGCCCAGGCTAAGAGGCGTGGAGAGTGAGTGACATCATCCCCATGAGGGTCGTGTGGGAGAGCTCAGCTGTAATACTCAAGGAGCATGAGTTGGGGGTGAGTTTTGGAAGGAAAGAGCAGAGGGCTAAGACCCCAGTCTCAGAGGCATGAGCAAGGAGCTGAGAGGAACTAGCAGAAGCCGAGGGAGGAAGGCAGTCCAGGAGGAAAGAGCCCGTCAGTAGCCAAGCATCCAGGGAGCTCGGGGGAGATGAGAGACTGAGAAATGCCCTTTGATTTATTAGAGACGGAACCCGTGGTGAGAAAAACGCCAGTGGAGGAACAGGGACACAAGCCAGATTGCAGGCTCTGACGAGGGAGCATGGAGGAGGAAAATGACACGTTAACTAGGAGAGATGTGGAGAGAGGGCAAGCTCATACCGTGATTTCCTGAAATAAAATGAGTTTCTAAACAGTACTGTAATCGCAGGAAAAAGTGACAGAACCCAGTGACACTAATGTAATTCTCACTGATAGATTATGTACTGGAAAAATCTTACAGACCACACGCAACACAGAATTTTTTGGTGTATATCATGCTAAGGTTAAAAAAAACAAAACCCAGCACACTGAGATTGCTATTGTATCCAGACTGAGCAAGAAAATGGCATTATCTACTGTGAACGCCACATCCTGTGAACTTGACTAAGGCCATAGCTCGTTCTGTGCTGATCCACCTGAGCTCAGAGACCACGTGAAACTGAGCAAGTCCAGAGTTGACGCCACTTACCTTGGGCTCATCACTCAACCTCTTTCTGCCTCGATCTTCTCATCTGTCAAATGGAAATAATAAAATCGCCTGCCCCAGAGGATAACTGCACAGATTTCACAAGATAAGTCATTCAAAGCACTTAGTCACTGTTATGCCTGGCACTTATCCAAGGAAACATTCTTTAGTCATGTGACACCATCCACAAACTAGCAGCTCTAATTTCATACAAGAGACAGCAGCTTCTGCTGTTGCACACACCCCGCTATTGTGCTGGTGTTTCCTCTGGGCCAAATGCTATTCCAAGTGCCAGTCACTGTGAGAAATGTCCCGGAGTGATCCAGGTCCTCCAAGTACAGTGTCACATGCAGTGGGGAGCTGCCCCCGTGACCTCGGTCCGGGCATTTGGACAGGACAGTCTGTCCAGGCCCACGTCCTGCTCAAGGTTACAGCCGCTCCACCTGCTGCGGATGAAAGCATGTCTGTTTGAGGGGGAACAGAGAAGCCTGAAAGCGATCACTCCCTTTTAAATGGAAAAGGGCTGCTGGATGCTTCTGCTGGGAGAACACAAGCTCTTCGTGTGCAGGAAATAAATGGAATGTGTTGGCTTTTTACTTCTGAAGAGAATTTATTTTTCTTTTCTTTTTTAAACTGTGTTGCAGGGATGTGTGAACATTCTGTTTTTGGCTTCTGTCGGTGAACTATTAAGGTAAATATTGAAGTTTAAGTCTAATTTCTAAAAGAAGGGGAATAACACATTTTTGAAAAGCAAGTTTTATGTAACTGTTGCCATTAGTAAAAGACTAAACCCAGAAAATGCTCTTAAGATAGCTTAGGGTTTGGATTCGCTTTTTCTTCTTCTTTCTCATTTTCTCATCCCCACCCCCTGCTGTACTCTTTTCCTGCTTTGCTCTGATGCTCCCCCATCACGGATGCGGCGCCACCACCAACCTCCAAAGTCAGCACATTTATTCGTTCATCTGAGAAATGTTTTCTGAGGATATATCAGATCATTCTGCTGGGTTCAGAGGACAGAGCAGTGAAACCAAAACCAGTCACAGGAAAAGTCAGGGTGGACATTTCTACTAAACATACAATCTTCAGAGGGTCAGAGAAAATAACCACCTATGTTGGTAGGGGTGGGCAAGGTGGGCAAGATGCTGTAAATAACAACCCCTACATTCTTTCCAGATCCACGCATTTAATGGGTGGCTTCCATGGGGTGATTTGGGGATCCAGGCTCCCCAAGGGCCTTGGAGCCTCTGCATCCAGGCAGCATGTTAAGGAGGAGATCTGAGTGAAGGGTCCTGTGGGCAGCCTTACGGGCGTGGCCGGGAAGGGCTGTGGGTCGCTTCTGCCCAGATGCCCGGAGTCAGGCACACGCCCCCCTGATTGCAAGGGAAGCTGGGAACAGTGAACAAGCACAGAGGGCAGTGGGTTTGGAGCGTAACCAGCCTGAGTAGTCACATAGCCTGCGAAGGAAGAACCAGGACAACAACACACTGTATGTTTCCTGTGACATTCCGGCTGGTGGCACAGAACCCCCTTGTCACCAGGGGTTCCTCTCTTCCCGTCACCTCTCTCTCTGCCCCTTCTTCCCTCTCTTCTTTGCCACTGGCTGGCCTGCTGAGTCCAACTCCTCTCAGGCTCAGGGAATGGCCATCTTTGCTTGGCTTCCAAACTTCACATCTGAAATGCGATGGGGAGCCGTCCATTCTGGGTCTTCAAATTCCTCTCCCACCTTCAGTGCCCAGATCAAGCCCTGTCTCTTCTCAAGGCCTCCCTGATCGGCACACACAGCCCACCCTCTGCCCTGCCGTCGTCTGCCCCT
Source organism: Camelus bactrianus (assembly GCF_048773025.1). Lineage (NCBI taxonomy): Eukaryota > Metazoa > Chordata > Mammalia > Artiodactyla > Camelidae > Camelus > Camelus bactrianus. The sequence continues at coordinate 6,473,892 of NC_133552.1, forward strand.
CACCCGGGCCCTTCCCTTTCACCACCTCACCTTTCTGACAGAATTAACGCCACTGCAGAGAACAGCACGTGTCACCCAGCCGGCAGTCATGACACAGCTGCGGAGGGAAGAGAGTGAGATGACAGGACCCACCAGCCCAAGCTCTGTCCCCTGAGGCTTGGCTGCAGCCAGATCCTTCCCACTGCTTGGTGTCCTCCTCCATAATCCAGAGACAGTACTGTCTGCACAGCCCTTCCCTCCAGAGGGGTTTTGAGATTCAAATGAGGTCACTCAGGTGTATCCAGAAAGAGAACAAGGAAGGCTGGTCCCCAGGCTTATCTGACCAAGAGGCAAACACGAGGTGTCCTGGGGAGGGACTCAGGTGAGTCCCAGCACCTGCCAGGGGACAACCACCACCCCCCCAGCTGTGTCAGCCGGACCGGGAAGTCACGGAGTGCCTGTCCATGCGGCTTCTTGGAAACAGGAGGTGTTCTCTGAAGTCAATAGGAAGGAGAAGTCTGGAAAGAACACCCTGGTTTCTGGCTTTGAAGTTAGTAGAGGAATAGCTTTTGCAAACAACAGAACTAGCTGGCTAAAATCACTCTGTGATCAGAGCGCTGCTTAAGACCACATTTAATGCCTGAAAGGCAAGCACAGTGTCTTTCCACATTTACAAACCTGGGAGCAAATGCAGGCTGCACCAGGGTTCTCCTGAAAAGGCTTCATGTTAGTGCGGATCACTGGCACCACACATTATGTGTAAATGCCCCTCTGCACCCAGTGGTTTTGCTGAGGAGACCTGGATTCCTCTGAATGGCTGTACCACTGGTTGACTTTAAGTTCCCTGGATAATGTGAAGACCACACTCTCTAGAGAACATTTCATTTCTGTTTAGCTGAAAGAAAAATTCTCCTTGAAGCAAAGTGAATTATCACCCAGGTGTCTTTTGCTCCTTTTGCTCATTTTTGGAAGCTACCAGAAAAAGGATGCTAGACATGGCCCCACTACACTCTCCCCTAGTTGGTCCTGGAGACGCCAAGTGTGCGCCGTTATCGGTGGAGGCGTCCCGAGGTGCATTGGTAGAGACTCCGGGGAATGGGGTGAGAACTCTAGGCCCTGTCCACAGAGCAGGAGTCCGCCGGGCCCGCCCAGCTGTCTCTCAGGGGAGGGGCCACCCTGAATCCCCCTCAGAGGGAGGTCACCCCCCCATTCCTCTCAGTGGAAGCACACACCCCAGCTCCCCCTCGGGAGGAGGTCACACCCCAGCTCCCTCTCAAGGGGAGGTCACGCCCCCAATTCCCTCTCAGGGAGAAGATCACACGCTGATTCCTCTCGGGGGGAGGGGAGGTCAGACCCCAGCTCCCTCTCAGGGGCAGGTCACCCCCTCAGTTCCTCCCAGGGGGACATCACACCCCAGCTCCTGCTCCGGAAGAGGTCAGTCTGGGTCGAGTGTTCTGTCACTGTTGGTGGCTGGAGATTCCAAGGAAACAGCTGCTGGGTCTTGTCACAGCCATGTCTAGGGACAGAGAAGCACAGAGCAGGAGGGAAGTTCTGGTGGAATTCTCAGATGCTGTCTCACCCCACGTGTGGTGAGTCCAGACTCAAATGGCACAGAGAGGGCACCCAGAGAGCTCAGCCTCTCCCAGACTCCAGCAGCACCCCCACAGACTCTCCCACACACGCCCCAGAGATACCCGCGAATGTTCCCACAAGTAAATGCACAGACGGTCGTCACAAATGGTCACTGCCACATCCTCCAGAGACACCCTGAGGCTCACCCCATAGACTCTCTATACTCTAGTCACACTCACACCCCACACAGTCCCCACTGTCACCACACAGACGCTTTACAGACACCCCCACATCCCCCACGGACACCTCAAAATAAACCCCCAAACCCTCGCACACAGCCCTCCACACATCTTCCGCCGACTTCCCTCACATTTACCCCAAAACGTCTCCTAACTTCATCCTACAGGCTCCCCAAACAACACTCACAAGTACCCTAGAAGGCAGGGCCGTGCCCCTGACACACACACGGGCGCAGCTCCGTGACCTCCAGCGACGCCGGCCCAGGCGCCGTGCACGCGCGGCCCCACGCAGAGCCTGTGCGCACACGGACAGACAGACACGGCTGCGACGCACAGGCACGCCCATCCCCGCCCCTGCGCCTCCGCACCCTCCGCACAGACCCTCAGGGCCTGACAGGCGCAGGCGACGGCACACGGACACCTCAGCGGCACTTCTCAGTGTGTCATTGTAAGCAGTCTTCTTCCAGTTGTCATCTGGAAAATCAATAGACATCTTCTCAAAGCTGTTTAAAAACATAGTGCACCCTCCCCGGTCCTGAGGAAGGGAGCAGAAAGCTGCTGAAGTGGGATCGAATGGTGCCCTGGGAGCGCGGGCGAGGGGAGCAGGTGCGGCGCTCGGCAGGCCCAGGCCGAGGTGTGGCTTCTGGGACCTGCTGGCCCATTTGTCCCCCCGTGGGAGGCTCTCGTCCTGCGCTCAGGGACGGCTTTCCTCCCACACAGCCCTGCAGCTGGTCTTCCTTACAAGACAAAAGCAGAAAGAAAGGAAAAAATAATGCTCTAAAAAAATCCTCCAATTCTCTTAGAAAATAGGTGCTTCCAAAGAGAGGTAGAATCCGGTGGCTGTTAGAGGAGGAGGGGAGAGAAAAGGGATCAAAAAGAAAACCCAGAGGACAGATAAAAGGATGCGGATGCAAGAAATAGCCCAGGCCAGCTGGTGGCCATCTGGGAGCCACGGAGAAAGGGAAGAGCCAAGTTGGTGAGTTTCTAGCAAGTGGGCACAGTTTATCATGAGAGGAGGTTACTGCTTTGAGGAACTGGAAAGAAGCCAGAGCCATTAAAAAAAAAAAAAAAAATCGAGCGGTTTCTCTGTGGATTGGACTGCAGGGAGTTTGCTCTGGTCTGAAGTAAACTAGTGAAGGACATTATCATTTTAGGGAAAGTTAGGAGGCCCCCGAGGCTGTCATGTTATAGAGGCTTCATCTCTGGATGTCAGTATATAAATGGACAGTGGAGAAATGGGAAATATATTTGATTATACCTTATACAGAAATTTTTTTGAAACATCAAATAAGACCACAAGGAAGGCCAGTGATTATAGGATAAGCTGTAAATTATTGTATTCAATTATTTTGATTTTGGTAAAAATTTGCGGTAAATTGAATGTGTTTGCATAGGGGCTGTCTATAGACAGGAAGGAGATACATTGTAAACACAACGTGTACTGAGCAACATAGCGAGATAGTACGTATCCACTCAGCCCACAGAGAACTGGAGGCTAGCCTGTCTGAAAGTAAGCTCGTTGTGTCTTTGCCGTCCACCCAAGATTAGCACATCTTTTCTCTTCCTCTGGACCTGATGACAACTCCACTTAGTTCCCACAACCAAATAATTCGTCACCAAGTCCTGAGAACTCTGTTCCCTTAATAACTCTAACGTGGGCCCTCCCTTCTCTCCCTGCAGCCACTGCCCCATTCAACCTGTCAGCATCATTACAGCAGACTCTTAACTGGCCTCCCCAGCCCTAAGATCAAATCCCTGCACACCAACCTCTGTATTTTCACAGGGTAGTTTAAAAAAAAAAGGGGGGGGGCAAATCTAATTTCTGCTCATCCAGTGTTTGTTCGAGATGCTTGGGACACATCAGTGAGCAAGACAAAGGTACCTACCCTTATAGAGTTAGAGTTTAATGGGAGGAGAAAGACAATGAGCATAATATTTTATTAGATATCTTAGAAGGTGATAAATGCTGGGGAAAAGAGAAGAAAACAAGCAGGGTATGGAGGATCAAGAGTGCCGACTGTGTGTGTGGTTTTACATAATGCGGCCAGGAGAGGCCTCACGGAGATGTTGGCATTTGCTCAAAGAAGGTGAGGGAGTGAGCCCCAGGGATGTCAGGGGGAAGCACATGCCTTGCAGACAGAAGAGCCAGAGATGTGCCCTAAGGTGGAGTGTACTTGGAGGGTCCGAGGAAGAGCAGGGACCAGCGTAGCTGGAGCAGAGTAGACACAGGGTGACAGCGGAAGGCATGAGGTCAGAGAGATGTGGGAGCTCAGGTCACATGGGCCTTGTAGCAGGGGGGACCCACTGCAGGGCTTTAAGCAGTGGGCGACATGCTCTGACTCCTGTATTGAACAGTCTTTTTGGTGATGATGGTGTCTCAGACCAGGGGTACCAGAAGAGACTGTGAGAGGCTGTGATGTCTCTGTCCTGCTCAGAATCCTTCAGTGACTCCCCTTGGCTTTCAGATAAAATCTAAACTCTTCTGTGTGACCCACAAAACACTTCAGGATAGCAGCCTTGCTTCTGCTTCCTTTTCCGTATTCATCGCTCCCTGGCACTTTCACAGCTCCAAGCCCCACCATGTTCTGAAGCAGATGAGCTTCTGTCGAGCATCGCTGTCTCTCTTGGCCCCATGTGTCTGTGTAGATGGTTTCCCCTGCCCGCACACAGTGCCCTCAGGGACTTCACTAAACACTTTCTGCTCGGGAAGCCTTTCTCTCCTCTTGGAACCACGCACCCCTAAGGCTGTCCATGTGTACTTCAAGATTGGGATTATAGCCCTGAGTCAGAATGCTCTGTCCCCAGTCCGTCTCTCTCACCAGACTGGGAACTCCTAGAGGGTTGAAATAGCGCTCTTATTTCTGAGTCCCTAGTACACACTGGATGGATGGATGGATGGATGTTGGTTCTTTCATCAGATCTTGAATTCTAGGGATTTTGTTTTTAGGTTAAAATTAGTTAAGCATTAAAAAATGCTTTAAAAATGAACTATAAGATGATAACTTCTCCATTGTTGAGGAGATGGTGAAAGGAATGAGCTCAGGTAACTACTTGTGAGCATATATGAAATATAAATTACAGTCAAGTCCTTATTTTAGAGACTTTGTCCCCATCTGTTAATTCATGCACAAGAGACTGAATCTGTGTTTCCAAGCAGTAATTCCAAGGAGTTTAAAGACTTTTCCTGAAGTTTTATCTCTTGAAGTATGAATGCATTTTCAAGTCAGTTACCTTTGATTATTGGTTATCATCTCCTCGATCTGAGTCTGTGAACTTGGCCAGCTTTTCTCTTCTGCCCCATCTTCTGTTACGCAGATTCCTTCCCAGAGATTAAATGTATCCAGGGAAGGTAACATAGATGATGAATGGCGCTATGGAGAGCTTGATGGAAGTGGGTCAGAAAAGTTTTTATTTGAGGGAAATTTAAACGAGAGAAGATTAATTGACAGAAAAAGTGGGTTGAAGGATTCTCAAAGTACCACAAAGAAATGTGCAGGCTGAGGAGAAGTTTGTGTTCTTTGCTTTATTGTTGGGGAACAGACACTTCATAAAGTAACAATAGCAGACTTTTTAAACTGCTTCTGGAAAATTGTTTTTTAAAGAGAGAAGTTCCAGTAACTAGTGAGATCAGATTCACTGGGGTTTTGTTATGGAAGCCAAGTGAATCTAAACCATAACATAAATCTTAAAAAGACAACAGCGCCGGTGAAATGGAGATTGTCAGGTTGTCGGGACTGGTTCCGCAGTGCCTGCGATCTGAAAGCAGACACAACAATGAGTAATGGGGCTTGTGAGCCCTGGACTTTGGAGACTGAAATCTGCTCAGTCTAAAACACTCTGACTCTGTGGCTTAGGTAGATGGCGATGCGGGGGCTTGGATGGGAAGTTCAAGAAAACTCAGTAGTAAAGAGCTTCATCGGGTAAGAGTGGATGAAAAGTTCTGTCCAAGACATGAGGTGCCCTGACATGAGTTCATCTGGAGAGAAAGTGAGTCCACACATAGAGCTCCCTCACCCCTGCGCAAGCTGAGACAGTCCGGCAAGGGTTAACCAGACTGAGAGGCAGGGCTAAGTGATCGCCAGTTTACTGTTCTGATAGGGCCACTATTCGCAGAAGATTCTCAAGAAATAACTTTTGGGTGTATTGAAATTTACAAATCTAATACTTGAAAAGTAGTCAAAAGTAATGAGCAACTTCAATGAAAAAATACACTGCCAGGCTAGCAATTAAGAAGTGCAGAGATAACTGTATTATGGCATAACTAACAAAAAGAAAAAACAATTACCAGGGGGAAAAAAACAATATTGGAACTGCTTTGGGAAAGCAAATGTGCTTCTATCATTGCTGGCAGTATGTATAAAAACACCTGGCCTGCAGGTTTCAGTGCTACACAGATCACCACTCCAGGTTACGTCTAATCTAATATTTTCCAGGTCATCTCAAAGGATCCCTCCCAGCCCTATAACCAGTTCTACAATTCAGTGATTTGTTAAACCAAAAGAACATCAACTGTAGAGTATTGTGTATAGTTATCCATTAAGAATGCTTCAAGCTGAAATCCAGGCTGTCTAAGTTTGAATCCTGATGCTGCTACTTGCTAACTTTGACAAGTTATTTAAGATCTTTCAATGCCTCAGTTTACTCCCTCTTAAGAAATAATAATAGTGTCTTAAAAAGGGAATAATAATAGCGTTTAATCTCATAAGGTTATGTTAAGGAGTAAATGAGTTATGATGCATAAAGTGCTTGGAACAGTGCTTGACACATGGTAAGAAATTGATAAATATTTATTATTATAGTAACATAAAAAATGGCTAACAGGATAAAGGAGTTTATCTTTCTTTCATTAACACAAATATCAGGATATAGGTGATTGCTGCCTTGGTTTAGCTTATCAATGATGTCATCAAGAGTCTTCAATCTCTACCATGTCACTACACCATCTATAGCATGTTGGCTTTTTGTCCTTCAGCTCATGGCCTCATGGTCTCATAATGGCTGCTGTAGCTCCAGATACCTCACATCTCAATTACATTTAAAATCAGAAAGAACAACACCATCCAAGGGAGAGGAAAAGTGAGAAAGAAAAATGAGAAAGATAGAGAAAAAGAGACTATCTCACACTATTTTCACATTTTATGAAGGAGCAAAAATATTTTCCCAGAGCTCCTCTGCTGATTTCACCTTATCTCACTGGCCAAAACTGAGTCACATGACACCCCTGAAGTCAAGGGCCCTCTGCCTGGGTTTTGTTGGCAGGGAAGAAGGGAGAGAATGCCTGATGGGGACACAAGCACAGGTCCTCCACAGATAACCATTCCTCTGTTATACCAGCAGCTTTGTTCCCGCTTTGGCTGTAGGAAGGACAGTCTGTCCCTCAGTGTTCGTGTGAATTAATCAATAATTACAGAGCTTTTATAACATGTGAGGTCACAGATGCCACCTCTAAGATTTTCCCATCTGCCTTCATGCATGATGCCTATGGGTAAGGTCCACTTCATTTTGAGACAGCCATTGAAAGCCCAATATCTTCTTCTAAAAGGCTCTTTAAACCCCAGCTGGAACACACAAGGATGTTCGTTGGAGTCCTCAGCCAGTCAGCCTTGGTTGAGTCTCTGCTGTCCACCAGGATTGTGGGGCTCCAGGGAAGAACCTTGCTTTCAGCATCCAATTACATGCTCAGTTCTCCTGGAGTCCAGAAAAGGGAGCAATCAAGTGTTCTGGCATACAGAGAGGTTTCCATGGAGGATTTACTGAGGTCACAGAAAATGGGGAGAATTTATATGAGCCGAGGAGAGGAGGGAGGGAATTCCTGACCAGAAGGCTAGGCAACGAAAAGGCTCCTGGTTGGAGTGAGCAGCATGTGGGAAGGACATTCATTCTTACCCTTTTGAGATTTTTATGTTTTTCTCATTAGAACCTGGAAGAAGCTGCCCAAAGTTGAGAACATGCCAAACATTAGCATTGATAATGCTGTGAACTCTCCAAATGTAAATTACACCTGCTGGAAAGTACACAGAGACTGGGTTACCCAGGTAAAAAAAAAAGTTTATGTAAAAGTAAATTGTAATATGCTGGCCTGCCTCTTTCTCCAGGGGTATCAGACAAGCAATCAAACAACAGTATATATTCTTTAATGAGTCACCACTGGTCCTGAGATAACTTAGCTGAAAATAATGAAAAATATATGTCACAAGGGATTTCTAGAACAGCACAAAGGATAATAAATATCTGGTTTCTGGAAGTGAGTGAAAATAATCAATTTGGATTTCCTGGCATATTTGCGTTGTGGGTGTTTCCACCCCAGGTACCCTTCAGTCTGAAAAGAGTAGATGCGTTTTTCTTCCTCTTGTAGCAGTTAAGAGACAGCTCAAATGACTTCAGTGTCTTAGGACCCATAATGTGACTTTAGACTTGCAACTTGTTTCCCTTAGATTTCTACTGGCTCTGATAAGCTAAATTAATGTTTCCCAAGAGAATAAAAAAGCAAAACAGTGTCCTTTAAGTGTTAAGACACCCAAGGACAACCAAGAAAAATGAAGATATATGTCCACACAAAAACGTATACCTGAATGTTCATAGCAGCATTATTCATGATAGTCAAAAAGTGGAAACAACCCAAATGTCCATCAGCTGGTGAACAGGTAAACAAAATGTGGTATATTCATACAATGAAATAGTATTTGACAATAAAAGGAATGAAGCAGTGATACATGCTGTAACATGAATGACACTTGAAAACATTATGCTAAGTGGAAAAAGCCAGTCACAAAAGACCCCATGTTATATGATCCCATTTATATGAAATGTCCAGAGCAGGAAAATCCACAGGGACAAAAAGCAGGCTCGTGGTTGCCTAGGGATGAAGAAATCGTGGGCAACTGGGGAATGGCTGTTTATGGGTATAGGGTTTCTTTCCTAAGCAATGAAAATGTTTTAAAATTGATGATGGTGATAGTGCACAACTTTGAATATGCTAAAAACCATTCAGTTGTACACTTTAAATTGAAAGGGAAAAAACAGCCCAAATGCAGAGCAGACATGCAGAAGGGACAGCAGAGGTCCTTCAGAAGTGATGAGACTCCTTTGCTGGGGGAGCACGGACACCTCTTACATCCTTCTAAACACATCAGGTTTAAGCCAGGTAGAGAAGATTTTTAATAAAGAAGACATGTGCAAGAAAAGGAAGGTAGGAAATATTATTGGGTGAAGGGAAAAGAACCAAACGTATTTGCTGAGTGAAAAGGAGAATTAAAGGGAAAGAAAAATTGGTCCAAGAAAATAGCATTTGTCTAAAAGACGAAGACCCACAAAGTTTCAAACACAAAGAGAAGAAAAGAGAAAGAAAATGTGAATTAAGAAAGCTAGATACAAGAGACAGCAGTAATCTGACTGAAGAAGCCCACAGAAAATTGCCACGTGTGCCATGTGGCGTGTCTCGAAGGTGGTTGAAACAAGGTTCTTTTTCCCTTCAACTTGTTTGAGGTCCAATTTACCTGTCATAAATTTCACCCGTTTTAGGGGTACAATTAATGACTGTTGATGAGTTTACTGAGTTGTGCAATTATCACCATAATCTGGTTTAGGAATATTTCCATTCCCCCAGTAAGATCCCTCCTAACCATATACAGTCGATCCCAGTTCCTAGTCCCAGCTCTAGGCAACCGCTAATCTACTATTCGTCTCTATAGATTTGCCTTTTTTGTTTGTTTGGGGTTTTTTTGCCATTTCCTGTAAATAGAATCATACCTTTTTCGGCCTTGTGAGCCTGGCTTCTTCCCCTCAGCAGAATGGAGCTATGCTTTTGGAGAATGTGGACATTTTGTGCCACTGAATTGCTGGTCCCCAGACCCTGCTTTCTGGGCCAGCCCACCTTCTCTGACTCGCCCTCTTCAGTGCTCTGTGCCTGGAAGGAGAAGGAGCAGTACCGAGACCCCGAGCCAGTGCTGCCCACAGGGTGACTGTGTGCCGAGGGGCGGGGAGGGGAGAAAACGAGGCTGGGCATTGGCCAAGCAGACACGGAGCCCCACAGAGAGGAGCTGCAGGGTGGGAGAATTCCCTGGGGGCTGCTGTCCTTTCTCCTCTGGAACCTCAGGGAGTGTGTTCAGGACCTTCCTGAAAGGTCAGCCTGTGAACTGCCTCCAGGGAGCCTGAGTGATGGAGAAAAAGCAGAGGACAGTTCTGGGCTCAGGAGGTTACTCTGGCCACTGAGCCCTGGTGCCCTGGGCCACACCCAACTGCAGAAATCCCCCTTCCTCCTCCTGGCTCTCAGGGTCTGCGGTTTCTGCCCTCCACGCCGAGCAGAACCAAGGGCTATCGACCCTATCTCCTCCTCTAAACCAGGCATAGTTCCTGGAAGCTCTAATGATAAGGAATCACCCTCTGTAACCAACATGTGTTCTTTCAACACAGCTGTGGCTTTAGCCCATGTCTACACATTCATATTCTTACTAAGGACTTCTGCAGGGGGCCTGAGAGGGCAGGAACTCCTGGTTCTTTGCACCCAGGACTGGCCCTGGCCCTCGCTCAGTGTCCTGCTCGAAAGCTCTGGGTCCCCAACCCCAGCACATCTGCTTCGGAGCCTGGCACACCATTTCCAAAGATGAGGGGAAAGAGGTCGTTGCCTTCCCGGTGTGACACTCAGCATAGCTTCCAACTTAAATCTGTTTAGAGTGAAGGCTACGCTCTTTTCTCTGTGAAACCCCTGTAGCTACACAGGCAGCATTCTGATTTTCCCAGAAATATCTAAACGCGGCAGTAGGAACTTCGGCACAGTCTCCCAGACAGGACACCCAGGATTTGCTTGCTCTGGTGTTAACCTTGAGGGAGCACAGAGAGAAGCGAGCCCACACGAGCTCCGCTCCCACCACGCCACCTGCATATCTGCCCACACGCAGATGTGGCTTTTTAAAGACACACCCGTCCTGTGAACAAGGGGTTCCTTCCTCTTGAAATGTGTGTCAAAATGTACCTTCAGTACAGTTAAACTCTTACTTGACCTAGTATGCAATCTTCATATTAATTAGCATTTTCTTTTTTTTTTTTTTTTCCTGTTTCTAGCTTAACTACTACAATTCTCTCAAACCCGTCATTTCCAGCTCCATGCACGAGCCCGCTGCTCTCAGCACAGGCGCTGCTCACGCCTCTCTCAGGGTTGCCATGTTCTCTTGGTGTGTCAGCTCCTCGGCTGTCTCCCACCTTTATAATTCTTGCAAGGGGCGTCCCACACTTCAATAATAACTCCTGGTGCAGCTCAGAATGGGACATCCTCCCACTGCTGAGTTTTAGAAGCCTCACTCTAGGCTGCTGGAGAGGCAGAGGGAGGGCGTGCACACCTATCACAGGCTTCACACATACCAGGAGCTCGATCAATATTTGCTGAGTTGAAATAAGAGCAAAACCCACTTCCAGCAACCTCAGGCCGTATCATTCAAACAGCCCTAATGTGCTACCTGATATTAAATACACCGACATAATGTCAGTATCGACACAAAACAGTGGTCTCGAGGTGTTTGTATGAAGTGGGATTTGGGAATTTTTAAGACTTCAAAAGGCACACGTGATGTCACAGCTGCCGGCAGTGGCCACGGGAAGACCCAGAACCTGCAGCCGTTTGGATTTTCTGGAAGCTGGACTTGGACCAAGCGAATTCAGAGAAAGGCCACAGGAGAGCCCGGGTCCCAGCCCAGCCCTCACCCTTACAGCCCCCGGTGCACGGACATGACCAGGCTGATCCGGGGTCTTTGGAGTAGGGGACGTGTCAGGGTAAGCCTGCTACTCACGTGGGAGTCGTTCTGTCTGGGCCAGACCCAGGACAGACATCCTGGCGCCGGATGAACTGCAAGGGTTCTAGTGATTCAGATTTGAACCAGGAGCCACCCTCTTTACAATGGACCATTCCCTGGATACCAACTCATGGTCTGAAACAGACACAACTTCTCACGGCCCTGGGGCATTCTGACTAGAACACTTAGTGCCAGGCACTGTGCTAAGTGCCTTCTGTGTATTAATATACCCAGTCTCCATGATAACCTCATGATTAGACCCCACTACCAGCCCCATCTCACGGGTGAGGAAACCGAAGTTCAGAATAATAGACTTGTCCTCGGATGTTATTCAGGGCTTTTTCCCCCCCTTCTATATGTATTGAAAGAAGCCCAAACTAAAATTGACATAAGCAACAAGGAGAATTGTTTGGATGTCTCATAAAACACGAGAACAGGAAAGCAGCTCGGGGTTGGAGCTACTGGGAGCAGAGCCTCCAGTGCTGCTCCCACTCTGTTTCTCCCTCACCTGTGATTCACTTTCCATGTCAGTCCTTCCGGATGACAATGAACCCAGCTTCACATGCTTCACCACCAACGGAGCCTGGCTGATGCTCCGGTCCCCAGTCCAATCACCCCTTGGGAAGGTTCTCACTGGCCAGTTTGGCCCATCTTTGGGACAGTCGTGATCCAACTGACCGAGGAAGGGCAGGGGCAGAAAGACCCTGGCCGTGCCCGTTCAAACCACGTGATTAGTGTATGGGAACGTGTGCTCTCCAGGAGTGGGGACAGGGAGGGGGGTTACTAATTACAAAAAGTGAAGGATGACCTCTGCCTTGAGCCACGAAACTTGGAAATGGAAGGCCAGGAACTTGAACCCAGGTCTGCCTCCAAAGCCTGCGCTTGTAATCCCTAGACCAGAAAAACAGCACCATCGGGGAGCGAGTTCGAAATGCAGCCTCAGCTGCCCCCAGAGCTCCCGAGTCAGTTTGCCTTTGAAAAGAGCTGCGGATGACTCGTGTGCATGTCAAGTCCAGGGGGCATCCTTTAATGACAATAATATGATTTTACACATTTTTTTCTGTATTTTCTATATTATTCTCTTTTTAATAATTTTTTCTAATAACTTGCCACTTGAAGATCCTCTTAATTCTTCACATTTACTTCATCAAACTTTATCCTTACTTTGTGAAGCTCTTGAAAGCATGTTGGAAAGCTCTACGCAATTATTCAACGTCACTGTCATCGTATTTAATTTTCAAGTTGCTGTTCCTTACGTGTATTTGGCATTTCCTATTTTGTAAAGAACTTTCACATTCATCAGTGCTTCTCAGTCTTGGCTGCCCTTAGGGATCATCTGGGGAACTGTATAAAATCTGATCACCACCTGGGTCCTGCCCGCAGGCAGGGATTCTGGCTCAGTTGGTCTGGGATAAAGCCTGGGCATTGGGGCTTTTAAAAGTGCCCCCCTCCCTGAGTGATTCTAATATGTGGCCAAGATAAGAAGCGCTGTCCAAGGGGCTGCCCCAGGCACCTGTATCTTTTTGACACTTCAGCCCGGGATGAGAACCACTCACATATATTTGTTATCTGACCTTCACGGTAGCAGGTGAGGTATGACAGTATGCACTCCCATTTTACCCGTGAAGAGTAAGACCATTAGGTCACTTAGCTGGAAGAGCTGGGACTCAACTCCAGTTTTTATGACCCCAACGCCAGTATTCCACCTGCCAGTCCCTAGCCTTGGGTCAGTAAAGCCCTGTCTCTCAGGCCTAGCACTTGTTTTGGAATGGCCTCATTCTCTCCCTGGAGCAGAATAAATCTCTGAAATGTCATCATTCACCCTAGTGCGGTGGGAAAGTTGTAGCTGGCAGAGGCTGCCTGCGATTGGCTCTGCAGTCTCTGGGTGAGGTCCCCGCACACCTGTGTTTGGCTCTGCAGTCTCTGGATGAGGTCCCTGCACACCTGGGTGGCAGCGGTAGCAGGAGCAGCCCGAGGAAGGAGCCAGGGAGGGGCCCAGATACAGGCACTCATGGCCGCTGCCCAGCCGGGCCCACCGCGCAGGGAGGAGGGGAGGGCTGGGGGGCTCGGGTTGTGCATCCACCTCTCAGAGGCTGGTTATGACTCGCGTCTCTTCCTGCACGAGATCTTCTCCAGGTATTTCATTTGCTGGCGTGACCTTCCCCTCTTTCTCCTGGCTCTCTGCACTGCCCTCCCCTCTCCCACCTCCCCCAGCTCCACTTCTGGACTTTAAGGGCCTGGTGTCACCCAGCAGTGCATTTGTAATGAATCAAATATTTAACGCTGTCTTCCACGACTCAGAAGTCAGCCGCCGACATGATGACGGCAGCCGCGTGTTTTGTGAAGCCTTTCAGCCGGGCTGTGCTTGAGCACTTCTGAGCTTTGGAAAAGCTGAAATCTTAAGGGTTTTTTCCCCTCTTCCATTAGAATCCTGTTCCAGTCGCCACTGCACATCATGGAAAATCAGTAATGAATCGGGCCCCAGGCCTCAGTCACCTGTGAAACACCGCCTTGCTTCTCTCTTGACAGGAGTCTGACAGAGGCCCCTTCCACCTCTGACTCACAGCCTTCGAACTCACGTTAGCTTTCAAGGAAAGCTTCCTTTATAAATTTCTGATTCACTGACATTTAAGTCAGTGAAGTGTTAGGAGAGATGTGCTGTGAGTAAGAAGTTTCTTGGGAGTTTTCATTAGACTTTCTGGGGACTAGGAAATTATGGCTTCTAGAATGGTAATGGATATGAATCCCAAGTAACTGAAAGCCTGCAGAGGCTGAAGCAGCTCAAAATTCAGTGTTTGTCATGAAGGAACAAAAAAATCGATGAATCCAGAGTGAGGGTCTCTGGGTTCTAGGCCTGGCTCTGCTGCCAATGGAGCTGTGACCTCAGGCCTCAGTTTCCTCTCTAGCTCAGTGAGGAAGCTGGATGTGAGCTCTAAGGATTGGAATTTGCAGATCCTCGTTCTGCTGTAAGTCCCCTGTCCATCCCTTCCTCCTCCTCACGTCTCGGACAGCCGGGGCCACTACAATCGCTTACAGCTCTGAGCCACCAAGTGCCTCTAGAGACCCAGTTAACTCTGCTGTAGAGAGTCTCTCCCCCACCCCCGGTCACCATCACTGCTGCTTCACTGTGTCGGGTCTCTGTGACGTGCCCAGCACCGTACTCAGCTGAGAATGCTGAGGAGCCTTTGGAGTGAAACTCCTGGAAAGAGTTGCCTGTCCTCCCGGGCTGTCTAAAACCCGCTCCAGCCCAGCTTTGTCCCACCATGCCAGCAAAATCACTCTTGTAAGGGTCACCAGTGCCCCTCGTGTTGCTGAATCAGTGTCCAGTCCTCATCCCACTTGCTCCTTTAACACTTGAAGGCACAGATCGCTCAGCTTCCTTCCCGTACTTTGCTCACTTGGCTTGAGGACTCCAGCCTCTTTTGGTTTCCTTTCCATCCTGCTTGTTGCTTCTTCTGTCTCCCTTACTTGTTCCCCTGCATCTCTGTGATGTAATGTCCACAGTGTGACGTTGGAGCCCCCAGAGTTCCATCCTTGGTCCTCTTCTCTTCCATGTCTGCACCACTCCCTCGATGATCCACTCCAGCACCACTGTTGTCAATTCCCAAATTTACGTCTCTTGTCCGGTCCCCTCCCTGCCCTTCAGCCTGGAATTTCCAACTGCCTTGGATCTATCTGTAAAGGACATCTCCTTGGATATCTCATGGAATTCAAAACCAAACCCAAACCTGAATCTACATCTTCTCTCTCACTCCACTTTCCCCATCTCAGTTGGTGCTAAGTCCATCCTTCCAGTTGCTCTGGCCAATGTCTAGTATTCACCCTTGACTCCTGTCTCTCACAACCCATTCCAGCCTGTTGGCTCTGCCTTCCTAATCCACCCGGAATCTGGACACTTCTCCCCAGCCCCACCGCTACCATCTACCTTCTCTCCGCTGGATCACTGCAAGAGCCTCGCTGCTCTCCCTGCTTCCATCCTGCCCCTGTAGTCTTTTCTCCACATGGCAGCCAGAGACAGCCTGTAAAGCCAGAAGTCAGGTCAGCCCCAGTCCTCCAGTGTGCCCATCTCACTCAGAGCACAACCCAACGTCTCTGGCTTGCTCTCCTACTTCCCAGCCCTCCCTCCCTCACTCTGTGCCAGCCACACAATCTCCCTGAATATATTTAGGATTTTTTCAGCACTTCTTCCTTGTGCCTGGCAGGTTCTCCCTGAAAATGTCTGTATCACTAGCTCCCTCAGCCCCTTGAAGTCTTTGCTTAGATGTCACCTCTCAGTGCGGCCTCCTTATCCACTTAATTGCATACTGGAGCAGCCCAGCCTCTGCCCCGGCATTCCCTAACCTTCTTACCTCGTTCTGCTCTTATTTAAATCCATGCATCATTTTTTTTTTAAGTCAGTTACAATGTGTCAGTTTCTGGCATACAGCATAATGTTTCAGTCATACATATGCATACATATATATTCGTTTTCATTCTTTTTCATTATAGGTTACTACAAGATATTGAATATAGTTCCCTGAGCTATACAGAAGAAATTTGGTTTTTATCTATTTTATATATAGTAGTTAATATTTGCAAATCTTGAACTCCCAGTTTATCCCTTCCCACCCCCTTTCCGCCTGATAGCCATACATTTGTTTACTATGTCTGTGAGTCTGTTTCTGTTTTGTAGATAAGTCCATCAGTGTCTTCTTTTTTCTTTCTTTCTTTCTTTTTTTTTTTTTTTTAGATTCCACATATGAGTGATATCATATGGCATTTTTCTTTCTCCTTCTGCCTTACTTCACTTAGAATGATGATCTCCAGGTCCATCCATGGTGCTGCAAAACCCATGCATTTTATCGCTTTCTAATATGCTCTGTAACTTATCTATTATGTTTGTGGTTTACGGTCTGTCGTCCCTCATCAGAAGGCAAGCCCCTCAGACGCAGGAGTTTCGTCTGTTTTGTTCACTGTTGTGTCCCAAGCACTTAGCATGGTGCATGGCACATAAGTAGGCGCTCAGTGAATACATATTGAACGGATTTATTAGTGAAGTCAGAATTCATAACAAACTCATCTCCCTCCCAAAGCAGTGCTCTGAAGCATTACACACCAGGAAAGCTGGGGTTCTGCAGCGACAAGCTCTCCAAGTGTCTCCTGCCTTTCTCCTCCCAGCTCCCCATCCGCCCTCCTACATGTCCCACAGTGTCCTAGGCCCATCAGTCTGGTATGTATATGTCCCCACACACCCCAACCCCACACTCACACACTCCTCCACCACGTGCTGTCGCACCAGCACTCCCACCCCAAGTGGTCGCTAGAGATGGTCACCCCATCAGGAAGAAGGTAGAGGGTCCACCCCCTCCCACGACCCCCTCTGAACTAGTTTCAGTCTCCATTTCTCGGAGGAGCCCTCCCTTCCACAGCCCTGTAGGGACGGCCCTCTGCATACTCCTGGACTTCAACACTCAGCTTCAGGGCAGCCAGCTATTCCCGAACAGGGTCACCCCCGTCAGGAGGGGAAACCGTAACAGAAGAGACAACCGTCACACAGAGGCTCTGCACCGTCGGAAGTGCTTCCAAGCGCACATGTTCACTCACAGTGATGGGAGGCAGGAATCTCTTGCTTCATTCTGGTTACTCATGAACATGAAAGCGGGACATATCTTGGTCAAGGCCATAAGGAGACCAAGGCTGGGCCTCGAATGTCTTCTGTCCTGCAAACCTGAGTAGGGTTCCATTTTGTGACAGCAGATCTGCGGGCTCCCGCCATCCTGAGGAAATTGATGGAGGGAAGGGAATGAACTACAAAGCAGCAGAGGCCCCAAGGTCCACCTCAAAACAGGAAGAGTGGAGGTCTGAGCTTTCAGGGGACACACCCACCTCACTGCTGACCCCCTGGGGATGCTCTGGGCCCTTGACTGTGGATGTAGCCTCTGGCTCAGCCTTGATTCAAGAAACCACAGTGGAGAGTCAGAATTCACCTTTTACCAGGACCCCAGCATCTGAAGACTTATCTGCTGGTTAGTGTGCTGGGATCTGAACCCGCCTTGAATCTGCTCTAGGTTTCCATGGTGATTGCTTCAACTTTTCATCATCCTTCTGTCAAACCTAAGGGGAGAGCAATGCTCTCTGGTTTCCATGGCAACCACTTAAACATGTATCTCTGTCTGGCTCTGTTGGAAAATAACTGCTAGAGATCATGCAAATGAACTGGCTGCTCTCCCTCCGCTTAAAAAAATAAAAATAAAGTGACACACCTGCTCAGAGGTTTCAGATCTCTGCTCACAACAAGAGGGGTGAAAGTGTCAAACTGGTGTTCGTGGAAGGCCTGCTGCATTGCTTTGACATTTCAAGTGCTCACCCAGGTATGCGGGCGCACACTGCCGTCTGAAGTAATTATCTACACTCAGCACTCGTCCTCCCCTCCCCTCTGCCTGGCAGATGTAAAAGCTGCAGGTTCAAGGCTGTTTACCTTCCTGCTGCATGCTAAAGGAGGAAGGAAGGACAGGGCCACAGTGGCTGCCCAACGCAGCCCTTGGCCACCGTGGGAAGGAGGCACAGAGAGCAGGGTCATCACCTCAACTCGCTGTCCATAAACCAGCCACAGGTGGCTGCTACCTTGGATTACAGCCCCAAATAACGAGGCAATCACAGGGCCCAATTGTTCAGAAATGACTCTGCTTCTCTACTGGAATTCACCGAGCGGAGAACAGCCACACAGCTCTGAAGGAAGGAGCTCAGAAGTGGGAAGATGAGGGCTCCCTTCCCACATCCCGGACACCTGCCTGTCCTCTACCGTATGACCCACCCCTAAACCAGACCCCCAAGAGGTGGCATCGCATCCGGCCAAGCAGCCACAGACAGATTTGCAGCATGTTTTGAAACTAAGTACCAACACGTAAAGTTCTGGCAATTACCAGTGAAAAACGGAGACGTCCCACTTCTTTGGGAAATTCGGCAGGTCTGCCTCAGTCTGACCGCAGAGGGTCCGCTGGATTGCAGTAGCACCAGCCTCGGGAGGTGAAGCCTGGGCTTCTCTTCTCCCGCAGTCCTGGGAAAGAGCTGGACCTGTGACTCGTGCTAACAGGCCCGAGACCCAGATCAAACCACTCACCCTTCAGCTGATGGCTGAAGTCACAAGCAATGAAAGAGGATTCTTCTCTGGGGTTCGGGGGTCGGGTGGGCGTGGGGGACTGAAGACAAATGTTCTTCCACCTTCTTCCTCCAAGGTCCTTTAGTCACCTTGAACTAGGTTGGAGTTCAGGGGAAGGCAGGTGGGTGGATGGGAGATGCACTCACGTGAGTGTATTTCAAATTTCTTCCACCATCTTCTGGTAAGAATAACGTCTCCAGCCTACAGGAAGGCCCCCGATTTCTTCTGTGTGATACTTCCGTGTGATGCTACCATTTTATCCTACTGCTCAGTAGACTCATAAGCCCAGAAGACGTTTGACTGAAAATATCTGTCACAGTAATTTCAGGATGAAATTGACTGGTTAGTTGATGAAGCCAATAGGCCCCAGTTTATGTGTCAGACAGTCCCGGGCTTGGCTCCACCGTTGCCTTGATGACAAGTTTTTATCCTCCTGAGTGTAAGTTTTCTTACCTATGAGCAGGAGGTGAAGGTGTCTGACCACTGAGTTTCTGTGAGGCTCGAACAAGATGGTGTGTAGAGAGGCTCTGGCACTTGGTAGGGATGTCATAGAAGTCCGTCTGCTCAGAATAAGATGGTCTTTTCGTGTTTCCTCTCTTCCCCTGGTGGCCCTTCTTGTTCTTTTCTAGAGGAGGCATGGGGGAACCTCGTTTTCCGTACAGCAGTACTTTCATTCTTCAGGCTGTCTACAGTTTAACACCTGGGGGTGAAAAAGAAGAAAACCCCAGTCCTCGCTGAAACTGAGCCTGAGTCCTTTAAAAATTAGTAACTTCTCAGAAAATTAACTGATCATGTTAAGAAGCTGTGTTTTGCTTTTCTGTGAATATTTTAGGGTGCACTGTGGGAACAACAAATGTCAAGCGAAAGATGAAAGAGATAAGGATGTTAGAAAAGATGTCAAGACAAGAAAAGGCCAGGCGCTCCTCCGTTTGCCCCAAAGACGAGCAGAATGTGATCAAACAGTTTTTAATGTCTATAAGGGAGTCAAGGCATTTTCGTTCTGTACGAGAAAGAACTTGCTGCTGACAGGTGGAATGAATTGAATAATTAGCATCTGGAATCCTTATCTGCCTGGGTAAGCTTTTTGTTATTATTATTATTGAAGCAGAGTCAATTACAATGTGTCAGTTTCTGGTGTACAGCGCAATGTCCTTTCTCTCTCCAACCAAAAGAGCCCTTGATCTAGTAAGTACATGACAGCAGGACAAGGAATCACTAATTCCCCTTTAGAACAACTTAAGAACACTTATCCAGAATTGCCCTCCCTTACACACAGCCTGGGGGACTTCTGTCTGTGGCTATTGAAGAGTCATTCTTTGGGGTTAATCACCTAAAATGCAAATACCTTGCAGGGACCATTCACTCAGAATCGGAATGATTTTCTTTGATCAGATTGCTATCGTCCTTACAATGAACGATGATCAGTTGTAGAGAGTGTGTAGGGGTTTTGATGTGTAATCAAGGTCCTTTCTGTGCACCTCCCCCCGACAGCCCTGAGCTTACACACGAATTACACACGAGCTCTCCACTAGAGTTGTTTAGCCCCATCTGAACTAATGACTCTACCACCTCTGAGGTGTAGCAGAATTGACATAAGGAAATGGGGATTGTTCTGGAAAGCCTGGAATTGGGGTAGCAGGGTAGCAAACTTTCCCATCAGAGGGGCAGATGGTTGCCATCACACCCTCAATGTGTAATCATCACACTCCTTAGAACTGGGCTCACGTCTTTCATGGGTGCCCCTCCAGAGCAAGTGCTCAGTAACACTTTCTGGGTAATTACAGCAGCTCTCACTTAACTGAGCATCTACTTTGTCCTGGGCACTGTGCGCCATTTGCATTCTCTCTAGTCCTCACCTCATCTCTCCATTTACCAAGGGAGAACTCGAAGGTCAGAGGAGGTAAGTAACTTTTTGGAAGTAATGCCAGAATCGGGGATCAAAAGCAGCTTGGCTTCTAAAAGCCTATGTCATTTCTGTCACTAAGTGTTGAAGAAGGAAGGAGAGCAGAAAATGGGGGGTTGATAGTGGGATTTGGGGATAAGAACGGGTCATCAAGGGAAAGCCCAGATTCCTGTCTGAGCCCCTGTCCAGGTGTCAGTGAGGACCCGCCAGGTGCCCCCTGCCCCTCTCAGCCGCAGCGGGCAGCCATGAGGCAGGGCTGTGTGGCAGGGAGGCTCTGCGGGGCAGCTGATCCAGCGTCTGTCCCTTTCTAGCTGGGTGATTCCGAGCACGGGCTGCAGCCTCTGCTTCCTCAGCCACAGCAGTGGTACCAAGAGGACCCACTCCTGGCGTGGCAATAAAGATCACAAACGAGACGGTCCACGCAGAGCACGCAGCACAACATCAGATACCTGGTAAGAAAGAAAGAAACATGATTTTTCTATCTGCTTCTGTTCCCTAGACTCCCGTGTGTCTGCAGATTGAGAACAATTTGCTTACTTTCCGGTGACTTGCTTATAAAAAGACTTTGTGCTCTCCCGTCAACCTCAGCCCTGCCCCTCTTCTCCTGAGCTCCCCAGCCTCCCACCGCACGCCCAGCCCTGAGCCCCTCGGGGCACTGTGGTCCCTCAGAGCTCCTTAAAATAAACTCATGTTAAAAAGACACTCGCCCCAGATCTGAATACCGCATAGAGCTACAACCCGCGTGGAATGTACCCCAACCCCACCCTGCGCTCTTCCGTGTCTATTCCGTATATGGTGATTTTGTCGGCCGTGAGAGAAACAAAGCCCCGGGCTTCACCTCACATGGAGCTGTGTTGCTAGAGCTGGGTGTTATTTGCTTCAGTCCTTTTCTCACACAAGATATATACTTGTTTAATTTCAGAGGGAGACATAACCCTCCCCAGGCTGAATAGAGCTGCCAGATGCAGGCCAAGTTTAGTCTTGCATTTTTATTTAGAAATCACAGGTAGAGCTGCTTGGCGTTCATCTGTTCTTTTTTCCATCCTAGAAAACCAACAGGTGTGCTGAAGAGCCACACAGCTCCAGTGATCTACGTCCATGTGTCTCCTGAGGATAACAAAGTATTTTCCACGTCCACCAACAGCACGATTAACGTCTTTGCCCTCTTCTGTTTTGATGTGTTATCCAATATGGTTTCAGACAGAGAAGTTTTCATGTTTCATGTTTCATGTTTCATGTTTTCATTCCTCTCTCTGTAGACTTTGGGGCCTCTGGATTAGCAGATACTCAAATGGTATTTATGTTGGGGGGTTTGCTTTGAAAAGGGAGACAATGTTGGCAGTGGAAGGGCAGCCTCTTAGAGAACTTTCTATACCTGGGGTTTTATTGGGATGAATAAACATTACAGCCTCTAGGCCCCTGCTTGCGTTCTGTCCAAAGATTCCCTGTGAGGGTGCAGATCGGAGGATGGAGAAGGGGAACCGGGGACAGAAAGTGGACATAGGAGGCAGTGGTCCCTCGCCGCGATAGGTTATCATCTTATCTTGCGGTATACGTAGGGCCAGTAGGCCCTTTCTGAAATGCTGTCTGTAAATCTTAGAAGTTAAACATTTCTGGCACTGGTAGCGACATCACCACCTTCATTTTGCTTGCCTTCACAGAGGCAAACACCCTGTGATCAGTCACCTTGTGGCCTTTGTAAGACACTATTTTTTATACAAAAAAAAAAATCACTAACTTGTTTCATCCATCATCTCATATGCCTTTCCAATGAATAAGACAAATTTGCATGATTCATCCACCTTCTTTTCGAGGCTGTCACAGGGCCAGAGGGTGGGAGTTTAGAGCAGTGTGAGTCAAAGGAATGCTGGACCCTCAGGAAGGAGGTCAGATTCACTGCTCTGTACAGACACAGAAATCAGCCCACTGACTCCTCACATAATAAATGATTGACAGATGATAAGGGCTAAATTGTGTCCCCTCAAAAGTCATATGTCAAAGCCTTAACCGCCAGTACCTTAGAATGTGACTCTATTTGGAGATGGGGCCTATACGGAAGCAATGAAGGTTAAATGAGGTCATATTGGCAGGCCCTAATCCAACAGGACTGGTGTCCTTATAAGAGGAGGAAATCAGGACACTTGGACCGAGAGGCAACCATGCAAAGACACTGCAAGGAGGTGTCTGCAAGCCAAGAGGGAGGCCTCAGAAGTAACCAAATCTGTCTACACCTTGATTTTGAACTTGAGTCCCTTACTTCACACCACATAGAAAAGTTAACTCAAAATGGATCATAGACCTAAGTGTAAAAAGAGCCGCATCTACAAAACTCTTAGGAGAAAACAGGAATAAATCTTCATGACCTTAGACTAGGCAGTGACTTCTTAGCTATGACATCAAAGGCACAAGAGACAGGAGGGAAAAAACAAGTTGTACTTCATCAAAAATAAAAACTTGTGCTTCAAAGGACACTATTAAGAAAGTGATTAGACAATCTACATAATGCGATAAAACATTTGCAAATCACATGTCTGATGAGGGATTTGTATCTAGAATACAAAGAACTCAATGTTCAGCAAAAAAAAAACACAAATAGCTTAATTTTTAAATCGGCAAAGAACTTGGACAGAAATTTCTTCAAAGAAAATATTCAAATGGCCTGGCCAAAAACACAGGACAAGATGCTCAACATCATTAGTCATTATGAAAGTGCAAACTAAAACCACAAATGAAATACCACTTCGCATCCGTTAGGGTGGCTAAAATCAAAAGATGGATGATAACAAGTATTGACAAGGGTGTGGAGAAACTGGAGCCTTCATGTATTGCTGGTAGGAATTTAAAATGGTACAGCCACTTTGGAAAATATTGTGGCAGTTTCTCAGAGTTAACATATGACCCAGCAACTCTGCTCCTAGGTTTGCACCCCAGAGAATTGAAAACATCTGTTTACACAAACACTTGCATATGAATATTCATAGCAGTGTTATTTGTGATAGCCAACCCATAGAAATAAACCAAATGTCTGTGAACTGAGGAATGGATAAACAAAATCTGGTATATCCACACAACGAAATATTATTCAGCAACGAAAAGAAATGAAGCACCAACACGTGCTACAACTTGAAAAAGTTTGAGCAGCTTTAAGTGTTAAGTGTGAAAGCCAATCACAAAAGGCCAAGTATTGTATGATTCTATTTATATGAAACATTCAGATTAAGCAAATACACAGAGATAGAAATGAGTTTAGTACTTGCCAGGGGGTGGGGAGAAGTGGGACTAGGGAGTGGCTACTGATGGTATGGAGTTTCTTTTTGGAGTAATGACAAGTTTTTGAAAATAGATAGTGGTGATGAATTGTACAACTCTGCGACTACGCTAAAAACCACTGAATTGTAGACTTTAAGAAGGCAAATTCTGTAGTGGATTAAATGTCAATAAAATTGTTACTTTTTTCTAAGAGGGGAGAGAGAGGCCAAACACTGTGATGAGGAAGACGGTGGGTGAGAAGAGTGTAAGATCAGAAGCGCAGTGGTGGATGCGTCAGAGAGAGTCCTCCTGAGTTGAGGGGAGCTGTCAGGGCTGGAGGTATAAATTTAGGAATCATTAGCATTTAGATGAAATTTTAAGCCACGGAGTGGATGAGATCACAAAAGGAGAAAGAGTGGGGAAAGGAGAGGAAATCTCCAGACTAAGCACTGGGACACGGTGATGTTCCAGGATTTTATCGTTTGTGGGTCCAACATGGCTCCTGTATAGTGAGCTCGGAGTCCATCTCATGGCAATGGAGAAGATATTTTAGACAAAATTAGGTGTTGAGATCAGAGTCAGGGATACAACAGGACCCAAACTCAATTCAATCCTCCAAGAAAATGTGATTAAAATGGTGAGATTTATGGACTTCAGTTTTTGATTTATTTTGAAAATCAAATTCATCCAAATGCATCCTCCAAGGCCACAAAGTTGGAGATTTCATATTTTTAATGCTCTTGTTTTTTTCAAAACCTGCCACCCTCAGATAATCATAATTCTGTATGTGAGGACACATCTTCTATCCTATTTTATTTTCCTAGTGCCTCTCCATTTTCTTCCAATCTAAACTCATGATGACAAGATTAGCATCTTGCCTGTGACGATTCAGGCATATTGAATCACTTCCCAAAGTGTGTTTAAAATATATTGAAATCCTATCTTGGAAATATGGCATAATTTATTTCAGAATATATTATTCCTATCAAATAAAAACTAATCAACTAGGAGCCAAACAGCTAAATTTCTAGCATGCCTGATCACATAGTCTTCTTTCTTTGAATTGATTTTTTAGCCCAAATTTTTCATGTCTCTAAATCATGGGGACACACGAAACGTTTCAGGAGTCTGCTGATTTCTGGCATTCTCTAGAGAAGAGTGAAGTGACAGATTCAGATTTCCATTTTCACTTGTGAGTTTCTGTGAATTTAATATTGCACACCACAAAGACAGCTGTTTTGTGTCAACAGGAATTAGGATGGAAAGACAGTTATTTCTTGGAAGGAAGATAGCATGGCTGTTAGTTAAGGTAAGGCTTGCCACTGTAACAGATAAATCCCATATTTTCCATCGATTGAAACAAGAGAAAGTTATTTCTGTCTACTGTAAGAATCCAGCATTTATGAGCCATTTATGCAATCTTCCTTGCTAGTGCCGGTGCTCCTGGGGAGGCGCACCTTTTCTCCTTCAAGAACAGGGCTGTCTCCATATGAGTTCCCACCTTGCTTAGGTTCTCAGATTCCTCTCAATCTAGGAACAAGTGTGAGAATAGAGAAGGCATATCTGTCTCTTTAAAAATTCCAGCCATAAATGACATATTATGTTCTCTCACATTCTATTGCTGAGTTCATGACTCTGGGTGAGAGGGGAACTGGGAAATGCCTTAGTCCAGTAGCTGCTCCCCAGTAACTTTACACTGTGGACAGGAAGATTTGGAGGCGGTGCAGACAGAGTGCCTTGGAAACAGGGAGGCTTGGGTTTAAGCTCTGAATCTACCACAAATTAGACGACCTTGGGTGAAGTCATCAATCCTTCTGAAGTAAGTTATCTAATTCTTTTGCACGTTGGTTTACTCTTCTGCAAAATGGGAGGGAGGGCCACCTTGTGGGTTAGTTGTGTTCATAAAAGGTCGTGTATGAACTGTGCTCGCTACAGAGTAGTTTTACCAGGTGAGACTCTTTTGAGCCAAAGAGACAAAAATCTAACTCAAATAGTTGAAGCTGAAAAGGGAGAATTTGAAGGACTCAGTGCACTACTGCTGGTTTAAAGACAGAGGGGAAACAGGATGAGGAGCGTAGGTGCCTGAGGAGCTGAGAGAGGCTCCTGGCCAAAAGCCAGCAAAGAGACAGGACCCCACCCCTCCAAACACAAGTGAGAAGGTTCAAGATGGCAGCGCAGGAAGATCCTGAACTGACCTCCTCCCTTGGACACAAATCTGCAACTACAAATGGAATAATTTCCTCAGTAAGAGATCTGAAAATTGGATAAACAGAGCGTCCACAACAAAAGGTAAAAGGGCAGCGTTGAGATGCGCAGAAGAGTCAGCGATAGAGGCTCCCAAGGAAAGACCACCCCCCTGTGCACAACTGGGAGGGACCACAACAGGACAGATCTTCCCCTGAGGAGTGAGGGGTGTGAGCTCCACATCAGGCACCCAACCCCTAGATCCTACGTAGGAGAAATAAGCCCCCAAATCACCTGGCTGTGAAAACCAGTGGGGAATGTGCCCGGGAAAAACTACAGAACTGCAGGGAACAAAAACCCCTGCTCTTAAAAGGCTGATGTGCGGACTCCCCCAACCTGAAAACCAGCGCAAAAACACCAGTTGATCAGTGTATGTTTCATAGGCGGAGAGTACCCATTTACTAGTCTTCAAGTGTCTGCTGGAGAAGCAGGAGCCAGCTGGGATACTTCCTGGGCACTGAGTCGCTGACAGGAGCCATTCATGTGTTCTGTCTTCCTTGCTAATGCCGGTGCTGGTGGGCACCATTTTGGAATTCTCCATCTAAGCTGTTGGCACCAGTGGGCAAGCCCCACTGACAGCCCCGTCCACCCCACACCCTGGCAGGGTCCCACAGCCAGGGAAACAATAGCCTGGCTCACCAGCGCCCCAAGGCAGCCACAGCCCCACCACAGCTGGAGGGCACGTGCAGCCCACATAAGGCACACCCCTTGAACACCTGGCTCTGGTGGCCAGGCAGGCTTGCTCTTCTGAGCCCCAGAGGACATCTCTTAAATAAGGCCATTCCTTCAAGACTGGAGACATAGCTGATCTACATAATACATAGTAACAAACACAGAGAAGCAGGCAAAATGCAGCCACTCCTTGCAATTCTCATCAGATCACAGAACCTTAAGATCCCACATGAACCACAGCATGACTTGTGTGCCAATCAAAATAAATGATTAACAATAATATTATCATTCTAACTATATTATACCATTTTCTAGCCACTATCATAAACACTCTTTATTAAAATTTTAAATTCCTTAAAACAACTCTATAAGGTAAGTACTGTTCTTATTCTCCCCATTTTACAGATGAAGAAACTGAGGGAAAGTGAGTATAGTAATTTGCCCAAGGCCACACAGCCGTAAGGCAGTGAAGCTGGGATTCTCAGGCAGGGGTTCGGGACCTCCATGCTCTCAACCAATAGCCACTCCTGAGGTTTGTCCCCTGTGTCCTCCAAGTGTCTCTTCGGTGGCTGGTTTTGAGGACCTGTCATAAGAAATGGGAACGTATCTGGGGGATAGTGGTAACTCTGCACTACAGATCAGGCCCACGGTGTGAGCCCCCGCCGTGGAAGCCGGGCCCGTGGGAAGAAGGGAGTTAAGCACAGCTCTGGGGTGGCTTGGCTGCAGTGCCCCCGCTGTTCGGGCAGCTTCGGCATGGCCGAGGGGCTCAGGAACTCGGTCCCCGCTTTCTGCTTCCTTTACAAACAAACAAAGGAGAAGAAAGTCCTTTTACTACTTTTCCTTTGGGTGAGGTGGGATTGGGGCAGTGTTTAAACTTCGCTCAAGCCTAACCAGACCCCACAGCAGGTGACAGCTTTGGAAACACAGAGAAGCAGGCTGTTCAGGAGCTGAGGTCACTTTTTCCTCGTTTCCTCCTCAGATCTGGGATCTGAAGACCGCCAGCTGCCTATTTACTGCCTCCTCCAAAGCCAGCGGTATTAGGGGGAGCCTGGGGCCTGCCTCTACCCCCACCCCACCCCAGAGCCCTGTGTGTGGCCACTGACGCCATCGCTCTCCTGCACCTGCGGCTCAGGTAGGGGGTTACCCTCTGGGCCCCGAGCGGTCAGCTCTCCAGAAGGTACTGCAGAGCCCAGTGCAGCTGCTTCCAACCTTAACGATCCGCAGCTGAGGTCTCTGTGTGAGCCCCGGGACTGTCTGCCCCACGTCCCTGGCTGGCAGTGTATGTTTGGCAAGCTGTCTAACATTTCCTACTAATTACTCCGGCACCAGCTCCCTATATCATCCAAAAGTCTGCAATCTACCTCTCGAGCCCTATTCCAACCACTGGCCCTCCTCCTGTAAGAAATTGTCCAAAAAGCCCCAGGGCTGCTTATTCAGTCCTAAGGCATCAACCACTCCTGTCCCCAAAGCAGGGCAACCATTCAGGGACACACAGGGACCCTGCCAGACTGGCATTGCAGCCAGGCCTGGAAGTCAGGCTCTTCACTCACGATGCCAAAGCAACCAGCTGAAAAACAGGACTGCCAGTCAGTCAAACTGCTGTTTGGTCCGCATGACACCACTGTATAGAACAAACAGCCTGTGTGATTGACTTTTTAGGGGAGCGAAGCGTCTGAAATTCCACCCCATGGCAGAAACAGCCTGTCTCTAGCACCAGCGCGTAGGTGCCACAGAAGGTCTTCGTTCCCTGCTCTGTCCCTCGGGATCTTGTGGTCTCGAGCGAGTTGCCTGGTCCGGCTCAGTGTCCTGCTGGTTTCCTCATCTGTGAAGTGGGGGGACTTCGTTTTCCCTCCCGTGCTGGGAAAGGGACGCAGGTGAAGGAAGCAGGGCCTGGCTGGAAGCCCAGCTCTCTCTTTGGGACTCTGCTCCCCACACCCTCCCCCTCCTCACACACTGGCCAGACTCCACCTTCACATCCCGCCGTCCAGGGACCATCGTGGGAAAGTTCTAATCATCCTTATGCCAAATCTTGTTCTTCCTTGAAAGGGATTCACCCGCACCGAGAATCTTCTGGCGCTAAATCGGAGGCTTCAGGTCCCCGAATCTTGGTTAGTGGCTCAGGCTTGGGGCTGACCGGGCGTGGGAACAGTAAAGAGAGTGCAGGCTGGGGACCAACATTCGTTTATTCAGTGTCCTCTACGTGCCAGACTCCTCCAGACATCTTACATCCTTTCCCTCACTTCCTCCTCATAAAATGTCTATAAAAGATTCCATTTTACAGATGAGGAAATTAGTGCGAAGGGGTGGGGGTGGCTTAACTCCGAGGGCTGTCCGTTCTGTGTGCTGACCTCCCAGAGGTGGCTCAGGGGACACAGTCCACGGGCACAGGCACCCCTTTGCTCCTGGGTTCCCGTGGGAGGCATGCTGCAGGGCCTCCCAGGACCTGGCCTGGCCCTGGCCCTGCTGTGAGGGAGAAGCTCTGCTATTCAGGCTTGAGGATTCAGAATGGGATAACAGAGTTTGTTTCAGGGAAGATGTAAATTAATAGGGAAGAAGGTTCACTCTGCAGTGATTCTCTGGTTTCACGGTTCTCACGAAATCGCACTCCGGCTGCCCCAGCAAGGACACATGTGATACCAGTTTTCGTGGTTCGTGGCCACTGCTCATTTCATGCCAGTTGTGTTATGGGAGGTTCTGTGCTAAGGACATTACAGTCGACCCTCCCTATCCATGTGCTCTGCATCAGCAAATTCAACCAACCGTGGCTGGAAAAAAACATTAATTCCGGAAGTTTCCGAAAAGCAAAAGTTGACTTTGCGACACACCAACAACTATTTACACAGCCTTCGCATTGTACTGGGTATTGTAAGTAGTCTAGAGATTATGTAAAGTGTATGAAAGGAAGTGCGTAAGTTATATGCAAATACTATGCCAATTTATGTTAAGAGGCTTGAGCATCCGTGGAGTTTGGTACACTTGGGGGGATTCTCGAACCAATTGCCCACGGATACCGAGGGACAGCTGTATATATGTTTTCTCTAATCCTCAAAACAACACTTTAAAGGAGATACCATTATCCCCACTTAATAGATAAGGAAGTTAGAGTTTTGAGCAGTGACTTGTTCAAGGTCACAGATCCATCAAGACCATCCTCTTAACCGTTCTGTAATAAAGCACTCGATGCCTCACCCCAGATATGCGTGTTGTACACCCGGTTCAAGGTTTCATCCTCTTTCTGTTTTTCATGAGCACGATCTCCCCATGAGTCTAACCTAGTGGTTTCCTATGAAGAGCCCATGGCCTGCTGCCAGTACAACCCCGCCTTCCAGCAGGTGGTCAGCTGCTCAGAAGAATCAGTAAGTGTCAACCCTTGGTCTCTTTGGCAATGATGCGTTTATGAGTGTGGGCCCCACTGTCCTCAGCTTGGGGCAGAGCAGAATGTTCTGAGGACATTCTGATCCCAGAAGTGAGGAACGGGCTGTTCATTTCTTCTCCACTAATTGCCTAGTATTGTTTGGACACTCTTCTGTGAACGCTGGGTGGAAGAGCTCACAGATTCTCCAGGGGCTTGCAGTGTGAGCTATTTGGAAGGACCATCTGGTCCTGTGGAATGATATTATTTCACGGTGATTCTCCTGTACGGTGCAGGATGATTGATACACTAGTTCTGAACCGGGCTGGAGGGTCCAGAGCATGCCACTCTGCCTACCCTGTCACCGGGGCTTGTGAGGCTTGTGCTGGCCCTGTGCTGGAGGAGTGGCACAGTGTCGGGCCCACAGGAGGGGACATCATCAGTCATCATTGCTCCTTGAATAAGGAGCTGGAGCAAGGAAAATGCACATCACATACCTCCTGGGAGGGCACACCTCAGCTACTCTCGTGATGCAGAAATGGTCTGCAATCTCCTCATCTTAGTTCAGTCACTGCCTGCATCACTGGCCGAGGCCCCAGCACTACACGTGAGTGTCCCAGGCCACCAGGCCGTGCCCTCTTTCCTTCTTCCTGCCAGAGCCTGGCACACCCCCGTCTTTAGGATTGCCAGCGTTGGGGGCATCACGGTCCGGACACATCCTCTTTGTGTTCACACTCACTTCAGCTGCACCTCCAGGGAGACGCGGCTGTTGTTGCCCCTGTTCCTGCCTAGTTTCTGCTCCAGAGATCACCATGGTTTTATTAAGTATGAAGAGAAATAGATTGCCTGGTCTGTTGGTTGAATTTTTTTGTGATGACTCAGTCACAGTTCATCTCTAAGAAAGTTGATTCCTGTATCGTTTGGGTTCATACTTATAAAGAAGCATTTGCCCTCCAGGTTTTTCAGTGTCACCTCTGACTCCAAGGAAGCCAGCCTTTTTCCCTTCCCAGTATCCTGCACATTCCTGCCCCTGGATCTGCGCAACCTTTTCCCAACTCCACCCCTGAATTTCCTGCTTCCTCTTCTTTTCCCACACACACCTGAGCAATCCTTCCAGGTCCAACTCAAGTCCTATCTCCACCAGGAAAAACCTGCCTTTGGCACTCAGACTCACGCAGGCACCTCCCTCTTCCTGACCACCCACAGCTAGTGCCTCCCGTGGGTCCTGGATCACGTTGTCACCTGCCTTCTTTTGCTTCACGTGTGTGAACCTCATTTCTAAACAATTTCAGCAGGCACTTGAGGGCAGGAATCAGAGCATCTGTTTTTCTTCTTTCCTTCTTGATCTGTCAAAACCCTTCTTATTCTTTAAGGCACAACTCAGATGCCAGCTCCTCTAAGAAAGTCCTAGATCTCCTCCCACATTCAGGCAGAATGAATGGCTCCATTAGCATTTGGGCTCCTAATTCTATGATAACACAGTCTGCCTCCCTCAATAGCATTATTTTGATATGCATATCTCCCCTGGTGGGGGGTGGTTAAGTAGATGTTGAATTGAGATGTAAATACTCTCACAGTACTTACTGAATTAAATTATTGATTTGAATATTTGCTCACCTTGCAAATCTGCTGCTGTGTGAAATCTTCCTAACATCATTATGCCCACTGTCACCATCCACAGCGTCTAAACCACATGGCGCTTTATATCTGTGCAGGAGAGAGTATAGCCCAAGATCTTGGTGAAGCCTGAATTTATGAAGACCACTGTCCTACGCCTCATCCATCCAGTTGTATAAGCAGAGTGCTGGCAACCACCAACTGCCGAGCCTCTGAAAATGCTTGTAAACTGCACGATGAAAATTAATGTTCAATTAAATGTCTACAACATATTACATATGAGCTGCAACCTAACACACATAGTTTTATGTAATATGAAAGTTTATAAGAATAACAGATAATTTTTTATCAAGTGAGCTTAAAACTATATTCTTTAAGTTATTTTAAAATTACTAGCAAAATTCTATTTAATATGGGACATGTTTGCATTTTAATTTTTTAATATTTAATTTTTTATTTTTTAATGGTGGATTAAATTGAACCCAGGACCTCGTTAATATATTTAATTGAATGGAGTCTCCAAAAGGAAGAACAACATAGGGCATTGAACATGCAAGAACAACATAGAAATTCTTAAAGGAGCCCCCTGCTATGGCATGAAACTCCCGCTACAAAACACAAGTGAATAGGTATACCTGAAGAGGGTACACAGCACCTTTAGCCTTGTATTGATTCTGTAAATAGAACCCTAAAGTCATTTTCAAAGATGTTTTTTCATTGCTCACTTCAGTCTTTTCACTTCCATTACCAGCAGTATCAGGTGGTCTTCTTGGGTGAATTAGAAAAAAAAAAAATAGCTGTGTTTAATCACATAACAGGAAGGCAGGTCCAGAGAGAGGATGCCTCCCTTGGTTGTGGATCCTGGGCCGTCTGCCCAGGCTCATTCGTCCGTATCATCAGGTACTTAATTCAATTCTGGACTACAACCATATTACAAATCACTGCATATTGTGGAACTTTGCAAAGATTGAAACCACTGAAGTAAAACCCAGTAATGCTAAGGGTTTATTGCAATATTAAGGAGAATGGATGAGTGCACCTGAGCTGTACACACCCCTGGGAACCCTGGCCTTGGAGGAGGACAGAGGGAAGGAAGCAAAGTGCACTGCTGATCTCAGCAATAAGAAATCAACAACAGTGCCTCCTGGCTTCTGGTTTGGAGACCAAGAAGTTTCTCTAATGTCAATGGAGCAACCTTTTTTACAAAGGGGAAGACTAGAAGGAATGTTCGATGGTCCTGAGAAAGAGCGTTGTCCTCAAGTGTTTCCGCTCCCACGTTGTCACCACCTTTGGATGCAGGACCTGGAAAGTCTGCCCCAGAAGATGCCCTTCCTCGGAGTGGGCACATTCCTCCAACAGTTGTGACAGATGCTACCCAGCTCCCTTTAAAGATGATTCTTAGTCAAAGGCTCCTCAAGTGATGGGGCTAAAAGAAAGTGACTACAAGACTGGAATGATTTGAACTTAGTGAAATCTTAAACCTGAGGGTTTATATCTGCTTCCCAGAAAACAGGTCATCTTTCCCACTCAGCTTTGCTTTGATGGTGAATAAATTTTGCTGCTCAAAATTCAATCCAAACCTATCTTCTCTGAGCCTAGATGGTCAGGAGAATTTTATCCAATATTTCTAAATCTCCTAATCTTCTCAGTGAGTGTTATGGACTGAATTGTGTTCCACCAAAATTCATGTGTTGAAGTCCAAAGACCTAGCACCTCAGAAGGTGGCTGTATTCAGAGATGGAGTCTTTAAAGAGGCGATCAAGTTAAAATGAGGCTATTAGGGTGGGCCCTCATCCAATCTGACTGGTGTCCTTATAACAAGAGGCGATGTGGACACAGAGAGAGACTCTGAGGTGTACACCAGAGAGAAAAGACCGCGTGAGAACACAGGGAGAAGGCGGCTGTCTGCAAGCCAAGGAGAGACGCCTCAGAAGAAACCAAACCCCGCTGGCAAATTGATCTCGGCCTTCCAGACTCCAGAGCTGTGAGAAAACAAATGCCTGCTGCTTTAGCTCCCGGTGCGTGGTACTTTGTTATGCAGACTAGCTAACAAATGCACTCAGGCAAGCCAACTTGTATTGAAAGTACAGAAACTTCCGGGGTAAATTTTATCTCTCAGACCTATGACAGCAGACTTCTAAACGTAAATTTTCTTTAATTTGATGGCCAGTATCTCCAGGCTACTTTTTTTTTTCAACTTCCTGATACAGGTGGTGAAAGTATGGGACTTTGAAACAGGAAGACTGTTGTCTGAATTTACTGGGGCTCGGGGCAGCGCTGGAATCACTTGTCTGCCCTTTGACCCAGTGGAAGAAGGTATGTGCCCTCTCTAGTATCTTCTACCACTAGGCAGGGTGACCCCCGACATGCCATCCTGACGGGGGCTCTGTTTCCTAGGCTAGTCACCAGGGGCAGAGATGGCTGGCTGAGAATATGGAGCTACAGCAACGGGCGTTGTCTGCACACCCTGAAACACAGCAAGTCATTTTCTACCAAGGGTCCGCATATTATAATGATGCGAGATTGGGCGTTTGTAGTAAATGTGGAAGAAATCAAATGGGAGAGAATCTAGGAGGCATGTAACAATCCTACCTCCTTTTCTCTGACATTTCATTGCCAATGACTCTAAACGTCTATGTAGGAAGGACATACTTCACATAAATGTTTGTGGTCCCAGCTGTACCCCATGCATTTGCTCCCTCGCTGCCTGAGTTTTAAAAGAGTTTATACCTGGTATATATACATATATACCTGGTATACACCTGATTTCTTAAGAGTTTAACTTTTCTAAACATTTTAATCATCGTGTAAGTCAAACATGCAAAGTCTAGATGAACCTAGTCTCTTTTGTGTGTCATTGTGATTTTTTGTTCTCAAGCCTGCTTTTTCCGTTTGTTCATGTGCTGTGTCTGTTCTTGGTAAAATTTCCACAGTTCTGGCCTGTGAGACTATGCGGAAGATCAGAGGCAAACTTTCTTCAGGTATCAGAGAATATAAATGAAATTGAAGTAAATAAGATAAAAATTACTCGGAGTAACAAGTGTGTGATCACTAGTTCTGCCTCTGACCTCACACATGCGTCTGCTCATTCGCTGAGTCAGTGAGTGCCAGGCACTGTGTGGCGTCTTTCAGGAGAAGGTGAGCCCCTTCCTGTAGCTGAGTGAGGGCTGAATTGGCCCTTTAGGGCAGGGAGGGTGGCAGTGCTTTGATGGCTTGAAAGACACATAACTGTGGTCTGGAAACTAGAAAGTAAGTGCTGAAGTTTCCCCAGTCATCCGTTGGGTGAAGTCAGTGTGTGTAAACTGATTCAAGAACTAAGATAGAAGAATAAGTTGATAATATTATCTTTCTAGATGAAAAGCAAAATGAAATCTGTGATTGTACCTACTGGGAGGTGAGCCAAAACAAGTGAGTTATAGTCCACTTGACTGTAAGAGGGGCATCTTGGGTACTTAGTGGGGCATCTTTTTTGATACAAAGTTTGTCCTGGAGGAAGACACCAAGACAGTAAAGGGAATTTTCCAGAAAGAAATGTGTCGAAGAATTCCCCCAAACTGTGGTTGGTCCCAGATGGTAATTCAGACAACGAGGCTCTTCCAGAATATTGGAAGCAATTCTCTGCACATTTTGATAACTGTGTAGGGGTAGAGACCAGAAGCACTGTATCTCTCCACCAAATACTTTATTACGGAATAAATCACAAACTAGAGTAATTAAATTCAGCAGCCATGAGTCAAAGAATAAAAACCCTATAAGTTCCCTCCTGAACATTGAAATGTTAAAAACAATTCTTGATCAATTTATGTTTGTGCCCCTGCCTCCGTGGTTCAACCACGCTCTTGGGATCAGGGCATCCTTCGGAAGGCAGCTGCTCGTGGAGCGCACCTTGGAAATAACCGGGTACCCTGCTTCTGCTTCTGCATCCTTTAAGAACCAGTTAAAAAACGGACCCTGTTATCAAATCACGTTTTATCTTGCTCTTTGCAAAAAACAGAAGAGGTTGTTTTCTTGCTGTCTTCATTTATCATATGTACATGACAAAATTAAGCCACAGTATTGATTCCATGCAAAAAATTAAGCAGATAATAAGCTCAAGTATCAAAATGTCATGGTCTGTTGTTGTTCTGGGCGTATCACAGCTGCTGAATGGGACGGAAGAATAAACGTGTACTTTGTCAGTGAAATGTACAAAACTATGGTATTTCAAAACTCTGCTTCAGACTGATTTCCTTTCCCACACTCACCCCCCGTTGATTCTTTTCCCTTTAAAAACAGATTTTGGAGAAATTCTTTATGCCATTGTTGGTACAAGTCACACCGTGATATAGACAAAAGTTTCCTCCTCTCTCTCTCTTCTCTGTCTCATCTTTCCTTCCTGCTTCCCTTTTTTAAAAAAAAAAGTTTATACTTTTCCTTTTTCAGTTTCTTCTCACTAGTTCTTTTCTACGGGAAGAAGTGTAATGACTCTGTGCCCAGTTGCGATGTACGGGGGTTTCCTCACGCCAACAAGCAGTTCTCCAACACCAGCTGGTACCCTACAATTCAACTCCATTCTCACGCTACCTACCTTGAGAGAGCGTCAGATTCCACAGGTTCAGGGTTGAGTCCTATAAGGTACAAGACTCCTCACCGCAACTTCAGACACCATTTGCAAATCCAGGTTGTCACCTGTGCCTCTGACCAACTGGCTATAACATAGGAGTTTCCAAAGACTCCCCTCCTTGGGTTATATTAATTGGCTTAGAGCAGCTCACAGACCTTAGAGAAACTTTTTTCCTACTGGATTGCCAGTTTATTATAAAAGGATATAACTCAGGAACAGCCAGATGGGAGAGGTGCATAGGGCGCAGTATGGGGAAAGGGCAAGGAGCTTCCATGGTCAGCACTTAGGAAATTCAGAATGGAAACAAAAACCAAATACATATTTCTAATTATAAATCACAATGTCACACAGTCCTAGGTAGACAAACTATCGGGGCAGAGAGGGCATCTTTGGGGATCCAAACCAGACCGTACCTTGACACCTGTGGCTCCCCCTCACCTTGCCTAGTCTTCTCAGCTTTTGTGCAGGCTGGCTGTGTTCCTTGCATCCTCAGATGATTTGAAAGATGACTACCTGAGAGGTCCCGGCTTTGAATTTGTTCTTTGGTACTACAGGCTCCTGAGCTGATGGCTTTTGTTTTAGCCCCTGCAACAGTTCTGGGTCTCATTACAGAGGTGAAGCTATGCAGACCATCCGAGGAGAGCCTGTCAGTTGACATATGATTTGCTGGAATGCAATCAGCCCAAACATCAGGACTGGATTGCCTTTTATTCCCACTGGCAGTAGGGGAATTTGCTTTGACATTTCAAAAATCCACATCACTGGTAGGGTGAGGGGTAGGGTTATAAAATGTGCCATCACCTCTCCCTGAAGCTGTGAGTGTGTTGGCAGCTCATTTTACTGCTTGTACAACTTCTCCTGTTTGGCTTTGAATACAGGACACACCGTCTCATTTTCATCACTTCCGGAAGCCACAAGCACACTGGCAGGATGACCTGGTGAGCCCTGGTCCACTGTCCGGCTCTCAACCCAGACAGTGGCACTTGATGGGGATGTCCTTCACTCCTGGGGTTCACCCTGAGTCTCCTGGGCCTGCATCTGCCTAGGGTGATCACAGCATCTCAAAAGCCTTTGCTGTGGCGGGGTTTCGTGATTGGGATGCAGGTAGAGCCAGTAGCACTGAGCTTCCAGCAGCTGCTTCAGCTCCAAGAAGAGTGATGGCCTGTGTCCAGGTTGGGACATGAGGCCCAGGAGCAAACCCATGCATCTCCCCTTGAGCTCAGCCTAGAGTCCTGCGGTGTAGGAATGGCAGCCCAGGATGTGATACGTATGACTTTCC
This sequence comes from Camelus bactrianus, assembly GCF_048773025.1. NCBI lineage: Eukaryota > Metazoa > Chordata > Mammalia > Artiodactyla > Camelidae > Camelus > Camelus bactrianus. The sequence continues at coordinate 6,511,524 of NC_133552.1, forward strand.
TCAAAGAAGCATCCACTTCCTATTTGTTCTTGGCATGCAAAACTGTACGCATTCACTGTGCCATCCTTGGGTGGCTGGGGAACCTAAGCGATGACATTCCTTCCACCTGTGAGGGACTTCTTACGATTCTTGTTAGCACTCAAATTGCCCCCAACTTTCTACAGCTTCTCAGGGTTGAGTGACATCTCTCAGAATTGTCTGGATGCCAAGCCTTTGAGACAAGTGTTAAGAAAGAAAGGTTACTGTGAATAATAACCACTTCCCACCACCCAACCTTACATTACGCCCTTATAAATATTCCAAAAGCTACAAGTCACTAGAATACAAATTCAGTGAAGACAGACCTTGTCTGTTTTCTCTATCACATTCCCAGGAACAGCTTGGTGTCTGGTTTATCTTAGATGCCCTATTAATATGTGTTCATTCAGCAAGCATACATCAAATGCCTATTGTGGGCCCACTGTGCGCCGTTCACTGAAGATGCAGCAATGAGCAAAGTGGTCACCACACGGTCCCTGCCTTCGTGGAGTCTGCAGATGAGTGATTGCTGACTGAAAGAACACAGTTATGCAGAAGATGACCCGAGGGAAGCCATGGTCATTGGAAGGGCAGAAGTCATGCCAGAGTCAGTGAAGTGTTAGTTTATTCAAATATTTATTCATTCAGTTATCAATTCTTTCAACACCTATTGATCAAGCCCTGTCATAGTGCCATCCTTAGAGGGTAGACACAGAAGATAGAAACATGAATAAAATGTGATTCCCGGCCCAGAATTTCACAGGCTGGCAAGGCGATCAACTAAGGAAATAATCATCACACGATGTGACAGATGCTATAATAATGTATGAAACGCTGGAGAAAGCTGGGACAGCTGGGAACTGCTAACTTTGCTCTAGCACCGTACAGGATATTAAAAGATTACTAGGATTTTTCCAGGAGGCCAAGGTAGGGAACAGCAGCCGAGAGGAGGAGGAAGGGGGAGAGCGTGAGCCGAGTGGGAGCACGAGAAGCCATTGAATGAATGTCTCTTTCCCAACTGTCTTACCCACCATCTTCCCAGCAGCTTTCAAGCAGAAGGGGCATCTTAGATGATCGCGGATAGGTCCTCAAGGGACGCTCTGTAGGAACTAGGTGAGGGCAAGGGAGAAAAAAATATCTTTACAGCCCCAAGAAAGGCCAATTCTCTCCACAAGGAAACTGCTCCCCAGTGAGAAAATGGAAAGGATAACGGCCAGGGACTCTTTGAAGTCTGCAGACTAGTCTCAAAACCAAAAATATGTTCATTTCTTATCTTTCTTAAGGATCCACATCCAAAAATCTTCCTTTCAAGGAGAGTAGATAATTCCAGTTCCTAACAGCACTGGTGAGCCACAGATGGGGGCAGATGGGAGCCCTGGGGGAATTGAGTTGAGGGACTCCACACATTGGAATTCAGATGTGGGGCTCTGGGGAGACCACACCCCTTTGGCCAGTGCTTGGGTTCCGTTGTCCTTTCCCATCAGCATTCCGATATTGCCAGCGCCATGTGGAGGTAAGGAAGCTGCTAGAGTAGCGCTTGCCTGGGGAAGGTGACAAAACTGGCTGCAGGAGATGCAGCACCTCTCTTGCTGACCTGCAAGCAGACGCCTGCCTGGGGGACCCCCTGGTCCTCTGGGCTGGGCCACGAGGTTCCGGTGAGTCCTTGATGTGGGCAACCACAGGATCCTCTGTCTTAGGCACCAAATGGAGGGAAGTTAGCTGTGGGTGGCTGGGGACTGGATTTCTCAATCTGTCCCTCTCTGTCTCTCCCAGAACCACAGGAACAAGGAGGCCGTCCTCTGTGTGGCTTACTGCCCACCTTTCCTCCTGGCCACCTCCCACGATGATGGCGAGAGCATCATTTGGAATGTCATCTCAGGCCACAGGTACTGCAAGCTCAACACCTCTAGCCCCCCTGAAGGAGCAGAAGACGGAGAAGGTAGGTGCGGGGTGGCCTCCACGGACACTCTGATTGGCCTGGCAGCCTTGGGCTCCCAGCAAGTTGTCTCAAGGAGCCTCAGCTCTGGGTGGCTTCCGGTTATAAGGGATTGGCCTGAATTCAGGCTTAACTCGTCAGATGGAGATTCAGATTCCCTAAACTGGAAGGAAGCTTAAGAGTTGAGCTAGCTCAGTCCACATCCTCAGGCACCCATCCATGAAAGCTCATCTCGCAGGCCAGCCCACCACCTCCAGGAGCCCTTTTCTCATCCCCTGCCCGCCCCTTGGGCCTTGCTGGTACAGCTCTTCCAGTGCTGACTGTTCTCCTCTGCTTTTAGGACCACCCTCCACATGCTTCTATCACCTAGCAAGCAAGCCAGACCCACCCCACCCGCCCAGTTCAGACATCATCTCCTGATGGTCACTCATTTGTGTGCCCTCAGGCTTTATGCCACCCTCACCATCAGCCCCCTCTAGTGGCCTCAGGTTCCTGGGTCCTCACATGGCCTACAGCCCCCTAACCCACCGTCCCACTGGGGCCTGTCCTTACTTCTTGTATACTGTATTGCAAAACTTCTCCCCACCCTCCCACCCCTACTGTCCCCAGTTTCCCTGCCCTGGGTCCATTTCTCCAAGCCCCTTTCTCTTGGATGGGTTCATTCATTCACTTATTCATTCAAAGAATATTGACAAGCCCTTGCTATGTGCCAGGCCCGGTGCCAGGTCTTGGGGCTGGTAATCACATCCCTTTCCCCCTTAAGTCCTGAACCACATGGGAAAATACACATGGGAGGATCCACTCGTCTGTCAGTTTCATTGCTGGCGGTGCTGGACTGGAAAACTGGCAGGAGCCCACAGCCAAATGGGCTTCTTACCCCTTCTCTCCCCACGTCCAGAGTCCAGGCCAATCCTCTCCCAGCGGCCATCTGAAGACCCGCATCTGCCAAAAGCCAGAGGACCCACTGCCTCACACCCATGGGGCCCCAACAAGAGAGACACAGGGTGCTGGGCATATCTGCATAAAACTGGAGAGCTCCTGCATCTCCTGAAACCCAGCCAGCAAACCCTTAGAGAGCCATGAGCCCCAGACGACAATACCTGCTTTGGGCATTTGATGATTTAGTAGCCAAGGAAAAGCTCTAATGATTCATTGGATCAGCAAATATCTTTGAGCTGCTTCCACGGGCATAACTCCATGGGAGATGCGTAGAGGAGACTAGAGAGAGATGTGGGGTCTGGTGCTGCCCTCAGGGGAGTCAGTGTAAATCCAGAGACAAAATGTGCATGCCCAACAGGTAAAGTAATGATACAGTGATGCAGTCAGCCCCTCTGTGCTTGAGAGACACTCTGGAGGGCAGGGGTTGAAACTGAAACCACTGGACACCACGAGATTAAAAAGAAAGTCTTACCTGCAGATTTATTATCCAGTCTATTCTTACCCCCTTTACTACACATAAAAAAAGCCTCTCCTGTGGAGCTCTTTCTGAGAGTGCCTAAGAATTTTTTAAATCTTTAGGGGGAAAAATGGTGGCATTTCCTTCTAAAGGTTTATTTTCATTGCATTTAAATGAAAATTAAGTCACTGGCCAAGAATGCAATGTTGACCTTTCAGCCAGCAGTTCTAATTTAAAATCCTATTTGAAGCAGCATTTATTGCTTAAAGTTATGTGACTGCTGGTTTTGAAAACCTCCTCTTCTACTCCAAAAATGCAAAGCCAGCCATAGCTCCCAATTATTCACATTTCAACACTGCAAAAATTGCACAAATTAGGTGGAAATATGTGAAAGTTCCCCCATCCTTCTGGGAAAGAGCGGTACTGGCTCTTCCTGAAGGGCAGAATGGAACACAGTGGTCTCTTTTCACATAGGACTGTTTAAGAGGCTGCCATCTTACTTGGAAAACCATCTGGACATTTCTCCTGAAGTCATCCTCTGTAGAGAGGGGAGTTAAGAGAGAAAGGCGGTCGTGCAAGCAAAGCTGAAAACATATTTTTTCTGCCAACTTTTCAATATTTTAGCTTCATTCTTCCTTCTATGTATTGGGAATTGTTACATCTTCCGCTACATCAAAGAGAAAGAATTTGAGAGCGAAAGAGAGAGACCAAGAGATTTCAGCCAGGCTAAAATCCAGAAATTTGTGAGTTCACTGAGAAAATAAAGCTCTTTCTATTCTTCTTCTTCTTTTTTTTTAATTGTGGTAAAATACACATAATGTAATATTTGCCATCTTAATTATTTTAAGTCTATAGTTCAGTGGTGTAAATACATTCACAGTTGTGCAGCCAACACCTCCATCCTTCCCCATAACTCTTCTTGAACCTGAACTCTGTACCTATTAAACAATAACTCCCCCGTCCCCACTGCCCCCAGGCCCTGGCCGCCACCATTACAATTCCTGTCTTTATGATCTCGATTACTCATGGAAATGGAATCATACAGTATGACTGGTTCACTTCACCTAGCATAACATCCTCAAAGATAACGTCCATCCATATTGTAGCATATTGCAGAACTTCCTTCCTTCTTAAGGCTGAATAGTATTCCATTAGGTATATACACCACAGTTTGCTTATCCATTCATCCATTGATACTTGGATAGCTTCCACCTTTTAACTGTTGTGAATAATGTTTCTATGAGCATGGTTGTACAAATATCTCTTCAAGACCCTGCTTTTGATTCTCTTGACTATATTCCCAGAAGTGGAATTGCTGGATACATGATACTTCTAGTTCTGATTTTCTGAGAGACCACCATACTGATTTCCACAGGGGTTCTGCCATTCTACAGTCCTGCCAACAGTGCACAGGGTTCCGATTTCTCCACGTCCTGACCAACACTTGTTATTTTCTGGTTTTTGTTTGTAGCCGTCTTAATGGGTGTGAGGTGGTATCTCATGGTGGTTTTGATGTGCATTTCCCTAAGGATTAGTGATGTTGAGCATCTTTTCATGTGCTTATGGCCCTTTGTATACCTTTTTTGGAAAGATGTCTGTTCAAGTCCTTTGCTTTTTTGAAACTGCTTGTTTTTTCTTATTGTTGTGTTTCAGAAGTTTTCTATATATTCTGGATATTAACCTATTATCAATATATTATTTGCAAATATTCTCTCCCATTCTGTAGGCTTCCTTTTTACTCTATGGATAGTGTCTTTTGATGCACAAAAGGTTAATTTTCATGTAGTCCAACATGTCTATTTTTTCTTTTATTACCTGTGTTTTTGGTGCCATATCCAAGAAATCATTGTCAAATCCAATGTCATGCAGCTTTTGTTCTATGTTTTCTTCTAAGAGTTTTATTGTTTTAGGTCTTACATTTAGGTCTTTCATCCATTTTGAGTTAATTTTTGTACCTGGTGTTAGTTAAGGGTCCAAATTTCTTCCTTTGCAGATGGATATCCAGTGTTCTCAGCACCATTTGTTGAAAAGACTGAAAAGGGTCTTGGCACCCTTGTCAAAAATCATTTGACCATAAATGTGAGGGTTTACTTTAGGGCTCTCTATCCCATTCCACTGTCCTGTGCATCTGTCTTTATGCCAGTGCCACAGTTCTGATGACTGTAGCTTTGTCAAATGTTCTGAAATAAGGAAGTGTGAGTCCTCGAGTTTTCTCTTCTTTTTCAAGATTGTTTTGGCTCTCAGGGGTCCCTTGACATTCCTTATGAATTTTAAAATGGCTTTTTCTATTTCTGCCAACAACATCTTTGGGATGTTGATAGAGATTGCATTGAATCTATACATCGCTTTTGGTAGTATTGACGTTTTAACAATATTTCTTCCAATCCATGAACATGGGATGTGTTTCTATCTATGTCTTAATTTCTTTCAACAATGTTTTTTAGTTTTCATTGTACAAGTCATTCACATCCTTGTTTAATTCCTAAGTATTTCAGTCTTTTTGATGCTATTCTAAATGGAGGTTTCTTTTTTTAAATTTTCTTTTCAGATTGTTCCTTGGTCATATATAGAAATGCAACTGAGTTCTGTCTGTTGACTTTGTATCCTGCTACTTTGCTGAATTCATTCACTGCTTCTAAGAGATGAAAGCTTTTTATTTAGGGAAACAATATAATAATATTTAGTTTATTTGTGAATAATATTAGAACAAAATAATAATATAATAATTTAAATAAGATAGTATTTTTATTAATAATAGTATTTAGTAGTTAATAATACAGTAAATATAATAACAATATGCTAATAATTATATAAGTAACATATTTAATCCTGTATGTCATTTTCCTGAGTACTTTTAATGTATTACCTCATTTAGTACTCACATCAACCCAGGGAGATAGGTGCTATTGGACCCATTTTCATAGATGAGGAAACTGAGGCTAGAGAATTAAGTAACAGTAACTAGAATGGTTACCATTTGTTGAGTGTCTCTGTGCTCTGAGTACCTTAGGTGCAGTATCTCCATTCAGCTTCATAGCAAGGTCATGGAGCACGACTCCCATAGAGTCCCTAGTTTACTCTTCCCTGAAACTCTGTGAACTAGCAAGTATTGTCTCCCTGTCATGGATGAAAAAACTGAGGTTTTGGGAAGTGAAATGCTCCTCCAGACCACGCGTAGGGGAGTGGGGGAGCAGCACACCCGCCCCTACCCTAGGATGAAGTGGGCAGGTGAAGGGGGTTATCTCTGCTGCCCCTCCCCCTTTTTCATCATCCTCCCTCCCACCACCCTCTAGGGCAATACCCCCAGAGCCGGATAATCTGAGAGTAAGGTGACACCTTAGCCCATCGCTGACCACACACCCCAGGCTTCAGGGAGGATACGGGGGCCGAGGAGCCGGCAGGAGCCTCACCACCATGTAGGTAACCCTCCATCTGTCTCTGAGAATCCTCAGTGCCCCAAGGACAACCACAAAGCCCAATGTCAAGGGCACGGGCTTTGGCTGCAAACACATCTGGGTTTGAATCTCAGCACCTCCACGTATGAGCTGTGTGACCTCAGGCAATGCGGTTCTTTCTAAACCACGGTCTCACTGCCTGTAAAATCAAGAGCATGATGTCTAACTGGGATTGCTGTGCTAACTGACCATGGTGGTGTTGAGAAGGTACTGAGCTCAGTGCCTGACACAGGAAGTTCCACTAAGTGGATTAGCCTTGCTGTGGTGATCGTCCACCTGCTGGCAGGGCCTCAGTCTGCCTTGTCCACCGTGGTTTCCCAAGTGCACAGACCCGATAAAAAACGAGTGAAGGAAAGAATGAACTCTTGATGGCTTTGAGCAAAGCTTGTAACTGTTTTAAATCTCCATTTCCTCGTCTGACCCTGGGACTGATAACCCAGTACCACGTGATTTCACATGGTTCTGCATCTTGGCAAACGTAAAAAGTGGCATGCAGGTTAATTAGTATTATTCCAATCCAGGAATCCCAGGGAGTGGGGACCTCTTGGGAAGTGTCCACAGAGTCCCGGGCAAAGCCCCGACCTCCCCACCAGCTCGCGGGCCCCGCCCTCCAGCCCACACCAAGTTCCCAAACCCTGTCTCTCTCCCCGGGTCCTATGGCAACGCCAGGGTGCCCTGAGCCACAGGGCCCTCAGCCTTCACGTCTGCCTTCACCCGGTCAACCAGGCTGGGCTGGTTCCTAACCTCCTTCGTGCGCCGCCTAGGCTTCAGGCCCCAGGCCGGGGGCAGCTCTGTGACCCGGGGACAGACCCAGGAGAGGATGAGAAAAGAGCTGGGAGCACAACCAAAACGCTCTCCTTGCCCCCAGGCCCAGGCCGGAGTGCTTCCTGCCTCACCTTCCTGAAGGCGCGGGCAGCGGCGCTGGGATCACCCGCCCAGCCCTGGCGGGCCCGTGGCCCGAGGGCAGAAGGGAGCCCGCGCGGCTCTTCCCTGCGGCGCTGCGGGCGGGTTTGGAGAGGAAGCATCTCCAGGCGGTCAGGACGCCCCGGCTGCGCCCGCTGCCCTTTCCCTCCGGCTGCTCCGGTCTCGCCTTGGAGCCCAGGCGGACTAACGCCAGCCTACTCGGCCGCAAGATGAGCAAAGGATCCTGCGCTGGGGATCAGCGGTGGGGGCCGGTTCCCGAGCCCACTAACTAGCTCGGTGATGTCACCCGGGTGACAGGACCTCCAGCCTTCAGTAACATGTAATGAGTGGGCCAACGTCCTGCTCCAAAGCTCTAGGATTTTATTTTAAATCTCAAGTTAAAAGCAGCTACCGAGCAGGGAGCTCGGGAAACGCAAGGCACATACGCCCAGGCGCCCTTCCTCCTGCTCCCCTCCTCCAGGGCTCCGTCACCTTCTGGAGGCTGTTCGCGAGGCCTGTCCCATCGCAAACTTCACTACTCTAAGTTTGGCCGTGGTTTGGTAATAAGTTCCATGCTTCAGGTTTGGGTTTGTTTGTCTGTCTGTCTGTCTGTTTTGACACTAGCCTAAGTGACGCAGCAGCTCATCAGGGCTCCAAGCCCTTTCTATCTGTATGTCTACTTTACTGGAGGATTAATACCAGCACAGTGACTAGTTCTTACTATAAATGGGAGATAGCATTTCACTTGCCATGGTCTGACAAGTAAGCTGTACCTGCGATGGGCCGTGTGTGTGTGTGTGCGTGTGTGTGTGAGATGGACCCTGTGTGTGTATATGTAATGCGCCCTCTGTGTGTATTCTGTGTAATGATCCCTGTGCGTGTGTCTTTCAGTCCAGAGACAAAGCCCGGATCAGCAGCATGGCAGTGACAGCAGGAGACACCTGTGACTATGTGGCTGACCAGGACGGCTTGGTGCACGTCTGCGACATCGAGGAGTACGGCCTGCCGGGACCAGAGCTGCAGCCTTCCAAGGGCAGGCAACGAGCTCTCTGTGTTAAACACTCTGATGAGCACAGCTTCAGTCTTAGTTTAATGTTCCGGTTGGTAAAATTAAATTGCACCCAATGAGGAAGAGATCTCTTAAAACCCTTTAAGAGCAGATCTAGAGAAAAATATTTTCATGAAAGTATTCAATGTTAACAAGGAAATGGGAAAATGGCACTTATACACTCCTGGGTGGAGAATGAATTGGTGTATAGTATCTGAAGGGCACGTTGACAATGTGCATTAAAGCTTTCAACCAGCAATTCTAAAGATCTGACCAAAAGAAATAATAATAAATGTGCACAAAGATTTAGTCATAAGGCTGTGAATCAATATATTTCTCATGAAAGAGAGAGAGGAAAATAATAGAGAAAGCCAGGTGTCCAACATACGGTGTTGTAACATATTAGAATGTCATTTAGTCATTAAATAGGGGTGCTATGTACGAAAATGTATTCGCAGGGAAAACAGTCATGATGAAATTATTAAATGAAAAAAAATCAGATCACAAAACAATAGGACAGTACAGTTCTACCTTTGTTAAAACAAAGTACATGAAAAATCAAAAGTATAAAAAAAATGCACCACACCAATGTTTTAACAAATGTTACCTTTTTGTACATGAGGTTATAGATGTGTTTTATTTTCTTCTTTTTGGAACTGTCTTTTCTAATTTTTCTGGATACATATTGTTTTGGTAATAACAAAAATATGTTTAAAATTGTGAAACACTTTCATACAATTGTAAAAGTGCTCGTGTTTAGAAGAATATCAAAAAGCATGAAAGAACGCAAAGTGAAAAGTACTAGTTGCATTTCTGACCTCCTCTACCCCCCTAACCTGCCATTCCTGCATCCTAGTAACACTGTTAATGAACCTGAATTTCCTTCCAGAAAGTTTCTATGTATGTGCGTATATGTGTATATGTATATATATATACAGGGCCCATACACACACGCCCACAATACCCACAATACATAATTTTCAGGGCTTGTATTTTTCATTGTATCTCTTGGCCAACTTTCTAAATAACCATATTTAGGTCTATTTAGTATGTTTAATACTTCGCATATTTAAATGGTTACATAATATTCCATTAAATACGCTTCTGTAAAGCTCGTTTCCTGTTCCACCACCGAAGAAGTTTAAGTGCTAAAGTAAGAAAAACTGGAATTTAGAGTAACAGTGATCTGCCTTGCACTGGTCTCTACTGGGGACACAGCTTTCACCAGGCTATTTTAAAAATTATTTTTGATTACTCGCCTCCTCCTGCATGCTTACCAAACCCTAAGTGCTGAAGGAAACCGTAGCATAAGGACCTTGCACAGGCCCCGTTTTATGTGCCTTTGGAGCTGGAACAGGGTCTTGCACGTAATAGATACTGGATAAACATGTCTCAGATTAATGCAGCAAGACCAGTGATTGGCCACACCAGTGCCTCTCTCCCTGCTGGACGCTCCTCCAGACCCGATCCCATCCTGTAGGGACCGTTATGCAGCGTCTGGCGTCATGGTGGCTACCTCTGCCAGTGTGCTCAGGTGTGCTCTTTCCTCTGATTTAGATGGGATGTTCTGGCGGGCCCACGTCAGCATGGTGACATCGTGAGTACCATCTGTTTTACAGTTCCGGGATGTGTAAAAGAGTTAACATCCTTTTCACAGCTTTGATCAGACTCAGGATTCTCTCAGAAGACCTCTGAAGTCGTCAAAAGAGGAGAGCAGCGTTATAATTCTGCTGCTGCTGGAAACATGTATGCTGCCTACACAGAGTGAAGGATGAGATTGAAGTCTTCATTTTTCTTGTAAATGGATGATTGTTTTCCTCAAATTGATCTGGTATTTTAGTGTAAGTTTAGAAGCTTAGTAAGTTTAAGATTTTTTTTCACTGGAGTTAAAAGGAGTCATTGCTGGGGTGGGACCTGAACCCTGGCCAGAAGTTTCTTTTCAGCCTCTTGGTCTTCCTCACAGACCCATCATCCATAAGATGGTCTCCAATATGTCTTGTCTGGCGTCTTGGGGCTGGAGGTGAGGAATTTGGAGCAGGTATGTCATGGTAGGAGGCAGGGGAGAATGGTACCAAGAATAACTCGGGAGATGACCTGGCTTCTGTGTTCCAACTTTAATTAGTGGTGTATTGACATATCAAGCCAACACCCCTTTCACGCTGGTGCAACCTTGGGGCATCTCTTCTCCCCTTTTATCTCATTAGTTTGGAGCTGATAGAAGAAAAGATTCTGTTGTCATCCTCCCTGGACCGCACTGTGCGCCTGTGGAGCACAGACAGGGAGCATATATGTATGGACCATCCACCTGGCCACCAGCTCAGTCCCAGTTCAGAGCCTTGATGGAGTCTCCATTGGGTCATGAATTCTCTGAAGTCAAATGTATTCATCAGGCCAGTACTCGGGCTGCCGTAATGACATACCATACACTGGGCAGCTTAAGCTGTGGAACTTTATTTCTCACATGTGTGGAGTTCTGGAGACTGGAAGTCTGAAGCAGGGTGCCAGTGTGGTCAGAGGGGGCTTTTCCTGGCTTGCAGGTGGACATCTTTTCAGGTCATATTTTGTTGAGTCCTCGCATGGCCCAGAGAGAAAGAGAGAGAGGGAAGGTGAACACTCTGGTGTCTCTTCTTATAAGATCACTTTTGGATCAGGGTCCCACCACATGACCTCAATTAACCTTAATTACTTCCATAAAGGCCTTATCTCCAAATACAGTCACACTGGGGGTTAGGGCTTCAACAGAAGAATTTGGGGGAGGCAGACAAAATTCAGTGTATACCTTAAAATCAGTTTATTTTCACAAAAATTATCAAAATCAAAAACATGTAAATTTAGAGAACTCGGCTAGACTGGAGGCAGTGAATTTGGTAAGGAACTGTGCTATCATGTCCCGGTAGGAATGATTCAGGACTTGGGGGAGCTGTGTGATGAGGAGTGGGCTGTAGTGATGACATTAACCCGAGTCACTGCTCAGAGAGACTCCGTACCTGCTTAAGTAGGTTACCTTGTCTCCCTAGCTGAGGTTTCTTGAAGCAGGTGCTAGAACTATTTTGGATTTATCCTGCAAGTTCTTAGCGTAGACTGAGTCACTTGTGCGCTGATGTGGTACGTTTTGTAGGAGCTCTTCCGGGCTTGAGGCTCCAGGGCCAATTGCCCTGGATTGTTTCTTACGGAACCATGGGCAGAACTGAATTTGATTACGTGGACCTCACAAAACTTTGCTCTGATTAGAACTCAGGTTCCCTTCCATCCTATATTTACTGTGTATTAATTTATCTCTGTTCTTCCAGGAACCTTTGGGCAGAGTAGTCCCTGGGATATTTTCACTCCTGCCTCCTGGGGCCACCACCCTAGAGTGCCAGTGAAGTTCCAACAGGTCCGCAGAGCGTGCCTGCTCACCCAGCGCTGGAAGGAGGTGTTCCTGCCACGCGCACAGGAGAGGAGGGACAAGGCAAGGTGGTGGAGGGCAAGGCTGGTGCTAAGGTGGGTCTGCACATCCAACTCACCTGTGCTTCCTTCGTAGCTTCCTGGCAGATCAGCACAGATTACAAACTGCAGCCTGAAAGGGCCAAGGCATGACCCAGAGGACCAAGTCAGTACAGAAACAAATGTCCCAAGGTCGTGCTACTGGCCAGGGCCGGGGGGCTTATTGTTGCAGGTGGGAGACAGCGGGGGCTAATCCCCCAGCATCAACTTGACTTTGTCCTCCTTTTCACCGGTGTAAAGGCTATTGTCCGTGGCCTTGGAACACAGAGACTCAGCACCACACTCAACCTGCTGTCACATCAAAGAGACAGACCCGGAAGATTCAGCCTGCAGCACACGCTCACCATTAGGAAATACATTTAAGCGCTGGGCCTCCTGACGGGTGAAAAGAAGAAATGGTGGGTTTAGCGCCTGAGTCTATGAAAGCGTCGGAGCAAGAGATGTTGAGCGGGCCCTGGTAGATGCAGCCTTGATTTAGAGCTCAGTGAAATATATGGATTTCCAAGAAATGCTTGCCCTTTAATAAATGGAAAAGAAGGTCATTTCATGAGCTATTGCTCACTGGTTATGTTACAACTCAAAGCAGGACACCTGCTCTGCCAGCAAAAAAATGTGTCTTAGGTTTTGCCTTGGCAGCCTCTTGGAATACTGATCACACAGTGTGTCCTCGTCACTGACGTCCTCGCAGAGCCCCAGACACAGAAAATGGGGAGTGAAGGGCCCGGGCAGCCATCAATCCAGAAGACCTTCTGTCTTGTCAGGAGCCTCCCATGGTTCCAGGACCTTGTTCTCACAGCATTCCCAAGGTGGTAACACGGGGCCCTGGTAGCTCCCGGGAGGCTCAGAATGTTTCCACACAGCACTGGCACTGTCGGCCTATTTAAAATACACTCATTTCAGCAGGCATGTGATATCCAGAAAATAAATATGTTCATTCACTTTGATCAGGCCCCCAATTTAGAAAACAAAAGCACAGGGGGAGGTGGGAAGAGAGAGAGGAAGGAGCTAATGGGGGAAATGAACTAATAGACACAAAACCCTGGGTCCCCACACCAGACCTGGAGAAAATCAGACAGCAGCTCAGATGCAGGAAGGAGGGAGCTGAGGGAGGGCAGGCTGGGAGGGAGCGGGGAGGAAGGGGAGGAAAGGGAGGGATGAAGTATTCTCAGTTCAGTACATTCAAAATAAATAACTCACATGATGCTCGCTTCCCCCTCCCCAACCCGGTGAAAGAGGAGGAAGCAATAGACTTCATGGGTGACCTTGATCTTGTGTAGGGAAACCACTAGGTGCTTTTGTGTTTCTTATTCTGTCCAATTTGGCTGCAAATACTTCAGGAAACAGTCTGTAAATTCTCCCCAAGAAAAATACACAGAAAAAAAAAAAAAAAGAAACTGAGGACCCCTTATGTAGTGTGTCTGGGCCGGTCGATGGGAATTCAAAGTGAAAATACAGAACAAAGTGTATTTGCAGTGCTGTTTACAAGTTCGGGTTGCCTGAGGTCTACTCCCAGGTTCGCACCCATTAGTTGGGTGACCTCCAGCAATCACTTCCACTGATCTACAAAACAAGGGCTGGGATTAGCTGATCTTTAAGTTTCATTCTAGCCCTAAAAAATATTATGTTTCTCTGCACATCTGTTTTGCAAAACGAATGTGTTGATTGGATTCTGGATGTCAGGAGTGAGTCCGCCAGGATGCCAGCGTATCAGACACAACCACAACTGAAACAAGTTGACTGAATGCAGAAAACCGTTCACCTGGAAAGCATCACAGATGAATTGGTAGTTTGCGTTGAAAGCTCAGGGGAACACGCTCTTGTTATCTAACGGATTCAACCAGCCTGGGTCCTGTCCTAACACGGAAAATCCATGTAACTGACATGTTACCTGTGATCCTGGTTCCCATTCCCACATCTCCTTCTTCCAGCCTGGAGAGACCACAAACCCTCATTCTCCAGCAGACTCTGTCCTAGAAGTTGAAGGGAAAGAAGATATACATCAATGGGATGCATTTTGCAGTGACAGGTCAGCTGAAAAGAAAACCCAGGTTGAAGCCAGGGCCCTCCTGAAATAAAAGGCAGCCTTTGCTGGCTGAGGTATCCCAGGTCACCTGTCCTTAGCACGAGTCACTGGTCCCTAAGCCCCACAGCCTGTGAGAAAAGCAAGGTCACAGCTCAAATCTCACCAGTTTAACATCCTGCTTACCTGGCTCAGGACACTCTAAGGGGCCCCAGTTTTGTCTGGTCAATGAATGTGGTCAGAGGCCACCTTTGCCTCAAGCTCTGTGGCCGGTTGCTGCCCAGGCTGCTTGAGGCAGGACCACGCACGGGTACTCCCACAGGAGCCCTTTGTGTCCCCTGCCGCTCCTCTCGTCATGGGACTTGGACCTAGGTGGTGGGGCTGCATGAGTGATGATGTCACCCTGACATCCCCGGTTTCTTGGAGTAGCAGCTCCGAGGCCGAGAGCCCAGGCCCCTACTGCATACGGCTGCCCTGCTGTCCTAGCCTCATTTCCCTCTCACTGTGGCCTTGTGGTACAGATGCTGTTGGGGCCTCCTGTTTCCACCCGCACGCCAGGCAGCGTGAAGAAACAGGAGCGTGCAGAACCAGGTCCAGGACAGAATTGTGTGCCCTCCCACGAGATCAGCTCCCTTTGCCGACTTTCCAGGAGGCCTTGCACACTTCTGCTCACATCTTGAGGGCCAGAATTTAGTCGCTGGGCCCCACCTCATCACAAGAGAGGCTGAGAGTTCTGTACCTAAAGAAGAAGGAAAGAAAGAATTTGGGGTAGACAACTGGCAATCTCTGTGCCAGGAGGTCAAAGAGTAAAAGGCTTTGGATGCTTCAGAGTCAGAGGGTATCACACCTAGAAACACCATTCGTTGTGCATTTCCTGCCAGAAAATGGCAGAGAGCCGTGAATCTAAGGTCTGGATTGGGAGAATACTCAGCTTGTAAGAACGCGATGTGGACTTTGGTTACAGTCACAGGTCTGTCTTTGAAGTCACTTAAGCTCCCTGTTTGTCTACCTGAGATCTTCCAGGTGGATCTGCAAGCCAGTGAGAAGGTCAGTGTAATGATGTGTTGATGTCTGAGGCTGCAAAGGGAGGGGCTCCCCCGTCCACGGACGTCTGGGGTTGAGGGAGTGACGTCATCGGCACCTCCATCATCACCATCACTGGCGGTGGCGGCAGAATCAGCGCAGTCCTCTCTGCGCCTTCCCGGGCAGGGTCTGCTGTGGCTTCAGTTGCCTCAGGCTGCTGTAACAAAATATGGTAGACTAGATGGCTTAAGCAACAGACATTTATTTCTCAGAGTTCTGGAGGCTGGAATTCTGAGATCAAGGTCCAGGCCAGTTCATTTCCAGGAGTGGGAGGGCCTTCTTCCTGGCTCGCAAGTGGCCGCTTTTCTCTCTGTGTCCTCAGGGGCTGGAGAGAGAGCAAGCTCTATCCTTTCTTCTTCCTATCAAGCCACTAATCCTATCAGAAAGGCCCCACCCTCATGACCTCATCAACCCTAATTACTTCCCAAAGGCCCCATCCCCACATTCGGTGGGTGGTGGGCAGCGGAGAGGGCTTCAGCATGTATTTGAGGGGACATAGTTCCGTCCAAAGTACTGAAACTGCTGTGGGGTGTCAGGCGGGACAACAGCTCACACGCAGCAGGAGGCAGCCGCGCTCAGGCTTGTTCACTCCTGCTGGCACCCACTCCAAGGAGAGGCAGCACGGGAACTCGGCTCTGAACGCAGAGCTGGTTCTAATTCTCAGCCTCTCTTTGGTGAGTGACTAAATGACTAAACGGGAAACGGGAGAGGTGAGCAATGAACGAGGCCAGAGTGGGGCCGCTTAGAGGGTCCCAAACAGGAGGTTGAACAGCAGAAACCCTCTCCTCCAACTGGATCCCCACCAGTGGCTGTTAGGTTAATTCAAAAATATATATTTGAAGGCAAGGAACCATTTTTAAATGATATGTACCTCCTATAAACATTTTATTTTAATTTGCAACAGTAAAATGTACATTCGTTCCCAATCTTTTGATGTAAGGCCAAGGCTTTTTCTTCGAGTAAGAGGCAAGTTCAACACAGTCTGCCATAAATGCATTATTTATGACTTTCAGTTTCTGCTTTTTTTAAGCAGAGCAAGAACTTAAAGATATTTGCAAAGCAATGAGAGCACTAGACTTCTAGTTTTTTGCAATTTCCCCCAAGCTTTAAAAGTTGTATCATCTGTCCTCAATTTAACATGACCCTTCATCTGGTCTTTTCCAAGTATTCATCTTAGTTTTCACAAAGTTTTTTCGTGCTAATTTCGTCAAATTTCATTTTGCTTAAATAAATGTATAATCACAATAAAATGTACGACTGGCAGCCGCAGGTTTGGGAACAAACACAGCTGATTCGTGTTAAGTTACAGCCCCTCAGCCGTCAGGAGCAGAAGTGCCATCTACCAGACGCGAGTGTCTAGAGCATTCTGCGGGCATTTGGCAGGGGGTTTGCAGAGAGTCAGTCAATCCATCAGTTCAGTTAAGAGAGTGTCTACCACATGTAATCCTTTGAGCAACAAGGATTCCCTAGAAACCAAATCAGTGCTTTCCCTGGACAGCTTGGCCGTAGTGCAGAGGAGGGGGAGGGAGCACGTGATCTTGTCCTTAGTCTACCCGGGTTAGTGGTACCTCACCTGCATCACCTCAGTGGGGCCCAGCCTCCTCCAATAGCTCACGTCTCATCCAGTGTCAGCAACTGTCAGGATCCCACCCAGGGCCATCGCCGACGTTTGGGTGGGGAATTACTAAACTGCTTTGTCTTATTCTTGCAGCGTCCTGGATGCACTCCTTGTTATCCTCACTCACAGATGAGAAAGTGGAGGCTTAGGGAGGACATGTGACTTGCCCAAAGTCAAGCCACTGGCCAGTGGTAAGGCAGGAACATGGGCCCACCCTCTGTCCACTCCCCCCCAGTGAAAGGACCAGGCCTCAGACAAGGGCTCTGATATGAGCACAGAGATGAAGTAGAAGCTATTGGCGATGGGCAGATTATTGTGGATCTGGGAATCCTCCCCAGCATGCAGGCCCAAGTGATCGTGCTAGTGTTACTTGCTGAGACACATGACGGGGTTCCTTAAATGGAAAGGGGTGGAGGGGCGGCCAGGAGTAGGAGCCTCCCGGGCTGGGCAGGGTGAAGTGAGGACAGGAGAGGCAGACTGGGAAACCACCTCCGGAGACACGGTGCCAGGAGGGCGGAGGGGTGACGGGGGCTGTGCGTGGAGCACAGGGGCTGTAGATGCCACTGGGTTCTCCAAGGACAGTGGTGCTGACTGAGCAGGGGCTGCGGGGGAGGCCAGAGAATCAGTGATCAGATGGAGAGCCCGGCCTTGGAGACAAACGATACGCTCCAGCAAAGGCTGGTTAAGATTTCCTCGTACCCCTGCTGGGTCAAGGACATGCAGATTTGGCCTCCAGGCTTGTGCTGGAAATTGTCAGCAAATATTTCAGGGAACGTTTGTTCAATATGCACTCTCATTGTTTGTTGAGCTCCACCCTGCCAGGCACGGGCTGTGACGAGACACTGGGGTACAGCTGGGAAGGGGACGGAGTCTGTGCCCCGAGGAGCGTGTACTTGGTCGGGGCAGAGGGGTCTCCGGGCTCCGTGCCTTCACCGCCTGGCTCTCCCCTGACAGGAGGGCTGCAAAGCATTGTGGGAGCACCGGTGCCGGGGTCGAGGGGGCCTCCTGGAGGAACGGACTTTGTACTCAGACCTGAAAGATGGATGGGAAGTAGTCCGTTCAAAGGGGATTTTAAGAGAAGGAAGAGCTGCTACAACATAGATGAACCCTGAGGACATTATGCTCAGTGAAAGAAGCAGGCTGCAAAAGGCCACGTGCTGCATGATCCCACTCACATGAGGTTCCTGGAGTCCTAAACTCCCAGCGACAGAAAGCAGAACGGTGGGTGCCAGAGGCCAGAGGGGAGGGGGGGTAGTTCTTTTTCACCGAGTTTCGGTTTTGCAAGATGACAAGATTTCCAGAGATGGATGGTAGTGATGGTTGCACAACACTGTGAATGGACTTAAGGCCACAGAGCTGCACACTTAAAATGACTAAGGTGGTCAATTTTATGTTCTGTGTGTTTTACCACAATTAAAAATTAAAGAGAGAGAAATAAAGGAGGAGCATGAGGCAAGGAAGGCCCCCAGATGAGTCAGAAAGGGGAGTAGTTCCCTGCATTTAGCCCAGAGCTGGGGGGGAGGTGACAGTGTCAAGGACTGTCATGAAAGGAAGGCATTTGAGGGGTGGAAGTCGGTGGCTTTCCAAGGTGTTCAGAAATGAACAGGAGGAGAGCCTTGGTGATCAACTCGAGGATCAAGTAGAAAGGATCAACATAGACATGTCTTTGCTAATGGACCATGTGCTCTGATGACAGGTACCACTGCCCTCCATCCAGGGGCTTGCATTTCAGCAAGAGGCAGCAGTGAGCCACCAGGTGCACGAGGAGTACGCACTCCCCTGGTTCTTTCCCTCCAGGCCGCCTCTGGAGCAGAGCAAGCCCTCCCGGGGAGCGCCCGCGCTGGGGGTGCCCAGTATTTACCAGACCCTCTGGTGCCACAAGGTCACCTGCGTGTCAGCTCTTGTGGAGAAGCCGGATTTGTCCATCATTGGTGGAGATTTGTTCAATTTAAACTTACCCAGGAAGAAAGAGGACGTGAAGCTGCCCAAAAACGATACTGATCACATAGCAGTTTCCCTGTTCGAGTGCTGCAGAGACCAGGCTGCTAGTTTCTTTTCTTGGCAAATTCTTCTTCCCTGGTTGATCAAGAAGTCTGACTGAAATTCAGCTTTGCCCGACGGGGCAAAGAAAAACAAAACAAGAAGTGATTTCAGCCAACATGGGCTTCTTCCCAAAGCAATTAGAGCTTGGATTTAAGCAAACAAATCGGATTCATGGTTTTTCTCCCTCGGAGCCATTATTTCATTGAGCGAAGAGAGCACAGGGCTGATGGACCCTGAAGCAGCTTCACCAGGATATCACTGACAGCGGCTGCCCGAGCCGGGCTGGGAGCAGAGGGAGGGGAAGGGGTTGCTAGTAAGAAAGCTGACAGTTTTGAAGGTTTGCTTTGTGCCAGGCAAGCCCTAGTTAAGACCTTAGATGAATCATCTCACTTCTTTCTAATCTTGCCCCCAGGGATAGATGCTCTTATTGGCCCATTTCACCAACAAGGAAACTGAGGCTCTAGGAAGTTAAGCAACTTGCCAATGGTTAACAGTTAAGAAAATGGCACAAAATGATCCAGAGCCCACGCTCCTAACTGCTAACTGCAGTGACTCTCAGAGAAGAGGGAATGACATCAGAAGGCCAGCGGCCCTCTCCTTTCCAAGCACGGGCCTTGTACCATCACCTCCAAGCCATGTGCCATCTCAGAGGTCCCAACAGTAATAGGAAAAGAATAACAACACACTGCCGGTTACAGATCACTTACTACGCTCACCTCTTCATGGACATCATTTAATCCTCAAAGCAGGCTCTCTAGACCCTCTCCAGGGTACATCCCCTGCTTTACAGATGAGAAAACCGGTCCTCGTAGAAATTAAGTATTTTGCCCAAAGTCACACAGCAACAACAGCAACACAAAAAGCCCTCAAAATTCAAATCTTAGTTTGGCCCCAAACACTGGGCTATTCATCTCTGCCTCTGACTCAGAGCCATCATTTTGCCAAGAAGACCTTATGGTGAAGGGAACCCATAACTGCAAAGCTCGGAAGTCTCCTAACCCCCAAAGTCCAGCACTTTCCAGGGCCCACTCCCCCTTTCTTTGGTCAGCTCATGACAAGTATCCTACTGAAACGGGCAAAAGGCGCTGTCCTGGCCCCGCCCTGCCCCCTGGGGCCAGGGGTCTGCAGGACCAAGGAGAAGAGTCCTCCCAAAGACTGCACCCTCTTCTAGACCACCCTGCAGGTACTGGGACCTGGGGATCCCCTGCCTCAGTGGCCCCGAGTCTGCATTCAGAGCCTGTGCAGCACCCCCAGATCCGTCCATCCTCAGGGGACCACTGCTCCCAGGCCCTTGAGGTGGCTAAGGACTAAGATGTTTGCTGGGGTGCAGATACTGGACACGCTGGCTGGGGGGCCGTGCACACGCACATTAAGGCCCTAGGGGTGCAGGAAGAGGCTAGAGGCACAGGGAGAAGGAGGGCAAGCCAGGGTTTCGGGGCCGGGGCCTCGGGGCAGGGGGATGGGGGCTGGGGCCTGGGGGCTGGCTCCCCGTGCTCTGCCACATTCACCACGGAACTATGAGGACTTTATCCCTTGAGCCTTAATTTCCTCAGCTGTTAAAAGGGAGGGGGCTGCAGTTTGCTCCCCAGATTTCCCTGTTTCTGAATCTTTGTTTCTGAATCTTTGAGCAATCAGCCTAACTTGTCCAGACCTCTTTTCCCACTGTGCTTTTTTTTTAAATGAACTTTTAAACAGTGGGTTTCTCTCTATTTTAATGAAGTATTCATTTTTAATCCTTGATTTTTGGATCGTAATTTAGAGTTTAAGCCTGGGGGTTCTAGCCTGCCCACGTGGTCCTGTTTAAACTGAGAGCCCTGCATGAACGTTGTTTTGCTGAGGGCGGGTTCCCTCTATTAACTACTCCCTTGAGGAAAGAACGCCGTTATATGAAGTCAGCAGTGTTCGGAACAAAACCTGTCTTATAAATCAAGCCGAGCAGGGTTCTGGATTCCTCCAGGGGCAACTTCCAATTGGTCTGGGCTTGCTGGAAGAAAACGAGGCAAAGTTGTGAAACAAAGGAGTGAACGGGCCGTCCCTCCTCCGACCCAGATCTGCCCACCAGGGTTTGGTGAGTGACCCGCCTTCAGTAATGAAGTCCAGTCGGAATCCGGGTCTCTAGTCGGTGGTATTAGAAGCTGGGACTGTCTTCTTTCCTCCTGTCTGGACAACCTAAAGGAGCCTCAGAACACAAGTTTTTTAGGATGCTCTGGCAGAGAATAGGGGCCCACCAAGGAGGGACTGTGGTCTTTTCTCCACTCCGGGTGCTCAGGCGGAGGCCGGCTACAGCTCCTGGAGGCTTGGTCAGGTCCCTCTGAGACTCAGGAAGGGGCCATGATCTTCTACACCCTTAAGGCCACTCTGTGCTTCCTGAATCCTGAGGCCATCCTCTGTCCTCCATCCCTCACACCCCCTCACCCCCGGCTGAGTTCAGGTGAAACCTAGGTCTGCCCTCCCCTCCTCTCAGTTTCAAGATCCCCAAGAGAATATTTTGTAGTTTATCTGCTAGTCTGAAATACTCCAGGCGGTGTCTCACTTTCCTTGACCTCCTGTCCTGAAACACATCTGCCAGCCTCCCTACTTCCTCCTACCTCTTGTTGGTGGCAGCTCTCATGAAGAACACTAGCATCTCTGTGCATCTTTGTCACCATCAGAGGTTTTACTAAAGGCTTAAGAAGTTTAATTACTGGTTTAGTTTTCCTAGACAACAACAAAGCAGGCCCATTTTATTTGGGAGATGTCTCTCTGGTGAAACACAGACAGGAAAACACCAAAAGAAAGATGCAGGCAACAAATTTTTCATTCACTAGGGAGCACTGTCTGGGCTGAATAACAGCCACCAACAGACAGCAAGTTCTAATCCCATGTGCTGTGACCATGACCTTACCGGGAAGTTGGTCTTTGCAGATTTAAGTACAGGAGGGTCAGGAGATGAGGAGATGACCGTGGATTTTTCAGGTGGGCCCTAAATGCCATCACAAGTGTCCTTATGAGAGGCAAAAAGAGATGAGAGGGACACAAGGGGAAATGTGGTGCAAAGGAGAAACAGGGGAGGTCGCAGCCACAAGCCACGGGCTGCCTGGAGCCGCCAGAGGCTGGAAGAGGCAAGGACGGATTCTCCCCTGGATCCCGCGGTGAGGGGGTTTAGGGGGAGCAGCCCTGCCAGCAGCTTGATTTCAGACATCTGACCTCCTGATCTGTAAGAGAATCAGCTTCTGTTGTTTTAAGCCTCCCAGTTTGTGGCTGTTGGTTACAGCAGCCCTAGGGAAGTGAACACAGGCACTAAGGCGTCTAGAATGGGGCACGCTTTCCCTTATCAAGAATGTGCCATCTGGCCAGCACCTATCCATTAATTATTTCATTTATTTATTTAGTTAACAAATTCTCTACATATCAGGCTCTGTGCTAAGCTCTGGGGACACAAATAGGACTAGGAAACTGTCCCTGTTGTCAAGGATAACACAGTTTAGCAGGAGAAAGACATATAAAGAGATCACTATAAAGTAATGCCTTAAACACAACAGGACAGAAGTCGAGGGAGCTCCCCAGGGGCAGCTAATGGATGTGGTCAGGAGGTTTGGCTGGGATTCCTCGGGGAGGGGGAGGGGGAGGGGGAGGCCTGGGCAGTGGGAAGGCAGGCAGGGCAGGGCCGGTGGGCGGTGGGGCTGGGTGGTGTGTGTGTGGAGGGGGTACGGGTGTGAGGAAAAAATGTGGGTGTGTGTGCACTCTTCTGGGAGCCACAGTCCCCTGTCCTGAGAAGTGCCCCCTCTTAACATTTCTTACATTGAAGTTCTTCCAGCAACAAATGACCCAGGTTTTGTTTTTCTGATAAAGACTTCTCTTCCTTTTTTGAGAGATATTCGCCATGGGTATAGAATTCTGGATTGAGAGGGGTTTTTTATTTTCCCTTTCAGCCCTGGTTTATTTGGTTTCTGACAAGAAATGTGCTGTTCATTTTATCTTTTTCCTCTGAATTGAATGTGTCTTCATTTTCTGGCTACTTTCAAGATTTCCTCTTTTGTTTTGGGTTTTCAGAAAAGTAGGACAAATATTATTACGTGTTTTTGAAGTGAAGATTGTTGAGGCTTCGAAAGGTAACTGGCCCAAAGTCACAACACTAGAAATTGGCTGAGTGAGGACTAGAACCCAGGTCTTTGGACTCATCCTGGAAGCAACGAGTATAGGTCACCTGTTGAAAGTGTCCTCCAATGAAAGAAAGCCAGAAATCAACTTAGTAAAGTCAACAGTTAAAAAGGTATTTGTATACACTGGAAGTAAATGTAGTGGATTGTACAGGAAGAGCAAGGATTCCAGGAAGGCAGTGCCAGCACCTCCTTCTTTTCCTCTTTTTCTTTATTCTCTAGTTGGCCAGTGTGTGTTTTTTTCCCTAAGGATTATTCTGACATCCTCCACTCCACAGGGAAGTGGCTGTGCTCTGACAGAGCTCACTCCTGCACATAGTTTGGTCCCCGGGAGGGCACCCATTACAAGTTTTCCCCCGACTCCTTGACACAGGAAGGTGTGTGTCAGCACGTCTGCCGGGGCGCTCCCCACCCTGCCCGGGGAGCAAGTTTGCCGCAGGGAGAGCAGACCTCAGCGAGGACAGTGGGCAGGTGCACCGGGCTCTGTGTTGTGCAAGCCCTGTCTCCCTGAGTTAACCCACAGACTGGTTATTCAACGCTCTTTAATCACATGGATCAGTGGTTACAAGTACTGTCTATCAGGAAATATTTGACTGATTAAGAGCCGTCTTCTGATTCCTCTAATAGAGCTGTCCTTTAGGCAACATGCTTACAGAGACTATTACTGTAAAATGTCCAGAATTCTCCAAAAAAAAAAAAAAAAAGCTTACATCATGTAAAAAGTGTTGGGCAGATTATGACAACCAAATGAAGCATATAATCCTCAATTGCATCTTAAATCCAAAATATAGCTGTAAAGGACGCTCGGGACTTTGGACCCAATAATGCTATCGTGCCCGTGAGCAGGTTCTGGGATGTGGTACTGGACTTGCCACTGGGCAGAGGTCCCTGTGGCTGAGAAGCCTTGTGGCGAAGACATAGGGGTGAGCGTTGCAGTGACCAGTCACGTGTTCATTGCACTTCGCTTTCAACTTGTCTAAATTAAAAGGTGGGGCATTAAAAAAAAAGAATGCTACTCTGGGATTGTTGTCATTCGAAGGGAAGGGGATATTGTCAAAGTGACTCTTGCAGAGAGGTTTCTTATGTTAGTAAACAGGACAATTCACAAATCCTGACAATCACATCTTCGAAACTGCGAAAATATTGTCCTGTTTATTGACAGTAAAGTCAGTATTCTCCAGACACATTTCTGGTACCATCTGGCATTCAGAACATTCCCCAACCTGGAAGTGGTTAGCAAAGAGGTAACCCTGAGTAATAAAACAGACTCTGAGTTTCCACTAAGCCGTGGTGGCTGGATGGCTCACCGAGCAGGAAGAAAGCCTTGCTCTGACTGCCCGTGTCTATTTAAAAAGCCACACTTTCCACAGAAAACCTGAAAGGAAGGGAAGAAATGAAAAAAAAAATGCGGTGTTTGTGTGCGCGGCGGTGGGAGGGGAGGAGTAAGCAGGATACACTGATGGTGGAGAGGAGTGAGGAGGAGACAGGCGGAGCCCTCAGGCATCAAATGTAACCTTCAGTGGGGGTGGGCTCCGCACCAAGATTGCCACACGCTTCACAGGGACAAGCGCCTTTACTCCTGTGCGGGGAGAAACATCTTACAGAGGAAACTGGCCGGGAGAGGTCAATGCCAAGGTCATGCTGTTTGTAAAAAGTGGAGCCAGAATGTAAACCCATGTATATTTGACTGAAACGCCACAAAGCACTTAATTTACTATCCAGTACTGCCCCCTAACTCAGCTGGAGCCAGTACTCAGTATATAGGGGGCTGTTTCCCGATTCTCCGCACTGTCTTATTTTTGATAATAAAAGATGAAAGCACACCTGTGGGAAACCCCTGGAGGGAGGATGTTGGTGCAGGGGTTTTGGGGTGAGGGGTGCTGAACATCTATAGCCAGTGAGAAAAGTCTAAGTCAGAAGACTATAAGTGGATAAGCACGTATCAGTTTATCCACAGAATACAGCGCTGATGCTCAGAAAATGAGACTTCGGGTTGTTAGGGCTGAGGTATCAAAGGCATCGCACAGGATGCCCCACATGGAGGCCAACAGTCCAGCGGTTCTTCAGGTTGTGTGACACTCATCTGGGAAGCTTTTCAAATCCCCATGCCCACGTCCCATTCAGACCAATTAAATCAGAATCTCTAGGGGTGGGTGTATTTTTTTTAAGCCCCTGAGAAATTCCAAAATGCAGCCAGTGTTGTGAAACATTGTTTCTAATCTAATAATTTTCAAAGAAAAGACAAGCTTGTTGTTTTTTTTTTAAACAATTGCAGTTGTCTAACAAAAGCATCAAGGAATGGTACCTTGCCTCCTCCTGGTGCACTGATATTTTGTTTTACTTGGGTTTTTTGTTTGTTTTTTTTTTTTTTTAAGAAAAATACTGGCCTTGATCGGGTTTGAAAACACTGGGCTAAGAATCTATATTTGGTAAAGAAAAGCTTTGGTGTTTCACATAAGCACATGGTTGGAGAACTGGACACAGTCTGGTGAAAACACAGCAGATCCTAACACGGCTGAACTTTGCGGCTAATTTCAGGGAACAGATTTGGAGTCCTCCTGTTGGGAGTTTTCAACGAGGATGAATGTGTATTTGGTGTTGCTGATCAACTTCTACGCCAGGGTAAGCGCGTGCTGTGGTCACTCTGCCACCACGGAGAGAACACGGCCTTTGGAATCAGTCAGCTCCAAGTTCTGATTAACCTTTTAACTTGGTCAAATGATCTTTCAGCTCATGTTCTCACCCACATAAACCAGTGAGGATTATCGTGAAGCCTGCGTCAGAGCAAGGAGCAGAGCGCCGGCTCACCAGAAGGCACGCGGCCAGTTTACTTTCTTCTCTTTGCCTATGATTTTAAAGTTCAAAGTCACTTTCCCGAGAGCAGGGGTCCTCAAGGGACAGGGGTCATTGTCACAACGTGAGGCCAGGGATGTTGTTAAATGTTCTTCAGTGCACAGGGCAGGCCCCCCATAACAATGAATTCCCCAGCCCATATGAACTATGTATAAAATAAATAAGCTACAAAGATCTTCATACAGCACAGGGAATAGAGCCAAAATTTTATAACTTTAAAAGGCGTATAAGCTATAAAAATTTGGAATCATTATCTTTTATACTTTAAACTAATACGATATTGTAAATCAACCATAAAGTATGAATTTTAAAAATTCATGTAGAAAATTCATGATGAACAAAATATCAAGTTTACATAAACACAAGCTGTTAGTATTAAAAGGTAATAATAAAAATTACCCAACCCAGAATGACAACAGAGCTGAGGTTGAGAAACCCTGCACTAGAGGAATCCACAACATCAGAGATTCAGCCAAGTGTATGTTCTGTGGATTTGGATGAGGAAATGGAGATTCAGAAAAGTTAGGTGATCTGCCTAAAAACCACAGTGCTGGGAGGGGGTGGGGACAGCACAGTTTGGACCCTTGGATACAAAACCAAACCTTTTCCTTCCCCAAAATGTGCTCTTTCCACTATGCTATGCACCACCCATCCTGAAGCAGAGGAACTGGTAAGGGGCCCATGCTTGACTGCAGTTCTGGGAAAGAAAAACCGCAGGTGACTGGAAAAGCTAATTTATCATAGAGCTTTCAAATTATACATGCGTCTATTGTTTAAAAGCTACATGCAAATACAGACTCAAAAGTAACTAATTTTGGTGGGTTGTCTTTCAGGAAGCACCCAGGGTGACAGAGTTAGCCCACGCACACCTGCCACAGCAAGTAGCCATAGGGCAGGGAAACTTCCTCATCAGCCTGCCCACCAGGAGAGCTTAACCACACCAAATCTGCTCAGTACTTCGACAAAGTGAATCTGTCTCCAAACAGTAAGTTTCAGTCTCCCCATAAAAGCATGACATAATTTTTTTGTGCTATGATTACAAATAGTGAGACATTGATCTGCAGCAAATGCCACAGGCAAGGTGGAAGTCTGGATATGAACTGATCAGTGGTTAACACTGAGAAAACACCTCAGAAGCTGCTGGGAACAGTGAGTCATCACTGATCCCGTTTGCTGACTGTGAGGTTATTTTGTGGCTTTCAGAAGGTGACTCTCCATAGGCTACTTTTTGATGAGGAATCAAGGACAATAGAAATCAAGTGAGTGCTGGGGACTTCTCCCCGGGAAAGCAAGTTAATTGTTGCTCAGACACTACTAATGTTCATGATGAACTACACTCAAGGTTCAATTTTCAGTTTGATTACTAAAATGACTGGAGAATTTTAGAAATAGTCATAAAGTGACAATCTAAGGAAAAATTACATATAAAGTTCAGTCCTTTATTAGAGCATTTATCCAACCTGGTCCACGTCCTAGGGATTCTAGGTAATTACTAATGCATCACACAGCTGTGTGAGCCAATGATATTAACATGTGTTATAAAAGTCAGTGAGACAGTGGGTTTTTCCCACATCCAAAAATGCAGTTCTGAGGTCTACAGCAAACTCACCTATAGCTAGTCAAGCCGTGTTTTGAAATACTGCTTCACCTTTATAGAGGAAAAGTGATGCTACAGAAATCTTTGAAACTTAAAGGCCAGATTGATACTTCCCCCGTTATCTGGTGCTATTTTGGGGCATAAGAAAAAAAGTTTTCTCCCCATCCATACTTTTTAAAACTTTTTATGAGCTTCCTGGTTGTACACAGCACATTAAACCTATCTTCATGTGTCAGTGGATAAATGTATACCGACTGAATGTGCATTAGTGTGCATGGAGAGAGCATAAGAAAAACCATAAAAACACTAAGAGAGAGATTATATTAAAATCTAAGGCTTCAAAATGGTAAATGTTAAAAGAAACTACCAAGTGGGAAATGCTATCTCGCAAATGGTTAAGATCCTTGTAAGAACATCTTATAAAAAAATCAATATTCTAACATTACAAATGAGAATGAATAAAATATCCCAAGTCATGAAATAAAATTAGGCAAGTTAAAAATGTTTAAAACAAAGATGCACTGCTCAGTGCAGAAGTGGAATGTGGGCTTTCCAATTGGAGTAAACTTGAGTGCCCACATTTGTTCCCAGCTAATACTTCCTGTGTGATTTTCTGATTTAACCTTAACCATGTATGTGGTTTTGAGGATGAAACTATGTGAAGTACCTCATACAGAGCAGCTCAACAGTGGTTGCTAGGTAAAAGATGACCCCCTGAAGGAGGGAACCACTGCATCTTGGTGGGGACAATGGTTACTTGTGGTCCATGCTAAGGATGCAGGCCTTCTCCCCACACGACCCTCCACATCACTGCAGTTTTGTCCTGAGACAAGATTCATTGCGGCATCATTTAGAATAGCAAAACCTTGGGAAACACCGAAGCCCACCAATACTGGGACTGGTTAGATGCTGATGTTCATATGTCTTTATAAGTTACATGTAACTTCACATTTTTTTAAAAAATTTAATGTAATAAACGTTACTTTTCTATCAGGAGAAAGTTATTCTTAAAAGTGATAGCATATGTAAGAAACAGCAAAAAAGGAAAACTGGATTTTCAGTTTATCACTGTCCTAATCCCATTTTTAAATTAGTGACAATATTGTTTAGAAATGACACCATAAGATGAACTTTATTTTAAAGCTCATAAAAGGCTTCACAACATCAGTTACAAACAGAATCAATGTTTCTTACATTTTACACCTTCACATGACAACATACCGAATAGCGAGAGAGAGATTTTAAAGGTTTGGTTCTGCATGCTGCTAACACATTTCACTAGCTTTTGCTTTTAGTCACTGGGTTGTTAATAATATCAAAGCAAAAAGTCATATTCTATTGGACAGAATTAATTTCAGAAAGCCCTTATGAAGTCAGACTTAGTCTTGTTTATAAACACTCACACCCACACACATGCTGAAATGGAGAGCAAAATGCAAGAAAACTACCTTGGCAGAAACAAATGCTTGAAGAGTTTAATCACAGCCCTCTTGAACAAGCGGTACAGTTTGGTTTTTTCTCCAAAGACAAAAGTCAATTTCATCCTCAGTGATACAAATGGTAATACTGCACAGAAGCTTAGTATGAATTCACAATTCCACAGGAATCTGAAAGTTACCAAGGCAATTTTCCCTTTTAGGATCATAAAGACTACAGACTTAAGCTTTTTCTTTTTCCATATAATAATACACAAAGTTTCTAAACATCCTTAAAAAAGAAAATATAAATAGTCTCAGTATGTTATGTAGAATCACATACTATGGCAAAATATTTTATTAATTTAAGGACTAAGCCAGGGTCGTGTCATCTAGTCCAAGTCCATGTTAATGGAGCTCTTCTCGTTAGGGTAACATTCGCCGTTCTGATGTGGGGGCTCAGCACTGAAACTGTTTTTGCCTTCTAAGTCCTCTTCCTTTTTATCAGCACCCGGGCCATTTGGAGTTCTTTCCAGTTTGGGCGATTCAATTTTTGGTTTGGGTTGTGTTACGACAGGTTCACAAGTGTTATTCAACTCCTATGAAAGGAAAACAAAACTAGTCATCAGATTAACTCTAGTTCATTTTCATTTCAATTAACTTTCCTACATACCCGGACCAGCATTGTTCCACCAATGCCAATTACACATACCTCAAAGAATTGCATTTGCTCATGACATTCGCCTGAAGCCTGATCAGAAGAGAAGTGAATACTATTCTACACTGTGCCAGGGTCTCGCTAAGTACTCATATATTGTTACCCCATTTACTCCTCGCAGTAAGTATTAAAAGGTAGGAATTATCATCCCCACTATGGAATGAGAGGTTAAATAACTTAACCTCAGGATCAGAAAAATTAGTAGACAAAGAGCTAGAATTCAAGCTTATATACAGCCCACTAACCTCAAAGGCTCATGTTAACCTTTACTGAGTATTTTTCCAGAGAAAGCAGTTCCTTGGTTTTCTTCCCAACTTCCTTCAAGCCTCATGCTCTCAGCAAGGCTTTCCCAGGTAAAATACCAGCCTGGGTCCCTCTCCATCGCCCCAAATTTCCTAAACCCTTTTGACTCTTAATTTTTACCCTTGGCACCTAACACAATCTGATATCCTTCCTTACTCGCTTATCGTAAAGTCTTCCTCGCACTGGCAGATGACTTCCACGGGGCTCATCTTTCTCTGTACACTGAAGGTTTAACCCCTAGAACAACGGCTGGCATATCGTAGGGGCTCAACAAGTGTATTTGCTGAACTTAATGAATAAATGAAAAAATAGAAATTTAACAGAATCTTATAAGGTCTTCTATATTTTGTAATATCAATAATGAACTAAAAAATGTGGTTCCAGGATGAGGTAAAAGATTTAAGGAAAAATGGCTATGTTTATAGTTCAAATGATTGCAACCGGAATCCCTAAGAAAACACAGCAGTAAGCGCTAGAGGGAAACACGCACCTTTATTTTTGCTCTGATTTCCTGAGCACGTACAACGGGGTCCTGGTCGAGACTCTTTTTAGCCTGGGCGTTCATGGCATTATTCATCCATTCCATCACTTCATTTACAGACTTCTCAACCTTTTTCATTTCAGACTCATCAATATGGTTATATTTCTCATCCTGAATGGAAAAGGGCATTCTGTAGAATTAAGTATTTAACAGTAACACCTAGTTTGACCCACTTTTCCGTAAGTTCAAATCTATCTTTGGTCAAACGCCAAAACCCACCTTCTAAATTGAGAACATCTGTTCCCAATGAAGGTCCCTCAACTTACACGCGAGCTTCTAACACCCAGGGAACCTCCTCACTGCGCACAGACTTACGTTGCTCCTGAAGTCAGCTGCTATCTTGGCGTAGTGCTGCAGCCTCTGTCCCAGTTCTTCAAACATTTTTGGCCGCTCTTCAGCTTCTTGAAACCGGATTTTAATTGGAGTGCCAATTTTCTAAAACCAAATGTAATGAATCAGTGTTTGTCATCACTGTATATTCAGAGTCTACAGTCTCAAGCACAAGTTCTGCCTTCTAGGGGGCGAGCAGGGCCTACCATTAATTCTTCCAACTTGTCCACATACGCTTGCTTAGCCTGGTCCTCTCCTTCTTCATAGAGCCAGTTCTCAGTCTCTGTGAGCAGTCTCAAAAAATTCTGATGATCCTATATATGAAACGTGAGATCAACATTTAGTGGCAATCATACTTAAAAAGTTTTCACAACAAAACAGTCATCTTCAGAAGTGTTAATCATGAAGATAGCTAATCTTATCTCTACGAAGGCACTTAGCTGGCTGTCTTCATTGAACAGTATCAGGGAGCAATAAACACTCTGCCATTAGCTCCATACAGTTATTTTACACAAGGGGTTGACAACTGTCCTTTGGCTATCCTTTTACACAGGGATGTTTGAGAATTTTTGGTAAACTGCTCTGATTGACTTTTAATAATTTTTCTTAGAAGTCCAACTTTGGACAATTTATACACTAAAATGTGATTATGGAAGAGCAATCATCTTCCTACTCTCCAAAAAAAATTAGGTCTCGATTAGTCACTTTCTGTTCACTTCCACAACTATCAAATACTGCGAGGGAAACTGGACAAGTTGACAATTCAATCACTGAACACGTAAGTCACCCCCAACCAACTTACATAAAGCATGCATTTCTACTCTGGCTTTAGGAGGTCTAGCTGGTTTGGGCCATCTCTGCCTCAGAATCCCAACCATAAGAAATCCAGGAAATGTTAGGGCGGAGCCAAGAATGAAGCGTCTTACAAGGCAGCCCAAGGATCTTGGGATGAAAATAGACTCCAGACTTCATCCTGAAACCACCCTAGATTTCTATCTAGCGAATTTTTCTCCAAAGCCCACTTGTCACAGTTGTGCTTCTTGGATTTACTTAGAGCCATACGGCTTCTGGGAGCTCAGAAAAGTCTAAGAGGAATACTGGTGCCTGATAAACTTTGGCATCACTGGATCAACAAGTCTTATGGGATAAAACAATGACAGAGAGCAACCAAAGGACCAGAGTCATCAAAAAAATCTGAGGTCTTTGAAAGCAAGGATTTTCTCTCATTTATCTTTCTAGCCCCCAGTAACTGTGATGTCACAGACTACGAACAAATGTGTTGACAGGTTCTTTCTTTGATGGTAAAAACTAAAGCTATGGGGATAAACTAGAATAAAACTACACATCAGTAATGAGCCTCTCTCCATGACTTTGTTTATATCATCTCTACTTCAAATTGTTTTGTTTTCAAAAAGCTCAAGTTAGTTTAGACGTCAAATTTGATATTAAACACTTCATAATGAGATTACCTGAATAAAAACAGAGCTCTAAACATACCTGCTCACATATAAACTTTTCGTATGGTCCACACAGCTTGTCCCTGAACTCATACACATATTCCTCCACTGCGTTTTTAGCATCATTTCTTTCCTTTTCCAGTTTATCCTGCATTATCATCTTACCCTGTCAGGAAGCAGAAAAGGTTAATTCCAGTCTTCTCTTAACTATAACTAAATTTTAACTAGATTCTGGTGTTAATAAAAATCAATAATTATACCCAAAAAAAGTCTTAATAGTTCTAATATATACCTCATAAAATTCTCCAATAATTCCTACAAAGTTCTTCATTTTCTAAATACACAGAATGAAGTTTCTTTTTTAAACATTAATAAAGTTACACAGCTTTCACATTTCTGATTTAATACTAAGGGAAAAAAACCAATCTACTTTCATACGGTTTTGTTTTGTTTTCTTCTCTGTAGTTACACGGTCGTCTCCTAATGGGATCAGTACTGACCCACGTATAATGGCCGTAACACTTTGCTACCACATTTTTAAACCAAAGCTAAACAAATGTCCTTCGAGTCCACTTATTTATCAAATATAATACGAACGGAGTATAATTTATTATTAAATTTCTAAACACAATGTTCCCATCTCAGTAAAGGAAAACGGAATCTCAATTATTTCAAATATTCTAGACTACAAAGCAGCACGATGTACGTATTTTAACCGCAACATTTAGTGTGGCCTGAGATATCCACTGCGTTGTGTTCCTCCAAGCTAGAAGACAGCAGCATCTAATTTCTTCACATTAGAACTTGGGCAATCAAGTTTACACCAAGCAGAGAGATCTATGGTACAGCTCTCTTTAATAAGAATACAAAAACATAAACAAAACTTGTTTTAAAAAAATTAAACTGAAAATACAATTTTACAATTTTTCTAATTTTACTATTAGTTTTGGCTTTATCCTATCTCTAAAAATTGTATAAAACTTGAGGCACGGGACAGAATTATAGCCACTCATCTATTATGTGGGTAACAGGGACAACTAAACATATTCCAAAATAAAAATATTTAATTGAATTACTTACCTCTGTTTCTATATACAT
This sequence comes from Camelus bactrianus, assembly GCF_048773025.1. Lineage (NCBI taxonomy): Eukaryota > Metazoa > Chordata > Mammalia > Artiodactyla > Camelidae > Camelus > Camelus bactrianus. The sequence continues at coordinate 6,544,981 of NC_133552.1, forward strand.
GTTAAGAAGGTCTTTCCCTAACTGCCAGACTAAGTTGGCTTCAATAGGTAGCTCAACATTCACCACCTTTATTTTGGGTTTTTTAGCTTCTGGAGGCTGGTCAACTTTTTTCTCATTAGCCTTGGGAAAGAGGTTAAAAAAAAAGAAAAAGGGAGAAATTCTTAAATAATCCTTGAAAAACAAAAATCTCCCTATCATACTTACTGATGACTTAAGCAAAAATAAAATTCCTAAAATCACAAATTTGGAAGAATGTATAAGATCATCTAACTTCCACCTGCCCATTTTAAATCAGGGCTGCAATGACACTTAGACATGCCACACTTCCCTTCAGGAATTCACCAGGATATTCTTCTTTTCATATTAAATGTAATCTCTCCTGCTAAAAGCTCTTCTTCACAGCTCTTTACTTTCTAATCCCTTTAGGCAATGTTTGTGACTCCAAAAAAGAAAAAAATTTCATCAAATTACCACACCTTTAAATTATAGCCTACAATCTAAAAGTAACCCCAGATAGAATTTAACCAACTGCTAAACATGTTAGGATCAACACTATTCCCATAATATCTGAGTCTCTATATATCCCAGTATTAAACCTGCTTTAATTACAATTTGCTCTACTCTGATGAGTGCCTTTTAGACCTTCCTGAATGTGGACATTAGACACATACACATATATATGTATGTGTGTATCTATAGCTATTATCTCTCTCTATATCTTTATTCCTACTATCTGCCTTTGAGCCGTATCACTTCTTATAAGCAACTCTAAGGCATAAAGAGATAAAGCAGCAAATGCTGCTTAAGTTTTTCAAAATATGTAAATACAGGGCTAAAGAAGTAAGTATCTCCTATGGCCTTTGATTTTTCCAAGCCTTTTACAGTATTTTCATTTCTGCAGGTTCCTATAAGCACAAATGACAAAGAACACAATTTAGGAAACTCAGTCGTAGAACAGATCAGAAGACAACCACGGGGCACTCAGCATGTACCCTGCCTGGCTGAGACAGTGAAACAGGAACAGATGGCCCACGAGGCACAGCAAGCGCTGGCACTGGGGATGGGTGGAGGGGGGGAGCTGTAAAGAATGTTAGAATTCCAAGCGCTCTGTAAGATGAAATGGGACTCGGAAGAGGCTCAGTGGCTTGCCTAAAATCACAAAGACAGAAACTGAACTAGAAAGCACGTTGCCCAGGCTTCTGTTTCAGTGATCCTTAGGAATCACGTCTCTGAAGTGCTGTGAGCTGTATCACTAGTAATAATCTGGTCAGTCAGCCTGCAGTCCCCATGTCTTCTTCCTTCTAGTGCATAAGAGAAACCTCCAATATATTATGCATGCTCTGGGGGCACGAAACAAGAAAGAAAATGAATCAGATGACACCTACACCCAGCAAAACACAGAACACAACAGGTATCTGGGGAACAAGTGGATGACAGCTACACGTATGGAGGTTAAGTCAGGATACGACCATCCAGCAACATTAAGCCAACTACTGAGAAAACCAGTGTATCACAAAATACACTCCACATGGCACAGACCAGGACCCTCCAAGGGCGTCTGTGATGATATTCCAAGGAGTTCAGCACCAGTGGTCCCACCTGCAGCTAAGAACACGAGATGCTACCCGATGTCACGCTGTAGACAGGTGCTGAGCCCACCGGCATGAATCAGCTCACAGTCAACACTCAGTGAAGAGAAGTGACGCTGAAATTAAGGAGCTGCTATTGCAAAGAAAGCAATGCTGCTATACCATCAACACATCACCTTTAACGGGAGGAAAAGGCTTTCAGAAACCAGAATCAGGACCTGCAGCTCATGGTAGAAGCCCCACAGGATCAACCGGGGCGTGGGGAGATTAAAAACAAAAACCTTTCACCAAGTGCAAAGGGTATTTTGATCCCAATGGACAACTCTCTGTAATTGTCTGAGGGTAAACAATTCTATCTTCAGAACATGACAGAACACCAAACTACTGATGAAAGTTAATCATTTATATGCAGCCTGCACAAAGAATGAAGTTCTGCAAAGCACAGATCTGGAATAACAATGGAAACTTCCCAATCAATATCCATATGACCATGAATTGTTTAGGTTTGACTAGAAGTTATCATTTTTCAAGGCACATGACACAACTATTTAATTTAGCTTCTGATACATACTATGGAATAAGAAAAAAAGAATAATTACTTTGAAATGCAATCTGGTTATTACCAGATCATCATAATTAATTTATTTAAATTTGACAGGTGATTTGAGAGAAGAAAAAAGTTTACTAGACTCCTATAGCCCATGTATTTATCAGACGAATTCAGGTGAAAACTAATCACACAGCACTGCGCTGTGCCTACTTCGATGCTCACATTTGCAGACACCCCCAGCACTAGAGAAAACACAAAAGCTATGCATTCGCCGCTAGCTGCTTGGAGTGCAGTTAATCAAGAGAAGCTTTCAGGTCGAAAGAGCAGGATATTCAATTCTCTCAGATGAGCTGGAATACCTCTAACTGGTTTTAGTTGAAAAACACAGAAATTCAACAGGAAAAAAAAATTCTACACAGGATAAGACAACCTGGTGCTTGCTCTTGAAACTGCAGATTGAACGGTACCATTAATGATCACATGTTGCAACATTGTCTAATGGAATGAACTGGAAGAGTAACTCACTTTGTCAGCATCTGGGTTTTTGTTTTCTTCTGAGGTAAGTTCAGGTGAAGGGGGAGACTGTGAGGTTTGATGGCCATCAGTTTGTACCTGGGGCTGTGTTCCAGCTTCAGTGTTGTCTTGCTGGATATTTTTCTGAAATGAAAGCCCAGGCACAAAGGATGTAGACAGCAGGTGTACTTGTATAAGTTTAAAAGGTTACAGGGCACCACAGACAGTACACTCAATTTTTGAAATCTTAATAGGCGAGGGGAAAAGATACTGGATAAAAGCAAAATGAACACAAAATATTTGAAAACATCTTAGATATTTTACACCTGTAAGAAATTCTTTGAATGGTAGCAGTTAACACAGTTAAACACCATCAGCAGTAGGCATTCTGACTGATGTGATGACGACCAAGAACCCCCCTCTAAGACACCTTCATCTAGCCCAGTACAAGGATTAACTCTCAAAAGCACAGGAAATACCTTTACTCCAGGCCTCTATCCCAGAAACAAGCTCCCAAAACCTAATTTCACCAGCGGCCATCATGCATCTCGACAAATCTCAATTTCAAGAAACTTAACAGTTACATAAAATAACCAACGACCAGTCATCTGGGGGTTCATCATTTCAGTTTATAGAGAACCAAGACCCTCTCCGTTCCCACTCTTTGTGACCCAGCTATTTACACTCAAAAGGCCCCAGTATAAAGAACACCTGCCACATGTCAGGAGACACTGCAACCCCCAGGCTATCAGTGCTCTCTGTATCTTTCCCCATTTTTGGGCGAAGCTGGAAACATTGGAATTTAACTACTTTCTGCCCACCCTGAAGTCTCTCATACTTTTCTCTCCAGGCTTCAAGTTCCTAAGGCAGACACTGAAGTAGTCAGTAGCAACACACTCCTGATGTACATACACCCAAAAGGTACCAAGAGATTAGAAAAATGGTGTCTGTAGCCAAATGAGAAAGTTTATAACGCTGGTCATTTAACTCATTACACTGAAGTTTTTCCAGACGAGAACAAAACTAAAGCTCAGGCGCTAATGCACCTTAAATATCCCAGGAATGATAACAGTGACAACAGAGTTCTCTGACACGGAGCACTGCGCTCTCTCACATCTGATCTGAAACACAACACTGCCTGCTGCCTCACCGTAACCCAGATGTGATCTATAACAACTAATCTACTTTAAAGTTTCTTAAAAGTCTTCTGCTGACCATAGAAAACTAGCACTCATGCTAACAGAGGTCTGGACAGCCATGAACAAGCAAGACCTCCTAGATTCTAGGCAGACACCTCCCTTGCCCTCCTACAACCCAGCGAACCACAGAAATCATAGCAAGTTCTGAAATACCAAAGCCAATTTTGCCAGTTTTTTTTTTAAATGCTTTAATATTTTGTATGTATTTCACCAAACAGTTTTTGTTTTAGTCTTTTCTCTTAATCATCAGTCAGCATTTGATTTCTCAATATGTGGCCTATGTCTTTAAAAAAAAACAATTCAGAGAAACTTTACCCACTCATTAAATTGTCATATGTAAAGCTACACAGAATTTAGTCACAATTCACCAAACTCCAGGCTGTATGTTACCATCAACTTAGCGACTACTATTGTCATCATTACCCAAAATTTTAATTGAAATTAAGAAAAATAGATTTTAACCCGTCCCCTCCTGTTTATTAAGGCTTAGAATTAAGTAAACCATATATTCTAACTCAAAGGCTTATCCACAAACTTACCTCAGCGTCTGGGTTTTCCTGTGGCCTCTGATTCTGACACTCCATATCTGCTTCAACAGAAGATGCTTCGTTTTCCTCGGTTGGAACTTTCTCCACCATGGATGCCGTAGAGATGGTGAAAATGCCGTGGGTGTTGACTCGCACTTTGACTTTCACTCTAGATTTTTCTCCATCTTTCTGTGCAGAAACATTCTGAACTATGAAGCGGCCTAGAAGAAAAAGAAATGGACAATTTTAGTATTGAATCTAAATCTCTATCAAGAAGACTAAAAGTTAACATTGCTATTTCAAACTCTCCCCATTTTCTCTGCCACCTGAAATTAGATTTAAGCCCTTTAATGTACACTATAACCATAACCTTTTAAAACAGGCTTACAGGTACACAGTATACTTACAGTAGTTGAGATTAGTCTTAATATGCCATAAAACCTTCAAAGGCAAGGGCACTTTTGTTACTTTCTACTTAATACATCTGACATAAACCCTGTAAGACTGAGGACAAGCCGTCCCTGCCTCTTCCTTCCCCGTTTCTCTAGGTGAGCACAACCCAGACACGCAAGCCTTAAGTATAAGGCAGATGATACCAAGCACTTGCTGAATTTTGATTCAGAGAATACTGTTTTGTTGATTGAATAAACATTTTCCTACGTTTCAAATAGGCAAGGTGAGCTAAAACCTGTATCAAAGCCTGAAATTATTATGCATTATAGAGAAGTTCCAGAACATTACCGAGTAGGAGTTAGGAGTGGTAACTCTGACCCAGACTACCTGGGCCTGAAACTCGGCTGTGTGATCTGCTGCAAGTTACTTCAGCTAGCTTCTGTGGTCTGAGTTGGTAAGTGTTTATTTACAGTGAGCACTTAAAACTCTGGAACCAAGCACTGAATGTCAGTTATCACCTCCACCAACAGTACTGTTACTACAGAAACCACTAAAGAAAATTGAGTATTTTGAACCTATTATGCACAAAGCACTATGTGAGATTTAATAGCCTTGTATTTAAAGTGCTGTCTACACAAACACACATAGTTATATTTACTAGGTCAGTGAAAGATGTTGGAATAGACCTTCATTAAGTATCAAATCACCAGGTTCAGGAAATAATTGCCATAGATCCATTTAAAGAAACAAACTGACACAACATGGAAGAGAGAGAGAAAGGGAGGGAGAAAGGAAGAGCATTTACTGAAGGGCATCCAGGAAGACTCACAGAAGAGACAGAAACATGTAAGGTGGTTTTTACATGTACGTGCAAGCTTTTCAATTTTAGTGATGATATTAAAGACTTGATGCCACACTGAAGAGCTTAGATACTATCCTCTGCACAACGGGGAATAGAATCCAGCCTGTTAAAATTTAAGCCTATATTCAGTGATTCCTTAAACTAACTGTCTATCAATAAATTCTTAAAAACTGTTTTTAAAAATAAAACAACTCTTGTGTCAGAACATTTTTAGTTTTAAATAGTACGAAAGAAAACACAACTGGCCAGGTTAGACTCCTTCAAACAATTTCATTGTGAAAAGGTATGGGGCAAAGACGAGTCCTGACAAGATCTAGCATTATTGGCAAATTTTACCCCCAGCCTGGGAAAGAGGCAAGGCTATTCAAGAAGATGCCTGTAGCTCTCTCTCAGATTTCCAGTCATTATGGGTCAAACTAGGTGGACAGTGTCCAGCTTCTTAAAGAAAAATGTACCAAAAAAGATACATTTTTTAAAAAGATTATAATACAAGGGTGTATTTGAGAAGTAGTTTTAATGGTCGATGAACCAGATTTTAAATTGGAAGTAACATTCTGCAGATAACATTTCATCCAGAGGAAAGGTTAGTATTAAAAGTAGGTGGTAATCCTATAAGTATAGACTTATTAGAAAAAGAAAAACACTCAACTCTCCTAAATATACACACTTGGAAGTAACAGCAGCACTGGAAGTCATTTCCCCCTACAGGCCAGTTTATTCACCAATAAAACAAAGAGCTTTCCCCATCACCATTATCCCAAACTGAAAATGTCTTCACATGGCATTACGGTCCACTCAACACTGCTAAGAGTAAGAAAAGTGTTTAAGCCTGGACACTAAGTAAATGACATCTTTAAAAGATAAATACAATTAACTGCTTACCTATTTTTGCTTCTGGATATGGAACTCCTTGAGGATCAGAATAGAAAGCTTCTAGCTCAAAAGGCCCACTTCTCAGGAAGGTGAGAACTTTGGAGAAAGGAGCAGCGTGGTTCCTGCTAAAGACCTCGTGGACGCTAGGCGAAGGGAAAGGCATCGTCAGAAGCTCAGAGTCCACACTCACGGTGCAGCACAAGCAGAACAGAGTCTAGGACCTGTGTCCGCCTTGTCCCACCACTTACAACCCCAAATGGGAGAAATACTTGGTATGTTTGGTTGTTAAGAGGTCCCAATCACTCTACCATAAAAGCCATTTGTTAATTTTTCTTTATATTACACAATATCTGAAAGATATTTTCTCCTACATACCCCTCAGCATCTTCTGAATCGTGGTTCCAGACCAGAGATATTGGAAAAGGAACTGCATCGGTGACGGAAAATTCTCTAACTTTAAATGCCGGAGAAAGGATTGCACACTTCAAAAAAAAAAAAAAAAAGATCATCATGAGCACATGAAAAATTTCACTCACCTTTTTAATACAAAACTCAACTCAACTAGGATGGGTAGGTTTAAATTCAAATACAAAATTGCTTACGTGTCTTAAGTATATGTGAATTAAGCATAAGTGATTTAGCCCCTAAATACTATGACAATCACCAGCTATAAGTACAAATAACACAAGGAATCTTAGGATAGTAATTGTTAATTAGTAGCAAGGTTCAGAGAGGCTTAGGAAAAAACACTGGTCTTTTCATAAATGCCCTGCTGACAGCCATTTCACAGGCTGCATCACTTGTGAACATGTATATACATCGCAGCAGCTCTGTCCACATCGCCTTTTAATCATCTAAGAAACTGAAAAAGGGTAAAACGCAAAGTGTTCCTAATTTCAAGTAATTTTACGAATGAAGGAAGCAATGGCAAATTCAAATTTGAGGTAGACAACACCCAACAGACCAACAGGTGGATTTAGATTTGTCACATGAAAATGACTAAATAGATGACTAAATAAAAAGTCAATTAAGGGGGAGGGTATAGCTCACATGGTAGAGCGCACGCTTAGGATGCATGAGACCCTAGGTTCAATCCCCAGTACCTCCTCCAAAAATAAATAAACCTAATTACCTCCCCCACCCCCACAAAATAATTTAATAGTACAATAGTAAATAAAGTATTTTTTAAATAAATAAGTAAATTAAAGTCAATTATTTCTTGAATAGCACAGGATTCTTCAAAAGAGAAGCCAAAATAAGCTCTACTTCTTAAAAAAAACTAAAACTTCCAAAGTTTGGGGGAATTAATGCAGGAGACATACTCCATTATCAAGGAAAAAGCAAAAACAAAAACCCATAAAACATGATGCATCTTGATGATGCAATGGATTATCAGCAGTGGTCAGCATATATTCTTTTAAAAAATGTTAGAGTACTCAGTCTAAATACTTTTGTCTAAAGAATCTCTTGCTTTATATTAAAAAAATACCGCTAACTAGATCAAGTTAACTTCTAGATTGGATGCTCTTGCTTTCACAACCTTTATGCCTCTGGGCTGCCTATTTGTTAAGCAAGTTAAAACCACCTGTTAGCTAATCCTCTTACCCCTGCCAACTTCCCCCAAATTATTCCTTTTTACACCAGGTTGCCATTCTAATTCCCTTCTTTGTAACATCTGTCACCACCACAGAGCTAACCAGTGCTTTACAGCTGTGTTTTTTATGATCCCCCCAGAATCATCCCAGTTTGAGAAACACTAGTTCTATAGTTCTTTTCATCTTAAATTTCCTAACTCTTCCAGATTTGAAGATCCTTGTGCCCCTACAGCCTTACAGATTTATTAAGAAGTAATTCTCTTGTGGAATCTAACTGGGCACTGGGCCCTGCTCACCTGATGACCCCACCACAAAGGAGAAATGGGTGAGGAATGGGCACCAAGAGAAAGACGGGCAGAGAAGGCAGTACGTACCTGTAGCGCGCATCCTCTGGCCACTGCTTCATCTGCATTGAGTGTCGTGCTAATATCTTTTCCAAAGAATTTGGCAATTTTTTCTTTCACAGCTGGAATTCGTGTAGTGCCTCCAACTATCTCAACAGCACTCACATCTTCTACTTTGAGCTGAGTTTGTTCCATCAATGAATAAAGTGGAACTTCTATCTTTTGCAATAGGTCAGCACAGAGTTCTTCAAATTGTGCCCTTGGCAATTAAAAGGAAAACTTTATAAATATTTAGGAAAATTATCTTAAAGCCAATATCCTGTCCTATTTTTTTAAACAATAAGTCTTATCAACCCAATGAATCTTTTTCCTCAGATACCCTGAATTCCACATGAGCCAAGTTCAACTGTATCATAATTTGTAACTTTTTTTTCCCCCAAAAATACACAAAACAGATGTAGAAAGGTGACAGGGGAGAAAATCAATCTGAATGGTATTACTGGAATAAATCATTTTTATGTTAAGATTGCCATTTCATTCCTTAATGTTTCATGTGATCCGATTTTGATTACTTTGAATACTTCCATTGACTTCAATGTATTTCTGTGAAATGTTTTGTGAAACCATTACTCAATCACTGGCCCAGAAATACTGAAAAGTGAATACCACCAAAAAGACTTAGTCAGTCATGAGGGCACTTAGCAACGCTCTCTCTTAGAACCCCCTTTGCAGATGTAACCCTAGTTCTAACGGTTCTGACTTCCAACAGGTCCTATACAATCTTGAGACGTGGGCCGAGATTCACACCACCACAGCTAGAACTGACGCCCAGGCTATAGTTTCAGCAAGAAGTTCCTTCTATTTAATCTGGCAGAATTCAAGACACACCTGTTCATCTTCCCCGAAACATCTTTGTCATTCATAAAGCACTCGATATTCAGTGGTAGATCCGTGCTGTTAGAGCTCATTAGCTTTTTCAATTTTTCACACTCCTGATACAGACGAAGGAGTGCTCGAATTTTGGATTTTGCATCCAACTTGTACTTAGTTTTAAATTCTGCACAAAAATGTTCCACTAACTTTGCATCAAAGTTTTTTCCTCCTAAGAAAGGATCAAAAGCTGTTCCCAGTACCTAATTTAGTTAAAACAACAAATAATCTGGTTATTTTCAATAATATTGGTAACTAGAATCTTAAATATTACTACTCAAACAAGTAAATAGTAATAGGCTCAAGATTTCTATTTAAACTACAACATGAAATCCAAGTCAGTTAGGAGACAGGTAACTACCTAATCTAAATGCAGCTAAAAACCAAAAATATCTTAGAGACTTAACAATTACACGGGATAATCTTTTAAAGCTTTTCTTCCCTAAGCAAGAACACTTGAAGAGTACGGTAAAGCAAACACGTCATCTTTAGGGAGATCAACCTTAGCAATGACTCTCTGTTGGTATCTTTAGCCAAAACTCTTCATTACCTAGAAGAGCACAGTCAAAAAACTCAGCAGCTTACATTAATGACAATTTTAGCACATTTAATATTTGGGTCACTTAGTTCCAATTTATGACTTTACCTTCAATTTTCCCTTGTTAAAGGCACAGGCAGACACTTGAAAAGCTGAGTGTCCCATATCAACAAAAACCACTATTCGAGGTTTCTCATCCAGGCCTGGGAGATCCTGCTTATAAATTCCATAATTCAAAGCAACTAAAAAAAAATTAGTATGTTTCAATTCTTTGGTTTGCATTTTCTTAGGAATTTCATTGTTACTGATATAACTACACATGCAGGAAACCCGACTATACTTCGATCAATTAAAGATGAACATATTCCTTTCATATCTGACTTCACACTAATTTTCTTGGCATCAATTACCTTATCCCTTTGTGATTTTAGAACAATGTTCTATCACTTTTAAATAAATGGGGAGACATAACAGAAAAGACAAACATGATTGCAAAACAATGGAATGTAATCCACATGTAACCACAAACAGAATCAGACTCATTACACAAATACTTACATTTCAACCACAACCTGCTAGAGACTGCTTATCCAAAAAAATTAAGAATTTAATATACAACTAGAGCAACTGTAGTTCCTACCAATTTGATTCAAGGTAAGTAATTGATCTACCTTACACAGTCTGTGTTAGCTTTTTTTGAAACCACCGTATTCCTAAATATGTATACTTAAGACGTCGTCAGTACCGAGTTCTTAACACATCTATTAAGTATATACTAAACACAGCCTGTTCTTGCTGTGCCTGAATACATGAGGCTATACCTGACTTTGAGTCCGTCTATAATCACAATGAACTGACAGAAGCTCCAGGAGCAGGTGAGTGAGTGCTCTGCTCCACACCACACCCACTCCTAACACAGGCCCAGCAAATGGTACAGCTTAAATCAGTATCTGATAGAAGATGAATGATCAACTCCTAACTACATATAACTGGAAAGTATAGAAGAAAAAAATATTTTAAACTAAATCAGTGGTCAAGGTAGTTGTAAAAGTAACAATCGTAAGGTTTTGGGAAAACTTACTTAACTATAAAAACATGTAAGGAAATTAAAAAAAAAAAACTAAATCCAACACACTAATTCAAAGGATTAGATATATATATACACACACAAGAAATTTCCTAATGAAAGCAAATTCATAAATTTGACAAAGTGCCATATTCTCATTAAAACAAGCATCTGAAAGGCTTTCAAATCTAACACATGCTTTTTTAATAAGCTGTGTTTCTACACCTACATGAAAGTGTTTGATAACAGACCCAGTGTGTCTTAACTTTAGTTTGGACAGCACATTAACTTCTACACAAAAGCAGGTTTTCTTCTTACCAGCTGTCATGTCGTTCATAAGTCTTAAGCAGTTTAGGCCAACAATTTGTGCAGCATCTAAGACAGAGCGCCTCTCCGCATCTGTGAAGAAAGAGGGGACCTACAAACAAAAAGGGAAAGGATTTAACTCACCTAGATCACAAAAATGCATACCAACTCCTCACAGCCACTTGTAATAAATTCACAAGAGCCCAGCTAAACAGTCCCCAGCCAAGATATGAAACAAACAGAACTTCAGACTAAGTTTCTGACAAGTTCTTAACGTTCAGAAACAGTAACTACTTTTGAAAAGATTGCCCTAGAATTATCACATCAAACTCACTATAACAAAATTTTAACCTGAAATAAAAAGTAATCAGGAGTATTCATTAGACACATTAACAGTTACTTAAATCTAACAGAAAGTTTTAACTTTAAGTGGATGAAATACCATTTCCAAACTAGTCTTAAATTTCTGACATTTGGAAACTGTTATGCTAAGTCAACATTAAATGTTACATGTAACTAAACTATAAAGGCGACAGGCACTTAAAGGTAATACAGGGCTAATTCTAGCCACTGCCCTTTAGCTTGGCTAGTCATTGTGCATTAATAGGTGGAGTACCTTCTAATTCAGTAGACCTGGAATACACTCATATAATCACACAACTGGAAAGCGCCTAAGGGAAAACCTGGTACACTGGCTTTCATGTTTTTTCCCATAGTAACTACGAATGCTTCAGAAAGAGACAGGGGCAAGAGCAAAGGTGGGGTCTCTGCTCACCTTTCAAATCAGAACACTACTTTCTTGAGTTTTCCATATTAGGTTATTTAAAGGGAAAAGAAAAAAGGAAGAAGGAAGGACCACTGATATAACTTAATTCTTTAATTTTACCAAAACCTAACAGCATTTCTCCAAGCAAGACCCAGACAGCCCCTTGGTAGAACACCTTCTGTCTTGCAAGAGAGAAATTTTAGCCTTTCTGCTTCTATCCTTTCATACCCCAGGATGCACTGCCATAAAGGCTTCTGACATGTCTGGGCAGCCCACCCTGCCCCGGATGTGATGCAAACCAGGCCGAAGGTAAATTCATTACAGACAGTCCCGGTGCAGAGCATAATCCCAGCAGATTAAGAAATGACTGGAGGCATCTGAGAGTGCAGGACTGACAACAGCTTTTTGGTGTCCAAATAAGAGGCAGCTTTTGTACACTGCAAGTCCTCCTTGACAACCTAATTATCAACTGTCCATTGACGCAGTGAGCTTGCCAGTGCTAAATGTAACAGTCGGTTATATTTCAAAGTAAATGTTCACCAAAAACTAATTCACTGGTTCTCACGTGAGGGTGGAATTCTGAACAGCTCCCATCTAAGTATACAAACTGTCTAACAACACATCAAGTAACTTTAGAATATCCTCCAATTCAACCAGTCAGTCTGTATTTTCAAAAAGCCTGACAGAAGATTTTGATTTGCACCACCACTCAAGAACCTCTGCAACTTCTGGCTAAAAATACCACTCAAACCTACTCTTAAATGCTGCTGAACACTATGTTAATACAGTCCAGGGGAATTCTGATCTCTACAGAACAGCTTTCACACATTCAATATTAAAAAATAACATAAAGAAAGCAAATTAAAATGAAACACATTTCCTTGCTGAATTCTACTTACTGAAATAACACAATCTGTTACTGGCTTCTTGAGGTTGTTTTCAGCAGTTTCCTTTAACTTAGTCAACAGCATGGCTGTTATCTGCTCCACACTAAATAGATGCTCTTCATCCATGTACATTACCTATATTGAGGAAAGAAAAATGTTTTAAATACTATGATTCTTAAAGCTACATACTAATATTAACTTCCAAACATTATTACATATTCTCTTCCAGAAAATCTTTATTGTTACAGCTGTTCAGAAAAGGAGGAGGAAAGGAATGGTAAAAGGAAGAGAAAACAGGGAAAGGAAAGCTAAGAACAAAGAAAGATTTTTTCCCCTAGAGATGAAGAGGAGGAAAAAAAAAGCTGGGGCAGGTTTTCCCCATATCCAAAGTACTAGTCAAAACATTATAGAAGGTAGTAAATTTCCACTCTAACTGAAGAGATGAATCACTGGGATAAATATTATTTTGTGCAGATCACAAGACAGGAATGCAACAGGAATAAACACCATGAGGCAACTCTAAATTTTACAATTGCCAACAAGTCACAAAAAAGTTGTAGCAGTATATACCATATGAATAATTTTCAATGATGATTTAAACATAAACTTACAGTTTAAGAGAAGCTAGATAAATAAGTAAGTTTTTAAGAACACCTTGCCCAATTAACAAAACTGAGTTAAATATTTATTAAGAATTAAGTACATTTCTCTGTAGATGAATTAGACCATTTCCTAGAAAGGAACCTAAGGTCAATTATATTACCTTTATTCCAACTCCTCCATTTTTCATTGGAACCAGATCGTAACTTAAGTTTTCCTTCTCCTTTTGAATGAAGGGGTCACTGAATGCTCGACCATGAAACCTCTTGAAATTAGATACTGTATTGTTTGCATGAGTGATTTGCTGCAAATGAAATTTGAGATTTAATTTTTTTTTTCCTAATTTCCACACCTATTAGCAATTAAGAAGAAAGTCAAATGTACAACTCAAACCATAGGGATGTAAGTCACTTTTCCTAGAGCCCTAAATTTCTCCATCAGTGAATAGATTTTATTCTTCTTCCCCAACAGAAATGCCAGAAGGGAGGCCGTGAGAGGGACACACACAGACTTCAACATCTCCAAGATAAACTCGAAGACAGTGACACTATCACTACAGGTCTAAGTAACTCCCAAGACCTATACGTATTCCTTCCCCCTACTAAACCTGCAAGTTTTACACCTAATGAATAAGTGAAAAAGGAGATCTAGCAGCAACATAGTCATATTACATTTTTTTAAAAACAGTTAATTGTCATAGTCTATTAAGTTGCTAAGTGGTTAGTATAAATATTTGGGGCCACAAAATACATGGATTGCTACTTGACCTATTAATAGCATAGAATACTAATTATCGATATCAAAAAGCAGAAAAAGCAAGGGTAATTCACAAAACCCCTGTATGAGGTGGTGCTTTCGCTGCACGTACAGGTTTTTGATGATCAGGCTCTGGACTTACAAGTCCCATTTCACAGCATATTTCACGCAAAGATGTCAGCACTGGGAACTTTATTTAAAATACAAAAATAATTAAAAGATAAAAAACTAAGACTTCTAAAGTTACTAGCTTGAAAATGCCAAAACAGTTTACTATTTGCTGTTTTCTCTGATCTACACTTTTTAAAGGGAAAAATATAGCTTGACAACACTAGTTTTCAAATAATATGGAGTAGTATTCCAGGATTTAGAGTTGTTTCTTTTTTAGCATATTTTCCATACTTAAAAGAATTTTTTCAATCTTTCTTTTTTAATTGAATAAATCCAACATGTAACATTGTATAAGTTTAAGGTGTACAGTGTATGTTACTTTTACATGTTGCAATAGGATTGCTTTCAGTCCCTTCCTTAAAAGAGTCTCAAAAGGAATTTTCATATTTCATATTTACTTTTCTCCTCAGCTCCTACATTTCAACAGTTATAACGTGAGCCCCAAATGGGAGCCACATAGGTAAATTTTCAAGTCCTGTTAATAAGGAAACCTAATTCCGAAAAAGGGTGAAATTAATTTCAATAACCTATTCAGCTTAGTATATCTAAAATATCATCATCTCCACATGCTCTCAGTGTAAAAAATTTATGAGGTGGTTTACTCTTTATTTAAGTCTTCGAAATCATGTATTCTGTACCTTACTTTTCGATTCAGATCAGGTACACTTCAAGTGCTGCAGAGCCATGGGGAGCCAATGGCCACCACGTAGACGGCAGAGCCTGGACAGAAGCTCTCCTCCTACCACCTTAATTAGTAAGTAACCTGGAAACACTTTTAAACGCAGAACTTCTTAGATGTTCCTTCTATAAAAGGAATCCTTAACTCTTAAATGAATATCATGAGAAACTTCACATGAAAGAACAAGTGTCTCATTTATAATTTTTAAAAATTAGATAAATTAGAAGGTAGCAAAGTATCTAAGAGCTCAAAGGAATACTTGCATTACAGTTCTAAAACAAAAAAATAGATAGGCTTAGGTATTTCATGTTCTTATGTCTGAGATTTTACATTTAAAACCTCTCCCCTAAAAAGTGATCAAAATTCTCTTAAACCTACCTGATTTTTGGCTGCAACTCCAATTGTTCTGTTTTTTGATCCAAATGATATGACTGATCTGGAAGAAATTTTAAAAGCATGTTTCAAAAATGTTAAAAAGCATAAATGTGAACATTTTTAAATGACATGAGAAAGATTCTAATATAAATGTCCTACCCATTCATGGGGACTGGGGCACAAGGACAGCACAATTTTGAAGTCTAAAGCTTCAGTGACTCTAAGAGGGGCCCCCTTAACTGCTACTGTGAGAATCCAATCTAGGTGTCAGTTGTACCCCACCACCCATCCCATCCCCATCCCAGATCCAGTCTGCTCGTGGATCAGAGAACATTTTCCAATACCAGCATAATTCTCTAGGCTCCAATTGTTAGGAAGTGGACAGTAACTCTGAAAATGCTTTGAACAGTTAAAGAGTATTATTAACATGGCCTGAGATGCATGATTTAACAAAGTATGGTGTAACCACTTTGCAGTTACCAACTCCATACAAATCTAAATATCACTATCATACTTATTGCTGTCCTGACGTACCATTTGACTCTTTAGGATCAAAAGTTTTTATAGAATTAAATTGATACAAGTAAGCCTAAGTTATGCTTCTGGAATTTAAAAGCACAAAACAGACTCCTGTATGGAAGAAATCTACTTGAGGAAGCCAAGTAGAAGCAAGTACCACAGCAGAAACAAGTACAAATGCTGAGGAAAAGGACTGAATAATCAGTTACATTAAGTCAGCTTTGACGAGCAAAGTGACTTGTAACTGAGTCAGCCTTCTGAGAAATGGAGACAGAATGGTAGCACAGAGCAGAGAAGTCTCGTCAGAAGGAAGGAAGTGAATTAGGTTTTAGAGGGCAGATAAGAGTAATGGTACCATAGGAGCAAAATGGGATATACTGAGGGCATTAAATACCAAGCTGAATCAAATTTAAATCTGCTGTAACAGAAACATCTTTGACCTAGATTATTTGAGCAGATGCTCAATCACATCCTAAAAGCCAGCGAACTGTTGGAGCAAAGGCTAGATCTTTAAAATTCTTTCCAAAAACCTAGTATCACTCCAAGCTCAGAGTAAATATACAGCTGTAGAACAAATTCACTCATTTTCCAAGGGGAGAATGAAATCAATTACACTAAACAGAAATTAACAGTAGCCAATGCAGTTGAACCAAATATCTATCTTCCAAAAAATATTAAAAGAAACTCCAATACTACCCTCAGTTTACCACGTTTTAGAGCCCTATCTGTCATCTTTAGTTTCACACTGGTCACTGTAGCCACGTAATTTTTTCTTACTCTCCTTTGAGCTTTTCTTCCTTTCATTGGATCAAACAGAAAAAAATGTAAACTGCACCCAGGCATGAAAGCCTGAGAAACTGTCTTCTTTCTTACTAGACTCCCATCACAGCCCTTTGCACAGCCAAAGAAAAGACTATATAGATTTACAGAGGTCCATGCATGAGATGCTCAGGGAGTAAGTCTTCCCAATGCAACTAATACTTAGATGTTTGGGATTTGCCATTCACTTTTCATAAATACTCTTCGTGATACAAGCCCCCAGTCATTTCACCTTTGGGCTCAATGTTTCATTCTACGATTTTTACCTTGGGTTTAAGGCATTAAAAATAAATACCTACATCATTTTCCCTGAGAAACAAACAGTTGTTTTTGTTAGTGCACATACAGGCATGTTTCCATGTATTATGCTCAGAAATTAAGACCCCCCCCCCAAAAAGTTGCTTTTTAAAATGTTAACCTTTGCCCACCACTTGCTGCTGTAGAATATACCACTTAACTCAGTGACAACATCCACACTCTGGAGAGCTTCTAGCACAAAAGTACGCAATTTTTATTTTCTCTCCTTCTTAATCATGCAAAATTAATAAAGAAATTAGGGCACGACTTGGGATTCTTCTTTAATGGCTCTCATAAAATGAGCAAAAAAGCCGTTTACATCTTCCACAAATGATCCAAGAGTAAGAGCAGGCAGATTTATCAGAGGAGTGTTCTGTGGTCGCTAACAACAATCCGCCCTCTCACTGCTCAAGCAGCAGCATACAGGCTCTGGAAGCTTCCAGTTCATTTCGAGATTCACAATGCGGAAGAAAAAAACTCGGCAGCCCGGGATCTGCGATGCAGACATGTTTGGAGGGAGGGGGACGAGTTGGGGGCGGCTAAGCCAGCTCAGAGAAGCCGGGTGGGGAAACGGGGGCGGCCGCGGAAAGAACTGGCTGAAGCTTCTTGCCTAGAAAAGAGATCGAAGTCTCAGCCTTGGCCGCACCCCGGTCCCCAGGAGGAAGCCCACCCAAAGTGACGACCCTAGAGGATTAGACTCTCGGGCTTCTCTTGGCCCCGCGAACCCCGGAGACACCCCCTCTCCGATTTGTGCCCCCAAGACCCCTCGCCTACTCGGCGGCCGGGCGGCCAGCATCCTGACCCCACGGAGGGGCGCACCGCTTCCCACATCGCCCTCACTTCGTCCTGGTGATCCGCAACCAGTCTCAAGCCTGGGGTCCCCACGCTCCCCGCCCCCGAACCTCCCCCCAGCGCCCCGCAGGCTCTCACTTACGGGGTACACCGGTCACTGAACTCGTTGGCGATGGTCTCGATGCCCCCGGCCCGGGCCACCGCGATGTAGCAGCTCTGCGAGCCCACGTCCAGCCCCACCACCGACATGGCCGGTTCTCGGTCCGCCTCCGCCTTGGGTCTGGGTCTCGGTCTGCGTCCTCTGGCCGCCGCTTCCTGCCCCGGCCACGCGCGGCTCCCGCAAGGTTCGCTCCTGTCACGCAGACGGACAGACGGACAGCAACCGGTCAGGCGCCTCCGGCTTCCAGGGAACAGTGGCGGCTCGCCGATAAATCTCCACTGGAGAAAACGGCGTTCAGTCTCCAAAGGTCGCTCCGCAGCTCCGGCTAGCTGCCTGGATCTACAGCCGCTGGCTCACCGGCGCGCCGCTGAACTACCGACCCAAAAGGGGAGGTCCCAGCTCCTCAGCCTTATGTATCGCACTGATCGGAACTTTCCAGAATCTGCGGCATTTACTCACCGGCGCCTCCACCGGCCCCTCCACGTGCCACTTCCGCTTCCTTCTTCTCGAGCCTTCTCGAAAGATTCTACCCAATGGGTGGCTGGTCCCTCTGGGGACGACAGTCGTTGCCATGGCGGCAGGACAGCCGCTCCGGCGCTATTTGCTCAAGCAGGCCAAGCTGACCCGCCCACGCCCCGCCCCTCCCTAGCTAGGGGCTCTTCGCTGTCCTAATAAAATGGACAATGAAAAATGACTCGAAAAATCGTAATCTTCGTGATTTAATAATGAGCGATGGTGTCCGACCCTTAGACTCGAAGGAGAGGCTGAGCAGGCGGGGACACACATCCCTACTTCTGCAGAGACCCGAGACGCCCGGACGCCAAGGAGGCCGACCGGCTCTCAGAGGAGCATGTAGGGAACCGTAGTCAGGCTGGAGGACGGTGTCGCCTTGCATGCTGGGATGTGTAGTCCCGGCCGCAGAGCGTGCTGGGAGCTGGCTTTGTCTTGGGGGACTCGCGGGAGAGGCCGGCTTCCCTCTAGCGCTTTTGTGCGCATTCCTCAGTGATGGCGTTATTTCTTTACCCTGCTTTCTCGGTATCCGCTTCCATTATTGTCTAAATTACCCCACAGCTGGTGAATTAGAAATTAGAAGGAGGATTTTCTGTTTAAATTTCTAGTAACAAGCACAGGGTTTGTATTAAATGTTACTGAATTTATCAGCGGCAGGATAGTCTTTTGTGGAATGAAATGTTCCTTTTTCTTTTTTTTTTAAGCGGGTTTTATATGTGGCATAATTTGGAAAGCTGTCTGCTTACTTTTGACACATCTGACGTGAGCAGGCCTTGGTCTACCCTGCCACTCCTGAGCCGTAAATTATTAGATAAGTTTTGCTTCTTATTTGATCTGAAACAGCTTGTGTTTCTTTAATAGCTATGTCCCTATTATTTTCAGTAAAGAGACAAGCATAGAAAGGAAAAAAAAGGTGGCACTCTGCTGCTGTTATCAGGTCTTTTACAGCTTTCTGTGTCCTTTTAAGTTTGCCTGAGAGCTCCTTGCTT
Organism: Camelus bactrianus; assembly: GCF_048773025.1. Taxonomy (NCBI): domain Eukaryota; kingdom Metazoa; phylum Chordata; class Mammalia; order Artiodactyla; family Camelidae; genus Camelus; species Camelus bactrianus. The sequence goes on from NC_133552.1 coordinate 6,564,586, forward strand.
ACTCTCCCTCAGGCACATAGAAATATAGATGAAATATGTAGGAATTTCGAGCTGAAGTTAGAATAATTAAAGCCCTGAAGAGTACGGCAATCCTTAGAAGGTTAAATCAGAAACGAGGCTAGAAGGCCAGGTTTATGTTACATATAAAGTCAATTGTGTGCTTGGCCCAGCATTTAGACAAGCTACTTAACCTTTACATTACTTCGGTTAACTGGTCTTTAAAATGAGAACCATTTAATGAAATAGTAGGTCTCTAAAGGTGATTGTATTCTTAAATTTGAAAATACAGCTAGCTATAATTATTTTTGTTTTGCTTTACAATTCCCCCCTCCCCCCCACACACACTTTTTTTGCGTATCAAAACCTTGTATTAAAATCCATGGAATCATAACATTTTTGAACGGAAACAGAACTTGGGGATTTTTTGGTCAGCTTCCCACATTTATGTGGGGAAACTGTTGTGCAGACAGGAGAAAGGAACAGTTCTTGGTCTTTGGAGCCAGACGGATTTGGATCAGGTTCAAATCCTCGGGCAATACTGTTAGCACTTTATAGTACTGCTTGTAAGACCCCCAGCTCTCCTTCATGGAATCTTGAAGAATATAGAATCTTGGCTATACAGATTTATTAATTTGCCAGCTGTGTGACCTTGAGATAATTACTAAGCTTTCCTGTGCTCCACCTCATAGGATATGTGTTAATGATGGAGAGGGTATGTAAAGTGCTAAACGTATGTCATTATTATGTGATACCCATTTAATGTTCTTCAGATTCTTCTTTGAGCTTCCATTTCAGCATCTGTAATGGACATATACCTATCTTTTGGGGATTTTGGAAGAATCAGATGTAAATAAAACAGCTAGTATGGTAGTAGACATTCAGTAAGTTTTAGTAATAGTAACAGTAATATTATTCAAGAAAAGCTAGTGCCAGAACTTGTAGCTCAACTTGTGCTGCTTGGACACTGAGTTGTACCTTTGTGTAGCCCCCTTTTATTTAATCAGTCCACCTTAACCGTGTGTTGGAACAGGTGAGTGAGTAGGGGCCATATGAACTACCACGTTTATTATCTAATATTACATTTATTGTATGCTTGGAATCCTTGTCATTTTTATTACTTAATTACATTTTATTTATTTTGATTTATTATGTTTTAAATACATAAATAGTTTCTCACACTATTTCTATCGTAGTGTCAAATTTTAGAATGAAACTAACACCAGATAAGAGTAGTCCCAACGAATTGTCTAATTGTGGATCCACAGGTAAACAGGGAATTAAGTTGACGTTACCCTGTCTGCTAGCAGCTACCAGTGCAGTTACTGGGTTTTTCCCCATATTTGTCTTAGAGAGCGAGAGAGTTCTTAAAACTAGAAGCGGAGACAGCACCCGAAGAACAACAAAGATAAAACAAAAATGCAAAGATAAAAGAAGAAAAGCCCAAACAAAAATGCCTCTCAAAGAGATGATGAGCAGTAGATATAAAGAGCTGGGAGAGGTGTCCTTGAAAGGGAGGAAGAGATGGGCAGCGTGGTTGCATAGATAGAATAATGCACATGAAAGTGCTCATGACCTTCACCTTCTGGTGAGTCAGTATTTTTGTGGTCTTTGTATTCAGCACGGTGCCAGGTGCTGGGAGTTACAGAAGGAGTATCAAACTTGTTCTAAATCAAGATGCCTTTTGTCTGGCTTGTCTATAATGCCAGTACATCTGAATGCTCAGGTATCTGAAATCTTATCCTTTCCAGTCTCTTTCAATATTTGCTTTCTAAAGGGTTTTTCCTTCTCATATATTAACTTGAAATTTATTTAAAAATTAATTGGTGGCTGTAAAATCTATTTTTTCTTGATTTGAAGTTATTTTAGAAAGAATGATCACCTAAAAATAGGAATACATGGAGAAATCCTGAAGGAAAAAAGACTACATGTTTTTTCTTCTAACCTAAAAAGGACCGTCATATTTTATGGCCAATGTGGTTGTAGGATAATGTTCATGTCCCCCCCCCACCCCACCCCAAGCTCGCTGTGAACCACTTCACCGCTGGAACAGCAGTGGCCTTGCTGACCTCAAGGCTTTGGTGCTCATTGGGCCCACCTAGAAAGCTCTTCTTAGGCTCTTGGCTAGGCCAGCTTCTTCTCATCCTTCAAGGCTCAGTCGAAATCTCATTTCCCACAGAGGGAGGTTTCTGAATGCCAACTAGTAAGCACATCACCCTTCCCAAAGGACCACTCAGTGTTTGTTTAGTTACTAAGGTGAACCTGGTACCAGACCTGGTGCCAAGGATGGTCACCATTTGGCTTGAGCCAGTCAGCACATTCCTTTTCCCTTCATCACAGTCGTTGGTTCAGGGGTGATCACGTGATGCACTCAGCCCAACCAGGTGACTCTCGGTACTATCACTTAGAATGCTGGGATGGGAGCATCACCTCTCTGCTCCTCCTCACTCCGTGCCCTCCACCTCCTCCCATGTCCTCCAGCCACTATCTTGTGAGGTTCTGAGATCACAATAACCTTACTACAGAAAAGGTAGCTAGCATACAGCATTGGATAGAAGTTGGAACCCAGGACTTAACGCCAACCCCAAAACCCAGCTTGCCTCTGCATTTAAGTTAGGTGAACCATATGTTTCCTTAGTGTTGAAGCCAGCTTGAATTGGGAGTTTCTGTTATTTGCTGACAAAAACATCGTAATTTCCTCAGCAAGGTAGGTCTTCCTTGACTATATCTAAAGCATCTCCTGGTTTCCAGTTACCCTCTACTGTTACCACTTATTTCCTTTCCAATATATACCACAGCCTGCAATTATCTTGTTTATTTATTTACTTATCTTTTTTCTCTTTGAATCGTATGGCTCAGGAAGGCAGTGACCTTGTTCTCTTCCTCACAGCGCCCTATAGATGTTCAGTAAATATTTGGTGAATGGCTGAATGATAAAAGTATTTCATAAGCTTATTAGGAAAAAGGGATCTGTACCAGCTTTCCTCTAATACAGAGTTGTTCCATCTTGGCACTGCTGACACACTAGGCCAGGTGTTCGCTGTCGTGTGGGCGCTGTCCTGTGCATTGCGGGGGGTTTAGCAGGACCCCAGACCTCTACCCCGTAGATGCCAGTAGCACCGTCAAAAACAAATTGTCCCTGATTGAGAACCACTGTTGTAAGATTTTACTTACGCTTCACTGGCCCAGAAAGGGCATTGTCTTAAGACATTCTTTTGAGAGAAAACAAAGTAATGTTTGATTCTGAATCACAGAGACTGAGACATGGGAGGAGTGAAAGCCTTGTTATGAGTGAGTCAGGCACCTTCAGCCCGTGTTTGGTCCCATAGGTGAGGAGGGATGGCGCGCCTCCCATTTAGCCGCAGGACACGCTTACTGACCGTCATGAAAATGGAGGAGCTAATTTTGACAGTGGTTGAGAAGTATTTTTGTGATTACAAATTATTTCCTTCAGACAAGTGTATATAACTCACTGCTTTTCTGTGCCTTAGTTTCCTTGCTTGTGAACGAATACTTTGAGTGCCTGCACAATTACTGGAAAGTATTCATTCTTACATTTATGGTCACCTTAACCACCCTGTTTTAGCAGAAAAAAAGAAAGAAATTTAGTATTTGGTAACCGGGATCATTACTGCCTTACATGCTATTCTGACTTTCCACCCTGAAAACTAAATTCACATGCCATGGATAGATTCCGTCTTTTCCGCTTTGTTTCCTCAGCACATGGGAGGAAAAGGAGAGGGAGAACGAATACCCTGTGTGTGCTGTATTCTGAACTATAATGGGGTAAATTCAAAGTCCTTCCAAGTGAAGTGAGTCATTTCAGCACAGACTGTTTGGATTTGGCCTGTTGAAAGGAAGTACCTTCGTTTTCAGAGGGGAAATAACACCAAAGTGTTGGTGTCCTTTTTTCTTTTCTTTTCTTTTCTTTTTTTTGAATCAGATAGGTTCTGAAAGCAGGATGTGTCTGAGCTCCAGAGATGTTAGCATTGACGATGGACGCCATCAGTGGGTGGCACCTTAAGGGTGCCAGAACCAAGGGTGTATTCAGTTCCCCAGATGAATTAATAATTTCCTCAGGAGGGTGGAAGTGGTAGAATAAATAACACTTTCAGTATTTGATTTTATTGGACAAGTCGGATTGTCCTTAACCTCATTTGTGCCAAGTGAAAAGACACTTCAGGAGAGCTGGCTACCTGACTGCAAAGCGGAATCGTGGCAAGGATGGATAGACTCACAGAGTCAGTTGTCTCGTGATGGACAACTAGAACGATAAAAAGAGAGACATGAGAACTAAGAGTCACGCGAACCAAAGTTACTTTATTTAATTCCCCAACACAAAGGAAAAACAGCAAAAGGGTATTTCTTGCCAATTCTGAAAGATGAAGCACTCCAAAATAATTGCACGTGCCCCCCGCTGCTCTCTACATCAGCGAACATTAAGGTTTACGGTCTGTTTGGAGGAGTGAGTAAAGCACTGGAGAAGCTGAGTCCCTCTAGCCCGCTAGAGAGGGGGAAACGCAGTTACTGTTAGGAAGAGCATGTTGCTAACAACCTTGAAACCAGCTATTTAAATTGTGAAATGTTAAGCCTGTTTTTCCGGAGGAAGTTTGTGAATTGTTACTTTTCACTTGAAAAAAAGAAAAAGACACTCCACAGATCCCTTATTGCACTTAATCTTAACGCTTGCAAAGGCTCTCTTCTGAGGATTCACCATTTATCAACTCTTTTCATTTTTTGACGATATGTATTCTTCCCCTTGGCCAGCTAAAGAATGTCACTCGCCATTCAGCTCTACAGGAATTAAGTCATTAGCTACTGCAGTCATTGACCTTCAGCACACCTCGAAAGGCGTGCTCTGAGGAAACTGGCAGGACAGGCCTTCAGATAGTTTTTCAGGAGAAGATTTTATGAACCCAATTTCTTGCATTTTCCCGTCCTTAGAAAAGCACTAAAACCATTAAGTTAGCTGTGCCTTGTGACTGGCAGTAGCCTTCTACTAAGGTGTTGCTTGATTGCACCTACCCATTCTCAAAATCACGTGCGTGCTGACTGCTGCCCTCGCCTCTTTGGAGCAGTTCCACAGAGCTCTCTGGGAGGCTGGCTCCCAGGATACTGTCCTCAGTGAGTCCCCAGATAGAACTGGAACGCTCAGCTCTCAGTTTGTGCTTTTTGATTTCAATTGACACCTTTGTTTCTGAAGGGAGTAGGGTCAGCCCAAGACGAGAAGTCAGGAAGGCCTGTCTGTAGCTCCTGTCCCCTGCCTTTCCACCCCGTCTCCAGCCTCCTCCTTTACTACCTGTTATGTCTCCTCAGTGTCCCGGAATGTAAATCCCTGAGCTCCTCTGCCAAGGTTTTAGGCGATATATGTGTGTTCTGTTCCTGTCTGATTTCTTTTTGGCCTCCCAAGGGCGGAGGGGCTTAACCAGCAAAAGGCAACCCGGTCCCGTCTTACCTCATCAGTTGGGAAAAAAAGTGTCCCTCTCTCCTGGAACAAACCACTACGGGCTGTTTTCCCACCTGGCCCTGCGCTGGTCTTGCTTGGTGAGGACAATGGTGAGGACACCTCCTAAGGAGGAGCAAGTCCCATCTAGGCTCATTGCCACTGGGATGGAGGTGAATGTTTCCTGAGAGTACAGGAAGCCCCACCCTTATTGCTGTGGCCTATGACGCGTCCTTGAGGTTGGCCTCTGTCCTTGAGCAGACTCAGAACTCTTCCCTAGGGCAGAGTAAAGTATGTCTGTGAATCAGGGAATGTTTGCTTGGCAGGGAAGGTGGGGAGGGGGGACCCTAGTACCCAGGAGCCTTGGGCTGTTTCCAGGAAGGGTTCCAAGTACCTGGTTGACTTTTTTCAATAGTAGTGGGTCTCTAGGAAATTCATCATGATAAAATAGGACAAATATGGACAAACCTTTGTGCTTTTAAATATGTCCTTACAGATTACATAACAGAAATGCCTGTTAGCCTTCATCTTGACGTGTTTTGTCCTAACTAGTCAACTCTGCACTCCTGGCCTCACCTGCAGTTGGTGAGCACTTTCACTGGGCAAGACTTTGACTTTGTACTGGAGGTGCAGTGATGAACCCACCCACATCCCCGCCCTCGGGAGACTGAAGAGGAAGCCGCTCTTAGAACAAGGTTCAGGACTTGGCCAGCTGGGCTGTGGTTCCAAGTGATGGTAAAAGTTCCAAGACAATACAGTAGACCCTGTCTGGAGTCAGATGGATCTGGGTGTAAGTCCTGGCGTCTATAACCTCTTGTAGGCAAATTACTTAACCTCTGTGAAATCATACCTGTCAGATGTGGATAGGAAATCCTACAGCATCACAGTGTTGTGGAGGCCAGTTAAATAATATGACATAAGCAAAGTGCCTACCACAGAAAGGAAGCACGATTAATAGCAGCTGTGGTTGTTACTGCCTTGATTACTTAACCTCTTGGTCACCTAAGGCACCTCCCCACTTCCTTGCCCTCATAATCCTCTCCCTGCACGACTGCACACACCTGTTACCCTCCTCCCCTTGCCCAGTGGGCCGCTCCTGTGGCATCTCTGCTTAGACGATCACAGATTTCCAAAAGTTCGATAGATCTGTGTTCATATCTTTGCTGATAATTCAAAACCAGAGAATCAGATTTTAGCAGGGAGGTTAAAATGCCTCCTTTCTGTTGTGAGAGATTCTGAAGAATATTGCAAATACCAGAGATTTTAACTTTGTCAGTGTCCTTAAAAAATTCACTTAATTAACCTTTATTTCTGTTACATAACTCTTAAAGCCCTTTCCCCAGTGTTACTTTATAACATTATGTTTCTGCTTAGTGGATCACTGGAGTGATATTAGTACATTTTCTAAAGGAATATTGCAGTACCCCACACTAAACGGACTAGTCAGCCACCCTTGCTCAGCACTGGAAGTTTCCCCAAGTCTAGTCACTCACCCATTCATCCAACAAATATTTGTGGAATTCCTTCCATTAAAAAGCCATTATATAAGAGTGTTACAGGTGATTCAAAGATCATTATCAACAAAAAATATTTGCCTACCTGCTGGGGTGAGGGATGAAGGGAGGTGTAAGTGGAAGCTACAGGGAAGTGTCAGTGAAGCCAAGGACCTGGGGACCAGAGAGAGCTGTGCTCCAACCTCACTCTCTCACTATAACCATGTGAGCCCAGGAAGCAGCCTGAGCTCTCTGAGCCTCTGCATTTTCATCTTCAGAATGTGGATCCACTATCAGCGTTCAACACACATGTCCACTTTGTGCTGGGTACATCTCCTTGTCAAGCTACACTCTCTTGGTAAATGCTCACCGCAGTGCTCTAAGGCATCTAGCCAGTAGGTTCTCAACAAATGTGATTTTATCTTCTCCTGTCTTTCTAACATATATTCATTTAATAAACTTTGGACCAAGCCCTGTGCTAGAAGCACTTGGTTTAAAGATAACAGAGATAAAGACCACACCTCGAGCTTCCCAGTCTAGTTGGGGACATAACCTGTAAACAGATAATTATCCAGGGTAATCACTGTAATGACAGCCCTGTGCAAAGAGCATTATTGGAAACAGAAGTAGGATCCGTAGCCCAGCCTGGGCCAAAGGTGTGGCATGGGGGTGGGGTGGAGAAAGGTGGTTGGCACCTGAGTGGAGGTGAGGAGGTTGGAGGAAGGGTCCTCCCTTTCTCTGCCCGATCTGCAACTACCCGAGAGGTGTCGATACCTGGGAGGACAAGCAGGTTACTGTTTCTAAAATAAGGAAAGAGCAACAATGATGAAAAAACGTAAGCACAGCGGAGCGGCACGGACTCAGGTTGTGCTTCCAGGCTGACTGAGTACCGAACGGTTGGTGTGGTTCCCAGGAGTAGCACTCCCTCTCCAAAAAATGGAGCATGATCGAATAAAAGCAAACGTCTGTATTTTTAAATATGTCCTCACAAATTACATAAGAAAAATGCCTACCAGCTTGACTTAAAATTTTTTTTTTTTATTCTGCACTTTCCTCAGAGTAAGCTGGATGGGCCCAACTGACGTGGCTGTGGCTTTTAAAAGCACGATGGAGTCACATAGTCTGTTGGTGAATCTTCTAATAATATCAAAATGGTGCTTTGTGTCCTGACTGCTTGTAGAGGAGAGTGACGCACTGCCCTCCTGACGTGGGCCACTCAGTGTGCCACTGACCCAGACCCACTGACCACCCCAAACGGGACCAGTCAGGGGACTAGACAGGCTCACAGCAGACACAGCACCACCACAGCCAGGAAAGCAGGTGAACCATGAAAAAGAAATCTCTGTCGAAGCCTTTGTGGGCCAAGTTAACCCAAGGATGTCTGAGACTAGAGGAGTCAAAGTGTAAAAAGATCATGGAAATGAGAATGCTTATGCAGAGTGTGGGATTCCTAGAAATGTGAATTTATTCTCTTTGCCACCCAGGGGAGCCAGAGACTCATGAAAATCTTACACAAAGCTGCCTAAGTTACAAGCCAGGGAGCAGAGAAGTACTACTTCAGTTTCGGCTTTAGCAACTGCAGTCAACAGGGAAAACAGCCGACCGACAGAAAAAGAGATGCATTAATTCACGTAACTTGCATCTGGCTTAGGCTCAGCCGTGTTTAGGGCTCAGGTGGGCTCATCACGACCCACCCGGTCTTCCTCTCCAGCCTCCTCTCTGTGTTGCCGTCCTTCCCCACGTGGGACAAAGCCCCACTCTGCTCCGCACTGATGCAGTGCTTACACCTGGGACGAGGAGAGGGGGGTGGGCGACACCATGTTTTCCAGGTAACCTCCAGGGTCCCTCTGAAATAGGTACCTTCTATTTCAGCCTCGTTTTACAAATAAGACTCAGCTGGGCTAAGTAATTTCCCAAAGGACCACTGTTAAGTGGTGGAGCCGGGTGTTAAACACCACAGCCCTTGCTTGATCGCAGGGCAGGGGAAGCGATGGGAGGACAGAAGGTCAGACAGAGGGCTGCTGGCTGGCAGGCTGGGAGTGGGGCCTGGGCCCTGGGCGCAGGTGGGTGGGGGGAAACGGAACGTGCTTTGAAGTAACTCCTCCCCTTTCTTCGAGCACAGCCTGAGCCACAAAACCCGTAAGAGGTAAGTCCCAAAGAATGGGAGAGAATTTCCATTCCATTGGAGGCCCAGGTTACTATCTGGTGCTGGGCAGCCGGTTGGGATGGCAGAGGTGCGGCTTTGGGAGTGTCCGCGGGGACAGTGCCCTTGTCTGAGCTCACAGACCAGATCCCAGGTCTGCCCGGCCCTGAGGCTGGCCGGATGGGGAAGTGGGGGGGAGGGGGAGGGAGTTGGGGTGGGGGGAGCTGAGTTCCCAGAGGCTCCCTGACCACCCGCGGGGCCTGCAGCCGCCAGATACTCCTTTCCCTGTTAATCTTTCCAGAGGGCTGCCTCCCCCTCGAGTCCAGAAGGGGTGGGAACGACCCAGAGATGACTCCTGAAGCCTGGGGGTGGGGGATAAACTGTGAACTAGAGGTCTCTCGGAAGTGGGTTTTTATTTATCAAGAAAAGCTGACATTTCAGTTTCTCCTTGAGTTGAGGAGAATGCTCAGGAGAACACTAGGTAATGGGGAATGAGGTAACGTCCAGAGCACACATGACCTGCAGACAGAGGACAGCGGAAGCCGGGCCTCGCTCTGGAAAATTTAATCAATCTGTGACTTGACTCAAGTTATTGTAAAAGCACAGCTCAAGCCTTACAGTAATTGGTTTCATGCTCTTTGGAGTCTTTGCTTTCTTTTTATTTTACCTAAGAACTTTAAAATACTATATTTCGTTTTAGTTGTGAGAAATGCAGGGGAAGAAAGAGGGAAGGAAAGATGACACACGTGCAGAAGAGGCTTGGAGCTGTGTCAGGGTTGGTGATATTTGGATGGCGCCCAGCACTGCCAGGTCCTGGCCTGCCGGAGCCACCGCCTTGGGTGTCTGTGGAGACAGAGTCAGGCAGAGGGGCCCTCATTCCTCAGAGGCTTTTGCTTCAGTCCCCGAAGTAGCAATCCGCTGCTGGTGGAGGAGATCCTCACTTAGAGTAGCAGCAGACCTGAGGGCACCCCGGCCTTTTCCCCCTGGGTCCACACGTTTACCGCTCTGATACTTGTTGACTGAGAAAAATGAACAACTTAAAAGTTGAGGATTATGTTTTATTCAGCAGACATTCTGAGAACTTCAAGCTGGGGAGGCAGCCTCTCAGATCACTCTAAGGGACTGCTCCCAAGAGGTAGGGGAGGAGCCAAGATACACAGGAGTTTTTGCAACAAAGACCAGGGAGTTGGAACATCAAAAGATGTTACTGAGAAAACCAGGTATCTAGAGTTAAGGAATTTAGCACTTTTCTATATATGGGAAGATGCAAGAGTCTGGGCTCACTGAAATCATTCCTTTGATGTACACCTAGCTACCTTGGGCCAGTATCCTGTGCTTTCCCATCCTGAGTTCCCCTAGGGGGCACCGTTGGAAGTGGCTGCAGAGGCTGAGGGCTTGGCAGCAGGCAGCCTGCTTGTCTCCATCCTGAGTTCCCTCTGGTTCATTGTTGGGGACATCAGTAGTGGCTGAGGACTTGATGGCCACAGCATCCTTTGTTTGCTGATACAGCTGGCAATATTTTTCATTCACATATTCATTCAGCAAACATTCACTGAGTGTCTACTACATGCCAGGCACAGTTCTAGGCACTTGGTCTTCAGCAATAAACAACACATAAAAATCTCTGCCCTCATGGGGCTTAAATTCTAAGATTGGGAGACTGACAAAAAATGATGGCTTGTGGTAAACACCATGAAGAAAACTAAAGCAGAGTAACCAGGGAACAGGTGGTAAGGGGATGTGTATGTGTGTGTATGTGTGTGCACACACACTCCTACTTTAAATTGGAATGTAACAAAAGAGCAGAGACCTGAAGGAAGGAGGGAGTGACATACAAATATCTGAGGGGAGGGATTCTGAGCAGAGGGAACAACACATGCAAAGGCCCTGGGGTAGAAGCATGGTTGGCATGTTCCATGAGTAGCAAGGAGGCCAGTGTGCCCCGAATGGAGTGGCAGAGACAAGAATGATAGGAGAAGGGGGTTGGAGAGGTAGGTGGGATCATCTACAACCATCTGAGTCCTCACAGGCCACAATAATATCTTTCACTTGTCTCTGAGTGAAGTCTAGAGCCATTCTCAAAGGATCACTCTAGGTGCTGCATGGAGTCCAGAGCAACATGGTCCAATAGAAATATAACGTGAGTCACAAATGGAAGTCATAATGTAATTTAAACAATTTGGGGGGGATGATATAGCTCAAGTGGTAGAGCACATGCTTAGCACGCATGACATTCCTGCCACGGACAAGGTGGGGACTTGTGTCTGAGTGTGAGGGCACCAAGAGCAGAACTCCTTGATATGGACACGTACTATGAGTGAAAATAAGCCATTTTTTTAAAAGAGTTATTTGGTAATGAAACAATACTGAGGCCGGAACACTTTCATAGTTGTGTTCTCCATTTGCAGGTCTCTTTCGTGTCTCACTTTTCTGAAGTTCTCTGAGGTCAGCCTAAAACATAAGCGTGTAACAGCGCGCATTCGATTGTAATGTGGTTTAGCTGTGTTCGGTGTCCTGCTCATGGTAACCTTCCCTAGAAAGGACGGCACACCCCCTCCCTCACGGGTGGCCATGCAGCTTACTTTGCCCAATGAGATGTGAACAAAGATAATGTGTAGTTTGCTGTATTTTTCCCCTGCTGCTATGGCAATGGCCAATGTCCCAGGCAGAGGCTGCTCTGTCACCTTGGGTCCTAGAGTCAAAACGACGTGGAGCAGAACTACAGCTGGCCCCTGATGGACACATCGGAGGAGAGAGAAATTAATCTTTGTTATGTAAGCCTCGGAGAGTTTGGGGGTCATTTTGAGAGAGGTGATTAGGCAGGTTTGCTGACCCTGACTGAAGGCAGTGCCAGGCTGCTGAAAGGCAGGGCATTTCTCATCTCCCACAGCTGGCTCCTTAATTCCAAGGACATGGTCCTACAACAGGATGACTTATGTCCCACGGCTGCTGCATTAATGCCAAGGACAGACCTCAGTATCTTTTTCTTTGTGTTCTTTCTCCTTCTGAACTTCCTGTTTCAGGGCTGAGCTCCCAGGGAGGGAAGAGTCAGTAATAAAGTAATTAGCGCCACCACCAGAAGGAAGAGAAGGATAAAAAGCCCCTGCGGCCTGAGCAGGGGCTGGAGCTGTGTCCACCAGCTACCTCGTCGCCGGCTCCCCACTCCAGTGTTTTCTTTTCCTCTCTCTCTGACCAAAAAAGCAGCTCTTTCTTCCACTTTGACCCTCTGCTCTATTGAGAATTCTTTCTCAGTCTCTCTCCATCTGCTGGCCGCACATTTAAGGGGGCTTGCCCACCCTTCTGGGGAGTTTCCCAAGTTGGGGTTTCCTCTATCTGCTAACGGTTTGTTTGTTATTCAATATAGCATAGCCTAACCTGACAGATACATAGGTGCATACCCATGACATTTCAAAAACACCAGCAAAGCATAGAACTGAATATTACCATTACTGGGGAAGAGGGGTTTTCAGAACTTATCACTGTCGGCCTCTCTCCCCATAGTGGATGGACTACTTTAACCCACACTTACCCTTATCCTCAAGCACAGCCATGTTTCCGCAGAAAGTGGATTGCTGATTGATTATAGTTCAAGACATTCGCTGGCCTGGGTGTTGCTAGTGAGCTGTATTATTGGTCTTAAAGGTCAGGACTGACAAGAGACACTGTGACTTCCTTTTCTACATTCGGCCTCCACAGGGCCTTGCTTCTGATGGAGTATGTCATCTCTGCCCATTTGATTGCCTGGGCTGGTGGACTTGCGCCGCTCTTGGATTTGGAAGGGAAGAATCAGAAGCAAGGTGCTTCACTTAAGCCTCCGATGCAGCCCGCTTAACTCTAGCTCAGTGGTGGGGGTGTTGTTCAAGCAGAGCTCGGCTTCTGTTCCTCATGTGTAGGGCATTTAGGAATAAATTCCTCGAGGGAAGGAAGAATGAGTGGTTTATTACCCCAAACACCAACCCAAACCCTGAACAGCTCCTTTAATAGCATACAATCTACTATTAATTTCCTTATCTGTAGGGTTTCCCAAACAAAAGCCGCATGCTTAATAGCTAACCCATGTTACTGTTTCTAAAGAGCTCTTAGCAGAAATTGAATGTTGTCTTGAGGGAGAAGTAAACAGAGAACAAAATAAAGAATAAGTGCTCAGTCAAGGCTCTTTATGGACCTATTTCAAATTGGCTTTTTTTTTAAGGGTATATTTTGGAGGTTTATTGGAAGGATGCTGAAAGGTGAAGCTATAGAACCTGGTGCAGAGTCAGCACTCACTCCCCGGGCCACCTCCCCCTCAGGCAGGTACACTCAGGCTCTCGCCAGAGCAGAGAACTCACTTAATTATTAACATGTTAGCACGTTGTTGCCTGATTAGCTTGGCCATCAGCAGTATAATTTAATCAACTAGAATGTTCATCATAGAAGACCACAACATAACAGCATTTGTAAAAGATTGTATTTTTTAAACAAATATTCACAGTCAGATAATTCTCATATGAAAAAGCACTGAGATTCGAACACCCAAACTGAATAGAATTTTCAAAAATGGAAATTGTGAGTATTTAAAATTCATTCCTATCATTTTCCTCCCCTGAGGTTCAAGACTTGCTTGAATAACTGTGCTTTTGGCTTGTTTGGGGAGACTTTTCACATTTGCAAATTAGTGACCCAGTCCTAGCTGAGGTGGTGATGTTCAAATACTTCATTTCAAAAACAAACCCAGATCTGGAATTTTTAATAGCCCAGACCCGGGGTTGGATTGTGTTTGTCTGTGCCCCGAGGTCTACATCTAAGACTGACAGGAGAAAACCCAACTGAGCACAAGTGTTGGGACAGTTTGCATGAAGAGTAATTTGCTTGGGTTTCCCACACCCTCCTCTTGAGTTTTAAATAGCATTTGTTCAGTAAGTCATTCAATGCACCAGTTTCTACAATCAGCAAATACCGAAAAATTATGGGAGCTTGAAACTATAAAAAATGATTTCTAGTGTAGCATAAAGTTAATTCAGCAGATATTTATAAGCACCTATTTCTTGTCAGGCACTGTGTGGATACAAAGCAAATTAGGGTATTGAAACAGAATTATAACAGGATGTGATAGATGCCATGAATGTGATGGAATTGTGTCCAAAGGGCGTGGTCCCTGGGCTGTGGGTGGGGGAGGGGACAGAAAAAATATTAGAACTTGTCTTTATTTTTTTATCTCATACTTTAATTTTTCTGTTTTTGCATGTTTCTAGATAGAACTGGTACAGTGACATACATAATTTATAAATAGGTAGCTATGGTGCGTAATTGCTTTGCTGAATGAGAACAGAAACTGGGATCATTTGCTCTGAGGTGCAGAGGACTCGGAACAAAGTCCCCGAATAAGCAGTGTTTCACACAAATCCCACAGAAAGCCTGTGATTTCGCCAGGCAGAAAAGCGGGGGGACTGTGCTAGTCAGAAAGAAAATACTGCCGTGTCTTCTCACATGTGGGAAAGAATATGACACTTCTACAAAATGTGGGGTGGCTGGGGAGAGCCCTGCACCTGTGGTGGGAAGTAGAGGGGAGGAAGCGGTAGCGCCAGTGTGGGAAGGTCACGGCCAGGTGGGAAGGACGTGGCCAAGTTCAGGGACCCGTGTTTTACGCCGCAGGAAGGAGAGGAGGGGAGGAAAGGGAAGACCAGGCCTTTCCACAGCCCCACTGGACCAATCCGTGGGATCCTCTTTCTAGTTGTGATGCTAAGGGTGAGTTTTGCCTATAATTTTGGAATAGCTTTGGAAGCAAAGGGAGACAAGCTCCTCGAGGGCGGTGGAGAGACCCCCCTATTTATGTTGTCAGAGTCTTCTTCCTGAGCACCTGCTGCAGGGGCGGCCAGGGCCACTGCATCCTCTCCGAGCTGCATCTCCTCTTCCTGCCTTGCTCCTCTCCCACAGGGGAGGAAGATTCTCTTGCTTCCCTAAAGGCTAAAGCCTCAGGTGCAGTGAGAGCAGGTGTGCACCATTCCAGGGTGTGGGGCAGGGTTAACAGACGGTTAGATCATGGGTCTGATGATCACAATGGTCTTAAGTCCTAGAGACCCAGTTTTAGACATTCTAATCCACTGTCAGACCCCAGGCCGGGTTTTAGGTTTGGAAAATAACCCCCAAGGCCCACTCGTAATTCATAAAGCCACTTCACTGTGTTAGAAGAGAACAGCCTTCTCAACACTGGTGGGGGAGGGGAGAGTTGCATTCTGTCCCTTGCTCGGTCCTCACTGGTCAGGACAGGATCCCCAGTCATGGGACAGAGGCAGCCGGCTGGCCAGGGCTGGGCAAGAAGCGTGTCCCTACTGCCACACCAACAACCCAGCACACTCCTCTGGGTGCCTCTGCCTGGGACGCCTTTCCTCCTTTTCTCAGCCCAGGAACCTGCTATTCCCTTGTTCAGACCCTGCACAAAAGCCACGTCCACTTTTCTGACCAATTCCCGTGGCCCCGATTTGATTTTTCCCTCGGTATGTTCCAAAGCGTTTCCACCTGTGCTGGAGCATAACGTCACGGCAGTGGCATCCCTTCTGAATGTTTCCACCTCCCCAACGGGGCTGTGCACTCTTGCGCCCGGTGCCTCGTTTCATGCTCCTTTGTGTCCCCCCCAGAGCCCGGTCACGGGCAGGCCAGCTCGAAGGCGTTCACCATCAGCTGAATGAATGAATGCAGTCCAGCCTTTTGGGCCTGAAGTATAGTTATTATGAGATCCAAAACCCATCTGTTTGGAGCTTATTAGATTATTTGGCTAGCCATGGCTTTATGCATAGCTCTTTATGTTCTCCTTTAGTATTTAGAAAATTCTTTTAAAAATTACCAGTCAGTTTTAATTATGGTGCAATAGGCCCCTCAAAAGACATGCCTCCTTGCTGAACCCCTGCACAGGGGAAGGGCATACTTTTGGGGGCCAGGATGGGGGTGGCATCCAGAATTCAGGTGAGTGAGCCCCAGGAAGATAAAGCTGTGACCTGCTCTTCCTTCGTATCACAGTCTCAGAGGACAAGAGATTAATTCGTTTCTGTTGGAAGGTGTCCCCTTACAGTTGGTGTTCCAGGTGGCAAAGAGGCACAGGGGGGAAGGACTGTGTCACCAAGAGCATCTGTGTCCTCACGGGCATGTTTTGTTTCAGGAACTCTCAACTTGTGATTGGGAGGGAGCACTGCCAGCAAGTGCATTTATCACGCAACTGGAGTGAGAGGTAATCCTTTAGAAACCGTGAGGTATGGAGCTCTGTGACCGTTTATCTGCACCTGCCATGGGAGGGAGGACGCCGGGCCAGGCTTGTGGCTAGGAGTGTGCGCTCTGCCGTGTGCAGGGCTCTGTTTCCCACACCTCTGCTCTGCGTGCTGAATTCTGATGAAAACATTGATTAAGCACCTAGAGTTGCTTGTTAGCAAACATGGAGTAGCTATCTGAACACATACCTGGTAGGCAAGCTGCTTAATTACCAGGCTTCTGTGTCTGTTTTAAACAAGTCTTGGTTTAATGTTTAATATAGGTGGGGAGTTATTTTCTTGGAAGAAAGCTAAACAGCTTTGGAAATTGGAAAACTTCTAGAATTCGACACCAGGCAGGTAGGTTTTAAGGAAGGACAGAAGGGATCAATGCAGTCAACCACAAATTTGAAAAGCTTCGCTGATAAAAACGAAAGGAAGGATTCTGACACCACTTCCTCCCAGAAAAATGCTGTTGACATGTAGCCATAAGCCTTGGCTGAATGGAACAAAATGGCCCTATGTGCATTCACGGGAAATGGACAACACGCAAAATATTCAGTTTCAGGTTTCAAGAAGTCAATATAAATCACAGAGAGAAAACCCATTGTCTCTAGACTTCCTTTTAAAAACTTGCAGCCGCTGTTGCAAGGACATACTGCCCGGCGCTGTGAGGGTAATCTCTCAGCAAGCGTTCATGTTTATTAGGTTCAAGACAGCAAACGTTTAGCCTGCACCGGCCTCTCTCCCCCACGTCCTACTGGTATCCGTAGGGCCTGGCATTGGTCTTCATTTAATGTTTGGCAAATGGGTGAACACTGGATGTCCATGTGGAAGATACTGGTGTTCACAGGGCACCTAATGAGCATCCAGAAATATGGTGAAGTGCAGTGAAAACATGGACGAGACTTCAGGAGGTCACGGTCTACACTCAGGTAAGCACGAGCACTTGGTCCTGTCTTCCCCCCCGGGAGACAGAAATGAGTCGAGGCTCCGGGGAGGCTCGGGGGCGTTCAGGACCCTGGGAGGGGTTTGCAGCTCTTCCTTCTCTTCAGTGCACCATCTTCCCCGCTCGGGAGGGACAGTCACATGCGGACAAGAGGGACTTTCCGAAGGAGGATTCTGCAGTCCCTCCACTTTTCGGCATTCCGATTCAATTAATTTTTATCAGACTTTTGGATAAAAGTACCCCCTCTGTGTTCCATTATGGTGAACACTTAAAATTACATTTATACAAAATTACATTTACACAAACTTCTATTAAAAGCCAAATTCCAGGCCTAAGCCATTGGCCAAATTCCATTTAAAAAGAGAATATTAAGTAAATTAGTTGAGCTGATTAAAAACACCTTCATCAAAGTAGAATACTGGTGCCAACAATATTAAGATTTGAATTATTGATTTTTTTTTATAGCAGATGGTATACTAGCAGGGAAGAAAAGTGATTCTCCCTCCTTTCCTCTGCCGCCCATCACCCGCTGCCCCCACCCCTTCACTTCGGGGGTAAGAAGGGGCGCCACTGACCTACCGCTGGCGATCCGGGGAGGGGAGGTGACGGAGTAAGGAGGACGCGAGAAGAGAGGATGGGGCCTAGGTGAGGGAGAGGAAGGAAGGGAGGAGTGGAGACGAGTGGCCGCAGGGAGCAGAGGTCAGACGCCTGGAAGGAGGGCGCTGTCCCAGCGTTGGAGCGGCCACCTCTACCCTCACCCTGGCGGCGACCCCAGCCCCAACCGCCAACCAAGCGGGTGCGACAAGCGCGCACAAGAGCGCTCCCGCTACCGGCCGCCAGAGGGCGCGTCGGCAGCCGACGCGGTGGAGCCGGAGGAGGGAGGAGGGGAGCCGGCGGAGAAGGGTCAGCCGCGGCGGCTGGGGCGGCGGCGGCGGCGGCGGCGGCGCAGCTCCGCTCCCCGCGCGTCTCCCGTCCCCGCGCCCGGACAGGGAGCACAGCTCCGCCGCCGGGATGCGGCCACACGCCCGCCGGGGCCGCCGCCTGGCGCTCCCGGCACTGCTCTCGCTGCTCACCTGCTCCCTGGGTAAGTAGCGGGCGGCCCGGGTGCGCACGGGAGAGGCGTGGGCTCCCCGGGCGCAGCCGCCCGCGCCCCGCGTCCGCGCGCCGAGGGAGGCGCTGGGCGGCCCAGCCTTGCCCCGCAGGCGCCCGCGCCCCGCCGTCCGGTCCCCGCTGCGCCGGCAGCAGCGCCCTCTCGCGGCACCAGGGCGGGACCCCCCCCCCCCCCGAACCCGGGACCCCGGGGCGCACCTCCACGGCCCCTTTCGGCGCGCGGAGTCCCGTCGCCGCCCCGGCCCGCCTCGCATCTTCCCGCTTCCTTCCGCCAGGAGCGGGCGGCCGGCCGGCCGGGCCGCGAGGGCGCGGCGCCCACCCCCACAGGAAGCGCGGAGTGAATGTGCAACTGCGAGAAACTTTGAACGGAGGGAAGCGGCGGCCGCGGGCCCGCCCCCCATGCCTTCCGCCCGCGCCCCGCGCGCCCCGCGCTGGCGCAGAGGCTGGAGGCGGGCGGGCTCCGCGGCCCGGGCCCCCGCTCCGCCCCGCCCCGCACCTCCCGCCCGGCCCGCGCGCCCCTCCGGGGCTCCCTGCGGGGTCTGAAGGTCCTGCCCGGGCTCCCAAGGCTGTGATGCCCACTGGGCACCAGCCCCTTCCACCGATTCCTGGACCAGGAAGTGGGAACCGGGTACCCGGCTGGGCCTCCGTGTGTCGGTCGTGGCGTGGGGCAGGCAGCGGGGAAGCCTTCCCGAATCTTGCGTCTTCGTGGGGGGAAATTAGAGAACACTTCTGCAACAGTGCTTGTCTGCTGCAGCTGTAATGCCCCTTCCCTTTACCCCCATGCGCCTCACAAGAGCCTGCTTACCCCTTTATCATAAAATAATGTTGTAAAAGTTTAAAAAAAATTGCAGTTGACTTTCATGATTTGTGCAAGTTTGAAAGCTTTGGGGGAAAATTATTCCCTTTGCAGTGTTCTCAGGATTATTGTCTTCTTTCCCAGACTTTTGTGTTTCCAGCCCGTTAAGAGGCAGTAATTTCAGATTTTTAGAAATGGCAGAATGGTGCAATTTAGGAAAAGACGTAGCGTCATTGCACACTGCTGTTTTGGTAGCCCACCAGAACCTTTCTAGCCGTTTTCATTTGGACTTAAAACTCTCCGAATAAGGACCTTGTTTGGTACCCTGGCGTGTCTGTAGGTGCTCAGTAAGTGTGGAAAAAGTGAGTGAGACTAATTGGTAATTGTTCACACGCATGATTAAGTAAGTAACAATGTAATTAAAAATGTTTGGGCACCTTGGGCGGAGAAGGCTGTAATTGACGGTGGGGAGCAACTGAACTAGGCCAGAATCTGCTTTGGTGGAAGAGAGTGCGTTGCTGGGGAGGCAGCCCTGGGGGAAGAGGGGACTGAAGGGGTGGGATGCGGACTAGGTGACTGCTGGCTGCATCAGTTGGCTGGCTCCCTGGGCGTTTTTGCATGTCACCAAATGGGGTGGGTGGTAGCTGAAATTGGCATTCTATTTATAGCACTGCACTTTACAATGCTGTAGTGGGAACACAATGTTTGTATGTAACATATTCACTGTACTGGCTGAAGTGCACACTTGTGTTGCTATGTGTATCTTTTTCACTGCGCTTACGGGGATATCTGCATTATCCAAACTTGATAATACATTAAAGGACGTTCAGAATGAACTAAAATGTCCTCCGGTTTTTGGAGATGTCTCAGGCTTGTGAAGTTGTCAGGTAGGCACAACAAATAAGACATAAAACCTATTAAAAGGTCCCTGTGAGACATTTGGATTTATGAAGTGGTTTTCATGTGTTGGTACAGACAGGTCTTCGAGGTCAGAGGTAAACCATGAGTTCCTTCTATTGAGATCTTCTTTGATGTTGCAGAAAGGCACCAAGAAATAAAAAGATGTGGTACCCACTCTATATCTTCAAATCAGGATTTTGGAAATCTTTCTGAAATAGAGAATGTGATAGGAGTTCTCAGGCATGTGAACAATCCTGACAGTGTAAAAATACCTTAAATTCCCTTGTAAGGGTGGCCTGACTGTATATAGCTTCCCACAAACTGTAGTGTATTCATTTGAGCTTTTAAAGTCAATAGAACATTTATTTTAAACCCATATGATTATACAAACAAAATTCACTGTAACTTCAGTTCTAAAGTCTGAAAGCCAGCACTAGAATCAGAAGATTTATTCATGCTTCCAGGTCACCCATGGTGTGGCTCCTCTTTGCTTTCTTTGAGCCTCAATTTTCTCATATAAAACAGGAGGCATAGACTAGATAAAAATACTAGAACTTCGACATCTCTTACAGTTTTAACTGATTCTATTGTAGCAGAGTTTGCTGTCTGCTACCCTCAAGCCCCTAGTTCCTTCTTTTCCTGACCGAAAAACCTCTTAGATAATCAGCAGTGTTATGGACTGAATTGTGTCCTGCAAATGCACGTGTTGAAGCCTTAATCCACAGTATGACTGTTTGGAGATGTGCCTTTAAGGAGGTAATGAAGGTTACATGAGGTCTTAAGGGTGGGGCCCTAATCCAGTAGGACCCATGTCCTTATCAGAAAAGGAAGAGGTACCAGGAATGCTTGCAAACAAAGAAAAGGCTGTGTGAGGACAGAGAGAAAACGGCCATCTGTAAGCCAAGGGGAGAGTTCTCAGCAGAAACCAGCCCTGCTGGTACCTTGATTTTGAACTCCTGGCTTCCAGGACTGTGAGAAATACATTTCTGTTGTTTAAGCCTCGCCGTGGCTTCTATTACGGCAGCCCTAGCAGACTAATAATACAGGGGGTGAGGGGAAGGGTGGTGGGGGGTGGCTGTGTGTCCAGTGAGAAAACATTTTTCAGTGGTCCTTGCAAACAGGTGTAGCCAGTGAGCTATCTGTAGAGATTTTTGGGTGGGTCTCTTGGTGGCTGACCCAGTTGAGATGCAGAACTTCTGTCATTGTTTCCTCCTCCTCCTCATTGCCTATTGTGTGAATCTGATGGCTGGAGCTTTGGTGGCCATCTTGTGACCACGAGGTGACCTTGAAGACAGAAGCCAGTGGTGCAGATGGTAGAGGGGCAGGGGTACCACCACCTGGGTGCCAGGTGGGTGTGGAGCACCAGGCTAGCCCGGGATGGCCTGTTACCACACTTGTATTACATGTGATAAAAACATAAACCTGTCTTTTTAAAGCCCGGTTGTTAGGGTATTTTAATTACATGCAGCCAAACCTAATTCTAATGGGTACATCTGGGAAGAGACTCATTTGAACCAATGGTAAAAATAATAATGTTAACATTTATCTTTCTCGTCCCTGTTTCTGCTCTGTATGAGTCAGGATTGTGAAGTCTTAGCACCTGCCAAAATTAGGGATGGTTTTTCATTCCGAGCCAGGTCTTGCTCAGATTCTTTTCATTGCAGTGAGTCAGACATTTTAGGACCCTGAGAGTCACACCTGGCTCCAGGTTATCTTGTTTGTTTGTTTTTTTTTTTAATTTTTATTTTGAAGCCCTCCTTTTGTTTCTTCAGCGGTACTCAGGTATCACCGGCATAGATTTCAGTTGTCTGGATGAATTCTCTGTGGTCCAGATAGCCCAGGTCCCCCAAACTGGCATGGCCCCCTTGGTCATGGACTTGGCCCATGGGAGTTTGCCTGTGGCCAACAGTCAGGCTCTGGGGAGGAGGCAGGGAGGGCTGGGGGTGGTGGAAGGGGAGGGAGGAAGGGCATCTGTTCCACATGAGGAGGGGGGCGGGGAGGGTATGTCCTGACCTTCCTGCCAACTTTGTCTGAGGCGAACCTTGTGGGCCCAGGGCCTGAGTCAGTCATCGTTACTGAGGTCACTGGGGCCACTGAGGGCCAGGTTTCTCGCTTTCTGTTACAAGCATGTAAAGCAGGCCTAGTTTGCAGACGTTCTGCGTTCTCCTCCTTGTAGCCATTACGTGTAGTCCATCTGGGGTGCTGAGCAGATTCCTGCTGAAGAACAATATACAGGGGTGTGATTTCCATTTTCGTGAATATAAAGGAAAAGTTACGGTGCGTGTCTGGGGTTCCTGAGACCCGTGACTGATTGAGAGTCTCCTTTAATACCATATTTCAGAGGATCTGTTCACTAAGCCACTTCCAAAGACACTGGATGCAGTGTGGGTGCGGACTTGAACTACTAGAAAATGTTAACTTAAGAGTAGTATTAAAAGCAAAAACCAGCTCCAAGCTTGTTTTATTTATTCAAAGAGGGTAGAGTAGCTAGTCTACATCCAGCATTGGGATGTTGCAGGGAGCCAGAACTAGTCTGTGTCTACCCTTGTGAAGCTTGCAGGGAAGGTGACATTAAAACCCACTTCACCAAAAATGCTGGCTGCAGCCTGCTCGGTGCAGTGAGTGGGCTGCGGGGACGCATGTGACTTTATCCTGGAGTCTGGGGCCCCCAGGGATGTTAATGGCTTTAGCCTGGAGTCTGGGGCCGTGGTTCTCAACAGTCATCTTGCCCCACCTGGGAACACCTGTGGATGCCTAGAGATTTGGTGTCTGTCACACAGGATGGCTGGGCAGGGAGCGCTGCTGAGTGTCGTACAATGCGTAGGACAACCCCCACCTCCCGAAGAATCAACTATCTGGTCCAAGCTGCCAGTAGTGCAGGGCTGAGGAAGCTCAGAGCAGGGACTCAAGAAAGGGACATCAGAGCTCAGACCCGAAGGGGAAGCAGAGATCAGGTAAGCGGAGGAAAGAGCTCGGGCTGGAGGAATTCTGTGGAAAAAGGATGGGGCTGTAGAGGGGGTGGGGGTCAGTAGAGGCCCTGGAGACCAGGGTAGGGATTTGGGACTTTGACCTTAGAACAGTCAGAGCTATTGAAGGGCTGTCATAGGGGAGTGACATGATTTGACTTGCATTTTAAGAAGCTCACGCTGGTTGTCCCCTAGGACAGGGACGGGAGGGGGCCAGTGTGGACATAGGGGACCAGTGAGGAGGCTGCCAGAGCCAACCCCAGGGGACCTGATTAAGAGTCTCTGAGGTGTGGTGGTGACTGGTCCAGCGGGCTGGGAGGAAAGCTCAAGGATGAGTCTTGGTTTTTGTTCTGAGCTGTCGGTGAAGAGGTGTTATTTACTGATACAGGCATTGATGGAGAAGGACCAGATTCAACCGCAAGAGAAAATTTTAATTGTAATTAAATATATACAACATAAAATGTATCACTTCAGCCATTTTTAAGTGTACAGTTGTGGCATTAAGTATTCAAAGTTTTCTAAAATTTACTTTTAATTTTAGGGGGAGGTGCAGATGATGAGCTGAGTTTGGACAAGTTGAGTCTGGGGTACATGCAAGATGCTCAGGCGCCCTGTCTGGTGGGGAGTTAGAGCTGCGGGTCTAGAGCTCAGAGGAGAGGTTGGCTGAAGAGAGATTTGGGGGCAATTTGCGTTTTTTGTTGTTGTTGTTTTTTAAGAAGAGAGCCTTGATTGACAAAATAAACTTATTTAAGCTTTTACTCAAAATGTCTGTGCTCTGAAATTTGGTAGACGTTGGGGAAATAAACAGTCTTTATCTGTAAAACTCATACAGTGTAGAGCTGCAGGTTTAGACACACACACAAAAAAGAGTTAAAGTGTCATCAAACACGGTTTGGAATGCATCTCAAGCACAGCAATGCCAGTCTCTCCTGGGCATACAACTTACTTTCACTCCTAAAGGAGTCTTTTATGATCTGCAAAGGTGATATGTTTTGGTTCACATCATTGCTTCCCATAAGAAGCTCAAGGCTTCTTACACAGCACGCTGAATTTATCTTCTCCGGATCCTTGAGGGTGGATATGCAGGGGCCTGTTCTTCGTTTATGAGATGAAGGAGGCAAAGGAAGATAAATGGTGAGAAAAGCCGTCCCGTCTGCCTGAGTCTTGCTGTCTGTCCATCCCAGCGTGCGTCAGACTTCACACACGGAAACACCTCAGGGTCTTAAAGAGGCCCCTTTGTTAAAATGCAGATTCCTGGGTTCAGGCTCCAGATTTTTCTGATTCAAGAGGTGGGTGATGAGGCCTGTGGATCTGCATTTTTAAAAAGGCGCCACATGAGTTGTATATGCTGGCAGGTACAGAGCCCTGCATGGGCTGCCCTTGCCTGGGGTCAGTGGGGCCGATTCCCTGCTCATCTGTAGAAGGTAAAGATGATTGCCGGTTGCTTGGTCTTTAAATTGAGTAAGGCGCTGTTTTGGAGAGAGCAAAGTGTGGAATGGAGGCCTGACACTCAGCAATCAGGTGTTTTGTCTCCTTGGGGAAGGAACCAGAAACCCCAGAATTCAGACTGAGAAGTCTCTCTCTGATTCCAGCATCGTTTAGCAGATTTACAGATGCTACTGAAGGGACTGCATGAGTCTCAAAAGCTGAAGCAGTGGGTTGTTAGAGCAAAGATTTTTGGACAATAGACAAGTAAGCTCTTGAAGGCGTTGGCACATCTCAGACTGTGGGCACCACGGATTCAGTGGCACTGACGGGCGCTTTTTAGGACCCACTCTGTCTTACAAAACTAAGTTACCCAAGAGTCAAGCAGAAGCGTGCTCTTACAGATTAGCCAGACGGCTAGCTGCTGAATATGCGTTAGCAACGTAAAGGCCTTGTGCAGAGCGCGGCTTTCCTGGTGTTTGAGTGAGTGCCCTCGCGGAGCTCCTCTGTGCTGGGGAGTAGGCTGTGCGGCCAGGACTCCTCTGCCCCTTACCCATGGCTCAGCCTCTGGAACATGCTTGTGCATTTCTCCCAAAACTCTGTTTGAGTTGGAATTTTCTAGTTTTCAGACCCTGACTGACATGGGTTTTCATATCTTCTGTTTAAATGAGATATGAATCAAAGAAGCAAAAGATCTTTTCCTTCCTAAAATATATGGTCCGTGCCCAGGTCACCCCCTCCAGGTGTCCCTGCCCAGGTCACACCCCCAGGTGTCCATGCCCAGGTCACCCCCTCCAGATGTCCATGCCTAGATCACAGACCCCAGGTGTCCCTGCCCAGGTCACACCCCCCAGCTGTCCCTGCCCAGGTCACACCCTCCAGGTGTCCCTGCCTAGATCACAGACCCCAGGTGTCTGTGCCCAGGTCACACCCCCAGGTGTCCATGCCCAGGTCAACCCCTCCAGGTGTCCATGCCTAGATCACAGACCCCAGGTGTCCCTGCCTAGGTCACACCCCCCAGCTGTCCCTGCCCAGGTCACAACCTCCAGGTGTCCCTGCCTAGATCACAGACCCCAGGTGTCTGTGCCCAGGTCACACCCCCAGGTGTCCCTGCCTAGATCACACCCCCCAGGTGTCCATGCTCTGGGCACACCGGACTGTTTAATGTGCTTTGTGTGCAGAAGCCTGTTTCCAGGCCTTCTCCTCTTGTACTTGAAGTCTCTGCTGCCTGGGGTTTACTTCCTTGAGCACCGAGGCGAGCTTGCTGCAGGCAGTGCCCCGCGCTCTGGCGGCCTCCCTTCCCCGCTGCCCTGCCAGTGCGATGCCCTCTCTCCCCGCGGGGGCTCCCTCAGTGGTGCCTTTAGAACGGCTGCCTTCAGGGGGCGCCCGTCGGCACTTGGTTGCTGACTGAGGGGCTTGGCAAGTTAGACCATTAGCTCCTTGGGGAGTTGCTCATTCATCGTCTGCCCGGCTCCTAGCCGAATGCAGGGCACATATAACATGCAGCCGCTCTTTGATTTTCTGTTGAACAAACGAAAGTATAAATTAATAAAAGTAATGACAATAGCTGCTCACACCCAGAGCCCCTTGCGTGTGCCAGGCCCCATCCTGGGCCTGTTACAGGGGCTCAACCATTAGCTCCTCAGCCGCCTGAGCTGGTCTGTCCTTCTGTTCTCAGCCCTGCGGAGTGAAGGGCCCTCCATCCGTGGTTGAGTGGCATCTCCCCTCCCTCATGACCGCAGCTCTGGGGACCGTGGATTTGTCTGAGGAGGACAAGGGAAGGCCTGTCACTGGGCCAGCATGTTTGTTTCTGTTCCCTCTGCTGCCAGGGATTATCTTCAAAGCAGGTCTTTGGAACCAAGTAAATTGACTGCAGGCTATGCATCCTGGAGCTTAAGGCCCCTTCGGAGGACCTGGAATTAAACCTGGAAGCTCCAGGGAGCAGGAGCTGCTGGGGAGGAGCTGTGCGGGCGGTGGGGGGTGGGGGGGACCTGTTAAGGAAAGTAGGTCACAGCAAAGAACCCGGGCCCCAGGTGCTCCCTCCCACTGTGCCCGGGAAGAGCCCTGAGCCTGGGGGGCACTGGCCGCAGGCTCCCGGGTGCTGTGAGCTCTGTCCTGGATGGCAGGGCTGCCCTCCCTCTGCTTCCTCCTCCCGGCCTGTGTGCCGGACACACGCCCGCCCGACCCACGGTGACGGTGATGGCTGGTTTGCTCCACCAGCATCTCCGCAGCCCCCTCCTGAGCCTTCGGTATCCGCTGAGCCCTCTCGGAGCACTTGCTGCCTCATCTCACTCAGTCCTGACGGCACCCCCTGGGGGGTTATTTAGCATCTTACTGGTTTTGTTTTTTGGTATTTAATTCAGTTTCTATGATAGATGTTACTGGAGGAGTTTGGGAGGAATAAAACAGGAGAATCAGTCACCTTTCCTGCCTGGGCCGGTCCCTGGTCCCTCCCCGGAACAGAAGACAGCTGATTAGTGCTGCTTAAATGCATTGCAATTAATTTCTCTCCTGTTTTCTCACACTCCAGGGCTTGGGCTGGTCGATAAATCTTGGGCCCAGGTTAGCTGTAAAATTTGATTTATCTCTCAGGATAGATGCGCTAACACATTAGTTGGCTTGAATTACTTAAACTTATCATGAGAAGGGTCTTATTTCTATTGTCCGCTCTGATTTGCACTTTAAATATAGTTCCCTGTAGCAATTCACAGGGATTCATGTTGAAAATAGAAAAGGGGAAATTACTTTTAAACAGCAGTTTGGCATATAAGAGCTGATTTACCTTGGAATATTTCTCCCAACTGCACATTAAGGCCAAGCTTTCAAGAATATTTCTTTTCCCCCCACTGAATCTGGAAATTAGTAGCAAGTCAAACAGTACACCCTGAGCCCCAGGTGGCCCCTCCCCATGGCGGGGGTGGGGGGTCTCACTCCCTCTCCCGCCTCCCTCCCTCCTGCTGGGTGAAATGTCCGCACTGTGCTCTTGTTAGGGCTGTTGAAGGTGACATGTAATTTCTTACCTCTCTTGCTGATTTTTCTCACTTTCCTCTTCTACTATAATGCACCATTTTGCCTTCATTTCCACGAACTGCAAAAGCTGGGATTTTGTTGGTAGGAGTTCTGTAAATGATTCATTATTTTAAGGTTGAATTTATCAGGGTAGAGAGGGTATCGCTCAAGTGGTAGAGCACATGCTTAGCATGCACGAGGTGCCGGGTTCAATCCCCAGTACCTCCTCCAGAAATAAAGAAAGAAACCTAATTATCACCCTTCAGCCCGCCCCCCCCCAAAGGATTGGATTTGTCAATAGTGTAGCATATTCTTCAAAATGCACTTGGTTCCTTGGTGATTTATTTTGTTTTATTTAGATTATGGAAATACAGAGCTAAAACCAACTAGTTATTTGTTTAGATATTCATCTAATGGGGATTGTCTTGCCATATTATGATTTGCTCTTATGCTTGAAAGGCCCTCTGATGGCTTTTTTATGTTATTGCTTTACATTTTATATAATTTATTTCTCTCACGGGGAAAAGGTCTTAATTTCACAGCAGAGTGATGGGGAGAAATAAATTTTATTTCCTTTTTTTTTTTTTAAAGGATATTTAAACTCTAGGCCAGTATATTTTTGGAGACAACTAAAATCTAATTTCCCTTAAGCCTTGTCTGAATAAAAGTATGGTGTCTTTATTCTATAAAGACAGCAGGGTTTGAGGAATTTACTTGACTTAGGGGAAACATCTTTCCTCTGTGTAGTTCCTACTTTACACAGTAACATTGTCAAATAATATTAGCTGCTTATTTTTGAAAGCTGATGCATTAGTAGTACTTAGAACCAATACCAGCTAAAGACGCTTTCCTTCAGTGTAGAGCCTGCATTTGGAAGGGCCTGGGGCTTTTGTGTGGACATACTTTTCTTTTTCACATGGCCAACTGGTCTTGCCAAAAAGTGAGGTTAAGAGTAAATGCTGGGTATTAGCTGATAAGTCACTGAACATGTTAAATTGGAAGGGTTATTTTTCTTGATAAAGGAGGAAATTCTAACCCAGAGAGCTTTGACTGTCCATGTTTGGAATTAGGCAGTGGTGAGTTGGGGCAGATGGATTTTTGAGTCTCAAGTCCTATATTAGATTGACCACAGTTTTTAGATCCTGCAAGTTATTGGAATGTTGCAACCTCACTATATGATGTTTATTAATAATTCTATTTTTAAGATCTTGTTGAGGGTTTTAAATGTACACACTAGCTTGGAGATAAATAAAACAATATCAAAAGATTAAATACCCAGAAGGAGAATTTAAATGGTGTTTGAAGTTAAATCTGTCCTCTCTTCTTGGGACTTAATAAATGATTGGACTTTGCATTTGCCTTGGGATGTGTGTGTGTGTGCTATGCATGCACATGTGTGTAAAAAGTGAGAAAGCAGATCAGATCCTAGTGAACATAAACTGAGTAGGGTACTAAACTTCAGTCTGCTGGGTTGAGATGTTGAGTGTAAGGAGGGGACAGCCCTTCAGTGATGGATTGGAGACGAGCTCACTCCATTCATTCATTCAATAAATGTTTATTGAGCTGCTTCTGATTTGGGGGCAAACAGTAAATAAAACCACTCCTGCCTTCACGGAGCTTGCGCTACACTAATCTATAAGACAAGCAATAAACACGTAAACATATATTGTGTCAGCAGCAGGAGGTGCTCTGGAGGAACATAAAGCAGAGCAGAGGGTCAGAGGGTGGCGGTGGGGATTCACTCAGGGAGCCTCGTGCAGCACCTGCTGGGATCGAGGTTCACATAGAGGCTCATTCGGCTTCCGTTTGGATTTTACCCGCCTTCCGAAATATCATCCTGGAAGTGGAATTGATTCGACCTTGTTAGTCATTTGCTTCTTAGTGTGAGTATGTTTTAGGTTATTTCCTTTGAGCAGATGTTAATGGAGAGGGAACTTGAGGCGGGGGCCGTCTCCTCCTCTGTTCCCCGGGAGCCCTGGCACTGACTCTCCGTATGCGGTGTGACTGCTGCCCGGAATCGCCTGTCCAGCCCTTTCAGCGCCTTTTTGCTCTAAGGCACTGCACGTCTCCTCCTGGGAACGCTAACTGGAGAAAGCAAACTCCGAAACGCTTTCCTTTTAGCCCTTCAGGGGACATGCACTGTAAAATTAAGCTTTTTTTTTTTTTTTTTTTTTTTTTGGTCTGGTTACCCTTCCTGTTTCATTTATCATTTTGCTTTATATTTTCAAAATGTTACCGTCAGGTTATTATTATTATTTTTAATGTAGAGCCTAGTTTTGTCTCTAGGGATGTTTTTGCCTGTTTATGGGCTCCGACTCAAAACATGAAATCATTCTGAGCGGGGGATGGTCCTAACTCCTCTGGCTCCCCTGGCCCCGTGGCTTTAGTAGGGATCTCTTATTTCTCCCCTGCGAGCTGGGAGCAGTTTCTGCACCACACTGCAGACCCTGCACCCACAACCCCCGAGATGGAAAACTTGCCCCAGGTTTAGCTCTGTTGCCCGCCAGACTCTGGCACGGATGAGAGGGTGGAAATCTGTGCTGCTTCTTGCCGGATTCTCAGGAATTCCTCTTTGCTTAAGAAGGTACCAGAATCAGGGTTTCTGAGAAGTCGTATGTTTGTATGCGTCTGTCCTGTGGTTTATAATTATAGATAATTCCTTTGCTGTCCATTTTCCTTAGCTCGGTAGCCTAAGCATGTTGGCTTCACACTGATGGATAATCTTAGGTCCGGAGGTAAAGGCGGCCTGGGCACCAGCTTGCAGCAGTGCCGCTGCTTTCAAAAATGAGCAAAACGAATCTTGTTAAAGTATTTTTTTTTCCTCATTTTAAGGAAAACCGTTTAATGTGAGAATGAATCTTAATTGTTAATTTTAATGTAGAAATGTTTCTTTCTTTTTGTTTTTTTCCAGCTTTTGCTTTGGTTTCTGAAGATATAAAGAAAGAGGTCAAGCAGTCTAAGGTACAAGTCTAATGATCAAATCCATTCTTCCTATGTGAGATTTGTTTGTATTTTCTTTAATGGGAGCGGCAATGATTTCATGTTTCCATAGTTACCAGATTTCTTTTTTTTAAATGAATCATTGGTCAATGTAGATTTTGAATCCAGGCAGCAATCCACAAATAGGCTTGCTTAAAAAAGCCCTTTAATAGTTAAGGCAGATCCACTAGGCTTTCAATTCCATTTTCAGAGAAAAGGTGCTTTGGTATGGAGCTAGACATTTTAGCAGTCTTGCCTGGATACCATAGTCTTCTCCAGTCTTTCACAACTTAACCTTGGGCTGTCCCTCACCTTGAAGGTGGCACCATGTTGAGAGGGCATCCTGGGAACCGGCCTGGAGACCCCCAAAGGTGGCCGTCAGGCTCCTTACACAGTCAGAACCAGAAACTGAGACCTGGGGACCGACGGAGAGGGGACAACACTTACCCAAATCTCAGAGCTGTCCCTTCTTGATCATTGGTTGCATTCAAGAACTGCGTCTAAATTTCGCCATTTGGGGTTGCATTAGATCAGTTTGGCACATGAGAAAGAGAAACAATATTTTAAACATATGAGCTGTTTTCTGTCATATTAATTAAGGCTCAGTTGACTGTATTTTTCCCCACATAATTGGTATAAAAGCATTTTTAAATGGAATGTTTCTTTTTTCAGCAGAGTGTGATCTGTTCTAACTACACCATGGGATTCCTATGCTAGGGAAATGATGATAATAATTCCTTATGGCTTTAAGAGTCTTTGTGGTTGGTTAATGAAGCCTTTTCAGACATTTCATTTAATTTGATTTTCTGAATGATCGTGTTATTGCTAAGCAAAGCAGATATTCCCACATATAGCAGAAAACATTTACCCTCAGAGAAGTTAAGTAATTTGATTGAGGTCGAAAGGTGAAGTCAGAATCCAAATTTTCCAAATACTTGAATTTTTCACACTGTGATTTCATAGTACATAGCTGTGTGTGTATGTGTGTGTGTGTGTGTGTGTGTGTATTTGGCAATAATGAGGCTCATTTATAATGAATTTAAGGGTTATTAATGGGGAATTAATATTTTGTGTGGTGAATTTAGAAATTAGAGCACCTACTTTCAAATATAGGTTTTAAATAATCTTTTCAAAAGAAGAAATACATATATTCTTTGCCTTAAATACATATATAAATATAAATAGAGGTAGGTAAGGTGAGTCCTATATCTTAGTGTCATTTTTCACACACAGCTATTAAAGCCCTTGAAAAATGTCATTAACCCCATCTGTGCTTAGGTCACAGAACCAACAAGCCATTCAGCCCATGAGGAGAGGCAGTGATGAAGTGTCCCCTGTAGCCCATCCCAAGACTGGGCGATGAAGAAGTGGTTTGTCCAGTGTTGTCCAACGTCTGTGCAGTCTGGAGTTCTCCAGAACTCGGCCAGCCCTGCCCAGGGCAGGTCCTTCCCCAAACAGTGGTCAGACACGCTGGTTGGCCTCTGGTGGCTTTGCGCCCAAATCCTGAGAGCTGCCCGTGCCCTGCCATCCTGCCTGGGGCCTGAGCTCTGGGCCAGGCTCCTCTTCTGGGCACCTGGCCCTGGGACTGCCCAGATTCTGAGCTGCCCCGGCTTTCAGGGGAGCCTGCCCTCCCAGGCTGGTGCTCAGGCCCTGGGTGCTGCCTCAGCCAAGCCCCATACCTGTCCTCAGCCTGCAGGTTTGCCTGGCCTCACACCCTGTGGTGGCTTGAGTTACTGGGTCCTGAGTGACGTAGGCTGAGAGCTGAACCCTGGGGCCAGGCTGCGGTGTTCACAGCCCTTCCCCGACTCTGACCTCCTGCAGGAGTCCCGGAACCTCGCTGTGCTCAGCCTCCTCGTCCGTCTGGACGATGGGGTGATGGGACCTCCCTCGGAAAGCTCTTTTGCAGATTAAGTGTGTGTGTGTGTTGTGTTGTGTTGTGTGTCCACCACTTAGAGCAGTGCGGGTCCCTATTTAAATGTTTACTAGATATGACAACAGGAAGTGTCTTATGCAGTTTTGGGAGGAACCTACATAAATCAAAGTAAAAAGAGGAACCATAGACCTTACTGCTTCTATCAGTTAAGTTTCTTCCGTGGGCCTCACGTGACACGGGTGATGAGGATGACTGTTTAAAGGGGGCAGGAGCACATGTTGAGCATTTGCTTTGGGCAGACGTGATGCTATCTAACTGAACCTTCACACCAACCCTGTGCAGAAGGTCTTGTAATTATGATTCCTGTTTTACCGAACCTGAGGCCTGAGCTAGTGAGTGGTGGAGGCAGAATTAGAGCACAGGACCAGCTTGCAGCTGAGTGCGCTGGCGGACGCGTCTGATGAGTTCATTTCATACAAAATGTGGGCGGGGGGCGGGGCAGGAGGCTGTTTGCAACCTGGTAGAAGATGCCATTTTATTTCTCTTTTCTTCTTAAAACATTTCATAGCAAATTCTTCTGAGCTTGTTTTATCTTCTTTTGGTGAAGGATGTACACACTGGGCATCACATGTACGGATTGCAAGTGTTCAACTCTATTGTGTCTTAAAAATAAAACCTGCACGGAAGGGTGGCTTGGACCTGTCTGTTCCCGGTGAGGGTGGGAGCTGTCTGTGGGGAGCTGCACTTGTGGCACATCTGTCTCTCTCCTCTCTGAGTAGCAATTCCATTGACTTAGAAACCTTTGACAGAGCACATTTTGATTGATATTGATCGTCTGTGTCAGAAACATGGGGAAGCAGAGATAATAAAACAAACCATGTGTTTCTGTCTTCTTTAGGAAGAACTAAGCCTTTTCACAAGGGAAGCTGGAGACAATTTAAAATGTTCTGTCAATTCGTTCATTTGGTCTAGTTTTCTTTCTCAAAGGGGAGATTACTGAAGACCATTTTTGGTTCTGTTTCAATTCACCTAATGCAGCTATTCCTTGGATATTTCATTTTTACAGTTTACAAATTGAGCCGTTTGAAATGGCTAATCATTTCCTAGCTCAAAATTGTGTCAGGCAGTCGGAGCCGCAGTGCTTAATAACAAACAGACAGCCGTGTCATTTCGGCTGATTGTCTTTGTTTTCACAAAAGCATGTGGTAGAAAGTCCGGTTCCTGTTCTAAGCTCAAGTTAGTCTGGATGCGTTGAGTTCAGGGTGTTTTTTATATTCAGCTTCTGGGTGAAGATGACTTTTGTGGCAGGTGTTACTTTGAGCTTACTCTCCAAGTACGTTTCCATCTAATGAGGCATGTCGTCTGAAGCAGGCCTCTGCAGTAGCGCTGGGCATGCGACGTCCAGCAGTGTAAGGAAGGAACCCTGGGAAGGCTCACAGACCTGGATTTTAATCCTGCTTCTGTGGCCGGAGTGACTCGTGGACACTGGGCAAATCCTGTATCTTTTCTGAGCCTCCCTTGTCTTATTTGCAAAAGGCGAGTGTTGGATTGAATCATCTATGCTATTTTTAAAAGTTGTAAAATACACATAATATAAAATAGA
Organism: Camelus bactrianus; assembly: GCF_048773025.1. NCBI lineage: Eukaryota > Metazoa > Chordata > Mammalia > Artiodactyla > Camelidae > Camelus > Camelus bactrianus. The sequence goes on from NC_133552.1 coordinate 6,598,489, forward strand.
CCATTTTAGCCATTTTTAAGTGCACAATTCAGTACCGTTAAGTATATTCATACTGTTGAGCAAGCAGTCTCCAGAACGCTTTTCACCCCGCGAGACTGAAGCTCTGTCCCCGTTAAACCGCAACTCTCCCTTCCCTTCCCCCAGCCCCGGCCCGCACCATCCTGCTTTCTCTCTAGGAATTTGGTGACTCTAGGCTGTCTTAAGTGGGGTCATACAGTGTCTGTCATTTTATAACTGGCTTCTTTCACTGAGCATAACGTCCTCCAGGTTCATCCATGGTGTTGCATGTATCAGAATTCCCTTCCTGTTTCAGGCTGAATAATATTCCACTGTATGGAGGGACCACATTTAAAAAATCCATTCCAGGCCTATTTTTAGATCTAAAATTTCCAATTTTCCATGATCCTCATCTGGCCGCCAAGGCCGTGGCCTCTCTGCTGCATGCTGACGGGGACACTGAGGGTGCCTTCCCCGGCTGGAGCGGCAGTCAGTCCCCACGTGCTCACTTCGGTGACAGCCTGGCTTTGCTTCAGGTCACATGGACAAGTGGCTTGGGCTGTTCAGTCTTTTTTAGTGGCTCTTCCAAAAAGTATGTGTTTTTATCTGGGTTAAGTAGGGTCACTTGATCCTGAGGTGGAGATCAGGACGCGACTGTGAGGTCCATCTTGACCCGGTGGTATTTCTGTTCTTGAGATAAAGATAACTTCAGAAAATGCCACCAAAGGTGGCCACTGTGCTGTGTTTCTCTCTCTCTGCACGCCGTTGTCACGGCCCTGCTGGCATCCTTAGAGGATGCGTCTCTGCAGCTGCATCTTGGCTTTTAAGCTGTTCCGGTTTTGTTGATAGAGGCTCACAACTGCATTTCTTGTTGCAGTCTGCGCAGAAAACTGGAGGATATTTGCCACCATCCAATTGTCGTAATTATAGCGTATGGTGGTTGAAAATGGAAGGGGGCAATTAGAGAGAAAATCTCTCTGCCAGAGAAGACAATGCAAGTGGCAGATTCCGCGCTGACACTGTGCGCTTTGTCGGAGCGGTCCCTGAAGAGCCCCTCCCCCGACTTACCCGGGATCAGGATCAGGGGTTCCTGTGCCCACATCTGGGTTTCTGTGCCTGGAGCTCTGCAGCTCTAAGACACGCACCTCTGTGCTGGTGAGATCTCGTTCGCCCCGGGCTGACCGCCTCCGGGGCCCTGCTCCGGCTCCCAGGGCCGCTTCTCAGGTAGGAGACGCATCACAGGAACATTCTCAAGGACGGCACGTCTGAGCCTCCAAGATGGGAGACACAGTAGTGAGCGGAGCCCCACGAGGACCACGCAGCCAGGGCTGGCACGACCTCTGATGTGTCTGCCATGCTTGGCGTTTATGGGGTTTTTAAGCCAACCCTTCCCCAAACACTGTGAGCCGTTTACACTGGAGGAAGGAGTCTCAGCTCAATTCAGTGACTCGCCCAAGATCACAGAAGAGAGGCCCCATCAGAACCTTACGTTGTGATACAGAAGTGCATCGTTGCTGCCTTTTCTCCTTTAATTTTGTTCTGTTTCTTTAGGGAAGCCTTTCTAAGCTCTCATTTTCAGTGTCTCCCCTGCAAATGTTAACATGTACCATACATATTTATTTACACATAGGTGTATTGCTAGTTTTGTTATGTGACGAGATTGATCTTTTTCTCTTTTATTTAAAATACAGAATTTGGAGAAAAGTGGTATATTGAAGAAAAATGATATAGGTAAGTAATGATTTCTCTTTTTTAAACTGAAGAGTGTGTATCCAGGTGTATTTCTTGTAAATTATATTTCAGTGAAGTGAATTTTGCTTTCTGATTGTATGGGATAAATACTGTTGTCCCGATACTTTGTCTCTGGCCCAGCTCAGTGCTGAAGACACAGGGAGAACACTTTTCAGGCTGGCTCACTGGCATTCGATACATGTTAGAAGTTACAGCTCATATTTTGGATTTAAGTCCTTTGGCCACAATTTATTGAGTTTCCAGTAAGGACAGATTCTGGTACCAGGTGGGCACTGAGGGGGCTGCAGAGGTGAATAAACAGGGTCTGTTCTTAGTGGGAGGAGAGGACGGCCTTGGCCTTGCCCACGCCCTCCTCCGCCTGGAGCCGGGTGTCCCGCTCGCTGACCCGCGGACAGTGTGTTCCCCTCGGTCTGCTCACCACCACCTCTTCTGTCAAGTTCGTCTGGAGATCCCTGGGGTGGAGGTGGCTTCTCACTGCTGTGCAGACACACCATGCTTCCCTCCCAGCCCGTAAACACCCTCACCTGCACTCCTTTTTAAAAAAATTTTTTATTGACGTGTAGTTGATTTACAGTGGCGGTTTCAGGTGTACGGCGAAGTGATTCAGTTATATATATACATACACATATTTTCTTTTCAGATTCTTTCTCATTCTAGGCCATTACAAGGTATTGACTATAGTTCCCTGTGCTGTACAGTAGGTCCTTGTTGTTTATCTAGTTTATGTATAGTCGTGTGTGTCTGTTAATCCCCAGCCCCTCTGTTATCCCTCCCTCCCCTTTCCCCTTTGTACTCCCTTTTTAACACATCTTTCTCCCTCCGGTGTTTTGTGAGAATCTTCAGGGATGTGACCATGAGTTAGTCTATAGGATGGAGGCTGAGGGCTGTGGGGGCTACCAAAGCAGCTGTCCCAGCAGAATCAGAGCCTGGATCATGGTCGCACAACACTCAGGGCTGCTGACCAAGTCCAAGGGCGGGTAGTCTTTTTTCCTCTTTTGACTCATTGCCTAATCAATATATTGACTGGTGACCATTATTCTTACCACATACAGCATAACTGGAGTGGCTCTGTGTGTGTGTGTATGTGTGTGTGTGCATGTGTGTGTTTGTGCATGTATTGTGTGCACATGTTTTGTGTGTATGTGTCTGTGTGTGTATTGTGTTTTGTGTGCATGTATTGTGTTTTGTGTGCATGTATTGTGTTTTGTGTGCATGTATCTGTGTGCATGTATTGTGTGTATTGTGTGCATGTACTGTGTGTATGTGCATGTGTTTGCATGTATTTGTGTGTACATGTATTGTGTGTGTTGTGTGTGCATGCGTCTGTGTACATGTATTTGTGCATGTATTTGTGTGTTGTGTATACATGTGCGTACGTGCATGTGTGTGCATGTATTGTGTGTATTGTGTGTGTGCGCGCATGTATTTGTGTGCATGTATTGTGTGTGTGCATGCATGTATTTGTGTGTGCATGTATTGTGTATGTGTGTATATGCGTGCGTGTATGCATATGTTGTGTGTGTGTGTACATGTATTATGTGTATGCGTGTGTGTGCATGTTGACCCCTCAGCCTTAGGTCATAGGCTGCTTGTTACCAGAAGCTTTTGTCAGAAGAACATCACATTGAATCCTCATCAGAAAAACACCAGCACTAGGAAACTCAGGTTTCTAGATAATTTCTGACCGGGAGAGGTCAGCATTTAGTAGAGTGTGTGGTGTGTGATGTATGCTCAGAAGCGGGGGAATGGGAGCCTTTGATCTCTTTACCTTCACAGAGGGCTTAGTTGTCCTGCAGGGACCCTTCTCTAGCCATCTCTGGTTCTGTTTCCTGAAAGCTCTCTGTGGCTTACGTTGGCTTCAGAGCTGCGTGGGTTCCTCTGCTTCCTTGAGTAACATCTTCATCTTCCCCCCTTGCCTGTCACACTCATCATTACTGTCAGGCATTCATTGTGCAACCCATTTATCGCTCATTCCTGGAGGGGAAACAGTGACATTCTGTCTGGAGCTGTGACGGGGTTTGCTAAGGGCAAACTGCAGTGAGTTTAGGGCAGTAGCATCAGAGTGAGGAGGAAGGAGTGAATTGTCTTAGGCGGCTCTGTTGACTGGGCGGTGGGATGGCATAAACGGAGAAGACAGCTGCCAAGGCGAGCCCTGGGATCTAGACTCAGCCAGGATGCGATTTGGTTAGGATGTATGTCAGGAAATATTTCTTGGTGCTGATATAGAGAACAGCAGGAATTTGAGAACCAAATTGTACTGTCCTGGTTCTTTTCTGGGATTGGGGTGGGGCTTAATGGCATGGAAGTGATTTTCTGTCATTCATTACATCAGGGCTGTGGGACCTGGGTGCACCTTCCTCTTCTGCCTCATCGCAGGGAACTCCCCTGCAGGCGTCCGACTCCTCACCCAGCTGTGCCTAACTGATGTTTTCAGGGCCCCACCTCCACTTCCTGTCCCAGACCGTCCCTGCTCTCTCTTTTGGGAACATCCTCCCACCCTCTCTCTGGGTGTCCCGAAGGTCGGTGTCCTTATCCCATTCTCTGGGGAGGCCCTGCTGCCTGGGGGCCCAGGTGGTCTGGGACCCTTCCCGTTTGAAGGCTGTTAATCTGTAGACCCAGCCTCTCCGCATGTCATATAAATCCTCCAGGATCGGGTCTGGCTGACCCAGCCTTCCTCTCCAACTATCACTGACTTCATCCTTTTCCCAGAAATGCCGGATAAACTCCCCGGTCACCTACTTGGGGATGCTGCAGAGATAAGGTGGGCTGTGGGCTCCAGGATCCCCTCCCTTCTTTCTCTGCCTCCTGTCTGCTGCCTTCTGCGCCTGAGTCTGCAGAAACTGCTGCATTTTAAAGGAGACTCAGGAAACACCCCTTCCCAGAAACCCCCCAGGGCCAGCTCCCCCACCCCTGTCCCCTACGCTCCAGAGTCCCCGCGGGGCTCGGCGGAGAGCTCGCTGCCTGGCTTTGAGATGGCTGAGCGGGACTCGGGCCCTCCCGTGCTGGGGCTGCGCCCGTTCCTCTGCGTGTCTGGACCCTCGCGCTTAGGAGGGGCTCGGAGGTGTTGCTGAAGGAGCTCACGTCACACGCATGAGGGAAGCACATGAAAAAGCAAGTGACCGCTCAGTAGCAAAGGAAACAACTCACAGCACAGGACCTGATACAGGAGAAGGGGAAGAATTCTCACCAAGCTCGTCCCCGCGCGGAGGAGCCATTGTGCAAATGGGGAGCTTTGCGGATCTGCTAGAACAGGGGGCAAGAGTTGATTCCTGCGGGGTTAGCCTTTTGACAGGTGCAATTGCACTTTTAAAAAGTTTAGTATGACTTATTTTGAACCTATAGGAGGCTATAGAGAGTAACAGAATGAACAGCCTTGTATCTACCACCCTGATTAAGAAATAAAACATTCCTAGCACAGCCGAAGCCTTTAAACCATTATCCTGGTTTGGTGTTTAGCATTCTCATGTAGTCTTTCGTACTTCCATGTCGTAGTTAATTGGACACATGCATATATATAGCATGTGTCCATTTTACATATATTTGTGTTTCTATTTTTGCAAAGCGTTGGTTTATACCGTATGGTTATGCCTTTGCAGCCTGCTTTTTCTGCCATTCTCTGGGTAGGGTTCGTCTACGATGTCCATGTAGATCGATCCGTGGAGTGCTGGTTAATCTTTATTGCTGTGTTGCGGTCCAGTTGGGATATCTCGTCAGTGGGTGTCTGGTTTGCTTCCAGCCTCTTCTTTCTACGCAGGGCTGCCGTGAGCACTGTGGTTGTGTGTCCTGTACCCACGTATGAGAGTTTCTCAAGGATGACTAATGGTGGAATTTCTGGGTCATTGGAAATGTGCATCTTTAACTTTATTACATTTTGCAAAAATTATTCTCTGAGGTTTATTGACTCCATTGTTAACAAACGTGAATCTTTTTCAGTTTGGTAAGTCAGCTGTGCTAGTGTTTCAGAGGTAGTGGACTGAAGGTTATGTGTCAGTTGAAATAGAAGACACCCACTGAGCCTTAGCCGGATGTTTGATTTATAGAGCCAAGAAGCCAGTTTAAAGCAGAAATAGGTATGTGGGGGGCTCATATTTATCTAAACGCCTACAGAGAAGGAGTTAGGTCATATTCTGTAGGTTGCTCAGCATTTCCTTGTGCATTTTTGAGTTTTAAGCAATGAGCACTTTGGATTATTTTGGGGATCTAGCTGGCTCGCTGTGGAGCTGTTTGTTGTATGAATATTTGAGTGAATAAATGAATGGAGCTGTGGAACTAAACATGAAAATGATAAAATAGAACAGAATAAAATTAAAACGAGTTTTTTAATTTTAATAAAATTAAAAGCTCACGGTGGCAGGGAGGGTCCCCACGTTCACTTACTGTCAACCTGGCTGGAGGCTGCAGTTCTATGTCACATCTGCCTTCGGCCAACACCTCTGTCTGGAGGCAGAGTCTCGACACAGTGGCTGTTTCTTTACTTTGTCATAAGCTCAGAACCCAGACAGGTGTGATGTGCTTCTCCAGGGTGGGGCCTGAGCCTCCATCTGGGGCCAGACCTCTGATTCTCTACCTGGTCAGGAGGCCAGGACATACCTGGGCTGCCTCCCTCTCTGCCCACCTGTCAAAACTCTGGCTGCCCTGCAGCGGGTCTCCAGCTGGGAGGCAAGTACTTCTCTGCAGCACCTCCTGCCCCAGCCTTGTTGCCGTGGAATCTTGGCTCTTGTCCTGGAGATAACACTTCGTTCGCTCTGGCCAGGTGCCTTGTGAGGTCCCTGCTGAGTGTCACCTTAAAGGGCCGTCTAGAACATGCTTGAGGTGGTGTCTTAGTTTGCTAGGACGGCCGAAACAAAGTGCCACCAATCGTGTGGCTTAAACAGACACCTGTTTCCCATTTCTGGAGGCCGGTCAGTTGCCCCTGAGGCCTTCGTCCTTGGCTTGAAGATGGCTGTCTTCTCCCTGTGTCTTCACAGTCTCCTCCCCCGTGGGTCTCTTGTCCAGATTTCTCCTTTTTATAAAAACACCGGATACACTGGATTAGGACCTAAACTAATAGCCTGACTTTAACTTGGCTACTTCTGTAAAGACCCACTTCCAAATAAGGCCATGTTCTGAGGTCCTGGGGGCTAGGATTTCAGCATACGTAGTTTGGGGGACACAGTTCAACCCCTAATGGGTAACAACACACTGTAGGTTTATGTGTGAATTGTTCAAAGGCTTCTTGCAAACACTGGATTTTCAGGGACGAGGGAGGTGAGCGCTCCAGGCGGCTTCACCCTTTCCTCCATGTTTATATTTGCATTCTTGACAAATGTAGCAGCAAATTCAGTTTGTTACCCCAGACTTGGTCTAGCACAGCGAGCTTATTTACTTGCTGACTGCTAGGAAGGAAGTTTCAGAGATCAGTTTTAAAAGAGAGATTTTCTCCCTAGAATTACATATAAATTGATTTTCCCCCCCTAACAGTTTATTGCCTGAAGGCTTGCCTTGTGGGCTGGGTTTTTCGTCATTGTTGTCCACTTGTTTTCAAGTTTATTTCAGTCATTGTTAGAAAAAAGTCTGAAAACTTTTTTGTTGTTGTTGTTCTAGATTTAAAAGAAATTGTATTTGTCATCCAGAGTCAAAGTAATTCTTTTCATGCAAGAAAAGCAGAACAGTTAAAAAAAAGCGTCTTAAAGCAAGCTGCAGATCTTACACAGGTATGTGGAGACGGCTTGGGGTGTCTGGTAATTACTTATTTCTTGATGCATCATGTGTCCAAAGCTCTTGGTCCGTAGAGAATCAACTTTATTTAGATGAAGATACCTGTTCTGATTTGTTTCGCTGGCTTAATAGGGACTATCTGTTGTTTAAAATGCTCGTTATTCCCAATACTCAAAGCATCATATTCTAAATTATTATATGTGTATTTTAAGAAAATCATATAAATGGTATGGGACTATCATGGTTTTATCAAGAAGTGTGATAGAAAAAATTGGAAAAAATAACTTTTTAAAGGCAGGGCTTAAAATAGCAAAGATAATTAACTTTTAAAATTTTGCTAAGAAGTCCTATGGCAATTTTTATGTTGAAATAACATTTTCATTAACCTTAGTGCGGTGCTTCTTCCATGGGTCCCTTAATCTGTTTTTTAATTGGATATTATTAATTGAACTTTCGATTTGATTTATAATGTAATATCTGAGAAGGATTATGGAGAGAAAGATCGACACAGACAGGTACATTGTAATAATGTTTGAAACAGGCGTGAACTGAATTTAAACCTGTTCTGAATAATGCTGGGGTTTGGAGCAAAAGAAGAGCTTCCTTCTTGTGCTGCTGCTCGGAGCTTGCTTCTTAGGCAAGTGGAGAAATTCCTCCAGCCTTGGAGACAGACGTGCTTGTCTGGAGGCAAATAGGGCCGTTTCTCGGTTCTCTCAGCAAAAGCTCTTTGCCCAGAGACCCGTGTGCTTGACAGATGGCTTGATTTCTGTTGGTGGGCGCTTGGAAATAAAGGGTTGGAAATACCAGTGGAAAAATTAACAACCTTAATGGTCTCCAAGGTTAAGCCCTGCTGACAGTAGGGTTCATTATGCTTAATCTTTAGATGCTTTCTGGGCAAAGTTCATCCAGCCTCCCCAGTCCCTGCAGGGACGGATCCTTGGCTCCTCTGCCGTGGGGCATCATACCTTCTCCAGGGAGAGGGAAGAATTGCAGGCACCAGGCAGTTTTTCTGGTAACTGGAAATGGGAGCAGCTTGATGAGTTTACCATTCTCCTTGGCCTGGAAACCCAACTTTGGGGATTTTCTTCTACTCAGTTTTTTAGATGCCGTCAGGATGGAAGACACGCAGCAACCTTGGGGCCGGGCTTCCTCCGTGGGTCCCGGTGGAGGCACCTGTGGCAGGGGGACGGGAAGGGGGAGCCCATGCAGCCCCCTCGGTCCAGGCTCAGCATCCGTGGAATCGAGCCCAGCCAGCCTTGGCACTCCCCCCAGCTGTGTGATCAGTGGTGACGTCAGGGCAGGGTTACGTATCGCTTGAATTCGTGTATGAATTAAGGGCACATGTATCTCTGGGACTTGTACGCTCGTTCCCAGAAGCACCTTCCCTCTTGTAGACGCAGACTCACGTGTGATGAGGGTATGTGTCTTCCCCCTTGAATCTGTGCTGTCAGTCCTGTGGTCAGTGTGGGTGCCTACACACTTTGCCAGCCAAGGCCAGCTGAGGGAGTTTGCCCCAGTACTTCCTTTACTGTTTGTCAGCTCCTTTTTTGTGGTTTTTTGGGTTAAACTTTTTCTTGTGTGTGCAAATCGCTACTCATCACTGGCTCCCTGCCTGCCTTTCCCCCTCCACTCTTCTGGGAAGAAGCGCTTCCTGGGAGCTGGGGGCAGGACAGTGCTCCCGGGACTTGGTTTACAGTGGGGAAGAGGTGTGTGGGCACCGCTTGGTGGGAAGCAATGTAGATTATAAAACATTCCTCCTCCTTTTCCGCCCCACAGGCAGAGGTACGCCTGGGGGCTGGGAATACCTGCTCCTTCGGGAGGCCTGGGGGCTCTGTAGGGGTCAGGCCCAGGAATGCTGGTGCTTAAAACTGACTGGAGGTTCTGGGGAAGATGGTGACAGGTTCCCATCTCAGCCAAGCTTGGCACGTTTAGGAATGGAGAATGGGCATGGCTCTCGGGCGTGTCTCTTGGGAATTGAGGCAGGACAGCAGTCCAATAAGGTGTGGATCCAGCAGACCCCTGGGAACCTCCCATGCTCATTACCTTTTACCAAGACAGCCTCCCAGAGCTTGTTAACCAAAGTCCCCGTCCCTGATCCCATCTTCATTCCCTGCCACTCGTCCCTTTGCATTTTGTTTGCCAGTGATTTCGAACTCTTCATGGTCCCTGGGGTCACCTGGTTATGTCATACTGCTGTGGCCCTGCATGTGATGACCTTCGTCTTGACAAGCTCCCGTATCCGGTGAAGCCTTTCTGTGCACTGGCTTGATCTACGGGGACAGATCACTTCCTCTTTGCTTCCACTTTTAGCGTATACTTTACACTTTGGACTATTTTTATTTGTTACATCTCTGTCTCTTTTATGAATTTTGAGAGCAGAGAATGTGTCTGATTGGTTTCTGATTCTTCAGAACCAAGCACAGAGCTTTCCATGCACTGAACCTGAGTCCTCAGTGAATGTTAATTAAACTGGATCTCTGAAATTCATGGTTTCATTTTTCCTTACTCTCTTTTCTTTTTGATTTCTTTTTTTTTTACTTTTTAAAATTGAAGTATAATCAATTACAATGTGTCAATTTCTAGTGTACAACATAATGTCCCAGTCATGATATATATATATACATATATTCATTTTCACACTCTTTTTCATTAAAGGTTATTACATGATATTGAATATAGTTCCCTGTGCTATACAGAGAAATTTGTTTTTTAAATCTATATTTATATATAGTGGCTAACATTTGCAAATCTCAAACTCCCAAATTTATCCCTTCCCACCCCCTTTTCCCCTGGTAACCATAAGATTGTTTGCTGTGTCTGTGAGTCTCTTTCTGTTTTTCAGATGAATTCATTAGTGTCTTCTTTTTTTTCCTTTTATTTCTCTTACAGTATGGTCACCTTTGACCACACACACGCCCTCACATCCACACACACACTTGTCTTAAGTTACAGGTTCTTTGAGGCAGGTTCTTTGGCTTGCTCTGCTTTTGATTCCTCCACGGCACCTTAAATGTAGTGTGTATTCAACATACGGCAGTTGAACTGAATCCAGAAGAAACTGAACAAATGAAAACTAAATATTACTTTGAGTAGATTATTTTTTCTATTAAAATTTTGGGGAGTAGTTCTTAAATTGATAGTGGCCAGCCCCTCTCGTATTAAATATAATGTCTGTTTTACTTTTCCCTGTGAAATCAGAGTTTAGGGGGAAGAGCAGAATAAAACATTGAGCACGAGTTGGTGCTCTGAGAGTCTGATTTCATGATTAAGTGAATCTTTGAGAGGCAGTATGGAAAAGCACCAGAAAATTCACTGACTGCTTTCACGCAGACTGCATAACAATGACTAAGGAAGGTGGAGCCTTACTCCCCCCAACACAGTCCATTTGAGGGGCAGGGGCGGGCAGCTCTGGTCCGGTTTCTTCCGTCTTGTGACTTTGCCATAGGCTCAGGTGTCTGGTCCTCATCTGTGTGATTGGAGCTGGCTTACCGCCCTTACATCTGCATTCTGATATGTGGAGGACAAGGATCCTTTCAAGGATGTGACCTTGAAGTTGTATGCTCAACATTAGAAACTGTATTTTCATGGATGCGCGAGTCTCAGCTTTTAAAACTCAGAAAACCGTTCCATTTCTCGAAAGTATTGAACATTTTTAGCACTTTATTCTGTGCTTCTATTTAGTTTCAGGGTGCTTATACTTAAATTTTTGTTGTCCTTTACGTTTATAACTTGCAGTTTAGACCACCTATTTAGCCAGTGACTTAAATTGCCACTAGGTGGCAGTATTGGTTTTGCATTTAAAGACACCTAATTAAGCAATCTCATCAAGCAAACGCCTCTCCCAGCACCTACTTTCTGTGATAATAAATGGAGCCTAGACTAAACCACAGGAAACCTCCCTCTAATTATCAGATAGCCTGTTTTTCTTATTCCAAAATTCTTTCCCTGATGGACGCCAGCTCTGAGTACTGAAGTAGTTATGAAGGGACTTTATTCTAGCACTTGGGTTTAAACTGCTCACGAGATCCAGGGTGCTCTGTTATGACTCAGGTAATTCCACATTTGGGTTAACAAGTCTTTCGGTAGTTGAGCTGGCCAGGAGACTTCAGAGTGTGCAGCCGTGTGTGATACTAGTTCATTTTTTCCTCTTTATAGTGTTCTTTATGTTACATATGTAATTGAAAGTTGAATTTATTCCATGCATAGCGTTTTGGAGAGCCACAGGTTGTTGACAGCTCACAGTGGGTCTGCGGACAATTCACATTGGGTCTGCAGACAGTTCTTGGAGCAGTGCTGAGCTACCTGGACCTAGAACTGCACACAGACAAAGAAGATTAACTGCAGAGAATTAAATGCTGAGATGCACAAAACATAGGGCATCAAAGTCGCTTTAAGAGGCAGGTAATGGCTCCCTAGTTACAACTTAACTGGAATTTGTGTTTTTAAGAAACTGACATATTCTTGAGAAAGAATTGATAGCTTAGTTGTCAGCCATGGAAGCGGAGGATGGTTGAGTTCAAGTCAGAGCTGTCGGGGCACCCCAGCCCTGTGGTGGGGAGCGGGCGGCTCCCCCTCTGAGGGGTCAGTCCCGTGGTTTGCCAGGTGTGTGCTGTGCCTCTGATGGAGTGGGAAGTCCCCTGGGCCCTGAACCCTGAAGTCTTTAGGTTACAGTTTTGCTTTTCTCCATAGATTTGCCCACCATGAGCTTTCACAAAAGCTGCTTATGGGGGAGGAATCAGCGGTAGGTTTTATCATCTGAATATTTATCTGATAGCCCAAAATATCTGTTCCTCCCACACTGCCAGATGTCTAGAACTGCTGTTTATTTATTCATTACTCCTATCGAGTTGCACTCCACTATGAAATCTGCCAAAAATTAAGGTGCAGAAAAGTAACAGTTTCTGGGGTTACGCACCTGCTTCTAACTGTTCTCTTCTGCTCTAGCAAGTCAGTGTGCTCTTATTAAAAACACAAACACTTTTCATGCTTCTCATGTGAATAGAAAAAAAAAAAGAACTTTCTGTCTGAAACTTAATACTGTGCTTGGGGTTGTTACCGGAGTGGTGACACTGTTTCCCTTGTTTTCTGAAATAATCTGGGTCATTGTGAGTTGTCACTCCCATCTCCAGTTTTGAAGATTTTAACGCAGTCTGTAATGGTTTTGAAGCTTATAATGGGTTATTTCTTCTAATCAGGAAGCCAGCAGACTTTACCAAGTGCTTTCTGTGTTCAGAGAACCATTCTACATTGCTGTGGAGCCAAGAGTTAGGAATTAGAAAAGATACTGTGGTTCCTTGAATCACTCATAAGGTAGATGGTAACAGCCTCATAATAGAAGTGACTCTATCATTAAGTAGAAATTAGAAGTCCAAAATAAATGCATTAAAATGTTTATTCAACAAACATTAATTGGCCATCTGTAGCTGTAGGAGGTACTTGTGAATATAAAAGGACATCTCTCCATAGGACCTGGGCCCTTGAGAAAGTGATGCTCACGGAGCTGTTTAGGAAGAAGAGTGATGTATAAAAACATGAGTAAGTCTAGTGCTGACTGTGCCTGTGAAGCCTGGGAGGATAAAGAAGGAAGACTTTTGTCAGATCAGGGAGGAGAGACAGGAAGTTAGCTGGAGGGATGTCAGCTGAGAACAGGGATCGGATCCGGAAGACAAAGACGCTGACTGTCAGGACGGTCTGCTGCTGGGATGCCCGGGGGACCTGGAGTCTGTGGCAGGCGGCACAGTCTGGGGGATGAGTAGCGCATGTATTAACAGGAGGAGTGAGCTTTTTAGATTGAAATAGGTGGAAAGTAAGGCTGGGGAGGCGGGGGATGTGGCTGACCAATACGGGTTCCTAAATGCACATCTGTAGTTATAAGAATACAGATGTGGAAAAAGTGCTCCTTTTTTCCCCTGAGTTTTCTCCCTGCATTACAGATGGAAGGGGAATGCGAAGTTATAAAGATTGACTGTTTAAAGAGGTGCGTGAACAAAAGCCAGGTGGAGGTGAGGCCACAGAAACCCGGAAGGAGAGTTTGTGTGACAGTCTCCGAGTTAATCAGGCTCTTCATTGGATTTCATTTTAAGCACCTATTATGTGCATAGCATCTGTGCACCAATTATGATTTGACTTTTATTTTTTTTGAACTTGAAAAAATTCCTTCTTGAGTGGATGTTTGTGTGGAAATTCCTTTTTTTTTTTTTTAACCGAAAAGGGGCACAGACAGCTCAGTCCCTGGTGAAGACTCTATTGGAGAACCCTGTTTATGTTGTGTTGGAGAGGCTGTCATCTGAGAGTCTTTTTTCTTCCCCTATGGGACCTGGGACCCAGTGACCAAGGCTGATCCTAGATTGAGATAATTTTTTTTTTGTTTTCATTTTAATTTATTCTCTGCAGTTTAAAGTGAAAACTAGAACATGATACAGCCCTACCACAGAAGCTTTAGATACAGTGTTGATCAGTTTTGAAGCAGTGACAATGAGTAATCATTGCACACACTCCTCATCTCTAACTTTACATCTAGATTGAGATGATTTTTACTGTAGCTTTAGAAATGTATTGACACTTGCTTAAAATGATGAAACTATTACTGCTCTCCAAAGCAATTTCAAAGTAAGATTAAACTGGAAACAATAAAGGAGAGAGGATAAAGTATCACTGTGTGTGTGTGTGTGTGTGTGTGTGTGTGTGTGTTTTTAAAGTAGGTTCTAGTAAAATAAGGATTCATATACTATTTTGAAAACTCTAAAGTGTGACCTTTAATCTTAGTGCCAGGCACGGGTCATGCTTGGCTGGGGAGTCACTTTGAATGAGGAACGGGGAATGAGTCCCTGCGGGAGTGATGCTGGCAGAGAGGGAAGGGCAGGGTTCAGAGTGAAGGAAGGACCTGAGATGGGGCAGAACCACCAATGAAGGCATCCCACAAACGCAGAAAAGAAAATTCAGAAGCGAGTTATGCTTATAAGGCGGTTTTTGGGGGGGGGAGGTGGGGGGTGTATGGTGCAGCTGTAAATTTCATTTTATGGCAGATGTTGGATTACATTTCCCCTTTGAGGCCAAAAGGAGCCAGACTATTCAGAAACCTCCCCCACTCTTCTGGCCTTCGGCTGAATAGCTTTTAAAGAGAACAGACACTTTTAATTCTGTTGCCGACTTTCGTGGTATGAACTTCATTTAAAACCTGGCAGAATTGCAGCCTTGCAGATAAATGATTCTTTTTGCTTGTCCACAGAGAGTTTGGAAAATCACTATTTTCTTGAGAAGAGTTAGTCAGGCCTTGGCTCATTAGTTTAAAAAAAAACTCATTTCCATGAGATAAGCCAGGAAAGCGGGGAGCAAAGCCTTTTACAGGTTGGTGCAAAGAAGCTGGAGAAAATGGCCTTGCACTGTCTATTTTTAGACTTTCTGTATTGGCCAGGAGACTGTGAGTGCTTCATTAAAATGTTAGCTTGGAGAGTCAAGCTGCTCTTCCACTAAACTTCCCTTTTTAGATGAGAGCAATTGGATGCTGAATTACTTAGTAAAATTTCATTTTTTGTAGTAATCCATAGGCATTAAGTAATCACATTAAATTGTTTGTTAAATTGGAGTTTTTAATTACATTGCTGTTGGATAAGAATTTATGCATCTAATGATATCTTTATGGAATATTTACTCACACACGGCCCAGGTGAGGTGCCCCAGGAGAAAACAGAACAGTGAGACCGAGTTCCCTTCCTCAGGGGGTTGCTCAGCGCCAGTGAGTTCTTCACACCCCGTCTTGGATGTCGACTGCCCAGTGGTTGGACCCCCTCCCTCCCCGGAGAACTGGGACCCTGTGTGAGTCTGGTGGGAGGTGGGCTTGGCCCACGAAGAACCTCAGAGGCCAGGCGCTGGGTCCTCCCAGCTCAGAGATGGTGGACAGTTGGATGTGGCCATGCAGGATTCTGAGTCTGCAGCCAGGGACCCAGAGAAGTGGTCACTTTAGATCTCACTCCCCTGGTGGTGACATCAGTGCCCAGTGTCTGGTGGTGACAGTGGGGACCAAGCGAGGAGGCAGCACACGTGTGTGGAGGAGGCTAGTGCTGGGGTGTGGATGAGGGTGACATCCTGTGGGGCGACTGGGCGATCCTTCCAGTGAGTCACTGTGGACGGGCCCCACCTCTGCCGGCCTCCAGGAGGCTCATGTTGGGGGAGACCCTCATGTCACGGTCTGCAGCCACATCAGCCACGAGAACCCAGGCTGGGCAGCAGCCAGCCCTGCCGGAAGGCTCTGTCCTGACGTTTGACCTGAGCTTGAAGGAACAGTAAGAGTTTGTGAGACTCCCGCCTGGGAGGACTGCGAGGACCCTCAGTGATGGAGACGGTGCATCTCAGTCTCCCAGGACAGGAGCCAAGGGGTCAGCTACTCCGTGAGCTCACGCGGCGAGTTAGTCTGGGAAGGCGGGGCTGCAGGGACCAGGGAGAGCCCTGAAATGTGGGGCTGGGTCTGCGGCAGGGACGGGTCGGAGCTGCAGCGCGATCACGGCCGACTCCCGTGAGCGCCGGTCGCGGGCGTTGCCTCACTTGGCGCTCCTGCCAGGACGCTGTGCCGCTGTCGGGCATCACTCGCTTAAGACTGTGAAGCGGTTTCTGTGATTCTCCCCGTCTGCAGAGAGGAAACTCAGGCTTAGAGGGGTGGAGCGACTTGCCCCTGCTAGAGTCACTAGTAAGTGGTGCGGCCAGGCCGGCATCTCGGTTCCCACCTGCTCCCCGACACACAGACGGGGCCTCAGTCGCAGGCCGGGCGGCAGGTTGCGCGGCTGGTGTGTGCATATTATTCCACGCTGGTTAGTAAACAGTGGCCTGTGCTGTCTCTCGCTTTAGCTGGCTTTATTTTTTTTTTTAATACCATTTATCCTTGACGTTATATTCTAGATTTCTTTGCTTATTATTTGTCTCCTTCGTTAGAACTTGAGATCCGAGAGGGCAGGGATTTGGCCCTGTCTGTTCATAGCTGTTTGCTGTGATCCTTGAACAGCGCCTGGCACGTAGTAGTTGCTCAACAAATATTGTAAAATCAATAATACTATTAATAACCATCACGTTCAAGCTTGTGCCAGGTACTTGGCATGTTTTAAGTCCCTTGATCCCAGGAGAATTGTTTTCCCTGTGTTAGGGGTGAGAGGACAGAACCACAGGCAGGTCTGGGAACCTGCTCAGGATTGTGTGGCTCCGAAGAGCTGGAGCGAAGATTCTGATGCAAGTACTTTGGCTCCAGAAATCGGGTTCCTAAATGCTAAGCTTTATCGCCTTTCATGAATGGGTGAATGATTGGTTAAAACAGATTTATATGAGCTATAAAAATGTACTTAGTAACGCATTTCAAAGTAAATAGTTAATAAAAGTAAATTATATAAATAATGAGGTAATATTTTTCTCTTGTTAGGAAATGATGGTTAATGATTAAGACAGGTTTCTGGAAAAAAATGTGTTTTAATATAGGCTCAGATTCCTGGAAGGTTTGTTGTTATGGTATCACATATAATCTACTGGTCCATAAATGAATACTGTTTTTTTTAAAGGCTAGTAAATCTGTCTGATATATGTTCCTAACTGCATATTATACATCTTGGTTATTATCCTCATAAGATAGACCTACATCTTATGGAAGAAATTATAACAATAAACAGATGTTAATTTTCATCATAATTTATTTGTTGGTCTAAAAGCTCAGTTCAGTGCCTAAGAACTATATAATGATTGGGATTTAGAAATACAGTTGAACTGGAATCAGTCTTAAAACAAGATTTAGTCCTTCAGAACCTTTGCCTAACACTGAACAAATGTCTTGGCTTTTGGTTTCTAATTTAGTACTTGCTCTGAGTAATGGGATTGAATTAGACCATAAACTCCTATACTGCCAGGCTTATATTTTAAATTAAGGTATGGACAGGTTACAAATAGTGGGAAATAGTCTGTGGACAAGGGAAAAGGCCAACATCATGGAGTTACATTAGCTGAATCTTTTCCAGACAGAGGCAGAAAGACAAAAGTGGTTCACAACCAAATTTGCCTAGTAATTTAAGTTATTTATGGTATTTAAAATATTAATCTGTTTTGATCCATGTTCAAATGTTGGCTTTTTCATTCATACTATTAATATTTCTAGATATAAATTTTTAATGATCTCTCCCTCCATATTCAAGAATAACGGGCTTTCTCCATGCTGAAAGCATTTTTAGAGTGCTTAGCTGTGGAATCAAACCCCTTTCCCAAATGAAGGTGATAAGTATGAATAAGAACCAGGTAATGAATTAGAGTGTTGATTTTGAATTTGTTGGTTCTCAATAATTATTATTTAAATACGACTATGCCTTAATAAAACATGTTCAGAGGAAGTACTGCCTGAAGGTCCAGTGGGCTTTCTGACTTCAAAGGGTTTATTAGCAGACCATGGTCAATGCTGATGATGGAAAATAAAGGGAGACTTTGGATCAGTGAGACAAATAGCATTAATATAAGATGTTTAAATTACTGTAATCAACTTTTTCACTTTTTTCCTTGCCTGTCATTTTCCCATATTAGATTATTTGTATTTTTAGCCCCTTTATGCTTGCCTCTGTTAGGGCATTATCTAATTTTTGGTAGAATTTTCCCTGCCTTTTAGGTTTGAAGTAGTAGCATGGTTTGGCGAATAGGCGTCATTTCGGTTGACGGCAGGTGGCACTGCACGCATGGGTGTCTTTACTGTAGCTTTTACTCCAGAGGACTCTGTTGATAGAACATTTTCTTACTTTTTCTTTGATTTTTCATCTGAAAACTTTCTTATTCATCCATCCAATTATATATTAAAAGAACTCTCTTTGTATCTTAAAGTGCTGTAAGGTGGTGATGCGGCACCCTGAAGGAGGTCTAAGTCTTGTGGCGGTGTAAATAGAACAGAACATAAATTGTCACAACCACAAGTGGTAAAACTGAGATAAGATCGTTTGATCATTTGATGGGAAATTTGATTGTGACCTTTTAAATTATTTTATCTTAGAAGTGCTAATACACACGAGTATGTGTGTATCTAAGTCTGGGTCTGTGTGTGTTCATACACAGAATACACACACATATATATACACATATACACACATATATATAAGACAAGAATAAAAGCTCTTGGTCCCTTTTGAGGATTAGTAGGTGAAAGTTTATAAGTGAAATGACTTTGGCTTAATCAAGAGCAGGTTTCTGAGCATCAAGGTAGGACCTATTTTATATTTTTGAGATAAAGGTATTGGCACATATCTGGAGATAATTATGCACAAAGCACACTGGTTTGTGAAATGTTTCTACTTGGAGACAGAGAGGTACAGAAAACTTGATTGCCATTTTTGTGTTCACCAACTGAAGCAAATATGAAAGCCAGGCATATGATTTAGAAAACAAGAAGTAATTGAGATGGGAAAGATTGTAATCCACTAGCAATCCACAGAGTTTATTTTAGTCTAGAATTTAACTCTTTCTTTGTACTGACTAAACCTTAGCCTACAGCACTTTTACTGTCATGACAGGAGGTTTTCACACGTCTGTCTTTGCATCTCTGCCAGGAAAGGGCCCTCACGGCCTTTCTGCTGAGGTCACCGTCTGCGTATAACACCTGCTGACATCACTTGGATAGTTCCTATAACTCGGAAAGGTAGTTCTTGTTTGGAAGCCAAATTTTTGTATTTATTTCTGCCCAAAATAATTTTTTACTTAAAATACATTTTAACTTTATTTTTCTCACTCCTTTCCAGTCTCTGTTCATGTGTGAATGTGTCTTACACAGTTGGAATCATGTCTGTTTTTTCACTTAACATAAAGAAGTTCCCATGGTTATAATGTGTTCATTATTATAATTTCAGTTGCTACAGAATTGCTCATTTGCTACTTACTTTCTTATAAACCTTTTTTTAGTATTTGCTGTTTCTTTTCTAGCTAGTTCATATTGGCACACACCCATAATAATTTGAAGGTTTTATGCAAATGTTAATATTACTAGTTTTCTTCACATATGATTTTTGTTCTTACATAATCCCTCATGAGTATATATATGGCATTTATATGCATAAAGCATATAGCTATATATGTATATATGACATGTGTATAGCATATAGCTATTGTTTGTGTGTGTGTGTGTGTATGTGTGTGTGTGTGTATATATATATATATATATATATAAATACACATAGCAATTTTTGAAAAGACATTGAAAATTACTGCAAGATTCAGAATCAACAGTAGGAAAGCCCAGAATTATATTGGGTAGCTGTTAATTCATCCTTTAGGGTTTGCTTTTTCTAACGTGCCACACTGTGTGATTGGACCTTTGACTACTGTTTTTACATTTCATATTTGTACATGGAAGCTAAAAATACTATATAAAGAAATAAGGCTTATTTGAGATTCCAAAGATTTAAATTAAAAACCATTCTTTTCTTCCTAAATAATAAACTTATATGAACTTCAGGACTCGTATGGAATCTTCATTACTGTGGTAATGTTTCAGATGGTTAATCATTTCTTCTTAAAGTCTTTTGTCTGTAACAGTTACCAGGATGTAGGTAGTATAAAACACAGAACATACTAAAGTTTGTTGGGGGGGGTGTTCAGGCGTATTAGATTTCTGACTTTTGGCTTGTCACAACCTGAAATTCATTGAATAGTGCTTAACTTCAAAGCTAACATTTATAGTTTAACAATTAGTCTCTTTCTTGTATGTATGTATGTGTCTCCATGCATATTCAACCATAGTTGTATCTTATTTCTGGATCTTAGTTCCTCCAAAGTTTATAAATTCTGAACTTCCATCATTATGCTATTACTGTTTTTGCCTTATGAATCCTTAGGGACTCTGTTTCTAGTATACAGATCCAAAGCTCTTCACTATGGCGGTGTTTCAGTGTTTTTAGGGCACTCTGAAAGTTGTTTTCTTCACGGGAGGTAAATGGGGCATTATACGCTCTTGTTTAGCCGAGGTGTTTTATTTTCCGTGTACTACCGCTGTCGTGTGTACAATAAAAACTGTCCTTACGCCGCTGAGTTTCCCTGACTTCCCCGGGCTCTGCAAGTTTCAGGTCAGCTCTGGTCTCACTGAGGACCCTTCTTGGAGGTCGTGGGCCCTGTTTGGAGCCTGGCTGGTGGGGAAGTTGTGTGGATTCAGCTAAAATCCTTTGTTTCTAGTAGCTCCTGAAGAGAAGAAAAGAGAGAGTGGTGTAAAGAATAAAACATCAGATCTTTTAAAATTAAAAAAAAAAAATATATATATATATATATTTTTTTTTTTTAAATACCTGGTCTTAAATCTGAATCTTTTAAAAAAAAATTGTGGTCCTATTGTCTGTTCTATTTATTTCTCTGCTTTGATGGTTGTTTCCTCAGGAAGGCCCCCGAGTGCTCCTCCTTCACCAGCTTGCCCAGCAGGAAGGCGCGTGGACCATACTTCCACTATTACCGCAGTACGTTCACTGGGCTGTGTGCGTGACCGGCGTCTCTGCCCGACCCTCGGGGGCTCCCTGGGTTTCTTACTAAGGGGTGTTTTTCCTCAGAGTTAGGAAAGTAAAGGAAATTTGGACTCTGTTTTTCCTTCTCACTACTCCCTTAATCAGATTTCATGATGATTGATTCTTAATCATGAATAGCTTTTATTTTTAAATATGTTTCTCTCGTAAAAGATATGATGTCAATATATTTGATATTTTACTTGAAAAGTATCTCTCTTCTGAATTGCTGTTTGTCATGGAAAGAATTAACCTTAAGAACTCTAGCTGTTTCATAAACCAGTAGAATCCGGCTTTCCTATAAGCTGAAACTATACATGGAAGAAAAATATAGGGGAAAAAAAATCCAGGTTCCTTGCCATTTTATGTTTTTCATCCATGTCCCGCTTATGAGTTTTAAACCTTATTATAGAAGTGATTACTATAACCTATTTCTTTCTGTCAGCTTTTCTGTAACATATAGCAGAAATTCATCTTGGATTTTCTTCTGTGAAGAAGAGACAAGAATACAAATTCCAGAACTCTTAGAAACACTCAGAAGATACGACCCATCAAAGGTGAATACAGTCTCCACACGGGTACTTATCTTTTGGGGAAAATGCTTAAAAGAAGTTTAACTTTGATTAAGAGCCTTTTCAGTCTAATAAAAACACTTAATTTAAAATTTAAAAAAGTGAAATAATAGTTGGCTATCTGGAAGCAATGTTAAATAATTCTCTTTGTGGTTTGGAGCTTTCAGAGGATGGAACTTATAATGAGCCAATTTCAAATGAAAAAAATATCTATATGTGTTAGCAGTTTTAAAAAGTTAAAAACTACACCCTAGAGTTAAAAAGTAAGTTTAAGTTGGTTATTTCTCTTCGTCAACAATGACCACACATTATTTTAGATATTAAATATTTTTTGAGGACCAACTGTGTATCAAGGAGTGATCGTAGGGGTGAGGACAGACAAGGCTCCTGATCACCTGCATGGTACAGAGTCGCAGGGGGAGGACGGACTATGAAAGGAGCAATTACAGTTAACAGTGAGACACCTTACGAAGGGAAACACTGGGCTCTATTAGAAGCACAGAGCAGGGCCTCAGACCTGACCTGGGAAGGTCATGACAGGGAGTGACATTTAATCCAAGCCCTGTGGGATGAGTAGAGGTTAAGAAGAGGAAGCGTTTTAAGCAGGGGAACAATATTTGAGAAGGTCTGGAAATGAGACAGAATGCATCTTATGTGAGAAGGTCATCACTGCATTCATATTTCTAAATTTTACCTTGTGCAGATATGATGTCACAATTGGATCTTGTTTGGATCTTGTTTACATCCCAATTCCTAGCACTGAGGGGTGTTCAACACTTAGTAGGTGGTCAGGAAATATCTGTGAAGGACTGAATGACCCTATAAAGACAGCAGGACAGCTGGGCTGTGTTCAGTGTCTCTGGAGGTGTAGAGGCTACCCTGGAAATGTGTCCAAAGTAAATCAGGCTGTTCAGTTCTCTTGGAGAAGGCCAGGTCACACCCTGGTCACTTAATGGAATTCTTTACACGTGGAATAAGCAGAATTGGGCCCCTTCTGGTACCACTGGACACTCAGCTCAGCCCTGTTCTGATGCCCACTGCAGGCGGGAGTCGGGTTTAACTGGCACGTGGATGAGGAACGGTGGGTTGGTTCCGGGACCCTGCTTGGTTTGTTGATGTAGACACACAAAGTTGGGTAGCCATCACCATTAGATTAATTCTCAAAGGCTGGAAAGTTTGTTACTATAATAAAACCACTGGTTTTCATGCCTTTTAAATGCTGGAAGGACCCATTATGATTTCTCTTTATGCTTTTGAGTTCTGGGAACGTACAGATAAAATTGAATGAGAAGGTTGTTAGGTTAAAAAAAAAATTCCTTCAAAGGAGAGAAGAATTATGAACGTGTCTCATGCAGGCTTCTGAGATCATGCTAAGCACCATCTGTGTACTTTGTGCTGTGTTTTATGTCAGACGTTAGTTAGGCTTTTATGTTTTCCTTTGACTTGAGGAAAACTCCCAAACCTTTTTTCGGATGTAGGAGTTTTAGTCTCCTGCTAGTGTCCATTTCGCCTGGAGGTTATTTTCACATTCGCCATAGCTCTAATTCTGTACAGAAGATGGTGACTAACTGTACTTTAGAATGAAAATTAGAATGATAAATCTAAAAGTTCAAAGCAAGTTCATGAAAAGCAAGTACAGAACAGAGGTAAAAATGAGATATTTTCTTCTTTTTCGAGCTCTACCATGTGGAAAAAAACAATCTAGATGCTTTATTTCTTTTGAAACTAACATGAGGAAGTAAGAATTACATAATGTTGAAGTTAGCCAAACCAGTGTGGGTTTGTCCTTCTACTGCATAAAATTTTAGGAGAAAAGCATGAAACAAACCTGGCTTGATGTTGCTACATATGAACTACATTAAAATAATAATTATACAATGCATTAGGGTTATCTGCTATTTTGTCTGATTCTGACTTTTTCCCTTCAGTATATTTTCTGTCATTCTTATTAAATGCAAATTTATGCTTTTATACACTATTTTAAATGAAAACCTTTAATCTTTACTAAAGTGATTAATCTTTGTTAAGTCGCCTTTCTAGGTGATTTCTATACATGTCTGTATCTTATTGAAGTCTTTCTGTTTTTCCTCACAATGCGCTTTTAATATGTGTGCATTGGTGAAGCGTCTTGAATCTTTTTATTTTTAACAGAGGTGAGACATGAGTGCTGGCAAAGAGTAACTCTGAGATACTAAAAAGGACATTGTCTGACCTACTCTTTTGCAGTTTGTCTTGATTATAATTGTCTTTATTAAGAAGCCATTAAGAAAATCACTAGGAAGGATGGGGAGGTGTCTCTTCACTCAGTCTGTATTAACTTCTCCCTTAGAGCAGTTTACAGTATAACCCCTCCACAAAAATAATGAAAAACAACCTTATATACTAGGTAATAGCTGAATACCACTATTAGTTGTTAAAACATAAAAGTGTGTCCCGTGTAAATACATGTTTGGAACGGGAGATTATGATAGTGAAAGATCAGTGAGAAAATGCTTAACTATACTGGTGTTTATGTTCTTTAATTTTAAGTAAGCTATATTTGCATAGTATGTTAAATCTGATGATTTCCACATTGGTTAATGTTTAGTAGTTTGAGTTTTTCAAAAAGATGCTGAATTTCCTTCTCAGGCCATGGCTGCTGGCCTTGTAATTACTTCTCTTGCCCAGGGGTGACTTAATATATCCATGGAGTGTCGAGAGGAAATCCTCAGGTGGGGCTGTGGGCCCGGACACAGCTGTGTTACCGGCTTTCACATATGTTCATGACTTGTTGATGAAATGACCCAAATGTGAGACTCTGGGAGGCGCCCGGAACTCAACCGTAGGCAGAAGGCTCTTAGGAGACAGTCTGCATCCCTCCTGCAGCTTTATTTTTTGATAAGAAGTGGGGAGCAAGGTGGTGGTGGTTGGATAAGAGTGAAGATATACAAGACTTTGTCTTCAGGGTAGCTGATATAAGTGGCATGCTGACGTTTCCTTACCAGCTGCGTCTGAAAGCTCTCCCAGGCTTGCTGTGTTCATTGAACACAGCCCTCGGGAACATCTGTGACGTGGTAGGTACCCTGGGGATACAGTGGGGAGCGAGATGGACAGCATCCCTGGTCACCAGGAGGGGATGTTCTCGTGGCGGGGGGACAGGCAGTAGACAAACGTAAAATAATGTGTCAGACGGCAATAAGCGTCTGGAGAAAAAGAAAGCAAGGTAAGAGGGATAAAGGATAGACTGAGGGCGGGCTTGCTTTCCTGTATAGGGTGTTCAGGAAATACCGCACAGGTCAGGTCACATTTAGCCAAGTGTGAAGGGACCGAGGGAGTGTGCCGTGGGCGCCCTACTCTGATGTCAGGCGCCTACCTACCTGTCTCACAGGAACCCCCAGCTCAGCGTGTTCAAGACCGAACTCCTCACCCCCCTTTTAACCTCTTCCATCTTCAGTCCCCTCATCTCAGAAATGGCTTCACTGTCTATCCAGTTGCTCATATAAAGAACCCTGGGGCTGGTGGTGGACTCCTCTCCCCTGAACCGCAGCTGAGTCTGCCTCCAGAATCCATCTGCTGTCCACTTCTCCTCTCCCTGTTGAATGCCTGCACCCTCCCGCTGACCGTGACTAGAGCATCCCCACTGGTCTCCTGCTCCCCACTCTTGCCATCCTGACAATCCCGTATCTCTGTCATTCAGACCACCTCGCCCACCTGCTCATAAGCTTGCGTGGTTCCCCACCCCGCCTAAGAGAGATTCACTAGGTGTAGCTCTCTGGGTCGGCAGCAACCTCCTACCACTGTAAAGATGCTCCCTTCTTTCATGTCTCCCGTTTTTGTTGAAAAGTTGTTCTATTTTTGCTCCTTTGAAAGAAATGTGTGCACCCCTCCCCGAAAACAACTTTTAATGTTTTCTCTCTCTTTGGGTTTTCAACCAACATATGTCTGTGGGTGCTTTTCTTTGTATTTGTCTTGACTAGAGTTTATAGAGCTTCTTGAATCTATGGCTTGATGCTTTCTGTCAGTTTTTAAAGAAGATTCTCAGCCTGTATTTCCTCAAATGTTGATTCAGTTCCATTGTCTCTCCCTGTCCTGGGTTTCCAGCATCGTATATTTTAGAACTTTCATTGTGTCCCATGTTGCGTTTAAGCTCTTTTCTGTATGTTCCTCTTTGTTTTCCCTTTTGTGCAGCAATATGGATATTTTTCACTGAACTTAACCTTCCAGGGTCACTAATTCTCACTTCTATTATGTCTAATATCCTCTTGAATTCCTAGTTCCAGTTACTGCATTAATTAGTTTTAGAATTTCCATTTGACTCCTGTTTATAGATACTAGTTTTTTGGGGTAAAAATCTTCATCTTTTCATCTATTGTCTTAAACATTAATTGTAGTTATTTTTTAACTGCAAAATTTGATGTATCTGTGAATCTCTCATTTTTCAGTTTTTGGTCTGGTCTTGTTTCTTGGCATGCCTGGTAATTTTCCATTAAATGTTAGATATTTTATGTGAAAAAGAGGTTATGGATCATATGCTGTTCTGCAGGAGGGTTTAATCTTCCTCTGGGTTGTAGACCTTGTTTGGGGAGGTCTGTTTACAGATGCCCTTACTCCTGGACGCCTTTCTCCTGGGCAGACCCTTCTGGCTCCCAGAACTGTCGCTGAAGTCTTTGCTCAGCTTTTTAACTGCTGTTTCCGTTTGATTCTTGGTTTTTGTGCAGCCTGGGAATTGACGGGAAATTGCAGGCAGAATGCTGGGCTCCCTTCTCTGGGATCCCGTTACATCTCTTCCTCCTTGGCAGCCTCCAGCTCCAGCCTCTGTCTCTGCAGTCCAGCCGGGTTGCAGGAGTCCCCACCTGCTTTCTGTTGTGTGCTGTTCTCTGCTCTGGGACCAGCAATCCCTTGGGGTGAAAGGAGGTGAATATGGGCCTCCTGGGGGGCTCCCCTGCTCTCTGGGAAATTAGCCTTCACATTCCCATTTGCCTTTGTCATTTTCTGATGCCCTCAATCTTTGCTTTAACAGCATCTCCAGCTGTTAGAGTTTGAGTCTGATCCAGACTCTGACATCTAAGCCCTGGTCTGGCTCCTGCGTCTCTTTCATACTGTTTCCCATACCCAGTCTGTTACAGCCACACCAGGCTTATTTCTTCCTCGAATGTATCAAACTTTTTCTCACCTCAGGGACCCTGTATTAACGGCCTCACCTGCTCCTCCCCAGATTTGTGCACAACAGGCTTCTTGACGTTGTTTAATCTCAGTTCAGCTGTTCCCTCCTGAGAGCCTTCCCTCCCACAGGGACCCCCAGTCACCCTGGTTCGTTTTTGTCATAGCACGCTGCGGTCACGTCAAATGTTACTTTACTTCCTTCCTTACTCTCTGTCTCCCCACTGTGTCAGCTCTGTTCCCACCTGGTGTGGGATAAATGTCAAATGTTAATTGATAACAAATAATAATAAATGTTAATTGCACGAATAAGTGAATGGATAAAATAGGCATTGATTCCGGGAGGAATTTTTCAAATTCTTCTTTACAAACATCAGTGGGACATAAAGGAACACGTTTTCCTTATATTAATAGTATTTTGATATGGAATATTCTATAAAATACCACTTTTATACATTTATAGTATAATGATGACTAACATTTTGTTTGCCCTGATGGTCTGATCTTAAGTTACTCTCTTCATAGACAAAGATTATGCTATATTCATTATCATATGAGTATTAATTATATTTTGGTTAAAATTCTTCAAAAAAAATACACAATCTATGCTTATTCTCTGTCACCCAGAATACTTAGCTGAGACTCATGATACTAATTTGTTTTTGGTCTTGCATGAAATGGCTTTTTAAACAATTCTGTTATCTTTATTTAACAGGAATGGTTTTTAGGAAAAGCCTTACACGATGAAGAGTCTACAATAATTCACCATTATGCCTTTTCTGAAAACCCCACAGTGTTTAAGTATCCAGACTTCGCTGCTGGCTGGGCCCTGAGTATGCCACTTGTAAACAAGTAAGGATTTATTAGACTTTCTTTTCATTTCATTTCATGTATGAATCAACTTTTATTTCCCTGAGTCTTGTAATTGATGGATCTCGGTGAGGTTGCTGAAAAGCAAGTGGTAGAGTGGGGGGCCTGCGGCCAGAGCCAGACGTGGGGGGCTCTTGCTTCTGCTCCGTCTCGTGCTGGGCCCCTTGGACTCACCACCCAGCTGCTCTGAACTTCCTCTGACTCACCTGCAAAGCAAGGCGAATGATGACCTTGAGCCTAAGGGCGCGCACGGAAGTGCTCTGGGAGCTCTGCACGTGGAGGCCTGAGCGCTGCTGGTGGTGGACCTAGAGAGCTCTGGGTGTGCCTGGCTGGCAGTGAGGGGACGAACAGCAGGAGGGCCGGGCCGAGGTGGGGGGCTCACTATGTGCAGGGGATACACGCGTATCTGAACTCGGGCTGGGCCGGAGGTGCCGCTGAGAGGCGCTGTGGATCACCGTACGGAGCTGTTTGTGTGAGCACAGTCGTGCTTTTCCAGGTGTGAAAAGCGAGGATAATTAGGTCATAATCCAGAAGCAATAGGGTTGTTGACTGGCTTTCTCTGAATCCAAATCATGCGAGTTGGTTGTACGCGTTTGTTCTTTAGGGAGTGGAAAGTTGATAACACATCTGCGAAGAGAGTGTTTCTATTACTACAGTAAGTGTCCTGTTTCTAGGGTTTGTAGTCCTGGAGAGTTTCTGGCTTGCTGTAGATGGTAGATATGTTGTCATTTGTCGTTAGCCAAACTTCTTGATGACTCCCTTGGTATTTGAAAGGATATACATCCTTCCTAATGTAGATCTGAAAAATGGCAACAGCAAAATCTGTTTTCTTGCCATCCTGGCTACCAGGAAACCGCTGTATGATACAGGGTCCATCAGCTAGAAGCACTGTGGGAAATTCTTTCTGGGAACTGGACTCATCTGGGGAAGGAGACAATGCATGGGTGGCCATGTGGCTCGAGAGATCATGACAGAAGAGGGGTCTTTTGGGGGCTGGCAGCTGAGACAGTGGCTCCCTGATGGTGAGTTTCTAAATCTGAGGGTGTAGAGGTGCTGAGGGCCTGGCAGGTGCTGCGGCTCCGGCTTAACACTTCTCTCGAAACCCCCTCGGGCTGGGCCTGTGACTCACTGCCAGGGCTCCTGCACTGGCCAGGAGAGCAGTCTTGTCCAGGGAGACTCCATGTTAGGGGTTAACTGGCATTTTGTAGAGTTGGTCCCACGGGCACATGATTGTCTCCTCAGTCGTGTTCACAAGGTTGCTGGAAACATCTATCAACTGGTCCAGCCTGCTCTCCTCCTGGTCACACGTAACCACACTTTCTGCTGAGGAATGGGAGGACCCGAGGGTCTTATGTCACTGCAGTAGGGCATGCAGGGAACTGTGGCTGAAGGAATTGGGGCCAAAAGACTAATCTTTTGCACCTTTCAGGAAATTCCTGGCACCTCCCCTAGAACTCTGACATGAGAGAGGAGGGAGGCACCAGCTAAGTTCTGTGTTCAGTGTCTTCTGCTCGCACAACGCTGAGTGGCTGCCAAGTAACTACAGAATGTCTGCGGTGCATTAATATCTGTGGTCTTTCCCCATCCCTCCTCTAGCAAAAGCAAAACAAAATGAAGATGTAGACTCCACCATACACCAAATTCAGAATTCTAGTTAGACCACATTTCCTTTTTCTCATGATGCAGACAAGTAATCAAATAAACAGATGATGTAACCCATCCAAGATCAACTATTTTGTTGCCACGATGTATTTTAAAATGGGTTTCTAATAGGAGATTCTAATGTATTCTTCAAGAGATTGGTGTAGAACTAAAGGAGGCATAGATTATATGTAGAACTAAAGGAGGCATAAAGCAGCCATTGGATCTTCTGATGGTTGGCTTTTCCGGTTCCAAATTTCGTAGGCTGACGTCATTTCCTTCTGCTATTAGGAATTATATCAGCATGCTTTTGGATGCAAGTAGCAGAAAATTACTCACCATGGATTAAGGGAATATTATTGCTGTTGTTGGAAGGGGAGATCAGCCGTGTTACTGAGGACCCTGGCTCTCTCTCTCTCTGCTGCTTGGCACACAGCATCATTTCATCCTAAATCTGGTTCGCTCTGTGGTTGGTTTCAGGGCAGTAAGGGCTGCGTGTTTCTTACTTATGTCCAGCAGTAGAGCGCCTCTAATCATGGAATGTAAGCACTTATCCTCAGTGTCTAACTGGATTCTCCTGTCCAGTTTAAAGTTGATGGGGACAACTTCAGGCCCGTATGTACCAACCACTGGACCATTAAGAGTAGAATTTCAGTGCACTGGCTGGGATCAAATTCATTCTGATCATGGAGCCCCTTTATTGGGCTGAATAATTAATCAAATCAATATTCTCTCCAGAAGGAAGGGGAAGCTCTGTTTTGTGTAGATGAGCAACAGCGCCCTCTGCAGGAGTGTTCATTCCCTTTGTCCCCTTTCCTTGACTTCATGGAGGTTATTAAAAGGAGGAGACTGAAAAGGAGCCACTTTTGTTACTCTGTCATGCGAACTTTTTTCTTTTCTGCCCTTTTCTTTCTCTGTCATTATTTTGTCAAGGATTATTAGGAGTCAACAAAGTTCATGGCTTTTTGAAAAGACATTTATTATATTGTGTTGTTTTATGTTATTTTCCAGATGCTGAAATAACGATGCTACATTTGCAACAAACCTTGCCTTCATTTACTGGTCCACAGATAATTGTGTTTTCACAGCCCTTTGCTTCAGGGAAATGAAACCGTTTTATCTTAAAATGTATATTTTTATCTGTTTTCAAACATTAAATAGTCTCGAGAATGTGTTATTCTTGTCTGACACCTCTTTTGGTTTTTAAAAAACTCTAATTGCCTCTATTTTCTAGGCTTACCAAGAGGTTAAAGAGTGAATCCCTGAAATCCGACTTTACGATAGATTTAAAACACGAGGTAGGTCGTGGTTGGTTTGGTGAAAAGTCTTTGTAATTAAGAGTGTGTTGACATAAAAGGTGTTTTGTGTTCCCTTAAATGTGCCCCCTTCCCCCCCCACACCTTCTCCCAGCAGGAGACCTGCAGCACCCTGAGAGGGGCCCTTCTCTTGCAAGCTCCTCTAGGTCCCGAAGGTGGACAGGAAGGTGGGAAAGATTCTTCATCCTTTGTTTTTAAGCTCAGCGGGAGGTCCAGAGGTGGATTTTTGAAAACATGCACAAATATTACTCAGATACCTCTGATTGTATTTGGCGCTTTGATTGCACATGAGCCTTCGTCACATCTCTGTGCTTGGTCCTCTGGAGCAGAATTGAGGCAGGTGGCCCCAAGCAGGCAGCTGTGGCCTGCTCGCCTGGACCCTCGGCACCTAGTGGACATCTGTGACCAAGTACCTGGAGGCAGGTGGCAGGTGTCCCATATTAATTCACGAATCTCTCCTGAATCAGCCTTAACAAGGTCTCTGTGCATTTCATTCACGGCACCTCTGACTGCCTGAAACAGCTATCCCTCTGTATCTTAGGACGTGGGGTCAGTCTCGACAGGTCCTGAGCCCAGCAGTGCTGGCAGCCTGCCAGGAGTGAAAAACATACTCCCAAGGTTTTCATTTTGGGGGGTGTTTTTAAATGATGAATAAGCTTATTTGAGGAGAAATGTACATGTTAAAAAATCATTCATTTCCATAAAAGGGAAAGAATGATTAGTTGAAAGCCAGGGTCCATCTAGATATTTCTACTGAAAAGTCAGCTTGGATGTAGAGACCCAGGTTTGGGAAACTATTAAACACTGAGTAACATGCAGAAAAATGAAGGTATAAGGATCAGCCAGAATATCTGTGCTGAGGAGCTGGAACTTGACCAGGTGTTTGGAAGCCACCTGCACACATCTCCCCAGTGGCTCCCTCACCGGAGTAAACAACTTTCTCAAATTTTCTGTTTCCCTTTTCTTCATATTGTACAAGCTTTGAATGAATCTCTGCATAACATATTGTGCAGTGATTGCATCCTCCTGGATTCTGTGTAAGCAGAATCGTACCATGAACATTGTTCTAGTTGGAAACTCATCCGTGTTGAGGGTGGGGCTTTCAAGAGCTTACGGTCATTTTCAGGACGGTCTCTCATGTGACTGTGCCACAGCTTTGTCGTCCGTTCTCCGGCCCTGGGTTTCTGGGCTGCGACTGGCTTTTTGCTGTCACAGTCACTACTTCTAGGAGGATTTTTGTCGTGTATTATGACGATCGTCTGTAAGAGCTTCTCTAGGGCAGAAGCTTTTACACTGTTCTTTTGACTGTGACCCACTTTAAAAGACATTTTTTCATGGTGACTTAGTGTACTTGTGTGTTGTTATTGTGCCTTACTGATTTCTAGCTCCATGTCGGTGGCCTGTATGAGTCATCTGACATATTTTTTAGGTGTAGTTCGTGTTCACTTTTCATAAACGGAGAGAAGGATGTACATGCTCTAATCTGGGGGTCTAATGTTCTCCTTGTATCTGTTAGGTTAACGAAGAAATAGATTTTCGCATATTTTATTTCCTCCTGCCCTCCTCCCTCCCTTCATTCCCTTCCTTCCACTGTTGTTTTGCTTGATCTCTCATTTACCAAGGGAGGAATGTGAAAATCTCCCAGAATAGTGGGACCGTGTCTTCTTGGGGACCTGCCATCTCTCGCTATTTATACTCTGAGGCTATGTTAATTAGATGCATGCAAGTTGAGAATTGTTACATCTTCTTGGTAAATTTATCTTTTATCTCTAGTGATGCTCTTTGCCTTACAGTTAATTTTGTCGATGGGAACACTTCTGTACTAGCTTTCTTCCGGCGTTGCCCCATAACTGTTTTCGCCGCTTCTTTCTGTCCTTTGTGTCCTCATCTTCTGATGTGTCTCTCTGAAAGAGGACATGTGTTTTTTTCCTCCTGGTTTGACAGTCTTCATCTTCAAACCATGCAGGAAATTGATGTGTACATGTTTCATGGTGACTAACACTTTATTTTATCCTTTGTCCCTGTTTTTTTTTCCTTTTAAAAATTTCCTTGCTTTTAGATTTTTTTTTCGTTCCATTTTTTTCCCCTCCTCTGCTATTTGGAAGTTTAGCCTCAATGTGTGTTCCCTAATGGTTATTTTAACATGCATTCTTAACCTAACAATCCTGAAAATTCAAGGCCAGAGACTAATTTAACTCTGATTGTCCCCTCTCCCAGCTTATATGCTCTTATTGTCCAGGATTTGTGTGCTTTTTTTGAACCGTGCAACTCAGATGCTGTCCTGTTTACGCAGGGAGCACCTGTGTTCACCTCGCCCTCTGTTACCAGTGGCTGTGGTCCCTCCTCCCTCTTCCTTCTCCCACCTGCCAACGGGATCATGTTTATTCTTCCTGAATTACATCCTTCAGAATGCCCTTGTTAGTGAGGT
This sequence comes from Camelus bactrianus, assembly GCF_048773025.1. Classification (NCBI taxonomy): domain Eukaryota; kingdom Metazoa; phylum Chordata; class Mammalia; order Artiodactyla; family Camelidae; genus Camelus; species Camelus bactrianus. The sequence goes on from NC_133552.1 coordinate 6,631,385, forward strand.
GGCAAATTCTCAGTTTTTTTCTTTAAAAAATAAATTATTTCAGCTTTGTTCCTGAGACATAGCTGCCTTGCGTACACACTTCTAGGTTGTCAGGCGCGGTCTGTTGTCACAGTGTTGTCACCCTGCTGTGTGCTGGCTGCTGTCACTGCTGTGGTGCTGGGAGGCCGGCCCTCACTCCCCGTGGTCCCATGTGGGTAACCTGGCCTTTGTCTTTGGCGGCTTTTGAGACTGTCTCCTTGTCTTCGGTCTCCGCAGTGCCTCTACGGCGTGTGTGCCCTAATCCTACTTGGCATTCAGTGAGCCTTTCTAGAACAGCAATTTTACAAGATGCTCAGCCATTCCACTATTTTCTCATCCCTCTGTCCCCTCCTCCTGGGACTCTAGACTCTGCAAGGGCTGACCTTCTCCACATTTCCCATCTCCGCATCTTGCTGTGCTCTGTTCCACATAACTGGGCTCCAGCTTTTAGCGCCCTCATTTTTAGTCAGCTGTGTCTAATATGCCATTTATCCTCACCATTAAAATGTCTTTTTTAAGCCTTATATTTTTCACTCCCAGGCGTTCTAGTCACTTCTTTTTCAGATTTTGCTCTCTTGCTTAATTATATAGAACTTTGGCTCATGTTTTAAAGTTTTTCTTTTCTTTATAAAAATATTTTAGCAGTAATGCTGCCCCCGAAGCCTCTGGGGTGGGATGAGGCCGTGTCTGCTGGCTCGTCCTCACCATTGCATCCTTTGTGCTGCTTTTGGTGACTTTTCTGGGAACTCTTGCTCCCTTGGAACTCCATCCAGGGCAGCCCCCTGAGTCCTGGATAAGGTCCTGGGGTCCTCAGGAAGGGTCAGCATTAGCTTTTGCCTGCTGCCGGGGGCTCTTGCTGACTTAGGACCACTTTAAATTACTCTGAGCTGTTTGGGGGCCACACAGGTGACAAATTAGGGAGGCCTGGTAACAAAATCTCAGAGGACATCTGGAGAGGATTTTTCTCTCCATCTAGTGCCCAGTCCCAGCTTCATATGCGGGTTTTGCTGACAGACACGCCCCCCCCCCCCCCCCCCGTGGGTGGGTCGCGGGCTTTGTTCTCTTAACTGGCGGATCAGAACCTCCGCCTTCCCTGAGCTCAGCGGGATCCCCACCCGGGAAACTACCCTCGGAGCCCTTTCCCGCAGGTTCTCACTTGTCCATTTTTGTCCTCACAAGTTCCACACTTTTGTGCCAATTTAATAATGCATTTAAAATGATTTTAAAGATATTTTATCCAACATTTTTAGGTATTTTTAGCTGGTTATTCAGGGTCTGTACTTGCCAGCCTGTGGGAAACCAGAGTTGTGATAGTATTTCCTTTTATCCTTCTCTCTGATGCTTTAGAATCCCTAGAACAGCTTCCCTGAAGTTGCTATGGCCACTTTGCAATCTTCTGCAGGTCAGAATATTGATTCCTAATTGCTTATGGTTAATAAAAGATTAGATTGCTCTACATGGAATTACTAGTTTTGTAAGTTAAAAAAAATCAAAAATACTTGTTGAATGTTGATAAATTGATGTGGTTCAACCTAACATCCTCTAGAGAAGGATGACCTGCTTTTCTTTGAGATGCTTCCTGCCTCCATCTGCCTGTGGTGCTGGCGGAGCTTTGTCATGACGCCCGTCTCCTGTGTGACAGATCGCCCTCTACATCTGGGACAGAGGCGGCGGACACCCCCTCACTCCGGTGCCCGAGCTTTGTACCGACGGTGTGGACGCGTCCTGTGCTACCGCGTTCCGTTCTTTCCTGCCGCTCTGTGTAAGTAACACAAGGGCCTCTTCCTTGCCGTCAGAGGGGAACGCACCTGCTGTGCACAAGGCCGGCCTAGCACTTTACATGCTAAACAGTAAAATCAACACTTGCCGTGTGCCTGGTGAGAACTCTGTGCATCACGTTTCCAGTGATGACAACCCCAGGAGGTGAGCCCTTTGTTCCCCATTTGACAGGACAGGAGGGAGGCGTGGAGAAGCTAAGCACTTGCTCGGGGTGACACAGGGACTTCGCAGGGAAGTGAGTGAGCTTGTGACCTGCCGTCTCACCCCAGGGCCGGTGTGCAGCGCTCGCTCCATGGAGACTGTGTGCCCGGGGTCTGTTCTTCTGTTGACAACAGAGCATGGAGCTTGGGATTTCAATTCTGTTCCCTAGGAAGGTGATGAGACATTTCCCATCAAGCCACAGCCTTCTCCTCAAGGCCGCCCCCTTTACCCTCTCAGCCAGTGACCCCACTTTGATGTCACCTGAGACTGTCCAGAACTTTCAGAATGAACTTCCTTGTTCTGGTGGACCCTTGGTCCAGTCCCCAGGAGGAGCCTGAAGACCCCGGCACTCAACTGGGTGGTTAACAGTTCTTCTTCATCAGGAAAAATGGATTCAGCACCTCAAACGTTGTCTGTTATTTTCAAGTCAGTGACACAGAAGTCTGCATGTTGCACTGTCAAAGAGGAATGTACGTACACGTACACATACACATACACAACTCACACACTCACTCACATACACTCTCACACTCTGCAACAGTAGGGGAGAATCTGTAATGCTGGCACAGTGCCTGAGGGGGGAGTGTCTTTCTGGACATTACGCTTGCTTGTTCTTTAGTTCTTTTGGAAAGTCTGGAGGGTCTGACCTGGTGTCTTGAGTGACATGACCAAACTACGGTTACATGTCACTATAAACCAGCCCCAAATGATGCAGGAATCATGACTGAATATTGATTGTTCCAAGCCTAAGACAGGTGATGAAGGGGTCAGAACACCTGCCCCCCCCCCCCAACCGTGAAGCACCGTGGTCAGGGTGCGGGCTGCCCACAGACTCTTCGTGTGCCCCTTTGCCTGAGTAACCAACCTGGGCTGCAGCCAGCTCAGGCCTCCAGGCTCCCGCAGGTGTTTGTAGTCCTGCCTTTGGCAGAGGACGGAGCATCACTATTGCCTAGACTTGGGTTGGCAATAAAGGGCCATAAAAATACGTCAAACATCACAGTGAGGCCAGGCTTGCAGAAGGGTGTCACCTCTTACTTTGCGCTGAAACGTCTGCCTACTTCTCCCTTCCTTTGTCAAAATCTTCCCCAGCTGGAGAAAGGAAAGGGAACGGAACCAGCATTTACTGAGTACCTCTGACGTGCGTAATAACTCAGAGTGCTAAAAGCAGCTTGACTGTTGGCTGCCATTCCAGTGTGCTAAATGAGCAGACTGAAGTTCAGAGAGCTGGGGACTCTGGTTCCGGTGACACTGCCTTTGTGGCAGAGCTGGGACTCTGGTGTAGGCCGGGCTGACTGCAAAGGTTTTACTGTCAGCGGAGCTACAGTTCCTTTTTTTCCTTAAAACTTAATCCTGGAAACAAGTCTGATATCCCTGACGTTGGTGAATTTGAACTTGGGAGCATGAGAGAGCATGTGGGTGTGAAGTTAAGATACACTGACTCATACATGCATATATTTTTATTTTCTTTTAGGGAAATCCAGTGAAGAAGGAGGAGATTTTTGTTGCAGTAAAAACATGCAAGAAATTTCATGGTGACAGAAGTATGTTTTGGGTTATTCATTTTTATTGAACTTTAATAAAAGTCCAAATTGCCTTTAAAAAAAAAAAACTAGAAATCGGTTATAAACTCAAGAAAGAGATAATGACAGATACATTACTGAAGTGCAAGCACTTACTTAGTCAGTATTCTTCATTGTACCCCTTCAGTCTCCAAGATCAGTCACACAAATAATTCTGTATTGCAGTGTGAGTGGTCACAGCCTTTCTAAGGACCGATTAGAGCAGTATTTTAAATTGGAACTGGAAAAGCTCAGCTGTGGCAACTGAGGAGACAGTAAGTGGATAACAGTCCATTTTACAAAACAGCGTCCTGTGATGTCCATGCAGTCTCTGAGCTGTGGGAAAAATACCAGAGGGAATTTCGGAGTAACAGCATGCCAAAAAGAGTGTTTTCCTGAAGGCTGTTCCTTCTTTTTATATTTATTCAAATGCACATATTAGAACTTCAAGGATATGTACTTGCTCATGCATAGATATACTGGAGAAAAGGAAAAAGGTGCCTTACAAGCAGTGGTTCCTCCTTAAGGAAATCTTGCATGCAGATGAGTGTTGTTTTTATTCAAATTTTTGGTGTCATTACAGAATTCTACTATGTTATGGTGATAATATTAACAAAAAAGCCTATCCTAAATATAAATACATAATTTATCTCTTTTTTTTTCACCGTATTTCAAGCAGCACTGACCTGAAATTGAGAATTAGACAGCCTTTTGCATTTTCTAATTTTAGCACATATTTTAATTTTTGTCCATGAAAAGACTCTCAGTTTTCACCAAGAGTGTGATATTTATATAGGAGAGATTCCTAAACCAGCTATCATTTTTGTGGGATTGGAGCTATGGGAGTTCATTTATATAATTTATGTGATAACATGATATTTACAAATTATATTTTAAATGGGAACATATTTTCCAAATAAAAGAATATTATAATTTGGGATCAAAGCACTGCCTAAGACACTGACATCAATTCAAATCTGGTTATAATCAACAATATCTTACAAGTACATTTGTTGACGAACTCGGGTTTGGCTGCTTGCTGCTCAAAAGCTAATGAATTCGAGAGGCAAGTGTCAGTGGGAAGGAAAGATGCTTTGGTCAGAAAAGCTGGCAATCTGGGGAGAAGGTGGACTCCTGTGGACCATCTCTGAAGAGTCTGCTCGGCCATGGCAATTTTTAAAAGGAACATGGGAGGGAAGAATCTCAGTGGATCACCAAGGCAGGAGGTTGGGGTCTGCATCCTTCTCCACTGCCCGCAGACTGCCGGACTCTTCAGTTGTTATCTTGCCCATGTGATCTGCCTGCAGGATTGCTCAGGGGCTGGTGGGGCTAGAGAGCTAATCGTTCTTTAACTGCTTACTTTTTCATTCTTATTTCTTTTTATCTAGGAAAATCAGCAGGTTAGGGCATAGCATGCATTCAGGAGAGCATAAGTCAGGGGTTAGTTTCAGTTGCTTAGTGATCTCATTCCTATACTTAGGTTAAGGTTAGAGCAGGACAGAAATGGGCAAACAGGAAAGGGTCAAAAGAGCTGCTTTCACATTTATTACAAAGCTTCACGGTTACCTGAAATAGACACAATAAGTTCTAAGTCCTGTTAAATCAGCCTAAAGAAATAACACGCATTCATTATATAAGGAGTCCTAAAATACTATTAAAATGAATATAGCACTTAAAATGTTCATTTATCATGAGTTTAACCTGGATTTAATATCTCTTTTTTTCATAATCTGGAAGTGCTCTGTGGGATGATTTCTGGTATCTTTCACAAAAAAGTATCAAGGGAAATGAACTAGGCTGCTTTTTTTTAAAACACAGCAAGCAGAAGTGCTCAAATGATTCACCTGATCTTGAAGCTGCACCTGGAACGTGATGTTGATGTTAAGAATGAGACAGTAAAGCAGTAAAACTGGGGACCTTCCCTGTTGTAGTTTTCATATTCCACAGAAATGAAAAAAGTTTGCTAATTTTAATTGAGTCATTTTGAATAATCTAGCTTACTGCTTTCTTATTTTGCGTAAGGTTGAGATGATCCTTTCAGATACCTATTAAATGCTTTTATATTTGAATTCTGAGTCAAAGGTCTTTAAAAATGACAAAATCTTATAGGCCTTTTAGGAGAATTCAAACCAGACCTCCCAGAGCCAGACTCATTGACTTGCTGCTGTTAATTTGGACCTGCAGTCACTGAAGCCTGAGACCTACAGGGTGTCTTAAGGATTTCACAGCTGACTTTCTGTGGCAGGCCATCTTTAAACTTGGACCTGTTTGAAAAGATGCTCTAAGACAGCAGGGTTTTAGAGTCTTTGATGTCCATTTTTCTGGGTGGAAGTGAAACCTGCCAGGCTAGTGGGCTCTGTCCCTCCTTTTGGAAGTTTAGTCCAGCCACCCATTGGCCCAAAGAATTATCCAGTAATCATATTAATTTCAGTGGCAACAGCTTCTAGCCGCTCATCTTTTTTTCCATTTTCTGGTGTGTTTTTCACATATATTATATCATCTGGTTTCATGTTGGCAGTTCCTTGTGACGTGGTAACTAACTATTATTACTCACTCGATGTTGTAGGCAAAGCTGACCATGGACAACACGCTGGCCCAGCTTCTCATAGGCTGAGTAGGGGAGCTGGGGCTCCAGTTTTGGGGCTCCAAATCCCCAGTTCTTTCCACCACAGCGGAGCCATACTGTAAACTCTTTGGATGCATTACAAACCTAATGATAGTCATGTTGAAGCTCTGCTACGTTCAAGGTCAGTTGTGACTTGGTCAGAAGCCATGGCAGAGGCTTTTTATTTTCAGTAGTGGTGAAGGTAGCCAGGAACTGAAGTCCACGGATGATCTGAAGTATATATTGAGCTGGGAATCCAGATTGCCACCCTATCCAGGCGTATTACTGCTGCAGTCAAGCCAAATACACGGACTGGGTGTTTTCTGTTTCTTTCCATGTGCACTCTGGTAGAAACACTTGAAGTTACAAAAGCCAGATGACAATGAGGGAAAAAATAAACACAGACAAGACTGTTTATCTCTGAGAAACTGGGAGTCGGCTACACGGCAGTGACTTACCCGGAGGCAGGCTCTCCCGCGTGTGCGCTGCCCCGGGTTCTGAGCGTAAGCGGACGCTAGCCACGGCCCCACTCCTGGCTCCTCCAGGAACGAGGGGGAGTGATGGAACATGCTGTTCAGGGCTCTAGTCAAGGCAAGGGAAAATACACGCTGAACTCATTCTACATACTCTTTTAATAAAATAAAAGCCAAGTTCCAAAATTAGGAAAATTATTTTACATCTTGTACTTTTAAACGTTTACGTAACTGCTTGTGTCTTCATTCTGATTTAGATGAAATAAAGCATCTTAGGACAGAGTTAGCAAAAATATATCCTATCTTTTGCTCAAGAAAGAAATACACATTGACACCATCGAAACCGCAGCACTCGCTGAGATGCAAGCAGTTGGTAGGGTCTTAAAGACACTGAAGGTTATGACAGAAAGCGACGAATTGGATAATGTGTAAAGCTGTGTCTGAGCAAGGAAAATCTCTCTGGAGTTCTGATATTCATCTTGATCACTTCCTCTTGGGTTACATGTTTTCCCTTGTGTGATGTGAGCCATCAGAAAACGTTAGGAATTTTCTCTGCCTCATTTTGCAGGCGGTTCCCATATGTGGCAGCCACTTTTTGTCAAACGGTGGGATGGGAGATATTCCCCTCCTGCAGACTCCTTCTAATTAAAGGGGTTAAATTGCCATTTGCTCAGCCTTTAGTTCCTTTTCAGTTTCCTGAGCCCCTAAAAATACTTTATTCCTTTCAGGTTAAAAAAAAAGTTTGATATCTTTACTGCAGTGATCTTGTCTAGAAGATGCAAATCTGAACACACGTATTAAAAAGAGTGTCTGGTAGCTGTGTCCCCTTTATACCTTGTAAGAGGTGCTCACAAGCCTCTCTCACCCATATGCTTATTGGAAACAGGAGGTTTGAATCAAATGCAGCCAGATGGAAGGCCACACCCCGTGCTGAATGCGTGAGCAGATAAATTATTAACATTAACATTGCTTTGTTCCGTTTGCCCTGGCTGCTGCACAGGTGAGGATGCTCCAGATTGCCCTGACATGCTGTGTTAGATCAGCCATGGGGGATGCGCTTCCATCTTACCTGCCTCGCACCTCTAGACCCAGGACTGCAAGCACACCCTTGGGGTGCTGTGGCCAACCCTCTCCTGAGAAGAGAGGAGAAACCACAGCTGTATTTTGTGGTCTTTGACTTTCATACCGAGACAAAAGTTCCATTTGTCCATTAAAAATAGCAGATTCCTTAAAATCAAAACAGTCATGTACACTGGATCATGTGGTGGTTTTTGTACAGGGTTCAAGTGTCAGTTCATTTTCATTTGTAATCAGAGTTTTGCAAGTAAATTCACTGGGAGTAAAAATGTATCTTCTGTGCCTCGTAGGGAGACACATCTCTTGCCTCCAGTCTGTAAAGCAAAAGGCAAGATTTATGTCATCTGAGCAGAGAGTTTTTTTAATAGTACAGTTTTTACTTTGCTCCAATTTTAAGTTATGGCAAACCTTGAAAGAAGCATTCGCTATTGTCTTATTATGTGGGAGAAAGTATGCTTCTCTTGATTGAAAATGAGATAACAGATCACAAAGCTATACTGAAATATTTTCTCAAAGTTTAATATCTTTAGGAATATAGTGCCTCAATATAATATAAAATATTTTATAAATAGAATGAATTCAATTTAGAATTCAAACAGTGGTAATAAAATAGACCAATATCTTAAAACTTTTAAGTAATTTTGAATCAACTGGTTGAAAATAAAGCCTTCACCTGCTGTCATAGAAGACTCAGCTTTAACTTTTAATTCTTTACAGCTGGTGGATACAACAAATGCACAGGCGTTACCATGATGAGGGGACGGATGGTACAAACTGATGCTTCTGGAGTTAGAGACTCATAACACGTTACTGTGGTTGGTTCATTTTTGAATGACTGGCAATGGTGGTACCAGTCTTGTACCAAAGAATGAATCACCAGTAAGAAGAAAACCTTCCCCAAATAGCCGTCAGCCTAGTGTTGGAATTCCTCCAGAGTCCGGTCCTCAGTCACTATTTATTGAGCACCTGCTACCTCCCAGGCACTGTGCTGGGTGCTGGGGACTGAGTCATAGAGTAATTCCTACCTTTAGTGAAATTTGTTTCATCTGTTTCAAATGAAAACTAGAAGCAAGTCGTTAGGTGTAGCAAAGAGCTAACTGACACTTGATTTTGATTTTTAACTTCATTCAAATCAGCGAATTGAGAAGAGAAGCCTGTGCTGTTTAATGACGCTCGTAGAGCAAACAGAAACTGAAGGCTTAAAGGCTGAGGAAAATGAAAGCAGAGTTTGCAGGACCCAGTGCTGGGGACCAAGGAAAATTCTTGACCTTTCCTCCCAGCTTCTTCCTGTTACACAGTGGGGGACGCTTTCCCAAGAGCGTGAACGCGTAGTGGTCGCAGGGAGCCTTGCCTGGGAAAGTCCTCCTGCTTATTATATGCAAAGCAGGTGCCACTGCAGGGCCAAGGTTAAGATTTCTGTTGTGCTGGAATGCCGAAGTAGAACAGAGTGAGGATTTTTTTTTCTCTTTTTCACCCCAGCAACCTGATCTGTTATGTCCATTCTGTCAGGGAGAAATCTTCTAATCTTCCTTTTTATGACTGCAGAAATATACTTTAATGTGTAAAAATAATATTTAGTGGCTTAAAATGGGTAATTTGTAGATTAGTATAGCAAACATGCAGAATTCATAAGTCTTTTTATTTTTTAAAAGCTGGTGAATTATGGACTATAAAGTAGTACACTTTTGATTGTTTTCATAAAAGGACTGGGAGTTTGACTCCAGATAACCGACTAGCATAGCTAGACACTTAAATTTGGCATTGCATGGATAGTTTTTGCATCTAATTTATTTTTATTTAGGTTGGTGGAAAAGGAAAAGTTAAATGATCTAATAAAGTCTTAAAATACTGACCTAAAGATTTGGTTCATCAGAGCTGAGATTCTTAAATCAACAGGGTATAAAATCTAGATATCTTTTCTGTTAAAACAATGGAAACCCTTTTTAAAATTTAGAGATGCACAGAAGAAAATAATGACTGGAATAGTTGGTCAAGTGAATTAATACCAAGTAGTGATCAGGCAGATTTCTGTATGTCAGGCATGGAGACACACCTACCTTTGAGCATCTCACCCTAAAATACAGAAAACCAGCAATTTGCTGCTGTTTGTGTTTATTGTATTAAAATAATTTATCTGTTCATGGTAGATCTTTAGAATCTGCAGTGGTTCTCAATCTTATTTCTTCCATATTTTTCCAAAGTCCACCATAGTAATGTCAGCATCACATGCAGTGCTTCTCCATCTAGGGTCGTGCCCTTTATAGGCTGGGTGGTCCTGTTAGAATCTCTGAGGGGAGATGTGTGTTGTTTGAAAAGCGCCCCACCCCCCATCCCACTGTGAGGGAGGCAAGTTTACATCTCAGCTAGAACCACACAGAATGTTCCAGTCCTTAGAAGTAATTACATTCCCTACTCCCCTAAAAAGTATTTTAAAAATCCATTTATAAATTGTGAATTATAAATGAAGGAGCCTATTGGGAAAAGAGAACAATTAGTTAAAATTAATTTAAACACAACAGTATCATGAGACTAGAAAACTGATCGCTCTCTGGACGCAGTGCGTCCAGCACTGGGAATGAGCAGTCTTGGTCCTGGGGTGTGTCTGAAAACGCCTCTAGAAGACAGTTTGACTCGTGTGCTGTCGGCGTTCCTCAGAGTAGAGCAAGCCTTGGGACCCTGGAAGAAGAACAAGCAACGGTTCCGTCCTTTACAGGCGATAAGCCTGCTGCTTTGAGTTCCCAGCCTCCCAGACAACAGTGCGGTGACGGTCCCCTCCCTCATTTTTTCAGTCCCCATCGTGAAGCAGACTTGGGCGGGTCAGGCAGCTCTCATCGAATACTACAGCGATTATGCAGATGGCTCCATTCCTACGGTAGACCTGGGAGTTCCCAATACGGACAGAGGTCAGTCCTGCCTTTACTCCTCTTCTCCAAAGCTTCCCTTCTGTAAATGTTGTAAATTAGGATAAAATGAAGTGTTTATGAATACTGTAATTTTTGCTTCATACAGGTTTCTTTTCCTCCCTCGCATCTTCATCCAGGGATACGGACCGACTCCTGCAGTTTCAGAGCTGCTTTTAGTACTAACAGAGGTTTTGAGTTTTTAATTGGTCATGTTATGATTGACGTGCATGACAATTATGCATATGACAGTTATGGTAGAGTTTAATAATATATTTTTGGTACCTTCATAATTCATTGTGGCCATAATGGGGTGTTCAAAGCTAATTTATCATCTTCCCCTACAAAGCATCTCTTCATTTAATTGTAGCAGTTTATCCAGCCAGGACTGTTACCCAGCTGCCGTGTGCCAGCCACTGTTAGACACTGAGGCAAAAAGGAATGAAGCTGACAGTTTCTGTCCTCCTGGAGCTTATGGTCTGTGACAGTCTGGGGCACATCTTGTTTGTACTTCTCAGGAGCATTTAACCACGTTCTACACTGTATACATGCAGTAAAAGCTCACCTACATGTATGTCCATATATTAATATTTTAATTAGTAAATTGTTGGAAGTACACCTGCTTTTCTCTTCAGATTGCAGGCTTTCTAATTAGAAACGTTCTTTATTTCAAAAAACAGGAGTAGAAATTTGACTATTTCATCTTCAGATGCTCTTTGTTCATCTTAATTTTTATCCTGTGTTCCTGCCACATTTTTTTCTTTAGTTTTCTGGTTCCCTCAAACCCTTTCATGAATGAAAAAAATAAAAGTATTAAGTTGATTATCTTGTTCTACAGAGTAATTTGTCTTGAGTAGTTTATGGTAGTGTCACCCAGAATGCCTTGACTGATAAAGTACAACGTAGAATCAGGTGTGTCAGTGCTGTAATTATCTGTAATCCCGACAAGGTTAGTAAATGTATTGCTGAGTCTGTCTGTTGCTGTCTGTTTTAGAAAAAGGATTTAGACTGAATTTTCTTTTGTTCTTTTTTTGTTTCTGTTAATCTTGCTTTTTAGACTTTAAGTTGACTATAATAATCATTTTTTCGTTGATGCATTCCTCATCTGATTTTAGTCTGACCTTATTATTTCTCATATTTATATTCTACTTTCTCCAAAGGTAATTTGAGATGGCTTTCAAGGATATATACCATAATGGTTAAAAGTACACACAGGGATCAAGAATACAGAAAATGAAGGTTAAATCGAGTGGTTTGTTCTCTGTTGTATAACCAAATACTTTGTTGAAATGAGGGGTTTATTCTTACTTACCAACTTAAGTTCTCTTCCCAAGCGTTTTATTGTTATCCTGGCCCCAGCATTTTCCATTAAAGCATCGATATCTGTTGGCGTCTAAGGGGCTGTGACTCTGTCTTAGGTAGCATGTATCTTTAATGCATATCCTAGAACTGGCCGCCATATCTGGCATATTAGAAACTTAATAGCAAATATTTGTAAAATAAATAAGTGAAGGTATAGTACTACATTTTGGTACCATTGTTTCATTTGAGTTTCTACTGTTTCCTTCAGGATACAGTAAATCTGAGGAGAGATGTCAAGCACCTGTAATTTCTGTGAGGCTTACAGCTCTCTTGTTTGTCTGGAGGGAAGATATTAGTCCCACTTGTGCTTGACCTTGTGTAAGTCCCCTCACCTCCTAGGTCTTCAGTCCCTTGTGTGTGAAATGAATCACTTTGACTTTGTGATCTCTAAAGTTCCCACTGGTTCACTATGCCTATGGAAATTAGAAAAGGCTTATTTTTCACATTTCAAATTCTTAAGGTGTATGTCAGCATTTAAGCTTTTACTTGTCACATTTTAAAACTTTTAAGTTTTAAATATATATGATTTATATATATTTTAAGAAAGATAATAAATTTTAAGTTTCTTTTCATCTTTCCTAGGTCATTGTGGAAAGACATTTGCCATTTTGGAAAGGTTTCTGAATCACAGCCACGACAGAGTAGCCTGGTTAGTCATCCTGGATGATGACACGCTGATAAGGTACGGAGTAGGTACGGAGTCTTTCTTGTCCTCGGGTGGCTTTAAATGCTACATAGATTCACAGTCAGAAACAATGATGGGTACTTATGCTTCTGGCCAAGATGGAGTAACAGGGACTGGATTTACCCTCCCATCTGAAACAACCCCCCAAAAGGATACAATGTATCAAATAGGTGTTTTTTGTTTTTTAAATACTGACATTAGGCAACAAGGTACAGTGATCATGAGACACAGGAAGCAAGTAGGGTGAGTCCTCTGACAGCCCCAGGTAACTGCCTTATGAGAGTTTCCACAGTCCTGCTCAGGGAGGGGAACCCAGGTGGAACCCAGCCGAACCCCTGAGCTGAAGTGATGAAGCTGAGAGTCTGGGGAGACCAAAGCCATTAGAGCTGCAGGGCAGAGCACGGGAAAGGAGAAGCTGCACAGAAAGAGCACTGGAGACTATGGAGACTCCCCTGAAGTATTCAGCAGAGTATGTGTGAGGAGACTCCCAGAGGCTGGGGAAAGAACCAACCCAGGTGACCAGAGGGAGTGGTGCCCAGCCCTCCCACAGGGCTGAATATGGTACCTGGTCCCACCAGCCTGCCCGGAAAACCCTTGATTCACAGTATTGGGTAGAGTTTATAGAAGGGTCTTACTTTAACAGTGAGAAATAGCTAACCCTAGACTAAGCACTGCTTTGGTCTTGCCTGACAAATAGTAAAGCAAGACCCCAAAAGACCGAACTGTTTCTAAGTCACTGGCCTGCATCCAAGAACAAAGCTCAAGAATATATACAGAAATACAAAACCATCCAGCACCCAACAAGGTAAAATTCACAGTATCTGTGGTTGAAATGGAGGAGGCCATGAAGTCTAACACAGGTATAACTGGAGTCCCTGATGGAAGCAACTCAATAGAACAGAAATAATATTTAAATTACCAGAAATAAAAGACAATCTTAATTTGTATATTGAAAGGGCCTAGCTGGTGCCGGGGAAAACTGGACTGAGATCATCAGCTTCTTCCCATATCCTAGTAATACAACTGGATTTTGATAATTAAGTCCTCCGAGTCTCTGAAGTAAGCTAAAGAGCATGAAAATTAGACGGGCGTCAGACTTCCCAAAATAACGCAAGAAGTGTGATAATGGTGGAGGAGTGTTTTCAACCAACTGAAAGAAACTGTGAGTCAGGGATTTTATATGCAGCTAAGATGTTCTTCCAGTATCAAGGCTGCAGACAAGGTTCTCAGTGCACATGAATTCAGGGAACAGTGTACACGTGTCCTTCCTGAGGAATATATTAGGGAAAGAACTTCATGCAACTAAGATGAAATCTGGACAAAAGGACTGATGGTGAGCATTTCGTATGTTTAACTGTAGAACTAAAAGCAAAATGGGGGTGGGGGCATGGGTAAAGAACAGCGTGTAAATGTATGTTCTGACAAAGCAGAGAGCTTGCAACTTAAAAAAAAAGGAAGGAGAAGGGGACAGTAGAATGAGATCATGGTGAACTGTATGGGTAGCGGATGGAATTCAAAGGAGACTGTGTAGAACTGACAGGCCAAGTAATAAAATGTTAAATAAGGAAGAAGGCATAGTTGAGACATGAAAAGGTAAACAGAAGATAAATACCAGGAAAATAAAACTTTCTAATAGCAAAAATATTTTTAAGAAGCAGAAAAAGACTCACTAAGTAGATAAAGAAACACAGTAAATACAGTATAATACATATAATAATTCAAACAAAGTAATCTTAGTGTTGAAATCAAACATCATCAGTCATATCACTAGATGTGAGTGGGTTTAACTCACCTAATAAAAGAACAGACTTTTCAGATTGGCTCATAAAGCAAACCCCAACTCTGCTTTATATGAAAGACACATAAAACAGTCATTCCAAAAGTCTGACAATAAAGGCTGGGTAAGGTTTGCCAAGCTAGTGGGAACAATAAAGATAAAAAATTTAATTCCCAGCTCAAAAAACTAGGGAAAGAATCACAAAGTCAACTCAAAAAAGCACAAGGAAGAAAATAAGAATTAAGATAAAAGCAGAAATAATGATGTAGAGGTCAAAAAAGCAGAGATCAAACTAATGAACCAAAATTTTGGTTCCTTGAAAAAAAAAATTGTATTGAGTGATTCCTAGAAGATACCTGACAACCGCCAAGCGCACAAGAACATATTTAGTTTGCTTCCTTGTGTGTAAGAAAGAAGGGGAAATAAAACACTCCGTGGGCTTATCTTTACACAAAAGGACAGATAAGCCAGAAAATCCTGAAGTAGTTTCTACAGAGGGAGGAGGACAGGGTGGATGGAGGTGGGGGTATGTGACCCTTTTCTGAGTTTATCTCTTAGTTTAGTTATGACTTTGGGAAGCATGCTGATATTTTACCTGTTGAAAAATAAATCCAAGACAGAAGAAAAGTAAACTAGGATGATGAGAAAACTGAAACGGAAGAATATGTGTTCCAGATGAAAACACAATCACACTAAAGGGCAAATAAAACTAATGCAAGTGCTGCTGAGGACAGGACTTAGAGACACCGTCAGGCAGGGGCGGGGCGAGGCGAGGAGTGTCCGCCCCCAGGTGTGCAGCGGTCTGGTTTATGGGGCGGGGCGGGGCGGGGCGGGGCGGGGCGGGCAGTCAGTCCTGAAGGGCTGTGAGGGACACTGTAGGCCTGAGTAAATGAGTAAGTGGTAGTGGTGTCAGTAGCCAAGGTGCTGTCTGTGGAAGGATTTGGAACAAGCTGGTCAAGGAAGAGCCCCGCGGGATGGCTGGAAGACTGAAATGGAGAAATCTGCCAGAATTCCTGATTTCCGTTAGACTCATGATTCCTGAAAAGTGTGTGTGTGTGTGTACGTGCGTGCATGCGTGCACGTGTGCACTTGCACACATACATCTTTCTAGTTCTTTCCCCCAGAGAAGAGTAGAATCGAAGACATCCCAGAAGCACCGAGCAGCAGTGACCAGAACTAATAGTGCAATTTCCACCACTAAAAGGAACCAGGCCTTCTCAGAAATACCTGATTTTAAGGCTGAGGCAAGGAAGATAGAGGAAGACATTTGGAACATTCTTTTTTATACCAAAGAGTAAGGAAATAGGAAAAAAAAAAGTGCATGTCAAGAGGACACAGATGTGAGCTTGAAAAGGTTCCCGCTGGCTGTGAACCTGGGACAAATTGAGCATCAGTATGAGTAAGGACAATAGTGAATTATGAACCATTAAAGTCAGGAATCGGTGAGTTCATGCTGATAATAAGCAAGTAAATAAACCAATAAATGAGGCAGATCAGGCACCACAACAAAATACTGCAGACTGGGGGCTTAAACAACGGAAATTTCCTTCTCACGGTTCTGGAGGTTGGTCCAAGATCGGGGGCTGACAAGGTCGGTTTCTGAGGCCTCTTGGTTTCAGGTGGCCACCACCTTGCCTATGACCTTTTCTCTGTGTGCCATGCAGCAACAGCTCTCTGGTGTCTCTTATAAGGACACTAATTCTGTTGCACCAGGGTCCTATCCTTTTGACATCATTTAACCTTAGTTACCTTCCTAAAGGCCCCACCTCCAGATACGGTCACGTTGCGGGTTAGGACTTCCACATCTGAGTATCGGGGTGGGGGCCATAGTGCGGTCCACAGCAGGCCGGCAGGACAGTGAGGAGCTCTGACTGATAAATGTGGACGGAGTTGGAAAAATCATCTCTTTGCAACCATCATAGTAAAGATTGATTAAGTTTGGAATCATTAATGGATGCTAAACTAGGAGTACATGTTGATGAGGACCTGGGTATTTGCTGGTATTAAAGTATCTGCCCAGAGATTCTGAAAAATAGCAAAGGGAAAACAGTAAGTGTCCAGGGAGAAACCAGGCAGCACCTTGAGTAGGTGATCAAAATAGATAAAAATAGACGCTGCCAGTGGAGGGCAGGTGGGTACCACGTGCCAGACAGCAGCACGTTTGTGTTACCGCACCTGGGAGCGCATAACCTGGGCTTTATCACGAGGAAACGCCAGGCGAACCCACCATGAGGATCAGTCTATTAAAGGGGAGGGGCATTTATTTTTAAAAATACCACTGTCGTAAAAGATGAAAGCTGAGGAACTGTTCCAGATGACAGGAGAATAAAGTGAATGATAAATAAATGCAGTAAGGGTCCTGGGCTGCATCCTGTACTGGAGGGAAAAAATGCTGTAAACAACATTACTGGGTCAGTTGACAGAGTTGGAATATGGTGGTAGCTCAGATACAAGCACGGTGTCAGTGTTCACGACTTTGGATTATAATTCAGGCTGCAGTGAACCTTCATGTCCATGTCTTTGTATAGACATCTGCTTTATCTTGGCCAAATACCTAGGGGCAGGATGGCTGGGACATACAATAGGTTTATGTTTAAACTTGTTAAGAAACTTACTGTCAGTAGTAGTTTTTGAAGTTGCTAACTTGCACTGTTCTTAGAATACACACATTGATGTATTTAGGGGGGAAAAGGCACAATATAATGTCAAATATTTCAGCAAAGGAAATAAAAGTATGTACACATATGTATGTATGTATATGTATATGTATATATTCATACATACAGGTGTGTGTGTGTGTACATAGAGAGAGACAGAGACAGAGAGAATGATAAAACCCTAAAATGTACTAACAGAATTTTGATGTCACTTGAGCATTTCCATACTGTTTCTCTTCATTTCTGAGCCTCAAATTGCCTGAAATGGTAACTGATTGTTAAATGAGGCTTTTCTCCTGGATCAGGAGCCAGTCCACTTGGCGAGAACTAGAGATCTGCCTGCTGTGGCCACATTCCCCTTTTTAGCAGATAAGGAGTAAGTGATCGTTGTCAGCCTCAGTCTATGCCTCTTCAGCTTTAATGTGATCTTGTGAATATGGAAATGGCTAATGTTGTCAGGAAAAGAAAATCAGATGCAGTGTTAAATCCTAGTTATTTTAACCTCAGAAATTGAGGGTTTAGGGTTTAACTAATAATTGTACAGTATGCAGGAAGAAGGGAGATACTCATTTCTTCTAGGTCAAGAAGTAGACATGTATTTGCCCCAGGGGGCTTTGAGTTTTTAGGGAACTTTTCACCAACCAAAGGCTGCGATTTCATTAGAGATCTTTGAGTATCTTGTCCATGACCGAACGGTGAGTTACTAGGTGTCCACACCCTTCCTTGCTTTCTCCTGCCAAGGTATTTATTAGATGCCTTTCTGAAGACTGATTCCAAACTAGGTGCCCAGAATGTTTAACTTCTGTGTCAAAAACACGGTAGGTTTTCAGACACTTTCTGGCCACTTAGAAACCGTCAACGTTATCAGAGCCCTTGACCTTGGGGTAGATATAAAGCTGTTCAGCCAGCTTGTAGACTATGAGCACCTCACTTGTAAGAGACGTTCTTCATACATTATTTTTCTTTTTTTCTTCTCTTCCAGCCTCGGTGTTATTAGCTGGGTGTTTCTGTAAGCTGTGTGAGCGTGGGTGGGAAAAGATGGCTCCTTCCTGTCCACTTCTACTCTGTTTTCTATGACCCCCCCGCCCCCCAGAAAGAGGAAAAGTAAATGAGGGCTGTAGAGCAGTAGTGTTCTAGATGTTAATACTGCTCTTGAGAACAGAATTCATGATTAGTAATTGAGAGAAATCCTTGATATATCGACCTCTTAAGAGATGCATGATGCTCATGAATCACAGGCTTGAGAAACACTAAAATTTACTTTGCCCGTTAAAAATATGTAATCCAAATCCAAAGTCACTGGCCGTGGGAAAACTTGTTTCAGGGAATGCTGATTGACGTGAGGGAAGCTAGGATTTTGTATGTGTGACTTGAAAATCTCTAGAAGAAGCAGTGGAAGGACTTTACAAGGCATTCTTTCGTGATACAAGTTCTTAAAACGTGGATAAACTAGCCTTTCTTAACATCAACCTTTGTCTCCACTTTAAAAACATTATTTCTAGATTTTATTTTCCTATGAAATCTTTTTTTCCCATCCTTACAGCAGCCACAGTTGCCAGCACTTTTCTGACCAGCTCATGGGTACTCTCACTGCCCTTTGTAAGCGACCACTGTTGACACAGGACAAAGAAGGATAGGGGGCGGAAGGTACAGACAGAAATAAAGGACCATAGATGAGGGAAGCCTTCCTTGAAGAAGGTACAAGCACACTGGTGCATCATAATCTGAAGGTTAGCCTGGAAAACCTCACTGCTCATGTTCCCTTCCCCACCTGCCAGCGACCTGCCTGACATGGACTTCATCTGTACCTCAAAAGTTCCTTTTTCGGCCATCAAGAATTTTAAAAAATACCAAGGACATCTGAAAAGATGTGACCATCAGTTCACTCTCACTGGGGATCACTGGGGAGCAGTTCCAGTAGAACTGAGCTGTGTGGTACCCAGGCCACCTTTACTTCATTAACCTGCCGCCCTGCCCACCCAAACGAGGCCACCACGACTGGCAGGGGCTTTCTTAAAACTAGGGGGGAAGCCCTTGTTTCTCAGTTTCTCTCCTGTTTCCAGTAATGTATGGTGTTCATCAGTTTTTTTTTTTTTTTTAATCCATTTCTTGTGTAAATCACTTGAATTTCATCTCTAAATGATTTCCTTTTTTAAAAATTGAAGTATAATGAGTTACAATGTGTCAGTTTCCAGTGTACAGCATAATGTTTGTCATACATATACATACATATATTCGTTTTCATATTCTTCATTATAGGTTACTACAAGATACTGAATATAGTTCCCTGTGCTACACAGAAGAAATTTGTTTTTTTTAACTATTTTATATAGAGTAAATATTTCCAAATCTCGAACTCTGAATGTCTCTCCAAGTACTGCATAATATAACCACTGGGCTGTAAGAGCCATAACATATTTACTCTGAATGCACATCTGAATTAAGTAACTGTTGCTTTGTTCGCTTTGGGATCGCAGCATCTCCAGGCTCCGGCACCTGCTGAGCTGCTACGACCCCCGCGAGCCCGTGTTCCTGGGAGAGCGCTACGGCTACGGCCTGGGCGCCGGCGGCTACAGCTACGTCACGGGAGGAGGAGGGTAACTATGAGCTTCCGGCCACACTCTCAGCACACTTCCGCTTCCGGGCCGCAGGGGCGGGTCTGGCGGTGGGATCTGCGCTGCTACGTAAGTGCTCTGCAAACAGCAGCTGTTACTGTGGTAGGAAAGTGAACGTTAAATTTGCTAAATATGAGAAGATCCCACTGTAAAGAATATGTCACTCCTTGAAGAGGCAGTAATATAAGTGCATGTGGAGGTACTTGGGAGAAACGTCCCTGTGGTAGTGATTGCTTTGAGGCAGCTAATTCGTTTTGACTGTTTAAGTGGAAAAAAAAAGTTGGATATAGATTTTAATTTCAGAAAATAAGTCATTAGATTTTTTTTAACTATCCAGTGCTTATAAGTCACATTTGGGAAAATAGTGGTATAGAAGTTTAGACTTGAGCAATCAAGTGATACTTGTGGGGGATTTATAGGGTTTAAATACAGTTAAAAATCAGTGCTTTAAAAAAATAAGCATCTGCCTAATCTCTCGGGAAAGATTTTGATTTGATTTACATGGCTAAGTCAGCTAAGCAGTCGTTCTGTTATTTCTATAGTCTTTTGCTATTGGGCTATTTAGGGATAATCTCAGTTTGTTACCACTGTTGTAATGTAAATTCATTCACCAGGTTTTTGTTGAATGTCCACTATGTGCCGGGCAGCATTCATTCTAGTCACTGGATTACAAACATCTGACAGCTGGGACCTGATATTCCTATTTCACAGTCCCCTAGATGAGAGCCGTTTCTGCTGCGAGACCTACCGCATGGTCACCCTCCCAGTGTTCTGGTTGGTCTGGCCCGTTCGGTGGTGACTGTCACGTGGTTATGGAGGTGGCTCTTCTAGTGACGATCCAAGCCTGTGCAGGAGTACTGATCTCTGTTCACCCATCGGCGGCCGTTAGCAGGAGGGCAGGGTCCACATAGGCCTTCGGCCTTGGAAAAGACACTAAAGTGTAAACCTAAGGAGAACTGAGCTGTCGTTAAAACAAGGTTCCGCCATTTGCAGCCTTACAGTAATGTGTTTAGTTTCCTGGGTGAGGTGCTGGTGCCCATTGGCCAGAACTTTTGACTTTTGCAAGGGACGCTGTTATTTGTATGAGATTTATATGTTCTGTAGCACGAAGATTTTACTATACACGGCCTCCTGGTCTCTTCTGCTCGTCCTCCACTCCGTGTGTCCTCCACGCCACAGAGACCTGGATGGAAGCACATCTGATCCTCTTGCTCGCTGTCAGGCCTGCGCTGCCTTCCCACTGCCTTTAGTGTAAACTCTTTCCTACTCTGGCATCCGAATAAGACATGATCATTCAGATTTCAACAAGAGTCAAGCTGATCTGGGATTAGGCCTCAGTCGTAACCACTTGTAGCTGCCTAATCCCCAGCCTCCCAGGTGCCGCTGAGATCACGGGGCTAAGCCTCCAGCAGGCCTCTCCTTCCCCCCCTCCCGCCCCCAGACCCACTTAAAGCTGCCACCACTTGCTGCTCCCCTGGGCAGGGGTCCTCTCTAGAAACTGGCTCATCTAGGCTTCATATCATTCATCTCTTGAACGATTCCAGAGGCTAATGTGATTTTTATTTTACTTGGATTTTTCTTTGTGTTACCATGGGAGTGAAAGGTTTTGCATCCTTTTGTAACCTCCCACTGCTGTTAGGATAAAGTCCAGATTCCTCATCCAGCTCACCAGGCCTCTCCTGGTCTTAGGAGATGCTTACCTTTTTTGCCTCATTTATCTGCACCTTCATCTTAAAAGAGTTCATACTGAGCCTGTTTCAGTTCTTCAGAGGCACTGTTTTTAACTCTTCCCCCAGATACGGCATCTGCTGGCCCCTACACAGCCTTGTTCCCCCAGCCAGCCTCCTGCCTCTCTCACCTGGCGAATCCCCCTCCTTCTGGACTTGATATCACCATCATTTATGAATTCCTGGAAGCCTCCAGCCTAGTCCAGCCCCTGAAATCTGGGTTTGATGCCTTTCTAATATACTTTCATGGCATATTATGCAAACTATTATCATTTAATTGTCTATTTTCTATTTTCCACCTAGATTATGACTTATTTGAAGGCAGCACCTGTGTTTCATTTCTCATTACATCCTTACTTGCTAGCATGAGGACTCACTTTTCACAAGGTACAGTGGATAAATGAATAAACAAGTGCATGAACACTGGTAATGATTCTTACGTAACTAACATGGACCAGTGTATTCTGTTCTTAACAGCACCTTATAGAGATGCATTCTTTATGAGATTGTCCCATATCTACCTTTGATAAAAGCTGCAGACATGATAATTTCTCTAGTATTATAGGAGACTTCTCTGGTGATCTAGCTTAATAACCAACACTCTTTTTTAAACAGCAAATCAGGGTTGATTAGTGGCTTGTAAAACCAATTAATGGCTCATAACCATCATTTAAAAATAATGAAATGCAGAATGGAATTGAATAAAATAGAAATACCATAGTGTATCACATGTAGTAAAAGTAGTATTGTTACGTGATTTTCTCAGTTTTATGCACATACATACACACATACACAAAACATAAACTACTACTTATAAAATGTGTGTGTTTTCTCACTGTGGCTTACAGTCAAGTTTTGGAAAGCCATTGCCTTAAACCCTCCCTCTTAAGCCCCACTTATCAGAGCTAAGCCAGGAGAGTGGACGCCAGCGATTTACGTGCAGATATTTGGTATTGTTTGGAAAATGAGAACTTTGCACTATTTGAATCCAGGCTGTCTGTGTTTTTGCCTTGTTGCTTACTCCTTAAGTTTGGGTATTTGGAGGCAAGTAGTGCAATAACTGTTTTCTTTTTTGAAAATACTTACTTGTGTATATTTGGGTAGGAAGCTGTGATCAGGATGTCATTAGTCTTTCTGGCAGCCCCCTTGGAAGAGGCCCTGGCAGTGGTGCCCAGAGACAGCCATGACCTGTCCGTCTGCTCGGAGCCCAGGAGTGGGCGGGCTGCTTCTGACCCACGCTGCCGTCTGTACGTGCTCTTGATTTGTGGGTGTGCCCTTGAGGCAGTCCCTGCCTCCCACTTCAGGCTTTCTTATTTCTAAAATTAGTATATTGCATATTAAAGGAAATCATATTATTAGTCTCATAGCCTTTCAATATCTTTTTAATGCTTAAAAAGTTGGCAGAACAGACATACGATGATATAACTGGTAATTTTCCATTTTGGATGGTAGACCGGGCTGGCCTTTTCTGTCTACTGGCAGAAGAGAGAAAGGAGCATTTTTATTCAGATAGGATTTAAAAGGATAAGATAACAGCTGTGATTGGAATATATTTAGTCACCTATGAAACTTTCCTTGACTGGGCATCGGGTAGACATTCTAAGGGAGAGGTCTGTTTATGGCCAACACAAGTCCTCACACAGGCTCCTTTCCCGGGCTTGGCCAGTAAAGCAGGAATTTGACTCAGCACATAGGTGTGAGCCAGAGTCACTGGGGGACCCTAGACTTTCTAAGAGAAAGGCAGTTTATGGTAAGTTTTCAGACTTGCAGCTTGCTCCCTTTTGTATAGTTCATAATCACTTTTTTCTTGTGCAGTTGTATTTCCTTGTATCATCTTAAATAACGAGCTGCTTCCTCTTGTCCAGTCATATTCCATGGAGGCTTCTGACATCTTAGCGCGGGCAGGGAGCACTGCCAGCCTAGGGTCAGAAGTGGCAGTCACAGGGCACTGAACTGAGCCCCGCAGAGCAGGAATCAGTGTGTTTGCGTCAGGGACTGCGTTCAAGCTCTGTCCTCTTTCCCTTCCTACTAGATGGATTCATAAAACTTCCCCCTTCCTCGGGATGATCTTTGCAAAGGCGGCTTTGTTCTCATTTGTTGGATCATCAAACTCTTATTGAGGGCTTACTGTATGTGAGGCTCTGTATTTGCCTGTGGGAATATATGGATACATTTTAGACAGTTTTGCTTTCAAGAAAATTGTTGCTTAGTGGGAATGAACTTGTGAACCATGTCAGCCCCCTCAGCCCCATCAGCTACTGGGTTATTCATGAAGCCAGACGGGAAGCCAGAAACCAATCTATATTTTAAAAAGAGAATTTATTGCAAGAACTTGGTACAGAAGTACTGGCAAGGGCTGAGGGATAAAAGGGAGCAGGTGGCCTTACCTGGAGCTCAGTCACTATGGGAAATGCTGTCCCCTGAGGCTGGAGGAGCAAAGGGTGCTGGTTTCTGGTGCTGCTGCTGCTGTCGGGTTAACAACACTGCATCTGGGGCTGGCCCAGGGCTGGCCCCCACTGCTGCTTTGGCATCGTCACTGCCGCTCTGCCACCTCATGTTTCTCTGACAAACACTTCCCCTGGAATAACTGTTAAATGTAAAACTCTGCTCTGTCAATGTCTTTATCAGACACGGGGCTGAGAGCGCTATTTCCTTACTCAGATCACTGCTCGGGAGGAGCTGCTCTAACTGCCTTCTCTGTCTGCATCCCCCCAGGATGGTCTTCAGCAGAGAGGCAATCAGGAGACTTCTCGCCAGCAAGTGTCGCTGCTACAGCAATGATGCTCCGGATGATATGGTCCTGGGGATGTGCTTCAGCGGGTTAGGGATCCCTGTGACACACAGCCCGCTCTTCCATCAGGTGAGAAGAATGTTCTTAGTCCGACCTCAGGGGGAGAGAGGGGGATCTTCCTCTCACTTAAGGGTCCTGCTTCTTTCCCTTCACCTGTTCTGGAAACAACCTTAAGAACCATGTGGACAGGCTCCAGGGGGAAATCCTTAACAGACCTCTTTGTCCAGAGGGTTGGTGCTGTACCAGGTGCAGCATGAAGATGGAAGGCAGAAACATCTAGAAAACGAAATGGTGTTTGACCAGCATCCTTGCATGTAGGACCAGGTAAAGGCTGTTTGTTTTCTTTCTTTTTTTCTTTTGAGTTAAAAAAATTGATGGCATTTAAAAATTATCCAGTGCTATTTAGAAAATATACAGGACTGATCTAATACTGTCTTGCTGGCCACCAAGTGTGTGTCAGCGTACACTGTCCTCAGTTTTTACAGTCTCCATTGGCTACCTTTTTGCTGGGCTTTCTCCCCTTTGCTTGCTATTAAACTGAGTGGCTAAACTTAATTAAATTTCAGTGTACTATCTCAATATGCATATATTCTGGAGGCTATAGAAAAGCAGAGCTGAGATGATGTTTATCAGGGGTGGTTGGTGCTAACAGTGTCACTGTCCTGCAGTGTAGGGTCTGAAGGGAATCCTTCTGCATTATTTATAGAAGTTTTTTTTTTCTCTTAAGAATCAGGTCAGTGGATGATAATGTAAGAATAGCAGCTATACTTAGACTAAAAATAACCACAGCCCACACTCATTTAATGCTCTCCTTTAAGAAACGCAGTAAACCTTTTTGAAATTTGAAATATTTGAGTGCATGTATATTTTAAGTGCCCTCCCTTATGTTGAAAATATAGTCCTCATGCTTTATTTAACAACCAATAGCAAAAACTATGACAGCAGCACAGGAAACGGGCCTGACAGAGACAGCACTACGGAAGTTCACCTGAACAAGGCAAAGACAGTGCATTATCAAGAGAGGCAGAATCCTCTTCTGCTTTCTTGAGGACTGCAAAGGAGGATAAAAATAGACTATTGTAATACGAAACGTATGAGAAATCTCCTTCTTGGTACCACTCAGAAGGTACTTTTCCATCTTTTAAACCCTTGAGTCTGTGTGTGGTGGTGTTATGACTTAGAAAAGCAAGTTAGCCTCTTACCCTCTTTTGATGTATCTCATAACGTTTCACTCACAGAAAAAGAAAAGGAAGGGTACTTAAAACTGTTGGTGTATAGGGGAAATAATTTACTATTGTTTACATCACAGTCTTGGGTTTTTACAGCAGCCTTTTTTACTTAGGGAAGAATACGCTAGTAAATGAGATGCTAAGGGAAAAAGGAAGGAGAGTACTCCTTGAGTAAAAGTCCTTTGAAGATAATTTTAAAATTAAAAAAAAAATTGTTTCCCATACTTTAAAACTCTTGATTTCTCTAATTCACCTAATAAATTTTAAACCTTTCCAAAGTTGTAAAGTATGCTCAAAACCTATCCTCCCCATGGACACTGCTTTATCTTCCAACTCTTAAGCCTCTTTTAAGAGAGTCTGCTTTGATTTGGACATTACCTTCCATTTGTAATGTTTGAACACTGGTCCAAACCGTGTATTTGTTCATACTGAGAAAGAGATATGAGACAGAGAGAAAACCCAGGATTCCTGAGGAGTTAGTGGGCATGTAGAAACAAGCTCAGATACAAAGTTGCCTGGGCCACATTCCTTCTCTTTTTAGGCAGGGAACGTTATTGTGAAACCACAGGTTTAGAAGGAGGCCTCAAGGAATGTCCAGTCTGTCCCTCTGTGTTAAAAACAAAATCTCTAGAGAATGTGGTTTTCTGTTCTTCCAACATTATATGCCTCTGATGGGTGTGGCAACATGCAATGGCCAGTGAATCCTCTGCACAAAATTGTCAAAACAACCACTTCAGGACTCTGAGAGTCAACCAGAAGCACTGAGAAGCATTAACTCCTGAAAATCTACTATAGCTCTGGGTAGCAGCAACAGAGCCTGAGGCCTTTCTGTCTGAATCCCCCCACCCAAGCCCTCTTCCATCCCTGTTTGGTTGGAGAGGGCAGCAGCAGTTTCACCAGTATGGGCCTGGTGGGAAAAAAACAATAGGTTTGCTGTCAGAGTTGTGGGCTTGACTTGTGGGAGAGATGAACACCCACAGATACGTCAACTAAAGCTGTCAAACTAGGGTAGGAAACAAACAAGAAAAGCCGGCATCTTCACTGGCCTGGGGTTGTAGTCTCAGTTATCGTGAAGGGAAACCTTTATTACAGCTAAAATATCAAGAAAAAGATTTAAATGTATACTAAAAAGATTTTAATGAAAAAATGCCAATAAAGGAAGAAGAGATGGACAAAAAATGAGACATGTAAAAAACAATGGCATATAGAATGGCAAATGGCTGATGAAGATAGAGCTACATCAAGTATTACATGATTATAAATGGACTGGATACCCTAGTCAAAAGGCAGAGATTGTCAGACTGGATAAAAAGCATGATTGACTGTACGTTGTGTATGAGAGTCAAGTACACTTCAGATTCATAGACGCAAACAGGTTGCATATAAAAGGATGGGGAAGGATACACCCTGCAAACAGTTGGTTATAGAGCACTTGAGTGGCTGCAGTAGCATTAAACACAATAGATTTTAAGAACAGAAATATTACTAGAGAGAGAGTGGGGCACTTCATGA
The DNA here is from genome assembly GCF_048773025.1 of Camelus bactrianus. Classification (NCBI taxonomy): domain Eukaryota; kingdom Metazoa; phylum Chordata; class Mammalia; order Artiodactyla; family Camelidae; genus Camelus; species Camelus bactrianus. Next base: position 6,658,352 of record NC_133552.1, read on the forward strand.
CAAAAGGTCAATACATCAAGAAGATAAAATAATTGTAAATGTATATATACACTAACAACAGACCTTCAAAGTACATGAAATAGAACTGAAGAGAAAAATAGGTAAGTATTAACTGCTTGACCTGACAACAACAGAATGAACATTCTTTTCAAGTACACATGGAACATTCTTCAGGACAGACCATATGCTAAGTCGTAAAACAAGTCTCAATAAATGTAACAGGACTGAAAACATACACAGTTATGTTGGGAATTCCCCCGATATTTGGAAATGAGACAACACACTTTTAAATGACCCATGGGTCAAAGAAGAAATCATAAGGAAAATTAGAAAATACCTTGAATGAAAATGTATCAAAAATTTGTGTGCAGCTGTTGTAGGGATTAAAGGAAATTTATAGTTTTAAACATAATCTAAGTTTCTACATTGAGAAGCAAAAGAATTATATTAAACATGAACTATGTGAAATAAAAGAAGTATTAAAAGTTAGAGCATAATCCAACGAACTAGAAAACAGAAAAACAGTAGAGAAAAATCAGTTAAGCCAAAAATTAGTTCTTTTGGAAAGATCAACTACTTTGGTAAACCTTTAGCTCACTGCACCAAGAGAAAAAGAAGACATGAATTGCCAAAACCAGAAATGAAAGAGAGGCATCATTATAAACCCTACCAAAATTAGCCAACAAATTAGACAATTTAAATGAAATGGAGAAGTTTCTAGAATCACACTTTTTAAGCAATCTTATTTCTCCAGGAGGAACAGAAAATGTATTTAAACTTACATACATGGACGAAATTAGAGAACTGAGCATGCTTCCCAACTCATTTCATGAGGCCAGCGTTGACCTAGTATGTCAGAGATGAACGTTGTATCCCTACAGCAAGCACGAAGAAAATGACTAAAATTATATAGCAAAAAAATAACAAAGGGATTAAAATGGTACATCAGAAAAGTAAACTACCAGCAATGTTACTCCTGAACAGAGGTGCAAAAACCCTTAATCAAATATTAACAAGTTGAAGCCAGCAGTATACTAAAGGGGTTATATGACATGACCAAGTCATGCTCATCACAGGGATGCAAGGCTTGTTTAACACCCAAGGTCAATGATTATTATATGAATAATGAATGAAAAACACATGATCCTCTCAGTAGACACAGAAAAACTGTTCGATGAAATCTAACACCGCTTCATGATAAAAAAAAAATAATAAGCAGACAGAAAAACAAAAAACTGTTTCAACAAATAGAACTTCCTCAACCTGATAAAATGAAGATCAGGAGCAAGGCAGACATATCCAGCCTCAGCACTTTTACTCACCCCTGTATTTAGAGGTTCTCACCAGCGCAGTAAAGCAAAAAAAGAAATACAAGGATACAGATTGGAAAGGAGGAAGTAAAACTGTCTCTACCCACAGACAGCATGATCTTGTATGTAGAAAATCCTAAGAATCTATCAAATACTGCTAAGAGAAATTAAGATGTGAATAAATTGAGATACAGACAGTTTTTATGTATTAAAAAACTAGCAATTTCCTTGATCTTTTAATATTCATTTTAAAATTTATTAATTTATTTCATTCATTTAAAATTTACTTTATTACTTTTATTCTGAATGCTGGCATGAAATGGTCTGGATCAGAGACAGCTTTTTAAATTAAATACCTCACAGTAAATAATAAGAGCATCTTGCCCACACGCCCCACTGCCCCTTTGACCTAGTTTTTGCCTCTAGGGCAAGATGAGAGCGAAGTCAGTTATCCTACACTGGTGACCAGATACTCCACAGGCAAGCGATTAGGAAATTTTGTTTTCTCTGCTTATAAAGGTGAAGGAGGCAGCTGTCCCTTTCAGTCCTTACTTCAGCACTTTACTATGCAAATAGTTTCTCCAAGGGCCTCATTCCTCCTTGAAATGTAAATGTATCCCTCCGGTAGTAGTGTTCAGGTCTTCCTGGCGCTTCAAGGCTTAATTTAGGGACGGAGTTCAGGGCTATGACCACTGGCCTTCTCCCAGAGATGAAGGGGGTTTTACTCTTCGTTTTGGATCACAGCAGTTAACTAGAAAATGACTACAATTTAATTCTCATGGAATGTGAGATATTTATAGTGGGCTAAGGCTCTTTTACAGGACACAGTCATGCAGGGAAATTTTGTCTCCCTGTATTCCCCAAATTGATCTATAGATTTGGTGTAATCATATCAAAAGCACAGCAGCAGGCTTCTTTATAAAAACTCACAAGCTTATCCTAAAATGTATATGGAAATACAAAACAGTTTTTTAAAAAAGAGCTCTAAGTGGGAGGATTTACACTTACATGATTTTGAAACTTACTATAAACCTCCAATAATCGGGACAATGTGAAATTAGTATAAGGATAAACATATATATCAAAGGAATGGGACAGATTCTAGAAATAAACCCTCCCATTTATGGTAAACTGATTTTTAACAAAGATGCCAAGGCAAGTCAGTGGGGAAATGGGACAGTGGTGCTGGAACAATTATAGCCACATACAAAAAGTGAACTTAGAACCTTACCTGACACTATACACAGAAATTACCCGAGATGGATCACAGTACAAAATACAAGCTCTAAAGTTACAAGCTTCTGGAAGGAAACAGGGAGAATAGTTCTTTGTGGCCTCAGTTTAGGCAGAGATCTCTTACAGCATCAAAGGCATGATCTAGAAAGGGAAAATTCATAAACTTAACTTCATGTAAATTAAAAACCTGTGTTCTTTGAAAGATATCATTAAGAAAATGAAAAAAAGTACAGGGCAAGTGGCATAATGGATAATGTGTCTGACTATGGATCAGAGGAAAATGAAAACACAAAATAAAACACAGGAAGTCATGGCTGGGAGAAGTATTTGCTAATCATGTATCTGATGAAAGATTTGTGTCCAGAAATATATAACAATCTCTTACAACTGCATAAAGAAACAAACCACTCTGTTTAAAATGGGCTAAGATTTGAATAGATGTTACACTGAAGAAGTGAAGGAAATGGCTAATGAGCACATGAAAAAGCGTGCAACGTTACTGGTCGTTAAGGAAATGTAACGAGATCACTGTGAGGCCCCACCACATGTCTGCTGCACTGGCTGTGAGCAGAAAGCAGAGCATACCATGGACGCTCTGTCCACAAGGACGCAGGAAAACTGGCTCTCTCAGACACTGCTGGTGGGAATATGAAATACAGGCACTTTGGGAATGTTTTGGTAGTTTAAGTTAAACATACTTGTAGTAGGCAGTTTATGACATGGACCCCAGTGGTGCCCTCTGAATGCCACCAGCAACCACCCAGTGAGGTTGTGGGTGGATCTTTTCGTCATTGAGCCTTCGGATGAGACCACAGACCCTGAGCTGACACCTTGACTGCAACCGTGAGAGAGACTGTGAAGCCGAGGCCCAGGCTGCGTGCTGCCCAGACTCCTGAGCCGCGGCAGCTGGGCGTGGTTTGTGTGGTATGTCCATACAGGGCACCACCGCCCAGCTGAGAAAGGAACTAACCTCTGACGTATGCCACAATGCCAAGTGAAGGAAGCCAGGCTCAAACACCCCTATTATGATTCCACTCATAAGAAATTTCTAGGGACCACTGTAGAGACAGCAAATCAGTGGTATCCTAGGTCTGTGAATGAGGGTGAGGACTCATTGCAAATGCATGCAAGGGAATTTGGGGGGCATGACTATAGAGTTCTGAAACTAGATTTGCGGTTGCCTAGCTCTGGAAATCTGCTAACATTATCCAAACTACCATTCACAGCATTATTGTGTGTGAACTGTGTATGGTATGTAAATCATACCTCAATACAGCTGAGATGAAAATGTGTGTCGAAGAAAATATAGTTTTAACCTTCATTTGCTGCACTCTGTTCACTGTGCTGTAAGGAGAAGATTTTAATTTTGCCCAGTGTGTGTTCTCCTCATGCAGTTTCAGCCATCTCTCTCTCTCTCTCTCTGGGTACACGGCTTCCCACCACGCTCGCCTCTGTTACCCAGCCCTCCTTCCTCACCCTGACTCTGCCTGCTTGGGATTTCCTTTTGGCCTTTTCACAGACGTGTGATTTTTAGAAGCTAAATGGACTTCTCAGTGTCACAGATGCCTCTCTGGATGCATCCTACTTTTTTCATTTGGTTTTGTTCTTTTCCATGAGCTCATCTGTCAGAAATGATGAGCACGTCCTAGAGCTTAATAAGCCAGGTCTTCACTTGCATAGATGGCTCCTGAGATGCAACTAATCACTTCTGGAATCTGCATTAATAGAGGGAAAGATATTATGGATTTATTTTTTTCCTGTTAGATGTATTTGTATCTCCAATAGTTGACTTTTAAATGTGAAAAACAAGCAACGATTCATTTCCATTGCTTTAATTTTTTTCTCCTGAGACCATTGTGGAATTATCTGAGAACTGAATTGAGACTTTGTTTCTCCTAGGTTTTCTTCTCTGCTGGTAAATTCTCAGAGAGCATTGCAAATAAACCCCATGTAATATATGAATTCCCTCAGCTAATATTCAAAACTTTCTCAAGTCATTTAGAATCTATTCTAGTATGTAATTTTGGTCTCTGTCTCACTGTATTTCCCTTAAAAAGTCTCTTCCTAGAATTTTAACTTCATGAACACTTAGAATTTTTAAAGGATAGTACCGTGACCATTATGAAAGTTCTCCCCTACATTATTTTGAAGTCTTCCTCACAGATATTATCATTTGACCCTCAGCTGAGCAGCATACTTGTGCCACCGCTGGATAAAGCCTCCCAAAGCGGCTAGGGCAGCTAAAGCCTCTGACGACCCTGGACAGGCTGAGGTGCTGGCAGGACACTGGCCTAGGAGCTGGGCACCTGCTCTCACCCCCATTCCAACATTTGCGAGTCATGTTACCCCAAGAAAGTTATAACTTCTGTGAGCTCTGGCTTCCTCATTTATGAACTGGGGAGGAATCATGCTGCTCTGACCATCTTGCGAAGTTTGTTTCAAGGACTAAATAAGAACATTTAATGAAGGTATTTTGTAAACCATTTAAGAGAGTTTACTCGTATCAAAAATTTAGATGGAATATAATAAAATATTAGCCTAGAGAAGATCTGTTTCTAAATGTATCACATCTAGGTTTAATAAAGTCAAGACTACTTCAGTACTGGTAACCCAGTGAGTTACTATATGACACAGATGGGCTTTATACATTTGTAAACAAGATAAGCTTTGAGAGAAGATGGATGCTTTGCTCAGAGAAAACAAAATGTATCTGGTTTCAGTTTCCTTCCATACCCTGGAGGTTACTTTTTCAGTCTCATTTTAGGCTATATCTGATTCTGCTTACATTTCATTTTTTCAAAAGTTCTGGAGAATTCTGAAATGATAGTAATGCAAAAACTTTCTAGGTCCTGTTGCAGACTATTTCAGGTTACTCAAATTTCCAAGGACACCTCTGGAACCAGGCTGGATATTCAGGTAGGAAGAGAGTAGGAGCTACTGCACCCTTCTCCCTGACGAGCTCCACGTTTCCCTGCTCTGAGAGACACCCGCTGATTCCACGTCAGGGCAGCAGACAGGCAGTGCGAAGCCTGGAAACCCCTTGCCCCACACCTCCACACACATGTATGGCCAGAGTTTTAGTTTTTTTAGACCTAAGAAATGACAGATTTTCTGCCTTTTTGCAGAAGGCATAATTGTAACTCAAATGACTTACCGAGGGAAACTTTTCATAATTATTACCACAGTTGAGGAATCTCCCAGAGGTGTGACTATGAAACACAGAAGCAAAAAGCGATGTGTTTCAAGCGATGCACTTGGGGTGTGAAAGTAACTGGAGACATAGAAGCAAAGAGCCTACAGTTAGAGGGAAGATTTTAGTGGGAAGGATTTTCTTCTTGCTTTTAGATTCCCATAACCAACATCAGCTACTGACGGAAAGCAACGGTTTCATGCACTGAGATGCTATTCTGAAGCAAGACTGTCCTCAGTGAGCCAGAGAGCGGCCTTCTCTGTTCTTCTTCCCGCAGGCCCGGCCCGTGGACTACCCCAAGGACTACCTGTCCCACCAGGTCCCCATTTCCTTCCACAAACACTGGAACATCGATCCAGTGAAGGTCTACTTCGCGTGGTTGGCACCCAGTGAGGAAGACAGAGCCCAGCAGGAGACACAGAAAGGCTTCAAAGAGGAGCTATAAGGCCTGGCGCCGGGAGCCCAGGCAGGATGCGAGGCAGAGACCGGCCTCATCCTGCTGCGGTCCTCATGCTCACGCGCGACACGGGGCTCGGCGGCTTCCTGACTTTAGGTGGAAATTACTGGATGGTAATTTCTGAGTTGGGGGGGAGGAGTCATAGGGAAAACAGATTTTTTTTTCCTGAGAGAAATCACTTCCTTTTGCATTACGCGGCTGTTGTAATACGCAGTGATTACTGTGTGTTTTTCAAGCTGTAAAACAGCAGCTTTGTTTCTGTCACAGGAAAAGAAATGGCACCAAAGTCTCCATCCTGCTCTCTCTCCTTTGTAACGGAGGTTTCAGTTGGGCGTGAGGCTGGAGAGACGTGACTGTCTGTCGTCATATGTGTAAAATAAAGAAGAGGGGAAGTCCGCTGATCTGGGTATTACAAAGGGGTGAACTTTTTAACCGTATTATTGATGATTGAAATTATTTCCTGGTAACTCACTAGGAATATTGCTGTATTAAGGATCATTCATAAACCATCATAAAAGTCTAGTGATGAAAAATCCCCTGGAGTCTGTAATCAGGGTTGTTATGTTTTATCTATTTTTCTGTTTGTGCCTCATAAAAAGAGAATAAGAAGCCTGCGAGCGTGTTCTACTTCTTTAGAGGTTTGTCTGTGTTCCATTTCTCCCTGAAGCCCTATCTTTACGACCTACTTGTAACACAAGTGTGCTCGCTGCCGCCAGAAAACAGTGTTCTCAACATTTAAAAACAGCGTCATGTTTTATTCAAGTCACTGAGCTCTGTGTAAGTCTCGGGAAGTGAATTAAATTAATTTTACATGGTACTTTACTCTTATTTTTATTTGTATGTTACTTAATGATTCTCTCCAGACTCAGAATAGGCCCCCCAGTGTACCCTGAAGCCCCAGTTGGGGTACCAAATGGTGATTTGGCAGTTTCCCCAGGCTCTTAAAGAATGAAATTTGAAAACGGTATTTTGAAGCAGCTCTAATTTCCACATCATGTCTTTAATATATTATTAAATACATCATTAATTTGTAAAGAATACTCTGTAATTTAACGTTTTAATTATATAATTCAGTTTTCTAAAGGTATTTGTGTAAAATTTGATTTTGATACGTCTTAAAACTAATTTTGGTATAGTAAAATACTTTCCTCTTTTTTTTAAATAAAAATTTCTATTCATTAACTTTGCATGTAATGTTTTTCTAGCCAAGCACAGGGTTTTAAAGCCATGCCACCAAAAGTACCCGTGTTTGTGTTTTTAACAGCACATTCTTCTTGCAGCTTATATGCGACTGACTGCCAAAGTGATGCAATAGTATTTACCATTTTTCCAAACTAGCAAATACTTGGACGGGTATGTTTTCAGTGATAACTGAATGCATTGGATTCATTTCTGTGAAAGTGGATTTTGTGGCCTGTCCAAGAAACGGATCAGGGATTATCAGCTGGATAAGAAGCGCCCTAAGGACTTATGGATCCGGGCAAGCTGTTGCTGATGACATCAGCTTTGTTGTCAGAGCCGGCATTACTGTCACTGTTACGCCCGTCGTGTCATTGGTAGTAACACTCCTGGAGGGCCTGGCTGCCCAACCAGGGGGGAAGAGCCTTCACGTCCCACCCCTGCCTGCCAGCCGAACACGCTGCCAGAAAACAGCGTGTTCACGCGACAGGCTGGTCCTGGCGTCTCTACATGAAGACCCATGTCAAGCTTTCTCTGTGTATCATGATCAGTGCCTTCTACTGATACCGGAGCACCTTCTCTGGTACCTTTAGGTGTTTTGTTAATTATGTTCACTTTTTGGAACTGTGTAAGCCTAACCCCAAATAAAAGATGTTTGCCTATGTTTCTGATTTCTCAAGTGTATTTATTAGTCCAGGTAGAGTGGGAGTGGGGAGGGGCATGGGGACAAGGGATGAAATGAATCAGAGAAAAAAGTTGGCAGCTCAGTAAACACAGTTTTCAGCAAGAAAAATTAATAAAATCCTATCTTTTTTCAGAGAAAACCATCAGACTCTGAAGATATATTTATACTAAGTATAAACGCTTATCTATTTTATTATACATTGGTGATATTCTGGAACTGATTCTTATAGAATTCATATTTTAAGAACTAGTTTTGAATCTGAACTTTCCTGGACAGATATTGTCCTATTCATACTTTCTTTGCCTTTTAAATAGGAATTTACTGCAAACGTCTGTTTTTATACTGGGGATGTCAACGTCAAGGAATTATAGGTGGAACCATGGAAAGCCGTTTTTCCGTCTAAGCCTGTTCTGCTGATACAGCCAAAGCAAGTTGTCTGACTATGTAGGATTTTTACATCTAGCCACTGAGTCAGAAATCCAGACACAGACACAGCCTTTATAGACTGGGAACACAGAACAGCAGCGGGCTAGGCTGCAAGTGATGGAGTGCACAGGTATGTAAACAGCAGAGCTCTCTGAGTTTCTTGCTTTATTGAATACCTTCAGTGCTTCCACATCCATATCCGCTGGAATTGTTCATAATTGTCTCCTCTGCTAGAGTGACATTTGTAAGAATGCTTCTACTGTCTTCTATTCAGAGACACAACTTCCGTAGACTACTATGAATCAATCAGTAGATTCATCAAGCGACTATTCATTAAACCCCCACTGTGTGCCAGCCCTTCCAGGACGCCCCTTGCCTGTCCTGCTCACCAGTCTCTCCCGGGCATCTCTGAACGCCTGGCACTATTGGTGCTATTGTTTTATGTTCCCAAGCTTCCTATAAACATGGCACCTGCAAAATGTGCTCCCCTCCTGTCTGTAGAAAGCAAAGGCTTCTTTTCTGGCAGTAAGTCTTTCAGCACATGTTTTCACTTTAAAGACACATATTCCTGGAGGGAGCTGGGGTAGGTGCAAGGAAAAGGGCATAAACCAGTAAACGAATGAATGAACCAGATGATTTCTAATAATGATCAATGCTGTAAAGACACTGAGAACAGGGAGCTAGAATGGGGTGCGGGCTGGGGACGACTTTGGATGTAGTGGTCAGAGAGCCTCTGAGAAGGTGATGACTGAGTGGAGACTCCACTGAACAGAGTGAGAGTCAGGGACGCAAGAACATGTGCAGGGAGTTCTAGGCAGGGGAACAGCAAACGTGAGTGCTCTAATGTGGGGACAGATTGTCAGAAAAACCTGTGTGACGGCGTAGCTCTCATCGCTGTTATTAGACATGCAGGTGATGTCAGATAAACAGCTGCTCTGGCAGTCTGCAGCTCAGAGCAGTCAGGGCAGGAGTTACGATATTGTAACTCACCAGCATTTTACAGGTTTTGAAAGCCACAAGACTGGCCAGGATGGTGTAGGGAGAGAAGGAACTAGAGTCAGCCAAGGTGGGAGGGACTTGGGAGCTACGGGTGGGGGTGGAGGTGGGAAGTGCTGTGTAAGGGAAGCCAAGGAAAGAGTGTTCTGTGAAGCAAGTGATCAAGGGTGTCACGTCACCAAGAGGTCCAAGAAGGGAGGACAGAGAGGTGCCAGTGTGATTTGGCAGCGTGGAAGTGACCTTGACAAGACTGCTCCCAGTAAGTGGGGCAGAATGGGAGTTGAGATTGTGGAGAGCAATTATAAACATTTATAGACTGGGAACACAGAACAGTAGCATGCTAGGCTGCAAGTGATGGTGGAGTTCATCCATAGTTAATTCTTTTTATGAGTTAACTCAAAGACAAAGAAAGGTAGCTTGAGGGGGAACGTGGCGTCTAGGGAGTTTGTATTTCAGGACGGAAGATGTCTAGGAAATGTCTTATGAGATGAGATGTGGGTTTGTCACCAGTTGTGGGTTCTGGCCGGCAGAAGTCCCACCGAGATGGAATGAATTACTCGAGGCTTTGGAAAAAGTCAAGAGAGCGAGAGGGAGTCAGGAGCCAACTCCATGAACCTCTCAAATGCTCCTACATTTATGGTATGCAATCAAAGGAGAAATCACTAACAGTTGTGTGATGGAATGCAGGAATTTAGGGAAAGACAGGGTGGGATCGAGATTGTAGAGTCTGATTCAAGGTCAGAAGACCCTTTATGTTTTGGTAAATCATGTTTGTGTTGGCACCAGCGAAACTTACAGCTTATCAGGGTGGAACGTATGAGAAGCAGCTGCTTAACAACATTTTTCTTGGACTCAGGCGGCTGTGCCTGTCTTAGGTTGCCCCCACTCTGGGGATCTTACCCATCATTGGCTAACCAGCCTTCTCACCTCTGAGTCTGCAGCTTTTTATAACTTGTTTACCATTCCAGCCCAAGACTTGTTCCTTTGTTCCCACAATCGGGGGCCTACAGTTTATCTTTAGAGAAGTCATGGGAAGAGGGGAACAAGATACATCCTTATAGATATGTTAGAGCAGACCACCAGACCAGCCAGTTCCTTGTTTTGGGTAAGACTATCTAACAGCAGGCACGCCCAGCATTTATAGCTGAGGGCCTGGGTCCTTGCTTGCAACAAGCAGAGTGCTATCTAAAACCTCAACTATGTAAGCAAGGCAGTTACTAAGCACATTTGCTCTTCTTTAAGGAGACAAGTGTCTGGGGTCTGTTACAATTTGTAAACCCAACCATGGGCTCCCACAATGAGAATGATCAAGTTGAGAGGGAGGATGACTGCACGGGCAGTCCTGGCGTCAAGGCATGGAACCCAGTGCTCAGCGGAGGGTTGGACAGGAGGGTTTGCTGTCAAACGGGGCAACAGTGTAGGCACAGAGAAAGATTTTCAGATGTGCTGATGTGAAGATAGGGGTGTTTCCATCTGATCACTTCTATTGAGTGTGAGACAATGTTACTTGCTGAGAGTGATTGACTTTTTACATAGGGTTGCTCTTATGGAAACCACAACATTAATACTAATAACAATGACAACCATTTATATAATGCTTTCTATGCTTGGCACAATTCCAAGTATTTCACACACTGAGTTATTTGATCCTCACAGTAACCCTTTCAAATGAGTACTAGTGTCTTCCCCAATTTACACTGGAGGTACCTGAGGCACAGAGAGATTAAGTAACCAGCTCAGGGTCACACAGCTGGTAAGTAAGTGGCAGAGCTGAGTTTTAAACTCAGACATTTTGGCTCTAGAGTTTATTCACTTAATCTCTGGACTCTTTCACCTCCACCAAGAACATGCAGCCTCTCCCCAGGCTGACTGTACGCCTAGTTCTGAAACACCAGCATAGGCAAAGATGACCAAGAATGCGAGCGTTGACCACGAAGTAATCCTGTAAGATAGATTAAAGGCAAATAAATCAAATAAATATATATCAAATAAATTTTAGAAGCAGTATGTACTAGGAGGTTTAAAAAGGAAAAAACTGGCTACTTGAAACTGAATTTTGAACTTTTGTACCAGAACTCTGGGAAACAACACATCCAGTAAGGGTGAAGATCCTTACTTTCTGACCCCAGAGTTCCCTCAGGTGTGTACCCCAGTGAGACACTCACACACATGTGCTGAGAAGTGTGGACAAGAATGTTCACAGCAGTGTACACAATTCAGGAGAGTGGAAAGCTGGAACCAGCCTGCATGCCCACTGCTTGAAGAATTCATAAGTTCTGTTACATCTTTACAGGATCACGTTATGCTGTGGTTAGTATGAACGAAATACAGCTACATGAGGCACCTCAGTGTTAAGCACATTTTAAAGTCACAGAACAAAACTTATAGTAGGATTTCCTTCATAGAATTTAAAACTATGCAAAATGAAAAAGTAAACATATCAAGATACACATCTAAAAAATTAAGAAAAGTGAATGACAGACACAAAATTCAAGAAAGTAGTTACCCTCTAGGGGAAAGAAAGGGAAACAGGCTGTCAGACACACTGGGGCTCAAAGGTGATGGTAAGTTCTAGATCTGGAACAGGCTGGTGGGTACAGGGCTGTTTATAAGTACTCTACACACCTGATGCATATGTTATGAATATTCCCTGTTTGATGTAATTAATGGCAATAACGACTTGATTTAATTAAAAGCACAAACGCCTTGTTTGGCCCCTGATGTGTGAGTATTATTTTCCTGCATTAACTGTTGTCCCTGCAACAATTTATCACAAACTGAGTGACTTGAAAAAACACGACTTATTATCCTGCGTCCTGCCTGTGGGTTGGGGAGTCTATCAGCCTTCTTTCATTTCACCCTGTTTTTGTCCCTTCCGGATCACTCTGGCAGTGCTTCTGCTTACATAACAATCTCAAAAACCTTGTGACTCTCCTGTGTATGTTATGGGGATTCTCGCTACTAGACAAGGAGCTCCTCCACAGATCTTTCGAGATGCTCTCATCCCTGTCCCTGGCTTCTGCTGAGGCTGGAGGGGCTCCTGGAGTCATCTCTTCAAGGAACCTTCTGTGTGAGGGAAAACTCTGACCTTCCCCCTTCTCAAGGCACTAGCAACACCTGTGGCTTTCTTTCCAGAGCATGCTTTTCTAATAGTGAATCTCCTCATTTTAGCATCTTTTACAATGTGGATTAGCTGAAAATTTCCCAAACTATCAAGTCCAGGTTCATTTTTGCTTAACAGTTACCTCGATTTATCTCTTTCCCCTCAAATTATACTATAAACTACAAGAAGAGACCAGGCTGCACATTTAGCATGTTGCTTGGAAATCTCAGGAAAATCTCCAAGTTCACTGCTTACGCGTTCTGCCTTCTACATAACTACAGAGCATAATTCAGCTTGACTTTCTGCCACTACATTACAAAGGATCCCCTTCCCTCCAGTTTCCAAAAATATTTTCCTCATTTCCTTCTGAGCCTTCACCTTCTGAGCAGGGCCCTTAGGGTTCAACTTTCTACCAACCTCCTGTTTATAACAGTTTGCGTATTCTCTACAAGGATACAGGCTTTCTCTCCCTCGCTCCTTACTTACTCCTGAGTCCTCACTGGCAGCACCTTTAACATCCATTTCTACCAAAAGTCTGTTCAGAGCAATAAAGTTTTATTGGCTAGGGAATGTTGTATGTAATTTACTTTATAACTTAGTTTTCCTTCCACAGTGGTAGTAGAGCTATCACATAAGAAACTGTATGGACTGAACTGTATCCCTGCCAAATTTATAGGCTGAAGCCCTAACCCCTAATGTGGCTGAATTTGGAGATGGGGTTTTGTAGGCCTCCGCCTGAAGGCTCTAGAGAATAAGCCATGGGCTGAACTGATAAACAAGCTGTGAGGAATGTCATGTATCCAGTATGGACGGCTGGATAGCCAATGAAAACTAGAAATAATAGTTTTGTCCGCTCCTGTGTCTAACAACCCTGTAAATTGCTTTCCTTGTACTGAAACTGTTAAAACAGGTCTGTTATCGGTTAATGAATGTGTCCAAAAAGCTTGCTGTCCTGTATGTCTGAAGCCCTTATCTCCTCTATTATTTTCAGCAAATTTTTGAGCAGGTAAATAAGGTATCAAAATAATTTGAGCAATTCGAGATTGCTTAGGAATAATGTAATAAGAAGAGGCATGAACCATAATTTTAATTTTTCCAGTATAATCATTATCAATAACACCGGGTAAAACTGTTAACCCTTTTAAGCCCATAGATGATTTCCCTATTAGCAATCCAAAATACCCAGAAGGTAAAGGTCCCCAAACTCCAGTAGAGATTAAGTAGGTTTTATTACTGTCATTTATCAACTCATTATCAATAGTCATTAGATCTAAACTTGCGATCCCGGGGGGAGAAGCTGTGATGAGGTCAGAAATGGTGAGATGGGACTTTGGCTGACAGTGATTTCCTATATTTGTTTTTGAGGGGCACCTGGGAGGGTGCCCTGCTTTGAAATAGCCTTTAACAACTGCTGCAGAATATGGAAATAAATCTTTTGCTGTACTGTCACCTGCTGTCCCATGGTTACACTGCGGCGCGCCTGATAGGGTGAAATCCCCAATATAAATTTTTCCCCTTACTTACATGTAGTCGCCGCGCTGATATCACGTCGGGGTCACCAAATGTTGGTGGCACGGTATCATGTACACACGAACACCGTGCAGAGAGCAGTGAAGCAGTTCTCTGTTTATTGATTCTTGGAAAAGGGTTTATATAGGACATGCACGATGCCTCGCATATCATCTAAGTTATGACAATGCTAATAATCTTAATCTAGTTAGGTCCCCAAGCTCCTGCAGTAAGCACAGGATGTTACACGGTTAAGGACAGATTGTTTTAAAGTTCGTCACGAAACTTCATGACCATCTCTCATCCAGCCGCCTGTGCCTGTCTTAGGTTGTCCTCCTCTGAGGATCTTACCCGTCACTGGCTAGCCAGCCGTCCATACTGGATACATGATATTCCTCACAGCTTGTTTATCAGTTCAGCCCATGGCTTATTCTCTAGAGCCTTCAGGCGGAGGCCTACAGGTTTTTAGGGAGGTAATTAAGGTTAAGTGAAGTCATAAGGGTGGGATCCTAATCGGTCAGGACTGGTGTTCTTACAGAGATCTACAAGACCCCAGAGGTCTCTGTCACTCTCCATACACACGAAGGAAAGGCCACGTGGGGACACAGTGAGAAGGCAAACGTTTACAGGCCAGGAAGAGAAGCCTCACCAGAAACAGAATTGCCAGCACCTCGATCACTGACTTCTAGCCTCCAGAACTGTGAGAACATACACTTCTGCTGATTAAGGCACCCAGCCTGCAGTATTTTGTTGTGGCAGCCTGAGTAGACTAATACATGAATGGACAGTCTTATGTTTATATACACTTAAATAATGTTACAACGAAAATAATTCAAGCTGACTGGTTGATTCCATGAGCAGTGTTACTTGGAAAAGCGCCTTTTTATTATTATGTAAATTTGACAAACGGGGCTTTGTAGTTAAAATAGGAGAGTGCTGGAGTCCTAATATTTGGGTTTTAATCCTGGCTCTACAATTTACTGTGTGATGCTGAACAAGTTAATTAACCTCTCTACCCCTCAGTGTTCTCTTTTGTGAAATGTATATAATAATAGTTTCTATCTTTTAGGATTGTTGTTGAGGAATATGAGGAAGCTGAGTTAAATGACATAATGAATCAAAATACCTAGCAGAGTAGATAGAAATCTACATTAAAGCTATGTCTTATATTTAAAAATTATTCATGCCATTTTGCTCCTAATCTTCCTAATTGTGATAAATTTCTCTAGTCAAACATGAAATTATTAATAGAGCCGTATATCTAACTTATAATCCTTATGTGCTATTAATAAATAGCTCTTATTACTGAAAAAATGTTAGACAAAAATAAAGGATAGAGGACATTCTAAAATTTCCAAGCAAAGGAGATTTAATAAAGCTGCCAATATGAAATCCCTAGGGGAAAAAAAGAACTTGAGCTAGCCTTAGCAAGATTTAGCTTGGGCTGCTGGTTCTAACAAAGGTGTAAACGATTTGCTTCTAAGTTGCACGCACCTTTGGTGTAGAAGAGATGTCCTGGGCATCACTTCACACTGTCGTCCAAGGACCCAAAAGATTAGTTAAAAATTCAATTTCTTTTTCATATTAGGCAATAGAATCATAAAACTCTCTGAAAACATAACACTATAAAACACATTCTTGGACTTTTGGGGCACTTTATATCTGTAAAGTATATACCCCAAATTGCAGCTTCCAATTGGGAAGAATATGAGACAGAACATGGAAACTTTTCACCTAGGTGGAATTTCCGTATGCCATCTGTATTAGATTCCCATTGCTGCTGTAACAAATTACCACACCTTAGCAATTTAACACAACATAAATTTATCATCTTACAGTTCTGGAGATCAGATGTCTGAAATGGATCTCAGCAGGCTAATTAAGGGATTGGCAGGCTCCTTTCCTTCCAGAGCTTCTAGGGGAGAATCCATTTCCTTTGTTTTAAGCAAGGAATCTGTTTCCTTGCAGTTTCTGGAGGCCACCTGCATTCCCTGGCTTCTGGCCCCTTCTTCCACCTTCAAAGACAGCAGCATATCATCTTGAAACCTTCCTCTCCCTCTGACCCTCCTGCCTCCCTCTTATCAGGACCCTCACGATTACACTGGATTAAGCTGAATAACCCAGGATAATCTCCCCACCTCGGAATCTTTAACTTAATCATATCTGCACACCTTTGGCCATGTAAGGTAACACGTTCAAATGTTCTGAGGATATGGATGTGGACACTTCTGGGGGCCACTATTCTGTCCTCCACATCACCCGAGGCTCTGCTCTACCTGGCTGGAAGTCAGAGTGACCCAGGTGTGCTTCTGTGAATCAGGCTACGTGCATGATTATGCTAAATGTGTGACAAGTGCTTTCTCTGCCAAATCAATTCTACACGCATTTTGGTATAACTTCAATGCAACTGACATTGTCCTAAAACCCTGTTTTTAGTTACAGCTATACAGGTTTCTCCCTGCCATTACATAGAACATTTGGAACTTACAGACTAGAGTCCCCCGATGCTTCTGTAACAGCTCATCAACGTGTCTGTTTACACATGATTATTACCTCTTGGTGTTCTCACACATTATTAGGGAAGGCGGAGCAACTCGGACCAATGTGAGGAAAGGATCGCCTGATGATGTGTTGGAAAACAAAAAATGAAAGCAACCGAAGCCTCTTTCATCAAGCTAGTACTTCTTGCTACGATCAAATGATAAGATCTTTGGATTAACCCTTAAGATGATCAGTACTTGCTAATTTAGAGAATTTCCACAATGACTCTTTAGGAACCAAAGGTAAGGGGAAATAACCTTATGCACAAAGTCATAGCTAAATTTAAAAAAAAATTCCAACAGTTTTAGAAACCTTTACAGAAACTGAGGTCATTGCCACTTTCAAGGAGGATTCTGTTCCAAGAGATGAACCTAATTGCAATCCCTGCCCAGCATCCAGTGAAAAATGGGTTATATTTAAACAGGAATGTTCTGCAAAGCAGAAATTAATAAAGTTCTGCTTTTATATTGTGTGCCATGAATGACACACACCCTCATTATAAGACTTATGAATGCATTTCCCTGGGAGGAAACCCATGAGGGTTCCGAAGAAGAAGATAATGTAACTGCTTTCAAAGTATCCCATTTAAGTCCTATTATTTGCCTTTGAAGGAGAAGAGG
This sequence comes from Camelus bactrianus, assembly GCF_048773025.1. Classification (NCBI taxonomy): domain Eukaryota; kingdom Metazoa; phylum Chordata; class Mammalia; order Artiodactyla; family Camelidae; genus Camelus; species Camelus bactrianus. The sequence goes on from NC_133552.1 coordinate 6,675,604, forward strand.
AGCAAATACATCACTGAAGAAACTGACAAGCCTCCATGGGCAATGTGGTATCAAACACCAGCTCAAACAGGCCTACAGCGAGGTAGGGAAGTCGGATTGACGACAGCAGAACAGTCAGGAGGGGGAGTACAGATCAGAAAATCACTAGCAACTCGGAACCGTGCCCTGGAGGTGCCACTGCCTTGTGAAACTGAGGAGCTGGAATCTCACAAGGACACGCAGAGAGAAGGGAATGGACTGGACAGGGTGGCTGGTCACTGTAAAACACACAAAAATCACCCCCGAAAGAGAATTCCACAAGCAGGGAACACTGAGAACAGGCCTGCGGCCTGGTACACCTTAGCACTGACTGCTGCAGAATTAAAACAAAAAATTGCTGGTCCTTTTACTGGGATCATGTTAAGTATTTTCCATCTCTGACAATCAGGTGACACCTCTTGGCCTCTGCCCCCGTAGGAACCTCATAACCCGCACTGCATTTAGAGAGCCAGCTCCGTGGGAGCAGTTCCCATACGGAGAAGGGCCAAGGATGCTGGGGCTCCTCTCCCAAATCCACCGTCCACGATCATGGTAAAAAGTATGTTCCCTGGTCCCGACCAAGCTGCGTGAGCAGGATTTCTATGATAAGCCCACTTTAACATCCCAGTATCCCTAAGTCCTTGAAGAGCTTCCTCCCCTGCAGCCCAGGGCACTGCTGGCATCTGGCCACCTTAATCCATGTCTCAGACAATCAACCAAAGAGAGCTCTTCCTAACCCCTCAGCTGAAGCAGTGACTCTAGAGTTTTGCTTCGTGAGCTAATCTTCATGTTAGCCTCATACAAGTTTATATTCTTTCCACCTCAATCCCACACCCTTGAGAGCCGTACCGTACACATGCGTGTCTTCTGTCTGTATACACTGGGAAGATCAGAGCGCTCTGTTGGTATTCCCTCCCCTCTCCACCATGCTCACACACTGGACCCCAGATAGGAAAACAGATATAAAGGACTTCACTGGGACAGCGGAAGAAATCTGCGTATGAACTGTGGACTAGCGCCTAGAGCTCATCTGTGTTAAGTTGTCTGAGTTTGATCCTTGTGCTTCTGTTATTTTTCTTGTTCTTAGAAAATATATCCAAATCTGGGCAAAAACAGTCTGCTAATCCTCTAAAATGCAGTAAATATGAACTGTGTACGTACCACTTCAGTCACAGCATTACAGTTCACATAGCCCTCAACAAGATTTTGGAAAATTATGTCACTCTTCTTACCTTTTTTAAGTTAACATTTAAAGTGTTTCACCATTAGTTTTTCTGAGGGGAATTATCCAAAACTTGTAAATAAGATAAAAAATGTGATTCTAATGTCTTGCTAAGAGCGTATTTCTAATAAGCCAGTTTAGGATAATCTGAGAGGATGTTAGACTTACTTTTACATTGGATCAGAGCCCAGTCATTTTACACTTTTACATCTTACACTCCTGTAAAGATAGAGGCTACTTGTAGAAAAGTAGTAAGATGTGCTGGTTTTTCTTCCGTCTGCTAGAGCACATAACCTTAAGGGTTATGGGCTTACTGCCGGGTGGGAATTAACCAGCTCTGTTTCTAACTAAGCAATCTTGTTTCAGAAGCATTCCTTCTCTCATTAACTACATAAAATCCTAGTTTCTCACACTCCTTTTTAAAGATGGCTTTGTCTCATGTTGGTCCCTTCTTTAATGGGTTAAATAAAATGCTGACTCATCTATTTGTATGATACTTAACATCTATTTGTATGATATTATGTTAACATTTTGTGAGTTTTCATTTGACAGTTCAAATAGTTGCAAAACGTGTAGTTACAGTATATTGTAAAAAATTTTAAAGCGCTAAATCACTCTTTTGATCTATACAGATGAATCCAAAGACCACGGTGATTTAATACCTACCATCAATTTCTAAAAAAAAAAATACAGGAAAGAGCTCATCTTTAACAATCAGAAGCTTAAATCATTGTTTTTCCTCGTTAAACTCATGCCCACAATTCTCAAAATCCTGTCATACTTCTTGGCCAAAAATGTATATATATATTAAAATTACTGTTTTGAAAATTTTCCTCTGAGGATTTAAATGTTAAAAAAATTCTCGGTTGATTTATCACAATTACTATGAAAATACAGTTGACTAAAACAGTTATCTATTAGATTTTTTGATAGTCATTAAATATAAGAAAGTATTTTATTGGAAATGCAACTCAATGAGATTAATGGAGCTTTGTACGATTTTTTATACACTCATGGATGAATATTATTTACTGCTGTTTTAATTTTATTGATGTAAACACCTCAATAAGTAGATAGGAAACAGAAATAATTATTATAGTATTGTCACTTAATTTTTTGAAGTCCTCTGAATTATATGCCAAAAATTAGAGTAATTTATTCATCCAAAATGATGGTTGGTGATCTCCCAGCTAATAACTCCATCCTTCAATTTTGTTGACAGTAAAGAACTGGAAACCACCTGATTTATAGAAGGATTTTTATTGGGTCATTTCCCATCACTGATACCAAGACTTTGAATGGATCCTTTGTTTTGCGCCCAGAGGTTTGTGTCCCCAGAGCAGTATCTCAGGAGACTTGCAATGGTGGAGCAGTAGGCCGTTCTTTTACAGAGTGAGAAGAGAAATTGTGGAAGGGGAGGTGGGGAAGGAGAACCTGCACCCACAGCACAAAGTTCGATGCAAATGCAGGTCTGGAAATGAATTCTGCAAACATCCAAAACCACTTACATGGTTTGAAGGCTGCTACTTTATAGAGAATTTCGCTCATGACCTTGTGATGCTGTGAAGCAGGATTCCCTTACCTACCAATGCTGACCTTCCAATGGGCTTAAATGACTTCCCAGCACAGGTACACCAAGCCCATCGATTTAGTTGTATATTTAACCCAAACATACCTGTCAATAGAATTCCAAAGAGAAACCCACAAAATGAAGAGTATGCAACCTAGAAATTTATATCAGCATTTGACAACAATTTTTTGAGGTAAGCACTTTAAGAAGGATGAAAAATATCCTCTATCATCAGAAGCTAATGGTGATATTTTATTCCAGCATATTAATGTAGAAAGTCATATTGACTCACTTGCCTAAAATTAAGACACAGAAATATATCATGTTCCCAATGATACGAAGAATGGCAGTCAACCAAAGAAAGTTAGCGGAAGACACCAATGTTTGAACAGTCTCATCAGAGACATCACCATTTGCTAGGTCACCAGTTCAAATTGCACACAAGGGGGAAGATATGCTGTCCCCTCCCCTCTTCCTCCTCCAACAAGCTTTCAAGGAGCTTATACCTCAATAAGTGGTCTTCAAAATATAACAGAAATAGGCTCTACATTCTCCTGTTACAATCCATTTCCAAATCATTTCATTCTGTAACCTCACATGGAAGTCAGGGCTAATTTAATTAATTGGGAAAACAGCAAATACATACAAAAGACATATAAAGCTCCCTAAACTCATCCTAAGGCATACTATGTTAAATTGCAGACTAGTCCTTGCTGATGAGGTAATATAGCTACTCCAATGTTTTATATTATAATATTTATCTGCCCTCTGATTTTATGAAGGTTGTTTTAATCACGGAAGATTAGGATGTTTCCCCAGCACGGAACCAGGTTCACTGCCAGTTATTAGCCATCTCCATCTGTGAGGCATCACTGGGCAATACACTCTCACCCATTTCCTTATGACTCCTGAGTCCTCACAACAGCCCAGTTGAGACAAAGGAGGAGACGACCTCCCTGCTGCCCCTGAGAGGGAGCCTGGTGGTGCCTTCCTGCGCCCTGTGGCATGCCGGCGCAGAGCCGTCATCATGGCTGGGAGTCCACAGAAAAACACCCCACTCATCCCCACCTCCAACTTGGGGAGCAAAGAAGTGGGGAGGCAAGAGTTTAACTTTTCAAGTGTATGAGGAGGCAGGTTGTTCTCATAATTCTTGTCTTTCACCATTTCCAATGGAACTATTAAAGGAAATGATCCATTAAACCCAACCTTTCATTCCCCCAACTAAGCAAATGACTTGGCCTGGGAAAAGGATGGAGGACATAAAAAGAAAGACACAACCAAACAGTTCATCCCAAGACATTTTGCCAAATGCTATGGAAATTCAAAGTCAATGTTTAAAAGAAGAGTTCTAGTGAGGAAAGGGAAGGTTCTCTTTTTCTCAAATAAACTTTTTTTTTGGTTTCATCTGGTGCTTTGAATTACTCAGGTGTAGAAGCAGTTGACAAGTATACAGTTTCAACTAGAAGAATGCCTTCTTCTATTTAGTTAACAGTTTCGTTTTTCCTGCTTGTTCGGTTTAGAGCTTTAAGTCTTCAACTCTCAGTAGTCATTAGGATTTCCTGAGTGGCTCTGAAAAAATGGAGATGCTCAGGCTCCATCCCTGAAGACGGGGGACTCTGCATCCCAGCAGGGACTGAACTCCCTTCGGTACTTCCCCACACGTGACGTGGATGGCAGGTGGGGCACCTGCTGTCCACTCCTGGAAAGTTGGGTCCATGGCCCAACATTATGCAGGGTTGTAAGTATTTTTGTCACTTTGATGTTCAGTTTTATGTATAGGATCTATTTGGGGGTTTTGCCATAAAGAGATTTTAAATTGTTCATAATTAGACCTGTATTTTTCCCTATTGTTCAATCTTTGCTTTATTCTTGGAGAGGTCATACTTATCTTAAAATATAAAAATATTCAACTACTTCCTCAGTACTATTCTTGTTTTTTAAGTTCATTTATTCAGGCAGGCAGGCACCTACCACCTTTTATCCTCCATCCTCACTTCTGTTCCCTCTCCTACTTTCAGTCTTTGTTATTTCAGCCCTTCTAATGGGTGTGTAGGAATATCTCAAGTTTAAATTTGCATGCCATGAATATTAAAGAGACTAAGAGGACTGGATAAAGATGTGGTATTTATACAATGGAATACTATTCAGCCATAAAAACCAACAACATAATGCCATTTGCAGCAACACGGATGTTCCTGGAGAATGTCATTCTAAGTGAAGTAAGCCAGAAAGAGAAAGAAAAATACCATATAAGATTGCTTATATGCAGAATCTTAAAAAAAAATAAACATAAATACAAAACAGAAACAGACTCATAGACATAGAATACAAACTTGTGGTTGCCAGGGGGACAGGGGTGGGAAGGGACAGACTGGGATTTCAAAATGTAGAATAGATAAACAAGATTGTACTGTGTAGCACAGGGAAATATATACAGGATCTTGTGGTGGCCCACAGCGAAAGAGAATGTGACAATGAATGTATGTATGTTTATGTATAGCTGAAAAATTGTGCTCTACACTGGAATTTGACACAACATTGTAAAATGACTATAACTCAATTAAAAAATGTTTAAAAAAAAGAATTTCCTTCTATGTAGTTTGCTAAGAGTATTTTTATTAGTATAAATGAGTATTGGATTTTATCAAATGAATTTTCCACGTCTTTTGATGTCACTATTTTTTCTTTTAGCTTGTTATTGATAAATTACATTGTTACTGAATGTTAAACAACCTTAAATTCTTGAAATAAACCCAGATGATTGAGAAGTATTATCATTTTTATCTATCACTGAATTCAATGTATTAATTTTTTGTTTTGTACTTTTCAATTTACGTTCATGAGAGATTAACTTATAATTTTCCCTTTGTGCAATGTTCTTGTCAAGTTTTGGTGTTAAGGTTATGTAGGTTTCAGAAAACAACTTGAGATGTGTTCCCAAATTTTCTATTTTAAGAAAGAATTTTTTTAAAATGGACATTACTTCTTCCTTGAATGTCTGGAAAGAAGTCACTGGTGAAGCAATCTAGTCTGGAGTTCTCTCTGTGAGATGGTTTTAAATTACTCAATTTTATTAACACATATACTCAGATTCTTCTATTTCCTCTTGTGTCAGTTTCAGTAAATTGTACTTTTCACGAGATTTCCTCATTTCATCCAAAAATTCAAAGCTGGCATAGCACCGTGGTTATTGTCTCTTCAGTGCCCTGTCTTCTCTGTATCTGCAGAATCTGTAGCTACATCACTCTTTTCATTCCTGATATTGGTTAATTATGTCTTCTCTTTTCATTCTCAGTCTTGCCATGGATTTTCAAAGAATCAGCTTTTGGTTTCACTGATTTTCTCTATTCTTCCCTTTATTTTCTCTTTTTATCTTCCCCAGATGTGATTTAACTTCCCTCTAGACAACAGTTAGACTAGAGGGCAAAAAATTTGATCCAATCAGGATGTGAGAGATTCAAGGGGAACTTCAGGCTTTCTGAGGGCTGGTCTTTCCACTCTGTCCTTTCCCCCCTGCCCTCGGCACTTTAGAGAGCTCAGATGAAAACCTGAAATATTTACCAGGGTCCTTCTTCCTTGTCTCATCCTGATACTCTGTTAGATTGTGTAAACTCTGTCCCATCAAGTAGACACTTAGCAACCATTTTCTGCTTAATTTCTTGGTCTCCTGACCCAGGGCATTTTATGAGCGGCAAATTCCTTGGGAGCAAATGCACTGCAGAATAATGCAGAATGTTGGGCTCACTGCTCTGTGGTTTCTCTCACTTTAGGATCTTGGTACCACAAGCCCTGGGAGCCTTATTACCCTGCATTCATTTTTGCCTCCTAACTGGAAAAATCTCTAGGCAGCTATTCTCTGCTCAGTGTCCATCTTTCACACTGAAAATGAGCCATTCCTTGAGGGAAAGGAGAACAAAGAAAGTTCGGCTCACCTCAGTAAACTGTTCTTAACTTTGAGCTCTTAACTCTTTGAATTAATTTTCTTTTGCTGTGTTTAACAAATTATCATAAACTTTGAGGCTTAAGACAACACACATTTATTATTTGACAGGTTCCTAGGGTCAGAAATCCAGACATGGCTTAGGTGGCTCCTCTGCTCCCAGCTCTTTCAGGAGGCCGCAGTCAGGGTGTGAGCCAGAGCTAGGATCTCATCTCAAGGTCAGACCAGGGAAGGACCCAATTCCAAGCTCGCTCAGTGCTTGCTGGAAGGAGTCACATCCCTGTGGGCTGTGGGACTGAGCGCTGCACTTCCCAGCCATCCTTTGGCCACAGGCTGCCCTCAGTTCCCTGCCACACGGGCTACTCCTACATGGCTGCTTGTTTCATCAAAGTGTCAAACTGAGAAGGCGACAGAGAGAGGTTGCTAGCAAGATGGAACTTACAACCTCAGGTAACAGAATCACAGAAGTGACAGCCCATCACTTTTGTGATATATCGGTTAGAAGCAAGCTAGAAGTCACACCTACACTGCAGAGGAAGGCATCACACAAAAGCATAAATACTATGAGGCAAGGATCACTGGGACCATCTGCAAGTCCACTATCCCTCGGGTCTTGCCTGCCTTGGCCAATTTTTGATGACTATATTCAAAAGCTTTTTCCTAAATTTTATTCTGTTTTTAGAGTTTTTCTTGGTGATCTGTTTGATCTAATACAAGCTACTCTATCAGTGCTGCAAGGAGAAAAACAGTATACATGTCCTTTTTTTGTGGGAAAATACACATAACATAAAATTTACCACGTTAGCCAAGTTAAAGTATACAATTTAGTGGCATTTAGTACACAGTGTTGTGCAACCATCATCCCTACCTAATCCTAGAATATTTTCATCCACCACACAGAAACCCTAGACGCATTAATCAGTCATTCCCGTTCCCTTCTCCCCTAGGCCCCGGAAAACTCAATTTGCTTTCTGTCTCTATGGATTTGCCTATTCTGAACATTTCATATAAGTCAAATCATACAATATGTGGCCTTTTGTGTCTGGCTTCTTTCACTCAGTATTACTGAAAACAAGGATCACCTACTCTGTAGCACGTGTCCACACTTCTTCTCTAGTTATGGCTGAATAACATTTAATTGTACAGCTATGCTGTGGTTCCTTTTAATTTACACAAATACATCTTGCTATAGATCTCATTACGCCTTTTATACTGCTGTGACTCAGGAACTTTAAAAAAAATTATTTTCTTTCAGATAAAATGTACCTCACTGTTGTTATAACTGGATGAGCTTTGATAAATGTATGCATTCACGAAGCTACCACCACAGTCATCATATAGAACATGATCCCAAAGATCCATGAAGAAAACCACAGGACTCCTACAGAAGGGAGAATGAGGTGGGCATTAAGCAATATTAGATTTGCAGTCAAATGGATCAATGCTTTTTAAGTGCTGAGAGTAAGTGATTTGGAACTTGGAATGCTATCCAAGCCACACTGTCCATCAAGTGTGAAAAGCCAGTAAGTACATTATTAAATATGCCAAGATGTAGAAATTTGATTTCTCACACACTGTGCACTACTTCTTAGGAAGCTGCTCATGTTCCAGCCAAAAGAGACAGTCAACAAAGGAAGGGATCCAGAAAACAACGGCTCCTACTCCGATGACAGCAAGAGTCCCAGAGTGACACAATGCGGCAGGTCTGGAGAGAAAGAGGTCTGGCTCACCCAGGAAGACGGACGACCCCAGGAGGAAGCTCTCCTGGAGAAAAAGAAGATCCACAGGCCACACAGTACTACTGAGATGCTGGGTGAATTTAAGAATATGCTAAAGGGAGAAAATGCTAGAAGGGCAATTAGATATTTCAGAAAATAAAAGCTGTAAAGGAAAGACATGATCAAAACACACCAGCTCCTCAAGGAACAATATTTACACAGGCAGATTAGTATGTTTTGATCTTTAAAACTTTAAAAATTCATCTATGAAGAACAGAAAAATTAATTATTGTTCCAAATAGCATACAAAGACTGTACAAGTGCATGTGACAAAGGCAGGAAGGGGCGAGGCGAGGGGCTGGGCGGGGGCGAGGAGATGGCTAGGGGGGCTGCATGGTCACGTCTCGGTCTCGCGTGCCGGAAGGTAGCATCTCGAGCTGCTGCTGTGTGCGGCAGAAAGGGAACCACGTTACCTGAAGCTAAAGAGGTGATTAGCAGAGACACAGATGATACAACTGCACCGCGGGGAAGTGGAGAATGCAGCTCAGCGGACTCCTCAGGCTGCCAAGTAAATACTGACAGTGAGAGTCTGTGACCTAGAAATACACTAGTAAACACAGAAGAGTGAGAAATGACCGACGTGAAGTGCCTGCCTCGGGGATCTGAACTGGGAGGACAGGACGAGAGAAAGACATTCTGCTTTTCACTACAGGCCCTCTGTTTTACTGGATTTTCAAGACTATGTATACGTATTACTTTTATAAAATGTGAAAACACAAACATGAAATTTAAAAGATGGTGTTTACTTGAGAACTAAGGTCCAGGTTTATGAAGAACTTGGTGGATTGTAAAAAGGAGTAAGATTGTGTCCTAAGTGATGGTAAGATTTTGAAGAATTTTTATCAAGGGAAAGGTTTACTACAATTTGCATAAGAGAAGATTATGAGGGGATGACTGATGTGGTTTAAGATGAGAGACAGGTAACAGTAAGGATGCTCTAGTGCTGGAACAAGGCAGAGGTGAGGAGGGCCGAAGCTGGAGCAGTGGGAGTCAGAGGTGAGGAAGGCTGGTCTGGGCAAGGAGGGGTGTGGTGGAGCGGATCCCAGAGGGAGAGAGTAAAGGGAGGCAAGGTGATGCTGGGAAGAAGAAGATAGAGTTCAGATTTGATGACATTGCACTTGAAGTGCCTGAACTGGCCTTTGGAAATTCACTGGGCCTCTTGGAACATGGGTGCACGGCTCTGGAGGGATTTGGGGGGCAAAAACACAAACCAGGCTAGTGTCTGTCCACTGAAGCCATGATTATGGGTTAAATCACTCAAAGATTACAGGAGGAGGAGCCACGGGCCAGAAGAGCATCGCCAAAACCGTCAGAGTGCACATGTTGCACCGAGGAACAGCATCTTGGGGGCTGGATGCCTCAAGGACACCTGGCCACCTGATTCGGGCACACCTATCTTGGCCTAACCACCTGTTTCAAGGTTAAGGCTTACTCTTTATTTCAGAATTCCTAGCACAGACACTGTTTGAGACTCACTTTATTTTCACATTCTCTATCACAACTGTCTTGTCACGTGGCACAAAATTATCAGTTATTTAGTGGGAGAGAGAATGTACAGGCTGTGAAAAAAAAAGAAAACCAAATGATTTTTTCATTTTGCACTTAGTTGTTATGTAGTAAGTAAGGAAGAGTAGCTGGCTCTCAGTCAGTACGTTTACTGGTACTTGCTTTCCATGTTGTACTGGGCCATGCTGTCTTGGCTGTCCACTTCAATACGGGCAAGGCATCTCCTTACCTCTTACAGAATAACTTTAGAAGCAACTAGACATTTGGAAAAAGTAACAACAGTCTGGATGTGAAATCTACCAGGGGAAAGATAATCTGAACGATTTATTGATACGTTTAAACATGAAAACAAGTGGTATTAAAGTGTTCAACTGCACTGCAACATGCAAGAAGTGATAATATCTCCCTGGAAATCAATTACCACACGACTTTCTTGTGGCCACCAAGGTAGGGAGAACTGGGAACATAAAAACCAAAGGAAACTTCGAGTTAACAGATGGGTCATAAATACCAAGTGTATTCTCTCAGTGGAGGCGTGTGGTCTCCTGCAAGATGATCTATGCCACAGACCCTCAGGCACATGGCTTCCACATGTCAAATATGTTACGAGATGGCTTTATTCCGCTTAACCCAGACTCAGCATCCAGCCTCACTCCTGAAGGGTAACAGTTTGATGAATGATGTTGCCTTCATTATTTCATACAATGCATTTGAGTGGTATGTTTTCATCTTAAATGAGTCCACAAAGACAGTGGTTTAAGTCATTTTGTTGACCTGCAGTTGAGTGATATGTCATTTGAGTCAACAAACACACACACACAAACATAAACAGATAAGAAACAATGAATAAGAAACCTGAAAATCCACAGCCAGCACAACCATCAACAAAGAAAGAACCCGAGCAGCAGCTCATCTGGCATTAAGTGAGCCAAGTTTTCTTAGAGATGAACAACTATTTTTCAACTCGACCGCTATAGAAAGAAACATCCTGACTCTGTGGTTTTAAGTGGCCAAATCAGAGGAAGTCCAAAGAGGAGATGATGGGAGGTGCAACCTTGTAGAATATTGGCCTTCTTAAGTGTTCATTCAGGAATCTCTCTTGGGCTCACTGCGATGGCCAATGAATTTAGAAGAATGTAGTGTGAGGATGCTATAAGACTGAATTTAAACACTGTATAATTTTTCAGTTATGGGGAGCCTTTGATCTGTGTCATGGTCTGGAATAATGGATTACAACTAGAAATCAAAGAATTCACTTTAGAAATCTACAAACATTGGGTTTATTTCCTCATGAAACCAGGAACCATTTTAGACATAGGAGATGATATATTTGTCAAAAATATCATCAGTTTAGCAAGACCGCCCAAGTCTGGATTTGCTGTTATTATCTATAGCTACTAATTCATTTAATTTTGTTGTCTTCTAACTTTTGTTAACAGATAAGCAAGTGGCAGTAGCCTACAAAGGCATGAACATTATTTATGGGAGAAAAATCTTAAAATTCAGAAAACATTTCAATTCATCTAGTTTTTTCCCCCAGACCCTTGGGGGAAAAAAACTTGTCAAAATCTGAGCACTTGAGCATGATAACCCATCTCCTTGGGAAATGCCTCAGCAGGCGTACCTTTTTGAAAATCACCGTTTTAGCCAGTAGAAAAAAGCAATGTCAAGGCATCAGAAGTATGGGGCTCACATTTGTTCTTTACTAAAGTCAACACTTGCTTAGCTCACTTCAAAAGTTACTGAGTCTTCAATTTGTCATGTTGACTCAAAAGCTAGCAAATTCTTGTCATTATTAAATGGCTGAATTAATAGAATACATTGCTTTAATCTAGAAATTTAAAACCTTTTGAACTACTGCTGCAATGTAAAGTAAATGAGTGAAAACTGCTGTCATTCTCCCCATGCCTGTTAGCAATACCTATAACTCAGGCAAGAAGAGGCATATTGAAAATGTCGACACGTACAGGGTAATGCAGTGGATTCAGGTAAATCCCAAAGATCTCTCAGTGGGACAAGCAGAAGGAGTGAAGGAGCGGAGAACACTGAGCTGAGAGGGCAGGAGAGAACAAAACTTAACAGGAGATCCTGAGTTTTAGGAAGAGATAATGGTAAGTTAGAAAAAAACTTTTTAAAATTTTTATTGAAGTATAGTTGACTTACAATATTATAATAGTTTCAGCTGCAATCACAGTGATTTGATATTTTTATACATTACGCTCCATATGAAGTTACCGCATTGACTGTATTCCCTGTGCTGTACATTACAGCCCTCTGACCTAGGATGCTATACAACTGGCAGTTTGTACCTCTTCAGCCCCTGCACCTGTTTTGCCCGTCCCCTACCCCTCTCCCCTCGAGTAATCACGAGTTTATTCTCTGTATCTGTGAGCTTTTTTCTGTTCTGTTACACTTGCTCATTTGTTTTTTAGATTTCACATATAAGTGAAAAGACAGTATTTGTCTTTCTCTGCCTGACTTATTTCACTTAGTAGAACACCCCCCAGGTCTATCCATGTTGTCACAAATGGTAAGTTTCCATTCTTTTTTATGGCCGAATAATATTCCTCTGTGTGTGTGTGTGTGTGTGTGTGTGTGTGTGTGTGTGTGTGTGTGTGTGTGTGTGTGTGTGTGTGTCTTCTTTATTGATTCACCTATTGGTGGACACCTAGGTTGCTTCTGTATCTTGGGTACTGTAAATAATGCTGCAATGAATATTGGGGTGCATATACCTTTTTGAATTAGTGTTTTTATATCCTTTGGATAAATACCGAGAAGTGAAGCTGCTGGATCATATGGTAGTTCTATTTATAATTTTTTGAGGAAACTCCATGGGCAATACATTCTTTGACATTAGTCTTAGCAACATTTTTTTGGATCCATCTCCTCAGGCAAGGGAAACAAAAGCAAAAATAAACAAATGGGACCACATCAAACTAAAAAGCTTTTGAACAGCAAAGGAAACCATCAACAAAATGAAAAGGCAACCTACTGAATGGGAGAAAGTATCTGCAAATGATATGTCCAACAACAGGTTAACATCCAAAATATATGAAGAACTCATACAACTCGATATAAAAAGAAATTTTTTACAAAAATATGATCCTTTTTGTCTCTCCTCCAAATTTAGCAAGGCAAGGAAAGGCAGGTGCATGATTCTGTATCTAAAAATAGTTGGAGTCAGTGGGTTGGAAATCAAATCCATGGAAAGTGCAGACTGAGAGACCTTACAGTATTCATGCTGAGAGAGATGCAAGTTAAAGACACACTGCCTGCCAGCATCCTCCCTACCCATCACTCCTGTGAAGCGCTGGTTCCTAGCCCTTCCCACCCTGGCCGGGTTGGCTTTGCAGTGCAGGGCATGGGGCGCCAGGAAACTCAGCTCAGGGTCAGTCAAGATCTATATCCACACCTGTCCATTCAAGGGAGAAACTTCTAGCACCCAACAGGGACGCAGTTTGGCATGGGAATAGGTCCCGTGTTCTTGTTCCTGATGGGAGACAGATCTCTTAAGTCTGAGGTGACTCTCACTGGCCAACCTTTCCTGAAGGCTCAGCCATCGCTTTGGTCAACCCCTCTGAGGGCGCTTAAACTCTGGAGCTGGAGCGACGTACTCAGACCAGTTGTAGGTAAGGGACACCCACATTAACTTCCTTCCTTCCTCCCTCCCTCCTTTCCTTCCGCATAGCTTTTGAGTCCCTAATACGTTCCAGATCACTGTTCCTGGCACTGAAGATGGTTAGAAAACTTTCAAAGAGCTTATATTCAAGAGGAGGGAAATGGAAAATTAAGATACGATTTCTCAGATCTTTAAAAAAAATGTGAAGGAAATTGATAGGATGATGTGGTAGAGAATGCAGGAAAGTGGGTCAGGAAAGATCTTTCTGATGAACTGACAAGAATGAAAGTGGCCCCCCCTGTAGGAAGGGCCCACGGGAGCAGGGACCTTCTTTGTTTTGTGACTTAGCATGCTATAGTTCCATGGATGCTGCCAGAAGACACAAGATGCTCGGTTGAAGACAAAGGACTTTGTTTCTCATGGCATAGGAAGTAGAAGGAACTTCGTGCTCGTGTCAGTTCCCTTTAGCCCCAAAACCCACCTGGTGATGTGTGGCTCCTGCGTGCACAGTGGGTTGGCATTACAGGCAAGGAACTGGGAGCTCAGGGAACCTCAACGTTTTTAATGGGCTCCAAGCAAACTGGTCCACCTGCTGCCTCAGGGAGACATTGTTTCTATTGGACAGTAAACAAACCTGCCCCAGGCTCCAGAGTGAGGAACAATTTCTGCCTTTCAAGGCTCTTTGCTATACAGACATCCTTCAAAAGATGGTCTGGAACAAAAGCTGTCAGTGCCTCTGCTTGTAAGACACACACAAACAGGAGGGGCCTGTGGGGAACCGCGATGCTCCGTGATGCTCAGCAGTTGGAATAAACTCCCAGGCCCCTCACAGCAGGGTGGGCCATGTGACTCTTCCAGCCAACGCCCTGTGAGTAGCCACCGCTGACATGGAGCGTTCCAGAGCTCCCTCTTCACTCTGGCACAGTGACTGTCATGTCTGAGATGGTAGCTGTTCAACCAGTCACTACAGCGAGCAGAACACTCAGCTGACCCATGATCGACAGAGAACATAAGCAAAAATTAAACCTTTGTGGTTTAAGCCAGAGACTGACAAGCTACAACCCACAGGGGAAATTTGGCCTGTAGTCTGTTTTCTTGTTGCCCGTGAGCTAAAGATGTTTGTTTTTTGTTTTTACATTTTTTAAGTGCAGTGAAGAAAAAGAGGCAAACAGAGAACATGAGTCAGAGTCCTGTGTGGCCTGCAAAGCCTAAAATATTTACTATCTGGCACTTAACAGAAAATGTTCTCAATCCATTAGGACAGGGCCTTACCCAACAGGATTAGTGTCCTTATAAGAAGAGAGCTAGCTCTCTCTCTTTCCCAATGAACAGGCACCAAGGAAAGGCCACGTGAGGACACATCGAGAAGGCGGCCACTCACAAGCCGGGAAGAGAGGTCCGCTAGAAACTGAACTTACTGGCACCTGGATCTTGGACTTTCAGGCTCCAGAACTGTGAGCAAATAAATTTCTGTTGTTTAAGCCCGTGCTATTTTGTTATGGCAGCCTGAGTAGACAATTACACTTGGCTTCCTAGGGAACATTCTTCCCCTTCCAAACTTCTCTTTGCAAACCTTCAAGTTCTTCCTCTGCCATCTCAATCCTTCCGAGGCTTGTCTTCCGCTAGCGCCCTGGTAGACAAACCCGCAATGATGGTTATTAACGTCACGGCCTCTAGCTGCGATATTTAATCAGGACCACTTCTGGATAACTCCCTAACTACAAAGAATGGTTTTAACAGTGGGCTTTCAAACCATTAGGACAGTCAAGCAGAGGAATTCAACATGGCTTTCACACAAGCCTTCTAGTGGACCTTAAACCCCTCCAAAAAGCAGCTGCCTTCTCACTTGTAGATGGCGTCAACCTTAAACTTCAGACTGCAGCAACCTTTTCACTTTCAACATCCAGGCAGGGAATAATTATTTTAGCACAGGGAACAAGGGAAATAATTATATTTAGAAATATCAGTCATTCGTTATTGTGTTATTTATTTGAAATCAGATTGTTACGTATCATGTGTTCATTTTTTTAGTGTTTACTGACACAATGTCTATTTGAAAGACAGTACAGTTCTTCAGGGTAGGAATCATGCTGTGAACTCCTTTTAATATTCTGCTAAACAAAGGTTTAACAAAACCACTGTGTAATACACATACTCAACAAATGTGTGCTGGCTTACTGAGTAACTGAAGCTGGATTAAGTATCAGTAATGCACTGGGTTACAAGTAGCAAAACATTAAACTCACAGAATCTTAATAGGGATTTATTTTTCTTACAACAAAGTACTCTTAAAAGTTGGTCAATTCTGGCTTTGGTTTAGCAGCCCCAAAATGCCATCAGAGACTCAGTCTCTTCATCTGCTTCGACCCTGTCATCCTTAGTGTGCTGGCTTTTGTTCTCATGCTTGTGCCTCGTGATCAAAAGTGACTGCCACACACACACAGATGTCAGGC
Source organism: Camelus bactrianus (assembly GCF_048773025.1). Taxonomy (NCBI): domain Eukaryota; kingdom Metazoa; phylum Chordata; class Mammalia; order Artiodactyla; family Camelidae; genus Camelus; species Camelus bactrianus. The sequence continues at coordinate 6,691,710 of NC_133552.1, forward strand.
CTGCACTGAAGCACCTATTAGAACTGTGTCCAGTGGCCACTCTCAGTTGCTAAGGAGGCTTGGAAGGTAAGTATTTTGTTTTTTAACCTAACAATGATGGTAAAAGGAGATGATGAACAGAAATAGGTGCTGAGTGAGCAATAACTGGAAGAAATTGCTTTGTGTTTGGAGACGGTGATTTTTGCAAAATTAATCTGTAATGCTAAAATGTAGGGAGTGACATTTGCACCTGATATCTTGGAATTTTTCTATAAATTAATAATTCTGATTGAGAATTACTTCCTTTTCTCCGATTATAAAACTAGTGCATGTTTGACCTGCTTCTGGTTAAGATACAGAAAGTCGCAGCAGACCATTATTCCCACCACGACAAACAGAAGAAGCCGGATGAATTGCAAAATATGTTTTAAAAATAACAATGGATAGTGTGAATGAAGAAAGTCTAGAGGAACTGAATTCCAGAGTAGAAAGATCTCCTTGTTTCTTCTGTGAATGTAGGTCCACAGCTTTTTTCCTCCCTGAGGCATCTGACAAGTGTGTGCGTGTGTGCGTGGGCTGAGAACTGGGCTGGCTCCTGCAGAGGAGCTCTGTCAGAACACTGAGCAACAGCAGAACTTTTGAGGGCTGCCGTGAAAGATTCAAGTCTGGGGTATTCCTAAATGCAAAGACAGTGTTTTTCTGCTGCTTTCTTCGCATGGCAGTTTTAATGAGTGCTTTGGTGGTATGTGAGGTGCAAGCTGAGCTTGAAAGGCAGAACAAAGTTTCTTGCAGTCCTAGGGCGCACAGAAGGCAAGATCACGCTCGAGAGAGGAACACACGGTAAACTAAGCACACATCTCACCCTTGAGACATTTGAAACCAGAGATGAATTGAGTCTACAAAATCTACAGTCTTTTCCCAGCTCAACTGTTGACTGAGAAAGGAAAGGTCAAATCCTCTCCGGGGAAAACAGCATTTACTTCAATCTTCACACAACTTTCATACACAATTTCTGGCATGTAAGAAAAAAATTACACTACTTTTTAAAAAAGGCAATAAAATGTGATATAATCAAGAGAAAAATAACCAAGAGAGGCAGACAAACAGATGACCCAGACGTTGTATTTTAACACACAAGGTTTTACAATGGTTATTATAAACATGTTAAAGAAAAGAACGGGGAAAAGGTGAACAAAACTGATGAAAAGACAGAATTTCAGCAGGGAAATGGAATCTACCTACTTATCCATCCCAAATGGATATTCTAAGCCTGTAACATTTAAAGAATTTATTGCATTTTAATAAGTTTAATAGCACAATCAAACACATGAGAAGACAGGATTAGTGAACGGAAAATCAGATCAATAGAAATTATCCAAACCTAAGCATACAGAGACAGAAAGAATTTAAAATAAAAATCAGTGTGTAAAAATGTGAAGAACACTTGTCAAATTATGTAATACTTCAGCATGTAAAGTCCTAAAGAAGACAGAAAATGGGGCAAAAGCAATATTTGAATTTTCTAGATCTGATGAAAGACCTCAATCCACAAATTTTAGAATCTCAGTGCATCTCAAGCAAGAAAAATAAAAGAAGTCAAATTTAAACATCTCACATGCCAAATGCTGAAAACTAGAGATAGAGGGAAAAAATCACAAAGTAGCCAGAGGGATAAAAAAAACACATTAAGTTCAAAGGAACAACAATTAGACTGACAAACATTTAAACAGAAACTCTGGAATCCAGGTGACAATGGACAATGGAATGGATGACAATCAGGAATGGTGCCTGACAGTTTAAGGTGCTGCAGGGGAAGGAAGGAAGGGAGGGAGGGAAGGAGGTAAAGAAAGAAAGAAAGGAAGAAAGGAAGAAAGGAAGGAAGAAAGGAAGAAAGAGAACAAACGGACTCCTGCCAACCTGTAATTCTTAACCCTGTGAAGTTACCAATTAGAAATGAAGGCAAAAAATATCTGAAAACAAAGATCTAGATAAATCATTTCCAGCAGAATTACAAATAAGAAGTACTAAAGAAAATTCTTCTGGCTGAAAGGAATTATCTGTGAAGGAAACAGAACTGCGGAAAGGAATGAAGAGGACAGGAAAGGCTAAATATGCAGCTAAATACAAAAGCATATTGACTATTTAAACCAGCAATACAGTAACAACGATGTGTAGGATTTAAAACCTATACAGAAGTACAATACATGACAATCTAAGTACAAAGGGCAGGAGGGAGTAAACAGAGCCGTACTCTTGCTTCTTGTATTATTTGTGAAGAGCTAAAGTACAAATTTATGATAGATGCAAATAAATTAAGAATGCATATTGTAATTGCTAGGGTAATCACTAAAAATAAAATAAAAACTAAAAAATTTAGTAGAGGAGATAAAATGGAATGTTAAAATTTTTAATTAACCCAAAAGAAATCAAAAAAGGAAGAAAATATGAACAAAGAACAGACATGACCAGTAGAAACTAAGTAAAAACACTTAAATCCAGTAATATCAATAATTATCTTAAAAATATAAATTGACTAAAAACTTTCACTGAAAGACAAAGATTGTTTTACTGGGTTAAAAATTAACACCCAACTTTATACTGTTTAAAAGAAACACACTTTCAATATAAAAAAAACATAATAAGTTGAAAATAAAAGGATGGAAAAAATATGCAGTGCACACATTGATCAAGAAAACAAAAATGCTGTTTGTTATATTAATATTAACAAAGTAAATTTTGAGGCAAAAATATTACTAGAGTAAAGGGAAACATTTCATAATGATAAAAAGGGAAATTTAACAGAAAAATATAACCATTTTTAATTTAATGCACCTAATAATATAGCTTCAAAATATATAAACCAAATATTGAATGACCAAAAAGGAGCAGACAAATCCATCCTCACAGCTACAAGTTTTACCACAACTCTTAGTGTTTCGTGGTACCAGCAGACAAAAAAAAAAAAAAAAAAAAAAAATCAGTAGAAGCTCTCAGAAAACTAGAAACAGAAGGCAAACTCTTCAATATAATAAAGAGTATCTATAAAAAATCTACAGCTATCAGGATACTTAATACTGAATTATTCCCCCCCTAAGTTTGGAGAACAGTCTAGAATTTTAACTGTCACTACTTCCTATTCAACACTGTTTAAGAGATCCCATCCAGGGCAAGAAGACAAGGAAAATAAACAGAACTGTACAAAGAATGGAAATAAAGAAGTAGAATGATATTTGCAGATGAAATGATTATATATAAAGAAAATCCAAACAAATTTAATAAGTATCATATCTAATAAATGAATTTACCAAGATCGCCAGATACAAGGTTAATATGAAAATTAACTGTATTTCTACATACCAACAACAATTAGAAAATAAAATTAGAAAAACAATGTTTACAATAATATAAAAATTCTCAAGTACCTAGAAATAAATTTAATGAAATAGTTGTAAGACCTCAATGCTGAAAGCCATAAAATTTTGCCAAGATATTTAAAAGGAACTAAATAAATGAGAGATTTATCATTTCATGTACTGAAATATTCAATACTGTTAGAACTACAATGATCTCAAACTGATTTACAAATTCAGTTCCAATCAAAATCTCAGGTTTTTTCTAAAACTGTTATCTTGATTGTAAATATATATGGAAAAGCAATGAACCTAGCAAGGCTGGACCAATCTTGATGACAAAGTTTGAAGATTTACATTACCAGATTTCAAGACTTAACAAAAAACTACTAAAAAGTGTTTTATTGGCAGAAGGATATACATTAGATAAATTGAACAGAATAGAGTCCAAAAACAGATATGCGTACACATGAGCACTTTATGACAACAGCAATAAATACAGTTCACGAGGGAAACTCTGTAGAGAAATTAGATATCTATATGGAACAACAGAAGCAGCATATATACTTTGATGTATAAGAAGCAGCAGTATAAACTTTGATGGAGAACAGGCAAACTATTTAACGCTTACACTAAAAGCAAATACTACAGTAGTTCCCAGCTGGGGGCTTTCCGGCCCCACGAGACCCTTGGCAGTGTTTTGGGTTGTCACAGTGAGGAGGAAGTGCTACCGGAACCTAGAGGCCATGATGCTGTCACACATGTTACAATGCACAGGGGAGCCCCCACAACAAAGGATCAGCCAGCCCCAAGTGTCAGCTCTGCCAAGGGTGATCGCCCTGATCTAGAAGAGAAAGCAGAGTATCCTCCTGCCCTTAAGTAGGCAATAAACTGTCAACAGATCATAAGAAGCACTACCCATAAAATTAAAAAATGGGTATGTCTGATTTTGAAATAAAACCATTTTTTCTATCAAAGAAAAGGAAAAGGTAAGTTACACACTTGAATAAGACACACATGACACGTATATCTGACAAGGACTCTGGCAGGCAGACTCTAAAATGGTCCCCATGATCCCCAACTCCTGGTATTCACACCTTTGTGTAATCCTCTCCCCTGGAGTTTTGGTGGGACATGTGGCTTATTTCTAACCAATAAAATATGGCAAAGGTGACGAGATGTATGTGATTATGTGAATGTGACTATGTTCCGTAAGCCTGCAGCATCCATCTTGTGAGGAGACACTCTCCCTTGCTGGCTTAGGAAACAAGCTGTTGTGCTCAGAAACCCCACATGGCAAGGAAGTAGGGGCAGCCTGCAGGCAACAGCCAGCCACAGCCTGACAGCCCAAGGAACTGAGTGCTGCCGGCAGCCATTCCCCACTCTGAGCCACAGATGAGACCGCAGCCCTGACCAACACCTTGATTGCAGCTCTGTGAGAGACTGAAGTGCGGGGCTCAGCTCAGCCATGCTCAGGCTCTTTTAAAATTTTATTTGACAATACTTTTATTTCAGTCAGCATTTATTGACAAATATCTCATTCCAGCCAAACCGGCTACATAATTTGAGGCCAGTATAAACTGAAAATGCAGTATCTCTCCTTCAAAAATGAGTCAGATTTCAAGATGACAACAGCTGCATGGGTCACATGCCCATGAAGCTGGCCCTGAACCCAGGGAAGGCTTTTGGTCACAGACACAAATACACCTAAATCTTAAGCTCTCAAGCAAATGAGAGAAAAGCACAAAGACATAAAAATCACTGTTCAGGGTAGGAAGAGATGAGTGTTTAGAGATGAAGGACAGCCCAATTTGGGGCATACAGAAGAGCTTTCAAGTGGGCAATTCAGGGAAACTCTTAAAGAGGCATTTGAATTAGAGTTTGAAGGATCAATAGGGATGAACATGTGGCCGAAGTAGAAAAGATACTTCTGCAAGATGGGGAAAAAAACAGATTTCCAAAGGGGTCAAGATCTCTGCCAGAACAAGCTGTTTAATAAAATCATGCTTTGTTTATAGGTATGAACCATATTTTAAAATAAGCAGAAAAAGATTTTCTATGGAAGGTAAAACTAACGCCACCGGAGTTGGTTTACGCGGGTTTTCCTTTCTTCTAGTTTTTAAATTTTGCTTTTTAATGGTTTCAAACCTACTGAAAAGTTGCAAGAACAGAAAAAAGAACTCCCTCATCCCTTTCACCTGCGTTCCCCTTACCACTAAGTGTCCCTGGACGCACTTTCTCCCCCACTGCCACTGTGCAACCTGTGACAGTCGGGAAGCTGACGCCGGCACAACATTCCCGTCCAGCCCAGAGGCCTGGTCGTTTCACCACCTGCCCCGCCAATGCCTTGTTCTCCCTTCTGGTGCAGCCCCGTCTGGGAACGTGTGCTGTATTTAGTGGTCACATCACACCAGTTTCCTCCAAGCTGGAACAGTTACTCAGTCTTTCCTATCCTCACGTCTTTGCAAAGCTTAAAGGATACAGATGTGCAATGTGGCCACCAATCTAGGTTGGTCTCGTGTTTCCTCCTGACCAGACTCTGGGCACATGTTCTTGGCAGAAACGGTACAGAAAAGATGCTGGGCTTTTCTCAGTGCTTCATGTTGGGGGACACACGGTGTTGACTGGTTCCAGTAAGATGTTAATCATGATCACTTGGGCAAGTTAGTGTCTGCTAGCATAAAGCCACTGTTCCCCTCTCTGTACGTGATCAGTGTTTGTGGAGAGAGCTTATGAAATCATCCTATTCCTCCAGCCTCCATCCACCAAATCTCACATCCACTGAAATCTCCTGTCCTTCAACTGCTGCTGTGTGACCAAGCGCTGATTATTTTTAACATTCCTTCTACACACTCAGTTGGTAGTGTCCTTTAAAGAGGAGCATTCCTTTCTCTACTTTGCATTCATTAATTTATTTATACTAACATGAACTCGTAGGTTACTATTTTACTCAATAGGTTGTAATCCCACATTGTGTATATATTCCAAAACAGGGAAGTGATTACAAACTCAACCTGTCTGGATTATTTCAAAAGATGCAAGAATTTTTTTTTCATTCAGCAATAACAGATGTTAGAAAGTATTTTCAAAGATGGCAAATGGCAGACAAATTTTCTTGAAAGTCGCAAGTCACATGTATGGTACATCCTACAAAAAGTAAGGGGCATGGAAATTTCATTCACTTTCGTAAGTTTCCTCAAATATTGGACCCACTCAAAGGTGAAGAAGAGAAAAGGCAACCTTCAAAAAGAAGCAAGTGGATTAGAGAGGCGTTTACTCTGCTACTTTCTGAGAGCACCAGACAGGGACTGTGGGGGAGGAGAATGAGCGCTAAATCCATCCCCCTCTGCTCAAGCCCTGGCCGCTGGTTAATTTAAAAACAAGATCGAACAGAAATTTCTCCATACATCCCCTCAAATGACAACAAACAGAAAAGCAAACCAAAGAGAAAGCCCACTAAGATGTCCCAAGCTGCTCTTCAGAGAGCAACCAGGAGGCAGTTTCAGCAATTTGAGCCAAGGGTTTATCTGTCACAGGGTCTTCACAAGCAAGCCTTCCTTTTCAACAAACGAAACTTTTTGAAATAAACAGAATAAAAAACGGTACCGGTCATTTTTCTTACACCGCTCCTCAACACAGTTCCTTACAATACGTAGTTCCCCAGCTAGCACTTAAGCTGAGTTAGGAGCGGAAGGGGCCACACCTTTGAGCCTTGCTCACAAGAGCACGCGTGGATGGGGACAGGGCACCTGTCATTACTGCAAAACCACATGCTAATGTTTAACGCTTAGCTTGACCTGAACGCTGCTTTCAGAAGCCCGCCCACACCGCGGGTGCAGGGAGGGCTCTGGAAGGCGCTCCGGCACGCGCCTGCGGCTCTTCTGTTCCGGAGGCCACGCCGGGGCTAGTAAGTAGTGTTTTGTCAAACACGCTCTCTAGCCCCTTCTGAGGACAGAAGACTCCCCACACTCATAGCCTTCAGGCTTTGCAGGGTGTCTCCAGGCTGACAGGCTTTTGTTTGTCCTTAGCTAGTGTCTCAGTAGCAGAGGCATCACCTGAGGTCAACGTCGGTCCCCATAAGCCAGAAAGGAGCCTTTGGCAGCAATGCTTCAAGCACCCACTTTCCTTTCCTATTTTCAAATGAAGACAGATAGGGCACTGAAAACCGGACTAGGGGTGCATGCCTGTGGACTGGTGACAGGCTGTAACCTGCCATAACCTCCTGGCCTTGCAGTAGAAGTCCGAGGGTACATGACTCCCTGGCAACCCCACCTGTGCCTGCACAGAGGTCAGGGAAGGCTGGTCCGTATTCAGGAGGGAATCTGCTTGTTGGGTAGACTGTCAGGTAACCCTTCTTACCAGTGGCTCTTTCACTGACAACACAATTGTTCGTGTTGCTTAAGTATTTCTGCACCCACTTTCCATATTTCAGATTCAACGTTGGCCTCCAGCTCCCCACCAGGCCACTGGCAGCACTGGGTGCGCTCACAGCCACCGGACAGTGGGTGCCCAGTTTATACTTACATGCTCAAATATTTCTAAATTTGACCAGTGAGGGCCACTTCAAGCTGGCTCTTATTCTTCTTGCCCTTATAATTTTTTGAGCCTTTTTGTATTTTCTGGCCAAAAAAAAAAAAGTTGTACGCTTCCCTCCTCCTAACCCAGGGATGGAATCAGCTACTGCTCTAAGGAGCTCTGGTTCCTTTTACTGAAGGATGCCCGTTAGAAACCAAGTTTGACATGAGCACTCAGTGTGCTCACTGCTACCGGGCGGCCACTGCTTTTAGGCCCCTTCAGCAGACGGAGCTGAAAATAATGTTTGTATACAGGTACACACATATGTATTAACATACACACAGAACCAACAACTGAACCTGTTTCTACATCTACCTGTGCAGGTAAGTATTAGCAATTCCTCAGTTAATACCAATTCAACACTCATTCCCATTCAACACCAGAGTTATTTCTAACCTTTCCCTTTTCTATGTTGGTAAATCCCTTCTCAGACCTGATCAGAAGGTTTTTTTCAACTGAAATTTAGGTTGGAGGGAAAAAAGTCAAAATTGCAAGCCTGGGTATCACAGATGCGATAAACACCACGTGAGAATAAATCATGATTGGCTTTCTGTAACCAGCCACCTTCTCTAAGTATAACACTTGCTGAGACCACAACAGCTCAGAGTTGCGTTTTGCCAGGAATACAGTGGGGGATGCCAGGACCCAGATGCGAGCAGAGTCTGGCAGCAGCATGCTAGGACCCAGGAGGTAACGAGAGGCACAGGTCCCCCCGAGGAAAGGGGTCTTCACACCCAGCCTCAGCCTAGCCCTGGAAGGCTCTGGACTGCATTCACCTAGACAGGGCATCCTGCTTCTGGCACTCTGGGGGCCTCAGCCAGCATCTGATGGCTTGTGTCAACGTCAGGTTGACCAGAGAGTCCCTCTCTCCTCACGATGCTGGCTATTCAGGCTGTGCCAGAGCCTGAGCATCTCTGGTCTCTGTGAAGGGCAGCACGGTGAGGAGGCTGGAGTCCCTGGAGCCACATCACAGAGTCTAAGTGAGAGAGAGAGATGATTAGCCTGCTGGAAGAATCTGGCCCATAGATATTTTGTTTGAGCCAATTTCTAAAACTTCTGAGTTTTCAACTAAAAATCAGATTTCTGACTTTTCTTAAAAGATGTGAAGATCTGGCAACAAGGGGCCCATATTCTTATGCACTGATACTCAGCTAGAAGTTTAGGAGGGGCAGGTACTCCGCCCGGGGCCCGCTGTTCCTCACTCGCCCCACTCACCAACCCGCACCATGCGACAGCCCTCCCGGAGCTGTCAGCGCAGGAGCCTCATCGGAGTGCATGGGATTCTCTCCCGCTTGGTATTTGCTTTGATCCCACAGCCACTTCTCTTACTTCAGGGCCAGCCTGGGCCCGCCCGTCTCCTCGGAGGGAGAAGTCCACCACTGCAGGTAGAGGCCAACTCTGGGCCAGCTGGGGGAGATGCAGCAGGGGAGGATGGTGGCCTAAACCAGCACTAGACTTCAAGTTCATTGTTGAGACAAAAGTGGAAAAGAAACCAGGATCTCTAAGCATCCGAACCTCTCTACTCTCCCACGTGCCTAGTGAGCAGAGGAAGAACAAAGAGTCACGGCAGAGGGGCCCAGAGAGAGAGGCTGAAGATGTGTGGTTTGCTTCTCTGGGCACACATCTGAACCACGTTTCCCAGACAGCCCTCTGGTCAGAGTGGGGTCCTGTGAGCCAGACACGTGTGTGGATGGAAGTGATGGACACCACTGCTAAGCCCGGCCTCTACTCCTCCTCCCTCTCCCCGTCTTCTGCTCAAAATCTTTCTTTGCCTAAGGAGTTACAGATTCAGTAGAAGATGCTAAGGAGCCCTGCGAGACCCTGGGGCACAGTACTCCTCCCCCACATCCTCAATGGACTCTAATGAGAGCAAGAAATAAATGTCTATGGTTTCAAGCCACTGAGATTTGGGGGTTGTTAAAACAACTAGCATGTCCTGACTGGTGCCCTGGCCTTGACTAGTACACAGATTAAGGGTTTACTCAGGTATTTCCAGAAAGTTCAGTTTCCTTTGAGGTCAAATTTCTCAAATAAAGGCTACATGTCCAAATACTTCTAATTGTTTCCCATCCAATTACTGCCTTATCACCAATAATCTGGTTTGTGTTTCTGTGACTTAACTTGCAATGCACTTGCCAAAAATTTTAACTGCCAAATCCAAAATACTTCCCTGTTCTCATTTTACTTGTGTTTAGTGGCATCTGACACTGTTAACCACACTCTTCTTCCTGAAGCTCTTCCCCCAGCTCTACATGGGCCCTAGAGGTGGACTGTTTCACCTGTCAGCCTCACCACCACTACTAGCTGTGTGACCCTGGGCAACTCCTGAGCCTCACCAAGCTCACTTACAGGCTCTTGTGACGATTCAGAAAGAGAATGTCAAGCTCACTGGATGAATGCAATGAGTAAATGTAAGCGCTCACTGAATGTTAGCTGCTGTTACAATACAGTTAACAATACAGTGTCTTGATTTTCTTCTTTTTTCTTTGTCTTCTCTTCTGCAAAAATTTTGGCTCTTCTTTCTCTCTCTGCTCATGGACTGCTGGTTTTTGCAAAGGTTGCTCTGTTGGATCTTTTCACATCTCATTTCTCCTCTGCGACTGACAGACTTCCATGCCAGCTTCTGAATGCCCTACAAGCTTTATTTCTAATTTGCATCCTCCACACCTCTTCCCTCACATGTTGTCAAAGCATCACACACACAGAACAGACTGACTGAGCGCTTCCCTCTGGGGCTTTGTGGCCAACTCAGAGACTGGGTCAAAAAGGACGCCTTGAGGACATGAATTGTGTCCTGTGTCCTATTCACTAGAACTAAGTGATGAAGTGACAGCAGAGCCAAGGACTTGGCAGAGATTTCTTAAAGGGACGTAACCACTCACTAACTTCCGAGGCCTTCACAGAGCTCCCAATCAGGAAGCACCGCCCGTCACGCACAGTCCTTCTGGTCCTCTCAGTACCGCCCAGTCGAGGAGTGGCTCAGCTGGCTTATTTTTCTTTAGAATGGGCTTCCCAGGGTATGATCCACACAATACTGGACCCTTCAGACACTTCTCAAAAGGAGACCTTCAGAATTAAGTAATAATAATTTTAAAAAGCCCCCTGCTGGAAATTCTCAGAGCATGTTAGTGTAGCGAAGGCCCCGGGAGGCCCTGCTGTAAAGAGACAGGGGAACTAAGTCAGCTTAGCGTCTGCCAGGCTTATTGTCCGGGTTGAGCCCAGTTTGTGGAGGCCCCTCAGGGACAGCCAAGGCTGACATGTGCCACCAGGCCCGAGCTCCAGGGCTGGCGCGTCGCGGAGCAGGAGCTCGTGGGAAATCAGGCTGTGCCACCTCTTTTATGATAGCCCTCAAAACAGAAGAAGGCCAGAGAAGCTGGGAAAGAGGGAGACCCAGGCACCTGAACTAACTATAACTAGAGAAACCTCAGAGGAATCCTGCCTTCTGATTGCTGGCTGCAGGGGGTGCCTCTGGGAACACAGTCACCCACTGCACTGTTTGTTTCCTCGCACTCAGATTCCATTGGAATGAATAAAGTTGGTATCTTTAAAAGAAGTGCTTTCAAAATGTTTTGAAAAGAAGTTCCAGAGAGAGAAAAAATCTCTGTGCTCCCTGCAGCACAGCAGGCGCACAACTTGCACATGGGCTGGCCTGTCAGTTTCTTATAAGGGTATTTCCCATGCGGCCATGGGGCGAAGGCCCTGGAGCAGAGCTTGCACAGCGGATGTCCAAGACCCAGAGGTGACTAGCAGACTTGCTTTGTTTAACCTATACAGGGTTATAAAAAGTTGAGTAAGACGCAAACATTTAAAAATTGGGAGATTTAGCGTAAAGTATGGATTTCTAGCTTCTCTTGCAAAAATGGAGTCTCAGCAAATTGGCTGGATCTGAGGAGCTGTTTCCACCTTTACATGGGGTAGGTGCTGTATTTCTACCTCAGGGTAGATTCACTCACTTATGTTACCTGCATGGCCCTTGTGGAGATCTGAGTTTGTGACCTTTGCTATGAAGCACTGTTGGAACTGATACTAAGGTATTTTTAACCATGTTTCAGCAGTGTTATAAAATTTGGGCTTCTTAAATCCCAATAACATAAATGAATGGACCAATGCAGCCCCTTAAAATACTTCCTAAACACACCTGGGACCCTGATGGAGCTGCGTCTCATGGCTGTGTATACTAGCTGCACTCACTCTACCAGTCATTTTTGTTCCAGCTGGTAGGGCCCAGTGCCACAGAAGCTACTCACACCCAGTGAAATGGACACTGCAGGTATCACAGAGCAACTGAAGGTCCCCATCTGAAGTGGAGACTAAGATGATATTCACTTCACTGGGTCATTATGACAGTCAAATGAATAAATATTTGTAAAATGCTTCAAACAGGGCCTGGTAAATAGTAAGTACTTTATCTGTATTTAGTGAAAAAAAAAAATTAAGTGCTGCCAAAATTTAATGATGCTGCCAACTTACGTGCTTTTTCCTTTTGTTCTCTCTCTAGCCTGGGTTCAAGCTGAAAAATGGCCTATTCCTCAGGTCACTGTGTCGGCTTAAGTTTTAAAAAAGGACCTGTCACCCCTGAATGTTTTATTCTCTGCATTCATAAATTGTGTAAGACCACACTCTTGAGTTCTCAATGCCTTGGAGAGATTTTTATGGGAAGAGATCTTTTAGTCTTTATTTACTCTTGATTGTACCCTCCCCTTTTGCCCTACCTACCCCGAGAGGCAAGAACATGGTGTCTAGACAGAAATAATCTAAATCACAGAGACTGGGTGGCATTCAAATTCACATCTCTCCTGCCTAGGTATAAGCTTCATGCCCCACCTTTCTCTTCCCATAGGAAAGTTTCTATGGCTTTGCAGCTAGAATCTGAAAGCCGGCTCCCAGGGTACTTCAGAAAGCCCAGCTCCTCAGGATCCAGTGATGAGCATAATTAAGGGCCCCAGGCTGGCTCTGGGTCACAGAACTGCTGACCACTCTTTCAAACTCTTTCAAACCAACCCTAACCCTCTCCAGACTGGCCTCTGTACCCTAGCCACCTTCACAGCCAAAGCCGCACATGTCCCTGATTTTCAGAGTAATTCTCTGCAGGCCAGGCGCTAACTCCTCCTTTGAGTGCCAGTAACAGAAGTTGGAAGAGTCTTCAGCAACAAAATTAGTATAATCTCTATTTTCTGTCAAACTTCTCCTTGCCATTCCCACCCCCAAATCTCAACCAGCTGATGACCAAATACAAAAATAAACTTTCATCAGTATTCATCAATAACTGAAGAAGTGATACCACTGCTGACAAGGCCATGCAAAATATTAATCACTCAAGTGCGTACACTACTTTCAGGCACTAAATAATTTTTTTTCTGAGAATAAGTTTTTCTTTCTTGTCTCTTTTTCACATTCTTGGTAAAATTTCTTGAGAGCTTATTTATTCATTGCTTTCCTTAAAGTACTGTATTTGACTATGACTTTTGGACATCACCATAAAGGATGTCTGTGTACTACACATAATAAAAGCTGTTCGTGTGTAGCTGTTTCCTATAAACCAGGATGTCTATATAATGCTTTTAAATAAATGACGTCTGCAACCTTGTGCACAGGCGCAGTGGTGCTTGTGTCCACACCACTCATCATAAACACAGCCATAGTGCAATGAGCATGGCCACAACTTTATTTAATTGGGATACTCCTGCTTTGAGATAGATGGCAATATTTCCCTTTGACACATGAAGAATACACTAATACGCTGTTCTTTAGAAAACTTAGTAACTTGCTCAAGGTCATACTATTGGCCAATGGCAGAGTTCTGATCCAAACTCTAGTGTGTCAGGTCCCAAGGGCCTGGGCTTCCCCGCTAGTGTATGGCTAACTCTTTAGCTCTCAACCCTGAAGGGACAGAAGACTCTGAGGTACAAAGTGTTTAAAAAACATACTCAGGTTGACTCTTAATAAAACTCAGAGGTTTATGGTCAAAGTCTCTGTCTCATCTCCAGACAACTGTGGGTAAACTGCATTGTCAGATTCTAAAAGCATGTGTAGACAGTGATGCAATCCAGCAGTTGTTATCAGAGGGAGAACATAATTTACTAGTTCTTTTGAGATTTTAGAAATGGATTTCTGTAGAACTTGATATAGGTTAAAGCATTTTCCAAAAGGATCCAGGCCAGTGATATTCTTCTTTTAAAAAATTTAGTTCCAATAGACTGTCCCAACACTTTGAATAGTTTGTATGAGAGCTCTCTGGGTGTGGTCAAGAATACAGTTAAGAGTCCCTGGGCAGGATGGGCCAAGGGTCCCAGTTATTGATGGAAAGGCGGTGGAGTGGGTCCTGGCCAGGGAAGAAACTTAGCCAAACTCAAATTCAAGGTATCCTAGAGACCATTATAAAAGCTATTATTGTGGGAAAGTACATCGTGGTTTCCAAGATGTCCTAATGATGTTAGAACACACTGTTCTAACTCAAATACCAGAAGACTGCTCAGAAATCCTCACAAATATGTTTCTTTTTTTTTCCTTTCAAGAAAGCAAAGCAAGGATTTATTAAGCAATAGTACGCTCTTAAGGGAAGAGTGGGCAGACTCAGGTGAGTAGCTCACAAACATGTTTTTGAACCAAAATGGCCCATGAACTTCTTGCTTCCTTCAGCCAGTTGCACCTTTGGTCCATACGGACTTTTTTTACACACATCCTACATGGGAAGAAAGCAAACTAAACCATGCCTTTAATGTTACTGACATACACTTTTAACAACAAATATAAAAGTGGTGTTCATATTGCTCTTTCCTCTAATTGATAATAAAAAGTCACAACATTAAATTCTTAATGAAGACAGTTTTGGAAGGGAGCTAACTTAAAATAGTCTAAATATATACATTTCTGGAGGCTTCAATGGATTACATTTCAGCACATTTATCACATTACTTTATCTCCAAAATAACTTTAACTCAACCTTCCTTTCCAGCAGAAAATTTAACGTTCATAATTACTGGGCTTCCCTGCAGCATCATGCAAGGGTTTTCCCACCCCTTTACACAGACAAGAGTATTCAGGGTGGGCCTCTGCCTTTGTCCACACCGGTTCCTGCCAAATCCTGAGCCTGCTGTTGCTTCCTGCCAGGCTTTGCCATTTGCCCACTGGCTGCGCTGAACTACACTTCCCAGAATCCCTTCTTCATGCTTCCTGTCAGCATGAGCTCCGAGGGGGGTTCTCTCGCAACAGTTGGAGGACAGAAGGAAAGCAGCGGCCGCTTTGTCACACACACCTTGATCCTGATCTCTTGACTCATCTTATTGGCCTGAAGCAGCAACTTGGCTTTCCCCCTGGATCTTCTTTCATTTTCTCTGACTTCTAGGTCAGTTGTATGTGTGTTTAGGTCCTTGAAGAAGGACCCTGGCCCCTGCAGGATATTCCTGTTGACAAGGTCAGAGGCAACAAGAACCCGCGTGGGTCAGCCAGGTCTCACGGGGTTCCAGCCTGCTCATGACCTTCCTTCCTGACCACAGCTCGTGAGCTCTGGACTCCAGCATTAGATGTGGAGACAGCTTTGCAAAGACTGCTTAGTGAACTCCCATGAGTGCTTAAGCTGAATTCCCTTTGATAAATCCACATATATGTATGTCTTACTGGGTCTGCTGCTCTGAGTGAACCCTGACTAATACACTTCCATGCTGCTCTCTGAGGGTACAAGCCTTTCTCAAGGCTGGATTCCCAGGGTCTAGGATGGGGCCTGCCTACATGTGCACCAGTAGCCCCTCCTCCATAAAGCCCTGTCATCCAAAGATGTGCCCTGCAGTTCAGCACAGTTCTCTGCCATGGTAGAATCTGTGACTTCTGCCCCTTTCTTAGTCTGGGAAGGATCCCACTGCATGATTCTACTCCACGTCTTCACTCTGGAGTATCTGATGATACTTCCTCAGTGGAAGTGGGTTGAGGCTTTCACAAAAGACAGGAAGAAGGCTGGCCTACAGGCCACTCCTGCTTTCAACCCCAGGAGAAACTCAGTGAGGCAAGCCAGGACAACCCCTCACCTCCTTGGAGTTGAGAGGTCAATGTGTGAGAAAAAAAATAAAGGGAAACAAGTACAAACACTTCAGTAATTATCCTGCCATAGGAGGGCAGAGCTAAAGACCTAGATAGAGATATGTTCCTTGCCTGTGGTTCCAAAAGCCAGCTAAGTCATTCCCAAGTTATATACCTACCAAACCAGAAACTTCTAGGGTGGAGTACAGGGAATCTGCTTTCAGTTAAAACTCCCTCAAGTGGTTCTTATGCACAGATGAATTAAGAATACCTGTCTTATGCCATCTTTTCTATATTGAATGTCCATTCTCTGAGTGGAACATTTGATTGGTAATGGACAGCAAGTAATAATAATTATCCTATGCAAGGATCTGACGGCTGGCTATTCCACGTAGCTAAATATGCATTTGTGTGTTCTGGAAGCCAGAAGAGGCAGTATCTTATCCAATATTCTTATGCAATTGGGAGGCAACCCCATCTGTGAAAGAACATGAGCAGTGGGGGTTATAATCAAATAAAAAGATAAATTTTAGGGTCAGGACTAGACGTCACTGGGGCTGCAGCTCATGGACTGGGAGGAAAGGGGGCCAGAGTTGGGTGCAGCCTCACATTTGCCTGAGTGTCCTCCTGAGGCAGATGGGTTAGTGTGTTCTTGCAGCTGCGAGTCACACTGCCTTCAGCTGCCCTGGCAGATGTTTAGAGGCTAGAGGAGTTTCAGCTCACTGAGGAAAGAAACACAGACAAAAGCATGATGATGATGATGGAGACTGTCCAGCAAGAAAGCAAAGCCTGATTGGAGCAGTGCACTATGCTGGGTGCCAAGGGTAGCATTCCTGATGGACAGGACAATGTGAGGGCTACATGCACTGGTGGCCTTTCTGCATCTGGCATTAAGAGACCTTCTTTGTGAAGCACTGGATCAGGCAACTGGAGAGCTGCCAAGGGAGGAAGCCCAGAGGAGGTTACAGAAGATTGAAGACAGAGTAATTGATGAAGATGAAGAAGCTGAAACTGATAGAAATATGACTAATGCCCCCTCCATCCTGTATTACAGCAGATCTGAAGAGGGAGTCTGAGTTGTGAGCTGTTCTTCCACGGAGCGTGTACTCTGGGAACTTTCCCCCAAGCGTCTTTTTGATGAGGCAAAGCTGCCACCCAGTGTTTGGACCCCACAGGTTAAAGCCCAGCAAACACACAGCTGCGGGACCGCAGCAGAGGGGGACGCCTGTGCAGCGGTGTGGAGAGAACTGCTCGCACAGAAGCGACGGAACTCAAGAAACTAGCTTCCAAACTAATAGAGTCTGATTTTAGAAGGCTCCTGTGGCCTCGAGTTTGCTAGCATCATAGAAGGACTAGAGAGTTCTGTGAAATGCGTACAATAACAGCTCTGCCTGGGACTTGGAGTGGGGATCTCATGTTGGGTAGCCAATGCATTGGATTCAACTTCTTGCCAAGCAAGCTTGTATCAAAAGAAAAGCTATCATCTACGGGGCTTATTAAAGGAATGTTACTTTACAGCCTCTGCTATGGCAAGTTTAAGAAGCTTTAGGTAAAGATGACTTAAATCGGTTGCTACGCTGTCTAAATCGTTAAGATTAAGCCTGAGAATATTCTAAGGTGTAAGAGATGCTTGAGAAAGAAGGCTGCTCCTGCTCTATCTGGCAGCTGAATCACACCTTAGTCCATAGCCAGGGGCTCTGCCGAAAGCAGGGACAATTAATATTGGTGAGAAGGTGGGAAGAAATCAAGAGCTTAATTCTCCCCCTAAGAACTATAATGGAGGCCCTGGGGCTTATGCATTAGTTGTCAATTAATACAATTCTATCGATTAAATAGCCAGGAGAACTATGGCTTACCGCTGCCTCTGAAAATGCGGTGAAAATACAAAAATAAAAAAAGTTTTTTCTCCCAAGGTTTATTTACCTTATGCTAGTGCTGTTCCTTGGTTTCCCTTGAGTAATTGACACACCAGGCTATTCAGTGTGTTTACTAATTAGTGATGAGTGGTCGGGACAGAAACTAGGACGGGAACCAGGTGCAGACTGGCTACGGGAGGGCAGCCCAGTGGATCCTGAGGAAGTGCTGTGTCAGCCAAACAACTTCTGCAGTTAACAAAAAGTTACACCTCTACTAGCAAGCTGAGTTTTCTTGACGGTTAATTTTGAAAATGATAATGAACTCTTAACTGAGAACGTACTGGCAAATGGCACTGAGACTCACTGAAATAGTCAACTCGCCTGGTGTGTAACACATACTGCGCAGTAATCCTAAACATCAGTGGAGACTAGTTTCCCGCTAGCAGGGAATCATCGTCAGTGCCCAGACCAGACTCTTAGGTGTCCTTGGGGGTAGACGGAGTGAAGTTTTAATTTCTAGGAAGAACTCTTCAATGTGGAAAGAACTTGTGGTGAAAAGTGAAATGACAGTTCCTCTATTGTTTCGGACTATCCACTACAACGTTGAAAAGTAATCCTCACATCACACAATGGAAGACCATCCAAGATTTTTATTCTATTTTCCCCTTAGTGAGAATTGAACATTTGTGCAGAAAGAAAATGGTTTATGCCAAGAAGAGATGAATTTTTCGAAAGCAGCCCCATGCTGAAATCTCTTCCCTTGTTGCAGATGGTGTAGATGAGGCACTAATTCGACTGGCTTCACATCTTGCCTGACAGCCCTGCTCTATTTGTCTGTGTAGTCATTAAAACTTTCAATATTTAATATTTGAATACAATATTTAATGTCTATACAGTAAATGTATTGGAACTTCAAACGAGTATTGAAACCAGGTGTAAACCAGCTAATGGTTTCTTAATCTCAGACTTGGAGATGAGTGTCAACTATTTTTGTGAAGTGTGTTTGAAAAACTCCTGCCTCAAGATCACTGTTTAATGGGATCAACTTTCAGAATTGCTTCTGAGCTAAAAGATTTATTCTAGTATGAGACCAAAAAGTAATGGCAAGCCTGTCCAGAGTTAAAGGAGAAGGTATGATGGTGGCCTTCCAAGACATGACTAAGATTGTATTTTATGCCAAACTATTTACTATTCCTATAGAATCTATATGAATTGCTGGGCAGGTTTCTAAACAAAGGTGTATGCAATGAAAAGAAGTAAAGTAAAGGAGTGCCCCAAAACAAGGCTCTCAAAGTGTTGGTAAATATAGGGGAGAATTAAGATTCTGTTAAGATTCAAACAGAACTTGTTTCAGGAGTCTTTACCTGACATGATACTTACTTCCCGCCAAAAAACAAACAAAAAAAAGGATACTGAACATCCTTTTTGAACTCTATCTTCTTGCCTATATTTCACAAAGATTGCTTCCTTTATCCTTGTGATGCTTTACTACTGTTTCCATTTAGCATGGATTAGCATGGATTAGATGTCAGAAAAAAATTATCTAGAGCATGAAAACTTTAATGAACAAATGTGTATTTTCTTTAAATTGTGCAGTAGAATTCTGTTTGGTGTTTTTTTGTTGTTCCTATAAAGGAAATGAGTCTGGTTCTTATAAATATTAAAGGAAAAAACTGCTACTTTTTCTTGAAAGGCACAGATGCAAACTTTAGGAAAATAATGGGAGGGAGAAGAAGCACAAGAAGCATATTTACTAGCAAAGAGCACGTGTTAAGTGGGATCTGAAACTTACGATTTTTTTTCTTTTTCTTTTTTTAAAGAGTGACAAGAATTGTACAGGACTAGGGAAAGTTCTGAAAGATGCTGTCAATTTTACTTTAAAATGAGATTGTGATGTTTCTGTATGTTATCTTTTCTGATGAAATTTTAAGGGATTTTGGGGGGGAAAGTCTAGTTTCAGTTGCCATCATGTTTACCAACTGTTCCAGGCATAGATGAGGGCTAGCTGGAGTCATGGTCCAAGGTTTAGTCAAAGCCAGAGTTCTGGTTCAAGGCAGAGGCGTCGATCAGACTGAGATCCCAGTCACAGAACCGCCTCAACAGTATCTAAGTTGCTCTCGAATCTTAGTGACCTGGAATTTAGTTTTTGAGTATTATGATTGAGTATTGAATATTATAGATTTATATATTCAATGTGTTTCAACAATCCCAGTCATTCTTTTTAATGCTCAAAGTGTCCCAAATTTGACCAGTGGGGCCCTTAAATCGGCTGTTGTTATTCTGACATTACCTAGTATCTGGGTACTCCTGTGCTTTCTAGAACAAGGCTCACCTTCTTCATTTCCCATCCCAGGCCTAGAATCAGTCAAGTCTGGTTTAGTAGTGTGTGAGTAGAATGGTATTTTGAAACCAAAATCTTGACATTGATGGGAAGCCAAACGTGACAAGGCATCACCAACGACGTATGCTTGTCACAATGTTACGCTTGAATCTGGCCAAGGCGTCAGAACTTTCTTCTGGTTGACTGGAAACGCAGGGAATAGAAGACCAAATTAAATAACGTATTGATGAAACCAGGAGACAAATCCAGAGTATGGGGACTTCTACCAGACACTCAGCTTGGTTTCTTTAATAAATCAATGGCATAAACGATGTGGGGAGGTCTGTTGTACATCTGAAGAGACTTAAAAGATGTAACAAAAATAATGTGGGGTCATTACCTAAATTCTTTTTTAAAAAGGTATAAAATCACTCTAGGAATTGTTAGGGAAATTTTAATATAGATTCAATGTTAGATGATACTAGGTAATTAATCTTTTGAGGTGTGACAATGGTATTATGGTTGCTTAGCTAAATATTTTTGGTGACATAGGCTACAATGAAGTGTTTAAGGGTAAATGCAATGATGTCTTCAGTTTATTTAAAATTATTTAACAAAAATAAAAACCAAGGTAAAACACTATATAACAATATAAATATATATGTATATATGAAGAAGATGTGCAAACTCTTCAACAATTGTTGAAGAACTGTTAAATCTAGGTGATGGGTATTTACTGCACTACTCCTTTTCCTTTTCTGTATGTTTCCTTTTATTATAAAAAAAAGTTTAAAAAAGGGACTTTGGGACACAGGAAGCTTTATGCTCCTGAGAACTTTATGCCAGCGTTTCTTCCTGTCTTTCCTGCCCAGGAGATGGTACCACCACCCTCCCAGTTTCCAAGTCAGAAGTCTGAGAGTCTTCCTCGACTCCTCTTCCTTCTTCAGCTTTTTCATTCAACAAGTACCACATTTTTCCAATTACGTCTTCTAAATATATCATGGATCCGCCCCAATCTGTGGCCACGATCTCCGGAGACCCTGGCAGCCACCTTCAGACTGACCTCCCTCCTCCGGGAACATCTTCTTCACATCCATTCAGCCCCAGAGTAATCTTTCCAAAGTGCAGTTCTGATCGCACTGCCTCTCCGTGACTCCCCATTGCTTAGAGGATAAAGTCCAAGCCCCTAGCATGGTGTGCAATGCTGTGTGACCTGCACCACCCATCCCTGCTCCAGCAACGTGGAGCTGTACTCGTACTGTCTCCTCTGTGATGCCCTTCATGTCCTCTTCCCCTGGCTGCCTCCTCATGGGCGTCCTAAAATTCCCAAATGCAGGAGTCCTCCTTCCCCAGGCCAGTTCCTCAGTCACACTGCCATCTTACTGGGCTGCAAGTCCCCCATAATAGCACACGCACATTGCTGTTACTGCATTTGCTCATACTTGTGCGAGGCAGTGGGATGCAGTGACTGGAGTCAAAGTGCCTGAGTTTGAATCCAGCTCTGTTCCTCACTCCCCACTGGTGCTGGGCAAGTAACTGAACCTTTCCATGCCTGTCGTTCTCATCTATGGAGTCAGGATCATAGTAATAGAACCTAACTTACAAAGTGCTGAGGGTGAAGCGAGTCTAAACACGTCAAGTTTAGAATAGCGCCTGGTACATTGTAAGCACTCAATAAGTGTTAGCTATTAAGATTATCTGAACTGTGTTCCTATTTCCTTTCTCACTCAATGGTGAGCTCCTTGAAATGAGGGACAGTATTTACGGATATTACCATGAGCCAGGCACTATGTTAAGTGTCAGCATTTCATTTAATCCTCAAATTGAGTTAACTGCCAATTCTCGCCTCCCTCCTCCTCTGTCTCCCATTTCCTCTCTTCCCCCTCCTCTTGTGCCTCCTTTTCTCTTCCTTCCTTCCACATATATTTTAGTGCCAAGAGTGTGCTATTGTCTCTATTTTACAGATGAGGAAATTGAGGTACAGAGCAGATAAACAGTTTCACCCTATGCACACAGACAGTTCAGTGGGACCCCTGGGTTGGTGTTACCAGCACCTAGCTCTGAAGCTGGTGCATCACTGTACTGAATATTTTTCTATGCATCCATAAATTGCAGTATCTTGACTTGCCATTTAGTGCTAAATGTTTATGGAATGAATGAATGAATGAATGAATGAGAGGAAGCTAAGTTAACATGAGGGAAGGATGGACACATGGGTGGGGAAGGGTATGATGAACTCAGGTTTGGACGTAGGCATAACATGCTCTAAACATCCAGGTGATGTAGCCCATCCAGCAGATACCTGGGGAGTCCCGGTTCAACATCAAGCCATGGGTGTATTCAAGAGGGGAACCCTGAGAACACATGTGCCAGTTCTTCTAAAGTCAGCCTTGTATTTTGCTGAGAATTCACATTAAACAGAATAATCTGGGCTGAAATCTTCACTGAGGTGAATAATCCCTTGTGGTGAATAATCAGCATTTTGGGGGGCTCCTCTCTTACCCTCCATAATTCCTCAACGATTACTCAGTTTCCAGGATTATGTCTAAAAACTCCCTCATAATTTAGGTCTCCTTAGCAAAGATTTAAAATAAGTAGTTGCCAGGAGTTCTCTTATCACTCCCACAGTGGAGCATCTTTACTGCTTTCTCCGGATTTTCCAGCTTGAAATCCATTCTCCTGGATAGTGCTGGCTGGCGGGAGACCAGCTGCCATTTGGCGGTAGGCAGAGGCCACGGCCACTACATCTGAGACGCTCTTCTTGACTGTCCTCTCTGAATCGGTCCCCCCGTCTCCATCACTGTCATGTTACCCCACGTTACAGTCTTAACAGCATTTATTTTCTTTGAAATTCTCTTAAGCCATAAAAACACTGTGTGTTTCCAGTCTCTGCCTGTCAGAATGTAAGCTCCACGAGGGCGGAGTCTGGTATATCCTGCTCGCTACTGGTGTGCGGGTTGTAGGTACCCAGTAACAACTACTGAACAAATGAAATGGGGATGCACGTGGCATGGAGAAAAGAAGACACAGAAAGGGGGTGAAAACAAACAGGGAAGAGCCCTGACGTGGCGCCAGCAAGCTGCGCTGACTGCCAGCAAAGCAAAGCACCTTCCGCGGTGCTTTAGGTTCTACTTTAATTGAAAATAAAATAATATTGTTCTATGGTTTTCTATGCTAGTCTGTCTCCACTGCTGGCATTTGGGCTGTGAGAGCCTGGCAGTGCGTGCTAACCTTCCTGGTCATGTCATGTCATTCATTCATTTGTTCCTTCCTTGCATTCACTCATATAAGATGACTGAGTGTGACTCTGGCCTAGGGGTTCTGGGAGCCAGCGGTCCGCACAAAGGAAGCGGGACCAGGTGTTGCAAGACTTTTGACTTTGTAATTTTGCTTGCAGCCAAGCCTCCAGCATCAAAGAAGCATTTGCCTTCTCCTGCTGTCCCAGGAGGCTTTAGTGAGCAGCTGTTAGTGACAGGAGAGCAGTCTGCTCCCTGCAGCCCAACCACGATTCCCAAGGAGACCTTCATCAATCCCTTTGAGTGGATTAGGTTTTTTAACACTTATTTAACCACTCTCAGAAAACATCTCACTGATCAGTTCAGCCTGATTTTTTTTTAAATGAGGCTAGAAGTTTATATCCCTTTGCCTTTTAAGTGGAGTAATTTATGTGTTTCAAACTTGAAGTAGGTAACAGTCCAAATTCAATAATGACAACATACTTTCCATTTGTCATGTTTGTT
Organism: Camelus bactrianus; assembly: GCF_048773025.1. Taxonomy (NCBI): domain Eukaryota; kingdom Metazoa; phylum Chordata; class Mammalia; order Artiodactyla; family Camelidae; genus Camelus; species Camelus bactrianus. Next base: position 6,715,543 of record NC_133552.1, read on the forward strand.
GCTAACAAACATTTTACTTCAAAGTTATTTTTGTTTAATATTTATTATTTTTTGGTATAAAAGACTTGCCATGCTCAAAATATGTGGAAGACAGGAAATAACTTACTTCTTTTAAGAGAGCAACTGATAGTATAAAACAATACTCTCACTTATTAACCAGATTCAAGAATATCTGAGGGGAGGGTATAGCCCAAGTGGCAGAGCGCATGCTTAGCATACACGAGGTCCTGGGTTCAGTCCCCAGTACCCACTCAAAAAATAAATGGAATAAATAAACCTAATTACCTCTTCCCCCACAAAAAACCCTTAAAAATAAAAGAATATCTGGTGCTTACTTTAAAGATGATAGTCACACACATTACTTAGAATTCTATGCCTGAAGTGTCTACGAAGATAAAGCATGCAGTTTATGAAGTTCTTCTTACACATCCACCATCACCTCCACTCCTCCATGTGGCCCCCTACACTCCCACCTCCCCCGAGGCCTCCTCTTCCTCATGACCTCTCCGCCTCTCCCAATGCACCTCTTTTCCTTCCCACCGCCCCCTCTACCTCCTCCATCACTATCAAGCACTCCCAGCCCCCAAGCATGCTGCATTTCCTGCCACATGGCATTTCCTCAGGTGGGGAATCAGTGTCACTCAGCCTTCCTCCCTGTCAGGGATGCTCCCTACTGACTCTGTTAATGGTGGGTGTAACCATCCAGCCAGCGCCACCACATGTTCCAGCGATCCATCTGAGGAGCACCCAGACGGGCCAGTGTAATCGTTGTCTTAACTGGCAAAGCTCAGGCTGAGAAATTCTTTCCACATCATTTGTTTTTACCTTTGCTCTATTCCAGAGGACTGTACTGTCCCATCTAATTGTCTCAATATCTGAAAATGGTATTCATTTCACACACACAAAAAGAGAACCACTGATTTCTTCCATGTGTTTCACCTATTTGGATTTAAATAAGTTTTTTCGCAATTGTTTTTCCAAACAGGATTCTAGGACTTTTGAGAGCTAATTCTTTACCTTTGATTCCATGTGGTTTTAGCATGAGAGGAATGTCAGAAATGAGTGACTCTGGTAAGCCAAAGGTGTAACAGGTGGCTGGAATACTCTGTTGCATTTTATAATTTTTATCAAATTGAGAATTTTGTTTTCCATTTTGTAATATCTGCAAGGGTTAAAGCTTTGTTCTTATAAACAACAGAAGTTTGAAACATCACCTTTTAAAAAAGTCTTTAATATTTTCTAATATGAGATCAGAGTATGGGCATGCCATTTCTTTTAAAAAATCACTTAGCTCGAGCTCAGAATTTTCCTTATCATTTCTTTCAGCTGAAGTCATCCTTTCTTCCACCTCACACAACAGGTTTATTTGGGAGACTAAGCAAGTGTGCACTCCACCCTTCAGGGGACAGTCCCCTTAGCTGCTCTGCCAAGGGCTTGCTCGTTTCAGTGGACCTCTAGGTGTCCAGCATAACCCTGACGGTTCATCACCCAGCTCTGCCATCTCTTGGTCCTTTTTGGGGGGTTATTTTTCATGAAAAAGGGGTATGGTATAGGTGGCTCAGGGAAGGGAGTTCCATTATCAAATAAGGCTATTTTTCAGACTACCACAAATATCCTCACATCCTTCTGCCAATGAACACAGCTGGAATTCAAGGTGAATTGAGCTTTCTGAGTATTATTCTTTTTCTGGGTACTGCCCCTGAAGCAGCGTAAGATGGGGCTTGAGTCTGAGTCAAAAACTGGAAAATTCCAAAGTAAGGACTGAATGATCATTAGCTTTCCATAATGAGGCTATGCGGAGGGCTTATCAAGTGATGCCATAAACGTCTCAAAATGAAGGCCAGTGAGCATGTGGTGACCAGCAAGAGCAAATCAGGACTCAAGTTTCCCACCAGGAGAATGAAAAGTCATTTTAATTTAAAGTCCAGCCATCCAAAAGCTAATCCCTTCTAAAGGTGCAGGTAAACAACTTTTTAAGAAATGGTCAGTGCCATGACACCCCAAAGAGATGGCTTCTTCGTCCTCCCCGACAGCAGGCTCTTGCCCGACCGTGACCCTGGTAAAGCAAGTCAGAGCCTTCCAAAGATCATTTAGAACAAAACTTCATTCTATTTTCCCACTGACTAAAGTCCTTCCCACCATTCCTCATAGCCCCCTGGATAAAGTCCAACCTCCTTCTCTGGACAGGCCCCGCCATTCACCATCTGCCCCTTCACTGCTCTGACTCCAATACATCACATGACCTAGAACTTGGGTTCTTCTGATGCATCACACTGACTTCCTTCCATCTCTGCCTACTCCCTCTGGAATGGCATTCCCTGCCTCCCCACTCTACCATCTTACTCATTTTTCACTACTCCATTTTGATGTCCTTCAGGGAACCGCTCTTAACTTCCAGAGCTGGGTAACACACTTTGCCACGACACTGGAGCATTTACCACAGCATCAATTTGTCTATTCTCTTGTCTACTTTGCAAGGCTACAACTCTCATGGGGGCAAGGACTGTGTTTTAACTCACTATATACCAGTATCTGGCACAAAAATATTTGTTGAATGGATAAACCATTAGATGCTATGGTTTATCCATAGAAAAGGCATGCTAGGTTCAGTGACTCTGGAGGGTCCCTTAAGAATAAAAAAGGAGAGGCTGAATAGTTGGGCTATGGCACAAAGCACGTATGAGTGTGGCTGATAAAGATTTCCCATCCCAGTGTGGCAAACTGCAGCACAATCAGGAAAATAAGATTGACTAGTCCCCATGTGCGGACTGAAGAAAGAGCTGGTGGACCAATGTGCATCCCAGAATGCACTGGAGACCCACTGAAAACTATGCTCAGGGGGCAACGTGACCAGGAATGGCACGCAGCTGCACCTACAGCATGGGGGCCTTTAGTTCCAGCATCTGAGTGGGGCTGAAGGAGCCCAGCAGGGAGGACAGAGGTCTTGGAGACCTCTCCAAAGACATAACCTCGGAGGGGATCCTCCTGGAGGAGAGTTTAACTCATTTTGTTTCCATCTGTAACTGAAAAACAAAGTGATTGCGTATAACTTCAAGTGGCCCACATAGAGGGATAATAAGGGGCCAGAAATTTATACAGGTCTAGAAACCAAAATCAGATTAATACTGAGTTCTATCCAATTCCAAGGAGATGAATGACCATGGGAAATGTACGAAAACAATTCAAAGCACAGATCTATCCTGTCTGGGGGCACTATAAGTAAAGGGCACTCCACAGTCCTGGCATAATTCCCAGGATATTTAGAAGGTCCATATGTTGGCCATATTTCTCTAAAGTGTTTTAGAGACTTGGAGATTCCAGCATCTGTAGTTCAGGGGACGCACCGAAAGGTGCAAGTCTCCCAGAAGAGGGGGGCTGGGGTCTGAAAAGATAGGAGCTGCCCCCCCCCACAGCTCCTGCCATTCTATCAGGCTGTCACTGTCAGGCTAATTTATTTGTTCTTAGCTAAAGCAGGGCAGCAGTGGGAGAAAAACAAAAACCAAACCCCATCTTGGTTGATGGTTCAGTAAGGCCCTGTACAGGAACCCCAGGCTCGTCTAGAATCATGCAACCATAGAGGGGAGAAGAAATGCTCCCACATCACATAACTCAGAGCCTTCTACTCCAAAGTGGCCGGCTCCCCAGGCTCTGGAAATCAGACCCAACCACCCACTCACTCGTTAAACTCTTCACTCATGCCCTGAAATCTCTCTCTCGCTTCTCTTTCCAACCCTCTGGCTGCTCATCACCAGAGCTCATTCTGGATTCTTCTTACTCTGCCCAGTGTCCATCCTCCCGACATACCTGCCCATGCTGAGATGCTTCTTTCACTCTATGCTTGGCCCCTGGGCAAGCTCGCCCATAGCATGACTTCAGCTACCATCTGTATGTTGATGACTCCCAAATATTTGTTCCTTTGTAGATCTCTGTTCTGGATTCTGGGCTAAGAAGAACCTCTCTGCTGAATGTTCCTCAAGCATCTCAAATTCAGCATCTCTCTTGTTTCCTCTCACCACCCAAACTGCCGTTCCTTCAGCCCCTGCCTTTCCCGGAAAAACGAGTGATGACACACACTCTCGGGCAGTCCACTGTCCACAGTTACCCTGACTCCTTCACCTTCCTGAGCCCTCTCCTCAGTCTAGCACCAAACAGCAAGTTCTCTTGCTTTTACCTCCTAAATCTCTCTGAAATCCATCCCTTCTTCTCAATCTTTTTACTCCTGAGCTAGTGAAAGTCAGCTTCTTCTCTGGTTTCTTACCTCCCTTATCACCCTTTCTGCTCTATCTCTATTGTTACCTCTGTGAATTTTCTCATGTGAAATCAAGAAGCGGTTTTCTAGCTTAAGTGCAGTTTTTCCCGGCTGTAAGACCCTCTTGCAGGACCACATCTTCTGCATACGGACTCGCATGACTAACTGCCTACTGCTTTCCCTTTTCTCCCCCTAGAACACTCCTGCCAGACTTTTTCTTGTACTTCCCTTGGCATGAATAGCATGTCTGTATCAGACCACCATGAGCTTGAATGTGAGCAAATGAGACGTTTTTTGAATACTGAACTCAGCTTGGCTCTTGAGAACAGATAACTCAATTGTTCCTATTTTGGCATGTTCAATCTAATCAGGGATTTTTTTCAGCTACACTCAAATGTTATTTTTTCAATCACTGTCACGTTCAAGGCTTATCAAGATGGGATAACTGTTCTGTCTCCCAGCATTTCCTTCCTCTCTACATTCACCTGCCTTTCTTTTTGAAGGTGACATTAAGTGCCTAGGGGGAAGAAGGCTAGTGTACTTTCTGGCACTGGGAAAGGGGTGAGTTGTCCCCAGTGGGCATGGCTGTCTGTCCTGCAGTGTCTGCTGAGTGTGGCTCCATGGCCTGGGCATCAGGCATCTGTTGCTGGGCTCTATCCGGTTATGGCCAAAGTCCTCACCACTGTTCCAGTACCTTCCTATTCCTGACTTTAGATCCCCCCATGTCACTTTTCCTCTCAGAATTCCAAAACCTCCTAGAAGGCCCAGGAACGTTAGACGCCTTTCTCCCCATCCCGTGGCAGCAGTGGCTGGGGAGCGTGGCGTCCCTCAGCCTGCCCTGCTCTGTGGCTGCCTGCTTCTCCCACCGCTGTGAGCAGTGCCCCACCAGATGTGGGATAAGCCCTCAGAACAATCAACCCTCAACACATTTTACTTATTTTCTATGAGTTTAAAAACCTTTCATTTGAAGAGATGACTTTAGCAGTGATAATGCAGGACCAATGGTTTCCACACTGTTCTGAATACTTTAAGGATCCCTGTGAATCTAAATGGCCATATACCTCAGAAATGGGTTTCTCCCACTTCTTGACTCAGGGTCTTGGCTAAGTTCCAGGGGCTTTACAAAAGGGTCTGAAAAGTCAATCAGTCTCTGTGTTATCTGACTGGACAGCGTCCACTGTGATGTTCACTGTTGCACTGGGCCCACAGTTGTTGGACCACACAGGTCCAGGGACATCCCTGGGTCCCATCTTCTGGTCCCCTTTCAGTTCCATTGATATACCATGTCTCAGACCCAGAGGAGCCGGCTTTGGATTTTCAGCCAGTCCAGGCTGCATGGAAGTGTTTGGAGGCCACGTAAGGCAGCATCTTTATAGATGCTCCCTTTATCCCTTTATCTATTTTTTGGAGCCTGGCGACTTCCCAGGGATTTCCCTGGGAGACTGCGCACAAGTTCCCTCCTCGTATGGTCTCCATAGACCCCCCAGGGCTTGACCCAGACAGTGGTCTCTCTTCCAGAGAGACCCACAGACACTGGCCCTTGTATCCCTCCCTCTCCTCCATACTGGAGACAGGAGTCAGAGGAGAGTAGAGAGTCTTGCTTTTATCCAGCTTTTATCCAGCAGGCTTTCTCTCAAATTTTTTGAAGCCAAAGGCTTTTCCAGTCCCATACAGGTCTAGGCTTTTCAAACTCAAAAGGCAGACAGGCACTCTGACCCCCTTAGCCCTCTGTGGTCACTTCTTTTCGCCGAGTGCCTCGGGCCATACCCTGCCTCACTGCTGAGGCGGCCGTCAGACCACCAGAGGTGAGGGGAGGGCTAGCACTCGGACTGGAAGCCTGGGTGGGCCCCTGTTGTCGGGGGCCCTGGTCCTTCACTGCTTCTGGAGGTTCACACTATGAGAAGTGCGCTTGAAAAGCTTATGTAAAGTCCTCTCCAGGGAGGGACGCATTTTCTACTCTTGACCCTCAATGTTCTGTTACACGGTTGAGACAGGACTACGTAGTTTTCTAGCGTCCACAGAAACCATTTCAGGATTCAATAAAAAAAAAAAGCTGTGTTTGTTTCTCATCTCTGTCTCTTCCTTTTCTATTTTTTTATTGAAAAGCCTCTGAGGTATGGATCTGCCTGAAAGGGAACGCAGGGAACATCAAGGAAAATGAGGTCAGGTGGCATCCAGACCAGATGGAAACCAGCTGGATGGATGTCTGCTCTGTTCACCCAGGAAAGATGACTATGGAAATCATCTGCTTCTACGAGGAGAAGAAAAGAGAAGTACTTGTAACATCCCATGGCTCAGGGATGTTGAGGACTAGTTCTCTCAACAAGTCCCTGCTCATAGATTTAAAAACATGGATGAAGATGCTACAAACCATTGAAAGCAATCAGGGGACAGATTAGAGAGGAGACCTTTCAGAGGAGCAGGCTGAGATCTCTGGAAAGGAGGCTGTTCTTCCGCAACGGCACCACACACCTCCTCCTGCTCCTATTCGCCCACTATGAGCTAACACCTACTGATCACTTACTCCATGCCAGACATTTCCCAAGAGCCTCCCATGAATTAGCCCATTTAATCTTCACAACAACTCTATGAAGTAGGTATTACCATCATCACCGTCATTTACTCAGATGAGGAAATGAGACATCGAGATGTAATTTGCCCGGGACGGCACAACAGGTGGCAGGGCTGGGACCTGAACCCAGGCAAGCCTATGGTTCCCGATCTGAACTCTCGGACGCCACCGCCCAAGCCTTTTCTTTGTTTGCAGCACTGCAGTCTACAAAGAGCTTGCCCCGCCACTTATGCCTGAGAGGCAGCGGTCAGCTCAGACTTGAGGAATCAGCTCTTCAAGCTTTTGCACCAAAACGCTCCTAAGGGCAGAGGAGAATGAATTTATATCACCCCACTGTCCCTGGTACCAACCACTCTCTCCCAAATCTCACTCTTGGCCAGCCCAAAGCTCCCCTAAAGCACTGATTTTGTTCTGAAATCTCATGTCTTGTCTTAAAATTCAGGCACTCTGGTAACTTATGACATGTTATATCCATGTTTGTTTTGCACACCCCACACTGACTAACAGCAGTAACAGGTTCAGGTGGACAGACTGGGCACAAGCCTATTAATCAAGGTCTGTGGCTCTGAAGGATGAGTCGTCGGAGAAGAAAGCAGAGAAAGGAGCTCCATCCCCTAGTGATGGACGGAGGGCTGAGCTTCCAGGGCCCCAGGGAGGCTCGAAGCAGCAGACACGCAGAGCCTGGACACTGTCCCCCCCCTCCCCAAGCCCAGCTGGCAGAGCGGGAGCGCGTGCCGGGCCCTCCCTGCACAGGGAGCCGCACCATTGCTCAGCACCGTGCCAGTCACAGCACGGGAGGTCTGCACAGCACACGTGGGCGTGAGCAGTCTCCGGACTGACCACCCTCAGCCTCCCCAGGCCAGCACTGCCTGGAATCTTTCCTGTTCTTAGAGCTGTGAACCTGAACAAGGCTCAGACAACCCAGGGTCTCTTAGCATCAGGCTATAAGAACAATTCTCCAATTCAACAATATTTAATTGACTACTTCAGGTAAATGTCCACATTTTATCTAGCCGTTTGTGTGCCCCACCCCGTCAACCTTCTGCCACTTATATCCAGACCTAAGCACCCTGCTTCTTTGGGAAGCATGTGGCTGGCATTATAGTACCAGCATTACGAGCATACGGGTTTTGGGAACCAGATGGGACACTGTGAAGTAGCAACTTCCACAGGCCTGTGGAAGTGGCCCAGGCACCAGGTTCTTGGCAGTTACTCATGTCCCCCAAGTCCTGGACCTCAACCCCCGCACAGCTGTCCTGCCCCCGTCTGTGTGGCAGAGCCAGCAACTGGAGAAATGGCTCAACAGTCCTCAGTCCCCACGTGCTGAGCTATCTGTCCAGGTTGGGAGGAGCTATGTTCGCCAGCTGTGGCTCTCCAGGGCCACCAGAACCCAGGGACCACCCAAGTCACTGCTCCTTAGGGGCAGAGGGACTACTGTTTGGGGCCTTGAGGGGTTGACTGGTGCATCACTTAGAGCCAGAGGCCAAACCAGGGACCACAGAGGGGGTCAATTGCATACCCAAATTTTGATACACCCTTGAACAAAAACAGAAACCACCTAAAGTGCTTTAAACTCTTCCAGCCATAATATACTTAAGGCATTTTTCTTTGTACGACCCAGCAGAAACATTACTTATATCGAATCAAAACACACACTTATAAGCAATGAAAATCATCACAATTACACATATCTTGCAGCAAACCTTTAAAGTATGCTGTCAAGACCACATCTTTGGATTACCATCTCATAAAATGACCTTTCTCTGAACTCATCTCCAGGGAGAGCATGACAGTGTGGTTTTGTTTGAACGGCTGTGCCAGCAGCAAGCTGGCCTTGGAGAGCATGTGCCCATGTTGCTGCAGGATGGCAGGCTCTGGGGAGACCAAACCTGCCCTGCCTCTCAAAGGGTGTGGGTTGATTTGGGGCAGATTCCTTCACTTTAGCTAAGGCAATTTCTTCATCTGTAGAATGGGCACAATAATATCTCACCTGAATGGGACCGTTGCATGATACAAGTTTAGTACAAGGACACAGCCAGCACTCAATAGCTTTCATTCATATTTTTACTGCCCAAAGTCCTACAGTTACTAAGATGCAGGGAAAGGGCTTGCTCTTATGCTCTTGTGTTCTGTTATTATTTTTAGCATTTTTTTTACATTGTAATATAAAACAACATACATAAAAGTGCATAAATCCATGCAGTTTAACAAATATTTGTAAAACCAATACTTGTGTAACCACTGCCGAGGTCAAGAAAAGGATGCTAACATCCTAGGAGCATCTTGTAGGCCCCCTCCCCCCCCTGCCAGGAGCCCTTCCCCCCAGCGGTAGCCTCTCCTTCCCACAGCTCCCAAGCACAACTGCTGTGGCTCTTCGAGAAAAGCTCCTCAGGCGGTGAGCCGCCCTCCCTGCAGCACAACATCCTGAGCCTTGGAGGATTCCTGAGGACTTAGAGGTGAGCCTACCTGCCCTCCCATCCCCAAGTCCCACACAGGTGGCGGATGAGTCGGCCCCCTACGGGCAGCAGCTCCTATTCAGGACAAAGGGACAGCTGCCTGCACAGAGTGACGAGCTCACCTAGAAGTCACAGTCCAATTCTTTTGCATGTCTACGTCTTCTGCCCATCTTTCCTAATCAGAGACCAAGTTCTGTTGGTTCTTTTTTCTCCTAACATCTCCAGGCTCTTTCCCGCGGCCCTAGCACCACACTTGCAGAGAGGCAATGGTAACTTGTTTCTTCACAGACTGCCTAAGTTTTAGACCTTATGTCCAGTAAGGATTTTATTTTCTACCAAATCTTAATGCTGTTGTTTGCTCGTGGCCCTCAGTGTATTAATTTCTGACTTTGGTTTAATCTTGTTTTTAACTTTGTTCTCAAGAACAAAGTTACCTCAGGATAAGCTTGTCCATTTTGCAGAGCTTCCCCTTCATTCTCCAGTGCAGCTTTCACGGAGCGCCTCTGCCAGCATGGGGGCAGCAAGAGGCACAGGCCCAGTCCCCACCTTTGGAAGTAGGGTTTTGTGCGTGGGACAGGGGAGTGGGTGACCTACCAAGGTCACCCCGGCCCCTGGCCAGCGCACAGCCCCCAGCAATGACTCAACTACAGGACTTTCTGGGCTATTGGAAACCAGGATCCTGGGTAACAACCTGTGGCTGGATAATAACCTTGGTTATACAAATCTTGATTTGGGGAATTTTTAAAGAAGTAATCCTGAGAACTCAGTATCGCAAATCCCTCATTCATGACCCCAACTGGCAGTATTTCTGTAAAAGCACTGTGCTACAGAGAACGTCAGCTTTCTGGGCACAACCATGCAACCTCCGTGGGGTCAGCCCCTGGAAGAGATGCCACCATTACACAAAGCACTCGGAGGCTTCAGGAAAGCCCACTCTTTGGAGAGCCTGGTCACCCAGGGAGTCTGAGAGTCAGTGTTTGAACATTTGCTCCTCCACATCCTGGGCACACCTGATAATCACTCATGTAGGTCGCAATAAATAAGGGCCTTTTCAAGGAACAAGGCCTCGAAGAACAGCAAATGCTTAGTGAAAGCTTACTGAATTAAAGTTGAGTTACATAAGGCTACACTTTCTTGGCATTAAAACTGAATATTGAAGAATTTTTTAAGCTATTTTGGCAATAACCAATAATGAGCAAAAATTTTGAATTCCTACTGTGTATGACCCTGAATATTAATAGTTGAAAGCAAAAGCTTAGCAGTAGAGAGAGGTAATGTGTCCAGATGCAAAACTATTTTCCTATGAAATGACAAAAAGTACTAAGATACTTTTTCTAAAACAATCTATGGGAACTGTGAAATCTATTAAAAATTGGTCAGGTAAATTGTATTTCATTTTCCCCTAGATTAATCTTCCTGTTAATTTAGCAAATGAAAAAATTAAATTATCTTTCTGGTGAAATAAGTATCTTAATGTTACTGTATAATCTTTCACATAGTTTAGACCACGCCAAATCAAACACAGACAGATGGAGCAATCACATCTCATCTCATTAGTGTATAATTAAAAGGCATCAAGAGCAATGGCTAGAACTCTCCACATATTAGAGCTACTTCTAACTAGAAACAGAATTTAGTTCATAGTATTTCAAACCATCAAACTGACTTGGTGGAGTAGGGATGGTAATCAACACAAAAATATGACAGCATTTAGAACTGCAAGTAACACGTTGGCCTATAAAATCACTACAGAATTTGTAGTGTGTAATAGTTAAGAGTTAAACAATCTTTGTATCACCCAGTGCAGTCATTGTTACATATGTTTGTGCAAACATGTGCATATGAAGTCAAGTCTAAACGAGTCATAGGGTAAGAGCAGGAGTGAGAGGGAATAAAATGCTGAAGACCTGGAAACGAGGGCACGGGATGAAGGGATTTCTGACACAGCTGGAAAGTAGAGATGTGTGGTGATAGTAGGGGTGAGAGGTAGGGAAGACAGAAAACTGAAGAGATAAGCCAGGGCGGTCCAGCAGGGTCTGGAAGCCAAGATAAGGAATTTGGACTTCATCCTGAGAGCAATGGAGGACCTCTGTGACTTCATCCTTAGAGTAATGGGACACCTTTGGGGGATCTGAAGTAGCGAAGTGACGTGATGATCTGCATTTGACAGAGATACTTTGGCCTGCATTGCAGAGAAGAGATCAGAGGGCAAGGGACAGGGGATTTGGGAGAGCAGTTAGGAGAGAACTACAGGTAAAAATGATAATATGTATACTATCCTTCAATGTCCACATTTCTGAAGTTACACACTAATAAGATGAAAAAATCAGATGGAAATTGTAAGTTGAAAGTCTTCTTGATCATTTAAATTTCATCCAGTGGAACCTCACTGCAGGATTAAAAACCCTTTGTCTTAGACAATTTCTGCAATGCTGCCCAGTATCTGTACAGAACAGAACAGATTTAGGATGTGATTATCATGTGCATGACTACCTCTCAAGGCATTTTTGAATCAAATGGGTTTTAATTACATTAAGGATAACAGAACTGATGTCTTTTGATATTTCTAAGAAATAAGTAACAGCTCAAGAACCAGGAATCTTCACAATCCCCAGATCTTGATGGGTGGTTGAATGTATGGCTTATTTTTGCTTTGGAAAAATTTGTATTTTTCAGTAGAATGAACTTATCCTAACTAGGCAGTTCTTTTTTTTTTTTTTTCCTATCTTGAAATATTGAAGAACACCAGGAAAGAATAAGAGTAAAGGTCACCCCAGCACAGTCTTAATGATTTTGTAGAATTTTTTAGCTTGGGATTGAAGGTTTTCTTTAGTTAAGAAAAGTACAGTATTCATTTCAAGTTTATTTTTCTTTCAAACTTAAGGGCATACAGTATGTTCTGATGTACACTATTACTTATGTTATGTAAATATTTATGAAAATATGCTCTAGCAATAGCTGGTAAGGATGATTTAAAATGCTATCACTAGCTTCCTTAATACTTTAAAAATCATTCTGCTTTCAATTTTTCGATTACCTATAATAAATCTTTCTCATTTCTTATTCCTGAGGGAAATCACTGGAAAGGAAACTCAGCTGGATTTCTTTTGAGAAGGTAGATAAACTAAGACTTCTAAGACATAATTTGTCACTTAAAAGACATCCAGAAAAATAAAAGCTATACTGAGGATCTACTTAGTCAACTTTCTCAAAAACTCCATTTTAAACTCTGAATAATACTATTTGCCTACTTAACATAAGATTAACTAGATGGAGTCTAACTAGAGAGATTCACTGTTGGCATAGCTTCAGGCAACTCATTGTTTTTTTCCTTTTGTGATGTCTTGGCCTAACCTCAATGTGCCAGACTCATGCGTCCTGAAAGCCATGTCCAGAAGATTTCTGCTCTCCTTCATTAATGTCTGGAAGAGGCCTCAGTTACATCCTGCCTATGAGTTGCACATGCAACAGGACCAACAGTGCTGATCCACCAACTTGAACACTGAAGGCAGGGAGGACATGCAAGGGTGGAAGAAAAGTGCCTGGTCGAGAGAAATGCGGCAGGTTTAGAAAGAAAACTTAAGGTTGGAACATTTTCAAAGAGGTTGGTTTGTATGCTTTCTTTTCCTGTATTTTAATCCAGCGGTTATTAAACAGCTGCATGTGTACTGTGTAAGGCAACATGGAGACTATAAACAAAGTGTGAGAACCATCTCTATTGCCCTAAAAGTTTTAACAGTTGGGAAGACAAGACACATACAAAAGTTAAATAATAAGGCTGTGTGCAAAAATGAGAATTTGTGAAGTAGACTTCCGGAGTATGGAGTGGGGAGGACAGGTACCTTTGAAAGAGGAAAGAGGCAACGGTGAAGAAATCACGGTAGAGGCGTGTTTTAGAGGCAGAGGACAGGGAAGCAACAGCACCATTAGCAGAAATAGAGGTATGAGAGTATTCAGCATGTTCAAGGCTCTCCGAAGAAGCCAGAGTGCTGGAGTGATAGCAAGTGACAGGAGACGACACTGGAAAAGAAAGGCTTGGACCGGGTTGTGAAGAACTGTGAATTTCCTGCCAAGGAGCTTGATTTAATGTACTGGCAATGGGGCATCATCTAAGGTTTTAAGCGGGAGAGTGCGACTCACCTCATCACATATACGTTTTTTAATTAAAAATGATTTTTGAGTTAAAAATGAAATTAAAAGAGAAAAAATGATGACAAAATGAGGCTGCTCTTACATTGGACTTTAATGTCTTTTTTACAGCTCAGAAGCTTTCTATTCAATGCTGTTCAACATGCTGGTCTAAGAAAAGGGAAGGAGTCGTGCCCTGTGTTGGGTAAGTCAAGGAATCTCAGGATTCTTTCCGTGGTCCTGAGGTTCCTAGGAGCAAGCAGTTTACTGAGCTCCAGAAATCAGGGGGCTGAGGAAAATGTCAACATCAAGAGCTTTCACAGGCCACACAGATGTGGCAGGTGCCATAAGACAGCAGCCTGAGCATCTCAGCACCTCCTGCTGGTCACTCCTGTCCCTGCCTCTGGACCTCCAAGACCCCAGAGTTCCCAGGGATTACCCTCTCCGGCTTTTCCCCCATCCTCCCTGAAATCTGGATAAAGAACCAAGGTTAGAAAGTCAGTGACCTGCTCGAATTCACTCCATCAGGCAGAATAAGAACCAGAAGCTGCGTGCTTTCCTTAACATCATAGGGCCTTTGCCAAAGATGTCAACCTTCCATCCCGGGGGCTGTACAGTTCCAGAAACCTGAATTTCCAAACTCCGGACCTGTCTGTATGAACCTATGATGTCTGTTTTTCCCTCTTAACTTCAACTGACTTTCGGAGTTCACATCTTGACTACACTTTCCAGCTTCTTCTTCCTGTGAAGCCAGACTTCTGTTATCTGGGTCCCCTCTGAAGGTACAAGGAGGGGAAGAGTCTTGACCAGGTAGGTAACCAGGTTACCTAGAGGTTAGGTTATCAGGGTACTGCGTGGCAAGATAAGAAACAACGAAGCAAAAAGTCCAGAGGTGGGCAGTTAAGTCTGAGGACGTGCTCTGTGGAGGTTTGCGTTAATTATAGGCACAAAATTGGCAAAATCCGTTCACCATCAGCTACTATGGCAAGGGGGTGGGATGAGAGGCTAGACAGGCTCACAGCCTTTGGCTGCATAAGGAATGGATTGGTGTCCATGCTTTGGACTAGTGGGGAACACTTTTCAGCTCCAATTTTAAGCAGGAACTAGAATTTATGCTAAAATTTTTAAACTGGATCCCCATTTTTTGCCCAATAGGGATCCTTCTGAGCTGATATTCAGCTGCTGAACTGGATTTTAATCACTGTAGCACCTGGGTCCCAAAGAGAATGCAATTTCAAAGAGAGCACAGAAACAGGCAGCACAGACTTGGGCGGGAGAGAGAGGGCAGCCCACTGTGGCCACAGCAAACCTCAGAACCTAGTGAAGGGTTACAGAGGCTGCTGTGAAATAAACGGGAAGCACACCAGACACAGAGGCTGTTGCAGCTGCCTAAGCCAAGCCCAGGTCTCAGAAATCAGGGCACAAAGCAAGAAGGGGGCAGCCGGTGAAGATGTGATCTATGGGACAAGGACAGAGGAGACACGAGGAAGAGGACACAGCCTGGGCACCCTGGCTAAGGGTTATCATCCATCCCTTAGTGGGAAAGAGTTCCAGGTTCACACCAGCACCCCTTACAGATCTTTCAGCTTAAAGCCTGCTTCATTTGCCACCAAGGGCATCTGCTCCTCACTCATAGAGACCCTGCCATTCTCCCTGCTCTGCCCTCCCACTTCTTTTCCCAGCAAAAATCCTATTTTTCCCCTCTTCACGATCCTTCTTCCAAAGTGTTCCACAGGATTTTAAAGTGTTTTCATTAAAATCACTTTTAATTATCCCTACTTCTAGGAAGATAAGTTCACTTTTCTTCCAAAAGTACCTAGAAGGCAGCATGGTGACTTACATCAGAAAAGCCCACGTGCTTTATAATCCTTCTGCCCCCACCCACCCTTCCACCCTCTGGTCTCATCTCACACGGGCCACTCCCACACTGCTGCCCACCTCCTCTGGGTTGCCACTCCATTCATACTGGAGCAAGGGACAATTTGTTCCTCTAGATCACAGCCCTCCCCCTTTCTGGAGCACGTTCCTCCCCTGGCGAAGGAGACAGGATGGGCCTAGGCAGGTAGAGACGCTGGCTCAGGGATGCACAGGGCATTGTACATTCTGGCAGACGTGCCTTGCCCTGTTCCGTCTTTATTCACAGGGATTTTCTCTCAGGACTCCTATATTTTTTCCCTTCAATCTGATTTCCTTTGGGGACACTCAGCCCAGCAGAAGTATCTGAATATATATTGGTTTCAAACGTCCCTACAGAGCTCCTGCTCCATCAAGTGCATCGAGAGATACAGTTGCACATTGCTCTCTGTGGCAGTTAACAACTTTCCCAATGTTCTCTGGCAGTTAAGAGGTGAGTCTTCCTTGTACTCTGCAGCTGAGTCAGAGGTCATGAGTTCTAAGGTTCCTCAGCTCTGGTCTTGGATGAAAATGCCCTTTTACATGCATACAACAAACTATGTATAATTTTCATTTCTAAGTATGTGTTCAGTCATTCAGTATATCATTTTGCTATCTTCACATAAAATCCCAAGTTAAAGAATTCTAGGTATTTGTCTCTGCCCACACTTGGATTGGGCAGACCTCAAAACAAGGTTCCCAGAGTTCACAAGCCCAAGGGGGCAGCACTCTTGTGCTACCAAGGCCCATTTCTGCAGGGGGTGAGACGCCGACACAGGCTGGTGGGAGAGGTCATGGAGAGGCTGGGCAGGGAAGGGGAACCTAGGGAAGGACCATGCAGGAGTCAAAATTCTCGTGTACCTGGGTACGCGCAAGAAGAGGATGTGATTACATTTTATGAGGGACATTGATCTGTAGTTTTCTTTTGGCATCATTTTTTAGTTTTGGTATGAAGTTAATACCACCATCATAAAATAAGTTGGAGAGTATTCCCTTATCTTCTATTTTCTGGAAAAATGTGCAGAATTGGTGTTAATTCTTCAAGTGTTTGGCTGAATTCTCCCATGAAATCATCAGGGACTGGAGAAATTGTTTCTTTTTTCAGTTTTTAATATTACGAATTAAATTTCTTTACTAGTTATAAGGCTATTCAAATTATCCATTTCATACTGGGTGAGACTTGATAGCTTGAGCTTTTTTGTATGTATGTATGTATAATATATACATTTTATTAGATTCAGGTACACAACATAATGATTTGATATTTGTATATACTTGTATATATTGTGGAATCACCATATGTCTAGCTAGTTAACATCTGTCACTATACCAAGCCGCATATTTTTTTTTCTGCACTGCATAGTTTTATCTTTTTGCAGTATGGAATTCAAGATTTTAAGGCTTCTGGTGTTAGTTTGTCAGGATTAGAATCCTTGTTCCACCAAGTATTAGCAAGATAACCTCTCAAAACCTTGGGGTTTTTTTGTCTAGAGATAGTATCTTCCTCATTGGATTGTGTAAATGTAATGGATGATATTTGTAAAGTGCTTTAAAAATAATGCCAAACCCACCAGGAGGCTGGTCAATAGTTAGCAATGTAAAAAGTGGTGGCTGCCCGTTCTTGCCTCGGACAATAGGGTTTATATTCTGACAGGAGAGGAATGAGCCCCGAGGCCAGGGCCCAGGCTACCTGCTGGATCAGTCTGGGGAAGAGATGAGGAAAGGGGAGAGAGATCTAGCAGCTGGATGGAGATGCCAGTTTCTGGGGCAACTGTCCACAGAAATCTTGCTAGAGAGATTGAGTCACAAATTAAGGGTAGGGTGGGATAAAGCTAAAGAACTAGGTGAACGGGACACTACCCATCACTAAACAGAGACAGCCCAGAAGATAAAGAGAGGTGAGTGGGTGGGGAAAGAAAACCAGTATGAGGCAGTGGAGGTGCAATGAGATGTGGATATGGATAAGAACTCATCGCAATTCACCTCATGAGCCCCAGCTTAGTGGAGGAGGAATTGCCTTCCTCTCATGTGGGATTTGGTATTGTTGCTACTAGACTGGAGGCAGGTGGTTAAAACGAAGGACCTAGTTGGATGCCAGCAGCTGCCTGTCAAGATATTAGGGGACAGCCTTAGTTTAAAATCTGCCCTCTCTTCTGCAGAGTAGCTTGGCGATGCTTTGTAGATTGTATCTGCCAAATTTTGTTATTGAAAACAAAAATGTTTTTAATATACACTTGAGATGATGAGCAAAATTAAGGTGAAGAGATTTCAAATCTCCTTCTAGCTAGTCAGGAAGGGTTTCAGGGAGAAAAGAATTTAGTAAAGAAAAGGGAGATAGATTGGTTTGTGAAAAAGAGAACTCTGTTCCAGGTGTAATGAAAGGTCTCAGAGAGGACTGTGGACAAGAACTGAAGGAAGGGATACAGATATAGCCAGAGGGTAATAAGTAGCCCAAAGTTTGTAAAACTGGGATTAGGAACAGCCAAGGAAATACAGGAAGGGGCTGGCAAGCCAAAGGGGACATTATGGACTGAAATATTAGGGCTGGATCTGTGAGGCGAAAGTAGAGGCGATTCTGGGCTAGTACATGTGAGATGCTTAATAATCAGTGCTTTTCTTAATCACATGAACAAACGGAGGCAGAAAGGTTGGCTTCCCAAGAGGGGCCCCCAGGAGTCTGGTTGAGACATGAGCCTCGGGGTGCAGCCCAAGAGTCTCTCTGACTTGTCTGGGAGGGACGGAGCTCACCGTTCGGAGACACGTGCTCTACAGAATGTGGATTTGTAGAAGGCCAAAGAGAAAGCCTCTCCTATATATTTTCCCTTAACTTTGCATTCTACAATATTTGAAGCATACAAACCAATATACATGAGTTATGAAGAAAAATGCACAAATGAATGATGGTACAGTGGTAACGAGAAAATGACCAATACACCATTTAAGTTGTTTGGGCTCTTCCAGATTCCATTCCATTCACGCCTCTGGGCTGGGGCACTGGCTCTGTTCTTCTCAACACGAGGTTTCCTTCGCTAAGTCAAAGCAGCTGTCTAGCTGTTCTGTGTCCCAGCCATTGGCACAGGAGAAAGGGAATCTGGAATCTTTTAAAAAATGGCTTGGAAGCTGCATGAATCACTTCTCACATCCAGTTGCCAGAACTTAGTCATTTAGCCACGCCTATCTGCAGAGACTCAGGAATTTACTCTGTAACTGGGTGGCCATATGTTCAGCTAAAACTTGGGGATGTTCTACTAGTAAAGGAAGGATAGGTGTGAACACTGGGCGACAGTTCACAGCCACTGACATAAGTATTCACATGTTCAGCTTTACAACACAATGACATATCGATTTTCAGAATGGTTAAATTGATTTACACCCTCCAGCAGGAGATAAAATTTCCATTAATACACATTCTCAATGATAGCTGTTGATTCAAATGTCTTACATTTTTATTTATTTTTAAACTTATTTAACAGGTGTAAAATATTTCATTATGATCTTAAGTTGCAATTCCCTGATTACTGATGTTGATTACTAATGAAGTCTGTTGATTATTATTTTTTTCTTCAGTGAAATAAATTCCTGTTCAAATCTTTTGCCTATTCCTCCCCACGCCCACTCCCACTGGGTTATCTTTTTTATTCATTTGTAGGTTTTTAGATTTTTGTATAAAATCCTGAATACTGATCATTTGTCAATTATATGTTGTAAATATCTTCTTGCTTTTATGGCTTCTCCTTTCATGTTATGATGCTTTTTGTTAATATAAGTTCTTAATTTTAACATCATAATTTTGGATATTTTAGTTAAAGATTTATTGTCTTGTTTAAGATGAATCTCCCTACTTGAAGGCTGTAAAAATGCTCTTTCATTCTCTTCTAAAAGTTTTAAAGTTCTACTTTACATAGTTAAAGTTTTTAAAATACTTAGAATCAATTTTATGTAAGGCATGAGACGGGGATAAGGTTTGGCCTGTCTTTCCTGCAGGTGTGTAACACTCTATCACTTAAGTTTCTACGTAGGTGTGAGTCATTTTATGGGCTCTCTTTAGTTCCACTGACAATATGTCTATTCTTACATCTAGTTAAACAATGTTTTAATTACCATAGACATAGTAAGTTCTGAGATCTGGTAAGTCAAATCCTCCCATCATCTTCTGATCTACTTTTTTTTTGTCCTTTTCTTTTCTACATATATTTTCGAGCAAATTATCAAATTTCTCTAACGAAGTGCCATTTAGCATTTTGGCAAGCATTGCAAATAATGTATACGTAAATGGGTGAAAACTGTTACCTTTACAACGTCTACAAGTTTACAACTTTTACAACAGTACTGATATCTTCACAACATTGAATCTGTCTTTCCATTAAGTATGGTATATCTTTTCATTTATTTAAATAATCTTTAATGTTTTTTAATAACATTTAAAAATACTCTCTGAGAAGGTCTTGCACATCGTCTGTAAAATTTATTCACAGGTACTCCTTTTTTTGTTTTTGTTATTGTTATTAGTTTGGTTTTTATTCTAAAACTACAATTTCTAACTTGTGTTATAGAAATTGTGTATAGAAATGAAACTGACTTTTGAATATTAACCTTACATTTAAACTTGGTTACCTCTATAATTTATAATTATATTGATAATTATATAGATTGTTTTGGGTTTTCTATGTACACAGCCTGATGTGAATAATGACAGTTTTATTTTCTCCTTTCTAATCCTTCTATTCTTTATTTCTTTTTCTTGATTTACTGCTCTGTCCAGGACCGCTGGAACCATTTGGAATGGACGTGGCAGACAGGCACCATTCTCTTGTTCTTGATTTTAAAGGGAATGCTTCTAATGTTTCACCATTATGATGTTAGGTGTAGGTTCTGAGTAGGTCATCTTACTCATATTAACAGATTTCCCTTCTGTTTCTTACCATGACTTTGCCAAGTGTTTCTTCTTCCTTTTAATCTTGAATAAGTGTGGAATTTTATCAAATGTTCTTTGTGTCCCTATTGAAGTGTCTGTACTTTTTTCTCCCATGTTAATGTGATTAATTACATTCAGATATTTTCTAATGGTAATCACTCCTGCATCTCTAGAATAATCACAATTTAGTCAGAATGTAGTTTCTGTTCTTTATATTACTGGATCTAGTATGCTTTTACCATGTCTAGGATTTTTTTCATGTAGATAAATGAGAACTATTGTCCCATAATTTTCCTTTATCATACGGTCCTTGTCTGATTTTAGTGTCACAGTTGTGTGGGCCTCAGAGTCGAGCTGGGGAATGTCCTCCTATTTTTCTGTTCTCTAGAAAAGTTTATACCATATGAAATTGCTGTTCTTGTATATAATAATGAAAATTCTGGAATTTTGAGAAAAAATGTTTTAGTCAACCCATGTGTACCATTAACATTAATAAATTTCTTCTACTAACATACTAAATATTATGTTCAGTTTTTAAAAATTGAGTGGTTTTAGACAGCATAAGTTTTCTTAGCCCTCCAATTTACTACTTCTTTACTGAAAGAGGTTTTATTTTTTGGCACTGCAAATGAGGAACATGATGGCAGCCCCCTGGGGAAAGTTCCAGTGAGCACGACATGTGCAAACAACGGTGCTGGCGGTGGTTTCACCTGGGTGTAACGGGCCGCAGTACAGTCACTGGAATCTCTAGTTGCAGCGATGTACCTATGCATACGTGTGTGCTTCAGCAACATCCAGACCCTGCCCAGACAGCTTTCGATTGTTGCATTTCTATTTTCTTTGTCACAGGCTTTGATCCTCTACAAAATGGGTCTGCTTTTGATCACCCATCAATTATTGTGCCTATTTGTTTAATTTTTTTTCACCTTCTCTACTGTAGCCAAGTGTTGACATACTGTGTCACTGGACATGCCTTAAGTTTGCAACAAATGTTTGAATTACTATTTGTGGGTTAGTTTTTAATTCACTGATTTTTATTTAAAACAAAGTTGGATCTTTCTTGAGATTTAATTTTGAAAATAAGATTCCCAGATTGAAATTTTTGAACTATCTTTTGAACAATCCTTTAGTAACAAAACTTTTCCACAGACCAAATGATGCTTCTATCTGCTTCAGGTGTATGATGTTTCAGTTTAAATATAAAAAAGATCTGCATTTACTTCAAAGATATTGTTTACTTCTGTGGCAAAATGAAAACAATAAAAATAAACTCAAGAACCAAGCAAACTTTAAAAGCACTATACTGTTGTAAATTCTCAATAGCAAAAATAGAATTGTACTTATATCAAATTTACAATTCATAGTCAATTTCAACTGACCACGTGTTGACATTTCATGTGGTACACTCTAATATATGCCTGGAATAATCCATTTCTTTAAAGTGTGGTAGAACTTGCCCATAAAACTATATACATTACACATACATACATACACAATGAGTTCATGTAAAAACTGGTGAAAACTGAATAAGACCTATAATCTAGTTAATTGTATTGTGGCAGTGTCAATTTACTGGGTTTGATGCTGCACTAGTTATAAAAGGTGTCACCATTGGGGAAAGATGAGTGAAGGGTTCCTAGAATTCTGTTCTCTTTTCTATTTCTTGTAAATTTAAAACTATTTCAAAAAATAAAGTTAACAAGAAAACACATGGGCCTGTTGTACTTTTATGTATTATTATTATTGTTATTACTACTACTACCATTATTATTATTATTATTTTCATCAAAGTATGCAGCATTTATGCTGAGTCCAACTCACTGTTGCTCATGTTAATTAAGAACAGGGTCTTTAAAAGGCCTGCGTCAAAGAAGCAGTTTTCACATTTATTTTTCTTAAACTTTGCACTACAGAATTTGATCTCTGTGAGAATAATAATAGGTATTTTAAAAGAAAATCTCGTCTTGGATTGAAAGAATCAATATTGTTATAATGGCCATACTAACAATATACAGATTCAATGTAATCCCTATCAAATTACAGTAACATTTTTCACAGAGCTGGAACAAAAAATGTGAAAATTTGTGTGGAAACACAAAAGACTCCAAATAGCCACACAGACTTGAAAAAGGAGAACAGAGCTGGGGGAATCACGCTCCCTGACTTTAGACTATACTACAAAGCTACAGCAATCAAAACAGTATGGTACTGGCACAAAAACAGATACATCAATGGAACAGGATAAAGTCCAGAAATAAACCCACACACTTATGGTCAATTAATCTATAACAAAGGAGGGAAGAGTATACAATGGAGAAAAGACAGTCTCTTCAACAAGTGGTACTGGGAAAATGGGACAGCTCCCTGTAAAAGACTGAAATTAGGACATAGTCTCTAACACCATATACAAAAAAATAAACTCAAAATGGATTAAAGACCTAAATGCAAGACCAGATACTATAAAACTACAAGAAAGCATAGGCAGAACACTCTTTGATATAAATCACAGCAATATTCTTTTTGAACCAGCTCCTACAGTAATGGAAATAAAAGCAAAAATAAACAAATAGGATCTAATTAAACTTAAAAGCTTTTGCACAGCTAAGGATACCATCAGCAAAATAAAAAGATAACCTACAGAATGGGAGAAAATATTTGCAAATGATGCAACCAACAAGGGACTAATTTCCAAAATATATAAACAGCTCATACAGCTTAATACCAAAAAACAAGCAACCCAATCAAAAAATGGGAAGAAAACCTAAATAAACATCTCTCCAAAGAAGACATCTCAATGGCCAACAAGCACATGAAAAGATGCTCAACATCACTAATTGTTAGAGAAATGCAAATCAAAACTATAATGAGGTATCATCTTACACCAGTCAGAATGGCCATCATTAAAAAGCTCACAAACGATAAAAGCTGGAGAGGGCGTGGAGTAAAAGAAACCCTCCTACACTGTTGGTGGGAATGTAAATTGGTGCAGTCACTATGGAGGACAGAATGGAGATTCCTCAAAAAACTAAAACTAGACTTAAACCATATGAAACAGCAACCCCACTCCTGGGCATATATCTGGAGGAAAATATAATTTGAAAAGACACATGTAGCCCAGTGTTCACAGCAGCACTATTTACAATACCCAAGACATGGAAACAAGCCATTGACAGATGGCTGGATAAAGAAGATGTGGTATATATATACAGGAATACGACTCAGCCATAAAAAAGAATAATGCCATTTGCAGCAACATGGATGGATCTGGAGATTGTCATTCTAAGTGAAGTAAGCCAGAAAGAGAAAGAAAAATACTGTATGATATTGCTTATACGTGGAATCTAAAAAAAGGACACAAATGAACTTATCTACAAAACAGAAACAGACTCACTGACATAGAGAACAAACTTATGGTTACCAGGGGGTAAAGGGGGTGGGAAGGGATAAACTGGGAATCCAAAATTTGCCCCTCTTGAGGAGTGATGGAAATGTTAGCTATCTTGACTGTGGTGGTAGTTTTATTGGTGTTTACATCTATCAAAAGTCATCAAACTGTACATCTGAAATTTGTGTAGTTTACAGGAACCATACCACAATGAAGGTGTTACAAATAAATAAATAAATAAATCCCAGGGATGTTACCTACAGTTGTCTGTCATCCATCTTAACTCTACATTAGTATAAATAATCTAGGTTTGATTATAATTAAAGACAGAATGATGGAAGATGTCATCTACACAAGGATGTCCACTGAACCTCACAAAGATGACAGTTTAATCCATCTACAAGAGGTAATAACTGAAGCATTACTGTAGCAAATACTTTTACAAGCTTTGCATTCTTAGGTTTCTAATACTAATTTAAAATCACTTTGATTCATCTGGCACCATAACTTCACAGGTCCATTTCTAATTCCTGGAGTTTCAAAGATTATTCTGTGCTTTAACTTGAAGGTTTTCCCTCTGCTCCCAGGTGTAGAGGCATCTTTGTAATGGACTGGAGGAAACCTTTTTTGTCGTCTCTCCTGTCAGTGCTGCACTGTGTGCACCAAGCCCGCCATGTGGCCCTTTGCTTGTCATTTTAACGGTCGGCTGGGCAGCTGTTAATAAAGCAAGTCTATCCGGAAACACCATGATCAGAGACCACATTCAAGAGAGCCTCAAAAAGGAGCGACTAATGTGAAGTTTTTAGCTCTTACTGAATGTCACTCTTTTTAAAGTTGCAAGTGAAAGTCTCTGAAAAAAGTCACCTTGTGATAATGACACAGTTCCAACCACTTTTTTTTTTTTTTTTTTTGAGATAAAGGGTCCAGTTTCATTTATGTAGTTTATTAAAAAAAAAAAAAAGCCTAAGAATTAGATATTTAAAGCCATTGGGCTACTTCTAATTTTAAAAGTCTACTTCTAATGCTCTAAAATTGAAATGGCATATTGACACAACATTGTAAACTGACTATACTTCAATAAAAAAGCATGTAAAAAATAAAAAGAATTGTAGCCTTCTGCAAAAAAAAAAAAATTGAAATGGCATAAACATTTGTACACTGGCATACTGGTAATTTCTTTTTCTCCCTAGATTTTCATGGGTGTCTCAGGTGCAACCATACACACGCACCTCAAATCTTTGCAGTGAAGAGACCCCCCCAACAATGATGGGAGAAGACATCCAAGCACCAGTGAAGTATTTGATGCTGCGAGGTCTCTGAAACAGATAGAATGAGTGCTTTTCTGTGCCTTTGTACAGTGTGAAAGTAGTAAGAGGAAGAGTAAACATGATTTGGGGACAGTATTCTGGGATAATCACTGTCCATCTGGTCTCAAGCCTTTTCTGTACACGGCAGGGGCCCACTCAACCTTTGTTTCTTCAAGCTTCTATCAAGCTTTTGAGGATTTTTCTTTTTCTTCACGCATAGACCATCTCCTTAGATTCCCAGGAAGCAGGCCATTTGGTGGAAGAAAACTGAGCAACTACTTCTAAAGGAATTCAAAAAAATTATTTTTTTAGTGTTATCATTGAGTTCATAAAAAATGGACTTCGTCTAACATTAGGAAAAAGAATTCTAGTGATTTTCAAATATTCTTTATCTTTTAAGATATAAATACATATCTTATTTCCAGTGATTCATCTTTAAGAAATCAGTGACACTTTACAGATATGTAAACCAACACTCACAGAAGACCAGGATCTTGACTTTACACCGCCAAAGCACTGGCTCCCAGGCTTCACTGCCACTTTGGATTTGACGTGCCTCATCTCCTGCCTCTCCACCTTGTGGCTGAAGATCTCTAATGACCTTTGCTCCTGAATCTCTTACTTCAGGGGCCAGTCACTTGAAGTTGAGAAAATAAAAGTAGTAGAATCCTGGCTGACTTTTAAGAATGACAAGCAGAAATCAACACTGCTGGCTCTTATCTCTACTGGATTTCAGTTTAATAAAGTGAAGACATCTGTCTCACCATCTGAAGATTCTCTAACAATGGTGTTTGAATCCCTCCAGATTATTATACTTTGATGGCTAGACATGTAGTAGTGATTGAGAAGCTGGGCCACAGAGATGGACAGAAGTGTCATCTTGTGGCTATGCCTCCCCTAGTCCCCTGTAGACACTCCATTAAGCCAGGAGCCAGCTCAGAACTTGTCTATCCATTGCTCCAAGGGAGATACAATTGTCCAGAGTTTACCCGCCAGATGGAACCCACCTGCTATCCCCAAGCTGACAAAGTCTATAACCTGGAGTAGATCTTACAGGCTCATAAAGGCAAAAGAGTAAAATGATTTAAGAAATAGAAAATGGTATTTTTAATGAGGTAAAGTTAGAGAAAATTTACTAACCTTTTGCAGCACATCGGAGAGACAATTTACTAAATGTGCCAGAAAAAGGACATTAGGAAGGGGAAATCACAGACAACAGGCCTCTCCCTCTTGCTCTAGCATACTAGATATTCACAGGCCAAATACAAACGATTAGCTATTACTTGCTTGACCTCTGTATTCTGTCAGTTTGGCTAAATGAACAATAATTGTGTGACAAGTCAGCAATCAATATCTGTGCCTGCATATTGTGTGCTAGGAAGTTTGGTAGAGAGTAAAAATCATTAAGCACAAATATTATTTAATGTTGGACAATGCAAACTGTTGCTTCAACACAAGTGACTGTCATTTTTAGTGAGGTACGTTACTTTCTTTTCCTCTTAAAACTTTACATCTAATTCCAAATAGAAGGCATGAGCGGTGGTTAAGAACACAGACTCTGTGGCCAGAATGTGCTCTTCAGTCTGAACCCCAGCTCTGCCCTGTTACGGCTTTGTGACACTGGGTTAGTTACTCAATCTTGAAAAATGAGGAAAATAACACCCACATCATATTATTGTTACTGAAATTAAATGAATTCCTATTTGTACACTGCTTAGAACAATGGCTGGCAAATAGTACTATAAGAGCTTATTAAATCAACAAAAAAATCTCTTCTTAGAGTGTATGAACATGGAATAACCGCACATGTTATCAAGCCTCGTTGAACTGCAATAAATTTGATTATTTCTATTACACAACTAAAGAAACTGAGTTAAGACCCAGAAAAATAAAATATCTTGCTTAAGGATCCAACACTTGGCAAAACATACTTAGATCAATTTACATAAAACACTGCCTAGGAGAAACACAAATATTTTTCTCTTGCTTCCTTAATCAAAAAAAAAAAAAAAAAAGGAAGCATTAAAAGAACAAAAAAAAAGACAGGGAAATAAGTTGAGATTCATCATTTCTCACACGACAGTATGAGTCAGCACCTATCTACATAGCTGGAACAAAGAATGTGATGGACCCCTCCCTTCTGCTGACTCTCTCTGCCTTACTAATGGCATGGCAACTAGAGGTGAAACAAGGCACAGGAGGGTTTCCACTAGGTCTACTAAATTAATACAAGTGCATAACCGACATGATGCTGGTGCTAGCAGGGACAACTACAAGTTCTACTGTCTTGGATAACAGTGCTCAACATTGCCGATAACTGTATTATTTGTGTGTTGTTTCATTTCACTGACTCTGAATTTGATTGTTTTGTCTCTAATAATTTTGTCTGCATGATCACAATTATCATAATAAAAGTAGCAAACATATCCATCACCTCCAAAAGTTTCCACACACACCCTTATCTCAGGCAATCACTGATCTGCTTCTTATAATGTAGACAGTTTATAGATTAGCTTATATTTTCTAGAATTTTACATAAATTGAACTATCCAGTATGTACTCTTTGGGGGGAGGTTGTGGGTTCTTTCATTCATTAATATTTTCAAATTCATTCATATTCTTGCTTTTTAATTGCAGAACAGTATCCCATTGTATGGTGCTATGAATAGAACTGTGTTCTCCCCAAAACTGTATGTTGAAGTTCTAACCTTATTTGGAAACAGGATTATTAGAGGTAATAAAGTTAAAATGAGATCATTAGGGTGGTCCCTAATCAAATATAGGTGGTGCTCTTATAAAATGGAGAAATTTGGGTCCAGAGAAATACACAGACAGAAGATGATGTAAAGACACAGGAAGAACACCATCTACATCTCAAGGAATGTCTGCGGCTGCCAGAAGCTGGGAGAGAAGGATGGACTAGATCGCCCTCAAAGCCCTCAGAAGGAACCAGTCCTCATGACAACTTACTTTTGGAGTTCTAGCCTCCAGAGCCGTGAGACAATAAATACCCGCTGTTTAAACCACTCATTTTGTTACAGCAGCTCTAAGAAGCTAAAACATATGAATATACAAAATATGTTTGCCCATCTGCGTTGTTTCTAGTCAAATTTTAGCTATTCCAAATGTTTCTATGAACATTCACAGCAGCTTTGTAGAGACAAAGGCTTTCACTTCTCTTTGGTAAATATCTAGAAGAAGGATGAATCACATAGTAGGTATATGTTTTACTTTTCCAAAAAACTACTAAACTATTTTCCAAAGTGATTGTACCATTTAAAATTCTGACCAGCAGCCTACGAAAATTCTATTTCCTCCACATCCTTGCTAATATTTGGTTTGACCAGTCTTTTTTTTCCTTTTTTTACATTTTTTTAAGTTATAGTCATTTTACAATGAGTCAAATTCCAGTGTACAGCACAATTTTTCAGTTATATGTGAACATACATATATTCATTGTTACATTTTTTTTTGCTGTGAGCTACAAGATCTTGTATATATTTCCCTGTGCTATACAGTACAATCTTGTTTACCTATTCTGCATATGACCAGTCTTTTCAATTTCAGCCATTCTTACAGGTAAGGAGTGGTATTTCATTTGGTTTTAATTTGCATTTTTCTAATAACAACACTAAGCATCTTTTCATGTGCTTATTTGCCATCTGTATATCTTCTTTGAAGAGGCATTTGCTCATTTTTTTTGCTTATTTCACTGGGTTTTGTGTTTTCCCATTACTGAGTTTTGAATATTATTTATATATTTTGAATACAAACCCTTTATTGATTTATAAATATTTTTTAAACTTTAAAAAAATTTTTTTGACTGATTTATACCTTGCACTATATAATAACTAAAAATGGATTACAATCCTAAGTGTAAAGCCTAGAGTTATAAAACTTCTGGGAGAAAACACAGAAGGAAACATTTGTGATCTTGGATTAGGCAAAGATTTCTTCAACAGGACACTGAAAGCATGATCTATAAACAAACTGGTAAAATGGATTTTATCAAAATTGAGAATGTCTGCTCTTTAAAAGGCTGTTTTAAAAATAAATAAGACAAACAGCAAACTGAAAATATTTCCAAAACATACATCTGATAACAGAATTTTTATTTATAATACTCTTGAAGTATAGTAATAAGAAAATCATCAACTCAATATTAAAAATGGGCAAAGTATTTTCTCCCATTCTGTAGCTTGTCTTTTCATTTCTTATGTTTCATCCCAGAAGTTGAACAGTTTCAGATTTTATATTTAAATGTGTGCTTCACCTTAATTTTTATATATGGCATGATGTATGGATTGAGGGACTGACGTACTCTCTCTCTTTTCTGCATACAGATATCCAATTTTTCCAGCACCATTCATTGAAATGAATATTTTTTTCCATTGAACTGCCTTCGTACCTTTGTCAAAAATCAGTTGTCCATATGTATTGGTCTGCCCATACATTTTTCTGAATCTTTCTTCCATTTTGTTAAACTGTTATCAATCTTTATGCCATTTCCACATTGTCTTGATTACTTTTGTTTTATAATAGCCTTGAAATCAGGCAGAGTTAATTCTCTAATCTTGCTTGTTTTAAAGTTGTTTTGGCTAACTTAGATCTTATTCATTTTAATATAAATTTTAGAATTAGCTTGTCAATTTCCACCCTCAAAAAAGCCAGCTGGGATTTCAATTGAGATTTCATTGCATACATACATCAAGTAGAAAGAACTGACATCTTCACTATTGAGTCTTCAGAGCCATAAATACAGTATCTCTCTCCATTTAAGTCTTGTTTCATTGCTCTCATTAATGTTTTATACTTTTCAGTGTACAGGTCTTGCATATTTTTGTCAGATTTATCCTTAAGCATGTCCTATTTTGAGATGCTACTGTATTTTTACAAATTTCAATTTCTGATTATTTGTTAATATATAGAGATACAATTAATTTTTGTAGATTTTTTTTTTCACATAATCATGTCATCAGCAAATAGAGATACTTTGGATAGTTTCTATTGCTCTGTCTTCAAGGTCATTAATCTTTATTCCTGCAATGTCTCATTTGTTGTTAATCCCTTCAGTGTATTTTTCAGACACTGTAGTTTTCATTTCTAGAACCTTGATTTGGATCATTTTTATATCTTTTCATGTCTCTACTTAGCCTTCTGAAAATATATAATATTGTTATAATGTCTTTTAATGTCCTTGTTTGCTAATTCTAACATCTATATCAGTTCTGAGTTGGTTTCCACTGGTTGACTTTTACTTTCATTGTGGATCATATTTTCCAGCTTATTTGCACGGCTGATAGTGAATTTTGTGATTCAAGTATTGTGAATTCTACCTTGTAGGTGCTGGATATTTTTGGTTTTCTGTAAACATTCTTAATCTTTTTTTCTGGGATGCAATTAAGATACTTGGAAACAATTTGATCTTTTTGTGTCTTCCTTTAAAGAGTTATTTAGGCAAGATCAGAACAGCATTTAGTCTAAGGCTACTTATTTCCCACTGCTGAAGTAAGATACTTCTGAGCATCCACTAGATGCTTCATTGGTTATGAGCTTTTCCACTATGGCTGGTGGTAACAGCACCTATTCCTGGTCCTGGGTGGACACCAAGGAACATTTCTTCTAATCCTTTACAATAGTTATTTCCTAGCATCAGGCGGTTACCTTATAAATATGCACTGATCAGTACTCTCCGGGATACTCATCTGCAGATCTCTATAGAGTCCCCTCTTTGGGCAGCTTTCTCATCTCTGTTAGTTGTACTGTAAATTCTAGCTTCTCTGAATGCTCAGCTTAATCTCAATTTAGGGAATCTGACCAGGCTGACCAAGACAATAAGAGAGTAGAAACAAATTACTATATCAGGAGAGAAAGAATGATATCTTTACAGACCCACCATACATTAAAATATTATAAGGGAATACTGTGAAGAACTCTAAGCACATACATTCAGAAGCTTAGGTGAAATGGAGCAATTCCTTGAAAGACACAAACTACCAAAACTCACTGAAGACGAAATAGATATAGTTCTATTAAAAAAAAAAACAGAATTCATAACTAAATGGCAGAAGTCTGTATGGACAGAGAAAAATAAGACTAACTTATGGATGGAGAGCTCCTTACTTTGCCTGTAGTTTGGAACAGACTGGTCCCCAAATCTGAGATTTTGGTTGCTAACTTATTTGGTCAAAGGTGCTGAGCAAGTAGTAGGCTATGAACCATAGGTTTTGAGCAAATGTCTTGAAATAGGAGAATGATATGATAAATGGTTCTTAAGGTCTTATCTTCCTTAAATTAAGGAGATTATTTTGGCAAATGTGTTTTGGAACAGATATCTGCTTAGAACAGACAGCATCTAGAGACAAGACTACTAACCAGGAGGAGGCTAACATAATGTGGTGGTAAAGATATAAGCTAGGCAGGCAGTTTTCAAAAATGAATGTAAGGGATAACTCTAAGAATTGGTACGGTCTATTGCAAAACCACATGTTTAATTTTATTTTTCTCCAAGTAAGGTATTTTTCTACAAAAGATAATATATAGCTATGCTTTTTGGGTAAAAAGCAATATATATTAAACATTTGTAAAGCATCTGGGAAAAGCTGCCTAGTTTAATACCCCTTTCCCCCATCTGTTTTATTTTAGACAGTTAAATATGCTTTGGACCAGTTGCATTTTTCATAACCATTTTTTGGACATTAAAATGGTTAACTTCTCCAAGCAGAAAATGAAAACCTTGAAATAGAGGCAGAATAAGTAATACTTCTGTTCAATCAAATATAGAATTTAAATACACAATTAAGCTGCTTCTCTTTATATGCTTTAACATTAAAATCGTCTTACCCCATACAATAATTGAAATTACCTGAAGGAAAATAACCAATCTGAGACTGAGTAAAACGAGCCTGGTGGTCTCAGAGACAAGCGCATTTAGTCAAGTAGTGCTGGTAAAATCTATTTTTACACGTAATTTTGAGAGTAAGCCTTTAGGTCAGCATTGAGTTTGTGCTTATGCTGAGAACTAAAACAAATGTGGCCAAGAGAATAGCTCCAGCAATGTTGTCAGTGTTTCTAACTTCAGCCCCATCTGTTTGAAAATTTCTGCCGTGGTGCCCAGAACAGCTTGTTGGTAGCACTGAGGCATTTTCAAGGGGCACATTTTTCTAAGGACCAAATAATCTTTAAAATATTCAAAAGGAAAACAGGAAAAGGGTATACAGTTCAGTGGCAGAGTGCATGACTAGCATGCACAAGGTCCTGGGTTCAATCCCCAGTACCTCCATTAAAAAGCAAAAAAAAAAAAAAAAAAAGTAAACCTAATTACCTACCCCCTCCAAAAAAAAAAAAAAAAAAAAACCAAAAAGGAGAACAGAATAGTCTTCTAAGCTCTTGCTACTCAAAGCGTGGTTCTCAGGCCAGCACTACAGAGTCCTGGGAGTGCACCAGGCGTGCAGCATCTCAGGCCCCACCCTGAACTACTGAACCAGAATGTCAAGTCATTTTATCCAAGACTTCCAGGCGATTGTTATTAAAATTTGGGACACTGGTTTAGGCTCTTTTGTTAGAGGGTGGACTGGGGGATGTTTTAAGAGATAAGAGTGATCCTTTAGCTGGGGGCTCTGACATTGCAGCTGTGTGAATGAAGAGCATGAAGGCAAAATAAAGAAAAGGAAAAGGCTTCTTTGAGAATTCAATCTCGGCTGGCAACAATGCTCAGAGGATAAACCTCTACTGTGGCACAATAGCGTTCGCAGAGGCCTCCGGGATGCTCGTCAAGTTCAAAGGCAGGAGCTCCAATGTCAGGCAGGTGGTATTAATGCTTTCTTCACATATACACAAATCTATGTATTTTCTTAAGTATACACTTATGAATTGACTATCTTCAAGGGGCCAATCCTTCAGCACTTTATCAGACCAAGAGAAAATGATGAGGCCTGTAAACAGTCTGACTCTTTAATCACACAGACATCTCATTCCCATAGGAGGGACACAAAGAAAAGGTTCCCTTTGTAACCCACAATCTGAAGAGATGCAAACTGAGTCCTATATCAGGGTCCAAATTCGGTCTTTTTCTAATTTCCAAAGTGCAACCCTTGGCCCAAAACTCTGGACACACATAGAGCTCTGCCAGTAACACTCTGTTCACTCTGACGAGGGAGTTCTTTCCATTCAGTCTCTGGCAGGCAGGACCCCTCTACTTTGTTTCAAGATGAATTTTCTAGTTCCATCTTTGTACATTGTGTTCTCAAAGACCTTTATGGAAAGGACAGACAGATCTAGATGACCTAGGTCAAGCAGTTTCACATGTGATGGAACATTGAGCTGGGCTTGGGAGGAGCCCCAGCTTCTCCTCTTGGGTCTCTGTGTCTCCTCCCTGTAGCAGCTACTCTCATGACCTTTACATGGTTCATCAATGTGATTCCAACTAGAAATGACTATATAAAGTGACATCTAAATGTCCAATAATGGTGGTTTAACCATTTATTATGCTCTGCTTGGATGTTTAAAATGTTCTTCATTGAATCATCCTCAATGCTTCTGAGAATTCCACCAATGAATTACCACATGGAACCTTCACCGAATGCCCAGGCCCCGATGTCCTGGTATTAGAGACAGCAAGGGACAGCAAGGAACAGCAGGAGGAACACTGGCTCTGAAGGCAGGCACACTGGATTTGGCACCTTAGCGCTGCATGGCTAGCCGCTCCACCTCAGGAAAGTTACCTAAGCCTCACTGAGTTCCGGGTCCTCAGTCTGACAGGGAAAGTGGCATCTACTGTATAGTGAATGCTCTGTGAGGACTAAGGAGGATAAAGGTAAATCATCCAGCAAAATAAAGGCATTTAGTGGGTATCAAGACTACTGTGCTCTCTTTTTTCTTCATTCATTCGTTTATTCATTCATTTATACCTTCACATATTCATTCAACAAATATTTATTTTCCATCTACTCATTGATAAGTACAGGTCCCTTTTCTTTTGATGGTGAATATTTCAGCCTGGTTTCCTTAGAAAATGGAGCCTAAATCAAAACTAAGGTGCTCATGCTTTGTTGAGGGGTGCAGTCCAGAGAAGCAAACGTGAAGGAGGCACATAAGCGAGGTAGGAGAAGAGAGAAGGCAGGCACAAAGGCAAGCCTTCCAAGCTGTTCAGACTTTACTGGGAAACACAGTGGCTGCTCAGACACATCTGACATCCCCAGAGAGGGCATATGGAAACACTGGGTCCCAGAACAGTCTCTCGCGTAGGAGTAAAGGAGAAGAATCTATCTGTTGGCTCCCTTCCATTTCCTGTTGCTTAATAGCCAAAGTCTCCCCCTCTCTCCACCACTGGGTGTTAACCACCCCCGCCCCTGACACACATTTCTGGGAAATGTGTCACAAGAGCAGTGGCATCAAGCTTGTGGAAGGGATGAGGCAGCAACACTTAATGCCCACCTCTCTGCAACCTGCAGACTTGAAGACCCCTCCTGGAAAGCCAGTGGAGTGGGTAGGTGGGTGGAGTGCTCAGCATGGAGGGCCCTGGCGTCTGTCTGCATGGCAACAGTGACAGGGAAGCGCAGGGCAGGAAGGCAGGGCCCCACAGTGTGAGGTCAGAAGTGTGAGAGGAAGCCTGGTTTGGTATTGCTTCTAGCGACATGGGAGATCAGGAGCAGCAGGACCAACTCCTGGCCAGCCCGGTGTGATGACAAATCAGCCTCCATCATGAGGGCAGGGACAGAGCTCAGTGAGTCCCTTCCAGGAAAGAGGGACATCGCCTCTCTGTACCAATAAGAATGCCAGTGGTGCCAAGTGACCTTCCTGGAGGGTCATCAGTAGCACCAAGCAGGAAAATATGCCCAAGCAAATCTGAGATGTGCATAAACTGGGCCTGGAATTATGAGGACAGGATGCAGGCTTTCAAGAGTTTATAAACGTGGAGGGATGGAAAACTGACTCATGATGCAGTTATGAGTTGGGTCAAGTTTATTTTTAGTGCCCCTCTGATTCACGCTGGTGAGAAAGGTTGGGTTTAGAGACCTTGCTTTGTGAGTTAGCTTGTCAACTGACCTCAAAGTCCAGGCTCAACCATATCACTGGACCTACTGCCTCAGCACAAAGATGGTGCCGAAGCCAAGGGACTAAATGTCATCGCCCAGCATGAACAGAGACAGGGCCCAGAACCCAGCGTACTTGCAGTGACAGAACAAGAGGCTGTGGAAAACACTGGGGGAGGTGGGGAGAAGGGGAAAGGTTTTAGCAACAGAGAGAGAACCAAGAGAGAAATCAATTAAGAAGAGATTTTCAGGTTGAAGGGAGTGACCACCAGGGTCAGATGGTGTCGAGAAGCCAACCTAGTAGAACAGGAGTAAGAAACAAGAAAACAGAGTTTTGTGATTGCAGCTTTGACTGGAACAATTCTGTAATAAGATGGTGGCTGGAAACTCTGCAAAGGATTGAGCAGTGCAAGGGGAGTGAGGAAATAGAGCTGGTATTTTTTTTCCAAAAATATTTTTACTCTGAATTGTCAGAAAGAAAAATAGCTTGAAGCTTGAAGAGAAGTAGAGCTGAAGCAAGGTATATTTTTTCAAAATAGCGTAATTCATTTATTTGATCTGCCTTGATATCTCTGGGTTGTTTCCAATATTTGACAGTTATAAATAGTGGTTTAATAAACATTCTTGTAAATATCTTTGGGTGTATATGTGCGTCTGTTTTGCTTGAGCATATCTCTAGGCATAGTGATAGTGCATTTCTATATTCAAGTGATAACCCAAATTTACTAATATGTCAGTTAGATCACATTGATCAATAGCAGATCTGTAATCTTACTACTGCTGTGGTTGGGTGTTCACTTGTTCTTTAAGTTACAGATGAAGGTGTGTTAAGACCCACAGTACATTATTGACATATATTTCCCCTTTTACTTCTGTTAATTTTTGTTGTGTATATTTAGAAGAATATACACATTTAGAATTGTCTATTTAAGCATATACAGATGTCGGATTTTCTATATCTTTCTGGTAATTTAAAATTTTTATCACTAAGAAATTCTTTTAAACAACCTCTAGTAATATTTCCTGTCTTAAAGTTTTCTTTATCTGACAGTCACTATCTTTTGCTTAGAGTTTGTTAGGAATATTTTCTTCTGTCCTTTTATTTTCAATCTCTCTGTATTTTTATATGTAAAATGCACTTCTTAGAATCAGCATACTGATTAAGTAAGGTCCCTTACTTAAGATGGTTTGACTTCATAATTTTTCAATTTTACAGTGGTGTAAAAGTGATATGCATTCCATAGGAACCGTGCTTTTTTGAATTCTGATCTTTTGCCAGGCTAGTAATACGTGGTGTGACTCAATGCTGGGCAGTGGCAGCCACGTGGTCACAAGGGGAAGCAACTGATAAATTTACAACCATTCTGTTTTCACCTTCAGTACAGTAGTCAGCAAATTACACTGAGATAGTCAACACTCTGTTGTAAAATAGGATTTCTGTCAGATGACTTTGCCCACCTGTGGGCTAATATAAGTGTTCTGAGCACGTGTAAGGTAGACTCAGCTAAGCTATGATGTTTGGTAGGTTAGGGGTATTGAATGCATTTTTGACTTGATATTTTCAACTTACTATGGGTTTATCGGAATGTAACCCCATTGTAAATCTGTACAGTTGTTTCTTACTCTCATCTGCTCTGATCAAATTTTCCCATTTGTAAAGCATTTTATTCCATTTATGTTTCTTACAATTATCTAGAAGCAAGGTATTTTTTTAAGATGGTGGAATTACTTATTCTATTCATTGGCAGAGGGGACTGAAAACATAAGTGAGGGAAGGAAAGTGATGACTGCTGGGGCAAGTTCTAGAGGTGATGGATGGCAATGATACCCAGAGTCCAGAGCACAAGACAAGGGACACCTGCAGAGGAGTCCAGGGAACACTGGTCCCTATGCTGAGGGATGGTATGATACGAGTACCATAACAAACCAGTGCTGCACAGGGCAGTGCTAAGTAGCATGTGCATTACTATTGTTGTTAACGTCATAATCTTTAGTTTTAGCGAAAACTAATCCAAGGGCAACCAGAGATGAGCCTGGACTGAAAAGCCCACTTTTCTGGTGTTGGTCTCTTAGAGATGGGGAGTGGGCTGCACCTGCAGCCTTGGGGGGGGCGGGCTCTCTCACTGCTGACATCATAACAGGCAGACTTGCAGCACAGGCCTCCAGCCCAGAGAGCCATCCCTGAGCCTCCTGTTGGCTCCAGCTGATCAGGGCATTCCCCAGGGATGGCTGAGGACTAGGTGTTGATGATTGGCTCTTCCCCACCAGTGAGCTATTTTCACTGTGTGGGGGGTTTTTAATACAGGCGGCACCAAAGGCTACATGTATATATATGCACATGGGCTTTTATAAAGCAGAAAAGTACCGAATTTATTAAAACTTAAAAAAAAAACAGCCCTGTCTCAGATGTCACATTATCTACAGAAACAAGCAAAGTACCACGTCCTTAATGATGCCCAATGAAAACACACACTGCAGTGTGTGGTATGGAATTGTAAAGGCCTCCACTTGTAAGCTGGGTTAACCGGGTTTGAATTCTGGTTCTGTCACTTAAGAGTTGTGTAACCTTGGGCAAGTTAATCTCTCCGTGACTCAGTTTTCTCTTTTGCAAAATGGGGATGGAAACAATTCCTTGTCTTAAAAGGCTGTGGTAGCAAAGTCTCTATAAGCCTCAATGCCCAGTATAGAAAAAGCATGGTATGTGTTGACTATTATTATTAAATGAATTTGTTTTAGTATAAAGGAGACGCTTTAAAGTTCAAATTGTGTTACAAAGCAGCAATGCAACCCTGAAAAACAACTCCACAAAATGGCCAAATCCCAGACATAACACAATTTTGTTCTTGAATTAGAAATACTACAGCTTGGGTTTCTGTGTGCCAGTACACAGGTCACGGGCCAGCTTGGGTCTTTGGGTCTCAGGAGGACTTCTGTTGTCAATGTTTCTGCTCTAGCACATTTTTCCTCCTGGTATTTGATGTATCTTTGACAAATCCTTGGAAAGGCTGATGCAAACACTTTCCTCCCTAATAACTGACAGCCACGGTGATGGTGATGAGCATTGAGATCAGTCAACAAGATGCCCTGACTGGTATACCCACGTCCACCTCCTTAGCCTCAAATTGGAGACTGCATCTATGCATTTTGTCCACAATGAGTTAAAAATGAGTAAGTTTTGCTCTCACATTGCTACGTGACATTTCAGAATTCAACAGCATGTAATTACAGAAAAGTATTCTAAACTACCAGTTTCTCTGAATACCGTACCTCACAATAATTCAGAGCCCTAAGCATCTTTATCAGTTACTTTCAAATGGTTTCTTGGAGGAAGCTTGGCATCTCAACACTGTGTGATTTTTCCACTGCCCTGAAAACCGCATTCAGATTCACTCCAAAGCTACTGAACTTGCATCAACAAATTCAGCCTGAGAGCAAAGAAATGGCCTTTTCAATAAAAGTGATAAAAATAACTTAAATTTCCAGGGTGTCTTTCTTCTGAAAAACTCATAAAGTCTTTACATGATTTGGTGAAAGGATTTTATCCAGAAGGGATGGCATTTGATTGATAAAGTTTCTCAAAGTTTAAATGCATTTCTGAATATCTTCCTCACCTTTTGTTGCTGTGTTTTCAGAAATAACACATTTCAATTTAACTTATTATGACACATATTCTTTTTTTTTTTAAACCAGTGTAAGAGTGGAGTCACTTTTCTTAGTTCTCCATGGTTCAGTTTCTCTGGATAACACTTTGTTCCCAAGCCCCTTCTTCTTGCTCAGCCACTCCTTACTTCTTCATGCTGCCATTTCATCTGGGGTATTCCCAGCTGGGGCTGATGAACTGTCACAGTGCCCATGAACTAGGGCTCTGGGCCCCAATTAACAGCCTTACTTTTTACTAGAATGTCATATTCCACTGCCTAACGTTCAGACCTCTGGGCCTGGCTCTTCCAGGAAGTTGAATCCCTTGTTTCCTCCCATCTTACCTACACTCCTACCCCTCCGTCTGCCTTGCACGTGTATTTGTTTGTGATGTTAGGGGGCTCAGCTTATACTCCTACACCCCTGAGTTCTTAACTTCTTAATGTCTTTCAACATAAATCCTCATCCACATTATCCAAATTTTCCAACTCTGCTTTAATTGTATACTATAAAACAAGAATTTCTATTTTTCAGAATCTTTATTTTTTTCTATTATAAGAGCAATATAGGCTCATTGTAAATGAAAGTTAAACATTCCATATGTAACTCCATCTCAAGGAGATTAACAATGACCATATTTTTTTCAGTTGTTTTTGACTTTTTATAAAAGATCAAAATTGGGATCATAACTAATAGAATGAAGTTTAAGAAAAATCAGAACCAAAAGGACTGGTGCACTGAGCATCATGCACCAAGTATTTATATTGATTTGATTTAAAAATTGATTGATTTAAAAATTTTGTATAATTTTGTGAACATTTTCCCAGGTTATTACTTAAAAAAAAAACTCTCTCAAAACTGCATGAGTTCACTGTTTGAAAGTACTGAGGGTTTGGGTTCTCCTAAGTGCTCACAAAACTTCAGCAGCTGAATGATGGCATGTGTTGTCTGTGACTTCGAAGGAAAGACAGTAATAGCAGACCATGATCCCTGGAAAGTAAAGGGACAGTTAGAAATGTAGCAACCTCTGGGATTATGTGTATCAGTCAGGGCTCTCCAGAACAGAACCAATAGGAGATGACTGATAGATAGACAGATACATACATACATACATACATACATACATACATACATACATACATATTAAAGAAATTGGCTCATGTAATGGAGGGAGCTGGCAAGTCTGCAGACCTGCAGGCTAGAAGCTCAGGCAGGGTTTGTATGTTACAGTCTTGAGGTGAGGGAAATGGAATTCTGCGCCCCAATTAGTCACTCAGCAATCTCTTAAATAACTGTTTTCTTGTATAGTCTACAATCAGTCAATTAAAGACCAAAGGTCCAGAAGGTGTTGCCTTGACCAAAAGTAAACTGTCTTGACCAAAAACTGAAGAACAATCCAGAACTTGGAGAAGTGCCTAAAGTCAAGTATTCCTTCCTGGTTCTACTACTGAATCTGTGTCAATTTAAATAACTTCCATTTCTAAATGATTCCCACTTTCAAAGGCCAAAACTCACACTGAAATCAATCAACATTAATCATTACCAAACTTTTAAAGAACAGGTTAATTCTGTCCTGTTAAACTGTCCAACAACATAAAAAGATGAAAATCTTCCCAAGCAGCCAAAGATTTAGGCTTCAAGAAGCCTCTGGCCACGTCAGTGCCTTCACTGCTACCATGAGAGCTGGGAGTAAATCAGACCCTCCATAAATGCTTACTGCTCTGAACAAAATATCTCAGAAAGAAAATTTCAGAACAATCTACATTATGAAGTGCATGGGAAAAAACGTCTCTATAAGCATTAGCAAGGGGAGTTCAGGACTTACCTGCCCAGGTGCTGGCACAGAGAAAGCAGAGTTGGTACCATCTAGGGATTATATTTGTCTGAGCAAGTCAGAAGAAATGGAAAATGGATAAGAGAGTTTAAGGCTTGGGCAAGAGTGGGATGGAGATGTTCTGCCATAAAATTTAAACCGCAGAGAAAGAGGGACGTAAAAAGAGGTGGGGCTGGTGGATGAAGAGAAGACAAATCCTCTGTGAGCCAGGGGCCCTGCTGACGGCTCCGAGGTGGAGTCACGGGTATTGTGCCCTGGCAGCACGCACTCCACAGGGCACGGGTCTTCACCAGAAGGTGAAGGAGAATGATCTAGAAATGATTTTCAGAAGTGGGGAGAACAATGAGCTCACTGCCTGATCACTTAGATCATTGTTCTAAGTGAAGTAAGCCAGAAAGAGAAACAAAATACCATATTATATCATTCATATGTGGAATCTAAAAAAAAAGAAAAGAAAAGAAAGGACACTAATGAACTCATCTACAAAACAGAAACAGACTCACAGGCATAGTAAACAATCTTATGGCTACCAGGGGGAAAGAGGGTGGGAAGGGATAAACTTGGGAGTCTGAGATTTGCAAATGTTAACCACTATATATAAAAATAGATAAAAAATGAATTTCTTCTGTTTAGCACAGGGAACTGTATTCAATATCTTAATAACCCTTAATGAAAAAGAATATGAAAACAAATATATATGCATGACTGGGACATTATCCTGTATACCAGAAATTGACACACTATAACTAACTATACTTCAATTAAAAAAAAATTACTTTGCTAAGTTAAAAAAAAAAGTTGCTTACTTAGTAAAGTCTTCTCTCCCCCTGCAGATAAACATAAAGGAACATCTCAGTTCTGTGCCCTTTCAAAGGATTTTGAATTTTAAATTGGAGATTTTTTGAAAGTTAGTTGAACTTTAATAAAAAGATTTCCTGGCTATTACAAACAACTTTACAACACCTTCTTTGGCAGTGGACAAACAGATCCTGTCTCTTTACCACTGTTGTCCTTGCTCTGGGAATGCTGGATGCATCGCCAGACTGCAGAAAGCTATTTGTAAGAGTCTTACTGAGTTACTGTCATTCCCTGTCGAAGGATGCATCTAAGGAAGTAGCAAATTCTCACATCACCCAATTCTTGTCACTTGACAAGGACCAGGGAATTAACAGCAAACCATCAATGAATGAATCTATCACTGGGCAAAACATCTCAGATCACTACTGAACTATTTCTCAAAAAGAAGTTTGTGAACTGAGGTTTAGAGTTCTACCAGCATGTTAGATTTTAACCATAAGAAGCATCCATCATGCACTTCATGGAGTACAAGGCTGGACCTGGTGTTGCTCCTGAGCACTGGTTTCCAGCCACACAATGGCAGTGATCCACACTATAAGGAAAACCACAGCATTCAGACCTCACCATCAGAGACAGGCAGCAATGTGGGGGTGTAACAGAGCATAACCAATTTTTAACAATCACAGTTTAACACAGAAAAATGAGCAAAATATCTGATGGGGAGGAGGATGGGAGGTCTGAAAGCTTTGGGGAGAGTAGGAGGAGAGCTCTGAAGGACAGCCTGAGATAATATATTTAGCCATTAAAGGTGAAATTACTACCCCTCTTCTAGGAAATGAGTCAAGATTTGGAAGAAGAGGTGAAAGTTTTATGACGTGTTGGAGCAGAGGGAAAGAGCTTAATGAACTGTGGAGGGGTATGAAGAGGTGTTTCAAATGTTCATGAACTGAATCTCTCAGAACCAAGGAGCTCCATCTAGCACAAGCTTGCCCGGTGCAAATGTTATGGTTTAAATATTGCCCAATACTTGATGTGTTAGAACATATTGTACCCTTCATTTGAGAAGGCCAGTTTCATTCATCTCCTTCCCGAATCTCAGGGAGCCATGTGGCTGACTCTCACCCACCCCCAACCTTTTCCAGGAGCCCACTTCCCCACTTTTCAGGCATACTGGACCATTCCACAAATCTAGACATACTTTCAATGGTTTCTGTGCACATGCTCTTGAGGGTGTTACTCCCTCTCTTGAAACACCCTTCTTTTTGGCCCTTTTTAATGCTTATTAAATGCCAGCTCCTTACAAAGATTCCATGATCCTTCTAATTTGATTGCAATCACCTCCTCCTGTGGACATCTATAACATTTTCTACTTGTGATGAAATTCAAGCCATTTCATCATACATTAAGTTTATCTTGCCCAAATCTGTCCCAATTTCCAACAGATTATTAAACTTTTTGAATATATGGATTATTTTGATTTTCTCTGGATCCTTGCCTATACCTAGCACAACTCTTGCAAGCAGAATGTTCATAATAAGTAGTTATTGAATAATACTGACTCAATATTTGCTGAATGACAACTGGATCCATGCTATGAAAATGGATCCCTTTGTGTGGGAACTCTTTTACTGAAAAGTGGGGCCAGGGTTCCATATAGCATGGGATTCTTGGCGCTGGATTATAAGTGGGGGTAGGGGGTATTTGGTGCTAGGGTTGCAAGATATGGTGCTAAGGGAATTCACAAGACAGTATCTCAGGGTGAAGCCCAAGCTGAGAATGAAAGATAGTCCAAAAGGAGTATCACCCACTCCTGGACATATATCCAGAGAGAAGCTTAATTTAAAAAGATACATGCATCCCAATGTTCACAGCAGCACTATTTACAATGGCCAAGACATGGAAACAGCCTAAATGTCCACTGACAGATGACTGGATAAAGAAGTTGTGCTTTATTTATACAATGGAATACTACTCAGCCATTTGCAGCAACATAGATGGACATGGAGATTGTCATTCTAAGTGAAGTAAGCCAGAAAAATAAAGAAAAATACCATATGATATCACTCATATGTGGAATCTAAAAAAAAAAAAAAAACAGATGAACTTATTTACAAAACAAAGAAATTCACAGACATAGAAAACAAACTTATAGTTACCAGGGTGGGAAGGCGGAGGGAAGGGATAAATTGGGAGTTCAAGATCTGCAGATACTAATATATATAAAATAAAATTACAAGTTCCTACTGTATGGTACAGGAAACTGCATTCAATATCTTATAGTAACTTACAGTGAAAAAGAATATGAAAATGAATATATGTATTTTTATGTATGACTGAAGCATTATGCTATACACCAGAAACTGACACAACATTGTAAACTCACTATACATCAATAAAAATATATGTACAAAAGGAGTATCACCTGTAGAGGCAGCAACCAACAGTTCACCAAGATGGAATAAACAGGTTGGGCAGAGGAATGGCTAGAAGGTATGGATAAGGAGTCTTCCTGCAGTCACTGGAGTAAAAAGATTGGAATCTGGGTGAAGGATTGAGTGGCATGAGCTCCTTATGACACTCTCCTCCTTGGTTGTTTCATCCAGTGAGATTTCAAACTAGTGTTTGGCACTGTCTTAGTTCAGGCGTCTTCAGTATAGTCTGATAGATGTTCTTACCAGCTAGTCTGTGCTGGGTTATCTTAATGACCCAGTTAGAGTCAGGTTTCCTTAACCTTTCCTTTAACAGTAAGCTTTCAAAGTGTTCTTCCAATGCTCTGCTATCTGTAACTTGCTACAACTCTGTGAACAGGGTGAGCGGCTTTCTCTAACCCTCATGTGAATGAGTGGGCTGGGCATCCACAGGTGACTTTTCCTGTCAGTGACAGACGGTGAACTTGCCCAGCCTCCTAGAATTTGATTGTCAAGTTGGGTCTTTGGAATTTGATTTTTTTTTTTTTTTTTTTTTGCTCTAGATCTAGCAATTAGGATGAGGTATGGTGAAAAGAGTTCTGAAAGTAAACACTTAGTGTAAGTGCCACTTTTTTCACTGAAAAACTCTGTAGTTTGTCTCTCTGGGCTTCAAACACCTTGCTTTTAAAATGAGATAATAATGTCAAGTAACCCTATTTGTAAAACCCTGAAAGTAGTGAACTTGACATTTGGGCTCTTGAGGTTTTTCTCTTTAATTACTTAAGTTAATTAATATTTCCTGAGCACCAGTGTGTGGGAGACCCCGGACTGAAGTGCGTACACTTGATGCTTTGGGCCACTTATCCCACTGGGCAATCCGTCTTGAGGTACTGGTGCTTTCCACAGTCTAACAAGTCTCTGCAATCTAGAAAAATATCAATAGTGAAATCATAGGTATCTGTTGCATTACTTTATAAGTGTTTCTGTAAAAT
This sequence comes from Camelus bactrianus, assembly GCF_048773025.1. Taxonomy (NCBI): domain Eukaryota; kingdom Metazoa; phylum Chordata; class Mammalia; order Artiodactyla; family Camelidae; genus Camelus; species Camelus bactrianus. The sequence goes on from NC_133552.1 coordinate 6,760,153, forward strand.
GAAGATGATAAAAAGCACTACTTGGTGAGGCTGTGCCAAGGATGAAATGAGTGTGATTTAGAAGGGATCTGTGAACCGTGAGTGCCAGGCTATGCTGAAGATGAGGTCCTGAATACAATGAGACAATAAAGTCTAAAGCTTTTCTGATAGTTTGGCTGTGGGTTGTGGGAGAAGGAGTGGTGTCAAAGATGAGTCCAAGGACTTTGGTCTGGGCAGCTGGAAGGATCAGGCTGCCATTAGTAAGACGGGTAGATGGTGGGAAGGGCTGGATTTGGAGGGATAGTCAAGAGTTGAACTTTTGGACATGTTAAGTTTGAGATGTCTGGTAGATATCCAAGAGGAGATATCAGTTTGACAGGGAAAAGTTCAGGCTTGAGACAAAAATGTAAAAATCTTTAGCATACACATGGTATTTAAAGCCAAGACATTAGGTGAGATCACTAAGGAGGTGAGTACAGATGGAGAAGAGGTCCAGATACTAAGCTGTGAGGCACTCCAGTGTTTAGAGGTCATGGAGGTGAGGAAGAATCATCAAAGGAGACTAAAGAAGAATAGACACTAAGGCAGAAACCAAACTAAGGGGCCAAGGGAAGAAGTTTTACAAGAATAGGAAGTGATCAACGTTTCAAATGTCACTGAAAGGTCAAATAAGATGAAGCTGTAGAACTGACTGCCTGGTTTGGCAACATGGAGGCCATTACTGACCATGATTGGACAGCGTGTCCTATATCCAGATTATAAAAGCAATGCTATACATTAATTCATTTGCATTTCTTTCTATATTGCTGATACAGTATACCATTTTCTTTTGGACAAAGAGTATTATGTCTCACTCATTTCTGTGTTCTGACATAGAGCAGGTGCTTAACAAATGTCTGTGAAATGAATGTGCAAATAAGTGAAAACAAATGTTTTAGGTATAAGCCTATGATATCCACTGTAAAGCTGCCAACACTTTAGAACTGTTGGGCCAGAAAGGTCTGTTACCAGGCAAGATTGTACTTGAATCACCCAGGAATGCAGATGACTATCTTATTCTTAATGACACTATCACTCTGTAAGTCTAATTTTTGCATACAATCATCATCATCATCCAATATCCGTGTTCTGGCAATTTTTCCCTTATAGTTCATCTCTCAATCAAATATATAAATGGAAAGAGTTACAGTTACTTGCTTTTTCTCCACGGGATCCTTCTTAGTTTGGGTTAAGTCTGTTTGACTTTGCACATCTGGCAGTCCACTCTCTCATAAAGTACCTTCTTGCCCTGCACTCCTGCAGGCCCAAGACCTTTTCCTATGAGAAGCTTAAAGTTTTCTCACCTACCAGTCTCTCTTCTTTAAACCCTGAGGTTAGTGACCTCAAACTACTTATGGCTGGCAGGTGAGTAAGAATCACATAGGGAAGCTCTTAAAACTAGATCTTCCCTGGTCTTAGCCTGACCGGCAGTATCAAGATCTCCAGGAGAGAGGTCTGGTTCTCAAGGCGATTCTGATGCAGATTCAGGCTACAAACTTCAGAGACTCAACCCTACAGCGAGATGAGCTGCAACAGTTACTTTCACCACTAGATGTCAGGCTTTTACTCTCCACTCTGGTTAGAGCACCAAAAACTAGCCACGCCCCTCCCCTCTCCAACTCCCACCTCAAAGGAAATTCAGTATGTTTTGGGCCTGAGCACAAGGATAGGTATTTTCACACGCATTATCCCACTAAGCCTCACAATTGCACTGCAGTTTCTCCATCTGTAAATTATCCCCAATTTACAGATGGAGAAACTGAGGCCCAGTGGGATAACACAGTAGCTGGTTGAACTGGGGTAACTCCAAAGCCCATGTCCTTCCCATTTAACCATGCTGTCTTAATATTGTTGGTTTAGACAATTAACTGTCTTGCATGAAGGAGGAGTTGGGTAAGTACTTGTTTAATGCATTAACTAACAGACAAAAAACAAAAAAACTTAAGCCTAGGAGCAGATGCAGGTGAAATCTCTAGGTTCCTTTCAAAGCAATTTTATTACAATAATTTATCATTATTTCTATTCTCATAAAAGGGCAAGGCGAAATAAAAAGAGTTAAATGTGCTATCTTTTAAATTTCCTGATAGTCTTTGGAGATGAGTAAGCCAAAGTCTAATGTCGGACATGCAAAAAATATAAGCCTATTATACAGGATGATACACCCACCTATAAAAACGTGGTATCGTGAGGCTCAAAAGAACGAGGCCCATCTGGAGCTGTGGCTCCTGACTGTGTCCCTCTGAGGCTTCCATCCCAGGAGGTGCGTCAGGAGCCTCCTTAGTGTATGGTGAGTACATGTGTGAAAGGAGAGGCGTCAAGGACAGATCAAAGGGAGAGGACAGTGAGGCCCTTCAGCCATTTCAACAAGAACATCCACATTTTACTGACTTTATGTGTCGGTACTTCAAAAAAGTTTCAGTTTTTAAACGTGGCTTCTACCACCATTAACAAGTGGGAACTGCTAACTCATAAGCAATTGTAATAGTCTGTGTAGAATTTTCACCTGCATTAGCAACATGTTAAATAAAATACTTTGCATTTATTCTTAAGATTTTTCAGTTAAGGAAAAACTGTTTAAAGTTATCAAGAAAAAAAGAAAATAAGGCACCAAAACAATTATCTTGAAAATTCAAAAACTGTTTAAGAAGAAAGGTCCAGAAAGAAGTGTTCTCCTACCCATTCTGTTATTTTTTGTTTGTTTCTGTTAAAAGCAAATAGGACGCATGGAACACAAATGATGGGTGGGACTAAAAACGAAACAGCATACTTTTTAGCAACTCTGTCCTGAACCAGGGTCATGATTCTGCGAGCGAGGACACATGAGGGCCTGTAACGCGCATGTAGGAGGGGAATGGCACGGTGGGGTTGTAAAGCTGGTTGCTGAGTATTCCTAACTTCCCTCCTCCCACTGTGCCCAGATTTTAAAGACTGTTAGGAAGGAGCTATCGTAAAGAGTGGGGTCAGTACTTAAGCTTGTATGATTCGTACCGTGTTTCCCTTTCTGAGATGCTTAGGATCAAAAAGGTTGGGCAGGGTGGGGTAGTTAGAAAAAAAATCAATGTTGAATATAAGTCTGGAAACACAACAATGGTTGGAACAAACTGGAACCACATTTCCATCATCAGGGTCCAATAACCAAAAGAAACAATTTTCTTCTCCTTGGGAACTAGATTCTCCCCAGAGTCTTGGGAAGGCCAAGGGGAACATTCAGACCATCTGCCTCCAGGCAAGGCTATGACCGTCTCTGACAGCCCTTCTTCCACTGGAACTGCACTCTGTCGGTTTCATTCCTTCACAGGGCACCCAGTCGTTCAGGGGTGGAAAGTGACAGCACCATTTCCTGAAGATTTTGCAAAAACCCCAAACCTCCCCTGGTAAATATGCAGTGACCTTCCCTGCCCTCAGGGCAAAGGGGCAGAACCAAGCCTCTTAAATTTTAAGGAATGGATGTCCTTGACAAAACTGATTTACAAAACTCAATAGTTCTGTTTAGAAAAGTTATTCTAATTTCCATCTTTCCTTATGTTCTCTAGTGTTTATATATTCCAAGTTCACATCCTTGCTTATTCTTGCATATCTCACTATTCTTTAGAAAAACTCTTTCATTTCTTCTGATACAAATAAAAATCTAGTTTCTGAGTTGTAGCATCACAGAGAAAAGGCACCTGACAAGTAATATCCCAGGGTCTCAGCAGGCTTTCCTGATTGCCCCTTTCAGTTATCAGTGAAATCACTCCCTTTCAAAACATCTTTATTTACTTATTCTTTTGGTAGTACTTCACTCTTGAGGTAATGAGATGTTATTGTCTCTCTCTCCCAATTAGAAGGTACATTTCACCTTGGATATGTACCTAGGATAGTGCCTGGCACATAGTAAGTGTTCGATAAACATTTGTTGGAAAATGGGGAAGGGGCTTATTCAGCCAGTGAGAAGCTTGGAGTGCGTGGCAGGCAGGTCAGAGGGAAGCTGGGTCTCCTCCAGGAAGGAGGAGTCCCCAACAGTACAACTGAACACATGACTGCTCCGGGAACAAGGTGTACCTGGAGCACCTCTTCCTGCTTCCATCTAGCACCCAGTCCAGGTCAGTGAGTCAGCAGATTAATCAGCACCCTTCTCTCTCTCAGCCTCAAAAGCTGTTCAGAGTAATTGAAAACACTAAGTTTGTTACAAGTGTGGATTAATGAAAACCACTATCAAATTTTACGTAAGATTCTTAAATCTGTCATTTATTTCTCCCTTTCATTTCCTTTTCTAAGGCTTTTGGAAAAAGAAAGAAAAGTGTAAGTACATGTAGCTAGGACGAAGAGGAGAAGTAAAGATTTAAGTCATCTGAAAGTGAAGTGGATTTTTTTAAGTGTTAAAAAAATTTTGAATGATAGCTTTCCAGTTTAAAAGCCCTGAGGGCAAGGACACTTATATGAAAGTTCACTTTTTGAACTCAGAAAGTGACAGTTCATTGACTTAATGGATTTTCAACTCAACCAAACTGCCTTTTAAAGAACAACTAATGCTGTCTTTCTCATGACAAGTGTTTTTTTTACCTCAGTGTTTTCGTAAGCCCCAAATTCTTTACATTTAGGCAGGCTTCTGTACATGGAGTTCAGTGTGAATGCAAATTGTTCTTAAATTTCTATGTCCAAACTGCTACTCAGCATTTCTTCCAAAAGCATGCTTTAGGCTGGACCACTGCTTTTTTCTTGTAATATCTCATTAAACTAAATCAACTTTACCCACGCTTCAAAACTTGCTTTATAGTAGTAGGAATACTGAAGGTCACCAAGTCACCCCAAGGGCAAAAGGCATAGAATGTGCTAGAAACAACCTTTGCCTGGTCACAATTTTGTCTACAGCTGGCCCCAACTGGCATTACATGTGAACTGCAGGGAGGCTGTTACCTAAGCAGATAGTGTTTCTGTTGTGAGGCATGAGGTGGCTGTGTACAATTTCAGAAGGTCCTTTGCACTAAGTTTTATACAGATTGCCCTGGCATTTTTTCAGCAATGTTGTATTCTTGCCAGCAAGTGGCAACCTCTTGGGTCACCAGGGAACACAAAAGGCAATCTGGGGAGGTGCAGGCAGAGCCCTTGAGGTCTGGTTGGCCAGGCAGGTGTGCTGACGACATGGCTCCTGGGACAGGAAGAACAGCCTGTGCACATCTATACAATGTTTTGGATTTGAAGAGAACTCCATGGTAGACATCTTGTATACACCTTCCGGAAAAGAAATGTATAGCACTTTGTTTACATATTTACAACACCGTTGGAAATGTCCCTAATAGCCACAAGGAGACTGAAGATGTTTAAATTCTGTACCTTCCCGTCAGTGTTCAGGAAGAGAAAGAGATGAGCTCTGAAGGCACGTATTTCTGCATTCCACGTTCCGCATCTGGACGTCAACCACGCCGCGGTTAAGCAAACCGTATCTGATTCTTATCAATGCTTTGTGTGCATTCTGGAGGGGGCTTTCCCTTTCAGGAAATATAATTATTATATTTGAAATATTCATGCATCTTCATACTATTCTGGAAAACAGAGAAGCAGTATCCATCCAACTCCCCTCCCACCACCCACTTCACTCTTCTATTCCCAAATAAGCAAATGGAGTTTTCAATGCACATCACTGCCAATAAGAAGAGGAAGCGGAGGGGTCGGGTGGGGGATCTGCGTGCACTGCACTGAGCATGGACTGGAGCTCAGGGAAGTGACAAGACACCTTTACTGCCGCCAGCCAGCAGGGTAACATTGGAAAAAGGTAGTTCACATCTGAGGGTCCTAATTTCCTCAACAGTAAAGTAACAAGAGTAGGCCAGCTCTCTTCAAGCTCAAATTCCAGGATGAGAGTTCAGAAGGCAGCAGAAAGTCACAGCGAGAGTGAAGCACAGTGAGGACTCTCCTTTTTCTTCTCAGAGAGACAATCTGCACTTGTGATGTGCAATAAAGAACATTCAACAGGTAGACGTTTTGTCTGCACTATGGATATAGCTTCCAAAAGGAAAGGGAGAGAGATAGGAGAGACTAAAACGAGGAAGAGAGTTTATGATTTAAAAAAGGTAAGGAAAATTTATGCCACATCGCAAAATTGTGCATCAAAAGAAACACTTACAGTGTATGGATTAGCTGAAGAGGTGAAAGAGGATAAATGATTTTTAAAAAGGAGATTGATTCAAATCAATCTACACAGTATTTTATATGAAGTATTCCACAATCCAGAGTGCTTAGGAAGTGAGAATTTCTAAATGGTCAAGTTTGTTCAGATACCTTAAAACCTTTTAAATTTTATAATTCATTTTTAATGTGAAACCTTCTAAAATGTACATGTGCTTGTTCTATGAGACAAAGCACACTACACGGGATACACGGTTGCAGTACAGGGAATCCCTGGGAACACAGGTGTCAGTCATTACTCACTCTGTGTCCAACTTGTTCGCTGTAACCGTAGGCTCAGATGGAAATGCAGACCACAGTGGACTGTGGGCTGAGGAGTTGCAGACACCAGTTACGGTCCTGAAATGTGTTGTTTTGTTATTATTGCTACAGAAAGTCCCTGGTATCAATCTGCATAACACTCACGTGCCCCCTTTGCATAAAGGCAGTCAAGGCTATGACAGCTAAATGAATTCCTCAGTAGCTTAGTGCAGTTGCCTCTAGGAACATTAATGATCTAATTAAAGCAATCTTTCTAATTATTGCTATTAGTCCCTTTTCCTTGTAAGCACTGTTCAGTACACTGTTACACTCTGACCGCAGACTCCCTGTCAGCATGGGCCATCCTCTCTTTCAATGTCACCTGTGGTGCCTCTTTATAGTCACTTCTGCCAGGGCTTTTTGCTCTGGGGTACAAAACTACACTAATCTGACAGCCAACCAGGGTCCTCTTTTCCATCTGGCCAGTACTGTGTTAGTATAATCTTCAGCTTTTTGACTCAAAACTGGGTTTTTTGACAGCTGGGTGTTCAACAGCTGGTGTCTTCTGGCTAACAAGAAAATTAAAATGACTGACAAAACACATCAATCAGCCATTCTACAGGTACCTAAATATGCATGACTTGTTGGCTATGACACACGTGCCCAACCTCCTCTGAGGAGAACAAGCCTCCCCTACATGAGCTCCTGCTCCCACGGTCAGGCCAGGCCCCCACGGTGGCTGTGGACAGTGGCGGTATGGCTACTCTTTATGGCAGAACCGCTAAGGGGATGTGCTTGTTTGTTTCTCAAGCAAAAAATAACAATCCTGAAGCCCTGTAACTCATAAGAAGTTACATCACTAAATTTTGGATTACTTCACTAAACTTTACATATCAATTTGTCTCAAAATAACCCTATGACTTAAAACCAATAGGACCATTTAAATAGCAACACTTTCAGGGTAGGATCTATTAGAATTCCTAATGTTTCTCTTTGCTTCCTATTGCTTATTTACAGTCAGGAAGTATTTATTTGCTGCATGCAAAGCAAGACATTGGAAGCCTTTCAAATTTAGCATGTAGCTTAATGCTTCCCATTAGCCATTATTATTGTTTTGTTTATGTGCACTTTGACTCTCCCCTCACGAATTATTTTCAAATTTTGTGTATTTTGCTACTTGCTTTTTTTAATTTTGACTGGCATATTTACTTTGTCCAGAGTGTTATATAAAAATCCATTAACAGACATTGTACATTATGACTGGCTTCTTAGGGACCAGCACTCTCTGAAAAGCAAAGTTATTTGCATTTATAGTATACATAAAAGACTAGGATTTTATTCATCAGTCCATTTGTTGCATTTATATTTATTGATGTCCATTTATTTATCTTTAACCATATGGTTTTATACTACTTGCCCAGAACTGTTAGAATACTGCTGTATCCACAGATTATGATTTTTATGTTGGTTCTAATAAACTGAATATAATATTTTATGAGTAAAATAATGTTTCTCCTACAAAACCACAATAAAGTCACTTTCAATTGTTAAGCATGATTAAAAAACACTTAATTTCCTTCAAAAAGTTCTTCATCAAATCTAGAAGTGTCTTGGAGTCAGATTTATCTTATGTCTATTCAGTATGTATAAAAACAAACGCTTCTTTTGTTGAATATTTATCTAATATCTTCTGGGTAATCGTCTCTGAGACACAACTCTGCTTTAAATGCCGTGGAGCTCAGACCTCTTTCCAGCACATCTTAAGAACTGACACTTGGAAATTCACAGCACTACATGCCTGTGTGAAGTGTTCCCAGCTGCACAGGTCCCTCTTTGCGTTTTATCATCAGGGTTTCCACCACTGTTTTATTAACTAGATATCTCACTGCAGGAATGATACAGTTGTAATTTTCAAATTTTAAGTAAATCCACGTGTGAGACATTAACCAACAAAGTGTAAGAGGGTCTTTTATCCAGGAAATTTTGGTCACAGTCTGACTGGAGTTCTTAAGTAGCTGCAAGGTGTGATGTTGACTTTCATTTAGTAATTTTTTAAAAATCCCAGTTTAAATTTAGTTTCACTTAGCATATTTTTGTGTTTCTTTAAAACCATTTTTACTTTTGGTTCAAATTCAGGCACATTCAGAAAGGGAAAAAAGAGGTTTGCATTTTATGATGGTTTAACATAGTGTGGAAATGTTTAATGTCTTTGTAACTTGAGATTTATACCACTATCTAATTCCAGAAGAGATTCAAGGTGGTACATGGAGATGTTGACTTTGCTTTTATCTGGGTGCCTTAAAATGTAATTTATGCTAGTTGTTTTATCCCATGTATTTGCCACCTCTTGGCATTTGGTGATTAATGTCTGTAAGTGGAACAAAACTTACACTGCGGGTATAAAACATCCTCCTGTCTATGAGGTCTTGGCAAGCACTGAGACAACTGCAAGAGGAAATAATCTGAAATGTACACTAAGTGCAAAAGAGCTGAAGGGCTATTTTAATCTTAAAGATGAACTCAGACTGAAAGATAAAATCACTTCCTACTGGGCATTTCCATCAGGAAACCACAGAGCTGGTCCCAACGCAGCCTAGTACTGAACCCAGCTTGTGGTCAAGAGGTGGCAGCAAGACACTTCAGACGGGCAATGCGGCAATCTGCCATTAGACCGAGAGGCAAAGTCCATGGCAAGGAGACTAATGTTAGACAGAAGCAGTGAGACAGAGAATCAGGTCAGGCTGGAGAACGTTCTGGATGACCTCAGGACTGCCAGGAAGCAGGAGAAGGAGCACGCTGGGTCAGGGCACACCAGGAGTCCAAAAGGGTCAGAGACAGAGTCAGCCTTCCTGAGGGAGGGCAGATCCTTTCAGAACAACCTGTGTTTCTGGACTTCTGGTGTGTTCCAGGTGGTGCAGGAAGTCTGCTGCCCTGAGAAACCCAAGTGACGTAAAGTCCTAGGAATGTGGCCAGCTCTCTGAGGAAAGCCAAATCCTTCTTCTTTGAGAGTCCTTTCTTCCCATGGCTCACTAAAACCAAAATGTACCTTAAAGTCTCTGGGCCTCAGTTTTCTCATCTGTAAGATGCGGGTGTTGAACTAGAAAATCCCTACTGTATCTTCCAGATCTGTTTCTATGGAAACAAAACAAAATAAATAACTGAGACAGGAAAAAAATCAAAAGAAATTGTTACACAAGACAGGAGAGGAGGTAGAATTTTCTGAAGAGGTGAAAGTTGCTAATGGGCAGAAAGAAAGCTTGGCCAAAGCACGGGAGTACAGTAGACCAGACACGGGCAAGGATGGGAGGTATGCCTCCAGAGGCAACGTCCACACTCTGCTCTGGCATCACAGGGGGGCCAGGAGGAGGTGGGGCTCAGCCTGAAGCCACCTAAGGTCAAGTTCCAAACGAAACTGCCCAATGCAACCACTGCTAACAGCATCCTTTTCCTGGCGAGAGGCAGTGCCTACACTAATCATCTCTGTTACACATGTTATGGGATATTTGGGGCCATGAAGCATCCTAGGAGTGGCCCTTTCACAAACTATTTAAAACTGAGACTCGTCTGGAAGATCTAAGATGAATGGACACCAGAGCAGGGTAGATGCCACACAAACCACTGGACAGGAGAAAGGCATACACGTAATTCCTTCCTGACCAGAGAGGCCTGTAGACGAGGTCTTTCTGAGTGACGTGAGATTAGAACGATGAGGTGCCAAGCACTGAGAAGTAAGTTTTATTTATTTTATTTTCCTGTTTTACAACCACAAAGACAGCTGAGAAGAGAAGCATAATGTTGGCTGATGGCTTATTTTAGTGATTAAAATGAGAAGGCCGATAAGGAGATGAAAGACTTGTACACACGGCTAAGCGCCCCTCGGATCACGCCTAACAAGTCAAGTTCATTTGGGCAAACACAGAAAAAAAGTAAACCTTGAACTTAGTCCAAGATTTAGAATGAATTTAAAGAAAAAAAATCAATCAGCCACACTCATTTTTCATAACTTCGGTGTCATATTAAGAATATTTTGACATACCTAAGCTTCTGTAAGTTAAAACAACCGTTTTGAGCAGCCACCTTATTTTAGCTTCCTCAAATACTGATACAATGTCAAGACAGAACCAAGATCTTGAATGCAATGATCAAGACTTCCTATTTGAAAGAGGGTAATTTTCCACTTAATAATTTTAATCGAATGGTCTTTCACTGCATTTGGTTCAGGTTACAGAATTCATAGGCTCAGTATTTAAAAACAGGTTTCTTTTTGATGTTGGTTTTTCTTATTTAAGTGTCACAATCCACTAAAAACTGCAGTTTGTTAATTTTCCTTATTTCTTCACTTTTCCTCTTCACTGCTCCATTTTACATCCACTGTTTTCAAAATCCTATTTTTTTCAGTGATGCCTTAATTTCTTACTGCTTGCCACTTTTTGAATATTACGGCATTTTGACGATTTTGTTCTCACCGGTTTGATGTACTTCTTTGCTCCTGTATCTTAGCCCTGTGTTGAAAGCTCCATGTCCTTTCATAAAACGTCATTTGGGAAAATTAGGCTTTGATATTTTCCAACTCTTTTATTTTTTTCTTTAACATTTCTTGCTACCTCATGTTTTTAGAATGGTACTTTTGCCAAATCTCAAGTGTTGCCAAAAGAAGTCAATCAACATCTTCTCTAGACTTTATCTTGGAAATAAAAAGATAATAAATTTCCCCATGCGAAAAAAAGGGAACATAAGATCGTTCTTGTGTTCATCATGGTCAATTCAGATTTTGGATTTGAAAATAATGTTTCAACACAAGGGGAATTTATGAACAAAAGGCTATAAAGAAAATACTCAAGAATTACTTTTTATAATTAGTTATATGATACAGAAGAACAGTCACGTGATAGCCAGATTTTACAGAAATACTTTTTTACTGGCTTAGCCTATACAAAACTTCTGACATTTAAAATAATACTGTCTTGTCTGAAGGGTGAAAGCAGAACATCCTTAACTGTATTAAGACAAACGTGAGCTTTTTATTCTATTTACATACCTCCTGTCTGCTCATAGACGTCAGCAAAAATAATTACTAAAATGCATATTGAAAGAATAGGTATCCTGATATATGAAATTCCCACATCTTCTGTGAGAACATCTCCTTTGGTTTTGCGTCCTTGGAAAAGCCTTTACAAGTAACCTAGGTCTTGGAATGAAGGCTGAGGTGAAATCCAACTAACTGCATAGTAACAACGTTAATGAGAAGGGGTCTGCTTATTTTTCCCTCTGCAGTGTCGTCATTTTAACACCAGGAGTTTCAAAGCAATTTCTTTTTTCATTATGAGCTCCCAGAAGCTATAAAATTGGATATAAGCAATGGGGAAGATTTATTATCAAAGTTATGTATGGACTTGCCTATTCCAAGAGACCTGATACAGTCAGATACCACAGTGATGTTCTTGGACAATTATCTTGGAAATTTTTTGTTCGTTTTGTATAAAATCAACACTTTATCATCTATCCAAATATGTTACAGCCTGGCAAAAACAGCCTTAGAAATATTTCCATCGTTAGTAACTACCTATAACTACTTGAAAGTTCTTAGTGCCTCTAAGATCTCCCACTCCAGTCTTCTCTTTATATTTTATTTTAAAAATAATATTGTCTCCTTTTAAATTGTGTTTTTAAAGTAATATAGGAATATATTCTCTCTCAGAAAAATTCAGACATTATGAATTAAGCTTGTGTTCCTCAACCTTTCACTTCTAGTCCTGGTTCCCTTCCTAGAGTTAATCACTGTTATCCATTTATTGTGTATAATTCCAGACCTTTTATTTCTTCTGTGTTTTCTTATCTGTATCTGTATCTATAGTCATATAGTGACCCACTGGGTACTATAAGCATCATGACAAATGTGTCTACCCACTTTTCAGGGATATTTTGTATTGCCTCTAAAATATAAAAAGAAAACTAAACAACTGAAAATAATGTTTAAGACTAGTAAATTTAATGTTGTCAAACTCAGTATTCATTAACAAGTCATAAATACTTGAAAACAATAGGAAGGTTAGATTCTCCTTATGTCACAAATGTTCTCAAATATGAATAATTACTGAAAAATCACAGCTAGCTGCAAATTAAATTAATTATAACCAAATCTTTTCAAAAGCAAAATCACAAAAGGTCTTCCTATTTTTGCAACAAAAATTTGTATTTAATTTAAGAAATACGTTCCAGGTTAGGGGGAGTAGTGCCTTCAAAATTTAAGATTGACTAGAGCCTATAAACTTCTTGAAACAGTCCAGTACAAATATATAGCATTATCTAGTATAAGTATTTTTCTAAGTTGCTTTTATTCATTCAAATGGCTTAGAGATTTTCAACATGAGTAGATCCATATCCACCCGCTTGCCCTGTAATTGAGTAGTAACATTTCACAATGCCAGCTGGTAAGTGGAGGGTATGGCCATGTGGGTTATCTGTGGAAACCACTGGATAAAGTTGGTACTTAAAGACTATGAAGTATAAATAAAATTAAGAACTATGTAAAAATAAAAGCCCCCCAAAAAGGCAGATATCATAGCACAAAACAGGAAGCCTAGAGGGGGCGAAATAATGGCATGGATGGTAACTCACTCACTCATTCTCTCAGTAAGTGCTGTTGAGATTCTAGCACGCGCTCCTCACTGCGCCAGGCAGTGGGGATTCAGCGCCCAGCACACTCTGTCTAGCACTATATATACATATATATCACCACCATGTAAAGTGGTCCCATCTTTACGGAGTTTATAGCCTCACAGGAGAGACGTTACACAATAATACATGATGGCTTCTTACAGGGCAAGTAGAGCGTGTCCTAACTTACTTTACGGGTTCAGCAAGGTCCCTCTAAGGAAGGGAAATTTAAGTGGAGGTGGGGGAATGAGTAGGGTTTTGCCCAGTCACGTGGAGGTGTCAATCTGGACTGGGGGTAGAAATGGCATTACAGGCCCAGCACATGGGAAAGCCTATAAGCAAGAGGGAAGATGGCCACATATATAAGGAGGTAAACAGGAAAGGAGGCAGGGAAGCTGGGCAGATGTCACAGTCTGGAGGGCTTTGAAAGCCAGGTAGGGAGTTGAGTCTTACATCTAAAGGCAATGGACAGTCATTAAAGGGTTTTGAGCAGGTCTGTGGCCTGGCAAAAGCTGTCTCCTAGCAACAGAACTAGAGTGACTGTGTGATGGTGATTGGAGAGACGCAAACCTAGAGCAGGGAGACCAGCGTGGAGATTGTCTCAATAATCCAGACAAGAGACGAAGATCTGGACTAGGGGGAATGAGAAAAGCTCACTTATTCAAGAGACAGTAAGAGGCAGAACTGGGAAGAGTGGTGGTGGAGAGTGAGAGATGACGCCTGAATTTCTGACTTCAGAGATGAGAACCAGAGTGGACCAGAAATCATATTTTACCCTGACTCATTAAGGTTTTTACCCATTCCTTAGTGAGGGTACACTAGAGAATGGTATCAGAATCTGGTTCTTCGTATGTTAGAATGAGTAGTAAAGAGTACATACTTTCACCCTAGAACAAAGTTGGTCATTTTCGATAATTTATTTTTGTTGTTGCTGTCATCTTAAAGGATACCCTGCACTGTGTAGCTAAGTTTGGGTCCCCCACCTTACAATCAATAGTTATTTAAATCTTGGGAGTAAGCAAACTATGTGAGGACTGTTACGGAATTCTGACTTAAGGAGGTTTATTTCTATTTGGCTAAGTTCTGTGTTTCAACGTGACATGTGTAAACTTCTATGACTCTCATTACAGTCCTCTAAACTTGGAAGGGCAGATACTATCCGCTTCCCTTTACAAAAGAGAAAGTTTAAGTGATGTACATAAAGTAAGGTGGACCCAGAATATCTGACTCAAGTTTTGAGAATTCTTTCTAGTTTAACGCTCTCCCATCCCCAGCTCAACTCAAAAGCTGGAAAAGGCCCAGCTGGGAGAGGAAGGGCTGCTGTGGGCGGCTAAAGCAGGGAGGCCAGGAGGAAGAGCGGGAAGCACTCCGGTCAGGGGAGAGAAACCGAGAGACTGAGTCCCGGTGCAACTGTTTTACCAGAAGTTCCCTGGGCCTGTGCTGAAACCACACAGCTTCATTTGTCAAATGACATCCAAATGGGATGAGAGATTGCATGGAAATGTTTGAAATAATTACGTTTTTCACTCTGAGGAGCAGTGTACCTTAAGTGTCTAATCTTGAAAATGGGTATCTCTGAGCACTTGGGGGCAGGACTGAGGTAAGAGCTGAGTCTGGGAGTCCACACAGTTCCTCAGCACAGGACAGGAGCTCAGGCTTCTGGGTGGTGACACCTGCTTGCTGTACCGCCAGCTGGACATGAGACAGTCTCCAAGCTCCCCTCCAGGGGACGCTAATTCTGAGAGCCAGCTTCCTTCACTTCACACGCGAAAAAATGTGAACAAAATGCCGTTTTAGGCCCATGTACACATTTGCAAGGCAGTTTGATGAAATTCTGGTCACAAAGCTCGGGGTATGTGTGTGTGTGTGTGGGTGTGGGTATGTGTCGCTTGAGTTTTTGGATTTTTGTTTTGGTTGTTTTGATTTTTTTTTAAATATGGCTACTCATACAAGTGAGAGATTGACTAGCATTCTCTAGTGGAAAACTGACTGTTCTGGCTTCATGAGGGCATGGCCTGCTGTGTAAGAAATAAGCGATATACTGCGTTTTCCAAATGAAATCATTTTGTGAAAAGGTCTTTTCTTGTGCACATGCTCCTCAGTATTATGTACAAAAGATCGCAGTCAAATGACAACACTACTATTTTAAGAACTGTCTAAATATGTAGGCAAAGTAGAATCTGTAAATTTATGAAAAGCAGCTCCCCTCATCCTAGTCCTCCCCCTTTTGATTTCTTTGGAGACATTTCAGAGAGGCTTGGTGATAATTTTGCTTGGAGAGCATTTCATGGTCAATTTAGAGTGCATAAATCTTGTTGTTTAAAAATGTCAAGCCAATTACTGCCTTCTGAAGCTGCAGAGCCTGCCAGCAGGACACATTTGTGCTCTCTCTTCTTGGCCCCCGTAGGTCCCAGATTAGAATAAAGTGCCTGGCCCACCTGGCTCTCATGGTGGCACAGCGTTTGGAGACACATGATGCTACGTCCCACAGGAGTCCCAGACAGGAAAGACAGGGAAGACTGGGTTCTATGATACATACAGAGGTGCCTTGATGTGTTTCTTTGATTCTAAACCAGAAGTCTGGGAACTGGCAGCCTCTGCCCACAGAAAGATACATTTTGTCCACACAGTGTTTTTCTTTTAAAAAAGAATGAATCACCAGTAATTCAATATTGTGATATTTTATATTAAAATCTAGATTTCAGCTTCTCTAGAAAAATCCGAAGATCTAGTGACACTGGGTTTCCACCCCTATTTGGCAACAACCAGCTGTGGAGATGAGGCCTATGCTCTACCCTTTGCCACATTCCTCACAGTTATTAGCATGATGTTCTAATGACTGTGCTTGCACTGTTGTGCTGATTTCTCACACCAGACTGGCTTTGCTCATTTACCTTCCCTGCTCCCATCCACAGGCAATTAAATTTGTGACTTCTGTTCTAGTATACTTTATTTAAAAACTTTGTTTTGGCTTTAACTGTCTTGCTTTAAGCAAACAAGAAATAAGTCCCTGTCCTGTAGACTTTACACATAAGCTGGAAAAAAGGCATAACCATTCATTCATTTAACATTTCTCAAGCACTTGCTGTGTTCGAGGCATTGGGCTAGACCCTGGGATGTGACAAAAAATAATCCCAGTCCTTGCCCTCATGATTGTACAGTCCAATTATAATTTCATTATTATAATATGATAAATATAGTTCAATTATAAAAATGGTAAATATTTGCTATGAGAAAGTAAATAGTTGCTACAGGAAAGTGGAAAATGAATCTTTATATAAAACAACCAAGGAAACTTTCCAAAATATAAGACATGCTCTTTGCTCTTGGAGTGAGTGGATGATGTGATGCTCTGAAGTATACTGATGCTGCACAACTGAAAAATGTCGGTCAAGAATCACCTGGAATATTTGTTTCCTGAGATCAGAACTCAAACTGTTAAGCTGTAACGAACCATCCTTTGGTGACTGCGAAGTCATCTCATGATGTCACTGGACCTCAAAATTGTCTTCAGGAATATCAGGCTTCACTGCTCATTGTTTCGTCTCATTGGGAAAGTCACTTAATCTCTCTGGGCCTCACCGTCTCCTTCTGTAAATAATCTCCAGGGCCTCTTTCAGCACTCAGATCCTATGATTTATGAATGAAAGGGCTAAAAACACATGTTAAAGCATTTAGAGTAATGACAGGGTGCCAAAGAAGCTCTGAGGAATGGGTTAAGTTTTGTAAGGTGAGCTTTTAAAGTCTGAACCCAAATGGACTTGAAGATTTAGTTTTAATGGAGAGAACTTGAGAGTATACTAGGTTGGAGATGAGAAATATAGGCAAAGACACAAAATATTGTCCATAATAATAAAGAAATAGCCAAACCACAGGGCACAGCTGATGAGAGGGTTGGCACCAGGGAAGAGCAAGACAGAAACTCAGAGGGCTCAAGTGAGGCCTGTAAATTGAAGGTCTTAGATCCTAAGGTAGAGAACTTAGTCTTGATACAATGAGAAAGATTAAAAACAGAGTTCTAAGATTATTATTTGGACAATTATCTAGACCAGGCTACTGCTTTCTCACCACACCTCTCAACATCACTGACTACTTTCAGAGCCACCTGACATCTGGGCAGAGCCTTCTGAGTTCTTATACAACAAAGGTCTATAGCCATCAGGTCATAAAGGACTTAGTCACAGCCTAAAATCAACTGAGCAGAAATACATAAAACTGTGATTGAAATAAAATTATAATTATAAATTATACAGAAGAGCTAATATCTATCCTTCCTAGGTAATTTGCCATTGCCAGACACTCTTCCCCTCCTCCCATGTTAAGAAAATACAAGAATATGTAAACAACAGATGAAAGAAGAAGCAGTAGAGTTAACTGATTTTCAGGTTCTCTGACTTGAAACACAATCTACCTGGTTATTTGTAAGTGGCAGCTGGGGCATCATTTTCCTGGACTTAAGAAGTTTGAGATTCAGTTTTCCAAAGTCTCTCACCTCTTTTAAAATTGAAAAATGAAAAACAGAATAGCAATCTTCCATGCTGGCAGAGTAGAACTGGGGGCATAAGCACCCCCCCAAAAAAAAGATTTCCAAATTAAGATGTTTTAAAACACAAAGGATATAACAGGATCCCTGGCTACATCAGCAAGTGTTCCAAAGCACAAACCTGAACAATTGTGACTTTCTTCAGTCTTTGCTATATCTTCAGAAGCAATTTTGTTTAATTATTCTATGTCTTCTGAATCTGAAGATCATTAACTCATCAGGATGCTAGCCATCAAAAGCAAACTCAAAAATAAACTAAATTTGGAAATTCTTTGGAAAAATACCTAGGGCCTAGGATATGTACTGTTGCTCTCATTTTGAGAAATGTCTTTGTAAGTTTTTCTTTATCTTAAGGAATGAAGTGAATCTCATCTCAGCTTTGCAGACAGTCCAGAGTATACTTAACTCATGGTAACATCTCAAAGCAAAGGAAAAGGCAAGTCACCTTAAGGTTTCAAAGAACCTAGAGAGATTTTGGTGTGAAAATGGAAGATAAACGACAGGAATTTTTGTCTGAACACACATCTGAATTGTTTGGAGCACTGTTTTGATACTTTGAAAATATTTACGATGTGGGTGGTACAAAAACAATCATTTTATCAGGGTTAAAGTAGGGACAGTTGCTCTAAGCATAATTGCTTTGTGCCACTGAAAAATGGAGGTGCATGGCATTAAAACACTGAGATAAGGGAACTTCTGTTTAAAGAATTCTACTTTTCATTCCATCCTCTGTATCATCTGTAAAATAATCTTTTTTAAAAAGTTACAATCAGAGCATGCCCCTCCTGCTCTTGCTAAAAATGTTCAGTGATTTCCTATTACCTACACCTAATCTCTCTCCAGAACCTTCAACTTCCCCGCTCCAGTTACAATCACCACAACAATCTTTTTACTCCTGTGACATAAAGTGAGGATTACCCCTAATTTCACGAGTCCTTCAGTTATTATATCTAAGTGGTCCTCTAGATTGAAACACCATGAATGCAGTGGAAACCATGGCAACACATTGATTTGAAAAAAAAAAATGCTTACTTTTCTATTTTGTCATCCTTTAGGAAAGCTATCGCTTTTGGTCTGATGAACCCGCTCATTTTCACTGGAAGCATCCCCCTCTTTTTGTAAGCTTGCTCAGCAACTGCAACAGTTAACTGTCCTGATCGCTGTATTCCTAAAGTCTCTGAGCTTCTATTACAACAACTGAGTGTGACTGTAATTATGCCAGAGTATGTTGGTTCCTCCAGTGCACTCTGAGATCTGTGAGACCTGTTTTATACAGCTTTGTGTCTTCAGTGCCTGAAATATAGTCTGTATTTAACAAATGTCTGTTAAAAAAAAAAGGAATTAATAAAACAATGGTGAATCGTTTTATAAAATGAAGAGCTCTTTTTGTGATGCAAATAACCACGTCCTGACCCATTTGGTTTACAAGTTTGGCATCTGTCTGCTAGGTTTCTGTTATTTTTGGTACAACATATGTCATGTGGCTTCAGAGAGTGCATGAGGAAAAACTACTCAGGCATTCCCACACTTGATACAGTGATTTATCTACTGGACTGTCAACAATGACTAAGGAAAGTGGTGGGGAAAGAAAAAGTAAGAAAATCTCAGGTTTCAATATATTTTGTTACTAATTTTCAACCACTGTGGGTTTTCTTTTATTTTTTATTGTTGATTTCCTTTTTTAAAAAAACCAGATTGGAAAAATATGAAATAAAATTGTCTGGTGTGTCTCCTTCCCCAACCCTAGAAGAGGTAACATGACCCAGAGGCTGGCGGCACTTTGGGGAAGGAAGTCCTTGCTTAGCCATTCGAGTGCCGGCCGTCAAATCCTCTCGAGGTGTCCTCTTCAGTGGTTCGGATTTAGCTGACAACTCCTGAAGAAACACCTCAAACTTCCCTCCTTCTAGGAGGCCTCCTTTGATGAACAACTTAGTGCCAAGGTTCCCAGTTTGAACAAATCTGTATTTTGTTTGTTGTTATTTTGCTTTGTAAACATTCTTCAGCATCTCATGCATCTGTGCAAGACTCCTCATTATAATGAAATCTTCCTCAGGGACACGTGTATGTGCTCTGTTCATTTGATATCCTCTTTTCACACCCAAAGGCACTCAGCACAGGATTCCTCTAATGTAGACAGATAAGTATGTACATCTGTAGGGCATATTTGCCATGTCCTCAACTTTCTCATCCCCTAACCCCCAGAAAAGTGATATATGGAATATTTAATTCAGATGATTTCTTTTTTTCATTTAGAACATGTTGTAATATCTCTTAAAATTAACTGGAAGTCCCAAACTGCCAAAAATAAAATCCTATGATGTTGCGTCTCAAAACCAGGAGAGAACAAATGTTGTGTGAAACCAGGAAGCCTGAGTAATAATAGTACTCTGCCACTGCACTGTCACAGAATTGATGGAAAGATTATTTAAGCAGAACGGAAGTATGCTTTGGAAAGAGCAAGCCACTACCTTTGAAGCGTCCTCATTTCCTTTCATGTGTTGTACAGGACACACGTACTCAGAGGTGTGCTGGCAAACTGGCTCTCCAGGCAAAAAAGACACCAGTGTGTACCATTCACTGATGTCTGTGGTGTAAAAACTCCCACCATTACTGATTTCAAGCTATCAATGGATTGATGACCAGTCTGCAAAATTCTTGACTATTTAACAATTGGTTCTTTTTTTTTTAATTATTATTGAGGTACAGTCAGTTTACAACGTTGTGTCAATTTCTGGTATACAGCACAATTCTTCAGTCATACATGAATACACATATATTCATTTTCACATTGTTTTTCACCATAAGCTACTACAGGATATTAAATATATTTCCCTGTGACATATAGGATAAACCTGTTTATCTATTTTATATATACCAGTCAGTATCTGCAAATCTCAAACTCCCAGTTTATCCCTTCCCTTTCCCCTCCCCCCTGACAACCACAAGTCTGTGTTCTATGTCTGTGAGTCTATTTCTGTTTTATATATAAGTTCATTTAACAATTGGTTCTTGACACAGGCCGACTTCAGCCCACTACTGCATATTCCTGGACTCAGGTCAAATTTTAGATTAGGTCATTGTAAAAGAAGACGCTAATTCCTAAATCAGCTGTTTTCAACGTGAGAAAGTGAAGATGACTCCTAACCCTCACATAAGTCCTTCTATTGTTAGATCTATTTGATCTTCTAGGTTTGGATACCACAAATGCAGGGGACGCCTGACAATAAAAATTAATACATTGTTTTTAAAATATTTGCTTATCTTCCTATTTTGCAGCAGCTAACAAAATAAGATTTTTGTAGCTACCCAGTTATAACTCTGTGGCTGCAGGAATCTCTTCCCAGCTAATTATTCTGTACCCTAAGTTAAGTACAGAAAAAAAATGATAGCTATTATTATTATAGCTAATGCTTAATGAATGCTTATGATGTGCCAGGCACTTGATGTGTATTAATTCATCTATTCCTCACAACCACCTCATGCAGATGTGTAATTATTATTCCCCATGACACACAGCAGGAAATGGAAGCTCAGTGTACAGCAGCCAAAGGGACTGGGATGCAATCCTAGGCAGCTTGGTGTCAGCTGGGGCTCTTAACCATTAAAGGTTAGTAGCTCCCCTTTCTTCAACATCTTTAAAACTATTCTCCCCGTAGGAATAGCTAGATGCATTTATCACAACGTGGTTATGTTCCAGATCCTCCTTTGGCTTTGCAGCAGGAAGCTGACTTGAAAAATTCTACTCATTAAGAGAGGAAGCTAATAGGTTTCTATTAATGGCTCAGATATGTTCACTTCATCATCTAATCTTGATTTGGACTATTTTTCCCACATAGTAATTGCAGATTCCCCTGTGCTGAATATGTAGCAGGGCAGAGTGTTTTTCTCTAAAATCAAGGAAATAAACAGAATGACACAACCCTACAGCATAAACTATCTGTATAATGCCTCTGTATCTCACCCTGAGTGTAAGGTTTTTGTTACTTATATTTTGATTTTCGTATTATTGTGAATTTCTTGCAAACTGAATTTTACAGATTTTTCTTTAGCTACACCAAGACCAAGAGAAGAAGAAAGTAAACATTAAGTGTTCAGGAAATTGGGAAGGAGGATCACGGTGGAGATCTAGGGGGAAAGTCTGGTTCTTAATGAATCGTGCTTTACAGAGTAGAGGTGCAGAGGAGTGTGGGTTAGAGATAACTCTTACAACAGAGCAAAAGTTATGAAAGGCTGAGCTGCAGTTCTGTTCTCCCATGGAAACAACTGAGAGAAACTAATTAAACAGACTATGTAAGAGACATTAACTTTTATTAACTGCTACAGGGGAAGAATTCTACTGTGCAAAGCTGTTTATTGCCCTGGTATCCCACGCCCTGTTTGGAACCTCCCTGTGTAAAAATGGAAGGAGTTGGGAAGGCTGAGGCTCAAGGAGGCCCATAGGAGGCTCCAACCCCCTGCAAATTTCAGGAAGAAAAAACAAGAGAAGGGAGGTGGGGATAGGAGGAAAGGGAAGGCAAAGAAGAAAGAAAAAGTATTTTTTTTATAGTTTTAGGAAATAAGTTTCTTTATAGATCTTATTCTGTACTGTATTCAAGAGATCTTAGGAAAATTTTTAGTTTCCTACGGTAAACAGAGTGAAAGATGAGATCTTCTCGAAAGACAGCATGTTCTGAGGAAAGGAAAGGAATCATCCCCTGCTAGAGCACTACTCCTGTGACAGTCTTGGGAAGAGCACTGCAAGTCTCTCACCCTCTCCTGTTTAAGGCCAGCTGCTCCTGAACAAGGGAAGAACAGGCACACGGAATAACTCCGTAACATCTTCTCAGTCTTGACACAAAGAAGTTCTTTATTAATGCATTGAAATGAATTCTAACTTTAGTAATTCAAATGCCTTTATCGCAACAAACATTTACGGACTGGGAATATAGTTGCTCCTCAAAGACAAACACCTGACCAAGTGAATAGGCTCTGCAATTTGAAAGCAGGAAAAGAAGCAGACTCAGAGACACAGAGAACAAACTAGCAGTCACCAGTGGGGAGAGGGAAGTGGGAGGGGCAATATAGAGGTAGGAGAAAAATAGAGTTATTAAGGGATTATATGAAATAGTGTCTGAAACTTTTGAAAATCGTAAAGCACTACAGAATTTAAAGAATCCTTCGTTCAAAAAAATTTTAAAAAGGAGATTTGTACTCTAAAATTATTTTGTGGTATGATCAAAAGAGATGTGTCCTTGAATGGACTCCATGTGTGCTTCACTACAGTAGACATGGTTAAAGAAAAAACCTGAAAGGTATCTGTGAAAGACTGTACATCCAAGTGTCACGGCCAAGGTGATGGCAGCCAAAAGTGATGTAACTGAATTTAACAGATGGACATCTGCTTTAGAGGTTATTCTCAGAGTCATCCTGTTTTATATCAAGTGACTCAGGCATAGAAGAAATGCAGAATAAATATTCTAACCCCAAGGGTATAAGCGTTCTAGCCTCATAACCTTCAGGATAAGTGACACTGATCAGGACACATGCTTCTCTGAGTCTCAGTTTCCTTGTTTGCTAACAAAACAAAGTATGATTTGGTTATGAACATGAGCTTTGAGGGCAGACACAGTTGAAGTCTGGCTTATGACATACTAATGATTTAAATACAGATTCATTATCTAACTGAATTCTTTTTAAATATTTTTTAATGAATTGTTTTTACTTTTGCTTGTAAGCTGTGAAATGAGAATTATAAAACTGCATACCTCATAGAGTTGTTAGATTTAAGTAATTTAATCTATTTGAAGCACTCAGACTCAATTCCTGGATAAACTGCCCATAAGTGTTACTGTTATTATTATTAACTCGAGTTTTTAGTGTATTGTCACAATATCTAAAGATTAGCTATAATAATAATAACAACAACAACAAAATACAAAAATAAACACTCATTAGAGGTGATCAATAGCAAGAGCCTGGGTAGTTACTGAGGCTATTTTTCCTTACCCATCCCATTTATAAAATGTTGGAATCAAATGGTCTTAACGAAGTAACCTCAATGCTAACATACACATATGCTCATGCACTTAAGGAGAAGAGGCAGCTTGTGGTGGGCCTTTCTAGCGCTCACCATTCTGAGCTCTTCTTTACTCCTTGGACTACATGTCTCTATATGAAGACTCTATTTCCAGCTACCTAGCAGTTAGGTGGGGACATGTGACTTGTTCTATCCAATGACAGGCGAGTAGAAATATGTTGTCATTTTGGTTAGAGGCAGACTGTCTGGGTCTGCCTCCCTCACGCTGGATGATGGAACCGGAGGATCTAAGCAGCTTGGATCAGTGAATCACTGCATGGGAACAGCTGACGTGGAGAGTCAGCCACACCCAGGGTGAACTTTGTATGAGTGAAAACTTCTACTGTGTAAGGCACTGACATAATGGGGCTGTTTGTTACAGCTGCATGGCCTAGCCAGTCCTCATTAATATATTATAAAGCTCAAAGGGGTTACTCTTTTTTTTTCATACCTTAAATTCAGAGCATTAAGTAGCTATATAAGACAAGGTTCACCAAGTACTGGAAAGCTTAGACTAAAATCCTCTTCCTGGATTTCCTTCTACTATATTGCTCTGTGTATTGCTATTCTAGACTCCCAAACCTAATTTGCAGGACTACTGTAAAGAAAACAGGCAAGGTAAGCAAAGTGCCTAGCACAAGACCTATCCCATGGTCCTTAATTTAAAAAATAGTAACTAATGTTTAGATTCCCTATTTTCAAAAATCTATTTTAGATTGTTCCATGCTTTTGCCTGTGCCAAATATGATGATTAATGACCTTCAATTCTGAACCACCATTAAACTAGGAATTGATAATCTATCTCAATTTGGGAGCAATTACATATTTATAGCTTAGATTGCTGGCAAGGAATCTATACTTCACTCCATTTGTATCTATTTAACATAAGAGAAATGCCTATCCATTTTTCAAACAATGACAGAAAATTCACTCACATTTTACGCCTCTAGAAACTGTGAGAATTTATAAAAGCAGAAGCCAAATTCCTGGGAATTCTTTTATCATCATCCCTTCCTGGTCTTATTCCTCGATAGACCACGCATCTCCTCTAATATTCCGTATCCTCACCAGTACCCTTTTTCTTATTCCTCTTGTCGTTCGAAAGAAGCATTATCACATCACTGTAAATTCCTTTTGGCATACCTACAATAACATCTGGTGCTGGCATAATTCAAGGACATCAGAAGGCATTCAAGCTATTAATACAAAATAGTTCCTTCAGTTTAGAAGGGGCCTTAGAAGCTATCCAATTCAGAGTCCTAAATTCTCATCCAAACAAATGCCTCAAAATTGCCTGTGGTGCTTCTAAAAAATGTGGATTCTTAACCACCCCTTCCCAACCAAGTTTCAGTTCCTATTTGGTTTTGGAATCACCTTTACAAACCTCTCTGAAAGATTTTTTCCACTATTTTATACATATTATTCTCAGTGTGACACTATTACCCATTTTATTAGCTATTTGTTCCTTTATCTACAGCTTCACATCACCTATCGAGATGATAAAAAAAGAGCGTTCAATTTTATTCCTAATATGTTGAACTGGAGAGGGACCCCTACCCATGACAGAATCAGAGACACAGAGAGATATTATTATGCCATAGAGATGTCCCTACAGATTTTCACTGGTAATGCTTATTGAGTAAATAATACTTGTTATGCAAACAACATTTTTCACTTTTAATAGTCACTAAGTCCTACTTTTGAAATTGATAGTAGCCATGTGTTAAAATTAAGGTCAATGCTAAGGCATTTTGCAAAATTTTATTACAATTGTTTTTTTAAAACTGAAAGAATCCTCCAAAGTTGAATTATAGGTAGTTCCTTAGAAATTCAACATTTACAATGATGTGATAATGCTTCTTTTCAAAAGAATTGTAGGTAGTTCCTTAGAAATTCAACAGAAGCAAGTAGGCTAAAGTGAAAATATTTACTGCAGCCTTATTCATAACAGCACCAAACTAGAAACAAACCAAGTGTCATTAACAGGAGAATAAATAAGCAAATTGTTGTATATTCAAACACTGGAATACTATTCAGGCCAGGATAGTACTGGAACTAATGGTATACGCAAGGACATGGCTAAATCTCAAAAGCATATGTGGGTAATGTAAGCCTAAATCCATTTGTATCTCTTCTAAGAAGAGGTAAAATAATTTCTGGGGATAGAAGCAAAGAAGTTTTGCCTTGGTATGAGGAAGATTATATGGAAAGAGGCCCGGGACACTTTTCTTGGATAATGGGAAAATTCTGCATCTTGATTTTGGATAGACTTACATAAGGATGAACATTTCTTAACACTCACTGAACTAGACACTAAAGATCTGTGTGCTGTATGTAAATTACACCTCAACAACAACAATATATTACACTCATTAATATATATGCACCCAATATAGGAGCACCTAAGTACATAAAACAATTACTAACAGAGATAAAGGGGGATATTGATGGGAATACAATCATAGTCGTAGATTTTAACACCGCATTAACATCACTAGACAGATCTTCCAGACAGAAAATAAATAAGGCAACGGAGAAACTAAATAATACAATAGAAAAATTAGACTTGGTGGATATTTTCAGAGCATTACACGCCCCCCAAAAATAGGATATACATTCTTTTCAAGTGCACATGGAACATTTTCTAGGACTGATCATGTACTTGGGCACAAAAGAAGCCTCAACAATTTTAAGAAGATAGAAATTATCTCAAGCATCTTTACTGACTACAATGCCATGAAACTAGAAATCAACTACAGAGAAACAAAGGAGAAAAAAAGGAAAGCATGGAGATTAAACAACATGCTATTAAAAAACCAATGGGTCAATGATCGAATCAAAGTTGAAATTAAAAAATACCTTGACACAAATGAAAATGAAAACACAACCACACAAAATTTATGGGACACAGCAAAGGCAGTGCTAAGAGGGAAGTTTACAGCGATACAGGCCTTCCTCAAAAAAGAAGAATAATCTCAAATAAACAATCTAACCCACCAGCTAAAAGTATTAGAAAAAGAAGAGCAAAAACACCCAAAAGTCAGCAGAAGAAAGGAAATAATAAAGATCAGGGAGGAAATAAGTAAAATAGAGCTTAAAAAAACCATAGAAAACAATCAATCAAATCAAAAGCTGGTTTTTTGAAAAAGTAAATAAAATCGACAAACCTCTGGCCAAACTCACAAAGAAGAAAAGAGAGAGCACAAATAAGCAAAATAAGAAAGGAAAATGGAGAAATTACAACAAATAACATAGAAATACAGAATATTATATGAGAATATTATGAAAAACTATATGGAATCAAAATGGATAACTTACAGGAGATGGACAAATTTCTGGAAACATACAGTCCACCAAGACTGAACCAAGAAGAAACTGACCACTTGAACAAACTGATCACTAGAAATGAAATTGAATTAGCAATAAAAAACCTCCCTACAAATAAAAGTCCAGGACCAGATGGCTTCACTGGGGAATTCTACCAAACATACAAAGAAGAACTCCTACCAGTCCTTCTCAAACTCTTCCAGAGGACTGAAAGGGAGGGAATACTCCCAAACTCATTCTATGAAGCCACCATCACCCTGATACCAAAACCAGGCAAAGACACTACCAAAAAAGAGAATTATAGGCCAATATCACTGATGAACACAGATGCAAAAATCCTCACCAAAATTTTAGCAAATAGAATCCAACAGCAGATAAAAAAGACTATACATCATGACCAAGTGGGATTCATCCAGGGACACAAGGGTGGTTCAACATATGCAAATCAATCAACGTAATACATCACATCAACAAGAGAAAGGACAAAAACCACATGATCATCTCAATCGATGCAGAAAAAGCATTTGATAAAATTCAACACCCATTTATGATAAAAACTCTCACCAAAGTGGGTATAGAGGGAACATATCTCAACATAATAAAAGCTATATATGACAAACCTACAGCCAGCATAGTATTCAACGGTGAAAAACTCAAAAGCTTCCTACTAAAATCTGGGACAAGACAAGGATGCCCACTATCACCACTCCTATTCAACACAGTCTTGGAAGCCCTAGCCACAGCAGTCAAGCAAGAGAGAGAAATAAAAGGGATCCAAACTGGAAAAGAAGAGGTAAAAGTGTCAGTATATGCCAACGACATGTTACTGTATATAGAAAACCCTAAAAGGTCCACACTAAAACTACTAGAAATAATCGAAGAATTCAGCAAGGTAGCAGGTTACAAGATTAACGTTCAAAAATCAGTTGCATTTCTTTACATTAATGATGAATCAACAGAAAAAGAAAGTAAAGAAACAATCCCCTTTAAAATAGCACCCAAAGTAATAAAATACCTAGGAATAAATCTAACCAAGGAAGTGAAAGAATTATACACAGACAACTATAAGCCATTGATGAAGGAAATCAAAGAAGACTTTAAAAATGGACAGATATCCCATGCTCTTGGATCGGAAGAATCAATACTGTTAAAATGGTCACACTGCCCAAGGCACTCTACAGATTTAATGCAATCCCTATCAAATTATCCAGGACATATTTCGCAGAACTAGAACAAATCATAATAAAATTTATATGGAACCACAAAAGACCTAGAATTGCCAAAGCATTACTGAAGAAAAAGAAAGAGGCTGGAGGAATAACTCTCCCAGACTTCAGACAGTACTATAGAGCTACAGTACTATAGAGCTACAGTCATCAAGACAGCATAGTATTGGTACAAAAACAGACATATAGACCAATGGAACAGAATAGAGAGCCCAGACATGAACCCACAAACTTTTGGTCAACTAATCTTTGACAAAGGAGGCAAGAATATACAATGGAATAAACACTTCAGCAAATGGTGTTGGGAAAACTGGACAGCAGCATGTAAATCAATGGAGCTAGAACACTCCCTTACACCATACACAAAAATAAACTCAAAATGGATCAAAGACTTAAACATAAGACAAGATACAATAAACCTCTTAGAAGAAAACATAGGCAAAACATCATCTGACATACATCTCAAAAATGTTCTCCTAGGACAGTCTACCCAAGCAATAGAAATAAAAGCAAGAATAAACAAATGGGATCTAATTAAACTTGCAAGCTTCTGCACAGGAAAGGAAACTATAAATAAAACAAAAAGACAGCCTACGGAATGGGAGAAAATTTTTGCAAATGAAACCAACAAAGGCTTGATCTCCAGAATATATAAGCAGCTCATATGACTTAATAAGAAAAAAACAAACAACTCAATCCAAAAATGGGCAGAAGACCTAAACAAGCAATTCTCCAAGGAAGAAATACAAATGATCGATAGGCCTATGAAAAAATGTTCAATATCACTAATTATCAGAGAAATGCAAATCAAACTACAATAAGGTATATCACCTCCCACCGGTCAGAATGGCCATCATTCAAAAATCCACTAATGACAAATGCTGGAGAGGCTGTGGAGAATAGGAACCTTCCTACACTGCTGGTGGGAATGTAGTTTGGTACAGCCACTGTGGAAAACAGTATGGAGATTCCTCAAAAGACTAGGAATAGACTTACCATATGACCCAGGAATCCTGCTCCGGGGCATATATCCAGAAGGAACCCTACTTCAGGATGACACCTGCACCCCAATGTTTATAGCAGCACTATTTACAATAGCCAATACATGGAAACAGCCTAAATGTCCATCAACAGATGACTGGATAAAGAAGAAGTGGTATATTTATACAATGGAATACTATACAGCCAAAAAAACCAACAACATAACGCCATTTGCAGCAACATGGATGTTCCTGGAGAATGTCATTCTAAGTGAAGTAAGCCAGAAGGAGAAAGAAAAATACCATATGACATCGCTCATATGTAGAATCTAAAAAAACCAAAAAACATAAATACAAACAGAAACAGACTCATAAAGATTGAATACAAACTTGTGGTTGCCAAGGCGGCGGGGGGTGGGAAGGGACAGACTGGGATTTCAAAATGTAGAATAGATAAACAAGATTATACTGCATAGCACAGGGAAATATATACAAGATCTTATGGTAGCTCACAGAGAAAAAAATGTGACAATGAATATACACACGTTCATGTATAACTGAAAAATTGTGCTCTACACTGGAATTTGACACAACATTGTAAAATGATTATAACTCAATTAAAAATGTCAAAACAACAACAACAGCAGCAAATACAGTAGCACATGCAAATTTGGAAAAGCCTGTTTTTGTGAGTTCAGTTTTGTATATCCAGAAGTGGGGTGGCTGGATCAGACGGTAGTCCTATTTTTTTGAGGAACCTCCATACTGTTTTCCATGGTGGCTGCACCAATTTATATTCCCACCAACAGTGTACAAGGGTTCCCTTTTCTCCACATCATCACCAATACTTGTTAGCTCTTATCTTTTTGATAATAGTCATTATAACAAGTATAAGGTGATATTTCTTTGTGGTTTTGATTGGCATTTCTCTAATGATTAATGATGTTGAGCACCTTTTTATGTACCTGTTGGCCATGTGTATGTCCCCTTTGGAAAAATTTTCAGTTCCTCTGCCTATATTATAATAGGATTGTTTGGTTTTTTGCTGCTGAGCTGTATGAGTTCCTTACATATTTTGGATATTAACCCCCTTATCAGATACATGGTTTATGAATATTTTTCCCTATTCCATAGGTTACCTTTTCATTTTGTTGATGGTCTTTGCTATGCAGAAGCTTTTTAGTTTGAGGTAGTCCCACTTGCTGATTTCTGCTTTTGTTGCCTATCAAATCCAAAATATTATCAAGACCAAGGTCAAGGAACTGTTTATTTGTGTTTTGTTCTAGAAGTTTTACAGTTTCAGGTATTACATTCAAGCCTTAAACTATGTTGAGATTGGGAGGGTGGTGCTGCTGCATATGCTCTGAGGCTGGGCTGGGCTGCTAGCCTGCGTTCAAGTGGGCCACTAACTGGGCTCTGTACTCATTTCTGGTCAGGCAGGGTGATAGGCTGCATCCCCTGGTAGGCTGGTGCCACTAGTTGGATTCTAAGATTGGACAGGGCTGTGGGCTCTGTTCCATAAGTGCTCTTGATTGGTTGGGACTTCAGGGTTTTATGTTATACAATCAGGTAGGACTCCAAGCTGTCCCCAAAGTGGGTGGGGCCACAGGCTGGGCCAGGCCATCTTGTAGGCCATTGACTGTGCTCTACTGTTGGGCAGCTTCCTTTCAGCCTTTTTGGTCAGACTGGCCCACCGGTATGCTCTGTGATTGAGTAGGGTCACTGGCTGGGCTCCCTACAGGCTATGTTCAGCAATTGGCAAGATCCTATGCTTGGCTTCACTGCTGAGTAGGATTGTTGGCTGGGTTCCACAGCTGGGTGATATCACTGGCTGGGCTCTGAGGCTGCTCAAGGCCACTGTTCAGGCTGCCTGGGTACGCAGAGCCAGAGGCTGTGTTCAGCAACTGGGCAGGGCTGCTGGCTTGGAAGCCTGCCTAGGCAGGACAGGCCATAGGATGTACTCCATGGTTGCTGAGTGTGAATAATACTTCAATAAACATGCATGTGTAGGTATTTCTTCAAGATACAGATTTCAAGTGCTTAAAATATATATCCAGGAGTAGAACTGCTGGATCACTCCAGCAATTTAATTTTTTGAGGAACTACCAGATTATTTTCCATGACTGTACATTCCTACTAACAGTATGTAAGGGTTCTCTTTTCTCTACAGCTTTGCCAACATTTTGATAATAGTCATCCTAACAGGTGTGAGTTGACCTCTCTACCTTGTTGTGATTTTGTTTTGCATTTCCCAGAGGATTAGTGATGTTGAGCATCTTTAACTGTACCTATTGGCCATTTATAAGTCTTTTTGGAAAAATGCCTCTCTAGGTCCTTTGCTCATTTTTAAATTGGATTATTTGCTTTTCTGACATTGAATTGTATGAGTTATTTATATACTTGGGATATCAACCCCTTGTCATATATATAGTTTGTGAATATTTTCTCCCACTTGGTAAACTGCCTTTTCAGTTTACTGATTGTGTCCTTTACTGTGAAGAAGCTCTTCAGTCTGATAAAGTTCCATTTGTTTATTTTAGCTTTTTTTGATTGTGCTTTTGGTGTCTTATCCAAGAAATCATTGCCAAGACCAATGTCAAGTATCTTTTTCCCTATGTTTCATTCTTCAGTTTTACAGTTTCATGTCTTAGATTTGAGTCTTTAACTCATTTTGAGTTAATTTTTGTGAGTGGTGTAAGACAGGGGTCCAGTTTCATTCTTTTGCATGTGGATATCCAGTTTATCAATATCATTTATTAAAGGGAGTATTGTTTACCCGCTGTGTGTTCTTGACACTTGCCAAAAATTAGCTGACTATAATGTGTGGGTTTATGTTTGGACTCTATTCTGTTCCACTGTTCTATGTGCCTGTTTTTACGCCAGTACAATACTGTTTTACTACTGTGGCTTTGTAATATAGTTTGAAATCAGGAACATGATGCCTCCAGCTTTGTTCTTCTTTCTCTGGATTGCTTTGACTATTTGGTTTTCTCTTTCTTTCTCTTTTTTTTTTTTTTTACAGTTTCATATAAATTTTAGGATAGTTTGTCTATTTATGTGAAAAACGCCACTGGAATTTTGGAATGGATTGCACTGACTCTGCAAACTGCTTTGGGTTTTATGGGCATTTTCATAATACTGATTCTTCCAATCCAGGAACACAAGATATCTTTCCTTTTATTTGTGTCTTTTTCAGTCACTTTCATCAATATCTTACAGTTTCCAGCACACAGGTCTTTCACTACCTTGATTAAATTTATTACTAAATATTTTGTTGTTTTTGATGTTACTGTAAATGGGACTGCTTTCTCAATTTCTCTTTCAGACAGTTAGTTCATTGTTAGTATACAGAAACATATTAGGATTGACTTAAATGATCATGAAGACTGAGAAGCCCCAGTTCTGCAATTGGCAAGCTAGAGGAGACCCAGGAGAGTCTGGGTATAGCTCCAGTCTGAGTCTGAAGGCCTGAGAACCAGGACCAACATGGTAAATTCCAGTCAGAGTCAAAAAGGAAAGAGATGACGAATGTCCTAGCACAAAGTCACTTGGGTAGAGAGAACAAATTCTCTCTTACTCAGCCTACTTGTTCTATCTAGGCCTTTAGTGAATTGGTTGAGACCCACCCATGTGGGGCAGGGCAATCTGCTTTATTCAGCCTGATTCAAATACTAATTTCACCCAGAAATACCCACAAAGACATATTCAGAGTAACATTTGAGCAAATTCTGGGTACTTCATACCCAGTCAAGATGACACATGAAATTAACCATCATAGTACTTCTCTCTTCAATCTTGAAATTGAGTTCAATAACTTTCTTAATGAAATTTATGCTTAATGATAAAAAACTTAAAAGCAAGATGCCCATACTCCAAATGTATGTCAAAAATAATGTTAAGCAAAACATTCTACATGGCAAATCTGGAAATGAAATGCAATAGCAAATCAAGGAAAAAGTATTAGTATTCTATCTAATAAGGGAATAGTATGTCTGCATACAAGACAGGTAATCTTAAATCAATAGCTTATCAATTAGCAATTAATTAGAAGCCACATTTAAAAAAAGGGTAATTACAAGAGGTGGATGTAGCTCAGTAGTAGAGCACATGAATAGCATGTGTGAGGTCCTGGGTTCAAGCCCCAGTACCTCCATGAAAAAAAAAGATAATTTCCACAAAACAACCCCCAAATACTAAACTTATCAGACTAACTTAACAGGAAATGCATGGACCTTAATGTTACTGAAAGATATTTAAGGAGATTATTTAATAAAGATATACGATATTCTTGAATGAGGAATTCTTACCACAAACCTAATAAAATCTGATATCTAAAATCCGTTAGAAATAATAAAGAAAAGCTATGAAATTTTAAAAGAGTAAGGGAACAGTTTTCCTAAAAGATATCAAACACAGTATAAAGCTACATATGACTCAATGTTGATTTCAATCCCTTTTGTCTTCTAACCTACAGGGGCTATAAAAACAAAACAAGCAAGCAAACAAAAACAAAACTCTCAAGACCGTCTTGTAATTTCTTAGACTTCTTGCACCTAAAGATGACCCTGCAGCATAAATATTGCCTCTTCCTTTTTTCCCTTCTTCATGTAAATGAGTATGTAGTGGCTGGAGTTGCAGAAGTCTGATGAAGCAAGAAAAAGGAAGATTTCTGAGTTCCTGACAGTATCTTGAGCAGCTGAATCATCCCTGGGCTACCAACGCCTTGAGTTTTTACTGAGTGAATAAAATAAATAATGTCTTCCTTGTAGTAGGGAGTTTTATGACAGTTGAATACCATCCAAACTGATGTATTACAACATTAAAGTTGTCTACTACTGATACAAGGAAAGACATAGATCTATTGGGCAGAAACAAAATCCAGAAAATCCAAAAACATACCTTGCTATATATATTAGGTTATTTAACCTAATATAATAACAAGCAAAGTATCATCTATCACTCAAAGGGGGATAAATTGTGTAAATGATTTCCTTTAAGTCATTAAAGGAATAATATAGAGCTTTATATAACATAGGTTAAAACAGAGCTTTATATAACATACATTAAGTTTCAGCTGGATCAAAGGGATACACATAAAATATAAAACTATAACCAAAATACATTTTTTAAACAAACACAAAATACATTATTTTTTAAAACTGATCTCAAGCCAGAGAAAGAACTTCCCAAGTACAAGTTATTGAAAACAATCCTAACAAAAAAAAATGATTTATTTGACTTCTTGAACACATGGACATAAGTTTAAAAGTCAAACAAGAGAGTGGAAAAATATTTGCCTCAAATGTGATAAGCAAATGCTACTTTCCTTAATATATAAGGAAAAATGAATAGAGGACATTTCCAGGACAATTCACAGAAGGAGAAATGCAAATGACCAATAAGCAAAAAAGCATGTTCAATTTTACTAACAGTCAAAGACATCGGAGATAAAACAAAATAATGAGGCACTTTGGGTTTAGCTTATCAAAAAACATGCCATAAAAATAATCAGAAATAGGAATTAAAACTTATGTACATCTGATTGCCACCTCAGTTGAGTTATTTTTACTGGAGTAGTACAGCAGTGTATTTTAACATAAATTTGAATTGCAAATTATTGCTTTTAATGCCTTAAAATTATTCTAGGTGCATACTTCAAACAAAAATTATTCTGTATGCAGAAGACTGCCTGCCATGCACTTGGCGGGTCATGCAATAAGCAGTGGCGTTAAAGTCTACAGAAAATGATACTGGTCTTAAAATTTTCAAAGCTAGAAGAGATGGCATGACCAATTCAAGCACTGTGAAGTTCTTTTACTCAGGCCTAAATATCTACGTGTCAAAAGCTCTGGCCAAGGACCAAGAGACATTATGTATTCTAGTTAAGGAAAAACCTGGACTAACTTCTACTGAATAGGAAATGCAGAAACTTTTTTAAAAAAAAAGTACTTCTCAAAATTATATTTTCAGTTCTATAAGGGATGAAGAAGTAATGACCACAGGCACGGATTATGAAAAGCAGCTTGTCACTCTGTTGCCAGCAACAGCTGCTGATGGCTCAGAGTGAACTTAGAACAATATTTAGATTAAATACAATAGAAGGCTTAGAAGAATGCATTATGTATTACATATATTTTTTAATCTGTTTTTAACTAGTAAAAAATATGTGTACAGTTTTCTTTTCCCAGTAAAAATGTTATAATATTAATAATGTGTCTTAAAAGCAAAAGCTTCCAAATGAAGGAAATAAGATACACACCCAGAGATAGGTTCCCAGGAGGACATACAATAGAATGTTAATTATAGTTATTTCTGGGCTACAGGATAATAACTACTTTATGTTTTCTTTTTCTACTTTCTTCTCTTTCTCTCTCAATTTTCCCTTTTATAAAATTGGGGTAAAGAAAAACATTTTTTAAGTGATTGAAATCATCTACAAACCACTTAACTCAGTCTGAGTAGAGAAAAATTCCCAACTGACCTGTAATTTTTTTTTTTTACTACCTTTATACGTCAAGGCTGAGTCTTTATTTCTGATTTCTGTTTGTTGGTTTATAAATGGTAACTTTATAAATGGCAACTCAGATCAGTTGTTTTATGTAATTTCTATAAATACTCCTTTATTTTAATTTTCTTGTTGGCACTAATCTCCAATGTGTTCCAAAATATTATTTCTACTTTACCCAAACTTCTTTTTTTTTTAATTTTTTATTGATTTATAATCATTTTACAATGTTGTGTCAAATTCCAGTGTAGAGCACAATTTTTCAGTTATACCTGAACATATATATATTCATTGTCACATTTTTTTCTCTGTGAGCTACCGTAAGATCTTGTGTATATTTCCCTGTGCTATACAGTATAATCTTGTTTATCTATTCTACAATTTTGAAATCCTGTCTATGCCTTCCCAACCTCCGCCCTCTTGGCAACCACAAGTTAAGCCAGAAAGAGAAAGAAAAATACCACATGAGATCGCTCATATGTGGAATCTAAAAAACAAACAAACAAACAAACAAACAAACAAAATCCACCAAACTTCTTTTTATCTTCTTTATCACAGTTCCATATGTCAGTTTCTCCAGGAGGATTTCCCTCATTAGTGTCATCCCTTCTGGAATTTACTTCTCCCTTCTCCATTGATACCAACGGAGATAACATACAGCTATAGACACAGAGGTATGGAGATAGAGCGTGTCACCTTGTACCACTGGCACAGAATGTTGACCTGAAACAGACTGCCAGATATTTCTCTAGAAAAGATGGGTTTGTTCAAGATCAGCTGAGAACTGCAATTTTGGGTCTACAACCATGGTAAGCCACATGCAAGTCCCCACACAGCAAGGGAAGAAGATTTCACAGAGAGGAAAAGGCAGTTGGGTGGGCTAAAGTAAACATGAATCTATGGCTTTTCATTGGCTGAGTCCATGCCAGAAAAGAAGAGGCGTCTTTCTTCCTGTTGGGCGCTGCGACTGCTGCAGGGTATGACAGCTCCCTCTTCTGGTCTCTCAAGCCTATCTAACTGAGGGTTCTGCTTAATTTTTTTTGTGTATATATATATTTATTGAAGTATAGTCAGTTTACTAATTTTTTAAAGGTAGTACAGTCCCCATAGAAATGTAGATAATTCTCATTACCTACCTCAGTGGGTCTGAGTCTCATTTAACTGGTTTGGGGGAGGGGGTGGCTGGGCATCAGTAGTTTTTAAAGGACCACCTGTGATTCTACTGTATCCACAGCTGAGAACAACTGAACTGATTAATCTCTATCAAAGTAGCCTCCATATTCTACAGCAATCCTTTTCACATTTTAGTGTACACAGAAATCCCCAGAGATGTTGCTAAAATGCAGATTCTGATTCAGTCAGGCTGGGGCCAAGCCTCAGATTCTCCATCTCTAACAATCTTCCAGGTGATGCTGATGATACTGCTGCACACATCATGCTTCAAAAGGATGCAGACCACACTACAGAAATGGAATTGTATGAGACAGGATGAAATGGCCTTTAAAAGATCTTGGCAATGTGGAAATTATTCCAAAATGTGGACATTATTTATTCATGTCAAATATTACTGGACTAAAGCTCATTTAGTCACTGGTTGGGTCATTCAAAAATACTGACTGAGAGCCTACCTTGTGCTAGATGCTGTGCCAACTCATGTCTAATATGATTATTTGGAAGATCTTCTAAGTGTTTACCATTTAGAGCATACTGATAATGTGCTTTAAAAGTCAAATTATGAATGATGACAGGCATAGATTTGCCTGCTCTTACTTGTCTTAGGCTTATTTGGTTGGCAGGACCAAAGGCTCTTCACACGTTTTGTTTGTTTGTTTTATTTGTTTGTTTTTTGACATACTAGCTTCTAAGAGAGTTTATTGTAAGAATTGATAAGGGATGTTTCATGTTAATCCAATTACAGAATGATCTGTGTTGGTCTCAACCTATCAATAACCAAGGTTGTGTCTGGACCTGCCCTTGTGATTCTTATTATGACTGCAAGATGCCTCCTGTAATAACCATGAAGAAACTCTGGGAAGCAACTAAAAAAGCTTATTACTTACAAGTCCTGGAAATTACAAGACACACCTGGGGCCTCATAGCAAGGTTCTGGGTTGAGAAAGAGAAAGAGAAAGAGAAAGCAAGCGAGCAAGAGCCACAGCGCACGAGCAAGCACGTGCCCAGGGTTCCGGTTTACTGGGGTGGAAGGTGGGGGCCTAGGATACTGTGGGCTCACTCTTTATTGGTGAATTTAAAACATAAGAGCAAAAAACTGACATGTGGTAAGAGAAAAGAAGAGGCCCAAATGGTCAGTAACTGACCGAGATTGACAAAGGAGCCTCAGGGTCTCCAGCTCCCTGGGCAGCAGGGTGTCAGCCAGGGCAGCCATCTCTGAAGCGGGTGCCTCAGTAACCAAAGCCCAAGTCAGGCACCTGCATTACAGGAAAGGGAACACTCAGCTGTCAGGACTTAGCAGGTCTACAGAGTCCAGCACTAACACTGATGTACTTCAGCTCCACCCTTCGGCTTTCCAATTACGGACTTCCCTCCTTGTGTCTTAGTTCAGTTTTCTTAGAGGAGAACGTGGTTGACCCCACTCTCTTTTTGAGCCAGGCTGCACATGTCCGAGGTGCTGGTCAGCCCATGGACAGGCACCCTTTAGGTCAGATGTCTACCTCTTCCAACAGTGAATTGGTCATAATCCCAGACAGTGAAGCCAAGTTGCTCACTCAACAGGTCCATGAGTGGGAGCAGAGAAAGGTGGTGAGGTCACCAAAATATCTGTAAAATTTAAAAATTGTGTTTTTTCACAAAGATGAGTTGCTTCAACTTTTAGCTAGACATAAAGAAAAAAGCAGAAATACTAAGGTTTTATTTATAATTATACTTTATACAAAAATGTGACACCTCAAAAGGATTTGATTTCTCAAAAGATTTTTTTCAAGAACTCTGGAACTAAATGACTGCCCCAAAACTTTGGGAATTCCAAAGTTCCTATTATTTGTGGTAATTTTATCTAATTTATTCCAAAGCTTTGGGTGAAAACTAAATAATTTAATAAGACAAAATACCTAATCAGAAAGTCTTCAACATACAAACCTGCTTAAATACAACAAATTCTGGAAGTCTTATTCTTAATTGAGAACTTCTTCTAGATTGAATTTTGACATATGATACAAGTGAGAAAAGAACAACTTAAAGTCCTGTCATTAAGAGGAAGACATTTAACAAGGACTCATACTCAAAGCACTTTCAGAAGAAATCAGTGAAAGTTTAAATTCAATTCAGAAGCCCTTCTAACTTGGGATGACTTACTTCTTAGCTAAAAGACCATATAACAGATCTTGAAGTAAAGAACTTGGAAAAAGTCAGGGACAAGGAAAACAAAGAGAGACTTACATGGAAATGTGAAATGTGAAAAGATGTGTGGTTAAAATCACAGGATAGTAAAATCTCAGTTCGGAAGGGATCTACTTTCTGGATTTTCTCTATGACATCTTAGCCAAATGGTCACATAGCTTCTTCTTAAGGACCTTGGGAGTAGAGGAAAGTCACTTTGGCAGAAGAGTATAGACTGTCTTAGAAAGTGGAAAGACCAGAAGCCTGGAGGCAAGTTAAGAGCTGAAAGACTTAAATTAAAGGTAGTGATCCAGGTATGTGGCAGGGCAGGAGTTGGGCACTGAAAATGGAAAGGAAGGAGGAGAAGCAATGTAGATGTTAGAAAGTGAGAAACAACTGAGTCTGTCAACTGACTGCAGCTAGAGGTCCCAGAGAACAGCTGATTCCGAGTTTATAACGTGAATGCTTGAGAGGCAGAAACAGCATTACTGTGGCTATTTCTAGAGGGAGAAGCAATGAGGTATTTTTGAACACTAAAACAAAAATTTTGACTGATTTATTTTTCCTCTGGTCAGTGAAATTTTTGATTTTTCTGCCATTTCTGAACATACAATGTTATATCTTCAAACCCTGTAAGTAACTACTTTAATGTTCTCCATTACTAAAAATAAGGACTTTTTTGAGTCATACCTTTGTTTACAGAAGAAAACTTTATTTTGTGTAAGTGTAATAAATGGATTTTTCCCATTAAAATGTGGCTACTTCTAGGAGAAAGATTAACATACAAGTCTCAGACTTACAGAAAAATTACTCTTGGAAGAAATCTTAGAGGACATCTAGTCAAATACTCCCCCAAGGCACACATTACTTTTTTATCATCCCTGACTGATTAATTTACAGTCACCTCTATTTGAATGCTTCTGGTGAGGCATATCTAATTCCATTCCAACATTCCATAGATGGGTAGCCGTAAACTCTCTCTTAAATGTTTTTCTTATTCTCAGTGGCTTTCTCTGAAACAACAGAGCATAAATCTCTTCTCACTTCTATGTAATTATCTATTAAATATTTAGGAGAATTATATTCCTTTTGAGGCTTTTCCAGTCTAAGTATTCCCAAATGTTTCAGAATTCCTTGACTGAAATGGTTTCCTGTCCCCATTACTATCCTGATGACTTTCTTCTGGACATACTTCTGTTTTTTAATGTCCTTCAAAAAATCGCTACAAGAATGTTGTGATCAGTCCAGAGAACAAAGTCCAGTAAACAACCTTTTATTAACTAATAGGCATTTGTTAATGAAAGGAACATGAAATTAACTTTTCATCACCTATATCACATTATATGGTTTAATTTGAACAGCATGAGAGGCTCTTCATCCCCTAACTTGGGCTTTCAGTGGATCTGTACTTTAATCACTAAAGATTTTTATTCCTTCAATAAATAAAGATTTTTATTCACTTATGTTGAAGTTTTAAATTATTTTCGGGACGTTTCTAGAGCCCTATAGTAAAACGTAAGTCACTTAGTGTAGGTAATACCTTAAACTTTTTTTCTACTGACGCTTTACTCAGAATGATTTTACAATCACTAAGAAAAAAGGAAAACTGGGTGTAAAATAGTTCATGAAATGAGAGGTATCAATAATACCATTCCCATGATCTTTTGTTCTAGTTCTGTAAAACATGTCATAGGCATTTTGATAAGGACTGCATTGTAACTGTAGATTGCTTTGGGTAGCACGGACATTTTAACAATATCCATTCTTCCAATCCAAGAACACGGGATATCTTTCAATTTCTTTGCATCATTTTCATATTCCATCATCAATGTTTCATAGTTTTCAGAGTATAGGTCTTTTACCCCCTTGGTTAAGCTTATTCCTGGGTATTTTATTCTTTTTGATGTGATTGTAAGTGGGACTGTTTCCTTAAGTGTTCTTTCTGATAGTTATTAGTGTATAGAAAAACCAGTGGTTACCAGTGGGAAGAGGAAAGAGGGGAGGGGTGAGATAAGGGGTATGGGATTAAGAGACACAAACTATTATGTATAAAATAAATAAGCAACAAGGATATATTGTACAGCACAGGGAAATATAGCCATTATTTTAGAATAACTTTAAATGGAGTATAATTTATAAAAACATTGAATCATGTTGTGCACCTAAAACATACCATATGGTAAATTAATACACTTCAATTTAAAAAAATAATGCAATTCCCATGAAGACACAAGTAGGGATTTGGAAAGATACCAAAGAACAAACTTTGCCTACTACAAAACTTTCCTGGCTCTCAATATGTTATATTTACTGACACTTAGTGTTTGCACTTGTAAGTTACTTTCTATCTCAAATACCTAAAACTACAAAGGGTCTAAAAATGGCTGGAAAGAGCAGAATATAGTGAAAACTATAATCTTTGGTTTCACATCTGGGATATAGACCTATAGCCACTACCATTCCCCTCCCCCCACCCCATTTATCCTCTCTTTACATTCAAGGTTGAGTTCTTGCATACAGCATATAGTTGGATTTTGCTATTATCCCCTCTGACAACTTTTGCCTTTTAAGAAAGCTTAGACTAAAGCTATCAGAAAGAAATACAATGTGAGCCATGTATGTACTTTGAAGTCGTTTAGGATTCATGTTAAAAAAGTAAAAAGAAAGAGGAGAAATTAATTTTAAGTATATTTTATTTAATCCAATATATACAAAATATTGTTTCTATAATTAATCAGTATAAAATCAATTAATTAGCTATTTAACATTCTCTTTTTGTACTAAGTCCTTGCAATCCAGTAATTCATACAAGCCATATGTCAATGCCCAGTAACCACATGTTCGTAGTGGCTTCCATAATGGATAGCACAGGTTTAAACAACTTAATTTAATGATCATTTTGTTAGGCTTAATCTATTATCTTGCTAGCTGGTTTTTCTAAATTCATTTTTGTTCCTTTGTCCTTTTTTTGCTGACTTACATTTTATCAGTTGAATGTTAGCTTTTATTAATGATTTCATTTTACCTCTACTATTGGCTTATTAGTAATACATTGTACGTCACATTAACAAAATAGAGGGGGAAAAAACCCATACTATTATCTTAATTAAGAAAAAGCATTTGGCCAAATTCAATATCCCTTCATGATAAAAATACTAAAACAAACAAACAAACAAACAAAAAACTAGGAATAAAAGAAAGCCACCTTAGCGTAATAAAAGCTATATATGAAAAAGCCACAGTGAATACCATAGTCACTGATGAAAGACTGAAGGCTTTTTCTCTACAATTAGAAACAAGGCAAGGAAGCCCTCTTTAACCACACTATTCAACATATTACTGGAAGTTCTAGCAAGAGCAAGTAGACAAGAAAATAAATAAAAAGCATCCAAATTGGAAAGGAAGAATTAAATTGATCTCTTTGGCAGATATGACCTTACATGTAGAAAACCCTAAAGATTCCACAAAAAGTGTTTAAATTAATAAATGAATTTAGAAAAGTAGCAGGATACAAAATCAACACAAAAAATCAGTTGCATTTCAATTAAAAAAATCAGTTGCATTTCTATACACTAACAATGGACAATGTGAAAAAGAAATCACAAAAACAGTCTCAATCACAACAGCATCAAAAAGAATACAATACTCAGTAATAACCACAAAGGTAAAAGACAGTGAAAGCTACCAAACATTGAAATGAATGTCAAAAGAAATGAAAGAAGGCATAAATAAATGGAAACATGCCATGTTTATAGATCAGAAGAATTAATATTGTTAAAATGTCTGTACTACCCAAACTGATCTGTAGATTCAATGCAATCTCTATCAAAATCCCAATGGCGTTTTTAGAAGAAACAAACAAAAAAAAGAATCATAAAATTCATATGGGACCTCAAGGAACTCAAAACAGACAAAACAACCTTGCATACAGTCAAATGATTTTTGACAAGG
The DNA here is from genome assembly GCF_048773025.1 of Camelus bactrianus. NCBI lineage: Eukaryota > Metazoa > Chordata > Mammalia > Artiodactyla > Camelidae > Camelus > Camelus bactrianus. Next base: position 6,803,156 of record NC_133552.1, read on the forward strand.
GTGCCAAGACTGTTCAATGGGGAAAGGACAGTCTTTTCAACAAATGGTACTGGGAAAACTGGGTATCTATGAACAAAAGAATGAAGTTGGGCCCTTGCCTAAAACCAAATAAAAATTAATTAAAAAAAGATCAAAAACCTAAATGTAAGGCGCAAAACAATAAACATCTTAGAAGAAAACAAAGGACAAAACCTTTACCACAATAGATTTGGCAATGATTTCTTGGATACGACACTACAGGCACAGGAAACAAAAGAAAACAGACGAATTGCACTTTATGAATATTAAAAAACTGTGCATCAAAATATACTATCAACAGATTAAAAAGGCAACTCAGAATGGGAGAAAATATTTTAAAATCATATATTTGATCAAAAGGATTAATATCTGGAATATACAGAGGACTTCTAAAACCCAATAATAACAAAAAATCTGACTCAAAAATGGACAGGAACTTGAATAGATATTTTTTCAAAGAAGATTATACAAGTGGCCAGTAAGTACATGAAAAGATGCTCAATATCACTTATAACTAGGGAAATGCAAATCACAACTACAATGAGATACCACTTCACATCTATTAGGATGGCTACTATAAAAAAAAAAAAACCCTGAAAAAAATGTGTTCATGAGGATGTGGAGAAATTGGAAACTTTGTACACTGTTGGTAAAAATCTGAAATGGTACAGCTGCTGTCTAAAACAGTGTGGTGATTCCTCAAAAAATTAAAAATAGAATAACCACATGATCTAGCAATTCCACTTTTGGGTACCTAGCCAACAGAATTGAAAGCAGGATCTCAAAGAGATATTTGTACATTCACGTTCATAGCAGAATTATTCACAAGAGCTAAAATGTGAAAGCAACCCAAGTGTCCATTGATGGATTAATGGATAAGCAAACTGTGGTATATACATACAATTTAATATTATTTTGTCTTTTAAAAAAAAAGGAAATTCTGCAATATGCTATAACATGGATGAACCTTGAGGACACTATGCTAAGTGAAACAAGTCGATTATACTAACTACTATACATAAAATAGATAAACAACAAGTTCATACTGTATAGCATAGGGAACTATGTTCAATATCTTGTAGTAATATGGTGAAAAAGAATATGAAAATGAATATATGTATGTTTCTATATGACTGAAGTATTGTGCTGTACACATCAGAAATTGGCACATTGTAAAATGACTATACTTCAATAAAAATATATTTTAAAAAAAGGACAAGTACTGTTATGACTCCATTTATGTGAGGCATTTAGAGTTAAAATGACAGAGAGAGAAAGAAGAAAGGTGGTTGCCAGGGATGGTGGGAGTGAGTTTTAATCGTTCAATGTGTGCTTTGCTTGCAGTTTTGCTTGAAAGAGTTCTGAAGATGGATGCTAGTGATGGTTGCACAACATTATGAATGTATTTAACACTACTGAACTATACATGCGAAAGTGATTAAGATGATAAATTTTATGTTTGTGTATTTTACCACAATAAAAAGTGAAAAAAAAGTGCTGTTTTAAGTTACTCAATTTACTGTAATCTGTTACGCAGCAATAGAAAATAGATACAATTATTACATTTTCTTAGATGAATAAACTACCTAGAGTTTAAATAAGTTACTCAAGTTTATATGGCTAATTAGTGGCAGGGATGGGGTTTGGACGCAAGCAGTCAGAGGAAGAGTCCAAGATTTTAATGTATATGGTTGTCTTTTAAAAAATGAAGGTGGCTGATCTTCAAAGAATTTTAAAAGGCTATTACTTCTCTAATATTTAGAACATGATACTAAACAGATTTTCTTCTGCCTTCAGTATGTTTTGTATCTACTTATTCATGAGGATGGGTTTTTTAAATTTTGTAACATTATATTTTTATTTATTTAGTTTCCATAGGACATTATTCATAATAGGATCCAAGTAGACTAAAAAACTGCATTTGTCTTTAAAAAAAATACTAGCAGTGTAACGAAATAATAGATGGTCTCAAAGGTAAGTGCTCAGACAATATAGAATGAAGTACTTCTAATCACACAAGAAATAAAGTTACTATGGTGTTTACAAATTAAAGAAACTTACACTAAAAGCCTATGATGGATTCTTTTTGCACACAGAAGTACAATTCCCTTAGTTGGCTGTAACATGCAGTTTCAGCTTTATCTTCCACTACTTGTCTTCGTAAGCCCTCTATTCCTGAATACTAGTGGTTTCAAAATGCCTGGTGCTTTTTGTGCCTGAACCTCCACTCACACTGTATCCAAATTAAATTATCTTCCTCTTCATCTTTGCCTCTGTAACTTTAACTCATTCTTTAAAATTCTTTAAAGTGGAGCTCAAATTCCACCTTGCTGGTAAAACACTTCACCATGAAAACCACTGTGTGAAATGGTTTCTCTCTTCCCCATCTCTGTTGGTTTTACTGCCTACATGAATTTGTCATTTACTTTGTAGAATTATTAGTATTCAATTGAGTTTCTTATTTATAGAATTTCCAGGTACTGTGAAACTGTAGAGAATACAGTGAATAAGAGATAGAGCCTGCCTTCAAAGAGTTATTTCTCAGTTGATGAACAGCTATTTGACCAAATTTAAAAAGCCTGAGTCAGGCTTTAAAATAGGAAAAGCTTTCATAATTTAATGGGAATAACAAACACTTACCTTAAAAATAAACTTTTAATTTTAAACAAAAATAAACACACTTTCTTACAGAACAGAGAAACAGACCCAAGGCTCTAAAGTGATGCTTGTAAGGCCAGTACTCTCCCTCAGAGTAAACAAAAACGGAAAAGTAAAATATTTGGTACTCGGCCACAAAATCTGAACAGACTATGGCTGAGGCGGAAAATGTCAGATGAGGAAATAAATTATGCTAAGAAAACAAATTCCTTCATTAAAGGTGATAAAAGAGTAAGAAGGAAGATTCATCACCAGAATATCTCAAGTCTCCCTAAATGTATGCAAAGACAGCAACTGGTGTTTTTCTAAAGCTAGTAAGGTCGATTCTCAAGTTCATACAGAAAAGAAATTAAGGAGGCTGTCTCTACCAGATAAAATTAACATATCATAAATACCGTAATTATCTAATATTTAAAAGAGTATGTAGAGCGCATGAACTGAATAGCCCACTGGAAAGGAACAGAAAGCCTAGAAAGTACTATCTTGAATCAATGAAGAGAATACAAACTTCGTATAACTGGACTTTGTATAACTAATGGCCACCTGGAAAAAACCTAAAATTGACTACATATTAACTGCTTACAAAGATAAACTCAAAGTGTCATTGATTTATATGTAAAAAATGAGATTACAGCTTTGGGGAAAATAGATGTACTTTTCCCTATTCCTCCTGCTAAGTGCAACTAAAAACCTTCAACAGTAGATATAAAACCCAATATAAAAAGACTCTGAGAGGTGGAGAGATGAAGCAGATCAGCTAGGGAATTGGGGGCCAATGGAATGAAACAGAAGCAAATTTCATGAATTTTCTTCTTGCTGCATGTATTTCACACTTGAGAGTTAATGAAGCTGGCAACCCAGAAAAACTAATGAGTGCAGACAAGAAAAATCCCCCCAAATGCCTGCTCTCTCTCACAAAAGGAATGGGACAGGGGTAGCCTAGCAAGACTGAAAACCTTTAGATAATAAACGCTTTACTCCAGCCAAACACCACAGAAAATACTGGGGCCCGACTCCCATTGCCAGTAAAGACAAAGTGAGAAATTCAGACTTCCATCCTTGCCATGCTATAATGAGGTGCCCCGAGACTCACTGTGGGGTGCTGTCAGAGAAAGCTAAATAGAGAGCTGGGACTTTGATCCCCATCTGATGGTAATGAAGGCCCCCGCAGCCCCATGGTATCAGTGTTAACCACTGCAGGGAGACTAGAATTCCACCTCCATCCGGCAGAAATGAAGCCCCACTTCCCCCACACAGGGCTAGTGTCACAGGAGGCCTAGGAGAGCATGAGGATTTTACCAGTGCCCATCTCCCTGTGATGCAAATGGAAACTATGGGGAGCAGGAATGAGGCTAAGAGGGTCAATTTACCAAGAAGATATAACACTTGTAAACATAGACATATCAAACAACAGAGCCCCATAGTATATGACGCAAACATGGCAAAGTTGAAGGGAAAATAGTTTAAAAGTAATAGTTGGAACTATCTCACTTTCAATAATGCATAGAACTTCTACATAAAAGGTCAGTAAGAAAATGGAAGATGTGAATAACAACTAAATCAACTATAACACCCAGTAACAGCAGAATACACATTCTTCTCAAATTCACAGGCACATATTCTAGGATAGACCATATATTAAGTCACAAAACAAGTCTCAATAAATTTAAAAAGACTGAAATCATACACAGTATCTTTTCCAACCACAATGGAACAAAGCTAGATATCAGTAACAGAAAGAAAAGCCAGGAAATTCACAAATAGGTGGAAATTAAACATAACCTTAAACAATCAGTAGGTTAAAGAATGAATCACAAGAGATGTCAGAAAATACTTTGAGACAAATAAAAGCAAAACACAATTTACCAGAATGTATGGGATACGGTGAAGCAGTGCTTCCAGGGAAATTCATAGTTGTAAACACCTGCATTAAAAAGGAAGAAAGATCCCAAGTCAATAATCTAACTTCACCCCTCAGGAATTAGAAGAAAAGCAAACTAAATACATGACAGCAATAACATTTGCTGGGAGAGGTGTATCCCTTTATACAGCCACTCAGGGAAATCTTATCCTCTCTAATGACTACAGTCACTGTCTAAACACTCATGTCACCAACATAAACGCTGATTAAACACTCATGTCACCAACATAAATGCTGATAGTCTTCTATCTTTGTTCTCCCACATAAAAATGCTACCTGGGTGTTGCAGTCAATCTCAATAGGGTTGTCAGTGGTTGGCAAACTTGAAGGAGGCCCTGAGTTAAGACTAGTTTTTACATCTTAAAGAGTTATTAACAACAAACAACAAACAAAAACAAAGAAGTGCATGTGCCAGAGAGTGTATGTGGTCTGAGATACCTAAAATATTTACTATTTGGCCTTTTGCAGAACAAGTTTGCCACCCTCCCCCACTCCCCAGCTATGTTATGCTTTGATAACAACCTTCAAGTCTCAGTGGTTTATAAAAACAAAGGATTACTTTCTTTTCACTTAGGTTATGTCAGTGGTGGGACAGCTATGGTTCAGCTGTTCAATGTTTCTACTTCATTCTGGGATCCAAGGTGTATCTGACAGGGAGAATCAAGCAAAGTCTGAACTAAATGTTGGCTCGTACTGCTCCTACTTAGATGTGGCACAAATTCCCCGGTTAGAGTAGGTGACATGGCCAAGCCTTATGTTATTATGGCAGGAAAAATACTACTCCCCTCCAAGAAGCGTCACCAGAAGGGGCCTTTACAAGTGGGCCCAATAGAGAGGGGGCACTGAAAAACTGAAAACAACTATACAGCCTATTGCAAAAGATAAATGGAGATAAAGTATTATCAAATCATCACATTTCGTGAGAGAAGGGTAAACGTAGTATATAACTTAGACATCAGTAAGCTAAATATGCATGTTGTAATTCCAGGGTAGCAACTAAACAAATAAAAATAGACAAAAACTTTCAAACCAGTAAATATTTAAATGACAAAAATAAAATATAAAGCAGTTTAGAAAGAGAAAAAGAAACAACAAATATGTAAAATGCACAAAGTAAAATAGAAACTCTAGCTCCAAAATCTCAGTGATTACTTTAAAAGTAAATGTCCTAAACGTCCAAGTTAAAAGATAATCTCCACCAGCGCTATTTCTACTTTGGGGTTATGGGAAAAGCTACAGTTCAATGGACATTGTGTGGCTGTGAGCAATTTATATTATTGACAGTCTGCAGTATTACTGTTTACTAGTGAAAATAACAGTTAACATTAATCACTTATATCAGACACTATATTAAACATGTATTACCTCATAACAACTCCGTGTGGCTATCATTTCCATTTTATAAGTGAATAAAATGACACTTATGAGCCTGAGTTCCTTGCGCAGATTCATTCACAGAACCTGAGATGGATTTGAGCCCAGGCAGTCTGCTCAAGAGCACACGTTACTGCCATCGTGCTTTGTTGCTCATGTATCTTCTGTATTCATGGTTCCCAAACAAGGGCGTACAGCAGACTCCCAGGGAGGACTCATTCAGACATCCCTACAGCTCCTGATTCAGCAGGATTGGAGTGGGGCCTGCAAATCTGCATCTCTATCACATTCCCAGGGATGTTGATGCTGCTGGTCTAAGGACTACACTTTGAAAACAGTTGCTCAAAGGATGCTTCTCTGGGGGAATGGGAATGAGCTCAGATCAGTGGTTGGCCCTTCACCTCCTGAACCAGGCGTCTGTGTAATCATCATAATTATCCCAGACAATCACCTAGATGCAAACCTGGCAGAAACAACCACATTCACTTTCAACCTATGACTGGATGCCAAACAGCTCTTATTTTCTCCTCTCAAACATTACTGATACCTAATAAGGACTTGTTAATACTCCTTAACTGTTTACAGCAGGGGAGCAAACCCTGTTTTTACCATGAACTGTCTTCCTGCCCCCTTTCAGGTTCTTGAAACTCTACTCCCCATCCTGTCTTATTACTGACGCACCCTAAGGAACAAGCACGTGGTGGCAGTCAGGTACAGAGAGAAGCTTCCCTGCTTTGTCACTATTCCTTTCCCGTGGAGCCTAGAGCTTCTCCTTCTTCCTCAGTGGCATGGGGACTTCACAAATATCTTAACAGGGGCCTCTGTGTAACTTTGAAACAATTTATTTCAGAGAAGTCAGCAAAAGGCTTTTCTGGTCATGATACTTTTGCTGACTCCGCTGCTCACTCTGAGACCTCATCTCCTACTCTTAGTTTTTCCTCTCTTTCCTGAGAAATAAATAAGAAACATCACAAGGATTTATTGACCTAAGTTCTGCATGTTGTATCCCTTGCCTCTAGAAATATCAGAGCTGCTTCTTGCTGAGTGCTTCTTAGAGGAGACCATTGCTTTTGTTTCCTGAATACTTTGCTTCTATGAAGAACAGACTGACCACAAAGGGACCTCAGTGCTACGCACTTACACTTCTGCATTAACAATTTTTGCTCTTAATAATGGTGTCTGCTACATATTGCCTGATCAAGCCGGTTAATACATACTGACTATCTGCTATGTGCCAGCATCTGCACTGAGTACTTTCAAGAGTTCTCGTATTTCTCATAATTATCATATCAGGTAGGTACTAATATTATGTCTATTTTACAGATGAAGAAATCAAGGCTTAGAAAGGTTAAGTCACCAAGGTCACATAGCTAAACAGCACAGCAAAGTTTACAGCCCAATGAAAACCTAAATACATTTCACTCCAGCACACTCAGCTGCTTTCCATTTATTTGCTGGCCCAGTCATCAGCAAATTCACCAATCACTATCTACACACTGAGTCCAAATCCTGGAGTATCTTAGAACTGCCTTCTCTTTGCATTTCCATTTCAATGCCTTTTCCATTCCTATGTTTAGGGAAGGGACTTTCACATATATTGACAAAGACATAGATGAGGAAAATGATTCAACATATTATGGCTCTCCCACGACCACCTAAATTTCTATCCTTTCCTTGCCCCTCCTATTCTCTGAAGGTTTCATTTGACAATGACAACAGAATTTCTCGTTTCAGTTTCCTGCTTCAGAATTTCTTCTAGACCCATGGGCCAGTGGCTGTTGACTTTCCACTCTTAGTCTTCTGTCTGACAAGCCTGTTTGCTGGTGCATCTCTATACAGGGAAGAGAGGAAATCCATTCTGACTTTTCAGAAGGGCCTTTAGTTCAAATCCAAGTTGAAGTTATTAGTTTTTCCTTAGCAAAAATTACATAGTACTGGGAGGCAGGTATAGGCGGAAGCAGCCTGGGCCTCTCATTTTTGTTATTTGTTCTGTTTCCTGGAGACCCAGTTTCACGTTTTCACAACTTTACCAGGAAAATCAAACATAAGAGGAAAGACAACACCCTAAGAAGAAAAGAACCAGAAGCAAGCAGACAGCTTTCTTTGTGATGGGATTTTACCAAGTTTTCCTAATTATGCTTCGTTTCAACTTTTTAAAGCCACCATAGATTGCTATGTTTATCTTCCATGTTTCCACTTCTGACATATGACCCTCATTGGGGTAAAAAGTAAGATTTACTTCTTGTTCTCCTGAGTAAACCTCTTTCTGCAACTACCAAAGAGAAGTGAGGAAAAATGGGCTATATTCATGATCAGAACTGAGAACATACATAAAATAATGCTACTGTTTATATGCTCGTAGTCTCCAATTTTTTAACCGTTTATCGAAGTATAACACACAGAGAAAAATGCCCAAAATATAAACCTGCGCTTTAGTGAATAACCACAAAGGAAAAACCTGTGTACTCACCAAGAGCTGGAACACAGCCAATTATCCTTATGTTCTTCCCATTCACTTCCTCTCCTTCCCAAAGGCAATCACTACTCTAACCTCTGCTGATGTAATTTAGCTTTGCTTGGTTTTGATCTTTATACAGATTGACTCTTACAGTATGCATTCTTCTGTCTCTGACTTCTTCCACTCAATAGTATATTTGTGAGATATATCCATATTGTTACGCTTTTCAGTAATTCATTCATTTTCACTACAGTATAGTATTTTGTTGATGCGTATGCACACTTCGTTTATCCAGTCTGATGCTGAATGATATTAGTTAGGGTTGCTTCCTGTTTAAGATTCACACTAGTAACACTTCTGTGAACATCCTGGTACATGTTCCTGGTGCACATGTGTGCATGTTACTACAGGAAATATATAGAGTGGACTTGCTGAGTTACAGAGAATCTATGCATACAGCTCTGTTAAGTAATCTCAAACTGTTTTCCAAAATGGCCACACCAATTTACATCCCCAATAGATAAATTTTCCCCTTTAAAATTATGAAGTATTATTTATGTTTAAGATAAAACAATATTTTCATGCTGATGGCAGGATTCATCTTGATGAGAGAACAGTGTTAAGCATCTTGATGACTTTCTCCACTGTGGAAGAGGAAAGTGGTCTGGATAGGTTAGGGGAAAAAATAGTGGCGAGGGGAGTGTGGGATTTTAAAGTTCCAGGAAGCAAGGAACAACATGCTGATGGAAAGACAAAGGACTGAGGATGGGGTCATCCAGCAGGAAACCCCGAGCTGGGAATGGTGAGAATGCTGTGAATGGCTTAGAGGTGTGTAAGACTGAGAGTCAATTTCAAATTGTCTCCTATTTTTGGTGACATTATCATCCTGTCTTCTCTCTATAAACTTTTAAATAAAATATCTCTACACAAAACTGTCTCATGTAAGTAGTAGTATTTGTAAGGAAAAGGGAGGGGAAACTATGCCTGTTTATATCAGCTTTAAATGAAAAGCAAGTATCAATCACAAGAGGGGAAACACAAATGAAAGAAAATTCTACAGAAACAAGAAATAAGAATAACGTATGACTTAGAGAAACATAATCTTTAGAATCCCTGAAAACATTGGTGGTGATGTTCTGTTTCCCATCATCTGTGGGACAAATGTCAATCTATTTTAATATAAAAGTTGAAGGGAAGGTGATTCTGTAAGGCTGGAGGATATGGGGACATCCATATAACTGGTACCTGGGCCTTCCTTACAAATTCAAGCTGTCTTTATTTTGCAGAAAGGTCTTTATAGAATACAGTACATATAGAATTGATTAGAAATTAATTCTTTGTAGAACATGAAGTTTCAAAACTAACAGGCTCATTGACTAAAAGACATGATGTATTACATATGGGCATCAGTCAGTAGGCATTCTGTATTTTCTCTGTTCTCAGCATCATACCTGCGCTGTGAGAGACATAAAAGACATGGCAGAAACAGTTTCCGCTGTTCGGAAGATAAGAAATGACTAAGTCGTATGAAGCAATAAGAGGACTGGGTGCTTAGGCTTGGGCTGGAAAGGTAATAGGAGTTCAGAGAAAGGAAAGATAGGATGAGGTGCAAACATCCAGAAAGCTTGCACCCTGAGGAAGATCTAGGCCTGGAGCGGGGTGAGAGGAAGATGTGGTCTTCCAGGTTGAGAAAACAGCACACATATAAACACAGATGCAGGAATTCAATACGGCAGGGAGCACTGTGTGTACCACCAAATGAATGAGTTGACCTGAGTAGAAGATTCTTCCTTCCCAAGGTGGGAGTCCTGAGATATTGCCTGTGGGGGCAGGAAAAATAATGGAGAAGCCTGAAAGATGAGACTGGTGACACTGTACATTATTTAACCACATGAAGGAAATTTAATAAATGGAGTTTTAGAAATAGTAGCCTGACAGCAGGCTGTAGGATGGCCATGTAATAAGAAACTGAATGAAGGAAACAGGGGCCGAAATCAGGCATTAAGCAACATATGACCAGACCAAGATTGTGGGATCAAGGTGTAATCGAAGGGGCTTGTAAGATTTTTCCACATTTTTAACCCAGTTCTATTTAGCATTAAACCCTTAGAAGCCTTCCCCAGATAAAACCACACCATTTAATAGAGATGGTGCTATCTCTATCATAGAGATCTAGCTATCTCTATCAGTCTAGACTCAAAATATACTTTAAACTACCTTCAGTTTGACAGAAATCTTCATCCAACTAGATAATAAAAACTCATGCTCACGCCTTCGTATAAGCTTGAGAAGCCAACCAACTCCCTATGGGGCTTAGGCATTGCAGACCTTCCATCCGAAAGGTGAAGATTAAAATCTGTTATTATTTTATCTTTGTGATTTTCACAGTCACAGAGTACATGAGATGAGGACAACACGTGACGTCAGGTGCCCTGATGCAAACTAGCTCTGCGGTGGCAGGGCTGGTGGCAGCCGTTGTGGGTTTGCAGGGATATTTAAAGTCTGATGAATGAACACAAAGCGCCTCACTGGTATCATCTAAGTGATTGTGACATAATTTATGCTCCAATTGTGAAACTCCAATAAAGCCAATAAATCCAGGCCAATGGCAAGGAAACCCCAGATGCTGGGCCATTCTGCACACTAAGTACAAAGGCCTCAGTGAATTTACGATCTCTCTGTCTCTGACTCCTTTCTCCCACTTCGGAGATTAGTTTCTCTCTTTAATTCTATCCTGCAATATATGCAGGCTAAAACTGCCTCACAACCTTATCCATCATTAATCCTTAGATTAATTTCAGCATTTGAAAATGCTAAGATGCCAAAACTTAAAAAAAAATACGACTTTGCTGTCTGTTTTACTAATCACTGGCATCTTTGTCTCCAGAGATAAGTGCAACATTAATCAGAAATTCAAGGAAGCATTTTCCATGTTGATTTAAGTGGGTTTCTGCGGTCACTTACAGAAAGTATGAAGCATTCACTCATTATTCTGCATACACTAAGTTGCTAAAAGGTTATTTTTCATTTTACGATCTTATAATTCAAGTTACAGTTTTAGTCCTTAATTAAAGTAGGATTAAGAAACACAGCAGCTTCTAACTTACAGGAAAAATTGGCTTTACTTATAGGAAATTATTTTATAAATTCAATTAGTACTAAGGAAAAGGCAGGAAAAAAGAAAAATTTTAAATGTATTCAGCACACCAAAGTCTCATAGAACAAATATTTAACGAATGAGTGAAAGAAAACAACTCATGGAGATAACAGCTACAGACTTACGTGTCTTACACTGAGCAAAGCTAAACCTCAGGATGCCAGTTTTTTCTCTTCAGTTATCAAACCTATAACCTGGATATCACTGTCTGATGAATTACCAAAATCAGTAGTGTATCAAATAGGTATAGCTGTTGGAATAAAGGTAATTATTTTAGTGCAAATATGTTTTTTAAATTAAATATAAACAATTATGACTACTTACTGGCAGGGTTTCTGTCTCATTTCTAATGAAGAGCACAGAGGGAGGATTGCCTATCTCTAGACATCAATTTAATTAAAAGTTAATGGGAATAGTTTCAGGTTCTGCTCAAAAGAAACAGAATGAATTTTCTTGTCATCCAGTTTCAATTCCAGCACTACCTTTCTCAGGAGCCTCACTGAGTCCTTCATCAGGATGGTGCTCTATCCTGTCTCACCGCCCATGAAGCCAAGCAGCTCGGAGGACTGCCGTGAATCAGTGAATAGCACCTCACCACGTGGTTTTTTGGCACGACACTGAGACCAAGCTTCTGCAGGCTTAAAACTATTGCCTCAAATCAATAGGGATTTCAGAGCATTGCTGATCAGAGATGTTTCCACATATCTGTGTCCTGGCGATGCCTAACTAGATGAGAGATAGCTAGTGCTGAATGATGTTTATGGGTGAAGAGGTCAGTGCAGGTTTTGATCTTCGTTTGTTTTTCTCCCTACACATAGGAGGAAGGGACTGTAAATATGTGATTACAATAATTTGATGCTTAAAAAATCAATGGTTGAAAATGATGGCAGGTAAAATTATCTATTGTGTAAACCCTCTCTACCAAAGCCATCTCTGGTCACAGTGAAGGACTGCCAGAAGTTTTGAGGAACTTTCAGTCTCTGCCAAAAGCCCAAGTGACACAGTTAGTTCTTTCTCTGTGTAATTTAAATCTTAACTGATTTGCCTACCTATGGGGAAAAAGAAAAACAGGCCACATTACAGTTGTTCTCAAGTCAGGAAGACTGACATGCTTTAATTCTATCTTAATTAGTGAAGTTATTTATTCTGCTGCATTTGTGTTTTGAAAGTTTCAAGAAAGACAAAAAATATGGAATGGGAAAGACAGAATAACATACCAGATAAGAGCCAGAAAACTTAGGCTCAAATACTGCTTTATTGTGTGACTTTCAGTAAATTATTTAACTTCTCTGTGGCCTGAGCTCCTCAGTTGAAACTGGGGATGACAATATTAGTTAACTCATAGGATGTTGAGAGGATTGAATGAGTTTATATATAAAATGTGTAGACAGTGCCTAGTACATAATAAACTATATATAAGTATCCACCATCTTGGGACTGAGCTTTATTTAGAGTAAGTGTAAATACTGGAGAGAATAATTCGTTTATCAAAAACTGCAACAATTTCATGAATATGAGCATATTAAATACCAGAGAAATTAAAAAGGAGAGTTATATTCCAACAACATGTGTAAAAGAAGAAATTTTACAAATCTATAATTATTTAACTTATTATTCTAAAAGCAGAGATGTTGGTAGCATAACAAATTGGACAAAAAAATTTCAGGTAAATTTCCAACAGACAATGACTTAGAATGGTGATTTTCATGCTTGGTTCATGTTAGAATCTCCTGGGAGAACCCGTGAGCCTCATATTGGGGGCCCAGGCCTCTGAAATGTTGAAAAATATCTCTAAGTGATTCTAATGTAAAATGAAGATAGACAAGAGACTTAAAAGAATGAAGGGAAGCCAAGATCTGGATTCTGGGGTGGGGATGAGATTTGGAAAAGCTGCTCAGGCAGCTGGACTCATAGGGAATTTCACTCAGCATTACTAAGTCACAAACCAGAATAATCCATTCAGGTCAGATCTATTCATCAACTCGTTACTGAGTGTTCCTGTTTTGGGGTCACATAAAAAAAAAGTGGTGCTTATTTTCAAACCTACTATAATCTTTTGCTCTGACAGGGTGAGAGGAACTGGTTTCTATAAAGAAAGTTAGGCAGTAACTCTTTCATCATAGCGAGTCTTACTTTCAAGACTAGTAATACGTCCTACTTTCTTGTGGTTAGACAATACATACACATACACGTATATTCTGAGTCTTTTGGCAGTATTTGAAAATACTGAAAAAAGCCTGAAATTTAGTACCTCTCCAGCTCCCACCCTCTTTCTCTCTTGTAAAACCACTTTGGCAGGAGTAAGGTAGAGACAAAATAAGGAAAAGATTTAACTTGATGAGTAAATTCAAACTCTGTGGGAGTTTGAGAGGCTGAACTAGGTTTCTGAATCTTTACAAGTGTCCCTAATCATATTAAAATAATTTCCCAGGATCAGGCCCCATCTGAAAATAAAGTGAGTTTTCCTGAAAACTTGATTAAAATTAAAGTTACTTCATAAGGAGAAGCTTTAGAAATAGTGGAAAAATCATGACACCAGGCATATTCATTTTCTATTCATTTGAAAGAATGGGTCAGAATTTGGGAAGATTTAAAAATGGAGATGTTGTCTCTTCTGAAATTTCGTTTTATCAAATTCCCAGAATGGAGATATTTCATTCCCAGTACTCAGCATTCCCTATTTCAGCTCATTTTTTCCCACATATCTAACCAATTAACCCAGTATTATATTCTTTAAAAGCTTTCATTTCCTCTCCAACTTGTGATGTTATTTTGAATTCTTTTATTTATATATAGCTAGCTGCATTGGAGATATAAATTATTATTTTTAATTTACATATGTTGAGCTATTCCTGAAGTATTTATTTTGTGACATTGATTTATCTCTATTTTTACATCAGTATCAAGCTTGATAATTGTATTTCTAACATGTATTTTAGGATCCAGCAAGATAACTTCCCTAGCCTTCCTCTTCCTTTTCACAAAAGCTATTTAGCTATTTTACCTGTTTGTTAACCTAGCATTATAACAACTTTTAAAAGCCTATTGGAATGCCTCTTGAAACCATAATAAACTTTTAAATCATTTTGGAAACGTTTTCATTATTACATCTGCCCATCAGAGAATACGATGCACCTCTGCAGTCATCAGTTCCTTAGACCTCTCAGTAAAGTGTATTGTTCTTATTGTTTAGGAGATTTCTGGCTGCTCGGTGATCTTTGGTGCTATGGTGAAAGGCATTTCCTAACTGGTTATTGCTGGCAGAACTGAGTTTCCTATTTCTGTTTCTTTATGGTTTGTGAATAAATGAAAATGTTTCCTTTCAACAAACTCTCTTCTTATTTCTGTTCTATGTGTTGCATTAGCTAAAACTTCTGGAATATGTTGAATAATAAGACTATACCAGGCATCCTGGTTTTATTCCGAGTTTTATTGGAACTTCCTCTAGGATTTCTGTTTTAACTTTGAGGTTGTTACGGCTTAAAACAAATGTTAATATTTCTATTATCTTATGAGGAACTATCTGGGATAGCCAGTCTCCAAGGTGCCCCTAATGATTCTGGCCTTCTGGTCATCACATCTTTGTATAGTCTCCTCCCATTTTGAATAAGGCTGATCTGTGTAACCAATAGGGATATTACAGAAATGATGTTTTGTGACTTCTGGGCTAGTTCATGAAAGACAATGAGACTTCTGCCGGGTAATCTTTTCCTGCTCACTCACCCTGAGGGAAGCCAGCTGCCAAGTTGTGAGGACCCTCGAGCTGCAGTGGTGAGGAGTGGAGCACCCTGTCTTGCCAGCACGAACCTGCTAGGCCTGTGAGGAAGGCATCGAGGCAGCAGACGCTCTGGCCCACACCAGCCTTCAGATGACTGCAGCCCTGGCCGAAATCTTGGGTGCAACCTCACAAAAGACCCTGAACCAGAATCATCCAACTCAGTCACTCCTGAATTCCTGATCTACAAAAACTCTGTGAGGTATCAGATGTTTACTGTTTTAAACTGCTAATTTTGGGGTAATTTGTTATCCAGCAATAGATAGCTAACCCACTTCCAAAATTAAATTCAAAATAATTTATTTAAATCAGTAATGGTAACAATCATATTAAATGCCTTTCCAATATCAATTGAGAGGAGTCCTATTTTCTTCACATGTGATCTATCAAAGTGATGTTTTATTTCATTAGCTTGCCTAACACTAACCCATTCTTTTCTTCCTAGAAAAAAATCTCGAATATGGCAGGTGATTATTTTACTATACAGTACTCTCTAATTTTATTTTCTAGTCATTTGTTCAGAATTTTGTTCATGCATTTTAATAAATGAGATTGGCCTATATCTTTCTTTTTATTAAAATAAAGATTAACTTGCTTTTATAAGATTATCTTTTTTTCTATACTGAGATACAACGTAAAGGGAATCATTTGTCCTTTGAAAGCTTAAAGGAACCAGACCATGAAAACGTCTGAGCCCAAGACCTCTTGCTGTACTTCCTTTGGTAACTTTGTCAAATCTTTCCACAGTTGTGGTCTATCCAGATTTTTCTACCTGAATCAATTTTTAAGGTTTATGTGTTACATAAAATGTTAACTAAACCACTCAAATTACTGGCCTATATATTTGTTTTTAGTGTTATTTGTCTTATGGTTTTAAAAAATCTTCCTGAAATAAGAAATGGATGTGAAGAAACTGAATCCATCAGCAGAATTAAACATCCAGTGGAAGGGTGTGTCCTCTAAAGCAGAAACCAACCTTGGGGAATAATGTAGCTATTTTACTCAAGTGGAAATGTATTCTACAAACAGGTGAAAGAAAGGTTCAGAAGGAACTGAATCCGTGGAATCTGGAAAGCTAAATTAAGAAGGAAGCATGCTCATATATCTTATTTGCCACTCACTCCCCCAAAGAAACAAGGTTTTGTTACTGACAGCTGAAGCAATTTACATGAACACATTAGGCCATGGAAAGGAATTAATTGTCCAGAAGCCAGCATACTTACCACTGTGAGGTACCAAATTAGGAGGAAAATTGGAAGCATTTTGGTTGCCTTTCTTACAGGATCCCTTACTCCTGTCCAGTCAGCATTCTGCTCATGGCCCAGTCTCAGCTACAGCTTTCATCATAGTCATTATTTCCACTTACATCCCAGTTGATGTGAAATAAAGATTTTCCCTTGGCCTGTGGAGTTTAGAGCTATTCACTTTCTGAATGGTTTGGATTGATTGAACTTGGCCCCCTGCTCAGCACTTGGCACTATACTGAGAAAGGTTTCTGACAGAGTCTCTCTTTTATAACCATCCTGAAAATTCCATCAAAGGAAAATCTCAATTCAAATATAAATATCCCTCCCCCATGGTAACTCATCACACTCGGCGAAGCCTTTCCCTCATGTGTTTGGTTTCATGCCATCATGTCTATGAATTTACACATGGAATACACACTCCAGAAACCTAGTCCTGTAGTGTCTTCTCACTCGTCCTCTGCCACTACTCCTCCCCCCAGCAAAACCTTCCACTTCAGCTTCAATGGACTGGCCGTGAATGCTGATGATTGATGCCTCTCATCTCTGCCAGCATTTCCAAATCTGGACTTTTCTTGAAGGCTGTCTTGTTTTACTAAACTTGTCAGTGATATATCCTCCTGTGTTTTGCTCACAGCTGCAGTGGAAATGTAATACCGTCCTTCCCCTTGACTAAGTAGTCTCCTAAGGCCATGAGTGATGAGGTTCTCCTTTGCTCCTGAAGCCCAATACTTTAAAAAAAAGTTGTTGTTTTATCATTCAAGACCAATAAGTGGTTTATAATTTCAGCAATTTAGGGGTCTTGTGATCACCATAATATATGCTAATTAGACTCCTAAGCCCTCCACCACCTGGTCAGAACTTGAAATGCTGACACTTAGCATCAAAATCATGGCCAAGACTCTAAGAATTTCCTTAAAGATTCTGGGCCTAATTATTTCCTCATTGTCTCTTATCAGTCAGCTTGATTAGTACTTTTGTGAGGAACTACCCATTTTAAAGAGCCTGCCGCTGAAGACTATAACAGATAGTGTCTCTCTAGAAATGACTTTTCTCTTCCTTCAAGTCCAAATCATCTGCCCAAGTTACAGACTATTAACATTCTTTTCTCTTTAGTGAAAAAGTTCTTGTGACTAAAGTGGTTAAAGTATTCTCCAAGTTAACAGTGAAGCAAGTCAGGAAGGCATGTGGTATACTCTGAAACAGCCGAGAGCACGGTCTTTGACTCAAGTTCTCTCTCTACCATCACCAGACAAGTGTTCTTGGTGGGGTTTATGTCCTCTCTTTAATCTTGAGTTTCCATGACAGTGAAATTGGATGATGATAATAATATACATGTCCCGGGGCTATTGTTTGTTTTTTTTTTAAATATAAAATGGCATACTTGAAAGTGTTTTAGAAAGCATAAAACATCAGAGGATATTAATAACTACTCTGCAGCTTCTCCTGTTGCAGGAGTATGGAAACATAACGTGCTTTTGTTTATTTAACATATTCACAGATTCTGCCCCTTGAAGAGAGTTCTAGACATGCCTTATGTCAGGCTACCAGGATCACTGGTCTAACAGATCAGCTTGTGCTTTTATTCTCTTTCTTTGATATGAACCTGTAGTCTTGCCAAGGGCAGGATAATTCAGCCACAGAACATCTGCTCATTAATTCTTCATCATCTCTTGGCTGGTTATGTTCTCTTTGTCATCTCTAGTTTTGTTTGCTTTCTGTTTGTGTTTTTCTATTTTTTTATTAACTTTGCTAGAAATTTATTTTATAAAATTAAAAAATAATCAGCTTTGGTTCTATGTATTTTAGTAATTTCAATTTTCTAATTTTTCAACTTACAAAAATTTTTCTTTCCTGTGTTTTTTTTTTAAACTTGAGTTGAATGTTTAATTATTTTTCCCCCAAAAGGAATACGGTCTTTCCCAAACTAATAAATAATCTTAAAATCACAATGATACAGAGAATATTTATATTTGTAAATAATTGCTCTTTCCTGATACAGCCATGAGACATCATATATATAATAACATCCCTGTTGTCTTATGGGACATTTATAGGGCTTTAAAAAGTGAGTTCCACAATGATCTTCAGCAAGATCATTGCTTAAATTTGTTCTCTGTGGAGTGCTTTTTAAGTTTTACTGAGAAAGAAACAGAAAATAAAAGAATATCTCAATAAACTACATCTCTCGTCCCTTTTTTTTCTGTGTCAAGTTCATCCTTTGCTGTTGGATTTGCATTCTCTAGCCCAGGCATGACACTTAAGAAAGCAAATACAGTTGTCCCTCCGTATCTGCAGGTTCTGCATTCATGAATTCAACCAACTGTGGATTGGAAACTTTTTTTTAATTCTAGAAAGTTCCAAAAAACAAAACTTGAATTTTCTACACGCTGGCAACTATTTACATAGCATTTACATTGTATTAGGTAGTATAAGTAATCTAGAGATGATTTAAAGTATATGGAGGGTGTGCGTAGGTTATATGCAAAGTTTATGTAAGGGACTTGAATTTTGGTGCCTATGGGATTCCTGGAACCAATCCCACATGGATACCGAGGGTTAACTATATAGTTCAAATACATATTGCCAAGAAAAATGAAAAACGTGCTAATTCTTACTGTTTATTAGTAGGATGTGAAGGTAGCCTGCTTTTGTTAGTGAATCTGGATTAACTTACATTGATTCTGTTACTACCAGACAAGCCAGATGAAAATGTTAATTCATTTGGGTGAATTTGTACCCATATCTCTTAATTAAGAGGTGTGAGATATGCCTCCTTGTATCATCTGTTTCATCATCAAAAAGCTCTCATCCTCAAGGGGGCAGAGAAGTGTCATTTCCGTGCATGTTACTCTGCCCACAGTGTGTAATGTGTTGACATAACCATGAACATGCCTTTTAGCTGCAGCACAAACAGAACTTGCCACGTGTCTTACACTCCTGATTCCTTTGTCTAAAACAGCTTCTGGATATTTAGCTGCCACAAAAACACACAAGAAATGGAACAGCATTCTACCCTAGTTTAACCCACACCTACAACATCAGACATGCTAGAATAATTCTGTGTCCAGTGTATTTTCTAAATTTTTTATGGAATCAGTGGGTTGCCTTCCTCTATTAGCTACTGGAGATTCTGAATCCACCAAGTATTGAGATGTAGAGTTAAAAGATGTCCGTCTTATAAGAGAGAGCAGCTGTGAAGCAAAGGACCTCCCCAGTGAGTTCTTTCCATACTGTGGACACCAAGACAGTCTTTGCATGCTCTGACAGCTGTTATTTTTAGAACTCAAGACTACTGTACACATTGTCCCCCTCTGGGCAGCATTCTGCATTTGCATCAAGAGTAGCTGAGGCATTAATGATCCTTCTCTGCCAGCGAGAACTTTCTGCAGCTGTTGTTCCCAGGAATACTACTCCTGGGAAGTCTTCTGAGGAGCACAAACAGGCCCTCTGGATCTAATACTTCTCCCACTGATCTGAAAATATGCCTGGAAGTGTGAACTGTATAAAGACCTTATGGTATCTGAAAGAAGTAGCAAACTAGCTAGCAAGAATATTAGCTGGAATTAATTTATCGCTCCTTAGCAGAGGAAATGAGACCCAGAATGGAAAGATTTTCAGAGCAGAAGTCAGAGAGATCTGGAGGTGGAGCAACTAGAGGTCAGGATGGAAAGCTGTGTAACTTCATTCAGTTACTATTCCAGTGCTGTCCATCTACTATGTGCCAGGCACCATGCCAGGTGGTGGGGTTACAACATGAAGTGTGCTCAGGGGCCACCTCAGTAGCTTTAGGTGTGGAGGCAGATGACAGGGTTAACCAGCCACTCTGAAAAGTGCATGGGTTGAGGAAAGTATCCTGCAGTTGTGTTCGTGGGCACATGGCCAGTCAAGACAGGCCCCAAACAATCACCTCTTCCAATCAGTAAATGGTTTTTGGCAGCTGAACGCCCAGCACGATTCCCAGCAGTGCCTCTCTGCACTTTGCTCACTCACTTACCCCTAACCAGAAGTACCTATTCTGGCATATCTGGAGTGCGGCTTTCTTTCTGAGCTCTGGGTTATTCACAAGAATGTTAAATTGAAACAAATCTATCAGAAACACTTTCTAGATAGCTCACCAGAGAATGGTGCTAATTCTTCTTTAAACTTCAGGAAGCAAAGCACTATGATACCACCTTAATTAAAAATAAATTCTAATGAAATGCCTGATGCAAATGCAAAAGGGCCTACTGGCAAAATTCACTCCATGCTTCGAAATTAATTCCAAAGCTCACTGGCATTTATCTTTGATTTAGAAAGGGGAAAATTGCTTTCCTTTTTGTTCTTTGAAATTCATGTAACTATTACAGAGGGAAAATTAGAGTACATGAAAGTATAGAAATTGAATGATAACTCAGGGCAGCACAACTCCTTTTCCAGAAAGTCAAATGTCATGTGCCTTTGAGCTGATGAGTCTTCTTTGAGATCCTTAGAGAGACTTTTTTCCTTTCTTCCTTCCTCTTACATTCTCCAAGTTAAATTTTCATCATTTAAGGAACTTTAGTTGTTTTCTTTCTAAGAAGGCTACGCCAGAATAGTATCAGGTTCTCTGAGAAATAAGTAGGTCACATGAATATACTGCAAAATAGGATTTGGTGCTCACAAAGAATTGGATGAAAATTACTGGGAAAACAAAATTCAGACATTTGAGGATGGTGATTAAAATCCAACATTGCCTGAACTGAAACATGAGCCACTGGATTTAGAAATCAGGAGGCCATTGATGACTTTCCTAAATGTAATGAGTGCATTTCTTTCTTTGTAGAATCACCTGAGGCTTACGTGCACTTTACACTAATTTTAATTTTTTCTGATTGCAATTAGGAGTTTAAAAAATGTATAGAAGGGGGTTGGCTCATTATATTCAAGGGTAAGAGAGATAAGACTCAGTGAAGTTTGGTTTCTGTCCTCACCTTATTTAAAGTTTACTTCCTAGCCTGGCCTACAAAAGTAGGTAACAGATGACGTATGTCTCCTAAGACAGAGTTTTTATTCAACATTGGCTAAGGTGTGTCAAAGAGAAACATAGACAGATACTAGTTAGGGGTGATAAAGACAGATTTTATTCAGTATAACTGCAATAGGAAAGAGAGACTTCAATAAAACTGAGCTTAACTCCAAACACAGCAAAAACATCTAGGGATTTATAGTCAAGCAGAGTGAGGGAGGCAGTGAGTAGAAAATTACTAAGAAGGGATGTCAACAGTAGGGGGATTCTTGCTAAAGGCAGGCCAAGGACTTAGACATCAATGTGACTGTCTCTGCCTCGTTCTCTCTTTTGTGTTCCGCCCACATCACTCCAACTGGAGGGCCTTTCCTGGTATATTTCTTTTGTTGCAGGAAATGATTTTCATTTTCAATCTGTGCTAGAAAGGATTCCCCACTGGGCCAAAGATATTGTCTTCCCTATCTAATATGCACCCCGTTCCTGGTGGCAGCAGCTCAGAATTTTTAACCTGTAGTCCTTTCACATCCAGTATTGGGTAGAAGTCTCACCTACATTATTTCATTTGACTCTCTTAAAATCCAGCATAGCTATTATTATCTTAATTTTATACCTAGGAAAACTGGGCTTCAGGGGATAACTATCTTATCCAAGGTGAATAACTAACAAAGCTTCCCTTCCTCCACTGAGGAGAAACCCTACCTAGAAACACAGCCTACACAGAGCTTACTGCCCCTGCTCCTGTTCTGCTATGGTGGAGTGTGAAACCTACAGGGCTCTTCTCAGAAAGAAAACATATTTGTAAAACTACTCAGAGAATCCTCTGCATGATTTTGCCCTTTGTTTTGCATACCTGACACAACACCAGAATTCCCTGGAGATCATTATGATAATAGATAAAAAATGATTCTGAGAAATGCGTTCATTTACTCTCTGAAAAGCTGTGTGTTGCAGTTTTAAACTTCTTGAATTTATTATCTGAAATTTCTAGGCTCTGCCTTTTGCAATGGACTGCACAAAATTATAGAAGATGGCTCTGCAGACTCAATATATTTACATGAAGATATATTAGTTTGATAATTCTTTATCACGGAATAGTACACATTTTAATTCTCAGAAATTCAATTGGTATACTGATATAAAATTCATAAAAATGAGAAGACTGCTTTGGCTTTGATCTTCATAATGAAAGTTTGTGACGCCTTTTAAAAAACAGCACTAATGGGGGAGATGGAGAAGATGGCGGAGTAGAAGGACGCTTGCAGGTCACCCTCTCCCACAAATACACCAAGACCCACATCTACAGACCCACTCAGCCAACCAGAGCACCTGCGGAACTCCGACAGAACATCGCCCTCTTCAAAAGATAAAGACGCCAAAAATCTGGTAGGAGAAAAGAAAAAAAGAAAGAACAAAAGGCAAAGCAGCGAGGGATGGGTCCCGCGGGGAGGGAGCGGCAAAGGAGGACTGGCGCTCGCTCGCTGGGTCTCCCCTCTCCAACTGAGAGGCCAGCGGAACGGAGGGGGAGCCTCCGAGGCTCGGATATGTACAGAGCAGCCCTTGACTAACAGAACTAAGATAAACGGGCACAGAGCGTCCCCCCAACACCCAGCCTGAGACGCGGGCCGGCAGCAGCGGGCAGGGCCAGGCTGCTCAAGCCAGGCGGAGGATGGGGGCGGCTGCACGGAGGCAGCCCCGTGGGAATGCAAGGGGCTGGGCGCCGTGGCTGTGGGTGCACAGGGCAGAACAACCTGGGCCCTCCATAAAACAGCAAGGTTGATGTGCTCTGAGGGAAGGGTGCACACCCCCATCTCTGAAAACCCGCGGAAAGTTTTCAGGGGAAGAGAGGCGGGGCTCAGGCACAGCCGCCATATCCTCCGCGCTGAGCACCCGGGCGGGGGCGGGGCGAAACCTGCATCCGCACGGAAGGGCTTAGCAGCCTCAAAGGCCAGACTGAGACTGGCCTGCAGCCCGGGGCAGATAGGATCCTTCCATCCTGGTCCCTCAGAGAACTTGCTCCACAAAGACAAACAAGGAGCTGGGTTTTGGCTCGGAGCAGGGACAGGGCTGTCCCTCGATCTTCCCCGAGCCCACCCGCGCAACGCCGACCAGGGTGGAGCGCGCAGCCGCACAGAGCGCGGAGCTACCGGCGGCACCGGCGGCGCAGGTAGAGGGAGAGTGAACCCCCCGCCTTTCGGGCAGGAACACAGCCCCTGACTGAGGTGCTGGGAGGGGGCACGACCCGCCCTCCTACCTGGCCAGTCTGCAACATCTGACTGCGGCATCCGGAGGGGCAGCAACCCGCCCGCCCACAGCAGAGAGCTGCACCTGACCCAGTGTTGGGAGGAGGCGCGATCTGCTTGCCGACAGGTGTTGGGAGCAGCACAGAAGAGGGCGCCAACAGAGGGCCTCTGAAAACAGCAAGCTGAGCTTCCAAAACAGGACGAAGACAGAAAGACTTCACATTAAAAACACACAGACTCCAGGAGAACACTGACAAACCCCCCCCCCTTTTTTTTTAAATCTGTTTTTACCTGTTCTATTTTCTATTACTCTCTTAATCTTTACTTCTTAATTCATTTCTATTTCTCTTGGGTTTTGATGTCCTGCTATTGATTAGACACAGGTTTCAAATACATCTATTCATCTCCCCCCCCTTTTTTTGTAAAGGTTTTAAAAGGACGTCTCAACCCGATTAATACTCTGCTTCAACTCACTCTTCTACTATTCATTATACACTGTTTTCAAACCCTCTTTCTCCCTTCTTTTAAAATTCTTTCTCTCTCTTGTTTTTTTTTTCTTTCTTTCCTAAGTTCTATTCCTAAATAGGCATTAGATAGATAAAATCCTTAAGGACCAAAATAAACAACTGATACTCCATAAACTACAGTGCCAAAGAGGTATGAGCAAGATGAAGAAGCAGAAAAACCTTTCCCAATTAAAAGAACAAGAGAAATCCCCTGAAAGATCAACGAAATAGACATCGATAGCCTACTAGATCAAGATTTCAAAAAAGGAGTGATCGAATTGCTGAAGGAATTAAAAGAGATAGTGTTTAGAGATATAAAATATGTCAAAAATGAAATTGAAGCTATAAAGAAGAGCCAAGTAGAATGGGTAAACTCATTGACAGAGATGAGGAATGATCTAATAGCTGTGCAAAGCCGACTAGATAACGCAGAGGAACGAATTAGTGATCTAGAAGACAGGGCAATAGAAAGCACCCATTCAGAAGAACTACAAGATAAGCAAATAAAAAATAATGAAAATAGCATAAGGGACCTATGGGATAATATAAAGCATCCCAATCTTCGCATAATAGGGGTCCCAGAAGGAGAAGAAAGATCAAAGGGGATTGAAAAGGTTTTTGAAGAAATCATGACTGAAAACTTCCCAAACTTAAAGAAGGAATCAGATATCCAAGTACAGGAAGCTCAGAGGGTCCCAAACAGGAAGAACCCAAAAAGACCCACACCAAGACATATCATAATCAAGATGGCCAGAGTCAAGGATAAAAAATGATTCTAAAGGCAGCAAGAGAAAAGCAAAGAGTAAGTTACAAGGGAACCCCCATAAGGCTCTCAGCTGATTTCTCTACACAAACACTACAGGCCAGAAGGGAGTGGCAAGATATATTCAAAGCCCTGAATGAAAAAAAGATGCAGCCTAGGATCCTTTATCCAGCAAGGCTATCCTTGAGGATAGAAGGAGAAATAAAGAGTTTCACAGACAAAAAAAAAAAAGCTGCAGGAGTTTAGCAACACTAAACCCATGCTAAAATAAATATTGAAAGGGCTATTCTAAATAGAAAAGCAGCAGGATGCTACAGAAATGAGAAACACACAACTGGAAAGGTGGTAACTCATGAATTACAAATAAAGTAAACATGAAATTATTAAAGAAGACATACAAATCACTGAGAGTGGGAGAGGGAGGCAGGGAAATATAGAATATTTTTTTCTTTCTTTTTTAAATTTTTTTAACAGTAGGATGGGTTTGAGATTATGTTACTATCAGTTTAATAAAAACAGTTATAGTAATGGGTTGATAGATTTACAAAAAAGGGTAACCACAAGCCAAAAATTTACAAAGGAGTCACAAAAATTAAATAAAATCCATGATAATACAAAGGAAAATTACCAAACCACAAAAGGAAGAAGAAAGGAACAAAGAGGATATACCAATTCAACTGCAAAGATAAGTTCAAAATGGCAATAAACACACATCTATGATTAATTACTGTAAATGTTAATGGACTAAATGCTCCAGTCAAAAGACACAGAGTGGCAGACTGGATAATAAAGCAAGAACCTTCAATATGCTGCATACAAGAGACCCACTTTAGGGAGAAGGACACATATAGATTGAGAGTGAAAGGATGGAAAAGGATATTCCATGCAAATGGAAAAGCCAAAAAAGCAGGTGTTGCAGTACTGATTTCAGACAAAATAGACTTTAAAACAAAGGCCATAAAGAAAGATAAAGAAGGACATTTTATAATGATTAAAGGAGTGATACAAGATGAGGATATTACACTCATTAATATATATGCACCCAATATAGGAGCACCTAAGTACATACAAGAATTACTAACAGAGATAAAGGGGGATATTGATGGGAATACAATCATAGTTGGAGATTTTAACACTGCATTAACATCACTAGACAGATCTTCCAGACAGAAAATAAACAAGGCAACAGAGAAATTAAATACTACAATAGAAAAGCTAGATTTGGTGGATATTTTCAGAGCATTACACCCCCCAAAAATAGGATATACATTCTTTTCAAGTGCACATGGAACATTTTCCAGGATCAATCATGTACTTGGGCACAAAAGAAACCTCAACAATTTTAAGAAGATAGAAATCATCTCAAGCATCTTTA
The DNA here is from genome assembly GCF_048773025.1 of Camelus bactrianus. Taxonomy (NCBI): domain Eukaryota; kingdom Metazoa; phylum Chordata; class Mammalia; order Artiodactyla; family Camelidae; genus Camelus; species Camelus bactrianus. The sequence goes on from NC_133552.1 coordinate 6,829,632, forward strand.
CTGACCACAATGCCATGAAACTGGAAATCAACAACAGAGAAACAAAGGAGAAAAAAAGGAAAGCATGGAGATTAAACAATATGTCATTGAAAAAACAATGGATCAATGAGGAAATCAAAGCTGAAATTAAAAAATACCTTGAGACAAATGATAATGAAAGCACAACCACTCAAAACCTATGGGACACAGCAAAGGCAGTGCTAAGAGGGAAGTTTATAGCGATACAGGCCTTCCTCAAAAAAGAAGAACAATCTCAAATAAACAATTTAACCCACCACCTGAATGAATTAGAAAAAGAAGAACAAAAAGCCCCAAAAAGCAGCAGAAGGAAGGAAATAATAAAGATCAGGGAGGAAATAAATACAATAGAGATTAACAAGACCATAGAAAAAATCAACCAAACCAAAAGCTGGTTTTTTGAAAAAGTAAATAAAATCGACAAACCTCTGGCCAAACTCACAAAGAAGAAAAAAGAGAGAGCACAAATTAGCAAAATAAGAAAGGAAAATGGAGAAATTACAACAAACAAAATAGAAATACAGAATATCATACGAGAATATTATGAAAAACTATATGGAACCAAACTGGATAACCTAGAGGAGATGGACAAGTTTCTGGAAACATACTGTCCACCAAAACTGAATCAAGAAGAATCTGAACACTTGAACAATCCGATCACTAGAAAGGAAATAGAAATAGCAATTAAAAACCTCCCTACAAATAAAAGTCCAGGACCGGACGGCTTCACCGGGGAATTCTACCAAACATACAAAGAAGAACCCATACCAGTCCTTCTCAAACTCTTCCAGACGATTGAAAAGGAAGGAATACTCCCAAACTCATTCTATGAAGCCACCATCACCCTGATACCAAAACCAGGCAAAGACACTACAAAAAAAGAGAATTATAGGCCAATATCACTGATGAACATAGACGCCAAAATCCTCACCAAAATTTTAGCAAATAGAATCCAACAACACATAAAAAAGATTATACATCATGACCAAGTGGGGTTCATCCCAGGGACACAAGGCTGGTTCAACATACGCAAATCAATCAGTGTAATACATCACCTCAACAAGAGAAAGGACAAAAACCACACGATCATCTCAATCGATGCAGAAAAAGCATTTGATAAAATTCAACACCCATTTATGATAAAAACTCTCGCCAAACTGGGTTCAGAGGGAACATATCTCAACATAATAAAAGCTATATATGACAAACCTACAGCCAGCATAGTACTCAACGGTGAAAAACTCAAAAGCTTCCTACTAAAATCTGGGACAAGACAAGGATGCCCACTATCACCACTCCTATTCAACATAGTCCTGGAAGTCCTAGCCTCAGCAATCAGGCAAGAGAAAGAAAGAAAAGGGATCCAAATTGGAAAAGAAGAGGTAAAAGTGTCATTATATGCTGATGACATGTTACTATATATAGAAAATCCTAAAAGGTCCACACAAAAGCTACTAGAGCTGATTGAAGAATTCAGCAAGGTAGCAGGTTACAAAATTAACGTTCAAAAATCAGTTGCATTTCTTTACACTAATGATAAATCAACAGAAGAAGAAAGTAAAGAAACAGTCCCCTTTAAAATAGCACCCAAAGTAATAAAATATCTGGGAATAAATCTAACCAAGGAAGTTAAAGAATTATACACAGACAACTATAAACCATTGATGAAGGAAATTAAAGAAGACTTTAAAAAATGGAAAGATATTCCATGCTCTTGGATTGGAAGAATCAATATTGTTAAAATGGTCACACTGCCCAAGGCAATCTACAGATTTAATGCAATCCCTATCCAATTACCCAGGACATATTTCACAGAACTAGAAAAAATCATAATAAAATTCATATGGAACCATCAAAGACCTAGAATTGCCAAAGCATTACTGAAGAGAAAGAAAGAGGCTGGAGGAATAACTCTCCCAGACTTCAGACAATACTATAGAGCTACAGTCATCAAGACAGCATGGTATTGGTACCAAAACAGACATATAGACCAATGGAACAGAATAGAGAGCCCAGAAATGAACCCACAAACTTCTGGTCAACTCATCTTCGACAAAGGAGGCAAGAATATACATTGGAATAAAGACAGTCTCTTCAGCAAAGGGTGTTGGGAAAACTGGACAGCAGCATGTAAAACAATGAAGCTAGAACACTCCCTTACACCATATACAAAAATCAACTCAAAATGGATTAAAGACTTAAACATAAGACAAGATACAATAAACCTCCTAGAGGAAAACATAGGCAAAACATTATCTGACATACATTTAAAAAATTTTCTCCTAGAAGAAATAAAAGCAAGAATAAACAAATGGGACCTAATGAAACTTACAAGCTTCTGCACAGCAAAGGAAACCAGAAATAAAACAAGAAGAAAACCTACGGAATGGGAGAAAATTTTTGCAAGTGAAACCAACAAAGGCTTGATCTCCAGAATATATAAGCAGCTCATACGACTCAATAAGAAAAAAATAAACAACCCAATCCAAAAATGGGCAGAAGATCTAAACAAGCAATTCTCCAAAGAAGACATACAAATGATCAAAAAGCACATGAAAAAATGCTCAATACACTAATTATCAGAGAAATGCAAATCAAAACTACAATGAGGTATCACCTCACAACAGTCAGAATGGCCGTCATTCAAAAATCCACTAATGACAAATGCTGGAGAGGCTGTGGAGAAAGGGGAACCCTCCTACACTGCTGGTGGGAATGCAGTTTGGTGCAGCCACTATGGAAAACAGTGTGGAGATTCCTCAAAAGACTAGGAATAGACTTACCATATGACCCAGGAATCCCACTCCTGGGCTTGTATCCAGAAGGAAATCTACTTCAGGATGACACCTGCACCCCAATGTTCACAGCAGCACTATTTACAATAGCCAAAACATGGAAACAGCCTAAATGTCCATCAACAGGTGACTGGATAAAGAAGATGTGGTATATTTATACAATGGAATACTACTCAGCCATAAAAACTGACAACATAATGCCATTTGCAGCAACATGGATGCTCCTGGAGAATGTCATTCTAAGTGAAGTAAGCCAGAAAGAGAAAGAAAAATACCATATGAGATCGCTCATATGTGGAATCTAAAAAACAAAAACAAAAACAAACAAACAAAAACAAAGCATAAATAAAGGACAGAAATAGACTCACAGACAGAGAATACAGACTTGTGGTTACCAGGGGGGTGGAGGGTGGGAAGGGATAGACTGGGATTTCAAAATTGTAGAATAGACTACACTGTATAGCACAGGGAAATATACACAAAATGTTATGATAACTCACAGAGAAAAAAATGTGACAATGAGTGTGTATATGTCCATGAATAACTGAAAAATTGTGAACACTGGAATTTGACACAACATTGTAAAATGATTATAAATCAATAAAAAATGTTAAAAAAAAAAAAAAACAGCACTAATGTTCTGCCTCGAGGCCCTCAGCTCTCCTTGTCACCTCTGTTGCTCCCACCCTGCAATAAGCGATCCCCTGGAATGAATGACCCAATGCTCCACATTTCCTGTTTTGTTTGCCTTGTGGAGTTAATAATAAAGGAGCTACAAGCAGTTGGGGAACAACTCCCATTTCATTTGGTGTCCTCAAAGTGCTTTATGAGGGCACCCCTCTGTCTTCTCCTTTCTTGCCTTCTACACAGAAAAGGGAATTAAAAGGCATTTTCACCCTCCCTGCATTTGTCTTGTGGCTTCAATAATATAAAAAACAAAAGCAGAAACTGCAGCTTTTCATAAGAAGTGGCAGGAGTTTTTACTTTAAGGAGACAGAACAAAAAGTAACAGAAACACACAAATTGACAGTTAAAGCCACGGGATCCAGAAACCTTCAAAGTTTCACTTCCAGGGTCTTTTAAAAAGAGAAAAGGCGCTCTTAAGGTTTTCACCTCCGGGTCTTAATGTACAAAGATGTTTTTGACACTTCAGAAGGGTTTGATGTTTCATATCTATGGGCAAATTTCTGCAAATTGTGTTTTTTCCCCTAATACTTTGTTCAATAACAATCTTTATACCAACAATTTCAGCAAGAGCTATACTTTAACATCTTTTAGATCTTGAGAGCGCTCATTGCTATAGATTGAGTAGCTGTGTCCACCCCCTCCAAATTCATGTTGAAATCTAATCCTTAATGTGATGGTATTTGGAGGTGGGACTTTTGAGGGGTGATTAGGTCATGAGGGTAGAGCCCTCACTAATGGATTAGCGCCTTTATGAAAGAAGCCACAGAGAGTTCCCTTGCCCTTTCTGCCATGTGAGAATACAGCAAAAGGACAGTGTCTGTGAGCCAGGAAGTACACAGACCCTTGCCAGACTCTCAACAGACACCTAATTTGCTATCACCTTGATCTTGCACTTCTCAGGCTCCAGAACTGTGAGAAATAAATTTATTCTGTTTATAAGCCACTCAGTCTACGGTATTTTGGGTAAGCAGCACAAATGAACTAAGACACTCACCCTGCTACTCTGGGGAATTCTAATCTTACAACAGCTAAAAATTTCACCCAAACACCACTGACTAGGTAATGAAAAGAAATAGATGAAGATCTCTGATTACTGCCTTGAGACAGATGCTCAACAACATCTGCCCACTCACTGTCCTGTAAAATGTTCTTAGGGGAGAAGGATCACCTGAGAGCTATGCTTAATTCTGGTTAGTAAGGACTGATGTGTGTGTGTGTGTGTGTGTGTGTGTGTGTGTGTGTGTGTGTGTGTGTGTGTGTGTATTCTGATACATTCCTTAACTCCTTCTGTAAGCTTCTATTTCATTTTGTCAGCTCCAGGATATGTGCTCTCAAGAAAGGAAATCTGGGATCTGATTTTTGCTCTGCATTTACTTTCTTGCTATTAGTCTTTGGTGCTTCTCCCTCTAATTACTTTTGAAAACATCATGTAACACATTTGGAAGAAGAATGTCAAAAGCTGTATAGTATTGCTGAGAGAATTTTTTAAAAACCTCCAGAGAAAACATCTGACACACACAAAAATATCTTATGCCTCATTCACGATAAGAAAAATAATTCCTTGACTCACTCCCCACACAGCTCTCAATCCCCAAGTGTCAGGTCCCACGTATAGAATTAGTTCCCTGACTTCAGCTTCCACTCACCATTCTGACCGGAGTTTCCTGTTCATTTCTAGGTTTTGAGCTGAGCTATGTATAAATACTTCTTATGTATTATATTCAGCATTTTTTTCCCAACCCTTGCCTCAGTTCAGTCAATTTTATTGACCTCAAAGACCTGAAGTACTGGATCATTATCCATGCCATTCCTAGGGAGGTTTGCTTCATTTAATATAAGGTGCAAAGGATTCATGACCATGGAAAAAATAAGGCTGGAACAGAGGGAGACATGAGCCAGACTGTAGAGGAATTGGATGCTGTGTAGAGATATCTCTGGTAATTAATAGGGAATCATGGAATGATTGGTGGGGTGGTAATGGGATGATGATTCAGAAAGATAAAAAGGTATTATTATTTAATATAGACTATAGTGGAAAAGGTTAAAATACAGGAACAATGGTTAGGAGATATTTGCCCAGGGATGAGGTGATGAGAAATTGAACTAGAAAGAAACGGATGGATGGAAAGAAAAGGAATGAAGGCAAGTGAATGAATTTCTTTTGAGTCCCTGAGTTCTCACTCTGACCAGGAATATAAGATACGTGATTTGCTGATTAACTGGAAGACACAGTTGCCCAGTTGTAAGCAAGGTAGCAGGGACTGAGGCAGTGAGTACTGGGGATGAGGCAGAGATGTGGCAGGGATGGGACATGGGACGGTCAGCACAAAAGCTTCTGTCTGGTTGTAGAGATCTTAATTGTTTTAAGTCTCTCAATGTGAAGTCAGGGAGAGATGCAAAGCCTATGTGACCAATGACCAATGTGGCAGTCTGAGGCAATCCAAAGTAAACCAAGTAAAAAAAATCCAAAGCAAAAAAGTCAATGACAGAGTACCTACCATGCATGCTATGAAGTAGTATCAGTGATGCAGCCCATTAGGTCTTAAACTGGTTCTTATAGAATTTTGTACCATATTTTAGTCAACCTTTATTTTAGTCCAGCTTTTCATTAAGGGCAGCTCAGGCCCTTTCCAGACAATTCTGTTGATGGGACAGCTCTTCTTTGACCTCAGCTGGCTGCCTAATATGGTAGATCCTGATCTCTCGGGGTGAACGCCGTATGCCCTTTGTAATTAGGGTCAGATCAAAGCTCGAGTCCCTTTAGGCTCAAGAGACACTGATTCCATAGTATCTTCAGGAATGTCTTTACTGTTATCTCTGGAGATTGAGAGAAATGTGAAAGCCAGAATGGAGAAGAGGTTTGAGGATGACATCAAAGTTTTTACATTTGTCTAATGAGACTGATTGTGCTTGCAGTAGAAATACGGACTTTCAGGTAGGGGTCAGTATGCAGGGCCAAGGGGGGACAGTAGGACTCAGGACCTCAGATCTTCCATTCGACACTATTTTCCCTTTTAGCACTTTCATCCCTCTCCACATTATCATTACTATCGAAATCTCTTGTTTTCTTCCTGTGCTTGTTAAAAGGCTGATAGTAGCGCCAAAGAATGAACTATGTTCTCAGTTGTGTTTTAGATTTTCAAACGGTTAGAAGCACTTCCACTTCACTTAACCATGTTTTAATCACCAACAGGAGGAAAACAGATAACCTTCTATTTCAAATCTCAGAAATTACACTGACTTTTCTTAATGGTAGGTGTAGAACAAAAGCTCAAAGTTACAGGGAGAAAATAATTTTAAAACAGCAGTTTTATTCTAAGATCAGTTATGTCTGGTATGATTCGTAGTAAATACAATTAATGAACTATAATGAACTGTCTCCTACATGTTTTTCACTTTTTGCAATTACCCAAAACTTATCTCCAAACAATGTTGTCCATGTAAATACAAAGGTTTATTTTACATTTTCATGCCATGTCTTGTCATAAGGCTATTTGTCATCGTAAGTCTTTACCACTTTTCACTGAACAAAAAGAAAGCAGGCACAAACACACTGGAGACTGCTTCTTCAACTGATCAGTTATGTCAGCAGAGCTCTTTGTTGAGTTTATGGCCATTCCTCAGTATCTGCTGGGAATCAGTTCCAGAATGCCCAAGGACACCAAAATCCATGAGTGCTCAAGTCCCTTATATCAAATGGCATAATATTTCCATTTAATCGAAGTACAACCTCCAGTATACTTTAAATAGTCTCTAGATTTATAATTCCAAATACAGTGTAAATGCTATATAAATAGTTGCCTGCACACAGCAAATTCAAGTATTGCTTTTTTGGAACTTTCTGGAATTTTTTTCTTGAATATTTTTGATCCACGGTTAGTTGAATCTGTGAACGTGAAACTACAAATATGGACGGCCAACTGTACTAGACACTTTTCTTTCAGTTTTACTGAGGTTCAGTTTTTCAATCAGCACATAGAAGGATTTGCATTTTCCATCAGAGCCCTTAGCATATTTATCACAGTTGTTTTAAATTCTTGATTTGATACATTCAACATCTTTGGCATATCTGAGTGTGGTTCTAATGCTTTCTATGTCTCTTCAGGGTTTGTTTGTTTGTTTGTTTGTTTGTTTGTTTGTTTTTGCCTTTTAGTATGCTTTGAAAGCTGAACATGATGTACTGGTAAAAAGAACTGAGATAAATAAGCCTATAGTGTGAGGTTTTATATTTACCTAGGTAGGACTTAGGCTGTGTTTACTGTTTGCTGTAGCTGTAGATGTATCAGAGGCTGAATTTTCCTCTGGAGTCACTTTTTATCTCTCCTATTGTCTTTTAATTTCCCTATAGGTTTCGTCTTAAGTAAGGTGAGGCATACAGTTCTTTCCACTGTAATCCCCTGTTGCTACATAGCAGCCCTACTGATAGGGTATCAAGGTGTACAGGTATACCTTATCTTACACACTTAGCCTTATTGCGCTTCCAGATAGCACATTTTTCACAAGTTAAAGTTTGTGTCAACCCTGTATCCAGTAAGTCTATGAGCATATTTTTTTCAATAGCATTTGCTCACTTTGTGTCTCTGTCACATTTTAGTAACTGTCACAATATTTCACACTTTTTCATTATTATTATGTTACAGTGATCTTTGATGCTACTACTGTAATTGGGGAGTCACAAACTGTACCCATATAAGCCAATGAACTTAATCAATAAATGTTGTGTATGTTCTGACTCCTCCATCAACCAGCCGTTCCCCCATCTCTCCCCCTTTCCTTGAGCCTCCCTATTCCTTGAGAAACAATATTGAAATTAGGTCAATTAATAACCCTACATGGGACCCTAAGTGTTGAAGTGAAAGTCACATGTCTTTCCACTTTAAATCAAAAGCTAGAAATGATTAAGCTTAGGGAGGAAGGCATGTTGAAAGCCAGATGGGCTGAAAGTTAGGTCTCATGTGCCAACAGTTAGCCAAGCTCAGAATGCAAAAGAAAAGCACTTGAAGGAAATCAAAAGTGCTACTGCAGTGAACACATGAATGGTAAGAAAGAAAAGCAGCCTTATTGCTGATATGGAGGAAAGTTTTAGTAGTCTGAGTAGATCAAACCAGCCACAACATTCCCTTAAGCCAAAACGTAATCCAGAGCAAGGTCCTAACTCTCTTCAGTTCTACGAAGGCTGAGAGGGGTGAGGAAGCTGTAGGAGGAAAGTCTGAAGCTAGCAGAGGTTGGTTCACGTGGTTTAAGGAAAGAAGCCATTTCTGTAACATGAAAGTGCAAGGCAAAGCAGCAAGTGCTCGTGTAGAAGCTGCAGTAAGTTACCTGGAAGATCTAGCCAAGATAATTAACAAAGGCGGCTACCTAAACGAAAGATTTTCAACGTAGATGAACAATCTTGTATTGGAAGATGCCTTCTGGGACTTTCAACTCCAAGTCTGTGATCCTGGAGTTTTAAAATCTCAATCTTATCAATTTTGAACCTTTAGCAACTCATCACTTACAGGTTAAATTTTCCTACCCTAGGACTGGCTCCAGTGGTGGTATCTGCTACTGGGCTTCTACTTGAATAAGTTGTGATTCTCTGTATCAGCTTGTTTGTCCCTTCAAATTTGAGAACAGTGATTTTGCCCTATGAGCTCCCTCCTCCTGTAGATCTAAGAGGAGTTGTTGATTTTCAGTTTCTTCAGCTTTTTCTCTTGTCGTAAGGATGGAAGGACCACTTCCAAGCTCCTTCCATGATGGACTAGAAGCCAGAAGTTTATCCTTCTACTTGTTTTTGAAAAAGCACTTCTTAAGAGGCTGCCTAAAGTTAATCACTGCATGATGACATATCACATCTCAAACTAATAACTCATTAATCATTTTAACTAGTATGTTAGAAATATTTGTTCTTTATATTTTTGGCAGTGGCAGCTATGAGGAATGTTTTGTTTTTTCTTTTTGAGAGGGTTTTCTCCTTGAGTAACAGTGAAACAAACTGACATTTGGCGAGTTATTAAAGGAGACCTGAGTTATTAACTGGCACCATATTTCTGATGTATTCCAAGAATGTTTTAGTGCCCACTGTATACTGCAAACAAATATGAGATTGTTTTGTTTCTCATTATACTTAAACTTCAAATTCTTTACTATGTCTATAAGGCTCTTTGTTACCTGGCTCTTTCCCTTTTTTTTTTTTTTTTTTACCACTCCTCTCCCATATTTAATACACTCTCTTCTTTGCTCATTGTGCTCTAAGAGTCAAACAGTCCAAACTCATTCTCAGTCTAAGACTTCTGCACTTAGGACCTCTGTCTGGAATGCTCAGTCCATAGATCCCCCATGACTGGTGCCTTCTCAAAACCTACATCTCAAGTTAACAGTCATCCCCCCAGGAAAGACTTAGTCATCTTCTTTCAGAATTCTGTCTTATTTGAAATACTCAGTATCAGCACTGTCTCCCCATTTCTCTTCCAGGTGGGCTCCACTCTGTTTGTCTGCTTTACATTCCTCCACAGCTCATAACACTCTTGAGATTATTTATAAATATCTGTTAATTTTCTGTCTCACCAATATATTGCAAATAGCGTAAGAAATCCAAATTGTCTTCCTTCTACTCTGTGTCCACTCTTGGCAGGCTTCAATTCCAAAAACATATTCAAGAAAGAGACAGAGAATACCAAGCTTACCCAACCCTCCCATCCCCCAAAATGCTTCCCATTGTCCAGTGGGGCTAAATCAGGAGCAGACACATTGACACTGAATTAAAAAAATATACACCCCTGCAACCTGCTCCAAGGAAGATCAAATGGCAGAACACAAATGGTAGTTACTTAACTGTCTTCCTAGTATCCATCCTATACTCCATCTTGCCAAGATAACTTTGCTTTGTTCGGGGAGATAATATGTCCATCACTAGATGATGAATCATGATTGCTCTAAAGCTAGTGTGACGATCCTATTTTCTACTTTTCCAGCCTCCTTTGCAGCCAAAGGTGATCACGTTACACAGTTATAACCAAGGACACTTGTGTAGAAGTCAGCTGATGTTCCTGGGGTGGCATCTGAGTTCTGTTTAGAGTGAAAACAGCCAACTGACATCGTTTTTCTCCTACACCCCCTTTTCTGCCTTGCTGGAGCAGCAGCAGTTATTTTAATATTAATGAAGTAACAAGCCTGAGGTCAAAGCTCGTACACTGAGGGTGCTGAAAAGGCAGGTGGAAAGGGCCTAGGTCTCTGAAGGTATCACTCAACAGCTGAACAAACCTCAACACTCACTCACTCACTCCGAGTCGTTACGTTACACACGTAAGGTATTCTTCCACTTACCTCCATGTATTCAGAGACGATAGTGCGTGATTCTACGAAGCAATGTGCTGCAAGTGGGTCTCAAGCAATAAAATGTGGAAAATGGCTGACAAGAAGATAGATCAATGATGGAAGAGGATCCAAGAATTCAGCTGGAAAGCAGAAACCCTAACTGTGCAATGTGGAAACATTCAGCCTATCATCTGTTGAATCTTGGTACACAGACTCTCTGCCAGTCTAGACTAAAAGTATTACAGGAAACGTTTGGAAAACATAAGGTGTTACACAGCACTTTCTCTGATTCTTAAAATCACTCACCCCACCTATTTTAATTGAATTAGTGAATGAAGAATATATAAAATTGTATAAATTGTAGACAACAAAATTAATTATTACCAGATTAGAAACACTATTTGCTATGTAAATTCTAAAGTTTAACTTATAAATCAGCTTACAAAGTAAGAAACTGCCTCCTGGAATGGCTTGGATTAGTAAATTAGTGTTTTTAGTTCTTCAGTAAGCTGGTAATTGCTTATTTAATTATTGATATCCAATGAGAATATTGGTGTTAAGTCTCTACAAAATATTGGACAGTCAAATATGTTAATTTAGTGGTTCATTAGCATTTTAGAAATGTGAGTCTCAGGAAAGAGTAATTCATCTTTTCCGTATTCTGAGATCAGTGAACATGCAAAAGAGCCAAATCATCTCACTTGCTTGCTTCTTTGTCAGCAGACACGTCTCAAAAATGTACCTCTCACAAGAGGCAGAGAAGACATTTCAGTGCAGAACTACCTCCTCTACCGGCTGGTACGTGGAGCACAGGCTCGGAGAGTCTCTGCCGCCGAGGCATGCTGGGCGAATGGCTCACCTCGGTGACCCACGGCGTAAGGTTTGGGGAAACAAGGCCCAGAGCACAACATGGGCATGGAGCTTCTCCCCAGAAGCCTGTAGGGCAAATCCATGAATAAATAGAAACCAAATGCTCTGATGCTCACCAGCCTCAAAGGAAAATGAATATTCAACCTTAAACCAAAAAGTCAACAAAACAGAAATTCATCAGGATTTGTTCTATTTCTAACTGGTTGCTCTTAACCAAGACAACTTAGTCTGTCTATTTTGTCCTTGTGTTTGAATAAGTCTCATACCAGGCATTTATTACAATGGTAACTGGATTAAAATGCTACTGTACTTTTCTGTTCTCATTTGCATGGAAGTTATTTGTTTTGTTTCGTTTTGTTTTAAATGGAGTAGTGATTTGAATCATGGGACCAAAGGGAGGTCAGAGACAATTCTTAAGAAATTGAGGGAAGAAAGTAATTCCGAACCAAAGTTGCTCACAATCGCACTCTTCTAAATTTCAGTACATACTGCAGAATACTGTGTCAGTTATTGCCAGAGGATATTTTTCCTTGACCCTTTTAACAACTTCATTTGTCCTTTACCCAATTTAGCTAGTAGTTGAGCAGAAACTCTTACCCATTTTCAGAATGAAACAGAAACATCTTGACTAGGGGGTGGGCCTTTTCTGGGCAGGAAGTAACTTGGCTGTACTTCAGATCAGGCTGATCACAGAAACAGAACAGAGACTGACGGCATGGTGCCAAGCAGATTATACAAGCTGAGAATCCTGTTAGAACAGCTGGGATTCCAGTAGCTAACGACACTAAACGTGATCCCCTCAGAGTCAAGGAAACACTTAAGATGAGCAAGAAATGCTGAAGAAGTCTCATGGGACCATTTTTAATGGAAGGTGATTATGAGCACGTTGCAATACCTATTAAAGAAAAAGAATATGAGTGCCTTATAACTGGAATTTTAAATAGAGCCTGAGTTTTCCATAAGGCAGAAAGGTAGAGAACGGAAAAATAATATGAGTGAGATAGTATTTTGACATTACTATGTAGATTTTTCCCCTTTATTTTCCCTCTGTCCTCTCAATTTCCAGAGACCTGACTCCGGGTTTAAGGCTCCATTCAGGTGATGGGGTCAGGTGGAGAACTAGGATTGCCTAGTAAACATGTTTCCTCTTGGCCTGTACTTCCAAAAACCTAAACCCAAGAGGAGGAGAGGATTCATGCGTATAGGAGAAGAAACATTTTGGGGAAGTGAAAGTGGATGTGGGGACCCCCACTCCAAGCCTGGTAGATTCTCCCTGAGGTGAGGGGAAGAGAGATAAAGACATCTGGGGGTCCAGAGAGCAGAGGGGCTTTGGACTCTGTTTCTCAGTAATTTCTTTAGAAAATATGCCTCTACTCTGGAGGGAATGCTGCACAGTATGTCTAGCAAGATGGGACCAGGCATCCAGAATGGTGCAAAAGTAACAGGAGGCCTTTGCAGTCAGGAGCAACGGAGTCTGTGGGATAATGAGCAATGACTAAGGTGTCCCCTGCCCCCAGTGCTCTGGTGCTGCACTAGAGCCACAGTGCCATGGCAGAACCCAAGAGGAGGGTAGGAAGCACTGGGAACACCTGGGATTACATTAAGAGATTAGAAATTAATCTTCATGTAAGAAAAAGTTAAGTTTTCTCTCATTTATAAGTTTTCTCTCATTTATAAGTTTTCTCTCATTTATAAGTTTTTGTTTGTTTGTTTTACTGGTTTTATATCCATCAAACTGTCCCTTACTGGGTCCCTGCAACACACACCCTCCCCTCTAACCCCAAGGTAACCACTATTCTGATTTCTTATGCCATAAATTAGTTTGGACTTTTAAAGACTTTATTAAATGGCATCATAGGATCTGTCCTCTTCAATGTGTGGCATCTACTCTACAGCATAATGTTTTTGAGTTTCACCTAGTTGCTATGCATATCACAACTTTGCAGGTTTTATAACTAAGTGGAATTCCACTGCAGTAATATACAACAATTTGTTTGCCCATTCTGTTGATGATCATTTGGGTTATTTCCTGTTTGTAGCTTTAAAGAATAAAGTGCTTTTGCAGATTTGTGTACATGTCTTTTGTTTAAAAATACAACTTTAAATAAGTCTTATATAAAAAAAAACTACAATGAATGATGAAAGACAAACTTAGAATTGAATTACACTGCATTACAGAAAATTTGTGGGAATGCAATAAAAACAGTGCTTTGAAGAAAACTGATAGCCTAATATGCCATAATTTATCATGTATAGCCATAAAAGAAAGATACAGGCTAAAAAATAAACGATTAGAGACTTAGTGCTGGCCACGAGGGAGTAGCACGTAACTTACTCTTCTGCTGTAAACAACTATAAACCCGTACAAACATATGAAGGGACTGTTTTCAGAAAATGGACAACAGGCAGCACAAGGTTATTATCTTTGAGAAAAATAAACACACAAAGTGAGCTCAACACTCATGCTGGCCTTCTGTCTGGGGCACTCTCCAACTGCAGCACAGAGACATGGTGCCCACAGCAGCAGTCCATGGCAAGGCAGTATACACAGGTCTGAGTCAGTGCTGCTAAGGCAGCAGGAATTTGTGGGAAGGCTACTGGAAGATGTGAATCACACAAATAAAGAGCCCCAGAAAATTACACTGAAATGCCCTTGAGATTTTGAGCAAATACTGAGCTAGGTATGGGCAGAGTGAGACTCTGCGAGGCTTTAGCAGAGATGGCTACTGGGGTAAGAGGAGGGTGGGGTTCTGGTGGTGGCACAATGTGGGGAGATGCTGGAATTCTGAGTTGGTTGTTAATGTTTTTTAACCACCCTTGTAATTTTATGCAGACAACACTTGTTAGGATTTACCTAAATGTTCACCATTTTACTGTCTAGTCTGTCTTGCATCCCCAGCTGTCCTTTTGGAATAATGTTTCTTCTCTTTAAAGGTGATAAGTTAAAAGTTCTTTTGAAATAAGTCTCTTGGTAGTAGACATCCCCATTTACAAATACTCTAAATTTATAAATATTTCATTTTGCTTTTATTCCTGCATAAGTTTTGCGGGACACTGGGTTCTAGATTGAATTATTTATTGAATTATTATTCCATTGTACTTTAAGTTCCATGTCTGCTGCTGAGAAGTCTGCTCTCATTCTGCCATAGTCTGTCCTTTCTCTGTAACAATTCTTAAGATCTCTTTTCCTTTGGCATTTTATAGCTCCTCTACAGTATTCCCAGGTGTGGACTTCTCTTTACTATCCTACTTGAGATACACTATACTTCCTGGGTCCTCTTTGATTCATGTAGTGTTTAAGTTTTGCAAAATTTACAGTCATTTTCACTTAAAATATTTCCTCTCCACTCTTCTCCCATTATTCCCAAGATCCCAATCATTTATATGGTAGATCTTTTCATTTAATCCTCCTTGTCTATTAATCTCTTTCATATTTTCCTTCTTGTTATCTCTCTACCGTTAAGTGTCAGTTAGCTTCTTCAGATATATCTTTTCTTTGGCTGTATCTAATCTGCTGCTGAACACTTCCATTGTGTTTTGACATCAACAATTGTATTTTTCATTTCCTAAAGTTTTACTTCATGTTTTTCAAGTTTCTCTATTAATTACTCATACTTCTTTATTATAATTGTATCCTTTATATCTTTATGCAACTCATAGCAATTATTCTGGATTCTGTATCTGACTGCTCTAGTATCTACAGACTTAGAGAACCTAAACTGGCTGCTTACTGATTCTGTAATTTCCATCCATAGTTTGTCTTCTCATGTATGTCTTCTCATGCCTGAATTTAGTCTTTTAGGCCAAAGTAGAGAGATTTTATTCATACAGGAGACTATTTCTTCTTCTGAAGGTAGTTCCCTGCCCTCTGGCCCCACACTATCCCAGTGCCCCGGTTTGGAAGAGACACAGTAATTCTTCTACCAAGTGATGCACTGACATTCATCCAACAAATATTTATTAACACCCATAACATGCCTGGCATAGTTCTAGGTGCTTGGGATATAACATAAGAAAATGCTAATTTTAGGCCAAATGTTAAGTGCTTTGGGAAAAATTAAAGCAGTACAAGAGGACAGGATGTGCTTATGCTTGGGGAAACGTTCTGCAATTTTGAATAGGATGGTCAGGGAAGCCACTGTAAGAATGTGGACTTTTACTTTGCTTAAGATGGGAAGGCACTAGAAGTTTTGAGCAGGATAGTGACATGATCTGACTTAGGATCTAACAGGATCACTCTGGGTTCTCTGTTAAGAGTAACTAGTGGAAAGCGCAAAGGGGTAAAGCAGGCAGACCAGATAGAAGGCTACTGTGACAGTACAGGTGAGGGATGGTGGCACTGACTGGAGTGACAACAGTGGTGCTCTCGGGAAGCAATCCGATTCTGGATACAGTCAGAAGGCTGAGCCAACAAGATCTGCTGATGAACTGAAAGTGATATGGGAGGGAAAAAGAAGATCCGAAGAGAGTTTTGAGGCTCTGAACAACTAGCACGATGGAGTTAACATTTCTTGAGAAGGCAAAGGCTGTCGGAGAAGCAGATATTGTTGTGGGGGAAGAGACAGGAAAGATAAATTTTGAATATGGTAAGTTTGAGAAATTTACTAGAGATCCAAGTGGAAATGTCAAGTAATTAGTCATATATATGAATTTGAAGTTCAGAGAGAGGTCTGGGCTGGAGATATGAATTGGGAGTCTTCAGTATATAACAGTATTTAAACCTGAGAGACTAGACGCAATTACCTTGAGACAGAATGTAGCTAGAAGGAGAAAAAAAGAGATGTAAGGACCACACTCTTGCACAGTCCATAATTAAGAGGCTGAGAAGATGAGCAGGAGAAGGTAAAGGAGACTGAGATGCAGACACAACAGTAAGAGGAAAACCGTGAGAAGCACAGGAAGCAAGTGGATCCAACAGGGGAGAGTAACTGGCTGGGAGGTCAAGACCATGAAATCTGAGATTTAACCTGATTAAAGTGAGCTCAAGAGGGAATGGGAGAAGAGGAACTGGACAATGAGTTTAGATTATTTTTAAAACTTTCTAGGCTTTAAAGGGGAGCAGAGAAATATAACAGTCCAGTGGAAAATGGCAGTCATGAGAGTTTTACTTTTTAAGATGGATGATATAATTGCATTTTGTATATCGATGAGACTGATCCAGCAGAGAAGGAGAGGCAAGAGAGAAGGGAGAATTTCTTAAGTGATGTGAGCGAGTAGAAAAGAGGAGATTTTAAAAGAGGTGACTGGCCCCTATGTTCAGGGAAGAGTCAAAGCGAGGAACATGGTCAATTACTTCACAGTAACAGGAGGGAGAGCAGGGCATATAAGTGAAAGTACTGGAAGGTGTGGTGATGGATACTTGTCAAAGGTTTCCTCTTATTCCTTAGAGTAAAAGCAGCCTCAGAAGGAGGAACCACTCTTCTCCCAATTTTAAGGACTATATAAAAGGACTGTATAAAAACTTGTACTCATTGGCCAGCTCAAAAGGGAATCTCCCAGGCTGGTTCTGTTAATATCAGAAAGTCTTAAACATAATGTAGATAGCTCTGCTGACTGGGAGAAGATGCCAGCTGTGAGAAAACACAGCGACAGTGGATGGTCACTTGATTAGCTGGCACCAGTGGTAAGAGAAGCTATTGAACAAATGCTGTGCTTTCATCAAGAAAGAAGAGAGGGAACTGAAGTAGCACTGGGCAATACTTACTGTGGCTCATAAAGATATCCTGGGAAGCAGCATTAATGAGCTGGTTATAAATAGTAATGCATCTCTTCTTTTCAATAAAACTTTAATCTGCTACCTTGTCATCAACATGTTTGCGAAAATGTATCATATGATTAGGATGTACTAAAGTATTTTTTCACTTAGGTTTTCTGGGTTGGCTTGATACAAAAGCAGCAATATCTAAAAAAGGTAATTTCGGATATTTAGAGTGCTGCGACATCTCCAATAAAAATGAGACACAGGATTTTAATCTGCTGTGAAAATAAGCACAGATCAATTTCATCAGCATTAATAACGTTTTAAAAATCTTAATTCATAATTTTCCTAATGTAGCATTTTATTTCAGATTATATTGGTGCTTTAATTAGAGATTTAAATTCCCCTTGGGAGGTAATTCAAACATAACTGAATTATTTCTACCCTTGTTTCCCCTTGTCTCACTCATTTTACTGACTGTGAGGCTTTGTGTGAACACTAAGTGAAGGCTAAAGCAGAGTTGTGAACTGCCTCCCGGAGTGGTGAAGAGATGCCCAAGCACGCGTAAGGGCCGCACAGTAAGGCTGGTAGACGTACTGGATCAAAATATTTAAGGTAATCTCTATCTGATTATTACTGGATCACCAGGCTACCCAAGCAGAGACATCACAGGACAGAATAAAGACTAAAGAATTAGTCCAGGTCACTAAACAAACAAATGGCAACAACAAGCCTGAGGAGGGAAGGACTCTAATTTCCCAAAGTGTCACACTGTATCACTTAAAATATACAGTTTGAACTGGTTTTGTATCCTTTTTTTCTTATATCCTAATAATAATGCCTTATTAATTCATTTCAAAAGTAACATATGCTCATGATAAAAACTTCAATCAGTACCAAAGGATGTAAAAGCCTGCTTTACCCTGCCCCATTTCCACATCCCAGACATAAATTCTGTTTACAGTCTGTTGTGTGTTACTCCAGAAAGTTTTTATTTAATCTATCTACTTATACTAACCTATATCTAGTTCATTCTCTATCTTCTCCCCCCTTTTTCTCAAATGGAAATATATATATATATTTCTTTATAGTTCTGTATAATTCAGCCTCCATTTTTCAATTAACAGCATTTTGAACACCTCTAAATGAAAACATACTTTCTTTTAACTGCTAATTTTTCAAATTATAAATTAATAATTTGCTTAACCAGTTCTCAATTGATGGCCATTAAGATAACTGTCATTGTAGATTTTTGCCGCCATGAGCTTCTTGGCACATATATTATGTACTGTTGAGAGTAAGTCTGAAGGGTTAAGTTCCCAGCAGTCATGTGGCAACCACAGCTGAATGCCACCCAGTGCCCATTCAAAAATAATCCATTGTAAAATGGAATTGAGACACCCAGGGCCAGGCATAAGCAGAGCCAGAGGGCAGAAGTAGACTACAAGAGCAGGTGACCCAAAACCACATGTCATCCACCACTGCTGTACCTTTGCCTCCACTGACACCTCTAGCTGCAGGGACTGAGTGCAGGATATCCTTATAACCTGGTAACTGAGCAGCAAGAAAGCCAAGCTTATTTCATGGTAGGTTGGAGCAGTATGTGGGTGCAAGCTAGAAATGGACTGCTGTTGCACTAGAGTCCTACTCAGGAGTGTCCCCGAAAGATACTTCTAGAGCTACAAATAGTGCATCTGATCAGTTACTCCGTGTAGAAAGAAATGTAGCCAGAGAAAGAAGTACAGGTCCCTCAACAGTAGCAAATGGCTTTGATGGTTGGTTGGTTTCCTTAAAAGAAAAAGCACTGGGAGATTTGTGGTAAGAAGATCTTGAGAAAAAGCAAGTGACTGGACCCGTGGGAATGTACCCATCAAATGTAAAGATCTATGTATTTCATGTCAATGCCCCTCCTACAGCTCCTACTTAGAAAAGGCAAATGACATTCAAGTGAACAGAATAACTTAGCTATTTGATACAAGACAGCCTCTGCCACTCTTCACTGTGGTGCTCCAGGATGGACACATGATGGAGTGGCCATGGTGGCCAAAAAATGGGCTCCCACTGAGTGAGACTGACCTACCTGCTGCCACTATTCAACGTCCAACCTAGCAGCACCAGAGACCAATAATGAGCCTACAGTAAGACAATTCCTCAAAGACTCCAACCAGCCACTTGGTGGTGAGTTGACTATACTGGATCTCTGTCACCTTTAAAGGGCAGTGCTAAGAGTTGAATTGTGCCCTCCCAGAAGATATGTTGATGTCCTAATCCCTGGTACCTGTGTAACCTTAATTTGGAAATAGCTTTAAAAATGTAGCCAAGATACTGTCATTAGAGTGGGCCCTAATCCATTATGACCAGTATTCTTACAAAGAGAAAAGGCGCAGACACAGACACACAGGAAGAACCTTATGTGAAGACAGAGGCAGAGACTGCAGTTATGCAGCTGCAAGACAGGAAACATCAAGCACTGACAGAAACCACCAGAAGCCAGGAAGAGGCAAGAAAGGATTCAGCACCCGCCCCCACAGTCTTAGAGGGAGCATGGCCCTGGTGACACCCTAATTTTGGACTTCTACTCTCCACAATGGTGAGAAAATAAATGTCTGTTATTTTAAGCTGCCCAGTTCACGGTACTTTGTTACAGGAGCCCTAGCAAACCAACACAGGCAGTACTTCACAGCGACTGAACTGACACACACTCCAAGGGTTTGCCTCCTTTGCCTATATGACCTCAGCCAACATCAGTAAGCAAGGGCTCAGAGTGTTTTATCCACCAACACAAAAATCCATATGATATTACATGAACCAAGAGCTCTACCTCTCAGCAAAGGAGTTGCAGTAGTGAGCATGTGACCACAGAATTCACTGATCTATTTACATACCCAACTATCTGAAGACTGTCGCCCTAATAGGCCAATAGGAGCTTTTTGAAGGTACAGCTGAAGAGCCTACTTGGAGAGAACACCCTGTGGGGATAGTGTGCCATCCTCCAGGATGCAGTACACATCCTAAATCAATGACAATATATAGCACTGTGTCCCCAGTAGATGAATACACGGGTCTGGGAATCAAAACATGGAAGTAGATGCTGTCCTGCTGGCATCATTCAGTGGCACATCTGTGAAATTTGTTCATCCCATTCTCCTATCTTTAGGCTCTACAGATATAAAGGCTCTGGTTTCTAGGAGAGCACCTCCATCACGGGACACAGGAAAAGTCCTAATTAGGTTTAAGTATGGCTGCTGCTTAGTTGCTTAGGCTTCTTTGCTAAAAGACCAGGAAGGAAAGAAAAGGTCACCAAATTGGCAGGAGTTATTAACCTGATTGTTATGAGAAGTCTCATTAGACAGTGGTTGGAGAGGAAGTATCTCTGGAACTTAGGTAATGCACTGGAATAACTTTGTCTTGCTGTGCCCAGTTTTCATGTTAAATTAACAAGGACAACAACTATGACTTTAGAAGGACAAAGTGACCAGGAGCTTAGATACCTCAGAATGAGGTTCTGGGCCTCCCCACCAGGTAAGTTACTGATACCATCAGGGGCACTAGCCAAAGGAAAGAGAAATCTGGAATAAGCAAGAAAAGAGGGTGATAATGAGCACTGATTGTGGCCTTCAGACCAGTTGCAGCAATGGGAGATAGAGTTCATCCCAATAAATTTCCTCTTGAAAACTTCCCCAGGAAAAGAGACTACCAGAGTCCTGGGGGAGCTATTTGTAAATGCATTAAACTTATTATATGAAGAAAGTGAATCCAAGTAGCACAAGGAGAGGAAGTGTGATCAGTACTCAGCTAGGTCACCCAGATCTGGCAGCATTACTCTGGGAATTTCCCTTGGCTGCATGTGGTGTCTCAGCCAAGGATATTCCCTACTCCTTGATGCAGATGATGCCTAATGACTGAGGAATGCTCAAGGGCCAGACTTGCTTGCCTTGATTTTGGATTGGCTGAGGCTGCTATTGCAACTGCATCTCAGCTCAAATTCTGCTGTTCAATATTCCTTCCTGTGTCCTTTCACCAGTATTATTTCTGAGAATACTCTCTAATAAACACCTGAACTCAAATCTCAGAGTCTCAGATATGTTTTACCAAAGAAACACTCCCTCCCCTATGACAGCAGAGGTCTTGGGTCATAGATACATAATCATCTGACAGGCCAAAGTATCATCTGAGACTCTGGACCCCACCAGCAATGTAGACAGCATACCAAGACAGGTACGCGTTGGAATATACAGTTTAGATTACATCTAAGTGATAGCACTTAAATAATGGACTCAATACCTAAACCTACCTATGGACCTCTCTCTCAAATACTCCCCTATGGCAAAGAATAGGAAGAGTGGCAGAAATAACACCCATTTGGGAGTTTCCAAAGATGATATAATAAGACAATACTTGATGCTTGTGTAGCTTTTCTGATACAACATTGACCCAGGAGAGTGAGGCTGCACCTAGTCATCTAAGAGTTTGGTCAATATATGAAAATGCAGCTCTATGAATTGGGATGCTGAAAACAACTGAGCTGGGTACCTCTATGTCAAATCCTGAGGTACTAGCTTTTGCATGTGAGCCTGCAATTTTCCTCTAAAGGTAGAAAGCACCTATAAAACATGCACTTCAACTTCAGGGACCATGGAGCATTCCAAAGTGAGGTGGGCAGTTCAACAGCACAAATTTGGCTCTCACGGATGTGTGCAACTTTGACCCACTGTGCTACAAAACAGAAATGTGGAATAGCATCTAGGAAGCTGTTTGCTATGAGTGTGAGAGTGATTCCACACTGACCACTTGGGGCTTGGGCATGGATCTCAGGGAGAGCCTACTTGCCCTACCTTAGTTTTAAGAATTCTTTTTCAGCCAGAAGGATAGTGGTATACTTATAGCATGTGTTCCTCATATTATGATAGATTTCTTCAAATGCCTATGCCAGCCAGTTGCTGAATAGTGCAGACCTTTCCTGCGGCAAAGGGAGGGAGTATCAAATGTGGCAAAGAAATCTGCTCTGAAACACAAGCTGAAATAACCTTCTCATATCAAATGGGGGGGGGTGGAGCAAGAGACACGTCTTAGTTAAGTCTCTGTATCCAATAGTGTCCAGTCAGAAAAATAGAACTCATACCATATTACATAAAGGGGATTTAAAACAGGGAATTGATTTTATAAATATTGGGAGATCGAAGGAGCAAAAAAAGCATGCTGAGGTCACTCAGAGATTAATAACAGCAGAAGTCAGTTCCAATATTGGTCCAGGGAACTCAAAGGAAGAGCTGGGGTTACCAGAACCTAGGAGTTCAAGATGGGGCTCTTCAAGACTGGTGTTCAGACCTACAGGGTAAGATTCACTTAGCCTGAGGAGGCGATGCTCTGTGACTGGTGCCCAAAGAAGCTGGGGTTCCCATGGATATGAGAACATATTGGTGGTTGACAGGAGTAGGGGGTGGGGATGGGCAAAATGGTGAAGGGGAATTCTGCCCTATAAGAAGTACAATTACTCATGTGGAGAGGAGAGGTCCTGAGACAACACAAGGAGGGAAAGGACCCAGCTGAGCTCAGAACTGATGTCACCACTAAAGCCCCAGACATGTTAAGAGTTCATCTGGACCCTTCAAACCAGCCACCAGATGAGTACCATAAAGTCAACCTGTTGATGTAATCATACGAAGCAGAAGAATCTCCCAGCCCAGCTTTGCCCAAAAGACTTTTCAAATCATGAGATACATAATAAAATGATTATGTTTAAAGCTACAAGTTTCGAGAATAGTTTTTGTTGCAACAATGAATACCTCAAATGATTTACATTTGCTCTATTTTTTTTTTTTTTTGGTAACTTCCACTTTATGGCCCTCCCAGACTCATAGAGGGAGAAATTCTGCCTACTCTGGACTTCCTAAATCTCTCCTCAGAGAATGATTTAATGCCTTCAACAGTAACCTCTCTGTTTTATGGCACACACTGAAACAGCATTAGCAAGACCCTGGGTGGATCCGTGGAATCCAATATTCTTTCCCAATTTCTACAATCCTGGCCATATGAGGAGTTTTATCCCAAAAACTAAAGAATGTCACTTGGCTGTTTGATTCAAGGCACATTACGGTAAAACAGCACTTACAATTTAAAAGACAAGAACGTACACTGTAAACAAAGAATAATTTCACTCCCAAGAATGCTCTTTCAATTTGGCCATGTGGTCAAGGCATTTTTTTTCTGTGGGATCATTGTGGCTTGGTGTGACATGGAATGATTATATTTAGAAAGCATTTTCTTTGGACAAGCATGCCAAACTTGTGCAGTTACACACCATATGCTTTTCATTTTGCAATAATCTATTCTGAGATTTATATTTTCCCTGTTTTCCGAGGTAGTCTTTCCCGAGTGACAGCATGAAAAAAATTACAGGAGCTACTTTTACTGGCTTATGAAGCACTTGAACTCATTTTTTAAAGTGAAGTATGGTTGATGTACAATATTATTTAAGTTACAGGTGTACCATATAGTGATTCACAATTTTTAAAGGTTATACTCCATTTATAGTTATTGCAAAATATTGGCTACATTCCTCCTGAACTCTTTTAAAATACTGGCTTCCTGGTATCTATTAAAGCCTTTACCTTTAGATAGCATCATCAAGTTATGTATAGTGGTTTTTCCTCTGGAATTCTGTCATTATATTTTTAGGTTTCATCTATCATTAAAAGCATTAAATAATGCATTTGTGAATGGATTCCTAAGTTCCTCCCACAGATACTGAATAATCAGCTTTTATAAAAAGTTTTCCTGGTAATTAATAATTTATAAAATTATAAAATTAATGCTGTTCATAAGGATCTGAAAATGCCCTTAATGCAGTTAGTTCTCAGGACAAGCTGCAAAGCAGAATCACCTGGGGAGCTGTTAAAGGTCTATAAGATAAAGGTATTTAAGTGTGAGGTCTGGACTTGAACACAAGGCATGGGTGAATCCGAGCAGGCTTTTATCTCCTTCACTCCAGGTGATACGCTTCTATTATTGCTCTATTTGTGTTATCTTTTCCAATAGAGACATCTCATTTTCCACTCACGTGAAATTTTGTTTTGACTGGAATGTCTTTTACACCCAAGTTACTGTTAAAGCCACATCTTCCCCAATCTCTATTTGCGTAGTTTTGATACTTTTCAAATAAAAGTGCACAGCCTTACAAAGATTTAAGACCAAGCTATACCCTAGACCAACTAAATCAGAATCCCTGAGTGGGATGTCGGTATTTTTAAAGGTCTCCTGGAGATTTTAACGAATAGTCAAGGTTAAGAACCACCTGAATGTCAATCTAATGGAACTAGAACATTTGCCCTCAATTTTTGGAATTAGTAGCAAAAATGACATGCCATGCAACAGTCCCCAGTGTGAACTGGCTGTTTGAGGAACATATGTTTTAACAGGAACAATGGGCATAGTAGACAAAAAGACTAAGTGGCTAGTGTGCTTGAGGAGTGGCACTGCAGATGGCCCTGGGTTCCAGGAATTATCACAGAATTTAAGAATTTACAAGGATTCTTAGGCTTCAATACTCTAATTGGCTGGTTTTAACAAATAAGAAAAATGAAGTCACAGCAAGTCAGTGGCACAGGCAGGATGTGGCCTGTGATTACCAGACCAGTGATTTTCTCACTGGTCCAGTTCCCAGTAGCTCAGTCATCACTTTGGGAGATCATGGAGCCACACGAACTCAGAATGGCTGGATCTCACCCCCTCACTCACTCCTGGAGAAAAAATTTGATACAGAGAAAATATGGATCAATATTTCATTCACATCTCTAGTTTATTATCCATTTAGAAGGCATTCACATCTTTGTTAACAATGAATGTCCTCTCTGCCCTTAGTTTCTACTAAAAGGGTAGTAGGGACTGGATTACATCCCATTTGGTCCTTGTACTCTTCCATCACGACTCAAAAGTGAGTTCCAGGGGGAGGGTATAGCACAAGTGGTAAAGTACGTGCTTAGCATGCAGGAGGTCCTGCATTCAATCCCCAGTACCTCCTCTAAAAATAAATAAAACCTAATTACCTCTACCCTGCCAAAATAAAAATAATTAAATACAATAATAAATTTAAAAATATTTAAAAAGTGGTTTCCTTTTTTTTTCTGATCTCTTCTGCCTCCCTCACTCTTTTGACCCTCATTATTTACTTCCCCATATTAGTTAGTCTATTTGACCATATGTATGTACATATATTTTTTCTAATAAATTCTTAGTATCTCAACATCTCACACAAAGTTGATACTCAATTTAGGCTGCCAGATTTGCTGGATTCTATTTTAATATTAATTCATTTTATATTCCTATTTTCATATGTTGTTACAATGCTGGGGAAGAGAAAGATTTTACATTTATTTACTTGAGCTCTAAATCTGGCTTCCTCACTGCTTTTTGAACCAATCAGGGAGTTTCCGCTTCTTTTAAAAAGTACAGGTGCCAGGGGGCCTAATATTAACCTATAGTCAGCAATGAGACATCTCTGTCATCCTAATTGTTCATTTGCAACCCAACATCTTTCTACCCAACATCCTACTTCCCAGAAAAATATAACTTTCATGTCACTAGGAAGTCAATTACAGTGAAGCAATGTCTCAGCAATTTGTTTCTATTGTAGCTTAGTGCACTGCTCTGGGGAGTAATGGAGAAAGTGACCATGTTTTCCAAGTGAAAAGTCAGCATAGGTTAAAAGGAAACAAAAATGCAAGGACTTATGGCTGCTGCCGTAGTTAAGATCCCTTCCCACCTCCCAGTCTCTGGAGAGAACTGAAATAACATGATGCCTCATTAAACACACTTGCAGCCTAATCTCTGAGATCCACTTACCAGTGTAAAGAATAAATTTTATGTCTCAAAATAGTTCTTTTTGAAAACTGTCTTTCTTGTCAAAATTTAGCTTGAAAAGGAATACTTCCTTAATTTTAGTTTCTTAAATTACCCTACTTGCTCTAATTAGAGCTCTATTTAAATCTTTGATTTCATAACTCTAAGTTAGTAGACTGAATGGAAGTGAGTTCTTGTCAAACAAATATTAAGAATCATTATATTAATATCACTATATTATTACAGTGATATATATTGTTTTATGTATATATGTTGTATATATATTGTTCTGTGTATATAGTAATTCATGAAAAACAAAAATGAATGCTTTAAAGCTTTAACAACTGGCTTTCCAAATACAAGTACTGACTTGTAGAGTCTGCCAGTTCCTGTGGTGGAAATACTCCAGCTATATCTAGTCAAACTACCAAATGACATCACAGAACATGGAGTTAGAAAGAGATGGGCTGGCTCCTGTATATCACTGCTTATCTCCATCTAAATTTGTGTCCCACATCTTCTATTAGAGAGATTTTTCATTATGTGATTATCATATCAACAGCAAACATTTTAGAGATCATTTTGGCTATATGGCGTTCTTCCTGGTTCCATAAAAATTTTGGAACTGCTTTTTCTATCTCTTTAAAGAAAATGCCACTGGAATTTTGATTGGGATTGCAATGAACCCATAGATTGCTTTGTGCAGTGTGGAGATTTTAACAATATTAAGCCTTTCAATCCTTAAACACAGGATGTCTTTCCATTTGTTTGTGTCTTCTTTAATTTACTTCAACATTGATTTGTAGTTTTCAATGTAAAAGTCTTTCACCTTAGTTAAGTTTATTCCTAGGTATTTTATTCTTTTTGATGTCATTATAAGTGGGATTGTTTATCTAATTTCCTTTTCAGGTAACTTATTGTTACTGTATAGAAATACAATTTTCATGTGTTGATTTTGTATCCTGAAACTTTGCTGAGTGGAGTCTTTGGAGTTGTCTATATATAAGATCTATGTCACCTGCAAACAAGGACAATTTTACTTCTTCTTGTCCAATTTGGATGCCTTTTATTTCTTTTTCTTGCCTAACTTCTCTGGCTAGGACTTCCAGTACAGAACAGAAGTGGTGAGAGTGGGTCCCCTTGTCCTGTTCCTGATCTGAGAGAAAAAGCTTTCAAACAGAGCCACGAATGATTCTGAATAGCTAAACCAATGTTGAGAAAGAAGAACAAAGCTGGAGGCACTACACTCTCTGATTTCAAAATATATTACAAAGCTACAATAATAACAGTATAGTACTGGCATAGAGAGACAGATGGACCAATGAAACCATATAACGTGAAACCACTAAACTCCTAGAAGAAAACAGAGAATAAAAGCTTTGGTTTTAAAAATGATTTCACTGACATGACATCAAAAGCATAGAAAACAAAAATACATAACAAAAATAAGAAAATAAGTCTACACCAAAAGAAGTAACAAAGTGAAAAGGCAACCTATGAAATGGGAGAAAATGTTAGCAAACTATATTTGATAATGGGTTAATTTCCAAACTATGTAATTAACTCTTACAACTAAATAATCAATAACTAATAACCCAACTTAAAAATGGGCTAAGGACTTGAACAGACATTTCTCCAAAGACCAAAAGGTATATAAAAATGCACTCAACATCACTTATCATCAGGGAAATGCATAATGAATTACAATGTCACATTTCTTAGGGTGACTATTACCAAAAAAACCTAAAAGTCAACAAGTGTTGATGAGGATGTGGGAACCCCTGTACACTATTGATAGGAATGCAAAATGGTGAGGTTGCTATGGAAAACAATATGGAGAGTCCTCAAAAAATTAAAATTAGAACTACTATTACTATATGATCTTACAAATTCACTTCTGGGTGTTTATCCAAAGAATAAAAATCAGCGTATCAAACAGATATTAGCATTCCCTCATTCACTGTAGCAATATTCATAATAGCCAAGACATGGAAACAACCTAAATGTCCATCGATGAATGAATGGATTTTTAAAATATGGCATATGTATGTATACACACACACTAGTTAAGAACTCAATTATCATGGAGGTTTGTACATCTCACCAATTATTTTCAGAGAAGCAAACATTAGATAGCAATATATTAGAATTGAAAATGAAAAGTAATGCAGGTTCACAACCTGTCTTCCGAACCCTTGAAGTCATAAGTGCTTTCATACTCAGAATTTTTCATCAGTGTTCTAAGGCAGAATCAGTAACTAAATACATTAGTATTTCTACATAGAAATGTATGAATATTTACATAAACTGGGATGAATAAAGACTAACTATAGCCTCGTGTCAGTTAAGGTCAGGTTTTGTGGCCAAATGAGTTTAGAGCAGATCAGATTTTGCAGCCAGATGAGTTGTGAAAAGATTTTCAATTTCCAGAGCTTTTTTCCGTCCTAGAAATGGAGATAAGAGTTTGAGAACCTACACTGAAAGGAGGAACTTTGCTTTTAAAGAGCTTTACATTGTTGTTGAGTGATTTTCTTTACAGCTTTTATACAGCATCTAATATGACTGTAAAATGCTGTAGTTAACTTACATTATCAAAAACAAAACCCAAAAAACTTTTAAGTTTTAAGACCACCTATCCTGTAAAAATAATATATAGAAAATTAGAGAGAACTACAAATTATGTCCATTTTCAGCATGTCAAAATCAGTACATCACCAATGTGATTTCTTTTAAATTGTTGACTATTTACAATTCCAAATGAAGTTCAGGCCACAAAAAAAGTATGGACTTACATACTACTGTGTTGTGCTTTGGGGTGTGCAAGGTGGAGCAGCTGTAAAATAAATCTTTTCTTCTTTTTCATTCTATTGCATAATTTAAGAAAGAAATTGTTTTCAGTTGCAGAAAATCAATATTCTAGCAACTCAGGGCTAATATTTATCATTTTCTACTCTTTCCTTTGTCCTCAAACTCCAGTCAATTATATTTACACCCCCTCTCATTTTGAAATAACCAGAAAAAGTCTTCTATTTTTTACCACTATTTTGAAGCAATAAGCAGAACTGTCAGAAAAGTTTTATGTAGGAAGTTAAAAAAGCATCAATTTCACAGGTAACTAAAGTCTAAAATCCTGCACTTGATGCTTTCTTTCCAGCGTAATTCAGCTCTCCCACTGGGGAACTTCATAAAATATATATAAAGCAAAAACTACCCTTCTTGGCAGTGAACCTTTGGCAATTGCTTCTAAGAAATCAGGAAGTGATGTAGGGCCATTTGAGGCATTTTTCTGAACCTCCAACATTTTGTCAATATATCAGCATGGCACTGAGCTAGAATTCAGGTTGAGAGAAGTTACATACTTTCCTTGACAGAAAAATGTTTAAATTCCAAACTGAAAACTTGGAAGATGATTTTTGAGAAGCAACTGTGTCAATATGTAAGCTTTTAAAGTATTTAAACCCCTTAGTTGAAATGAGAAAAGAAAAAAATAGACAAAAGTAGAGAGACAAATATAGAGAGATGCTCCTCCTAGCATTATTTATAGTAGCAAAAAAGAGTACGCAGCCCAAATACATAAGGAGAAAGCTTCTCTAATCATTATATTCAGTCCAGGGAATATAATACAGCCATTCAAGCCATCTACAAAAATTAAAATAACATGAAAAATGCTCATGATGTCGAGAAAAAAAAAACAGAATCCAAAATCTATAATAAAGTATCATCTTAGTTATCAAGGTTTCTCTCACTACTGGACCATTCCCACCAGCAAACACGCCTATTCTATTACTGACCAACTTAAAAACAATCCTTTAACCCAAACATCCACCTCAAGCTCCTAAATCATTTCTCTGCTCCTCTTCATAGTAAATTTTCTTCAAAGATCTGTTAATACTTGCTTTATCCCCTGAATCTACTCCAATCAGGATTTTGCCTTTACCATTTCACCAAAATCCACAGCCTCACTGCTGTCAAATCGATGGATCAATTATCACTCAAGTGATACAACCCAGCAGCAGTATCTGAAATAAGTGCTAACTTTCCCCTCCTTGACTTACTTTTTCTTTTTGACTTCTAGAACACGCTCTGTCTCAATCCTATTTTACTGGCCAGTCCTTCTCACTATCCTTTGCTGAATGTATCCTTGTCACCTTCCTGCCATCTGAACACTGGAGTGCCCTAGGGCTCACTCTCCAAACTTCTTTTTTAATATACTTACATAGATAAAATCAGCTGGTCTTATGACTTTAAATGTTATCTAGGTGGTGACGACATTAGCCCAGTCCAGCATCTACGTGACATCTCTACTTACAGCTTCTACTTTACTGGACTAATTCTGATTCTCCCCCAGTCTTCTCCATCTCAGTAAATGGTTGCTAACTGTCAGCAATTTTGGATTCATCCAGTCTCCTCTTTCTTACACCCCATATCCACACTATCAGCAGATAACATTTGACTTGACCTTCAAAAATCCCCAAATCTTTCCATTCTCCTCACCTGCCTCACTCACTCCCAGGTCCAAGCCCACCACCTTGCATCTCACCAGTTATTTACAATATCCAACTGGGCTTCCCCATCACTTCCTGTCCTCATCCTCTCTTGCTCTCTCCTATGGTCCTTTCCCAGAAGCATCTCAGTGATCTTTGTAAAGGTTAAGTCAAATCGTGTCTTTACTCCTCTGCTTAAACATTTAGAAATCTTCCCAGTACACAGAGCTTAAAACTACCCTGCAGTTAGGTCTGGACACACATTTGAGTCTGCTAATTAAGATGGAGGCAGAATTGACACAGAGGCTACCCAGCAGCTTCCCTAACTGCTGCTGGTGGCAAGCACCATCGTGAACAGTGTGGGTGGTTTCATTTGTTGTTGTTGTTTTCTGCAGCAGCATCCCAGTGTCCAGGAGCCAGCTTGCTGGATGTAGACAGGCAGGTGAAGAAGTAGCAACTTCTTGATCCCTGATCATCTGCTTTGTGCTCCAAAGGAAAGCAGATGCTGTGCGAGCCCGATTCCCTACCTTCCTGATCCTGGCAGAATAGTAGCTTCCATGGCATGCCCTCCTCAGGGAGTTTTTCTGGAAGATATTCCCAGAGATCCATTAAGAAACCATTCCTCCAACCCTTCTAAAGATTTTGCAGGCACTAAATTCATTTAATTATATCCTTTTCTTTTTCAGTTAGCTAGAGGTTTCCATTCTCTGATATGAACAAATATGCCATCACACTAGAATCAATTCCCAAGTCTTCACTCTCACCCATGAAAACCAATGTGCTCTCCTGCCCTGTTACCTCTCTGGTCTAAGACCTTCTACTGTCCTTCTTGCTCATTCTACTCCAGAAACACAGGCACAGAAATAAACATACCGTTAAAAGAAAACAGAAAAAAAAATGAAGATAATAGCTGCTGAGTTGCATTCTCAGTCATTGTGTGTGATCACTGACAAATATATTTGCACTGCCGAGAACAATAAGGTAAAATACGAAATATAACAGCATTCACATGCACTACTAATCCTAAAGAAAGATTCTGAAAGGCTGCTTATTCTTAGTGATTCTCTGGATTTGTTCCAGCTTCTCAGAGTCCTTATTTATCTGCTCAATCAGCATGGAATTCAAGATTATCATCTCTATGATAGGAATACTCAATTTACATGGTATCGATGTTTCTTCCCCTTGTGGGTTATTCAAGTTAATTCAATAAAAAGTAAAAAGAAAAAAAGTTTAGGGTTTTTTTCCCACATGAATTGCTGTTAAGGCTTGCATCCCTCAGTCTATGTTTATGTTGCCGATACTTGTATTTAGAGGAATTTTACATTTAAATTTATACAATTTCAAAACAGTACCTGATGCCCTCCAAAGGGCCAATCTACATGGATTTTATGAATTCTGAATCTCATTTTGGGCATTAGCTGTGAAGTTTACCACTGTTCAGCCAATTCAACTATTTTAGCTGCCTATGCTCTTAGAGCTAAATTCCATAATCTAAAATCTGTAAATATGTCCAAACAACCAAAAATCGATATACTGAAACCTGACATCATGGGGAATTTAAAAAGCTACATTCATTTATTCCCTCTTATTCCCAAATTAATAATGAACTCTAGTATCCTGAATTGTAAACTATATGTATGTATGTGCATATTTATTTTTAAATTTGTGTTTTAGATCCAAGAACAAAAACACATATTTTAGGGGGTTTAGAGTTTAGGTGGGTAGTCCATACTGTCTCCTACCTCTGGACTTTATTGTTTTTATTTTTGTTTTTATGTAAGGGAGACAGAAAGCCTTACATGGTTTAAATTACAGTTACTTTGGAATTTCTTATGACTCCAAAGTTGAACGTAGTCCTAACACACAAAATGTTAAAGATTAAAGTTTAAAGATTTCTGAAGTGAACCACTGTCAGGAAGTCCAGGCTCTGGCTGTAAGAATTTCAAAAAATATAAGCATATATCTGACTACTGAAAAGTTTTAAATTACATTATATTAAAATCTATGGAAATTGACACAACATTGTAAATTGACTATAACTCAATAAAATTAAAAAATAAAATAAAATCCATGTCCCAATAGCTTTAGATAGTTGCCTTAATCCTTTCCTAATATCTCATGCCAAATAAAATTAGTTTTATTATTTTCTCTCAGGACATTTGAAAGCAGCAGTTGTTGCTCCAAGTTATCGTCTTTACAGGCTGCACAGCCCCTGTTCTATCAATCTCTCGGAGTGGCAAAGCTTTGCATTTCTGCACCATCCTGGATGCTGTCCTCTGAACATGGTCTAGTGTGTCCATTTCTTTCTTTAAGTACGAGGTCTGGACCTGAACACAGGGCACAGGTGGGTCCGGGCAGGCTTGCATAGCCTGCACTCCACATGATATGCTTCTATTATCACTATATTACCTATTCCAGCAGAGTCATCACATTTTCCATTCACATGAAACTCTGTTTTGACTGGAATACATGAATTTTCCACCCAAACTGCTGTTAAAGCCACATCTTCCCTAAACTCTACTTGTGTAGTTTTGATATTTTCTCAAATACAAGTGCACAGCCTTACAAAGCTAGCCCCTTTAAATCCCACCCTGTAAAGTCTGACTCACTGCTTCAGCCCATGGAGATTTCTGGAAATCTAACTCTAGCACCCATTCCCTCTTATGAAGCGTTGTATTATTGCACTTTTGATAAGCCTCCTCTAGTTCTTCATTTAAATTTCTGATAAAAAGATTAAACAAGGCACCTTGTTCTCGAGCAAGGACCTTCCTCTCAGCTGCCATTCAAACTACTCATCAGAGTCTGGAGACTATAATTCACAGCAAATGATTTTTCTCACGATTGGATTCAACATTTCTTAGCCCAAGAAAAGGAAAGCTTAAGAAAGATTCTTAAAAGTAAATCACTTGGCCACTCAAGGCTGGAGTTGCTGGTTGTTATGGCCTAAATGTTTGAATGTCCCCAAAATTCATAAATGTGACAGCATTTGGAGGTAGGGCCTCTAGAAGGTAATCAGGTCTAGATGAGGTCATGAGGATGGAGATGCCATGATTAGATTAGCGCCCTTACAGTAAGAGGAAGGGACACCAAAGCTTTATCTCCCATGTGCAAATACAGAGAGAAGGCAACCGCCTGCAAACCAGGAAGAGTCCTCACAAAGAAATCAACTCTTCTGGCACCTTGATCTTTGACATCTCAGTCTCCAGAAGCATGAGAAATGCCTGTTGTTTAAACCTAGCGTCTGGTATTTGTTATAGCAACCCAAGCTGACTAAGACAAAGGATTTCCAGCCAGTGACCTTTTCAAAGCTCCTGTAGTTCACTATTGTCAAAGTGCTGATGTGCCACGCTCAAGCTGGGTCCCCTTCCTTGTGACAACGACGCATGTCTTGATTCAGGGTACTGAATCACATGCCTAAATCTTGCCAGAGGCCACTGGAACATGAGCCCATGTGGAGCAGGTGGTCATAAATGCCTATCCTATTTTAAGGCCTTACTTTGGAACGTGTTGGTGATGACATGACTATGCCCAAAAGTTTTGCCTCTTCATTTATAAGCCATGTGGATTTGGATTCTTATTCCTACTTTGCATTTCTGCCAAGGCAGAGAACCCAACTTTAGCCATGTTTTGAAGGGTGTGGAATTTGTTTCATTAGGCTCTGTAACGGAAAACTGTTTGAAATTTACACAGGTCACCGTAAGTTTTTTAAGACCTTGTTCCTTCTGGTTGGACAGACCAGATGTTAATTTTTGTCCCCAGATGACATATTCATAAAGAAAAACAGTTGACTTTTCAAAGGCACTTATTCTACTCAAGCAGTCTTGTCTTTTAAAATGCTAGGAGTGTTAGACTTTCTCATTTTGACATTGGTACAATAGGGAACAAATCTAGTTTCATGCATAGAGGGCTTGAATCCGTGGAGACTCCAATTGGTGTACACGGTACTGATGACAGGGTGATGATCTTACTTTCTTCACTGGCTCTTAGGGACATTCAGGCAAAAGAAGGGTAAGAGGAACGAAAACTATGAGTTTCATAAGAATACATATTGGTTCTATGCCCTCAAGAAATAGTTGAGGTCTTCCAAGATCCAGAAACTCATCCTCTGACTGTATCCCTACTCTGGAGCCCTCAGGACAGGTGGGAAAGTGGCTCAAGGAAGGAAGAGGTAGGCAGGAGATTCTCCAATCTGGAGAAGACCTCAGCTATGGAGATGCAATCTGGTACCAACTATGATCTAAGCCTGAGGCTAGGCCAGGCAGAACTTTTAGTTCGGGGCTTGTAACTCTCTCGTCATCTCATAGTGAGATTTTCTCAGCTCACTCGTATCCTATAGTCTCCCAGTAAAGCCTGGGTGTGTCTGTACTTCACATTGTACTTCCCAAGCCAGTCAGAAGAATGTTTACCTTTTTATTTCTGGTTCAACTGCTATTACATGTCAGGCACATAGATTTACAAAAAATGATCACATTTAACAAAAGCCCTCTAAGGTAGCTATGATACATTATTATTCACATTCTGCAGAGGCAGGATGTGAAGGTTATATTGGTTAATCAATCTTCTTAAAATTACACAACTAGAAGCAGATGAGCCAGAATTTGGAGCCAGGTCTGCCTGACCCCAAATCCTAGTTTCTTTCACTACACACTGCTTCCACTTGCTCCAAGCAGCAGGCTTCTTCCATTTCAACTCTGTTCATGGACTCTGGGGGGTCAGAGCAACCTTGAGAGGGAGACAGACAGCCTGAAATATGTCTGGTCCTGCCTAGCATTTTTTCTGACTCATGTATGCTTGCTTCTGAACCTGCTCCATAATTCAACTATTTCAAGTTCTGTAATTTCTGAGCTTTGACTCCAATCTGACCTGGGTATGGATCCTGCTAACAAAGAGACTATTTGTTCCACTTCAAGGGAAATACTACCAAATTCTTTCTGGTTCATATACCATATAGTTATTTGTGGCCACTGGCTTGATCACCAGTATGCTGGTCACAGGTAAGTGACCCCAACTCACTTAGAGAATGCCAAGACCAAGGACAATTGGGATGAATGTGTGACACAGGTTGGAAGTTCAAACAGAGGCATTATATTAATTCACCTATTTCTCATGGCATATCTATATTTTGTTCTGAAGAACAAGGAGTTCCTTCTGACAGAATCATATAGACAAGCATTAATTACTGGAGTTGGACTCTAGGAATAAAAACAGAAAAACCAAGTGTTGAAAAAGGAAGTAGCTCTAAGAGGCTCAGCTAAGCCAAAGGGCTCTGCCCACCAAGGAGATGGGTTTCCATTTAGTCTAAAAGCAGCCTTCCTGTCTTAGTGATTCTGCTATTCCTGTCAAATTTCCTCTGGCTTAGAACTGCATTTTTTTTCATTGTCAAAATCCATTTTAAACATTAAGCAAAAAAATTGTGGATTCTCAAAAACCTTTCTAATAGATGAATACCAGAAGTTTCACGAAAGGATACATTGTTATTGGTTATATTCAAATGGTATCAAAATATAACGTGGGAAATGTGGAAAGAAAATCTCTTACGTGTTTTGAATTTGAAACCTACAAAGCAGATCTAGCACAATAAATCAGATAATACAAGATAATTAGCCCACCTTTTCATTGTCCTGATTGAAAATATGAAAAAATCCAAATTTAGTAACAGTCAGTTTGCTAGGGCTGCCATAACAAAATACTACAAATTTAATGACTCGAATAACACAAGTGTATTGTCTTACAGTTCTGGAGGCTTAAAGTCTGAAATCAAGGTGTCAGCAGGGTTGGCTCCCTCAAGGACTGGGAGGGAGGGATCTGTTCTAGGCCTCTCTCTTTGGCTTGTAGATGGCACTTTTCTTCCTTTGTCTTCACATAGTCTTGCCTCTTTATGTCCACATATCCCCCTTTTTAAGGACACCAGTCATATTGGATTAGAATTCATCTAAATGACTTCATTTTTACTTGATTACCTCTGTAAAGACTGTATCTCCAAATAACATCACATTCTGAAGTTAACTGGGGGTTAAAACTTCAACATAAGAATTTTGGGGGAACTCACAATTCAATCCATAACAATCTTATATAATATCTTTAAAGTTCTGTCTCATCTACATTTGAGTTATAATTCCTTTGTGATTTCTTCCATTTGCGATACTTTCACTTTACATGATTAGATTTATTTAAAAAATTCAACCTTTTTTTTTTCCAGAGAAATCTTGGATTAATCAATTCTACTGTTTCTACATTATTTATTTATAAATTCATTTTATTATTGATTTCGTAATAATTTTCTTATTAAATTTCATTCTTTTGTTCTTATAATAAAAATATTCAAGGCTACAAATTTATTTCTAATTACAATTTAGGCAATAAGTATCTGATTAAACCATGAGCTCAGGAGCCACTGAGTTCAAATTTTGACTCTGCCGCTAATCTCATAAGGTCATTGTAAAAATTAAATAAGGTATTTGAGCAGTTTCTGGTACACGATCAGTATTCAACAATTAGTTTACAAGGGTATGAGCAGTGACAGTGGTATTAGCTATTACTCAGCCCCATCCACCAACAAGTTAGCACTAGTCCTGGGATGCCCCAGGCCAGGTAGCTTGCCTGGTGGGGACACAGTCTAAACTACCAGCAGGCCAGTTGCCATAGGACCCCCTTAGTCCCTAGCCCTGGGACCAGGACCCAACCACCAGCAGGCCAGCATTAGCCCCAGGATCCAGTCTCACACACTAATGGGAGGGCACCAGCCCTGGGACCCCTTGGCCTCCAAGCCCCCAACACCAGCAGGCTGACATCAGGCCCAGGACCACCATGGCCCTGCAGTCAGCCATGTCAGAATCTAGCCCAACCCACCAGTTGGCCATCACCAGCTCCAGGTCACCCCAGACTCTGTAGCCAGCTGTGTGAGGAACCAGCCCCACTTACCAGGAGGCCAACACCAGCCCTGAAAACTCACTGGGCCATGGCCTTGCCCATCAACAGGTCAACACTAACTCTGGGACCCTTAGCCCCACCAAGGCCTGGCTCCACCCACCAGTGGGCCAGCACTAGCCCTGGGACCCCTTGAGGCATAGAAATAAAAACAGCAAATTAGGCAAAATGAGGCAACAGAGAAGTATGTTCCAAATGAATAAAGAATATAAAACCCAGAAAAACAACTAAGTGAAGTAGAGAAAAGCAATCTACTTGATAAAGAGTTTAATGTGATGATGCTCAAAACTCAGGAGAAGAATGGATGAACAGAATGTTAGAAGTTTTCAACAAAAAGTTAGAAAATATAAAGAATGACCAAAAGAGCTGAAGAATACAATAACTAAAATAAAAATAAATAAAAAATACACTAGAAAAAATCAACAGATTATATGATACAGAGGAATAGAAAAGCAAGCTGGAAGACAGAGTAGTGGAAATCACTCAAGCTGAGTAGAAAAAAAGAATGAAAAGAAATGAGGACAGTTTAAGAGATCTCTGGGACAAAACCAAGTGTATTAACACATTACAGGGGTCCCAGGAGGAGAAGTGAGAGAAAAGGGGCAGAGAACATATTTGAAGACATACTAGCTGAAATCTTCCCTAACCTGGGAAAGAAGATGAACATCCAGACCTAGGAAACACTGAGAGTCCCAAATAGGACCACACTAAAGAGGACCACATCAAGATACACTGTAATTAAAATGGCAAAAATTAAAGATAAAGAAAGAATATTAAAAGCAGAAAGGGAAAAGCAACAAGCTATATACAAGGGAACTCCCATAAGGCAATCTGCTGAATTTTCTGCAGAAATTCTGTACACCAGAATGGGGTGGTACAATATATTTCAAATGATGAAAGGGAAAAACCAACAACTCTACATGGCAAAGGGCTTTCATTTAGATTTGAATGAGAGATCAAAAGTATTACAGACAAGCAAGAGATAAGAGTTTAGCACCATGAAATCAGCTTTATATGAAATGCTAAAGGGAATTCTTTAAGCAGGGAAGAAAAGGCCACAACTAAAAACTTGAAAATTGTAAAAGGAAAAATCTCACTGGTAAAGGCAAATATGCAGTCAAGGCAGTTGATCAACCACTCGTAAAGCTAGGAAGGTTAAAGACAAAAGTAGTAAAATCATCTACACCCACAACAAGTGATTAAGGGATACACAAAACAAAAAACCATCTTAAAAACAAAAATGTGTGTGGGTGGCGGGGGGAGTAAAAAAATGCAGAGTTAATAACATAATAAAATAATGCCATTTGCAGCAACACGGGTGGACCTGGAGATAATCATTTTAAGTGGAGTAAGCCAGAAAGAGAAAGAAAAATACCATATGATATCACTTACATGTGGAATCTAAAAAAAAAAAAAAACGACAAATGAACTTATTTACAAAACAGAAACAGACTCACAGAAATAGAAAACAAACTTATGGTTATGGTGGGGAGGGGAAGGTGGAGGGATAAAGAGAGAGTTCAGGATTTGCAAATACTAACTACTATACATAAAATAGATAAACACCAAGGTCCTATTGCATAGCAACAGGAACTATATTCAATACCTTGTAACAGCCTATAACAAAAAAGAATATGAAAGGAATGTGTATATATATATATAACTGGAATATATATATGAAGAAATATATATATAAAAAACTGAATCACTATGCTGTACACCAGAAATTAACACATTGTAAATCGACTACACTTCTATAAAAAAAAAAAGACTTATGATGTTAAGCATCACAGAAAAATAGAAAAAAAAAGAAACTAAGAGCTGATTCTTCAAAAAAATAAACAAAATTGATAAACCTTTGGCCCAAATAGAATCAGAAATGAAAAACAAGTTATAAAACCAACACTCAGAAATATAAAACATCATAAAAGATTACTATGAATAATTAATATGCCGATAAAATGGAAAACCTAGAAGAAATGGACAGATTCCAAGAAAAGTATAATCTCTCAAAAGTGAATCAAAAATAAATAGAGAATACAAACAGACCAATTACCAGTAATGAAACTGAATTTGTAGTAAAAAAAAAAAAAAAAATTCACAACCAAAGTCCAAGACTAGACAGCTTCAAAGATGAGTTCTACCAAATATTTAGAGAAGAGTTAACACCTATCCTTCTCAAACTATTCAAAAAATTTCACAGGAAGGAACATTTCCAAACTCATTCTACAAGGCCAGCTTCACCCTGATACCAAAACCAGAAAGTACATCACACACAAAAAGACAATCACAGGCTAATATCACTGATGAACATAGATACAAAAATCCTCAACAAAATACTAGCAAACCAAATCCAACAATACATTAAAAGAATCATACCATAATTAAGTGAGATTAATCCCAAGGATGCAAGGACGATTCAACTCCTGCAAATCAACCAATGTGATACACCACATTAACAATTTGAAGGATAAAAATCACCTCAAAAGACGCAGAAAAATCTTTTGACAAAATTCAACACGCATTTATGAGAAAAACTCTCAACATAGTGGGTATAGAAGGGACATACCTCAACATAATAAAGGCCATGTATGAGAAGCCCACAGCAAGCATCATACTCAATGGTGAAAAGCTGAAAGCATTTCCTCTAACATCAGGAACACAACAAGGATGCCCACTCTCATCATTTTATTCACCATAATACTGAAAGTCCTAGCCACAGCAATCAGACAAGAAATAAAAGGAATCCAAACTGGAAAGGAAGAAGAAAAACTGTCACTGTTTGTGGATGACATGATATTACATGTAGAAAACCCTAAAGATGACACAAAAAAACTACTAGAACTCATCAATGGAGTCAGTAAAATTTCAGGATACAAAATTAATATACAGAAATCTGTTGTGTTTCTGTACACAACAGCAAACTATCATAAAGAAAAACTAAGGAAACAATCCCATTCACAATCACATCAAAAAGACTAAAATTCCTGGGAATAAATCTAACTAAGGAGGTAAAAGACCTGTACTTGGAAAACTGTAAGACACTGATGAAAGAAGTGGAAGACGACTCAAACAGTTGGAAAGATATACTGTGACCACAAACTGGAAAAATTAATATTGCTAAAATGACCATACTGCCCAAGGTGATTGACAGATTCAGTGCAATTCATATCAAAATACTAATGGCATTTTTCACAGAGTAATTCTAAAATTTGTAAGAAAACACAAAAGACCCAAAATAGCAACAACAACAAAAAATCGCAAGAAAGAACAAAACAGGAGGTATCATACGCTCTGATTCCAAACTCTACTACAAAGCTACAGCTATCAAAACAGTATGCTAATGGCACAAAACAGACACACAGATCAATGGAACAGAATTGAGAGCCCAGAAATAAAACCACACTTACATGGGCAACTTATCTAAGACAAGGGGGCAAGAATACACAGTGAGGAAAGACAGCCTCTTTAATAAATGGTGTTGGGAAAAATGGACAGCTACATGCAAAAGGATCAAATCGGACTACTTTTGCACACCATATGCAAAAATAAATTCAAAATGGATTGAAGACTTAAATGTAAAACCAGGACCATAAAATTTCTAGAAGAAAACATAGGCAGCACATTCTCTGACATTTGTCTTAGCAATTCTTTTTGGATATGTCTCCTCAGATGAGGGAATCAAAAGCAAAAATAAACAAATGGGACTACATCAAACTAAAAACCTTTTGCACAGCAAAGGAAACTATCAATGAAACAGAAAGGCTACTTACTGAATGGAAGAAGGTAATTGTAAACAACATATCCCCAATATACAAATAACTCATACAACTAATCATCAAAAAACAAATGACCCAATCAAAAAATGGGTAGAGGACCTGAATAGACATTTTTCCAAGGAAGACATACAGATGGCCAACAGGTACATGAAAAGATGCTCAACATCATTAATCATCAGAGAAATGAAAATCAAAACCACAATGAGGTATCACTGTACATCTGTCAGAATGGCTATAATCAAAAAGGTAACAAATGTTGATGTCAAGTATGCATGGAAAAGGGCACCCTTGTACACTGTTGGTGGAAATTTAAACACTATGGAAAACAGTAAGGAGAGTCCTCAAAATATTAAAAACAAAATTACCATACAATCCAGCAATTCCATTTCTGGGTATTTATCTGAAGAAAACAAAAACACAAATTTGAAAAGATATATGAATGTCTATGTTCACTGCAGCATTATTTGTGACAGCAAAGATATAGAAGCAACCTAAGTGTCCATCAACAGATGAATGGATAAAAAAGACGTAGTGACTATGTAATTACATGACAATGAGCACTGTGGTGATGCACACAGAAAAACCCATGGGGGTGCCTAAACCTCAATGTTAATTATATCACAGTGAGCACTGGGTCACATCAGTGGTCCTTCTTACTACCGCACAGTTGTGGCCGTTGGGTTCTAACCAGTGTCTTGCTGGCACTCATTTAGAGAAAGTAAAGCTCCTTTATGTTGGAGAGGGGCCTAACACCATCTTCCAGACCATCCTCCCACTCCTCCACCGATCTGCCCAGTGCTCCTATTTATCTAACTACCTAACAGGAGCAGGGACATATATTAAGGTGAAAAATCTGAGGTTTTATGGCCTGCCTAGTGAGTTGTTAATAAAGCTGAGTAAGCAAT
Organism: Camelus bactrianus; assembly: GCF_048773025.1. Classification (NCBI taxonomy): domain Eukaryota; kingdom Metazoa; phylum Chordata; class Mammalia; order Artiodactyla; family Camelidae; genus Camelus; species Camelus bactrianus. The sequence goes on from NC_133552.1 coordinate 6,871,929, forward strand.
TTACCTCTATCGAGCTCCCTGCTTTTCTACACATGATTACCTCCACGAAATTCTCCTCACTTTTGTATTGATTCAGTCCCCTGCATGGTTGCTAACTCCTTTCTGTTACTTTCCCAAGGGGGAAAAGAAAATCAATTCAGAGTAGCTGGAAGACATTCAGCTTTATCTAAAAGTGATCGATGGCAATAAATTTCATTTGTTATTTGTTATTCTCTGGTTCCAAGAGGCTGAGCTTCAAAAAGCTTTGCAAAAAAAGAAACAGATGGTAAAGAGAAATATAAGGTAATAGTTCCCTCAGGGGGAGGAGCTCAGGAGAGCTTTGTGGCTCATTCAAGGACATGTTCAGAATGCAAATGGGCAAAATAATCTGTGTGTTAGCAAGGAGAAAAATTAACAATGAAGCCAAGGAAACAGATTTTGACTATTGTTCATGTAATATGCATATTTAAAAACTGAGATTCAGTCATGAGTATTCAGTGAAAACAACCATGTTTGCTAAATGTATGTTCGACAGCCTGATAACTGCCTTGGAATCTTAGGAGATGGGGGCTCTGGTTAGCATTTCTATACTACCAAAAGTAGACAGGAGGATATCTTGGGGAAGAAGATCAGAAACATGATGTATTTTGCATTTCTTACAGTGTTTCCTTTTTTCATACATGCCAAGAAATATACACTTTGCCATTAGCTAATGAATCCTTTTACTTTAATTTTATATATGCATATATATGATTAAAAAGTGATGCATTTAAGTTCTGAAATAAAAACCCCTAAATTTCAATCCAAAGGGGAAAAATTAACAATCTTAGGCAAGTTAAATTGAAGATTTCATACTAGGAAATTAGGTCCACTCTCCTACACCAGTCTGTCACGACACCTGCTTGATTTAAACGCTTCAGGTGGGTGCTCTCTACCACTACTGGTAAGGCAGCTATTTTGTCTCTGCCATGTGGAGTCACTGCACCTTGTGTATTCAGAAATGCAAATTTCTTTTCCTTGTGTATGTTACTAATCAGGCCCTGGAAATGGAAACAACTAAAACTGTTGGGGTTGGGTATAATTTACCTTTAGACAGAGAAGCTTTTCTCCTTCAGAGTCCTGTGATCAGGCATAGATGCATGTGAACAAGGAATGGTTTGCTCTTGGGTGCCTTTGAGAAGTGAGCTTTCTTGAGGGAAAGATTCTACAGTGAAATCTCCTGGAGCCGTGTGTGTGCAACAGATTGTGGCAAAATCTTGCCCAACTGCTAATCATTCACAGAAGGTTCACAGGTTATAACATTGGAAAGATCAGGGCTAAGGAGGAGTTCGTTTTGCTCATCAGTTTCACATGCCAGTGAGAACAGGGGTATAAGCTCTTCAAGAGGGTGAAACAACACTAAGAATGACTCTCCCAAGCTTCTGGAAGGCAATCCAATCTACTTGGACAGGAAGGAATAACCAACAAGGAAAAGAAGATGGAATAAACTTAGAGGGAATAAAGGGAAATCAAACAAAGGTGGAAGAATATGACATCTTCAAGAAAGAGAAGGCTCTCACTGTCTCATTATACCTCCAGGGCTATGCATCAGACATAAGGCTCTGTCCTCAAAGGTGATTAAGACCTCCAAAAATAAAGCTTGTGGTTTAAATAAAATGGACTATTAAGAGATAAGGAGGACCTCTGTCACAGATGACAGAGAGGAGGAACAGATGAATCAGGCTGCTGATGACTCCAAGCAGATGGCTTCAAATAGCCTGGCCTGGCTGGACAAGGGATCCGAGAGACTACTGGGCTCAGTTTCCTCCTTTTATATGTGAGGAACTGAGGGACTCCTAGAGTCACATGAGCTGAGTGCTGTCAAACCCATATTCCCTTCAACCTTTCTAATTCTGCTCAACAATCCTGCTTTGGTTTAACCACTGGACTCATAGGAGCACTTTTTAAGGTGTATGTACCTCTGGGAAAGAATTACACACCTATCTGCAAGATATTCCTAAAGCATGTAAGAACCATAGCTCACACTGAGCACTTACGAGTGCCGGGCACTATTTCAGCCACTTTCACATATATTATCTCATTTCATCCTCACAACAAACCTATGAAGAGGTTAACTATTATTAATCTTTTTTACAATTGAGGAAATTGGGGCATATGCCAGGAGCTAGACATAAAAAAGACTGATTGTGTGTATCATCTCTGAGTATAAAGGGAGATTATTTTTAAAGTATTCTTGCAACATACAGAAATTAACATCTTCTCAAAGCATTCCATCACCCCAAGAGAATCACGTTTACAAGGAATCATAGGGACCAATTACCACGACAGTAAAAGTCATTTCATCACAAGGAGCCACATTCAAACATATTTGGAAATAGCACAGCTCATTCCATAGTTATATTCTTTTCTGCTTTCCCTGTCCCAGCTGACTTCACTTTCATAATTTAGATTACATACTAATTGTGCCTTGGGAATCTGAAGCTGTAAAGAGGAGTAGCTATCAATTTTCAAGCAAAAGCATCCTTTAAAAAATGTTACAAATTGCTAAATGATCACATTTTATTTGTTGTAAACTTAATAATAAATTCAAGCCAAATACTCTGAAGGAAAAAGAGGATAGAGTTTTTCCACTTAAATAATATTTTAGCAGCGGTATGCAAGTCTTTTAGGCAGTACAGCCCACTACCCTTTCCCTATCTACTTCCTGCTCCCATTTGAGAAAAAAGACAGGCAAATGTCAGCAAATTCTGAGGACCAGACTGATCCAGCAGCCATGGCTTGGGTGGGCATTAGAACAGACATCTTCTATCTTCTTCTCTCTGTACCTGTAGTGGAATGTTAATTTGATGGCTCCCAGTGAACCATGCCTCCTTGTATTCACACCCTAGGTAGCCCCCAATGGGCTTAACTATGTATCTAGCTGTGGCCAATATGGCATCAGCAAGTGAGATGAACATGGAGATTTGATAAGCTCTTGCACTTGGGGCTTATACTCTTGATACATTGCTTTTTGAAACCCAATCACCATGCTGTAAGGAAGCTCAAGAAGACACATGGAGGCAAATATGTGGAGGAGAACTACTTCCTCTGGTT